>NC_138544.1:36460704-38860704 GCF_964234715.1 Podarcis melisellensis
GATGGGTGGAGTATAAGTATATTATTATTATTATTATTATTATTATTATTATTATTATTATTATTTTATTATTACTATGTGGATGTGACCAGTGGACCAGCGACAGGCCCAAGACAACCCAATGCACTTCATGGCTGAGTGGGGATTTCAACCAGGGTCTGTTTATCATTAACCCAGTGTTCTGTTCCACCACACTAGGGTTCATCTCCCAACCCCATACAAAGCAGGATGAGGATGAGGATGGTGGTGATTTAGCAACAGCATTACCTGATATACTGGTACATGCAGCGAGTGGATGACAACCTCCGTTGTTTACTGAGCAAATATTAACCTGGGTGCACACTTTCCCATCTCCTTCATAGCCTGGTTTGAATAAAACGGCAATTTTATCAAGTTGCGGTGTCATATGATAGCAAACATGTGTTTATACTGTCAAGCCGTTGAAAAGATGACAAAGAACAGTGACAAATGAAGCCAGAGGCAAATTTTTCCCCAGTTTCATCATCCAAGGAAGGCTTGTTTGGGTCTCCTTGACATTAGCACAAAGCCTGTCTATTTTAATAAAGCTTATAAATCAGCAGAAAGTTGGGCAATCCAAGTCTCATGAGCTGGACGATATCATCAGCCGTTGCACTTGGTTCTGCAGCAACTTCCCTAGATCTCTGCCATGTGACGGGTTCCTGTAACAGCCTCAGATGCAATGGGACCGGAGTGGTTGGTGCAAGCTAGATGTAAGCTGACATCCCTGTGGAGCCAGGCTCCATTAAACTTTCCCAGAAACAAATCACTCAAAGGGGGGAAGGGAATGATAGGCTTCCTTCCCACGGAGTGCTATTTTCAGTTTCTATTCCTCATTTTTTCCTGTCTTAAGTTTGGTTCTCTACATTTCCTCCTCAGTTGGCAATTTAAAAAATAAATAAATGTCCCCCTCAAAATCCACCAGCATTTTAGTGCTAATTTATCCTAAAACACATGAATTTTTGCCTAAAACACACATTTTTGCAAAGCGATTTCCCTTAATAGAATGCATTTTGTATGTTACTTTTCACTGACGTATGTGTGTTTATGCACACTCTACTGCAGTATATGCCTTTTTGTACACATTGCTTGGTGGGAAAACTCAGGAGAACATATCAAGGGGACAGAGAACGTTGTGCTTTGTAGATCTGGAAAAAGCAGGGGGGTGGATACCCCCCCCCCACACACACAACACGAGCTTAGCAGGTAAGAGGGAACTGGAAATGGCAACAGCAGAGTACATGTTTCATAGCATCAAGAAACTCCAGGGTACAAAAAGAACCTTAATAGCCACTTCACTTATCCTTGCTGGATTCTCTAGCAAAGCACTATCATCCAAATTACAGTGTGTGCCACAGGCAGAAAGCAAACATGATGTGCCTTCATACCATTTCCTGGACCGCGTGCAAACAGAATCAAAGTGCTTCACATTTGTTGGATAAGCCAATGCATTTTTTCTCAGCTGTCCAACTGAATGCAATGAGAATTGCAGCCTAAAATGCTCTCAGGAGACTCAGGGAAGTCCACTGCTTTCAAGTAAGGAAGGAAATTCGCAGAGTTTCCTACCCAAACTGAACAGGGATAAAAGTCCTTTACAGTCTCAAAGACTGTGATCGGTTTTGCCCTGCATCGCAGTTGAATTTGCCTTCTTTGATCAAATCACTATAAAACCTCGCAGTCTCATAATAAATGACATTATTACAGCCAGGTGAAGAAAGCTATTGAACCTTTCCATTCATAATGTATTTGTCTTTCTGCAGATAGCTGAAAGATGGCAGGTTCCCAAAGAACAGGTTTGACCAATTTGCCAGTTATTATTGAGTAGGTACAGCAGCATCAAGGTCTACAAAACAGCAAAACTGAAACCGATTGAGAAATACAGAGGACGGCCATTGTTTACCTGGCGGGCAATAGCCGCAATGGAAGGAGCCCATGGTGTTGATGCACCGAACCATTGGGGCAGTTGAACAGCCTCCATTATCTATCTCACATTCGTTAATATCTTGGCAGGTGTAGCCGTTTCCTTGCCAACCTATGGAAACAGAAAGCTGCATGATACAACTGGCCACTGTGATGGAGCAGATGGGCCTCTGGCCTGATGCAGCAGGACTCTTTCTATTTCCTTACTCACCTGATGGACAAGGACCGCAGGAGTAAGAGCCTGGATTGTTTTGGCACTGCACAGGAGGATCCAGAGAGCAGGGTGGTTTAGGGAGGCTACACTCATCGATGTCAGCAGTGCAGGCAGGGCTCCCTGGCGGCGCCATCCAGCCAGCATCACAGATGCAGCTGTACTTGGGCTGCCAAGTTAAAACAGGGCAATAATGAACATGCCAGTGCAAATGCCACAAGAGGAACTGCTCCTAATAAACCTTTTGCACTATTGCTGATTTCAAGCCAGGCTTGCAGCCACGTGGTGATTTGCCTTTACTGAGCCCCATTTCAATTATGGTCTGTGTTCCTTCCCCAAGCTTGCTCTCCTCTACTAGTAGCAGAGGCTTAATGTGCTCCAGTTAAAGGGAACCTGTAATTTAATCATAATAAGCCAGAGAATGACCAGTAATCATGAAATCAGCCTAAATATAATTAAATTCAGTGAGCACAACCTGGTAGTGTATCGTAAGACTGATGCAAACATAACCATCTGCAAATAAACTTGGCTACTCTGTCTTTGGAATACTGTGGGTTGTTATGCTTTAGGGGAAATTCACAAACAAAGGTTATTCATTCACTGACGAAATGCATTTAAAGGGAAATGCTATTTAGGGATGGGGGCAGTTCTTTAACTCTCACATGTACTTATTATGTAGTAGTATGTGCAGAAAATTGCCTCTGGGGACTGTGTGATCTCAAACACACCCACCCTAGGAAAGATGCATACTGGTTGCTAGGGGAAAGGAAGGGCAAACTGCAGATATTCCAAGAACTAGAAAATAAAGCAGAAAAGTGCACTAAAGGGGAACAGAAAGCAGCAGTATTCCTATTGCCTGATGTCCAAACACCTGTTGCAGCTCTAACTCAGCGGATAAAAAAGTGGGAGCAGCTAGGCTTGTTCATCTCACAGAAATTGTTCAGGAGGCTACATAACTTTCTTTCTAGGAGGGCTAGATCGGCTCTCTTTGCTTACCTGACCAGGTTGCTCCCTGTTTCCATCAACACAGAGCCCATGCCCACAGAGAGCTGGAGATCTCCCTTGGCAGTCATCAAATTTTGACATGCAGTGAGGTCCATAAGTTTCTGGTGTACAGGAGCAGCTTTCAGAGGAAGAATGAAATAACATTGCAACACCCTGCCACGTGTCTAAAGCCTGTCCTTAACCTGTCAAACATTAACCAGTTTCATGCTATGAGTTATGATGTCTTAATTTCTACACTTTTATCTGATCTGCAGCATCTCCTGCAAGTTCCAAAGACCTCAGGAGCCCATTCCACAGTAACAGTGTGGCAGCCTCTCTTCTGGAAAAGAGCTTTCCTGTTGAGATATGACAGGTGCCCTCTGAAAACAAATGAAGACGTTCCAACAAGTGATCCCAACAAGATAAATGGGCCTCTACCATGGGTGCCTTTTTTAAAAAAAACAAAAACACATCTGCTAATTTTTGTGTTGATTTAGAAAAGTTTTTAGCTGTTTTGTGGTACATTGCCTTGAGATGTGTGTGTAAAATGCAAGAATTAACAGTAAGAATGTCATGCTTCTTTTAAGTGAAGGAATTTATGAGTCATCAGAGTATTCTACGTGAGTTCCTTGACTTGCGTCAAAGTTTTTCTCTACTTTGTAACATCTAGTTAACTTGGCTAGTGTTTGGATCTAGAGCCTGCCTTGCTTTCATTAACCTAAAGCTATCCCCTCCATTTCCAGTGTTTCAACTGTAAGTGGTATTCCTTTTGTAGCCAGAGAAAACACCCCCCCACACATACACACATTAGATGGAGCTACCAGCAGGTTTGGGGTGACTCCAAGGTCTGCAGAAGCACACAAATTCTTTAGGGGGGAAGACCTAAGGGGAGAAGCTCCTCAAAATAGTTCAATGAGGACTGAGCATACTCAATGTCAACAGAATGCTAGTGGTAGGGATGGAAAACTGAGAGGGGTAGATAGAAAAGAATGACTGGAATCCTGAACAGCAGCAATCCTCAATGCAACATTTGGTTGCAGGTCCACGTGCCATACAGAGAAAAAAATAAAGAGTAGACAGGCAATCAGGGGATGAGTTATACTGAGAAATATTATGCAACTCTGCTTGGTTGCTAAACAACAACCCCACCTGTCTCCTTCTTGGTTAGTTGACTTTAACAATAACAACAGAATTAACCCTTAAGCTACACAGAGAATGATCTCTGCTGTTGCACTCCCAACAATCTGCAAACAGGCAAAACACTGTGCCAAATTGAATAAGAGTAAAACAGTTGTAATCCCCTCCCTGGTCTGGGAGCCAGTACCATCACATGTTTGCACTAAGACATGATTTGGCTTAGCGTTCCATGCAAACAAGGTCGCTATATAAAGCAAATGAATCTTTTTAACTATACATTCACAGTTACATTTCATTGTACGTGCAACTGTATATGCACAGATCCCCGTTTCACTGGTAGCCAGAAGTCCAGATTATTAACTTTTCAGAGTGTTCCACGTTCCATTAGCTGGTTGACTTGATACATTAAAAGCAAGCAAAGCTAGGTTACTGAGCGCAGCCTCCAGTGAAGTGGTACTGATTAACTCAGATTTCAAAGCTTTAATGCTTGACTACCCTCTACCCAACTGTAATAAAGCAATGGCTTGTCTTTTAACAGATTGTTGATTTCAGACAGTGGGACTTATTTCCTGGAAAAACGTGTTTAGAATCAGAGCGCTAGACTCTGTAAGCACAAAGCATCTTCCAGCCTTCTGCCAATCTGGGGAAGATAAAACAAATCGCACGGTTTAGAAGAAAAAGAACATTTGGTTGGCACTTCACAAAAGTGACCACAAGTCTCAGTGATTAGTCACACAGACTTCAAAACGCCAAGTCCTGCACTGATAGAACTCCCTGAGGTGGCATAAAATGATATTATATTTTATCTATTTGAATAAGATATTAATTTATTACTACCGTCATGCTGTCCAGATCAAAGCTTTAGAAACCAGAATGTTCAAAAAGATCAGCTCCATAACAATCTCAACAGAGCAATGAATGAAGGAATTGTTGGTCACTGTTTTCCATTTCTGGTCATTAGTTTTTTCTGAAACATTGCTTTGAATTGAAATGTGACCCTGTTAAGAAAATGCCAGATAGAAAGCAAGAATAACATTTTCTTAACTAGGACGATGAGCTCTTTGATATCATTCCTATGTACTTTTTGGTGGACAAAACATTTTAAGAGTGTCACCACTGCCATCATTCTGCCCGGACACTGAGGTCCAGCGCTGAGAGCCTTTTGGGGGTTCCATTACTGCGAGAAGCGAAGTTACAGGGAACCAGGCAGAGGGCCTTCTCGGTAGTGGTGCCCGCCCTGTGGAACACCCTCCCACCAGATGTCAAGGAAAAAACAACTACCAGGCTTTCAGGAGACATCTGAAGGCAGCCCTGTTTAGGGAAGTTTTTAATATCTGAACGACTATTGTATTTTAATATTTTGTTGGAAGCTTCCCAGAGTGGCTGGGGAAACCCAGCCAGATGGGTGGGGTATAAATAATAAATTATGATCTCATTTATTTTCAAATAGGGCATTTCATGTGTTGAATCTAATGAAACAGGCTGTACTCCAGGTGAACAAATGAAGCGGACATACTAGGTAAAAGGTAAAAGTAAAGGATCTCTGGATGGTTAAGTGCTGTTGCAGGAGGAAATGGGATGTTCCAGTTTTTCTGGGACACTTGGAAGTCATTCAAGTTGGTAGCCATCATTTCTCGCTGTGGAACCAAATTCCAGGATTTATCTATGTGCTGTGTGAAGTGCTTTCCTTCTCTACCCACCCACCTTCTCCGTCTCACACACATGGTGGAACAGGAGGCAATTCTCAGAGGGTCTGATTGGCAGGCAAGAGAGAACTCACAGAGTGAGATGGGTGACACTTCAGGAAGGTTCTTGTTTTTAATCTTATGTGTGCACAGACAAAGAAGTGGACTAAGAATAATCAAATCAAAATCAAGAGTTGCCCTGAACTAATTTGTGTAAAAGCTTGCAAGCTTTCCAAAGCACAAGGAATGCCAAGCAAATATTTGCAGAGGAAGGGATTTTGTGTGTGTTGTTATTCCAAAACCAAAATGCTTTGCAGAGAACTCGGGCCTGCGGTCCCATTGAGAAAGCGTGTTCTCACTAGCAGAGAGCACGTGTTGCGGTTGGGGAACAGACCACCATCATGACTAGGCAAATTTGGTGGGAACCCAAGCCTGTAAAGGGTTAAATGGGTTGCTGGGGATTTTTGAGTGTTGCCAATTCGGAGGAGGGGTCAGAGTCTATAAGTAGAGGAGATAGACGAAAGGACATCCTCTTGGCCGTTTTGCATCGGATCACCCGCCCCCCCTCCCTTTTATAGGGTGGTTCTTGGGTTCAATTGACCTTGCTATGCCTGTCATGGGGTCGTTCGCCTTTGAGCGGGGGCCTGGTAGGAATTTTGCCATTTGGCTGATTGGCTGTTGCCATTTGGTTTTTGCCTACTGCGTAGCAAATCGTCACAACTTGTAAGGTTGGCGGTTAGGCATTGGTTAAATTGGTGCTTGGAGGGGTAAGGTGCCTATCCCTCCAAATGATGCGAAAGGGAATTCCGTTAAAGGAATCCAGGGGCTTGCCATTCTTTCGTCCTTGTCCGTGGTGCCGGGCTTGGGCCGTGCAAGCCCCACCGGAACATGAGGGTGAGCGGTGTTGGACTGGTTCCCAGCCTCATTTCTCCCCAATACTTGTTTCCCACGCTGGCTTCCGGTGGTGTCCGGAAGGGACCAGCTCTGTCCTTGGGGGCAAGGACAGATAGTCATAACCAATGCCTAAGCAACCACTCACATTTGCTGTATTTGAATAAAGTTGTGGCCAAAATTATGCCAAAAACCTTAAACAAAAATTAACGTGTGATGTGTGAATTTTTTGGGGGTGGTACTGTGGAACTCAACACGCAAAGCTTTGTCAGGAAATTATGGGTGTTTTTACCAGCTAGCCATTTTTTAAGGAGCAGGACCTTAAAACAAGCCTAAGCTAGGAGGGCTGCATGAAATGTCAGCATGGGAACGGCCAGAGGTAAAAGGGGGTGGAGCAATGAACTTAAAATGTGAACAGTAGGCTAGTTTTGCACACACACACATATATATACACACACCCTCCCTATCCTACTCCAGGCAAGAAATATGTATAATCAGAGTTCAAATATATATTCCAGCCAGGAAAAAACCTGTAGTATATTTGCCCTCTTGGCTTACCATACTGGGAACTGTTGAATCAGCTCTCAGGCAGTGTGTAGTTTAGGTTTAGTTCTTCATCGCAAGCAACAACCTGCTGCATGGTTTGTTCCCTCCATAAACTGTTTTATATTGAAAAGAGTTGTTATGAATTCCCTGAGTGGCCTCTCCTTTGTGATACTTTTTTAAACCACTCAAGGACGGGACTGACTCCAGCTACAAAAGCTGCTGCTAAAGGTGGGCAGCAGCAGGCTGTTGATATGTCTTCCCATTAATCATTGGTCCTTTCCACACTTTTTCTGTGTGTTTCTTGCTCATTTTCTTAACCACAAAAGTCTACTTTTGTTGTTTTAGAAGTGGATTTGTTGTGACAGACCATTGTTTAAACTGCTTATGTTGCACAAGTCTAAATTTCCAGTATCCACTTGAATTCCTCCTGCAAATTGTGGCGATCTAGAGGCACTCTTTATTGTTGTATCTTGCATGTTCGTAGCACTCAGCAAAACTATAACAGACATCCTCCTAAGGACATCAGCAGGAGTTACTTACCTGTAACTACCTGGGGTATTTACACATGTTGCCCCATTCTGGCAGCCTAGAGGTGTCCCAGCATAAATCTGACATTCATTAACGTCGGCAGAGCAGAATGGCCCCTGAAAACAGAGCGAAATTGAGCTTATTTCCTGAGTAAAACAGACACACAATGGGGTCCGCAGAGCCAATGTGATGATATAGAATTTCAAAAGATTGTAACGCAGCATCTGGTTGGCTTGCGGCAATACTGCCCTACACAAACACTAAAACAAAACTCAGTTGTTCAGATCTCCCCTGCTTGTCTGTGGAAATATAGCATGCTTTTATTTAATTTAAAGCATGGGGCCATTATAGTAGAAGCATGGAGCTTCTCCTTGGGGAGTGAAATCATGCACCATTAGCCCTCCAGCTCCTGATGCCAAATATGCAAAGGAGCACATGCTCCGCTCAAGGGGTTTATCTTTAGAGATCCATTTGTGTGCTGCCATAAACACAATACATCCTACTAATACAAGAGGTTCAGTTAAGCATCCACACTTGCCTCCCCCCGCCTTCCTCTGCATGAATAAAATTTTAATTTTGGAACTTGGGAAACCCATGAATAAGATGATCAATGTTTAAATGAAAACCATTTCCACCTATGGTGCATTCCTCATCTGACAGCAACACAGCACGGAAAAAATGAAAAGTCTCTCTCTCTCTCTCTCTCTCTCTCTCTCTCTGTGTGTGTGTGTGTGTGTGTGTGTGTGTTTGTGTATTATTATTTCTAACAGATTTGTCCTGTCTTTGCTTTCTTTGCTTTCCTCTCTTTACTTTTGTTGTTCTTGTCCTTTCCTTTCTTTTTCTGATATTTCTGACTTCATTTTTCCTAGATATTATTTCGTTGGATTGTAAAACTTTAATAAAAGAATCTGCAAAAAGAAATAAAAAATACAGTAAATATTAAAAACTATTGGACTGAATCACACATTAATGCTTCAGTAGGATTGTGTTATTGCAAATTTTAATGATGGGTGTTTATATTTTGATTTTGTGTAAGTGGTTTGTTTTTAATTTTTTTACTTTGTAAATGGCTTATTCATCCAGCAAGGCTCTTCTTCTTGTGTACTAAGTTGCTTAGCCAAAACATTGGCTCAGCTAACTCAGTACAGTGGTACCTCGGGTTAAGAACTTAATTCGTTCTGGAGGTCTGTTCTTAACCTGAAACTGTTCTTAACCTGAGGTACCACTTTAGCTAATGGGGCCTCCTGCTACCGCCACACCGCCGCTGCCCAATTTCTGTTCTCATCCTGAAGCAAAGTTCTTAACCCGAGGTACTATTTCTGGGTTAGCGGGGTCTGTAACCTGAAGCGTCTGTAACCCGAGGTACCACTGTACACTCACTGACACTGGTTTTCCAGGTGTTCAGATGGAGAACATTCACAGCCCTTACCTGGCGGGATGCTAGAGATTGAATGTGGGGCCTTTTGCAGATGCCCTATCACTGAACTACAGCCCTTCCCCTAATCGATAACCCCATGTTTATATCCCTACATGCTTCTGTAAGCAATGCATTGATTGGGTCCTTTGCAGATGATGGCAGTAGCAGTGATTGAACTTTACATATTGCATCAATTGGAAGTTGTTGAGCGGCTACCTTACCTGCCAGTTGTTGGGGCAAAGACAGAAGAAGGCATCTAGCAAATCAATGCAGGTTCCAGAATTCTGGCAGGGATTGCTGCTACAGGCTTTTCTCAGGATGGTCTGGCACAAACCAAGGGCAAAAATAAACCCAGTCAGTTAGCGTTTATGACTTCGTTGGCACAGTCTTTCTTAAATAACCTTCATAGTGTGTAGAGGACTTGGCTCTGCTTAGGTGCTCGCAAACAGCCAATTCAGAGAATAAACTTAATGGGTGCATAACAAAAGCTCTCATTTTGCTTTGTCAATAGAAAACCTACATATTTCTCAGAAATAAGCATTAAAGTTTATTTATGAGGGCTGTCTGCTGACCCCAGCTGAACCCTGGATGCCTAAATGAATTGGGTTGATTTGGGTCAACCAAGGATTCAGCCACAGGGTTGAGCCAGCCCTGGAACACCTGGTATCAGATCAGATCTACTTGGAGTGATCCAGGACTTTCAAAAGGGAGACAGGAGGGTAGCAAGGAGAGGGGAGAAGGAGGTCCACACAGCTATACTGGATTGTGCCCTGCATCAGAATAGGGTGTGCACACAGCCCTGTTATCTTCATTCCATCAACACCACTTCACCTTTTGGGTTGTTGTTTTTTTTAAGATACATTCATGCGTAGCCCAGGATTGAGCACGATTTATCTTCTTGCCGCACTACTAAGATTTCTGACTACAGAACACTTTGTCTTCTTCCATAAAATTACTCACCTGCTCAAGGCTTTGAAGTCTGCCTTCGATATTCACAATCTACAACAGAAATATAAAGACAAACATTTGGGAATAATAGCTAGACATTCCTGGAATAACAGCTAGACATTATAATCAAGCATAATGGGCAGGCTAAGAAGAAAGGGTGGAATTTCAAAGAGAATATATTTTCAGTCCTGTTGTGTTCTCTGCACCACCACAAGCCGTGAAGAAGGTCCCTGGGCAGGGCTGTCCAGATCTCGTTTCATTGGATGAGATTCATGGCACCTTCATAGCATCTGCTTTATTTGCAAAACAGCCCATACTCCTACAAGACAGCAGACCCATTGTCCCACATCAGAACCCCAGAGAGATCTTGTACCCTTAAGGTGCCAGGACTGGGCTCACAGATCTTCCAAAAAGTTTTTCACACCCACCCACACCCCTCTTCTCCAAGCTCTGATGAAGAATCATCACCTTCCAAGCACTCAGGAAAACGCCAGGCAAAAACATTCCTCTTTTCCCAGGCCTATGTCTATTTAATAATCTATGGCCTGTGAAAGTGTGTTGTGGGGAGACTGCTATTATTATGATTGTTTTACTATTAGGCTGTCTGTCTGTATGCTTTTTACTATGCTTTTATAAGGTTTTTCTTGTTGATGTTCTGTGTTTCTTTCTTTTTTATAAATTTTGATTGGAAATTTTATTTACAACATAACATAAACCCCCCACCCCAATACAGAAATCCACCCTCATTAAACGTGAAAATAACATACAATAAGCATAACATACAACAGTAGAAACAACCAAATAAAAGACTTCCTTTATCCTGTATCTGGCCTCCTTATTTACTTCTTAGAAGCTGTTTCCCTTATGAATAATTATTAAGGTTTTTCTAATTATAACTTAAATATCCACAAAGTCTCCTGCAGACATTAATCGAAACAAGTCCAGGTACAATTTTAGGGCACTGTTTTGTGAAGTATTCTCTGCATTTTCCCCATGCTTTTTGAAACTCTTGCCTCTGTTAATCTAGCCAATTCAATATAGTCTAACAGTTTGTCTTGCCATTCCTTTTTTGATGTTTTGTGTTTCTAATGTTGTATACCACCCTGAGACCTTTCCATAAAGGGCAGTATATAAATTGAATAAATAAGAATATAAGAAGCAGGAAATTATCAAACTAAATAGAAATTATTGTCAAATTAAAAAGAAAATACTTCCAAACTTCCAAACATACTTCCAGGAATGTGATACGAAGTAGCTGACATTAAAGCTTAAAGAACATTCTCCTTCAGTTTACAAAACATGGTTTCATTTTTGTTAGTCAGTAGCAATCATGAACACCCATTCCTTGATTCCCAAGACGGTTACACTCTATGGTTCTTTGTCATGTAACCCAAATCAGTGATTAGTGAAAGAAACTTATTTGTCTCTAGTCATTTTTTGAGTCTATTTTATGAAGTTATGTAAAACTCTGTAAAAAAAAAAAAGACCAACAAACTCTTATATTTGCTTCTGAATAAGTTCTTAGTCTATGAAATGTTTTCTGAAGGCCTACAACAGCCAAAGCCACTTACATCAAGAATGAATTGACCATTGAATGTTTTCAAAAACAAGCCTAAAGAGATTGAAATGCTCTAATTCAGAATTTTATGTTTCTGCTCCCGCTATATATAGAGATACAGTTTTGTATATTGAATACAGAGCATTTTTTAAAAAGAAAAACATGATACAGAACTGTGCTTGTGTGATCTTCTAAACTCGAAGCAAAAACTCCAGACCCCAGGATTGTGGGTTAAGCATTAAAGTACACATTTTATGTTTTCAGATTTATGAAGGTATATATATATATATATATATATATATATATATATATATATATATATGCAGGTTTTGGTGTCCTCGGGTGTCTTCCCGTGTAAAAGTTGGGGTGTCTAGGCGACGTTTCGACGAGGTCTCACTCGTCATCTTCAGGCTGGTGCTTTCGGCTTCTTGTTACTGGAACAGAGCAGGATCTCAGTGTTTGAGTTCCTATAAATACTGTTGAGGGGGTGTGGTGTATAGCCTCCAATGTTCTGGGCAGAGAGGAAGTTCCCAGGCTAGTGTGCCTTTTCTTCTTTTGTTCCTTAATTACTTGAGGGATATCTTGAGTGATTTCTTGAGTGATATCCTGAGTACCACTTAGGTGGGTCATTAGGTGTGGATTAGTTGCTAAAGTCTTTGTGTCTTGACCTCTTGAACTTTGTGAAGAGTTTTTCTGAGAAGATGGCTGTACTGCACTTAGTTGTGCTCTGGCTTGGCTTCGTGTATAGGGGCGAGCTGTGATTTTGTGGCCTGTGTCAGCCAGATCTGTGTAGGGATTGCAGGGGGGTGCAGCATCCGGAGGTGCCACCATGGTTTGGCTACTGGATGGTGTCTGTAATTTATCTGTGGAGAGGGTCTGGGTTTGGGTCTGGTGTGGTTGATTGGTGATGGCGTTCTGTGTGCCTCTGGATCTGGTGTCAGTTTTTGTGGGGAGGGCTAATTTCCAGATGTCTGGCAAGCGGGATGTGTCGTCACGCTTGTTCATGTTGTGAGGGTGTTTCTCTATCTCGATGGCTTCCATGATTATTCTCTTGTGGTGATGTTCCATGTTAAAGAGCAATTTGGAATCTGCAAAATTAATTTCGTGTCCTGTTTCTTTCATGTGTTGGAAAAGAGAGGAAGTTTTTTCTTCTTTTTTGACGGCATTCTTGTGTTCTGCGATACGTGCATTTATTCGTCTGTTTGTTTGTCCAATGTACGTGGCTGGGCAGACTTTGCAGGGTATTTCATAGACCCCTTGGTTTTCCAACTGGATTTTATCCTTGGGGTTTCTGAGGATATTGGCTATTTTTTGGTTGGTGCAAAAGGCTGTTTTGATATTGTGTTTATGGAGGATTTTGCTAATTTTATCTGTAGTGCCCTTGATATAAGGAAGGAGGGCCATGCCATTGTTTTCTTCTGTGTCTTGGTTTTTGGGGGGTGTTTCTTTTTGGATTAGCTTCGTAACCCTGTTTTGCTGGTATCCATTGGCAATTAACACATTTGAGAGATTCTGTAACTCAGTTGTCAAGTGGTCTTTGTCAGCCAGGCGTTTGGTTCTGGAGATGAGAGTCTTGGCTACGGAGTTTATTTGTGCAGGGTGGTGGTGTGATTGTGATGACACATCCCGCTTGCCAGACATCTGGAAATTAGCCCTCCCCACAAAAACTGACACCAGATCCAGAGGCACACAGAACGCCATCACCAATCAACCACACCAGACCCAAACCCAGACCCTCTCCACAGATAAATTACAGACACCATCCAGTAGCCAAACCATGGTGGCACCTCCGGATGCTGCACCCCCCTGCAATCCCTACACAGATCTGGCTGACACAGGCCACAAAACCACAGCTCGCCCCTATACACGAAGCCAAGCCAGAGCACAACTAAGTGCAGTACAGCCATCTTCTCAGAAAAACTCTTCACAAAGTTCAAGAGGTCAAGACACAAAGACTTTAGCAACTAATCCACACCTAATGACCCACCTAAGTGGTACTCAGGATATCACTCAAGAAATCACTCAAGATATCCCTCAAGTAATTAAGGAACAAAAGAAGAAAAGGCACACTAGCCTGGGAACTTCCTCTCTGCCCAGAACATTGGAGGCTATACACCACACCCCCTCAACAGTATTTATAGGAACTCAAACACTGAGATCCTGCTCTGTTCCAGTAACAAGAAGCCGAAAGCACCAGCCTGAAGATGACGAGTGAGACCTCGTCGAAACGTCGCCTAGACACCCCAACTTTTACACGGGAAGACACCCGAGGACACCAAAACCTGCATTCCTGTACCCGTGAAAATCTACGAAAGCATATATATATATATATATATACATAGCATTTTCCAAAAACCAATACAAGTTAGAACGTATCTGAAGAAGTGTGCATGCACACGAAAGCTCATACCAAGAACTAACTTAGTTGGTCTTTAAGGTGCTACTGGAAGGAATTTTTTTTGTTTTGACTATAGCAGACCAACACGGCTACCTATCTGTAACCAATACAAGTTAGGTTAACTAAAGATCCCGAAGCTGCCAAAGTAATTTGAAAATTTGCTTAAAATAGAAAACAAAATGAAATATACTTAGATAACTACAGATCAATATCAATGCTGCAAATGAAGCTAATGATTAATCCAAAAATAGCAAGATGGGGGCCAATCCCTCTGGTCTATGTACAGAAGTTGAACAGACTGGAAGCTGAATCCTATTTCAACAGTGGTGATGGCAACGTACTCCAACCACAACAGGCTCACTTGAGGGGTGCAGGCACTGGCAGAGGAAAAGGGGAGTGGAGGGAGTGCACCGCCCCCGGCAGCGCAATCCTGGTGGGGTGCCATCGTGGCTGCCCCTGCCTGCGCTGGGCACCACGCCCCTGCGGGCAGTGTGCCATGCCCCCAGAGCGCACACCACACCCCTGCAGGCACCACGCCACACTACACTCCCAGGACACGTGCCACGCCCCTGCAGGCAGTGCGCCACACCCCCAGGACGCACACAATGCTCCCCAGGATGCGCGCCAGCCATGCCCCCGCCTACTCTCTGCCCCCCACCCCGGTGTTGGAACATGAAGCTCTGCCACTGGGTGCAGGACAGACCACATGGCGCGCACAGCCCAACCCACTGAATGTATGTGTGCAGACACCACAGCCTACTTTGCTGGAGAGCCAAACTTGCTTACATCCATGGTGACTGGCTGGTTTCCAACCTCCACTTTCCTGCCTGCCTTGCTTGGACTCTGAGAAAGGTATCCTTCTTAGAGCCAGACATTTGGGGTGAGGTAGCACAGAAAATGTAGTTTGCCAGGGCATACTACATACAAAAAAGCATAGTTGAAAAAAATAAATAAAAATTAAGCTGATTCTATATATCTAAGTTTTAACACAATCTTCTCCCACCACCCTGTTCTAAATGCCCAGCTCAGACAGGTGCCTGTTCTGGACCCAGAAGTGGTGGCGAAACCATCAGTTCTGCTGCCATCACAACAGCGAAGAATATGGGTGGTGGTCAACTAAGTCTTAGAGTAGACTCGTTTAAATTAATGAAGATAACTTAGGGTCATGTTCATTAATTTCAGAGGGTCTCTTCTAAGTAAAACTTAGCTGGAAACTACCTTACACTTCTTCTTTTTAAAGAAAAAATGAAGAGGGGGGTCAGAGGAGAAGGAGAAGGAGCAGCAATGGAAGAGGGGAACTGGGGCGAAACTGCCACAGAGGTATTGGTGGAGAATTGGGGGGGGGGGGCGGTCCAGCAGCACAGAGGCATCAGCAGCACTCTGCTGATGATCGCCTGACGTCTAGCACCAGTCCTGAATGGACAAGAAAGCATCAGTTTACAGCGATGATTCAGCAGAATAGTGAAGATGATTCTTTCTTCACTTATTCCATCATTATCTTAATTGTTATGCTTTGCCTTTGACGCTTCATGGACAGGGCTGACCGAAGAGATTTTCCTGCCTGTGCCTCTCTTTCCCCTACTAGGGCTGCCACTTTAATAATCTTGTTGTACCAGTCAGACACCTAGTTCCAAAATTCACTGTTTGCACAGTCTCCTCTGTAGCAGATCGATTCATTCTGCTGCATTGCAGGAACCACCTCCTTGTGTGTGTGTGTTTTTTAAGGCATAAGACAGTAGAAATTGAACAGCTGCAGTGGTCCTTAATTTCAACAGGAAAAAGTTGAGTAACTTTCTCCCATTAAAATCAGCAGGATTTACAATAGCTTTAGTGCCGAATTATGCACCACCTGAACAAAGCACGTCATGGGATTTTACATTTGGATCTGCACTGTCAACTTCCATCTGTCTAGCTAAAACTTGTGATTTGCCTGGAAAGCAAGCAAATTTCAGTGCTGGGTGTATGATTAATAATGATATAAGAAACGGTGGTTTTATTTTCAAATTCAACCAGCTCTGGTAACTCTTTGCTAGAAGTTCTTGCACACATTATGTGCTGTTTTTAACGAAAACAACACTCCAAACTAGGCTTGCATGAGTGATTGTGGCAGTAGGTTGGTAAAAAGCATGGAGCTGGAGAAAAAATAAATCCATAGAAATAGGATTTGGCCCAGTACCCAGTGAAATCAGTATATGTCTCTTTATAGAACAAACATATACAATGATTTTTGAAAATAGGTATTGTGAGCACTGTCTATGTGGTTTAAAGTGCAGAATTCTCAACTAGGATATGAAACTTTATTACAGTTATATCCCACTATTTCCTCTAAGAATTTTGAGACAGTATAGATGGCTTCCTCACTGCCTCATTTCATCCTCACAGTAATCCTGTAAGGTAAGTTGGGCTGAAAAATAGGAATGAGCCCAAGGTTGTGCAATGAACTTCATGGCTGAGTGGAAATTTGGAAAGGTAATTTCCTGACGTTCCAACTACTACATCACTCTTATGGCAAAAGACTGACTTTTTTTCTTCACATGGTGAAGAGCTGAAAATATCTTTGTGTATAACTTTATAGAAAATAAGACTTACCTTAGAATGAAGCTGTGTGATCTGACTGGAAATATTTTGAGGGATACCAGCGATTCTTTTCAGTTCCAGAATCTCATCTTTATTCTTTCTGATCTAAATTTTAAAAGAAATTGACAGTGCTTTAAAGTGCAGGGAATGTACTCAGTTTTCAGAGATGTTGTGAGAAATCCACAAGGGAGATAGATACAGAACACTGTTGGATGATAGAGGGAGGCCTACAAAGCACCATCCAACTGCCTTAGGAACTCCACTCCAGATTTGTTTAGGGTTTACTCCTTAGCCTTTTCTTCTCCTGAAGATATCCTGCAAGGCTGTGGAGGTTTAAGACCAGAGTTTTCCTTCTCCTAGATGGGCTACTGCTCCAGGATGACAAGCCCCAGGATGACACTTCCCTCTACAGAACATGCTGAAACCGCCTTCTTGACTGTTGGACCCACTATTGGTCTACCCTTTGACTACCCTCACATGGTTCAGCTGGCAAGTCGAAACCATTTCCCAGGGTGTGGCCACTGTCACATGCTTCTAGGAGCCACAGGTGAGAGCTGAGTGCAGGGTAGGGACCAAAGGTAGACAAACTACCGCAGAAGGAGCATGATGTGTCCCCCACCAGAAGTACTACCCCTCCCCTAACACCCTATACACCCCATAGAAGCAGTGTATAAATTTTGGCATATAAAAAGTAAATATATACATTACTTTCTGCTTGGTTGCTCACCTGCCCTGCCCCTTTTACACCGCTTGGGGGTGGGGCAAGTAAGGGAGTAAGAGCAACAATGAGGTTGAGGGGTTCTCACAAAATGGGGGTGAAAGGGCGATGACACCAATTCTAGCTTTGCACATCAATTGTACACATACAAAAGCCCACCCTGGGATCAAAAGGTCTTACAAGGCCACAGTATATTTCAGCTGTTGTTGCCACATGCTAACCCTGACATCACTTCTATTATATGATGCTGTTATTATAAAGTTCATTTAGATAAGGCAGAAATTATATACTATAAAAGCTTATCTTTTAATTTTTATGTAAACTCTCGATTTATGGCCCTGTAATCAGCCACAATCATCTCCAGCAGCTATTAAGTGAAGTAAAAAAAATAATAATTCTTTAGACAAATGGGAGAAGATCAGAATAAGATAGAAGCAGGAGTAGATGCTGGATTTGTGGGCTTGAATGCTTTGAAGAGCTCTGAACCCACTTAGTTTGGAAGAAGCCACGTGACTATAGCACTTGATTTTTCCTGGTACCGTTGGTTTTATGAAAAGGGGGAAACCAAGGATACCATGAAGAGAGGCTGACATGAGCTAAAGAATTCCAGAAGCACTCGTGGCCTGGACTGTCCCCATAGCAACGAAAAGACCTCATATCACAACTGTGTTTTCCACATGGCCCAATTACTTTTGCAGAAAGGCATGCACCGTGTGGGATAGTTGAGTCCAGAGCTGGATTGATTGAAGTGGTCTAACTCACAACAGACGGAAGTGTTCCATCAACATTGTCAATACAACAGTGAAAGAAAATTGCACTATCTGCCAATTAGCTACCGAAACCAAATTCAAAGTATAAAGTACTATACAGCTTGGAACCAGGATACCCCAAAGATTGCCTCACCCCTTAACTACTTAATCACTGTGCTGATAGCTCAGGGGTTAGATTGTGGTGCTGATAATGCCAGGGTTGAAGGTTTGATCCCTGTATGGGATGGCTGCATATCCCTGCATTGCACTAGAAGATCTTCAAGATCCCTTCCAACTCTGATAGCATCTTATTGGGAGCTCTGTTCCATATGAAATAGGAATCAGGCACTTTGGAATTCCCTCCCGTTCCGTATCTGACAGGTACCACCTCCGTTGTCATTTTGGTGACTATCCAATACCTTCCTTTTTCAACAAGCCATTTAAGTGGCTGCAATCTGTGGTACAGACTTTTATCCCAGTGTCTATCAGTATTAGCTCTGAAATTATTGTAATATATCATTTTATTGTTGACGCTTTGATTGCTGTTCATTTGGGATGTTTTATGGGAAGTGATTCATAAATTAAGTTAATGAAATAAACGAATACAGTTGATGCCTGAAATTATGGTGGCGCTAGGCACCATTGTATACTCAAATCATTTTGGCTGACCTCCCCCCCCTTCCTCTGTGCCAAATTATTGCCTGTGAGCTCCTCGGGACAGGGACCTATCTTGTGGAACTCTATGCACCCTGATGGCTCTGTGTAACTCCATACTGATTGACTATAACTCTTTGCATCCAAAAGCCATTTGAAGGACACCAATGAACCAAATAAAACAACACAAAAGATTACCTGGATCAAAGTCTCCACAAGGTCTTCTTCGTTAACTTTTATTCTGCCCTGCGATCCGGTTCTGAATTCAATATTTTTGGCAGAGCCAGTATGGAACACTAAATTGCCCCTTTCGGAGGACAAGCGAGGCCTGGTACATTGAAAAGGAAGAAGATTGCACATGGTGTTAAATTTGCCAAAGATATAATGAAGCTGATTGATCTATGTTCTATCTGAGCAAGCCAGGTTGCAGATTAACACCCCAAGAATGATACTTACTGATCCTGATTGATGCCCCTTTTTGCTCTCTTTTTCTCAGTAGATTCAGATCCATAGTTGAATCTAGAAATAATCAGGAATGTCACCAAAGCCCACCGAAGAGAGCCTGGACTTAACATTCCTCCCTGCAAGTCTTCCTGGACTGTGCAGTAGGTTAAAGTGAAATCTGCACTATCTTCAAGGATTAACCCAGTGTCAGGTGTACTTTGCCCTGGCAGGACTCTTTGCATATTCACAGAGATGCTTATTCAGCTCTTTCCCCCTTCTGACCCATCCATAACTTAGTTAAGAGAGAAAAGGGAGATTTCATTTGCCAGGAGTGACAATATGCCTGGTGAGTAGGTTTGAAAGAGCAGTTCCTGGGACATGTCAGCAGGTACTTCTTACCAGGCAACACTTCTCTGTCTCCCAAGACTTCTCCCTGGACTGGTAATCTTGGTGTGTGCATCCTGATGGTGCCATGTAACTGTTTTTTGGTTTTACCTGCCTTGAACCCTTTCCATAGTCCCAGCAATAATGGAAACACGGCTGGAGATTCAGCCATGTTCACAATATAAAATAGCAATATAAAAAACAGAAAATACATAATAAATACAGTGGTTCGGTTCCTCGGGTTAAGTACTTAATTCGTTCTGGAGGTCCGTTCTTAACCTGAAACTGTTCACTTTTGCTAATGGGGCCTCCTGCTGCTGCCGCGCTGCCGGAGCACAATTTCTGTTCTCATCCTGAAGCATAGTTCTTAACCTGAAGCACTATTTCTGGATTAGCGGAGTCTGTAACCTGAAGCGTCTGTAACCTGAAGTGTATGTAACCTGAGGTACCACTGTAAAAAAAACAAAGGCTACCCAATGATCCCCACCTTCCACAACACATTTTAAAAGGGCATCAATCAGTCAAAGGCCTGAGAGGAACATTTTTGCCTGGCGCCTAAAGGTGTATACCTCCCTGAGGAGGGCATTCCACAAATGGGGAGCCACTGCAGAAAAGGCCCATTCTCATGTCGCCACCCTCCGGACCTCTCGTGGAGGAGGCACATGAAGAAGGGACTCAGAAGATGATCTCAGGAGCAGGCAGGTTCATATGGGGATAGGTGATTCTTGAGGTTATTACGGTCCTGAGCCATTTAAGACTTTATGGGTCAAAACCAGCACTTTGATTTGGGCATGGAGATATCCACACCACAGTAGATGACTCTTCCCACTCAGTTTGTTCGTGTTGGCTCAGCCTCTCCTACACTGAGCCCTCCCCCCTTTAAACTCACAATGATCCCACTTGCAATGATAATTAATAGCAACTACCCATAATTTCAAGATGCTGTGATGGTGCATTTGATCCTGTCTGAGAACATTTCCATCTCTTTTAGATATTTCCTGTTGTTCTTTTTCTACAAAGTTATTAACTAGTAAACACTGTTCATTCACAGAAGTGGGTATGTCTGCCAAACCCACAGCTTTTAAGGGTGAAACAAAGGTCACCAATTGGTGCCACCAATCCTTTATCTGTGTATCTGCACGCCCTTATTATCTGTCCTGGTTGCCATTTCTATGCATATTAGACTCTGAATTCTGTGACTAAATCACTGTTTGTTGACGAATGCGCCCAGGAGGGTATGCTACACCTTGCCAGAGACAGAAGAGGCTATCTTTATTGATTCAGGACTTATAAACCCAGAAACCACAAGAGCACTTAAGAGGTTTCATATATCGGGGCAGCAAGATATATTGAACAACTAATGGGTTTTGATTTTAAACAAACTTACACAGGAAATTGAGCTGAATTTGATATTGAGAGTCTCCTGCAGGGTGGAAAAAAATATTACATTAGGATAAGTATAGTGAAACTGTGGAAAGCAGAAAAGGAAAGTATATCTGACCGTAATTAATTGCCAAATACTTCAGTTTTTTAAAATGATACATGGAGACACACTGCAATTCAAGCCTTTAGCCAAATCTGTTAGATGAAGGCTCAGTTCTAAATTAGGAACAAACTAAGATGAATTATAGGAATAAAAGGTGACAGGACAAAAGCACATAAAATTATGCCTGGTATGAAGAAAGTGAAACACTTTTCACCTTCTCTCACAACACTAGAACTCTGTGGTTTTTTAAAAATCTTTTTATAGTGGTACTAAGTAATGGCAGCTGGTTATGACTTTTCTTACAAAATAGTTTGTTTATTTAAAGCATTGACACCTCAACATTCTGCTTAGGTGCAGAAACATGCAGATGGCTTGACATAAAAATGTGAACTGTTCCTTAACAGAATGTAGAAATTTATTTGTCACTAACAAATGTAGGTTATAGTGCCTGCAAATTAAAACATAGTATTAATTTTGAGTAACACTCTGTATTTCCACAACTGTCTTACGACAGTCATGTAAACTAAGAGACGGTTATTCTTCCAACAAACATTTTGTCAGGGATGTTAAACATTTGCATTTACCCATAAAGTTCATTTAGATATGGCATCAATTATATACTATAAAAGCTTATCTTTGAATTTTTATATAAACTCTCGATTTATGGCCCTGTAATCAGCCACAATCATCTCCAGCAGCTATTGTTGTTGTTTAGTCATTTAGTCGTGTCCGACTCTTCGTGACCCCATGGACCAGTGCATGCCAGGCACTCCTGTCTTCCACTGCCTCCCACAGTTTGGTCAAATTCATGCTGGTAGCTTCAAGAACGCCGTCCAACCATCTTGTCCTCTGTCGCCCCCTTCTCCTTGTGCCCTCAATCTTTCCCAACATCAGGGTCTTTTCCAGGGAGTCTTCTCTTCTCATGAGGTGGCCAAAGTATTGGAACCTCAGCTTCACGATCTGTCCTTCCAGTGAGCACTCAGGGCTGATTTCCTTCAGAATGGAGAGGTTTGATCTTCTTGCAGTCCACGGGACTCTCAAGAGTCTCCTCCAGCACCATAATTCAAAAGCATCAATTCTTCGGCGATCAACCTTCTTTACGGTCCAGCTCTCACTTCCATACATCACTACTGGGAAAACCATAGCTTTAACTATACCGACCTTTGTTGGCAAGGTGATGCCTCTGCTTTTTAAGATGCTATTAAGTGCATTAAAATTGGTTATTTGACTACATATGTCCCGCAGTGCAGTCCTCTACTCAGAAGTACATCAATTGGACTTTCTTCTGATTTGACATGTATAACATGCACTGTATCCAGTCCCTTCACTGGACCTTTAACTTCTGTGGCCAACATCTCTCTGTTTTGGAATTCCTGATGTCTAATACCCAATGCACATGACCTCTACAGGACATGATCCATAAAAAATAGAAATCCAGCATGTACTACAATTAGGCCCACAACGCTTCTTGATATTGATTTTACCAACTGTCCTGCAGTAAAATTTGCAACACTGAAAAGTGGCTCTCTTCAGAGTGTTCCCATTTAGGGAACAACTTGTCTTGCTTTGCCTTCTCACGGCTGCTTGGCAAAGAATATGTTTGCCTAGTTTGGAGTAATTTTTCTCCGCTTTTTATCCATGCCCAGTGACCTGCAGAGAAACTAGACTCAAGTGGCTCAAGTCCTAAATGCTACGCTCTGAAGCATCCCTTGTTTGCAAGTGGAAAAGTGAAGTAATCCTCTCTCGAGCCTGCTTGTCAACCAATCATTCCTGCACCTCACTTCCCTACTCTCTTGTCTTATGCTGAGGAGCAGAAAAATCTTCTGACTAATCTGATGTCATCCTTCTGAAAGCTAGTCGCAGGTGCAAGAACATCCTGGTCAATAATGATGTTGTTTCAGCAATCTTTGGAGACCTATTATACTAATGATGATAAAACAATTAGAAGAGTTTATGACTCCACATCAGAACTGCTTTTCCTGTATCCAGAAGAAAGGAGGCCCAATAAATCCATCCTTAATAGCCAACGAGACTATGAATTGTGATTATGGACCACTTCATGGATTTTAAAAAGTACTGCGGAGTGGCCAGTCATCTATAGCTACAGTTATTGTTCCAATTGGCCACATAAGGTTCCGCACTCAGAGAATGAGCTCACTGTTAGTATATAACAGCCCTCCCCAACGGGTGCCCCCCCCCAGATGTTTTGGACTACAACTCTCATCAAGCTGTGAAAAAACATACAAGTTAACTGCTCTGGGTAGACGATCACTTTACATAATTCTTACATTTGTACACTACTTCTTTAGCAATTAATTTCATGCCACATTTGCCACAACAACACTCCTTGAAGGAGCCTTTAGGGGAGCTGAGCTGAAACTCTACTGCCCATTGGATTCTGGGTTGTGAAATGGATAGGAAGAGGTTGACCAAGCAGCAGTGCCACAAAAGGCCAAGGTTTTCATTCAAGCAACCACGAGGGTCCAGGAATATTAGGGGAAAGCTATTTGGATGCTTTTCAAGGCTAATCCTACACAGAGTAGACCCACTGAAGTTAATGGGTATGATTAACTTAGGTTCAATACTTTCAATGGGCTTACTCTGAGTAGGACTTGCACTGAATACCACCTGTTGTCTGTGCAGCACATGACCTTCTACCTCCCCTCCTACGCCGCCCTATGTTAAGATGTGGACAGGGAATGTGCTTGGAGAACAGAGCCAAAGAAGGCAGTCAAGGCAAGTCAAAAAACATCCCTGAGCATCAGGAGAAAGGAAGAAAATGTTCTGCAAGTGAAGGCAGAGTATTCAGAAGAAGTCTTCTCTATTGCATTTGCTGGCAAAAGGCTCCTTTCTCCTCCCCCTGCCCCATCACAGATCCAAAACATAGTCTAGATATCCAATATATTTCTTCCTTTTCAAACTTGGCTGTGGGGGAGCATATTGAAAGTAACAGATCTCTGGGTTGTTGTTTTTTGGCTTGGAGGCAGGAAGAGAGAAGGGGTTGTTTTGCAAACACTCATTTCTCCCTTCATCCTAGTCCGGAAAGGAAGAAAGGTGTGTTCTGGATATCTAGGGTGTGTTTTGGAGCATTTTGCAAGAAAAGGCAGAGCTCCAGAAGTCTCCTCCATTGCTTTTGCTTTCAAAACTACCCTTTCTTCCTCTCCCACCCTCCGTCGTTTCTGCAATCCTTGTGTAAAGATTTGAATAAGTGGAAAGCACACCTGCCTGCCAACCCTGTGACATCATAATGATGTCATGTGACTCTCAGGTGGGTTGTCTTTCTCACCTGTCAGAGTTGGCCCATGAGAAGCAAAAAAGGGCTTCCCAGCTCTGCATCAATGCAGCTGTGCTGGTGAGCTGTAGTATCAGGGCACATAGGCCACAATAACTGCCCAAGAATGACTAGGACCAATGCTCTCCCTGGGAGCAGTTTAATGAGAACTTTAATGGATAATATTAAGATAATCAGATTGAGGGTGGAACATGCTTTTTTGTGTTTAAGTAGTCTATTCCGGGGGGAAAGGCCATGTGTTATTCTTACATTCTATCATAATGTAACCTCTATTTTACAACTGCAGAAAATTAAGGGTTCTTGCATGCTTCCCTGCAAGTGAGATGTTCACACTCTTGCACACAATATACCTGGAATTGATTGCACAAATCCACATTTGTATTTGATGAAATCTGGGATTCCAGGTTTATTTCTGTCAAGTGTTTTGCTGCTTATATCCCCAGACTAACTAATGCAGTGAAAGCACACCTAAATACACTTTAAAATAATCTAGGAACATATAAATGAGGCTACTTTACCTGAATATTCTCTGCTGTCTGTAACACTGAGCCAGTTCCTTCTATATAGGGACCATACCATTTTAAAAATCAATTTAGGGCAAGGTATTAAGATTCCTGTGAGATTTCCAGTATTGATTGTGTGCAGGGGTTAAAAGGGCAGTGCTCACAACAGCCTAATGAAAGAATCTGCACAAAACATTATTATTGAATGCAGATGATCTGGGGGATTGGAAAATTAGCCAGTATGAATTTTAAAAATAGAAGACCATACAATGCAATCAATCCAAAGAGGGGATATATTCCCAGTTGCCCAGCTTGTACTCAGAGGCAGGAATTTCCTGTAGTTTTTGCTTCATTTCCTCCCTTTCAGTTTTCTAAAAAACAGTTTTATGGGCAATTGCTAAAATGAAAAATACAGTGCGCACTCGACTCTTCTGCGCTTGTGTGATTCATGCTTCTTCTGAATGGCAGCCATGCCCTGCTGAAATCGGTGGCTAAATGTCCACAGATTCTTCATCGGATGTACTAAATGCATTTCCTATTGTATGTACAGAAAGCAGGGCCACTTCAGAAGTTTGGGCTCACTGATATTCAGACAGAACCATTAGTAAAAGACATATGGTTTTATTTCAAAAAAGACCCAGAGCAATGAACTCAACCAGATGTTGTTTTTAATCAGTACTTTCAACTTAATGTTGAGCATGTTTATTTCAAAAGACACACACACACACATACACAAATGCCTACACTTAACAATGAGAGTCCAGCAATTTTTTTTAATGATGCTATGCTTTTTCTAGATTCAATGAGGTTTTTTGTGTAAACAAAAGTCTCTTGAAGGCTGTCATTTAATGTTAATTATAGAACAAGGATCTAAGAAATGGGCTTGATTTCCTTGATAACCATTCTGGAAGAACTGGCTGAGGAAAGACGCAGTTTTAGAAAGCGCACTTTAGATCTCTTGCCCATATAGCAAAAGCATATAACAATAGAAAACATTTAAAAAGGTGCATGCTGGGGAGAGGAAGGTAAATGTTTGCACTGGCTTGAGGAGAGGTGGAATCTGTACAGTGAGTAGCTAGCAAACTGTTTCATCAATGCTACTTGGAGTGCAAAATGCTTAGTGTATGTATTGAAGGCTGTGGTCAGCTAGGAACTCCAGCAAAGACCACAATGCATGACACATGGAATTCCACAAGAGTTTAAATTATTGTCCTAGACAGCAATTGACTTTGCAAATAAAACAAACAGATATGGGGAGAGGGGACAAGGTTGCAACTCCTGGGAACACTGTAGTGCAGCCTATCCCAGAGCAAAGTGGTGCTTGCTGCAAGTATTGATCAGCTGATTGGAAATCCTCATCTTTCAATTCCAATGGCACAAAGAAACCAGGGTCTGCAGCTGCTACTACTGGTTGGCAGCGATTGCCAACCTCGCTTTCCTTGCCAGTCCTGTTTGATTTGGGCAAAGGAAAATGCTTCGCCTGGTGGCATGGTGATGCCAGATGACTGACAGATGGAGATCAGCTCTCCCCATCACTGTTGCAAGATCAACGGCAGAAGGGTGGAGAGCCACTGTACAAAACCAGTTTAGAAATTATCCTATGCTTAGATGTTATATATATGGAATAAACATGTGTGTTTCCAGGGGGACATAACATGCCACACCTGAAATGCCACTATTGGAAACAGGATACTGGACTGTGCAGCAATTGATGTGATTCAACAATGCAATTGTGATTTATATTTTTCTCCATGAGGCACTTCCTGTTTTGCCTCTCAGATTGCAGCTGCCATCACTGAGGAAGCTGGCATTTGGAATCCTTCCGATATTCAACTAGAGATAGTTGGACATAGTCGACATTCATGAGCAAGCTGAGAAGCAGTGGCAGTTTAATGAGGACTAGATACATCACTCTGCAGAATGCATCGTTGTCTTGAAGAAACCATATGAAGTGCATGAATAAATGATTTCGCCAGGAACTCATAGCATGGCTTCGCTCTTATGAGGGATAGCCACATTTCTTTGAAAGCCATTCAGCATTGTCCTTTGTGAGCACTGTTTTGGGCTGGGTGTTCCCACAGGCTAGTTAATTCTTTTTTATTAGATCAGGAAGAATGCAGTTAGGAAAAATATGTTCCAGAATAGTCTGGTTTGTTGGCTAGCTTTTTTAAAAAGAAAAAGAAAAAATACAAAGAAAATATTGTATTCTAATATGAGAATAATATTCACCAACACTTCTTTTCGGAGAGGCTTACCCTTTCATGAAGCACGTAGATCTTCTGCAAGAGGGTGGAACAATGTCTAGAAGAACAGCGTAACGCAGTAATAACTTTCCTGGCAGGAAGTACTGACTCACATAATCTTGGAGGTCCTCTTTCAGCATTTGCAAAGAGAAGTCATTGTCCGCTTTCCAGTTCTCCCACTGTTTCGAGCTTGAAAAGAACGTCCTCCTTCTGTGGGTGTTGTCTGCCATCATTGTCATAACCAGAGTCTGGCTCTTTCGTAGGCTCTGGGGAGCTGTGTTCTGCCAAGTCTGTAGGGCCTTTGGACACCTCTGAATCCACTGGCTCTGAGCTCAGGAAATCTTGTCAGTACCAAGCAACACCAACAAAAATGTGCAAGCAATTAAAGAAATTTTCTCTATTCTGGGCTTAAGAGAAACACACTAGTTCTTTGGCTGTCATTGCAGGGCTACTCCAAAGGATATATTATGTGATTTGATTTATTTATTTGTAAAGAGGACTTTAAAAAATATTTTAGTAATTTTCCAAAAATAAAAAATAAAATAAACCCAATAACAGTACATCTTCATAATCGAACAAGAAAAAAGAAAAAAGTTGGCTTCCCCCTAGCTCCTTCCCTGGTTCCATGGTTTATCATCATACCGCATGTCCATTTTAAATTGAAAAATCGTTGAAATTACTTACTGTCCATTCATAATGTCATTACAAGTATTTCTAAAATCCTGCTAATGTATTAACCTTAACATTGATTCTGTATATATTCAATAAAGTCCTTCCAATCTTTTTAAAATTAATTGTCAGCAGGCTTTGCAAAGAGGTCTTTTGATTATGACATTACTCATGCAAATTGGAGACAAGAAAATTCTTGATATGTAAATCCATAGTTTTCCAGTGTTCGTATGAATTCACCTCTGGCAATACATTTTTTAAAAATCGAAACACGAATTGCACTATGGCACGTTAAATGCCCAGGTTGTGCTATATGTATAATACATATCCTGCTGATAAACTGTTATGCTTGCTGAGTCACTTGGAGTCAGCAATTCTCATCAAGAGATTTAGTTCAGCCTTCTGTTTTTCCTTTCTGTCCCGATTACATCCCTAACCTTTATGGCCTGTGGGAAAAATGCTGGGTGAGAGCAGGATGCTGAAGGAGATAGGCTTTTGGTCTGATCCAGCAGGGTCATTCTTATCTGCTTAAGAGAAAGTGAAAGGATAACATCTCTGCAGCATCTTCTTCACATTACTGGGTCAGGATTTAATGCTGAATTTTATATGAAAGCCAATATGTCCTTCCCTATAAACACAAGTTTCAGAATATATATATACAAAATCAATAGCATAAAATGTCCTAAAATTTTCTGGTGGCAATTGTGAATCTAGAATTATAGAGGCTGCTTCACCAGCCTCCACTGACCACTAAAATCCACCATGAAAAGCTTTTGAGTCTGGAATTTGAGTTATGTACCTTATCCTTAT
Organism: Podarcis melisellensis; assembly: GCF_964234715.1. Taxonomy (NCBI): domain Eukaryota; kingdom Metazoa; phylum Chordata; class Lepidosauria; order Squamata; family Lacertidae; genus Podarcis; species Podarcis melisellensis. Next base: position 36,489,475 of record NC_138544.1, read on the forward strand.
ATCCTGTCATCTTGGGAGTCGCATCTATGGTTGAAAGTCAAATATAATTGCATGACTGTTGGATTTAGGAAGGACTACATCAGGGTGGTTAACAGCTTTCATCAAACCTGGCCTTTGGTCATGCTGGCTGGTGCTGATGAGAGTCAAACAACATCTGGGAGACAACAGGGTAGTCGCTCTTGGACTGGAAGACCACCAAGCATCTTTCCAGTGCAGATCTTCTGTTATTTTCTATGTCAATTCTGTCCCCAGGAAACAGCATTTTTCAGCCTGAAAATACCTTTTTGTTATTTTTCGATCAATTCCCTCCCACCCCTCCAGCTTGCCAGCAAATTAGAAAAGAAGTGTAATTCCACCATGCCTGGCAGAAGATGTTTCAAAGCCTTTGACATTTTCTAAAAGTAAATATTTGGGTAGCTTTACAAATCTGCAAAACAATTTGTTTAAAGGGTAGATATAAAGCAAGAATGTTTGGATCAAATTCGCCATTAGGCTAATATGCCTTCTACATTTGACATCTGAACAGTGTGACAGTGCATTTATCCCTCCCTATTTTTATTTTTTTTTAATTGCCAAACAATGACAAAAATGTTCAACATTTCTAGAGTCAGGAGCCCCAGGCAATGAAAGCATGTGAGCACTATCTCAGCAACACACAAGAGCTGGGGGAGTCTAAAGAAATACCGTAGCCTTGGAACTTGAGTGCTTGCAGCTTCACTCAGAAACGCATGGCCAAGGAAGATTAGAAGTGCGTTTGCATATTTCCAGATAACGTCACCCACCCAAACTAGACTCTTCTCAGGCTGCAGAGGGTTGGAGAGGCTACACGAAATGCTTTGCTTACCAAACAAAATTTCTGCAGGTAAGCAAAGAGATGCTATAATTTAAATAGGCACCATTCAAAATTCTACATTTCAGCACTAAAGCATTGATGGCAGGAAATGCTATTTTTTAAAAAAAACCCTCTCCTTTACTAGATATATTTATTACCATGTATATAAAACCTCAAACGCTGATGATATAATTGATAAATAAACATTACATTCTTAAAAAGGGTCGGCAAAATGTTTTTTTTCCACAGAATATTCATAAAAGTATCTAAAGTTCCATTCATATGTTCCATTCACTTGGAACTAACTCCTAATGGAATTTGTAGCACTTAATTATAAGTAACATATGCAGAGAATGCTGCTGTACAGCTAATTAACTAGCTAATGATTTACAGAGCGATCCCTATGAAAGATTGGATAAGAAGAGCTGGTGTGAGGCAGAATTGCCTATCTGATGACAGAGAGGAGGTCTGCCAGCAAGGCGCATACCTGCTCCAAAGGTCCTGCCAGTGCGAAGAGATGAAACAGGGTGTTTCATCTAATCAAGAATGACTTGGGATTCAACCCCCCTTGCTCCCCTGACATGCCCATGGATCAGGCCCCTAAGCTATGCCAGCCTGGAGCTGGAATAGACATTTCCCCTTCCACAGGTGTGAATAGGGAAAGGAATATTAAAACAACAACAACAAAGCAGCTGGGAGCAGGGAAGAGAAAGCGATCCCTGGTTTAGAGGGACCTGGCAGGTCTCTGAATGAGATGATGGGCCTCTCCCACACACAATATTAGGTTTGTCCTGCCCTAATATAATGGACAAAATCAGGACTATGGACTTATAGGTGTCCAGTATTAGCTGAAATTTTACTCATGAGGTTTAGTTTCCAACTGTGGCCAGTTTTGCCGTTGGTTGGTTTTTGATCTGCATAACCTGGAGCGTGTAACTTTAACACTTCAGTGTATTCACTCCTTGCCTTCTAGATGTTGGACAATGTACCATTTCATCTCTGCTTTCTCTTGCTTAGGTTATTAAATACTTATGAACACATAGCTGGCTACCTATTATGTCAGTTCCTAAAGACCTTCACTGGTTGCCTGTGTGCTTCAGGGGCAATTCAAGGTGCTTATGCTGACATACAAAGCCCTGAATGGCTTGGGCCCCAAATATAGATAGGAATGCCTCTCCCCATAGAGAGCTCCATTGCCCTGTGCATGGAATGGCCTTCTCTGTAGTGGGTCTCAGCTTATGGAACGTCCTCCCTTCCAATGTGCATCTGGCCTCTTCAGTGTATAGATTTTAACATCAGGTCAAAGCACACCTGTGGAAGTGGGACAAGTGTGGATGACCCCCAAAGTAGGACATGGGTTCCTTGTATTGAGCTGTATGTAAGCTGCCCCAATCGAGCTGAAGACGGGGGGAAAATGGTGATCATTATTGTGCAGTTACAAAAAAAGAGAAAGAATATTTATGGAAGAGAGCTTCTTTGGACTTGGGGTGTATTTCATTCTAAAATATACCAACCTGTATGGATTATTTTTATACATGATTGTGGACAGAAGGATGGAGAGTGCTGGGTCCCTGCTAGCTCTTCTAGGGCCCAGAGGATCTTGGGGGGGGGCTTTTGTTATCGGAGGGGGTTTAAATAATTTTCATATAATATACAGCTGGGAAGCACGTCCCGCAATACAGCAATATATACAGACCTATATGGACACCAGCTAATTAAAAGACATCAGAGAGAATTTGTTGACTTGCCATTTATAAACTTTACTTTTGGAACAAAGCCCAGTGCCTTTAATGAGAACTTGATGAATAAAGGAGAGATAAGAGGACTGAATACCAAATAATTGGACAGAGAATAAAATGATTTTAAAAACTGCCTCTTGTGGGTTAACAACATGAAAAATTTGCTACAGAAGATGCAAGTCACAAAAACAACAGCTGATTAGACTGAGAATAAGGATGGATAATATTAGTTTTGAATTTGAAAAATACCCAAAATACAGAGACATGAATGAGGGTGATTATCTCCAGACACCTGGAACATGGGAAGTCCCAAGAAATTTTTTAGAATTGGAATATAGAATTGGTGTATTGTTATTATTGTAATTTGGATTGATTTGATTTAATTCATCATTAATTGGAAGATTGTTGTTGAAAATGAATAAATTCTTTAACAACAATAACAGAGCTATATGTAAGCTGCCCTGAACTGCATAGTGAAGGGTGATAGAAATGCCTATTAAGAAATAATATTGGGGGTGACTGTGGCAAAGGTGAAAGTAGTACCCATGGCACGGTCTCTTACTCAGAGAAAGGGAAATTCATGGCCTCGCTGAAAAACAACAACCCAAAACAAAACAAAGCCCACCCAACCTTATTCAGAGAAGTGTTGCTTGGGGTCATGGGGGAGTCAATGGCGCTCTGCACTTTGTTATTAACAGTCGTCATGACTACATGTGACAGGCGGTGTTATCTCAGCTGCAGGCACTGTGACAACGTCATCAAGTATGAAAAGCAAAATGCTTTTAATAATAGCAATAATCCAGAAACGATTTTTAATATACGAATAAGCATTGGTAAGAAGAGATCCGTCACATATGTGTGAGCTTTTTGAGCGAGAAACAGCATTAAAGCCCATTCTGTTCTTCTCATTCATTTCTAGATTCCCTGATGGAGACAGTCATCATGTAGCAGATGGGAATCAGAAATGTAATGGAGGGGAAATGGGAGCAGGAAGCACAGCACAGGACTTTTTTCAGAGCAGCAACAGCTATGTCATCTGCCGTAGCGTGGGGTAAGTGATGAAACCTCTGGCTTTCAAGGTCCACTATTGTCTGCAGCAGATTAGCACACCAGAAGTCAGAAAACGAAGGGAACCCAGCAGGCAGAGGTCAATGATGAGGGATGATACAATAGTCTATTACAGGCACAGGCAAACTCAACCCTCCAGATGTTTTGGGACTACAACTCCCATCACCCCTAGCTAACAGGATCAGTGGTCAGGGATGATGGGAACTGTAGTCTCTGGAGGGCCAAGTATGTCTATGCCTGGTCTAATAACATCTGATGGGCACCTTACTGGCTACCCTGCTTTAGAGGATATTCACAATGACTGAATAGGAGTCAACATTCAGACGCTTTTTTCCCTGTGTTTACATGCTAAATCATCATGTTTAATGGCAACAAACAGGTCTCAGGTGCTTATTATGGGATACAATGATTGGTAAAAGCAGTATCACAACCCAGTCAGAAACTGACACAAATGGGCCACAGCTGCCTTTGCTGGGACAGCCTTTTCTTTCCCTGAGATTCCTGCAAAAGCACTTGCATCAACCCAACTTCACTCTGCAGCAATATTTTATACTGCAACCCTGTGTTTTGCCTATTAATCTGAGAGCTGACAAGTATTAGGCTGGCAGTGCAATACGCTTGGTTTGGTTTGGGACACTATTGTCGTTACCTAAAAAAACTCTAAAGAAGGCAAAATCACTTTAGAAGTTTTGATTCAATTACCTTGGAAGAATATCAAGAATATAGACAAAACTCCAGGTCCTGGGGTCAGAAACATCACCCTGTCAGCCAACTCTGTAGAGAGAAAGAGAACAGAGTCAAAGCTATAAGCAAACGTGACTTTTGTGCATACAGCTCTGAATTCAGACTGGATAATTGCTAGGCTTTCATTTCACATAAATACTAGACCCCAGTCAAGAGGTTAGGTGCAGTTTTTGTTCATTCACATGCACTATATATGATACAATTTTCATTCTTGTGACTGCATTCACAAGCAAGGCTGCAGTTTATTCAGCTTTGTTTTGCCTTATGATTGAAAAGCTTGAAAACTGCCCAACTGCAGTTTTGGGTGGTATTCGGTGGAAATCCTGCTCACTATAGACCCATCGGAATCAACAGACATCCTTTACTTAGAGACATTGCTTTCAATGGGTCTACTCCAAGAGAAACCTAGTTAAACATAACATTTCACCATTAGGCCCAGTGAACAGGAGAGCTCCCTTTCATAATAGGTGATGAACACAAATCCGACAGCCAGTAACCCAGCTGTGCTGAAGCTGGTTCGCACTTCTGCTTTTATTTCTTCCCATCTGATCTTTTAAAAAAATTATTAAATGCCATTAATTGTCATAGTATTTGTACATCATTAAAAAAAGTTTTTAAAATGCAATCATATAGCCCTTTTGAGAGCTGTATTTTACCTTCCAAAATGTGCATCAATGCATGTTTTCCTCTCTTTCTAAACAGAAGAAGGGAATTTGAAACATACACCTCATAAAGTGTTGACAAGGAGGGCTCATCAAAATCATAGCAAAAGACAATCTGTTGAACCTCTGTAATGATATTCCCCATATAAAGAAATTAATTTAGCATTTTACATTACAAATAGGATGCTTTCGTTCTTTGCTTCTGCGTTAAAATTCCATTGTGCTCACATTCCATTGCATGCTGCAGTACCACCTTAGCTTAAAAAAGTAACACTGCTAATGCCATGTGTTTGTCATAATGGTGGCCGTTCTCTAATACACAGAGAATGTTCTTTGCAGATTTGCAGTTAAGTCATATCAAAGGCCAGCCACCATAGTGATGTCAGCAGGAATGTGCATAGCCCAGAATGTTGTTAGCTAATCACTTTAACAGAACAGCAGGAACAGCTCCAAAGCTATTCCAATGAGATTTACAGTGAGCTCACTACAAAAATGAGGGGGGGGGGAACACATTTCAAAACATTATCAGTGTCAAAATTTAAATGGCTAGAAGAAGCAAAAACTGCATTTTTAAGATAGTTACCAATGTTTAAACAGTGGTGCTTGGCCATCAACACAATTCTTTCAAGATGGGTGATATATGTTCACAGCAGGCCACAGGAGCCTAGTTGCAACATTCTGCAGCAGCTGCAATGTCTGAACCAGCTTCAAGGGCAGACTCACATAGAGTGGATTACAGTAATCAAGCCTCAAGGTTACCAGCACATGGGTCACTGTGGCTTGGTCAGATGCAATCCAGAAGAGTGGTGTGGCAAGGCCAGATGGTACCAGGTGCGGAAAATTTCTTGTCCCCACCCCCACACATTGAAATTATTAAAGGAAGGAAAAATAAGATACAGTTGCAAGTGTTATTTTCTGCTTTATTTATTTAACATTGTGAGCACAAGCACTTAAAACCTTTTTTTCGTGATGGGAATTTCTGGTGAATGAATTTTTTTACTTAATTTTGCTATTTTGCAGCTTTGGCTTAACGTACAAATACAAACAAACAGCATGCATCATGACGTTTACGTTACTTACCAAACTCAATATCGTAGAGAAGAGGACGATCACAATGAATCAATGAACTAAAAAATGTAACAGAAATAAATTCAGCATGGCACTTGTAAGCTTCAGTAATAATGCACAACTAACTCAACAGAATGGCGTGGGGGTGACTGACCAGCATGGCAGTGGATAGAATTGGTTATGGATGAGTCACCGGTTGTTTACGTCTCGCACGGGTACAAACTGCAGAGACAGACTTCAACGAATCAGTGGAAATAAACACCTGCTCCCCTTCCTTATCCATATGCTCTCCACTACATAGCGTCGAGTTCGGCCACATTTCGTTGCATTTGTTGACTAAACTAAAAAGTTTCAATACATATTGTGCTGACTTGTTGAGTGTGATGGGACGATGAGCTGCTTGTGCGTAAAATGCAAGTCCCTCAGAGTTTGATCAGGTTTTCAAACCTCTGCCTGTGACGGAGCCCCTCCAGCATGGCTGCGTCAATCACTAGTAGAATCCGAAAGTGGCTGCTTTCGGAAACGTTTCCAACATAAAAGCTCCTTAACGGAAACACGTCGTCTGGCCTCTCGGCGTGACAGTTTCCGTCGAGGTGTGGGTGTCCCTATAGGAGGTCCTGAGACCTCCCCACTGGTTTCGCTTGAAGCGTCTCTGAGCCATCCCTCCGACTCACTTTCCCTTGGAGTTCTTGCTCGCCCTCTACTGGTTCCCTCTTCCGCTGCTACTGCTCTCTCAACCTCAGGGAGCCTTTGCACCTGCGGCGCTTTAGATGTCAGTTCCCTGACATCCACCTCCCCTCCAGGGCCCCCTTCACCCCCTCCCGTCTCCTCTCCTACTGGCGGTGAGGAGGTAAAACCCCTGAAAGAACCTCCCTCATCTTCCGACGTCGCGAACACTTCCTTCCACTTGTTGCTGTTCCTACTCTCTAGGTACTCTTCGTCATCAGAGTCCACTCCATCTTCCAACTCCGACTCCGTGAACCCTTCCATTTCCTCTTCCTCATCGGTGGTGCCGAAATACTCCCTCCTAAACCTTGCTATAGGCTGAGGTTTCCTCGGGAACCTTTGGTGGAACGTTTCTGTTAAAACCTCGTCATTGACTTCCTCTGCACTTACCCAGGTGTTTTCTGACTCCGGTTCCCCTTCCCACGCCACCAAATACTCCACCTGATTACCCTTCCACCTGGAATCGAGGATTTCCGCTACATGGTTGCGGCGTTCCCTCTCTTCCAAGGCTGGTCCCCTGACGTGCTCCCCTTCACGTCCCCCCCTGTATGGTGACAGTAACGACCTGTGGAACACTGGGTGCAATTTCATGTGGTTGGGTAATCGGAGTTTGAAAGCTACCGGGTTGACCTGCTGAATCACCTCAAAGGGTCCCAATCTTCTGGGCCTCAGTTTCTTACAACCCCCTTTGAACGGCAACCCTTGGGTTGACAACCACACTTGATCCCCCACCCTTATGGTTTCACCTTCCCTTCTGTTCTTGTCTGCCTGCTTCTTATATTGTGCCTTGGCCCTTTCTAAGTTGAGCTGGAGCTGCTGATGGATGGCTTCCATCTCTTCTACAAAATGTTCAGCCGCTGGAACGCTCCATCTCTCCCCTCCTTCCCCTGGAAATGCCCTGGGGTGACACCCGTAATTAGCCAAAAAGGGACTCATCCCTGTGGACACATTCTCCGCATTATTGTAGGCAAATTCTGCCAACGCCAACTTTTCGACCCAATCGTTCTCTCTGTCATTGACATAACACCTAAGATATTGTTGAAGAATGCCATTTGCCCTTTCCGCCTGCCCGTTGGTTTCAGGGTGCCGGGCAGTTGAAAAATTAACTTCCACGTGTAGCAAGCTCATGAGCTTCCTCCAGAACCTGGAAGTAAATTGTTTGCCTCGATCTGAGATCACCCTCGAGGGAGCCCCGTGCAACCTAAAGATATGTTCCACAAACAACTTCGCCGTTTCTTCCGCTGTGACTGCATGTGAGCATGCTACAAAATGGCACATCTTAGTTAACAGGTCTACTACTACCATGATGGCTGTTTTCCCCTTGGACCTTGGCAGATCCGTCATAAAATCTATTGATATCGCTTCCCAAGGCCGTTCTGGTGTGGGTAAAGGTTCTAATAACCCTGCCGGCGCCCTCCTTTCCCCTTTGGCTCGCTGACATTGGTCACACCCTCTTACATACTCCCTTACATCTTCCCTCACCTTAGGCCACCAAAATTCCCTGGTAACCAACCACATGGTTTTGTGTTGCCCAAAATGTCCCGCCGTGGGGCTATCATGCAACTGCTTGAGTACTCTCCCCCTCAATTCACCTTCGGGTATATACAGTGCCCCTTTGTAATACAATGCCCCATTTCTTTCCTCAAAACCTCCGGGGCTCTCGCCCTCCCCCCTGAGACCTCTGAGCTTATCCTGGGCATATTCATCATTTTCCGTTTCCTCCACCAGTTCCCGTTGCCCCACCAGCGCCGCCCCACACACCCAGCGGTCCTCCGGGATGACATGTCTCTCTTCGATCACCTCCTCCCCTTCCCAATATTCTGGTTTGCGTGAGAGCGCATCCGCCCTGACGTTTTCTGGGCCTGGCACATAACAAATCTCAAAGTTAAATTTGGAGAATTCCTGTGCCCATCTCACTTGTCGTTGGTTGAGCACTCGAGCTGTTCTCCAATACTCTAAATTTTTGTGGTCGGTGCACACTTGCACCTTGTGTTGTGCCCCAATTAATAAATGTCTCCACCTCCGGAATGCTTCGTGAATGGCAAGTAGTTCCCTGTCATACACCGTGTAATTCCTCTCGGACTTATTCAGTTTCCGCGAGAAGAATGCACACGGTCTCCACTCCGACGCACTCCTCCCCGGTTGAAGAAGGACCGCCCCTATAGCCCGGTCGGATGCATCTGTTTCCACTCTCATGGGTTTTTGTAAATCCACATGCAGAAGTTGTTCTTCCGAGGCGAAAGCCCTTTTCAGTTCTTCAAAGGCTCGATCCGCCTCCACCGTCCAAACAAATTTCTTCTTGCTGCTGAGGCAGTCGGTGATGGGCGCCGTCAAGTGGGCAAAGTTCTTGATGAACTTCCGATAAAAGTTCCCAAACCCCAAGAATCTTTGCACGTCCTTCTTGGTCTTCGGTGTCTTCCATTCCAGTACCGCTTGAACCTTGCCTGGATCCATGGCCAATCCCTTGTCTGACAAGCGGTACCCCAGGAATTCCACCTCCTTGGTATGAAACTGGCACTTCTCCAGTTTCACCCACAGCTGGTTGGCTTGCAGCCTGCCCAACACTTCTCGAACGTCCCTCACATGCTGTTCCTCATCTTCCGAATACACCAACACGTCGTCTAAAAAGGCCACACAGTTCTTGTAGAGCAAAGGTCCCAGAACGTGGTTTATAAAAGCTTGAAAACAGGCGGAGCCCCCTTGTAGACCGAAGGGCATAACGAGGTATTCAAAGGCTCCCAAAGGGGTAAACATGGTGGTCTTCCATTCATCTCCCTTCCTTATGCGTATCAGATTGTACGCCCCCCGCAGGTCCAGTTTTGTAAAAATCTTTCCCTTCCTTACTCTGGTCAAAATGTCGTCAATTCGGGGCATAGGGAAAGCCAGGGGCTCCGACACTGCATTGAGGGCCCTAAAGTCACACACCAGTCTCGGTTTGTCTGTGTTCTTTTTGTCCACAAAAAACACTGGGCTGCCCCCCACCGCTCGGGACTCTCTGATGAAACCTCGCTTCAAGTTTTTGTCAATGAACTCCCTCAGCTCCTGCATCTCCCTGTCTGACATGGCGTACAGCTTGCCTACTGGGAGTTGGGCCCCTGGGAGTAGGTTGATTTGACAGTCAAAGGGTCTATGCGGTGGCAGTTTGTCTGCTTCCCTTTCGCTGAATACGTTGCTCAGATCTGCGTATTGCGGGGGCACCTTCCCTTTGCCCATCACTTCCATCCCCGCTAGGGTGACTCTGTCTCCTCCCGAGACCTTCCCCTCCTTGCAGTGTTCTAGGCAATGCGCTGACCCAAAGGAGACCACCCTCTGATGCCAGCCCACTAGCGGATCGTGTAGCGCCAGCCAGCTCATCCCCAAAATGATGGGCGCTCCTCCCAGGATGGCCACATTAAACGCTATCTGTTCGGTGTGCCTTGCCACTCTCATTATCATCGGGACAGTCTGTTGGCTAACTTCTCCCCCCAACAGCTCTCTGCCGTCAATCGTAGTCACCTGCAAGGGGTTACTTAAAGGGATGGTCTGTATCTGGTGCTCAGCTGCAAACTCCTTACTCATGAAATTACAGGAGCTGCCTGAATCCAAAAGCGCCTTGACCTTTAGTGGGTGTCCGTTTGGCAGTTCTAGTAACACCTCTATCACTAAAGCAGGTCTGGGAGGTTCTGGCATGGGCACTTTCATTGCTCTTTGGCCTGGCTGCTGTGCCCCGACGGTGGCAGCCAGGCGTTGGCTTTTACTTGCTCCTTGCTTTCCTCTTCCTTTCCCCCAACAGCTCCTGCCATCCCTTGCCATTCCTTTCTTTGTGGGCAGACTCTGGCAAAGTGCCCTGGCTGTTGGCAGAGATAACATCTCTTGGCGCTCTTTCCCTCCTTCTTCCGCCCTTCACTGGGATTTGAAAGTGCGCGCGCCCGCGCTGTTCCAACTTCCATCGGCTCTGCCGGCGGGAAAGATGGCTCTGGAATGTCTGGAATGCGGAACTCCCTCCAACGGTCTCCTTTCCCTTCCCGCCTTTCCAAAGCCCTCGCCTCCTGGCGCGCTCCTATGGCCAGCGCAGATTTGGTTAATTGGTCCATAGACTCCGCCCTGGGCCCCCGGGAAAGCTCATCTTTGACGGTTGAAGAAAGCCCCTCTTCGAAAAGCATTTGGATGGGCTCCGCCGATAGGTCCCACCCCAATTTATGAATCAGCATAGTAAATTCAGTCCAGTACTCACGGACAGATCTGCTTCCTTGCTGGCAAGCCATTAACTGCCTTCGCACCACCCCCTGCTCAATATCGCTGGAAAACATCAGGTCCATGGCACGAAAAAACTTCCTCGTGTCCTTTAAGATCTCATTATTCGCTGCCATCAGGGGTCTAACCCAATCTTTCGCCCCGGATTCGAGATGGCCAATCACATACGCCACTCGCGATTCCTCGTCGGGGAAGTCATCAAACTGCAAGTTTAGAGCGTATTGCATCTCTGTTCTAAAGGCATGATAGTTCCTGGGATCCCCCCCGAATTTCTGCACCAATCCTGGTACCTTTCTGGCGAGCGGGGTGGTTTTCTCCTTTCCCTTTTCTGCATCCTGAGCCCTCCTCTCCTCAAGCCTCGCCGTTTGCAGCGCCAACTGGATCTCCAACGCTCTGTACCTTTCTTCCAGGCTTGGACCCCCTCCAGCTGCTCCTGCACCCCCGGTTCCGGCTGGGTTGCTCATGATGCTTCTCTCTGCACAAGCTGGCTTTCGGTGACTTTCGGATTGCTGTGATGGGACGATGAGCTGCTTGTGCGTAAAATGCAAGTCCCTCAGAGTTTGATCAGGTTTTCAAACCTCTGCCTGTGACGGAGCCCCTCCAGCATGGCTGCGTCAATCACTAGTAGAATCCGAAAGTGGCTGCTTTCGGAAACGTTTCCAACATAAAAGCTCCTTAACGGAAACACGTCGTCTGGCCTCTCGGCGTGACAGTTTCCGTCGAGGTGTGGGTGTCCCTATAGGAGGTCCTGAGACCTCCCCACTGGTTTCGCTTGAAGCGTCTCTGAGCCATCCCTCCGACTCACTTTCCCTTGGAGTTCTTGCTCGCCCTCTACTGGTTCCCTCTTCCGCTGCTACTGCTCTCTCAACCTCAGGGAGCCTTTGCACCTGCGGCGCTTTAGATGTCAGTTCCCTGACATTGAGGTTATTTAATTGTCAGACGAAGTTATTAAGCTTGTTTTAAATAATATTATTTTTTCAGAAAAAAGTGTCGTGAGTCCCCCATTTTTTTTTATTTTAAAAACACATATTTTTTTGGCTATTTTGTTACCCCCTCCCCGTGAAGACACCTGGGGCAGCCTGCATCCACTGCACCCCCCTTCCTATGCCACTGCTCCAGAAGTAGAACATTCAATTTGCTTTCTTACCAAACCTGACCTGTCAAGTCAACATTGCCTGGGATCAAAAACCCAAAAGATTTTGGCATCATCCTGACTCCTCACCTCAATTGTCTTGGGCCACAGTTGGGTGGTAGGGAAGTTGTGGGTGTAAATGTCGTTAGCCACTGTGTTGACAGCAACTGCAACCATTTCACAGCAAGGCTGCCACTTGCTAGGATTCAAGCAGGGACAATTAGGAGAAAGTCAGCTTCAGAACAATGCCATCCCTTTCTCTTTTTAAGATGTCATTTAGTTAAGAATCATATCCTTCATAAAGTCAGTTGTGCTTATTCCTGTTCTTGAAATGCAACTGCTAGCCAACTGTTCTGGTGAAGCTGTCACAATGGAAAATGGAGCAGTCATGGCTTTTTAAAATCTGCAGCCACTGAAAACTTCAAGCAAACTCTGCTTCTGTGCTGTTCCAATAAGCTGTACAAGGCCGTGAGCCTCAGGGCTTTCAAGGTTGATGGGACACCAACAAGCAAAAGCTAGTGAAGTTTAACTATGAGCACCAGCCCTTATTTCCCTTGAAACCAAACATGTCTCCGTGGAAGGTTATTTCAGTTTAATCAATTAGCTCAAAGGGGTCAGTAAAGTCGCCCTTCAACACAGCTGTGTGCTGGGTGGCATCTGGAAGGAAGGCAGTGGAAATGAACAAAACAGCATAAAAGCAAAGCCCTGCTGAAACAAATCAAAGGCCGATCTAATCTAGCATTCAGTTCTTGCAGTGGCCAGATGGATGCCTCTGGGGAGCAGAACATGAGGCCAACAGTGCTCTCCTGCTTGCAGTCCCCTCCAACTGGGTCTAAATGTAATAAAAACCTATTAAACAATGCAGAGTATTGCTGCAATAATCATAATTAGAACACACAGAATCCCAGTTTGAGTAACTGTAACAATATCATTAAAGCTGCCCCAAGGCCCAGGAGAATAGAAATGTTTCAGTCTGGAATGCAAATGATAGCAAAGTTGGTGCCAGGCAGGCCTCCCTGTAGAAAACATTGCAAAGACAGGGGGCCACTGCAGAGAAGGCCAGTATTTTGATGGGCACCCTCCATGCATCCTTTGAGGTGGGACACAGGGAATGGTCTCAGCTGCAGATCAGGCTGTTGACATTTGCATAGTGGGTTGCTGTTACACAGCCGGTAAAAAAAGTGGCCACTCTGCTGATAACTAAATGTTAAGCAAAGAAGAATTGTATTTGTGAGCTAGGAAGTAAAACCTTGCATCAAAGCTTACATTCAAGGAATCCCACATATCCTAGTTGTTTTGCAGAGATGCACCTCATATTTCACAATAAACAGGATATAAACCTCACAAGGAAGAAGCAACAGGTGATCTGATATAGAAGTTCCACTATAATAAACATTTCTAAAATCAGCATGTTTTGTTGTCTTCTCTAGCATTCCAGATGAGCAGCAAGAACAGTACTTTGTGCTTGTATACTGGTCACCTGTATGTTAATTTGCTCTGCTACAGGGATACCTGAGATGACAGATCAGGTAAGTTAACACTGACACCTAGTGTGGGGCAATAAATCAGCTTCAACAGATGAGTTCTTAATTTATAAACAAATGCAATGCTTGTACAAGACCAATGCAATAGCTAGCTTATGGTATACACTGGAGGGGATATTATCTTGTATGTGATTCATGTATTCTGTCCAGATTTTAAAATGCCTTTTGTCTGCAAACCAAATGCCCAGTTCGCACTATGTATAAAGATGTTTCAGGCCATTTCCCTAGATATGCTCTTAAAAATAAACACTTGCTTATTTTTATCACATGGAATATGCTGCTGCTTGGAATATCCATCATGTGGTGTTCTGATGGAAAGCATTACAGTGTGATCATTCTGTTCATCCAGCGCTTTTAAGCACAGACCATGTCTAGCAAACCCCTAGCCTAGATAGCAGTGAAACTGACTAAATCTATGCAACCAGCTTCTGCATAATTTCAGCTGGAAGGGAGAGTCAACAGAGAGAGAAAGGAAAGCAAAAGAAAACAATTTGCTAAAATGAAAAGATTATATTGCTTTATGAAAATACATCTTTGAATATCAAAAGACCATGCAATTTTCACACATTAATGGATGCAATTATATCTTGCAAGCCCCAGAAATATTTCTGTGGTCTGGTTGAAATGAGCCTCAGCAGAATATTTTTACAAACTGTAGGGCGGGGGGGGGGCACTCAGATATGCACATCTCTACTTCTGCTGTGGGATGCGGGTGGCGCTGTGGTGTAAACCAATGAGTCTTGGGCTTGCTGGTCGGAAGGTCAGTGGTTCGAATTCCCACAACCGGGTGAGCTCCCGTTGCTTGGTCCCAGCTCCTGACAACCTAGCAGTTCAAAAGCACACCCAAAAGTGCAAGTAGATAAATAGGTACCGCTCTGGTGGGAAGGTGAATGGCGTTTCCATGTGCTGCTCTGGTTTTGCCAGAAGCAGCTTGGTCATGCTGGCCACATGACCCAGAAAAACTGTCTGTGGACAAACGTCTGCTCCCTTGGCCAATGAAGTGAGATGAGCACCAGAGTCGTTCGTGACTGTCAGGGGTCCTTTACCTTCCTTCCTTCCTTCCTTCCTTCCTTCCTTCCTTCCTTCCTTCCTTCCTTCCTTCCTTCCTTCCTTCCTTCCTTCCTTCCTTCCTTCCTTCCTTCCTTTCTTTCTTTCTTTCTTTCTTTCTTTCTTTCTTTCTTTTTACTTCTGCTATATATAGACCCTGCAGTGTGAATCACTAACTTGCTCGCCAGAAAAAGGGGACAAATGGTCAACTGTGCAGGAATGGGGTGATGGACTAGTTGCAGCATTTACCTGTGTCGACCTAAATTCACACTGAAGCTTCTTTGTTTGGTGAGGGAACCCATCCTCTCTCCTACACTCTAATGTGCATAAAACCTAGAATCTTTGGGTCTTGCAGAATGCTGTGCACTGGACTTTGCAAGCCCCCACAACCAGATGCTTATCAGCGCTTTACAAGCTGTGCCTTTGCCTGCATGTTCCTTACCTGCCAAACCTTGACAGTGGGGGATGGGGGAAGATAAGGGCCTGCCCCACCAGGAAGATCCAGTTCCCCACCCCTGACCAAGATGATGGGATTGTGCATAAACTGGGATCAAGTGTATATAGCATTTTGCATAGGAAGCACCTTATTATCCATTTTTAAAACCAGTCACTAGAGCAATAAATCCTAGTTTTCACAAAATAGTCATTGTAGCATACCTATAGTTTTGATTGTGCCGAAAACGATTTTCTTTTTTACATTTTTTTTAAAAAAAAAACTAAGCTGTAAAAAATGCTGTTACAGAAAAGTACAACACCCTACAAATCCAGAATACAATGAAATGCTTGTAGTGGTGTTTATTTTTAAGCTTTCCATAGGATTGGCCACAGAATAAACTGAAATATACACTCCTGCCAAACTGGCTCTTCCTTGCTCAGTTGCAATATATCTGGAAACGTGTGTTTCTAATGGGCTTTTAACATTAATACAGATGGTTTTAGCAGACCTTCCAAGTGTCCCTGTTTTCCAGGGACAGTCCTAGTTTTACAGAAGCCGTCCTGGTTTCTGATTTGATCCCAGAACATCTCACTTTTCCTCAGGATGTCCCTATTTTCATTGGAGAACTGTTGGAGGGAGGGTATGGTAGGACATTCCTATTTTCATTGGAGATCTGCCAAACCTCTGACATCCATTGTAAATAAAATTGTGGCCTTATTCGATCTAATCTAGGTGTGTCGTGTCCATCATTCATACCCACTCGGGTAAGGTGAGGATCAGAGTCTGGGCATGCAAAGTCTTTCTGATGTTCATGTTCCCTTAAGTTCAATGAAACATGTCTCAAACATGTGCTTTGGCTCTTTTTAAAAGCATTTATAAGGATCATTTTTCCCCCAAAGGGAAAAAAAGTAAACATTTACCTACAGTCATACCTTGGGTTGAAGTAGCTTCGGGTTGAGCATTACTTCCGGGTTTTGCCACTCACGCATGCACAGACGCTCAAAATGACGTCACACACATGCGTGGAAGCAGCAAATTGCAACTAGCGCTCGCGGGTTGCATTCGCTTCAGGATGCAAACGGGACTCCGGAACGGATCCTGTTCGCATCCAGAGGTACCACTGTATTTCATAGAATCATAGAAGGGAAGGGATCCTGAGAATCATCTAGGCCAACCCTCTGCAATGCAATGCAGCTGTCCCATACAAGGATCAAACCTTTAACCTCTTGGCCTTATTAGCACTGCACTCCAACCAACTGACTTGTATCCTTTTAGATTTCTAGTTTTATTGTATTTCTTTCTCTCTCTCTCTCTCTCTTTCTCTCCATCTCAATCTAACCCACCTTCCAGGGTTGTTATGAGGTTAAAATGCAGAAGGGGGATAATTATGTATACTTCAGGGGAATATAGAGGTAATAAATAAATCAAGCTGAGTCTTGACATTACAATGTTGAAAAAAACCCAGCTCATTAGGGTGTTGCCATAGCTAAGTGCAAATTCCCTTGGCCATTGCAAGTTTCCACATGGACTTGATGCTGACCAGCAACTTGTGAATGCATAATAAAGTGTCACATACACACGATCATGCTTTGGAGGCATCTATTTGTGGTTGTCTTGTCACTGGGTTTTCACATGTTACATTGGTCACGGGTCATTTGCCAGAAAACCTTTTCTCTACAGTTTCCAATAGGCATGACCATAAGTGTGACATTTGCCCATGAAACTTTATGTACCTTGCTTCAGAATGGGGAACAAAAATTGATTCATACTTTTAGTGAAAATGCTTATCCAAGTTATAGGTAAATTCTTGAGGCTGCAAAACTGTTAGATGGGTCACAGCGTTTAAGACACAATAACAAGAAAGTGTGTAAACTACAACACACATACACATTTGTCAGAAACAATGTCTTCCATCATCTAACCAGGACAGGCAAAGTTTGAAAACCTTTGTGGTGATCCCTACAGCTGAGAAAAAGCCCTGGTGTAGTTTGCTCCCAGCTGCTGAATTGCAGCTCTAGAAGCAATTAAATTATCAAAGCACTGATGTCTTCAGTGCTGATGCAAACCACAGAGCTAAACCAAAAGATTTGTCCTCGCCCCTCCCCCAATTATTGGAAGCCACATTTCAGTCTCATTCTTTTTATAGCAATGGTTTTACTGAGTAACATTGTTTCTTAAAAGTTTTTTTTTCTTTTTCTGCCTAGCAGGAGAGGAAGGAAGTTAGTGGTGAAACTGTTTCGCTTCCTATGCTTTTTAAAAAAAGCAAAGAAAGAAAAAATAAAAGTATGATAACCAAGAGGTTTATACAAGAGGAAAGGAAGAAAGAAACAAGATTACATTCTAAAGGGGGGCCTTTTAACTGAAAACACAATGTGGATACATCGCTTATGCTAGGCACCTCCCTCAAATCCGGCAAACTGTTAGGCATCATAAATCATTACTTTCATCCAAGAGGAGTTTATCCTCCGCTTGCATTTGTGTATGACAGATTATGTGCAAGATATACTTTCTGGGAGCACATGATATAAAACATCACCCCTTCATATTTTCACTGATAAGTTGTGGTTTCTTTGAAAACAGGTTTAAAAAACCACATCCATTTTTGTTCTTTATCTCCATGGACATCAATTACCGGTAAGTTATATTCTGATTATTTTGGTGATGTTGCATAGAAGCAAGTGGACTAAAGATTATACCCATCCTTGTATAAACTTATACCACATAGTGGAACTCATCAACAGAGTCGTGACTTCAGAGCCCGCTTTAAATTTTCTGGCTACATTTGTGTATCAGACCTATGCTACAAGTTCACAAATTAACATCCTTAAGCATTCAGGACATGGGAATACTTCCTGCATCAAGATGCATAAACTGCAAGAAGAGAAGTCTGGCACTGTAATTTTTTTTTTTTTTTACATTCTGAACTTTGGTAATGGAAGTCTGCCCTTCTATCTGCACAATCTAATTAAAGCATGCACTTCTATCTATGTGCAATCTATCATCACTTCTTTTAGAGGGGCCTCCGGTCCCCTGCGGACTGCCTTTGAACTCTCCCCTCGCCCTGCCTGTTTTTCCTGCATCTGGTGTCTATTAATTTGGAGCATCTCTGTTATCCCAGCTGGCCTCTCTATTTGCACCTGCTCTTGTTCACCTGTCACAGCCATGAACAAATGCAGAATGTTGACATTGCCCAGAACCTGTTTGATTACACATGCACAATAGGAGTTCTAATGCTGAAGATGAAATTACATAACTTGATCCATTGAATAGAAAGATCAGCAGCAAGCATGGTACATTGACCAACGATGCGAAGATTTTCCCCTGAAGATGTGGCCAAATGCCTGTATTTTCAGACGTTAGACAGACTTTTTCTTCCAGACAGCAGCTTATTGCAGAATTGATGATGCAAACATGCAGATTTCTGGTTTTGATTCAATAATAATAATAATAATAATAATAATAATAATAATAATAATAATAGTTGTTGTTGTTGTTGTTGTTTGTTATTTATACCCCACCCATCTGCTGTAAGTTCACTTGTGCCTGCCACCAAGTATAACTGAGAAAATGCTATGATATCGTACTGGACACACACGTCACACACACACCTTTGGTGTTTGCTCTGTTAAGGGCTGCAGGGGTGGAAGTCTACACCTCTTGCTAATTGAAAGGCTTTGTGTAGGTGGGAGAATTGCTGCCCCCTACTCCTGCTTGGCAATGCTGTTGGAGTGATCTATTTTCAACACTTCAAAGACAGACATCACACTTTTGAGGGCAAGAAGGCAATCACATTAAGGGGGGCGATTAGACAAGGGAAGCCTGTGGGCTCTTCCCAGTAGTATGCCAAGGGTGTTACTGGAATTCATCAACAATACACTTTTTTCCCCACAGATTTGTGTTTGGCATCATGCTGAGTGCCATGGACGCGAGCAAGAGAAAGAGAAAAATAGGTTTCTGGTATGGTCAGTCCACATCGGAACCTGACATTAACAGTTGCCCATTTCTTCTAAGAATTTTTGCAGAAGGGAAATTTTGCAACCAAAGTTGGAAATTACCAGCATTGTAGGTTTACAGGAAACATCATAAAGAAGGAGGGGGAAACCTTCTAACTGAACAAATGAGTAGCCGATTCTCCCCAAGGGGAAACTTTGAGAACACTGGACCAGAAATCATCTGCCTTCTCTTTGGCATTTGTGCGTGGTTGTGATATACCAGAGACAAGCAGGATGGAATCTGCTTACTGACATGACAGTATTGCAAGTGTGCTGTAAAGACAAAGGAAGCAGATGGGTTAAATCTCCCACGATTCTAACAAAAGTACCTCCCCATCACTTTCATTACCTACTCTCTTTTGACTGGGGAAAGTGGAGCAGTGATTGCATATATCTAAATTCAAGGAAGTTTCCTTAGGAATGCAAGCTCTGGAATCATAGATGCTTTCAACTCAGAAGCCCACTTCAGTAAATGGGAATATTCCAGCTGATGTCATCATCCTGTAATTTAAGTTACAGCTAATAATTCCTTCTTGGGCTATGCAAATCTGCACAAAACTAGGTGGTCCCATCTTGGAATGTTAATTTGTCCAACTCTTCATGAATCAAGCAAAGTTCCTCCCGAAATTGTTATCTGGTTTGGAGTGTGAAATGAGGTTCAGCATGGGTAAGACTATAGACCTATAAAATCTATGCAGGTCCTATATCTGGGCTGGGGTAATTTACATTTTAGGTAATTTAAGATGGTCAGTGGACACCATTGTTAACTGCCATTTAAAGCAGTCTCAGCTCATCCTCTGCTAAATCAACCATTTTATTTATACACTCTCTTTCCAAAGTTAAAACCATGTTCAAGGCAGCTTACAACTTAAAAAAATTACATAGCTACAAACATAACAAAAATAGTCCTAAACAATAAATCAAACGTAAAAAGGACACAACGAAATTGAACAATTTACACATGACTATTAAGATATAAAAAAGAAGATATATATAAAAAATAAAAATACAAAAAATTAATATAAACAAAATGGGAGTGGTGGCAGGGAAAACATGTGGAAGCTACTCCTGTGCCAAGGTAAAATCTTCAGCTGAACCCCAAAACTGGTGTCAGGCCTGGAAAAAGAGGCCACAGAGAGAAAAGCAGCACCTCCACCCACTTTGCTATCTGTCCTGCTATCTGTCCCTCCCAAAGGCACCAAAATGCCATCTTCCACACACCCCCAGTGTCTGGCACCAGTGCAGGAGTGGGGGGGGGAGAGAGAAATTGGATACCCCACTCACCTCTGACTGGATTATGGATGGGGGTGATATTTGATTCAATCCTCATTTAAATGCAAACCTACATAATCTGCCCTTCCCAAAACAATATAAGAACCAAAACACAGCGCTCCTTTAAAATTTGTACTTCTCCGAGTTTTGCAATGCAGTTCTCCAACTGAACAACATGCACAAAAATGCATGGGCCAGGGTATAGCGTGCATACAACCGCAGATGAAAATAACATACAAAAAGAACATTAGTGAAACTAACCCCCCAAAATGCATTATAGTGTATGGAAATGTTTTTTTAAAAAGTGGGCAAAATTGCATGCAATCCTTAGGAGAAATTTGCACTAAAATGTTGATAAATTTTCATGGGGATGTTTTTTATAGAAAATAATTATGATGATAAACTAATGTGGAAATCTGGAGACCTTCATTTAAGATTGCAAAAGAGACACGGAGAGAAGTAAAAACTGACAGATCAGAACACTCCTATTTTGGACCCAATCCACCACTGCTCCTGCCTACTGACAACCACTTCAACCATGTACACCGAGATAAAGCAGTCCTAGGTAGAAGGAGGGGGGAAAGTATCTCTTTCCCTTGACATATAGGCTGGGTAAAAAGGGATAACAGAACAGCATTCATGTCCTGTATACAGAGCAGCTCCACTGGCCCGCCTCTCACTGAGGGGCCTATAAGACTCCCTACCTCCCTTTGTCTACCAACTCCCAAATAGCCAGATCAGCATGTCGCCAGTTTGCTAGTCCTTTTGGCACAGAGAATTTGGCTTGGGCACTTGGCATCAGGAATTGGCCGAAAGCACTGCCGTCACTTAAGGTGGCAGCTGCTCTGGCTGGCTTGGGGCATCTCAGAGGAAGAGGCAGACATTGCCAGATAAGCAATTCCATTACTGGGCTCTGCCTCGTCCTCAGGAACAGCATCATCATTTCCAACCACCTAACAAAAACATTCTACTGTTAGTTATGTTCTGCATATGTGATGGAGGGAGGAGGGTCCGATCTAAACACATTTCCTAGAAAATCTATTGGGCTGCTGCTTAACCACCCCCTTAAGTCAGATTTCTGTTAACCTTCCAAAATGAAATTAAACAGAAGTTGACTGCCAGTTCTCCTGAATGGGGCATATGGTTCCACCATTGCTCTGCACAACACCGTTGAAAATAAATTCCAGGCCTTCTAAAAGGGATGCACATCTTTAACTTTGGGTTAAAAAAAGAAAAGTACAGGGATAGGGGACCTATGGTCCTATATATACTTTCTTTCTTGCTTGCTTATTTATTGCATTTATATCTCACCTTTCTTCCAAGGAGCTCAAGGTGGCATACATGGTTCTTCCCTCCTCATTTTATCCTCACAGCAACCCTATGAGGTAAGTTCATCTGAGAGGCAATGACTATCCCAAGACACACACACATATGAGCTTCATGGCTGACGGGATTTGAACCTGGGTCTCCCAGGTCCTAATCTGACACACTAACTACTGCACCACACTGTTGTTGGATTACAACCCCCACCATCCCTGACCAATGTGTCATAGCTCTATCTCAAATCCCATTGCTGAACAATGGAGTGCAGAGCTGTGTGGGATGTGAGGCCAAACAAACAAGAAATGGGAGTCTCTGAGATATGCTTATCTGCAAGAAGAATCCATATGTGAAGTCCAGTCCATTTCAAGGGTTGAGCAAACAGCTGCCCATGTAATCCAACAATCCATGGGTCATGGAATCCAAATGGACATGAAGCCAAGGGTCCAAACAGGGAGTGGGGAGCAGCAAGATAGAGCTGAGAATCACAGGCATTGTTTCCAGTGTCTGACTGCTACCAGAAGCCAGAAGCCAGAAGCCAGAAGATAGCTGGTTCTCATCTGTGCCTTCTCCTGATCAGCTGCAGGTAGAGTCACTCCACCTTCTCTACCTTCAGGCTGCTGTTTAGCAGAGGAAGCTGACTCCTGGCCCATGACACCATGGGCCATGCTGACTGGGACTTATGGGATCTGTAGCTCAACAGCTTCTGGGGAGCGTTTGAGGGCCCATCATTGCTATGGAAGGAAGGTTCTCTAATCCTTAAAAAATTAAGAACACGACCTGTCTCCTGTTAACTCAGCCCTCAGGGAGCTTCTTCAACAATTCAAGCTGCTCCCCCCATCCATCTCCAGAGAACTAAATGAGGGCTGTTTTTCATCTACACATTTTTTATATATACCACGGCCTTTGCAAAAAGGTGGAAGCATCTTTTAAGAACTGGTGGGGAACAGAGCTGGCTCACATCTGCAGTTGTGGACTGCAACAATCTAGCAGCAGCTTAAGGTCATACTAGATGTTGCTCATGTCTAAATGTAAGTTTCCTGGATATTTTATTTTAATGGAAAGGAATCTCAAGTGGCTGCAGTCAGGAATGGAGGAGGAATTGGGGGGGGTCATTAACTATTTCCCCACTAGCTGCTTTTCCTATTATTTTTCTGCTCCTGAGGCTGTTTTCCATTTTTAAAAAATACAATATATAACAGCAAAGTTGTATTTATTTTTTTAAAAAACCTAAATTAACATGGTATAAATGTTACACATATCTAATCTGGCTTTTAGCAATTGTCCCAAAACAGCTGAGGGCTACATTTTTTATTTTTTGTTTCACTGAAGAGAGCAGTGAAGCAGGTGTATGCCATAAGGGACCTAGTGAGCTGCAAACCTTAAATCATTTACATCGAGCTCCTATTGATTGCAATAGGATGATGCAAGTCATCTGGGGGTTGTAGCCATAGAAACCAAATTGCTATTGGCCTAGGATAGAACAATGGAACTCCGTTCTTAGTCCCACAGATATGCAGTGCAGCATCGCATTGCCTTGACCCTCTGTTGCTACAGCAGCAGCCTAAGGGCGGATATGAGCAGGAACGTCTTTCCCCAGGGGTGGGGAATACAGTGGCACCATCATAACAGGATTTGTGGGCAAAGGTCCAGTGGGCAGGAGGGTCCCCAAAGGAAGTTGGGCTGGTTTAATGCTTTTCGAAGCAAATGAAGCAATGTACACAAGCATCTAAACATCTTCTCCCCCATCTATACAATTTAATTAAATCTAGAGTCTAAAATCATCGAACTACCCCAGGTGGGTAAAAACAGCGGTGGGAGCCAGAATGCGGCAGCTAGACCGGTGACTGGGAGTGGTTGCTGAGACCATATAACACCAGTCCTGAAAGTCCTACATTGGCTCCCTGTACATTTCTGAGCACAATTCAGAGTGTTGGTGTTGACCTTTAAAGCCCTAAATGGCCTTGGTCCAGTATACCTGAAGGAGCATCTCCACCCCCATTGTTCAGCCCAGACACTGAGGTCCAGCATCGAGGGCCTTCTGGTGGTTCCCCCACTGCAAGAACTGAGGTTACAGGGGACCAGGCAGAGGGCCTTCCTGGTGGTGGCACCCACCCTGTGGAACACCCTCCCACCAGATGTCAAGGAAATAGACAACTACCTGACTTTTAGAAGACATCTGAAGGCATCCCTGTTTAGGGAAGTTTTTTTATGTCTGATGGTTTATTGCTTTTTCAATATTTTGTTGGGAGCTGCCCAGTTGCTTTCCAAGAGGATCGGACAAATTAATGGAGGAGAAGGCTAGCAATGGCTACTAGCCACTTTGACTATCTCTTCCCTACACTGCCAGAGGCAGGAGTAGGCCATTGAATGCAAGTTTCTGGGAATTGCAAGTGGGGAGAGTGCAGTTGCATTCAGGTCCTGCTTCCAGGCTTGCCATAGGCACCTTAGCTGGCCACTGTAAGAAAAAGATGCTGCATTAGATGGGTCTTTGGCCTCATCCAGCAGGGCTCCTCTTGTGGAGAAACAGCACAAAGGGGAAATATTAGTTCATCTCCTTCCCCCTGTTTTGGTCTTCTGTTTCAAACTGCAGCCTTTAACACAGCTGCCTTTTTTTCTTAAAAAAAGAAAAACGTTTTGGAAGGAAAAGGAATCACATAATTTAGTGTACTGTGTAATTCTAAACCAAGGCTCTCCAACTTTCTGGGACTTTGGGAAAGTGCCATGGGCACCACCCTTCTCTTCCTGCTCCCCACCCCCGAGAGAAAACGTGTCTGCACGCACACACACACTTTGCTTTTTCATTGGGTCTGGATAAAAGACCCAGCAGAATTAAAAATGGATCCTCCTGAATTTGTATGGTTTTGCACTGTCAAATTAATGGGTTACGTTGGTAGAAAGTGCAGTAAACACTGCAGACCCAGTGCTTGCCAGCAATGCAAACAACATTTATCCTAGGCACAGATCCTTCTTGTTATTTTGCACAGGGTGAGAACAAAGCTACCAAGAAATCACAGAACACTTCTGTGACACAGAGGTAACCTACGACCAGATGGTATGTTTGAGGGGGTGCCTTGTAAACCTTATGAAGATCCATGCCTTGGAGCTATATTCTTGGCAGGCCCGAAAAGCACTGGAGCCCTGATTTGTACAGTTCAGTAAATGGAGATAGATGTCATCTATGATTTTATAGTGGTTTGAGGTCTGTGAAAAAAAATGTAAAATTCATGAGGATCTTGGAAATTGTAGCTTATCCCTTCACGGAACTACAGTTCTCAGCACCCCTAACAAAAAGTTCATAGGATTCTTTTGGGGGGGGTTGGAGGAAAATGTGCTTTAAATGTATAGTGAGCACACAGCCTTAAATGGCACATATATACATGCACATGTACCTTTCCTCCCCTTCTCAAGGACACTATTCCTCCTCCCCTTCCCCTCATTCTTTCTGGCGCTTCATTCCCTTTTCCTCCCAGCTCCTGTAGTGCCCTACTTTCTCACCCCACCTCCTCCCAGTCAGTGGCGTAGCGTGGGTTGTCAGCACCCAGGGCAAGGCAAGTAATTTGTGCCCCCTAACCCGTGGATTTGCGCCCCCTAACCCTAACCCCCAGATGTTGCGCCCGGTGCGGCTGGCCCCCCCTGCACCCCCCACGCTACGCCACTGCTCCCAGTCACCCTGTTTTCTTCCCCCAAGTCTCTCAGACTGCTCTCCTCTTTCCCTCCCACCCCTTTCAGACTCTCTGTTTTATGTTCAGCTGCTCAAGTGCCAATCTGAGTAAGAGCTGGAGTAAGAGCTGAAAGAGGAAGCGGGAAATGATATTGCTCTTCTCATTTCCTGCTTTAGTTCAAGGTCTTTTTTGGAGAGGAGGAAGTAACCACAGTGCAAGGTGGGTGTTGCCTGCAGGCCCCGTGCTGGAGCCCCTAGTTCTGAATTCATCTTAAAACACATTATTAATTGTAATGAATTATATCTGGACATTGTTGACTGGCCAGCACAGCACGTAGGTGCAGATGTATTCAGTGGCGAAGCTGCATGCTCTGCTTCTGGAGGCGGAGAGCAGGTGGGGGCATGGTATGCCGCCCGTGAGGGCGTGGCACATCATCCGCAGGAGCGTGGAGCGTGTTTTGGGGGCATGATGCACCGCCTGTGGGGGTGTGGCGCTCAGCGTGCGGGGAGTGCGCAGTGCGTGTCCAGGGGGACCGCCATGATGACACCCTACCGCAATAGTGGTGCCGAGGTCGGTCCACTCCCTCTGCACCCCTGTTCCTCCACCAGTGGATGTATATGAGGCAGCCAGAAGATCTCAATATCTGCAGATCTCTTGTCCTCCAATTATACAACATCTGGTGATCATATCTTTTCATGGTGAAGGATGTAACCTGGAGGCAGGGGCAGGGGCTGGTACTGGGGAGGGGAAGCCCAACAACTGGACAGAGACTCAGTCCTGGTGCAATGAAACACCGTGAAAGAAACCAGAGTGCATGGAAATGCCATTTACCTTCTGGTCACAGCAGTACCTATTTATCTACTTGCACTGGTGTGCTTTCTGCACTGGTACAGAGTAATGGGAGCTCACCTCATCATACAGATTCAAACCACTGACCTTCCAATCAGCAAGCCCAAGAGACTCAGTGGTTTAGACCACAGCGCCACCCATGTCCCCAAGTCCTCCAATTACACAACATCTGGTGATCATATCATTTCATGGTGAAGGGCATAACCTTGGTGGCAGG
The DNA here is from genome assembly GCF_964234715.1 of Podarcis melisellensis. Lineage (NCBI taxonomy): Eukaryota > Metazoa > Chordata > Lepidosauria > Squamata > Lacertidae > Podarcis > Podarcis melisellensis. The sequence continues at coordinate 36,516,021 of NC_138544.1, forward strand.
GGCTAGGGATGGGGAGGGGAGCTAGCCTGGAACTGAATAGAGACTCACTCCTGGAGGGCCATATTTGGTTTCCCCTGCCAGGAAATGACATATTAATGTTGTGGTAGCTCGGCAGTGATAAATGCCTCCACCATGCCATTTAAATGCCCTCTGTGAATACATAACATGATGCAACCTCTCTCATCTTCCAATGCAGTCTATTCCCCTGCTACAGCAGTTCATGCCATCAGGAAGTTCTGAATGTTTTGCTGAAAACTTCTATCTTGTAAGCTGAACGTGGGCCCTCACCTCTGGAAAAGCCTTCCAGGCGTATTGGACTCTAGCTCTTAGCCCCTAGCCAGCATAAACAATAGTCAAGGATGATGGGAGTTTTAAGTCCCAACATCTAGAAGGCCACATGGTCTGCATCCCTGGCTTAATGTAACTGTTTCCTGCATTTATCACTTAATGTTGTTGCTGTTCTTATTGCCTTATCCCTACATTGTCTTATTTCCCATGCCTCTTCCCTCCTGTTTATGTTTCTACCCCCTGTACCCACACATGTACACTGTCTAAATGTAAATCATTATGCGGTCCTTGGAGACACAGGGGCACTGTTACTTTACTTACATTACTTTGTAAAGCAGAATTTACATTGCTGATACGCCATAAATAACAAAAATAATAGCAGTTGTTGCTCGAGACAGATCAATATGAACATCTGCTGCACCACTGACAAAATACCCTGGGTCTGCCTCATCAAATTGGTGCACCAGCACAACTTGCAACATTTGCAGTGGTGATGAAACCCTTGCACTTTATCCTTCATATTTATTGCCCATTCATTGTGACTCATAACATTGAGCCACTGGACTCTTGAGCAAGTCTATGCTAGTCAATGGGGATTATGTGGCATAAGGGTTAGAACCTCCTATATGGCAGCGACTAAACTTCTCGTGTCAACTCTTTCCAGAGGTAGACTGGTCTGTGTTGGGTAAAATAAGGAAAGAATGGAGGTCAGCAGGCAGTTGGATAAGGTTCTTTCCATTCCATTTGTAGAGCTTACAAAAGTCAAGCTGAAAGACCAGAGGAACTGAGCACGAGAAACCAAACACAATCACTATGGAGATGGCACCAGTATGGTTTGTGTAGAATGAATCATCTGGAGGGTGCTTCCTTTCTGAATAAGAAAAAGAGTGAGAGAGTCATAGATGTAGACCAAAGAGAGAGAGATATAGTTTTGAACAGAGGGGAAAAAACCCTAGTCATTTCCGTTGCTAAATCACCAGCTTACTGCTCAGAGATCTGTTATGTGTGTTTGGGGGGGTTACATGGCAACCGGGGGAAAAGTATTTGGTTCCATTTGCTAAATAAATTATTACCAAGAAAGGAAAAGAAATGTTGCTTACCAATAAGCACCAAAAGATTGAATTAACTGAGGTGTATTTTTTCAAGATTGGCACCTTTGGTTTCTCCAAAACTTCACTGTGGGACAAATTAAACCCATAAACATGCACACACCAGTACTACTACCAGCAATTACATGGGCCATCAGCTCCAAGAATGTTCCTGAAGAAACAGAGAAGAAGAAAAAACTTTTCTCCTACACTTGAAGGAAATAACTGCAAGACCAAAAACAGCTGACCAACACAGTGATCCAAAAATTTAAAAACACTTATTTCCCTTGTGTTTATTTCAGACCCTCCAAGTGTCCCTATTTTCCAGGGACGTCCCTGATTTAGAGAAGCCATCCCAATTTCTAACTTGATCCCAGAATGTCCTCCTTTTCCTTAGGATGTCCCTATTTTCACTGGAGAAATGTTGGAGGGTATGGAGTTATCCAAACCTCGAGCCATCTGAAGGTTTTTTAAAAAAATGTTTAATGCTTTATTCAGTTTTTATGTATGTTGGAAGCTGCCCAGAGTCGCTGGGGCAACCCAGTAAGATGTGTGGGATAGAAAGAGTAAAATTATCATTATGGAATGGGACTTTCCTATTTTCATTGGAGAAATGTTGGAGGGTATGTTATTTTTTCCTATTTTTTATTGATTTTCCAAATTTATAAACAAACAAACAAAAATCCTAACTGTAATAATTCCACTTTTGTTAACATTATTGAATGACTTCCTCAAATCCCCCTGGCTGAATTTCAATGTATATCATTGTAACAGTTTTCCAAAACTAATATCTCATAAAATCTACTTAATCAAGTAACATCTTTCTTTCTTTTCATATTAACTTTAAACATATTGTTCTATAACAACACATATTTAAATCCTAAGCCAATCTGGTAATTGCAAGTATTTCTATTTAAATTATCTTAGGGTATGTTATTTGCTATATCTAAGCTGCCATATCTAAGCTGGAAGAACAGTGGACATCCACAGATTGGGTATGTTAACAGAGTGGCAGAAATAAAGCAGACAGAAAAGAAACTGGTAGTACTTTACTGAGGGTGAACCGAACAAAACAGTGCAACATGAGGAGAAATATGCAAAGGTTTGCCTTATTCTACAGGCCTACACAAGGGCCACAAACCAAGTAGAGCTCGAGTTACCTCAGAAGGATGAGCACATCTGAGTGGTTGCTAGGCTACACACAACTGTCTGTTTCCTTGATTTGGGAAACCTATACTGCAGAAATAGGGTTGGATCCTTACTTAGTCATACTTAGATTAGTCTCGCAGAAATCATGACTAACGTTAAGTCTGACTAACTCTGGCTACTAGTTTGTTTCTAACGGTTGCAAGATAGCCGGCTGTTGTACTGAATCACAGACATGAGCACTTACCAGTTCAGAGGATATTTGGCCTGAGAGGAGAGCCTGTTCATTAAGTGCTTGAACAGCCTTGCCCTCATCCTTTTTTTTCTTTGCAGAGGATCGTTGTAGGGATTTCTTTTTCTTTTGCCTGTACCAGGAGTTTTGGGAGGCTCACAAAGGATTATAGCTCAAACTTGACGGCTTAACTAAAGAGCTCTCAAAGAACTGGACAGCTCAACAAAATACAGTCCTGGGTGCCAGTACAGTTAGGCGCAGCAATGTTTTCTTTCCGTGCGACCTCTGATCCCCACTGAATGAGAGAACAAAATGGACTTCTGTATGGGGCTTGCGCTACCAATACTCCTTCAATTCAGGCTCGTCAGCTTCGTTTTCTCGACTGCATGACACAAATAAAACAAAATAAAGTTAGCCCAGAGGGCTAAAACAAATCTCTTTATTTAGTTGCAAAAGGACCTTATTATACTCCTGTGTTTCCCATCTCAAATCAAAAGTTAGTCCTTCACATTGACAAAGCAATTCGGGGGGGGGGGGGGACTCCAGACGCAATTCTCAGTGACGCAATTCTCAAAAGTTTAAACTGGGCATCTGCTAATAAGTGGTGCCCTGCTATCGGCACGTCTAAAACCAGCACCATTTCTCTTCTGATAAGGCCACAGTTTTTAGAACAATTGCCTTGCGGTGAGAGCCCCCATGGTGTAGAGGTAGCTTAGTGTGTTGGACTAAGACCTGGGAGACCAGGGTTCAAATCCGATGAAGCTCACAAAGTGACCTTGGGCCAGTCACTCACTCTCAGCCTAACCTACCTCACAGGGTGGTTGTGAGTATAACATGGAAAAAGGGAAAGGAAGAATGTATGCCACTGTCAGCAACTTGGAGGAAAGGTGGGATAAAAATGTATATGCCATATTTTTTGCTCTATAAGACTCACCTTTTCCCTCCTAAAAAGTAAGGAGAAATGTGTGGGCATCTTATGGAGCGAATGCAGGCTGCGCAGCTATCACAGAAGCCAGAACAGCAAGAGAGATTGCTGCTTTCACTGCGCAGCGATCCCTCTTGCTGTTCTGGCTTCTGAGATTCAGAATATTTTTTTTCTTGTTTTCCTCCTCCAAAAACTAGGTGTGTCTTGTGGTCTGGTGTGTCTTATAGAGCGAAAAATACGGTAAATGCAATAAATTTGGCACCGAAACAGGAGCATCTTGTTCATAGTTCTATGCAGAGTATCCTTCAAGATGTACCTGCACTACCATTTCCATCATCCTAAACCGGCAATTTCTTTTTTAAAAAAAAAACCCTGCTAGGACATTTGCAAAGCTAAGTAGGGTCTGGTATGGTTTCAAATTGGATGAGGGGCTGCGTGTTCACATCCCTGCATTCCAGGGGTTTGGACTAGATGGCTCTCAGGGTCCCTTCCAAGTCTACAGTTCTCTGATTCTGTGAAGGAGGCTGATGGGAATTGAACAACATCCAAAGGGCTAGAGCATGGGTAGGCAAACTAAGGCCCGGGGGTCAGATCTAGCCCAATCACCTTCCAAAGCCGGTCCGTGGATGGTCCGGGAATCAGCGTGTTTTTACATGAGTAGAATGTGTGCTTTTATTTAAAATGCATCTCTGGGTTATTTGTGGGGCATATTGATTCTTTTATTTTTTTTTCCAAAATATAGTCTGGTCCCCCACAGGGTCTGAGGGACAGTGGACCGGCCCCCTGCTGGAAAAGTTTGCTGACCCCTGGGCTAGAGGTTCCTCACTCCTGATCTATCGAATTACCAGTAGGATGTGAAATTGCAAGGCTTAAGCCGGCCTTTGCCAACCCTTTAGATTAGGTGTAGGGCATGTTTGGCCCTCTGGATGTTGTTGAATGACAACTCCAAACAATCATGGCCAAAGACTAGGGGTGATGGGAGTTGTAGTTCAGCAGCATCAGGTGGCCCAAAGGTTCTCTGTTCCAGCTGTTTTGGACCATGGCTCCCAAAAGCCCTAGCTCAAGTTTGTCTGAGAAATTGTTCGGGAACAAGTTGGCTAGGTTTGGGGAACAGAGTGAGTGAAGGCTGTGCAGTGTGAAACAGTCACCCTTTGCATCAGCATTGCTTACGGATCAACATTCAGTATCAGCGGAAGCAATTAGGTAATGAATTGGGTAGTGCATGGACTCTGGGGGTTTGCTAAATGTGTCACAAGCCCAAAAAGTTATTAAGCCATAACGAAAATGGTTATTTGGCCTTATAAGGTTATGAGCTGCCTCCGCTATCTCTCAAGTAGCTTCTGTCAAAGCCAAGGCATAGGTAGCTTTCAAGTGGGAGCCAGGTCAGTATTAAAGACAAGCAGAGAATTAGAGCAAACTGTTAGCTAGAAATTAATTACTGCATGTAATAATACAAATGGCCTCCTCATCCCATAATAAAAATTTTCCACGATGCCTATTAAAACTTGCCTCCTAAAGAGCTTGTTTTGCAGCCCTTTTCTTTTGAAGAGGGTACATGTCCTGAGTGCTTCGGGCTATTTTCCCTTCACACTTATTTTGCTGAGGTATAAACCAAAGGAACACTAAAAATTGGAAGGGACCATAACCCACTGCAATGCAGGAATCTTTTGCCTAACATGGGCTATACTGGATTGGTGAACTTCTGTACAGCGTGTGAGATAGTGTACAACCAGGGGTGGGGATACTTCAGCCGACAGCTCTACTTAGGCCCATCATAGGTAGCAATTTGGACTGAAGGGAATTTCCCTCAAATCATGCCCACCTGACCTATACCTGGTGTCATATCAGGTGTGGGGCAGGTAAGGGCACACCTCTAAAGAAAGAATTGCATTCTTACTTGCAAAGTGCAATTGTATCTTTGCAAGTAAAGCTCGCTGATTGTACCTTTGTACAATGGGATTGCTCCCATTGTACCTTTGCAAGTAAAGCTCGCTGATGCTGTCAATCAGCTGATCCATTGCCCAGATCCAGTTCCCTACTTCTGGCTGTGCACTGTGTAATGTGATTGGGGCATGTGCTTCCTGATTGCCCCAGGATTCTCCTGGATTCCTGTGGGGGAGTGTAGCATAGGAAGAGTCGCTTAGAAAAGACGATGAATTATAACAGGCAGAGAATGGGTTGAGCACTTCCTTCCTGTCAAAAGCTGCTTCGGTGTTGAAAATTTCATAACACCGTTGGGATTTCAACATGTTCATGGTCAGCTTGTATCTTGGCCTTCATAAGAGTTATGGAACAGTAGGGCAGGAATGTGAAGGTTGTCTCCACTGCTGCAATTGCTGTTGTTTTGTCCACACACAGGAATAAGGTTAATCTGTCTCGATAATGTCATACGTTGTTTACCTTCAGCTAGTCATAAGCTGAAATTTCACAAATGCCATGAATTTGAACTGGAATTAGCAACGCATTCTAAACAAGTTCTACATGTGTAAGCAAATTGTCCTTTCTGTCCACTTCTCCCTGCTCTGACTCAATATCTACTGTATCCCATGGCCATTACTGGGATTGACATTTTGCAATAGCTCCCATGAGCAGCAATTTCAGCATTCATCCTTTTAGAGACAGTCACAAGCTACATTTGTAGTGGCCTGACCACAGCTGATTCAAGCTGAATGTGACACATGGCAGCAACATGCAGATGACCAGCTCATGTGCCAAATGTTTGCAAGCAGCTGGAATTTGACTGAGGTCATCAGAACAGACCAGTAATGGGGATCCTCTGGGCCTAATGAGGCCTGCTCATTTGGTGTTGTATATGACTTCAGGTGTAGGGCAGGTGGGTGCGGCTTAAGCAAAATAGCCTGAAGTCTAACAGGCCCGATTAGGCTCCTGGGCTAGAAGGTCCCCACCCCTTTCCTTCCTCACAAGAAAAAAATAAACCCCCTACCAGTGTTTCTCAAACTTGGGTCTCCAGCTGTTGCTGGACTACAACTCCCATCATCCCTAGCTAGCAGCACCAGTGGTCAGGGATGATAGGAGCTGTAGTCCAACAACAGCTGGAGACTCAAGTTTGAGAAACACTGCACCATCCTGAGCTCCCTCGAAGGAGCATGGATTATAAGAGCAATAACGACATGTGTAATAAGTTTAATATTTTTCATCTGCCTTTTCATTTTATTTTTAAAAGTTTAAATTGTAGTTTGCAAAGAAAACAGGAGCCGTATCAGGGTGCTTTAAAGATTTAACAAATATAGAGGAGCACATGGGGCAGGGAACCACTTTTGTCAACTGCATAAATTATCAGTAAAGAATTCTGCATGAGACACTGGGCTTTTGTTTCCCCCTGGCTAGCTATGTATGGTTATTATAATCTCAAGGGCCAAGTTTGTGTTGCTGTCCTTCAGCTAAGGATGTGGCATGTCAATACACCTCTTCACTGCTTACTGCCCTGAAACGCCCCTTGGCTGTAGAGATGAAGGCCAAACTGGGCAAATTCCTTGGCGACTATGCACAGAGGTGGCACATCGCAGGCCCAGGGACCTAATGTTGGGCATTCCCCACCCCCGCCAGTCACTCTAGACTGTCTCTCCAAACCACATGCTTCACTAGCCCTGCATCGCAATCCCCACCGAGTGTTTTTGCCTGGCTAGAAGGTGCCCATGGGACGCAGGTGGCGCTGTGGGTTAAAGCCTCAGCGCCTAGGACTTGCCGATTGAAAGGTCGGCGGTTCGAATCCCTGCGGCGGGGTGCGCTCCCGCTGCTCGGTCCCAGCGCCTGCCAACCTAGCAGTTCGAAAGCACCTCCGGGTGCAAGTAGATAAATAGGGACCGCTTACCAGCGGGAAGGTAAACGGCGTTTCCGTGTGCGGCTCTGGCTCGCCAGAGCAGCGATGTCACACTGGCCACGTGACCCGGAAGTGTCTCCGGACAGCGCTGGTCCCTGGCCTCTTAAGTGAGATGGGCGCACAACCCCAGAGTCTGTCAAGACTGGCCCGTACGGGCAGGGGTACCTTTACCTTTACCTTAGAAGGTGCCCTTGAACTCTGATAATGCTTGCTTGGATGGCGGATAAGAGAGCATGAAGCTGACAGAACAAAGGCTCCTGCCATTTTTGCCTCTGGCTCCACTCACCACTGCATGCAGCTCTCCAAAGATTTCCCCGATGGGAATGTGACCCTCTGCGTGAAAAGGGTTATACAGAATAGTTAGGTTCAGATACAGTATGTCAACTGATGGGAGGAGAAGCAGGAGAGAGCTATTGCTGTGCTTGCCCTTCAGGCTTCTTAAATGCAACTGGTTTGCTGCTACATAAAACAGGACACTGCCCTATGTGGACCTTTGGAAAGATCCATCAGATATTTTCTTATGTTTCATTAAGTCCCCTGGGGTTTACTTCTGAGTAAAACAAGCACAGGGCTGCTATGACTTATGCTGCTTCAGCAAAGGATAACCAGTTGCAGCAGAATCCATGTCAAAAAGATGTACGTTTTCAGGAAAAAAAAATCTGTGGCTCCCTAGATGTTGCTCGTGAAGAACTCCCATCGGCTAGGCTGGCTGGGGGGTGAGGGGAAAAGTAGTCTTTCCTGCAGGGTTCAAAGCTCACGCCCACTCCCATTCTCATCCCTCTGACTGGACTAGATAGGCACCCATCATCATCTGGGGGGGGGCACACCTTCCCAGCACCGATTTTTGCCATTAGCAGCTGTTACTCAGAAGCAAGTCCCACCGAGTTCAGCGGAGTTTGCTCCAGGGAAAATAGGCTGCGTGGGTGCCGAGTCTGGCGCACAGCTTTAAAGGGAAGTTGCAAACTTAAACGTCCTTCCCTTTTCGGATGCGTCTCCGATCGTGCAGGAGAAGCATTGACCAGAAAATGCAGCCCAACTGCTGCGAAAGTTTTTTTGTTTTTGCTTTTTTTAAGGAAAAGAGAGAGAGAGAAACCAGCTAAATAACGGCCCCGGCGCCTCAGATAGGGTCCCGACTGGTGCCATGTGGAAGGGATTGATAATGACGCGCGCAGCCTCCTGTGTCTCTGCAAGCGCCTGTCCCGAGGAAACCCGGCTCGCTTTTGCTCGCGAGGCAAAGAGGCTCCTTCTTCTCGGGCTGGAGGCGCCTCGACACGCGGGGACTCCCCACAGCAAAGGGGAACTCCTTCGCCACCCAGCCCAGCACCTCCCTCCCTCCCTCGGATTCGTTTTCCTCGCTTCTCAAATCCTCTGCGTGAGGAAAAGGAGACGCGACGGTTCCCCCATTAGCTTGGGCGTCCTTCCCATCCCGCCCCCACGGTATTCGTCCTGCAGCCAGTTCCTTCCACTTTCCACAGGCTCCGATCTCCACGTCTCGCCTTCAACCTCCCCACATCTGTTTCTCGTTGAGATCCCTCCAACTTCTCCACCCCCCTTGTTGCGGTGTCTCCCCCCCCCCCGTTCTCCGCCCCCGTCCTTTCCATCCTTTTTTTCTCTCTCCCCCCCCCCTCCCTCCTGCACCCTGCGCAGCCACAAATCAGGAGTTTGCAAGGCCAGGGGGTGGGCACCGCCTCCCTCCCCCCCCCCGTCGTGGCTTTTCTCCCCTATTAATCATCCCCCTCCCTCCCCTTGAGCAGGAAAAGCCTTTGCATCTGCTTTTCTTGCTTTTGCAATCAGAGATGGGCCGGGATTGTGGGGGACCAACCTCGCCCCGCCCGTCCCGGGGGACCCCGTGGGGCAGCGGTTGGCTGCCGCTCGGGGCGGGGCTTGGCTTTTGTTGGACGGGGCGGGAGGGCGTGACTGGCGTATAAGAGGCGCGCGGAGCCCGCTCGGCCGCTCTCCCGCGCCTCTTCCTCCCGCTGCTCGACGGCGCTGCTCTCTCGCGCTCTCTCCCCGGGATTGCCCACCTTCCTCTTCTGGGATTACAAGCATGAGTACCACCAGCAGCAGCCGGAGTTCCTACCGCCGCATGTTCGGCGGGGCGGGCGGGCGGCCCAGCTCGTCGAGCAGCAGCCGCTACGTGACGTCGTCGAGCCGCTACTCGCTGGGCAGCGCCCGGCCCAGCAGCGTCCGCCTGGTGTCGTCGGCGCCCGGCGGCGGCGGGCTCTACGCCTCCAAGGCCGTGCGCCTGCGGAGCAGCCTGCCGCCGATGCGGATGCTGGGCGTCGATGGCGGCGTGGACTTCTCTCTGGCCGACGCCATCAACACGGAGTTCAAGGCCAACCGCACCAACGAGAAAGCCGAGCTGCAGGAGCTCAACGACCGCTTCGCCAACTACATCGACAAGGTGCGCTTCCTGGAGCAGCAGAACAAGATCCTGCTGGCCGAGCTCGAGCAGCTCAAGGGCAAAGGCACGTCCCGCCTGGGCGACCTCTACGAGGAGGAGATGCGCGAGCTGCGCCGGCAGGTGGACCAGCTCACCAATGACAAGGCCCGCGTGGAGGTGGACCGCGACAACTTGGCCGAAGACATCCTGCGCCTGCGGGAAAAGTAAGGCGCGGGTCCCCTGGACGGGGCGGGGGGGGGGGCTTCCGAGGCGAGGGCTGGGCTGGGCGAGTAAACTACATTGGCCCCAATGGGACTTGGGTTTGAGTAGCGGCTTGCCCTGGCAGACTTCCTGCTCTCCGAGTAGTGGTTCCGTCTGTGATGGCGCGCGCGCATCCTTTGCAAACAAAGGAAATGTGCTTCTCGTTTCAAAATGCCTGCAAATTTGTACGAATGCAGCCAGGAGATTGATTGATTGATTGATTGGATGATTAACACTTCCCCATTCAGGTTACAGCCCTCGTTCTGTCTGTCTCCATCCATCCCTCTCCCCTTAGGAATGAAGTTGTCGCACCAGCGCTAAGCAAATATAAAAGTCTGAGCGTTCATTCATTCCTTTGATTCAGAAAGCTTGTGAATTCAGTCACGTGGGCTGATTCAGAATGATCACATTCACTTTGTGAATAGCACGAAGGACTCGTCATGTGAAAAAGTTCGGAAAACTTTTCCACAGCTGAGCCTGCGCTGGCTGGAGGCACTGAAGAGGCAGCTGGGCAAGCGCCTTTGTCTTAGGGATCTGCAGTGTGGTGGGTCCCCTTATTCACACTCTGCAGCACAAAGAACAAGGATTGAAGTTCCATTCTTGTTTTACTCTGATGCTTTAGCAGGGCGATTCCATTAAAGGGGAATTACTTGCAAATAAACATTGAGAGGTGTGGTTTACTCCCATGTAAGTGTGCATAGAATTGGGCTGCTAGCCCCACCCAGTTCAATAGACTTGACTTTGGCTTCAATTTGCATTTTTTGCTAGAAGCAAGGCCCATTGCACTGGGTGGGAATTTCTTCTGAGTAAACTTGTAGAGGATTGTGGTGCTAGCCTGCAATTCCTCAGACTTATTTCTGTGTAAAGTTGCATAGATTGGATTGCACTATTACTCTGCCCATTGTTGAATCAGTTTATGCTGGTACTTTCCAAAGTTGCATGGTTGCAAGTGCCTGGTAATTTGCCACGTTGGTATTCGAATTATAAGGTCTAGATCAGGGCTAAGTTTGAATTTATGGTTTGGGGAGCTGCTGCAAACCTCCAGTTTTAACAAAATGTGTTAGGCAAACCACAATTGTAGGTCATCTCTCCCTCCCTCTCAGCTAGTTGAGTAAGTGGGGTAGCCTTCCCCCCTTCTCCCCTTTTTTTGCTGGTCTTATGTTTATTGTTGGATTTAACGCTGCTGCTTCTGCAAGAGTTCTGCTCCAAGTCTGGTCACACTGTAATGAAAACGGAGCCACACAAATGGAGGCATGGGGTGCTTTTGTGTGGAAGACCTCCCCCTCCCACACTCTTCCCCCTTTTGCTTCTCTTTCCCTCATGGGTGTGGCTGACTGTCCATCAAATCTGAACTTCACTTGGTCAGCTTTTTTCATTTCTTTGAATGGGTCCTTTAATTTTTCCAGACTTCAAGATGAGATGCTTCAGAGGGAAGAAGCTGAGAACAACCTGCAATCTTTCAGACAGGTTTGTAATTTCATACATCCCACCCCCCGTTAAAGTTTTTAAGTGTTTGTTTAATTCTAGTGCTTAAACGCTTACAAGAAAAAAGCAGAACGGAAAGCCACCTGGTGGTTGAAAATGGATAATGGGAGTGTTCTGGTTCTTCGGTACAAATTCAAGTAGTTCTTTCACTTCCCTTGTGTTTTGACTCATACGAAACAGTATTTCTGCATTTTTTAGCAGTATTGAAATGTTAAGATCATAAGAGCCCAGCTCAATCAAACCCAAAGGTCAGTCTAGACCAGCTTTCTGCTTTTGCACAGTGGCAAATTGGATTCCTCTGGGAAGCTGGCTACCTTGGTTGCTCCCCAGCAACTTATAGTCTGATGCACACCACCTCTGTTCCTGGAGTTTTCATCTAGCCATAATGACTAGTAGCTATGAAGATCTATACTGGGGTAGCCACCATAATGATGTTGACCTAAACCAATTTCCCCCAACCATTGGCCATGTTGGCTGGGACTGATGGGAGTTGTAGTCTAACAACATCTAGATGGCACCAATATTGGCTAACCTTGATCTAGACACATTGTCATATAACAGCATTGTTGCATTCAGATGATGAAGATGAAAGGATAGCATGTTGCCAAAGGCCAAGTAGTAAGTTTGTGGCGGAGAAACTTTTTAACTAAACTTGCTGGTCATGCTTTCAGGCACTATGTTAACACCAGCTGTGTCCAGCTTTTTGAGCTGTGCTTGGATTTAGCAGAGGCACTTACAAGCACATAGCGCTCTTGCAGGGGCCAAGAATTGTTTCTGTTTTATCATCGTCTAGCCTGTTACCCAGAGAAGCTCTGTGGAATCGGTTTTTCAGATTGGTAAGGGTGAAAGGGAGCCATCTGTTCGCTTGGCTGAAAGGTATTAATGGTTTCTATGGGATTCACTATGGAATGCCGATGCAGGCATTAACAGCGACTGTGGTGGCAGCAGATTGAAATAATAGGAGCCTTTGTGTTCTGGGGGTGCTTGTGGCAGGCTGCATTCTTGCTGGATGTGTAATGATGCAAGCATATTTAGAAACCCATAATTTAAAGCATTGGCCACTTCAGCTGGTCCAGTCTCTAACTGATTATTGAACAAGATTGTCCACTAATTATATTGCTGACATGAAGACCGACCTAAAGTCAACAAGGATGTTAATTTAGGACTGCATAATAATTAATACTTCAGACATTCCTTCCCGTCACACTAGACTGGTTCACTGGACATTTGAAGTAAATAACATTTGGAGCCTTTCAAACCTTAGCCATTTTGCTTTGAAAAATGAAGCTTTTCTGCCTTAAGTTCTCTGTGTGCCAATTTTTAATACAATAACTAATTTTCAAACCCCTATTTCAAAGGAGAATGTGAGATGGAAATGGATCCTTTTAAGTAAAGCCATCTCCATAAGACAGTGAGAGTCTGAGTTTGGGCAAAATTCATGAAATAAATTGCATTTTTCAATTAACTTAAAATAAAAATGTTTGCAACTTTGCTGACTATATTCCCACCCCCCTTTTGAGCCAGATTCTCAGTTTATGGAAGAAACATCTTTAGCCCATATTTCTATACGCAACCTTGTAGTAAGCCCATTGAATCCTGTGGGAATTACTTTAGAGTTGAAGCAGGACAGTGTATTTGGTTTGAGACTTTCAAGTAAAAGAAGAGGAAGGTGAAATTCGAGAGAGCTGGGTGCGCAAGCATGAATGAGACATGTGGCTTGCAGAGTTGTCTTCTACAGTTACTGGTGTGAGCCCCCAGAGTGACCCTAAACTGAGTCTTGGTACTCTTTGGATATGTCTAGTACTGCAGAGAGCTTCAGTCTCTGTGTAGCTCAGAGCTACTTTGTGCTTGGCCTGATAGTTCCATTTGCATGGTTGTCTGCCTCTGAGTGTGGGGAATCCGAGAAGGGTGACTTACGGGATAACATAGCACATTGCTAGGACCACATCTGTCTTGTGGGTATTCTCCAAGACTTCCAGTCAGGCAGAAAAAGATTACCAAATACTGAGCCTTCTTGACTCATTCCCCTTGCTTTGCTGGGACTCTTGATCTATCCCACATGAGCCACGTGACTGGGGGGAGTTATAAATAAAGGGAACAATGCACAATGGTGTTGTGTCCTCTTTCCTCATGTGTTTGCAATGTTGATTGAGGATTATTTAGCCCAGACCCATAATGCAGATGCAACATTTAGGAGCTTATTCTGTTTTTACTTTTATCTCTGCCATACTGTAAACCTAAAGCACACTGGCGATGTTCTAGCGTTCTTGAGCACATGGAAGAATATGATAAGAGATGGTCATGCACAGATGATGTAATGAAGTGAACCTTTGGGTACAGTATCTGATCTGGTAAAACACCATGTAGGAAGCTGCATGCATTTTGCTGGCGAGATGCTACATGTGGTACAATACCACTGTATAGCTTAGGCATTTGAAAGAGAAAAAGCAGGATCTTGGAACAAAACTACCATATTTTTTGCTCTATAAGATGCAGCAGACTACAAGACACACCTAGTTTGGAGGAGGAAAACAAGAAAAAAATATTCTGAATCTCAGAAGCCAGAACAGCAAGACGGATTGCTGCGCAGTGAAAGCAGCAATCCCTCTTGCTGTTCTGGCTTCTGTGATAGCTGCGCAGCCTGCATTCACTCCATAAGACGCACACATATTTCCCCTTACTTTTTAGGAGGGAAAAGGTGAGTCTTATAGAGCAAAAAATACGGTACTTAGGGTGGTGGAATCATTAAAATCCTTAACATTAGGCTAGGCATTCACTTTTGGAAGCCCCTAGGCTGATTCCCCACTTCCACCTTCCTAGCTATCTCCCAGTATGCTTAGGACACCTTGTGGGAAGGAAGAGAGAAACCAGTGTTGTAGAGAGGTAGAATGAAATATACTTTGCTCATGCATTTAGGGGGCATTTGACTTGGGTCATAGCTTGTCCTAGACAGAAGGGTCCTAGGTTGCTGTCAATTGATAAGCTCTTTGGCAGCAGGCCTAAAACAACTCTGCTTGAGTTCACTGGGCTAGCTTGACTTGATATAAGAGCTTCACATACTCAGGCTGGTCTGCCTGTAAGAATTGCTTCCTCATTTTACTGTGCATGATTGACAGATGGAGGCCATGGAAGAACCAGCACACACATCCAAATAGCCTAACTGCCACAACTCTTTGCAACAGTGAAGTTGCCAGATACCTTTACAAGTTTAATTTACTATGGATCCCAAATTTGATTGTGACCTCCCAAATATACGGGTTTAAGGCTGTGAAGTGTGTGTGTGTGTGTGTGTGTGTGTGTGGTGTCAAGCTTCCCTCCCCATAATTTGGCTCAGAATGAAATAGCAGCTCACAATGAGTGTTTTCAGCAAACTGTCTTTGAAGTCTGTAAAGTGCGACTTGAAAGAGATGAGGGTGTCCTGCTGGAAAGAGCTTAGGAAGGATAAGCTTTGTTCCCCTAGGTTGAAACATGGGGAAGGAAAATGCTAAATCCCTGAAGCTGGAGGGTGGGGGGGCAAAACTTGTATTCCTCTAGTATTCCATAAATGTCTCAGGGCATTCCTCTAAAATGGGTGAGGAACCAATGGCCTCTCCAGCTGTTGTAGGATTCCTCAACTCCCATCAGCCCCAGCCAGCATAGCCAGTGTTCAGGCAATGATGGGAGTCATGGTCTTGCAACCTCTGAAGTGTCCAGGGGCTCCCCACCCCAGCCATTGTCTTCAGGCATAAAACCTCATCTCTCCATTACTCAGCAATGCTTTGTTCCTAACCAGCATCTCTCGGCTAGTGACCCGCTTCAACACATTCATCTCTATATGTGTATATACAGTTGAGCTCTTAGCCTTCTGCACATGTTAACTTGAGTAAGTAGAGCAGAGTTACATAGAGTGGGACTCTGCTTTTACCTCTCCCCCCACCAAATTGTGCCACCCTCCCCCAACAATGGCATGCTCCACATGTAGAAAAAAGCCCAGTGTGCAAGGAGCTCCATGCAGTGTGCCAGGCAAGTGTTCCAGCTTGCAGCTGCACATGCGTTCTTCTACAGGCAGAGTGAACCATGTGGTTGTTGAAGGTGCAACACCAGAGCTAAAACTGGCTCTTCTCTGCACTCTACATGAACATGCCCTCTAAGTTTCCTTCATAGTTCTTTGCTTTCTCCATAATTGTGTTCCACTGAGAGCCAGCACCTGTTGCTTATTGGACTCAAAGGAACTCCTTCCCCAATACTTCAAGCCCAGACTGTCATCTCAAATCAAGCTGCAAGAGTGCACTCTGGTTACACTTGCATGTGGATTTTTTTTTTTTAGTGCTAGCCACAACTGGGCTAATACTTTTGCTGCCTGAGCTTGTGTTGCTTTCCTAGACTCTCAGATAAAAATCTGCAATACCCCTGTCCTGCGAAGTTACTTTAGCATGGGGGTAGCCAATGTGGTACTCTCCAGATGGTACTGCACTGACAATTGGGCTGGTGGGAGTTGGGAGTACAGCAACATCTGGAAGGGAGCACATTGACTACTCCTGCTTTAGCACCTGAGACTGAAAATCGCACAAGAACATCTCCCCCTTTTAACAGTAAAATAAATAACAGTTTGCTTGACCACTTACGACACCCCAGAAACATCTTCCGGCAATGGCAGTCTTTCACTCTTTGCCTAAAGGTGTTGTTTTTCAAAGTTTTGAGGGGAGAGTAGGCCACAAACACTAGCCTGGTGCATCTAGAGTAATCTGCATTAGTTTTCAGTGGGCCGAGCGTGTTCATTTTTCAGCTATACTTGCAACAGGTGCCTTGAGAGGAGGATAAGAATTCTTGCCATGGGCTCACACTTGTCTGGGATAAGCAGTGAGCTTTCAGGCATGAAATCTGACTTCTGAAATGGCATTGCTCAGTTCCTGTGTGAAATAACTGGCAGCTTTGCACAGTTGCAGAGAAAACAAAAGTAGGTTCTGAGATGAGCTCTAATCTCTTTTGCTTACTGCCAAGTACACACAACAAAACATTATCTGCTTTTCTGTTGTGGCTGAGCCCTACTCTATTTTGCCGTCCTTCTCCAGCCCAACTAATCCTTTGCCTGGAGTCTTAAATGACACCAACTATCTCTTTTGTGTAACAAACCTGCTGTCCTAAATGGAATGGAATGATAAAGTTCATGGGCATTCATTAGTAGCTTGTTTCAGGTGCATTAATATTTCAAATAACTTTTCTGACATAATATCCTAAAGTTCCTAAAGTACTTTTATGCCTTTGATCCTGTTGCAATGAATTTAGTGTGTAAATAGGTTACTTTAACCACATAAAAACTTGCCACACTATTCATTTTATCTTGGACTGCATACAACTTCTATCTAAACTAAACTTTTTTTTCTGGTGGTCAAATGTGTTTAGTCTAAGTTGACATCACCTAGATACAGTGATGCTGGCTTTCTAGAAAAAATACTGGAAAATTTCTGCTACTCCATATTGATCTGATTCTGCATGTTTCAAACTGGTATTCATATGCCAAACTAAAAGTATGTCATACTAACTTTAAAGTTTTTTTCAGTAGCCAAAAATAGTTGAACTGAAATACTGAATTAGAGTTAGGGAATTCAATAAAGTGCACTTGCTGTACTTAAAATATTATAATCAAAATTTTTATTGGAAATTACTGATAATGGAATGATCAAGACATGACATGACAATAGTATTTTTTTTAATTAATAAAACAATTGAAGGTGCCAATAAGATTTATACTCCCCCCTCTTTTGACTGAAAGCTGTGCAGCCTTTCTAAAGATAGCTCCCTAGAAAAAGTGATTGCAGTTTCAGATTTGACTAGACTTCGTTGATCATTAATTAATGTTACGAAACAATGACTTTCTCAAAATGGAAAATTGTATGCAGAAAAAAATATAGCTGTGGAGAGCTTTGGTCAGATTCTGTGCTGTAGACAATCTTCCATGGAGAAATGTCAAACCTCCACCTCAATTGCTGAAGGAAGGAAGTGAAATCAAGCCGCTCCTTATTTAGACAGTAGTTTGTTCATTGCAGATATTTTTGCCCCATATTACAACATTCTCCCAGTTAGCTTATGAATGTTTCTGACACCCTTTCCCCCTGTTGTTCCTCCCTCAGGATGTTGACAATGCCTCCTTGAACCGCCTGGATCTTGAACGCAAAGTTGAATCTCTGCAAGAAGAGATTATCTTCTTGAAGAAGCTCCATGATGAGGTAATTTTTGAACTCCCACCAGCTTTTCAATGTGATTCCTTAGGGGGGAAATGAATTGCATTGGTAAAAACGTTCAATGTATGGAATGTCATCCTTTTTTCCCCTTGAAGGAAATCCGTGAGCTTCAGGCCCAGATCCAGGAACAACATATCCAGATCGATGTGGATGTTGCCAAACCTGATCTCACCGCTGCCCTGCGCGATGTGCGTCAACAGTACGAAAGTGTTGCTGCTAAGAACCTCCAGGAAGCTGAAGAGTGGTACAAATCCAAAGTAAGCAAATGGCCTGACTATCACTGCCCCCTATATACTATATTTCAATTAGAGGATAGAATAAAATAGACTTTAGTTCAGCAGTTGTTCTACATTTTGTCATTCAGATGCAGAGTGCTCATCTTAGTTGTCTGAACGTGAGGGTCATGGAACTATTAGGGATCTACTGTAGGCCTTGATACTACAGAAAGCACTGCCTCAAAATGGCGGTATACTGCAGATTTCTTTTAAAAATAAAATAAAACTTGTGTGTATGTTAGAAGATTTATGTCCCACGCTTTCTGTCACAAAAAGGATTCTGGGAGGTGGCTTAATTATTTAATAAAATGAGACCATTAAAAGCAATCTATTAAAAATAAATCATAATTAGTAATGAGAGCATTTCACTCTCATTTTAAGAGAGGGACACTTACAAGCTGCACTCAGCTCAGGCTACGTAAGGTGTACACTCTTCTCTTCCCAACCTCCAGTGCCCCAAAGAGAATACCAGAAACAGTTAAGAAACAACTCATAGTCTCCAAGTAACACAACACACAACTTCAGAAACCGTGCCGGAACTGAATTAGGTGAACAAATGAACTTGGCAAGTCTGCCCAGGGATGCAGTTTTAGTTTCTTATCATCAGCATTAGAATTCTTCTTATAATTCTTATTTATTGCCTACCCTTAACCAGCAGGTCCCAGGGTGGGTTACAACAATTCAAAATTCAGAATTAAAATCAGTTAAGACAGAATACAGTTGCAGGAATAGGGTGGGCCATGAAAACACACACATTATATCTGTGTTAGAATCACTGATTTTATTTTATATTTTGGTTAAAAAATGTTGCTTGGGTTTAACCTCTTAGAGATTTTCTGTCAAATAAGTGTTATATAAATTTTCTTAATTTATATTTTGGGAATTTTTAAATTTAAAACATATTTTCAATTTTTAAAATAAGGGTGGTACCTGGTTTTCCTTGATAAGTGGCACTTAATAACATGTAAAAGTTGAAAAAATGTAGGTGCAGCATTGTAAGTTCAATGCTTCTAAGAATATACCGTATTTTTCTGTGTATTTTTGGGGACTCCAAATTAAGAAAACACCCCTGAGCACTACCTGTGTATAAGACCAGCCCCAATTTTAAACCTAATTTTTTGGTTAAAAACCCCCTAGTCTTATACACGGAAAAATATGGAATTCCCCATAAAACTAGAATCCTGTGACAGGATCGTGTGTCTTTGTACCTTGATGTCTTGAAGGGATAGTTGCAGGCCAGTAACATGCTGGTTTGTTTTTTTTAAAAAGTATTGTGTCCTGTTGCTAAGGAGCATCTGGCAAGCTGCAGATGGGTTTGGTTATGTTGTTAAAAGCAGTTGGAATTCTGTAGGGACTTCTCTGCATGGTAAACAAATGTCTCACAGACACATATATCGGGAGGTCACGTTGCAATTGTGAAATGAGCTTTTTAAAAAAGACAGGGTTATAGCATGCAAGTCTTCATGATGCAGAGGCCTAGTCCACCCAAAGTGGCCTTTCCTCTAAGGTGAGAATCAGCTGAATTCTGCTCCTTAATCATGCCCTTTGGTACCCGAGTTTAATTCTCTTAATATGTGTCTTAGCTAAAAGGTGGGCTCTTGAAAACGTTCATCTAGTTAACCTTGGTGTGGTTGTTAGTTTGCAGATCTGTCTGAAGCAGCCTCCCGGAACAATGATGCCCTGCGCCAGGCCAAACAAGAAGCGAATGAGTACCGCAGGCAAATTCAGAGTCTCACCTGTGAAGTGGATGCACTTAAAGGAACTGTAAGTGAAAGATGACGCTTGGAGGGGAAGGCTTTGGCAGGTGGTGGTGGTTTTTTAAGAAGAAAAGTAGGTTTAGGTCTGCATTTCTCAGCTATTCTTTTGGAATAGCGCAACTTAAATATTACATGTTTGCAAAAGAGACCTTTCAAACAATAAAGTTGGCATATGCCCTAACAACAACAACAATTTATTATTTATACCCTGCACATCTGGCTGGGCTTCCTGACGTGAAAATAAGCCTGTGGTTCACCTCTGTCTCTGATCTCAAGCTGGTGATAAAGCTAGGGCCAAGATCTCAGGCTACCCTAAAAATTCTTTCAATTGGAGATTCTAGGGATTGAATGTACAGCCTCGTTATGCATGTGATCTGCTGCTGAGCTGTTGTCTTCGCAAAATGTTCTGCACTGGTAAAATGAATCTAATCTTACGACTCTTGAGTCCATTCTGCACATTCTTGTAGCAAGTGAAGGAGCCTTCTGTCTTCCTTGTTTACACTTGGGAACATATAAATCTGCGTTAACACTGAGGCAGACAGTTGTATCTCACTCAGGATTGTCTATACCAGGGCTGGCAGACATGTGGTCTTCCAGATGTTTCTGGATTAAAAAATACATTTTACATATGTGAACTTGAATCAGCCCTGGGCAGCATTGCTTAATGGCTAGGGATGAATTGAGCCATTGGGTTTTGTTCTGCTTTAATCCTACTGGAGTATAAACTCATTGAAATTAATAGACGTTATTAACTCGGGTCCACTTGCTTGGATACAACCTATTGATTTCACCATTTTACCCATGAACTGAATGCTATCGCTTGAAGCCCCAGTGTATGCTTTTGTAAAATCTCTCCAGAACGAATCCCTGGAACGCCAGATGCGTGAGATGGAGGAGAACTTTAATCTTGAAGCTGCTAACTACCAAGACAACATTGCCCGACTCCAGGATGAGATCCAAAACATGAAGGAAGAAATGGCTCGCCATCTGCGCGAGTACCAAGAGCTGCTGAATGTAAAGATGGCTCTTGATATTGAGATTGCCACTTACAGGAAACTGCTGGAGGGAGAAGAGAGCAGGTACTAGATTCATCCGGTGGACCCTCATCAGACATATCTGAAAACAGTCTCAGCCGCCGCATCTAAATATGACTTCTGTTTTCTTTTTTCAGAATCACAATGCCCATTCCGACTTTTGCTTCCCTGAACCTGAGAGGTAAGCAACTGCCATCTATATCTGGTAGCTGGACGTCCTTGGTGTATTAACCATTTTTATATAAATAGTACTAAGATTGAGTTTAACTTGGCAATAGAAGGTCTTGGTTTTGGCATCTGATGTATGTAAAGGGTCTGGACTTCGCTTGGTGCACTCTTGAGTCCTTGTTGCAATGCTCACCTTGTATCAGATGTGTAAACTGGGTCTAGAATTGTTGAAGTGTCCTTCTCTGGGTCTGGGTGGTCCTGCCTTTTGCCAGTGGGTGGGTGTGGATGGTCCTGACTTACGGTTGACTTTGCCGTTTGCTTTTTCAAACATTGTTTTGTTGGTAATCTAAACAGAGCTTTCAAAAGGCCTGATATCTCATTGGTTTTCCATAGCAATATTACCCAAGCACTGATCTAAGATCAGCATTGCTGTGGTATCTTTCTAACATGAGTGAGAATTCTCTACAGAGTTCTAACTGTGCTATTCTTATCTACAGAAACAAACCTTGAGTCTATCCCAATAGACACCCACTCCAAGAGAACACTTCTTATCAAGACTGTTGAAACTAGAGATGGACAAGTGAGTGCTACTAACAATTACAGATGTGGGGTTGTATATATGCATACATATTTACGTTTATGCTGTTAAACATATCTTCTAGGGGTGTGGAACATACTACTTTAGCATATTGGAATATATTATGTCAGTAACCGTGCCTCTCTTCTGGACTGGCTGTGTGTGTGCACACACAAAGACTGTCGAAATGGTCAACCTTTTATGCCCAGGATGCTTAATGAAAGTCGAGTACGAAGGATCTAGATCCTGTGTTTGCAGTTGTTTCATTGGAACGGTGGGAAGGATAGATACTGGGGACAGGGCATGAAAACTTGGATGAACGGGACTCA
The DNA here is from genome assembly GCF_964234715.1 of Podarcis melisellensis. Lineage (NCBI taxonomy): Eukaryota > Metazoa > Chordata > Lepidosauria > Squamata > Lacertidae > Podarcis > Podarcis melisellensis. Next base: position 36,538,031 of record NC_138544.1, read on the forward strand.
ATTCTACAAGGATACTGGGTTAAGCCTAGAATTCCATCCAAAAGTCATCAACAAGCCTATCTAGCGCTGGTTTCTGAGCCCTTAAGTCAGGCTGCTGTCTCTGTTCAAAATCTCCACAATGTGAATAATTTTTCCATTGAATGCTGTGCTTTAAATGCTGTGTGGTGTAGCAATTCCAAGGACTGCTCTGCATTTGTTGGATGTCTTGGGCAGGTTTAAGCATGTGGTGACAGAAGGCCAGCTGTCTCTAAATTGCTGAGTTGCCTTGCTTTAAACTCCCCCTCCACACACACCCTTGGCTCCCAAGTAGATATCTTGAGCAGGTGGTGGGAAGCTGGGAAGACTTTCTGGTGTCCCTCCATATGCTTTGAGGTATCAGAGGGGAGGTGGGCACAGTGTTGCAACAGCCTGTTGAGTTGCACCTTCCCTTTGCTGCCTATACAATCTGTGCACCATGTGGCAAGCCAGATAGTAGTGTTTGAGCAAGATTCCTAGTCACTAGCTTCAAGTGGAAAATATTTCAAGCGACAGTTAAGCTTCCCTGTGAAAGGTTTAGGAGCTGAGATCAATTGACAATTAAATACCCTTCTAATGCTTTACGATACTTGTCTTAATAGGTTATCAATGAAACTTCTCACCATGATGAACTGGAGTGAAGAAGAGAACAGCACATCTTCCTTGTGCCGAAATGAACCCTTACCAGCAAAACTAAAAAAAGAGAAACAGCTTTTCAAGTGCCTTTCTGCAGTTTTTTCCAAGAGCGCAAGGTGGTTATGCTAGAAGATATAGGTCTTAGATCATGCAAAACTGACTCTCTTGATGGGTTAGAAGAGCTTTTAAAAAAGGGAGTCTAGTTCAGATAGCACTATCTTGTGCTGCAATACTGTTGTTTTTTTTTAAGTTTCTGAATTGAATAAAACTGCTTTTTCAGCACAGTATGATGAGCAACCTCTCACTGCTTCAATAAACATTTGGGAAATTGCTTTCTCATGTCTTCTTAATTTGCAGCAAGTTTTTAGCAACAATCATAGATCTACTTTCATTGTAGCAGCAAGAAATGTTTCCAGGATTATTATTTTTTAATGGAAAACACGCACGCACACATCTACACCTGCTCTTTGAAACTTGATGTCTGTCAAGATTAGCTCTTACACAGTAATTATACACTATTGAGGGGATAAATATATTTTCCTTGGAGTATAAACACCTGACTATTCCTTTTCCAGCACCCTCATTGTGATATTTGTTTTAATATAGGAAAAAGGTGTCTCTCATAGAAAGCTTCTTCATACCACATCAGACCACTGGTCAATTTAGGCTGGTATTGATGGAAAACTTGTGACATTGCTGATGTTTTTCAACTCTCATCAGCCCTGGAAACATTTGGAGAGTCTCAGGCTCCCCACCCCTATTCTACACGCTCTCTAGCATTTGAGACAGCTTGTCTGTCTTAGCACTACAAGGAGAGACATAGGATTGAACCAACCTCTGCAGCCTTTTGCATGCAAACCATCTGCTCTGCAAGTGGACTGTGCCCCCCTCACTAGTTTCCCCTAGTGACCAAGACACACACTCCCTTCAGATCAGCTTTTATACTGGGCTGAACTGATAGTAAGGTATTCTTTCCCCAAAGCTGTGAAGTTCTATTTTTGCACTCACATGAAGTCATTAAAAAAAACCAGACCCTATTGTGCTTCCCATAAGCTGATCTGAGCATCTTCTCTTTCCCCCAACCCTACCTGGCAGCAGTGCCTTTGGAGATGCCTAAGAAAGGTAGCTACGAGACTTTTGCTTCCCTTGTGTTAGATATGCAACAGCAGTGGCCCAAGAAACATTTATTATCTATCAGATTTTGGGTGTCCTGCAAGCTACTTTTTCCCACAGGTGCCTGAAATAATGCCATGGCATTCCAGAGCCTGTGAAGGCAAATAGGTCTTGCCATTGCCACTGTTTCTGGTGAACTTTTGGGGAAGGGAAGAGGCATTGGTCAATTTGGTTATAAGCCAGTGCTTTGGGCGGAAGTTTATAGCCTCACCAATTCTGACATCACTAGCTGCAATAGTAACATGCATGGAATGTGCTTGATGTTACAAACCATCCATTGAATGGTGCCTGTTCCACAATGTGGGTATGGGATGCATATTATTCTCTTTTTTTTTAATATAATTTTTATTAAGTTTATAATATACAAAATCCAACTTCCAAATACATATTTCCATAAATCTAGTGGACTCCCCCCATCCTCCGAGCACTGCATTCTCTGTAAATTCAAAACCTCAGCAATTTGTTAACTTATTTTAAACATAATAATATATCTTCCATTTTATCGTGATATCTGGTCTCTAAACATTTCAATCCAAATCCATCGATTTTTAGTTTCAACACAATAAAATTATTTCATTACACCACTTCTGTCTTGTTATACCTTGTTTTCCAATTCAAAAATTTACCGATGCTGAAGCTGTAATTTCCTAAAAAGGAGCATTTTTTAACATTCATACAACTTATAATGCTTTTTCAAATAGTCCTTAAACTTTTCCCAAACTTCCTCCGTTTCTTCTTCTCCCGAGTCTCGAATTCTGCCAGTCATTTCAGCCAGTTCCATATAGTCCATCAGCTGCGTCTGCCATTCTTCCAGTGTGGGTAGATTTTGTGTCTTCCAGTGCTTTGCCATCAAGATCCTTGCTGCTGTAGTGGCGTACATGAAAAAAATTCTATCTTTCTTGGCCACCCTCTGGTCTACCATGCCCAGGAGAAAGGCCTCCGGTTTCTTGGGTAAGGTAAATCTAAGCACCTTTTTTAGTTCATTATGTATCATCTCCCAGAAGGCCTTCACCTTCGGGCAGGTCCACCAGAGGTGTAAGAATGTCCCTTCCTCCTCTTTACATTTCCAACATTTGTTGTCAGACAGGTGATATATCTTTGCTAACTTGACTGGGGTCATGTACCACCGGTATATCATTTTCATAATATTTTCCTTCAGGGCACTACATGCCGTAAATTTCATTCCGGTGTTCCATAACCTTTCCCAGTCTTCAAACATAATGTTGTGTCCCAAATCCTGCGCCCACTTTATCATGGAGGATTTAACAATCTCATCCTGTGTATTCCATTTAAGCAGCAAGTTATACATTCTCGAAATTAACTTAGATTTTGGCTCTAGCAACTCTGTCTCTAATTTCGATTTTTCCTCCTGGAAACCCACTTTTTTATCCGCTTTAAAAACTTCCTGGATTTGGGCATAATGCAACCAGTCTCGCACCTTGTTTTTTAACCTTTCCATACTCTGCAACCTCCAATTATCTCCAATTTTTTCAATTATTTCCCAATATTTAGGCCAGTGGGCCTCCATATTAAGTCTTTTACGTGCTTTGGCCTCCATCGGTGAGAGCCACCTCGGAGTTTTACTCTCCAATAAGTCTTTGTATTTTGACCAGACCATAAAAATTGCCCTTCTGACAATATGGTTTTTGAACAATCTATGAACTTTAACCTTGTCGTACCACAAATATGCATGCCACCCAAAAGCATTATCAAATCCCTCCAGATCAAGGACATCGGTGTTCTCCAGTAAAATCCAATCTTTCAGCCAGCAGAGGGCTGCAGATTCATAATATAACCTCAAGTCCGGCAGGGCAAACCCCCCTCTTTCTTTCGCATCAGTTAGTATTTTAAACTTTATTCGGGGCTTTTTGCCCTGCCAGACAAATTTAGAGATATCCCTCTGCCATCTTCCAAAACATTCCACCTTGTCCACGATCTGGAGGGCCTGAAACAAAAATAACATTTTCGGCAATACATTCATCTTTATAGCAGCTATTCTACCCAACAAGGAAAGTTTCAGTCTTGACCATGTTTCCAAGTCTCTTTTGATCTCTGACCAACATTTCTCATAATTGTCCTTAAACAAATTCAAATTTTTGGAGGTCAAGTGCACCCCTAAGTACTTTACTTTTTTAACCACATTTAGTTCCGTTTCTTTTCTGAACTCCTCTATTTCAGTAGTTGTCAAATTTTTTGCTAAAACTTTAGTTTTTTGTTTATTCAGCTTAAATCCCGCCAACTGACCAAAGTCAGAAATTAATTCTAACGCTCTTTTAGTACTAGAGGCTGGCTCCTGTAATGTTAATACCAAGTCATCTGCGAATGCTTTCAGTTTATATTGTTTCTCTCCGACCACAATTCCCTGCACCAACCGGTCATTTCTGATCATGTTCAATAGCACCTCCAGGACTGAAATAAACAACAGGGGAGACAGAGGGCACCCCTGTCGTGTCCCTTTTTCAATTTTGAACTCCTCTGTCACCACGTTGTTTACTATCAGTTTAGCTTTTTGTTCTGAATAAATTGCTTCTATTCCATTTTCAAACCCCCGCCCTACTCCCATCCTTTCCAAATTTTTCTTCATAAACATCCAAGAAATGTTGTCAAAGGCTTTCTCCGCATCAATAAAAATCAACACCGCTCTTGTATTTGAATTTGTCTGTAAAAATTCCAAAATGTCAACGATGTTTCTTGTGTTATCAAATAAATGCCTGCCAGGGAGGAAGCCTGCTTGGTCCTTATGAATCACTTCGTTTAATACTTTCTTAAACCTGCTTGCCAAAATGTCTGCAAAAATTTTGTAATCCACATTTAGGAGTGAAATAGGACGGTAGTTTTTAAGTTGAGTTTTTTCAGTTTCTAATTTTGGTATCAACGTGATGAAAGCTTCTTTCCACGTTTCCGGTGCCTTCTTCCCCTCCATAATCTGGTTACTAACTTCCAACAATGGTTGTATCAATGAATCCTTCAATACCTTATAATATTTGGAAGTAAGTCCATCAGGTCCTGGAGACTTGCCCAGTTGAAGATTCTGAATGGCGCATTCAATTTCTTGCAACGTAATATTACAGTTCAAGGTAGCTCTCATTTCCTGAGGTATCTTTTGTAATCCATTAGTTATAAAAAATTGGTCCACCTCCGAATCTTTTTGTGGCCTTTGTGAATAAAGTTCTTTGAAATATCTCTGGAAACACTTTCTAATTTCCTCGGGTTTCTGAACCATTCTCCCTTCAATCTCTAGATTTGTAACTGTGTTAAGCTTTTGTCTCTTTTTCAACTGCCAAGCCAGCAGCTTCCCACACTTGTTAGCAGATTCAAAGGATCTTTGTTTCATTTGTTTGATTTTCCATTCCACCTCTTGATTTATCAGTTTCGAATATTGTGCCTGGAAAAACTTCACTTCTCTCAATATTTCCTTTGATTTAGGCCTGGATCTCAATTTTTTCTCTCCTTCTCTTATTTTCTCCAAAATCTTCTCCTTCTTTTCATTCCAGAGCCTTTTTTTAATCGTGTTCTGCTGTATTAGAAACCCTCTCATAACTGCTTTACTTGCGTCCCAGATTGTTCTTTTTTCCACAGTTGTCTTTAGATTTATTTCAAAGTAGTCCTTTAAAACTTTTTGGGCCTTCTTAGCAATCTCCTGGTCTCTTAACAAAGCGTCATTCATTTTCCATCTGAAAGATCCGGTTGTATTTAATCTCAGTTCCATTCTCAAAGCATTGTGGTCGGAGCAGGTTTTTGGACAGATTTCCACTTTTCTGGTCTTAGGTGCCAGTCCTCTAGTAATCCATATTTGGTCGATTCGCGTCCATGTCATGTGAGCCTCAGAAAAGAAAGTTCCTTCTTTCCCTAGAGGGTTCTTGATCCTCCATATATCAGCCAAGTCCAAGTTGTCAGTCATTTCGAAAAAGGTTTTTGGTAGTCTGCCGTCTTTCGTTATGTTAGCACTTTGCGACTTATCCATATTCACTGAGACGACTCCGTTCATATCTCCCAACATGATAATGTTGTTGTAATCCAAATAGTCCAGCATAGTCTCATGCAGCCTCTTGAAGAATTCCGATTTTCCTTCATTTGGGGCGTATATTCCTAAAATTAAAAACTTTTCTCCTTGTGTCTGAATTTCAATCGCCAAAGTTCTGCCCTGTTCATCTTTGAATACAAATTTTGGTGACAAGTTCTCCTTTGCATATATCACCACTCCTCTTTTCTTAACTTTGTCCGATGAAATAAATTCTTGGCCTAACCTTTTATTTATTAACACTTTTCTATGGAGTCTTGTCACATGTGTTTCTTGCAAACAGATAATGTCCAATTGTTCTTTTTTCAAGATATGAAATACTTTTCTCCTTTTTTCTGGAGAGTTCCCGCCATTTATATTCCAACTAAGAAGCTGTAGAGACATCCTGGTCTAATACTTAAGTATCACAGTTGGGTATCTATGTTATCCTCCGTTCCCGAAGGATGTGGTGTCGGTCCGCCTCCAGATGGTCTTGGTGGTGATCCCGGTGGTGGAGGCCAAGAAACTGCGGCTCCCTTTTGGAGGTCCTCCTCGTTGTCGTGTAGGAACTTCTGCTGGTCCTCTAGTGATTTAATTCTTACCTTCCTTCCTTTATAGGTGAATGATAAACCTTGAGGGAATTCCCACCTGTAAGGAATTGCGTTGTACCTTAACAGTTTGGCCAAGTCTGTATATGAGGCTCTAAGGTCCAACAGATATTTAGGAATATCTCTATAAATTTCTGCTCTTTTGCCTTCAACTTCCAGAGATTTTTTAAAATGTTGGCCTAGTATCTTGTCTCTTTCCTCTCTTGTTCTCAAACAAACCAAACAGTCTCTAGACTTGTCTTTCTTAGCCGATCTTCCCAATCTGAAGGCCGTCACAATTTTAAAGTCTTTGTCTTCCTCAACCCCCCAAAATTTAGAGAATAACTGGGTCAAAAATTCCTCTAGGTTGCCCTGCTCCAGTTCTGGGACGGCCCTCAGCCTAAGATTGCATTCCTTACTTTTCAATTCCACCATCGACAGGTAGGCTTGCTGTTCTCCTACCTGTCTTTTCAGAGGTCTTACTTCCCCTTTGATCTCCTCAACCTTTTTACACGCTTGCTCTGCTTTTTGGTTGGCTTCCTCAGCTAATTTATAATTCTCTGCCGTAGCTCCTTGCAATTTCTCAATAGCCTGGGTATGCTGGGAAACCTGATCTGATAACTTACTGATAGTAGATGTAGCTCTGTCAATTTTAGATGACTGATCATCCACCTTTTTATTCAGAAGTGCCAGTTGTTCCAAAATTTGTTTCAAGACTGGATCAGTTCCTCCAGTTGCCATATCTTCTGTAGCAAGCGTTTCAGCTTCTTCCTCCTGCGCCGTCAGCACAGTTGGTACAAAGGATCTACGTTGATGAATTAACGTTGTTTGAACAAGCTGCCCAGCTCTCTTATCTTTTTCTTTAGCTTCCTTGGCTTTGGCTGCTCTTGTTTTCCCTGGGCCACTCATTCCCCAGCTGCCTCTGTTCAAGGTCAAATAGTCTTTCAATCCATGAGAAAGGCAAGTCCAGAATGTAAACAATTAAACCACAAAAAATCTCAATATGGTACAGTTCCCAGACCTCTATACCTCCGCAAATCCACTAGGGGGGGTGTTTCGTAGGAAGGAAAGTTTCTTTTCCACCATCAAAGTTCCTATCTCAACTTTTATAGTCCCCAAGTTCAAAAAGGAGGCTTCCAGATAGATCTGTTTCAAAATAGTGCCACAAGGTGACAGAAAGGTTCCAGTGTCAGTATTAAAGCGATAATGTATCCATCGATGCGACAATTTATACTTCAGAAAAAGTTTCAACAGCCTGACAGTTCTCCTTTGCAACACTGGCAGCCCGACAGCTCGGTTATCCCCTTTAACTCCACGTCACTCCGCAATAGGGGGAAGGTTCCGTAGCAAAATAGACCAAAAGATTTAATCCTTCAAATCCTTTTAGTTTCTAATAACACAGTCTATTGATGCCCCTTCGTATTACTTTCAGAGTCTCTTTTTAAGCGCTTCAGCCCACATCAATTTCTTTGCTTTGCTCTGGTTAGCAGGATCGGGAGACGGACTTCCTGTTACTCGCCTCCCGTTTTCAGCCGAATTAAGTGAATTTAAGTCAATCTTTAGTACCCCTTACTCACGGGTAAATTGCAGCCAATTCCGATGTTTTTCAAGAAGAAAGGTCGACGCTCATCAGCAGCAGCAGCGCGGCTTCACTTCCGCGAAAAGAGCGATGAACTCACAGCGCCACTCCCCCTTTCACGCTCCGGAGCCTCTTACGAGGTCCCTTCTCCGTTTCTGGGGGGGCTTCTGGCACCCGCCGAGTCCCACGGCCGCAGGCTCACTCTGCCTGCGGTTTATCTTGATGGGTCTCCGCTTTGCCGCAGCGGACAACCCTTTTTCGCGGAGCCCCTCTTCACAGTGTAAAGAGGACCGCCATTGCCGTTTTGCGCCGCCTCCGGAAGTCCGGGATGCATATTATTCTCTAGTCTTTTTTAAAATAGACTGCTTTTGTTGTTGCTCAGGTGCACTCATTTAGCCCTCATTGGTATGGGGTGAAAACCTGTAAGGCTCTTTATCTCTTTGCAGCTCCCTGACCTGCCTTCCCATGTCTAGTAAACAGCACGATTTGACTCAGGAACGTGAGAGTGCCACAAATCACCATTTGTCTCATTGACTGGAGTAAACAGAGCACATATGTACATATACGTAGTGCCAGGCTTCCTGTATATCTTGTTATGTGCAGTTTCAAATTGAGCAAACTTGCAGGCAACCATTCATGCCACTTTATGTACTAATTTAACAGGGACACGTGAATGGGTTTATTTTAGGAGCAGCTCGAGGTGATGTATATGGTTCTCCCTGCCTCCTTTTCTCCTCACAACTGCTTTGAGGTTTTTTCCTACCACCAAGAGGTATATAAACTTCATGAATTAAAAAATATCAACAACCCTGTGAGGTAGAAGACCATACATGATCCCAGACCATACATGGAGCTTCATGGCTGATTGGGGGTTTGAACCCTGGTCTCCCACCTCATAGTCCCAACACTCCTGCCATTATGCCACATTGACCTCTGTGTGTGTGTTGCGTGCCAGTATTCATGGCTGGTCTAGCTTCCATTCATTTGCTCTTGCAGCTGAGCGCTTGTTTTGCTCACATCTGCTTTGTCTGCATAGCACAAATTATTTCCCTGGTGGGTTTGTGGTGCCAGCATGACTGGCAGAGAACAAGGCTTTGGCCCTGTTCCCTCCCAGCAGACTTTGGCCCTGTAGGGACCACACAGCCAATTGCTAGTTCGTCTCACGCAAGTCAAGCCTCCGGTAGTGTTAGCAGAGTAAATTAATATAATCATTTGTTGGGTGATCATGTGGCTTACCCCAGCCTTCGAGAGCATGGGTGAGCAGGCCTTTAAAAATTATAAATACCCGTCTTTCTGTTTATTATGGAGCGAAAGCTCTTAATGATAGCTTGAGAACAGGTGGGCAGTTGATGCAATGCCTTTCATTTTTTTCCCCCTTTAAGAACTGTTATTTAGAACAGTGTGAGAACAAAAGGTTGTTGGGTCTTGCTGCTTAGTTATTATAACCATTACTATAGGCATTTAGCATTATAAATCCATTTTGTTTTTACTATGCCCTTAAAAAAAAGATTCCAGATGTGCTTACAATGAAAATGAAGCTGCACTGAAATTATGTCTATATCCGTTTTTCTTAGTGACACCCATTCATTTTAAACAAACAAGCTAGACTGGATTGAATGTAGCTGGGAGAACACACTCCCATCTTCTTTTTCTATTTTCCCGTTGTTGAAAATATCCCACCTAAGTGACTATATAAAAGATAGAAGCCTCCAATTACGGTACTTTTTTACTAAGCATCTCTTACCGGGCAACCTTTTCTTATCTTCAAAGCTGTTATTTCTGATTGAGCAGCATTAACATTAATGCCACACATTAATATTTCATTTGTATAAATTGATATGATATGAAAGGGGTAGGCGAGGAAAATATGGCATTTGAAGACCAATGCTCATATGGTGTCAACATGCAAATTATATTAACATTTAGGATGGTATTTATTCACTCCCTGTGAACATGGCCTCTGTTTCAAGCCTGGCTTTCAGAATTCCTAGTGCTGACTGTATTTTATCAGCCCTCCCAAATAGTCATCCTGTCTTTAGACACACATACTAAATATATATATATATATCCATCCTGCCCTTCAAGTCAACATTTCCGGGGTGGTTTGTAATAACTAATAAAAGACACAATGAAAACACTGAAAGGCAGTACCAAAACACTCACAGCAGGGGGCGGGCGGGGGGAATATACCCAAGATTAAAAGCCAGCCCACCCTCAACGCTTGAGCTTCACTGAACTCTTGGGTCATTGATTGACAGGGTTGAAAAGGAATTCAACCCTCCAAAGGGCTTTTTTTTTGCCTTTCCCTCCATGATTCACATCATGGCCCTTGCTCAGGAGAATCACAGGCCAGCTCCTGTGACTCTCTAACCAAGTGGCAATAGCATTTTGGCAGCAAGAACAGATTGTAACTGAGTCAAAATCCTTGCACTAATACAATTGCAAGCCCATTGTTGCATAAAGCCCAATAAGGTTGTGGCCTGTTTCATCCTGCAAAGGTGTGTTGGTTGTGCTCATTCCTGCCGCCCTCCCAGGCTGCCACCTGTGACTGCCGCACAAACAACAGGATAGATGTGAACTGTGGCGGATGTCATGAGTACACCACTTCCCAAAGCAGTGGTTGGAGAGCAAACAGGAGTGTCTGCAAAGCCAAATCACATGCACACACATCGCTGGAGAAAAGAAATGTGACAAAGCTGACAATGATGTGAATGATCTCGCAAGCACCTAGTGGCACTTTGCATTGTCAGTTGACCAGCACCTGGGTAGAAGGTACACCAGCAGGGACCCCTCAAGAAAGCAGAGGACAAACAGGTTTTAAGTCCATCTGAAGAAAGAACTAGATGTGATTCTAGATCTATCGTTTTCAGGAGCAAGAAGAGAGTTACCCAGCAAATCCAGGTAAGAATGGAACAACACCTTGAACCCTGTTCTGAGCCTCCTGTTTTGTAGCCCACTTCAGAAATGCCTACTTCACAGGCTTTCCCAACCTGGTGCCCTCAGGTGTTTTGGACTGCAATGCCCATCAGCATGGCCAATGGCCAGGGATGACAGTAGCTGTAATCCAAATATGTCTGCAGGCCACCAGGTTGGGGTGGCTGATTTATTATTTAAAAACCAGGTGGAAACTCTTTTATTTCCTTGGGCTTTTCTTTATTATTTGTTGATGCGTCATTGCTTTTGCCTCACTTTGCTCTTGGATTGTTTAACCGTTATTATACATTGGACAGTTAGCTTTATTGACTCTTTTTAAAGGGGGGGCGGGTTGTTTGAAATTTTGCCTTGCAGGCAGCCTTGAGCTCACATTGAGGGAAAGAGCATGAAAAGTTTTAAATAAGTGTAAATAAGCACAAAGGCCACTAGGTGGCTGATAAGTCAAGACCGCTGAGGAGAGGCATCAGCCAGACAAAGCTATTGAAGGAAGAGAAATTAGATTCCACTCCGTTTTTCATCCTAGTTCCAGCCTGACTTCCACAGCCTGCATATGTAAGGACAATCAGAAAATAGAAATTGCCAACAATCCTGACAGTGACTCTGTATTAGTCCTGTCATGTTTTTAACTCATCTTCCTGTATGCTTTTCATTTTCTTTCTCCGGAGGAAAGGAGATGTGGTGATTACAATCAAAAGAGCCACGGGGTGGCACTGTGCAAAGAAGTTTGGCTTGAACTTGGAGGAAGAAACACTGAATTGTTACTCCATGTAGGGTCTCAGCTCCCCCTTAATTCTGCAGCATATCCCCCACTCAGGCTAGGGTGTGTGTGGGTGCTATTATACACAGGAGAAAGAATGCAGATTCAGCTAGTGCTTTCATGTGCTGTGTTTTTGCCTGTGTCAATATGTGCAGCTGACATGCAAACATGTCGTTGATGCAATACTGGACCACCCACCCATATTTCCACTTTATTTGTTGTTCCACGATGCTTCTCAAGTTTTACTGCATTATTGCCATCCGGAGGGGCCCTCTTGCACTACTGCACAACAAAAAGCTCCATCGTTAATGATTTTTCACTCTTTGTGAGCTGCGTGCTGCAAGTTCCCAGCATTGAGCATGCAGCTTCTTTCATTTGTGCCCATCAGGAGGAAATATAGTAGGGGCAAATGGGGATGTATGTTGTGGGGTGGGAGAAAGGAGAAGTAGAGAGAGAAAGGAATGGCAGTGAGAGGGGGGTTACCCTATTCCACCTTTGGCTCTGAACCTCTTCCTGCTCCCTGACACCCCCCCCCCCCGGGGAAGGCAGCCCACAGCAGCAAAAAAAGTTGCCCATCTACCCTCAGGGTAGGAAAGTGAAAATATGAATTAGGGGGGTGGCAAGTGGTTCACACGGCAGCCTTTTTCTTGCCATAGAACACTTTGTGTTCTCCTGGGTGATAGGAAAGCCCTCTCTGAATTAGAGACAGTGTGGTGTAGAAATTAGTACAGGTGTGTTTATTGGTTGTGGGTGTACCCCAAATAGTGAGGCGATGAAACCAAGATTACTGGGAAAATGTTCAGAGCTTGAGGGGGGAGGGGGACTCTTGATTGGCAGGTCTAGTTTTTAATCATGTGAATTATGTCCCCAGTGCACTTCAGTCACAGTGATTTGGGGAGGATGTGAGGAAGCAAACACATGGGTCCATTGTGTCATGAGACAAAGGTTATTGAGAGCAGAAGCCTAGGCCAGGGGTCTGCAACCTTTAAGACAAAAAGAGCCACTTGGACCTGTTTCCGAAGAAAAAACAACTGGGAGCCGCAAAACCGGGAAGGTGACGTTGGGACGGTGCGTGACTAATGCACGCACCTCTCCCATGTGACGTCACAGCCAGTACAGCACCCGCCACAGTGGGGAGTGTCGGGGCGCACAATGCACCTCCTCCCCTCACTAGTATCCGCCCCAGAGCCATGGCAAAGGTGTAAAAGAACCACATGCGGCTCCAGAGCCGCGGGTTGCAGACCCCTGGCCTAGGCAGTGCGGCCTAAGAGGCCTACACAAATCTTCCAAGCCTAACCGTTAGCAGTAAAATACTGTGTCACTGTGACTCGTGACTCATCTTGGGTTCCCTATAAATGTAACCAGCCTTCAGAGTCTGTGCTCAGTTTGTTGTGTAGTGTGTGTGTGTCTCAGCCAGTATGTTGTGTTGTTGAAGATAGAGCGACTCCAGTTAATCAGCAACTAAGATCTGTGCCTCTGTGAAGAGTCAGCTAGCTATTATGAGCACTCTGTGTATGCTCTTTGATTATGCTGTTTATGAAGAAATTTATTTTCTTCAGTAAAGTTTTATTCTGTTTATGAAGAAGACTCTGCTTTGATTAATTTACCGCTGTGCGACACACTGTTCTCCTGTTGGGTCAGTCTCTCTCAGTCCTAGCCTACATTGCAGGATTGTCATGGGAGGGCATGCGTATAGCCCCAATCTTCTTGGTGGGAAGGGGAGAATAACAAAAAATACACATCAGAGGATATAGTATCTGGAGCATGTGCTCACCTTTTTGAGAGCTTTCTGCACAGCAAATCTGGGGGGGAGGGGCGTTATTCCCTTGCCTCCTGTCCCACAAACCAACTTTCTCATTATTATTTTTCATCTTTCCGATGTGGCTGTTCCAAGCAATTGCTCCCATGCAATTCTAGCTTAACCAGCAGCAGAGAAACTAACATTTGCACTTCAGAATATTCGGCAATTATTTCATATCAACACGGCTAATAGCAAATTCCGTGGGGGTTTCTTAGATTTGCAAATGAGTGTATGAGGCCGTCAGTCAAATTGCGCCTCATCAAATAAACATTTCCAGTAATTGAAATTATATGAAATGGCTTCTTTTGATGGGGGAAAATGCAAATATAATTTAGCAAAGCTACGAATCCACAGCCTCCTACTTCTGTGGATTTTCCATGGACGGAACTGTACATTTCTATGTACAGACAAGCTAGTGGAATATTTCTCTCATCTGCAGCGTGCCTTTCCACAAGGAGGAAATGACTGTCCAACCCTATGCATTTGTGCTCATACAGGAGGCAGTGGTGACCATCAAAATGGCTGGATTTAAAAAGGGATCAGATAAGTTCACAATGGGGGTTATGCTCTGCCTCAATGGACCAGGAAGGCAGTATGCTTCTGAATACCGGTTGCTGGGAACCATAGAATGGGGCAGTATGGCTATATGCCGGTTACTTGTTGACAACTGGGGGTGGGGGTTAAATAAAAATACTGCCTTCATGTACTGCTTATAAGCGGCCTAGAAACATCTGCCTGGCCCCTGTTGGAAACCTTGTTATAGGGACCTTCTTATAAAGCTTTGGTTTTAAACTGCTGGGTTGGGACACATTATCTGGGGATAGCTTGATCTAAGTAGCTTCCAGGTTGGATCAGTGCAAGGCCCTCTATAACAGGCCGTCCCTGAAGATGACTTGGAAAATCCTGTTGGTTCAAAAGTTAGCAGCAGATTCCTGACCGGGGTTTCTTTTAGCTCTCATGTAACACCTATTTTAGAACAGCTGCCCGGGTTGTCATTTGAGATGTATATTCTAGGACCCACGTATTTTTGCGGTTGTATGTTGTTTTAGGCTGTTTTTAGCACTGTGTTTCAATGTTGCAACCCATCCTGAGACCTTAGGGTGAAGGGTAGATAAATAATAATAATAATAATAATAATAATAATAATAATAATAATAATAAGGGTTGCAAAAGCAGCACTACCACCACACAGATATACAGAAAAAAAGAGGGAGGGATGTTTGGTTAAAAGTGGTTCCTGAGTCTGAAAAGGCTAGAGACTCCTGCTACACAACCTACTCCATAAATTAACAGCCTCTTTTGTGGGCAGATTGCAATCAAGATCAGCACAGCAACAAAGCTTTATTATTTATTAACTTGGATTTGATTTGTGCTGCAGTGTGTATGTGCATGTTTGTGGTTGAATGGGGGTCAAAAAACCCAAAGTCAAATGTCCTGTAAGTTCCCTGTATTATGCTTCACTTTCCCCCGCTAGGTTTTCTTATTTTGATTTTTACAAAAAAGGCAGACTGCTACTGAACAGAGCAAACATTTTAAAGGAATCAAAGCAGATGCTTCTCTCATTCCTCCCCCCCTTCATTATTTCTAGGACCGAGAGCATTAATTAATTAAGCAATGCAAATGAGAATTTCCCAGCAAATTTTAATCAGAGCTGTCACCTGCAAAAACAGTCCTAGGTGCTGATGGCACGGTAAACAATTTAGTTCCCTCACTTGATTCAGGATGTGCTTAGCAGAATTTTGTCAAGGACTGTTAATATTCCCTCCCGCTGTTCCAACAGGGGAAACAATTTAATATTTTCCAGTGAGACAGTGGCCTAGTTTACACAACTCAGTCCTCCTACAAGCAAGAAAAGAAGCTTGGAAGTCGCAGTGAAGAGTTAACCTGTGAGCCAGGAATTAGAGTTCATGGCTTCCAAGAAAGATCTGCAAGTCAACTTTAAATTATGGTTTCGTATTCTGGCTTGTTTACAAATCACAAGCTACCATTCTTGGTTTGCCCAGGATGGGAAGGCACGTTTGGTGTTCCCCATAAGAGCACAATATCTTAAGAGAGTTCGCTGCCCCCTCTTTCATGTCACTGGAGGGGAAGAAAAGATCGTTTCAGTTCACATCTGAACTGAACTTACCTAATTCACACTGTCTGCACACACTTCATCCAGCTAGTCCTTCCTGCTTCTGTCTTCTTTCCTCAACATTCTCTTCTGCCTATAAAGCAGAATTGGCCCCATCCACACCTTTTCACTGGGGCTTAAACCCAGGCAGCCGGGGTGGGTGAGGAGCCAAACTGCCTCACTGTCTGGCCAAGACTCATTGCACTGCTATTAACTGCAAGTTCCTGGCTTGTTTCCCTGCTTATGCAGTGGGAAAAGTAAAGGCGGCAGCAAAAGGGCTGTGTGAGGCTGGACGGAGTTTCAACCATGCAAACTTGGCCGACATAAAAAAATTATTTAAGCTTATTTGTTCTTCAGTTAATCAAAGAAAAGCAGGAGGATTGACTAGTGGCCTGATTTACACATCCAAACAAATCCATGACTACAAAGCAATCTCATGCATGTCTACTCGGAAACCGATCCTGATGAGTCCAAAGGGGCTTACTTGTAGGTAAGCATGCATAGGACTGCAGCCTTAGGGAACACTGATTAAGAGGAGGGCCATAGCTCAGTAGCATTTGCTTTATATGCAGGCATTTCCAGGTTCAAGTTCAAGTAGGGCAGCAAGAGACCCTTGTCTGATATCCTGGGGAGCTGCAGCCTGTCAGTGAAGAAAATATGGCCCCAGATGTGCCAATGGTCTGAGTCAGCGTAAAGCAGCTTCCTGTCTTCTTGAATGTCCAAGGTCCACAATCTTGCCTGTGTTTCGCTACATGATGTGCCATTGTCAAAGGCCTACAGTGCTCATTGTTGGTTTTGCTACTGGTTGCATGGTTATGATGACTAAGCTGAAGAGAGGAAGAGCCACAAATGTTCAGAATCAGGGTGTGTAAACCTTTCAATGGGCTGATGCTTCCAAACAGGTTTTCAAGAAACCCAGTGGCAGAGCCCACCCAAAGCAGTCAGCTCAGGCGGCAGGCTGGGGCAGCTGGAAGGGATGGCAGATCTGGAAAGAGGAATTCCACTTCTCCTTTGGCTGTGGATAGGAGTGGCTGCCATTGCCACCAACCCAGTAACCCTGAGGGAGACAGTCCCTCCGCTGCTGCCTACTCCTGTCCAACCTCTTTTCTTCCCCGCTGCTTTCAGCATGCCAGGGCTTCCCTGGGCCACCTCCAGTTGCCCCAGGCAGTGGAAGAGGAGGAAGCAGGGTGTGCAGGGTATGTGTGTGTTGTGTGTGTGTCCCATTGTCTTGGGCTGGCCCTCCCCAGTGATTCCATCAAGGTCCATGATTTGGGTTTCATTGCAATAAATGGAAGCTGTGCAAGAGCACCAAAGCTAGAGCAGAAGAAATCCCAGGTGAGGTATGTTTTCCCCGTGCGATCCTATGCACATTTACTTGGAAGTAAGTCCATTTTGAAGGGACGTGGGTTAAACCACAGAGCCTAGGACTTGCCGATCAGAAGGTTGGCGGTTCGAATCCCCGCGATGGGGTGAGCTCCCATTGCTCGGTCCCTGCTCCTGCCAACCTAGCAGTTCGAAAGCACGTCAAAGTGCAAGTAGATAAATAGGTACCACTCCGGTGGGAAGGTAAACGTGTTTCCATGCACTGCTCTGGTTCGCCAGAAGTGGCTTACTCATGCTGGCCACATGATCCGGAATCTGTACGCCGGCACCCTCGGCCAATAAAGCGAGATGAGCACCGCAACCCCAGAGCCGTCCACGACTGGACCTAATAGTCAGGGGTCCCTTTACCTTTTTAAGTCCATTTTGAAGCTTACTGTCTAGTAAGTGTGTTTAGGACTGGAGTCTTACTGATCTGGCTGAAGGCATGTGTATAATCTAGTGGAAGACATGGCTATAACAAGGCGTTGTTGTTTTTTTTAATTTCCAAATAAAATTGCAAAAATATTCCAGTTCACATCTAGTTAGTGCAACATCCAATGAGTGCAACATCCACTGTATACACCATGACATGAAAGCAAACAGTCTTTGGCACTGAGGCACTTCATCAATACAGAGCATCGACGACATCATCTGGCTGACAATAAAACTTTACCTCAAAGTACAATAAAATTAAAAACAGAAGTATGACACAGCACTCCTCTCAATACATGACACAGAAAGAGAAGTTATCCATACATTAATACAGTCAGACGCTTAGCAACAGTTTCAAACAGACCATAATATCACATTTAGATTTTAAAGCATCAAATGCCTCCTGGCAACACCGGACCTTTCGATGGGGGAGATTTCCTAGAGCAGAAGACTATCCATGGCTACCAGCCATGATGGCTATGTTCTACCTCTGCTGGGAATCCTAAGTGTGAAGAGTGCTGTTGTGCTTGGGCCCTGATGCTGTGCTTGGGCTTCCCATTGGCAGCTGGCTGGCCACTGTGAGAACAGGATGCTGGACTAGATGGGCCATTGGCCTGATCCAGCTGGCTCTTCTTTCGTTCATACAGTAACATGAAAAAGGGAGGTCCCAATACAGTGAGAGTTGTAGGAGACAAGAAGCTGCAAGTAGTTACTACAATTTTCAAGTATAAATATCCCGAAATGCAACGTTCGTCAATCTTGGCCAGCCTACAGCTACCCGTTGCTCTCTGGCTGTTTTAGACTTCAATCCCCATTAACTTTGGCATGTGACTGAATCTTTAGTACAAAATAGCCAGAGGGCACCAGGTTGGTAAAGCCTGATAGTATCACATGCCGAAAGGAAAGGATATCCAAATATTTACTGAGATACGTAAAATGGTCTTTTAAAGACAACCTTTCAACTATAACTGAAAGACGCCTGTTGTTGTCATCACAGGGTGAGTAAAGTCTGTATAAGGATTCCCTGTAAGGACCTTGTTCAGCAGTTGACCCTCTGTGGGATTCACAGCTCAATAGCTCAGTTGGAAGAGCGTGAGACTCCTAATCTCAGAGTCACAAGTTTGAGCCCCGTGTTGAGTAAAATATTCCTGCATGGCAGGGGGTTGGATAAGATGACCTTTGTGATCCTTTCCAACTCTGCAATCCTATAATTCTACAACTCTGTGTCTGTGGGAGATAAACACCTTGTGTCAGATGCAGACGACACATCTTGTCCCAACAACCCATTTCCTCACATTCTAAACCCACTGTACCATACTGACGATTGCAGAGAAACTTTAAAAATTGAGTTTCCGGCAGTGCTTTTTTTTCAGGGGGTACTCAAGGGTACGCAATACCAGCACCTCTTTTTGTTGCTGTTAAAAACAACAGTACAGTGGCACGTACTGTAACAACAACATGGTGAGTATTGGCTCCTGTTTTTTTAGAAGAAGAAAAAAGCACTGGTTTCTGGTGATACTATACGTCCAGTCATGTAAACAGTGTGCAGTATGGAGTGTGTGTGTGTTAGCATGCAATGCAGAGGTGGTGGGCATTTTTCAATCCAAGGGCCACATTCTTTTCAGGCAACCTTCTGGGGGCCCTATGCCAGCCAGTGTTGGTGGTGCCAGAGGACTCCGCCAGGTGGGCAGAGCAGTTCTTGTAAATTTTATCATTGGACAGTAAGCTAGTTTTTTTCGACACTCATTTGCCTGGACAATCTCATGGTTCAAAAACATATCCCAGTCAGGCAAGGACACTCAAGATGCAAAGCAGGGCTAGGGTGGGGCCTGCAGCGAATCCACAGGGCCAGAGAAAGAGGCTTGGGAGTCAGCATTCGGCCCCTGACATAGTGGATTGCAGGTATTAGGTGTATACTGACTGTTCCATTTCAAAGCTTAGGAGCTTTTACGTTGGGAGTGCAAAACCTGTGTCCCAGCAATCTGAGGACAGCCTGTGACACCAGCCTTTGTCTTATGGCCTGCCAGATGTCTGACACCCAGCCAAACGTTTACGGTCTCAGAGGAAAAAGTTGGGTTTATCAAGCCCCCAGTGGACTTCCATTCACAGCTAGGTTAGACTGCTTTCTGCTTGTTTTGCCCAAATTAAGCCCAACATAGAACTAGCCTCCATTTCTGAAATTGCTATGTCCATGTCCATGTGAAAAAGAACCCTCCCTCGTTTTCCTCACCTAGGGAAGACTCAACCCACAGAGTTATTTCGGAAGCCATGCTCCTTATTAGATGACAGAGGTCTACAAATGGCCTGGAAATGTTACTCTAGGGGCATATGATGGTTTTTTATTAGGTAACATTATGTACCTTATTCCCTCTTGACTCATATTGATAGAAGAAAATTTAATCAGGGCTTTTAAATAATTTAATTTTAATAGGTAGTCTGATGAAATGAGCATTAAGAATTTAAACGTAGAAGCCCAGTGTGAAGCTCTTCTGTAAAACATGCATCAATTAGAGACAGATGTAGCTTTTGAAAAATATACCTTGATTCACAGGTGCACAAGATGGAGCCTGGAACCACAGCAACCTTTCGTGACAGAAAGCTGGTAAGTCAGAAATTGTCATGAGCTGATGGGGTCTGTGGATAGCTGCCCCGTGTGGCGAGAACATGATGTTCAGGTGGCAGTTTCTCTGTGAAGCACCCTCAGGCCTGAACTAACTCTGTTCACTTAAACTAGATAGAAAGGAATATGAGACAGTGTTAGCCCTATTCCAGTTAGCCCTTTTGAGCAACAAGGTCTTCCTGAGCTCCTGGCTCACCTCAGAGTCCTGCCCACAGCCCCATCCTAACACATAGGCCAACAATTAACAATCTAATTTTGCTTTACCTTCTAACTTGCCTCCCTTCATTATGTCATCTGTGTAGTCCATAATTTCCTCCCAGTAGGGCTGACTTCCAGAACTTAAGTCCAGTTGGAGGCAGCATCACCTTGGAGGTCAAACTGCAAGGAGGTAAGCCATAGGCAAGGGGGAGAATTTTGTGCTCCTCACACAGGCAAGGGGAATATTTCACTCTCCTCACCCGCAAGTCCCATTTGCTCTTAAAACTGGAACAATACGCTGTATGACTGGAGGATGCCTGGCTTTCGACAAACACACCTCTTTTTCCACACACCTCTTCAGCTCAACTACAAAGTGGGTGTGGGTGTCTCTTTAAACGGAAAAGGGGAAAGGGGAAGTTGAAATAAAATTGCTTATATTTCCTTGTTGCACTTTGTTGTTTTAGACAGCCCCACCCCACCACAACTCCAGCTCTGATGCCACAAGTGAGAATAAAGGATAAATTAGCTGGCCTGTCACATCTTGTTCATGCTGGAGATGCTCGAGCAGGTATTCAAGCCCTTTCTCCGTGTTAAAAGAAATCATTATGACAAAATGTAGGAGACCTGGAGCACAGTCCTTTGTATACAACAATGAGGAGGTAAAACTGTTTGTGGGCTGCGGCACTTCAGACTGCCAGCTGAAGATGTAACCACGTGTAATTGTTTGCAGATCAGCAAAATGGTGCAGTCATAGCTGCAAGATACTAAGACAGACTGCTTCTTAGATGGCATAAACAAAAAGAATAAATAGTTTTACAAATGTAACTGCCAGCTATCATCCTGAGATTTGGCTTTGTTCTCTCTCGTGGATATTCTGGGTTTTGTAAAAAATTTGTTTCCATATAAGAAAAAGGGCAGGTTACAGTAATCTAAAGTCACACACGCCACTATGGTAGGGGAAAAAAAAAAGGAAAAGACTGCCATCCTGAAGTGCAAAATACTTCTGAATTATAGTAGCACAATTTAATGCTCACAAGTTGACATTTGACCAAATCCAACATCAAACCGCAGCGGTGCATACAAATTCTCTTCTTAGCAATCATCACTCTGGAATTGAGACAAGAAAATACGCCACGACTA
Organism: Podarcis melisellensis; assembly: GCF_964234715.1. Classification (NCBI taxonomy): domain Eukaryota; kingdom Metazoa; phylum Chordata; class Lepidosauria; order Squamata; family Lacertidae; genus Podarcis; species Podarcis melisellensis. Next base: position 36,559,378 of record NC_138544.1, read on the forward strand.
TTATTAATTTGTGAGCAAACCGTACCACATGTGCATCACAAGCTACAGTTGGCATTTATCTGCCTCTGGGTTAAAAAGGGTGAGGGGTTAAAGAGATGTCCAAATGAATAAATCAGCTTGCATCACTTCACTGATGAATGAGCAGTCATACAAGTCACTTCAGTTTTGTCTCAATTTAAAATCCCATATTGCTTCTCTGGCATTTGGTGATTAATCAAATATAACGTAATTTTGGCCACTCTCACTTTTTCTTTCAAAGCAAGAAATGGCCACCTTATAGGGCTGCCCTGCAATTTACACGGCAGGCTCAATCATTGCAAGAACATCCAGGCCAGGCTGGAATTTTCTGCCTAAAACATTTGAAGTGGGGAAACTTTAGCCCTCCAGATGCTGCTTGATTGCAAATCCCATCGTACATGACCACTGGCCATGCTGGCTAGGGCTGATGGGAATTGTAGTCCAACAACATCTGGTTCCCCATCCCCGATGCAAGGCATGGGACTCCTCTGGCTTAATGAAATGCAGGACATTCCCACAAAGAAACCTACCTTGGCCTAGTCAGTTAGACATTTGCCAAACTGCAGCTTGAGGATACCCCTTCCATGGAGCTGGAGAATCTGGCTGTACTCTTTAGGCATTGCATGGAAGCCAGGCTTGGGTAGCTGGTTATCGTAGTAGTGGTGGCTAATAGGCGTGCCCTCGATGCTTTTTGAGAAAGGCCAGAAGCCATAGAGCTTCACGTTCTCACACAGTTCCACAGCCGCACTGGTGATCATAAAGCCTGAAGACAACCGATAGGCTTTGACGCCCTTAGTCCTCCAGAACTGGGCAAGATTTCTGAGATATCTGGGGTAGAAAAATATGGCCTCCTGCTTTGCGCTGAACTCTTTCAGAGTTTGGTGCACTTTGAAAGATGCTGCTGTGTTGCTCCTGAAGGAAAAGGCAGGGAGCAAAAGGAAAGCTTCACCATAGCTTGCAATGTTCTCCAGGAAGGTGAGTTTCTTTTCATTCAGTTTGTTATATCTGCAGAGACGAAAAGACATGTGAAAAATTTTCATCAGTACAGATACTCTGGGTGTGATTCAGTGGGGTCCATTATTGTATAGTGGTACCTCAGGTTACATACGCTTCAGGTTACAGACTCTGCTAACCCAGAAATAGTGCTTCAGGTTAAGAACTTTGCTTCAGGATGAGAACACAAATCGTGCTCCAGCGGCACTGCGGCAGCAGGAGGCCCCATTAGCTAAAGTGGTGCTTCAGGTTAAGAACAGTTTCAGGTTAAGAACGGACCTCCAGAATGAATTTAAGTACTTAACCCGAGGTATCACTGTATTTTATAAACCACTCACCACTGGAAACAGAATGAGAATTAAATCCTACCTGTAAAAACAACAGGAGCAGTACCCTGTTCAGTCCTGTGAGACTCTAGCTGCATTCACATTATATTTTGCTCCATTTTCCTGACGTTTCCTTAATTTTCATATTATATTTGAGCTTTTACACGATGCGAAAGCCACTTCCAGAAATAGCATGGAATATAGCGCAATTCCATATTATTTGCAAACTGTTCCCGCACCCCACCCCTGGAAGCAAATAACATGGAAAAGAAGACTAAATGTTGTTCTGTAAGGAGCCAATCACCCAATTTCTGTTTATTTGCTATTTATTATCTAATCAACACAGTTTGTATGACAAAACTAGCTGCTGTACTGAGTTAGGGTGGTGGTATTTGTGTGCAATGGTAAGCCAAACTATAGTTTAAAAAGGTAAAAAGGACCATTAGGTCCAGTCGTGGCGGACTCTGGGGTTGCGGCGCTCATCTCGCTTTATTGGCCGAGGGAGCCGGCGTACAGCTTCTGGGTCATGTGGCCAGCATGACTAAGCCGCTAGCAGTATATAAATTTAATAAATAATAACAAACACAACAACAAGCAAGTGTGGTAGTGCACAGTAAGAAAAATGAGGCCACTTCACTTCTCTCACAATCCTGTTGCTGCTCCACTACTAGGAAGTAAGCTATGGTTTGTCTTTTGTTATGGATCATGAGTGCCTGGGGGCTCATGGTTTCTTTCCCACAAAGTAACCACAAGCACTAAACCACAAGCTTGGAGTGAAACCACATGACTGTTTTCATTCATAACACTAAAGCAAACCATGGCTTAGCTCCCAATTGTGTAGCAAGGGAGAAGTAGGTGTTGTTTTTAAAACTGTGCACTAGCACAATTACTTGTTCATGTTAAGCCATAAATAGTTTGGCTTAGTGCCACATGTGAGCTAGGCCAGTACTTTGAGCTACTTGGAGGCTTTCTCTCTCAAGTGGTTTATAGAATTTCTATGCACACACACATAAAAAAACTTGGTGAATGTGAAAGATAGCAGATTCTGGAAGCAGAACCTGACTGCCATTTAGATCTGGGATGGCAGAAGTCCTCTGCAAGTGATTATTTCAGAACCTTTGCAAAAGCAATATATACAAAGGAGAGGCTGAAAGAATGGAGAGAAAATGGGGGTGGCAGAAAAAGAGAGAGTGAAGGTTCAGACTAAGGATGGGCAAAAACCTGAAGTTTAGTTTCTCGTTTTTCCAGTCTTAAGTTCAGTTCTTCATGTATTAACAACAGACCGTTGTTTCATGTCCTCAAGAAAATTCAGTGTATCTTAGTGTGAATTTCTCCTAATATACATATTTTTGTACATAGTTTAAGCCAATGAACACATTTTTTTCCAATGTCATTTCCCCTAACAAAACATTACTTTCACTAATATTTGCATTTCTGTGCACACCCTCACCCTGGTAAAAATTAATTGGCTGGAGCACAGCATTGCCACATTTGGAGAAGTGTGAATTTCAAAGGACAGTAGTGTGTTGGATAATGTGAATTAGGTAGATTAGCCTTGAAATGGGAACTGAATCGAACTTCCCCCCAACCCCTCGTTCTGCCACTGCCCCACCATTAGCATGCAACACCGCCCCCCAATGGTCACCCCTGATTTAGATGGTGGCTATGATTTTTGTAAAACCGTCCTTGCCGCACAGCTGAGAATTTGTGGGAGCAGAATCGCAAATGGCTGCTTTATTCCTTTCACCAAAGTTTCAGCTCTTTCCAAAAGCACGAAAAGCTTAAGGGCTTTCAATCTGCATTAGGCTGCCAGTTAAAAGGGAGCTTGGGACCGCTAACGAAGCAATTGCAATTCAGTGGCTGTAGTGGTGACATGCCGATGCGTTTCTCTAATGGAGAATCAAGCAATTAAACACGAGTCACACAAAGAACATTGCAGTCATACTCACTTCTGTGCTATGATGCTCGGGTTGACTGTCACAAGGTTTGTCTTGTTGCCAACATCTTGACTGATGCTTCCCATTGTTGGGGGAAGGTTACACCTGAAGTTTTACAAGAGCCGTTTAGGAGCCACTTCAAACATACCATTGTTATAGCATCCAGACATCTCTTCAGCATGTCATTTGAGTCTGTTCCCTACAGCTGCAGTCCTAGGCACACGTAACTAGGAAGCAAGCGCTATTGTCTGCAGTGGGACTTTCAACATGCATCTGCTGTAAATATTGTACACACAGGGCCAGTCCAGCCATGAGGCAAGGTAAGGAGACTGCCTCAGGTGGCAGGATCCACAGGGACAGCAGATCCTGATGTAGATATTTACACACACACAACAGTGGAAGGGCAACAGGAGACCCCTCTTTCTGTGCATAGTAGCCATTCTCTTAACAAAAGCAAACCTAAGAGTTAAACTAGATGTGGCACTAAATGCAGATGCCACTGCCAGGTTTCATCATCATCATCATTGGGACATTTTTGTCTGAACCACAGCAAACAGGGAGCGGGTGTTGAATTTCCTGTCTCTCACTACTATTAGCCTCAGCTCTCACAGACCTTAAGAGAACAAAAATGTCACCTAGGAACTGACCACAGATATGCTCGTGTAAGCTACTTACATATTTCAGAGCACATTTCTGCTCTTCAAAGTGGCCAGAAATTTGTCCTTAAGTAGAAATCATGCACTTCTGATAACATGTCTGAGGCTTATGAAAACGGGCAAGAAAAACTGCAAAAATAAGGATGCCGGTGTCAGAGTCCCTATGTCCCTGTGCAAGGTACGCATCACAGTTTAGAGTTTCTTACCTAAATACAAAGTCGGATTTATCAATTTCTGCTCCACAGCTGGAGTTCTTGAGGATCCCCCCATTTCCAACCACGGCACAGTTCTTGAATGGGTAATCCAGGGGCTGTGACTAAAAACAAAAACAACGGGTGCACTCTGTTCTCGCATAGCAGAACCAAGAGTTCATAGGTCCTGTGTCCACCACCACTAATTCTAATAAGCTGCTATAAAAGTTATTTATTGATCATTGGTCTGAAAATGATGATGGAGCCTTCACAGCCTGGGGATGCTGGAATCAGCCAGATATGCCTAGGAACATCTCTTTATATAGGATCTGGTTGCTATTCCTTCTAACCCATTATTGTCTACATTGACAGTAGCTCTCCAGGGTTCCAGGCAGAGGTCTATCCCAACCCAACATGGGGATGCCATGGATTGAACCTGGGATCTTCTGCATGCAAAGCAAATGCTCTACCACTGAACTATGGTTTCTTCCTGGGCCCTGAGGTCATCAGCTGAGACCCTTCTTCTTCAAGGGCCCCCACAATCTGAGATGCAGAGGGTGGCTCCAAAGGAGATGACCTCTTCTGTGGAATGTCCTTTCCAGAGAGGCTCACCTTGGTGCCTTTGTTAACATTCTTTAGGCACCAAGCAAAAAAGGTTTTAAGTTCTACTCGGAATAGACCCATTGAAATTAATGGACCCAAGTTAGTCATGTTAATTAATCTCAGTGAATGTACTTTGAGCAGAACTAACTTTGAATACAACACATTGATTATACTTTTTAATTTCAATCTTAACTGGAGTGTTAGGGTGGTGGCTTTCAACTGTGTGGGGGTCATTTCATGGCTCTCTCTATCCTATGGCATTTGCCTTAAACTGTGTTAATTTCTGCTTTGACGTGGTTGTTTCGATTTACACCTTTTTGTGTTGCTCTTGACTGGACTTCTTTGGGAATTTTGGTTCTAATTGGCCCATCACCCACAAAACTCTGGCTATTAGGTTACTGGTAAATGAAGGAAAAAAGAGGAATATTTAATAGAGCAAAAGTATTGAGGGACAGCACCACAGAGGTTTCCTGTAGATGCCCCACTTGATTGAGTATTCATCTTGATTTGCTTGCATGGAGGTTAAACTATGCCGACTTTATTGTTTATTCTGATTTATTTGTGGAGAGCTTATATGGCACAGAGCATTCCTCCTGCTTTCATCCTGAGTTGCTTGTTGGGTACTAATGCATCTCCCAATGAATCATTCATTCATCCCACCCTTTCCAATGGATTTCCCCATCACTTTCCTAATCACAAAAATTTGTTTTTTAAATGATTTGTTGCACTAAGGCAACAGATTGCTTTAATCTACTTTAATTACACAAACCTACACTTCTTGATATGTGCTTGAGCCCTTCTTGCAAAATACTGGTTCTGGAGGCACCCACAGAATACCAAAGGATTGAAGGTGTGTGTGTGTCTTTTAGATTACATTTTTATGGCCATGAAACCATCCAAGGAACTCTTATTACCTCAGGCAGCATTCTGAATATATCCTCTGTGATGTGAATGGTTTTCTTGTTGTCCACTTCATAACTCATGTTGCTTCCCAGCGGGGTGTTATTTTGAGAAGCGATAAAGTTGTGAGCAGCATCACAGCACGAGGCAAGCTCTGACCTGCACAACAACAATAAATAAATGATCAGCATAATAAATGTTGTGGTGGAGGCAAAGAAACACAAAACAAAACCAGCTTTATTACTCGTGGCCCTTGGCAGCACCCAGTGCATCTGATTGTAATAGAGGAGGGAAGAGGAGGGATGCAAGACCACAAACAGCTCTGCTGAGAAGCCAGGCTCCTCGCTCCATCACCTGTCGCCTGGCAGAAGCTGCCCCAGGAGACTCCAGTAAAGGAGGAAAGAAAAGGGGTGAGGAACCACCCCATCCATACAGCAAAGAGGCACAGTTTTTTCTTTGAATTTTTCCACGCCAGATAGTCATCAGAAGAACTTGGAACAAAGAACTTGCATCTGACTTTCCTTATTTCCTCCTTCCTTCCAATCCACTTTCCTTTTGTGTTGTATCCTTTTAGGCTCTAAGTCTGAGACCTTACTTTTTTCCATTTTAGCTGATCAACACTGAAAACTCAACTTCAAAGAGGCTCCCTTTAACTGATGGTCATCAGATTGTGAGGGGTCATTTACGCCTCCATTTGCCATGTTGCTTTGGAAAACAGCAATCAGGTTTTCGATTGCTGTTCTGATTTAGTGCTAAACAGTGGGGAGGTTTTGCAGGGTGGAGGCAGCAACAGGGGACAGGCAAAACTACTTGGACGGAAGTGTGGAAAACCCCTCAGTTAAATGAAGGTGCTCCTAACACTAGAGCATTTTCCCCTCTGCAGAAAAAGTTTGTATTCCAGGCACTGAGGAAGTGCTTTGAATACAAAACTACTTCCCTGGAAAGAAAGAAAAAAGATTCATTTTTAAACTGAACATTTGTGTCCCCCACTCCCCGAGAAAGTGCTTGAATATGTAGGAAGTGCTTTGCGTCCATGCTGCTTCCGCTAGCTCTCTTGGCTGTCTGTTGTGCCAGCAATTTTTTTTTTTAATTTCATTCATGCTTTGACCAGCCCAGTCACTACCATGAAGAATATGGTGCAGAGCTGCCAATGTTAAGTCATGGCAGAAAAATATGAAATTGAACCCATGAAGTTGACCATTTCAATGCAGCTCTAAGCTGAATTCCTGCTTTCCAAAGGTATTCTGGAGTCTTCGCATGCAATCCAGAGAGAAGTTTAGGGCAGCACAGTTCACATTTGGGCTTTCAAGATCTGAGCATCAACTGAAATGCCTTTGTGATGGATAACGTTCATTAGCAATGATGGTGCACACCTCTTCTTTATGGCCCCCAGCATCAAAGGGAATGCTTCAATATAATCGGAAACAGTCTAGCATAAAAGAACTAATAAGAAAAGAATTGTTTCTAATTAATGTTATGGTTTAGCTAATGTGATAAAACACAGTCAGGCAGTGCGATATTAATGCGATGCAACGCTGTGCCACGGAGGGAATAACAGAAGAGCAGTTTGAAATTATTCATTTTTCTTTCTTGAGAGATCAATAAACACAATAAAACTTGATGACGTTCTGCAGTAGAGACATTCTCTTTTGGGAGGATCATATACAATGAGTAGAGGTCCCTTCAGTTAAATTCCCAGCAACTTAACCATCCTTGACATTGGACTTTGCATGAGTTTATTATCGTTTATAATGCTTTATGAAACAAATAAGTTGGCTTTTCTAATCATTAAAATGTCCAAAATCAAGCAAAATAAAAGAACAGAACAGAAGAAACACTAAGGTTTAAAACACTCAGGCTGACAATGGCACCCTTATTAAACTGAAAGGTTTTCACTGCTGGCAAACTCACAGGTTGTGTGAGGCAGGCTGCATCAGACCAGTTCTGATGTTTACAGAAAAAAATGGCATTATCTAATGAGCAAAAACCTTTCTGTGTACGCTAGAGCTATTCCTGCTGTTTTTGTAGACTGAGACTGAGCTCATCTGTCTTATCTCTCTTTCTTGCAGCCAGATCCTATGGATCAGCTTCGCATGTTGCAGCACAAATTGCAATTTGCTCCATGGCAAATTGTACTCCCAAAACATCTGGAGGGCCGAGTTTGCCTATGTCTGTTCCAACCTGTGTTCTGTGCATGCAGTGCTGTTTCCATTCCGCTGCAGCTCAGTTTCTGACAGAGGCAACATTATTCTACACCATTAATTTCAGTTGAAAGGATAATTCATTTCAATACAAAGGAAATGCAATGCAAATAGGGGAACGGGACACACCTATAATTATGTATCATTTGCAGACTGAAAACAGCAACAGTGACTACTGAGCATATTTGTTGGATTGATTTTCATTCTGGATATAGGACAAATAAGACAAAATGGACAGTTTCAGCTTCTGTTTCCATTGGGATTCTCTGAAATCTCTAAAGCAGCAAATAAATATTTATTTTGTTCTCCCAACACCACCATTCTGTACTTTACAACTGTTTCTACATTCCTGATACATTGGAGAGAGAAAGAAAGATCAAGCTAACCATGGTTTTTTTTAAAAAAATATATATGCAGTTTTGCATTTTATTTTTTAAAAACTCGCTTAAATCACAGCACCATCATGACTACAGTTGACTTCCAATTAGCCTGATGCTTAAGCACATTTACCTGGGAATGAGCATCGTTTTGTTGTAGGCATAATTGTAAAGTAACAATAACAAAATCATCTGTAACCATGGATGTGCCTAGCTGGCCAGCCCCCCAAGTAAAGAAGAAGAAAGGGAAGAAGAGGAGACCAGCACCAGTCCCAGGGGGCTCTGGCACATCCATGCCAGCCAAAGTGATGTTGTGGGTCTGTTTGCCACAGCCATCATCACCTGCTGCTTTCTGGGCAGTCTTTTGGGTCCCCTATGTTGTGGCTCAAGGTCCAGCCTTTGCTGTCTCCCGGCTTCTGGGCTGAAGCACACAACTGAAATGTGTCCAGTTTGCAGCACAGAATGTATTCTGAAATAAAGCTCAAAATACAGGCAGTGAAAAGGAAGAACACACGTAACAATGCAATATTTATCCCACTTATTTCAAGGAAAACCGCTGATTTCAGCAAAGACAACAAAGGATCTTGTGGCACCTTACAGGTAAAGGGACCCCTGACCATTAGGTCCTGTCGTGGCCGACTCTGGGGTTGCGGCACTCATCTCGCTTTACTGGCCGAGGGAGCTGGCGTACAGCTTCTGGGTCATGTGGCCAGCAGGACTAAGCCGCTTCTGGGGAACCAGAGCAGCGCACGGAAACGCCGTTTACCTTCCCGCCGGAGCAGTACCTATTTATCTACTTGCACTTTGACGTGCTTTCGAACTGCTAGGTTGGCAGGAGCAGGGACCGAACAACGGGAGCTCACGCCGTCGTGTGGCACCTTAAAGACTAACAAATTCATTATGGCATAAAGCTCGTGGCTTATGGCGACTTACGTCTTAATGAATTTGTCAGTCTTTAAAGTGTCAAAAGAAGACTCTCTGTTGTTGTTTTTTGCTGCAAGAGGCTAACACCCTCTGGAAATCATTTCACTAATTTCAGCCCTCAGTATAAACTTGTGGGACAATTAGAGTATTTCTGCTTTAGGGGAAGCTTGCTCACCAGCAGCTATATAAGTGACAGCCAAACAATCTTTTAGAAAGAATTGGGGTTCCTTGCTTGTTGCACCTGCTCAGCAAGTTTGCCCAGGCAAATGGTCTCTCAAACATTTATTAATCCACTGCTGTTTTGAAGCTTGCTTCCAATGATATGCTATGAACAGCTCTGCTGCTGCATTCAATTGAGTAAGAAGGTCTTTAGGCAGAAATTCAGGCTCATTAGATTCAAAATGATGGAGAACCATGGCTTTGGGAGTTACCTATAATCCAATGCTTAAAAAAAATTATGGCAGTAACCAGCAGTCACGGTCACTTCTAGATGGCCTGTTTACTGAGCATTCATCCTGATTTCTTTGCAGGGAGATTAAATGACATTCACTATTTATTAAGCATTCATTTGAATTGGTTTGCAGGAAGGTTAGATGGCGATGCGGCAAAGCAAGGATTATCTCACATGTTTCAGTGCATTTTCCCATCCCTTTTCGTATCACAAAATCTTATCTTTCAGGGAAGCAGGTTTGTTGTGCAAGACTTTAACGACACAACCTGAATTTAACAGTATGTGATTGCAGATCATCAGTATTTTCAAGTGAGATTCAAACACCCCACGTTCCAGAACTCCCACACTATTGGATATTCCCACCTAATTGGATAGTTTGCATTCTGCACATGGTATAATGGCATTACGGCATTTGAAACATCCACAATTATACTGACACCATTATAAATATGCTCCATGTATTCTATTATGGGGGACCAGCTCCTGCCAACCTAGCAGTTTGAAAGCACACCAGTGCAAGTAGATAAATAGGTACCACTGTGGCAGGAAGGTAAACAGTGTTTCCATGCACTCTGGTTTCCATCATGGTGTTCCATTGTGCCAGAAGCGGTTTAGTCAAGCTGGCCACATGACCTGGAAAGCTGTCTGTGGACAAACGCCGGCTCCCTCATCCTGAAAGCGAGATGAGCGCCACAACCCCACAGTCGCCTTTGACTGGACCTAACTGTCCAGGGGTTCTTTACCTTTAACTTTAATCTATTATGCGGGTGAGGATGGGGAGGTAAGGAACTTGAAGGGGGATAATTAGAAGAAAAAATGCTAGAGAATGCTAAGAAGCCTCTTCCCAGGGTTGTATTTTGCAAAAAGTAGTGATGGGGGCTAATTTGCAATTGGGGGAGATTGAAATATATACTCCTGAAGTTCAAAAAGGCTCATCCTTTACCGAAGAATCATAGCTCAGTAGTAGAGCACAAGCATGGTGGGCAGAAGATAAAAGGGTCCACCGGCAGACTCACTTTCCCAACTCCAGCTTGGCTTGGGAGAAAAGCATGGGGTTACAAGCAGAGCAATTGTTCAGTATACCCTCACAAAATTTCCTTTCTCTAAAACCTGGACCCCCTTTCCCTATTTTGTGCATGACTGGACTAATGTGGGCTTAAGCAAGTGGGTCTCCTTCCATCAGATGTAGATTGTGTCTATAATTATTATTGTTATTATCAAATAAGAATATGGGGAGACTACAGAGAACTATACATTACATTTCTAAAGAAAAGTCACACAGCTGTCTGACCTAAGGAAGAGTGGCTTTGGGAGGTGCTGGTTTTGAGTGGAGACGTGTTGGGGAAAAGAGTACTTAACCCATGTCCTCTGTGCAGCTTCTGGAATTGCTTCCTCCAAGACTACTCCCTGCCCTCCCCATATTGCAGACCTTTGTAGGCAAATGCAAAGCTCCCTGTGGAACTGTTGGATGTGGTAGGAAGCAGCAGCTAAGTGGGGTTATAGTGGAGAAGTGGCTGGCAGGGAAAGGGATAAGCACTCCTCCCCAGGTTGATTCGCTGCTTAATATCACCCACACCCGAAGCTACCGTATTTTTTGCTCCATAAGACGCACCTGACCATAAGACACACCTAGTTCTTAGAGGAGGAAAACAAGGGAAAAAATATATTCTGAACGAAACAGTAGATGTATGATTTTTGTGGTTCATGCTGTGGCCACAGACATGATATGTGATTTGACAGTGAGTTTGGGGTAGCCCAATGCAAAAATCCTAAGAATCCATGCGGATCCGTGCTTTGTAACCATGTTTTTGCGCCACTGCAGTCCCACGAAACAGTGGATGCATGGGGGGGGGGTGTGCAGGCTGTAGCCATGGACATGCTATGGGATCTGATGGTGAATTTGGGGTGACCCAATGCAAAAATTCTGAGGATCCATGTGCTTTTACCTCCCCCCTCCCAGGCAGCCTCCTTTATCACTAGCGTCCCTTATCTCCCTCCTGATCGCTTGCCAATCAGCTGCTCACTGTCTTCCTTTCAACACCCCCTTCCCTCTTTCTTAAAAAAAAAAAGCACAATTTGTTTTTTCACCCCTGGGCAATTCAGCTCCAGGGACCACGCATTTGCTGCATAAGACGCAAAGACATTTCCCCTTACTTTTTAGGAGGAAAAAAGTGTGTCTTATGGAGCGAAAAATATGGTACTTTCCTCCTGCTGCTTTTGTTTGATGTGCATCAAGTTCTGCCCTCAACCTTTCCTTCCTGTTTCAACAGTTGCTTTAGCTTAGAGTCATAACGGCCCTGTATTTAGGGCAGAAACAGACACCAAAAATGTAGGTTAATTAGTATGTCGTGTGGTTCACTGAGCAGCCGGAGAGAATTGATTTGTGACTGTGCTCTGTGATTGACATTTTCCCCTGTTTCAAACTTTTGGTTTTAAATTATGTGTCAGGGAACATTTGCTGGTGATGGATGTGTCAAGCCCTCTCTGCGTGATCACCACTTCAAGCTACTCATTAATTAAATATCGGTCTTCTTGCATGTTCAATACAGTGCCAAAAATCTTGTCACACAGGAATGTGTGACAAGAAAGCAAGTCACTAACATGGTGATTATAGCAGTGTAAGTCCTTTAAAGGTAAAGGTAAAGGTACCCCTGCCCGTACGGGCCAGTCTTGACAGACTCTGGGGTTGTGCGCCCATCTCACTTAAGAGGCCAGGGGCCAGCGCTGTCCGGAGACACTTCCGGGTCACATGGCCAGTGTGACATCGCTGCTCTGGCGAGCCAGAGCTGCACACGGAAACGCCGTTTACCTTCCCGCTGGTAAGCGGTCCCTATTTATCTACTTGCACCCGGAGGTGCTTTCGAACTGCTAGGTTGGCAGGCGCTGGGACCGAGCAGCGGGAGCGCACCCCGCAGCAGGGATTCGAACCGCCGACCTTTCGATCAGCAAGTCCTAGGTGCTGAGGCTTTAACCCACAGCGCCACCTGTGTCCCGGTAAGTCCTTTACACCCTGTTAATATTTAGAAGGAAATGTGAAAAGCTTTGATTTCTTCTACTTCCAAGTTTTATCTTCAGGTCTGTATTTATGAACTTGCTACAGATGTGTCATGGCTGTCCTCCTTAGCCTGTTTAGATCTAATATAAACTTAGCCCATTGTGTTCATGGTTGTGTGCATGGGAGTGCAGATCCCACACTGATGCAAATATCTGCACGCATTGATACCTCATACCTAATGTAATGATACACTGCCAGAGCTGCTTGCTGGTGGCTTTACCTGTGCCTGGCAACAAGTATTGGTGATCAACATGCAAAGCCCAAGGTCTGTCCTTCTCATACGCTGAGCAATGAGACAATGAGTAATATGAATTAACAAAAGCTGACTGGCATGCAGTTTGCTTATTTTTATTTCAATGTCTGTCATTTCTTTACTTCCTCCCAGCTGCCCAGTGGGCACAACACTTGCCCCACCCCCGGGCACCAGCAACCCACGCTATGCCACTTGCTTTCTCCCCTTAAAGGACTTAAAGGACCAATTCACCCTGTTGCATGGAGTCAGTTTACAAAGCCAGCCACGGGCTTAGGGATGGCTCATCTGCACATGGTCTATATACCATGGATAGAGTGTTGGAAGTGCAACAGGAGAGATCATTCAGTTAGTAAACTAAGGGTTACTTCTGTCAACAGTCAGCCAACTGGTGGGTGTGTTGCTGCCACCTAGATCAGACTACTTCAAGTAACTCATGCCTTGCCTGGCTGTACAGTTTGGACGGTTTCTCCCCTTGCATGTTTTCCTGCTATGAATAACGCCTGACCTAAGAAAGACCAAACCCCTCTGTTTCTATCTCCTTGTGTTATACATTGTTCTTTACTCAGTAAAGTTTTATCAATTTCTTTTCTGTCTGGACTCTGTCTGCATTATTCAAACAATTCCACTAACATGGGGGACCTCGGGCCACATCACCCAGCTCTGCATTCTCAAGTGCTATTGCTTGACCAAAAAGTGTCTTTTAACTGTGTGAATGCCTCTTGCTTGCCCAGATGGAGAGAGATACATGTGTGCATAGAAGCCAACTCCTAGGGGCCAAGGTCCCTTCCCCCCTCAGTAAAATATTTGAGGGTCCCCCCAAAATTGATGGGCATTGCCATTTAAATGGTGTGCATGTGCCATGTCTTGAGATTGATTATACAGGGCATGGCTGCCTTGAATCTCCCCAATATTTCACTCAAGTTGGCACCCCTGTGTACACGTGTGGAACCTTTGACTTCTGCTTGGCTGGAATGTAGCCTACTGTAGAAAAGGTTGGAATCAGTTGCCTCGCTCACTTTTGCTTCTGAGCACCCCCAGAGCTGGCATGTGGCCACCTCTGTAAGTTTGTCCACAAGAGAATGCTCCCCAACTCTGGTCTATCTGCATAAAAGCCTGCAAGTGTCAGCCAAAAACCTACAGTTGACTTCCAGATGCAAGCCATGTGCCTGCTGTGCGCATCATATTACATGTGTGAAATTACGCTTGGTTGGAGCATCCTTGCACAGACAGTCAGAGGCAGCAAATGGCCTGGATTGCCATTTCAAGTATCATCTCTGCTGGCTCAGTGCTGGGAAGCCAGAAAAAATGAGAAGAGTCTCAGTTATGCCACAGCTGTAAGGAGAGCAACTGAGCAGAATCCTATGGGCATCTACTGAGAGCCAGTGTGGTGTAGTGGTTAAGAGCAGTAGTCTCATAATCTGGGGAACCGGGTTTGCGTCTCCGCTCCTCCACATGCAGCTGCTGGGTGACCTTGGGCTAGTCACACTTCTTTGAAGTCTCTCAGCCCCACTCACCTCACAGAGTGTTTGTTGTGGGGGAGGAAGGGAAAAGGAGAATGTTAGCCGCTTTGAGACTCCTTAAAGGGAGTGAAAGGTGGGATATCAAATCCAAACTCTTCTTCTTCTTCTTCTTCTTCTTCTTCTTCTTCTTCTTCTTCTTCTTCTTCTTCTTCTTCTCAAAGTGAGATCTGTTCTTTCAATAGGACTTACTCCTAAGCATGTAGAAGACTGCAACCCAAGGGTCACGATGAGCCTCCTCTAAGCAGCAGTTTCCTTTTCAAGACATTTCCATAGCGGAAACAGACTCCCCAAGAATGTTGGCACCCCAGATGGTTGGTTGATCTACTTCTCTAATGGGGGCACAGAGACATCAATCCACAACATGTGTGTCTTCACAATTACTGAGAAATTCAGGGGATGTAGTCAGTTCTAAGAGGAGAAGCCTGTTTTCTCAGATGTATTAAAAGATCAGAACTCTTGCCAGCCTCTGATGTGTTGTCAAAGCAAGATCTCTGTGAAATTTTAATATCCTGTTTCTGAAAAGTGCAAAAAGGAGAAGATATCGGGCGGGGGTGGGGGGAGTTACATGAAAACAGGCACTTGTTAAAGAAACATTTCTCCCTCAGAACCACCGACTACTCAGTTGGTTATGTATGCAGAAACAAAAAGTCACCCTGCCTCATTCTATTAGAGGAAAATCAGACCAAAAACAAAAGTCTTAGATTCTGCCTCATTTTCTTAATTATCTTCCAGTTGCAGAACCTATAGTTTGAGTTTATATTTAAAAGCACATTAAAAATAAGTAAATTTGTGGGTTGTTTTTGAAAAGCAGCTAATTGGTAACCTTCTACAAAGATAATGTCACCGCTGCTGCATGTGAGTTATAATGAAATAGTTTTTCAAACTGTTTATCGGGTACTGTTTAAAATTAGCTTCCATTGCTCATTGCCACACATCTGCATCAAGAGTTTGGAGGCATGACCCAAAGCCCATCAAACTCAGAGGTAATAGTCCCAGTAACTTCAGACTTCAGTGCAGCTTAGAGCATTAACCACAGGGCGTTGCCTTCCCTAATCACCCTCGTAAGCTGGCGCCTCTGGCATGCCCAGTTCTTGTTCAGCTGCTTTGCAGAGTTTCACCCACCCCAAAGTGTTAAGAACATAAGACCCTGCTGGATCAGGCCCGCGGCCCTTCTAGTCCAGCATCCTGTTCTCTCAGTGGCCAACCAGATGTCTGTGGGAAACCAGCAAGCAACACCCAAACACAATAAGAACACCCCTTGTTGTGGTTTCCAGCAACTGACATTAAGCAGCATTGGGGACTCTGACCATGGAAGCAGAACTGTTAAATTATTATTTGCTGAGGTTTAATTTTACTGTTTACTATTAGATTAGGATGGATTGTTGAATGTTGCTTTGTTTGATATAAGTTGCTTATTTTAAAGTTATTGTGACTTTTATATTGGATAAGATTGATACTATTGATGTTTATGTTTTAACATGCTTTTTATTAGTTTTCTTACTTAACAAACACACACACACAATAAATGTATGTTTTTGTTGTTATTATTTTGGTTAATTTATGATGTTCGATGTTTTATGATGTTTTTATGTCTTGGAAGCTGCCCAGAAGTGGCTTGGGTAACCCAGCCAGATGGGGGGAGTATAAATGAAGAATTATTATTATTATTATTATTATTATTATTATTATTATTATTATTATTTCCTTGATCATTCTGGTCGCCCTTTTCTGAACCCCCAAGTCCTACTTCCTCTATAAAGATGGTTCTGTTCTTCTGCAAACAGTTAGCTCTGCTGATACTTTCCTACTGCACTGTACTGGGGTGTGCTTCTCTCCCCATCCCCTTGGCTACATGAGGACCACCCCTCAGAGAACTAAGATCTTTGTTAGCGTGTATCAGATGTGTCCCAGCAATTCTATGCAGGACCTCTGAGGTTTTCCACAACAGTAATCTTCTCATCAGCAAAGAACATACACTTTAAGGATTTGATAATTATGCTAGTTAACAGCTGCTAGAATAATAATTGCAAAACGTCAGAAGACTTCTCTTCTTAATCTCCTTGGATTCTGGTATCAGGAACGATGTCAAATTGCTTTAATGGAAAGCTTCGCCCACAAGGTTGAAGTGCAAAGGCATGGGTGGAAGACAGATAAATCTCCTACGGTTGCCCACAAATCTACGGAATCTGTGTCATTGTTGAAAGGCACATGCCACCCATTCTCTATACGTAAAGAATGAACACTTCTTTTGAACCCACTGAAATAGCTTGGGTTAATTCTGCTATGCATTTCTTTATATAGTGAAGGTATTTAATTTATATCCTACCCTCCCTCCCAGGGCAGCAAGGTAGACAAAGCAGTATTTCTATTCATTCCTTCAGCTTTTGCACTGCTGAAAATTGCCCTAATATAGCATTCTATTCCCAATGCAGCAAGAAGCAGACAACTGTATGTTCTGTACAACAGATGTAAAAAAACCCCGAGATTTTGATTATCTCAGTATATCACATTTTCATAGACAGCTCTCCTGCAGACAGTTTTGTAGAATTAAGGAAACAAACTTACCTGAATCTGGCATACTCTTGTGGCTTCTTCTTCCACGTACAATTCTGTAGTTTCCCAACTATCTGCAAATAATAGTCTTCAGAATATCTGAAAAGTTTAAAATAATGTGTTATCAAAAGCATACATTTTTTTTGCCCTTTAATACATGGTGTGGCATAGACCGCATCTGCACCATGCGTTTTTAGCATCCTTATAGCATTTTAATAGCCATGTCTTCCCCCAAAGAATCCTGCTTTGAATGGCGCAGTTCGCCATCTTGATTCCAAGTGGCATCCAATTCTATCTAAACATAGATGAAAACCTGCTCCTTGATCTCAGGAATAATAATGTAAAATTTGGATATATGAAGAGGTGTCCAGATGTGTAGAAATCAGACAGACAAACCACTTTCCAAAACACACAGCAGAAGATGAGCAATGGTTTTGAATTAAGGCCAAGCAGGCAGGTAAAAGGTCAGCAAGTGATGTGAGCTCTTCAAGTTGGAAATTTCCAGCTGAGCAACATGGACATTGCTCCACAGATCTCCACAGTATAATGGAATTGCTTCTGAAGAAAAAACCTGGCAGCCCTACTTGAAACAGCCTCTCTGAAACACACATCTCTTCCCATTTGTGCCACAGATAATCTCCTTCTTGTTGAACCAGGTTTTTAAACATTTATGATGTTTGGAGAGACAGGCAAGCCTTGTGAAGCAACATTCCGCCCTGCGCTGCCTTGAATGTTCATTTATTTATTTCTTGGGCTCTTTCAACAGCTTCCCTTTTGTGTTCAAGGCTGTTCAATATTTTTGTTGCAAAAATGAATGTTTGTCTGCTGAGACACATTCTAAGCAGAACATCACATTCAGATGCAATGAGCCTCAGTGGCAAAGGCCTCACAAAGATGCAAGCCATTGAAATGTTTCGCCCCTTGATAAAGCATCTTGCAAACAAGACTTCATACGACTTTGAAAAACAAATATTCTGTGTGTTTGCTGCCAGTGCTAATTCTGTTTGTGCCTTGAAAGTGCAGCCATATTGAGTTCAGTGACATTTACTTCCAAGTGGGTACATACCCTCCAACATTTCTCCGATGAAAATAGGAATGTCCTATTCAATCATCATCACCATCAGCATCATCGTCTTATTATTTATACCCTGCCCATTTGACTTGGTTGCCCTATCCACTCTGGGCGGCTTTCAACATATACAAAAACAAAATTAATCATTAATTTTTTTAACAAGTTCCCTATATAGGGCTGCCTTCAGATGTCTTCTAAAAGTTGTAATCTACTTATCTCCTTTGCTTGGGAGGGTTGCATAACTCCATACTCTCCAACATAACTTATTTTCATTGCGCCCCTTCCAAAATTAGTGCAGGGTCCTGGTTTCCCAGCTCTAAAATAGGAGGGAAACATACCTGGAGAGGTTCACACATCTTTCCCTATCCCAGCTCCCTGATTTCAGCAGCTTCCTTTGATTGGGATTAAGGGAAAGATCCCTTTAAAAAGAAATGGGGGAAGGGACCAAGAAAAGCTGGACTCCTGAATACATATACTGTAAGTTGTCTAAGCTGGAGCTGTATACATTTTTCAAAGTAAGGGTGTGTGCAATCTTCTGCCCCAACAACACTGTCTGGGGACTCAACGCTAGGAGACCACCAGGAATCACTCACTGCTGGAGCAGCTCTGCTGGCTAGCAATAAGTAGCATGGGGGATTTCAAGAGCAGAGTGAGACCCCTCAGATCCCACTCACAAACACTCTGGCAATTATCATGTTAAAGTTCCCATCCTTGGCGACCCCTCCAAACGACCACTCTTCTCTGCCACACCAGCTACATAGCCAGGATGAAGCAAGTGATTCCTACCAACTGGAGCCAATAATGGAACACGTACAGCAGAACATCAGCCCCAGAAAACCACCATTGAGATGATGACAATTTCATGCACGAATCACTTCCTGTGAAGCACCCTGAAGCAAAAACAAAAACCTAAATAATAAACCATATATATTCATTCATTCATTCATTCATTCATAGGCCAATACAGATAATATTTTCTTTTTTAAAAAAACTTCACTGATAGTTAAAAGGTAAAGGACCCCTGGAAGTTTAAGTCCAGTCAAAGGTGCCTATGGGGTTGCGGTGCTCATCTCACTTTTCAGGCGAGGGAGCCGGTGTTTATCCACAGACAGCTTTCCGGGTAATGTGGCCAGCATAACTAAACCACTTCTGGTGCAGCCGAACACTGTAACGGAAATCAGAGCACACGGAAACACTGTTTACCTTCCTGCCACAGTGGTACCTATTTATCTACTTGCACTGGCGTGCTTTCAAACTGCTAGGTTGGCAGGAGCTGGAACAGAGCAACAGGAGCTCACTCCATTGTGGGGATTTGAACTGCCAACCTTCTTTATTGGCAAGCCCAAGAGGTTCAGTGGTTTAGAGATAAGGCTCGTTGGAAGGGATGGTTTTCAATAGGGACTGAAGAGACCATGGCGATGGCACCTGCCTGATATATCATGAGAGGGAGTTCCGGCGGGTGGGTGCTGTCACATTCAAGGCCCAGTTCCTACATTACATGGAAAGGGTTTTCCTGATGAGATGGGATCTGCAGGAGTACAGTGATCGGCTGGGTATGTAAAGGGTGAGATCATCTGAAATGACAGGACAGGTGCCTGCTCTCTCTGCCTTGAAGGTCAGGCATCCTTACAGCACATATAAAGATAGCAGGTCATGCAGCCTTAAAGCCAAGAAGTGAGGGACTCTGCTGAATAGTTTTCTTTCTTCTTTTTGTAAAAGGGACACTTAGCAAAACAGAGACCCAGAACAAACAGGATGAGCAGAACAGAATTGTTCTTAAAATAAACATTTCAATCTAATAGACATTGACACATTGTAGCTGATAGACACATCCGAAGAAGATTTCTTAAAACAACCCCCCTCCAAGTCACTCCAACTTAGCTGATTTTACTAAGCAACCACTTACATAAAAAGTATGGTTATATTAGCTGCAGGCTGCAGTTCAGCCAGGGAGAAACAGAGAGAGAATTAGTTGGCTGTGGGGAAAACCACTTGACAGTTCCATTCTTTGATGCTGAATATCATCATATACCACAAAATAATTTCACTTAGAAGATTGAGGCCTAAGGGGGAAATCTTGATAAATTAAGGGGAAAGACTATAAAGCTGATATAACAGATAGGACACTGTGTGTGTGTGTGACTTGGGGCAATTATGCTGTCGAGGGGAAACTCCTGCACGGTTCTAAAAGCAGACTTCTGCCTCAGGACATCAGCAAGTTGGAGATCACAAAATGAGAACAACTGTCAGATTCTGGAAGAGATGTCATTGGACTGGCAACATATTAAAAAGCCACAGAACCAATGTCTAGCTTCGAAGCACATCAAAGCACTCCATTTAGACGCCAGCTCAATGGTCACATGAAGGACCTACTGAGAAAGAGAGAGAGAGAGAGAGAGAGAGAGAGAGAGAGAGAGAGAGAGAGAGAGAGTAGTATGTTTGTGGACTGCTCCAGGGACTCGATGGGGGGCTGTAAGGCAGGGTATAAATAATTCTAATAAATAAGCCAATTTATTCACTGTGAGGGAATAGATCCTGAAGAATAAAACACAGAAGATGGATTATACCATCTCATGCTCAAGTAGAACATGATATGAATAACAGATCAATCTAAAAAGGTTACTGAAGATTCTTGTTTAGTGTGGAAGTTGGACAGCTTCAGAATCCTTCCAACTATGTAGCATTGAGCCTGTAGAAGTATCTGGCATGGTCACACTGTTCATTACATTAAGTACAGGGATACACAGCGGCACCTTGGTTGTTGAGCTTAATCCTTTCCAGGAGTCCGTTCAACTCCCGGAACTGTTCGAAAACCAAGGCGCGGCTTCTGATTGGCTGCAGGAGCTTCCTACACTCAGTCGGAAGCTGCAGAAGCCCCGTCCAAAGAACGTTCGAAAACTAGTACACTTACTTCTGAGTTTTCAGTGTTCGGGAGTCAAAACCTATGAGTACCAAGGCATTCGAGAACCAAGGTACAACTGTACAGTGGTACCTCGGGTTACATACGCTTCAGGTTACAGACCAGAAATAGTGCTTCAGATTAAGAACTTTGCTTCAGGATGAGAACAGAAATCGTGCTCCGGCAGCGCAGCAGCAGCAGGAGGCCCATTAGCTAAAGTGGTGCTTCAGGTTAAGAACTGTTTCAGGTTAAGAACGGACCTCCGGAACGAATTAAGTACTTAACCTGAGGTACCACTGTATAGACTAGGGAGCAGACATCAGCTCAATGTTGGAGAACATAGTTTGTCTCTCATCCCTTGTTACTTCCCTTGCGTCCGTCCGTCACCCCCCCCTTTACTCCCTGACTCTCTGTTTCCTCCTCCATTTCCTCCTCCATGCTCACTCACACATTCCCACTCCTTTCTCCATTCCAGCTCATCTCAGTCTCTCTTCTTCATTCTTCTTCCTTCTTCCTAGCTTCCAACTCATCCATACTCTCTGCTGCTGCTGTCCTTTTTGATCCCACTTCTCTTCCCATATGTCAGTTGACCTGCTCCTGTTTCCCCTTCTCTTTCTCAGTGTCGGGGACCCACACCAAAGGCATCTCTTGACCCCACCTGTATCCTCCAACAGGCTGAATCATCAGTACCTTCTTCCCACTTCATCCTTTTCTGTCACCTTCCAGCTGGATCACCCCAACGTCTCCTCACACATGATTTTATAGCAACATCAACTCTTGAAAGAAACTTAAAGTTCAGAATGGCAACTGGAGCCCTTGAGCAACAAATCTCTCACCCTGAAGATGCTAAGTGGAGAGGGAAGCGTGATAAACCTTGACATTGTTCTCTTCCCTTAAGCTCACAACACTTTCTATCCCAATCCCTCCAAGTCCCATTTATCCTGAGGTTTAGAAGTGATTATCGGCAGCTTTTCTGCTTCTGCATAGACGCCTCGTCCTCAGCAATAGTTGAGTCATCGTCACTTCTGTGACACAAAAGTCGAATAAAAGGATTAAGAGAGCAAAGCTTCTTGCAACAACAGATGCAGCAGCACCCACTTAAAATTTACTTACTTTTACCCAACTTCTAATAATTAGTTTTTAATTAAAGATTTTCTTGTGCAACAAACAAACAAAATAAAACTTTTTCACAGTTTGTTTGCTTTCACTTTGAGACACTGTAGTCATATACATAGTGCAGTTGGGGGGAAAGAGAGAGGAGAGGGGGGATAATGATATTTCATTCTATTGCATAGTCTTTGTGCAGGGTTTTTGTATCAGCACCACGTGGGTAGGTCCTTTATTTAAATATTTATTTATTTGTGTGGGCATTGCAAGAGATTGGAGGGTCCAGAGTTTGATTGGTTGCATTCGGTTGGTTGCAGTGTAGTTTGGTTGTATTGTGTGTGTGCTGAGTCAAGTTAGCTATATTGATTCGTATGCTGTTGGTGGGGAGGTTAAGTCATAGTCTTCTTGTGCTGTATATATAATGAAGGGGGTCCACACCAGGGTGAAGGCAGCCTCCATTGCTTGCCCCCATGCTAGTGAACCAACAATTTTTTCACCCAACTTTTGAGTCAACAGAGGCTTCCAAACTGGCTGTTTATCTGTAGCCAGTGGCAGGTGGTGGAGAAAAGAGATCCTAATGTGAAATAAACAAGATACCTTTAAGTATTGTATTGCTTTAGAAGTTTTACTGTCAATCCACAAAGCCCCTCAAATTGGGCAGGACTTTTCACAAGGTTTTATTGAGGTTGTGTTAGAATCAAGCATTAACTGCGTGCTGTGATGCACAATGCCCATTCAATACCAGTTAAACAAAAAGGGGGAAAAGTCTTCAATCTCCTACCTTTCATTTTTGAACATGAAATAGTTCTGCTTGGTCTCTAAGTGCCTATTTGTTTCTCAAGGAGACTTCAGGGCTTTTATTGACAGCTTTTGCAGAAGGAGATAAGCATTTCAGTTTACAGCACATTTTGAAACTTCTTCATTCTGTATCCATTGATTTTTTAAAAAATAATAATAATTCATGTTTTGAACAGCCAGGGCAGTCATTTTTGTTTGTTATTTTTGTAATTATTTAAGACAGCTGTTAGTTCTTTCTTTCTTTTTCTTTCTTTCTTTCTTTCTTTCTTTCTTTCTTTCTTTCTTATAAGATGACAATCATTTATCCCATCTGTGTTCATGGGATTACAAACATATTCAAAATGCAACCCAATACGAACTGGGTGTTTCAAGTGGAGTGTTTTGCTTCAAATGTGGGTAAATGGTACATCCAGGACCAACGTCTCCAGATGCAGCCTGCAGAAAATGGTGCACAAGTGTGAACAGCAGGCGACAATCTTATAGCAATAATGGAGGGAAATAGAAGGAACCCATGTAGCTAAATAACTTAAAGGTCATCAAAACTGATCAGCTAATCAGACATTTAAATGAATGGAAATTCCATTTACGTTGGCAAGGATCTACTAGAAGGACACACAATGAATTCAGATAATGAGGAGATGTGTATGAACAAATATAAAATGAAGAGGCTTAGTGAAAAAGCCTATGCTTTGCATGGATAATTTCCCATGTTCAATCCCTGGAACTTCCAGCTGAAAAGAGCTCAATTAGCTGGGCTAGCAAAGACCTCTTTGCAGTACACTCCCCGCCAATAAGTCTAGACAGGGCTGTCTGATTAGTGGTCTAATTCAGTATATGGCAGTTTCTTATGGTCTTACATAATTCCAACAATTGATCTAGTGAAGGGATGGTGAGGTGACCTCTGGTGAACTCCAGTCTCCATTTTGATTTTTGAGCCCCCAGTAGCCTACATAATGGGGGCAAAACACAGTATGTATCTTGCCTAATAGCTGTTGAAAGTCATATCCTCCATCAATTGGCCTAGTCTTGCCAGTGCATGGCTGCTTTCTACAAAGGGAGAGGCCTAACCATGTCAGTGTTGGGCACTCCTGCATACACACATCTCTTTTCAGCAAGGCATTCATGACCTTGCATTGCCTTTCCCCAAATCTCCCTACAATAAAGCTGTGGCCAAAGTTTAGTATTTCCCATCTTGGCCAACTGTTCTCTGGTTGCTGTCATTCATTTATCCATGCCATTTCATCCAAGAAGCTCAAGGTGGTGTACAACAGTCTCCCCTCCTCATTTTATCCTCAGCAAAACCCTGTGAGGTAGGTTAGGCTGAGAGGCAGTGAGTAGTCCAAGGTGACTGACCCAAGGTCACCCAGTGAGCTGAGTGGAGATTCGGACCCCAATCTCCCAGTCTGGCTCTCTCACCTTTACATCACACTGGCTCTCTAATGGGCTTAGGTAAGCTGAGTGACTTGCTTGCAAATTTGGTTGCCTTGAGGAGCCACAGAAGCCTTCAAGGAGGAACTAAGTAGATCTGAGAGATAGAGATGATGGGGACAGCACACAGCTGCACACCACAATGTGGAGAGTGGAGATATCTCTTTCCCAGCCAGCATATGTTACAAACTCACTAGGAAGCAGGCTTCTCCTTAATTACCTTGGAATCTTCTGATAACAGACATATATTGATGCCAGAGTTTAAACCCGGGACCCCTGAATGTAAGGCAGATGCTCTGTCACTGAGCTACATCCTTTCCCCAATTCATGCCTTAAGCATGGGTCACCAACATGATGCCTGTGAGCACACATGTGCTATAACAGGTCTCCATTGACAGCCACAGGCTCCCATCTGAACTAGTGTGAAAGAAGCTTTCCATAACCAATAGAAAGTTTTTTTAAAGCCTAATTATGCTATGGGGGGACGCGGGTGGCGCTATGGGTTAAACCACACAGCCTAGGGCTTGCCGATCAGAAGGTCGGCGGTTCGAATCCCTGCGACGGGGTGAGCTCCCATTCCTCAGTCCCTGCTCCTGCCAACCTAGCAGTTCGAAAGCACGTCAAAGTGCAAGTAGATAAATAGGTACTGCTCTGGCAGGAAGGTCAACGGTGTTTCCATGCACTGCTCTGGTTCGCCAGAAGCGCCTTGGTCTTGCTGGCCACATCACCCGGAAGCTGTACGCCGGCTCCCTCAGCCAATAAAGCAAGATGAGCACTGCTTTAACACTATCCTCCCCCATAGACTGGTGTCCAAGCTAGAGGCGATTGGACTCTCCAACTCCACCTGTCTCTGGGTTTTGGATTTTTTGTCAGAACGTTCTCAGAGGGTTAGAGTAGGGTCACATATGTCCACAGCCCTTAGCCTTAACACCGGCTCACCACAGGGTTGTGTGTTGAGTCCCCTGCTCTATACTCTCTATACGTATGACTGTACAGCCATCTATTCCAGCAACAAAATCATCAAGTTTGCTGATGACACTACGGTGGTGGGGCTCATTTCAGGAGGGGATGAGTCCGCCTATCGGGACGAGGTGGAGCGGCTCTGTGTTTGGTGTGGAGAGAACAATCTGGCTCTTAATACGGCTAAGACCAAGGAATTGGTGGTGGATTACAGGGAAAAAAAGGCGGACATTCAGCCCTTGTATATCAACGGGGAACGGGTGGAGAGGGTGGCGGAATTCAGGTTTTTGGGAGTGACTATCGATCAGGGCATGACTTGGAGCGCAAATACCACTGCTCTGGTGAAGAAGGCCCAGCAGAGAATTTATTTCCTCAGACTTTTAAAGAAGAACAATCTGAGTGAGAGACTGCTGGTGTCCTTCTACCGAGGCTCCATAGAGAGCATTCTCACATACTGTATTTGTGCTTGGTTCTCCAGTTGTACAGCTAGGGAGAGGAAGGTGCTCCAGAAGGTCATAACCACAGCCCAAAGGATTATTGGTCATCCTCTCCCATCTTTGGAAGAACTGTACGGTTCCCGTTGTCTTAGGAAAGCAAACAACATCCTGCAGGATTCATCTCACCCGGGATACAGTCTGTTTGCACTACTGCCTTCTGGCAGGAGATATAGAAACATCAAGTCAAGGACAAATAGACTGAAAAATAGTTTCTATCCAAGAGCTGTGGCCTTTTTGAATGCTGTAACTCGATAGTGTGACCTGGGAGTTTGATGGGTGTGGGTGTGGGTGTGGCTGGAATGTGGTTTGTTTGGTTGTTGTTGTTGTTTTGCTTTTGTTGTTTTTAAGGGATGGCATCCAATTTCGTTGCACTTGTGCAATGTTGCACTTGTGTAATGACAATAAAGAATCTATCTATCTATCTATCTATCTATCTATCTATCAATCCCAGAGTCGTCTGCAACTGGACCTAATGGTCAGGGGTCCCTTTACCTTTATGCTATGGGGTGGGGAGGTTACATCTGGAAAGCAGAAATCTGCATCACAGAGGTAGTGTCCAAAACATTTTCTATGGTTTGCAAATGTGTTCATGGGTTGGCTACCCTTGGCCTTAAGGATATAGGCAGGAATTCCCCCACACCCCATCCTAGCAGCCAGGTATTGCACCAGCAAGCTGCTCCTCTGACTACTGCAGAGTTTGCCTGTCACCATAGCTGAGCCGTCAGAATCACGACTTTGCACTTCTCTCCTTGCTCCCCACTCCCTAGTGGTGGTCCAGAATTGCACAACACGTCCTTGCGAGGGGCTGCTGCTCTGATATGCTGTGCTGTGTGCTCTTCCATCACACCGTGACTCGTCAGAGCAATTTGAATGCGAGAGCGGACCTAGAGGCATCACATTCAACTGAGGCAAACTTTTAAACGTTATTTGCTGTTCAAAACACTTTAAAAAAGAAGAAGCTTAATGAATATATGGTCTTGATGTTTTTTTTGTCCTAATGAAGGATTTTGGAATGCTTGAAGTCTAACGAGAAAAAAAGGGAATGGGGGGGGGAGAGACTTCTCAGGAGAAGCAAAATGAAATACCTCACTGAAATAGGTATAGTCATTGTTGCTTGTTGAAACATGCAGCATAAAAATCAATACACAGAGAAAAGAACAAAACACTGAGGGTGTTTGTTAGAGGCTTGCTTTGTCCTTGTGCACCACTGCATTAACATTTGTGGACACATCATGTGAGAGGACATGGTGGGACAACCTTTTCCCCTTGGGGAGGGCTGAATCCAGTGGTAGGCGGGGCCAGAGCAAAAACAAGGCAGGACCACCTCTTTTGTTTTCTGCCACCCTGCTTTCTTCCAGTCCCTCTTTCCACCGCCTGCTTCCCACTCTCCTCTGGTCTCCTTCCTTCCCATTCAACAGGCTGCTTGCAAAAGACTTTTTGAAATTAGACCACAGGTTGCTCATCTGTTTTACAGTGGAACCAGAAGTTCTGGGACTAAGAAAGGGAAGAAATTAGAAGTAATATGCTTGTTGGGCTAGAAAAACAACAACAAAGAACACCATACATCCAGGAACTCTGGGACGTGAAGTAGACAGGGACTTGAGGTTGAATCCAAAGCTAGTTCTTGATTAATTTCAGTGGGTTTGCTCCGAGTTGAACTTGGGCTAGCGGACTAATGGAAACTGTATGAGCTCCAGCCTCAGAGCCTCTTCAAGCACCGAAAGGAAGAGGGATAAGATGTGAAGCATCAACCCTTGTACCTGACCAGCGGTATTATGCTCCTAGATTGCCAGGGTCCCATTGATAGGTGCTGGTGGGTTGGCTGGCAAAGTCATTTAAATAATGCAGTCCAGAGAGAAAAGAAATCCTGACAACACATTGCTGAGGAACACAAAAACAGCATCGAATTTGAAAAAGGAACAGAGAAGTTTTTTACTTTCTCGTTGAGGTCTTGTACATAGCAGGGAGACATTCAACCAAACATACAGAGGAAATGCTCCCTCAGAATCACACTGCCAATAATGTCACACGCTACCTCAACAAATATCATTCCACTCTGCCTTGTTGCTTAAACAACACCCCCCCCAAACTTGTTTAACTGACATATTGATAGCAGAACTAACTGTTAATTTACAAGCAGCACGATTCCTGCTGTTGCACTTCCAACAGAAATTAGATGGCAGTAGCTGCCAATTATCTTTCCCACAATTCCGCAGGGTGATACTATATTGAGGGCATTGTGGGGGAATTTTAATGGTGGCTAGACCCAATCTCCCAGTTGCCCAGGACAAGCATCAGCAGTGGGCCTTGGGAGGTGCCCCAAGATGTCAATTATATAAATGCTTGGAACCTGGGATTCTACCTGTGCCTGTTTTATGTGTACTTCAGGCTCCAGTTCAAGTTTTTCATTCCATCTTTTGTCACTGGCCTGAGGGACTCAGGTTTGGAGATTATGGATTCCAGGTCTAGATTCAGGTCTGGCCACTCTGCACTTTGATCTGCAACCTCAGTCAGTCTTGTAACTCATTTCTTTACAACGCGACTCCACTATAACCCTGGTTTTGCATTGAGCATCTCACCCTTGGAACTACTGCCAACACACATTTGGGTAACCTGGTTTGTGTTTAGCAGCTGTATTTGGATGTAAACCAACTGAATTTAAGAACAGAAGCAGACCTCCCTACCTTTTTTTCTTGATAGATGAAGACCAATTGTTGTTCCACAACTCTTTGCATTTTGAGGCTTGCTCAGACTTCTGAATTCCAGTCTGATTGGGAGCCGTTCTGTTAACATAAAAGGGAAAATCAGTCTTTGAAAGAATAAAAATGGTCTTGGCAGCAGCTGCACAATGGATGGCTGTGAAGCAAAGATAAGCAGCAGCAGCAGCTCCAGCTTGTGAGGGGAGAAAACTCAGGATGGCAAAGTCTGTTTCACTCTCATTCTATGGTTTCTGTCCAGAAGTGGGCTGCTCTGAGTTGCCTCCAGAAGCATATTTTATTATAAAGAGGTGAGTTTTGCTTGCATTGTTCGGTGTGTTGTGTTGATTTTGATGTAAATCAGAAATGTGATATCTATCTATCTATCATCTATCTATCATCTATCTATCTATCTATCTATCTATCTATCTATCTATCTATCTATCTATCATCTATCTATATCTATCATCTAACCACACACAGCTTCAACATAATTGCATTTCAGAAAGGCGCATCTATTTTAACAATAAACATTAATGGCATTTACAAAGACCCAAGATGCTCATTTCAAATATGAATGTGCATTTCAAATAGCATCATTATAGCTGTATTTGTTACCTTTGCCTTTCTTCCATGATTGAACTCAAGGCCACCTTTTGTTTGTATCATGTTGAGACTCTGTGCTGCTTCACTTCTGCAGTGTTACTGCTGTGTGTGCTCTTAAGACAGGGGTGGGGAACTTTTAGCCCTTCAGGTGGCCAGGGATGATGGGAGGTGTAGTCCAACAGCATTCAGAGGACCAAAGGCTTCCACCCACTGCTTTAAACCTACTTTCTAGGCCTTGACTTCAGGCAACCACCTCAACATGGCATGAAATGCTCCACACAGAAAATTTAATTTGCCTGCATTCTCTTCAGATATTAGGGCTGTGCACCAGATTCAGCCACAACCCAAAACATGCAGTCCAAAATATCTGAAGGCCACCAAGTTGGCAAATGTTCTCCTAGACATCCCACCCATGCCCACCCCTGGCCCTACTCCCCTTTTACTCTAAATCACCTCTGTTCATCTTAATCCCCTTAATAAATTCATGGTTCTGTCAGGTGGGTGGAGATTTCAGGATCAGAATTCCTCTCCCCCTTCAACCTTAGTTCTGCCTTCAGAAGGAGACCGCTGTTCATTCCCCTGGCAATGATGTCTCCAAATACATAGCTTTCATCTTCACAGTAGGAATGAATGACGGGCACACAACAATACAAGAGAAAATAGAGTGCCGCACTAAAAATAAAAGTGGTATTGAAAACTGGCTCTGAGATACACACACAACCATAAAAATCAAACACTGAGTTTATCTCTGAATGTATCTCTATTAAATAGCTTTAATGGGACAGTGCAAAAGCAGACCAAGTCAACATGCAAGAATGCAAATTGCTTATGAACAGCACGAGTTCACAGCTATCCCAGCATGAGGTTGTGCAAGAATTGCAAATGTGTTATGCTGTCATGATAAACAGGTGTGCCCGCTCAAATATTTTGGAGGAGAGTGTAAAGCCGAAAAGGGACTGAAGCAAAGAAGCTCCATCTTCCACAGCCAACGGGCCTCAGAGTGTCCTAAGAGTGGTGACAGGCTTTAAATAAAATCCATAATTACTTATACTGTAGAAGAAAAGCAAATAGTCCAGTGTCACTCAGCTTAGTTCTACTCCAGTCTCCAGGCCACCTATCATTTTGCTCTTGTTCTTCAGGTTTTTGAGATCCAGGAGCCATTTGTGACATTTTGTCAAGTCAAGTTTAGTAAATTTGTGAGGTCCATGCCTTTACACAAAATACCATAAAACATTATGAAAAGATAAACAATAAAATTATAAAAATAAGCTAAAATTCAAGCCTGACATTTTGTGCTTGGGAAACACACAACATGGATCTCGCTTTCAGTTTCCTTCTGAGTGCATGGGAGTGCAAATGACTGCCACCTCTAGGGGGGAAAATGAAAGCTAATAACATGAAAAACGAGCTCTGTGTGCTGCAGTTCCTCTGCGGTAGCCAATGATTCCCAAAAGCTGGGTAATATTATATTTCCTGGTCCAATGCTTTCTTACCCAATCACAATATAATCTCCAGTTTTCAAAGGTTGGGTGACTTTGACCTTTTCTGCATATTAGCATTCCCTTCTGTCTTAGCCTTGACTCTCATACTGCCTAAAACTCATTACTTCTAGTCATCTTAGCTTCTGGATTTCAAGTGGGAAGTCAAAAACTGTGCCAGCTCACAATACATGCTCTTTATATTTGCACTCTTTCCCCTCTCCTTTCAAAAACTATTGGAAAGAGCTGATAGATTCCCTGATTGCTGGCTACAATTCTCCATCTGGACTCAACACTTGTCTCAAGTGCCTGGCACTATCTTGGCACATGGGCAGCTGGATCTTGGCATACGGACTGGATAGACACCCACATAGTTACCCCAACTATGATCCTTCTTCCCCAAATCCAGGATTCACTTGCTATTACAGCCGGGGGGGGGGAGTGTTGTTTAGCCTGAGGGACACATTCCCTTCTGTGTAACCCTCCTGGGGCCACATGGCAATGGAGGGCAGGCTCAGAGGCATAGTTGTCAACGTTTCCCATTTTTTAAGGGAAATTCCCATATTCCAAATAGGATCCCTTGCAAGAAAAGAGAAACGTTGACAGCTATGCCCAGAGGGGAAATGGGTGGAAGAATGGAAGTTATCATACCTTTGTTGCTATGGTTCCAAGGGGGTTGCTCGAGAGCAAGCAGGCAAATGCCTCCCTGCTTGGCTGTGACGTCTTGCTTTTGATGCCAAAATAAACTTTATCTGTCCAGAGCGCCACTCTCCCATGGCTGGCTCATTCACTGGCAGAATCCGTGAGTGGGCGGTCCTTAAACCTTCCCCAGCAGAGTAGTTTCTTGACGCCCAGTCTGTACCTCCCCTCTTGGCACAAAAGCTTACTGCGCAGGGAGGGCGTGGGTAACGGAGGACCTCTCTCCTCCCCGCTTTGCCCAGGCAAGGTGTCCTGGCACCGCCTCACCTCCCCGAGCCCTGAAGCTCCTCTCTACTGGAGGCGTGGTTACTCTCCTCCACTGAGGAGGAGCTGCTTCCCACGATCTTTGGGGGCTCTCTGTATTCCATCCGGCTTTTCCCCTCTCCCCCCTGAGCTGGTGGCAGTTCCCTGACATTTGTATTTAGGCTAGTTTCTGCACATACAACTGTGCACATATCACCCATCCCAGACAAACAAGGGGCATTAACTAAAGTTCAAGGACTCATTCCAACCATGGGAAAACACTCAAGATGGGTTAAAAGTAGAGCCAATGAGGAGTGTGGTCTGGGAAGAGGCCTGGGGGCCAGGTAAAAAGAACTGGAGGGCTTCATTTGGCCACTGGCCTGAGGCTTCCTACCCCCATATTACAGTTTGGACACTCCCCAAATTGACAAAATATGTATAAATTTTGAAAATACCCTACCATGTTCTTCTATTTCTAACACTGCTATTCATTCTTCATTCTCTCCCATTTTTATTAAGTCAGCTACTCTATGGCCATTATAAACCAATTGTTGTTCCCCAATAGGATACATGCTTTTAACTTCTTAAGTATTCTGCCACTAATTTTGTCGAATTAGATAATGAGACTGCATTGCTGTTTTAGGGTTCATGACACTTTGATTAATAAGGTAATATGCAATCTAAATGCTCGGTGAAATGGACTGTAAAATCTTAAACGGCAGAAGTAACAAATTGTCTTCCGACATTAATCATGGTGACTGTGTAAGACACTCTCTTCCCACTCTCCCCCCCTTCCCCCAATGGAATTGTCACTAATGTTTTAGGCCAATGAAAGGTTGCTGAAGCCAGACATCAGCGGCAGGCATCTGCTTCCCACGCCCCATGGCTGGCTCAAGACATTTTGCTTTCTGATGCAAAGATCAATATGGAACTCTTAGGAATGTAGGAAGCTTCTCAATATTGAGTCAGACCATTGAATTGAACCTGGGACTTTTGCATGCAAAGAAGATGCCCTACCATTGAACTCCACTCCTTCCATCACAGTCCATGTATAGAAGCCAACTGCATTGGCAGTTGAATCTGTCTTTGACATTGGCAATGGTGGAACATCTGAGGATGGCAGGCTAGTAAGCCTAGTGACTCATTCAGATCTGCCTTCCAACATGTTGCTCCTACACACCCCACCCAGCAACTACTGCCTGTGGTGGTTGCCTCATTCTTCCTAATAGTATGGACAGCCCCAAGCAAGATCAAACCTTCAAACTATTTAAGCCACTGGAATGGGAATTAATAAGCATATTTAGCATTCTGAATTCCAGTTTCTGCAGAAAATCCAGAAAAATCTCAGGACATTTTAAACAAAGCCAAGCTGGTTTGGGACAGCAGAAAGTGCTTCCCCGCTCCTCCCCACAAAGCCAATAAAATTCATTTGGCACCTAAGGCAGAAAATCCCACAAGTATCTCTCCACGTTCCCGGTCAGTCAAAATACAGACACAATCAATTAAGTAACTAACAGTTTGCTGCCAGTTCATGGCACTCAAAATCGGTGCCTGAGGCAGGTGTCTGATTCTGCCTAATGGCAGGACTGGCCCTGCCTGTCCCATAAACTTATCAGCATGGCATATTTGCCATAAGCAAAGGCCCCTGTGCATTAACCAAAGTTCAAGGACTGATTCCAGCCATGGGAAAAGAAGAGACTGACCCTTGGGAAATGCTGTGGTGAGGATCATCAACAAGTCATCCTCCTCTAAGGCAGGGGTGGACAACTGACAGCATGTGCCCAAAAGTCTTGGAAACAGCAGTGCCATCAGGGCCAGACTCTGAGACAGAGGTCCAGGGCCCCACACAGCAGCAGCAGGAAGGCCCCTCAAATGCAACAGCGGCAGGGCTGGATGACCACATTTCAAAGGAAAGTAATTATCCCCTAAAAGAGAGAGCCTTTGTAAGGCCATTAACTCAAGAATCTAAAATTACTGAACTATGCCATTGCTTGGTAATAAGGTGATGTCCACAGAGACTATAAAGTGAAGCAAGGAAGCCTCAGGGCTGTGATCTCCTTCCTCTTCAAGCACCAAGCTTATTTTCTTCTATAACTCAGGTGCAGAAAGATTACATGAGCAAGCTCAGTGAAAAGAGAGCCTAATCAAATCAGAACTCTGCCTGGAGGGGCAAGAACACTACTGAATGCTGAATTCAATTGATAGCTACTCTGGTTTCAGCAGCTGGTGAGAATGGGATGATGTCCTCTTCCCCAGAACCCCTCACTCAGGTTAAGAACGGACCTCCAGAATGAACCCAAAGTACCACTGTATACAGTGTTTTCCGGGGGAAAGCAGTGAGACAAAAGGAAGACCTCTCAAGCCCGTGCTTAGGAATCATGGGACAAGTGTAGATGAGCCCCAAGCTCTGCTCTGAAATAAACTCACTCCTGCCCATGCTCAGGGCTCCTGCTGTGGTTCGCAGGGGCCTTCTGGCCAGCCAGGAGCCAAAGCATGGATCTGCTGACTAAGAGTCAGGACCATGGATAGCTCACTGTGCATTCAAGATCAGGGCACACAGCAGGCCTCACAGATTTGCTAGACCTGTCAGAAGCCACCTGCAGATCTATGTGGTCCTGCACAGCAAGCTCTGCTTCCTCCAAGCTGGATGGGGTGTGTGGGGTGTGGATTGCTTGGGCTTAAAGGGGTTGCACCTTATTCCAAAGGTATGTGCTCCAGAAAAGCTGAGGTGCCTTTTGTTCTCAGATCCAGGGAGTGCTTTTTGAACATGCAAGAGACAGGGTGGAAGATGCGGCCTATGCAGCTAGATTGGGGGAAAGAGGAGCAGAGAGGTAGCAGCTGTGGAGCCTTAAGATCATGCAGAGTAACGTACAGGGCTGTGCTGGGATGGAATTTGGCACGAAGAAGCCAACCCCCAAGCTCACCCACAACACAGCCTGAGGTGGAACACTGACTTGAGATAGTTGATCACATTGACAAACTTCATTTCCATAATGGGCTCCACAGATTCTTCAAGAGTATTTCTGCGTTTGGAAGACAAGCATGGTCCCTGCTAAGTTCCACCTCTCCTGCGCTTGTCAGGGGTAGAGATGTCATTCAGGAAGAAAAGAGGAATGGGGGTTATTTTCTGCCCCTTTAGCAGAAGAGATGTATGACTGACAGAAGAGATGTATGACTGACAGAAGAGATGTATGACCGGCAGCAAGTGAAGCTGAACATACCCCTCGTCCACACCATATATTTTAAGTGCTATGATACCACTTTATACAACCATGGTTCCTGTCCCCAAAGAATTCTGGGAGCTGCAGATTGTGAAGGGTGCTGAGAGTTGTTAAGAGACCGCTGTGCCCCTCTGAGAATGACAATTCCTAGAGTTCCCTGTGAGGATTGACTGTGAAACCATTCTGAGACTTGTAGCCCTGGGAGGGGAACGGGGTGGGGGGGTGGGTCTCTTAACTCTCAGCCCTTTTTTAAAAAACTGCAGCTCCTAGAACTCTTTGGGAGAGCCATGACTGTTTAAAGTGGTATCATAGTGCTTTAAATGCAGCGTGTGAATGTGGCCATAATCACCTATTTATTCCTGTTAAAGGGACAGCTGTAGAAGGGAGAGTTCAGAAGTCCACACCCCTGCAGGAGAAATGTGGGGATAGCTGGCCGATGCTTTCTGGCATATCAGTTCTGCCAGGTGCACCCCAGAAAGGCTATTTCATAATGTGTCTTAAAGACATAGTCTGGGAGGAAATAAGAATGTTAATGATGGCAGTCAATTTAGCACAGCTGCCAGGCTTGCTGAGCAATGTATATTGCAGTCCATTACTTATGTGCTAAGTAACTATTCCCATTCTTTGTAATAACTATTTTACCCTCAGGGGTACAACATTCTGACAGAAGAAAGAACATAGAGGTCTCTGTAGCACGGTTAATAATTAATTACATTTAGTTAATTATTTCACAGCCTATCCAAAAGGGTCTGTTGTTGTAGACAGGAGCCATGAAAAAAATAACAATCACATAAGCACACACCACCCCTGTTTCTTGTGTCCACGCACAAGCCAGGTCATTGTGTGAGCTGCTGTGATGTCATAGAATGTTTATAAGCACTCTAAGCTCTATAGGCAAATTCTGTCATTGTGGAAGGTCAGATATCAGGGCAGGGGCTGTGTGGGAGGTGTGGTGTCAGTTTTGGAGAAAACCCTTCTTGCCTGGCCAAGTGCCTGGAGAGGTTGTGTGGTATAGAGGAGCTGTCGAGCAAGAAAGTAGAAACAAAATAATAAAATTGGGCAGAAGTGGGCATAGAGGATATGGAGATATAGATAAACGGGGTGTAGAGGAATGAGATGAAGAGATAGTCAGGAGACAGGATGGAGAAGGGAAGAGACAGCTCACACAGGACCTAGAAATAGGAGTGGCAGCATGCTGCTGAGTAGACAACTGGTGGAAAGAATTTCACACGATCACTTTTCTGGAAGTGCAATAGCAGAGATATTTCTATTTGGATCTCAAGGGTTAATTCTGTTAATGTTAAAGTCAACTAGCCAAGAGGTGGGTGGGTGGAGGTATTGCTTAGCAACCAGAGTGGCATGCTCTTTAACAACAACAACAACAACAATTTTATTATTTATACGCCACCCATTTGGCTGGGTCACTGAGATGGCAAATGTCCTGAGAGTGTTTTCCTCTGTATATTTGGTTGAACAAAACAAGGACTGAACCCCTCTGTTCCTTTCTCTTCAAATTATGCACCATTTCCCTCAGTTTTCCTCAATAAAGTGTTACAAAGATTCTTTTTTCACTGGACTCCATCTGCATTACTTAAGTGACTTTGCTAACACTTCTACAATAATCAGCCATAATTTTTAGCCAAATAATTCCAATGCATTATATCGATGTAATGTTTCATCCCTGGAAACAGGTGCTTTCCCCTCTTTATTAGTCAGTTAATCTCTCTTGCCTGACTGCTGCTCCTACAACATGCACATTACAAACTTTAATGGAAACTGACAGGAGAGTCAAGAATGTTTGGGGGGAAACTGTAAGAGGCACCACATCTGTTTGTGTGTCCTGCAGTTCAGCACCTGGCATCCTGGTAGGGAAAGGCTTACCAGGAAAGGCTTTTGTTGTTGCATTGCTACTCCTGTGGTTGCTTTTTTTGTGTGCAAAGTATTTTCTTATCTTTCCTTCCACACAATTAAACACTAGATGTAAGCAAACAAAAGGAACTCTTTAAAAAGCCATTGGGAAATTTATATAAGTGGATTGACAATTATTGCCCCTGGAGGTGTCCCCAGTGTTCTACAGAAGTGCAGCAAATGTTGAACATTCAATCACAGAATGAAATAAATATTGTCCGTCCTTCACTGCTTTTGAACCCTAAAGTAATTTGAAATTACAGGAGTCACAAAAGGCCAAAGAGACAGGAAAACATTCTATTTTACTGTAAAAGAGTTTTGACAAAGAAAATGGATGTTCTGTGCCATGGCTTAAAAAGAAGACGGAAAAAAGAAAGAAATCACTGCTTGGCTTAACTTGGCAAATCCTTTATTAATTGTAATGGAATAAGACTTGTAAGGCCTCCGTTTATACCTTTAATCAGCATCAAAATCTAGGTGGGAAGGCTTATTCGATATTGGAAGTGCTGTAGAAGCAAGCGCTCTAGTAATAGAAAAATGCCAGTCGAATGCTGGGGGGAAATACTTGCAAAAGGCACAAATCAGCTGAGGAACTAGCTACATAAGAAGAATGAGTCTCTCTCCCGGGAGACTTAAAACCAATGCAGAGCAGCCTATAATGTCAGGTTGAGGAGAATCCTGTCACATATGGAATTGAACACCAGAGTGACGTAGTGGTTAGGGTGTTGGATTAGGAGCTGGGAGGCCTGGGTTCAAATTCCCGACTCAGTCATGAAGCTCACTGAGTGACCTTGGACCAGCCACCATCTCTCAACACCCAAGGTTGTGCGATAAAATGGGATGTGGGGGAGCCATCAACACCAACTTGAGCTCCTTGGAGGAAAAGAGGTATGTAAATATGGAGAGAAAGCCCCCAACCCACCCAAAATACAGGGGAAGAATAACCTGTAGACCTGCCTGAGAATCAGAATTTGTTGCTAGCGTCAGAAAAGGGATTCAGATCTTCTGGGTGTGGAGTCTGAACCTGCTGCTGAACCCACCCAAAGGCAATAACTCCCCTTTAAAGCCCTGATCAAAATGTTAGTAGGCATAGTGTGAGCTCATCCATCAGTGTTGTAATGCAAGGCTCCAAACCAGATAACCCACCCCTTACATTCTGTTTAGCCCTCACTTAAGGGATGGAGTTTGCATGGTGATCAGCTCCAAGCTCAATAGAATTAACACTGGTCAGTTCCCTGGCTGTATTGATCTTGCCTATCTTGCCTACTGTCCATGCACTGGTAACCTCCAGGCTGGATTACTGCAATGTGTTCTATGCAGGGCTACCCTTGAGGTTGATCTGGATTCTGGAAGCTGCAACTGATGCAAAATGCAGTGACTCAACCGCTCATTACCTCTATTGCTGGAGAAAGTGCACTGGCTGCCAATCGGCTACTAGGCTATGTTCAAGGTATTGGCTTTGGTGGGTAAAACCATATATACAGCTTGGGAGCAGTTGACCTGAAAGATTGTCTCACCCCTTATAAACACAAATGATCACAGTACTCTGAAGCATCTTCTCAAAAAGTCCATTCCAGGCAATACAGCATTTTGTTGCTATATGAACTACATGAATCTCAAGGCAATTTACAATCCTACAACAAAAGCTACTAGGTTTAAAAACAGTAGAAGCAAACAATGGAAACAGAGACCCAAAAGAAACCTTATCAATCCCATACAGCTGAAAAGATTGCCGACACAAGAATGTTCTCAATCTGAATTCTCTCTTCATGCAAAACTTTTTCAGAATCTTCCACTTAAACCTGAACCTAACTGGCTATTTACAGTACAATCATATACATGTCTACTCAGAAGTAAGACTTCTTGGTTAAATGGGATTGGGAGGCTGGTATAGAACTGAAGTCACAAACTGCTGGGATTCTAAAAGCAGGCGGGGGCTGGACCTGAGAACTCTCCAAAGGTCAAATTGTGTGAAACTGTTCATCTTACTCTGGTGACACTTCCCATTTCTGCAAGTTTTCACACCAAATCTTAAAACTATTTTTGTTTTTTATGCCGTGGGAGTTTAATGAGTGGGTTGAGACGACAAGAAACTTCTCAAGAAAAAAAATACTGTGGTCTCGTGGATCACAGCTGAAGTGTTTGAAAGAGAAACACCTGAGCTTGAGGGTGGTGAGTCACAGCAGAAAGGACTGAAGCGAAGCGAAGATGATGGATAAAGTAAGAAAGAAAGAATAAAGAAAACAAAAGTGGGGGTAGAATATCTTCAAAGCTGGAGATGGCTCCTCTGCTAACCTAAATGGGAAATAATTCTGATTTCATTTTTTCCTGGAAAGGAATCTGGTTTCCACCACCAGTTACAAATTTTGAAATGAACAAATGATTCCTTGTGCTGCTTCAGTTGCAATATATCATTAACACTTTAAAATGCAATTTTAAAAATAACTGATATAATACAGGTATAAGATAATCTACCGCCAAGCTTTTCACCGCTGTTGGTGAAGCCAAAAGGCACGTTACAAGAACAATGTTTTGTGGAAAAAAGAAAAGAAAAAGTAAGGTCACCGTATGTTGACCCCTGAAAGTTGGGATCTCGAAGTGAGAGCAGGACAATCAGGGACCAACCACAATATCAGGAACTCGTGGGTGTTTTCAAGATGATCGGCCCTTCTTGGAACACCGCTGGTCCACAATCCAGATGTTCGCGGCTGCCTTTCTCACGCTGGACCAGCGCAACTCTCCCTTCTCGGTCCAACCCAACACGGAGGCGAGAAAAGGCGTTTCAACAACAACAACAACAACAACACGAGCTCAGCCTTTTTACCTGTTGGTGGCCAACGGAGGCTCCAGCTTGGCAGGTGCCGACGGCGCCCGGAGAGATCGCATCACCCTGGGGGTGCCCCTCGTCGTCGCCCTGACCTCCTTCTCAAAGCCCCTGGCAAGCAAGCGAGACAAACCCAAGTTGGCCAGCCGAGAGCATTAAGTGGCGCGAGGAAGGAGCCCAGTCCAGCCACAGCAAAGACCGGGGCACCTTCGTGCACCGCCCCCCCCCCGCAAAAAAACGCGCGCCCCCTGCCTTGGGGAAGCCTCCCTCGTGCAGGGAAGCTGGAGCTGGCCTCTCTCCCGACCGTGACTGCATCCCCGCCGAGTGGGATCCCGCCACCCCCAGCAGCCCCCCAGGCAAGACCCCTCCAGTACCTCGCGCCGCCGGAGCCATCGGCGGAGAGCCACCCGAGGCACAGGCAGAGGAGCAGGCTGCCCAACAGAGCCGCCAGGGCAAGGACCGCCCGCATCGCCGCCGCCGTGGGGAGGAGAGCTGCCTGCCTGCCTGCCTGCCTGCCTGCCTGCCGCGGGATCCGGCCGCCGTCGCCGCTGCCCCCGCCCGCCTCCCACTGCAGCGAAGGCGACCCCGTCGGGCAGAGCAGGGGCGGCGGCGAGCGGCAGAGCAGGGGTGGCGCTGCTCGGCTCTCGCCCCGCCCCTCGCTCGCTCCCGCCCCCCGACGCCGCTCTGGCTCCGCCCCCCTCCGGCTCCTGGCGGATCCGCTTCGCCTCCTGCAAGGTCTGGCTGGAGAGACGAGCTGCCGCCGGAGGGGCCTCAGCTCATCCCAGCCCCTCGGCAGCCCTAGCTAGTCGCTCAAACTCTCGCTGGCTCGTGTCTCACAGAGGCAGGAGGAGAGATCCGGAGAGAAGGGATGGGGAAGTTGGGGGGGGGGGGTCGGGGAGATCTGTGTCTTGGGAAGATCGGGGCGGGCGAGCTCTCCTAGCCACAAGACCCGGGTTCATTGGAAACGGCAAAGGCTGCCTCTGAGCATGTGCAGAGAGTCAGCGGAGGGCCAGAGGTAGACGGGAACTCAGCTAATGAAGGAAGAGGCAGGATGGAGATCAGGCTCGTAGCCCAGGCGGAGGGCTAGCCTACCATCCCCCCCCCGCTGTGGGCGGCTGCCATGAGCCGTCGCGGCCACCCCTCTAAAGTTACCACTAGCAGAAGAAGCGCGGGGGGGGGATTGCTGCCATAAATCTGCATCTTCCTCCAGCCCCCCCCCCCCAGCAAATCGCAGCCTAGGAGGATTGGGGAAATGACAAAGTGGGGAATAGGAGCCAATCCTAGGGGCTGAGGTCCTTTCGCCCCAATAAAATAATTGAACACCCCCCCCCGTTAATGGGCATTTCTATTCACACCTGGGCTCCCCCAATATTTTATTCAAGTTGGCCACCTTGAGATAGGGAGAGCAGAGTCACAAACTCCTCTTTTAACCAGAGGAGGCAGACCATTCTGCTCTGTCCAGTTAAAGTCTGGGGACCTCCAGGAAAACCCTCAAGGTGAGGAGCCAGGGTGAGGGCTTTTCCCTGCTTGGCTTGAGAGATTTGACTCTTTGCCTCACCCTCTTGCTTGCCATACATGTTACATTCAAGGGCTTGTGCCTGTGATTAATTTTTACTGGCTTTTAATGACTGTATTGTTGTTCTGTATTGTATTTTAATTGTACTGTGGCACAGAAAGAGGGGAAATCTTGGCCGCAGGGGGATGGACAGTCCACATCAGTGCTTTCGATTTATACGATGACACATTCTTCTAAAGAGCATGAGGAAATCTCAGAAGGTGATTTAAATTACATGTGTGAAAATGTGCCTGATCATGCAAGAAATCTTGCAGGCTATATATATATATATATATATATACACACACAGTGTTGTGAGAGGTTCGCAACGAGAATCTGATAAACATTGTGAATGTGAACACCAATTGCAATTCCCAGAGTCCCTTAAGGGAAGCCATAAATGTCATAAGAAGAGGCTGATGTGCTGAAAAAACCTGGAGATGCCAGAATGTCCTGGGCCGCTTTTATGAGTATCATCGAATTTTCTACAATACAGTGATGGCACTGGGCAATAGATATTCATCAGGGTGATCCAATGAAAGGAACTATGTTTTATTCCTGCCCTTCAAAGGTGTCTGTACAAGGTGGGAGAAGGATTTTGGTGCTCCAGTGAACATCTATTTTTGGCATCTCATAAATTAGGAGACCACCAAGTATGTATTCAACTGGGGGGGGATCTAAGTCAGTCCCAGGCATAACCTGCTGAAGTGGGCATTTTATTGTGCCAGCGTATGAACTTAAAGAGTGGTAGAATAGTAGATGCCCTGGCTCCCAGCTGCTGAAAAAACAAAAGCATTGAAGAAGGATTCTTTTCCAAGGCCTTAATGTTTAGATCACTTTGGTACACATGCAAATCACTGGTTTCAGGCAATGCACATGGTTAATCCTAACTACAGCTGCAACAAAAGGCAAGTGCTTTTAACTGCCCAAACTTTGGATGTTGTTGCAACACCGTCACACACCTTTGGTGTAGGAATGAGGTGCACCCATCTTCTGAAATCTCTCACTATGCCTAGCCGGCATAGTGGATCCTCCTGGACCTAGGTGAAGGGGGAGGTGACTATGTCTTCTGAGAGGTGGCCAGGACTGATGAAATATCACCATCTGGGTATTTGATAACGCCAGGGTGGGTTGCACAACAAGCACCATGGGTGTGTCAGAGATGATACTCTGACAACCCTAGAGAGGGAGGTGGGGTTCATCCATCATGGGGATGGATGAGGCAAGAGAGCAGGTTGAGGGAGCACACACACACATCCACACCAAATTCCTGGGCTTTCAGTGTTGGCTGTGATGTGAGAACACGTTGCAGTCTGGTATAGGCTGTTTGGATCCCAGGCTACAACTACAGGAGAAGGAAGACCCTCTTGCAGTATTAATGCTGCAAACCGCTCCATCATAGGCTCAGGTTGTACAGGGTGAGTCTTTTAAAAGAGACCCTGTGGAATTTGTGTACTCTGTACCCACGGGGCCTCTTTTAAAGGACTCACCCTGTATATATATATATATATGTGTGTGTGTGTGTGTGTGTATGTAAATAAACCATCTATCATAAAGACACCACAGTCTCAGCTGTGCCTCATTTCCAAAGGGAAACAGGAACCCTGGGTAAGCCACCAAGAACCCCCTAGAATCTCGCACCGCGGGGAGATTGGGGCAGCATGCAGCAATAGTATATTTCAGAACAAACTCTGGCATAATTTAGTCATGCAGACAGATCTGAGTGTCTGGAATGTTCAAGTTGGTTTACAGTAAATTTGAAATAGCTACAGGGCATTCAACAAAGCAAAGCAGAAAGAAAAGGGAAAAGTCTATGGAGAGATTAAGTACATAAAATGAGTCCTGCTGAATCAGGACATTGTCTATCTAGTCTGGCATTTTGTTTCCAGCAGTGTGATCAACCAGCTGCTTCTGGGAAAATTACACGCAGGGCATGCAGTGAAGTCATTAGTCAAGTCATTAGTCATGCCAGCTCCACACTATTGTCCATTCCCAGCACCTGACATTCAGAGGCCTGCTATTTCGGAACATGGAGCTTGTGTGACAATTCAGCTATTGCAGATGCTGAATGGATTTCCAACAGGAGTCCACTTGTATGTGCCTTTCATAGCTGGGCAGCCTATCTCATGCATGCTTCTTACATAAGAAATATGAACAGGACTGGAGGTACTTGTAATGAAGTACAGAACAAGCTCATGTTGGCAGTCATCAAATTCCAATCGATTCAGTGGAATCCCTGATATTTATTTATGTAACAAAATGTATATACCGCTTGATTGCAGTGAAATCTCAAAGCTGTTTGTAAGGTAGGTATGCCTAAGATGATGGTCTCCTCTCAGGTCCATTTCTATAGGCGCTACGTAGCCAACTATCAACTGCTCAAGGAGAAATTCCATTTCCTTGGATACCTTCAATCAGAATCTCCCAATTATTTTAATATTTCGCTATTGTGCTGCTTTGCAGTGTCATAAAAACAACAGGTTTGAACAAAGTGAGAGGAAGCATGGTAAAAAGGCAGATCACCTGACCTGTTGTGAATTATGGAGGATGCTATTTTTAGAACCCTATTTTTAAAGTGCATCCACTTTTCCAACTTCAACTGATTTGAAAGATAAAAGATCTCAGGGAGGACCGGCTCTGCCCTAATGGGAAAGCCAGTCAGCAGGTGCACAGGAGTGGGGAGGAACCACAAGGCTCATCTAGTCCAACCCACTGCAATGCAGGAATCTTTTGTCCAATGTGGAGAAGGAGCCATAGCTCACTGCTAGAGCAAGCAGATGGTCCTAGTTCCAGTCCCTAGCATCTCTAGGTGGGACCCCGCCTGAAAACCTGGAAAGCAATTACCAGTCAAGGTTGCCGGTACAGTGGTACCTTGGGTTAAGAACTTAATTCATTCTGTAGGTCTGTACTTAACCTGAAACTGTTCTTAACCTGAGATACTACTTTAGCTAATGGGGCCTCTCGTTGCTGCCGCACGATTTCTGTTCTCATCCTGAAGCAAAGTTCTTAACCCGAGGTACTATTTATGGGTTAGCAGAGTCTGCAGCCTGTAGCATCTGTAACCTGAGGTACCCCTGTACTGAGCTTGGATGATTAGGCAGCCTCTTCCTATGGCCCCAGGACAGAGGTGTGTGTGCCTCATGGCTTGCTATACATACCTTAAACAGAAAAATGTCTTGGTCCAGCCATGCACTGAAGACACTGGTAACCGGAGTCCAAGCTGCCATCTCATTAAGATCTATAGGAGTTTACCCATTGGTTTTAATAAGACCAGGACTCCATCTGAAGATGCATCTTGATGATGCCTTCTGGTGAGCAAATGATTTCATTGAAGCTCTGTTGACCTTCCAGCCGAGGGCAATATCTGGGCTGATGCAGACAAAGGGAAGGGGCCACAGCTCAGTTCTCCAGGAGGACAGGCCTTAAATGTGAAACATCCTTGACTCAATCTCAATCATCTCCATCCTAGAGAAACCCCAACAACTATGTTAGGAAAGACCACTGCTCACAACCCAAAGAGCCACAACAGCAAACAGCACTGTGTTAGACATCCCCAGAATTTAGCTACCAGCATCTTGTCTGGATTTTTTAAAAATTATCAA
Source organism: Podarcis melisellensis (assembly GCF_964234715.1). Classification (NCBI taxonomy): domain Eukaryota; kingdom Metazoa; phylum Chordata; class Lepidosauria; order Squamata; family Lacertidae; genus Podarcis; species Podarcis melisellensis. Next base: position 36,603,929 of record NC_138544.1, read on the forward strand.
TTGATTTCTATCCTGATTTTTGACCCACAAGGATTCCTAGGTGGTTTACATTGGGGGGGGGGGATGTGGAAACACAGTACAGTAGAGCTTTTTTTTGGAAATGGTTTCTGAAAAATATTATCAGTGGGTTGCTGAAATTTAAATCCTAAACTGGTAATTGGGAGCATATCTTGCCAGAGCATAAGGAGCTCCCAGTCTATTTACAAGAGCTGGTGCTTATCTGGGTCTCTTCCAGACAGTCACTAGTTTGTGGAAGAGATTCGTCACATTCCAGACATTTAGCTTTGTTTAATTAAAGTGGATTAAAGAGTTCTGGTACAGCAAATTCAGTTTTTTAAAAAACAGCCCACCAACATACTTTTGAGATTGTAAAATGAACTGAAATGTGTGGGATAAATTGACTGGAAGTCATATACTGTAATTTCCACACAAATAACTCAGGATGAATCTTCAATGAAGACTGGGCATTGTATAATCTCTGTGCAAGCTTTGGCCAAGCAAAGTAGGCTGAATGTTCACTAGACAGGTCATCTGGAGGAACCTCAGGGAATCTGAAGGACTGCTCTTTCCCACGTCAACCTGCCAGCTGCTATAAATCTCAGTGTACTGGGATCACCTCCAGAGGTTCTCTGTTAAGTTGTGGGTGAACATATCAGACAACACAGCGATTCTTCAAACAGCTCTTGTTTATTCACAGGCCAGAACAGAACTGAACTGAAGGGTTCAGCCAGCCTGCTTATATAGAGCTCCAGTACAACGTAACTGTAACAATTTTCTAAAACTATCCAATCACTGAACGTTACTTTCGATCCCTTATTTGCATAACTATCTACAGTATCCCCCTGCTGGCCCAGGGTGAGAACTTCAGTACATAACATTCTCCTCCAGGGGATCCTGTCACTTGAGGAGACTCCTGAGGATGCCTTTCATTTGGAGAAAAGGGATTCTCCATCACCCCTGAGTGCTGACTGTGTGCGCCTTGAAAAAAGCTGTAATCTGGAAAGACCCCATTGTTACACAGTACTGGGTGATGCTGCAGCTGCAGTTGCAAAATAGCCTTGGCTTTTACAATGGGGGAAGCATGTGTGTTCTCCATTTCAGTGTAGAGGATGGAATAAACCTCACTCCTGTTGTCAGTCATATGGACCCCCTTTTGCATCTTTTCATTTCACAACAGCTAAATTGCTCAGCTTCTGAAGGCCTATTTGGGAAGCACTCAGTGAAGCGTGAGCTATCATCTAACAGAGGAAACAAGAGAGGCACCTGCATCCTATTGTGCCATTCTATTTCTCCACAGGCCATGGTCCATGGACCATCAGTGATCTACTGCCTATGCAACTCCTATCCCTGAAGCTGTCACCTGGACATGTGCTGTCATCCACGCATGTGCAATAGCGACTTCAAATGTACACACAAGGTGACTGTGGCTTGGGTTTTGCTTTTGGATTGAAGCTGCTTTGAGGGGGAATGCATTGAACATGCATTGAAAATTGAAATGCATTGGAAAATATCTCTCTCATTATTTCCCAAGGATAGCCCTGTGTCGTGAGTACTGTCATGGGTACACAGATTCAAAAGCCAGCTGTGGGGGAATAAACAGTCTGAGTCTCAGGTTTTTCCTCCTTAGCCAGTATACTATTCCAAAAGCAGCAAGCACGGCAAGATCATCTCTCCAGGACCTGGGGCATGAATTTACTTCCCGCCACTTCTTCCCACCCCACCATCCCGTTTTCCTTTCGAGTCATGTCTTTTACATTGTGAGCCTGAAGCTGGGGGGGCGGGCGGGGGGGGGGGAGATTGCTGTCTTTTCTGCTGCTGATCTTCTGTAAGCAGCCCTGGGTGTGCTTTAAATAGATAAATTTAAGTGCCTTTCTCAAATAAATAAGCAAAGAAGTAAGCAAACCTCTCTAGACGGATGAAGAATATTGTCACAACACACATACAGAGGTTGCACAGAAAAGGCACAGTGATTGCCTAGCTACTCGAACTCGTGGCTTTTTCATGAAAACAAAACAAAAAAATGAATTGTGTTTTAGAGGGGCTCTGGCTTGGAATCTGGTGGTGCATGGATCTTGCTTGGTCTAGAAGTACTCAGTCCCCAGAAGCAGACAAGCTGCATTGAACCAGGTCCCTGTAAGCCCTGCCCATCCTCATTCTGCCCCATCACACTTAAGTGCCTAGAGGGGAGCTTTTAGAAGACAGCATCACACTCAGATCACACATGGAGGAATATGAAGGGATACAGGAGAATTCTAAAGAGAAGGCAGCATGAAACGATCAAGCACAGCTCCACTCTACATCCCCAAAGGCCAGTCTCTCCATCATTGGATTTTTCTGTATACAGTATCCATGCACACATTCACACAACAAAGAAACGAAGAAACAAGTACAAATTTCATTATTTCCTGGCAATTCCAGACATCCTACATTAGCCTGGGTAGCGAAGGGTTTGTTTGTTTGCTTGCTTGCTTTTGCGAGAGAGCATTTGCAGCACATCTTCCAAATCTGCTCGGCTGTTCCTACACACTCGCAGTACGACTTCTCAAGGAATCATTATGAAGCACACTGTGAATGCAAATGAAGCAGAGCACATCACACTCCAGCAGATCCTAACTGGCCAGTGGCATGATATTGAACTCCAGCCAGGGCAATTAGTTCTAATACTGCCATTAAGAGTACAAACTTGACATGATCAAATCAGCTCTGAAACAACCCATTTCAAATTACAGCTCCCAAGTCCTCTTCAACGTGCCATTTTTTTCTATAGGAACTGGCTTTGCAGCCTAGACTGCAGAAGTGGAGCCCAGCTAAAAAAGAAACAGTAGTTTGTTTGTTTTATTTACCATGTTTTTGCACTCCGCTTCAGACCAACAGCTGCTTGCAACAGACAGTAACCAGGCAGTCCCTGCTGAAAGGCCTATACCACTTTGCATAGCGCTACTCAAAATTATCTATAAGCACTGAACAACTGAATTGCATAAATATGAGCATTCAGCATGCTAAAAAACAATTCAGCAATCCAATAAAGGGATAATACAGAAGCTGGTTACACTTCAGGGGAAGCTCAGTTAAACGAGGCATTTTTAGCAAGCATCTAAAGGATAAAACAGAGGGAGCTTTCTTAATATGCATGGGAAGGGAGCTCCATAACACTGATGCTGCTGCACTAAATGCTCTGCTCCTGTTGGCTAGAGAACAGACATAATATGACACTGTTAGATGCACCTCCACTGATGAACGTAGTGGGATAAAATGATCCCTTGGGTAAACTGGTCCCAAGCTGTTTAGGGCTTTATAAACCAGCACCAACACCTTCCATTTGGCCCACTAGTATGTCAGCAGCCAGTGCAGATCCCTCAGCCAGGGTGTTCTCTGCTGTCCACACCCATTAACAGACAGCTGCCATGTTCTGTGCTAGCTGTAGCTTTCAGATCAACCTTACGGTTGGTCTCACACAGAACACACTGGAGTAATCCCATCTCAAGGTAACCAGTGCTTGGACCACCAATGCCTGAACATGACACATAATGGAAAAGGGACTGAGAGGGAGGGAAGGAAGGCTGGTAAAACAAATTCAGCCCAACACCTTTCCTCACTTCCCTTAGAGATCATCCAAGCTGCATGCCCCTCGCTTTACAGATTGCCCAGACCTGCACCCCACCCACTTACAAATCACTCAAAACCTTGATTACAAGTTTTGATTGCTGAAGCTGAGGTCACACATCATCTATAGCAGTGGTGGTGCCAGGGCAGGTGAATGAAGGGAAGAAGGACCTCTTCCCATAAGCAGCTGCAACAGGGGATCTGACCTTCTCTCACAAGCAGCTGCACTGATCTGATCTTCTACTTTCCACCCTGCCCACCTCCATCTACCTGCCTCCAGTTACCTCCTCCTCACCTCCTTGCTGGCCTTATTCGCTTGCCTGCCTGCCTGCTCAGTCAAACCATGCTCCTCCCTTTACAGCTCTGCCAAATTGTGGCCCAGGCAAGCTGCAGAGGAACAAGCAAGACAGGCTGAGACAGATCCCCAGGATCCATTCTGCTCTGCTGTCCTTCACCTTGGCTGCTGAGGTCAAAATATCAGTGTCAGTATGACATGCACAATGGCAGCATTCTTGTTTGGGAGCTGTCCCAGCCTGTCTTGTCCTGTTAGTAGCCATGCAAACTTCAGCATGACAACAACCTTACAATTTTATTATATAGTAAGATATATGCATCCGATGAAACATTTGTTGTACCTTTTACCATTGCTGATTATTCTGTTTTCTTTTCTTGATACTTATTTGTTAATTTATGTCATTTGTTAGTCTAAAGCACATTCCACATAAGAGTAGCTGTTCATTTTTACATGTAATTAAAAATGTCTACAATTAGACATTTGGAGATAATTTGAAGATAAACACATAGACAATTTGCTGCTGGGAGTGTCCACCAGCCTAGCTGGTCTGTCTGTCTGTTCCAGGTATTTGCTAACACTTAGACATTACCATAGTTCCCGGTGCCAGTAGCTTCACAGGAGGGCCATTACAAGCCACCCCTCTGTGCTGCACTTTTCTGGCAGTTGCAGACCCCCAACTATGATTTATTGAAAGTGTGTGTTATCTAACATGGAGCAGGCCACATGGTGAAAAGGAAGGATTGCAATGATTATTTGTTCTGAGCTGTGAATATGCAAGGTGATTTCAATAGATAAAACCTCCATGACAAAGGGAAGTATAAAGAGCCAGCCTTCTCAAAGACAAGCAGGTGGAAGCCTGGACCATTGTTAGACCACTGTTGCCACCCCTGCAGCAGGAAAGTTTCCCCAAATGTATAACCTCCCAGTCGATGAAGATTTTGTGCCTTCAGTATCATGAAAAGTAGGTGCTAATTTCTGTTGCTCCAAGGATACCTGCTTTTTGGCAGGGCAGCTCGTATAAGATTGAAATTTGCAGTCTAATCCGATACATGTTTATTCAAAAATAAACCCCACTGAATTCAGTGGATTTATCCCCAATTTAATATGCATAGGATTCAATTCCAGCCTTGGGAATGCAGCGTAGAATAACACACTTATTCCACTTTCTTAACTTTGAAGTTGAAGAAATGTGAGGAAAACAGTAAGTGACAAGATGTTATTGGCTGCAACCCAGAGAAGATTAAATGTTTCCTACAGTGTAATCTTATATGTGCCTTCTCAAAAGTCACATGGAATTAAATAGAACGGTGCAAGCCTAACCATGCCTACTCAGAAGTAAGTCCTACTGAATTCAGTTGGGTTTACTCCCAGGTAAGTGGGGTCAGTGCTACAGCCTTATGCCCAGCAGGGAGTGATACTATAATTGACCTGACTTCCTAACACCAGCATCACTGCCCCTTATTGAGCTGGGGCACAGCAGTGAGGTCTGGGTGGTGCAAATCCAGTGCTGCCTCTGGTGTGCCCACACTGCCCTCTCCCAACGTTGCCACCACCCTGTCCTGCCTTTGCACTGTCCTAGTAAACAGCAGTGATGCCAGGGCTGGGAGGTCAGGTCTGCTACCACAGCCTTCACCACCTGCTATTCCTGCTCCCAGGTAAGTGGGTATATGGTATAGCCTAAGCGGCAATCTTATTTCCACTTAGTTGGGACCAAGTACTGTTAAAATCAAGGTGACTTCTTTCCAAGAAGACACATATGCAGTTGCACTGCAAATCTCTTTGAAATCAATGGGCTTCAAACCCTGAGTTAATTGCTGAAATCCCACGGATTTTCAGAGGAAAATGCAACCCAAATCATTTCTAAATCCATTTACATAGAAGGCACTGCCAATTATTTGAATGGATTTTTTCCCTGCATATACTTAGGATCAAACCAGAGTTTTCGAGTTTGACTATGTAAACAAGAAGCATCATACGTCTTCTCCAAATTGAATTTAATAAGGTACTCTCTCAAACCTAAGAGTTTATATTGTACCAACACTTATACAAATACATCTGTGGGGCTTTTAGCACAAGCCCTAATTGCAGTCAGAAGATTTGGCTTGAGTTAATAAATCCTATTACGCACTATTCAGTAGTTTGCATCATTTCTGGAGCCTAATTGCCTGCGTCCCACCAGTTAGTCATATGGACAGCTCTGCTCATCTGAATTAATTAGACTCAGATGTTAACCTGCTGTGTAATGTATAACTTCCGATGTTTGACAATTGCTTCATGAATAAAAGTCGATCCCTGAGCCTCCTTGATGTATAAGGAAATGTGAAGTATATGAACAATTTCCTTTCATTTGTAGTAGCTTCTTCCAGAGTTCAGGGGGCCAATTTTAACAATTGTATGTACAGTGAGCGGATGGAACAAAGAGAAATAGATGCAGGGCTAGTGGCCTTGGAGAACATGTTTAATATGGGCAGGATGAGGCTCCTCAAGAAGAAATAAGTCATGGCAGGATCAGAGCCAGACAAACAGCATGTACCTGAGATCTCCTGCAGGGTCATGTCTTGTCATTTTCAAGGATGCCTCTGAGACAGGGAGATTTACTTTATTCAGGGCTAGAGTTGTCATCTTCTCAACCTTTGGTCCACTGGCAGCAATATCCAACTAACACATCCCGCTAGTGCAAGGATTTCTGCTTGCGCCATGAGACATTCCTCCCTCTCCTTCCCTCCTCTCCATGCACATCCTCTGGCCTCCCCAATTTTGCTCTAGAGAGTTGGGGGAACCCCTAGAACAGATTTAGGGGCTACATGGGGAAAGGAGAGGGAGAGAACGTACTGTTGCACAAGCAGAAATCACAGCATTAAGTTTCTGAGATTCATTTTCAGCATGGCAGACCCAATACATTCTGCTACTCAAGGCAGAGAGTAAGATGTCCTACCCCATCCCATAAACAGAAGCTGCCCAGATACCATCCTGCGCAGAGGGGCCTGAAAGTTGCCCATTAACAGCACTTGGGCAGCAGACTGAGCAGGTACACAGCTCACCCGGTCCACCATTTTTAAAAGTAGCTTCCAAAAGCGTGGCATGTAAAAATTATTAGCAAGATCATAGCAATTATCCATACCTGTTCAGGGAGATTAGAATGATAGTCGTTTTCTTCAAGAGTGATATTTGTTTCATTTATTTAAGGAGACAAGATTTGTACAAGATAATGTTAGGACACATATATCAGGTGTGGAATGTTGTGGGTAAAAGTTATTTATTCTAGCTGGGTTTATAAGATGTGGAAGATGTAACATGCTTTGTATCACCCTGTCTTGAATTTTCTGTTTTGTTCTCCCTTCTATACATGAAGTACAATCAGCTTTATCGGAAATTACTATAGTGGATGATAAAATACTGCACAGACTGAGAACTCCTGTGCTTTCAACACTCATCATGCATGCATGCATGCAACTCAAACAAACAAGCTCTTATAGGAGTGTCAGAGAAAATGGACAGTATTTATAGGTACAGCAGATTCTGTTCTTTCGGCTTCCTCCAAGATGTATTGCCATCATTTAAGAGTTTTGAGCAGTTGTCAAGAAATGGAGCAGGAGGCACAGACACTTGTGGTGAAAGCCACTAGCATCGAAACTGATAATCTGAAGAGGGGGAAGGGTGAGGTGCCTTTAGTCACTATAGGCATGAAGCTAATCGTGAAGAACTGATTTTGCAAAAAGCAGGATGCATTAAGAACTGTTCTGTTACCTACTGCCCTGCTAATGGATTGCAGCCGCTTCTGATCTTTTTGAGTCATCTACATTTATCTGAGGGTGTATTCAAATGCACAAAAGGCTGCTTTAAATTCAGCCACAAGGAGTAGAATTATCCCTACCTCTGGTCAAGCTCCTAAACCTGACATGAGAAAATCAGCACAGTTCACACCCCCGCCCCCATTTATGCCTCTGTTAACTGAAATTTCACCATAGTTCAGCATGGTAAACAACATTGTTGTTAAGCAAAGGTGGGGAACCCACAGCCCTTCAGATCTTGTAGGACTCCTGTTCCTATCAGCCTCAGACATAATGGACAATGGTAATGGATTATGGGAGTGGTAGTCTGGTACACTGGGACGCGGGTGGCGCTGTGGGTAAAACCTCAGTGCCTAGGACTTGCTGATCATATGGTCGGCGGTTCGAATCCCTGCGGCAGGGTGAGCTCCCGTCTTTCGGTCCCAGCTCCTGCCCACCTAGCAGTTCGAAAGCACCCCTAAGTGCAAGTAGATAAATAGGGACCGCTTTTTGCGGGAAGGTAAACGGCATTTCCGTGTGCTGTGCTGGTGCTGGCTTGCCAGCTGCAGCTTCGTCACGCTGGCCACGTGACCCAGAAGTGTCTTCGGACGGCGCCGGCTCATGGCCTATAGAGCGAGATGAACAGCAACCCTAGAGTCGGACACGACTGGCCCGTACGGACAGGGGTACCTTTACCTTTACCTTTAGTCCGGTACAGGGCAGAGTGCCAGATACTGAGGGGTGCATAGCAACAGACCTGTATATGCCACATAATACATAATATCTGTATATGCCGCATTGCACTCTCTAAGATAGCCTGCTTATGGAGGATGTTGTCCCACTGCCCACATTGAAGTAAAATTCAGCCGCCACTTCAGCCAGTTGTTGTTTGTGGAGGGGGAGACAGTTTCACCTTCGCCTCAAGCAGCCGAATGTTTTGGGCCCAGCCCTAGACCAGCGACACTGGGAGGACCACCACTCTTCAGTTGTTCCAGAAACACAAAATGGCCACAGCATCGTGAGGAAAAGCCCTTGCTCCCTGGCCTCTGTGAGGAGAGAGTCATTTGTCAATTTCGCATCACCACATAAAATTTCCAGGTCTTGTCAAGGCAAACAGTGCAAATGCAAGGTGAAGGTTGGAGAATCTGGCTGGTGAGATCCAAGAGAAGGACTATTCCTCACTGCCATGAACTGGCAGGACAATGGGGAAGAGGAAGAGGATCCCAGCAAGGGGTGCAGCCACGACTGGGACCCACCAGGCCAAGACGGGGATGGGAAAAGAGAGGCTGGGGTTGTGAAAGTATACAAGGATGGCAAGGGGATGGGAGTCAGTATTCAGGGACCAGAAGAGCAGGCCCCTCATCAGAGCCAGAGAGGCCACAGTCTCCACGAACAAGGCAAGCTCTGAGGCGTAGGGAGCAGCAGGAGGCGTGCTCTGGGAGGCTGAGGTAGGCAGGGGCCCACAGCCCAGGTGGGGCTCATTAGCTTGGGAAGGAGGGGTGATTCCTCAGCTGGAGTAGGCTCAGGACAGGTGAAGGTCACATGCCTCATCATGCCCAGGTGCTGCAACCAAAATGCAAGGCATAAAAGGGAAGCAGAGCTGAGGTGCTTTATCTGCTCAAGTACCCATGTTGAGGGAACTTGGCTTGGATGCTCCTGGACCTCTATGGGTGTGATGGCCTGGGAATCTGATCCAGAGGCTGAACCGGAGGACTCCCAGCCTGCACAGGAGTCCCCGCCTCCAGGGCCGGCTGAACTGGGGCAGGGCCTTGATTCTGAAGCGTCTGCACCTGTGCCGGATTCTCAGGAGCAGGCACCAAGTGAATCCACTCTGGCTCCAGAGGTGGTTGAGGACTCAGTGCCTACAGGTGAGTCTCCCCCTGGGCCCAGTAACCCTTCAGCCTCTCTTGAACTGCAGAGGCTCAGGGCAGAGAGGCGAAGGGAACTGGTTTCTCCCAGGAGGAGTGCTCGCCTTAAGGCCAGGAGAGGCGGGTCTCCTGGGGGCCAGGGCCGCCCCTGGCCTCAGAGAAGATAAAGGCCAGTCAGCCCGGTCCCAGGTTGCGGGAGCAACGTCGTTGTTGAGTACCTGTTCCTGCCTGGACCCAGACCTGACCCTCCAGTGTTCCTGTCCCCGCCCGGCTTCCTGCTTTGGACCTCACCCCGCTCCTTGTAGACTGTTCCCAGGCTGGTGACCCAGGACCGGACTTTGACTACGCCAATGGTAACCTTCCCCCTGGGACCAGCACAATGGGACTGTGCTTCAGGTTTGACTCTGGACTTGGCTTACTTGGATTGACCCTGGACTGTGTTTCCTGACTGTTTGACTATGGACTTTGCTTACATGAATTGACCCCCAGACCACTGGTCCTGACTGTTGAACTTTGGACCTGATGTACCGTATATACCAGCGGGAATTGCCTCCAGGTAGGCCAGGGGTACAGGATGCTCATGGAATAAACACTACATCGCCATAATAAGCCTACCACTGTACTGACGAGGGGAATAAACATGGCCTGGTCTTTTTCCTGTTCCTTTAACAGGATTTGATATGTAGGAGACTTATTATTTTTAAATAGCTTGGAGGCAAATATACTATTCATCTGCTAATTGCAGCAAATTAAGGGGCAACTGGGAACTTTCCCTTCTGCGTGCAGCTGCCCTATGTGGTGAACCATTTGGCAGAGAAGGCTCTTAGGCTCCCGACTGTTCCTGCCTACTCAGAAGGGGCTATAAAGAGAGGCAGTGTGGTGCAGTGGTTAGCATGTTATACTAGGTCCTAAGAAACCAGGCTTCAAATCCCTACTCAGCCATGAAGCTCACTGGGTGACTTGAGGCCAGTCACTCATGACCTCACAGGGTAGTTGTGTGGATAACATGGGGAGGGGGAAAGTATGTATATGCAATAAAATTGATGAGTGGATGGCTTTGTGCTTTGGGTTGTAGCTTTGTCTGAGGAACATTGGTCTTCCTGGCTTTGTTGTGTCTCTGGCTCTGGATCCTGCCTTAACACAAGGACCTGAACAAGCTGAGTTGCTTCAAAAGCAAACCATGTAGGCAGGAATATAGCCAAAGTGATACCCTCCCGATTCTATTGGGCTACAGTTCCCATTATCCCTTACCATTGACCATACTGATGGGAATTGGAGTCCAATGGCATCTGGTGAATGACGTCTTTCTTAATGTGCCTTGACTTCCCTTCAGTGCCCCTGAGAAATTAGTGCACAGGGTCTTTTGGAAGAAATCCCTTCCAAAGATGACTATTACGGTCAAACCTCGGAACTTGAATGGCTCTGTTCATGAACATTTCAGCTCCCAAATGCTGAAAACCCAGAAGTAAGTGGTCTGGTTTTCGAACGTTCCTCGGAGGTTGAACAGCTTCTGAGGTGCATTTTTTATTTTTTCCCCATTAACTTTGCAGCCAGCCCATTGATCCTTGGCCTTCTGGAATGGATTATGTTTGAAAACCGAGGTTCCACTCTAAGTATTGTTGTTGTTAATTATTATTATTATTATTATTATTATTATTATTATTATTATTATTAACATTAACTAGATAGTATTTATACCCTGCCCATCTGGCTGGGTTTCCCCAGCCACTCTGGGCAGCTTCCAGCACATATAAACATAATAAAATGTCAAACATTAAAAACTTCCTGAAACTCCTGAGGTGCTATTGTAACACTTTTAATAAAACAAAAGAAAGCTATTGTGTCATTGCCATTTTGCACATCATCCATCAGTAAGGTAAAGTAAACACTAGATGGCATGGTAACTGTTCCAAACCAACATGCAAAGCCAATGCTTAATAAACCACAGAGCCAGATGGATCAAAATACTTCAGATAGGAGAAACAAAACAGCCGCTGATGTCGTTTGATGGATCAGTCTATTTCTAGTCCATGTTTCTTCCCCAAATGTTCATTTCTGTTCTGACACATTTTCTGCAAATTTTCTTTTTTAAAAAAATTTGTGTGAAAATTCACATTTAAATAGGCATTTCTTGTATGTTTTATCGTCATCATTATGCATATTGTACTACTTACTTTTTGTTTTACAATTTGTATTTGATTTAATGAAACAACAAGTCACAAATGGCACAAGCTAGGGTCCTTGTATATAGATTGCTCTGTTAGATCACTTATTACAATTTATAAATGTGATACTATCAATATGCAAAAATACATATATATATTTAAAATCTACTTTCTCTTAAAATGTATTCCTTCTCAAAACATGCATTTCTGAATGTATTTTGTGTCAGAATATGATTCTGTTTTTGAGCTGAAAACCGCCTCATGATAGAGAAGTGAGGATCAAACCTATTTTCAAATCTTCACATTAGTCTGGTAGTTACAGAACAGGCCAGTCTGCATAGAATTTGTAAGGCAGAAGCCACGTTATCTTGTGACACAACTTCCAGGAGACAAATGCCAATCCTGTAGTGGCTGGCTGGCTCCTGACCTTTGTTCAGTAGGCTACAATCCAGCATGGTAGAAACTGGAGGTTTCTTCTACACACACACACACACGCACACACACACATCTTGGCACTCACATTCAGATTTAATAGTGCAATCCTATGTATACTCACTCAGAAGTAAGTGTCATTGTGCATAGAATTGCTTCCTCAAAGCTCTGTCCCCTCCCCCTCAAATATATATAAACACGAGAATAATGCTAATAGACACTGAAATGCAAGTTTACTGTATTTTTTGCTCTACAAGACTCACTTTTTCCCTCCTAAAAAGTAAGGGGAAATGTGTGTGCATCTTATGGAGCGAATGCAGGCTGCGCAGCTATCCCAGAAGCCAGAACAGCAAGAGGGATCACTGCTTTCACTGCGCAGCGATCCCTCTTGTTCTGGCTTCTGAGATTCAGAATATTTTTTTTTTCTTGTTTTCCTCCTCCGAAAACTAGGTGCGTCTTGTGGTCTGGTGCGTCTTATAGGGCGAAAAATACGGTAATTCCAGCTATCAATAACGAAAGAAGAAGAAGAAGAGTTTGGATTTGATATCCCGCTTTATCACTACCCAAATGAGTCTCAAAGCGGCTAACATTCTCATTTCCCTTCCTCCCCCACAACAAACACTCTGGGGCTGAGAGACTTCAGAGAAGCATGACTAGCCCAAGGTCACCCAGCAGCTGCATGCGGAGCAGCGGAGACGCAAACCCGGTTCCCCAGATTACGAGACTACCGCTCTTAACCACTACACCACATGCAAGATGTGTACAGTATTGACAAACACAGATTAATTTTTGGAGAAACTTTAGAAAGAGTAAAGCAAAGCAATAACTATTTCAATTTAGTCTCCTCTTTTTTAATTTCCTTGCCACCTTTTCCATTCTCTCCAAGTCATGGGCTGCTGGTGAAGCAGCTGTACTTGGAAACTTGAGCTGCAGCAGCTTGAGAGAGATCACAGAACTTTTCTTTCTGAAACAGAATTACATCATGCCTTAATCTAGGAAGACGGTTCCATTTGCGATTGGCATTAATATTGAATATAGCCGGGCTTCTTTCTGACATTGGCAGATTGCTGTGGGCTTCGCTATTACCATTAAATGGTCCCAAATCTTCCTTCTGTCATCCTATAAATATTACCATTTCTCCTTTCCTTCCTTTTCAGCTTGCTGCTGGCTTGCCAAAAGATGAATTCAGCACTCTGCTTTTGCAGCGTGATAATAATTTAAAGTAGAAGTGAGATTTTAATTAATGTCTTGCAATGGAATAGCCTGCTCAAGGGGCCTTAGATTCCCGGAGTTAAATTATCAGTTTCCTTCTTGAAATGCTGGGCATTGAGGTTCCTAATCTGCATTACAGGTGGGTGGCTGACTTCAGCAGTTATTAAGAAATACTTTTTTTTTTCAACAAAAGACATAGAAGGGCAATCTTTTGTAGGTCTAATTTATTTTTCATGGATGGCACCTTCAAATGCCTCATCAACTTAAATTTAGGCTATGTACATTAGTGGCTTGAAATGCAGGAAGGTAGTTTCCCCTCACTATGTTTGAAGTTGCATTTTTAAGTTGCTGTACAGACCAGACAAAGCATGGGGATGTCTTTACCCTATTCCCATTACCTGATTTGTTTCCTTGTGCTGAACCTCAGTCAATGAAGCTATGATCTGCGCATGTGCAATGGCTGCCTGAACTGTGTACACCTCAGCTTGGTTGCAGCTTCCATTTTCTAATTAAATGGAAGCTGGTTTGAGGGGAAAGTGCAGCAAACAGTAGTTTTTCCTCAGGATTGCGGCTAATGTCATGTGTATTCACGCCAACAGCGGGAGCATACAGGAGCTGGAGTAAGCCAGAGTGTGTACTCAGCCTTAGGTAAATTGACATCCCAAACCTATGCATCTCTACTTAGAAGGAAGTTCCACTGAGTTCAGTGGGTAAATACATAGCAGGGATGGTCAACTTATGACTTTGGGCTACATCAGGCTTCCTCAAACTTGGCCCTCAATGTTTTGAGACTACAATTCCCATCATCCCTGATCACTGGTCCTGCTAGCTAGGGATCATGGGAGTTGTAGGCCAAAAACATCTGGAGGGCCAAGTTTGAGGAAGCCTGGGCTACATGCAGCCCTTGGCATAATTTAATGGGTGTTAATGCACGGATCTTGGAAGGACAGAAGCAGGACAGGAGGAGAAAAATGGAAGGAGCCAAAACAGATGAAGTAATGGAAGGAAGAGGAAAAGTGATTTGTTCAGACCTCTGGCAAAAGCAACCTAGGAGATGTGAGCAGAAAAGGGGGGGAGAGAGAGAGCACAAAAAATGATGGCATCCCACTTTTGGCTCTGGGTCCTGGACAATGCTAGTTTTGGCTCTGCCCACCACTGGCATCATGCATTCCCCGCCCAAGAAAATGTAGAGAACAAAATTTAAGAACAGAAAAAATGAGAAACCAAGAGAACCAAAATGGACAGCTCTGTCCATCCTTATTGTCAATGCTAAAGTGGCACAACCCACACTCAATCCGGCCTCAGAAAACTCCCACTTTTGCAGAAGCTGAAAAAGATATTGTTTTGAAAGGTAGCAGGGGGCACACAAAGGTGCTCAGTGAGTATTGAGCATGTTCAGTGGTCGCAAAATCTGTTGAGGGAAAGAAAGACAGAAATATTCAGGAAGAAAGCATGGCTGCTTGGCTGAAACACTAAAGACGGATACCCCATGCCATTGCAAATCCCACTTGTCAAGCCTAAACATTATGGATAAACATATCTGCCATTTGTCTATCCCTTTTAAAAACAAAACAAAACAATGGCATGTGGACATACTCACAATCATATTTTGTTATAGTGAATGTCCTACAGTAATTATGTACCGGGCCACTGACAGTACTGGCAGCCACAGACAGGCAAGAATGGGGAACTAGCCCAACACAATAAACGAACAATTCTTAAAATTCTAAGGCCCCTCCAGACATCCTTTTTATTGTGCATTCACGATTATTTGTGCTCTCATTGTGATACTGAGATGGTCACATGTGATCCTACTTTAATACTGTTTGCATCTGCAAAGGATTTGGGGTGGTCACGCTGCTTCATTTCTGATCAGCGCATATTCCATAACTTCCTGCTGAAATTTCATGGCCTTTTATACCACAAATGCTCTGGCTTATTTTTGTCCTGTTTTTGTTGCACTATAGGCCCTTCAGAGAGCAATAATGTGGTAGCATTGGGAATGCGTTGCAGAAGAAGCTGAAGCAGAGTAAGTCCGCCACTAATGCCCTATTACTGGGTTAAGAACACGTGCCAGAATATAGAATACACTTGCAATAAAATACCTGGCTGGAGGGGCCCTAAGGAAGGTCAGCTCTGGCATTGTCACATTTCCACTAGTCATATTGACTGTGGAGATGGTGCTATTCTCTTCCCATAAATAGAAAAAACACCTTGCTGTGAGAGACGACATGTTGTGGCACGAGAATTGGTATTTTAGATGGATGTGTCAGAAGTCTTGTGGTGTGAAAATCAAGCATTGAAACAATCCTTCACATTGGACCATCCATTTTCAGAGCATGAGACTTACAGTAAAATGTTAGTGCCTCCATTAAACTCCCCTCCCCTTTCCCCCCTGCGACAAGAGCTGTCAGCTTAGCCTTTGCTGGGTGCTGTGATTCAGGTCTCAATTCCAAGGCAGTAAATGAAGTGCACACTGTTAAAATCCATTTCTCAGTACAAACTGCTGCCAGCTTTACAAGCTGTCTCTGCAATTAAGAATATGTAAGGCGATCCCCCGCAGAGAGGAGTACAGTAGCAATGAAGGGAATGAAGTCAGGTTGAATCCTAGGCCAGCAAATAATTTTCTCCTGGCAGGACTCAGTAGGAGACACAAGCAGATCATGAAGCCATAGCTGACTGGTGGCAGTCTGGACCTGTTCCACTCCACTCCAAGCTCTCCAGAACTTTTTTCAACTGGAACTTGCCAGATCTTAGTTCCGGGACCTCTTAAGGGGTACAATTGCCATTTTGAGAGAACGAGGGAGGTGTTCCAGCACCTCTTTTTCTAGAAAAAATAGCACTGGACCTCTCAATGGCATATGTGAACATTTGCTTGCATTTTCAGTTGTCATTTCATATAAGTAAATTTCTAATTCTTTTATATATTGAGAAAGAAGGGGAAATGTGCAGGCAGCATCCAATCTAATTGCTAACAAAGAAGGAATAAAGGCCAGGGCCGCCCCCTACTATTACTAGGCAGGGTGATGTGACCATCGCCATATGGAAAATGCTGGGTGGTGTGGAAGGGCAGTGGCAGCAGCCCCCAGGCATTTCTCCTAAGGTCCCACTCTTCCCCCCTGTTGGAAGACAAAGCTATGTGTGTTGTGCCACCTTTCCTGTGCTTCCTAAGTTAGCCTGTTGCCCAGATGCAGTGTTTCTCTTTCACAGCAATTCAGAGTTTGTTGGACATCTGAAGTGGGCAAACTATGCATTGCACAAACTACAGTCTAGCTGCAAATCAAAACTAGGTCTTTGGATTCATATTTGCAGGGAAAAAATTGTTTCTGCAAACCAATGTTTGCCCAGTTTGGCTGTAATGGAAAACTATGGTTGGCTATGAAAGGGGACGTCGAGGAGAACACGGGTCAATATGGGAAAGGCAAGGGGAAGGAACATGAGCCTGAAATGTGAGCCTGATTTTATATTACAGTCTGCACCAGCTTGATAAGGGTTATTGGATAACTTGACATGTGTTTGTGTGTGTGTGTGTGTTTGTGTGTGTGTATCTTCATCCATTTATAATGCAGCTCCACCCCACCCCCCACTGCCCAGTGTGCCCTTGGACTCCAGCAACACATTTCTAGCTGTGGGCTTACATTTTGCATAACTGTATAATTTACACCTTAATCTCTTGCTTAAACCAAGACTGCAATTATCACAACTGTCTAGGATGATTTCTGAAAGTCTTTGAACCCATTAACATCTCTGGCACAGCTCCCTATTAGGTCGTGTTTAGAGGATGTTAGATTGCAAAATAAATATTCTCTACCCCCACTCTTGTTTATGTGCTCAGACTTCGGGCATTTCATCCTACATTTTTGACTTCTTGCTACATACTTGCTCTTTGTAAACTACTCTGTATGGGGGGAAGGACTACGGTTCCCAGGATTCTGTGTTAAGCTAAATGCTTGAAATGTGCTTCCCTGGCATATTTTCAGCACCAGGCAAGTACTTACCACCCAGCTTTTGTTGGACTGTATGGTATAGATGTGGTCTCAGTAACATCATGAAGGAAGGCAATCTACAAGGCATCTGCTTGAAACTTGTAGAAGACATCCCCATTCTCATTCACATGAGCAGAAAGGAATAGGCACCATTTGGACTATGGGAGCTGCCAGATGGATATTGATTATGGGATTGGTGCTCCTCATGAATGCTCATTTTTGCAGTAACCGCATGGTGTTGTCGGCATCAAAACGTCCCATTAAATTTGAAATTTTCCTATTCTGGGAAAAGCCCAAATAACCAATATATTAATGATGTAAATTTTCCAAATGAAGTCCCTGTCTGGAAGCACCTTGCATTTAGCAAATATGCTTTTGGAACAACCCTACTTTTCAGTGACTGTCATGTGACTCTCCACTGCTGGCCCAAGACATTTTGCTGCCTAAAATGGAGCCCAAAATGTTCCTACCCACCACTATCAGGGTGAGCACTTGGAAATGTTTTGCTGAACCATTCGGACACAAATTTTTGCCTCCATCTATTCCACAGCATTGTCTGAAGCAGGTTGCTCAATCCTGCTGTGACGCAGGACCAACCCATTTCATCTTCAGTCTAAGGAAGACATTTCCACCCAGTTTTAATCAAGGGCGATGGAGTGTTGGGGGGCGAACCTGTGGCCTGGGTATCAAATGTTTCAGAAACTCTGGTATAGTGCCTTTTAGCAGTGCTTGTTAGAAACCCCCTCTGTTCACTGCTTCTGTTCAGCAGACAGTATTAAGTTTCTGTAGTACACCGTGTAACATTCTGCATGTCCTCGAAGGCATTTACAAATATCAAATGAGGGAGAAATAAATAAGGACACCAGCACCATCCAGTGTGAACTTAATACACTTTTATCTCCCCTCACACAGGTACCGATATAATAAATCTATAAATATCTTCCCTGATTCAAAAGACAAATTTGTGTGTTTAATAGATTCATGTTCCACTTCTTTAAGAGGCTTTTTGAGGTTTGTATAAAGCATGAATCAAATGTTTAGAATAAATGTAAAGTAAAAGAAAAAAGCAGGAGGTAAAAATAGCTAGCAGCAGAACATTAAAACAAGGAACTCTAAAATGCAGAGATGAAAACTCTTAAAAGTAGCAAATAGAACTCCAAGTAGCCTGAACAAATGAATACTTCTACTTGTTACCTCTTGGTACCTAAAACTCATGTAGGCAGTGCTTTTATCGGGGGGGGGGGGGCGTGCACAGGGGTACACATACCTCTAAACATTTTGTGAATCTTTGTACTTTTGTCCATTTACTGTATTTATTTTTCCCAATTTGAAATATAAAATGGGGATTTTCTTGAGTCAAATTGAAAGTAGCGCAAACATTTTTTAAGGAAAAAAGCACTGCATGTAGGGAACTGTTAGGTATATATGGACCCAGGGAGGGCATTCCAGAGCTGAGGTGCCACCACTGAGTAGGTATGATCCCTCATTCCCACTAAGATCATCTCGGGCGGTGGGGCACCTCTAAAAGGGTCTCCCCAGATTCACTCAAAATTTGGGGCCAATTAAGTCAGGGGTATGCAGTCCTTCAGGCAGCCTGGTTGTAAAACACGCACAGATTTGTGTAGAGTACTTTGAACTGTTCCCAATAGCGTCTATGACTATTTTGAAACTGGAACAATGGGCTGCTGTTTTGTAGGCTCACTGAAGTATCCTGCACCCTGAATTTTCTGGGAAATCTTCAAAGGTAGCCCCACACATGGCATAAGGCAGTAGTTGTTCCTGGATGATATTAGAGAATGGGTAAACATTTTCAGGCTACCTCTCTCTGAGAGCTGCTGCAGTTGTGCACCAGTTAAAGCTTACAAAAGGCCTTCATGCCACCAACACCCAGTTCAAAGTAAGGGCTAGATCTAGCAGCACTCCCAAACTGAAAACCTCAGGAGTGGACCAAGGAGGGCGCTGCAGCCATCACTGCTACCACAACAGCCACAGGTGCTGATGCATTCCTTGGAGGCTGAATGTGCTGCCCCTGTGAATCCTGCCACATGAGGCAGTCGCCTCACCTTGCCTCAGGAGTGAGCCAGCCCCTGCTGCAGGCATGGGGAAATAAATCAGGTATTGAGCATTAGGTGAAGACAAACACCTTCTCAGGTGCGTACAGCAATGTAAGAACAAGATTTGAAACACAGAGAAGAGAAACAACCTCACTGCATTTTAAGCCAATAATGTATACACGGCTCTAGTCAGGTTACAGTTTATACAGAATCCATTTTCACCTGATGAAGAAACATGCTGGGATTGTGTTTATGAAATATGGTTGGCAGGATAAAACAATCCAAAATGGACTTTGGCCTTTCCCCCTTGTTTCAGATTCTGGTTTAAACCAAATGAGAAAAGGGCCTCGAAAGAAGAGGGAAAACACAATGGAAATAGGATAATATTCCCTATGCAACTAAATGGGTTTTATTGTTAATTATGTTGCACTTGTGAGCAACTGTGTTCATGTTTTTTTAAGTAAAATTTGCACAGAAAAGCAGGCTCGTTTCCTATTGTTATGACATTTCTCCTGTAAAAGAGCCTTTAGGGGAATTACTATAAAAGCCTGTTCAGTGTTCTGAGGGCATATATCATATAGTGCCAATGGAACATTTGCAGTGGCTTCCAAAATCAAATATATTGAAGCAATATTGAGCTTGCATTTCCTCTTTCTCTCAATTTATTGCTTTCTATTCCAGATTTAAACATGCTAGTAAACATAGGACACCACACTCAAGTTATGTCTATTTTAACTTCTTTCTCTTTGGGGTTCCCTGTTCTTTGACTGATAGAATAGCTATCCAGAGCTCAGCATCTATGAGTTGCCAGCAAACCAACTTGTGTTCACCTCCTCCAGCCAACAGTGTGTCCTTTCTCTTGTCCCTTGACACTATCCAAACTGACCCTTCACATTCTTCACAGAAGCTGTTCCATAATCAGACCTCTTCAGATAATGCTACGTGGATTTTTATCATGTTCTTGACTTATCTTATTGGCTCACCCACTTAGCTTACCTCACTGTGTCATAGCTCATCCAGTAGAGCATGAGGCTCTTAATCTCAGGGGTCATGTGTTTGGGCCTTATGTTGGGCACAAAGATTCCTGCATTACAGGGAGTTGGACTAGATGACACTTATGGTCCATTCCAACTCTACAATTTTGTGATCTGCACCAGTTGTACTTCTTTAGTTTCCCGTTTCCTAATTGCAATATAAGCTCCCTACACACACACACACACACACACCAGTTCTAAAAAGAGATGGGAAAATGGTACAGAAAACATCACTTCAATGGTTTGTTAGTGATCATCTGGATTCCCTACAAACCTTGAGTGAACAAACAGTATCCATTACAGACAAAACAGCTGATGTGGAAGAATAAAATACTATTCATCTCAGTACACACATGGATAGAAAGCAAAACACAACAGAAATATTGTGATTGTTCCGCGTCTGGGCTCTAAGTACACAGTGGCACCCGACTCAGAAGACAGTTCTCCAGCATCAACTCATTGAAGAAATTTCTGCTCATTCTAGAGCACAGATTGAGGGTCACTAATGCAACACCTATGGGTGCTAGTGTACCCACCTACGGTGCCCATGAAAGCCTCAGTCAATAGCCCCTAAATACCCACAGATCCTGATTGCATTGGCTTGGTCTCTCCTAGACCAAGCACGCCCCATTAAACATGCCCATATTTCATTAGATGCCCCCACCTCTTCCTTTCCATTCTGAACAAAGAAGAGATGTAAATAGATTCTCTCTATGAGCAAATGCGGGACGCGGGTGGCGCTGTGGGTTAAACCACAGAGACTAGGACTTGCCAATCAGAAGGTCGGCGGTTCGAATCCCTGCAACGGGGTGAGTTCCCGTTGCTCGGTCCCTGCTCCTGCCAACCTAGCAATTGAAAAGCATGTCAAAGTGCAAGTAGATAAATAGGTACCGCTCTGGTGAGAAGGTAAACGGCGTTTCCGTGCACTGTACGCCAGCTCCCTAGGCCAATAAAGCAAGATGAGCGCTGCAACCCCAGAATCGGTCACGACTGGACCTAGTGGTCAGGGGTCCCTTTACCTTTATGAGCAAATGCAGTGCTGGCTAACAGGACCTTTACCCCATTGATGTGAGGAGCTGACGACAGCCATGCCAATGACATTTTATGCCGCTGCCTCTTTTCCTCTTCTTTTACATGGGACCTTCTGCTATGCCATCATGCCAACCATTTTGCATTATTACATACCTCAATAGCAGTCATTTTGCATTAAGCCACAATTCCTTGCTGGTAATTTTGAGACTGGTGCCCATGACACTTTCTCAAAATGTGCCCACACTGGCTCAAAATATCTGGCAACCCCTGTACCGTGTGGCCATTTCTAGTTCCTCACCCTTGTCTACAAAATCCTTCCCAGAATGCCCCTCCTGTGCACTGTGTTGGTAAAAACTAAAACAAATTGGGAAACATCATTTGCTGCTTTAATGTGTAACAATTTGCTTTCATTAAAAACAACTTGTTTGTAACCTCTCTTTATGCAGAGCAAATGCATTAGAATATGTATAACTACATCATATGTTAAGAGCTAGCAATGACAAGACATTAGCAAGATCTCTCAAATTCCGCAAGAGCTCCTCTAATAGGAAGTGCCAGGCTTTCCATTATCATATCTCCAATCCGCTCTGCCAATCTACTTTATTTTTGCCCTCAGCCTTAATGTGCAGAATGAATGAATGCCAGGACAAAAGACAATCGCTGAAAATATTCCAAAAGAAGA
Source organism: Podarcis melisellensis (assembly GCF_964234715.1). Taxonomy (NCBI): domain Eukaryota; kingdom Metazoa; phylum Chordata; class Lepidosauria; order Squamata; family Lacertidae; genus Podarcis; species Podarcis melisellensis. Next base: position 36,626,062 of record NC_138544.1, read on the forward strand.
CTCTGAATTGTTATTCAAGGTCATGATGAGAGCTATTGTGCAATTTATTTCTGACTTGCCTAGTCCGGGATTAGGGATGGATGATTCTGTCAATGCAGGTTTCTCTGTTTTCCAGTCTTAAGTGCAATTTGTCACATTTCTGCATCAGTCTGCAATTTTTTATTTTTATTTTTAAAGGTCCTAACAGAAATTGGTCAGCATTTTAGTGCACACTGCTCCTGATGTCCTCCTTTTTGTATGCAAGTTTGCCTCATATGCACATTTTAGCATATAATGCGTTTAAATGCTATTTTCAACAATATGTGCATTTTTATGCCCACTGTCCCCTATGATGCATGCTTTTGTACATAGTTTTTGGATTGGAGAAATGCTTTGCAAAATTCAGGAAAGGGTAGGATTTCTTTTGGTTCACATATTGCTTTGGGAGGCATGCATTGGGTAGGTTTGTATTGAAGTGAGAACCAAACCTATTTCCTTATCCTTCCTGGCCTTCCATTTCCGTCTCATTAAGAGTTCCATCTCACGGAGAGTTGACCTGTACAGTGCAGGAAGTGGGCCTTTAGTGTGGTAGGACCTGCCTCTTGAAACTCCCTCCTGTTACACATCAGATAAGTTACTTTTTGGTACCTACTGATGTCCTTCCTCTTTCAACAAGCCTTTTAAGTGGATGTATTTTTCTTCTTCTTACCCCAATCTGTATCAGGATTAGGTTTGAAATTGTTTTTACTGATGAAATTGATTCAATTGGTTTTACATCTGAAATGGTTTTGTGCTTTATATTGTTGTGGCTTCTGTAGTTAAATGGCTTTGAGATATTCTATAGGAAGCATATACTGAAGCTAACTAACTAACCATGAGGGAAGAGAGGGGAGCATGCCTTTGCCCCCAGCAGTCCACTTTCTCACGCACAACCTGGTACCTGGCTCATCACTGAAGCTTCTGCTCTGAGAGAGTCTGGAGAGGAAAGGAAGAAAGGTCAAACAGCTCAGCTTACTGATGAACTGATGCAGAGATGTGGGGTGGGGGTGAACTCTCTGTTCAGCACTGTACCTCATAGCCTGCACTAGTCTTTCTAATGTCGTCTTGCAGAGATGCCGGCAATTAGTGGGATGGGGGAGATGAGCCTGCTCACCCCACGACACTGGGGCCTGTCTTGGCAAGATAACAATGTCAACATGAAGTGCTCTTTAACCACAGAAGCTCAGTTATGTATAAGGCCCTTGTCAGTTCTTCTGGGAAGTGCTGGCATTTTATATCAATCCCTGAAGAATTACATTAGCTGCCTTTTTGCTTCTGAGACTAATTCAATCCAGTTAGGCTCAGGTAAAAATTAGCATGTGTGTGTGTGTGTGTGTGTGTGTGTTTGTATTGAGCATGTTTCTCTGTTTGTATGATCTACCAGAGTCTGCCACCTCTCTGTTCTATCACTTGAGACATGGATGATGAACCTGTAGCCATTCAGATGTTGGGACTCCAGAACCCATCTTCCTCAGCCAGCATGGTCAGGGAGGATGGAAGCTGTATTCCAACAACACCTGAAACAAAACTGATGGCAATAATTAGAATGCAATCTAACCAAAATATCAAACAGGAATGGAAGTGTGTAGACGAATACATGGTTAAAAGATGCTCCAACAAAAATTTATTGATATGTATAGATTGATCTCACAAAGTTAATATACAGTCATACCTCAGGATGAATACGCTTCGGGTTAGGCAAATTCGGGTTGAGCTCCGCAGCGACCTAGAAGTAACGGAGTGCATTACTTCTGAGTTTTGCCGCTCGCGCATGCACAGACTGTCAAAATGATGTCATACACATGCGCAGAAGCACCGAAATGTGACCCGCGCATGCGCATACACGGGTTACGTTCGCTTCAGGATGCGAACGGGGCTCCGGAACGGATCCCGTTTGCATCCCGAGATACCACTGTAAACAGAAATACAAGAACGTATGTTTAAATTTTTAAGATATATGAATACAATCACAATAATAAAGTTATAATATAAAAATTAGGAAGTTATGCATGGGTGGAAGGAAGACACAGGGTTACGATAAAATGCAAGTAAGAAATGACTAAATGTTGATACATAATGAAAAACATGTGAATTTACAAGTATAATGTATATGTAATATTATGTAATATATATATGTGTGTGTATATAATTGATAACACCTGAAAGAACAATTACATGACCATCCATCCAGCCTTACTTCCTCCCACACTCCCCATGCCCGTGCTTTGCCACTCCATCTTGAAAACAATAGGCAACACCTGTCAATATCCTGGCCAATCTCCTGGAGAGACCTTGGAAAAACTTGGGCCCTCAGGAAGAACCTCTCTCGCTCTGAAGACATAAAGGAACCTGCACCAGCCCAAAGCCAACCTGAAGAGCCCCAGTTCAGAGATGCCTTCCCTGTGCTGAGACCCAGCTTGATCCCCGATTCTCTACCATTGTCCCCTCAGGCCTTGAGAGCAAAAGCATTGGTGTCCTAATACTACAGTGGTACCCTGGGTTACATACGCTTTAGGTTATATACGCTTCAGGTTACAGACTTTGCTAACCCAGAAATAGTACCTCGGGTTAAGAACTTTGCTTCAGGATGAGAACAGAAATCATGCTCCGGCGGCCCGGCGGCAGCAGGAGGCCTCATTAGCTAAGGTGGTGCTTCAGGTTAAGAAGAGTTTCAGGTTAAGTACGGACCTCCGGAATGAATTAAGTACTTAACCCGAGGTACCACTGTACTTAGTTTTGTTTGCTCATGACTTGGGGAGCATTTGATGATAATGTTGTGTCCTTGATGGGCAGAAGTTTAAAGGTGAAGAACCACTGGTCAGCAGATTCTGTCTGCATTCTCCTCTGTAACCTGCCATCTGCTACATCCTGTAGCCGGGAGCACTGCCTTCAGGACAGGCAAAATGCCATTATGTTGGAATGGCATGAGGAGAGATCAGCGAGAGAAAATTAAGGAGGTTAACTAGGTACAGCATTCCAAGCTGGGAACATCACAGCAGCTGAGGCTTGGACGGCACTGCCTATTTTTAATAGGATGTGTCCTTAGACTTGGACGCTTCGTAGAAGATTGCATTTTGAGATGATTTCTCTAGGTGTGTGGGCCCAAGTGTTTCCTCCTTTGCTGAACTAATAAGCAGAAGCATATATTTGATTTCAAAGTCAAATATATATACATATTGCTCACTCTGCCAGACCCACTTCCTACAAAACATCCTGTTAGCACAGTGTCACCTAGCCGGCCATTTAACTCAAGTGGCTTCCAACTTGATTATAGAACTATCAAACAAGCCATCAGAAATCTTATAACTGAAGCAGCAATCTCCTGCTCTATAGATTAGAACCTATATGGGAAAAGAACACCCATCATGACATCAGCACCCCTTTCAAGCTCTGCTGTGGGTTTCAGTAGAATCTGGATTCCAGCCATCCTGCTTTCCTGCTGGTGTAAACACCATGTGACCTCATCTATGTTCTCAGAAATGTAGTCCCTAGCTCCCTTCTCTACACCCATCTGGGCTCCTTGAGTGGTCTCCCAACAGCCACATTAAAGTTCACAGATGCTGCTGCTGAAGGTAGGTGCTTGTGGTGGTTGCCCACCTTGCCTGTACTTTGAATCAGAAGGATCTCAAGATGCAGAGTTTTTCCTCCTCCTAGGTACAGTCTTCCACCTCTGAGGTTCAGCCACATCCTTTTGTTACCCCAAGCAGCAGTAGTCCATAACCTGAGGACTGTATCTTAGGAGTTGCTATAAACCTATTCTTCGGGGTGGGAATGGGTTTAGCATCCTCTGTGGTATAGCACAGGTTCCTACAGCTGATTTATCAGATTTTAACTTATTCTTTGGGACTCCAACAAGCAAAGGCATCATTCCTCGATGAAACATTGGAAGAACAACTTGAAAAGTGAGTTGGATAGAAATCTTACATATGACGGTAGAGGGATACAACCTATGTGGAATATATTATCAAGTATGATTGGATGCATTCTAAGAAATGGGGGAATATTCACTATATAAGTGTAGACTTGCTGATCAGAAGGTCGGTGGTTCAAATCCCCGCAACGGGGTGAGCTCCCGTTGCTCGGTCCCAGCTCCTGCCAACCTAGCAGTTCGAAAGCATGTCAAAGTGCAAGTAGATAAATAGTACCGCTCCGGCAGGAAGGTAAACGGCGTTTCCGTGCGCTGTTCTGGTTCGCCAGAAGCGGCTTAGTCATGCTGGCCGCATGACCCAGAAGCTGTACGGCGGCTCCCTCAGCCAATAAAGCGAGATGAGCGTCGCAACCCCAGAGGTGATCACAACTGGACCTAATGGTCAGGGGTCCCTTTACCTTTAAGTGTAGAGAAACTGAGGCCCCAATGCTCTACTCAGTTCCTGAGAGCAAACCCACTGAACCAAGACATGTATATGATTATGCTGAGAAAGACTTGGACCTATGTTTAGTTACAAAACAGGAATGGGAGAGAGACAGACTTAGATACATACACAGCAAAATGACTGGTTGAAGACTAATTTACAGATCAAAACACATGAGAGAGCTTTATTTGAGGAAAGGAAGATAAATATTCATGGCCCATTAAGTGAAGGTTGTATCAAACATGCAAAAGTTACTATTGGAGGAAGGGATCGTTCTCAAGAGCTCCTGAAATCTGTTAGCACTGGAATGTGCTTGGTATTTAACACACGCAGCAGCACATTGCAGGATTGGACTCATGTGTAAGTCCCTAGGTAGTTAGTAAACAAATAAATGGCTATCAACAAGGTTTAGCAGCAAACCAGTCTTTCCAAGTTTGTGTGTGTGTTTTTAAAGGCTACACAAATATAAGATCTACTTGCTAAATAAGGTAATATCTGAATTTAAAGGGGAAGGATATTGGAGGAAGGATATAAGATGGATATGTGCCAAAAAGTGTGCTGTAATTTATTACAGTTAGGATCTCAAGGTGAACTTGAGTGTGCAGTAATCCTGGTTATGGAAACATAATATTTGTATCCATGCAATGACTGCTATAACCTTCTGAAAAATTTCAGCTGCATAAACCAACCGGTGCCCTTTGGTCAATGCTTGATAAAAGCAGACGTATCCAAATTAACAGGAAGCACAAATATTAACTGAATTGTTAAGTTAATTAGCCACAGTACCAGAAACAATATGCTTTATTTTGCAGGCTAGTATGCAGCCAAATCCCAAAAATGGTGCCATGTAAACATTGTGAAATTAACTTGCTTAAAAGTTCAGTTTTTCTGCTTTTCTCAAAAAAACCACCCCATTTTGAGGACTGACATTGTACAACAGTATTTGGGGAAATACACCTTGGTGAACTTCAAGTTTATAGGCTATGTTTACAGCATGAAATACCTGTACATGAAATGATTGGATTACATCTAAGCAGAAGACCTCTGAAAGAAAGGGGGAAATCACTTGTTATCAAGCCACAAAATATACTCAATACATGACACTTAGCATAGGAGCCAACTCCTAGGGGCTAAGGTCCCCTCGCCCCCACCCAATAAAATATCGGGGGGGGGGGCAAAGTTGATGGGCATTGCCATTCAAACAGTGCACGCGCGCCGTGACTTGTGATCAGTTATGCGGATCAGGGCCTATCTGCCCCCCCCCCCCCATATTTTATTCAAGTTCACAGCCCTGCCACTTAACTTGGGGACCTGATTCTCACAGATAGCGAACAACCACAGCCTAAAGGAATTCTATAACTTGAGTAACCCCACATACATTCACTGCTCAGAACTAAGACAATGAGACAGTTATGAGAAGAATATTGTGTGAATGCAACCAAACATTGTTTACATTTATCATCTTTTCTTGGTGGGATCTGTTGCCAAAATTAAGCAATACATTCTATGTAAATGGAACTATTTACAGATCTGGAGACACAAAATGTTGCTGTTTTTCCTGTATTTTTGTTGGAAGCTACCCAGAGTGGCTGGGGCAACCCAGTCAGATGTGTGGGGTGTTAGAAATATTATTATTATGTTTGAAGCTAATAACATATTAGTGACAATATCACATCAGTCCTGCACTGAAAAACCTTTATGTTCTCTACATCTGGAAACTGCAGAACTATAAAAACATTTGGGTGTAGATTTAATAGTTTATTTGAAGTGCAATTTTGCAGAGTAAAATCACTTTAAAATGTTTTCTTCCTTAAAATATAACCCAGGGATACTACATGGCTCCTCTGTGGAAAATCAGAAATCATGATTGCAAGAAATTGTATTATTTTAATATTGGATGTACAAAATGGTAAAAAAATACCTACAATATTTCCTTGTTTACTGTATGACAACATCCTCAGGTTTAACGACAGCATACACGAGAACCAAATATTTCTACTTAAAGAACAGCTGCAGAAATTCCAATTTAGATCAGCAAGAATTACAGGATGAGGCACATAATATACTTAGGCATTAAGAAGTTAAAATGTTAGAAAAGATAACCGTATTAACCATTGAAAAAATAGTAGATCTTCTCACATAGTTCTTCTCAGTACTAATTCAGAAACATGTACCAAAGAGCTGCCTGGATATTTTGTAAGAAATAGTTTGACGTTCTTAAAAGGAAAAAAAAAATCAGGCTTAAACAGTAACTGCAAAAATATAATTGATGCAACTTGAAACCCTTTAATCTAAACACAGCTGAATGATTTTGTGTGATACTATATTTTAAAAGCTTTACATAACATGAAAAATGGTTAGAGCACCTTTGTGGTTTTTTTTTAAAATTGCAGAGGCCCCACCCCCAAAATAAAATTGTTATATTGCCGGAAAAGCATTTACAGTAAAAAGTGTACAGTAAAGAGCTGCACCCCCCTCTCCTCAGCTAAAACCTTGCTAATACACAATTTGAAAGGACTAGACACATAAACTCAAGTATATTTGAAGAAAGAGTTCACCACAAGCTCTAATCACATCACGGCTTGGATCCAAAGATCCTACAACACAAGCAGAAAGCAGAAAGGGATCACACACCCCTATTGGCAGCTTCCCAAGGTCAGGTGCTCTGTAGAATCCCCTGACCCTTGAGTCAGATTTCAGGATGTGTGAAACTAGACTGCAGGTGCTGGGTAGAGATATCCAGTGTTTTTCTTTCCCTGAATTTCCTTTACTTGTACAGTGGTACCTCGGGTTACATACGCTTTACGTTACAGACTCTGCTAACCCAGAAATAGTACCTCGGGTTAAGAACTTTGCTTCAGGATGAGAACAGAAATTGCGCGGCAGCAGCGGGAGGCCCCATTAGCTAAAGTGGTGCTTCAGGTTAAGAACAGTTTCAGGTTAAGAACGGACCTCCGGAACAAATTAAGTACTTAACCCGAGATACCACTGTAATTTATTTATCATGATTTTACATTCTTTTACAATAAGGCACACAAAGGCTGGGATCTAAAGATCTGCATAATGCACATGCAATCATTTGACTCCACCCCACCAGTTTTTGAGCAGAAAACCTTCAGGTTCAAAACTGGTTTTCTATATTACATAGAGGACTGCCTTTTGAAAAATAAAAGCCCAAAGGTCCCATGGGTATATTAGTTGCGCAGTTCTTTGGATCCTGTCTACTGAGCAAACTGCTAAACAGTCATGTAAACCAAAGTAAACCAAAATTTCATGTATCACAGATTGCCAATGTGCAGAGGGCAAACATACACTTTTCTCTTTTTGATTGTATTTTGGCACATAAACATTTCTCAAAATGAACAAAAATATCCCTTGTCCTTGAATTATCTGGACAGCTGAATTTTTGATCTGATCTTTTTTGTGTAGAACATATTGCAGGTATCTAGTAGTGAATTCCTTTAAATAAGACAACTGCCTTCCAGGAGCTTTAAAAAAAATATGCAGCATTTAAGACTGAGCTCATTCCCATTCCCATCTCCATTTACAGTGAACAGCCCACTTGGCATCAGTTTCAAGGAGATGCTTCTGAAAACCATTCAGGTTTTTGTTTTTGCAGCCATTGAAATGGTCTTAAGTTTCTACTTTATTATATGTACACAGATAAAAGGTACATTTTATTAATTCTCCTTATAAGATATTAACAGGTGGGAAATCTGATAAGCCTATGATGACATTTAAAGGAAGATGCAGGCCAGGATCCCAAGGGATGTGTGTGGTTTTCTACAGCTCCCCTCCCAACAGCATCCCTGCATTCCCCTGAAAAGCTCTCCTAATGGCTAGGAGGACCCTTCCGCAGAAGAAAGGAGCCCCCTCCAAGTACATGCAGTGTTTTGAACATATGAAAAGGCCCCTAAATTTGACAAGGGGGGGTGGAGACAGTACCAAAAATTAATGCAGACTTGAAATAGCGAAGTCCGAAAAATATTAGCGTTACTAAATAATATGATCTATGTTGGTTTTGTGCACTGGTTATTTTTGTTCCATGATTTCACACTTGGACTCGTGCAACACGTTCTGGATTTTGGTTTGTTACTCTGAAAAAGCACCGTGGTTAAAAGGGCTTGTTTTTAATCGTCCTTTTCTACAATCACTTCGCCGTGAAGCACTTTTCTTCTTTGACGAAGCATGTGGAAGTACAGTTGCGGAAACACTGTTAGGGAAGAAAAGAAAGAGCAGAGATGTGTAACTGTAGCAAACGGAATTGGGTATTTTATGTCATCCAAACCCCCCACCATGGCTGCAGGAGGGTCAACATTGCCTTGCTGTTCACATTGGTCAGGAAGCAAGGCAGGGAGGGGCCAGGCAAATCAGAGGTGGTAATGGGGCTGGCTCAGTCTGTCCCCACACCTGGAATGCCCAGTTTCAGGGATCCAACCACAGCCTTTCTTATAGGGAGAGAACAGGGAATCACAGAAGGATTGGGGCATCGCTCCATGGGGTGGAGTTGGGCTGGGTGGAGGAACGGCTCCACCCCAGTCAAAGTTTGAATTTCAGCCATATATGCCCCAGCTTCTTCTTTTTTAAGGATTCTAGACAGCTTACAAACAATCATGCAATAATTTTTAAATGCACACATCAGCCAAGTCCTAAAGCAGCAGTCTTAAAACCTCCACCAGAGAATGATGGAAACAATTTCTAAAAAGAGCAATCGTAAAGAGAGCAGTTCTCAATGAAAATAAGCCGAAAGAACATGTAGCCCGAAGCCGTGTTTCATCCTGAGCAATTCATTGTTTGGGAATGTTGCTAAGCAGGGCACAAGATGAAGGTAGAAAGCACGGGGTGGTTAGTGTGATCGAATTCGGAAGAATGGGGATGGCTTGGGTTTATTACATATTACTTCATTATGGAAAGATGCAAGGTATGGTAGCTGAGTAATAAAAGAAGATAGGATAAGCTTTTGAATGGCACTTTTGAAAGACAAATGTTTCCACATGCATCTATCGATACCTACGTGGTATGTAGGATGCCATGACGATGAGAAGGAAATAGTAGTAGTCAAAAGAGACATTATACTTGTTGGGAAGTCTCACTGAAAACATCCCCGATCTCTTCACGTAAGGTAAGGCAGCATAAATGGTTAAAAGCTCACCGATGACTCCCACGGGATATAAGATGATGAAAAAATTGTACCTGGAAGAAACAATGTAACTAAACAAATCACTCCAACCATTATCTTTCTGATTTTCTGCTTTGGATTACAACACTTACCTGGGAGTAAGCTCCCCTAGAGGCCATGGAACTTACCATGCATAGGCATGCTGCCCATGTGTTCTGGTTGAGCAAAATGCTGTAAATTCCTCAAAAGCTGTAAACTTGGCTGAATGAGCCAGCCAACTAAATACACACCTCAGTCAACTGTGAGCAGCCATGGGTCTCCCTACTGCCTTCCTCAATTGTGTTGGCTGTCAGCAATCGCCAGGGACCAATGGAACAACTCCATTTTGGGATGGAGTTTTTAATCCCCACGAAGAATTCCTTGGGGGGGGGAGGGTTACTAATATATTGTTATTTCTCCCTTTGCAATCAGGTTTGCCTAAGCCTGCAATTGGGAAATATGGTCTAATTTGCCTAGTATTTCATTTCATTGGCATGAATAAACTTTTATTTATTGAATAAACTTTCATTGGCATGAAATAAACTTTTATTTATTGAACATGGAAATGTTCAATCAAGATATGAATTTAAACTTTGGCCCTGAAGATCAGACTTTAAACGTTTACCCTGAAGATACTAAAAACACACACATCCTAAGTAGAGAAATATCAGCCAATGCACTTGTGTATACAACTGCTGCTGCTGTGTGGACAACGGAGCACCACTAAAGTAGCAGCAAACAGTGGTGGGATTCAACTGGTGTGCTTGTGCTCACGAAAGAGCTTTTGATCAAGTAGATGCCTCCAAAATGGAAAAGGGGGCAAAGTTATTTTTTTGCCTATTCCCCCTGCAGTCTTTCAAGCCCCCAGCCACCTTCCACCCTGTTCTGGAGGTTCTCCCAAGTCTCTGGGACTGGTTTTTGGAAGTCACTGAGGGATGCAAGGGGAAGGGTGAATTGGCAAAAAAATCCTCTTGAGAAGGCATCCATAGCTAACTAGACTCTACCCTAGTGTACTCATCTGGCTTGCTTTATAGTTAATAGTACAACTGTGTTCGAAAATAACTTAAAAATAATGAAGTTGGGAACTATCCTTTTGAAATATGTGAGTGTACTATGGACATTTGGCAGAGCCCATGCTCAATTCCAAAATATAAAAAACACTGGTCTTGAAAGGTGCAACTGCTTTATTCAGAGCATTTGGGGGGGGGGGAGTATTCACTGGTACAAAATACTGGAACCTCTTTTTTCCTGCTAGCCATGGAAGCAATTTTGAGCACTTTTACCTTTGGCACTTTTATCAATATATAGGTATTTGCACCTCATTTTTTACACACACCCAAAAAAGTACTGGCTTTAATAAACATGATATTATCTTTTTTATATTTGTCACCTTACATGCCGGACACTTAAAGCTATAAATACTTTGACAGAGGTTTTTTTTTTTCCACAAGGTAAAAGCATACAAATGCAGCCATTCATAAAGAACCAGCCTCTTGAACTCAGGCTGGAAAAGGCAAGGATGCTTTGCTCCCAGGGTCAGAAGGAAATGCACCATGTGCATTCCATGACCAAAACTGGTGCAGCCAGGGAACCCGAAACCCTCAAAAGAACTCAACTCGAGTAGACTGTATGGGGTGCACAAGAGAACCAAACACATTAGCGGCATGCAAAAAGAAAGAAAGAGAACTCAATAATACTGCCTAGGCACATCAGAAGCCAGTTAATGAAAGGAGAGTTTTCATATAGCTAAGCTGCACATATTCTCCTATGCACAAAGCGGCAAAGCTCCTCTGGCAGCAAACACAAGAGGATTAGAAAATCCCAAACTATTACAAAGAAGTACGGAATAATAGTTTGTCACATTTTTTTAAAAGGCAGGGTGCTAAATGAGTTCCTTTGAATTCTGAAATCTCATTTAAGAGATAATACACAATGGAGGGGGGCGGTGGAATCAGAATATGGTTGTCTGCTTTGCTTTGTAGTGTTTTCGCAGCAGGTGGGGGGGGGGAGATACCAAAACTCAGTGATGGAGCTCATGCTTTGTATGCAGAAAATCCTGGATCAAGCCCTAGCATCTCCACTTTAAAAGTAGCAAGTGATGGGAAGGAGCTCTAGCAAGACACTGGATAGTGACTGCCAGTCAAGAGTATATGATGCTAGAATGAGAAATATACAGTCCTAACATTAGTTTGTTGTGATTTGGCATACACATTGCGTAACATTAAACATGCCATGTCTGAAACTGAATGCTCAGTTTAGAAAAGAACTCTAGATCAGTGAAATCTGATCACTTATCCAGCTGTATTTTTTTATTTAAAAAGGAAAAAAGTCTAACCTGAGAGAAAAGAGCTGCAGGTGTTGCAACTACAGAAGCTTTTGCCATGTATGTGAATATGACTGGGTCTCTAAACTACCACATGCTCACCACCAGAGTGCAGTTGAAAGTGTCTGCTTCAGCTGACGCAAGCTGTTAAACAAAATGGCGACAGCACCAGCCACTGAAACTGCCAATAATATGCATTTACCAGGGAGAAGCCCACTGAACACACACACGAGCCTTACTTCCAAGTAAATATGTCTATGATTGACCCAAAATACTTGGCTCAGTGTTTACAATACAAGCACACTGGCCAACAGCAGCAACATGGCAAAAGGCTAGAACCGCAGTTACCAATGGATTCCAACTCTCCAGCTCGCATGACCAATGTATCAGGGAGGGAGTTGGTCCAACAATACTTGGAAGGCCACTGGTTCCTCACCCCTGGGGTAGGAAGATTTCCAGTTAAGGTTGCAGCTGCCTTCCCCCAAACTGCATCCCTTGTATTTCTTTTACCTAGTCTACTTTTGCATCGAATTGCAGCAGAATTATATCCCCAAATTGACATAACAGAAAGATTCGCACAGGTGTTGCATTTTGCAAGCTTTTGCACTTTCACTTATAAAAGGCCTTGCTTATCTATAGGGAATCCCAAAATAGCATATTATCCAAGCAAAAGCAAAGCACCTGTGAACAAACATTTTTTTTCTATCTTATTCAATATGCAATTTTCAAAGGACACACAAGAACCCTCTAGAAATATTAATGGCATGAACACAGGACAGGTTAATTTTTTAAAACCAGCAAACTCTGCATTAAAAGCAGACCCAAAAGTACAAACACAACTTCTCAGCTTTAAAAACAAACCACACACTGTTTATTTCCTTGCCGATTCAGCATGCATGAAAATTAGCATGCACAGAACAATGAGAGACTAAACTGCAAGGCATTCTCCACCTGGCCCATTTTATGAAGTATGGCAAGTGGTTGAGCATATTGAATGTGTAGAAGGAATATCGAGTAATCTCTGTCACAGTCCATACGACCAGAAAAAGAATAACGCTGTCCTCATTCTGGATCTGTAGAAGTATAAAGAACCAACATTTTCTGCATCCTTAAATTGTAAAGAAAGCTGGCAACAGAATGGCAAGGCAGCACACCCAAATCAACGTTTTTAAGAAGAATGCATGTTATGCTAAACATCCCGCACCAAACTGAGAGATTGCCTATGGAACAGAGCAATAACTAAATATAGCAAATTCACATATGCACATGGTTCTCTTCCCCCTTCCCCCACAACCTTTTTAGTTACCTTCCCAAATAATTCTTCTTTGGCCTGTTATTCTTCAAATGTTGCTGAACTACTTTTCTGATAACTCAGAACCATTGGCCATCTGGCTGGGACAGATGGAAGATGGAATCTGACAACATCTGAAGGGGCACCTCCGATTTAAATCATTGTCAAAACACATCTGTTTTCAACCCAGCTACTTTTTTGCTTGCACATCCTTTTTGGCCTTCGTGCCTCGTCTAGTATAGGAAACCTTCTATTGTCCGCTCTTTACAGTGCTTGATCTAAGAGTTGGGGGCAGGGACCCCTGGGCAACCCTAATCAGAAATAGGGGCTGGACATACAAAGTGAGAACTCTCTTAGGCTGCATCTGACCTTCTTGGATGAGTAGAGGTGGTACCACTGTGCCCATGATAAGCCCTCTGCTGGTTCTGGAGCCCTGGCCTTTCCAGGCCTAATATTCCCATTCTCTGGTGCCAGGCCTGTCCTCTTCAATAGGCTGTTGCAGCTTTTTCCTCTCCACGTGTTTTATTTTCCAATAAATTAAGATAATTTCACTTTGTCTTGTGCAACCAAAAGGAGGCTACAGGCTGCAAAAAGAACCCAATGCCAGAATGCTGGCTGGAATCATTTCTGCAAGAGGATCACTTAGGCAGTAAGATCTCCAAATGTACAACATGGCGCAAGGAACTAGGCACTGTAGCTGACTATATGCTCATCTGCAGCTTGGTCAACAACCAAGTCATTCTACTGTCTTTGCAGGTGCTGGACATCTACCAACCACTTCAAGATATCAGAGGCTACCCAGAGCTGTTGAAACTAGCAACAACAGATTAATTTTTAGGGGCAGGGATCTCTTTTACTGCATTCTGAAAAGAGGAATTACAGATAAATAATTTTCTTTTTCGTTAAAGTGCCTGAAAACTAATAAAAGCTCCGTGGGTGACTGTGAAATAAGATAAAGCAACACAGATTTTGTTACAAGACGAGAAGGGGATCCCATGCTCAACTACTTGACAAAATCCAAAGACCGTGAAGTTTTCAGATAGGTGAGCATCTCAAGTACCACATGGGGTCAAGTGTTTACTATTGCTCTTCAAATGTTTTGTTCACCCAACATACTGGTGGGAATGTCAACTTGCCAATGGGTTTTGGAAACATATTATGCAACAGATTACATTGACGATGGGAGCAGATTTTAGTCTTTCTCTAATGTTGGTAAGGAGGGACGCAGGTGGCGCTGTGGGTTAAAGCCTCAGCGCCTAGGACTTGCTGATCGAAAGGTCGGCGGTTCGAATCCCTGCTGCGGGGTGCGCTCCCGCTGCTCGGTCCCAGCGCCTGCCAACCTAGCAGTTCGAAAGCACCTCCGGGTGCAAGTAGATAAATAGGGACCGCTTACCAGCGGGAAGGTAAACGGCGTTTCCGTGTGCAGCTCTGGCTTGCCAGATGCAGCTTTGTCACGCTGGCCACGTGACCCGGAAGTGTCTCCGGACAGCGCTGGCCCCCGGCCTCTTAAGTGAGATAGGCGCACAACCCCAGAGTCTGTCAAGACTGGCCCGTACGGGCAGGGGTGCCTTTACCTTTACCTTTAATGTTGGTAAAATTGGGGCTGATGTGTCTGCAGAACAGATTCTTTAGTGAAAATCTTGTTAATCACAGCCAGAGTAGTGCAGGCCAGAAAATGGAAATATCCTTATGTTCTATCTACATGGGAATGGTTTCTGAAATGCTTAGAATTAGCAGAAATTGACAAATTAATTTGGTTTATAAGAGAAATGGCAATGCCTCTAATGCAAACTTGATTAAGAGGTGGCTGTACTTTGTAAATCCCTAAAACAAAATAAAAGAAAAATGTATGATGCATGCTTACTCAGCAGCAACTCCTACTCTGCTCAGTAAAGGGTTTACTCCCAGGTAAGTGTGAACAAAATTGCAGTCTAGTGTTGTTGTTTTTTAACAGTTTATACACAGCTTTCTATTTTTAATGTGCTGCTGCCCACCTGAAATTCTGAAGAAAGAGAAGCCTTAACAAGCTAATATATACAAAAATTGAATTAAAACCTTGACTGATCAAACTTCGAGCTTGTTCAAAGAGTTTCCATTCTCAGCAAATTGATGAGCATGGGTTTTCAGGAGCATTCTTTGCAATGTCTTATCCACAGCAGGTAATAAGGCTCATTTATGTGTGGGGATCTAATCTTTTGGATTTTATCCATTCTGTTACAAAAAGAGAGCTGACAGTTTATATGGATGATGAGCTTGATAATAGTTCTGTTCGCAATCCAGTTACAGTTAAGCATTTGAGCTTAACCTCCTATGTAGCCATATCCCACAACTCTGTGCACCAGAAAATTAATGGCTTAGCATAAAGCATGTAGACCAATATCCTAGCAAAATACAAAACATGGCAAAGATGCAGAAATGCAGATACAGTACACTTCTTTCTACAATGCCAATGTTATCAGCTTATTTTGGACAGACTGGCTGGTTTCCCTCCTGCAAGAGGAAAAATGCAGTTCCCCGTGAGCAAAAAAGCAGCTTCTATGCTGTGCCCTGCCCTACAAGAGACCCCTGTGTTTCGATTAGTGCAAGATGCAGAACGGAATTGCTGTCTTTTATGTTTCATGTCTTTTATGTTGCTCTTGGTAGAATCAAAAATCCATTTTTACACCTTGCCCAATCTAAGTTAATTGCGTTTGAATAACACCTTCCCTCCTTCATTTTAATTATCAGTTGCAGACTGGGACTTATTCATCATACCTAGCGACATTATTATTATTTATCTGATCTTGTTTTCTTTCTTTATTTTATGTTAGACCTTAATCATGGTTTATTTTTGCTTTAAAATCCAGCCTCTTAAGAGCTTAGATCAGGAGTGCAGAAGTAGATTCTGATGCTGGCCATACCTCAAACTTGGTCACCCTCCACAGACCACTCTGACGGGTGGGCTGAGTTGCCCACCTGTCAGTCACCTGGTGTCATATGACGCCAGGTGATTCAAAATTCAAGATGGCTGCAAAGGGCTGAAAAGGGAGTTTCTTTGTTTGCATCCCCTGCTAGAGTACAAGTCACATCTGCAAAGGAGAATCCTTTGCATCCCTGGCTTGAGTTCAAATAGGATGTGAGACCGAGGAAGGGTTGGTGTGGTTGGCCACAAATGGCCTGATGGACCAAGCCTCTGAGTCCTGGCAGACCCTATTTGGCTTGTGGCCTAGAATTTCTCCACCACAGGTTTAAATTATCTCAAAAGGCTGCTTTTCAGTTGTGCTAGTAAATGTATTATATGACTGTTTCTTAGGGGGATGGGATGCAGGTGGTGCTGTGGGTTAAACCACAGAGCCTAGGACTTGCCGATCAGAAGGTCGGCGGTTCGAATCCCCACGATGGGGTGAGCTCCCATTGCTCAGACCCAGCTCCTGCCACCTAGCAGTTTGAAAGCACATCAAGTGCAAGTAGATAAATAGGTACCGCTCCAGCGTCAAGGTAAACAGCGTTTCCGTGCACTGCTCTGGTTCGCCAGAAGCGGCTTAGTCATGATGGCCACATGACCCGGAAGCTGTACGCTGGCTCCCTCGGCCAATAAAGCGAGATGAGCATCGCAACCCCAGAGTCGGCCACGACTGGACCTAATGGTCAGGAGTCCCTTTACCTTTACCTTCACTTAGGGGGAACTTCCTACTAGGTGGGGCCTCTTCCCAAACTCACTGATATATGCCAGTGACTGCATGAATCTAGTTCCTCCTTCTCCTCAAATGAAGACATGGCATCTTAGGAAATAATACAAAACATTTGTACCAAGGCATGAAAATAAAGAAAAATGAATTTGAATGTTAAACCTGTTCTATCATTTAAAAACAAGCTGTTGTGGTTCTGAGCAAACTGCACACAGTTTGGGATACCAATTTTTAAAAATAATAATCAGCCCAAGAGTTCTCACCTGCAAGCATGTTTAAAACAAACATAAAAAGGAATGAAGAAGCAGATAGTCAAAACTGCCACCTGCTGGTGATACAGTTTAATGGCTGGGCCCTTTTCAGCAAATGAAAATTGAAATGAAATGGGGAAAAAGCTAGGGTTAATTTTGGTTGTAACCGTTAAGATATTCAAAACAAAATTGAATTGCAGAGCAACTATCACAGCCTGAAATTATGAACTATTGTAAAGCACATTCTACACTCCGTGAAAGATTGGGCATCGTCCAGCCAAAATGCCACACTTTCCAGGGCAATCCTAAGCAGAGGTCTGAGTTTGGTTGAGTGTGATTTGCCTTCCTAGTAGGAATGCTTAGGATTCCTGCACAAATTTCCAATGGAAGCACATCCTGAACATTTACCCCAATGGAAATCAGTATGATGTTAGTTAGTGGTAAGTAACATCAAGCACTAGGCTTTCACATAAAATCACTCTGGTCCAATTTAACTTTGTAATATACACCTCACCAGCCTCAGCTAATTCCCCCTGGGAGCTTATAAAGGAATGGTAGGAGTCTTTCCTTATACCTATTATAAGCACTTACTGCACATACCTAAGAACAATGACATTAATGCTAACTAGGCAAACACCTGCATGAAAGATTAATTCACATGCATTTAGCTTAAGGCTTACTTTGACTTAGTCCATTCAACATGTGCTAATTTTAAGTCCTCTCTGAAACAGGGACAGCCCGACAGCTTGGTGAATCGGTTGCCAAAGAGATATGTCAGCCTTTGATCTTGTTTCATAGAGAGAGCAAACCAGGCAGGAGGCCAACCTAGCTCAGATATCCATCTCCAATGGCCTTTAAGTCCTCACCTCCCAAGCGTAAGGCAGACACAAATGAGGAACTTTTAAGTTCTGCCTGCAGAGCTGTGTGCTGTTACAAGTCAGCCTCAGCCCTCTGAAGGTTCCTTCAGCTTTGCTGAAGACACTTCTCTGCTGACTTTTAGGAGACTGCGAATTGTCACCAAAAACACGCAGAGTTGAAGAGACAAACAGTTTCATGACACTTACCTGCTTTACACTATGTGTAATAAACCACACCATGAAGATTCTGGAACTCACTTGGACCCCGGTCACAAGCATAGAAGTGTGCACTACTCCTTAAAAAGAGAAACAGGTCACCTTTGTCTCACAGGGCAGGATTTTGTTTAGTTAACTGAGAAACTGAAACCATGACTCACCAAATGCACAGTGGATTATCTGTAAATTTAAAGAGAGAGAGATGGGGAGGATGAACAACTGAGTATTTCAAAAGCAAAAACTGGTCTATTCTCATCATAGTCACGTGAGAAATAAAACACAGAAATGGAACTTCTAGGCTGGGATAGAATTTAACATGGAAAACTATAGAAGACTCACAGCAATCACGGAGAAATAAGCATCAGGAGATGACTCTACTGGCAGGTGGGCACATGACAGCATGGAGAATACCACCACCCTGTTGCAAAACTAGGCACTTCATAAACAGCAAAACAATATAAATATTTTTTTTTTAAAGTTGCACATATAGGGGCAGGAAAGGTAAAACATCTGGCAAAAGTTTCAACCATTCCACTGGAAAGCATAAGGCTTGGAATACAATGAGCATAAAAATAAAATAAAAATTACTAGAATTGTTAGCTGCACTATTTGGGTTGTACAATGTTCTGCTATTTATCTCAATATATTTCTATGACCGCGAACTGGCTGCTGTTAGGTGTACAGTCATGCATCTCTTGACCAGTCATGGCACTCGAACCCAGAAGCCAAACAGCTCACGACATTTGCAATGTTAAAGGGGCTTGTAACTCAATTTCAAATTTTGATTGCTGCCTTAAGTTGCTTAAATTGGGTTGTATATGCAATACAAGTCATATTCTCAATAGAGTCACTGAAATTAATGGTCTGGAAGTTAGGCCTGGAAACAAACTTGCAACCAGTGCAGCTGCTTTAAAGCAGGGGTTATGTGAGATCTAAATGGATCCCCAGCCAGTAATCTGGCTGCCGCATTTTGGACCAGTTGAAGCTTCTTCTTCAAGGGCAGCCCCACACAGAGGATATTACAATATTAGGTAAAGGGACCCCTGACCGTTAGGTCCAGTCGTGGCCGACTCTGGGGTTGCGGCACTCATCTCGCTTTACTGGCCGAGGGAACCGGTGCACAGCTTCTGGGTCATGTGGCCAGCATGACTAAGCCACTTCTGGTGAACCAGAGCAGCGCACGGAAACACCGTTTACCTTCCTGCCCGAGTGGTGCCTATTTATCTACTTGCATTTTGACATGCTTTTGAACTACTAGGTTGGCAGGAGCAGGGACCGAGCAACGGGAGCTCACCCCATCGCGGGGATTTGAACCGCTGCCACATCTGGCAAGCCAGCCAGAGCTGGAAAAAAGCACCCCAAGCCACTAAGGCCACCTGAGCCTCTAGTGACAGTACTGAATCCAGGAGCACCTCCAAACAGCTGACCTGCTCTTTCCAATGAAGTTCAACCCTGTCCAGGGCAGACCATCTTCCTACCTCCTGCCTATGAAGACTTTAGACCAGGGTTCCTCAACCTTGGCCCTCCAGATGTTCTGAGACTACAATTCCCATCATCGCTTACCACTGGTCCTGCTAGCTAGGGATCATGGGAGTTGTAGGCCAAAAACATCTGGAGGGCCGAGGTTGAGGAAGCCTGCTTTAGACATACACCACCTCTGTCGTTTGGGGATTCAGCTTCTGTTTGTTGGCCCACATCTAACCCATCACTGCCTCCAAGCCCCTGCCTAAGACCTCAAGTCTCACCTCTCCTGCTTCAGATGGAAAAGAGATAGAGCTGGATGTCATAATGGTACAGCTAAATAAACATTGTACATGGGACTAACAGTGAATGGCTGGTGGGCCACATCTGGGTCTATGAGGATTCCTAAAAATTGCCATCCTCCAAACTCCAGGGAGGTTAGGAGGGCTGGAGCAAGTCTGAGATCAAATGCATGCAAGCTGTACGACATACATTGCCTGTACTGTACAATGTTGCACACCTGAGGAAGAAAACTGGTTCTGGCCAGTGGGGCAGATTCTTATGTCCACACACTGAGCCATGTTTTACAGGTGGGTGGTGTCACTCACCTGCCAATCATTCATCACAATACAGTGGATGTTCGGGTTGCAAACATGATCCGTGTGGGAGGCATGTTCGCAACCCGCAGCATTCACAACCCGCAGCGCCGCGTCTGTGCATGCACGGGTTGCAATTCAGTGCTTCTGCACATGCGCCGAAACCCAGAAGTAACCCATTCCAGTACTTCCAGGTTCAGCACGGTGTGCAACCCAAAAACGCGCAACCTGAAGCGTCTGTAACCCGAGGTATGACTGTAATAGAAGGTGGCTCCTTCTGTCTTGCACAGTTTGAAATCAGTCCATGCAGGCAAAAAACTGTGTGCAGTGCTTTCCAACCCCCAACGATCAGCTGATAGTAGACACTTTGGAAGTGCTGTGCATGGGGCTTTGCAGGCAGTGCTAATCAGCGGTGCCTGCAAAGCCCCGCTTTAACTGTCCCACACCTGATGCCATATATAATGTCAGGAGAAGTGCAGGTGGGTGTAGCTACCCACCCCTATTGGAGACAAATGCCATTGTGTGGTGCACTTTAATTCCCTCCCTCTCAGCTAGCTGATGAACACAGCACTGGGCCTGTAAAGCATATTCATGCCCAGGATCATACTATGGAACAGAATCACAGCATGGGGAGGCAACCCCAACACCACCTTGGGAACTCATGGAGCTGAAGTCACACACAAAGTGTTGGCAACAGATATAGAAAAACAGCAGGGGTTCCATGAATAACTGGCAGCAAACTATGTGGAAAAGAGGGTGAGAAACTTAAAATTCAATTTCAAATCAGTGGGAAACTCGAAAGACTGGTGATTTACAAAAAGCCGAAGTTAAAGTGCCTTTCTCCCAAATTCTGCATAGTTTGCAAGCTCTTTCACAAAGCGCTCATAATCACTCTAAATTATTTAGACATTCTTTATGTTTAAATAATGTTTAGCAAATCTGTATGCTAACTTTGTGTCAAGAATAAATCTGTATGACCTGGTTCATACTAGCTGGCAGCCAGCCAGCCACATTGAGTGCCATCAAGCATGTTTTAATATCTTAAAACTGTAAGCCATCTTAGATGTCGTGGAAGAAGTGGTGTCAGTGTGTGTGTATTAAATAAATGAATAATAAAGTTGCATAATGATGACAGCTCAGATAAAGGATCACTGCAACCACACAAATCATACTCCTTGAGCTAAAAATACAGCCTCCATGAAGAGGCACCCATTGATACAAACAGCACCTCCATACAGGCCTAGAGTCAGCATGTCACGCGGACTGGTAGCTGCCAGGATAGGGGCTGGTCCCGTCTCTGTGTATGGAGCTTCTGACCTCAAACTCAGCAGTCCAGAGACAGTTAATTTAGGCTGCCTAATTTATGAGAACCATTCCCCCTGGCTGAAGGTATGGGAACTTCTGTTAGCTTGCCAACAGACTAAACTTCTTTGGGTCCGTTAATTTTTCGTTGAAAGTATTTTCCCAGACCACCACGGTCCCGCCCCCCCCCCCCAAAATGCATTGCTTAAAAAACTTACCTCAAGCAAAGCAAAAGTCTGGAAAAATTTAAGTGTCTTTTGAATGTTTTTGTATAAGCCTTTGTGTGTTCCTTTTTCCATGTAAAACCGCACCATGGCAATAGCCAAAACCAGCCACCTAGAAAGAGGAGAAGCAGTATTCTTAATGGAATAATGAATTTGTGCAGTTAACTTATTTCTTACCAGACCTACTACCAAGCAGCACTACTTTCCAGTCAGGCCTTTGAAGCAGGAGTCCAGCACCCCATTCCAAAGCATGAGCAGAATGGCCTCCCAAACTTTTTGGCTTACCGCATTTTGAAGTAAATGACATGAAATATGTTGCCGTCGAAACAGCAGCTCCCCTATAAACTCCACTAAGCTCAGAGCGTAAATTACCTCACTGCACCCTTGACACAAAATCTCATCTACCTCAGCTGAACATTTACCACATTTAATAGAACTGCTGCAATTACAAAAGTTTCCTCACAGATACTTAGGCTCATCTGCATAGTTTGTGGTAGGATTAGAACCCCAGTGGGGGGGGGGTGGATTCAAGAACTCTGTTCAGCAAAGTTCTTTCTTTCTATACTGTATTTACACTGGTCTGTCACCACACTGCTTTTATTCACTGCTTCTCAAGGATCGAAAGTAGAGGCAGGGGAAGAAGGAGCAGGCAGGAAGAAAAAGGAGTGTACTCATGTCTGTAGTAAATGGTTTGATGCAGGGGTGAAGAGAATGCCCTGTGGGGGAAAGAGTGTCTCTGTGTGTGACAGTTTTAGACCTCTGGTCACTGGGAGAAGAGAAAGGAGGAATTGGAGCAGGGGCAGGTCGAACAGAGTGGAGGTAAACGCGGCATTTGGAGGAATGTGGGATAATAGGGGAGGGAGGTGTGAGAGAAGAGAGTTTTAAGGCTTTGGTGATGGGGGGGGAAGAAAACGGGAGGCACAAAATTGGAGAGGGGGCAGATGGAAGTGAATTGAATTAAAAGGGACATGTGCTGTGTAGGAGTGAAAGGGGGCACTGGAAAAAAATAAAGAGGACTATTTCAGTGTTACTTCCTTTTTACTGTACTCAAACTTCCATTCCTCAGTTGCCTCACATGAGGGAGATAAAGGATTAAGAACCCTCAACTATTCCATAGTACTTTCATACCTAATACCATGTGTTGTCCAACAGGAAGTTCCAGATTCAATGTAGGAATTACTACCAAGCAAACACCTGTATATGTACAGCATCCGTCAACTGAACTTTCTCCATCTCTAACTCTTGCTCTTGAGATTGTATTCATCTTAAAGATATAGTAACATAATGCTGGGTGGGTGTGCAAAGGAGATTGTATAATGGAAGAGAGGAAGAGGCATGGAAATAGCGGGGAGCGTGGTCTGTAGGCAAGAGGAAGGGGGTTGAGAAAAGGCAGGATGGAGAAAACAGAAAGTAAAGGTGAAAATGGGGGGGTGCAAAGGCGGCTGCAAAAAGGAGGGAACAGGAAGCATGAAAAGGGAGGCGGAGATGAAAGCAGGGGTACAAAAGGGGCTGCAGAATAGGAGGGAACAGTGGCTTTATAATTGGACAGAAGACAAAAAGGGTGTTTAGTTGTTGCAATGTGTCATAGGAGGAAAATGTAAGAGGTTACCATGGAGGGCGTCTGCGAAAAGGAGGGCTGCAGAAAGGGAGATCAGCTATAGAGCTCACTGGACACACTCTCTTAGCCTCACCCAGTGCTATTTTTCTCGAAAAAAGAAACGCCAGAACTCACCATGAACACCTCTCTCATTCTCTTAGAATGGCAATGGCGCCCACCTGAGAGGTGCCGGAACTGAGTTCCTGTAGTTCCTCCTGGGGAAAAAGCCCTAGGCTCATCTATCTCACAGGTTTGTTGAATAATTTATGTTGCTTTGCACTACTGAATGAAAGGTGGGATATAAATGTAATAATATATATTTTAATGAGAAATTCCTTCCATAACTGATATAAGACCCCTTAGGTGTTCAAAGGAATGTGTGAGAGCTCAGACATGTAGGAGGTTGTACTGGGTCTGCGCTGGACATCTATGTGCGTACCAGCCCTGGCCACACCTCTCCTGACCTGTGCTTTGCTGAATATGGTTAGAACCCACCCTTGACTGGGGAAGCCTGACTATGCAGAATTCCTGATCCCAATGAGCATTCTAAGCACCTTCAACCCAAAGCATCTGAAATCCCCCTTCAGACCTTCACATACTGAAAGCAGAGCTAGAACATGTGTGGACATTGAGCGGTAAGGCTTGTGAATATAACTCCCTATCCTTTAGACCTACACGTGCTCATCTGGACACCCAAAAAGTGCTACCGTATTTAAAAAAGGCATTCATTCCACATGTAGGTTTCCTTGCGAAACATCTAGAAACCATGGTCTCAACCCCAGTCCAAAGTCCAACCAGGGCTTTTTACTCTAGTTCTGGAATACAAGATGTTGAGGCCAGGGTTTGCTCAAATTCCCATGGCCAATCCAACACAAAGAGCCACTCTTCCAATTCAACTTTCCTATGATAAGCGTGCAATAGGATTTCAAGTTCCATCCTGCTAAGGCAGCTGTTGTTTATCAGAACTGTGGTGTGCATTCAGAAGGTCCATGATCAAAACAAAAAGCAAATACAAGACGCCTTGTTCCATAATGATGAATGTCTATGGCACTTCTATACCAACTACCCTGGATTCTGCAGCTCCTGTAGTTCCTCTTCAGGCTGAAATTTCACATACACAGCCCTCTTGGTCTTGTGATCTGCATGTGGGAGGCGCTTCTGAGAATGCTGTTGCTTACTAGCTGACATAGCACAGATGGACCAGCTCCTACAGACACTGAAGATGTGCTAGGTGAAAGGCACCAGCATGTTCCCCTAGTCCTCCTGGTTACAAAAGAACGAAAGAAGAGCCCAGAGAGACTCATCCAGCATTCTGGTCTCACAGTGGACAATCAGATGCCTACAGGAAGCCAAGAAGTAGGACATGAGCACAAGAGCCCTCTCCCACTTGTGACCATTGGGAACTGGTTTTCAGAGGCATACTACCTTGGATACTGACGTTGGTCCTTAGCCATCATGACTAGTTGTCAGTGATAGCCTTATCACTCATGAATTTGTCTAATCCCTTTTAAAGCCACCTAAGTTGGTGGCCATCACTACACCCTCAGTCAGTGAATTCCATAGTTTAACTAGGTATTTTACTTCCTTTTGTCTATCCTGAATATTCCAATATTTGGATTCATTGGATGAACCAATGGGAAAGTGAGAGAAAAACTATGTCTAGTTTACCCCATACCATGCATAATTTTAAACACCTCTATCAAGCCTTTCATTCACTCACTGTTTTCCCCTTAAACTTAAAAAGCCCCAAAGGTCATAACATTTCTTCATTGGTGTCACGGCCACCCAGGTCTGGTCCCAGCTCACAAGAGACCTCACTCCGTTGCAGCTTATTTACAGGAAAAGTTTATTGAAGATTTCTGCTTCTCGTACAGTTCAGCATTGTGGCCGTACGTCTGCCACGTTAGACCGCTGAAGTCCCCTCTGACTCCTCCCCTCTTCCGCACCAACTTAATAGCCTGGCTCTAGACCACCTCTTCCTCTCCTTTCTTTTCCGCAGGGTCTTCCTGCCCCCCTGGGTTCCCTCTCTCCGTGACTCGCCTGAGGCTGAATCCTCTGCCGCCTCTTCCCCCCTCTTTCTGGCTTTAGGGCCGGGCTCCTCCCCTGAGCTCTCTCCACTTCCGCGCGCCTCTACGTTTGAACTTGGCGCGCGTACGTTGCTGCTGACCTTTCTTTCGACCGCTACACCACCCCCTGCTCTGCTCTCCACCCTTTCCGGCTGAACACCCTGCTCCAACCCCCTCTCTCTGTTCTCTCCTAATCCTGCTCCCTCCGAGAGGCTGACGACTCCACCCCCTTTACTCCGTTCCGGCTGAGACGTCTCTTGCTTCCTCTGTCTTCCACTGGGCTCCTCTCCGCTTCTCCCTTCTCCTCCCCTTTGCTTGATTAAGGTAACCCCCTTTTGAGAATCCTCTGACTCGCTGCTCAGACTCGTGGATTCCCTCAGAATTCCGTCATCTTCTTCCTCATCCTTCTGCCCCTCCTCCCACTCGCTCTCCGTCTCCTCTGTCATCTCCTCCTCTCTCCCAGAAACCCTGACATCCATCCCCCCCTCGAAGCCCCCCCTTCCCCCCTCCCGCTCGCCGGGGACCGGTTGTGGAAACTGCGGCTCTTCGGGGGTAGGCTCAGGATACAGGTCGTCTACGTCAATGTTCTCTGCTGGCAGTTCTGTGTAAGTGTATTCGAAGTCGGGTTCTTCCCCCAAATGCTTCTCAGTCTCTGCTTCCATCGCTACTTCCTCCGGTGCTGCCCGCCAAGGACCTATCAGCCACCTCTTACGCCATTCCTCCTCTGGCTGCTCCTCCCACCAATAAGGGGTTTCCGTGTCCACCCCCGAGCACGATCCCCTGGGCGGGCTTGATTCTGGTGTTCCTTCCTCGGGGGAAGAGAAACCCCTGAACGTGCTATCTGACAATGTGGGTGTGAAAAGCCAGTCATCAAAGTACTCAGCTGGCATGGGTCTATGTGGGAAAAGTGCATGGAACTCTTCTTTCAAAAGGGGTTCGTCTAACTCGTAGCTTGGCACCCAACTATTAGCAGCGGCTGGTGTGCCCTCCCTGGCGAGAAAATATTCAACTCCCTCCTCCCCCCATCTCGAGTCCAGTATCTCTGTGACCTCGTTAAGAGGTTCTGGTCTTGGCGATTCCCCCCTCTCAGGCGCCCTCCTACGTGGCTCTGGGGGTGCTCCTGACTCTTGAAACCTGTGTGGGGTTTTGTAGGGAGTGAGCACCGACCTATGAAAGACCGGGTGCACCCTGGAACCTTCCGGAAGGGCTATACGAAAAGCCACCGGATTGATCTTAGCCTCAACTTGATATGGCCCTAGCTGCCTGTGTCCTAACTTCTTCTTGGCCAATGACCTGGCCGGCATCGCGTGGGCTGCTAACCACACCCAGTCCCCAACCTGGATGTCCTCTCCCGCCCTCCTGTGCTTATCGGCCTGCACCTTATACGCCTGTTTTGCCAGCTCCAAATGTCTCCGCAGCTCCTCGTGCACCTCTTGCAACTCCGCTGCAAACTGGTCGGCATCTTGAGGCCCCCCCCCTCCTGGTGCCGCAAATCTCGGGAAGGTTCTGGGATGACGGCCATTGTTCGCGAAGAAAGGCGTCACCCCGGTGGAAGCGTGTTTCGTGTTGTTGTAGGCGAATTCAGCCATCGGCAGATAGTCCACCCACGCCGCAGGTCGCTGGTTGGCGTAGCACCGCAGGTACTGCTGCATGATCGCGTTGACCCTCTCCGCTTGACCGTTGGTTTGTGGATGCCTCGCCGATGTCAGGTTGATTTTGACGTGCAAGATGCCCAGAAGCTTTCGCCAGAAAGTGGAAACAAACTGGCGCCCCCTGTCGGACAAGACGGACTGCGGAAGTCCATGCACTCTGAAGACGTGATCGATGAAGAGCTTTGCGGTCTGTTCTGCCGTCGCCACCTTGGCACAAGGGATGAAGTGCGCCATCTTGGTGAACAAGTCCACCACCACTAACACCGCCGTCTTACCTCTGGAGCTGGGCAGGTCTGTAACAAAGTCCAACGCTACCCTCTCCCATGGTTGCTGCGGTGTCTCCAGCGGTTCTAGCAATCCCGCCTGCTTCTGGTGCACTGGTTTGGACCTCTGGCAGATATCACACCTGGCGACGTAGTCCGCCACCTCTCCTCTCATCTGGGGCCACCAAAAGTCTCTAGCCACCAACTCCATCGTCTTTTCTTTGCCGAAATGGCCTGCACTAGGGGCGTCATGCAACTGTTGCAGAACCTTGGCTCGAAGATCGTCGGTGGGCACGTAAAGGGCACCCTTACGAGTCAAAAGTCCATCTTGTAATTGAAACTCATCGTTGTGTCGCGACCCTCCGCGTAGCTCCTCCATCTTAGACTGTGCAAACTGATCCCTTTGCAACGCGCGTCGCACCGCGTCCAGGTCGACTGCGATGGTAGCGCACGTCCACGCCTGCGGTGCGAAAATGTGCTTTGCTGCGATTGGAGCTGCTTCCTCCAAGTATTGCGGCTTTCGGGACAGCGCGTCTGCAATAACATTGGAGTCTCCTGGGATGTATTCTATTTTGAAGTCGAAGTCCGCAAAGAACTCCGCCCAGCGCATGTGTCGCTGGGTCTGCAACTTAGCCGTCCGCCAATACTCTAAGTTCTTGTGATCCGTGCGGACCTGCACCGTGTGCTTGGCTCCTATTAAGAAGTGTCGCCACGCTTTGAAAGCTGCATGAATGGCCAACAACTCCCTGTCCCATATGGTATAATTGCGCTCCGTCTTGCTGAGCTTCCGGGAGTAGAACGCACCCGGTCGCCAGTTGCCTTGTGAATCCTCTTGCAAAAGAACGGCCCCAACCGCTCTATCCGACGCATCGGTCTCTACCCGCATGGGTCTGCCGGGATTCACGTGGAGCAGCTGCTCTTCGGAGGCGAAAAGACCCTTAAGCGTCCGGAAGGACCGCTCCGCTTGTTCGGTCCAGACGAACTTCTTCTTCTTGGAACTGAGGGTGTCAGTGATCGCCGCCGTCGCGTTCGCAAAACCTTTAATAAACTTGCGGTAAAAATTGGCAAAGCCGATGAACCTCTGGACCTCTTTCCGATTTCGAGGGCTTTTCCAGTCCAACAGCGCTTGAACCTTAGCCCTGTCCATGGCCAGTCCCTCGTCGGACAACTTGTAGCCAAGGAAATCAACCTCTCTGACATCAAACTGGCACTTTTCCAACTTGGCGTACAGCCTGTGTTCCTTCAGCCTCTGCAGGACCTCCCTCACGTCCTTATCGTGATCCTCCGGCGATTCCGAGAAAATCAGGATATCGTCGAGAAAGCAGACACACTTTTTGTAGAGGAGACCTGCTAGCACGTGGTGCATAAATGCTTGAAAAACGTGGCTGCCATTTTGGAGGCCGAAAGGCATGACTCTGTATTCGTATGTGCCCAGAGGGGTGAACATGGCGGTCTTCCACTCATCTCCTTTCCGGATGCGGATGAGATTGTAAGCTCCACGTAGGTCCAGCTTGGTGAAAATCTTGCCCCTCCTGACGGTCGCTAAAAGGTCGTCAATCTTGGGCATGGGGAAAGCTTTGGGCTTAGTCAAGCTGTTGATGAACCTGTAATCCACTATAAGCCTTTTTTGGGGCGTGTCCTTCTTCTTCACAAAGAAAACAGGGCTGCCTCCCGCTGCTTTAGATTCCTGGATGAAACCGCGCTTGAGGTTATGGTCTATGAACTCCCGAAGCTCTTGCATTTCGTCCTCCGACATGGAGTACAGCTTGGCAGCAGGCAATTGCGCCCCTGGCACTAAATCAATCGCGCAGTCGTAAGGTCTATGAGGCGGCAACTTGTCAGCTTCCTTCTCACAGAAAACCTCCAAGAAGTCCTGGTACTTGTGAGGCACTGTTTGCACCATACCCAGATGCAATGGCTGCTCAGCTTCTCCTCCCTGATCGGTCTGAAAGCAATGCTGAGCACAATACGATGAACAAAAGTTGATCTGCCTCTGGTACCACGCAACCGCGGGACTGTGCCTCTCCAGCCAACTCATGCCTAACACGATGGGTGTGTCCGATAAGTGGGTGACATTGAAACTAATAAGCTCTCGATGGTTGCCAATCTGCATCATCATGGGAGGGGTTTGCTGCACCACTTGCCCCCCCAGCAACTTCCTGCCGTCCACCGTGACCACGTTCAGAGGCGTCGTTGCAGGCAGGAGCGCCATGTTGTGCTGCTTAACGAACTGCAGTCCCATGAAGTCGGCGTTGCTTCCCGAATCGATCGTTATTGGAACCTCGAGGAGTCTCCCATCAGGCAACTGGAGTGTTGCTGTGAGCAGAACTGCCGGTTTGGGAGGCAAAGGGTCCACGCTCTGCAGTGATGCTGGGGGCTTGTCTACAGATCCGCCTGGCTGAGCCCCAGTAGCTCTGCTTCCAGCCAGGCACTGTCGTTTCCCTGAAGCTGCTCCCCTGGTTGCACCTCTGCTGTTACAGTTGCCAGCGCTGCAGTGTGCTTCTGGAGCCTCTGGGGGCACTCTTTCGCCATATGGTGCGCACTGTCACAGATGTAACACTTCCTGGTTCCTCTAGGAGGCTTCGCTTTGGCTGCACCAGGGACAGGGCTCTGGGATGGCTTCTGAGCCCTAGCACCACCAATCTCCATTGGCTCCTCTCTGTCCTTCCCCATTGGCGAGGGGTGCGCACGGCTGAAGTCCCTGTGCCCAAAAGGGAGAGTCCTTGCTTGCGCACGCGCTTGGGGCCCGTCCTCCTCATGCCACGGACGCCCCTCATGTCGAATTCCAAGAGCTAAAGCCCGTTGCACCACGTCTTCTAGGGTCTGGGGTCTGTCCCCCCTAGCGATCTCATCCTTGATGGGGGGGCTCAATCCCTCCCAAAAAAGATCTCTGACCGGTTTACTGTCCTTTGGCCAATCTAAGGCGGTGAGCAATGCAAAAAATTTAGAGTGGTATTGGCGCACAGTCGCTTTCCCCTGCCTCAGCCCGTGCATTTGACGGCGCGCAATGTCCACATCCACAGAGGATTGAAAACAAGAATCCATCGCTTTGATGAACGCAGTTGAATCGCGACGGGCCGGTCCATCTTCGCGCCACAAATTGCGTAGCCAAGCCCTGGCCTCCCCATGCAGGTGCGAAACAATGAACCCCACTCTCTCCTCCTCATCTTTAAAATCGTGACGGAGTAAGTGCAGTGCATATACAACGTCCGCTCTGAAATTGGGATAGTCTTGCAAGTTGCCATGAAAATGCGGAACTAGGGCACCCCCCCTCCGTCCAAGCGCAATGCCCTCCGCTCTGGATCCTGGGGCCCCCGCCTTGTCCGCGCGCTCCCACCTTGCCTGCAAATCCTGGCACGTCTTCTCCAAGTCGTCATTCTTCTTCTGCGAAGCAATGACTGCCGATGTGAGAGCGGTAACCTGATTCCGCAATGCAACCAGCTGCTCCTCAGCGCTCATGGCTGCTCCCGTTCGTGAGCTTCGCAAAAAAAAATTTTTGCTTTGAGAGAGGGGACTTACTGTCACGGCCACCCAGGTCTGGTCCCAGCTCACAAGAGACCTCACTCCGTTGCAGCTTATTTACAGGAAAAGTTTATTGAAGATTTCTGCTTCTCGTACAGTTCAGCATTGTGGCCGTACGTCTGCCACGTTAGACCGCTGAAGTCCCCTCTGACTCCTCCCCTCTTCCGCACCAACTTAATAGCCTGGCTCTAGACCACCTCTTCCTCTCCTTTCTTTTCCGCAGGGTCTTCCTGCCCCCCTGGGTTCCCTCTCTCCGTGACTCGCCTGAGGCTGAATCCTCTGCCGCCTCTTCCCCCCTCTTTCTGGCTTTAGGGCCGGGCTCCTCCCCTGAGCTCTCTCCACTTCCGCGCGCCTCTACGTTTGAACTTGGCGCGCGTACGTTGCTGCTGACCTTTCTTTCGACCGCTACACCACCCCCTGCTCTGCTCTCCACCCTTTCCGGCTGAACACCCTGCTCCAACCCCCTCTCTCTGTTCTCTCCTAATCCTGCTCCCTCCGAGAGGCTGACGACTCCACCCCCTTTACTCCGTTCCGGCTGAGACGTCTCTTGCTTCCTCTGTCTTCCACTGGGCTCCTCTCCGCTTCTCCCTTCTCCTCCCCTTTGCTTGATTAAGGTAACCCCCTTTTGAGAATCCTCTGACTCGCTGCTCAGACTCGTGGATTCCCTCAGAATTCCGTCATCTTCTTCCTCATCCTTCTGCCCCTCCTCCCACTCGCTCTCCGTCTCCTCTGTCATCTCCTCCTCTCTCCCAGAAACCCTGACAATTGGTCATTTTGGTTACCTTTTTTCGTACCTTCCCCAGTTCAGCTCTATTGTTTCTGAGGTGCAGGGATTAGAACTGCATAAAGTATTTCATGTGTAGTTGCACCACAGATTTGTATAACAGTATTATGTTATTGGTAGTTTCCTACTGCCCCTATCAATTGCTTTCCTAATGATCTGCAACACATAATTCACCTTATTCACAGCTGCAAAGGGCTGACATTTTCATCACACTATTTGCTAAGAACCCTCCACCCAAAGTTCTTTTTTCTGGTGGTTAGTCACCACCAGTTCAGAATCCATTATGATGCAAAGTACGGATTTGTTTATTTTTGTCCCTACATGCATCACTTTATATTTACTTGCATTAAGCCACATTTGCAATTTTGTCCAAATTTGTTTGGACATTTGCAATTTTGTCCAAATTTGTGCAATTTTGAGAGTCCCATGGACTGCAAGAAGATCAAACGTATCCATTCTTAAGGAAATCAGCCCTGAGTGCTCACTGGAAGGACAGATCGTGAAGTTGAGGTTCCAATACTTTGGCCACCTCATGAGAAGAGAAGACTCCCTGGAAAAGACCCTGATGTTGGGAAAGATGGAGGGCACAAGGAGAAGGGGATGACAGAAGATGAGATGGTTGGTCAGTGTTCTCGAAGCTACAAACATGAGACTGACCAAACTGCCTGACCAAACTGACCAAACCGGGAGACAGTGGAAGACAGGAGTGCCTGGCATGCTCTGGTCCATGGGGTCACGAAGAGTCGGACACGACTAAATGACTAAACAACAACATTGCAATTTTAATGCCTATTCACTCAGATCCTTTGAAACTCCTCACAATACACACATACTGAAAAACCACACTTTCAATAATTTCATGCCACATTTCCTACAGTATATGAAGAGCACTTTCAAGTAGGGGAAAAAAATGCATACTGTGAACCCCTGTGTTGGTGTCTCATGCAAGACACGTTTAGCATATGCACGGCTTGTGGAAGTGCCAGACCAGCCATGCATTTATTATTCCACTTATTTATATCCCTCTTTTCCTTCCCAGGAGATTACCCTTCCCATTTTATGGCTGCAACAACCTTGTGAGGCAGGTTAGGTTAGACTGAGGGACAGGGACTCAGGGTTGCCCAGTGCGCTGCTCTCCAAGGTCCCAATCCTTAACCACTATACCACAACGGTGTTAATGTATATCTTTACATTTAGCACGGCCAGCATGGGGGGAGGAGGTGCAACAAAATCCTTAGTGCAGCAGCCACGTCTAGTTGGCTCGGGAGGAAGCTGCCCATAGAACAAGAGAGCTTTGCCGCCTCTCTGCTCTTTGATTTGAGTCCAGCACACTTTGCTGGGCAGCACACTTCAAGGTGGCACAAGGCTCTTCTGTTTTGGGGGGTGGCTGAGGGGCTGGCTTGTGGCGTAACCCGCCGTCTGTCCCTGCTCGGCTTCTGGCACGGCGGGCAGGTGTTCTCCGGAGGGCCCAGCAGCCTGCGCTCCTGCGGGAGTGGGAGGGGAGCGCGGCTCGCTCGCCTGGGGAAGCAAGCGGCCGCCAGTGGCCGAGCGGGGATGCGTCTTGCGCGGCAGCCGCCGTAAATTATGCCGAGGGAAGCAGTCTGCCCCATGCAGCCGCCCC
Source organism: Podarcis melisellensis (assembly GCF_964234715.1). Classification (NCBI taxonomy): domain Eukaryota; kingdom Metazoa; phylum Chordata; class Lepidosauria; order Squamata; family Lacertidae; genus Podarcis; species Podarcis melisellensis. The sequence continues at coordinate 36,659,284 of NC_138544.1, forward strand.
AGTGCACCCCCGCCCGGCATTCCGGGCTGCGGCTATACTTAACCTCTGCGGCGGGTTAGAGGCATGACGTGCTCGCCTTGCTGGGAGGCTGCACCGTATTAGGAAATGCAGGCAAGCCAGAGCTTCGCCCCCCCCCCCGCGGCCGCCGCCCTTCTGCGCCGCCCGCCGCCCCCCTGGTCCGAGGGCTCCCCGGCTGCCCCTCTCTCCTCCCCGGGCGAGTGGGCGAGAGAGCAGCCGGCGACAGAGCCCCGGCCCCGCCGCTCGGCCAGCTCCGCCGGGCGCGCGCTCTCCCTCCCTCACTCACCCCGCCGTCATGGTGATGTTGTAGAAGATGAGCCAGGCGGTGGTGACGGAGCCGCGGCGCCGAGGGGCGGCCGCCTTGCCGCTCTCCTTCTCCTCCAGCGAGCCGTTGCCGGCTCCGCCGTCCTCTTCGCTGGACGCCATGCTTTCCCTCCCCGGAGGCCAGGCGGAGACAGACGGACACACGTGGGGGGCGGCCGGAGGAGGCGGAGGCCAGGCGGAGGCGGAGTCGGGCGCGCAGGCAGGCAGGCAGGCAGGCAGGCAGCTGGCTCTGGCGCTCGCCCCATCCGTCTTCGCTGAGCCCGGCGGCAGCTGCTGCTTGGACAGCTGCTCGGAGGCTTCGCCCGGCCCCCTCCCGGCCGCGCAGGGGCTCCGGAGGATACCAGAGACCCGGCCGCCTCTGTGCGCCAGGATGACGAGACTCGCCTCTCAAGCTGGGACTCGTCCGCACCCTTCCCGCGCCACGTTGCTCTTTCACTCGAACAGGACCATCCTCTTGGACCATCTTCCTTGACAAGTGTGGTGGAAATATGCATTTATTTTATTTTTAATTATTTTTAAAATAAAACATATTGTTGCACGCCCAGCGTTTGGCTTCCTTGCAGTGAGGGACAGTAGAGACTGTGTTGTCTTTAGGGTATATGGTTTATTTACACATGTATAGGGTATATGGTTTATTTACACATGTATACAACTTGCCATGGTTCACAGCATTAACATCCCAGAAGGTCTTGCTTCTCCCATTGTCACAGCTTTGGATTCAAGCAGAAATCAGGCATGGCTCTCACTCGCCTGTCTATAGCCCAGCTTTCTCACTGAACTCAACTCTGGCTTTTGTCCTTCTCACTACCAGCCCCCATCAGCCACCCAGTAGAAAGCAACTTCCTTTCTTATACTAAGGACCACTACTTAGGGTGATTAACTCACCAAGAAACTTGCCTGGCTCCTTCAACAATGGAATCTCCCAAACACACAATATTTATAAATTACTAACCCATATGAAATATCAAGGTTTTTCACATGCATATGGTTGGCCACTGTGAGAATGCAACATATAGGACAGGCCTTTGGTTGGACCAGCAGGACCCTTCCTCTATTCCTAATGCAATGGTTGCCAAACCATTTCCCCCCATGGACCTCTTGAAAATTGCTTGATGGTCTTGGCAGACCACTCACTGGTTCTTCTGCAATTGTAATCTGCTGGGCTAGGTGCTGTATGATTTTTAACTGTATTTTTGTTGCTTCTTCTATTTCTTACATTTTATTGTCTTAGGTTTAGATTAGAATTCAAATTGTAATACAATAAAATGCAATATGAGAAATAAAAAAGGAATACAAATCCATTTATAAATTAATATAATATCAGCATGCTGCAGACCACATGAATTAAGATAAGGGAACACAGCTGGGGAATACACGTGCACCCAGAGAGACTGAACATGTGTCAAATATTCTTTTTTAATGTGCAAAGCAATTCTAATATAAAACAGATTCATGAATTTTTGTTTCTGGCTCATCCTAAAGTTTCTTTCCTATAGTATTTCCAGGAGTGAACATTAGGACATCCTAGCTGAAAAATGAAATTGGCACTCTTCTGTCTCATTGAACATGTGTTTCTGCCCTTAAGCTTATGCCCAATAAGAAGGGCAGACAGCAAATCATTCAGCAAACACCTTAATTATAAGAGTATAGGATCCCTAACTACGCCAAAGCCTGAAGAGTGAGTGTAACAATTTGCCACAGTACATACTGCTAAAGTAAAGAGAAAGAGGGAGGAGAAGGATATACCTGTCCTGTCCTGAGTAAGCTGAACCCAAGTCAGCTGTGACCTCCATGCGAGAGTTATGCCCTCCCTCTCAATATCCTATAACAGCAAGGCTACAGTGTCTCTCACCCGTTCCTTGGTCCATGATCCAGCAGCACTGTGGGCAACAATGTAAGCTGCTGTCTGGCCATATCCCTGAGGCTCAGGCATGCTGGACAGCTCCCAGAAATGTCAGGTGCTGCAGCTTTCAATCTGCTGGCCACTAGCTTGTGCCAGGGACGGAGGCGGGAAATGGAGTTTCCATGCTTCCTTCTTGCCTAGCCCAGCCAGAGTTTGCCCAATAATGAAATATCATATCATATATTCATTTAGCCCATTTTCTTTGCGAGTGATGGCTGTCCCTGATGTCATAGTTTCTCCTGATTGTTGAGAGAGAGCGTGTGTGCATACAGGTTTTCTATGCATTGATTCAGGTCCCACTTGCCTAGTCCAGCCTCCGCATCCTCACCTGGCGGACCAGGCATCCTTACACACCTAGAACCCAGGAGATCTCATTGGAGGGGGACGCAAGGGGCTTTCCTAAGCGCGCCTGAAGGGCCTTTTACTCCATCGACACATCCACACAACCCTGCCTGACAATCAGAAGCAGGGTTGGGAAACTTGGGGCGGGGGGGGGGGGAGAAAAACGACCGCTTTTTCCCATGCGCTTCCCGTCGGGAAGCCTCGCCGTGCCCGCCTCGCCGTCAGGCAAGTGCGGTGGACACCTCTTTTTCTCCGCCGCTCCCCGTCATGCACCGCGCGCCCGGAAGCGTCGGCGACTGAGGAGAACCAAGCGGACAGAGGGAGCGCGAGGAAGAGGAGGAGGAGGGGGAGTGGGGGGCGGAGCCTAAGCCGCCGCGGGGCCTCGCTCCGTCAGTCGCTGCGCTGAGGCGTCTGTGGCTGTTTGTTGTTTTCCGCCCAGGAGGGGCGGCAGGGAAGCTCGCCTCGCTCAGCCGCCGCCGCCGCCGGTCTCCCCCCGCGCCGCCCTGGGAAGATGCCGCTCTTCACCAGCAACCCCTTCGACCAGGATGTGGGTGAGTCAGGGAGGAGGCCCGGGCAGTCAGCCGCCTCAGTCTGGGCCCGACCCACAGATTCCCCCTCGCCCTCCTGCCCCATCGCCGTCCTCCGTCCTGGGTGCGACCCCCTCCCCATCTCCCCTCGACCCGCCTCCCACCTGCCTTTCTTCTCCCTGCACGAGGGTCCCGCCTCGCCTTTGTCAAGTTCCCTTTCCCATATGTCAGGCGGGGTGGGGCTTAGCTCTTGAAGGGCGCGTCATGTGTCTTTCCATCGCCTTTATTTCCATCTTTTAAAGCTGTTAGGAGCTAAGAGAGGACAGGGGGTTTCTTCCCCACCCCACCACGCCACACTTCTTTATTTTCCAGGTGTTGTTTTTTTTTTAAAATTAATGTTAAAATCCGCCCCAGAGCTCAGGAAATGTGTAGGTTGGTTCTCTTTTTATCGCTGCAGCATATCTTAGGAGGTAGCTTAAGTTGACAGAGTGTGACTTGCCCAAAGATAAGTACATTCACAAGTTATGTGTTCTTTCTTTACATAAATTGGTTACACTTGGTAGCTCTCGGCTCTTTCTATCTCCCACTAAAATAATTCCTCATTGAGTGCCTATCAAGTAACTCTTTGTTGTTGTTCCTGTTATTACAGGAATTCTGCTTCAGAATTCCTGTAATAAGACAGATGTGTTTTTTAGATAGGCTGCATACACATCATACATTTAAAGCCCTGACGCCCCTCCTGGGAGAGGGGAGAATCCTGGGAACTGCAGTTTTCTTCATTCACATGTGCAGTTCTCAGCATTCTCAACAAACTATGGTTCCCAAGGTCCGCCAAAGGGGAAGTAATGGGCTTTAACTGTGTGCAGCTTCCAGTTCTAGTGGTTTGCCAGGCGGTATTTGCTCTTGTAAACTGTTTTGTAGAAGGTCTTGTGGGTTATAAAATCCTTACCACCTGATTAAAATTACTTGTCATGGATAGGGTTGGCTATGCACCTGGAAGTTATAGCCATCTGTGACCTACCAGTGTGTATACTGTATATATATGGCCAGCTCCCTTTCCCACATACACAGGATCATTGTATGTTATGGTCTGTATGGTACAGTCATAATCTTTCCTACAGTGTCTTCATTGTAGGAATTGTTTAAAATGAGCCACATACTCTGAATTGTTACCCATTTATATTTGGCTTATCTCTAAAACATCTTTGCTTTTTGGTAAGAGAAAGAGGAACTAAAGATCAAAAGGCTTGGGATAGATAGGGTCAATCCTACACAGAACTTAACACTATTGACATTAATATGTTGGAAGCAGCTATATAATATGTAGAGAGGTAGCAGCTTTTGCAGTCGTAGTTTGATGACAACAGAGCTTTAGCAAGATTGTTGTCAGTTGTAAGTTGGAATTCATTCAGCTCATGACTGGCTGACTTTATTATTTATGTAGAGTCATCAGTGATTCATAAAAACATGTGGATATTTGTCACAAGGCCACACCTGTTAATGTGGGATAGTCTGAGGGGAGCTGAAACAAAGTATGAATGCAAAATACAGCTTTTGTATTATGTCTTCACATGCAGAAATCCTGGGGAAACGGTTGTTTCAGAAGAGACTGAATGTCCAGCAAATAAGAACTTCCTTGTTCTGTCACACCAAAGAGGGGCCACTGGATAGCTGAGCACACAGTCTTATTCAGATGTTATTTTTGTATCAAGATTTCCCTGGGGAAAGATTGGGAACAGACAAGTTCATATAGTAACTTTCCTGCCTGTCCTGCACTTTCCTCCCACAGGGGAAGATTAATGTGCCAGCATCAGGGGAACTCCTGTGTTAAAAGAACTGGAATTTTAAGGTTCAAATGTTTGTTTCTCCCACAGTACAGAGAAGCAGGGAGAGGGAGTGAATATGTTTGCACAAGCCTTGAGACCTTCTAGTTTCACAATATGTGTCAAAGGGATGTCCAGATAGGCCCAAGAAGTGGTCAACCAGATGCTGCTGCAAACCTCAGAAATGAGGTGTGATGGATGTAATGTCTGATTCATCATGGATTGCAATGAAGGATTGTGCACTACCATAAAATGCATTGGATTTGTTTAGTATATCTGGTGTAGCTCACTAAGGAAGTTGTCCAGCACTCTAGTATGTTTGAATTGAAGGTAGAAGAAACTGATGACATGTAAAAACATAATGTTTGTTTTTATCAGAGCTTACACGGTGCTTCATTGAATTCCTTCTCTCCCTCTGTCCCACACTGTGTAGTGCTGTATGGATGAACTGCAGTGTCCAAGCAAAGCACTGGGCCTACAAGCTTTCACCCATATCACTTTTCAGAGATTTGTTTCCCTTTCAGATAATTTTTGCTTGTTCTGTTACACATGCTAGGAAACACAGTTTATGATAAACTCTAGTAAGTTTCTAAAACAAGCCAGCTTCAAACCATTAGTTGCAAAGGTGACTTATGTAATTAACCTGTCAGCATTCCTTGTTCAAACAACGTGACAAGCCAACATTCTTTGAAAAGGATACTTCATTTCCACCATAGTTTTTAACATTACTTTGCGAGCACAGTCACTGAACTCAAAAAGCTAACTACAGCACTGTCAAAACTTGGGTTGCAGCTGAATACACACACATTTGTGTGTTCTAGTAAACATGGTGGACCTTACTTTTGAGTAAATATTCATAGTAAAAGGCTGCATCTTTCATTAATAGTAAGTATTTAATTTTGTTTGGGAAGCAACACTGCAGATTGTATTCCTGAGAATGAATTCCATGGAGAAGCTAGAAGAGAAGTCATGTAGCTTCAATATGACTATCTTTTTCTTTCTTCAACTGAAATAGCATCGTGGTGGTGGCCGTGCGGTAGCCATTGCTTTCTTACCAGAGAAAGTTGCTGTTTGTGAACTGGGCTAAACCAGGAAATCTGATCAGTGAAAAAAATACAGTTGTTTAGGTTAGAAGAGGGCAGAAAGTAGATCAGGATTTGCAATAGATTGGCAAGGATTCCATACTTGGTTGTTAATTGCAACAACAAAATGTCTTTTCCACCTATATTAGGCTGCTTTAATAAAGAAAGTTGACTGGGATTGGGGTTTCATATGAAAGGACTGGGAGTTCAGTTCTGGTAGTGAAAATAAAGTTCAAAGCCCAAAAGGTATTCGGAAATGCACCCTGTTATTTAATTATCACTGTATATATTTTGCATGTGGCACTGGTAGATCCTTGTGTGGAAGTAAAACAAACAAAGTAGATCCAACAGGCCTGAAGTCTTGCCAGCTCTAGTTTACATCACAAGCCTGTGGGCAGAGTTTGATCCTTTTAAATGTAATTATTTTAATTAAATAAAATAAAGCCACAAATTAATTTAGTGCTGCTTTGAATAATGTGTTGGTGTTACCATAGTATACAGCATTTATTATTTTTTAAATTACTAATACCAGGGATTATAGAAATAATGCAGTGTTACATATTTTTAGTTATACCACCATTGGGCTTCTGGCCTTTTTTGGTGTTCAAGCACTTCAGGCCTGTGATGGCAGTCAAATGCTATTAAACCCACAAGGCTCACGTGCCTTATTCCTGGGTCCTTGAATGCTATCTTACATTTTTTAAAAATGTATAGGTTTTAACTTTCAGTTAGAATATTTAAGGTGGCTTTTTATTGCAAGGATTTATTTTGTTACAGGTTTGTTTATTGTGGACAGCTGGTGCTTGACCTAATTACTGTTGGATATGTATTAGTGTTGGTAGACAGGACAGTGCTTTGTTCTTCCTCTCCTACTAGAGCAGTGAGCCAGTCTGGGCTGATAGCAGTATTAGCATCTTGCAGGTTTACTATAGTCTGGAAAGTTTCAAAGGCAGAAATGCTGTTTTCTGTCATTAGTCCTGGTTGAGGGAGGTAAGCATTTTTGTTTAGTGAGTATTTACTTTAACTTAAATGGCGATAATGTCTGTCTTTGGGCAAGCCATGATGATATTTAGATGCAAAAGCTGGATTGGATATTAAAGTTATCAAAGACCCTAGCACACAGTACAAAATGGTTTATTTTAATAATTCCTATACTAATAATTTATTTAAAATATTTTTAACTTTGTTGTGTGTGAAATATTATATTGAAAGATTAAGCAAAAGAATGATAAGCTTGTGAAAGATACATGAGAATGAAAGCATGTGCCCAACTGCCATAGTGCTGAATTGCTGGTTTCCTGGCAGAGCAGGATGTGCAGAACGGTCTCAGCTGCCTCAGCAGACTTTCAAGGGAAGGAACAGTAATGATAAGAAAGCAGTCTAATTCAACCCAGCCCCTGCCAAGACCCCACATGTCTCTTGTGCCTATAATACTGTTCAGTCTGCTCTATATCTTGGAAATAAGGCAGGCGACAAACTGTAATACATTCTTCAGATTATCAGTCTTGGAAGTTCTAACAAGTCATAAGACAGCTTTCTGACTTCTTCCCAGATTTTTTTTGGGTGGGGTGGATGGTGTAGTTTAATTTTTAGTAGAGCTGTAGCTTCATCTGGCTGTGTGCTAGTAGGAGGGAATTGGTTTGGAAAGGAAAATATTATGTGTGTGCATAGCTGTCAACCAGAGGTTTCTTGAAGAACCAGAGCCATATAAGACTGTGTCCAAGATTGTTTGGAAAGCATTCTAGCCAGCTGACGTTACAAAAAAATAAATCTGTCAATGAATTCACAAAAATAGTCTTGCTCATTGCAGAAGCAGCACTAACATTATACTGATACCAGATTTTTGATTTCTTTGTAGAAAGTCATGAAAAGTTTATTATGCAAATCAAACCTTTACATTAGCTATTATCACCTTAATCCTGTTTTTAATGCATATTTAGGATTGTATATTGGGTATATAACAAACTTAGGTTTTACAACTTAACGCTACCCCAGGACATACAGCAAATGGTTTATTTTTGGTAGTTTCTTTCCACTTGTAGCTATGTGGGATGCCATAGCATATGTATTGCAGAACACCTGAGGAATCTTTAAGGGCTTAAGTTCATTATGTACAGCCAAGTGTTGTGACTTGGAGGAAAACTGTTTTCTTTCCCCCCCTAGAACTCTATGTATTTAGAGGCTGAATTAGCAAACTGGGCCAGCTAACGATAGCACGGGATTATCCAATCAGTTATAAAATGTTGCAACATCTGGGAGTAGTGATACTACTGAATTTCAGAAACAGGAATGAAACCGTGAACTGAAGGTTTTGGTCATTGCTACTGCCTCTGGAACCAAGTCCATTCCCCCATTGCAGGACTGATATGAAAGATGATTGATTTGTCATTCTCCTTCCCCTTTCTCCAAACATATCCTTAGGAAAGAGAATGACAGTATGGAGGACTCCTGGAAGTAGAGAGTTTCAAGCCTTGCCTGAGGCCTCCAATGCTGAGAGCTGCTCCCCATTGCTGTCCCTGCTTGTAAGGCAGTGATGGAGACCCCTTAATTAAGATGATGATGATTTCTTAATTCTCATAAGCCTGAGCCAGAAATGGTGGGAGTCCCAACATCTGGAGGGCCACAGGTTCTTCAACTCTGTTGTAAAGGTTAGATCTGGAAAGAAGGAAGGGCTGGTAGCAGCAGAGGTATTACACAGTGGGTGGTGAGGTGGTAAAGCCCAATCTGAATTGGCCTGTTCTAACTTGTTTCAAATCTTCCTAGCCTCACCTTTGGGTCTGACTATAAGTCAGAGGAATGGTGTTTTTGAGCTACATTTCAAGGCAAAGTTCAAGCAAGTACGTGATAGTGTAGATGATTATTATTGGCTTGCAGGATCTACTGGAGCGGCTGCAGCAGAAATGTGTTGACTTGACAAACCAATGTGCTAATGTCTTGAGTAATGAGATGCCGCTATTGAACATGTTCACACCCTCAGAACTACAAGTGTGCTATGTTTTCTACAGAGTTCATATATTGCTTTGTTTCATCCTGAATTTTATACAATGCTACATTAGGGCTGCATCTAGGAATGCGTCAACATAATTCAGAGTAGGATGACCATATCCGTTTTGATGCATTTCTATTTAGAGTTGATACTGAAGTTTCACTTACTTGGTAAAGTTCACTCCAAGCATTTTTGTGTCACTTAGAAAAAGCAACTAGTGAAATGAATACTGCTGAAGACTGGGGGCTCATCTTAGATATTTGTGATAAAGTTGGACAGTCACGAACTGGGTAAGTATACATTTCTTGTTTGAAACACTTCGTTATTATATTTGGAAGAAGCATAAATAAAACTAGATAAGATCAAACTGCATGACACCTGCTGGGAATACTACAAAACCAAATGTGTTAATGCCAAGTTATGTACACTGCATTCATAGCCCTAGAATTTTTGAAAGGCACTGGAAATTTGGAGAGTGCTTTCAGCAGAATTGCTTATGTGACTAATGCATAGTATTTTCTAAAAAAAATCGTTAGAGACTTTATGTTGTGTTTTGCTGTATTTGGGTAATGCACTGCTGAAATCAGTTTGATATTGAAATCTTGTTTCATCACCTTTTTTTGGGAGAAATTAAGTTCCCTCTTCTTGAATCTTCTTTCTGAAATGATCAAGCAGTCTACCATCTAATTTTTCCTCTGAGTTATCTAAATACTGTCACCTGTTGAATAAAGTGTTTTTTAAAAAAATAATTTCTCATACCATTTAAAAGCACTTTAGAAAGAAAGCTTAGAGCACACACCTCATCTTAGCAGAACCATTTGGTTGAATGATGTAATTTATCAATCATTTTCCTCTCCCCTATACTAATGTGTCATAGTATCGGCATGTGTAAGAGTGTAGTGCGCTTTACAACTTGGTTCTGAAACTTTTTTGCAGTTCTGTATTGTAGGAGTTTTTAAACAAAATGTTTGGGATGTAACTCAAACCCATCATTACTGACATGATTAAATTGCCCTAAATTAATTAATTCTAAGTCTAGTGTCTCCATTATTCAAAGAAACAAATGCTAAAAATGAAGATTGATTTGCCTAATCCCTTAAAATGCTGTGCAACTGTCTCCCTATATGGAGTTTTAGTGAGAATATTACTTATGATCTGTCTAATTTCCCTTCAGCCAATAATTATCAACTTTTTCTTATCTGCAAGTGTTCTGTGGACTTAGTTCTACTTAGTGCACTTAAACCTGAGCAATTTGAATCAATCTGGGAGTTGGGGAAGAAGGACGGATGTTGATATGAGAATTATCCTTTAGCTTACAGATTGGACAGATGGCAAACAGATCCCTTCAAATCTTGTCACTCCATGAATCAACTTTGCCTTACAGCATGAGAGTTTATTTCATTTAATATATTATTAGATTGCCTTTTAGGGTCAAACGCAAGGCAGCTTCAAACATATAAATACAGCCATATGAGACTCCAGTTGATAATAAACTCTTTAAATATAAGGCCTTGAATGTCGTATTATTTTTATAACTGAAGACTCAACAGGTTTGCTGACTGCAAGAAAATGAAATATGTGCTGCTTATGGAATAGAGCATATATTTTAATTAAAGTATCACCATAAATGCTAGTTTTTAGTGCTACCTTAACAGATTGTGATTATAAACTGCTGGTCTATGGCCCTAATAAACTGATTGATTGATTGTGGTTATATTGATAAGTATTTTAAGTTTTGTTGAAGTTTTCCCTATTTATTTGCATATGAGTTCATAAATGCAATTTATTCATTTTCCTCCTAATTATTTTGATAGAAAACTTGACAGCAGCTGCTTCTTGGAATAAGACAAGTTCACAGTTTTGTACAGAGTGAAGTGACCATGCTATGTCACAGCATTTTCTATAATTAGTAGTGTTAAGTATGAAGCAGTAGTTTGTAAAACAGACACCACCAAATATAGATTACTCAAAGCTGCAGTGTAACTTAAACTACAGCTTCCTTTATGTGGCTGGATATCAGTGCTTTATGTTAAAATGAAATCATGAATTCACCCCCAAAAAAGCTGCAAACATTTTTTAAAAAAGTAATCTCTTAAAGATAGAAATCTAAATGTTAGCTGCTATTTTTCACATTAGTCAATATTGTGTGAAACAGCTAAATTTCCTCACTGGAGTCTTTTGAAAAAGCAGATTCTATTATGTAGCGAAGATGGGCCACATTTACTCTCCTGTTTCTCACTAAAACATGGCATGTATAATTGCAACTCTATACTTCAAGAAATACAGTATCTGTTTCCTTCATATACAAAATATCTCTTGGTAGCAGTTAGTTACACTCTGACTGACAGTAATGCAGTCTGTTAGCTTCTGGTCTTCTCCAGTGACCTGTGTCTTCTCATACTGTATCAGATGCTGAAACCTCTGTAAATAGGCCGCTGTCTGGGATGGCTAGAACATTGGCATTTGTACCTAACCTCTGAATCTTAAGTTTATCCATCCTTCGGTTTGAGTTGTTTGTCATTCAAGCCCTTTGCTGTTGATGTTGGGCCGGTAAACGACTGATCTCTTGCTATTTTTCAGTTAGGTGGTGCACTATGTGTGCTGAGAAACTCCAGATTCTAGCAAATCGTCCCAAGTTCTACAGGGAGCTAACTTTGATACAGAATTGAACTGTTTATCTTGCCTAGAGAAAATTGAAGGATTTGTTATGGAAAGTCACGCTACAAAAATTCCCTGGACTGAGATGTCATAGGTGGATATACATAGGATAGAAGTACACCAATTTTGGCTTAGTGCATTGAACCAGTCATTATTTGTGGTCTCCAGCAACCAAGACTAGCTACTTGCCGTTGCCATTTTCACTGGGTTAATCTTGTGTCAGGAAGCGGAAAAATCTCATTGAGAGAAATGAGTACTGTATTTTCTTTGCACAGTTGTTTTTTTCCCCTTGAGAAAGGGGATCATTGCATTGAGGGTGTGCCACAGGGACTCTTGCCACTGAAAAACAGGCAAATTGTGTTATGGAGTGTCTCAGTCATTTTCAAACACATTTTCCTTAGCTGCTAGCTTGTAAGAGAGTGTTTGCTACCTCCCAAGTAGCTGAATCAGAAGCTTGCTCTTACTCTCTTGTTGTGTGTGTCCATCCCTTTCGTTGCAATGCATATTGTTGTTTATGCCAGTATATTTAAAAAACTGCTTATCTTATTTATCAGGCCTAAGGACTGTCTTCGGTCTATTATGAAGAGAGTGAACCACAAGGATCCCCATGTTGCTATGCAAGCGCTGACCGTACGTGGCCTTTGGAGAAAAAAAACTTTGCTTAATTTTCATGTTCTACTATAAAATACTTTAGTTCTAATCTCTCTCTCTCTCTCTCTAGCTTTTAGGAGCATGTGTCTCAAACTGCGGTAAAATATTTCATTTAGAAGTATGTTCAAGAGATTTTGCTAGTGAAGTAAGCAACGTGCTAAATAAGGTATTCTATTTTGAGTCTTTTCAATTTGGTTATGTCAAGTTAAATGATTCCTGAAGTGGGGTGAAATACATTTGGGCAATGGAGTCATATACATGTGGATGAAATGAGGGATAGTCTTGTTAGTCTGTTGTTACAAAAACAAGAAGCATTTTGTGGCCCTTCAGTCCACAGAAGCTTGTGCCATAAATTTGTTAAGCCTTTAAGTTACCACAGGGCTCTTGCTTGTAACTTTAGAGTGGATTCTGAGATAAAGTTGTTAATCTATAACCCTTCCTCTGCCTCAAGATAATCAGAAGATCCTTCTTTCTTCTGATTTAACTTCTTGTTGTCAATTGCTGGCCCAAACTAGTGTTAGGTGGGTTTGGGTGATCTCCCAGAGACAGAATCTCATACTTGTCAGGACATCTCTCTTTCCTCTTTTCATCTGAATACAGTGCTTAGACGGCTGAGGATTAAGACTAAGAGGACTCTCAGATTTTAGGGAAGCAGGCCACACCTATGGCTTGGGAAATCTGAGCCATTTTAGAGCTAGTTTGTTCTGAAAATAAATGGGAAGCCTTTTGAACATCCCGAAAGCTGCTAACTTAAATACATATCCCAGTATTGATTTCACATGGTGGCTCTATTTATATTTTAAAGGAGTGCTTAATGATTTGAGGTGGGGGATAAATGTTAAACTGGTTTGGGGTTGATATGAACAAACATAGCAAAACAATTTGTGCTTCTTTTTGAGGGTTATAGTAAACAGCACTGAAATCAGTGTGAAAAGTTAGTCATTATAAGTTACATCAAACTGATTTAAGTGGGACCCAAGTGCAGTTAACATGGACTAGTTTTGTTGCTAAGGCTCTGGAAATGGTTTTTTGCTAATCGATTTTTTTGAGGGTTTTTTCAATTTTTTATGTTCAGATTTTATTACATTATTTTTATACTTGTATTTTATTTACCTCATTCAGTGGACATAGTCCAGAATGGCTGCTTATAAATAAATGACTGCTTACAAATAAATACATTTGTAAACTATATTAGCATTATCCTCTTTACAGGGTCATCCAAAAGTCTGTGAAAAATTGAAAGCACTCATGGTGGAATGGACAGACGAATTCAAGAATGATCCCCAGCTTAGTCTGATATCTGCAATGATAAAGAACCTTAAGGAACAGGGTGTTATGTTTCCAGTTATTGGTTCACAGGTAAAGTGCTAATTTGCAAAAACTGTAGTTAATGTGAGATGTAATACTAAGAAGGTCTACGAATTATCAGTCTGCTGTTTTGCTTCCTGAATATAGCTGTTGTTGATTCTTTCCCATGTCACTGTTCATAAAAATGCACGCCAAGTCATTGCTCTCAATGAAGCATCTCTTTTTCATTTTAAAACTTTCGTCTTCTGATGCAGACCCTTACAATGCCAGATCAACTTGGTGGCCATGCAAAAGTTAGAGAAGAAGGTCCAAACACTTTTTGTGTGCCAAAATGGTGTTGCTAGATTACAGCCTTAATTTACATGAGTGAAGATGAGAGCTTTGATATGTCAAAGGCTTTCACTGAAATAAGTTTGAGCTCATTAATTTAATATATGGGTGGGCAACATGATTCTGAAAGTGCATATAGTCTCAATTTTTGAGCAGTGGAAATGTCATCCCTACCCGTCATTATGAAGAACATCCACGTGGCTTCCAAGTTCATATCCTTTGTAATTGTTTATCTGAAAATGGCTCAAGCCTACATCTTGGAAGGCAATAATGATGCACGCTACTGGTCCATGTTTTCTTGCTTATTTTCATGGCAAGGGGATGTGTTTGTAAAGCAGTGGTAGGCAATTTGTAGCCTTCCAATGTCGTTGGCCTGCAATTCCCATCAACCCCATTCAGTAAATCCAATGGTAGGGGAGTTGTAGTCTGGCAGTATCTGGGGGACTACAGCTTAAAATAAGTAAGTAAATCAGTTTGTTTGCTTGCTTGCCTGCCAAATAATTGAATTCAGCCAAGGGCTGAATATAAAATATAATTCACAATATAAAAACAAAGAAATAGATAACAGACAAAACAGGACCCCCCCCAAGTTTAAAAGGCCATAGATTGTTTAATTAGCCACAGACCTGGGAGAAGAGGAATGTGGAATAGTAATAATAATAATAATAATAATAATAATAATAATAATAATAATACCCTGTCCACTCTGGGTGGCTTCCAGCAGAATATAAAAACATAATAAAATATCAAACATTGAAAACTTCCTGACGCAGGGCTGCCTTCAGATGTCTAAAACTTGTGTAGTAAGCTTCTCCATGATTGCCCCCTCCACTTCTTCACTGATCAGAGATTACAGCATCTGGGAGCAATGTGTCCAAGGAGAGAAGTAAAAGGGCCACAGAAAAGGCTGTTGAACCAGATGGGGAACCCACAAGCCAGAGGTTCCCCATTCCCTGTCCTAATACCAACTTGCTAATTTAACAGACCATTCACAAAATGTTCTATGACCTGTCAAGAAAATACTGTAACAGTAATTTACCCATGATTTCTACTTGCCAATTCAGATGTAACATGAGTTACATGGCTCATTTTGAGAAAGGTTTTTCATTTGCGTGCGCTGATGCAACCACTAACCATTACTGCGAGGTGAACTCTTAAAAGGTCAGCTCCCCCCGCCCCTTCCTCAAAAGAAGCTGATTTTTTTTACTAATATATTTCTGATATGGCCACAAATGCTGGATTTAATATATTGCATTGAATTTTCAAATAACATCTACCCTCTTTGCTCCTGTAAGGCTGCAGAACAAGCGAAAGCAAGCCCAGCTCTAGTAGCCAAAGATCCTGGGATAGTAGCCAACAAGAAGGAGGAAGAGGATCTAGCTAAAGGTTAGTTATTGCTTGATCAGAATCTTCAGATGATCACAGCTCATGATTGGGGCTCCAGATTTCAACCCCTCTCCCCATGGGCTGGATCCACATACTGTGAATAGAACAGTATCATTCTGATAGAGACGGAAGAGGGAGGTAGTATGGCAGATTCCCCCTGCCCTTTGCAGCTTTCAGCATCCCCTCAATGCTGTTCCATAGGCTTCCCTCATGTGAATAAATTCAGAGAGAAATCCTTATTTTGTTTTGCTTACACTTAAGTTGGATTTATTACTTTTTTCCAGCTATTGAATTGTCACTTAAGGAACAAAGACAACAACAAACGCCTCTTTCCACTCTTTATCCAAGCACCTCAAGCCTCTTAACTAATCACAAGCATGAGGGCCGAAAGGTTCGGGCTATTTATGACTTTGAAGCTGCCGAAGATAATGAACTAACATTTAAAGCTGGAGAACTTATCACTGTACTTGATGACAGGTAAATCTGCTGGAGTCCACAAATCACATTTGCACAGTAGACATTTGGGGCAGGCAGACTCGTGAAGCTGCAATTCACAGTTGACACACTTGCAAGCTCCATTTACTAGCACTTCTATTTTGTCAACCGTACAGGATTGTGATACAAATCTTGAAGCCCTTTTTGCATGCTTACTTCCAAAGGGACCCAGGAGTTTTAGATCTTAACTTCATTGGATTGGATCGAGAGTATGTTGTCATTCCTATAAAAGTGGATCCTGTCTTGTCTTTCTTTCCATACTGTAATGAACCAGAAGAAAAATCAAAGGCCCAAATGGTTGCTAGAATAATGAAAGGGCCTCTTGAAATTTGCCCTTCAGGGTGGATAGAGATGGAATTGGCCTAATGTTTTTGACCATTGAACTCTTCCTCTCACATGCATAGACTCATAGACTTGTAGAGTTGGAAGAGACCATGAAGATCATCTAGTTCAACCTCCAGCAATGCAGGAATCCTTTTGGCCAATGTGGGACTCGAACCCGCAACCCTGAGATTATGAGGCTCATGTTTTCCGATCTTTCATGTCTAATTCTTTTATTTCTAACCTATAGTGATCCAAACTGGTGGAAAGGTGAAACGCATCAAGGGACAGGATTATTTCCTTCTAATTTTGTAACTGCTGATCTTACTGCTGAACCAGAAATGAGTGAGTAATGTAATGTTCACATAGAAAAGTGCAGTGGTTTTAGCACATTAAAGCTTAATACATCAAATGCAAGTCCCTGTTTTACACCCCCCTCTACATAGATTATATCATTTTATAAACAGTCTTAATAGTTATTTCTTGAATTGTTAGCTTTATTATTTGATAGGAACTTTTCATAATTTTGTCCTCTTAGAATAATTTATAATTTCATAATTTAGCTCTCTCAGAAGGACTAGTTATGTGAGAGTTCTGAAGCTAACTCATGTAATAGAAAGCTCGATTCCCGCCTCTGCGTATTTTCTAATATTGTTACAAATGCAGATAGGCAAAGAGGATGCCGTTTGTCTCAAAGAGAATACCCTGGGTTATGCTAGATATGGCCTATTCCCTTCACTGATCCCTTGATGCAGGGGGAAATGAAGTATCAAAGAAAAGTATTCTGTAATTAATTTAGTGTGGGAATCTCTGATCGTATTTGCCATCTTGCAAAGTCAGACAGGTTTTGTAAAAGGCTCCTCCTTCCACCGTTCACTTAATCTTATTACATTAGCATTCTATCCCCAAGAGCCAGTCCAAAGGCAAGTTAGGGTTGTATTCAGTGTAAGTTTTACTCTGGGTAGACCCACGGAAATTATTATTCGCAACAAACTTAAGGCCAGTAATTTCATTGGGTCTGCTGTGAGTAGGACTTAGTTGTCTACAACCCTTGGTTTAGAATGCCTAGATATCCAAAACATGAGTCCTTCCTAGTCTGAGTATAATATGAATAAAACATGAATGTCTAAGCTTATGTGACGATGACCCATTTTATCTTCAATCTTATTTTCCCCCATTGGCTTTACTGGTGTGTGTGTTAGGTGGGTACTTCTACTTTCCTTTGTTTAATTCTAAATGTGTGTTGAGGCAGTACTGCATGTAATTTCAGTATTGTACATCTATACATGAAATAAGTTTTTTAAAATGATCGCCTCATTCTTCCTTTTTCCATTTGGAAGATTCCAGTTATTGAAAACTTCAATATTAGCATAACGGTGAAGAGACTTGAGTTACAACTCACTGGCCTGAATCTTAAATCTGCCATGCTCTAGTTGGCTTAACCCAGCACACTCCCTCTGAGCCTATCTCCCCATCTGCAATGTAGGAGATAGCGATAGCGATTTAAACTTACAAGACTGTTATGACAATTATAAGAATGCATGTGAAGTGCTACGAATATGTCATGAATTATAAACAAAATAGTTTATAAACTATAAACAAAATAGGGATGCAGGTGGCGCTGTGGGTTAAACCACAGAGCCTAGGACTTGCCGATCAGAAGGTTGCCAGTTTGAATCTGCCCGAGACGGGGAGAGCTCCCATTGCTCGGTCCCTGCTCCTGCCCACCTAGCAGTTCGAAAGCACGTCAAAGTGCAAGTAGATAAATAGGTACCGGTCTGGCAGGAAGGTAAACAGCGTTTCCGTGCACTGCTCTGGTTTGCCAGAAGCGGCTTAGTCATGCTGGCCACATGTACGCCAGCTACCTTGGCCAATAATGCGAGATGAGCACCGCAACCCCAGAGTCGGCCACGACTGGACCTAATGGTCAGAGGTCCCTTTACCCTTTACCTTATAAACAAAATGCCTCGATTACATTTTTTTCCTCAGTCTAAAACTTTGTGTTTCTGTTCAGTATTCTGTCAACTTATATTTCCACAGTGAAAACCGAGAAGAAAACCGTGCAATTTAGTGATGAAGTTCAAGTTGAAACAATTGAACCGGAGCCTGAACCAGTTTATATTGATGAAGTAAGTACAAAAATGTAGACCAACAAGGGGTATATGATAATATTTATAAAACTTTTCAGTTTGAGACTTGGAAGCACTTTTTTCAACTTACACAAATACTAATGCTTTCCTTCATTTTTAAAATGTGATTAGATTATTATAATAACTTCAAATATTTTTATTTTGAAGCAGAATATAATGGCTTTCTTGTGTCTACCCATCTTTGTGCTTCACTTTCTGTCTTAATTTAAAGAAGTAGTCCACACTACTGTCTGGACTTCCTTAAACTGTCTTGTTCTGACTTCTCCTGTATTCAGTAACCAGTTCTCCTGAATTGTGTTCAGCATTAGTCATACTTGCAGTGGACCCATTGAAATGGATGTCATGGCTAACATTTCCATGGGTGCATTCTGAGTAGAACTTAGTTGGACACAGACACACCCTTTATTAGAAATACTAAACACACTTATTTCTGAACAATTCCCATTGAATGGCAAGACTTACTTCAGGTAAACCTTTGTAGTGTTGCACAGGTGAAGTACAAAAAAGGGAAGGTTATAAATCTTAAAAGTCCAGTGTGTTGCTTTTCTGCATAAATATTTTTTAAAAAAGAAAGGAAAACACCTGTATCTTTAACTCTGTTGAAACATTTCTTAGCAGAGACCACCAAATATTACATACTGAATACCTGATACTGGTTTTTATCACGGTGTTCCAATGTGCCAGAAGCGGTTTAGTCATGCTGGCCACAGGACACAGAAAGCTGTCTATGGACAAATGCCGGTTCCTTCGGCCTGAAAGCAAGATGAGCGCCACAACCCCATAGTTGCCTTTGACTGCACTTGATCATCCAGGGGTCCTTTACCTTTACCTTTTTTTTAAAAACAGTGTTTTTGTATTTGTTTTATTAAATGAGGCCCAGCTTACTCTCATAGTGTATTCATATCAAATTCTTGTCTTTTGTGAAGTGTTTGCCTTCTGGATTATGAGCTTGAATGGCTGTGTTCTGTTTTGTGTATTTTCTATTTTTATTTTCTTATTTTTGTATCCTGCCTCTCTTTTGTCATGGAAGCCAAGTTGGTTCCCACATTTGGTCACCCATCTAGGCATTGGCCAGACCCAGATCTGCTTAGTTTCAGCAAGGTAGTGGCTTCATGTGTCTTCAGATCATATCCTGGGATATTTCTGCCAGGGGGGAAAAATCCTTGTCACATTCATAAATATTTGCAGTTGCACCACTAGGTGGCAGTGATGCTCGTACTGTATGAGTAACATTAACTACTGGCATTCCATTTCAGAAATTCTTATAGAGTGACAGTTGAAAACAGCTTATGTGTTTGAAGGATATAGACGCTGCGAACTTCTTGCACAGTGTGTTGTGCATATGGGTGTATTATTATTTACTTGTATATCAAAAGACCTGCATATAAAAAGTTGCTAATAACCATGTTGCTAATAACCATGTTAGTAGATGTGCAGTTTCCAGAGAATGTTATTTCTATTGTATTCCAGTTAACTAATCAATTTAAAATATTTAGAAAAGTCTCCAATTAATTGACTCATTTATTTATTATTGTACGAACTTACAAAAACTGTGGATGAGAGGCAGCATCTTTGAAGAGGGAATTCTTCTTGCAGCATTTTTAAAATAAAGTGTTTTTCCCCCTTCAGAACTATAATGCTATGCAGTTTAGTGAATTAAAGTCTTTGAGGTCCGTATAATTTTAGATTATTTGTTTGGGTGACTACAGTACAGTATATGCATTATAAAAAATTTAGTTTAAAACTTCCAACAGGTGTGCATTAAGGCAAGGCTGTTCATAGAAGGGACATCCTTATTGTTAAGACCTTGAGAGGAAAACATGCCTATTGTCAAACCTGCTTGTAGAATGTATTGTCAGTGCTGGCACTGTTTCTCTCATAGAACGACAGAACGTTAACAGCTAATAAACGGTGCATGTAATGTTTTTATTAGAACTATTGTAACACTTCAACTGTGCCCGTAGAAAAATGCAAATAGTTTCTCATGCTGAAGTGGACCCTGGACTTAATATTTCCGATTCAGCAGCCACCCACATGCTACATGCCAGACAACTTTTAGAATTAAAAGTTTCTGATCTTTTGAAAGCACTTTCTGATATGTCACAGAGGTCTGCTGTTGGATTTTTTTTTTTTTAATGCTGTTGGTTGTGCTGAAGTCATTGCGTGTGCTCAAGTTGCTGGGAGTGCCTAAAGTAATTCTTTGAAACATAAATTATGGACTGCTCATAGATCTGAACCCAAATAAATAATGTGTGTGTCCTATTCTAGGATAAAATGGACCAACTGTTGCAGATGCTGCAAAGTGCAGATCCAGGTGATGATCAGCCAGACCTCCCAGAGCTGATCCACCTTGAAAGTAAGCTTTCTTTCCCCCTGTTCTGTCCTCATAGTCACAAACAAGTTCCCACCTAAGGACTACAGGATGCTAACTTCATCATTTCTCTAAAATATTTACTTGATTATCTCAAGTCATCTTGTTTGTTTTGTGGAAAGTCTTCTCTTTTAGTATGACTTTTTCTTAGCTAGCTTGATGTTCATTATTAATTTTTTTTTGAGATTTATAGTTTTTCTATTTACATTGTGTTTCTAGCAATGTGCCATCAAATGGGACCTCTCATTGATGAAAAGCTAGAAGATATTGACAGGTAAGAACAGATATCAAGAGAGAAACACCTGATATTGCAAAGCAGTAATTGTTTTGTTTTAACCACTTATGTGTCTTACTTCTGAACTTCGTAAGCTACTCTTGAATCCTTTTTGGATTAACAATGGGATAAAAAAACCCTTTAAATTAAATAAATAACTTTAAAATGAGATGGGTTTATCTTTATAGAGAGGGTAGCTATTTCAAAACAGAAGGTCTTGTGCATTTTCAGTAATGACAGCTAATGCAGCTTTTTAAAGTTATGGACCAGACATTTGACTAGTATTTGTACATAGACAACTTTCTTTATATCCTTCATGGTAAGGATCACAATTCCCTGTCTCCAACCCCCCGTCCCCCCAAAAAAAATTGTTGTCATTTTCTCATAGTAGGAGGTATGGATGGCTTCCCTGGCAGCTATCTGTTAGTTATCTTTGAGTGTCTGTGTCTACTTTAGGGCAGGCATTCAATTCTCTGTCTTACCTCCTTTCATGAAGTCTCCATACCTGGTTCCCTTGCATAAATTGAAACATCCGCTGTCTCTGTGTAGCACTTCGGTTCTTTAGGAGGTTGGAGGAAGAGGATGAAAGTTCCCTTAGTTGCTGCTGTCAAAAAGCATGAGAGCGCTCTTTCTCTTTTAAAGACTCTGACTGCAACTTTACCCTTCCTCCATTTGCAGTAAAATGATGCCTCTTTCAGTGGATAAGTCAAGATTGGGGAGCCTGTGGCCATCCCAATGTTGGGCTACAGTTCCCATCATCCCTGATCATTAGCTAGACTGTCTGGGGCTGATGGGAGTTGTATTCCAAAAGGATCTGGAGGTCCAGCCACCCTATGATAAACTATAAAGCTAGTATCTGTTTTGTGTAAAATAATGTTCATTGATATTGAAATGTTTCATTCAGGAAACATTCTGAGCTGTCAGAGCTCAATGTGAAAGTGATGGAGGCACTCTCATTATATACCAAGTTGATGAATGAGGATCCAATGTATTCAATGTACTCAAAACTACAAAACCAACAATATTATATGGCTCAGTCCGGTGTTTCTGGCTCTCAGGTATGTATTTGGAGGCTGTAAAGATCTGAGGTAGATAATTGTGTTGTGGCATTGATCCAAGAAACTGGTGGATAATGCATAATTCAAGTGATAAAGCCAGTTACGTATAGTTGAACCCTTCAACATTAACATTTATAAATTAGTAACTTGTGAGGCCTATAACTTGTGAGGGCTCCTGCACCCAAATATAATGAGGTTATATTATTTAACAGATTTCACAAAACATCATTTACTATGCCTCCCAATTCATTGTATATGATCAAGAGACACAAGAAACTGCAACTTCCATGCATTCTGGGAGGAACTGATCCAGGCTTCTGGCATTTGCAGGGGTGGGGTTAAGCCCAGTGGTGTGGGGGTGCTCACAATTGGGGGCGGGACAAAGTCATTAGTTAGCACTGTTTACATAAACTAGCCTTTAAAGCGGTGACTATTAAGATGGTTTCAAATCCTGTTTTTATGGCTTTAAGTGGAACAAAATAATAAGCGTCAGTTGACATTAGCTTATTCCTGTTTATCTCTTCCCAATGTGTGTGTTTAGGTTTATCCAGGACAACCTCAAAGCAATGCATATTTGGTGGCAGGAAATGCACAAATGGGTCATGTTCAAGCCTACAGTCTTCCATCAGAGCAGCTACCACCTCTGAATCAAGGCACAATTACTCCAGCAGCAAGCTCTGGATTACCTAGTCAGCCAGTTCAGACATCTTACACAAAGTAATTGTGAAACTTCAAATATCCAAAACTTGCATGTAATGTTAGCTAGAAATGCTTAAGGGAAATAATAATTGACAACTTGATCACTAAAGCTATCTTTGTGACACCTGCAGTATGTTTGGAGTGGACATTCTGTATCAGGTTACAGAAACCTCTGCTTTCCTTAGGTTTGCAAAACAGGCTCAAGGCATGCAGTGGGGTGGGGAGACCAGTTTGTTTTTTAAGATGAAGGATCCAATTTCCATTTTGTTTTGTTTTGTACCTCTTTTCAGTCTACTTACTCTTTTTTCCCCCTCTCACCCTTACCTCTAGCACAATGGTTGGTTCTGTTCCAGGAAGCACATATTCTAGCCAAGCTTCAGTCTACAGCCCACCACCAAATGCTGCTACTGCTGATGTTGCTGCTTACCAGAATTCTGGAACTATATCTCAGGTGCCAAACTATAACTTAGTCGCCTCATCCCTGCCGCAGCCACCAGGCAGCCAACCACCACCACCACAGCAACAACCTCCATCATCACAACAAAACACTTATTCCCAGAAGGCACTACTATAGGATAGAGGACTTCTGATTCCTAATCTACTCTAACCTCTGCTGACGGCAGTTTACAATGTTATGAGTTTATTCCTTTAATATCTTAAACGTGGGTTATCCTCGGCTTAATAGGAATCTTTCTTGGTGAACAAGTATAATGATTCTATTTGCACTGACTTTTTAGGATTATTATTTTTTTAATTTGCAAAGGAATTAAAATACTTAGAGGACATTTAATTCCTTTAAAAATGCCTAAAATTGGTACAAGGTTATTTATGTCTGCTGAAACTGGCTAGTTTGTGACGAGTCAACTTGGCAAACTGTTGTGGCATATATGTTTATGTACATATAGTGTGTTTGTGTTAGTGGCCGTTTTGAATTACTATGGTGATCATGTGAATATATAACACAGTGTTAAAATAATTTACTGTTTTATTAATCATGAACAGATGGAACATGTTCATGGATTTTATAAGGATGTTTGTTCAGAGTGTAGGAGAAGGCTCTAACCTGCATATCACAAATACTTACTGGCTATGGATATGCTCTTGAAACTGAATTGCCTAGTTTTTTCATTAATTGTACATTGAATGTGAGTGTGTCCTTCCTTCCTGTAGCCTTTGGGTGCTACTAGATGACACTGTCTACCAAAGTAAGGGGTCTAGAACTTCAGTCACTCTGCATTCAGAAAAGATTCTGCTTTTATGAATAATGGTTTCAAAATAATAACTTGCAAGCTGCTAAACATATGGGACCATGAAACACATCTGAACCATTTTATCTTTTATTGTTTAAATTATGTAACTTACATTTTCATGCTAGTTTTGTGTCACCCGAATGCTGAATAGTTATATTCTGTGTACGTTGGTGGAGATCACACCAAAGACAGAGAGGGGGCACTTTGGATGTGAGTGAGTGGCATTTTTAAACTGGAACAAGAAGAAACACTACATTTATTAAAGTCTTGTTAAGGACTGCCATAATTGTCAGATTGCTTCGTTATGTGTATGGTGTTAAAATATTGGTAGCCTTTTTATCCTTCATATCTCTGTGTAGTTCCAGAGTATGTCTACTGCACCTAATGCAGATCATCTCCCAACTACATCCAGAAGTTCTAGCCATGGAAATGGTTTTATGCCCTCTGTTTTCATGGGGAGACTTCTGATTAACTGTTCGTGCCTTGAGCGGTGGAGCAAGCTTAGTTCTCTCTTCGCAGCAGCTTGGGGAACATTTTCTGTAGAATTCATCAGCGAACTTTAGCATTTATCTGAACACAGAATAGTGGGTACCTCTTTCTCTCTCTGTTTTGTTTCGTTTTTAATTCCACTAATTTCTTTCTACCTGCAGGTATTGCTATTTCCCTGCAGGTATTTATCTCTGTCTTTCGCTGCACACTTAGGGCATAGCTTTTTAGAAGTAGTGCCTGGTATGCATTTAAGAATTTCCCACCTTGCAGGACACAATACTGGGCATTATGAGATCAGATCAAACAATGGATCTTCGATCTGTGAGTACAGAGGAGATAATCTGCCCACTATTGGCTCATTTGGTGCCTGTTGTGGTACCCACCACATCTGTTTCTGCTATCCCTTTTGCTGTTGTATCTGCTTCTGACGTCAGCATGATAGCTGCTTTGGGTTTGGGTTTCTAAGTTTGCCTCAATAAAGCAATATCTAATAGGCGATAAATAAGGATTGTTAATGACCTTCAGACTAACCAGGAACCTACACACAGGATGGAGGACAGTAACTTATATACCTCTTTGAATTCCTCCCCAGGACCACAGGATGACTTTGGATAAGTCCATGTGCTCATCTTGGTCTTCAAGGAGAATGCTGGGAATGCTTCTGCCTTCTCTCAGCCAGAGGCACCTATTGTTAGGATATTTCCGTTCCACCTTAAAAGGGAGCAGGCTTTGTGAGTCACAGAGTCTGCGTATTTCCTGTTCACAGGATGTTTCTGTTGTGTCTATGCTTTCGTCTCTCTCTGTGCCTGAACACGCAAGCAGGCAGTCATGATTTTTCTTTTGTTCTGACCAACGCTGAATAAACTTCTCAATAATGCTCTCCTGCGTTCAACTTTCGCTGTGCGAATTCTGCTGATAGAGCGTGCATCAGTTCTGGAATGTGGCAAGCTATTTTCTGGAGCTAGTGTCGCTAATTGCTGATACTGCGTTTCTACGGGAGGTCGATGGACGTCCAGAGGCGACGTGGGGGCCATGATGGGCCATATCTCCCTGGCAGTATCCCAACACCTATGACTCTGTTTTGCCTGATATTGTTTAAGTCAGTGGTTCCCAAACTCTTCCACCTACTCTGACCATTTGAACATTGCTGAGAGTCCTTGCGGATTTTCTGTCTGTTCTAGCAATTAGAATGTGCTGTGCTAAGTGCTGTGTGGTTTTTAATTATAGACATGCCATGGACCACCTGAATGAAGCTTGTGGACCACAGTTTGGGAACCTCTGAGCTTTGCCACTCCTCTTAGCTCTTGGGACCACAAATCCAAATTTCAGACACAATTGGAATGCTGAATCAGCATTCAGATCATTCTGTCACATCTGCAATATCATTAGTGGCTTGGGAAGAGCAAGATCCCAAAAATGTTGACTAGGATTGGTCCTCTAAAGCATCACCATTTTCCTGCTTACCTTGCAGAGATGCAGCATTGAGAATAACCAACACTGAACTTGCCTTTATATAATAGAATTGCACAGCATTTCTTCCAATTCTGGCTGATCCAACAGCTGGCTCTTTCTTGGTATCTACAGTGGGGATTCCAAGGTCACTGTTGACTGCTATGATACCCACTTCTTTTGCTCCAAAGCTCTTTACTCCTGCTCTTGATGTGTACCCTCCACTGTGTTGTATGGTCCTAGCGTTGAATAAAGTAGACTGTTACCTTATCCCTCCAAGTGTGATTCTCATATAAGTGCAGGCCAGGGGTGGCTAACCTATGGCCCTCCAGATGTTGTCAGACTCCAGTTCACAATAGCCTCAGTCAGCATGGCCAGAGGTCAGGAATGACGGGAGCTGTGGTTTAGCAGCATCTGGAGGACTGCAAGTTTCCCATTACTAGGTAGACCTTAAGAGCCTTGCTGAATGAACCAAAGGTCCATCTAGTCAAATAACCTGTTTCTTATAGTCACAAATCGGATGCCTCTAGGGAAGTGAAAAGTAGGGTAGGAAGGCAAAACCTTTCCCCATTGCTATCCTCAAGCAACTGATATTCAGTGGCATATTCTCTTGCCCCTGGAGTTTGGATGTAGCGAGCATGGCTCATACTCATTGATAAAATGATCCTCCATTAGTTTGTCTTCCCTCCTTTATGCTATTTTAAGCCTAGTGGTCATCACATCTAGGACAATCTGTTCCTTAATTATGTGATGTGCTTTATTTTGTCCATCCTGAATCCTGCCAGTTACTTCCAACACCTGGTATTATGAGCGAGGAACAAAAATAAATCATGTTCTTCTCATGCAAATAATAATTTCAACCTCTCATGTCTTCCCCACCACCACCCCAGTGTATTTTTCAAAACTGAAAAGCCCCAAACACCAGTTTGGCTTCATCTGGAATCAGCTTCAATCGTATGATCATTCTGGTTGCCTTTTTTGTGTCGCATTTTCCAAATGCAGTTGTACCACGGGTCATTACAATATGGTCTGTTTTATTTTAATTATCTTACAGTTGCTGCCCACTTATTTTCATTGAGCTATTCATCATGACCCGAAGATCTTTCAGACCCTATTAGCCTGTACATACAGCCACATGCAGCTTGTTTGCTGCAGTATGCACAACTTCATTTATATTTAACTTCACTTGCCTTATTATTGCCCATTTCCCCGTTTTGGAGATGCCCTTTTGGAGCTCTGTGCAGTCAGTTTTGTTTTTCACCATTCTAAACTGGTGTCATGTGCAAGCTTGTCCATTTCCCCCCTAATTCCAGTTCACTTAGGAACAAGTTAATTAGCACTGATTCCAGTACAGATCTTTAGAAAGTCCATATGTGTCTGTCTTGCATTTCAAAAAGTGTTCACTTACAGTTCCTTGCTTCCTGTTTTTCAATGGATTACTAATGATAAACTTCTAGGTCCATCATATCACTTCAGATAGAGCTTTGGAGCTTCTGCCAAACTGTTGTCTAACTCATCTTTCCTCAGTGATGGTCTATGTTTATATGTGGAACAAGTAAACCCCATGGATTGTCTCTTATCCTCAGAAAAACAGCAGTCGTGATCCTTTGTCAATGACATAGTCTTCCTGTGTGTTCAGTCTAACCACAACTTAGCAGTACCCCTACCATCTGCTTTGCCTGAGGTGGGCAAGGACTCTTGGAGGAGAATAGTGACGAGGACACCTGCCTGATGACTCTTGGGAAAATATCTACTAAATACAGCAAGATGGAAGACCCATAAATCACTTGTAAACAATTTTGGCTACGGAACTCAAGTAGAAGATCTAGGAAAGACTTGCACCAGAGACCTCTGAGCCACTGCCATCTGGAGCAGGAAATACTGGTCTTGCATGGTACAAATTGTCAGGAGTGACAATTTATTGCAATATATAATAAAAACATTTTTACTTGGGTTTACTATCGCAGTTTACTAAACAACAACCAATGTCTAAAATGCAAAATGTTAAACACATTTGCAAAATGCTATTGTTATTCTGAAACGGCATAATAAAACTATGGTCAGTATTGATGTTGAGTAGTGATTCAGTGATCTTCAGATGAAGATCTAGCTAGTGGTCTTCAGCAGCATATAAATGGCAATTAGGGGATTAAGTGCTTTAAAGTAGAATTGGATTCAGGATTGCATAATTCAGGAGTCCTGTTCTTGAAATAAAACTCATTTCTTTATGTACAAATCTTGCTTGCAGTGCCCCCACCCAATGTAAAAATACTATGAGCTAGAACCAGATCAAGTTAGTGAACTTGGGTTCCACTGAAATCAATCTCAGAACCATAGAATTGTAGATTTGGAAGGGACTCTAAGGATCATCTAGTCCTACCCTCTGTGATGCAGGAATATGTAGCTGTCCCATGCGGGGATTGAACCTGCAACCTTGGCATTACCAGCACCACACTCTAACTGAGCTATCCATAGGTCATGGTATTCACTAAGTTTCAGTGATTTCTAAGGGTTCAAGTTAAGCATATAGAAAACCAGCCCAGTATTGTCTACTGAATTAGTTCAGCTCTAAATCTGGGCAAAAGCTGATCTAATTGCAATTCCTGATGTTCAGATTCAAGTCTGTGAATATGAATGCACATTTTTTAAATTAAATCTTTTAAAGATGTAATTGCAACACAATATTAGCCAGTCTCTTTCAAAGATAGAGCTATTGCACCATTTCTTAAAAAAATTGAGAACCAGCTATTATGAAATATCTTCACAGAACTTCCCCCTTGAAGGACAAAAAAAAAATCTTTAATAGCAGGATTTCTTGCTTTCGGGGTATTGTAAACCGCAGTGAGTTTTCATTTCTAATTAAGTCTCTTAAAATTAAACTGACTCCCTCCTTCCTTGCTATCTTTCCACCAGCAGTTAAAGACTTTCTTGTTCCAACAGGCTTTTAAGAATTGACTTATTAAAGAAAGGGCTGGTGCTGTGATATTTTTATTGCAATGCTTTGTATGTTGAGATAGATAGATAGATAGATAGATAGATAGATAGATAGATCGTCTTTAATGATTGCTCCCCCCACCCAGCTATTTCTATTTTAGCTGCAAGCCACGTTGAATCCCTGTCAGGGAAAAAGGTGGAATCTAAGTAAACATAGTAATAATAAAAATAAGTCCTACTGAACTCAGTGGGACTTACCGTATTTTTCGCACCATAGGACGCACTTTTTCCCTCCTAAAAAGCAAGGGGAAATGTATGTGCGTCCTATGGAGCGAATGCAGGGGGGGGAGGCAGGCGGGAAAAGCCCCCAAGAGCCGCACACAAGCTTCGTGCGCTCTTGCGGGCTTTTCCCCAGGAAGGAGAAGGGACTGACTAGCTGCATCAGGAGAAGCCACGCAGCCCCTTTAAAGAACTGGTGGCTTCTACCGGTTTTGCGGGAGATGGGGGAATCCCCCCCACGTCCCAGAAAAGCCAGGAGAAGACGCACAGCCTTTTTAAAGAGCTCACGGCTTCTGCGGGCTCTCCGGGAGGTGGGGGAAGCTGCAGCGGATTCCCTCCTCTCCGGCTCACTTGTGTAAGCAGCTCCTCTCCCACTTTCCTGCTTCAAAGCAATCACGGAAGAGGGAAGGATGGGGACCATGGATCCTCCACTGCTCATGGCTGCAGTGGATTCCCTCCTCCCCGGCTCCCTTTGAAGCAGCAAAGTGGGAGGGGAGCAGCTTACACTCCTGTAAGCAGCTCCTCTCCCACTTTCCTGCTTCAAAGCAACTACGGAGGAGGGAAGGAAGGGGACCATGGATTCCCTCCTCCTGGACTCCCTTTGAAGCACACTTGTGTAAGCAGCTCCTTTCCCACTTTCCTGCTTCAAAGCAATCACAGAAGAGGGAAGGAAGGGGACCATGGATTCCCTCCTCCTGGACTCCCTTTGAAGCAGCAAAGTGGGAGGGGAGCAGCTTACAAAGTGGAGAGAATCCACTGCAGTTGCGAGCAGAGGATCCATGGCTCTGCTTCCTTCCCTCAAAGCAGGGTGCGAGGGTGCAGGGGGGAAAGAGGGCAGGAAATAGATGCCGGGCAGGAAGACACAACCACACTTTGACCACTGGAAAGCCTCAGCCTCCCCAGATTTCCACTGAGACGGCCAGGCTAATCTCGATGGCCATAAGTCAGGCTCAGCATTATTAACTGGACTTAGATAAGCCATGGTTCCCCTTCCTACCCTCCTCTGAGGCTCGATTTAAAGCAGCAAAGCGCAAAGTGGACAGGAGCCGCCTGCTTTGTGCTTTAAATAGTTTAGTGCAACATTTGATTCAGAATATTTTTTTGTGTGTTTTCCTCCTCTAAAAACTAGGTGCGCCCTATGGTCAGGTGCGCCCTATGGTATGAAAAATACGGTAATTTCTGAGCAAAAATGCTTAGGGTTGTGTAAGGCTGCAATTTTTTTACCCAGTTACATGGGAATAAGCTCCATTAAACTCAGAGAGGCTGGCAGTGTAAGGATCAATTTGCAATAAAGGAATAAACACTCCACATGCTCCATTAAAAAAATGCAGGCTATTGAACCATTGCAGTTAAAGAATTTGAAGTGGATTGGTGACATTTTCCTTTGAAATAAGGGATAAATACAAAGTGTTTTGTATTCATCATTGCCTTCATTGGGTGCAGACATTTTCAGTATAAACATAAAGCTGTTTTTGTAGCTGATTGTATGCAGCAGTGTCCTCTTTATGTATTCACATGACGTAAACATGTATGCTGTCCTCTAGATCCGAGCCTTAGACACATGCATTCTTGCAAACATAGAAACATGTTATAAGCAAGCTATACTTCGAAGTGCTTATCTTGTGAACTTGCCATTTAAATTGTGCAGTCATAGCAAAGACTCCCATTTCCAAAAAAAAGGACTGTGTGTGTGTGTGTGTGTGTGTGTGTGCCTGACCTCTCCACCAATTTTAATTGATTTATGTCAGAGATAAGGAGGGGAACGAATAGAAATAATAAGAAGATAAAGCATATTCCCATGTCTTTCCCAACCACCCCAGCACATGGAAGAATACGTGTTATAATGTGAACAAGATGCTGCAGCTCCTTCACCACTTGATGGGCTGCTGCAGTAACAGGAAACAGGGCCGCAGGCACGCAGCAGAGGAGGAGGAGGCTGGTGGTTTTGAGTGCCCTTTCCATTAGCTACCTCTCTTCCCTGAGAAAGGGAAATGCAGCAACAAGAGCGGAGGTTGATGGAAAGGGTGGGATGGGAGGCAGGAGCGGAAGGGGTGTGTAGTGGACAGAGGTGGATTTAGCAGCGAAACCTGGAAGTAACGTGCTGTGTTACTTCCGGGTTGCCATGGAGCGCAACTCGAATGCGCTCAACCCGAAGCACATTCACCTTGAGGTATGACTGTACCAAACTCCACCCATGGAGGAAGGAAGTGAGTGGAAGCAACTTGCTTCATTCTGCTTCATGATTTCTGCTTGCGCAATGGAACTTCCCTGCCTCCCTCTGCCTGCATCCTCTTCAAATCTGCTCTGGAGGATCAGAAGCACACAGAGAGGAAAGCCTGTGCACATGGAACACTGGGGACGGGGCTTGTGTGAACACCCTGTCCATCTACACACCATGGGTCAGCAACCTAAGGTGCGCGGGCCAGATCAGGCCCAATTGTCTTCTGGATCTGGCCTGTGGACAGTCCGGGAGTCGCTGCATGGATCACCAGTGCGCGTTCTTTCTCTCTCCCTCACACAGCTATGGCACCGCCGCATCCTCCCTCCCTCCCTCCTTCTGGCTTCTCCCCACCCTGCCTAGAGGAGGAAGGGGGCTAGGCTTTGTTGGTGCCAGCAGCAGCAGCACTTAAGCGGCCGCCATTTTAAGCAGCCCCTCTCCAGAGCTCTTTTGTCATCGCCAGCCCCTGCCGCTCATAAAACACAGGTAAGCAGCCATTGGGGTTTGTGGTGCTCTTGCATCATTTCCCCCCAAAATATAGTCTAGCCCCCCACAAGGTCTGAGGGACAGTGGACCGACCTGCTGAAAAAGTTTGCTGACCCCTGGCCTACACAGTTTTAGCCCTGAAGAGGCCTCCCATCATATGTGGTGGTCTAAATGATCCACAAATCACCAACAGAAAACACACTTGTTTAAAGATCTAAGAGAATGGATACACAGCCAGAATGTGTACACAGTCACACCAGTCAAGATCTCAAGGAAAATGATAGTTGGGAATGAATTTAAAGAGGCTTTCTCCTATGTAGCAATGAGTATCATGTTTTGAATGAAAATTAAAAGAGCCTAGATGTCAATATCAACAACTGCATCAACAACCGACTGGAACACATTGTTTTCAAAACGGACAAATTTGTTGCTGGAAACGGCACCTGTTTTGTACAGTTGCCTGACCTTTCGGGTGTGTAGGCTTCCTTCCAGAGTACAGACGTGGTGTGGCTGGAAAGGTTCATGTTGGTTTTGTAGGGTTTGATTGGAAGCATGTGAAAACATTCACTTCTCCATAACTCTGATTCCTGTGAACCCAATAAATCTGCTTTGAAAACTTCCTGAGACTCAGGGATTGCTAGATTCCCAAAATACCAACCCCAGACTTAATTACATTTATTAGTAATGTTACAGGTGATACAGTTTCTTATTTAAAAGCTTTTATTTTAAAAGGACAAGCAAATGAATTTAATAAATCTGTGCACTCAGCTAAGGTGTATGGACGTTGCCTTAAGCCAGAGTTTAAATTAGCCTTCCTTCAGTTGCCAAACTGGAAGCTGCGCCTTGGTTCCCGAACATTTTGGAAGTCAAAGGACTTCTGGAATGGATTCCATTCTACTTCCAAGGTACATCTGTACAGCTATTGAAGTTCTGGCTCCGGTTGTTAGGAGAAGCCCGTTGCAAGGCTTCCCCACACAGCAAGAACTCTTTCCAAACCCCCAGGATATGATGCACCGGGCCATTTATCAACAAGGTGCCACTTCTCAAAGGCCTACTAGAGCAGAAATCATAAACACCCCCCCCCAAAAAAAAACCATCTGAAATTAAAGTGGGTGGCATCTCTGTAGAAGGAGATGCATATTTGGAATTCAAAAACAGGATCTGCTCAGGTGACTCTTGTGTGTGGCAGGGAGGAGGGTTTTC
Source organism: Podarcis melisellensis (assembly GCF_964234715.1). Taxonomy (NCBI): domain Eukaryota; kingdom Metazoa; phylum Chordata; class Lepidosauria; order Squamata; family Lacertidae; genus Podarcis; species Podarcis melisellensis. The sequence continues at coordinate 36,692,298 of NC_138544.1, forward strand.
ATACAGGAGGAGACATTGTCTTAAGGCAGGGGTGAACAGAACAGTGCAAATAATTTTTGATCTTGAAATAGCTCTCTCTTGCAACTATTCAAAGCTGTAAACTTCAAAATCCAGATGCACCCCATAACACATGCAACTGCAAAATGCCTGGATGACTTCTTGCATGTTTGCAACTGTGATGGCCTGCGACTCGGGCTCGGGCTCGGAACCAGAGGAGTCTCAGTCTGCACCGGATCCTTTGCCTCAGGCAGCAGCTGAACCTAGTCTGGGGCCTGATTCTGAAGAGCCCCAGTCTGCACAGGTTCCCCTGCAACAAGCACCAGCTGGGCCGAGTCAGGGGCCTGAGCCTGCCCTGGCTCCAGATGCGGGGATTACCTCGTTGCCTCCAGCTGGGCAATCACTTACAGCTGCTCCACTACCAGTTGGGTCAGGAGAGGCTGAGGCGGCCTCTGGGTTTGGTAACCCACCGACATCTCCCGAGCTCCAGCAACTAAGGTCTGAGAGAAGGAGAGAACTGAGTACTCGCAGGAGGAGTGCTTGCCTTTGGGCGAGACAGGGAGGTGAGTCACCGGGGGATCAGGACCAGCCGTTACCCTGACAAAGATAAAAGGCTGTTGGACCCCACCCCAGGTAGCAGGAGCAACATTGCTGTTTGCCAGAACTTGCCTGAGACCCTGTGCCTAACCTTGCCTGGTTTCCTGCCTCGTGTCCTGCCTTGGCCCTGTCGGACTGTTGCTCAGGTTACCCCCAGCCCCGGCACAGCAATGAATCTATTAAGGCGTTTCTCCCTCCACTTGGAGCAAATCTTCTTGCAGAGGAAAGAGCTGAAATGGCATTCTTTGTGCAACATCAAAGCCAACTTCCCTCTCATCTGCTTTCCATTGAAGAGCTGATGGGTGGAGACACAGAGGGCCAGCTGAAATCCTGGAGTGAGTGGCCCTTGGACCAGCAGCTTACTCTCTTAAGATGAGCTGGGCCAAGGTTACATAAGTACTTTAAAGGTTTAAACCTGCACTTTGAAAATAGAGCATAGACATACTCTGGATGCTTGCTGACTGCAACAGGTTTCTGTTATAAATCCAGGAAGTAAAATGCACCTGAGGAGCACAGACTAGCTTTGGGGGGCAAAGGACAGGCTGTGTGGCACACATAGCTCTGCCTGGTTTCTGCCCCATAGTCTTTGCCACCTGAGGCAACTACCTCTCTCTGCCTGATGATATGGGGTGGCACTTGTCTTGATTTGTATTCATTTGCTGTTCTTGATAGCTCTGGTGTTTTTGTTGAGTTGCTGTTATTTCTTTTTTAAGACTAATTATTCCAATCTTCCCCCTAGAAGACAGGAACCACTGTGGGATGTTCAATATTGCTTTAAGCTGTTTTATAATGCTACATGAAGGGCTGCATCTAGGAATGAGTCAACATAATAAAGTCCATTTTGAGGCATTTCTATTTAAATATGTTTTTGTTTTAAATTACATTGATTTTAACATGTTGAAGTTTGGCTTCACATGTTGAAACGCAAGATAGAAATAAGAAATAAAAATTAACAAGTACAGGCAAAACAATCACAACAAGTAGAAAAGCTATCATAAGACACACACACACAAAATTCTTGGAGACATTTGATGAGCCAATCTGTTTCCCACACACAACTGAGGCATTCCCAGAAAAAAAAATAATGCTGAGCATTCAGCACTTTATCACCTGCCATTCTGTGGAAGCTCTTCCTTCCTTTTTCCTTCAGCGGTGAAATTAGCTTAGGGAAGCAAAGTCTGAACGATGAATTCCTGTTATTTCACAATGCCCTGTGTGGCAGGGCATTTCCTTATCATTAGACAACCAGAATGCACTCCCTCAACTATAAGTTCTCAGAAATGAACAGGGCTTTCCTCCTTGCTGGCTTCAACAAGATCTGCTACAAAAGGGAAACCTTGTATGGCGCATTCTGGCGGAAGGGAAGACAGTAGCAAACTTGCGTAAAATGCCTGTTTCTTTGCTTCTGGTTTTCCTTTCCTTACAACCTTGCGTTTTTTCGCTAGTAGGTAAGTTCCAATTAGTTCTTTGCCAAGAATGGGGCTTTGCAAAAAATGGGGCAAGAATGGGGCTTGCATATCTGATTTCTATTTTGGATCATTAAAACAAGTATACAAATCCTGTATATATTTAGTATAGTGACTGGAACTGTATGCTGAGTGTTAAGAGAGAGTTGTAATCTGGTTCGGCATGTGCAAACAGCCCAACTGGGTTTTTCCTGCTGCTTGGTGTTTTGACTTTCCAAATTAGGTTTATTGAGGCTAACTGCAGCTGTCAGTTTTGATGTGCAAGTTTCATACCTGAATTAACAATTGCAAGGTTGAAATAGTCAGTTGTTGTTGCTGTGAGTGCAGAATATATTGACTGCTTCTCCATGTTGCATAATATTCAGATGCAAAGTTGAAAATAAAATTAGCTCATGGTTTTACCTAATTGTTGTAAATCAATACACATAAAAATGCAATAAATAAATTAGGACTGAGGATGTAATTTTGGGCACCTGGCAATGTACTGGTTTTACGTACAAGTCTGTCTCTTTGCGGGGGGGGGGCTGGTTAGCTTTGAAGGCAAGAATAGTTCATTTTTCATGTGACTAGCTGCTTAGTACATCAGATGCCCTGGCCTATTCGCACATTTAGTTGCATGCAGCACACTAATGTGCAGCAGGAGCTGTGGGCTATACTTCTGACCCTTATACTAAATTTTTGCGTTGATCATGAATTCCTGAAAAGAGAATCTCTGCATTAATTGAGTGATTATTTAATTTCTGTACAGCTTATTATATTAAAAATACCTATGAGCAGTGTACAGAAAACTGAAGCAACAGACAACTTAAAAAAAAACTACAAAAATACACAGATACATATTAAAATGTTACATTAATAGCATGTTACTAATATATAAAAATCAGTATCAGTTCATTTTCCTTCTGGCACACCCTCTGGGTTCTCACCCAGGATCCAAACAAACTCTCAGCTCATCCACAAAAGCCTTACGAAGAGTAGGGTTCCTGGAAAGAGCAAGCATCTTCCTAGCCTTTCACCCTAGACTTGCTTTTTATGGGCAGGCCCAAAGTGGATGGTACTTCCTCAGGCTGTCCATTCAGCTGTAGTCTCCACACCCAGTTCCAGGTACAGCAGGTTTGTTGAGTTTCCCAGGGGGTCCAAATGAGGGGAAAAGGACACCCTCCACTCACAGCTCTCAGACCCTCCAAGTGTCCCTATTTTCCAGGGACATCCTTGATTTAGTGAAGCCACCCCAGTTTCTGATTTGATTGAATGTCCCACTTTTCCTTAGGATGTCCCTATTTTCGTTAGAAAAATGTTGGAAGGTATGGAGTTATCCGACCCCTGAGCCGTCTGAAGGCAATCCTGTATAGCAGTGACGGCCAAACTTGGCCCTCCAGCCATTTTGGGACTACAATTCCCATCAACCCTGACCACTGGTCCTGTTATCTAGGGATGATGGGAGTTGTAGTTCAAAAACAGCTGGAGGGCCAAGTTTGGCCATCACTGCTGTATGGGGAAGTTTTTAAAATGTTTAATTTTTTAAATGTTTTTATATATGTTGGAAGCTGCCCAGAGTGGCTGGGGCAACCCAGTAAGATGTGTGGGGTTGAAATAGTAAAATTATCATTATGGAATGGGACGTCCCTATTTTCATTGAAGAAATGTTGGAGAGTATGAGCTCTTTCTTCACCCTCCAGCCAGTATGGTGTAGTGGTTAAGAGCGGTAGACTCATAATCTGGTGAACTGGGTTCGCGTCCCTGCTCCTCCACATGCAGCTGCTGGGTGACCTTGGGCTAGTCACGCTTCTTTGAAGTCTCTCAGCCCCAGAGTGTTTGTTGTGGGGGAGAAAGGGAGAATGTTAGCCACTTTGAGACTCCTTAGGGTAGTGATAAAGCAGGAGATTAAATCCAAACTACTACTACTACTCTTCTTCTTCTTCTTCTTCTTCTTCTTCTTCTTCTTCTTCGTCTTCGTCTTCGTCTTCTTCTCCTTCTCCTTCTCCTTCTCCTTCTCCTTCTCCTTCTTCTTCTCTTCCTCCTCCTTCTCCAGCTGCTCCAGATAGAACCCAAAGGATGAGAAAAGTTGCATGGGCAGCCACTCTATGCAAGCAGGACACCTGGCCAACCAGGTGTTTTACTTGTATGGAGCCCCTAGGCATGAGCAGATCCTTGCAAGAAGGATCCCTTCCTTGGAGCTCCATGCTCAACACAGGAAGCCCCATGCACAACAGGGGTGCCATATCAGGGATGGAGCTTGAGCTTGTGACTCTATTCTGGCTGCTATACTACCATACCTGCCTTAAATTTGTAGGGTTTTCAAACTATGGTTCAGTCCTGCTGCTGTGTTGGGATTGGTAGTTTGCTGTTTTGTATCCTTTAGAATGGGCTCTCCAGATGTTGTTGGACTCCAACGCCCATCACCCCCAGCCAGCATGGCTAAGGAACTGGAATTATGGGAGCTGTAGTTCAGAAACATTGGTAGGCCTGCCAGTTCCCCATCCCTGCTTTATATGCTACTGCTCATTCCTGTCCAGAGTTGTTTCCTTTCTCTGGGCTTCTCATTATTTCTGTTTTCGAGCTTGTGATTCTTTTTTACAAGAAGTCTTCATGAAAGTTCAACATTTTAGTGCTTATTTCCTCTAATAACTTGTCTGTGCAGTTTTGTCTAATGTACATATTTTAGCAAAGCATATTTCCCTAACATTTATATTTTCCCCAATATAACAGATTTTTAATGTTGCTTTCACCAATACTTGCATTTTATGCAGTTTACATACATTTTCGTAAACATTAGATGGCCAAAGAACTGCATTGCAACATTCAGAGAGATTTGTGAATTTCAAAGCATGGCTGTGTTTCAATTCACATATTACTTATTTCATAAAATTTGACTGTAAAATATATCTGAAAGAGCATCTCACCCCCATCGTCCAACTCGGACACTGAGGTCTAGCTCTGAGGGCCTTCTGGTGGTTCCCTCACTGTGAGAAGTGAAGCTACAGGAAACCAGGCAGAGGGCCTTCTCGGTAATGGTGCCCACCCTGTGGAACAGCCCCCCATTAGATGTTGAGGAGATAAACAGCTACGTGATTTTTAAAAAGCAAGCATCTGAAGGCAGCCTTGTTCAGCATTTGGTGTTTAGTGTTTGATGTTGTATTGCGCTTTTACTATTTTTTGTTGGGAGCTGCCCAGAGTGGCAACCCAGTCAGATGGGCGGCATACAAATAATAAATTATCATCATAATCATTTTTACAAAATAATAAAAAGTGATTTACAAAGATTATTTCAAAAATATTTCAAGAGTTAGGTAGATTCACCTTTAAATGTGAACTGAATTGAATTCCCCATTCAATTTGCTTCTTATTTTTCCTCACATCTCTAGTTCCAGTTCCTTCAACAGATGAAGCACAGAGTTAAGCAAAATAAAGGGACAGAACAGAGATGGCGAAGTTATGACTCTCCCAAAAGTGTTGAATTCCAACTCCCGTCAGCCCTAGTCAGCATGGCCAATGGACAGGGATTGTGGGAGCTGTCATTCAACAACAGCAGGAGGGCCACAGGTCCTTCTACCCCTGGAATATGGCATGCAGCAGGCAGAGCAGGGAAAGGAACCTGTTGCCCCCTGCCCCTGTGGTTGGATTATAGCTCCCATCAGAAAAAAAGAGAAGCCTATGCTCACTGGGACAATCTTAAACATAGCTTGTTTTGTTGAGGAATACAAATGATCCTTCTTTGGAAGCTATAAACAATGGACAACATAAACACATTAAAAAATGGCATTAGTTACATTCATACTTCAATGCACATGCATGATAAGTCCAAAATCTCAAAACCACATTTGAATCTTATGCTTAAAAATTTCTTCACATATTTGTGTTGTGACCATAGGAAACGTCTAATATCTGTTTCAACAATATAAAAAAATACAACTGCAGGTATGCAGTCTAGATACAAATGTATAAATATGTTTTTTGAGCACGTGGTTCAAATATTCTGTCTTAGTTCCAGCAACTGTGGAAAAGTTTTACCCCCTTTTTTTAAAAAAAAGACAATGTTTCAATTAGTAGTAGCCTTTTCTTTTTTTCCACTTTGTGCTTGACTTCCCCTAAAAGTATTTAGGAAGAATTTGCAAGCATTGCACATACTAGTTTACAAAAACGCAGAGCAATTGTTAGCACAACAATATAGTAAAAGACTTTATCACCGTTGGTGATAATTGTACATTTCCTTGTATTGTCTGTAAGGAAAACTGACTGATAAACTACAAGGGTTTGTGTCTCCAGTACTCATCAGCTTTATGCTGCTTCCTAATGGGTTGGAAGCCAAGGAGGACAAGAGGAAGAAACCAGCTTCTAGATAAGTGTAGGTCAGCTTTTTCACTGAAACAAAAAAAACATTCATTTCCAGTTTGCAGAAGAGCTAGCCATTGCATCTTAAAACAATTGTGGAGCCATCTATTTGGCATGTGTGTGTGTGTGTGTGTGTGTGTGTGTGTGTGTAACAAATTTATTTATTTGATTTTACATATTAAAATTTGCAATCATACCACAACACCTTCCATAAATACAAGATTCCCATGAATCTCTGGACTTCCCTCCTCCCCTCTGTGGGTCCCGTTATTAAACATTTTCTGCTGCATCTTTATAGTAATCCAGATCTTTTCATATCTCCATTGTATCAACAGTTCTCATTACATTACAAGTGTTATTGCAGTCCTGCTAACGATTTTATTTGTTTACAGTGGTCTCCAAGGTAAATTATAAATTTACCCCATTCCTTATTAAAATCTTGGTCTCCCTGATTTCTCCAGTCATTTTTGCCATTTTGGCATAGTCCAGCAACTTGACCTGTCATTCTTCTCTGCTAGGGACTTTGTCTTCTTTCCACCTCTGGGCTACCAGCATCTGCACAGCTGCTGTTGCATACATAAATAATCTCTTCTGTTCCCTTAAGATTTCCCTAGAATTCCTAATAGAAAAGCTTCTGGGTTTTTTGTAAAAGTTATTTTAAACTTTTTCCCCAGTTCATTATATATCATTTCCCAGAATGCTCTCTCTCTCCTTTAAACACTTTCATAGAGCTTTGACATCTGTTGGAGAGATCACACTGAGCCCTAATAGCTGTGTTTTGTATTCACTCCATATTAATGTGCAAATCTGGTTCAAGGGCTTCTTGAACCAGATTTCTGCTTGTGATACACATGACTAGTTGGTCTTCTGTGCCATAGAACTTACATTTTTTTGTTTTTGGTTACAGATACCAGCAAATTTTTAATATATAACGTAAACCACAACCTTTGTGTTCGTGTACAGTCTGCAAGCTATGTCACTACCAGTACTTGCAACCATGAAAGTGATGAACAAAAATTTAGATGGATTTCCAGCCACCAGCTGATGAGCGTGTCTTTGAAGTTATGTTTTGGAGTATCTTCAAAGGTTGACTGGACACCAGTTACTCTGTACCCATGTGACTCAACAAGCGATCTCCAGCGATGGGAATGCAAAAATGACACACTTTTCGCCATCCAAGGAGCAGATCTGCATTTCAACTATGGCAACAAAAATGAAAAAAGAATTATGCTGTACTGGGGATCTGGCGAATGGAGTCGGTGGAAGGTCTATGGAACCACAGACGATTTGTGCTCCCGGGGCTATGAAGGTAAATCTTCCTGGTTGTTGTTTCATTTTCCTTCTGAGTTGGCTACTTGAATCTTCAGTCATGTTGTTATATAAGCCAACAACCCAGCCAGATGGCTGGGGTATAAATAATAAATTATTATTATAATGCACAGAACTAAGAGCCCATACAAATAAAGTAACTTGCCCCTTTAGAGGTTTGTCATCCTAGGGCAGGGCTGCTATACATCAAGTCAATCAAAAAGTGGCTTCCTTAAAAAAGCTCAACAACTAGGATAGCATAATTATCTGAATTGTCCCAATAGGCAAGGTGAATTTAGCCACACATCGAATGCCTAAGTATAATGAAATGCCAAGCTGTAAGATCATTTCTGTCAGAATAGGCAACAAATGGTCACAGCAAGGGTAGCCAACATGGTGACCTCCAAATATCGCTAGACTACAACTCCCATCTGCCACAGTCAACCCAATTGGTTGATGGCCAGTGGCCAGCTAGGATGAGAGTTGGGGTCGAGCAACACCTGAAGTGTGGGTACCCCTGAGTTAGAGCATGACTCAATTGCCGTGTCCAATTATATGAACAATAGATAACATCTAGGGTAAGGCAGAACCAACGTGCAAATATCCAGTTGTGGAGATGTTCAAAATGTTATTAATTCCCTTTTTAAAAAGAAAAGCAAAGCACAGATGGATAGCTGTCTGTCATGGATGCTTTAGCTGAGGTCCCTGCTTTGGACTAGATGACCCTTGGGATCCCTTCCCCTCCACAATTCTATGAAACCTCTACCCAATTTAATATTTGCAAGTGATGCCAGGTTTGCACTTGGATGTGTCATTGAGGGGAAGTGCTCAGACAGTTCCTCTACTTTGTGACATCTCGGTGTCAACCTCAGGTTTATGAACCAGGGCATCCCAGCCAGTAACCATGACAACACGGAGACAGGAAGAGCATCCAAGCCATATTCAGTCATCCTCTCTCTTCCCTGCCTCGCCACACCCTCTTCATGTGATTATGAACTGTAGCCTAGCTCCCTCCCACACATCCCCGTCAATAATAATAATAATAATAATAATAATTTATTTATACCCCACCCATCTGGCTGGGCTTCCCCAGCCACTTTGGGTGGCTTCAAACAAAATATTAAAATACAGTAATCCATCAAACATTAAAAGCTTCCCTAAACAGGGCTGCCTTCAGATGTCTTCTAAAAGTCCAGCCCTAGGGGAGAAGATTATTTTCCCTCTCAGATTATTCACTTCTATACCTTTTTCCAGAATGTGGAATAAAGTGAAGGGATATAAGCATAAATAAAGAGCAAGCAAGCAAACAAGCAAACAAAGAAACAAACAAATAAATGAAATAAATGAAATGAAATGTCTCCCTCTAGCCTGCCTGTCTCTGGTTTTGAACTAGGGCAAGGAGGCATGTTTGAAATAATAAAAAATCTCTAAAAATAAAAGAAATAAGAATATTGAACACAGATAGGATATTCAGGCCTATAACGGTATGGTTGTTTGCTAGTTGGGTTGCATAGGCATCTGTAGACTGCCTTCCTACATATGAGCTTTGCACACTTTGTTCTAAACTATTTCTGGCACTATCCCATTTTTAAGGAATAGCTTTTTACATTTGCCAAAGTGCTTTAGTCTTTTTATCCCTGTGAAAATGCTGTAAAGTAGACCGCGATACAATTTGAGCCAAACAAAAAAGAGAGCAGTGCTTGTATCAAAGACTAAGTAAGGTATTAAAGATGAACAAATTTATTATGGACTTTAATAAATAGGTTAAAGTCTTCTTCATAAGGTGCACCATTTTGATAATCCACAAAAGCTTATGGAATAATGCACCTGCTAGCTTCTAAAGTATTACACAATTATTGTTCCGTGTCTGCTGTAAGCCATGGCTAGTTGGCTAACACTTTGTCTTAAAGTATAGCAGAGTAATGGTATACTTGATTACTTTATTACTGGTTCTTTTATTGCTTTTACACTTTTCTCTTCCTCTTTCTTTCCAGACACGTTCACTCTGAACGGCAATGCCAATGGAGCACCATGTGTATTCCCTTTCCAGTTTGATGGTAACTGGTATGCAGAGTGTACAAATGCTGGCAGGTCCGATGGCTGGCTGTGGTGTTCAACTACTAGAAACTATGATACAGACAGGAAATATGGCTTTTGCCCACTGAAATGTAAGTTCTGTAGTTGTTTCTTAAGCCTGGATCATGAAATGTCACTATCTAAGGCCGTTTACACACCATATATTCAAAGTACAGTTGCACCTCGGTTGTCAAACGGAAGTCGCTTCAGCTTCCGAAAAGGTTCAACAACCAAGGCGCGGCTTCCAATTGGCTTCAGGAGCTTCCTGCACTCAAGAGGAAGCCACAGAAGTCGTGTCAGACGTTCGGCTTCCAAAGAACGTTTGCAAACCAGAACACTTATTTCCGGGTTTGCTGCGTTCGGGAGCCAAAACATTCGAGTCGCCAAGTCGTTTGGGATCCAAGGTACGACTGTACATTGCTTCTCCCGAAGAACCTTGAGAACTGTTGTTTACATCATGGAGCTGCGATTCCCAGCACCGTTAACAAACTCTAGTTCCATGATTCCTTGGTGGACGTTTTGTGCCTTAAATATATGGCTAAATGTGGATGGCTAAAACCACTATTTTAATTGATCATTTAGTCAATAAAACATACATAAATGTGCATATTATTGAACTGTGAAGATAGGCAACTTTTCTGAAAAGGGCAGGGATGTAATGATTTAACAAACCTTTTTTTGAGTTTTATTTATTAACTTTCTTATGTTACATAGGTAAACATTATCATATTACATCACAAGGCTTATTATAATATAATTTTCAGCATGTATACAAAGTTTATATACAAAATTTATTAACTAAAGAAAAGAAACAAGGACAAAAAACTATTCCAAAATTATATATGTGCCAACACTTTGGACTTCCTGTCTATCCCATTGTATATTCCTTTATTACAAATGAATATGATTTAACAAATATTAACTGCTTGTTCCTGCCGGGGTCCTGACTGGAGCTAGGATGTCCTTGTGCCTGTTATCTGCAATTGGAGAAAAGCTTCCATTGTGGATAGCAAGGGTGGGGGGAATGTGGCAATTTCTATCAGGACCATGGTGTGGGCGAAGGGTTAAAAGTCAATGCCTTTAACAAAAAGAAAAGAAACACATAAAGGCAAAATCAAAGAAGATCACATGTCTGACTGTCCCAATGTCAAAACTCTGTATTTTTCTACAGAGCCCTAGAACAACTCAGGAGGAATTTTCCTATGAATCTTAGCACTATATTATTACAGTCCCACCACTTGGAGTCGCATTGTAGCTTGTCATTGCATTTAAATATTTATATATATCTTTATTGATGTTTAAAGCAGAAAGATAACAGCTAAAACTAACAGGAATGGCCAAACCTATAGATCCAGCCAGCTCAGAAAGCATTCTGTGTCACTGAGTAGAAGTAATTCACAAACTGTCTGGCTCAGTAGAGACCACAGGAGGTGAAGATTTGACAGAACCATCCAGACAGGAACAGGAAAATATTATTATATACTTTAGATATCTATTGTTTGAGAGGGCATGTCCAAGCTACCTTAGTAAAAACAAAGCAGAAGTCACCTACCACAAATGGGGTGTTCCGGAAGTCCCTTAGTTCAGTTCTGAAAATACTTATAAGTCTATGTTAATTTCAGGGCTATGGATTCAGACTTTATAAGTAAATAATGCTTCTTTCATTTTGTCGTAATGAACATTGGAAGCCTGTCTTTATTTCCCCCTATAGCTGACGGAATGGACAAGCTGTGGAATACAGACCATTTGACCAATGTTCAGTACCAGATAAACTCAAACGCTGCTCTAACTTGGTACCAAGCGAGGAAAAGTTGTCAGCAACAAGGTGCACGTTTGTTGGGAATTACTGAGTTACATGAGCAAATGTATCTAACAGGTAAGTTATCCATGTGCATGGATATTTTGTAGCATGTCATATATTATATCCCAAATAAATTAAAGTGAAAGACTTGAAAGTTGCACAACAGAACTTGCATTATCCCCATTCCTGATCTCTCTGCATAGATCTTATGCTTCTACTATGCCTGTCCGTTTGTCTTTACGACTGAGAACTCTGAAAAAGCAGGATTCCCAATCGCACAGAAAGAAGTGTAGCTATATAGTTCGGCTGGTTAGTGTGTGGTGCTGATAACGCCAAGGTTGCAGGTTTGATCCCCATATGGGACAGTTGCCTATTCCTGCGTTGCAGGGGGGTGGACTAGATGATCCTCAGGGTCCCTTCCAACTCTACAATTCTATGATTCTATATAATATCTAGACATGAACACAATAAGCTGAATGTGTGAAGGCTGAGAGTGGCGATGGCACTCCTAGGTTTTCTGCCTCCCCTGTGTGCAAGGTAACATTTGAAAAGTGATCTTGTAGCTTTGCTTCATAAATGTCAAAAGCAAGCTCTCCTGCTTAAGAACCCTACTTTTGCACTGCCTTATCACGGCAATGAAGAAATTTAAACTCATGCACCCAAACTATAGAGTCTTGTTTGTTGCTTTTCCCCCCAAAAAATATTCATTTTATAACACAAATAAACACAAACAGAAAAACAAACAATACAAACAAATTCTTGTCTTATTCTTATTTTTCCTAAACCTTGTTAGGTGGGCTTGTTTGTTGCTTGACTGTCTTGCACATACTGAGCAACCGATTTGCATTCACAAGGAACTATTTGCTCAAGCCTCTTTTCACATTTTCAATTTCAATGTGAAACGATCAGATTTATTGCTTAATCTGTGAAAACAGATGCCCCAGGCAAACTGCCAATACTCTCTGCTGTGGGAGTCACACTTCCTGACACCAGATATGTATGAACAGGTTGTGGAGATTTAGTGGTGAGCCAAAAGTACTTTGCACATTTTAAATTTTACTTCATGTATTTGATCACCACGATCCAGGAGAGTGCGTGCATGAGACTCATCGCAAATGCTTATTTTCTGCAAGAACTTGGCTCCATCTTGTCTGGTTCTTCTTGTCGTAACCATGAAAGGCAGGTCTAGAGGTAGACTTACCAAATTCAGTAAGGTGTTGTTGTGCCCACAAAGGAAATGTTTAGCAGATGGTGCTTCTCCCTTCTTAATGCTGCAGTGGTAAAATAAGTTTTCGATTGCTGAAATTCTCCTTCGCTCTGCAACTTTGATGCTCATCCTTACCCACTTACCGGTACCTGTAATTACTACTGCCTGTTGTGGAGTCCGCATTCCTGAGACTGATGCCTTGCTGTGTTTTGCATGCTCATTCAGGGTTAACTTCCACTTTGACTACTGAACTCTGGTTTGGTCTTAACAGTTTGGACTCCAACCGTGGATGGCAATGGAGTGGTGGCCATCCTTTCAGATACCTAAACTGGGCACCAGGTAATCACTGTTGTTTGGGTGTTTATATATTCTAAATGCACTTGTCTTTTCAATTTTCCTCATATCTGTTAGTTTCCCCTCTTTTTTTGCAGTAGAGAACAACATCAACAGCAAAAAACCCCCCCACAATTTCAAATGTCCCTTCCCCACTAAGAGTGCAATTCATGATGCCCCATTTCATCTTCTCATCCTGAAATTTTTGTTTAGATATCCAAAACATGTGTTCTTGGGTCCAATATGCTATGGCCTTCCAGATATGTTTAGCTATACATACCATCATCCTATCACTGGCCATGATGACTTGTGAGGAATCATTCATATGTTCATTACAAATATAGGTTGAAGGCCTGAAATCTTGAGGCGAAACACTGAACCGAGCACTTTTGCCGTGAGCAAAATTGCAGCCTGGATCAATTAAATGTGCTGATCTGATTACTGAGCTGACTTTGTGTAGTAAACGCCTCTTACATGCCCGTTGGCTACAATGGAATTTTGTAACGAAGACCTTGAACTCTGTAAAGTGAATATCCTTCTTATTTGTGCCCGTTTCTTAAAGGGAGTCCTTCTCCAGAGCCTGGAAAAACCTGTGGAACATTTAATCCCAGTAAAAATGGCAAATGGGAAACTCTAGAATGCAGTCAGAAACTTGGTTACATTTGTAAAAAAGAGAATTCCAGTCTGAACTCCATCACTATTTCTTCAGGTAGGTTGATGAATAGAAGTTGGCAGTAGGCTGATGAAAAAAGGGAAAGGTTCAGATGTATTTTGGAGCTCTTTGAAGAGGAGTCTTCAAAACTCCCAGTTCTTGAAGAGGATAGTATTGTTTTCTGTTGTTTCAAAAGGGTCTATTGGCTGCGTAACACAGGTGTCTACACAGTCAGCATCCCTAGTATGTGCAAGCATCTCAGCTATAGCTTTGACAGCTCCTGCAACCATCCATGAGGAACCTTCTTCTGCCCTTTCAACAGTAGCAGCTGCTTCCACTTTCAATAATCCATCCTCTTCCTTCAGTGGTGCCTCCTTCTCTGTGCTGGCAGCCAAGGGCTTCTGCATGCTCAAAGTCTTCCTTATAAACTGGCCCATGGCTTCAGGTTTATTTATTGCTGTATTCTCCAAAGAGAACATGAGAGGAAACAGAATGCAAAGTATTTTATTTTAAAGGAGTCTGCGGTTGACGAGACAATTCTGGGTCCCTTTATGGTAGAGCCCACCTGAAATGTAAGAACGTGTATGTCCTCGGCATCAGAAGTTTGAATTTAAAACATTGTATTTACATTTCATTGTGAGAAGGAAGCATCCAGATTCTAGACAGCTATGGCAGCAAATTCCATTATCTGTAACAGAGACGCTGACATTGAGAGACAGGAAAACACCACTTTGCTCTTAAAAGCACATTCTGATAAATATCCCTGTGTGCTACGCCAAAGCGTTGTCACAGTTTCCTTCCACTCCCTTTCAGCATTCTACGCAAACATGCCCAGGTGTTTCCTAAATGCATTTCTACATTATTTAAAAGATTTCCCTGCTCCTTTTAGCGACACAATCATTATATTTATGAATTAAAGTGGGGAGCTTGTTTAGCAAGTTTCCCTGCTGATGCACCTGTTTATCAATAGTGTGAGAAACAGACTTAATTTACGTTGGTTTGCAAACTTGTGAAGGAGGCTTAGATCGCCAATATTGTGTGTGTGCTGGATTGGGAACTAAAAGGAAATCTTTGAAGGAAGATGGGGCTTAAGTGATGAGGAAAAGGTGTGTGTATATAAACACACCTAGGTAAAAGAAGGTAAATGACTCCTGGATGGTTAAGTTCAATCAAAGGCAACTATGGGGTGCGGTGCTCATCTCACTTTAGGCCAAGGAAGACAGCATTTGTCCACAGACAGCTTTCTGGGTCATATGGCCAGCATGACTAAACTACCTCTTATGCAACGGAACACTGTGATGGAACACACAGAGACGCCATTTGTCTTCCCGCCACAGTGGTACCTATTTATCTACTTGCACTGGCGTGCTTTCAAACTGCTAGGTTGGCAGAAGCTGGGACAGAGCAATGGGAGCTCACCCTGTCACGGGGATTTGAACTGCTGACCTTCTGATGTGCATGCCCCTAACATTATGTGGAATCTATACAGCATTGTGTGCATAGGTGCCTACTTGATCATTGTTTGTGGCTGTTGTTTTCCCAGAAACAAATGTGAATATTAAGTGTCCTGAGGGATGGATATCATATGCAGGCCACTGTTACAAGATTCACAGAACACCGGCCTTGTGGAATGATGCCTTAGCATCATGCAGAAAGGAAGGTGGAGATCTGGCGAGTATCCACAACGTTGAAGAGTACAGCTTTACAATTTCCCAGCTTGGGTACAGTGAGTATTTGTACATGGTATCTTAACAATTAGCATGTTTTGTGTAGCAACAGTAGTTTACATAACTGGCACCTGCTTTCATCCCATCTAGGGATTACAATGGTATCAAGAATTTTAGTGGCTATTTCGCAGCATTTTTCAACTCGGTAAAGCTTTCTTCTCTAGTGTGCCTCATTTTGTCTTTGATTTCATATGTGTCAGCCTAGCAATTTCTCAGGCTTGTAGGAATTAAGATGCATCTGTGGAGAGGTTGTTTTGCTTGAGGTACGACAATAGATGTAAAGCACTAAATGGCCTCGGCCCAGTATATCTGAAGGAACGTCTCCACCCCCACCATTCAGCCCGGACAATGAGGTCCAGCACCGAGGGCCTTCTGGCAGTTCCCTGTGAGAAGTGAGGTTACAGGGAACCAGGCAGAGGGCCTTTCGGTGGTGGCACCCGCCCTGTGAAACATGCTCTCTTCAGATGTCAAGGAAATAAACAACTACCTCACTTTTAGAAAACATCTGAAGGGAGCCCTGTTTAGGGAAGTTTTTAATGTTTGATATTTTATTGTGTTTTTAATATTCTGTTGGGAGCTGCCCAGATGGGCAGGGTATAAATTATTATCATTATCATTATCAATATCATTATCATTATCTGTAGTGACCTAATGAAATGTCAATGCTAAGTCAGTGGGAAAAAGATAAGGCATTGGCTCAAAAGGCTCCAAGGACTAACGCAGGGGTAGTCAACCTTTTTATACCTACTTCCCACCAATGCATCTTTCATGAAGGTAAAATTTCCTTACTTCCCACCAGTGCTTGATGGAAGGAGGATTCAGCTTGTGCCATAGAACTCCCTACCGCCCACCTAGAATCCTGAAATGCCCACTAGTGGGTGGTAGGGACCAGGTTGACAACCCCTGGACTAACGGCTTTGACTGGGCTGTGCCAATGCTATGATTTGGTTCAAGGGCAGAAAATGTACAGCAGGCAGTACAGCTGGGAGAGAAGGCTTGGCAGTGAAGGGCCATCACGCTGTGGCAGAGTCCATGCTTTGCATGCAATTCATTCCAGGCTTAATCCCAGCATCTCCAAGTATGGAGATGTCCAATGTCTTCTGTCTGAAACCATGCAGAGCTGCTATAATCCTCCAGATGTTGTTGGACTCCAACTCCCATCAGCCCCAGCCAGCATGACTGATGGGAGTTGTAGTCCAGCAACCACAGGAGAACCACAGGTTCCTCACCCCTGATGCAGATAATACAGAGCCAGGTAGACCAGTGGTGTGACTCAATATGAGGAAGCTTTTCTATCTACCTCAGCTGTAGAGAAAACACTTTCCTTGAACAAAGTGCCAGATTCAAAGCTTTGTATTGTCACCAACAAAAATAAGGTAGCAGGTGCTGAGGAAGACAACTTCATTTGATCCAGGAGAGCTGCTACAAGTCAGTGATGATAATACTGGGCTAGATAGGCCAGCAGTCTGACCTGGTATAAGATAGCCTGCTGGAAGGGATTGCTGAATAAGATATCATGCTCAGTGGGTGGTGGAACATCAGAAACCCTGAACAACTTGTTAGCATTCTTCGTGGGTATAATAATACAGTGGTACTTCGGGTTACATGCGCTTCAGGTTACATACGCTTCAGGTTACAACTCCGCTAACCCAGAAATAGTGCTTCAGGTTAAGAACTTTGCTTCAGGATGAGAACAGAAATTGTGCTCCGGCGGCGTGGCAGCAGCGGGAGGCTCCATTAGCTAAAGTGGTGCTTCAGGTTAAGAACAGACCTCCGGAACGAATTAAGTACTTAACGAATTAAGTACTTAACTTTCTGTGCTAGCTGGCTGGATCCTGTGTCTTGCAGCATAATGCAGATGTGGTGTAGTGGAAAAATGAGGGAGAAGACCTTGTTGCAAGAACAAACAGGGAGAAAAACATTATGTAAGTGTCAGGAATGCAGGACCAGGAGCAATGGAAAATCTCATTTAAAAGCAATATCTCTGTCATGAAGCAGAGGTTATAATGACAGTAGGTGCCAGAAAAACCAAACAGTGTACTACATTCTGCTTGAATGTTGAATTAGTCAGAGGAAGTCCTGTGTACACATCTTGGCAGCACCATCTTGTTCTTAGTGATTCAGGTCAGTGGAAAGGAAACACCTGTTATGTTTGGGCTCGGGTTCAGGATTCAGCCTCAGTGGTGACATCTCTTACAGTTAAGGGCAAGAAACTCCATGAACACACTTTTAGCTATTAACTTGCCGCTGGTTCTTCAAAAAAATAATATGGTGACAATTGAATATTGCTGGATGTAGCCTTTTTAAAAAAAAATATT
Source organism: Podarcis melisellensis (assembly GCF_964234715.1). Lineage (NCBI taxonomy): Eukaryota > Metazoa > Chordata > Lepidosauria > Squamata > Lacertidae > Podarcis > Podarcis melisellensis. The sequence goes on from NC_138544.1 coordinate 36,710,112, forward strand.
GGGAAACTATCATTGAAGAGCAATCCATCCAGCCTACCAGTTCCATTGTTTCCCGCTTCATCTCTGCTCCTCTATCTATGGGTATGCATGGATATATGTACAGAGAAGGTAAGAGATCATTGCAGGAAATCAGTGGTCTCTGCATGTCTCTCATCCAGCCCATTCAGTGTCCCTTCATCCCTCTGTGCAAATTCTCATGTCCCAGAGCATTGTCTCCCCTTCCTTATAATTTCCCTTTCCTTGTTGCTACTGCTCAGTGGCGTGCGGTGAAATCTTTCATAGGGGAACAGTTAGGGCCAGAGGCACCAGCTTGCAAGGGTGATTGGGGTGTGTGTGCTGATGTCATGCCCATGAGAATCGTGCCCCCTTTCCTTAAGTTGGGCAGAAACTTCCTGGGCTCTGGCAGTATGCTGGAGCCCTGCTGCCTCCTTCTTAAAGCTAGGCAGGCTTTGGGAAGGTGGCGGGAGGGCTCTTGGGCCCATTGGAGCATCACACCTCTCTACCTAAGCTGGGCTTTGGGAGGGAGGTGCCCCAGGAACATTTAGGGGACTAGCCTAGTCCCCCTAGTCCAATGCCTGTACGCCACTGCTACTGCTTTTGAAATCTATATTCTGATTTATTCATTAACCCAAGGCAATTTCAGAGTTAAAGAATGATGCGACCACACTAAAGTACTATCAGTAAAAGGTTTGAGATACAGCAGACACTTTGTCTAGTGTCCCCAAAGTTACCTCAGTTGGTTACAGTGTGGTGCTGATAAGGCCAAGGTTGTGGATTCGATTCCCCATATGGGTCACCTGCATGTAACCCTTAGGTTCCATTCAACTCTACAATTTTATGTGCAGCTGTTCTTCAAAATTTATTTGAGAGCTGCACTGGCTCAGAAGGCGGGTTCTGCTTTCGTTGCTGGCACTTCTGGCCGTACAAAGCAATTCTTGCCCACTTCCATTGGATTCCCATCCAAGCACAAATCCTTGAAGATCTAAATGAGATCAGGCATATGTCTCTGAGTACAAGAAGTAGTGCGCTACTTAGTACCAAGTGCTGGAAATGACATTGGATAGTTGAGCTACTACAGGACCATTGTGGCAAATGGGATGTATTGCTGTCATACCCTGTTTGTGGGCTTCCCAGAGGTATCTGATTTGACCACTGTGGGGAACAGGATACTGAGCTGAACTGATCTGCTTTTGCATGCTTATGTACTTAACATGCCCAGATGTTAAAGTCTGTAAGAGAGGCTCTGCTTCACATCCCATGGATGTTCATAGGAAGCTCGGTCCAAAGAGAACAAATAATTCAAAGGATAAGAACAGTAATACGGTAATTACCAAATCCAAATTGCATTTCTTCTCAGTTTGCTTGCTTTCCCAATGCCCATCAGCCCCAGCCAGCACATCAAGTTAGTGAAAGCTGGCATAAAGGACATTTCATTTTTTCATCCCCCCACTTTGGTTAATTAAAGAAGAGGCTTAATGTCCCTTTTCACTATTAAAGAAACCTTTTCCTTGTTGGGGAGAGCTGGAGTAGTTTACAGGAAATAGTTCAGAACAGCAAGCTAAAAATAATGGGCAGATTTTAATTCATGTGTGGGTAGAGGAAACTGAGATCCCATTATTGAATTTCAGAGTAACATTTATTGCCAACAGGTTGAGCTTGGAGAAACTAGTTATTTAGGCATGCAATGGCTGACATGGTGCTGCTTCAATAGCAAAATGCCTGGACCTTAGACATTCTGTACAGAAATTACATTTCCCCTTGCTCATCTGCATCCAACGGAGTGTCATTTTTGCCTATGCTCATCCTGTTAGGCTCATCTGATGAATTGTGGATTGGGCTGAATGACCGCAAGGTTCAAATGTACTTTGAATGGACGGATGGGACTCCTGTAACATACACGAACTGGCTGCGTGGAGAGCCAACACATGCTAACAACAGACAAGAAGACTGTGTGGTTATGAAAGGAAAGGTAAAGTAAAGCAGATGGCTCATTCGATGTGCTTCTACTATACCAAGTATATTCCTGTCTAAATATGTCACAAATCTTACCAAGCAATTCCTTTTGTCCAATGCAGCAAGGGTTCTGGGCAGATCAACCTTGTGATGTGAAACATGGATACATTTGCAAAAGCAAACCACTAAAAGAAACTCCGGGAGAAGCAGATGTAGTCGAAGAAGGCTGCCAGAAAGTAAGTAGATCAATACAGAATTCCCAGTGGCTCTTTGGCCCACTTCCCCCAAGTGGTTGTTGTGCTCACATTCAATGAGCAGCACCTACAATGCAACAAGGGCTTACCTAACACTTGGGTGGTCATCTGCTGTTGCCACCAGTCAGTGCTCATGATAACTAGTTATTCTGGAAACCTTGTAGCTACTGTATATTGTGGTTTTTCATTTGAAAAAATCCCCCAGGCTCCCCCTTCTCTTCAGGTTCTCTTCCAACCACCTCCGAAATGCTCTGCAGAACCATAGCAAGTGAACAGCCTATCTTTAAAAAAGCGTATCACAACAAACATGGAACAAACATGCACAACATACTCCTGTCTTGCTCAGGTCCATATTCCTGACCTCTAGCCTTACGGATATTTGTCAAGGGTAAAAATGGTTTTATTCATCCAGGCTTTTAATGTTTGGTCTACAGTGGTGGTTGTTTGGCTGAAGTTTTTGGAATCTGAGACCTTTAACTGTCTTGATGTTATCTGCCTGCTACCCCCCACTTTTTTTAGTTATGTGTCTTTAGTTATGTGTCTTTATGTGCCATTTTATCTTACTTGCTTTGTAACTGTAAGCCTTCTTTTTTAAAAAAACAACAACCCAAAACCATATCTATTGATGTGGTGGAATTAAACCAATCATCTCACTGTAAGTTTTGTATTTTGGCCATGGAAGCATTAATTTAGGAAAATGCAGATTGAATTAGTAGTATTTTGTAAACTTGTTTTATGTGCCAGGCATTTGTCAGGATCCTAACCTTTCCCCCTCCTTTTCACTCTTGTACAGAGTTTTTTCTCTCAGCTATTTTATTGGAAGGGAAATAGTAAAACACAGGAATAAACAGTTGTTATTCGCTTGGCATAATTAAATAAAATCAAGTTCTCAACCCGGTTGCTATTTGCTCTGATTCAGGGGTAGAACATGGGCTTTCCCGGGGAAAGTGGTGGTGCAAAAAACCAAAACCCTCTCAGGCACAGACCAGGAAATACCAGATGTGTGCCTGGAAATGCTGCATAGAAGGCAGTCTGGATGAACCCTTAATCTGCGAAAATAAAGTCTTGATTAGCTGGAACTGACCATCTTCCAACATCAACAGTAGACAATTGTCAGATCCACCAAAAAATCATTTCAACAGAATTCATGCTTAGAAAGTGAAAAAACAAACAAACATAATTGCACAAGGGAGCAGAGCAAATACAATGATAAGTTAAATTGGTTTAATATCCCTATAAAACAATAGACTCTTAATGAAACGGATATCCCTACAGGAAAGGGCCTTTTTACTGATTAAACATTCCTAATATCCTATTTCATTTAAGGAAGTATTTTAGCTGTATTACTTTCTGCACTCACCCAGTTTTTGTTCCTTTCATTCTGTTTTTGTCTCTTGCTCAACCTTCATCAGTCTTCAACAGAGTTTTTAAAAGGTTATAATATGCACACTTGACCTCACAGGCTGTCTGTAAAGTACATTATTCTTCCTTCCAAACAGGGCTGGAAAAGACACGGTTTATACTGCTACATGATTGGAAATGTATATTCAACATTCGCAGAAGCAAATCAAACATGTATAAAGGACAATGCTCATTTAGCTTCTGTTGCAGACAGGTTATTATTATTATTATTATTATTATTATTATTATTATTATTTATAAAAATAATTGTCTGACAATTGAAAATATGACATTTTTGTTAAGCTAAGGCCTAGTGCCATCATGCAGAAATCTCAGGATTCTTTCTTCCCTAAAACGTCTTTTAATTTAAGGCAGGATGAAAAACCTCTTTCAGGTGGACGGCCACATAATTCTGTTGGAAAGCTGCCAGTGGCTACATGCCGATAGTGGGTGGGACTAGACATAAAAATGGGAGGAGCCAGATTCATACACCATACCTCAATATTATGCAACAAAGCTATTTCTCATGGAGGCATTGATTTATTAGTAATTTCACTCAAGTTGCACATTCCGTCTTTTACATCATTTTTTTTATAGGTTATAAAATGCAAAAGCACTGCATTGCCCCCTTTTCTGTCCTGAATATGCAAAAGTCAAAAACAATTCAGTAATCCCAGCAAAAATATGTACATAGCATAAATGCAAGATCAACTGCAAGTCTTAGGGCTTTTGAAAAGAAAAAAGAAAACTTCAAAACACAATTGCATTGTAAAAATCGTATGCATGCACACAACTGCAAAATTCATGGATGACTTTTTGGCGTATTTGCAGGGAACACCCGTCTCTGCTGAAATATTTTCTCCGTGCTCTGGTCTTCTTGAAGCAAGACCTTCTTGCAGAGGAAGGAGCTGCAGTTGTACCCTTTGCACAACACCACAGCTCTTTTCCCTCTCAGCTACTCTCCTCCGAAAAACTGATGGATGGGAGGGGACCAGGAGGGCTGTATGGGCAGGATGGGGTCCAGAGAGCTGTATCTAGCCCACATGCCAGAGGTTGCTCACCCTGCTATATCACAGATAAAAAATAGTAGTTGTGGTGTCTATTAACCACAGTTTAGAGCAGTAGCAGCATAAACCTTGGCTATTGTTAAGGCCAGGAAGAGAAGGATAGGTGGGAACATGCCAGGGAAGGGTTAGGAAGGTGGGAGCATGGAATTTAGGAGTGTTTAACTGCATCCACTCAAAGTGATATTGTTACGTTGATTTACTTAGGAAGTTGATGATATACAACTTGCACATTTGATTTCAAACTTAGAGAATCCATACCTTGGATTGGGGAATCCCAGCCAGATGCGCGGGGTACAAATAATAAATGATGATGATGATGATTTAAAATTGCTCCTCCATTCTTAAAATTTCTGCCAATTCCCTCTTCCATAGGACCCCTGCCCCCACAACACATTCAGCTCTGTTCCCTAACCCCCAGGAGAATATTTTTAAGGGGTATGGGGTGGGGGGCTTCAAAGGGAAAGGATATGTGGGAAAGGCCCATTCCATAAATCTGAAATCTTCAATTCACAAATGGAAATTTAGGATCCAAGCCCTGTAGGCTTAGATGGTTAGCATACGGAGGCTTAAGGCAGAGCATGCCCCCAGGATCCAGACTTATTTCTGAACATTAATTCTGCAATGTCTGAACATGTCCTCCTCTGGTCCCTTGAACTTTCTTGGGTGCTGTAATATTTCCTTCCTGAAAAAGACATTTTTTTATTCCCATAGGGATGAATGTTCCATCTCAGTGAAACCAACACTTTTATTTGTACAGTTGTTGGATATACAAGCCCATGCTACTTCATGGCTACATTTGCAGGGGTTTCGTCACAAAACATTTCATAGAAATGAAATGCTACTTTTGCCTTTTATTCCTTTTCTGCAGATATGAACAAGCGTATTTTACTAGTCTGATTGGGCTCAGGCCAGAACAATATTTCTGGATTGGTCTTTCTGACATACAAGAAAGAGGAACATTCATGTGGACCAGTGGGGAAACTGTTGAATATACCCACTGGAATGTTGAAATGCCTGGTATGTAGACCAATTCTATAGAGATACTGTGAAATCCTGGATTTTCCGCAGAAAGGCAAAATTTTGACTACTCTCCTTATTACACAGAATGTTCTGTCTGTTTTGTAGACAGAACTGCTCACAGACATAAGAACAAATAAATATATGATGAAATATTTCTTCTTTGGCACTTACCTTGCCCCATTTAAACTTTCCATTCTGCTTGCTCAAGGTATAAGTAAGTTGCTTTGTTAAGTTTTTGCAGACCTGGTTAGATCTGAAAATGTATTACTTTTGAAACCCCCTTGCTTAAACCTCAGCTTTGTTGCAGTATAGAAAAAAAGGAATTTATTTTTTTCATAAATTTATTCCCTGTTCTTTGAGATTTTTTTCTCTACGAAGTAGCTTACAACTATATTTAAAATTACAGCATTACAAATTCTGAATTTTAAATAGTTGTAGCCTACCCTGGGATCGGCTCATGAATTGTGGCTAATGATAATAGTAATAATGAATAACAGCAATTGTAATAATAATAATTCTACATTTAATCTGTCGAAATAAAACAATGAAACCACATTAAAATTGAAATCCAAGAGGCTCATGCAAGACCCTCAATATACATCGAACACTTCTCAAAGATTGCAAGGAATGAGGCCTGCCAAATCTCTTAAAAGGCAGGGTCCCACAACTGGAGCCACCAAACCAGGATCTCTACAGCTGGGCACCTCTGAGCAACCCCTCCAGCACAGATCTCAAGAAGAAAAGCTGTGTTGATTGTACAATATTTTTTTTCAACCCTTGAGATTTTATGCTAAAACAAATCTAGGGGTTAAGTTGCTAATTGGCAGTGGATGTGTTTTTCCCTTTCCTTTTTTGTGTCAATTACATGGCCCTGTCCCACGAAGGGAGAAAAGCAGGCTGTGTTGCCATGAGGACTGGAATCACAGGTGGCTTATGGGATCTTCTGAAATGTGAGACAAAGGCAAAATTCCTCTGCAAGCGCTTTGCTGATGGAGTGACTCCTCCGCCGATACCAACGACAACTGCTGCCCCCAGATGCGCTGACGGCTGGAGTCCAAGTGACAGTAGGAACTTGTGCTTCAAAGTATGACATTCAATTGCAAGTTTTTTTTAATGAATCTTACCAAATATGCACTGCCGTTTGTTTACATCTATTTGTCTTTGTAGTTAGCACAGGAAACGTTTGTTAAAAACATGTTGTGTTCCCTCATCCTTATGTTCTTCCCACTTTTCCAATCAGTGGGAGAGTCCAGAGATACAGCACTTAGGAAAGAGGTCACTGAAGGCTTATTGCCATTTTGTAACAATTGTGTTCATTTACGGATATACACAGCACCTGTAGTTTCCCTAACGAAAGGTTGTGCCTGGCAACTTTGCCATGGGGCTATTAAAGAACGTATAGAGCAAAAGCTTGGATACAATTTGGAGGGGAAATACCAGAGAAATTGCAAGTGAAGTTTGGACTAGCTCAGTAACACAGGTGGTCCTCCTTTCTCACTCCAGATATAGCTGAAGTACCATAGATAACTTGATGATAGAGCATCTGTTCTGCATGCCCAAGGTTCTAGCTTCCATCCCCAGCCTCTCTGTTGAAAAAGGGTTAGAGGGAAAGAGACTTGTCTGAGGTCTTGGAAAGCACCAGCCAGCTGGAATAGATAATAATAGGCTAGGTGAACCAATCATCTGACTTGGTTTAAGAGAGATGATGATAACAATACGTTAGCTGAACTCAGTGGTTCTTTTTCTGAGGGTACTCAAGAGTACACAGTTCCATCACCATTTTTTTTCTAGAAGAAAAGCACTGGCTGAGCTGAACTGAAAATATCTAAATTATATTACATTTATTTTGTTATAATGAACATAATTTATAACTTCCCTTATTATGAAGCAATGTTTCTTACTTTTGTCATGTGCAGATCTTATTGTGCCTAACTGTAAAATAATATATCCTCATTAGGCTTTCATGAGGAGTGATGATAAAAAATCGTGGGCGGATTCTCAGAGTTTTTGTAGAGCCATGGGAGGTGAGCTGGCCTCCATTAGTAGCTCACAAGAGGAACGGTCACTGCAGCGCTATTTGTCGTGAGTAAATTTATTTATCCATGTTATCATAGCTATTTCACACCCACATTTAAAGCACTCTTGTACCACTTTAACGGTCGTGGCTCACCCCCCCCCCCAAGAATCCTGGGAAATGCAGTTTGCTAAGGATGCTGATGGTTGTAGTCCTGTGGGGAGTAAACTACTGTTCCCAGGATTCTTTGCGGGGAAGCCATGACTATTAAAGAGGCAGAAGAGTGCATCCATGGTGTGGATGTTACATATAAGAAGATGGAAATGGCCATTTAGTCCCTTGTGCAGTACCGTTTTGTGTGAATCCACAAATGAGGGAAGTCCTTCCAATCAGCTGATTTTGGGTGCCATTGGGTGAATTGTTAGTTATTCAATGTAACTATAGCTGTAGATTTTAGTCAAGGAGGGGAGATTTGTGTTTGTGGGATTTTCTGCATCAAGGTGTCTAAACAACGTGACTCATCTTGGGCATTATGCACCTCAATTTGGGCAGAGAGCAGGCAAGGGGAAATATTTGTAGTTCTGCCTCAGATGGGAAATGTATTGATCTGACAGAAATAAAACCAGTAGATGACTTGACTATTGGAAAAATAGCAAACAACACACTCTGTGACAAATAACATATGTCGTAATAAGCAGATGGTCTTTGAGGCGGAATACTGAGCTGCATAAAGTGAATCTTATTTCAAAGACAAGCCAAGAAGCTAAGCATTACAATTACAAGCTAACATAGTTGGGTTAGTTTAAAAGTGATTTCATAAAGCAACATGTCTATTTACCCAAGTCTCCTTATGTTTGTGTGATATCTTAGGGACCAAGGATTCAGCTCTTCACATTTCTGGCTAGGCTTAAATTTACAAAGTCCAACTGAAGGATTTTCGTGGAGCGATGGCTCTCCAGTGAGTGACTTGCACTGTTTTTAAAATATTGTGGTTCCAATTTTACTACTTACGTGCCAAAAACCAAGAGAAGCAAATGAACATACAGAGCCTGAAAATTATGCTAAAAATAAAGTTTTGAAACCAAATACTGCAAAATGCTAAATGCCCAAAGGAGTGTCTCCATCCCCCACCAGCCCGGACACTGAGATACAGCTCCAAGGGCCTTCTGGCAGTTCCATTAGGAGAGGTTTGCAAGGAGTTACAGGGAACTAGGCAGAGGGCTTTATTGGTAGTGGCACCCGCCCTGTAGAACGCCCTGCCATTAGATTTCAAGGGACTCGTCTATACTTGTGGTTTTTAAGGATAATTATGATAATCATATAGCCATACGATGTTATTTTAAGACATCAACAATGCATTATTAAGTTGATACACCAGAGGACACTGAGAGTTCTCCCCGTGTGAAATAAGTGGGTAGACCTTGTAGAAAAGGAAGAGTAGGATGTATTTATGTTTTAGAATGATATCAAAAACATCATTCTAGAATGCTTAAAGAGTGAGTATAAATCCAGCCAAGGAGATAAACAACTATACAACTTTTAGAAGACATCTGAAGGCAGCCCTTTATCGGAAAGTTTTTATTGTTTGATGTTTTATTGTGTTTTTATGTGTTGGAAGATGCCCAGAGAGCTGGGGCAACTCAGCCAGATGGGTGGGGTAATAATAATAATAATAATAATAATAATAATAATAATAATAATAATGGGCATTTTTACATGGCACTTTATTGCATACTTAGTGCTGCTTATGTTGTGCAGGTTCTGCACAGTGTTTACATTGCATCATCTGTACAAAATGCCATCCCATATTAATTTCCTACTTCATCTGGATTTAACATTTCCATCTGTTGTGTAACCCCCTGCACTGTAAATACATATTAAAATGTGGGGAGATAATAATAATACCAATAATAACAACAACAACAAATAAATAAATAAATAAATAAATTTATATCCCACCCTCCCCAGCCAAAACCAGGCTCAGAGCAGCTAACATCAATTATGTAACACATCAAGATAAAATCAAGCAATCAATTAAAATACATCCTAGAATCCTAGACTTTCAATGCTCACCAGGCCCTGCTGTTTGTGCTGAACTTATATGAGCTTGTGCGAAAAGTTGGGAGGCCACTTTCATGCAAGTTCTTATGGGGGAAAAGGGAGTCAAACTGAACCCTGACCAAAGGCCCTGCGGAAAGATGTCAGATCCCACAGGGCCCTGGTCTCTTGTGACAGAGTGTTCCACCAGGCTGGGGCCACGGCTGAAAAGTCCTTGACCCTGGTGGAGGCCAGTCTAATCTCATTGAGGCCCGGAACCTTCAAGATGTTATTATTTGCAGACTGTAAGGTCCTCTGTGGGGCATACCAGGAGAGCCGGTCCCATAGGTACGAGAGTCCTAGGCTGTAGATGGCAATTTGATGAGGACAATGCAGTGTGGACACTGCAAAAGAATTTGCATGCCTGATCAGTGCTGAGTATGCAATAACCTGCTGTGTGAAGGCACCCTTCATTACAATGAAACCACCTTATTTCCAGACAAGCAATGTAACGAACTTATTTCTCCTCAGCTTGGATATACAAACTGGGAGTATGGAGAGCCCAATAACTACAATGAAATTGAGCACTGTGGAGAGTTGAATGCAAATTATCGGATGCGCTGGAATGATATACACTGTGAGGACTTGTACAACTGGATTTGTCAGATTAAAAAGGGTAAGATTTCTTGCCTTATTAAGCTGTAACGTCACCAGAAGATTGCTTGTGATACTAGGGTATTTAAAAATAAATAAATACTAAAAATGTTTTAAAAACAAATCAGCATTCTAATTAATTCAACACACACACACATCTCAAAGATGTGGACAATAATAAATCTGTGGCTGTTTATGGTGTGAAAGCTGCCATAAATACTTCATACCAGGCGTCAGCAGAGTTGAAATACAGTCGGCAGCAAAGCGAGTGGAATCAGCCCTGAGTCTTGATCTATCAGAGACAAAAGAAATATTGGTTACATTGCTAGTGAATAACCTTTGGATAATTTTTCTCCAAGGAATGCCCTAATTGTACTGAAATCCTTAAAAAAAAAAAAGCTATTGGTCATGTTGCATATCTGGTGGTAATCCTGCTCAGCTGAGCTAGTCAAAAGTTTCTTTCCCCCTTTTGTTGGAATCCTCTTGAATTTCGGAGTTAAAAGCCAAACTCTAAATTCAAAATTTTGATTGAAATTCTATCAACTTTCGCAGACTTCCATTTTAGCTCTAGCAAGATGACTTGCTTTATGCTTCCATTGGTTAAGGTTGCTTTAAGGAGTCGCAAGGAGGTGGAGGGAACTTACATGTGAAGAAATACCGATTTATTTTGGTTTGCATTTGTGAATAAGATAACATGTTTTGAAGAACAAATGGAATATGTGTACAAATAGTTAAATTAAAAACTAAGAATATTTTTTTAAAAAAAGATATTGCTGAACTTCCTCTTCACCAAACTCCAACAGCACAGGGGCTCCTGCTGCCTTGATCACCCCGAGGCATTGCTTAATTATTGGTTTTAATAGGATAATGCATGTGTGGATCACATTTTTCCCCCCAGGAGAAGAACCAAAGCCTGAACCAACAGAACCACCTCTACCAAGTAAGTTTGCATTGCTTCCTTTGAAGAAATCATGTCATGTCAATAACTAGGGATTGAAGCTAAGTGAGTGTTGCCGTTCCCACCCAGGCAGATGGAGGTTTCCAATTTCTTTGAGAGCTGCACTTCAGGAATGAGGTTATCAAGCACAGCTTCTCCCACATCAGTTGCTCAGAGTCCAAAACTAGACGCAATGGGGCAGGCATCTATGGATCTGAACTACTCAGATAATTTTTACACACCCCTTCATTGCTCTACCCTACTGTGCCCTATTGCTTTAAGAAGTTTATTCAAAGCCCAGATCTGATGCAGGAAGTGACCCAGGTAGGGGTGGTTAGCGATGCACGCCCCCCCCTAATCCATACCACCTCTCTCGCAGAATTTCAATATAGCAGTGATGGATGGCTCATCAATGGAGACAAGCAGTATTATTTCAGCACTTACACTGCTCCTATGGAAACAGGACGTGAGTTTTGCAAGAAGAACTTTGGAGATCTTGCAGTCATTGAAAGCTTCACTGAGAGAAGATTCTTAACAAAATATGTAAGGCACTAGTTTATTATTTCCTCAAATAAATACTTCAGAGTAGTAAGCATTCTTTGTTATAAAAGACTATGCCTTTTCAGAAATTTCATTTTGTGAAACACTTGCTCTAGAAATTTGGCTCTAGAAATTTGGCATACCTTTTGTTCCCTTTCATGTTGTTATCCCCGAGTAACAGCAATTTGCCATTTAAATTACACACCTTTATTTTATTTTATTTTATGTATTTATTTATTTTTTATAAGATTCATGCACCGCTTGATTTGTAAGAAACCTCAAAACAGTTTATGAAAGCTAAAACAGTAAAATCAAGAAAAATTCACAACTGTACTTTCAAACATACAAAAGTTTAAATACTTAAAACAGATTGAAATTTCTTCAGCTTTCTAAGTATTTGGGTAGGCTTGTCTAAACAAGAATGTTTTTAGCATGCACTGAAAAGAGAACAGTGAAGGTGCTTGCTTGATTTCTCCCTAAAAAACAAAAACATATTAGGAGATACTTTACAAGCCCCCCCCCAGGGGCCTTCACAGGGTTTAATTCAGTAATAGAAAGAGACCTGGAATAACAAATTTCTTTTCTTTTCAGTGTTTTAAATAAGTTTCAGAAGGCCCAGTTAACTGGGTAGCTAGGGACTTTAGTTATTCTCAATGTGTTTTTAAAGGGATTACATGGTCATTTGTTGTATAAAAACTTAATGTTTGCCTCAGACATAGCATTTTCATCTTCATGCTTTAGATCTCAAAAAACGACTGGACCAACGCTTACTACATTGGCTTAAAACTGAGCCTTGATAAAGACGTCAGGTAAGTAAACAAAAAACATTGGAGCTTATTACGCGACTCAATTTATTAATACTAGACAAATATGCATAGTACTATATAGAGAATCAAGCCCAATGCAGTATATTGTGTAACTTATCTGTGTGCGTACACACATATTGCAGAGCTGGAAAAAGGCTGCAGCAACTTAGTGGGGATGTATATAATGTGTATGCTGTATACATTTAAAGTAACCCTCTCCCCAATTCCCATCCTGGGGAACTGTAGCTGGGAAGGGTAGCTGTGCAAGTGGTAAACTGAAAGTTTTGTGTTTAGGGGTATATGCTTTGCATGTGCTTTAAATGTATGGTGCAAACACAGATACAACATGCAGGGCTTTCTAATTTTGAAAAGGGCATGGAATTGAGGGGGTGCAAGATCAAGGTTTATAAACTGATGTATGATGTAGAAAAAAAGTAGAGGGAAGTCCTTCTCCCTCTCTTTTTAGAATACTAGAATTAAGGTTCTAGTTCCAGCCAGAGGCAGATTTAGGGGAGCATGATCAAGCGGAGAGGGTGTTGCAGGAGGTGCATTGCACAAGGCACCGCTGAAATATTAAAGCCCAAAGTCCGCCACTGATCCAGTGAAGTTGACTCATGGGCAGGTTAAAGGAAGTTAACATGGAATTCACATCCTGATGACACCCAGCCCTCAAACTCCAAACCAGGTCATATTTGCGCTGCTTAGTGGAACTGAAATACAAATTATGATAGAAGCAGAAAGGGAAGATGTTGCAAGCAAAGGAAGGATTCACATCCACACCAACCCCTGAGCTTCCTTCACAGGACTCCACAATCCTGTTTTATATTTCTTCGACAAGGAATCTTCATCAAACACTGGGTTTTTCCTTCATATCTGGTTCAGCTCTCAGGGCCACAGCTTGGATTTTTAAGATGCAGTCATCATTGCGAAGCTGCTATTGGTTCCCTGCTCCCTAAAGATTACCCTTGAATTTCCCTTGCACCTTAAGCCACGTTGAAAACAAATCAAGATAACAGAATAATTTGTCTTTAAGCTGGATGGATGGAACCCCCGTGCAGTATTTAGCCTGGGCACCGCATGAACCCAACTTTGCAAACAACGATGAAAACTGTGTGGTCATTTACAGAAGGACAGGTGGGTAATCTGCCGATTGTCGACATTTTATTTTTGTGGCAACACATTGTGCACATGAAATTTCCAGGAAAAATAATAAGGCATCTTATTTACACAGGGTGAACGGTATTCCTAAATGCAATGCACGGTTTAACTTTTATGGCAGATCACTTATTCTTTCTTGTTTAGGACTTTGGAATGATATAAACTGTGGCCACCCCAATCCTTTCATATGTGAAAGACACAACAGTTCAATCAATACAACAGTTGCTCCTACAGCCCCTTCTGTTCCAGGAGGATGTCCAGAATCATGGCTTTCATTTGAAAACAAGGTACCATTATAATGTTCTTGTTTCAAAGGAACACTGGGAAACAGCTATAAATATGTACAATACTGTCCCACATGGCTTTGTCTGTTTTTATTTTTTTGTATATTCAAAATGTGTATTGGCAGACCCCATCATAATGGAGCTCTGCTTATGCAGCTGGTCATGATCAAAATGAGCACGGATCTCATTTATCTGGTACTTTCCATTCTGCGCTGTGTATCATTTTTTGGGGGCACTTCCAGGTTGGTGTTCTGGGTATGTGGTCCAACATGTTATGGACACTCTAATTGTGCATGAGTGGTGGCTTCATTCTGCTTCAGTTGTTTCTGTGGTGCTTCCCCAGCGCATTATTGTTGCCGGGAGTTGCAATAGAACAAGAGAAGTGGGACAGAAATGAAGCAGGACATTTGTGGTAAAAAAGAAAAAGGATATGGGATTTCAATGGGATGTGTGCTAATTGGAAACGAAGCAGTGTGAGTGCTGCAAAAGTTTGAAAGCAGCATCATGTGTCATAGTCCCTACAGCTTTATGAGCACAAATCATCTGGAATGCACAATAAAAAGAGGCCTTGTGTCTGTAATATTAATAATTCCCTCCCCCCTCTTATCTCTCTAATGGCAAAGTTTTTGTTTATATAAATTTACCAGGGAAGGGCTTTAGCTCAGTGGTATGCTTTGTGTGGAAGAGGTCCCAAGTTAAATTCCTAGTGTCCCCAAGGTTGGACTGAGAAAGAATCTTCCCGGAAACCTTGGAGAGTCACTGGTAGTCAGCAGCCACAAGACTGAGCTAGGCAGACCAGTGATTTGGCTTGTTATAAGGCAACTTCCTATGGGATATGGGTGGTGCTGTGGTCTAAACCACTGAGCCTCTTGGGCTTGCTAATCAGAAGGCTGATGGTTCGAATCCCCACGAAGGGGTGAGCTCCCGTTGCTCGGTCCCAGCTCCTGCCAACCTAGCAGTTCAAAAGCACGTAAAGGTGCAAGTAGATAAATAGGTACTGCTCTGGCGGGAAGGTATATGGCACTTCCATGTGCTGCTCTGGTTTCAGTGTCCTGTTGCGCCAGAAGCGGCTTAGTCATGCTGGCCATATGACCCGGAAAAACTATCTGCAGACAAACGCTGGCTCCCTTGGCCTGTAAAGCGAGATGAGCACCACAACCCAAGAGTTGTCTGCGACTGGACTTAACTGTCCGGAGTCCTTTACCTTTACCTTTTAAGGCAACTTCCTATGTTCTGTGTTAATAGAGAAGCATGTGAGAATGTTGTGCCTTTCACAGCACAAGGTTGGCAACAGATTGGCTCTGCATGAAATTTTAGATACTACTTGCTATTGACAATCCTGCATTGAAAGTGATGTCACCTGTGAATCGTCGTTTCCGTCTTTACCCGTTTTACAATGTCTAAAGTTTGACTTGTAATAGCTACAGTGTACAAAAGAAATCAGAGGTTAATTTGCTGACTTATTGTGTTCAGGAAAATAGCCTAGCAGAGAAAAATCTGGGATTCTTAAATATCTGAAGCTGACATAGTATTTGCATGCTTGAGCTAAGATGAGTCTATATATATGAGGTTCAATAACTTATCACAAATAGTTTAAGGTAACCACAGTTGTGGTACAATTAACTTAATTGCACCAATTATTTTAAAAAAGAAAATGCTTAATAAAGAGTTTAATAATAAAAACAAATTCCATATTGAGTTTTGGGAAGGTTCTTCTTACAAATATTTCTGGATGTTTTCAGATCTTACTTTTCCACCAGTAATGTAAACATACCCTTAATTCAGATGTAACATAAAGCCATAGTTTGATTCTAATGCTGGTTTGTTGGGGCCAGTTTGCTGATTTGGAAGTAATGGCAAACTATGGTTGGCTGAAACCTGAAAGTTTCAAATGGAAGGATGGAGCATGTGAACAGAGGGCCTATTCATGTGCCAGGCAGTGGCTTAGCATGATATCTGAACCAACTCTTATGGTTGGTTCACTAGCTTGAGGGGTAGGGGAGGAAAGCAACTGAAAGCATTTCAAAATGTTCATATTTCAAGTGCAAAAAAGGACACAGCTTTAAAGTAAAGGGAGAATTCAAGGCCAATGTCTGTTTTCTGAGTTCGAAGATGACAATCCTACCTAGACCTAGATTATACTCAGATTTCTTTCTTTTTTAATCATTCTTTCTTCAACTTTTTAGTGCTACAAAGTATTTGGGTTGGCAGATGAAGACCGAAATAATTGGGATTCCGCACGAACAGTTTGCAAAGGCTTACGAGGAAACCTGGCTACCATATCTAGTGAAAGGGTTCAAGGTACTCCACATTTGCATCTATAGATGCAAGCACAAGTAATACTTGCAAAATATTACTTCAGTTTTATATTTTCTGGAACTAATGTGCCATCAGTCTGCACTCCCATCTCTTTCAGTATGCAATGAAAGGCTGTAATAGTATTATCATATTCTGATACTCATCTATTGATTACAAAACAAAATGTGAATTGTATAACACAACAATGATACAATAAAGCCTACAAAAATGTTTTTGGCAGCATGGGCACCTGCCCATTACTTCAATTAGACATAATGGCAAACCATACTTTGCCTGTGACCTTGGATCCCAAATCCCCGCTTGATCCTGCTTTAAGATCTTGAGGCAAATATTGTTTGCACAAACATTGTAAACACTATTGTTTGCAGGGACCTGGGAGTAGAAAGCAACAATACCAACAAGCCAAAAATGGAAACTCCAAAGCTCTTTTCTTCATGTAGGGATGGGGACACCTGGGAAGGGGAGAAGGAGTGGGGGAACCATGAGTTTTCTCCAGGTGTGTTTGGAGGGAGGACACTTCCCCCATTTGTTTCTGAAATGTTGAAAAACCAAAAAACGGGAGGATGGGGTTTCCCACAATTTTTTCATTTTGTGGGGAGTGGAAGGAGCTTCACATCTTTAGATGTGCAAACCAAATATGTAGGCTTGAGTCTGCCTGTGTTCAAAATACCATCTGAATACAACTGATGCCCGAGTGTGTAATAATGCTTAATATTTGAAGTTATGAAACACTGAAATTATCTCTGCACTCTCAAGCAGAATCTAAAACTTACAGTTGTGGTTTTAACATTTCTCACAGTCCTCTGTGTTTTCTAATAATAATAATAATAATAGTATATATATTTAATTTTCAAGGCATTCCCCTTTCCTTTCCATTCATTCCAAAACTCAGTGTTTTTCAAGGCTGTTTGGTTTTGAATAGTGTCTCAGTTTTTGGAGATGTCAGCTTTTCCTTCCACTTTTCCTTCCCTTCCTTAGCTTTCCTTACTTCCCAGTTGAACAATTTCCCAACGGATGCATGGATAGGATTCAATGATATCAATTCAGAAGAGATGTACCTCTGGACAGATGGAAGCAGAGTCAGTTACACCAACTGGGCAAAAGGCTTCCCGTCATCTAATTACGATGCAGAGAGGGTAGGTATTTGATGAATGCACAATATGGCAAATGTTAATTGGAAGACTGCTCCATATCATCCCCACAACACTTCCTTTCCCACAAGCTTCTCCTGTACATGGCCTCAAGTCAGAACCATACCGTGAGGAAAAAAGAGGCAATGTGAAGGAGCAAAAAGTAAGTTAATCGTTAACAGGAACAGCAAAATTGCCAGCAATACTGAATTGGAAAAATATAATACTGAAAATCAGTATTTTTCAGATACTTTTTGCCATAAAACCAGGCCCTACGCATCACAGACAGCAAGTTGTATTTTGAACTTGAGGCAGGAGTTCCAAGAAGGAATTGTGGCAGAGGGAAATCTAGTAGGTAGGGAAACAAGATCCTATGGTAGCTGCTAGGAAGGCAAGGGCAATTCTGACACCTGGCCAGCCAAATTCAAAGCCTGACCCAGAAGCCCGATGATATTAAGGAAAATGAATAGGTTGTTGGGTTAGTGGAATCACCCTGGAGCATGGGAATAAATAAGAGGTTTCATAAGGGGCAACAGCGTACAGATCTGAAATGTCCCAACTCTATTCCTGGTGGCTCTCTGCAATTAAATTTATATAGCTCGGGAAGAAATCAAAGATGCTCTGAATATCCCACTACTATTTCTAGCATTTGTTTCTCCTTCTTCTTCTTTCGTAGGAAGATTGTGTCGCAATGAAAAACAGGCCTCTTCAAGAATCGGGGAAATGGAGACATTTTCACTGTTCTGAGAAAAAGGGCTACATTTGCCAGACAGATACAGGTGGGTACTTCTGCTAATCTGTTTCCCCTGCTTACATTAGAAGAAAATCTCATGCAAGCTCTGATTAAGCTTTCATGGTTTCCTCTGTGCTTCAGTAAAGGGCATTGCAGAAGGTAATCTCCAACTCTACAATTCAATGATTTTAAAGTGGCCCAGATAGCAAGGTGGCCTTTGGACACATGGAACAGTTTTAGAGCACTTTTTGCCACATCGAGTTCGGATCTTGGAGGTTGCCAAGGTATAGCTCAAGGCATGGTGATGGTCATTGTCTGCACCTCTGGCCCAGTGATATAGTATACTGAATAATATGCGTACAGAAAAATATTATGGGCATCCTATTTCAAGGTCACAGGTGGTGGTTTTTCTTGTAGTGCTCAGCTGCCTGAGATCTTTTAACTGGAGGTGCCAGGGACTGAATCTGGGACCTTCTGCATTTGAGTTATCTTTACCACTGAGCTGTGGCCTTTCCTTACGTACATTTCTGCATATGATATCCTAGCTCAAAGGAGTAGCCGCTGCATTCCATTCCATCCCATTACCTCCATGCAATGACTTATCCAATCTACATCTCATCACAAGCTTATGGGTAGCATCCAATTGACTTACTCTGTCAGCGCATGTATTTCCATTTGCGCAGTGGATTCTGTCCCCTCCCCTCTCTCCACATGTACCTCACATCCTCCCCAAATTTGCACTGGAGGGTTGGCGGAACCCCCAGAATAGGTTTAGAGGCCGCATGGGGGAAGAGAGGGGGGCATTCTGTGGCATGAGTGGAAAACTGCATTGATGGAGAAAGTTAGTTGGATAGTGCCCCATGTTTATAAACTTATTTTTCTCCTTCATATATTTTTTCTTTAAATTACAGTAACACTGCATTGGATTTAATTTTCCTTTCCCTATTGCAGACCCCAAAACTCCTGTTCTTCCAACACCCACAACAGCATATCGTATCCGTTACAATAACAATACCTACTTCTTCTTTGAAAGCAAAATGGCGTGGAAAGATGCTCAGAAAAGTTGTGAAGAACAAAGCTTTAACCTTGCTAGCATTTTAGACCCTTTCACCCACTCATTCCTCTGGTTGCAGCTGCTGAAGTATAAAAGCCCAGTGTGGATTGGCCTCAATACTAATGTGGTAAGTACATCACATATTTATCAGGAAGGGGCCTTAAGATGGATGCTTCTATTTGTTTCTAGTTATTTGTTTATCTCAGGTCATTCAATCAGCATGCAATTAAAATAGGACAATAGGTTACAATGCACATTCAGTTCAATCCAGCCAACATTTCAAGTTTGCTTTCTAACTTACTTAAGGACTCTTATAAACCCAGGTGGTTCCACCTTTTGCACAGCAAAATCGTATCGGTATTGACTTGGAACTCTTGTACAATTCAAGTGAGCAATATATGTATCGTAATATTCAAATCAGATTAAGGGACATTGAAAAACAAAATGAGTCAGCTGTAAATAAAATTTGCTCCCCCAAGTTTTATGATTCAAACACAACAGATAACAGTGCCCCATATTTCAAAATTAATAATTCCAGTCCAACACAGGGCCTTTATGTTAGCCCGACTGAACCTTTTCCCCTCAGCTTTTGTCAAGGACAGATATTTAAACATCCCCAGAAATGATAGACATTGTGGATGTTTTTTGAATGTGCTGGACACAGTGGAACATATTCTTTTCTACTGTCCATGGTACAACCAGCTACGCAAACACATGCCATCCCCTTTCCTGAATAGTCTAACATCATGGCACAATGAAAATATCAGATTCTGTCTGTCTGATATTAACCTGGAAGCTGACTTTTTATCAATTGTATCTCTTAAAGTAATGAATGGCACTATTTAGCAGGAAGAAACTCCAATGAAAATCGTTAGTTACATATTTTTACATGGCTATTTATTTGTATATATTTTGAAATTGTATATATGGATGTTTTATGATGGCCTATATTTGTAATACCTAATATAGGTTTGGTAAAGTAAATTCAATCCAAATGAATCCTAGGTGAAGGAGATGAATATTAAATTCACTTTCCAATATACTGAGTCAGTTAGATTTTCCTGACCTATGCTACAAGGACAAAAGCCCTGTTCAGAATATCACTTGCAGTGAGAATCACATGCAGAGAACAGGGTTTGTTGACACCAAACTATCTGTTATGTTCTACTGAATTGCAATACATCAAGATATTCAATGCTATCAGTTGTGGGATGAATTGACACAATGGATTTATATCATACTACATGTGTAAAGTGGCTTACCAATGCCAGGAGTTCTATGTTATCAGTCACTGGGGATTTTTTTGAGAACAGTCATTGTTAAAAAGGTCGTTATCACTGCCTGTATCTTTGCATTTCCTGTCCTCTGACCTTGCTGTTTACAATCTCTCATCTTCTCCTTCTATATATAGAATGTACAACCAGAACAAACCTAGAGACTGTACTTCGGATGACAGTGACTCTTGACACCATTGTAATGGTTTACGTCTCAGCCTGTATACTCAATGCATTTTGCTAATGTGCTAATTTTTTCAGACCAATGGACAATATACATGGATTGACAAGTTCAAAATGAAGTTCACAAAATGGGCCCCAGGGGAACCAAAACAAAATTTTGGTTGTGTTTATCTGGATTTGGATGGAACCTGGAAGACAGGATCATGCAATGAACATTATTTCCCACTCTGTAAACACTCTGACGGTAAGCAAATGAAGAGCAATGCTTCTCATTCACTACTTGTCTTTCACGTTGAAGCATCGCCTCACAGGCAAGATAATTTAGCCTTTTTGCAGTGAACAGCATGGCTTTTGCATTTCACAGAGGTTTCAAAATACGTTTATATAAACAAAAATATTTTGAAAGGTCCACCGCTGTGTAACTTGAGCCATTTTCCAAAGAATTCAATTTGTAGCATTTTTCTACCTGCTAATTCCTTAAGATTATCCCACTTACCCATTTGGGACCTCCTGAGCCCTTATATCCCAGCTTGATCACTGAGATCCATCTGCAGGAGCATCACATGCCATTCCCTAAATTGGCAAGGCTTATTTGACAACAACAAGTAATGGCACCTTAAGTGTCATCAGCCCAGTATGGTGGAACACTCCACCAATAGACATTCAGCAGGCGCCTTCCGTTTCAACTTTTAAACACTTGCTGAAAACTTTTTTATTCCGCCAGGCCTAAATAGGAGATTAAGAATACGTCTTTCCACAATAGTTAACTGATGCATGTTTTTAAGCTTCTTATATGTCATTGTAATCCACTTTGATAATTTTTTATGAATGGTGTTATATAAATACTTTTACAAATTAATAATGCCCTCCCACCTCACTCAGTGGGGTAGAACCCACCACCTCCATAAAAACTTGGTCTAGTCTAGGCCTGGTATGGGAAAAATTCCTGCATGGTTCAACATCAGTCTAATGGCCAGGAAGTTCCCACATTAAACCAAGGGTAAAGGTTGGCTGAATGTGGTTGGACAGGGTAGGGGAAGCGAGTGCCCAGTCTTTCCTGCTCATGTCACATGGTGGAAGGCAGCCTGTCATATCTTGGCTCATTACCCATGAGCCAGAGGGGAAAATATCACGAGTCATTCAAAGAGAACATGGAAAGGAGCTGAGTTAGTGACTTTTCCATTCTTACTCTGAATGTTTCCATACTGGGTTGGGATTGGGGTTTTTTGTTTTTAGCATTGCCCAGTCATTGGTCTCCCACTGTAAGGTGCGTAGGGATGCAGGTGGTGCTGTGGTCTAAACCACTGAGCCTCTTGGACTTGCCAATCAGGAGGTTTGAATCCCTGTGAAGGGGTGAGCTCTGTCCCAGCTCCTGCCAACCTAGCAGTTTGAAAGCATGCCAGTGCAAGTAGATAAATAGGTACCACTGTGGCAGGAAGGTAAATGGCACTTCTGTGCGCTCTGGTTTCCATCAAAGTGTTCTGTTGTGCCAGAAGCGGTTTAGTCATGCTGGCCACATGACCTGGAAAGCTGTCTGTTGACAAACGGCGGCTCACTTGGCCTGAAAGCGAGATGAGCGCCGCAACCCCATAGTCGCCTTAGACTAGACTTAACCGTCCAGGGGTCCTTTACCTTTACCTTACTGTAAGCTGCATTGTATTCTACACTTCAGCAGGTACACCCCCTATTCAATATCATGCCAATCTCTCCTCACTTTTAACAAGGCAAAGAGTGATAATTCCACATTAAAAACAGTGTGTGAAAGTACCCTTAGTTTTTTCAGGTAACCAATTTCTCTTTTCAGAATCTATTTACAGCTATCTTTAAGTCTACTATCCCAATCAGAGTATAGATATTGAAATAAAATGTTAGTTGCCTCTATTTTTGAATCATTTTGGATTTTCCATTCACTGAATTACTAGTAATTCCTTGGTACCTGTGCACTATGAATGGTTTAATTTAAAAATGGCATTTTGATAACCAGTTATAGGACTGTCTCAATTGCGCCAGCAGACTTTCTATTAAGTTCCTCATGCAATAAACCTATCTGTGATGTAGCATAGAGAATCTGATGTAAAATTAATTGAATTACAAGTTGCTGCTTCCCCCTCCCCCCCCTAAATAGTGAAGGCACCTACTGAGCCACCTCAACTACCTGGAAAGTGCCCAGAATCACTGGAGACACCGTGGATTCCTTTCCGTGGCCACTGCTACCACTTTGAGACGTCATCTAAAAAATCTTGGCCTCAGGCTTCTTTAGCTTGTTTACAATTAGGTAAGTACCTTTCCATATAGATGCAAGATGCAAGACGTTACATCTTGTTTAGTTACATGATAATCTCCCCCCTTTCCATTAGGAGTGAGTTGGCTTTTAGCAACAAAAGGCATATACAAAATGCAAGATTAGTAGCAAATCATACACTAAACTGTAGCATCTTAGAAAGCTTCGTTCTGTTGATCAGAGAGAGAAGGAGAGAGAGATCTAGTACATACAGAAACTTCAACCTAAGGTGGGACTTGGTATATCTTGACCTGAGAAATATGTACCTGAGTATCCAAAAACATTGGATTAATAGCAATCAGTGGACTAGGGGGACTAGGCTAGTCCCCTAAATGTTCCCAGTAGAGTATTAAAGCTTGGCATCTCCTTCCCAAAGCCCAGGAAGCTTCTGCCTGGTTTAGGGAGGGAGGCACAATGCTCATGTTTGTGACTCCCCCCCCCCCAGCTCCAATTGTCCTCGCAAGCTGGCACCTCTGGCCCTAACTGTCCTCTAGCAGCTGTCTAAGGCCTATTCCTTAATTCCAAAGACCATTGTAAAGGCTGAGTCCCAACAAACAGCAGTAGTGATAAGTAGAGAGAAAGACAACAGAGGAAGGCTGGGATAGCTGAAATATGATGAATGCGGACTCTAAACCTGAAATGCTTTGTGCAGGTGCTGGGTGAACATTTTAGTGTATATATGGCATCTTTCAAAGCTTTGTGATTAATTTGCCAACTTTCCCAACCTGTTTTCCCCAGAGACAAGTGATGGAGGTATTGCAAACCTCAGCTTAGTAAAAGAGAGTATGTCTTGCATAAAAGAGATTAGAATATGAAAAAGCGGTTTGTGAATATACGTAACTCCATAGAAAACACAGTGAGTGGGTTAATAAAAATACTTCAGTGGCGTGTGTGGAATCTGCCATGGTCAACCCATCTTGATGTCAGCAAGTGTTTGAAAAATAAATAGTATTAAACATAGGGAAGGAGATGATCTTTTTTCCTTAAATGTCAAAATATTATCTAGCGTTCTGAATTGCAAAAATTCATTTTGCCCGAGTAACAGTCCCACCCAGGAGTTAGCCTTCAGAGCATGAGAATTAGAAATTAACCATTCTAATCACCTAAATTCTTACTCTTGTTTTGCAGGTGGTGGTCTGGTTTCAGTAGTTGATGCAGTTGAATCACATTTTCTGGCAGAAAATGTGGAACCTCTTGAAAGTAAAGTGCGAACGTTTTGGACAGGAATGTTCAGAAATATACATGGTACATTTTTTGTTTAATCTTGAGTGTATGCTTATGTAATCAGTGAATGTTTCTATTATACAGTGGTACCTCGGGTTACAGATGCTTCTGGTTACAGACGCTTCAGGTTACAGACTCCGCTAACCCAGAAACAGTGCTTCAGGTTAAGAACTTTGCTTCAGGATGAGAACAGAAATCGGGCTCCGAGGCGCAGCAGCAGGAGGAGGCCCCATTAGCTAAAGTGGTGCTTCAGGTTAAAAACAGTTTTAGGTTAAGAACAGACCTCCGGAATGAATTAAGTACTTAACCCAAGGTACCACTGTATACACTTAAATAATCTAAATGTTAATCATATCTGGCCAAATTCAAAAGACAGAAATTTAACTCTACCGTCTTAAAAACTCCATTTTTTCACCAGCACGTCATCCTTTGTAAGTGAAAGATGAGGAAACCAGGGTAGATGGCCTGGTATTTGCATTCATCCTGGTCACAGCCCAAAATGTAAGCTTTTCTTTAGAAAATCAGATTCTACAAATTGCACTGCTTTAATGCTGAACCAGTTACAAAATTCAAGTCTGAAGTATATCCTGCTTAGCTAACTGACAATTTAAACAGATAGAAAGTTATTAAGGAAGACGAACAAGTAGACATTTGGGTTTACAATTTAAATAAGTCTTTTATTGACTGTACCACCAATTATGCTAGGATCTCTGAAGGCCTGTACCAGGTGGGAGAACCTCCAGGCTGTGGGCCTAATGAGCCTCCATATGCCTCCCCATTTGGCCCATGAGGCCATTTTAGAAAGTGCGCGCCCATCTGCCCTATACCTGATGCCATATATGTCACCAGATACGGAGCAGGTAAAAACCTGGCTCAGCTGAAAGGATGTGTACAGACATCCTGGAAAGGGCTATACCATCAGCTGATCTTCTGGAGCCGCTTTCAAAGCGCTGCACAAAATAATGCTTTGAAAAGATCATCTAACGTGATTGTGACATCAGGAGATTGGCAGGTGGATGGCTTACTGTGCAAGATATGGAAAAGATAATCTCACCTGCTGAGCCAAAAATGTTCCCCACCCCTACCCTATACCAATGAGATCATGACCATCTTGTCCCAACATCTTTACTGGCAAGTAACTCAGCTGAGAGAAGAAGCAAATCAATATTGTGCACAATTTAATTTTATATTTGCTTAGTTGTCTGCAGAGGAATTCTGTAGGAAGAGGCTCCAAAGTGATCGGGGGTGGGGGGAGCAGCTGAATTTGCCACAGTGATATAAAAATCTGCAAAATCTGGTGGCCGGCCCAAGCACTGCATCATGCATGATGTCCTCCAGGCACAGATATGTACAAGGCCAGGAAATCACCTGCTCCTGTGTTTTAGTCTCATAATTGAAAATCACACACCCATTTACTTTAGTGTATTGACATCATTAAGAATCAAGTTCTCAGTGAGCATGCCCAGCAGTTCCGATATATTATACACAGTGAAAATTCCACATCCTTGTTCAGAAAACCCTGTTCAAACATATACTAGAAGCAGACCTGCTAGAGCTCTTTCTCTCATTTATTTTCTAACTTAACCGTAGGCAATTGGTTATGGCTCGACAACAGCGTAGTGGATTTTGTTAACTGGAACGAAGGAGAGCCCTCTCCTCAAACTAATGAAGATTGTGTGGAAATGTATTCTTCATCTGGGACTTGGAATAATTTTTACTGCAGTTCCTACAGGGCGTATATTTGCAAAAGACCTAAAAGTATGTAATACAGTTATTATACTTTCCTTTGCTTAGTAGTTCCTGGGGAATATTCATTACATTGCAAAAAGCGATGTCAGTGAACCTTAGCCTTGGCCCAAACTCTTTTTGATCTTGAATGAAATCCAATCTTGCCCCCCACCCACAACCCAGTTGCCATCTCTTAAAAACCAAGTGGAGGTGGCAAGCACCCACAGGGAAAAGTGAGGGGAGTTCACTGCATGCCTGAAACTCTATAATGAAGCTGAAGTGTCCGGCTTCCTCAGAGACCTTGTACATCAAGAGGTTGCTTGGTTGGGGTTGAGATTTGCCTTTTGTTGTTGTTTAGTCATTTAGTCGTGTCCGACTCTTCGTGACCCCAGGGACCAGAGCACGCCAGGCACACCTGTCTTCCACTGCCTCCCGCAGTTTAGTCAGACTCATGCTGGTAGCTTCAAGAACACTGTCCAACCGTCTCGTCCTCTGTCGTCCCCTTCTCCTTGTGCCCTCCATCTTTCCCAACATCAGGGTCTTTTCCAGGGAGTCTTCTCTTCTCATGAGGTGGACAAAGTATTGGAGCCTCAATTTCATGATCTGTCCTTCCAGGGAGCACTCAGGGTGATTTCATTAAGAATGGATAGGTCTGATCTTCTTGCAGTCCATGAGACTCTCAAGAGTCTCCCCCAGCACCAGAATTCAAAAGCATCAATTCTTGTCTTTTACTGGAGGTCTTTTCCTGACCACAGTGCAATCTAAAGGAGTGCCATCTCCATTGCAGTAGGCCTTGGGGAAATTCCATTTCCCAAAGACTGCTGGGACCTTTCTCCTTGGGGAACAGGGGGTGGGCTTTCCTCCTTCCCTATCTTTACGTGCTACTGCCCCCATAGCTTGCTCAGCCAGTTTGTAGAGCCAATATGTAAGTGTTTTAAGGAAGGAGGAGGAAACTCCAGACCACAGACCAATCTTGGTCTACCAGCATTCTCAGTTTGGCCCACAAGGCGTGTCCACTCACCCCACACCTATTGTCCAAACATGTCCACTCACCCCACACCTATTGTCCAAAGATGTCCCCAAACCTATTGTCATATATTACATCAGTGGTGGGGTATGTACTGGTGTGGCAGGAGCCTTCAGTGAGCTTCCTGTCATTTCTTTGCTGAAACAAGTTATGCTCCCCCACCCATCATGATGGTTGTACCTTGCTCCAGGAGAGGAAAATGGTTTCCATTGAAACTGCTGCTGAAATGGGAGAATTTTTCCTCCCATTTTAACTCTAGTTTCAGTAGAAAGCACTTACCTGCTCCTGGAACAAGGTTCAAAGAATAGTGTGAAGCTGGTTGACAGCCTTGTGGTGCTCTTTTAACCTCTGTATTTCAACGTTTAAAGAGCAGCATGGGGCACTTTGCAAAAGCGCCTTCAAACAGCCCCACACTGTTCCCTTAACCCTGGGAAACCAAAGGCTCAAACAGTAGTGCCAGGAGATTGACAGGTGGGAAACTCTACCATCTCTCCGATTTGGCTCATGGAGATAAGGATCTGGCACAATGGCCAGAAGAGGTTCCCCTTCACTAGTTTAAAGGGAAGGGAAAGGAGGTTGTGGAAATGTTGGGGGCTTTCTGAGGTGAGAGAGAGTGGTGGGAGTTAACAGGCAATTTCTGAAGTTAAGAGTGATTCCAGAAATAAACTATACCAAACTTGGATGATATTTTTTAATGCTTTGAACCAATGCTTTAAATCCAGAGGGAGTCTCCCATACCCTTACAAAACATTGCCCAAGATCATTTCAAACCCTGCTGAATAATTCAGTTGAATCAGAATATGCAATAAAAAGGCTTTTGACACATGGTCATTTGGTTTTTCTCTTCCAATTTTTAGTTATTGAAATTGTGTCTACTGAGAAGGTTCCAGAAAATAAAGGTAAGGTTTTGAAATAAAATCAAAATAAAGAAAAAATAAAATAAGAAATTAAGGATATACCGTGGTGGAATTTATCTTTTGAGTATCTTATATAAAAAGCCAATAGAACATTTTCATTTCAGCCTCCCTTCATCCGCTTCTACTTGTTGTCTAAAATTTAAATATCTTTCGGTCGATAATTAGATTGGCATTTGATATTGGTGGTTGTTGTTTTGAGTTTTTTTGTCTCAAAAAAAATAAAAATGAAATGCCAAAAATGTATGGCGATCCTTTATACCACCTTATATTCTGGAGATAGAAAATGACCTAAGTAAATAATATTTGGTCCCCTACTGTTTCCTACACCGAATTGACTCCCTTATTGTTCCCCTACTGCAGAGGTGGGGGAGCTGTGCTTTATAAATGTTGTTGAGCTAACTTACCAGAAGAATAAGAAAACAAGATAACAAACTTTTTTTAAATAAAAGAATGGAAATGGTTGATTGAATATCTACAAACAAATTGTAAACAGATAAAGACATTGGCAGGATTACTGTAATAAATGGCAGTTTCAAAAGAATATATAATCAAAATAGATGAATAAAAGAATAAGTTAATTTAGAATATGCAGGGAATGATAAATTTTTCATCATCCCTGAGCATTAGCCATTCTGACAGGGGTTGATGGTAGTTCAACATTTTGAGGGCCACAGATTAGCCAGCCCTGCCCTAATGATTCCTATGCCTGAGTGACTCTTAGTCTCTTAGTGCTGCATAGTGGTTAAAGTGGACTTTCCCAACCTAGTGCTGCCCAGAGTTTTTTGACTACAGCTCCCATCATCCCCAGCCAACATGGTCAAGGTCAGGGATAATAAGAGCTGAAGACCAAAACACTGAGCAAATGCCAGGCTGGGGGAGGTTGTGCTAGTGCCATACAAGAACTGAGGAGAACCAATGTTAAGATGCTTCCTCCGCCATGATGTGTTGCAGAGTAATGATATATATGAGATCCACTCCCTTTTAGGAAGTACATCATCGTTCAGGTAAATGTATAAATATTCAAAAGCTTTACTTGCAGAACAGATGGTAAAGAACAATATATATGCATTCACAAGACATATGCTTATCCAGGTTTCACTCAGACAGTTTTTTAAATCAGAAGCTATATTTTTCTGACTCCCTCTTCCAGCCTCTACTTTACCATATAGGCCATGCACCTGTGTGACTAAATCCATTTTCTTTCAGTCTTTCTCAGTGTTTAATTTCAGAGACCTCCTTAACTGTGGCACTGCTCTTTGCCCCTCTATTCCTTTAGAGAGACCTTTCTGTCTTCTTTATTCAGAAAAGGAAGATTAATGCTGTTTCTCTCAGCATTGTTCAGAGAATCTTCTTTATACAGCCCTCTCTCACAGCAGTATTTATAACATCTTACTGACTCACAGCCAACTTCCTATGCTCCCTGTGTTCATCACAGAGAACTCAAGCACACAAAAGGAGTTTGTGACCAAAGTTAACCAACCATATGAGAGCTTACTAGAGAACATACTGGGATCAGCTATTTAACCAATCAAAACTCAAAGGGCTGTCTGTAAACATCCACGGCAATATACTTTAAACATTCCCATTTCAGCAAATTTAAACTAACACAATGCTAACAGATGACCTTTGCAGTTACAGATAGGTAGCCGTGTTGGTCTGCCATAGTCAAAACAAAAAAAATTCCTTCCAGTAGCACCTTAAAGACCAACTAAGTTAGTTCTTGGTATGAGCTTTCGTGTGCATGGTATCTGAAGAAGTGTGCATGCACACGAAAGCTCATACCAAGAACTAACTTAGTTGGTCTTTAAGGTGCTACTGGAAGGAATTTTTTTTGTTTAGATGACCTTTGGTCTCAGTGTAACCTACATGACAGGGTTGTTGTAAAGGTTACATGGGGAGGGGAGGACCTTGAATGCCACACACAGCTCCTGGGAAGATGGCCGAGTTCAAAATACAATAGTAATAATAATTTCCACCATTCTGTTGTTGTAACTGCTGTGCATTAATTACAGAACCGAGAAAGACAGACGACACTCCTGCGCCTTCCAATAGGAGAGTTACCGCTGCGATTGTCGTGACTCTCCTGGTTGTGATGGTAGCGGCCATTGCATGTTACTATTTCTACAAGAAAAGGAGCCGGCTCGTCCTCACAGATGACAACTTCGAGAACTCTCTCTATTTCAATAGCAGCTCCACCCCTGAAACGAGCGACATAAAGGACCTGGTGATGAACATGGAGTGCAATGAGCACGCTGCCATTTAGTCCAGGATAATACAAACTGTCCTTCATTCGGGAAAACAAGACCTACACCGCATATGGAAATCCACAAGCATTCTATCCAAACCTGGTCTTTCCTTTACAAAATAGTTGCCCAAATCCCACCTGATTCAGAACTTTTGTTTGCATGCTAGAAGCAGCAATAGTTTCGCTGGGTTTTTTTTTTGCAATTCAGCAGCTTTGTATTCAAAATAGGCAAAGCTAGTATTTTGCCCAATGGCCGTCCTGAGTTGATGACTGAGCTGATGGATAGAGCAAATAAATGCTGAATTAATAATAATGGAGAAATGGCTATGCTTATTTGTGTATCTGCATATTCACAAATGGGGGGAAGTCATGGCTGTTTAAAATGGTATAGCACTGCTTTACATGTATAGTGCAGATGGACCCTAAGTGCCTGTGTTCTCATGGCACAGGGATATTCTTTCAGTGCATGGAGGTTTGAAAAGCTTCAACTAGCTGGAGAAATTTATTTCACGGGGGTGTGGTTGATTTCGCAGCATTCAGGAGGTATGTTACCATTAGCAGTGTTCTTGGTGGTGCTGTGGGTTAAACCACAGAGACTAGGACTTGCCAATCAGAAGATTGGTGGTTCGAATCCCCACGATGGGGTAAGCTCCCATTGCTCGGTCCCTGCCAACCTAGCAGTTTGAAAGCACGTCAAAGTGCAAGTAGATAAATAGGTACCGGGAAGGTAAACGGCATTTCCGTGCGCTGCTCTGGTTTGCCAGAAGCAGCTTAGTCATGCTGGCCACATGACCTGGAAGCTGTATGCCGGCTCCCTCAGCCAATAAAACAAGATGAGCACCGCAACCCCAGAGTCGGCCACGACTGGACCTAATGGTCAGGGGTCCCTTTACCTTTACCTTTACCTTTTCTCCTCTGTTCACAGGATACTTAGCAAGTATCTCTAGCCCAACACTCAGGTTCCAGTCAAGGTACTTAGCAATAAAAAGTTCTTGGCTCTGTACAGTACTGCATTTTCTTTGTTGTTTAGGTGCACAGCATCCTATTTTAGCTCTTTTTTAAAGCTCTTTCCACATTTTCACCACTGCCTCTTCTGGTCCAAGTGTTGAGTGAAATGAAGGAGAAGACTCAGGTGGAATCTACACACATGTTTAAAATGTTGTGAAAATGCTTTTTTCTTTTAAATGGTTTTGAAAATTGCATTGAATTTGCTATAGCTCACATTTGCCTTCTAGTATCACAATTGTATATTGCACTTTACAACACATTCAAAATGTTATATAGCTGAGTCTCAACTCCTTTCTGTGAATCTCAGGTCTTCCTGCCTTCAGCCACTAGAGGGAAACCAAACCCCATTTGATGATCTTCATATACCCAAAGAGAAATACAGTACAGTACTCCTCAGATAAGAACAATTGTTCTATTTCATTACTGGCCTGAGGACTTACAGCTGACAGTGGTGTGTGTGTGTGTGTGTGTGTGTGTGTGTGTGTGTGTTTTGAGCAAGTGTTACAGGCATAGCCTCAGACTCAGCTGATAAAAGTCGTGTGCTACAGGTAGCAGGTTGATCTCAGCAGACTCAATTGCAAAGTGACAATCTAAAGGTGAAGCACTCACTTTGAAGGAGCAGGTATGCAATCTGGAGATGTTCCTGGATCCACGTTTGCCACTGGAGATCCCAGGTAGCTTGGCACTTATTGCCAGCCTTGGTTGGGATGGCTTGGCCACAGCACTTCAAGCATTAGATTAGTGTGATGCACTATTTGTGGGTCTTCCCTTGAAAGCAGTCTGGAAGCTATCCTTAGTACAGAATGTTGCAGCACAATTGCTAACAGGGGTAAGATTCTGGCAGAATAGTACCCCTGCAAAGATCTGCTCTGGCTGCTGATTTGTTACTGGGCTTTATTCAGCACTTTACTGTACTACAGTGGTACCTCAGGTTAAGTACTTAATTCGTTCCAGAGATCCGTACTTAACCTGAAACTGTTCTTAACCTGAAGCACCACTTTAGCTAATGGGGCCTCCTGCTGCCGCTGGAGCACGATTTCTGTTCTCATCCTGAAGCAAAGTTCTTAACCTGAAGCACTATTTCTGGGTTAGCGGAGTCTGTAACCTGAAGCGTATGTAACCCAAGGTACCACTGTATTGATATATAAAGCCCCTTAACAGCTTCGGACCAGTTTTCTTTTCACATCTACAAGCAGTCCATCTTTTAATGTGGCAGCATATAAGTCTTGGAACTCCCTGACTATTGGCATTAGGCGGGTATTCTTGATGTATATTTTTAGACACTTTCTAAAAACTTTATTTTAGCAAGCCTACAGAGACAGATAATTTAGTTATGCGATTGCGTACTGACTTTAATTTTTTTTCCTGATTTTATCTTTGTCTTATTGTTTAATACTGCTGGGGAACATATTTACCCTGAGGGCCATGTTGGTCATGCTCTCGAAGTCTTCCTGGCAGTGGTTGGTGGGGTTGTTAGAGACTTCAGAATACAGACCAGAATGGAAAAATCCAGGCAGTAATATTTTTTAAAAAAAGTTTTATTCAATTTGGTTTTTGTCAGACAAAAAGCAAAAAGGGGTGCATTCAGGACGAAATGAGAGAATGCCCACCGTCAGTCAGATGCAGACAACTTTTATGCTCTAAGGCAAAGCAACAGTTCAGCCCCCCCCCCCGACATCCCCCTTTATGCATATTCATTGAAGCTCAACCAATTAAAGAATTGATGGTGGCCTTTCAGTTCCAGGCTGCATTATCCACTAGGTGGCACTGATGGCTTAAAATCTATCTGACCCATTTACTGGTTCCAGTAACTGCTCCTTGACCCCCTCCTCTTTTGTGGTTTTAACAGGTTGCTCGGCTTAGAACCTTGTGGTGGGCTAGACATCCTGGGCAAACGAACAGTTTCTCAGAACAGCTCCAAAATCCCCTGACCGCATCCTCTTGCAAACTCGCGGTGTTGCAAAAATATTGTTTTGCAAGCAGGGGCAAGCAGGGGAGAGAGAGAAATGTCTTTTTTTAGCTTTTAGTTTGCTCTCTAAGATGGCTTTCAGCTTATAAAATGGCTCCAGCCTGGCTCTCCAAAGTGGACCTCTGGTCTCCACTCCTTCA
Organism: Podarcis melisellensis; assembly: GCF_964234715.1. Taxonomy (NCBI): domain Eukaryota; kingdom Metazoa; phylum Chordata; class Lepidosauria; order Squamata; family Lacertidae; genus Podarcis; species Podarcis melisellensis. The sequence continues at coordinate 36,743,469 of NC_138544.1, forward strand.
GGGTCAAAGCCCAAAGTGGGTGGGGCCAAAGCATCCATACACAATTTACACACAGAGACCCCACTTATGTACACATGCAATGTATTGAGAGGGGCTTACTCCAACGTAAGTGTGTTTAGCATTGTAGTTTTATTATATATTTTTGAAACCCACTTGATGACAGTTCTAAAAAACTGCTAGTGGGTGGTTTATATAACATTTATGTCTTTTTTCTGAATTATCTGGCAATAGTCTGACAAGACAGTTGACACTAGGGATTGGAATAAAAAAGTCCACTTGAATAATGGCTCCAAAATCTTCAGGAAGCTTCTTAACACCAGATATTACTTTCATCTCTCTCTCTCTCTCTCTCTCTCTCTCTCTCTCTCTCTCTCTCTCTCTCTCTCTCTGTGTGTGTGTGTTTCCGTTTAATTCACATTATCCAGATATTGTCAAGAGAGGAACTTTGGCATTAAAATGAAGACGACTGTTGCCCAACACAGGTGCTCCATATCCCCTCACTCCCCTCTGAACATGTTCTCCTGGATATTTGAATTCATTTAAAGTAGCTAGGTGTTCCCCTACTAGCTCTTTTCCTATCTGGAATGGATCCCAATAAACAGTCTCATCCAGGAATGTATGTCTCCAGTTGTTCCACCTGAAATTGCTTCCTTAGAAAGTGGGTATTTGCAAGTATGCAATAGTTGTGACAATCAATTTGGTCAAGCACTGGCTTTTTAAAATAGTGGCAGTCCTATTACCTCCTTTAAGATGGCAAACACCATTCCCTCACACAGTGAAGCATTAAGCGCTCCCTGTTGTAGATTATTTTTACATCGAAATACACCCACCCACACCCCTTATGGCACATCTGGAAATTACTAGCATGTTTTTCCCCTCATAGCATTTCAACATCTGTTGAGTTAGTTCTTCTGAATTAGCTGGTAGTCACCTGACCAAGACAATCACAACAGCCACCAGAATGAAGACGTTACTTGAATAATTGTTCCAAAATTTTTACGGAACTTCTTAATATCAGTTTACTTTCACTTCACTTTTTTGTCTCATTTTGTTTTGCGTTTGTTTCTTATTTTCCAGCTAACACTCAGGGTGGAACAAGACACTACTTCAAGTGCACACGAGAGAACAGCAGCCCCATTTTCCCCTCATTCTCCCTATAACACGTGGTTCTTTAAATCTCATAACCTGGCATTGTTTCTTGCCCCTGCCCCACATTGGTGGCTACTAGTGAGGACAAGAAGAACACCAAAACACTCAGTGTAATGATACCCAGAGGAAACAGAGCCTAATGAATTAGATGCTAGGCGGGGGGGGGGGCATCAATGGAGAAGAAGGCTGCCAGTGTCTTCTAGTCATGATGGCAATATTACGTACAGTATCAGATGCAGTTGCTGAGGACCACAAGTGGAAGAATACTGTTGCACTTGTGGACTTCCATGGGCATGAGATTGGCCCCTCCGACAGCAGAATATTGGACTAGACAGACCTTTGGTTGCCTTCTTATGGGAAAGGCAACTTGATACACAGCTGCTCTCCCTCCCTCGCTCCAAGTCTGGTTTTTTGTGTTGTTGCTTTTTTGGTAATGTGAAGAAGATATTGGGAGCACCTCAAATGGCAGATATTGGGGGCGATGGCATCAGTCCTCTGCCTAATCATCCTAAGGCCATGACCAATCCCATTGTTTGGAAGTCGATTAGCTGGTCAAACTAACCTGCTGCGTCATGTGCAGTGCAGGATGCCACCCGATTGCCAGTGTTGAAGTAAGGTTCAACTGCCAGACCAATCAGCTTCTTTATATGGATTGGAGAAGGGCAGAGGTACAGCTTGGTAATTTTAGACCCTGCAGTCAATGGTCTTGCAGGCTGCTCCTTTTAGACGACAATATCAGGCTCAACATATTTGCCCCACCCACCCACAAAAAATGTCCTACCTAAAAATGTGGCAGTCCCACCTAACAAGGAAGCCTGGCTATGGAGCGGCCATGAGATAGTCACTGTACTTCCATGTAACCCACCTCACAGGGTTCTTAGGATGAAATTGGAAGTTAGAAAACCACAGACGCCATCTTGACGCCATCCATAGAGGAAAGGCAGGATACAACGAAAATAAGTCGGAGATTTTCAGTTGCAAGAATGATGCCACGCTTTCACATACAGCTGATGGATAAGCTGAATGTGACTTTGCCATTTACATATTTTTTTTGGGGGGGGAGGAATTGTTCTGGCAGCCTTATCCTAAATATATTTGCTCAGAAGGAAACTCCACTGAGTTCAAAAGCACTTACTTCCAGGGAAGAATACTTAAGCTTGCAGGCAACCCGATATAAAATTAATAGAAAAAAAATAGCCCCTTAAGTTTCTTTGCTGTAGTGCCTTTTATAATTTAACTCTAAATTCTTCTTTTTTTGAACTTACTTCACCTTAGACACAGCTGCAAAGGAAATATCATTTGCTTGTTGGTTGCAATTTACTCCTGGGGAGTTGGAAACGGGTTTCTTAACATCCTGTTGTGAAACAAATTTCCTGAGAACAGTTCCTTTGACTTAAATATAACTTTAAATTACTATAACTGCAGTCCTGAGAATATTTACTGGGAAATAAGGGGCTAACTACTTCTTACCTATGAATTGTATATAACAGTGGTCAAATCAGATTTGCCAGCCGTAAGTGACTTCCTCTCACCCACCCATCCTAGGGTTTCACATGCATGTCTGTCGTTGCAACAAAAAACAGGTTTTGATTTGATTTGACTTGGAGGTAGGCTGTAGTGGAGGAATAATGGAGAGAAAGAGAGTGTTGTGACCTCACCTTCTCATGCCAGCTTTTCATTCTAGATTCCTGAATTATGGAGCATCTTTGCTTTTTAACAGGGCATTGGAAGCACTCCCCAGTGTTACACGAGTTACAGTTGGTTCCTAAGACGTTTCATTTGTTGTTTGATAAGTTTAGTATGGAGCTAAGCGTGCAATCCTAAAACAGGTGGTGGGAAATCGGAGGACATTTTAAACTGTTCATCCAACAATCTGCTGGGCTTGCACTAGGCTAAGTGAAGGGAAATGGCCTCAATAACACATGTTTTTTTCTGTCTTTTCCATGGAAGCTGATTAACAGATCAGCAAGATCATGGTGTGTGTGTGTGTGTGTGTGTGTTTGCCATGTTACGGTGCATTTCCTAATGTCAAAAACAGAAGTGAAATTTTCATTCTGCCTGACTCATTTATCAAGGAATTCTTGAAAGGCAGCAAACTCTGATTTGTCTTATTTCCATGGGAGCGGTGTGGTAGGTTTGGTTTGGCCAATGTCTTCCTTTTTGCTCCTAAATCTCTTGTTCCTCATCCAGCCAGCTTTTCAGGTATCAGGTAAGCTCTTTTTCACTTCCATCACCATTGTGAACTTAGCACTAGGTGCATTTTTAACTGTTTACTTTTAAAGCATCTTATGGAAGCTAAAGTTGCACTGTTAAAGCTAAATCAATGAAATTTCAGCTGCAAGGATAATTGTTGAAAAGAACAAAATGCATTTTAAACATGACAACAATACTATGGACCACTGATAAATAAGGCACAGCGTTGGATAGTTTAAAATAAACTACAGAATTAGCACAAGAGGCATCTTTCTCTGTTCTCCATCAATCTTATTGCCTCTTATTCTGAATCCTTGTATTATCATTTTACCAGCAGTTGTCATATTGGAAGGTATGTGAAACATTCTCTCCATGTTCCTGTTATTTTTCTTAATTTTACAGACAGTGACAGCTTTCTGATACATAATGAAAACCTCAAGCTTTGTATACAACCTCAGAAATCTGGTTCCATCATCGTGGACAACTGTGATGAGGATAATGAGGGGCAACATTTCAAGTGGGTTTCCGATGACCAGATTTTGAACATGGCAGTGAATTTGTGCCTGGCAGTGCCGTCCAAGTCAAACCTGGTTGCACTCACCCTCTCCCCCTGTAATGAGACGAGTGAACTTCAGAAATGGGAGTGCAGAAATGACAGCCTCCTTGCTCTCAAACAGGAAGACTTATTTTTAAATCCTGAAAGTGGCCCCCAAAGCCATGTTACGCTGTCTAAAGCAGCCACCAGTACCTGGAAGATCTATGGAACGAAAGACAGTTTGTGTTCCAAGGGCTATGAAGGTAAAATTCAGACAATCTGTTCTAGATTATCAGCTTGTATATGCAGTTCAAGCATGTTGCATCTGGGGTGGAAATAGACATGATGCTACTTGCATAATTTCAAATCATGTCGATAAACAACCCAAATTGGATAGCATTTGGATTTCAGACACAACTTTTCCCCAACCCCACCTGGAGATATCAGGTGTTGGTTCACTTCAGTTAAAGCGGAAGGTGCATCCATGTATTCCTCCAGCATGCAAAGGAATGGATGCTGAAAACTCCATGGATGGTGGAAACTGACAGACACAAAAAGTGTCTGTGTATATCTGAGCATTCGTGGAGCTCTTGTATTGAGGACTTTGTCTTAATCATTTCCGCTTTGCCTAATTCTGTTCTCACCACTATCTATCCAGTTTTCTCACCGTATCTATCCAATTTCTTTCAGCTCTGTATACCTTAAGAGGCAATGGTTTTGGAGCCCCCTGTGTGTTTCCATTCAAATATCGGAATAAATGGCATGCTCAGTGCATAAGAGAGGATGATGAACATGGACAACTTTGGTGTGGAACAACAGCAGATGTGGATAGAGACTCTTTACGAGGATACTGTCCAAGGAAAGGTAAACACTTAACAAGGTTTTATTACAGGCCCTACTTTCCCACCATGTGATTGCTGCTTAGAGGAAAGTTTCTCCTACAAAGAGAAAAGGGAAACTGGTGCCATTGCCAAATTGTGCAACTACAGCAGAAATGGGTGGGGGGCACTTCCCCCCTGTGAGTCAAAGCAAAATGAATTGTCTGTAATGTCAGGGCTCCCCAACAGAATCAGGCTCACATTTGTTCATTGGGGAGGATGAAGTTCCATTCAGATCAAAATTGAGTTCTGGAGCTGTGGTGGAGAGTCACTGAATGCAGGAAGCAGACAGATTATATCCCAAACATGAGGTGTTTGGTAGGGAGCAACTGAGACGGGGAAAGATTTTGATATTTTACCAAACATGCAATGGCAGTTTCCTTCCTTGAGGCAAGAAAATCAAAGCAGAGGGGAAAGGAAGATTTGTGTTCCTTGTAACTATACATCTCTGCATTTTGAAATTGCTTATGTGCAGTTTTCAGGATGTGCTTACACACTGACATTTAAGCCTGTAACGCAGGGCTCTCCATTCATCCATACATTGACTCTATAGGGAGAAAGCCAATTCACAAAAACTAGCCTAGGATCTAAAACGCTGGTTGCATGTGGGGTTCCAGGTTATTTGTATGTGTATGTATATGTGCTGATTTCTTCCTTGGATGCAACACGAAATGGAGGAACACTTGTAGGATTAAGGGACAATGCCAGTGGTTCTCCCCATGATCACATAAGCACCTCTATTTCTGCATACTGTTTTGGGTATTCTTCTGAAAAGTGGCATCGAGATTAATAAATATTCAAATATCCATCACTGGAAGATTTAGCTTCATCACTGATAATTTGATGATTTGACACTCACGTTTACAGATGACCGTGATGAATTATTCTGGACCAGAAACCAATGGACAGGGGATCTCTACCAGATCAATTACCTCTCAGTTCTAACATGGTACCAAGCAAGAAAAAGTTGTCAGCAACAGAATGCAGAATTACTGACTATCACAGATCTGCAGGAACAAGCGTACCTGACAGGTAGGACATAACAAGGCATGCCTGAAGAAGTGATTGGTATAATTTGATTTCTGCTAGTTAAGAAATGCTGTCTAAACTGTAAGCAGACATTACATGGCATAATATTGAAGTATCCTCCCACACAGTACAAGGCGATTTAATTTAGATCCAGCATGCCGGCTGAAAGCATTCATCTGATTAATTTCTTCTTGGCACAAGAAGGAAAGCTGGGAACCCTAGTAATGTTGGAATGAGTTTTTTGTTTCACCCCACCCCATCCCCACACCGTAAATATACCCCACCCCGGCAACAAAATGCAATTCAACCAATTTTTCTTTTCCATAAATAGGATTAATAAATGATATATCTACTTACTACTGGATTGGTCTGAACGCTTTGGATCTTGACAATGGATGGCAGTGGATTGGCAACCATCCTTTTAGATATTTAAATTGGTCTCCAGGTGAGTGAGCATCTACAATGAGATTGACACTGAAAGCCACCCCCATTTAATAGTCAGTCACCAATGTAAAGCACTTTCAAAGATTTATTGGTGGTTTAAAACCCAGTGGATAGTGCTTAAAGTAATTCCTTTTAAATAGTCCAGGTGGCATTTGAAAACAACTCTTTGTGGTCCAGAATGCAATTCCTGCTGGGATTAGGCAGAACCCATCTCTCACATTGTTAACGAAGGCTTTTCAAACTGTTGTACGTGTACATTTATTTATTTCATAACATTTATATAATGCTTGATTGTAGAGAACAATAAAAAGTGGTTTACAAAACCTTCGAGTGACTATAGTTAAGTGGCTAACTTACTGTTGTGCTATGCTGGTGACTTTAAAATATATTGTTTTGACTATGTCTGTAAAAAGGTTTTTATTAAAGGCAGATGATAATATCTTCTAAAGGTGGAGTCTTCAAATAAATCATAAATAAAATTAGCCCAGGGCATAAACAATGATCATTTATATCCCACTTGCTTAAAGGCAGCCCATCCCCAGAAACAGAAAAAATCTGTGGATCAATGCAGTCTAAGAATGGCAAATGGCAGAATGAAAAGTGTCAACAGAAACTTGGATACATTTGCAAAAAAGGAAACTCTTCACTGGATGTTTCTCTTATTCCCACAGGTAGGAGATTAAACCGAGAATGCTATTCATTTACCAAACCAAATTTCAAAAACATTTCTAGTAATGGAGGTTTTTGCTATTTGTAGTATTGGGGCAATCCTTTGTTTTGGATGGAGGGGAGGTTGTAGTCTCCGCCTGCCCCTCCAAACGTTAAAGGAATCGGGGGGGGAGTGGCCATATCCGCGGGACCAGGCAGGACCAGGGCCAAAGCCACTCCCCCAGACAGCGGTCCCTGCGGGGGTCACCCTATTTGATGTAAGTCTTAGGAACCCCCGTCTGGATTGACCTACATATCACTTCTGGTGGGCGGGCCGAAAGTATTTTGATTGCCCCATGCCCAAGCCAAACCTCTTTCATTTGTATTCAATGAAGTTGTGGCCTGTTTTGACCAAAACCCCAGTCTTATTGGTCTCTTATTATACAGGTTCGGGTATGGGAAGTCCGATGCCCGGTCCTGCAATGCTATTCATTTACCAAACTAAATTTCAAAAACTTATTTCTAGTAATGGAGGTTTTTGCTATTTGTAGCAGTGTATGCAATGCCAAACGTTTCATTGGATTGAGATGCCAGAGGGTATTTTATCAGTAGCCAAAAATAAGTTATCTATCAGGAAAGATCTCAAGCATGGTCTAAAGGCATATGTTGCAGAAACCTTGCTAAAGCTATATTTTTATGTAAACTACTGTGATATTGGTGAAAGAAGATAGATATGTTCTCAAGTTGATGTCAGGGTAAAAAAGATGATAGATTCTATGGCATGTTTCCTCATGCTTCTAATGGCTCATTATCTTCCGCAAGTGGAATGATGCTTTCAGGTTTAATTTCACCATTTAATTCAGTAGAGGAGGGGATCTTCAAACTGGTTGCCTCTCCCACTTGCTGCACTATGCAAAACTATGCAAATTCAGTGTGAGTGACCCCAAGGACTGTTGATTACCACATTGGCAATAATATATTCACAGGATGAAACAGATCACCCTGTCGTGTTAATACAGATGTCTTGATTTGCCTCTGCTGAATTCTGTATATTTTAATTAAGGATGTGAGTCAATAACATTGTGACAGCAGATAATTCCTATTTTTTAAATCTATTAAATCATGCTGCCTTAAATATTATTATTCTCTTTTTAGATGGCTTAAAGCCTATTAAATGTCCAGATGGCTGGGCTGCATATGCTGGCCATTGTTACCGCCTTAACAGACACCCCAAGACATGGAAAGGGGCATTGCTGTCCTGTCGAAGGGAACGTGGAGATTTATTAAGTATACACAACACTATGGAACACAGCTTTGTCATTTCACAGCTAGGCTACCGTACGTACATCCAGCAAATTCTGCATTCCTGTTTTTTTATGTTTGTGTGAGTATGAGAGTGGGAACAAGATGTTTACATTTTTTGCTACCACATGTGAGTATGGAATGTTATTGAGACCTTGCCCCGATGAAGAACACAATGGAGGGATATTCTTTTGGAAGCACAACAAGGCACAAGCCAGTTAAATGTGAGACATGGCACTGACTTCTACAGCCTTCCCCAATTAGGTTCTCTCTATATGTTTTGAACCAAAACTCCCATCAACCCTAGCCAATGTAACCAATGATCAGGAATGATGATTGGAGTTTGAAGTCCAAAATATACCAGAAGGTACCAGGTTGGAGGAAAGCTGGGCATTAGATGCTGTCTAGTTGTAGTGTAGTCATGGGATGTGGGTGGCGCTGTGGGTTAAAGCCTCAGCGTCTAGGACTTGCCGATCGCATGGTCGGCGGTTCAAATCCCCGCGGCGGGGTGCGCTCCCGTCACTCGGTCCCGGCGCCTGCCAACCTAGCAGTTCGAAAGCACCCTCGGGTACAAGTAGATAAATAGGGACCGCTTCCTAGCGGGAAGGTAAACGGCGTTCCGTGTGCTGCGCTGGCTCGCCAGATGCAGCTTGTCACGCTGGCCACGTGACCTGGAAGTGTCTGCGGACAGCGCTGGCTCCCGGCCTATAGAGTGAGATGAGCGCACAACCCTAGAGTCTGTCAAGACTGGCCCATACGGGCAGGTGTACCTTTACCTTTACCTAGTTGTAGTGCTGCATTTCAGGACTGATGGTCCCCAGTGTAGTTTGCTATACTCAAACATGCGTAATTGGAAAGGAGTGGTGAATACTTTCTTCTGCCGCACTTATACACCACAAAGCTGTGTGTGGTAGGATCCTGTTCAACACCTTCGAAAATAAAATCTGGAAGCAAACAAATAAGACACATTTGTGTTTTTAGAGCCAACGGATCTTCTATGGATTGGACTAAATGACCAGAAAACTCCGATGTATTACGAATGGAGCGATGGTTCTACAGTGAGATTCACCAAGTGGCAAAAAGGAAAACCCACACAAATCAATGGTGTGCAAAGCGACTGTATCATCATGAATGGAGAGGTAAAAAATATGGAACCTCTAATATTGTCAGGAGCTGGAGTCAGGCGTACGTCAGCAATGAAACAATAAAGCACCCGATGTCAGTGAAGTTCACTTTGATTCAAAGAAGCAAAACTACTCAGTCTTAGTGGTCACAGCAACCCTTCCCAATAGGTCTTGCCCCAATGAACCAGTAGCGAGGACTGAAGTTCCTTGCCTTCCCATTGCTTTCTAAGGCTCCCCTCCTGGTTCCTTCCCTGGCAACCTAAGACTCCATTGTCATGTCTCTCGTTGCTCCTCCCTCTTCATTTCTCTCTGTGTTGTAGGAGACCAGAGGAGAGGAGAGCTGGTGACAGAAGGAGGAGGGAGGCTCCTTGGATTCTTCAGCAGGCTACCTCATCTCTGTCTCCTGCCCCCTCTCTTCTCCTAGAGTCTAGACTGCCCTCTGTCCTAGCCTCCTCCTGTTCACTAAAGCCTGTTGCCTCTTCAGCTTCTGAGATCTCTTCCTCCTGTTCTGCTCCCTCTTCTTCCTCTGACCACGCATTGTTGCCCCACAACCAATTTCCTGGTTCTGAGCCTTCTTCCCTTGGAGCTTCCCCAGCTGGTGCCTCCAACCACTCCTCAGCATCCAGCCTATCCATGATGGATATTTCCATTGGATTCATTTTTGTGTGAAAGACTGGACTAATAAAATACTGAGGATCTATCTTGCACTCCCACTGGTGTGCCCACACAGCCCCAACTTGCAACTATCCTGTGCTACCTTTGCATTGTCCAGGTAAGCGGTAGCACTGGGGTCAGGAGAGTGGCTCTGCAACACTGCCCCAACATGACAACCACTTTTCTGGAGAGAGTATGTTAGAATTCTGTGAGAACAGAAAAATAGCATGTAGCGTGGTGCTAGAGGCACAATTTGTCTTGATAATCTCACATTTTTAAAAAAGCGATTTCATAGCTTTGGTACCAGTGCTTGGGTGCAAATTGTCTGTTGAAATTTCGGAAGCCAAAAAAGTTGAAAAGCATCCTATTTTGGGTGGCAATGCTTCAATCCCCTGCATTTCTGATGTTCTTAACCATAACCAGAAAAAACCCAAATGAATTATGCAATTAGTTAAAAAATAAATTTCAGAATACATTTTGCAAAGTTAAAGACAGCGTATAAAGAGAGTGGGATTCAACTGCTCTTATAGCAGAATTGCGAAATGCAGTTTTCTAGCATGCACAACAATAAAGAGTTTTGCATTGACCAAAAATGCATCAAATGTAAAAAATGAAAATGTTTAAGGCCTTCTTGATTGTGATTTATATTTCTTCACTTTTCTGTCTCCAGAGGGGCTACTGGGCAGATAATTATTGTGAAGAGGAACTTGGTTACATCTGCAAAAGAGAACCATTGGCATTTCTTTCTGAAGAAGCTGAAACTGCCAATCCAGATTGCCAGAAAGTAAGTCTAAAGTAAACTGTGTAAGGTAGAAAAAAGAAAAAAGGTAAATGACCCCTGGAAGGTTAAGTCCAGTCAAAGGCGACTATGAGGTGTGGCGCTCATCTTGCTTTCAGGCCGAGAGAACCGGTGTTTGTCCACAGACATCTTTCCAGGTCTTTCCAAGTAAATTAGGTGCCCTGAACTTAATATGGCAATAACGTGTGTCTATTGACTTTTTGAATATTTTGACAGGGCTGGAAAAGGCATGGATCCTATTGTTACTTAATTGGACAAACATCTGCAACATTTTCAGAAGCACAGGCATTCTGTGAAACAAACAAGGGATCTCTGACTTCTGTGGAGAACAGGTATTATTCTCTCCCCCCACCCTGCCTGACATTAGTTGACATGCAAAGTAACATTTATGTCATGGGAATCAAGAAGTGAGGTAAGCTGAGGCTTGAACATGCTCAGTTTGAAACCTGCAGGTGCTGCCTTGTGATTGGCCAAAGATCTGCAGGATACAGAAACCTCTTTTGGAGCAGAGACCCTTTTTGTTTTTGTTTTTATAAGATATTTATTAAAGTTTTCAAAGAATTATATAAGATAAAAAAACAAGAAAAACAGAAAAAACAATAAAACATACATACGAAACACATACAATAACAAGTATAATTTCAATGCCTTATATTCATAAAACTTACTTTCCCGACCTCCTCATACCTCCCCTTCCTGTATTCCAATTTCTAATTAAATCCATTCAGCAAATCCTTCCCCTAATTTCTATTTAATTTTTAATCTTACTTTTCTTAATTACCTAATCATTACAGCTAAAAACCCCTTAATTTCTAGATCCACATCGTTCTAACATTCAATTATTTTACAGTGTTTCTTAGGAGCAGAGACCCTTTTTGGACCTGGATAGGGTCACCAGGTGAGCGTGGGCCAATTTCCCTAGGAGCAGCCCATCTCCATCAACTTCTATTGTGATTTGTGATTAAATCACCCACACCCTCCAAATGTCACTATTTTCCAGGGACGTCCCTGATTTAGAGAAGCTGTCCCGGTTTCTGATTTAATCGGGGAATGTCCCACTTTTCCTTAGGATGTCCCTATTTCCAATGGAGAAATGTTGGAAGGTATGGAGTTATCTGACCCTCTAAGTCATCTGAAGGCAATCCTGTATAGGGAAGTTTTTTTTAATGTTTAATGTTTTCTTATGTTTCTATATATGTTGGAAGCTGCCCAGAGTGGCTGAGGCAACCCAGTTATATGTGTGGGGCATAAATAGTAAAATTATCATTATGGAATGAGACATTCCTATTTCCATTGGAGAAATGTTGGATGGTGTGGATCACCCTCTTTGCTGGCATCGGTCCCACCAGCTTCTCAGGTCACGTGACTGAGTGGAACAGTCCTAAGATCCAGTTTGAATCCTCCTCCCTCCTGTGCTGCCCATCCCATGTCCCTCTTTCAGGGCTTCTGATGGTTTAAGGCCCTCCAGGCTAGGAGGAACCAGGAGGGTCCTGGGAGATGTGCTGGCATAGCCTGGCTGAGCTCCACTTGTAACCCAGGCAAGCTCAGCCCAACAAATTATATTTCAGGATTCTAAACTGCCATTTTGAATTATCCGTTCTGCGTTTCTTGTGAATTTCCTATTTGAGCTGCCATCTGTGGCTTGACTTCCTACCCAGAGAGCCTTTAATTCCTTGTTATAGATTTACTGGTGGACCTGGACAATTAAGACTTTCAGCCTCCATGTGTTTCCACCTTAAATATGTATGTGCTTTCTAGAATATCTTCTTAAAATCTTAATATTATGCTGTACAAATATGAGTTCCATACAGTGTTTTATTTCTAAAAAAATATGTTTAGGGGTACTCTCATTTTCCTACTCAGTTTGAAATATTGCCCCTCAATGAGGCCAAACCTAGATTCACAAAACGTTTAGGGGTATGTGTACCCTTGTGTACCCCCAGAAAAAAGGACTGGTTCCATATATTACCTGAGTGTAGCTGAGGTTCACCCACTTTCAGCTACATGCTCAGGTTGCAATGTGTAAATGTATTAATCCGTGATGGTGGAGCTATAAGCGTAGCCACTCCCCCTTGGCCACTGTGATCCACCCCTTGCCCTTTGAATTGATGAGAGCTGGCCCATCCATGGTAAGCCATTAATTTAATTTTAAAATCTGGAAATTAGAAATCACAAACACACAGAAACACAAATGTATTTTTTAATACAATTGTTATGTATTCTTCTCCACAGATATGAGCAGGCCTACCTGACTAGTCTAGTTGGCTTTCGTTCTGAAAAATATTTCTGGATCGGCCTTTCAGATGTAAAGCAACCAGGCACATTCCACTGGACCAATGGAGACAGTGTTCTGATCACCCACTGGAATGCAGAAATGCCTGGTAGGTGCTGCCTGAAGCCTAACTGAGATTGCATTTCACAAAGGGTTTCAATTGAAGTGGCTCTTATCTTGTGTCTCCAAAAGGGCAGCTTCCGGGCTGTGTTGCCATGAGAACTGGGACTGCAGCTGGATTGTGGGACGTTGTGAACTGTGAGGAGAAGGCACCTTTCATCTGCAAACAACTGGCAGAAATTGTGACAACTCCTGCCCCAACAACAATTCCCCTTCCCCCATGCCCAGAAGGATGGCATCCAAGCAATTCTAGAAGCGTGTGCTTTAAAGTAGGTATAGAACCTCTTGAGTCAAAGTTCTTGTATTTTTCAGTAGCAGAGTAAAGAGGGAAATAGTGGCTTTTGTCTGTCAGTGAACCTTTAAAGGTTTTTGGGAGTGCTACTTTTAGTTTCAGTTTAACCGCTCAGCACACATTATTGTTATTCTTTTTATTGTGCAGTTTCGTTAAGATTATTTGCAGTTCAAGATTTAGAAGGTAGAGGGCAGAAGGTAGATTACTGGTTTGGAGAAGGCTGGGAAGGATTTCTGCCTGCCAAATATTTTAACATTATCAGCAACAAAATGCTGATATTGTTCCTGCCAGTGCACAAGCAGCAAAACGGGATGCACTGCCCCGTCTCCCTTCTAAGCCTTGCCGCTGCAGAGATCCATCAGTCACCCTCCTTCGACGTGCATCCGCAACTCATGCTACTGTACATGAGCACACTTTACTCAGCAGTGTAAACACACAACAGTGCTGGCTTGAGGTGTGGATACTAGGCTACGTTTATTGAACATAAATCAGGACAAAGAAAACATGGCTTCTCTCCTTGTCATTCTTCTCGGAGAGAGAGAGACAAACAAAAGTACAGCGGTACCTCGGGTTACATACGCCTCAGGTTACATACGCTTCAGGTTACAGACTCCGCTAACCCAGAAATAGTACCTCGGGTTAAGAACTTAGCTTCAGAATGAGAACAGAAATCGTGCTCCAGTGGCACGGCGGCAGCAGGAGGCCCCATTAGCTAAAGTGGTGCTTCAGGTTAAGAACAGTTTCAGGTTAAGAAAGGACCTCCGGAACGAATTAAGTACTTAACCCGAGGTACCACTGTAATACAGAGCAGATGTTCCGCTCACGGGACTCCAGCAATCTGTGCTGGAATGTAAACACAGACATGTGACATGTAACAATCCCACATATCTGCAGCAAGGGTGGAATGAAATTCCCAACACTCCACACAGACAGGACAGAGAATTAAAAGTGATATAACATGAAGGGCGTTGTTTTTTTAAAATAAAAAAATCTAGAGCAACCTTGTCCATCATAAACTTTTGTAATCATCGATAATTAAGCTTTTTGCTTTGTTCTTCAGCCTGTTAATTGATGCCTCTTCTTACATCAGCAGCTAATTTGTGTTCTGGATAAACCAGTTGTCATTAGTTCCAGTCTCAAAAAAAGAAGGGAAGTTTTGCTGACCTGATGCCCTAAGGGCTAACCTTATTATGGGCTATTGCGCAGTGTCTGGGCCCAATGGTGGTTCTTCTCTCCAAAACACTCCTCCACATCCGAAAACAACTCCTTGTCTCTGCAGAGGCATAGGAAGGGGGGGCCCTGGGTGTCATCACTGAGGAGGCTGACATTCGGTGCACCACCCACTGGCAACTCCCAAGCCTACCCCGAGCTGTCGATGTGGTGGTGGTGAGGTGACAAAAAAAAAATGCACTGGGTACCACCTGACTTTGCTGTGTCTCCGTGTGCAGCAAGTGAAGTGAATCCCAATTAATCTTCCTAAAAGCTGGTGTTTGTGACAAATATCTAATTGTATTCATATGCATCTAGGGCTATAACAAAGACCTTCGGGACAAGAAAACTTGGTTTGAAGCAGAAGATTTTTGTAGAACAATTGGGGGGAACCTCATGTCTGCTCACAATTACGAAGAGCATCAGCTGCTAAAAAGGTTGGAAGTTCCATAAAATGTTTATTCACGTTGCCTCAGAATCAAAAGCAATGCTGGTTAGGGATGGGGAAGAATTTTGTTCTGTTTGCATCTTAATGTGAACTTCCCAATTTTATGTATTTACACCCCTAAACCAGTAGCTGGAGCAAAACTCATATCTTTTTAAAAATTCGCACTCTAAACCCCTCCATGTCTCTCATTCACACACTAACGACACAGCACCAGAGGGATCCCTCCAAAATGCTCTTTATTCCAAAGGGTGAATCCACATCCTAAACTGGCAGAATCAGAGATCACAAAAGCAGTGTCGTCCCTCTCTTCACCTTGCCAGGCTTTCCTGAAAGCAGATGCTGAGACTGGCACCTCCTAACTTCCCTTTCATTCTGCCACTTCTTCTACACTCTTTCCAGTGGCCAATGGCTAGAAGCTGCCATGTTGTTTCTTAGAAGTCCTCCTCACAGAACAAGCTCTGTTCTTTGAAAGGGGGAGCCTCTGGGAAGTTTGAAGTGGCAGCTCCCAGCCAGTAGCTCCTAGAAGGTGTACCACTGCTAATATACCATTAAATTGTTAGGTCATAAAATTGTGGGTTTGTGGGTTGTTTTTTTTTTTAAAAAAGTACAGTGCAGCAAACGCTGAACAGGGAAAGCATTTCAACTCAGCCTTAGTAGCTTTAATCACCTTTAAGATTTGTGCCTCTTTGTGGTAAAAGGTAAAGGTAA
Organism: Podarcis melisellensis; assembly: GCF_964234715.1. Taxonomy (NCBI): domain Eukaryota; kingdom Metazoa; phylum Chordata; class Lepidosauria; order Squamata; family Lacertidae; genus Podarcis; species Podarcis melisellensis. The sequence goes on from NC_138544.1 coordinate 36,759,273, forward strand.
AGGTACCCCTGCCCGTACGGGCCAGTCGTGACCGACTCTGGGGCTGCGCACCCATCTCGCTTGAGAGGCCGGGGGCCAGCACTGTCCGATGACACTTCCGGGTCACGTGGCCAGCGTGACGAAGCTGCTCTGGTGAGCCAGCACCAGCGCAGCACACGGAAACGCCGTTTACCTTCCCGCTATAAAGCGGTACCTATTTATCTACTTGCACTTAAGGGTGCTTTCGAACTGCTAGGTGGGCAGGAGCTGGGACCAAACGACGGGAGCTCACCCCGCCGCGGGGATTTGAACCACCGACCATACGATCAGCAAGTCCTAGGCGCTGAGGTTTTACCCACAGCGCCACCCGTGTCCCTTTTGCCTCATTGTGGAGAGCCACTCAATTCATCATTATCCTCTTCCGAGAAGGAACCACATAATCTGAAATGTGAATTGCCCCTTTCTCTTTCAGTTGTGTAACAGATATTGCAGATATTCGTATAGGCACGTGTGCTAGAATAGCAGAAAGAAGGCAGAGGAGAGAATGGCTGTGGTGCTGCCTCAGTACCTATTTTAACTGAGGATTAACAGTATAAGGATCAGGCACAGTCAAGAAACACCAAACAGTTTTTGTATATAATGAAGAAAGGACTGGGATGTCTATTGTGATTAGTCAGATATTTTGTTGGGTTGCTTGTGATATTTTTTTTTATCAAATTCCTAAATGTGCCCATGGGCCCAAAAGGACAGGGGCCTCAGGGTTTATAAAGTTGTCAGCTGTAAAGATCCAGACTCAGCATTAAATGTGGGTGTGCCTAAGAAATGACCACATGTGATATGAACACACAGGGAGTTCCTGCTCTGAATGGCACACCTGTTCTAGAAACCTGATACTCTTTAAATAAATGAACTGATGACTGTTGCATTTATGCCGTTCTAGCAGTTCGAAAGCACATCAAAGTGCAAGTAGATAAATAGGTAAATGGCAGGAAGGTAAACGGCGTTTCTGTGCACTGCTCTGGTTCGCCAGAAGTGGCTTAGTCATGCTGGCCGCATGACCCGGACGCTGTACACCGGCTCCCTCGGCCAATAAAGCAAGATGAGTGCCGCAACCCCAGAATCGGTCACGACTGGACCTAATGGTCAGGGGTCCCTTTACTTTTACCTAGAGAGTATCAATAGTCCTTATTTTGAAAGTTTCAAATCTCTGTATTGAATTCCATTCTTTGTTTCGAGTTTTCTGCACTCTATAATTATTTTTTATATATTTTAGAATTTGTGGCCACCTGTGTTGGATTGGTTTAAATGAGTTGGAGCCCGATAAAGGATTTTCTTGGACTGATGGATCTCCTGTAAGTAAATGATTAATGCTGATGTATTGATACCAAAATTATTATTAGTTTTAAGGTTCAAGCACTCCTGCCCTCATACTAAACTCTGACAGATCCCATAGCAGTATTTTAAATGTTTAGCCACTGACATATCCAGCAGTAAAGTCTTTGAACATATGCTTTGTAAGCTATAACATTTTTGGACCCAATATTTAACACCAGGTCCTGCAGAGTTGCTTCAAGTTGCTGCTTGTCCCATTGGATTTGTTTTATTTTTTTTAAAAAAGTTTGATTATTATGATAAGTAAGGAATGGTGCTGGAGGAGACTCTTGAGAGTCTCATTGACTGCAAGAGGATCAAACCTATCCATTCTTAAGGAAATCAGCCCTGAGTGCTCACTGGAAGGACAGATCCTGAAGCTGAGACTCCAATACTTTGGCCACCTCATGAGAAGAGAAGACTCCCTGGAAAAGACCCTGATGTTGGGAAAGATGGAGGGCACAAGGAGAAGGGGACGACAGAGGACGAGATGGCTGGATGGTGTTCTCGAAGCTACCAGCATGAGTTTGACCAAACTGCGGGAGGCAGTGGAAGACAGGAGTGCCTGGCGCGCTCTGGTCCATGGGGTCACGAAGAGTCGGACACGACTAAAAGACTAAACAACAATAACAACAAGGAACACTACATAAAAATGAAGATTTGGCGCAGGGACGTTATAACAGGAAAACACACACTGACAACCCAGTTTGCATGTAGTGCAAACCAAACTATGTCTGGATCTAGGCACATAAAAAAAGCATTCAGTTAAACACATTGCAATCTTTGTATGAGAAAGACTCTCGCCAGAGTGGTGCATGCTCTAGTTATCTCCCGCTTGGACTATTGCAATGTGCTCTACATGGGGCTACCTTTAGAGGTGACAACTACAACTAAGGAGCAGAGGAGCTAGCTCCTGCTGTGCACCCGGGCGCGGGGCCATGGGGGCGAGGCGAGCGTCCAAGGGGGGTGGATCGAGCTGCCCATGGCGGGCTGCTTCCTGGAGGGGGGGCTGCAATGCTTTGCCAGCAGCCTTTGTCCGTTTGCTCTTCAATTTGACAGCTCGGGGCTTCCCCCTCCCAGGAAGCAGACCGGTAGCGGTGGCAACAGCACACCTCCTGCCTGCGACACCCAAGCCTCCCCCGAGCTGTCAAAACTAAGGGGGAAGGTCGCTGGCAAGGCGGCACAGTTCGGGGCAGGCTTGGGAGTCACAGGCGGGCAGCGCGCCAAATGTCACCCCCCTCAGTGATGACACCCAGGTCGGACCGCCCCCCCCGCCCCCCTCTTCCTCTGCCTCTGCCTCTGACTGGGAATGGCCGCCAAGACCATATAACACCGGTCCTAAAGGATCTACACTGGCCCCCAGTATGTTTCCAAGCACAATTCAAAGTGTTGGTGCTGACCTTTAAAGCATTCAATGGCCTCGGCCCTCTGACCTCTGAAGGAGCATCTCCACCCTCATCATTTGGCCCAGACACTGAGGTCCAGCTCCAAGGTTCCCTCGCTGTGAGGTATAAATAATATATTATTATTATTATTGTTATAATTATTATTACTATTCTGGTTAGCAAAAATGGAACTCCATATCGCCATCTGGTGTCAAAGCATGAGAATGCATAAGCAATGCATATAAAGCACTTTTTCTTTGCCAATGTAGCTGAGTCCTCTGTCTCCTTTTCTGTAAATCACTAATGAAATCTTTATTCCTATTGTAGCTTAACTTTCACGAAGGCTTTTCACCTAACTCTTACAAAGACAAAGATTGCAGAGGAGTGATTCTACATTATTCATGGTGGAAACCTGAATGGTGTGAGAATTATCACAACTGGGTTTGTCAAATAAAGAGAGGTAAGATTACTTTTATTTATTCATTTATTAAAATAAGGTTTTATTGGTTTTTACACATATTTTCCAGCATATCATCCTTTTAAACATCATTTCAAAATCTTTGGCTATCACAGCATAAGACTTCCTTCAACCTTGACCGATGTTTTTCTAAAATCTTTTCTAATTATGCATTTTGTTACTAGAGTTATTGCTATAAATTCAATTGGTTACAGTTGCTTTCCAAATACTGTATGTCGAAAACTTCTTCCATTCCTTTAGGAAAGTCTGGTCCTGCTGGTTCCAAATTTTCCTGGTTAATCTTGCCATCTCAGCATAGTTCATCAATTTCTCTTGCCACTCTTCTTTAGCTGACAAAAACAAACCCCTGTGTTGCAATGAGAACCAATCACAGAGATATAGACACAACACATAGGCTAATAATTGTTAAATCATATATAATAGAATAATGATATCATTCAAAAGGTAGAAATATATCTATTAGAGTTCATATATACAATGTAACAGACTAGTGGTGTGGAACGTTGAGCCATATGTTCAAAATAGGCGTCAAAGGTCAGTATTATGGGTAAATCAAAAGAAATTTGGTATTAGGCAAGATTTTGAACGGCGGTTATGTTGAAGGCCTTTGCAGATGACTTAGTCATAACAGTGGAAGCACCATTAACTAGTGCTAGAAAAGCACTAGAAAGAACAGAACAAATTGGACAAGTAGCAGGTTTCAAATTAAACAAGAAAAAAATGTTAGTGAAAAATACGAACTGAGATTTGATTGATACATTGCAGCATCAGAGTGGAATAGAGGTTGTTAAAAAAGTTAAATATCTAGGAATCTGGTTAACATCGAAAAATATAAATTTATTTAAAGACAATTACACACTGTAAGGAATGGTATTAAAAGGGACTTAGAAGTGTGGGGAAGAATGAAACTATCCTTAATTGGTAGGATTTCAGTTATTAAAATGAGTGTGCTACTGAAAATGTTGTTTTTATTTCAATCAATCCAGATAATTAACAGAGTTTGTATCTTTAGAGAGTGGCAAAAAGCAATTTCAAGATATATCTGGCAAGGGAAGAAGCCAAGAATTAAATTTAAATGGTTAACAGATATAAAAGAAAGGGGAAGCTTCTCCCTACCAGATTTGAAATTGTATTATGAAGCATCATGCCTTTGTTGGTTAAGGAACGGGATATTGTTGGAGAATACAGATATTTTAGATCTAGAAGGATTTGACAACAGATTTGGATGGCACACATATCTATGGTATGACAAAGTAAAAGTTCATAAAGGATTTGGAAACCACATATTTCAAAAGTGATTGTATGAGGTGTGGATATAAAAATCTATTAGAACGTAAGACACCATGGTGGCTCTCACCGCTTGAGGCAATGAGTGTAAAAAAGGGAAATATGAGTAAAAATTGTGCAACCTATGAACAATTACTAATAGAGATGGAGAACCAATGGAAGCTAAAGCCATATGAAGATGTAAAATGTATGGCGAATGATTGGTTGCATTATCATCAAGTCAATGAGATGTTTAAAGAAGATAAAAACAAAAATGGATTTGGATATACAAAATCAAGGTTTGAATTAGAGTTGGTAAGATTACTTTTAAATTATGACGAGTTCGTGAAGCAAAGTGAAGAGGACTTTTTTCTGCTGAAACTGGCTTTTTATTTTTTTAAAAAAAAACCATGCTTGCTACTCACCTGGCCTTCTGAGATGAGGGAAAAAATAATGTGAAATTAATTTAGCTTTCATTATGAATGTTGCAGAGTTCAGAGCTTTGGCCGCCATTTTGATGAGAACAAGCTTGTTGTGAATACAGGAAGCTTCTGATAGTTCTTTCGCATAGGGTTATTAGCTGTGTCTCAGAAATGTAGAAATGTGAAATGCTAGAAATAACCCTTTCCTTTCATTGTCATGGACTCCTGTTTCGTTTTTCAGGTGTACCATTAAAACCGGAACCAAGCAATGATTTTGGTATGTTGGCCCATACTGTCTTCTCTCACATCACACAGGTCTTCCTTAAGCAGCATCATGGAAGGTGGGGGTGGGTCTGCTTAAACAGCTCTCTCGAGTCAAGGATGCTTCTGTCAGGAGCCAAAGATATTTGTGCTCCTTGACCCTGGGCACTCCAATTCCTGCCTTCCCTCAGAACAAGCAGATTTTAAGTAGCACTAAGGAATGTTGGGGGGGGGGAACTGCTCTAGCAGTTCTCTACAGCCATTGAAAGTTTTCTGATGACGACAACAACAACAACAACAATTTATTTATGCCCCGTCCATCTGTCTGGGTTTCCCCAGCCACCCTGGGTGGCTACCAACATAATATTAATAATAATAATAATAAAGCAATAAAACATCAAACATTAAAAACTTCCCTAAACAGGGCTGCCTTCAGATATCTTCTAAAACTCAGCTAGTAGTTTATTTCCTTGACATCTGATGGGAGGCCATTCCACAGGGAGGGTGCCACTACCAAGAAGGCCCTCTGACTGTTTCCCTATAGCTTCACTTCTCGCAGTGAGGGAACCGCCAGAAGGCCATCAGAGCTGGACCTCAGTGTCTGGGCTGAGACACTTTTTCAGGTATACTGGGCCGAGGCTGAGGAGCCAATGGTAGATCTCCCTGGTCTGGGCTTCCTCACTCCTCTGAAATGAGTTACACAAAAATGCAAAAGGACTGTAGCTCAGTGGTAGAACATCTGCTTTGCATGAAGGAGGTCCTAGGTCCACCATATGTCCAGGAAGGACTGGGAGAGATCCCTGACTGAAACCCTAGAGACCACTACCCGGCAGTGTTGACAGTATACTCAACTAGATGGAGCAGTGGTCTGGCTTAGGCAGCTCCCTATGTTCCTAAGTTTCAGGTATTCTTGGCTGCTCATTATCATATTCTCATATTAGTGAGCCTTGGGAGTGGTTCTCCTGCTGGGATCTTCAGAAAAACCTGACTGTCTGAAGTTTAGTTGCACTAGGCAACTATTGAGTGTGATTGAGAGTTAAGAGAGAAATTATCTCATAGAATCATGGAATTGTAGAGTTGGAAAGAGATCCTGGGAATCATCTAGCCCAAATCCTCTGCACGTCTACTTGGAAGTAAATTTCACTGATTTCTGTTAAAGAGGAATGATTCCATTCCTACCCTCCCTCTCGGACACAAACAATATCATCCACCGGGGATGAAGGCTAATCTGGTGCTTAGCCCAGACTGACATAGGTCAAAACCATCAGTTCTCCTCAAGAGCATCTGAACCATGACCAACCTTTCACGCACCTTGCCCAAAAAGAAATATGGGTGGCTGACTAGCCACAATATGTGGAGACATAAGCTAGTACCTTTAAGCACGCAGAGAGTGCTTTTTCTTCAATCTTACATACTTGCATTTCAGCCCCCACCCCAAATCATGCCATAATCATCACCACTGAACTAGTCAAGTTTTTCTTCAGAATCTGTTGTTCATGGTTCCAAGGTGCTCTTTCATTTTAAGTATATATTATTACGGTCATACAGCTGTTTTGTTGTTGGTTTACTCTAATGTAACAGTGTTAAAGCATGCAGTGCTGGGGGCAGGAGGATGGACATATTCACGGTGTGCTTCAAAACTGAAATAACACACATCACTGTTGGGGTCACCCCAGTTAGGACTATTAAAATTGCATGGCTTCACCACTGGTTGTGTGAAGTAAATTTATTTGTACTCTTGTATTACATTTTATAATATTTAAAGTATCTTAAATTAAATGGGGGGAAAACATTTCTTCTTCTTTTGCAGGATATCCATTTCAAGTAACTGAAGACGGCTGGATTGCATTCAATGGCACTGAGTACTATTTCAGTAACACAACTTTAACTGCAGGAAGAGCCCGGAGATTCTGCAAAAAGCACGCTGGCGATCTTGCTGTTATTGAAAGTGGAAGTGAAAACAAGTTTTTGTGGAGATATGTAAGAAATATATGAGATATATTTTCCCTTCTGATCACATATCACTAGGCTTTTTGTTTTTGTTTTTTTTAAAAAAGCCAGATGAATTGTTTGATTGTGACCATTTTGTTGCCTGCTAAACCCTTTCTTCAGGATGGTGTCACCAGAAGCTTGCAGAGATTAACAATGCAATCCTATGCGAGTTATACTGCACACATCTTACACTCTGTGCAGCTTCCAACATATATAAAAACATAATAAAACATTAAACATTAAAAAAAATCCCCATGCAGGATTGCCTTCAGGCACCCTGGGGGGTCCATACCCGCTAACATTTCTCTGTTGAAAATAGGGACAGCCCAAGGAAAAGTGGGACATTCTGGGATCAAATCAGAAACTAGGATGGCTCCTCTAAATCAGGGGCATCCCTGAAAAATAGGGACACTTGGAGTTACTTCACTCAGCACTGAAATCAAAGCTCTGTTTTCCCTACAGCCTCCATTGCAGCCTGAGGCTCTGTCCCTGGAGAGAATCATTTGCCCATCCTTTCTTCTCTGGTGCTTGAGAAAGAGAGAGCAAAGACCGACCCACACTAAAAACGGAGATTTGTAACTGAATACCTCTTTCATGTGAGAGTCAGCAGAGATACATTCTAAGTAAATTATCAACTGTCAGGCACTCTGCTTGTCTAGCATTAAGCTTCAGTGGAAGTTTCCATGCTACGCTTTCAGCAGAACGCATACAGAGAACACAGTTATTTTCTATTTCAATGTACAATTAAACACTTATACTTAACAATCAGGGCACTTGGGAAATTCACGGGAGTTTGGAATCAGCAGATTCTGCTGACTACTGCTAGTGTGGGGACGGGGGACGGGACAATGACGACTACCAATGGTACCTTCCCACTCTGCTGGGCAAAGCTGGGATCTCTGCCACAGCAGGGACATCTCAACCAGCAGCATTCCTCTCTGGGCAAGCATTGAGGTGGCCATATGCCACCCTAACACACACACACACACACACACACACACTGTCCAGGTATGAATTGAGAGAGGAGCCAGGATTGCTCTCTAACTTAGTCTGGATTCCAGTTGTTGAAGAAAAGAAATGAGTTTCATGCCCTGCTTTTAAACTCAGTTGAAGAGCACAATCACTGTTGCTCTTGTTTATCATTACTAGCTTCTTTCCATATGGCCTGATTTGTAAACTCTGAACTTCATGTGGAATAACTGACATATTTTCAACTGGAGAACACCAGTACTTTATTGTGTTTCTTCCCCATCTTCCCCCGTGTATGTTGTAGGACATTACTTTCAGAACTGAAGGAAACATTTTCATTGGTTTAATTCTGGGTCCGGATAGAAGTTTTGGGTAAGCGAACAGAAAAATAAAAAATGGAAATCAGATTTTAAAATGGTAATTATGTATTAAGTTTCTCTTAGATAATAGCTGGATTGGCATTAAAATAATCTGGATATAAGGATGTTCTGCCAACATTTTGACTGTTTTGAGCAGATACACTGCGATGGTGCTACAGAGGCCATAGGAAGCTTGCTATTCTTGCTCTGGGAGTGCAGAGGGAGGTCTGATCTTGGAGAGAGAGATTCCATTCAACTACTTTGTCCCTATCTTATCCCATTGCTATGAAAGCTCAATGTCAGTAAAGCTGGAAAGCGAGTGTGCCAGAAACAGGCTAGGGGGGAAGCCTGGCTCCAAAGGATCCAGCACCCACATGCCCCCAAACTGTGGAGAAATCCATGTTTCCAATGGAAATGAAATAATTTCATGGTCGGGATGGGGTGGGGATTTATTTCCCTCTATCCATTCGCGTCCCTCTCTGACTTGCCGCTGGGATTGTATGGATTTACCCACACTTACCTTTGCACTCTGCTTTCCAGTCATGATCTATGCTTTAAAGTTCTGTGTCCATGTCTGAGCACCCCCTTCCCAATGCTTTTGCCATGAAAACCCACTCTTTACTGCTGAATCAGAGCTAAGGACAAACTCTGGAAACCCCCCTCCCCTCTGAATGTCTGTTTGCTCCAATTGAGCACTAAAGAGGAGGTCTTCGTGCGGCTATATCTGGGCAAGGAAAACAACAATGCTCGGACACAGAGCTTTAAAGTGCGGAAGCACACAGTGCAAGTAGATAAACAGGTACCGCTCCAGTGGGAAGGTAAACAGCATTTCCGTGCGCTGCTCTGGTTTTGCCAGAAGCGGCTTAGTCATGCTGGCCACATGACCTGGAAAAACTGTCTGCGGAAGCGGACAAACGCCGGCTCCCTCAGTCTTAAAAGCGAGATGAGCGCCGGAACCCCAGAGTCATTCGTAACTGGACTTAATTGTCAGGGGTCCTTTACCTTTACCTACCTGGAAAGAGCAGGCCAAAAGGTAAGTGTAGACAAGCCCTAAGAATTATCTCTTTTATTATAATAATTTATAATAATAAATTATATAATAATATAATAATAAATAATCATTATTATTTATACCCCACCCATCTAACTGGTTCTCCCCAGCCACTCTGGGCGGCTTCCCACCAAATATCAAAAACAATACAGCCACAGACATTAAAAAGTTCCCTAAGCAGGGCCACCTTCAGGTGTCTTTTAAAAGTAAAATAGTTGATTATTGCCTTGACATCTGCTGGGAGGGCGTTCTGCAGGGCAGGTGCCACTACCAAGAAGGCCCTCTGCCTGGTTCCCTGTAACCTCACTTCTCGCAGCAAGGGAACCGCCAGAAGGCCCTCGGTGCTGGATCTCAATGTCCGGGCTGGATGATGGGGGTGGAGATGCTCCTTCAGGTATACTGGACCGAGGTCGTTTAGGGCTTTAAAGGTCAGCACCAACACTTTGAATTGTGCTTGGAAACGTACTGGAAGCCAATGAAGATCTTTCAGGACCAGTGTTATATGGTCTCGGTGGCCACTCCCAGTCACCAGTGTGCACTCCTTTGCCTTTCCTATTTGCATTAGGGCTGAGGGTTCCAACCTCTTAATTACAATCATACAGTGTTATATTTCCTCCAAGGCTGTCACACTCCTTTCTCCCTGTACTTTCTTTCTCCTCTGAGAAAGAGGGCACCACTCTCCTCTCTTCCTGAATCCTCCTGTTCTTGTACATAGCTTGGATGCCGTGCACCCCTAGTTTCTGTTGCCCTCTGCTCCCAACCACACTCTGAATGTGGTTCAGCAATGACGTTCAGCTTTTCATGACACTACAAGAAGAGGGTGAGAGTACTTTTCAGCTGGTCTTCCTATCACACTGCCCCACATTCAGACCCCATCCCTCACCATAGGAAGGTTTTTCAATGTAACGTTTTTTTTAATTGCCATTATATCCATTAATCCTTCTCAGCATTCTTAGTGCTGCCAGCTTTTCTTGAAGAGCCAAGTCGCAGGCTTGGAAATTCAACGCCTAAATATTTCTTTTCTTAGCCTGACATTCTCTTTGTTAAAAACAAAACAAAAGTCATCGTAAACTTATGAAGTGCAAATGAAGGACTAAATACCGCATGTTATTTTCTATAGCTGGGTGGATAGAACTCCAGTGAGCTATGTAGCCTGGGCACCCTGGCAACCCAACTTTGCAGACGAAGTCGAATTTTGTGTGATCATGTATCGTGAAACAGGTAATTAGAATAAAATGTTACTATTATAAGCAGTTATTGAGAATGTGCATGCTTAATGGTGAGGATTAATATGAATAGGCACCACACACTGAATCACAATCAGTATTCCACCCAAAATTAAAACATTAAACCGAGGATAATCCATTATGTTAAATCTTTGGATAGGACAGGGTATTAAAGTGTTTTAAAGGATACTGAGGCATGTGGCCTCTTACTACTACTAGCTATTTTTGCTATTATACAAAAGAAAACTCTGGTACTTGGAGACATAGGGAAGTTAAACAGGAGAAGGATTTTATTTTATAACAAAACGGGTAAAACAAAAGATTTTGACAGGAGATAGAGTTCTTTCAAGAAACATAATAATAATAATAATAATAATAATAATAATAATAATAGATGTCACGGAGGGGTCACAGGACTGCACTGTGCTGCCCACCTCCCTGTGTAGGGGGGAGCCCAGGCAGCCACTTGTCAGGCACCCCCCCCCCCCGTGTTGGCCACGTGGCTATTCAGTGAGGGATTCGGCAGCAGACAGGGCAGGGTGGGAATCCCTGTGTAGGGCACTTGGTTCGTGTCCCCCCTGCCCAAATTTGTGGGCCCAGGCCTATGGTCCTCCTGCCCACCAAGCTACACCCCTGTCTGAAACAAGTTGGTACTTTCTGTCAGTTTCCCAACCTTCTGTAAATCAAATTTCTGAGGCTCCTCTATTAGTATACCAGACCAGGGGATCACCCCACCCAACCTATCTTTTTGGGGATTATACTTCTCTCACTGGAAGTTTTATTCCCTTCCTACTGAACTGAGACCCACAGGAGCGCCGACTTATAAAAAATATTGGGGGGGGGGCGGGGGCCCATACCGACTTATAAAAAATATTGGGGGGGCCATGGACCTCCAAACCGCTGCTGCTGGGGGAACGAAAGGGGCGAGCCCCGGGCTGCCCCGACCTTAAGTGAACCTGTGAGGGCCCGCCCTTTGCGGCAGCCGATTGGCTGCCGCCGTGGGCGGTGAATATTAATGAGCTAGGGGGAATCCCCGCTTCTCGCGGGGCTGACGCCAGCCCTGCGAGATTGTTGATGGGTCGAGAGCCCGCAACCCCACCCCCTCTCTAGATCGGGAGTGGCTTTGTTTTAACTCATTACTGAATGTATTTTAAAAGGTAACTATCGTCAAACAAGGAAAATAAAAAATACCAACATAATTTTGTGATTTTACAAAGCATAATATAACTAATAATTTTCTTAAATTATTGGGGGGGGGCAGAGCCCCCCCCAACGAATTTTTGAGGGGGCTTGGGCCCCCTCAGGCCCCATGGAGTCGGCGCCTATGGAGACCCACATAGAGTGTTCCCTCGCAACTCCACTTCTCCTGCCTCGAATTCAGCTACCTGGCTCTTATACTCTTGAAGGACACTCATCACAAGCTTTCAATCTAAGCTCAGAGACTTCTGTCTCTGGCTGTGGATATTTTCCTCAGGGAGGAATACACCCTGCTCAGATGCTATTTATAGTATCCAGATGAATGCCAGGAACTCAACTCTCAACTGCTTTTCCTTTTTCCCTCCCAAAGTGGTGAGCCCACCCTGCTCTGGCTAGCTGCACCCACAGCCAGCCAGAGTAAGGCTGCAACTTAGCTCTCTGCATCACCACACTCTGGCCTAGCTGAGCTTTCCATCACAGATACCAATCAAATACTTCTGACTAGACATTGTTAGGATTGGGTTGTACTTCAGCATTCTCTGAGCAAAGGAGTACAGCAAGAGAGAGTTTAGGAAATACTACCCCGACTTATTGTTTATATGTTGTTTTAATAACTTGGAGGCTTTAATTAAGTCATTTCTAATATGAAGTACTCCATATATATATATATTACATTATAAATCACCTCCTATATGAAACAGCATAGTATACTTGCAGTACAGCTGTTATTGTTGCATTTTATTTTTGTTGCTAAGCTTTCACTTGGAATACGTACCTGATGGGCTGTACTAGCGATTTGATCTTACCTGTTGACTCGTAACAACTTCTCTGTTCAGGCTTATGGAATGACATCAATTGTGAAACTGAGAATAGATTTATCTGCGAAAGGCGTAACAGTTCTGCCCCTTCAACTGTTGCTCCGACAACGCCTGAACCTCTTGGAGGCTGTCCTCAAGGCTGGCACTTCTTTGGTAACAAGGTAACTAATACAGCTATTGCAAATATATTGGTATATCAGCCTTTTTCAGATACTATGGCACAGACAATGAATACTTTTCCAGAGTAGTTGAATATGCACAGATTGCCCTCCATGTCCATAGTTCTATTCTATAGATTCCACATCCTCCCTCAGCCTTCAGTACATGCTATGAAGACTGAAAAGGTCTGTTGAGCTGCAAAAAGGAAGTAACAGTGAAAGTGATAAATAATGTAAACTAAAACAAAACAAAACCTAATTGTCAAATAGGGGAATTTTAATAAACATTGGCATTTTAAAAGCTCAAGATATATGCAAGCTACAGAAAAGAGCATTGAAAGTGGCTTCAAACTAAGTGTTCAGCATTTTTCCGTGCTTTAAAGTTAAATTAGCATTTGTTAAATGACCATCTGAAAAAATACAGACTGTTTTGCTTCCTAACGCAGAGCCCAAATGCTGTTTATCTAGGCCTCCTAGAGCCAACACTTTGAAGAGCCTTGTTCCTCATTTCTGCCTTTCTCCATCCTTGTCTGATGGCATCATGTGATGTAGGCCCTCTCTCAATGGCATATCTGCACTTGCAGAGCTATCAGCAGAGATAACTGCCCTTTCTAGAGTACATGATTTCTCCCAACCCTGATCCCATGGGATTCCCCCTCCAGTTCATGAATCGGGGGTGGGGGTGGTTACAATGACTCCAAAACCCAGTTAAACTATCAGTTTCTGCTACTACTATCCCGGCACCGTTTAGTGACTCTTGACTGCATTACACAATTCATGGGTGATGGAATTTTGAAGTTTCCCCTGTTGTAAACAAAAATTACCCTTTTCCCTTATGGGGTATCCAAGAGCCCATATAGAATCGTTACATAGGTTCCCTATTGGTAGGAGAGAAATAACAGAGGCCAACCAGAGAATATTGAGAAGCAAAGCAGCTAGTAAGCTTGATCTTTATTGATCTGTTGCAACAGGGTGCTCCCCTCACCCGCAGGAGAGAGGAGGAACCCAGAAAAATGGCGCGGAAGGCCATATAAAGACTTTTGAAATTGCCACCCTGTAGATCAAGACCACCCCCAGAAACATCATACATACATCACAGAAGGGGTGTAACCTAAGACCACCCCTCAGATACATCATACCTACATCACAGAAAAAGGCAGAAAAGGCGGTCTTAAAACAGAAATTTGAATGTTGTTTTTCTCCTGTCGTTTATCTCCTGTCTGGCAGGTTACTTGATTGGATTGCCTGGGTAGCCTGGCCAGTCTTTTGTAGTGATAAATACTTAGTTCCTGGACCAGGTCACAGGGTCACACCCTATTCAAACAAAGACATACCCTTAAGACAGGATTTGTGAAGGAAAAGACAATGGGGAGGCTTTTCCATTTTCCTTTGACCTTGCAGAGAAAACATTTGGTCAGTTTAGGAATCAAAATGGTTCCAGGCTGGTCTTCTTGTGCTGATCTATGTACGTGCTTGGTTGGTGCACTTATGAACATTACCATATATCTAAGACCATAAAATTCCTATCACACCCTCTCCCTCACAGTGCTTCCAACTATTTGGCCTTCATGAAGAAGAAAGAAAAAACTGGTCTGATGCACAAGCTACTTGTGAAGATCTAGGAGGAAACCTGGCTAGTATTCCAAACAAAGTCGTTCAAGGTGCGGTCAGTTGTTTTAAAACACTCTAGGGACTGCTGCCCCTAGTAGCCAACTCTGCCTACCCACCAGTTTCCATTCCATTGCCAACTTTTCTTTCTTTATGTAACCACCTCACCCCAGCCCCATGTTCCCCATCCCCTCACAGCTCCACAAACCCCCACCCCAATCCCTATTCTCCACTACACCCAGCCAGTTATGAGCGTGACTGCAGATGTGTGCAAATATTGTATAGGGAGTGGCCTCATATTTGAAAAGTCCTGGCACTCCTACTCAAGGTATCTTCCTGTCAGAGGAATTACTGGAATGTGATTCTAGCCATGACTAGTATCTAGTGATACTAACCATTTATTAGATAAAGGGAATTAGTTTAACAAATCTGACATGTAAATATGTGTCTTTATTTTCATTCAGCATTCCTGACACTGCATTTACAAAGTGCTTCCACTGATCCTTGGATTGGACTGAGTAATACTTTTAGTCGAGGCACATTTGTATGGAAAGATAGAAGTGTTGTCTATTATACAAACTGGGCCAAAGGCTTCCCACTTGGGAATTATGGTGTAAGTACTGCCTGTGAAGGCTTTCATCTCTTTCTTTGGGATCCATGAAGCTACTGTCATAGTGGATATCTAATCCCTCCCAGCAGATTGCAAAATTGCAAGTAAAACTGGTGTCGAAAAGGGGCAGGACGCAGAAATCCCCAATTACGTGCGTCCTATAACAGAACTTCGGTGTAAGTGGCTTCCATAGGGGAGTCACAGAATGAATGTGGTTGGTCAAGGGAGCCATGGACTCAAAAAGGTTGAAAACCATTGCTATAGAAGAAATGGGATTCAAAATGACTGCAACAGATTAGACAACGGCTTCAATGGGTCCAAGAAATCCCAAACAAAATGTAATCAATGTTACTCTCCACCTCCTGCCCCTTAAAACAAGAAATGTCCTCCGTAGTATTTATTTTATTTTTATTTATTTAATTTCTATACCTCTTTATATTTTTAAGAATAACCTCAAAGGGGTTTACAGCATATTAAATCAATAAAACATAAATAAAACAATCTGAAGAAAGTCAAATATAGAGTATACAGTCAAAGCAACGTAACAGAAAACTAAAATATCTTAAAGATTTCAAAATAAAACATTGCAAAGGAGATCAACTTCAGAATGCATACGGTATTTAACATAGTAGGGCTGGGTGAGTCTGGGCCCTGCCTCCTAGGCCAGGTGGAAAGGGCCTTGCGATACAAGGGCTGTATAACAAATTTGACCAAGTTGCAGACCAAAACAAAGGCCAGAGGCATTTCTTCTTGGAATAATAGTCAGACATCCCCAAGGACACCCCCCCCCAAAAAAAGAGTATTTTTCTGTGCAACAACTGCAGCTCGGATTTTATATGCTCAAAAATGGAGGGGGAGAGAGCAGTCCCAATGAGGGAGGCATGGCAGTTGAGGATGACAGAATATGCAGAAGTGGCTAGTTTAACCAGCAGAATTAGAGAACAAGAGGAAAGCATATTTAAGGAGGGTTGGAAAATGTTTCTAGAGTACATGAGGAATCATTGCAAACAGATTAGAACATTAGTAGGTTTAAATTCAGCAGTCTAAGTTATGTTGAGATAAAATGAGAAAGAAAAGATAAGGAATGACTAGAATGTGCAGCTGCAATGGATGGTTGGAGGAAGCTGTGGAAAGGTGGAAGGGAAGTCAATGTTTAATTCTTTAATGTATGGTTATAATGAATGCAAAATAATTTGAATGATGAAAATCACAAAAAAAAAATGGGGTGGGTGTGTTTCAAACCAAAACAGGCTGATTTGGGGAGATCCAGGCATCAGTTGAGTAAGGCTGATATAGCTCTGGATCACTGTGGGTTACACCTGGTTGGGTGGTCCAGAGTAATCCATGGTTATCAGTGGGTGGAGTGTTAAGTAGGGAAGAGAGGCAGACATCAGGTGTGCAAAGGCAGAGAGTAGATGGCTCTTGTTTGACTTGTTACTTTCTTACATTTTCGTTCCTTAGAAAACCGTCTGCGTTTTTATAATGAAGGAACCTGAAAGAGAGGCAGGAAATTGGAGAAGTGGAAATTGCTATTCAAAGAAAAGCTACATCTGCCAAAGAAACACTGGTACGTGTTTAGAAGAGAAGTAACAGAGAACATTGCTAATGACCGCTCCCCGCTTAAAACGGGGGGCGCCCTTTGTGTGGACGCGTGCAGCCCTAGATCTGGAGCGGCCCTAGCAGCATAGGCTTGGCTTTGCCTTCCCTCAGGTGGGATACCTGAAGGTCCCCGCCTACCTCAGTAAGTTGTCCAATCCCACCTGGGGGAAGCGTTGCCAAGGAGACCAGGCCAGGTAGGGGGAGGGATTACCTGCCCACACAATAGAGGGAGGATCTTACCTGGGAATCCTCACTTGGCTCCAGAGCTTCTCCCACCCTACCCACCCTCAGTTAATGTCTTCCTTTGCAGGTTAATTTTTCTTCATAGGTTTTGCAGGTTAACTTTTCTTCACAGGTATGCGGGCGCTGCTACGATAAGGTCGCTGTTAAAGGGCTGGAAAGGAATTTCCCTGCATTGGCAGGTTTCGCCTTTCCCATAGCAAAACGTCACAACATTGGCGGTATCAGGCCTTGGGCGGAATCCTTTAGTCCATCTTCCTCTTTGCGGCGGCGATACCAGGGTTCCCCGTTAAAGGGGTTTCTGAAGAGAGGCTTTGACCGTATGCCGAAAGGTCGTCATTGCTCTCCCCTGCGGCGGCGGCGTAACAGGGGCAGCTATCTCTGCTTGAACATATGTTCTCCAGAGCCGGCCCATCCCCCCCCCCCCACTGGATAACCCTGAAGCTCCCTAGGTCCCCGGCTGGGGACTGGGGAGGGAGAACGCCCAATGCCTGAGCCAAGGTCTACCCACATTTGAAATTTAATAAAGTTGTGGCCAATTTAATCCCATAGCACGTTGTCTTGAGTCGTTATTCCACATGACGGGAAGGGGGCCGCTCGGGGTCTGGGGACTCCGCCTGTCCACACAAATTCATCTTAATGAGTCCCAACCTGTTTTCTGTGCCATTTCATTTTGGCCAGAAAGAAAACCGGATTGTCAGCAATGTAGTAGAGATTCCATACTCCCTATTATACAGCAAAGAAAGCAGCAGTCATGACAGCATAATTTTATACATGCACTGAAGTGAACCATGATGCCAAGGAACCATAGTTACTATATGTGATTATCGATATGCAACTTGATTTTTCTACAGCTCATCCTAAAAATAGGACAATATGAGGCTGCTGACATAGGTTTAGTTCTCTTCTAGTGTAATAATATGGAGCCCAGTTCAGTTGATCAAATCACAGGCTTCCCCACTGACCTGTTCAATTTTTTAATTTTTTTAAAAAAGACCCAAACCCCATTTGTACAGCCACACTCCTTGGAGGGTGTTTATTGAACCCACCTTGAAAAACTACATAGTCTTTGGAAACAATGAAGATGGGTTTCAAATAGGTTTGTGAATACTTATTAGGAATTTGATTGTAAAGAAAATGTATTCTGTGGTCTGATCCAGATCTGTCTTTAATTAAAACTTGGACTTGTCCACATTTAAAAGTACACAACAAGGTTTCTAAATGTTTCATTTCAGATTTGTATAAGATGTTGCAGGATGATTGTATTCAGAAATTTAACAGAATCATAGAATGGTAGAGCCATCAAGTCCAACCCTCTTCAATGCGGGAATCACAACTAAAGAATCCCTGACAGGTGTCCTTCCAACCTCAGTTTAAAACAGAACTGTTTCAGTGTCAGGTGAAATGAAATTTAAGGATAGTGTAATGTGTAAAATGAGCTTTTGCCTTTTCTCTTTATTGCTTTCCTATAGACCTTGCATTTTCACGCTCTGAAATGACGATTCCAGTCTCTGGCTATACCCTCTTTGGAAACAGCAGTTACTCTCTTGCTGGCCCCAAAATGACATGGGAAGAGGCCAGGAAAAAATGCAATTCCGAACAGGCAGAGCTTGCCAGCATTTGGAATCCCTACATTCAGTCATTCCTGTGGCTACAGGTGTTAAAATATAGGCAGCCCATGTGGATTGGCTTGAACAGCAAAATGGTGAGTATATACAGTTAACATTAGTGTATTCACATCAAAGGTTTGTATTCAAAGGTTAGAAAATGCAGGGCTTTTATTAACTCATTTTATTAAGCATAACTTCCCCCAAACAGCTTTGGATATAACCAATTGATAATGCATAAACACCCATAATAACCCAAAAGATTTTGCCAAGAGAGTCCCTCCAGCCAAAGGCAACTCAACCACTCTTCATTTCTTGTTTATCTCCCAGAGAGAAAATCCTTTTCTGTTTCTCATAAACACACCCTCAGATGAATTGCCCATTCAGAAATAATATCCATTAAATAATATCATTTAAAGCACAGTAATACCTTTCATGAGCATTCTCAGAAGTACCAACTCCTGTACAGAATCCTGCTTGGGTGGCATGCATGTGAATAACAAAAGAAGAAGAAGAAGAAGAAGAAGAAGAAGAAGAAGAAGAAGAAGAAGAAGAAGAAGAAGAAGAAGAAGAAGAAGAAGAAGAAGAAGAAGAACTGTTGCCTTCACTCTCATCTGTGGAAAGAGAAAGGTTCCTCATGCAGTAACTTACCGTATTTTTCGCCCTATAGGACGCACTTTTCCCCCTGCAAAAATGAAGGGGAAATGTGTGTGCGTCCTATGGGGTGAATGTAGGCTTTTGCTGAAGCCTGGAGAGTGAGAGGCGTCGGTGTGCACCAACCCCTCTCGCTCTCCAGGCTTCAGGAAGCTATCCGCAAGCCCCGTGGAAGTTCCTGCGGGCTCGCAAGGCTTGCGGGCAGCAGCCTGCCCCCCGGAGCACGGGGCGCCCTCTAGAGGACACCCCGTGCTGCAGGTAAGTGTCCGCGAGCCTCGCAAGGTCCCGCCAGAGGGAGGTCCCGCCGGGCGCACAAGGCTTGGGGCGGTGGCCTGCAGCCCGAAGCATGGAGCGTGCTACGGAGCACGCCCCATACTTCGGGCAGATGTCAGCAAACCTCGCACGCCCAGCAGGAGGTCCCGCCGGGCTCGCAAGGCTTGCAGGCAGCAGCCTGTTTTGGGGGCTGGGGGGGGGGGAGAAATATTTTTTTTTATTCCCCCCCCAAAAAAAATCTAGGTGCGTCCTATGGGGTGAAAAATATGGTAATTCTCCAACGCATAGGTCTTATGTCTTGTAAATCCTATACCTCCCAGAGCGGCTGGAGCAACCCAGTCAGATGGACGGGGTACAAATAATAAAATAATAATTATTATACATTATGTTTATAAGTCCTATATAAAGTTCAGTTGTCAGGCAAGAAAATAAGCAATTCAAGATGTTTTCTGCTGTGCAGCTGCATTTACATTCTCTCTTCTTCACGCTGCTTCTTTCTGCAGCAAATGCACACACAAGGGCTTGCAACCAGCATATATTAATGGAGGCAACTACCTTTCCATATGACTTCAGAGGTTATAAATATAACAATACCAGAATGACTTTCCTGAAAGATTATTAAGGGAGTGAATGTGTGCGGACATTAGAATGAAGGAGAAACCAAAGTAAATCACATGAAGTGCATCTTATGGGAAATGAACCCCAAAGGTTTTTTTCAAGTGTTCCACTGTGCATTTGTATTTTAGACTGGTGAGCAATACAAGTGGATCAACAACCGGAGACTGACATATACTAATTGGGCTCCTGAAGAGCCAAAGCAGAAGATAGCCTGTGTCTACCTAGACCTTGATGGTCACTGGAAAACAGGAACTTGCAACGAAACATTCTTCACGGTCTGTGAGCGACATCATGGTAATCAAAGAAAAATATCTGTTTTAATATGAGACATCTGACTCTAATTTCAGTAAGGTTCCCATTTGAGCACAGAGATGAGAAAAGTGTTCTTGGTACTTCTGCCTTTTTCATTGTAAATAAATGAAGAATATGATACTATTCAAACTATCAAACGATAACAAATAGATCAGTGAAAATAGAGTGGAGTTTACAATAAAGAATCCAGTATCAGATAACTCCATTTAGGTCCCACTGGTTTTGACTGAAGAGACATAGGACTGTTGTTGTTTATAAGAAAACATTCCCAACCTTCTAATTTTTATTTTCAGGCGATGTTGACTTTCTAAAGCTATTAATCCTTCCATGTCTCAGGAGGTTCACTGCACTGCTTTATCCACAAGAGCAGATGTTACAGTTTTGGGGTGCATAACATTATCCCACAATTCTCTGTAGACAAATTGGTATGAAAAATGCAAACATGAGAGAAGCGTATGTGGGTAAAAACACACACCCTGTCATCTGTCCAGGGGTCTTTGAGCTAGGCACCTTGAAAATTCATTATGTGGTGAGAAAGAATGAAAGGATTTTCTTTCCACCTCTGATGCAAGTTTGACCTGTCAATCAAAACAAAGCTCTCCTTCCTTGCCCCCTCCCCACGGCGATGTCTGCTGTACCTTCCCCCGTCATGTGATGCTGGTGTTCTGGTACACTCATTTTCACATTCAGCAAGCTCTTGTCTGAAGCAGTTTGTTTCAATCGTTGCTCTACATGCCCTTGTGAGTGGAGCACATTTGTCCAGTGGCATGGCAGCTCCAGGACGGGGTGAGCATCGGCTTCCTGCTTCTCACAGGGCAATTTCAAGATCCAGTTGGAGGCTGAGAAGTCTCAAGGGATTTCACAAGGGGCTGGTGGGCCAAGGGCTTCAAAGTCTCAAAGACACATCTGTCAGGACCATTTTCTTGACCATGCTTCCTGACCTGCCCCTCCCTCGGTGTTAGTACTTCATCAAACTCTTTGGGTGTCTTCCTGTTTTACCTTCACAAGCTGCAAACCTGCAGCTGCTGCACAAATATCTGGATTGCCATCAAACACTTCCATGGTCCCTGCTTTATGCAAATAGTGCGAACAGATTCCATTTCACCTTGTACAAGCCCAAAGTTCCTCTAAGGTATCCTGCTTCGTCTCCTGATGCATGATTTGTCCAAATGTTTTTCACATCCCTAGTATTTATAGATTTTTCAGGTAACTATAATTTTTTGAAAAAAAGAAAAATATGTTTTTTCCATAACAGGTGACATCCCAGTGGAAGCACCACAGCGCCTAGGAGAATGCCCTTCATCAAAAGGATACCCAAAAGCTTGGGTTCCTTCTCGGACTCATTGCTATCAATTCTACCCTACATCAAATACATGGGCAGAAGCATTCATAAGATGTACTCAGCTAGGTGGGTGCCATTTTGAATCAGATCAGTGGCAGTGGTGGTTAGTATCCAATACTATAGATAGAACAGTCCCTTTGAGTTCAGTGGGGCTTATAGTGGATACAGGATTCTGAACTTTGACCAGAGACAGAGGCTGAAATTCCTGCCAACAACAAATGTGTGTTATCTTTGAGGCAGTGAGGTTCTCTGAATGAAAACTGTGTTGTTTAAATCAGTAAGATTCATAAGGTTGGACAAACCAGGAGGAATGGAAGAAATAACCCTTCACCCAGAAACTTATTTCTTATTTTCTGAATCCAACAACAGAAAGTTTTAGCATTCAAAGAATATTGAGAGAGACCAGTATACAGGCCGGACACCAGGAATCAACACCATTAGGCTGCTGTCTTGAGCCCTCTCCTCTGATGGACTCACCATCCAGTCTTTCTCCCCTTCACTTGCTTTCTCCCCAAGCAGGCATGGTGTGGTCAGAAAGCTTGGTTTCTGTGGCCTGCCATTTTAATTCCCCCTAAATACTTATGAGCCCAGATTGAGTATTTCTCCACTGTTGGGGGAATTACAATGGTATGTGCAAATGGCAGTGCCTTTTTCCTGGGGGTGATGTAGGTGCCTAATGCAAGACTTGGCGAATGAAGGCAAACATAGGGGAGATGAAGTGGGTAGAGTTGCCAGTGCCTTGAAAATGAGTTTCACTAACTCATGTCTTCATTACCCTAGAAAGGTGCTCTGTCACCCACCCCACTGTTGCTGCCATCTTGGTCTGCCAGCAAATCTCCATTCAGTTTTCATTTCCTTCCCACTGTATCCACTAGTCCAGATTACTTATACTATTATTTCTCCTTGTATCACTGCAGCTCATTAAATGAAACTTCTATCCTGCTTCAGACTGATGGATCACATTGCAACAATTTCTATTTGATTAAAAAAAAATGAATTAATTAAATTGCTTCTGCTTTAGAGGTTGGCATAGCAGACATGACATCATGTACTTTTGCTTCTGTCTTCTGATGATCTTTCCCCCAACTCATCAATATAAAATATCTTGATAGATTGTTAGCTTTCTCTTGGGTTGATGCTAGAAAGCTGTAGAAATGTTTTTAGTGTACTGTAACTTGAAGAACAGGGCAAATTATGGTGTGTGTTTTTTAAGTATTAAAGCTCTATTTTTTTGTGGAGCATCTACCTTGCAAATTATTTTCTGTTGAAATTTGACTGAAGGACTTTTTTTTTCATTATGCACTTAATAAACGGACGAAGTTACAAAGGTTCTTCTCCACTAAAACATTAACCAATTGAACAGCAATCATAGAGATTTGAAAGACATGGATATTCAGTAGAGGCTGGTGCCCATTTGGACTCGGAGGGCAGAAGGCAGGGAAGCCAAGAGTAAGTGAAGCCAACACAAGTTGGCAGAGTTAAGCCAATGATAGGCAAAGCCCAACCAGCTACAGTTTGTCCCCATCCTCCTCCCTGCTGACTTATACAAAGGCAACTCTGAGACAGACAGGAAGTGCAGCCCCTCAGTTATAAGTAAAAAAGTGGGGATGGCCAAGGGCACATTGAGTTTGGTGGGGCAATGCCCTACGTGCTCTGAAAGGATCAGCCTCCACTGGGCAGACACTTTCTCTTAGATCTCTATAACTTTATATTGTTGCCAGTACCAGTCTTAGCCTAATGGGCTGCTTCGTGTTTATTTTTAATGGGAAGACAAATTTTAATGAGTTGACTTTACCCATTTGATGTTTTCTAGGTAGCACTTTGACTTCAATAGAAGATTTAGCTGAGCTGGAATTTTTGGTGGAACACACTCAGCAATTCCGTCAACGAGAATTTTGGATAGGATTATTCAAAAATATAGATGGTGATTGCTTTACATTTAATATTTATTTTTACGATAACAGATTTGTAATATTTATCCATGTATATAAGTATGTTAAAATACGGCACACATTTATTTCTTTATGAAATGAAAGAGCTCAGCTGGAAATACTGTCAGTGTTAGCAAACAGAGCTAGCAAATTCATCCCTGTTTGCATTTATGACTACTCTTGGCAAGCATTCGGGGGGGGGAAACCCCACTCATATCTCCTGGCATGTCCATTATCATTTTGCCTTCTGCCCCTCCAAGGGAATTGTCGTTTGCTTTCTTGTACCCTTTCCCCACATCCTAGTGCAAGCCATGGAAGAGAGGTGTCTAACAATAATTAAATCCACAATAAAAAGTCATGATAAAGAAGCAATATCAAACCATTGGAGAAACAACTTTAAGAAGAACATTTAAATTGGCTGCATGTTAAAACTTTTTTAAAAAATTAAATTACTGAAGAAAACAGAGAGTACTTCCAACCACATCATCTCAGTAGGCCAAAACTGTCTTTAAATCAAAGGCATGTAGTCCCTTCAGCGAGGGGGCAAAATGAGCCTTCCTTGGCAGGGAATTCCAAATCCTTGGAGCAGCTGTTGAGAAGGTCCATTATCAACTTCCTCTAAAATAGGCACCTGATGTAGGTGGGACAGATTAGAAGGGCATCTTTGGAAGATCTGCACACTTTTAAAATGGGTTAAGGTAGTCTTCAGGTTGCCTGATCCCAAGCCATTTATGACTTCTGCCTGAGTAAACATGTGTTGCATTTGACTGCCTGAAACTTCCATATTGTCAGACTTATTAATAAAATTAGGGGGGGGGAGATAGTTTCCTCTTCTCATTCTACTACTTGATTGTTAATTCAGTTCATTATATGAAGATAGAAGAGCTAGTCATTTGCCACCAAAACAGAGTTGTTGGGGTTTGCTACTGATTTAGCAAAACAGTTTTCAAGTATGAAAAACATGTAATTCCTAGTTTAGAGAAAGGAGAACAAGAGATTTAGCAACTGACAATGTTAATTATGGCTTTGATCTGAAGTGCCCCATCTTTCACAGGACACCCACATAACTTTATCAAAATGCTGTTTCTGAGAGCCAGCAGCCATTCGAAAATATATGGTTTGGGGACAAGGGGGGCAGTAATGGCAGAAATCAGAGATATCCTCACCATTTTTCACAAGCAGAAAAATGTAGGACATAAGCTTATATCAGCTATGTATTATACAATAATTGAGGTTGCATGCATATGTTCCAGACTGAAAATGCTTCAGAAGAAGAACAGCAAGAATACTTTTAAAATGAATTTCCAATATAGAATGCATTGCAACGTGTTGCTCTTCCCTTTATAGTCATTATAACAATCATGTACTTTTGTAATTAGGAGAATGGGTATGGGAAGATAACACTGCACTGGATTTTATTAACTGGAAAGGTGAATACCCCATATTTGATCCAGAATATGAATTTATGGGACCTGCTTCTGGTCTTCCTGACTATTGGAACTATTGCATTTTCATGTATGGTGATAGTGGAGAGTGGATCAGGGGAGACTGCGTACATTCGCGTGGATTTATTTGTAAAACAAACAAAGGTAAGACTTCAATGTTTATTATAGTTGATTTAGTGATACCTATGATACAAAGCAGTATCTGAACGCTGAGAAGACTTGCAGGTCTTTTTTCAGCCAGAATTCACTGGAACTCATTTCCAGCACCTGTCAGGCGGGCGCCATTGCCATTATAAGAGAACAAGGGAGGTGTTCATGGTGAGTTCCGGCATCTCTTTTTCTAGAAAAATAGGACTGGAGACTTGTATAGACTCAATAATACACTCCTGTCTAACTGTTCTCTGGCTAGATTCATAGTACTAGAAGTATATCTTTATCTGTCCTCTTCTTAAATTTATCCATGAATTCACGTCTATGGTTCTACTGCCCAGATGGGGTAGGTTTCCAGTTTCAAGCCTGAGCTCAAGGGACTGAGATGGCTTTTGTGGCCTTGGCATATGACTTATACCAGGAGTTGGACAGGAAGAGTGTGGCCCTGTTGGTTCTGCTGAACCTTTCAGCAGCTTTTGATACCACCAACCATGGTATCCTTTTGTGCTGCCTTGCTGGGATGGGACTTGGAGGCACAGTATTGGCTGTTGTCCTGTGTTGTCCCTCAGGGTTCTGTTCTGCCCCGCATGCTATTTAATATTTATATGAAACTTCTGGGGGCGGTTGTCTGGGGTTTCGGGGTTCAGTGTCACCCATATGCTGATGACACCTACCTAGCTCTATTTCTCCTTTCCACCTAAATCCAAGGAAGCTGTCTCAGTTCTAAACCATGCCTGTCATCTGCAATGGACTGGATGAGGGCAAACGAACTGAAACTCAATCCGGCAAGATAGAGGAGCTCTTGGTCAGTTGGAAGGCAGAACAGGGAATAAGGATTCAGCCTGTGCCGGAACGGGTAACATGCCCCCTGAAGACATAGGTTCACAGTTTTGACATGCTTCTGAGCACAGATGCCTAGGTCACTCTGGTGGCCAGGAGTGCATCTCCGCAGTTAAAGCTAGTGCATGAGCTGCTAACATTCCTTGAGATATCTCATTTGGCCACACACCTTAGTTAAATCCTGCTTGGATTATTTTCATGTGCAATAAGTGGGTCTGCCTTTGAAAAGTGCTCAGAAACCTCAACTATCTCAAAGAGATGAAGCCAGACTCTTGACCATGGCTGATTATATAAGGGAGCATAGAAATCCCTTGTTACATTAGCTTCATTGTGTAATTTGCTATGGTATGTTTTATTGCCCCTTAAGCATATCCTTTATTTTACAGTTTTTGAAGAGGCAAAAACAAAAAGTACAGGTAAGACTGTTTTATGAAAATAACCAAGTTATAAGTATAGGCATGTATGTTATCTGGAGTACCGGGCTAAACATCCCCCCCAAAAAACCTTCCAATTAAAAATTAAAGAGACAAATGTCTGATGGTCTTTTGAGAGGATTACCTTTGACAGGTAGTGGACATCCTTAAAATGACTGCATGCAACCATTTACTCCCATCCCATCCCCCAAAATTAATTATCCAGATGTAGCATTGTTCTAGGGCATTCTGGGAGGGAAACAGCAGCTGCCACACAGAAACAGAAGTGTCACTCCTCCTAGCTGCTTACTCACATAGGCTATGTTGAGAAATCGCTGTGCCAAACCCCTTCAGACTAGTTACAGATAGGTAGCCGTGTTGGTCTGCCATAGTCAAAACAAAAAAAATTCCTTCCAGTAGCACCAACTAAGTTAGTTCTTGGTATGAGCTTTCGTGTGCATGCACACTTCTTCAGATATACTGAAACAGAAGTTTCCAGGCCCTTCTATATAGTGAGAAGGTGGGGAGGGGTATTACTCAGAAGGGTGGTGGGAATGGGTGATTGGCAGATAGCTGTGATGAGCCTGTTGACGACTCTTAACGACTGCAATAGGTCTTACAGGAAAAAGCAAGGGGTGAGAAGGTGAAAAATGGCTTTGTCATGTATAATGAGGTAAGAATCCAATGTCTTTGTTCAGACCAGGTCTCTCCATGGTTTTAAGTTTGGTGATAAGTTGCAATTCAGCAGCTTCTCTTTCCAGTCTATTTCTGAAATTCCTTTGTAGTAAAACAGCTACTTTGAGATCTTGTATAGAATGTCCTGGGAGATTGAAGTGTTCTACTGGTTTCTCTGTCTTGTGATTCCTGATGTCAGATTTATGTCCGTTTATTCTTTGGCGTAAGGTCTGGCCTGTTTGTCCAATATAGAGAGCTGAAGGACACTGTTGGCATTTGATGGCATACACAATGTTAGACGATAAACAATTAAATAGTCCCGAGATGGTATGTGTGATGTTGTTGGGGCCAGTAATGGTGTTGTCCGGGTGTATGTGGCACACATACCATCTCTGGACTATTTAATTGCTCATCGTCTAACACTGAGGGGCACAGTTCGGAAGGCAATAGTTGGGCAGAACTGGGAGGTGAAAGCAAGAAGACCAGGAAGAGAGTGAGCTAGCAGATTCTCTTGCACTGGAAGATGTGCAGCCTCTCAGTCCCAAGGCTAGGAGATTAGAAAAGCTGGCTGTGCAAAAGGCTCAATGATTGAGAGGTCAGGTGGCCAGGAGACGAGAGGATGGAAGTGACTAAAGGGAAGTAGGAGGAACCTTAATTGGGAACACCTGCACTCTGAGAATGGTCGCTTGTTCCTTTGCTGCATTCATTAAACATTTCTATTACTGGTAAGAGACTGCTTACCAGTAATACCCTTTGGAGGGCTGCTGTCTTTCTGAAAGTGTTCATTTAGGGTTCCTATATGTCC
Organism: Podarcis melisellensis; assembly: GCF_964234715.1. Taxonomy (NCBI): domain Eukaryota; kingdom Metazoa; phylum Chordata; class Lepidosauria; order Squamata; family Lacertidae; genus Podarcis; species Podarcis melisellensis. Next base: position 36,787,327 of record NC_138544.1, read on the forward strand.
GGAATTTCCCAGACATACACGGAATACTGCAGTCAGCAGCAGTGTCTGCACGGAAATCGGGAAAATGTCCGGGGAAATCTGGGTGAATGGCAGCTCATGTTGATAGTGCCGTTTTTGCTGATTTCCCATAAAAATAGTTTTAAAATGGATTTTTTGAGATATTGCAAAACAACCTTTCTGTCCGGATATTCACTGTTTGAATATGGCAACCCTATGTCTTTAGTAGTGACATGGCAGGCAGAATCAACAGCTCAACCTTCTGTATGGGTCTGTATGGATGTTCTGCTGGGGAAAGTATTTGATGCTCTCTCTGTTCGTCTTACATATATATATTTCCTCCCCCCCCCCCCAGTAGAGCAAGATGATGTTCCAGAATTACCGCAAGGCAGACTGATGATGGTGATTCTCCCGGCTCTCCTCATCGTTATTGCTGTGGGTGCTGCAGTCTATATTTTCTACAAAAGAAGACACAGACAGTCACAAACTTTACTAGCGGGTGTCGAGACCCTTTCGCATCAGGACAGCACAATAGTTTCTCAGAATCAGTACTCAGAATTTATTGTGGAGAAGCAAGAAGGGGATTAATACATTCAGGCTCAAATGCTCTGCACATTTACATAGGAGTAAGTGCCACTGAACTCAATAGGACTTACTTCTGAATGAGCAGGTTTAGGATTATACTGATAATTCATTTATTTCAAAGAAGTAACCATTGTTGGGAATTGTCCCAATATGCAGGGGCACTTTCTACAAATGGAGTCAGGATGTAGAATGCTCTGAATGTGTAATGTTTATTCAATAAAAATATATTCTATGCAGAGTATTTTCTACTGGAAGAATTTTTTTTTCAAGCTAAGGATCATGTTGTTGGTATCCTTCAGTTTTGCCACAAAACAGTGAACCATTCACACATAAAGCCCTTTAAGAAACCTAAGAACCCACTCATCAGGTAGGGGAGAAAAGAGCCAAGGATGGTGAACCTCCTTCTCCCCCAGGAGGACCTCCACTCTTCTTCTGAAGAGCCAGTTGCAGGTCCAGGCACCATGCTCCCCAATCCCCAAATCAGATGAATAAGAGACCAACAAGACTGGTTTGGATGAAAACAGGCCACACCTTTATTGAATACAGATGAAAGAGGTTTGGCTTGGGCATGGGGCATTCAAAATCCTTCTGGCCTGCCCGCTGGAAGTGACACATAGGTCAATCCAGACGGGGGTTCCTAAGACTTGCATCAAATAGCGTGACCCCCGCTGGGACCGCCGTTTGGGGGAGTGCCTTCGGCCCTGGCCCTCCCTGGACGTGTGGACATGACCATTCCCCCTAGATCCCTTTAACAGGCTCCCCCAGCTTTTGGAGAGGCAGGCGGAGACTACAACTTCCCCTCCATCCAAGACCACGGATTTCCCCAATGCTCAAGTCCAGTTGTGACGGTTGCTATGAGGCAGGCAAAACCATCGGGTCAGAGGCACTTTGCCCAGTGGACAAATTCCTACCGGGCCCTGTAAAGAACAGCGACCACCGTAGCCACAGCAAAATCCTTGACTATCAGCCTAAACCAAGGGTGGGTGGGGAAACCCGACGAAGGGACAAACAGGTGCAGGCTGCTTAAATGGCCAAGGGGTGGACCCAATGGAAGCCTTCCCGCTCTGTCAGCTCCACCCCCTGGCACAGCCCATGCCTCAGCCTGCATCCCCATTCACCAAAGCAGGGTGCAGGCTAGGATCCGGCTCCTGATAGGAAGGGCACTGAAGCCATGGTTCCATCATAAGGACCCTTGTGGAACCTCTGCCGTCCTGCAATGCTGCCACACCAAAAGGGGTGAGTCGACTTGTCAGGATTCACAAAGGACTCCATATGTGCAGCCAAGGTGCTGATTCAGAAAGAGCAACTGCATGCAAAACAATTCCTTGTATATGCAGTTTGTTTCCATCTGGATGGTGCCTCAGCTGTTTTACTTGTTTGGATGCCTTTCTGATGAGAGCTTAAAGCTCTACACTTTTCTTTGCTTCCTTCAGGGTGATAGAGAAAGCTTTCTTTGCTCCCTCAACCCAGAAACTCACATTGGCTGCTGCTCTCAGCATAATGAGGCCAGGAGGACACAGAGTGCAATGAATTAGATGCTACTGGGCGGGGTGGAGAGGCTTTTAAAGGAGAAGGAAGTTTTCAGTGACATCTAGTCGTGATGGCTATGTTACTTCCATTACTGGAGGCAGAATTCCTCCGATCACTCACCATGAGTGAAAGAAGACTGTTGGACTTGCTTGTGAGGTCCCCATCACAAGCACTGGAGGGCCACCCTGAGAATAGAATGCTAAATGGGCCTTTGGTTGATCAAGCAGGCCTCTTTTTATCGGTGGGGAAAACTTGATTCACAGTTACTCCCCCTGCCCACCACAAAGTCTGTGTATTTTGTAATATGAAGGCAAGAGTGGGAGCAGAGCTAGTAGAGGTACCAGGGAGGGTTACAGCACTTAAACACAATATTGAAAACAACTGAAAACAACTAACAATTATTAAAATGAGGTGGGCCCTCAAAAATACCTCAAAGGTCAAAAGCCAGGGGAAAGTGGTGTGTCTTCAGCATCCTCCAGAAGCAATATAATGAAGGTGCCATGTGCACCTCTGTGGGGAAGGAGTTCCACAGTTTAGCAGCTGCCAGAGAGCGCCTTCTCCTGGCTACCTTCACCTCTGAGGGTGGGGGAACTAGCAAGAGCTGTTCTCTGCCGATTTCAGCAGCAAAGTGGTCTGTATGGAAGGAGGTGGTCATTGAGATATTTGGGGCATGAGCACTTTGAATTGGGCCCAGAAATGAACTGGCTGCCAGGGCAGCTATTTTAAATGGGTTATATGCAATACAAATGGAACCCCAGCCAGCAATCTGGCTGCTACATTTGGACCAACTGAATTCTCCAAGACATCTTCAAGGACAGCCCTATGAACGTCTCCTGAGAAGTAAGTCTCATTGATTTTAATGGGCCTCAAATGCGTAGGTGATTGCAACCTAAAGGTTCTTTCTGGTCATAAGCTTACATTGTTGGCATCAGACACCGACAGGGAAGTAATTCTTGCTAAATAATAAAAAGGTAGACTCCATTCGCCCCAGTTATCTGCACAGGTCCAGGCTTGATTCACAATCACAGCAATGGGGTGAAAACTGCTTCCATGTTATCAGGGTTCCATGCTGCTCTGAAAATACAAATCTGATTCCTGGTTGAACTGATCTGATTGTGTGGTAGTTGCCAAATCTAGTAGTACACTTTTCCAGGTATTGCTACTGCTGGTGTTTATCACAATCTGCCCAGCCACATGGGAAAGAAGTTAACTGGAGGGAGGGTTCAATGTCCACCAATCGCTTTCTGATTATGATCCTCTTGTTAGACCTCATTAGTTATATTGCTGATTACCTGATGGAACTGGCTGCATTATTTTCTGTTGCTTACACTCCTTTCAAGCACATTGGATTATTTAAAAACATTAAAATACATGTCTCAAGATGTATATTTGTGTCAAAGAATGTAGTTCTAATAGCACCAAATGGCACAATTTTTCTAAGCAGCAGGATGTTGCTGGTAATACACACACACACAAAAGAACAGTAACTTCTCAATAGATTCTTAGGGCATCCATTGCTATGAGCTCCTTTTATGACCCTCAGCTACTACAACAGCTGCAACTGTGCTGGGATAACTTTGCCTTACTAGTTCATACCCTCCAACATTTCTCCGATTGAAATAGGGACATCCCGTTCCATAATGATAATTTTACTATTTATACCCCACACATCTTACTGGGTTGCCAAAGCCACTCTGAGCCACTTCCAACATATATAAAAACATAATAAAACATTAAACATTGGGGGGGGGAACCCTTCCCTATACAGGATTGCCTTCAGACAGCTCAGGGGTCCGATAACTCCATACCCTCCAACATGTCTCCAATGAAAATAGGGACATCCTAAGGAAAAGCAGTACATTCTGGGATCAAATCAGAAACCAGGACAGCTTCTCTAAATCAGGGACGTCAGTGGAAAATAGGGGCACTTGGAGGGTCTGCTAGTCTTCAAGATTGGATTACTGCAGTGGACTCTTTGTGGGTCTTTCTTTAAGTCTTGTCTGGAAACATCTACAAAGTTAATGAATACATAACTACTAACTATGTGAAACATCAGTATGCACAACAATTTTACAGAACAGTCCTGCATCTCATGGGTGACGAACCATCTTTCCCAGAGAGCCACTTTTCTTCATGGTTTGGGACTGCATACAAACATTTCCTTTTCTTTTATAAATTCTTCTGAATTATCTGGTAATGTGCTGATATAAATTCTTCTGGTATCTGGTAATGGGCTAACCAGGCACCAACTCAGCAATTTGAATGAAAAAAATCATTTGACCACTTTTTTAAAATATTCAGGAAACTTCATAACATTGCAGATGACTTTCACTTCTCAATTCTTTTGAACTCATTATACTTTGTGGTTGATTCACATTTTCCAGATGTGATTGAGGAAGGAACTAGGCAGTGCTTACCAAACAGAACAGCTGCCCCATGTCCCCCAATCTCCTTTGAACATGTTGCTCTTTATTTGCTTCCTGGTGTTATTTCCTTCTCTAGAAATGCACATTGGTTGTTGCTGGTGAAGATGAAAAACAAGCAAAAAAAACCCCATACTGCTTCATGAAGCCAAGAGAACACAAAGTGTGCTGAATCAGATGCTACAGAGGGTGCTATGGATGGAGGAGAAGGTGGTCAATGAGAAGCCATGATGATGATATTACCTGTAGTATCAGAAAGTGTATGTGTCTGATTAAGAGCTGCTGAGGACCACTGCAATTGCATCCTCCTTGTAGGCTTCTCACAGGATCTAGTTGGCCACTATACAAATAGGACTAAATAGGCCTTTGGTCTAACCAAGCAGGGCTCTTTTCCGAGGAAGGGGAATTTGCCTACACAGTTGTTCACCACCCTCCAATGTCTGGATTTCCTGTAATGTGAAGCAGACATTGGGATCAGAGCCAGCTCCACCATTAAACTAAGGTGACAGTTGTTCAGGGGGCAATGGCATCAAACTTCTGCCTCTGCATCTGAAGCCCCATGACTATTGTCCCTTATTGGAAGACAGAGGTGTGTGTGCTACATGGCCTGTCCTGGCCTCACGAAACTAGCCTGTTGTGTCAGGCACAGTGCAAGTTGCTGTTTCATTGCCAGTGTTGAAGGAAGATTCGACTGCCATTCCAGTTGGCAGTGGGGCAGAGCTTGGCAGAGAGGCAGTGGGGCAAGAGCTTGGTAGTTTTAGACACTGAACTTAATGGTTTCCCAGGCTCCTCCATTCAGATAGCTATTTGGATTACTTCCATTGTGAAGCACAGAATAAACCTTTCTCTAACCATTCCATTCTTTACCATTGCTTCTACATTCCTGACCTCTTATAGCAAAACTACTACTACTGCTACTACTGCTACTACAAAGCATTTTGTAAACCCTGGTGTGTGTGTGGGGGGGGGGGAATAATATAGTGAGAATGTGCAGTTTAGCCTTTTAAACTCACTTAAATCATAACAATATCATGAGTTAATGACCATAGGAATAAAATGGGGTGTCATATACATTGTCTCTCTTACACACTGTGCCAACAGATTCTCACTCTGTGACTTTTGAGCTACTTAACAACAAGCATCCACAGCAAGAACCATCCAACCTGTGATGGCCTGGGACTCGGGCTTGGGCTTGGAGCCAGAGGAGTCTCAGTCCACACCGGATCCTTTGCCTCAGGTGGCAGCTGAACCTAGTCTGGGGCCTGATTCTGAAGAGCCTCAGTCTGCACAGGTTCCCCTGCAACAAGCACCAGCTGGGCCGAGTCAGGGGCCTGAGCCTGCCCTGGCTCTAGATGTGGGGATTATCTCGTTGCCTCCAGCTGGGCAATCATTTACAGCTGCTCCACTACCAGTTGGGTCAGGAGAGGCTGAGGCGGCCTCTGGGTCTAGTAACCTGCTGGACATCTCCTGAGCTGCAGAGACTGAGAGGTCTGAGAGAAGGAGACACCTGAGTACTCGCAGGAGGAGTGCTCACCTTCGGGTGAGACAGGGTGGTGAGTCACCAGGGGATCAGGACCGGCCGTTACCCTGACAGAGATAAAAGGCTGCTGGACCCTGCCCCAGGTTGCGGGAGCAAGGTTGCTGTTTGCCAGAACCTGTCTGTCATCCTGTGCCTGGCCTTGCCTGGTTTCCTGCCTCATGTCCTGCCTTGGCCCTGTCAGACTGACTCCTCACGGAACCCTTGGATTCAGGACCAGACCAGGACTGCTTTACTCAGGTTACCCCCAGGCCCAGCACACAACCCTTGTCCATAGCAACAGAGCAAAAAAAAAAAAAACTAAAGACAAAAGAGGGTGGTATTTCTCTCCCCTTCCCAGTTATGAGGAAACTTCTGGGCCTCAAAGGGCTGATGTTGGCTATCTGCTTATGATGGAAGTCCATGACAAGAGACGTTATTCCCAGCCACCACTTCAACTTCCTTGGCTTACATCTGACAACCAAGACTATAGGGATGGGGAACCTCAGGCCTAGGGACTGTGGTCCTCCAGAACCCCTAAGTGACCCTTGGATCTTTCCCCCAGCCACAGACAATTCCCAGCCACTGGCCCTGTTTTGTACCCCCTCCCCCTTGAGTATTTTGCCTGTCTAGAATGTATCATTGAAGTGTGAAATTAACATTTGCTGCTCCACCCACTGGTATGTGGTCCTTTGAAAGTCTCCTAGAACAGAATATGGCTCTCAGTCTGAAAAATGTTCCCCCACTCCTGTTATGGATCAAGACTAGATTACTTCTCTGGCAGGCTTCTTGGAATCAGATCCCTGCCCCGGTGGCAGTAATTAAGCAGATCAAAAGAAAGGAGTGTTCTTACCAAATAAATCTTTAATAATCACAGCAAGACACAAAGGAAGTCATAGCATGCTAAAAAAATGTGTTCCCAGTAAAGGTTTTCCCTCTGTCCCCATTAATCTACGTCATTCCTATGTCGGGTAATCTGATCTTGTTGCCGTTGCGCTTTCTGTTCTATCACTCTCAGAGCCCATCTAGTCTTAGGCAAAGGTGGAGTCAGGAATGCTTTCCAAGGACACTGAATCTGCCAGCTGTCTCTCTTTCTTGGTGTTTCCTCTTCTAGCTGCTTCTCACCCAATATTTCCCAGCTTTCCCACTCTGGCCTATGCCCTTCTGCAAACCACTGTTCTAAATCAATACTGTCCTCCTGCCCTTGGAAAGGTTCAGAAAAGCGGGGTACTCCCACCATTCCTCTTCATCCACTCCCTGGCAGTCTCCTTCCACAGTGTTTCCTCTACAGGAGGAAGTGAGCACTGGAACAATATAATTATTTAATATGAACCATTAACAGTGTTTTTATCTAAATTGCAAATGCAAGGATTTTCCATATACAGTGGTACCTCGGGTTACATACGCTTCAGGTTACATACACTTCAGGTTACAGACTCCGCTAACCCCGAAATAGTACCTCAGGTTAAGAACTTTGCTTCAGGATGAGAACAGAAATTGCACGGCAGCAGCGGGAAGCCCCATTAGCTAAAGCGATGCTTCAGGTTAAGAACAGTTTCAGGTTAACAACGGACCTCCAGAACGAATTAAGTACGTAACCAGAGGTACCACTGTATAAGCTGATTTACATCACTGACACAAAATTGAAAGGACTCCAGTAAACACATGAGCATTGTCTACAATCACTGTAAGGTCTTCACTGTAGCCACACAGTTGCTCCCTCTCAATCAAGGATCCAACTCATTTAGGAGCTCAGAGAGCACTTAGAATACTCCAGTGGAATTTCCCCATGTTAAACCTTTTCAGCAATACACACAGACATTCTCCATTTCAGCGTCAATTAAACAATTATACTTAACAACGTGTTATTGCCTCCAGCTATGGAGGCAGAGCATAGCCATTATGGCTAGTGACGATTGATAGCTTTTTGATCTGCCTCTGGTCCTTTTGATCTTCATTTCCTGAGGCCAGAATCAGACCTCCAGCTAGCGGCTCTCTCAAAGCTTGGCCATGGCTTAAAAGCAGCATAGTTATCAATGAGGATCTCCTATGTACATCCTTCCTTAGCACTATGTACTGTTATCTTGTTTTGTTACCTTGTGGAGTTGTACCAGCCAAAATAACTAAATAACTCATGGGTTTTCTGCAGAAATAGATCTTTTCCATGGAAGCTGGTTAGCAAAAGTGTGTGTGTGTGTGTGTGTGTGTGTGTGTAAGAGAGAGCGTAAGTACCAGCCTACGAATCTAAGAGAGAAACGAATCTAAATATCCCAAAGATGATATGCAAAAATAGATCTTTTCCGTGGAAGCTGATGGGTTAGCAAAAATCTGTGTGTGTGTGTGTGTGTGTGTGTCAGCACACACACACTGCAATCCGTTTGTACTACTACAATGAATTTCATGTCAAACACAGAAGTGAAAATTTCATTCTGCCTGACTCATTTATGAAGTACTTGAAAAGCAGCAAACTCTGATTTGTCTTATTTCCATGGGAGTAGTGTGATAGGTTTGGTTGTAGCCAATGTCTTCCCTTTGGCTCCTAAATCTCTTGCTTCTCATCCAGCCAGCTTTTCAGGTATCAGGTAAGCTCTTCTTCACTTCCATCACCATTGTGAACTTAGCAATAAGTGGAGCTCCATCTTTCACATAATTTTATCTGGTGAAATTTAAATCATCTTCTGAAAGTTAATGTTGTACAGCTAGGAAGTTAAATCCATGAAATGTTAGATTCAAGGTTAATTGGTTTAACATTTTTATTGCTTATAACCATAAGAAAGGTGTGGAAGTCATTACAATAAATTAATAGCTAACATAGTTTTGAATACAATTTATTTATTTGTGTTCTATTGTTGAAATAATGAATTTACTTCTTTCCCTTCTTTTCCCCGTTACTTATTTTTGCATGATACAGAAATAAATTGTAAATATAAGATATTTTTTTTTATCTAACAATATTACACAAGCAATATATCCAACATCTGCATTTACATCATAAAAAAGCATCTGGTTTATATATCACCGGTATCCTTTGCACTGACACAAAGCTATTTGATCTAGTGGAACCTTCCATCAGTGAAACAGGGAAAGGGGCAACATTTGCCATTTCTCACTCCCCTTGCATCTCCCTCCCACCCCCATGTGCCAAAGATCCCACAAGAGGGTTGGGGTCCTCCCCATTCGGCTAATGGAGGGCTCTGCTGGATCAATGAGCTTTCCTTCAGTGTGAAGGACAATACTGGTTACAGCCCTTTGGAGCCTCTTTCTCATGAAGGGAAATCACCACATTGTTAGCTATACTTCAATAGAAGAATCATTTTTTGAAGTGGCTGGAGTTCTTTAATCATGTAGATGATGGTCTATTAACCTATGTAGTTTTAATTTCTAGATATGTTAGATAACCAATTGCTCAATTCGTACTCCTTACTGTTGATACCAGTTTTAATGAATCAAGGATTAGTCATGCTTTATGTTTTTGTATTATATTGCTTTTAGGGTTGCTGTTGTCTTTATATGTAATTCACCTCTAGATTAGTTTCAAGCAAAAAGGTGGTACAGAAATTCTTTTAATTAACTAAAGCAATAATATATCAGTTGTTCACCATATGTTTTCTTTTATTAAAAGCAGATGACCCAAAACATTAGTCACAGCCCAAATACTCCACCAAAGCTGCTTTTAGCCAGTGGGTAAATGAAAATATAAGGCACTCGGGTGGTGCTGTGGGTTAAACCACAGAGCCTAGGACTTGCTGATCAGAAGGTTGGCGGTTCAAATCCCCATGACGGGATGAGCTCCCGTTGCTCGGTCCCAGCTCTTGCCAACCCAGCAGTTCGAAAGCACATCAAAGTGCAAGTAGATAAATAGGTACCGCTGTGGCAGGAAGGTAAACGGCGTTTCTGTGCACTGCTCTGGTTCGCCAGAAGCGGCTTAGTCATGCTGGCCACATGACCCGGAAGCTGTACGCCGGCTCCCTTGGCCAATAAAGCGGGATGAGCACCGCAACCCCAGAGTTGGTCACGACTGGACCTAATGGTCAGGGGTCCCTTTACCTTTACCTAAATGAAAATATATGGCACAATACAAGGGTCATATGTTTTTTCCTGCATAGTTAAATTGCTGGGGTTTCGGGTGGAATTGGCATCAGAGAGGGAAAGGATCAACTCACTCTTCCCTATCTCTACACCAGGTTGGCCCCAGCACTGTGGTTTTAACAAAATAGAAAGATGTAAAGGGAACCAATTTCAGATCTCACACATGCCTACTTTGTCCTTCAAACACATTAAAGAAATATAACATAAAAATATTTCTGTTGGCATGGTTGAGGGTTTTTAGAAGTTTTATTTATAAAGATTTTTAAAAAAAACCTCACCATGAAAATTAAATGTTGCTTAAAAATAGATACCAACAACAATAGTTAAAGGTAAAGGGACCTCTGACCATTAGGTCCAGTCGTGGCCGACTCTGGGGTTGCGGTGCTCATCTCGCTTTATTGGCTGAGGAAGTCAGCATACAGCTTCCGGGTCATGTGGCCAGTATGACTAAGCCGCTTCTGGCGAACCAGAGCCGCGCACGGAAACGCCATTTACCTTCCCGCCAGAGCGGTACCTATTTATCTACTTGCACTTTGACGTGCTTTTGAACTGCTAGGTGGGCAGGAGCAGGGAACGAGCAACGGTAGCTCACTGCGTCGCGGGGATTTGAACCGCCAACTTTCTGATCAGCAAGTCCTAGGCTCTGTGGTTTAATCCACAGCGCCACCCGGGTCCCTTGCCAACAATAGCATAGTATTTAGAATAAAATAAGCTGCAAACTATATCTGCCACAAAGAATCAAAATTAGTGACTTATAAATGGAATAGTTTATTGACCACTGAATAATAAGGCACTGTACTGGATCATGAAAATAAAGTACAGTATTAAAATGAAAGGCATTTCTCCCTTTTCTCTTTCAATATTACTGCCTCTTATTCTGAATCCTGGTATTACCATTCTACCAGTGGTTGGAATATTGGAAAGTATGTGGAACTTCCTGCCTAGTTTCCTATTCTTCCTCTCTTGATTTTACAGACAGTGACAGCTTTCTGATATATAATGAAAACCTCAAGCTCTGTATACAGTCTCAGAAATCTGGTTCCATCATCGTGGACAACTGCGATGAGGATAATGAGGGGCAACACTTCAAGTGGGTTTCCGACGACCAGATTTTGAACATGGCAGTGAAGTTGTGCCTGGCAGTGCCTTCCAAGTCAAACCTGGTTGCACTCACCCTCTCCCCCTGTAATGAGACGAGTGAACTTCAGAAATGGGAATGCAGAAATGAGAGCCTCCTTGCACTTGAACAGGGGGATTTGTTTTTAAATCCCGAAAGTGGCCAAAAAAGTCGTCTCATACTTTCTGAAGTAGCCACCAGCAAGAGTACCTGGAAGATCTATGGAACGAAAGACAGCCTGTGCTCTAAGGCTTATGAAGGTAAAATTCAGAGAATCTGTCCTCTTTCTCTAGATGACCAGATGGTCAAGGCTGACATAGACATGGTGCTAACCACATAATTTCAAAACATATCCAAAGAAAACCCATTTTGTAGCAGTCATGGGAGTCCAGTTTTCATCAGCACCAGTGCAAAGGGAGAGCAGCTGTTTAGCCCTGTTTGTTTCTGTCATGGTTATGACATAAATGTCTCAGCCCAGCCTCTTTATCTCTCTGACCATCTCTTTCTATATCTATCTAACACACACACACTAGCATCTTACTCTTTCCTTTAACAAAGTACAGTGGTACCTCGGGTTAAGTACTTAATTCGTTCTGGAGGTCCGTTCTTAACCTGAAACTGTTCTTAACCTGAAGCACCACTTTAGCTAATGGGGCCTCCTGCTGCCGCCGCGCCGCCAGAGCACAATTTCTGTTCTCATCCTGAAGCAAAGTTCTTAACCCAAGGTACTATTTCTGGGTTAGCGGAGTCTGTAACCTGAAGCGTAGGTAACCCGAGGTACCACTGTAGTGATAATCTGCATCCAGCCAAATTCAAGTACTGTACTAAGAAAGCTTTCATGTCATATTAGAAGTGAATGGCTTTATTTTTTGGTCTTGGAGGCCCAACACTTGAAACACAAAATGCTGCTACCAGGACTGGGGTCTCTGGGCTGTAGACCTGCAGGTTCAAGGGTAGCGATGGTGTGTGTGAAATTCTATTCAGTTTGCATTTCAAGCTGAATCCACCACATCTGCACTTTTGAAAAGCAATACGAAAACTGAAACACAGCTACCCTTCAAAATTTTCTAAATTTTTTCGATATTGTTCTCCGAGTACAGTATTCACAAAAAGGCATCTAATAGGAAAGCGTGCATTAAATATATATATATATATATATATATATATATGTGAAAATAACATACAAAATGCATTATGTAAGGGAAATTGCAAAAAAAAGTGCATTAGTCAAAACTGCATATAAAAAATGTGTGCATTAGGAGAAATTCATACTAAAATCACGGAGAAATCTTATGAGGATTTTTTAAAATAAAAAATTGCTGAATCTCTCCTTCCACATCTATTTCCAATAGATGTTTAAATGATGTTTTGAAACTGTAAGAATTACCCGGGTGGGGGGACATGCAAGGATAGAAATATAGCCCAACAGTATCAATTCAATTTCTATTAGTTCCATTTGTTTCATTGGTTCCACTAGTTCCATTTGCCTGAGCAGGAAATGCTTTCACTTCCTTTGCATTGCAACAAGGGGCCAGATTTACCAACACTGGGTGGTTGGTAGCTTTCTGTTTATTTCGCAACTCTACTCCTGTGTAGAAATTTCATGATGGGCACCAGAGTTTAAGTATGCATAGCATGCAGCCTACTTCAAAAAGACTTAGGAAGACAGCAAGATACTTTGTACCATGTCAAAACTTTGGCTCATCCACATCATATTGTCAGCAGCTCTCCAGGGTTTCATTCAGAAGTCTTTCCCAACCTTTCCTAGACTGATGATCCACTTCAATTAAAAGGGAAGTTGCACATGTGCATTCATGCAACAGAATGAATGTCCAAAGCCTAGTTGATGTCAATGGGGAAGCCTGTCTACACAGAAAGTCAACATATGCATCTGAGTATATCTGGCATTCTGTGTTGAGGACTTTGTCTTCATCTCTTCTGCTTACCAACTTCTGTTCTTATCTCATAACAGATCAAAATTATTTCATCATTGCATCTATTCAATTTTCTTTTAGCTCTGTATACCTTAGAAGGCAATTCTTTTGGAGCCCCCTGTATGTTTCCATTCAAGTATCGGAATGAATTGCATGCTCAGTGCATAAGAGACAATGATGAACATGGGCGACTTTGGTGCGGAACAACTGCAGATGTGGATAGAGACTCTCTAACCGGATATTGTCCAGCGAAAGGTAAACAAAAAGGGTTTGTTTGAGCCTTTGGCATTGTGCATTTGTTGCTTAGAGGAATGTTGGTCTTAACAAAGCGAACTAGTCGTTATTATATCTGTTCTACAGGTTGTGCAACTTAAGAAGAAAATGGGGAGAGGGATCCTTCTCCTGTGAATCAGAACAAAATGAATTGTCAGTAATTTCAGGGTCCCCTTACAGGATCAGGCTCACACTTCTTCAATTGAAAGGAACAGATGTCAAGCCAAAAGCAAGGTCCACAGTAGAGTTGGCAAACTGCTGTATGCAGGTTATAGCCAGTTTTCCTCTGGCCCTCTCATCTCCTTTGAGCCAATCAGCTGTTCAGTGGGGAGCAGCTTAGATGGAAAAGGATTTTGATATTCTCCAAAGTGTGCAATTGCAGGTCTTTCCCCTGCTGCAAGAAGATCAAAGCAGAGGGAGAAATGTCTTGGCAGACTTCTGTCCCTTGCAAATAGGCTTTTGCATTTTTTTTTTCAGTTGCATACCTGCAATTTTCAGGATGCACTTACAGCTTGACATTTGACACATTGAATAGGCATAAGGCAGGGCTTGTAGTTTACCTGCACATTGACCTTCTCTGTATTGTTTTCATGGGATTACTGCACGGCTGCCAACAGAGAAGGGGTCAGATTTTGGGGAGTCAGCTGGGGCCCCAGACTCTTAGCTTTAATTTTTAAAAGATGGAAGCCAGTTGGACAGGGGTGACTAAAGACTCTTTAAGTGGACATTGTCCAGCAAAAGGTAAAACCAAGTTTGTTTATTTATAATATACAGTTTTAATTTTTTTAAAAAAATCATGGGGAGTACAACATATAAGAATAAGCCAGGCCCTTACTTTGCCATCATGTATGAGCTGCTTAGAGGAATGTTTCTCCTACATAGAAAAAGGGAAATAGACATTATTGCCTCTGTTTTACTGATTGTGCAACATAAGCAGAAGATGAAGGTGGGGGGAACTTTCCCCTAAGAGTGAGAGTAAAATAAATATAAAGAATGCCAGAGCTCCATACAGGATTAGGTCTGCACTTCTTAGCTTGAAAGGGATTGAGATGATGATGTGGTTCAGTTCAAGACAAAATCAAGGTCTAGAGCAGAAGTGGGGCAGCCAGATTCCATTTGTCCCTTGGTCTTCTTCCAACCCTCAGCTGTTAAGAGGGGAACAGCTGAAAAAGTTTTGATGTTGCATGAACCATGCAGCTGCAGATCCTTTCTCTTAAGTAAGAAGTAGAGCTACTAAAATGAAATATGTGCCTTTGTTTCTATGTAGAACAATGGTCTCTGTGTGTGATGGTCTGTTAAAGATGAGTGTGTCTGGTCCTTCCTGTTTTGGGATCTGGCCAGTGGTGACTCATGCAGTGGGTGGGGTAGAGTTGTATATACATCCATGCATTAGGTGTGAATGTCTACAGGGATAAAGCCAACTCATGTAAACTAACCTGAAACCTGAAGTCCTCTTTGCACACAGGGTTCCAGGAAGCGTAAATAGAAATTGATGTGGTTAAGTTGCTGTGCCTGAAGATATCCCTACCTAATGCTTGAATATTGCAAATGGGGCTTCGGAAGCCATATTATTATGGAGGGAGGCCCAGGGTGCTGCTCTATATGATTTGGGTATCTTGATTAATCAGGTTTATCTCACTTGCAGATTTAGCTTTGCCATTTGTGATTTTATAATTTGACACTAGTGTTAACAATGCTTACAGATGATGAATTCTTCTGGACCAAAAACCATTGGACAGGGAATCTCTACCAGATCAATTCCCGCTCGGCTCTAACATGGTACCAAGCAAGAAAAAGTTGCCGGCAACAGAATGCAGATTTACTGAGCATCACCAGCTTACATGAACAAGCGTACCTGACAGGTAGAACATAATAAAGCACACCTAAAGAAGTGATCAGTTCTAATAATATTTTGCTACATAATCAATATTGTCTCAACTATAGGGAGCAATTTCATAAACATAATATAATAAGTACCCTTACTCCCAGCAGAATTAATTTGAATGTCATCCGTTTCAAATGATCCCACTGCAGATTATTCTTTGCATTCATGGTTACCAAATCTCCTAGCAGGTCCTCTGTGTCTTTGACAACAGTAGAAGCAGAAATTAATTTATTAAATCTAATGAAGCATAGCATCGGCATACTAGATGAAATGTTTCATCATATTAATTTCTGCTTAAAATTTAGCTATACTGGAATAAAAGCTGCCACCCTAGAAGCGACTTTTGTTGTGGTTTAATTTTGCTTCTTTCCACCCAGCTTCATAATTATGGATCCCATAGCTACATAATACAAGACAACTGATTTTCTTTTCATTGAATAGGATTAATAAATAGTATGACTACTGCCTACTGGATTGGTCTGATCAGCTTTGATGCCGAGAGTGGATGGCAGTGGATTGGTGATCGTCCTTTCAGATATTTAAACTGGGCTCCAGGTGAGTGAACCGTAATATATATATTATTCTATCTGAATCGTAATATATATATTATTTCTCCCGTGTTTTAGTGTTTTGTCCCTGTAGTTTCTTGTATAGATATTCCAAGAATACTATTTTCTCTTGAGATATAAATACTTCTGCAAACAGGAAAACAAATAACATGCATTTTATTTAAAACATTATGAGCTACTTTTTAGCAGTGCTCCTAAAAATGCAGAGCCTCCAAATGAATGATAAATACAGTGTTGCTATGTTAACACAGGGCATAGATAATGATTGTTTCTCTCACTCTTTCTTAAAGGGAGCCCATCCCCAGAAACAGAAAAATTATGTGGATCAATGCTGTCTAAGAATGGCAATTGGGAGAATGATAAGTGCCACCAGAAAATTGGATACATTTGCAAGAAAGAAAACTCTTCATTAGATGTTTCTTTTATTCCTTCAGGTAGGATGCTAACCTGGGAATGAAGTTTACATATATTTCATTATGTCATAAGTTGTGGAGTTTGCCAATGGCAATATTACATTTTTAAAAATCTTATCTCTAGCAGTGGAGGTTTTGCTGTTTGTAGCAGTATATGCAATATAGAACACTTTATTGATGTCCGGTGGCAGAGAAACCAACTGCCACGGCAGGTTGCCAGGAACAGATAAGACAAGAAAAAGTCATTACCATCTGCTTTTTCATTCAATATTCACAGAGAGAGGCTTGGGAATGCAGCCTCTTGGAATAATGACGTTGTCCCGAGTAAATCTCCACCCCTCCTTCATTCCCACTTCCTCATTCATCAACAGCACCACCACCCCTACGGTTGCTGCTTAGGGTCATTTGTCTTCGAGCTCTTTGCTCTCCTACTTTTAAGGCTTGCCGGGTTCTGGGAGATGGAGGATGTGGAATGCTTTCTAATGACAATGTGTCAGCCAGCTGCTGCTCCGGCTCTGCCTCCTCCTCCTCTCCCATTTCCCCCCAACTTTCCCCCTCATCTGCCTCTGAGCTGCGGCTTCCCTCAAACCCCTGTTGTAATTCTGAACTGTCTTCTTCTCTAGAAGGGTCAGGCTGGGGAAGCGGTCTCCACTGTTCCTCTTCTGCCCAGTCCCTGTCAATTGGACTGAGATGCCAGAGGATATATTGTCCTTAGCTAAGAATAAGTTATCAACTGTATTCTTAAACTTAACAGGTAGCATTCCCATCTGTTGTTGCCATTACACAGCAAATCTCACATTCCCATAGGTGAAATAAATGTATTTGAATACAATAATTGTTGGTAATTCTATTGACAATAATAGCCTCATGGTAAAGAACTGGCTACTCTGTCTTGTTGATATTGATTGTCAGATTTGCCTCTGACATATTTTATATACACAAATTAAGGAATTGAGATTATGACATCCTAATAGCATAATACACTTTCTTCTTTAAAAAATCCTCCAGTCATGCTATCTTAAATTTGATCTCTTTTTAGGTGGCTTGAAACCAATTAAATGTCCAGATGGCTGGACTGCATTTGCAGGTCACTGTTACCGACTTAAAAGAGACCTTAAAACATGGAAGAATGCATTATGGTCCTGCAGAGAAGAAGATGGAGATTTAATAAGTATTCACAGCATTGAAGAATACAGCTTTGTCATATCTCAGCTTGGCTACCGTAAGTATATCTAGAAAGTTTGGTCCTTCTGGTATCTGCTAAATATGTGAGATTAAGAGAGAGAGTTTTTTGTTTTGCATTTTTCTTACCACGTGCAAGAAGGGAATGTTACTGAGTCTCCCACCCTGGGGGGAGGGGGAAGCACCAGTCTGCTGTATTGAACATGAGACCCAAATGTGAGATATGGCACTATTACAGCCTTCACCAAACTTCACCAAACCTAGGTCTCCAGCTGTTTCTGGACTACAACTTCCATCATCCCTTGTTGTTGTTGTTTAGTCGTTTAGTCGTGTCCAACTCTTTGCGACCCCATGGACCGCCAGGCACTCCTGTCTTCCACTGCCTCCCGTAGTTTGATCAAACTCATGCTGGTAGCTTCAAGAACACTATCCAACCATCTCGTCCTCTGTCATCCCCTTCTCCTTGTGCCCTCCATCTTTCCCAACATCAGGGTCTTTTCCAGGGAGTCTTCTCTTCTCATGAGGTGGCCAAAGTATTGGAGCCTCAGCTTCACGATCTGTCTTTCCAGTAAGCACTCAGGGCTGATTTCCTTAAGAACGAATACGTTTGATCTTCTTGCAGTTCATGGGACTCTCGAGAGTCTCCTCCAGCACGATAATTCAAAAGCATCAATTATTTGGCGATCAGCTTTCTTTATCCCTAGTGGTATACAAATTTAATAATAATAGGATCCTGTGAAACACCTGAGTTTATTGCAATTAAAGTCTGTGAGCAAATAAACAAGATGCATTTGTGTTCTTAGAGTCAACAGATCTTCTCTGGATAGGACTGAATGACCAGAAGATTCCGAAGTATTATGAATGGAGTGATGGTTCTACAGTGAGACTCACCAAGTGGCAGAAAGGAAAACCCGCACACATAAATGATGAGCAAAGTGCCTGTGTCATTATGAATGGGGAGGTAAAAAACACGGAACCCCCAACAAAGATGTATTTCCTTGGATTCAGTTTTGTGTGAAAGATCAAATACATCCAGGTCCTGCTTTCCGAACACAATGCATTCCCAGGAATTTGTTAGGCGAGCATTCACATAACAAGTTGACAATTTACATCATTTCTTATGGGAATATTTTTAATCTGTCCAATCACTCTCCTCCCTCCCTCCCTCCATGGTTTCTTCCTGAAATGGCTGCAGCCAACCGGGAAAAGAGATGCAAAGGGGGGGGACTGATTTGTCCGATCTCTCTCCCTCCCTGCATGGTTTCTGCCCAAAAAAGGTTGCCACCGACCACAAATGCACAAACAAGTAAGGAGGGAGAAGATCTTGGCTGCTTGGATTTCTGAATCTGCGGTAGCAGGACCTGTGTGCATAGTGGTGCACCTGGTGCACCTTCACAACCCCAGTCTGTCCTACTGTCCCAGTAAGCGGCAGTGCTGGTGTCAGGAGGGCATCTCCACATGACACCCTTCCCCATACCAACTGCTCTTGTTGAGACCTAATTGTATGTTACAAGGAGGCAGCAATTTCCATTCCATCTCATGCTAGTCACAATCAGCGCTGTTTCTCTTCTGCTACATGTAGAACCATCTTCTTGAGAATGTCACCTTTAGTCTTTTGATTTTTGTTTTTAAAAGAGGAAGCATTTCACAGATATGATTGTGCCAGTACTAAGGTGGGAATTGCTTGTTGAAATATCAGAAGCCAAACATGTGGCTGAATAAAACTTCCACTCATTGGTGGTTACGCTCCAGTGCAAAACTAATTGTTGCTTCTCATAAGAAGAAAAATTACAAATAAATTGCACAACTAATAAAACTAAATTGCAGAATACATTTTGTAAGGCAAATGATTGTGCACAATCTGTAATAACTGGAGAATTCAAGAGAATTCTGCAAGAGAATTTGAATTGCCTAGTATCAAACTATGCTTTTCAAGGACAAGATAATACAATAGAAAGCTTTGTATCAACACAAAAGACATCAAGCATCAGAAAATGAGGAAGTGTATACTTCTTCACTGAAATGTTTATTTCTTTATTTTTCCATTTCCAGAGTGGATATTGGGCAGATTATTTCTGTGAAGAGGAACTTGGCTTCATCTGTAAAAGAGAACCGTTGGGATTTCTTCCTGAAGAACCTGAAAATGTTGATCCAAATTGCAAGAAAGTAAGTCTAAAGTAAACTGTACAGTAGTTTAACAAATGAAAGAAGGTTGATAAATAAAAGATTAGGAAGAGAATTTATAACGTCGGACAATGTTAAGAAAAGAGGAGTAATATTGTATATAAAAAACAAATATGACCCACAGCAGATCTTCATGGACGAGGAGGGAAGAGTGATAGCTGTACAGTTAAAGTCACAAGGCAAATAATAATAATAATTGTGGGGATATATGCCCCAAATGAGAGGAAATCAATTTTACAAATCTTTGGAGGAAAAATTATTTGATTATATGGATCAGAAAATAATAGTAATGGGGAATATGAAAGGGGGGGTTTCCCTTGAAATGGACAGAACAATATGGAAAAAAAAGACTCAAAAGAAGGGAAACTTCCAATGGCTTGTTTTAAGTTGATGGAAAGCTTGAACCTAATAGACATTTGGATATTCAAATATCGATTAGAAAGGCAGTTCACTTTTTTCTCTGAGCCAAATCAATCTGCCGGAAGAATAGACTCCAGTGAACTGACAATAAGAGTGGGGAACGTGGAGATATTGCCAAGGACTCTCTCAGATCATAATGCAATATTATTGGATTTGAGAAGTTAAGGGAACTCAACATTTAGATGGAAATTGAATGAAGGCCTATTAGATAATTAAATGATTCTACAAAAAGTCCAAAAAACTATAAAAGGTTATTTTGAATTAAATTTGAATAAGGAAACTGATATAAATATGGTGTGGGAGACTAGTAAAGCAGTAATGAAAGGTTTCTTTATACATCACAATACGTTTCAGAGAAAGTTAAGAGAGAAGAAAAAGATACTTTCATTAAAAATGAAAAAGAGTTAACTAAGAAACCTGGAAATGCATTGATAAAACAAAACATTAAGGTGCTGCAAACCCAATTTTCAACATTAATTAATCAAGAAATAGAATGGAAAATAAAATATATAAAACAAACAAAAATTGGACTTGCAAATAAACCAGGAAAGCTTTTGGCATGGCAATTGAAAAAGAAACAAGACCAAAATACAATCAATAAGATAAAAGTAGAGGAGAAATTAATAGATAACAGAAAAGAAATTAGAAAAAAAATCTTAAAATTTTATAGAGACTTATATAAAGCTCGAAAAGAAGATTTAGAAAAAATGGAGGACTATTTAAGGCAGAATAATTTACCAAAAATTCTGAAAGAACAGAAAGATCATTTAAATGATAAACTAACCTAACAGTGTGGTCTTTTCTATGCTAAAGGGGAAGGAAAGGGAAGCTTTGCAAATGATTTAAAAGGGGGATATTTTAAAGCAGTGTTTCCCAACCGGTGTTCCGCGGCACACTAGTGTGCCGCTGGACGTTGCCTAGTGTGCCGTGGGAGGGAGGCGGGCGAGTCGGGCTAATCCTCCGACGAGCTCCACCTCCAGACCCATTGCTCAAATCCTTTAACCCAGGAGGGCGGGGAGGGGGGGGAGAAAGAGAAAAAAGAAAGGGTGGGAAAAAAGAAGGGGAAGAGAAAATATTTTTTAAAAAAAAGGAAAGAGAGGGAAAAAAGCGAGGGATGGAGGAAGGGGAATAAACAGAAGGGGAGGACAATGAAGAGGGGCGGGGCTTGGCAGGCAGCAGATAACTGGGGAGGGGGGCGCGGCTGGCGGCGGCTCAAGGCAAGAAGGGAGGAGCTGCCTCGCGGAGAGTCTTGGGCTGCAGAGATTTCCCGTTCAGGAGCGCGGGAGGCCACGCCGTGGATGGGAATCTCCTCCTCCTCTTCCTCCTCCTCCTCCAGGAGAGAGGGTGGTCCGCCCCACCGAGTCGGGCGTGCTCAAGCGTGGGAGCCTATAGTTAGAGCTCAGCTCCTTTTCTTGCCTTCCCCGCCCCCCCACGGAGCACATTTTCCTCGCCCCCCCAACCCCCGCATGTAGAATAGAAGCCCTCCAGCCTCCACGGTGCACAAACTCTCCCCTCTGCAACGAAGCGCTTTGTTGCATATCTTTGGTGAGGTTTTTAGGCAGTCTTGGTGCACCTTAAATCAGCGCTAATTGCGCCTGGACGCAGTATTTACTTCCGAGTAGGCCCCCTCCCCCCCCCCTGGTAGCACCTGACGTTGCTATTCGTATCATCAGGTTTGTTTGTTGATAATTTAATTGTTTTAAAAGCATCATGCTAAAGAGCTCTCTCCCACCCCCAGACCCTTGGGCAAAACAGAAACACACACATACACAAACACAGAGATTGAGCCCTGCAGGTTTTATGAAATGAATGGATTCTGAATGCCTGTTTCAGTGGCTTGTCCGCCTTAGGCTGCTGGGCCAGACACCTGTTACACGGTGCAGTCCGTAAGCTGTGAGCGCTGCTACCTGCCGCCGAGACCACGTAACGACAGTCTTGAAAGACCTACATTGGCTCCCAGTACCTTTCCGAGCACAATTCAAAGTGTTGGTGCTGACATTTAAAGCCCTAAGCGGTTTCGGTCCAGTATACCTGAAGTAGCGTCTCCGCCACCATCGTTCAGCCCAGACACTGAGAACCAGTGCCAAGGGCCTTCTGGCAATTCCCTCACTGTGAAAAGTGAGGTTACAGGGAACCAGGCAGAGGGCCTTCTCAGTAGTGGCGCCCGCCCTGTGGAATGCCCTCCCATCAGACATCAAAGAGATAACCATTACCTTCTATGCTGTTACTATTTTTTTATTTTTTTTTACATAAGTAAAAAGTGACCTTTCCCCATCTGGCATGGTGGTGTGCCTCGAGATTTTTTTCATGAAACAAGTGTGCCTTTGCCCAAAAAAGGTTGGGAAACACTGTTTTAAAGGTCTAATAGCCTGCATTTCCACACATTACTTTGCTGCATGTTTTCTTTTTTTAAACCTCTGTTTGTATTATGCCCCAAAATCTCAATCTAGGAATCCAGGGAAATCTTATTTTATAACTAAATTCTGACACATTCTGGTTTCAACTGTACAACTTCTGTGATACCTAGTGCTGGATGTGGATTTCTGTTTCAGTAAAGGTTCAGCAACATTGCTACCAAAAACACGTCTCCAAACTTGTAATACTGTAGTAACATGTGGTTGTTGGTTCTTCTATATGAACAGGGCTGGAGAAGGCATGGTTCCTATTGTTACTTAATTAGCCAAACATCTGCAACATTTTCAGAAGCAAATACATTCTGTGAAACAAATAAGGGATCACTGGCTTCTGTGGAGAACAGGTAAAAGCAAGCCCATGGGTTTGTTGTTCGGAGGGCGTGTTTTAGTCTATTCTCCCCCTTGTTGGGCATGAAAGAGAGAAAAAAATGACTTTCCTGTGTCTATGGGCTGTTTCCAACTAAGGTTTGCTCAGAGTAAACCTTCTGAAATTAATTGACATGTGTTATCCATGTTTATTAATTTCAGTGGGTCTACTTTACTCTGAATAGGACTAACAACCTTTTCTGTGAATGAAAGGTGCAATGCCTTTATTTTAAGATGCTAAATTCTTTGGCCACATAACAAATATTAAGATTTGACCTGTAGCATGCGACTAAGCTACTTTCTTGAATGAGCAGCTCCTCTCATTTCTTGTGAATTTCCTATTCGATTTTCAATCTGTGCCTTGCCTCACTTTCCTGAAACATCTGCCATACATGGGTCTTGCAGTCTTTGCCACAGATTTAATCATTGTCTCAGTCTGTGTTTTTCTGTCTAAAGTGAGTGAATGTTTTCTAGAATTCCTTCTAAGATCCTTAATGCTATGCTGTATGTGGCCACTTGTGGCCTAATGTGCAGTCTGGGCTAAGATTCTTCTGTTTCACAGTTTCTTTCTCGGGATGCCATTGTAGTTTTTGTTTTGTACTTGTGAAAGAGTTGTAATCTGAATTGTGCTGATAAATGCAACATGCAGATGTATTGCTTTGTGATAGTGGACCTGTAGGCTTAAGATTTTCCATTTTTTCACTGTGAGCTATCTCTTGTCATTCCAAAATGTGCATTTTGACTGGATGAGAGCTAGCCTCTTTTAAAATGTAGGAAATTAATAGTCATTTGAATGCATCAATTACACATCATTCCAGTGTGGTGTAGTAGTTAAGAGCAGTGGACTCGTAATCTGGTGAACCGGGTTCGCATCCCCGCTCCCCAGCTGCTGGGTGACCTTGGGCTAGTCACACTTCTCTGAAGTCTCTCAGCCTCACTCACCTCACAGAGTGTTTGTTGTGGGGAAGGAAGGGAAAAGGAGATTGTTAGCTGCTTTGAGACTCCTTAGGGTAGTGATAAAGTGGGGTATCAAATCCAAACTATTATTCTTCTCTTCTTCTTCCCTACAGATATGAGCAGGCCTACCTGACTAGTCTAGTTGGGCTTCGTTCTGAAAAATATTTCTGGATTGGCCTTTCAGATGTACAGCAACGAGGGACATTCAAATGGATCAATAGAGACAATGTTCTGTTCACCAACTGGAATTCAGGAATGCCTGGTAGGTACTGCCTTAAGTCTATCAGGAATGTTTTGATGGCAAGGGGAAAAATAGATATACAGTGGTACCTCGGTTTTCAAAGGTAATGGGTTCTGGAAGACCATTTGAGTTCCAAAACGTTCGAAAACCAAGGCGCAAAGGGCAGTCTGCCAATTTTAATAGAGAAAATTAACTCAGCAGAAGCTGCTCGACTTTCAAGGCATGTTTGAAAACGGAAGCAATTACTTCCGGGTTTACGGCGTTTGAAAACCGAAACGTTTGTCAACAGAGAGGTTCAAAAACTGAGGTACCGCTGTATAAGAAGGAAAATTCCTGGATGCCATGATGCAAGTTGGGTGCAAGTACTCTTTGGTGAGAGAACCACAGCAAAGATTTAATATACATACAGTGGTACCTCAGAAGTCGAACGTAATCTGTTCTGTAAGGCCGTTTGACTTTGTTCGACTTCCAAGGTGCAGCTTGTGATTGGTACTTGCAGACAGTGGAAGCCCCATTGGACGTTTGGCTTCTGAGGAACGTTCAAAAACCGGAACACTTACTTCCAGGTTTTTGTCATTCAGGAGCCCAAACTTTAGGCAATGGAGCCATTCAGCTTCTGAGGTACCACTGTATATATTCAGCTACGTAACTCACTGAAATGTGCTTTTCCATGCAGCATCCAGAAAAGCTTGCACAGTGCCTGACAATAAGTGCTGGAAATGTAAGGAAACTGAGGGAACATTCTTTCACCTCTGGTGGACGTGCCCAAAGGTTAAGGCTTTCTGGGAAATGATCTATAATGAACTGAAAAAGGTATTTAAGTATACCTTTCTTAAGAAACCAGAGGCCTTTCTCTTGGGCATTGTCGGCCAGAGGGTGTTAAAGAAGGATAAAACCTTTTTTATGTATGCAACAACAGCAGCAAGAATACTCATCGCAAAGTATTGGAAGACACAAGATTTGCCCACCTTGGAAGAATGGCAGATGCAACTGATAGACTACATGGAACTGGCAGAAATGACTAGCAGAATCCGAGACATGGGAGAAGAACAAACAGAAGAAGATTGGAAGAAATTTAAAGATTATCTGCAAAAACATTGTAAACTATTTGAATGTTAAAGTGATGCAGGATATAGAGATAGTGCGGCATTAGTGACAAAATTGAAAGGAGTGAGCTAAGATGTTTTACAAGTAACAAGTAAAGAAATATAGCAAAATTAATCAATGACGGGGGATTAGAAGATAAGTGGATAATAGCGTTAATGGTTAATTTAAAAGAAATTAAGCAATATTAAAATTAGTCAAATAGAGGAAGAATTTGCTGAAACTAAATTGGAAACTGGAATACAGAAAAGGGAGGTGTGAGGAAGTTGGGAAAGTAAGTTACATGAAATTAAGAGTTGAACTTAAATATATTTGTTTGATTTTTATGTTTTACTGTATATTGTTTACTGTTTGTTGTTTGTTATTGTGTTGTCTTGTTTTGTCTGTTATGATAAAATTTGTTGAAACCTTAATAAAAATCTTTTTTAAAAAAAAACAGAAAAGCTTGCACAGGCAGCAAAACTTGGCTTAGTTCCAAAGTGTTGTAAGTGCCTATGTTATTGGAACAGGAGCTCAAGAGAGGCTTGTTAGAGTTATGTAGTCTGAACTTGGAGCAACCAGCTTAGCCCTCCTCAAACACTGAGCTTCTCAGATAGACTGAAGGAAAACAAATGCTTGAGTACCTAGTCCAGTGGTAGTCAAGCTTTTTATACCTACCGCCCACTAATGCATTTTTCAAATTTCCTTACCGCCCACCAGTGCTGCAGTAACATGGGGCGTGGAACCCTCTACTATCCACCTGGAATCCTGAAGTGCCCACTAGTGGGTGGTAGGGACCAGGTTGATGTTAGGTACTGAAGTTCTCACCCTGGGCCAGCAGGGGGATACTGTAGATAGTTTTCACTCAGGTCTACATATGCAAATAAGGAATTGAAAGTGACGTTCAGTGATTGGATAGTTATAGAAAGTTGTTATTGTTGCATTGTAGTGGAGCTCTATATAAGCAGGCTGGCTGAACCCTTCAGTTCAGTTCTGTTCTGGGCCTGTGAATAAACAAGAGCTGTTTGAAGAATCACTGTGTCGTCTGATATGTTCACCCACAATTTAACAGTTGACTATCCCTGACCTAGTCCCTCCAAGGTGAGCTAAGCCTGGCAGGACAGCTTACTCTTTGGTCTTAACCCCCTCATCCATTATTTAGTCTTAAGCAGGTTATATGAGGTGGGCTATCCAACAGAATCATATTTTACAAAACCTTTCTCTAGTTGTTTTGAATGCCTATGAAGAAAAGTTCAATTGACATGGCTCTTGTCTTGTGTCTCCAAAAGGGCAACAATCTGGCTGTGTAGCCATAAGAACTGGCACTGCAGCTGGACTGTGGGATGTTGTGAACTGCAAGGAGAAGGCAGCCTTCATCTGCAAACAATGGGCAGAAGGTGTAACAACAACTCCTGCCCCATCAACAATTCCCCTACCCCCATGCCCAGAAGGATGGCTTCAAAGCCCTTACAGAAGTGTATGCTTTAAAGTGGGTATACTGCTTCTTGAATCCAAGTTCTTGTTTGTTTCAATATCAAAGCAAAGAGAGAAATTACTTTTGTCTAAGTGAACCTTTTGAGATATTTGAGGATGTGATTTTTAGTTTTCAATTTAACTGCTTGGTGCAGGATTTTGTTGTTATTCTTTTTTAAGTGGGTTTTAGTTCAATGTTTTGTACTGTGGTTTATTTGAAGTGTCAATATTCAATTGCCTTTCAAATGTTCCTCCACACAGGGCACCAAGCCAAAGTAGGGGTGCCACTGCAGGGGTTTCAATTATGATGTAGTACACACGGGTGGCGCTGTGCTCTAAACCACTGAGTCTCTTGGGCTTGCCGATCAGAAGGTTGGTGGTTCAAATCCCCATGACAGAGTGAGCTCCCTTTGCTGTGTCCCAGCTCCTGCCAACCTAGCAGTTCGAAAGCACGCCAGTGCAAGTAGATAAATAGGTACCACTGCAGAAGGAAGGTAAACGGTGTTTCTGCGGGCTCTGGTTTCCATCACAGTGTTTCATTGCACCGGAGGCGGTTTAGTCATGCTGGCCACATGACCCGGAAAGCTGTCTGTGGACAAATGCCTGCTCCCTCAGCTTGAAAGTGAGATGAGCACCGCATCCCCATAGTTGCCTTTGACTGGACATTACCATCCAGGGCAGTGGTGTAGCGTGGGGGGTGCAGGGGGGGCCGGCCGCACCGGGTGCAACATCTGGGGGTTAGGGCTAGGGGGCGCAAATCCATGGGTTAGGGGGCAAAAATTACTTGCCTTGCCCCGGGTGCTGACAACCCACGCTACGCCACTGATCCAGGGGTCCTTTAGCTTTTTTTTTTTTTTAGTGCATGTGCAGAACAGAAAGCAAGAGTCGGGGGGGCACTGAATTGTGTCCTTGCAGAGGGTGTCACTGAAATTTGAAAGTCCAAAGTCCACCCCTGTCTCCAGGTAGGGATGGGAGGGGACACTTCCTGAACTCGCATTTTGTCAACATTGATCAAAGTTGTTCAGTAAGATCAGATACCAAACTGCCCCCCTGAAAGACACCCCCACATTGATAGTAACACAGTAGGTTCCTTTACTAGAGTCTGAAGATCCAGGGAGTCCAGTCTACCTGCAACTCTATCATCAAGAGGGTGGAAATGAGGCTTAATTATGCTTGAAGATACTTATAGCAGCAACATCTATGTATCTAGGATCCAAATCTTGTGAGATTTGCTGGAGACTATCAGAAATGGTGCTCAAGCAGAAGAAGTAACATTCGTTGTTGTCATCGTTTTATTGTTTGTAGCCCACCCATCTGACTAGGCGGTGCAACTCTGGGCAGCTTTCAACATTTTAGATATGTTGATCTTTACACATTAAAAAGCTTCCTCCTCTACAGGGAACTTTGTAACCAGTGAGTTGCTGAGCCATACCCTTCTATAGAAGAGAAAAAGACTGTGCTTGCAGATGGGAAGATAAGATTTGTGCTTCCTAATGTGACCAGCTGTTTCAAGTACTGCCAGTCCTGGACTTCCTTGTGCAAAGGCAGGTAGAAGACACAGCTGGTGGAAAGGACAAAACATAGGAGGAAAGTTCTAACGAGCATCGGTGGGAGTTTCCCACCCAAATCTATTTATTTATTTTTTAAAAAATTGTGCAGATTAATCACATACTTTTATGCCATGTCTGCTTTGGCCCTTAGTTACCATTGTTACATGTCAAATAGGGGTTCGTGCAAACCATGCAGATCTCACTGTGAATGGAATTTGCAAGATTCTTACCAATATGCAATTGTATTTATATCCACTTAGGCCTATACAAGTAACATGCTAACTTGGTTTGAAGCACGTGATTTTTGTAGAGCAATTGGAGGAGACCTAGCTTCTGCTAACAGTGAAGAAAAGTTGGGTTTGTACGATCAGTGAGTTTTATGAAATGTTTATTTCTTCACATTGTCTAAGAATCAAAAACTGTTCTGGTTACCAGGTAGACTGAAATATATACTGTGGTGTTTTGGGCTCAGACCCAACTTCTGCTTTTTAACTCAGTGTCTTTGGGAACTTGTTTGTCCATTGTGACTACCCATGCCCCCATGTCAGACATTTCGGTATAGTGCTGATAATAGGATGGTATTTTTTTAAGGTTCAAATGTGCCCGTCAACCAACCATAAAGGAGGTAGGGGTCAGGGTTTATAATGTAGTCACCTGGAAAGATTTAGAATAAATAATAATAATAATTTAATTTATTATTTATACCCCGCCCATCTGAGTTTCCCCAGCCACTCTGGGTTGCTCCCAATCAAATGTTAAAAACAGTACAGCATTAAATATTAAAAACTTCCCTAAATAGGGCTGCCTTCAGATGTCTTTTAAAGAAAGGATAGCTGCTTATTTCCTTCACATCTGAAGGGAGGGTGTTCCAGAGGGTGGGCGCCACTACCGAGAAGGCGCTCTGCCTGGTTCCCTGTAACTTGGCTTCTTGCAGCGAGGGAACCGCCAGAAGGCCCTCGGCGCTGGACCTCAGTGTCCGGGCTGAATCATGGGGGTGAAGACGCTCCTTCAGGTATACAGGACTGAGGCCGTTTAGGGCTTTAAAGGTCAGCACCAACACTTTGAATTGTGCTCGGAAACGTACTGGGAGCCAATGCAGATCTCTCAGGACCGGAGTTATGTGGTCCCGGCAGCCACTCCCAGTCACCGGTCTGGCTGCCGCATTCTGGATTAATTGCAGTTTCTGGGTCACCTTCAAAGGTAGCCCCACGTAGATTGCATTGCAGTAGTCCAAGCGGGAAATAACTAGAGCACTCTAAAATTTTCTGCACTCTAAAATTATCTTTTATATATTTTAGGTTTCACCGTCATTGTTGGGTTGGTTTAATTAAGTTGGAGCCTGATAAAGGATTTACTTGGAGTGATGGATTTCCTCCTGTAAGTATGCTAATGTATTGACAGGGAAATTAATATCATTTTTACAAAACCATTTTGAATATGAATGTTGAAGCTCTTTTGCTTTCTGATCAGATCCCATAGCATTGTTTTAAATGTTTAGTCACTTAAATTTCCAGCATCCGAGCCTTTAAGCATATGATTTGCATGCAATCTAATTTTTGGACCCAGCACCTATGGCAGTTCCTGCAGAGTTGATGAAATTGCTGCTTATCCAGTTGGATTAGATTTGTTTTGTTTTGTTTTTAAAATAGTGCTCTTATTATTATTATTATTATTATTAAGTAACAAACAGAGCATTAAACAATGCACCAATAGGAGCATAAACACCTACATGTAATGCAAAAATGAACTATGGTTTAGTGCAAATGGGAAAACAAAGATTGTGGCTGCTGCCCTCATTCCCTGGTCCTGCTGGTCCTGTACTATCCAAAGCAAAGCCATGATTTGGAAAAGTGGCCATTACAGTTAAAATATTTTTCATCATCTGAGGCTCTTCTTCATGCGCCTCCTCCATGAGAGGTTTGGAGGGTGGCAACATGACATAGGGCCTTTTCTGCAGTGGCACTCTGCTTGTGGAATGCTCTCCCCAGGGAGGTCTGTTTGGCACCTTCATTACATATCTTGAGGTGCAGGCAAAAATATATTTCTTCTCCCATGCCTTTGGCTATTTAAACAATCTATGGCTTTTAAAACTGGTTATGAATTTTGTTTGTTACTATGTTGTGTATTTTTGCGTTTTTATATTGTAAACCACCCTGTGATCCTTGGATGAAGGGACATACAAAAATGTAATAAATTTTACTATTATTATAATATTTATACCCTGCCCATCTGGCTGGGTTGCCCCAGCCACTCTTGACAGCTTACAACACACACACAAATAATAATAAAACATCAAACATTAATAGTAACAATCAGATCCTGTATAAAAATTCACAATAACTTTAAAATAAACAATGTATATCAAATAAAGCAATATGCAATAATCCATTAGAATCCAATAGCAACCACTAAAATTGGACTCCAGCTGTTCTCCTTCGTGTTGAAGTGGACACAATAACAATACAGGCAAGAATTGACTATCTGTGTCTAAACTATGTAAAAAGACTTCAATCCCTCCCGGAGGAGAGATTTCCCCGCTATGTCTTTCACAGAATGAGAACAGACCAAATGCTGGAAGGCTGGCATCCAACACCTCTTGTCCCAATATCAACTACAAGATCTTCAGGCGGTCATGAAGTTGGACAAGAGGCACTTAAGAGATCGCCTCTATAGGTCCGTTGCTGAAAGGGATATAACCATGATTGCCTCTACCCAAAGTTCACCATGGTTCCCACTTATCAAAATGGAGCACACTCAAGCTAGTTATCTGACAAAGCTCCCACTTGCCATACTAAGAATCGCTTTTACAGAATTATGATTTCAATCAATGCCCTTGGCGGTGTTGGATGGACGGTACGGCAAAGTACAGTACAACGAGAGACTTTATCTGTGTGGGCAACCTTATGTACAGGACCTGTACCATTATTTACTGCAATGCCCGCTATATACAGACCCAAGAGACTGATTTATAAAACCCCTGCTTACAAATGGAACCCACTCGAACAGGGTGGAAAGGGTGAAATGGCTGCTGAGTGATGCGGATGATTTTGTAACTTATAAACTATACACACTGGCAGCTAAGAAGATTAGGAGGAAAGAACTAGACAAAATTGCAGTCAATTGCAAAGGTGATTTGGACATTTAAGTTGGCACATTCTACCTGAGAATCCCCAGCTAGTCTCTTACATGCAGCAAACAATTTTTAGGAGACATGATTGCGATTTATCATATTTGTTATGCCTGATGTTTTATGGTTATTGTTGATTTTTTTATGTTCTTCTTGTGAATGATGCCATGGCCTTTGGCTAGTGCAATAAAGTCTATGAATGAATGAAACACTAAAATTTAACATCGGCAAGTAATATTTAAACAGTTTACACTTATCAATTACAATAAAGAATTACTCATCCATAATCGATAAAAACAGCAGCAAATCACAATACATAAAAAACGACAACACGTGTTCTCATTAAAAGAGAGCACGTGTTGCGGTGAGGGCCAGACAAGACACCCCGCTGTTGCTAGGCATGTTTGGGATGCTTGGCCCTAGCAGGGATTGGTAGCCTGAGTTGCTGGGGTAATTTTGATGTTGCCAATTTGGGGGTGGGAACAGAGTTTTTTTAAGCAGTGCACACAGCAATCTGCCCGCCCTCCCTTGATTTGGGTCTTATGCGTTGACCTTGCTATGCCTGTCATGGGGTCGCCTGCTGTTGGGGCAGGGGCCTGGTAGAAATTTTGTCCATTTGGCTGATTGGCTGGTGCCAATTGGTTTTTGCATACTGCGTAGCAAATCGTCACAACTTTGAGGTTGCGGTTAGGCATTGGTTAAAATTGGTTGGAGGAGTGGTAAGGATTGGCTGTGCCTGCCCCTCCAATGCTGCTGCTGCAAGGGAATTCCGTTAAAGGAATTCAGGGGCTTGCCATCCTTTTGTCCAAACCCCTGGAATTGGGTTTGGGCCGCGTAAGCCCCTGGGAGCATGCGGGGAGAAGCTGAGGGCCTGTGTCACAGCTCCAGTTCTCCCCAATATTGTTTCCCCTCACTGACTTTCGCTGGAATCCAGAAGTCAGTTCTGTCCCCAAGGCGGGGACACAGATAGTCCTATCCTAACCAATGCCTAAGCAACCACTCACATCTATGTATGTTAATAAAGTTGTGGCCAAAATTATGCCAAAAACCTTAAACAAAAATTCTGTGTGATATGTGAGATATTGGGGTAGGAGTGTCTTGGGGCCCTCAACACGCAAAACATACAAAACAATGTAAAAGGATTAAATTAAATGAATTAATGAATGAATGAATGAATGACAGTTTCATTATGATACTGTGGGCGAATCAGCTGATATGTCTGCCCTGCTCTGGCCCACAGTGGGAGTGTGGTGAATTGGTAGGCAGAGGTAAAACATGTTCAGTCGTTGGGAAACCTTGCAATGACAGGAACTGTTTCTTTATAATAGCCTTTCGCACCCAGATTGTATTAACAGGGAAATGACAGCTCATCTTTCTTTCTATACACACACACATACATACATGTGCACAGGTGTATAAAGAATGCTACTGTAAGTCTGTATCCTTTTCTGTAGATTTCTGAAGATTTTTATAAAGAAAAAGAGTAATGAATATTTATTCCTACTGCAGGTAGACTCTGAACCGTATAGTTATTCTTCACATTATGTCAGAGACGAAGGATGTGTAGCAGCGTATGTAGGTTTTATGGGGCTGGTACTTTCCCCGTGTGAGAATATGTTGTGTTGGATTTGCCAAATAACGAGAGGTAAGATTACTTTTGATTTACAACTAGTTCATTAAGCAAAGTGAAAGGGCCTTTTTATTATGGGACACACTGAGGTATAGTATGTTCCATTTCAATGAGAAGCAGAAATCTAGTGCATGTAGGCCATTGTGAATTCAGAAGTACTTATTGACACAATGCATAGTTAAACCATGGAACTTGTCCCACAAGAGGTAGTGATGGCAGCAATATTTCTGAATACCAATTGCTACAAAGGGAGGGAGCATTCTTGTGCTCCGATTCATCTTGCTGGTTTCCTACAGGCGTCTAGGTGGCCACTGTGAGAACAGGAAGCTGTACTAGATGGGCCATTGGACTTAATACAGGAAGCCACTGAAGGCTGCTTCGCATTATATTATTATTTGTGCTTCAGAAATGTAAAAATATTGGGGTGTGGCCACAGCACCTGAGGAAATGGCCAACTAAAGAGAGAGTTCTGTAAAGGCACCTGAATCTCCTCCTACTTTTGAGGTTCTGCAACACTAATCCTGCCTCCATGAGCTAGGAAAGGGAGAATTCATATACAGGTGAAAATGAGAGATCTGACCGCCCTTTTTTCAGCCCAAAGACCATGTTTCCCCTTCAAGCTGTCAAGAAAATTAGGCTGCATCTAACATAGCACCTTTAACACAAGAGGTCCCAAACACTCCTAGGAAAGGAGAAAGCAATATCTGAGATACATTTGTAGTACAGCAACTAAAACTACAAATAAGAATGGTGGAAAGATCCAATAGTTCCTATGGAGACTCAAGCTTAAAGAAGGTAACATTAGACTGGGCACTCTCACAGATACAAGAACTTCAGCAGCAACAGCAGGCACTGCTCATGAAAGGAAGATACAGTGGTACCTCTAGTTGCAGACTTAATCTGTTTCATGGTGCTGCTCCCACCCCAAAAAGGCCACAACTAAGGTGCCTCTTCTGCGCATGAGCGTGGCACAATCGAGCACTTCTGCACATGCACAGGTGGCGAACCCGGAAGTAAACACTTCCGGGTTTGCTGCGTTCGTAAGCTGAAAGTCTGTAACAAGAGCGGAACGCAACACGAGGTATGACTGTAAAAGTTTTAGCAGAATGAGAAAGCTGAAATACTTGATAAACTTAAAGGGGCAGGAAATGAGGGACTGTGTGCCTTTTTCATGAGGGATTGCTGGAGGATGATCTGACTGAATTCATTGTTCCATGGTTTAAGTCTGTTCACCCTGGTTTTATCTTAACCACAGATGATTTCGCTTGCCATTGTAGCATCTGGGGGTTGACTTTACTTGCGCCTTTAGGGGGGAAAGGCAGAAGTAGTTTCTATGGGAAATAGGTTTTTTTGCGCCTTCCTCTATGAAGCAGTCATATTCTCTTTTGAATCCTCTTATTCCTTCATCTTGGCTTAGCAATCTTCTGTGATTTCACTCTTTCTACTATTCAGCTGCTTTTCGATGAATGCATCCTTGCCAGAAATATGCAGAGCAGCAACCTGGACATCCCCAAACACATTCCCCAGGCACTATAAGATGGAGCCTTTGCATCCTCTGGAGCAGCATTCAGCCCGAAGGCTGTCCTACATGAATCACTTGTTGCAGTTGGGATCCACCCTAGTTCACAGAATTATAGAATAGTAGGCCCAACCCGGGGATGCTACACCAGCAAGCAAAATAATAGCATTGTACCTACCTGAAAGGTAGATTTACTTGTCCAATGTAATGGATCACTGGGGCCACACCCTTGCATGACCTACAACACCTTTTCCCACCTCTGTTTGCACCTCTGTTGGCTTTCAGTTAATGGTTTCTCATAGGAAATAGGTTAATACTATTATGGCCTCCCTTTTTGGACTGTTCATGCTTGGTGAATAAGTAAAACTGAAGAGCCAGGAGCAAACTAAATGAAGAGGGGACAGCCTATTTCCTGTAAAAGGCTACTCCTGCCTTTGTCCACTAGAGGTACGAGTAAGCCCAACCCAGTGATGCTATACTGGACAAGCAAATCTACTCTTCAGGTAAGTACATGCAGGCAGGGGCGTAGGAAGGGGGTATGGGGTGCGTGTCGCCCTGGGTGTCATCCTGAGGGGGGTGACATTTGGCGCCCCTCTGCCCTGACTCCCAAGCCTACAGTGAGCAGCAAAGCAGCAGCAAAGCAGGCGAAAGCAGCAGCAAAGCGTTGGCAAAGCGTCACAGCTCCCCCCTTCCCCTGGTTCGCTGTAGGCTTGGGAGTCACAGGGGGGTTGCACCATTGCCCTGCCGCCCACACTCCCGGCTGGAGGAGGCAGGCAGGGGAGAGGACAGCTGTCATCCTTGAAGGGAGGTGACATCCGGGGCGCGCCCCCACCCGTGACTCCCAAGCCTACAGCGAGCGATGGCCCTGGCGGCTCGTCAGGGCCGTTGGCAAAGCAGTGCAGCTCCCCCCTTCCCTCGACTTGTCTCCCAACTTGGGGAGGGGGTGACAAAAAAAAATTCCACACCGGGTACCACCTGACCTTGTTACATCTCTGCATGCAGGGCTTTTATTCAGCTGGGACTCACTAGAACTCAGTTCCAGCACCTCTCAGGTAGGTGCCATTGTCATAATATAAGAGAAGAAGGGTGCTCGCTTTGGCAGCACATATACTAAAATTGGAACGATACAGAGAAGATTAGCATGGCCCCTGCGCAAGGATGACACGCAAATTCGTGAAGCGTTCCATTTTTTTAAAAAAAGGGGGGGAGAGAAGAAGGGAGATTTTCAAGGTGAGTTCCAGCACCCCTTTTTCTAGAAAAATAGTATTGGGTTCATGATATCATATGTACAGTCATATATACACATTATCACTTTTGAGAAATATTTAGAAAGTACTTATTTATTTTCTGTACTGCCCTTCGATCTGGTATGCAATGTAATGTAACAGTGATTAATTTTATTTTGATATGACCTTGAATAGCTTTAACCTCATACACTTACCAGCTTTGGTCTGGTTTTTGTAAACACTTTTATTTTTATGTACTCCTGTTTGTAATATGAAACAATGCAATACCATATAAATCGCACTATTATAAGCAATATGTGTTTGGTTTTCAGGTGCACAGTTAAAACTGGAACCACGCAGTGATATTGGTACGTTGAGTGATTCCACCTTTGCTTAGGTCACGTGTGTCTCTCTTAAGCAGCACTATAAAAGTGGAGGTGGAGCTGCCTTAACAGCTCTTTCAGGCTACTGATGGTTCTGTCACGAGCCAAAGATGTGTGTGCTTCCTGGCTTGGGCACCCCAGTTTCTGCCTTCCATCAGAACAAACAGGTCTTAAGTAAAAAAAATGGGGAAGGGGCTTCCCCAGAGGTTCTCTTTGGCTACTGAGGGTCCTACTACTGGGATTTCAGCTCCGGTCATCCGAGCTGATAAGGCTCATCTTCTTTTGAGCCCACCCAGCAGAGCATTAAAACAACGCCACAGCAGAAGGAGAGATAATATGGGCTACATTGCTATGCTTTATTACAAAGCTATGCAGAGAGCAAAGAAATATACATGTTCTCTCTATGAGAAGCAGAGAGCAACTGAACAAAGGAAACAACAGAACAAAGGAAACAGGAAACCAGTAACATCACATCCCGTCTCCCTTTCCCGTGAGAATCCAACAGTATCTGGACACTGTGGAATGTAAACAGTCCTGTGACTGCAATCAGCTGCTCAGTGAGGAAACGGAAACTAACACCGACCAGGAGCCAATGGTAGCTGCTTTCTGGCCTGGGCTTGCTCATTCCTCCAAAATGGATTACATACAAGTGGGGAAGCTCAGTGGTACAACTGCTTTGTATGCAAGAGGTCCCAGGCCCTGCTAGAAAATGTGAAGTCATAAGATAGTACCTTTAAAAACATATGCAGTATCTTTTCTTCAGTTTTGCATACTTGCCTTTCAGCAAATAATTCCATGGCTGTCATTACTGAACCGACCAGTTTTTTTTTCATGGGAGATATATTTCCACAGTCCTAGATGCTCGTTTTATAATTTAATTTGAAAATAAATTATCAGGGTAATCAAACTGTAATAGTTTTAAATGTACCATGGTGTGACAGGGGAATGGAGAGGGAGAAGTTGTTCATTGTATGCTTCAAAATTGAAATCATATATCTGACAGTCTAAAGTGGGCGAGATCATTGAAGTTGCTTAGCTGCACCGCTGGTTGTGTGAATTAACGTTATTCACACTCTTGTATACCATAAAGGATGGCGAAGAAATATTTTGATATTTAATATTAAATTTAATATTCATTATTAAAATAATAAAATTGCTTCTTTTCATAGAATATTTGTTCAGAAGAATTGAAGATGGCTGGATTGAGTACAAGGGCAATGAGTACTATTTCAGTAATGAACAGACATCTGTCGAAAGAGCACGGGAATTCTGCAAGAAACATGGAGGAGATCTTACTGTCATTGAAAGTCTCAGTGAATGGCAATTTGTGAGGAGATATGTAAGAAAAATATGGAGCATATGCTTTCCAATCAAGTATAGCTTGGTTTTTTTAAAAAAAGGGCACATAAAGTATTTGATCAAGGCCATTTTTATGTCTGCTAATCATTTTCCTCTGGATGGTGGCACCAAAAGCTTGCAGAGATTAGCAGTGCAATTCCATGCATGTCTACTTGTAATGGGAGTGAGGGGTTACTTGTGCGTAACCTTACTTCAGTTCAGTTATTTTGCTTGCCCCAACCATGCTTAGGATCGGAGCTCGCCCTCCGTGACCTATTAGTCACTTGCAGAATCCGAGAGTGGGCGTCTCTTGAACCTCTTCCAGCATAGAGGCTGTTTGACCCCGAGTCTCCGCCTATGTTCTCTGCACGGAACGCGTCTGCGCAAGTAAGGGGAAGGCAGGGGCGTCCCAGCGCTCTCTCCACTAGTTTCGGGGGAAGGGTCTTGGAGCCCTGTCACCAACTCCTCCATCTCCCTCTCTGCTCTATGGGTGTTACGCTGAAATCCTTCCCCCCTGCTCGTCCCCTCTCCGGCATCGCTGGGTAGCTCTGCCTCCGTTTCTTGCTCAGATGGCAGTTCCCTGACACTACTGAAAAGTAAGTCTCATTGTCTTTAATGGGTCTCATTTCCAAGTAAGTGTGTAAAATATTGCAACCTTTGTGGTCATATAGTACTATCATAGCATAAGCCAAGGAAATAAGGCTTGCAAATATATACTGTGTGTGTGTGTGTGTTTAACTCACCCCCAATAATCATCACATATCCAAAGCACCGTGCTGAAAACAGTTTCCACGTTGTTATGGGAAAAGGGGGCTGCTCGTGCGTAAGCGTTTAAGTCCTCCAAGCTTCACATCAGTTCCTAAACTTTCCCAGTTCGAGGAGCCATGGGTGCGTGGCTACCTCAATCGCTGGCAGAATCCGTCAGTGGGCGTTTCCGGAATTTACTCCAACATAAGAGTTCCTTGACAGAAACTCTTCTTCTGGATTCTCTGCGTGACAGTTTCCTCCGCGGAGTGGGCGTCCCCAGCGGAGGTCCTGAGCCCTCCCCACTATTCTCACTGGAAACATCTTGGAGCCCTTCCTCCGCTTGAGTTTCTGCAGGAACTCTCCCTCTCCCCCTACTGGTTCCTTCCTCCGCATCTGAGGCTCTCCTAGCCTCCTTGAGCCCTTCCACCACCTGACTCTCCGATGGCAGTTCCCTGACATCCACCTCCCCTCCAGGACCCCCCTCACCCCCCCGTTTCCCCCTCTTCTCTGGGTGGTGAGGCTGGGAACCCCCGGAAGGAACCCTCCTCATCTTCGGTGGACTCGAAAACCGCTCTCCACCTACTACTGTCCCTTTTTTCCCCATACTCTTTCCCATCTGATTCTTCTTCCTCTTCCTGTTCTGATTCTGGGAACCCCTCGAACTCCTCTTCCTCATCAGTGGTGCCGAAGTGTTCCTCCCAGAACCTAGCCAAGGGCTGGGGCTTCCTTGGGAACCGGCGATGAAATGTTCCTACTAAGACCTCATCCTTGACCCTTTCTGCCGGTAACCAGGTATTTTCGGACTCTGGTTCCCCTTCCCATGCCACTAGGTACTCCACCTGTCTCCCCTTCCACCGAGAGTCGAGAATTTCTGCGACATGACTGCTCCGCTCCCTCTCTTCTACTTGCGGTGCCGCAATAACCTCACTTTCGCGTTCCCCAAATTCTCGCCCCTCCCTGTATGGTGATAGTAATGACCTATGGAATACTGGATGCAGTTTCATGTTGTCTGGCAGCCTGAGTTTAAAGGCCACCGTATTGACCTGCTGTATAACCTCGAAGGGTCCCAGTCGTTTTGGCCGCAATTTTTTGCAACCTCCCTTGAACGGTAACCCTTGTGTTGACAACCACACCCGGTCCCCCACCCTTATGGTCTCTCCTTCCCTTCTGCTCCTATCTGCCTGCTTCTTGTATTCTGCCTTGGCCCTATCCAAATTCATTTTGAGCTGTTGGTGTATTGCTTCCATTTCTTCCACAAAATGTTCCGCTGCCGGTACGCTCCATCTTTCCCCCCCTTCCTCTGGAAAGGCCCTGGGGTGACACCCATAATTAGCCAAAAATGGGCTCATGCCCGTGGACACATTTTCCGCGTTATTGTACGCGAATTCGGCCAGGGATAATTTCTCTACCCAATCATTCTCCCTGTCATTTACATAACACCTCAGATATTGTTGCAGAATACTGTTTGCCCTTTCCGCCTGCCCATTTGTTTCTGGGTGTCTGGCGGTTGAGAAATTGACCTCCACGTGCAGTAAGCTCATGAGCTTCCTCCAGAACCTGGACGTAAATTGTTTCCCTCGATCTGAAACCACCCTCAAGGGGGCGCCATGCAACCTAAAAACGTGTTTTGCAAACAACCTGGAGGTTTCTTCCGCCGTTACCGCATGTGAGCAAGCTATAAAGTGGCACATCTTGGTTAACAGGTCTACCACTACCATTACCGCAGTTTTCCCCTTGGATCTTGGTAAATCCGTCATGAAATCTATGGAAACTGCCTCCCATGGCCGTTCAGGTGTGGGTAATGGTTCCAGCAACCCCGCTGGTGCCGCCCTTTCCCCCTTTGCTCGCTGGCAGCGGTCGCACCCACTTACATACTCTCGTACATCTTCCCGCACCTTGGGCCACCAGAATTGCCTGGTAACTAACCACAT
Organism: Podarcis melisellensis; assembly: GCF_964234715.1. Classification (NCBI taxonomy): domain Eukaryota; kingdom Metazoa; phylum Chordata; class Lepidosauria; order Squamata; family Lacertidae; genus Podarcis; species Podarcis melisellensis. Next base: position 36,827,429 of record NC_138544.1, read on the forward strand.
TGTTTTGTGTTGCCCAAAGTGCCCCGCGGTGGGGCTGTCGTGCAGTTGTTTGAGTACCCTACCCCTCAATTCCCCTTCTGGTATGTACAAGGCCCCCTTGTAGTACAACGCCCCGTTCTTTTCCTCAAAACCCCCGGTGATCTCCCTGGCTCTCCTGAGCCCTCTGAGCTTCTCTTGGGCATATTCATCGTTCTCTGTCCCTTCTACTAGTTCTCGTTGCCCTACCAATGCTGCCCCACACACCCAGTGGTCCTCTGGGATGACATGTCTCTCTTCTGGCGCTCCCTCCCCCTCCATATACTCTGGTTTTCGAGAGAGAGCGTCCGCTCTCACGTTCTCTGGTCCCGGTACGTAGCGAATCTCAAAATGAAATTTGGAAAATTCCTGCGCCCATCGCACTTGTCTCTGGTTCAGTACTCTGACCGTTCGCCAATATTCCAGGTTCTTGTGGTCCGTGCACACTTGGACCTTGTGCTGCGCTCCTATTAGCAGGTGCCACCATCGTCGAAACGCTTCATAAATGGCGAGCAGTTCCCTGTCATACACTGTGTAGTTCCTTTCAGATTTATTCAACTTCCGCGAGAAAAAGGCACACGGTCTCCAGTCCGACGCATCCTTCCCCGGCTGGAGCAGAACCGCCCCTACCGCTCGATCTGATGCATCTGTTTCCACCCTCATCGGTTTCTGTAGATCCACGTGCAAGAGCTGTTCTTCTGAAGCGAATGCTTTCTTTAGCTTTTCAAACGCTCGCTGCGCCTCTTCCGTCCATGCAAATTTCTTCTTACTACTGAGACAATCGGTGATGCGAGCCGTTAAGTGGGCAAAGTTTTTGATGAACTTCCGATAGAAGTTTCCAAACCCCAGGAATCTCTGCACGTCCTTCCTGGTTCTGGGTGTCTTCCATTCCAGTACCGCTTGGACTTTGCTAGGATCCATGGCCAATCCCTTGTCTGACAAGCGGTACCCCAGGAATTCCACCTCTCTAGTATGGAACTGGCACTTCTCCAGCTTGACCCACAGCTGGTTTGCTTGCAGCTGGCTTAGGACCTCTCGGACATCTCGGACATGCTGCTCTTCGTCCTCTGAGTAGACTAACACATCGTGTAAGAAGGCTACACAGTTCTTATAGAGCAAAGGTCCCAGCACGTGATTCATGAAAGATTGGAAACAGGCTGAGCCCCCCTGTAGTCCGAAGGGCATAACGAGATACTCAAAGGCCCCCAAGGGGGTGAACATGGTAGTTTTCCATTCATCCCCCTTCCTCATCCGTATCAGGTTATACGCCCCCCTCAGGTCCAGCTTGGTAAAAATCTTTCCCTTCCTCACCCTGGTCAAAATGTCGTCAATCCTGGGCATGGGAAAGGCCACAGGTTCTGACACTGCATTGACGGCCCGGAAGTCCACGACCAACCTGGGTTTATTAGTGTCTTTTTTGTCCACAAAAAATGCTGGGCTGCCCCCACCGCTCTTGACTCCCTGATGAAACCTCGTTTCAGGTTCTTGTCTATGAACTCCCTTAACTCCTGCATCTCCCTGTCTGACATGGCGTATAGCTTGCCCACTGGCAGCTGGGCTCCCAGGAGTAGATTAATTTGACAGTCAAAGGGTCTATGCGGGGGCAGTCTATCTGCTTCCTTCTCACTGAAGACGTCACTCAGATCTGCGTATTGTCGGGGTATTTCTCCTTTTTCCCCCACCGCCATCCCTGCAAGACTGGCCCTAGCCAGCCCCTGCATTTCTCTTCCCTTGCAGTGCTCTAGGCAATGCGCTGACCCAAAAGAGACTGTCCGTTGGTGCCATCCCACTAGTGGGTCATGTAGCGCCAGCCAGCTCATTCCCAAGATGATGGGAGGTCCCGCTAGTGTGGCTACATGAAATGCAATGACTTCCGTGTGCCTTGCCACTCTCATAGTCATGGGGACCATCTGTTGGTTAACTTCCCCTCCCAGCAGTTCCCTCCCGTCAATCGTTGTTACCTGCAAGGAAGGAACTAAGGGCAGCATTTGTATTTGGTGTTCTGACGCAAACTCCTTACTTATAAAATTGTAGGAGCTGCCTGAGTCTAAGAGGGCTTTTATAGTGAGTGGATGTCCGTTGGGTAGCTCTAGCAGCACCTCCACGACGAGAGCAGCCCTTGGGGGTTCAGGCTTGGGCACGTTCACTGATCCTTGGCCTGACTGCTGTGCCCTGTCGTTGGCAGCCAGGCGTTGGCTTTTACTTGCTCCTTAACCCCCTCCTCCTCACTTCCAACAGCCCCCACCATTCCTTGCCATCCTTTCCTTTGTGGGCAGACCCTGGCAAAATGTCCTGGCTGTTGGCAAAGGAAACATTTCTTGGCGCTCTTTCCTTCCTTCTTCCGCCCTTCGTTAACATTTGAAGTTCCGTGCGCGCTTGCTCCTCCAATCTCCATCGGTTCCACTGGCGGGGAAGGTTGTGCCGGCATCTCAGGAATGCGGAAATCATTCCAACGCTCTCCTCTCCCTTCCCGCTTCTCCAGCGCTCTCGCCTCCTGGCGCGCACCAATCGCAAGCGCTGCCTTGGTCAGCTGATCCATGGACTCAGGACGGGGCGTGCGGGAAAGTTCATCTTTCACCGCTGGGGCGAGGCCTTCTTCAAACAGCATTTGTATCGGGTCCGAAGACAGATCCCACCCCAATTTATGTATAAGCATGGTAAACTGTGTCCAATACTCTCTGACTGATTGATTTCCCTGTTTGCATGCCATTAACTGTCTGCGTACCACTCCCTGTTCAATCTGGCTGGAAAACATCAAGTCCATGGCACCAAAGAATTTCCTCAAGTCTTTTAAGGCGCTATTATTGTTTGCCATCAGGGGTCTCACCCACTCTCTAGCCCCTCCCTCGAGGTGTCCAATCACAAAAGCCACTCTCGATTCCTCATCGGCAAAGTCATTGTGTTGCAGGTTCAGTGTATACTGCATCTCTGTCTTAAAGGCTTGGTAGTTCCTTGGATCACCCCCAAATTTCTGTACCAACCCAGGTACCTTCCTTCCGATGGGAGTGGGTTTCCCCTGTGCATCCTGCACCCTCCTTTCCTCGAGTCGCGCCGTTAGCAGTGCCAGCTGGTGCTCCAAAGCTCTGTTTCTCTCCTCCAGAGTTGGTCCCCCTCCAGCCCCTTCTGCTCCTCCGGCTCCGGTTGGGTTGCTCATGATGCCTCTCTGTGATGGCCTGGGATTCCAATTCAGAGGCTGAACCAGAGGAATCCCAGCCTGCACAGGAGTCCCCGCCTCCAGGGCCGGCTGAACTGGGGCTAGGCCTGGATTCTGAGGAGCCTGCACCTGTGTCAGATCCTCAGGAGCAGGCACCAGGTGAGACCATTCTGGCCCCAGAGGTGCTTGAGGACTCAGTGTCTACAGGTGAGCCTCCTCCGGGGCCCAGTAACCCTTGGCCTCTCCTGAACTGCAGAGGCTTAGGGCAGAGAGGCGAAGGGAACTGGTTGCTCCCAGGAGGAGTGCTCGCCTTAAGGCAAAAGGAGGCGGGGCTCCTGGGGGCCGGGACCGCCCCTGGCCTTAGAAGATAAAGGTCAGTCAGCCCGGTCCCAGGTTGCAGGAGCAACGTCGTTGTTGACTTCAGACCTTCCAGCGTTCCTGTTCCCTGCTCGGCCTCCTGCTTCTGTCCTTCCAGCATTCCTGTTCCCTGCCCGGCCTCCTGCTTCTGTCCTTCCAGCGTTCCTGTTCTCACCCGGCTCCCAGCTTCTGACCTTCCAGCGTTCCTGTTCCCCGCCCGGCTCCCTGTTTCGGACCTCGCCTCTCATCTGGTGAACTCTGACTACGATCACGGTACCTTCCCCCCGGGACCAGACACTCTCCTTCGCACAAGCAGCGTCAGAGACTGACGGATTGCTATAATGGGAAAAGGGGGCTGCTTGTGCGTAAGCGTTTAAGTCCTCCAAGCTTCACATCAGTTCCTAAACTTTCCCAGTTCGAGGAGCCATGGGTGCGTGACTACCTCAATCACTGGCAGAATCCGTCAGTGGGCGTTTCCGGAATTTACTCCAACATAAGAGTTCCTTGACGGAAACTCTTCTTCTGGATTCTCTGCGTGACAGTTTCCTCCGTGGAGTGGGCGTCCCCAGCGGAGGTCCTGAGCCCTCCCCGCTATTCTCACTGGAAACATCTTGGAGCCCTTCCTCCGCTTGAGTTTCTGCAGGAACTCTCCCTCTCCCCCTACTGGTTCCTTCCTCCGCATCCGAGGCTCTCCTAGCCTCCTTGAGCCCTTCCACCACCTGACCCTCCAATGGCAGTTCCCTGACACACGTAATCAGGGTTCTATGCAGGCATGGATATATGAATGTGATTCCTGAATGGACTGGTGAGATTCTGTGGTGTAACACATGGAGTTCCTACTTACTGAACGCAATGTGTTCTGTGGAAATCCTTTGGTAGGCGAGAGTTTGCACAATGAGTCAATGAATTGCATCCATTCCTATGGGAACATTGCAAATGTAGGATTTGTTTGATCACTCCCCCACCCCCCTCTCCAATCACCAAAAGAGAGACAAAGTAAAGAAACTTATTTGTCCAACCTCTCCTGCTCTCTGAATTGTATGATCTTGCTTCCCCCCACCCCTCTCTGATTTCTGCCCCAGAGTATAGCAAGGTCTGGGCATAATTATTTAAGTGCAGATAAGTGAATTTTCAGATAGCAAGCATGCAAATAGCCAGACCTGCGAGTATTAGACTCTCAAGGCGTTGCTGGTGCTGACACTTATTGCTATCTCTTAATAAGGAAGTTAAGATGCGGTGAGGTACAGTTTGTGATTATCATCCTCTTGTTGGATCTCAGCAGAATTTCTATTGCCCATTCCTGTTGGAACGGGCATATTCTGTGGCTATATTGTACTACTTTCCAGCACATTTGTATTCTTTTAAAATCTAGGAATATTTGCTTCGATGTGAATTTTTTTTGGCGAACATGTAATTTTAATGGCACCTGTCAAGGAACTGCCATCAGTGCCGGAGGGAGAGAGCAAAAGCCAGATGGATTATAGAGAGCCTCCAGGGATCGGGAGAAGTAGCTCCTTTTCTGGGTAAGAGGATAAACACAGGTCCAGTGGAGAGGAGGCGCAGATGTCGGAAATGGCGAGGTGGTCCCAGGACTCCTTGCCTGGGAGAAGCGAGGAGGGAAAGGGTCCTCCGCTGCCCACGCCCTCTCTGCGCAGAAGGCATTCGCGCAGAGAGGGGCGGCGCAGACTGGGCGTAAAGGAGCTTCTTTGTTGGAGGAAGTTCAAGAAACGCCCACTCACGGATTCTGCCAGTGATTGAGTCAGCCACGGGTGAGTGGTGCTCCGGACAGATAAAGTTTACGTTGGCAGCCAAGCGAGGAATTGGCAGCCAGCCAGGGAGATATTTGCCTGCAAGAGCAACCCCTTGGAACCATAACAACACCAAAGTTAAACATTCCACCCAGAAATAATTTTCTAAGGAACTTGATGGTGCTGGTAATAGATAAAATAATGTTTCAGAGAACAGAATGCTCTTCTAAGTGGACAACTGGCCTGGGAAACAATGGGCATGAAAGATTATTAGTGGGATACACTGTAACTGATTTTATACAGTATAGAAATAAAAACATTCAGAAAACCAGCTACCGTATTTTTCGCCCTATAGGACGCACCGTCCCATAAGGCGCACCTAGTTTTTTGGGGGGGAAATTAAGGGGAAAAATTATTTTTCCCCCCCAGGTGCGGGGCTGGGGCGGGGGAGGCCCACCGGAGCTTCCCCTGACCCCAGCCCCCAAACAGGCAGCTTTCTGCAAGCCGTGGGAGCCCAGGGATGGCTCCCACCGCTTGCGGAGAGGTCCGCAAAGCCTGGACGTGCTGAGCTCAGCGCGCGTAGGCTTCGGCATGCAGGCACCTCTCCGCAAGCAGCGGGAGCGCTCCCCCCGCTTGCGGAGAGGTCCGCGAAGCCTGGACGTGCTGAGCTCAGCGCGCCCAGGCTTCCGCATGCAGGCACCTCTCCGCAAGCAGCGGGAGCGCTCCCCCCGCTTGCGGAGAGGTCCGCGAAGCCTGGATGCGCTGAGTTCAGTGCGCCCAGGCTTCCGCATGCAGGCACCTCTCCGCAAGTGGCGGGAGCGCTCCCCCCGCTTGCGGAGAGGTGCGCGAAGCTTGGACGCACTGAGCTCAGCATGCCCAGGCTTCCGCATGCAGGCACCTCTCCGCAAGCGTCGGGAGCACTCCCCCCCGCTTGCGGAGAGGTCCGCGAAGCCTGGAGAGCGAGAGGGGTCTGTGCGCACCGACCCCTCTCGCTCTCCAGGCTTCAGCGAAAGCCTGCATTCGCCCTATAGGACGCACACACATTTCCCCTTCATTTTTTGAGGGGAAAAAGTGCGTCCTATAGGGCGAAAAATACGGTAATTACATCAGTTAAAGTATAACATAATAAAAAACTTTCTTTCATGTTTACCCTCATTTTAATTGACATGTTTTAATTTGTTTTAATTGTAAAGCTTTAATTGTGTTTTTAAACAAACACATTATGTTCATCATTACAAACTTCCTATGGAATAACTGAATTATATTGCTCTGGAGAATACCTGATTATTTTATTGTTGAATTTATGTTGCATTTACTCCCATTTTTCCTTTGTATGTTTTAGAGCAACTATTATGGATCTGCAACTGCTTATTATATTGGTTTAATTCTGGGACTCGATAGAAAGTTCAGGTAAGTGAACAAAAGAAGAAGCGGAAATCAGATTTTTAACAATTGTAAATACTAACTTTATTTTAGATCATAACTAGGTTAGCATTAGAATTTAAGTCTTCTGTATATAAGGATGTGACACCTGCCCACCATTCATCAGTTACTCTTCTGGTTGACTCTGCAATCCTGTGGTTCTTTTTTAAAAATATATAATTTTTATTAACAGGCCAATCAAATCACATTAATTCCAAATCACATTAGTTCCAAATTATACAGCCAAATTTTTAAAATTTTGTTGGGGGTACCCATACTTCAAGCTCCAAAAGGAATCCAAACATCACTCTTGCTGCTGCTTTAATTAAACAGTTCTATCCAGTTCTGTCCAGATAGTCTCTTTGTTATTTTCCTCATCTTCTTGTTGTCATCATATATTCCTTTCTTTATGATCGCTGATAATCTTCACAAGCAGGTTGAAAACAAACATATCCTGTGTGGGTTTTACACTCTCCAAGAGTCATATCACATAAAGGACAGGCGCCATTTCCACACCTCCGTAAAGAACATTCCCACAGTCTGTCCGTTGATTTCCACAGGCTGGCCAATCTATATCTCAGGGGGCTCTGCCAGGTCAAGAACACATTCCGATCACCATACATTCACATTCCGATGACCCTGGTCCTCCTCCCCCTTGTCCTCCTATGAGCAAGCCTGTCTTAACGAAACTCCATTTGTAACTGCGTCATAAAACTTTCTTTCCATTCCCCGATGTTTCCACCAGTCCTCTCTTTGATCAGTAATTCATTTCCACACAGTTCTTAATCTCCTGCTTGTGATTAGTAATTTGCAACGATTCTTCTCTCTGGAGGGGAGGGTTATTGAATACTCACATAAGACAAAAAAAGAAAAGTTTTTTCCTCCCCCCCCCCTTTCCGGTTCAGTCCAACATACCAATCTTTTAATGATGATTCTTCACTTGATTTATTGTCCAGCCCGTCGCTCCGCTCACAGAGATCCCATTATTCAGCAGTCTTTACTCCCGATCTTCACTTGATGTATGTGCATTAGCTTCTTTCCAATTATATATTTCCAATTATAGATTTTGAGTTAATGCAAACCAGTGCGCGATTAGAGGCAGCGTCAGGGAGAGCCGACCTCACCCGAGGGCTTCATACCAAGTGCCCTCACCCCCTTCTTTTGAATCCGGGGGTGAATTTTGGACACAGCTGGCAAGGCAGTCCCCCCCATTCCCGGGGGGGGGGCAAATGAGGCTGCATACTCCCATATCAGCCTCTTAATTACCTCGTGTGGGTCGGAGAGATGTTATTGTCGGCCATCTTCCAATGCGCCCCCTGGTGGCCCCCCAATCCTGTGGTTCTTTTGATGGTTTCCTATGAGAACATCATATTTCCTTTCCTGAGAGTGGAGAGGGAGGTCTGAGCTTGGCACAGACAGCTGGATGTCAGTTACATTCTCCATGCCACTTAAGGAACTTCCATGGCCATTGCCTTGCTGAAATCAATCTCCAATGACTGGAAAGTGAGCATGGCAGTGGCTGACCAGGAGAAGTCTTGGATCCAAAAGATCCAAAATCATCTTAGTCCCCAACCATGCCCCTGAACTACGGAGAAGCTTGTGTTTGTCAGCATGTGGAAATAATTTAATGGCCAGGGAGATAGAAAATGATGGGGGAGTGCACAAATCCTGCCCACCTTTAATTCTCCTCTGCCACCACTGGCGCCAACTATAAGGGGCCTTTGGTACCTAAGGAACCAGAAAAAATGGTTGTGGGTGCTTGGCACCCACACCGCTGGGCCTCTGACGTGACTTCTTGTGCTTCAAAAAGCACCAGAAATCATGGCTGATGCCTTGTATAGCCTTGGGGGTGGCATCCAAGGCCTTCTTGGACCTCGGACACAACTTCTGGAGTCCCTAGGAGCCGTTGCGGCACACACAATGTGACTTCATGATGTCACAGCACATCATGATGTCACAATACGTCGCACGCTGCTTGGCACCCATAATCTGGGGCCCAAATCAGCGCCCCTGTCTGCAACAGTGAGCCCAGCAATGCTTGGGATACTGCAGTTCAGCCATTTTCATCATTTTAGTTCAGTTAAAGTACAGTTGCAGTGTGTCCGTTGAGCCCCAGGCTACCTCTTGCTTTAGAGTTTACCTGGTGGATGGGGCCTTTTCTCAAAGAGCTCAGTAGCACTTTTCATCACTGCTCTGACTTGCCAATTAAGAAAAACAACAACAACAAATATACGTTTCTTACCTGCCTTTCACAAGAAGGTCACAGGGCAACTTGCAATGTACAAATGCAGTCTTAAGATTTACTAGGCTGCCACAACTGCCTTGTCTCTCACAGCTATATTAGATCTGAGGGTGCTGCTTCCCTCTTTACAAACTTACTGTGCTCTGTTTGCTCCAAGGTTTGGAGGGGGGGCACAGCCCTCCTTTTCCCCTGTGGCCAATGTGGTCTAATGGCTAGACTGTTGAACTATGAGTTTGAGGCTAGAGCTTGAATTCTCACTCAACCATGAAATTCAGTATGTGACCTTGGACCACCAATGTTTCTCACCGCATGGTGATTAAAATATAATATTATACAAAATAACTGGCAATCTGCTCCCCTATAATAGCAACTCAATCTTTAAAGATAATGATTAGGCGTTTTTTGTTAACAGTATTTTGGATGCTGCCAATAAAAAAATTCTGGCAATGCTGCCAGATACAAAATTCAATTCAACATCTAAATCTTTTCTTAAGCTGGTGTTCCATTGGCTAAAACAAACAAACAAACACCCACAAAAACTGAAAACCATTGTAAAAGTATGCAGTGTAAATGAAAGAGAAATTATGCTGTTCTGTTCAATGATTTCATATTGTTTTCTCTAGTTGGTTGGATGGAACTCCAGTGACCTTTGCAAAGTGGGCACCCAATCAACCCAACTTTTCAAATGATGAAGAAACCTGTGTCTACATGTATCGTAAAACAGGCAAGTAGAATAAAAGATTACAATTTTTAAAAGGGGGTGCATATACAATCAATAGCGGGGCAACTGATTAATTAAAATAAACTACCACAAACGGAACCCATGTCACATCACAATAACTATTCTGGCCCACTGAAGATGTGGGTGGATGGAATAATATTACCAGTATTTTGCATTTCTAATTGTCTTCCTTTGAATATCTTAGAATATTAAAATGTTTTAGAGGACATTTTGGGTGTCCACACTAGGGCACTAATACATATGTGGGTCACTACTTTCATTAATGCATTTGCTCACCTTGGTTCACACAGAGAAGACCTTAACACTTGCCAGCGTGGTGTGGTGGTTAAGAGCAGTGGACTTGTAATCTGGGGAACTGGGTTCGCTTCCCCACTCCTCCACATGCAGCTGCTGGGTGACCTTGGGCTAGTCACACTTCCCTGAAGTCTCTCAGCCTCACTCACCTCACAGAGTGTTTGTTGTGGGGGAGGAGGGGAAAGGAGATTGTTAGCTGCTTTGAGACTCCTTAAGGGGAGTAAAAGGCGGAATATCAAGTCCAAACTCTCCTCCTCCTCCTCCTCCTCCTCCTCCTCCTCCTCCTCCTCCTCTTCTTCTTCTTCTTGCCTGTTGCATTAGACCAGTGACCCATCTAGTCTAGCATCCTGTTAGTGCTGTGGCCAACCAGATGCCCATAGGAAGCCTGTAGGCAGGACCTGAGCACAATAGCAGGCTCCCTTCCTGCAGTATCCAGAAACTGGTATTCAGAAGCATATTGCCTCTGACTGTGGATGTAGAACAAGGTCACTGGGGGTTAAGCAGGCAGTGACAGCCTTGTCCTCCATTCATTTGTTGAGTTTGTAGTCATCACTGCCTCATACTGGAGAAAATTCCATGCACTGTGTGAAGAAGTACATTGTTTTGTCTCTCCTGATTATTCCAGCTTTTGGTTTCATTGCGTGTCTATGAGCTCTAATACTATGGGAGGGACAGGACTTTTCTCTGTCCACTTTCTTCCTGCCATGCATAATATAATGCACTTGTATTGTGTCACCTCTTACTTGCTTTTCTTCTGAATACCTCCCACCAAATATTGTAATCTTTCCTTTCAGGGAAGTTGCTTCATCCCCTTTATTATTTTGGTTGCCCTTTTCTGAACCTTTTCCAACTCTACAATATCCTTTTTGAAGTAAAGTGATGACAGCAAATAGACAGTATTCTAAATGCAGTTGCTCCACAAAGTTGTACGTAGAATGGCGTCACAATCGCAGTGTTATTTTCAATTCCTTTCCTAATGATCCCTAGCAGCGAGTTTGCCTTCTGCCCAGCTGCTGAACACTTGGCTGACATCTTCTTCAAGCAATCCATTAGGACCCATGGTCTCGTTCCTCATCAGTCACCACCAGTTCAGATCCCATGTGAAATTAAGATTTTTGGCAATGAAACAAGAGCAACTTGTCAAACTGGGACTGGCTCATCAGCAGTTGAGATTATGTTTGCTTCTAGGTTACCTTCTACAACCAAAATATTCTGAGGACATGGAAAGTCTTTTCTGACTGGGGTTGGAAACCCCACACTGTCCCTTAAAAGGCTGGTATTTCATCCCTGCTGCTCTTCTTGCAAGAAGGTCTTACTTTGAGGCTGCGGCCTAACATGCCTAACCACCAGGCATCTATGCTGCCATTGTTTCTAAGGATCTGAACAAGCCAGTGGGATCTCATCCTTTCCTCAGACAGTTTCATAGTGGGGCCATCCTGAAGTCACCTCCACACAGCATAGATTTCCCTCATGGAAGTCTGCTTCTTTTCATCTACTCTCAAGAGTGCTCTTCCTAGTGGCATTCACCTTTGCTCAATGGATCTCAGAGCTCAAAAACCTTCATGTGTTCCACAAGGACAGTGTAACAGTCTGAATTATTTCTTCCTTTCTCCCTAAGGTTTGCCACCTTTACACTGCCAGCAGAGCCAGTGTGGTGTAGTGGTTAAGAGCGGTAGTCATGTAATCTGGGGAACCGGGTTCACATCTCCGCTCCTCCACATGCAGCTGCTGGGTGACCTTGGGCCAATCACACTTCTTTGAAGTCTCTCAGCCTCACTCACCTCACAGAGTGTTTGTTGTGGGGGAGGAAGGGAAAAGAGAATGTTAGCCACTTTGAGACTCCTTAAAGGGAGTGAAAGGCGGGATATCAAATCCAAACTACTACTACTACTACTACTACTACTCTTCTTCTTCTTCTTCTTCTTCTTCTTCTTCTTCTTCTTCTTCTTCCCTCCTTCTCTCCTCCTGAGACTAGCATTCCCTTGATATCAGTGTTTGTGGACCTTGCAGCTTGGGTAAATTAGATTGGAACAATCACTTACAGCATAGTGCTGAGGCCATCTCTACATGCATAGCGGGGGCAGAGAACAATTTCTTACCTGTAAAGGGGATTTCTGTGCATGTAATAAGATGAACTCAGGTCCCACACTGTAGGTCTTGGGCTGCCTCAGCTTGTGGAGGATTTTTTTCTAGTATGCCTGACCTCTTTTCTAGTTTTTACTTGTTGTTTATTGTTTGACAGAGTGTTCGTTGTTCTGGTTGTGCTATCTTTGTGCCTTTTTCAGTCTCTTAGAGTCTTATATTTTAAAGAGCAAAAAAGAGGACACATTTGCTAACTTCTACTTTTAACTGTGGATCACTATGATGACTCTCATTTTACAAACCCATGAAAAGGAGTACATGTCCTGGAAAAAGAGGACATATGAGATCTCTACTAGGAGGGAGGGTTTTTTGTGCGTGTTTTTAGTTTGCAGCAGGAGTAGCGATTTTGCCAGCAACCACTAAGTGAAGCTTGACTTCCACTTTCATCTTATTATGTGTACGACAATCCCCTGTACAGGTAAAAAAATGTCATTCTTCATTTGGGAGTGATTTCATCTTACTGATGAACACCTAACTTCTTTATTCAGGCTTATGGAATGACATAAACTGTGGTACTAAGAACAGATTCATCTGTGAAAGGCATAACAGTTCTGTCCGTTCAACTCCTGCTCCCACAACGCCTGCACCTGTTGGGGGCTGTGCAGATGGCTGGCTTTTCTTTGATAAAAAGGTAACTAAGAAAGTGATTGCAAATATACTGGTATATTACCCCTTTTCAGTTATTATAGCACATACAATATTTTCCCAGAGCTTGTGGTGTAGTGGTTAAGAGCGGTAGAGATTGCTCTCCATGTCCACACTTCTATGCAAGGGCTCTTTATAGAGGTTCAAAATGAATGTGCACCTAGCTCAGGTGTTAAGCCATCATGATACCGCATCTCTCCATGCCACCACCCCATGTATCTTTTGTACATACTAGAAAGTCTATTGCGTTGCAAAATAGAAGTGTCAGGAACAATGAAATATTTTTTTAAAAAATAAAAAGTGGTATCTTAAAAGCTTGATTATGGGTCAGCTACCCAAAAGAGCAGTGAATTTGTCTTCAAACTAAATTTTCAGCATTTGGTTATGTTATTGTTTAATAAATGACAATCTCGGGGGGGGGGCCGAGCTATTTTCTGCCTGAAGAGGAGCCAGTGAGCAGTGACTGGGTTGGAGAAGGAAGGTAAAGTAGTGTATGATCTACCATTTACAAACCTCTGCAGGCTTGTGGAGGGCCAGAGCAGGAACTGGGTAAATTCCCTCCACCTCTATTTTCCACTGTGTTGGTTAACTTTTTATTAGTTCCTGGCTTCTATATGAAGAAATTAACTACACCACATCCTCCACACAATCTGAATCTCTGTCAAGTCCGTGAATCTGAGGGTTGGGATTTCCCTCTAAAGCCAAGTTAAAATATCCATGTCTGCAACTCAGTACCATCTCATGATGGTTGAGTTCACTAACCATTTCATAATTGATGGAATTTAGGAGTTTTACTCCCCCCCATAGTGCTTCCAGTTTTTTGGCTTGAATGAAGAAGAAAGGAAAAACTGGACCGATGCACGAACTGCTTGTAGAAATCTAGGAGGAAATCTGGCAACTATACCGAACATAGCTACACAAGGTACAGTCGGTTCTTTTAGAACATGTTGCACACATAGACTTAATGTTGACTCAATAATAATAATTTGTTGTTCCTACCCCGCCCATCTGGCTGGGTTTCCCGAGCCCAGGGGTCTTAACACTCATCCCCCCCCACCACTTTCTGAACAAGGCCCAGGAGAAAGGAGCCCTTCCTAAGCTGAGTGAAAACAAGGGATGTTTCTTGTAATCATGGCCTGTTTGTGTTTTTTCCAGGCAAAAATGTAATGAGCTGGATTATGTGGTACTTTTTAAAGCAGGGATAGCCAATGTTGCATCTGCAATATTTTGCTGCATTAAGAGAATGGTCAGGAATGATGGAAGATATAGTTTTTCTCTGTAAGAGAAAATTTAAAATGTTTAAAATGTTTTTGTTTTTTAAAAAGATGCAGTATAGTAAGATCTGAAGTGGACCATAGTGGCAACTTCTGCATGACACAATTTTAAAAAACAAAACAAAACACAACAAACATAAAATATAACTAGATCAGTTTATGGTATCCTATATTGATTACTTATAAGTGAGGGAGAGTATTTACCAAATTCTTTATGATGAAATATGTCCTTGTTTTTATTCAGCATTTTTCATGGTGCACTTAGAAAGTGCCTCAATTGATCCATGGATTGGACTGAATGATATTATTAGTGAAGAGAGTTTTCTATGGACAGATGGAAGTGAGGTCTACTATACAAACTGGGCCAGTGGTTTTCCAAATTATGTAAGTCCTGCTTGCAAAGGCTTTCATCTTTATTTTTTTCAAATACAAGAAATGTTCACTATTTTCCATTCCTGCAGTAAAATTATATATATTCAGAGTGCCTTCTCAGCATTATCACTCCATTAATGTACCAGTCTTCCCATGCCAATCTTGCAAGGTTAGCTGGCCATGTTTTGATATTTAATACGTGGATTGGTATTATGATTGTTAATCCTGATTTTACTCTTTATTGTTCAGTTTACTGTAGTTTACATTGTTGTGAGCCACTCCGAAAATACTCCAGAAGAAGTGTGGAATAGAAATTTTACAAATAGATACATTACATAATTGCTAAAATATATAGGAAGCATCCAAGGTCGGCAGCATGTTCTGAGGAGCCTCTGACAATTTTGACTTAAAGCCAGTTATATTCTTCAGAGTTGCAATTTTTCTCTCAACTCTGCTGCTTTTATTCTGTCTGAATTTTGCCAACGAGTTAAGGACTTAAGTATAATCTGCCAATGCTCCATTTCCTAGTTAGACTGAATTCTTTCCTTCCCACAGCAGCAGTGCCATTCACTTCAATTGTACATCTCCTTGTGTGCTTGGGAATTAAGAAAATTCCGAAAGGCATCTCACCCATTATATTACACATCTTCCTTGATCCACTGACCAGTAAATCAGACACTGCCTCTGTCCAACAATGACTTTTTCTATCTCGGCTTACTAGGACTTAGTTGCATGCAAAGACCAATCTCTCCCACCCAATCTCCTCACCTTCGGCACCCTCTAAATATATTCTAGGGGTTCCCCCAGCCCTCTGAAGCAGATTTGGGTAGGGCATGAGATGTATCCAAGGGAAGGGGGAAATCCCATTGTGCAAGCAGAAATCCTTGTATTGATAGGATGAGCTATTAGGATACCACCCACTGTTATTACTCCAGTTTGATGCTCACACCTTTCTTTATAACAGCTGTGGGGAAGTTTGCCTATGCTTGATCTAGGATTAAAGAATTGCCTCCTGCGCAAATTGATGGCACTTGTCTTATTTGATTTTTATGTTTTATTTCCTTAGGAAGACTGTGTTTTTATTATTAAGGCGACTGGAAATTCAGGAGGAAAGTGGAGAGATGGACCATGTTCTGCCAGGAAAAGCTACATCTGCCAAAGAAACTCTGGTACGTTTTTAGAAGAGAAAAAACAAAAAATATTTTGCAGTTCAGATTGCAATCTGTCCAAAGCCTGTTTTCTGTGCCGTATCATTTTGTCAAAAAACAAAAATTAGATTTCCAGTATTAGAGATTTTGTATTTGGCTGTATAAAGAAAAGAATGCAATCGTGACAACAATATTTTATAGATATACAGAGATGAACCCTGCTGTCAAAGAACCTCAGTTGTACACTTCCTGATATGGGACTTGACTTTTCACTATACCACCCCCAAAATAGGACAGGAGGAGGCTGCTGGAAAAAAGTTTAGTTCTATTTCTTTTAAAAACAATTTTTATTAAAGATTTTCATTGTTTACAAAAGCACATGCACATGGGGGTTTTGTGTCAGCGTCACTTGGGTAGGTTCTCTTTCTATTTGCTTGTTATGTTTCCATGGTAGTGAGAGAGGTTAGGGTGACCTAGGGTGTGGCTGGTTGTCTTTGGTTGGCTGCAGTGGGATTTGTGTGTGAGAGAGAGGTGTGTTGTTGGGTTAAGTTAGCCATATTGATTCTGTTAGTTCTTTTTTAGTGTCATAATATCTAGCCATGTTGCAAGTGACAGCCTGCCCCCTGATCAATGCACTTTTATTTTAACAAGAAGAATACACCCCCATGAGTACAGCCACCCTCCGAGGTCTGTTTTTGGACATAAATTACCAGAATAGAAACAGAAATTTTTATCATCTACGAATGATGGTGGCTAGGAAACTAACTGAAGAATAGTCACTTGACTTCTATGAAAAGAAATGAATGTGTTTCAAGTAGGTCTGCTGGCTGCTTCTTAGGAATTTGATGTGCTTCTTTTGTGGCTGTAAAGAATAGAGTTTGACTAACATGTTGGTTTTAATGTTTCTCTGCAAATGTTCAAATATTTCAGTATGAAATGAAATCAAATTTTAGGAATATATGCAGTCTAAAACAATTTCTGGCTTTTTGTTTGTTTTTGCCATAGATCCCGCATTACCATACTTTGAAACAACAATTCCAGCCTCAGGTTATTTCAATTTTGGGAATAGCAGTTACTTTTTCCTTGGCACCAAAATGACATGGGAAGAGGCCAGGAAAAAATGCAATTCTGAACAGTCAGAGCTTGCCAGCATTTGGAATCCCTACATTGAATCATTCCTATGGCTAAAGGTGTTGAAATATGAGGAGCCTGTGTGGATTGGTCTAACTAGCAACACGGTAAGAACATGCAATGTACGTTAACATAATACTACTTTTCCACTCCAAGGGTTTGTATTCAGAAGGACATAGTTAGAAAGCATAGGGCTTTCATTAGCTGATTTTATTCAAAACTAGGGACTGCCCCTGCTTACTACACTTGCCAACCCCACCTAACCTTTTGGCAACCACTCTCTCCCCACATCCGACCAACCGCCCTCCCTTTATTCACCCACCCCTTCATCCTCCCTGCACATCCTCCCTGCATCATTAATCATCATTATTATCATTGGCATAAATTTAAATCTAGTTCTTCTTTCCAAAGGAGCCCAGGGTTGCAAGCCATGTAGGGCTTTGTGTGCTAGTACTAAGACCTGGAGAACTCCAGGTATATGGCGGTGTACAATTTTTTAATAATAATAGGGCCTGGTAGGTCACTAGCAGCCAATGCAGTATTTTCTGAATTATATTATTATTATTATTATTATTATTATTATTATTATTATTATTATTATTTATTATTATTATTATTATTTATTATATCCTACCCTTTTCCCTGATAGGGACTCAAGGCACCTCACAGCTATATATAGTACAACTAATCAATGCAAGGTATCAGATAACAAGAATTGATCAGTTGCCAGCAGTCTAAACACAGTGATTAGGGAGCAATATATGTAACACAATGCCCAGTTGGGACAGAACAGGAATACTTGCCATTTCTCAGTCAATTATATATACCTCCACTAACCCAACGAGGCCTCATTCTATCAAGAAGAGTCAGAGCATGAGCTAGTCTAAGCAATTTCTCAATAATTGGTGACACAGGGTCACATTGGGCTGTCCCACTTACCAATCCAGCAGCTGTATTCTGCAGTAGTTGTAGCCTCTGGGTCATCTTCAAGGCAAGACCCACATAAAGCACTTTGGAGTAGCTCAGGTGAGAGGCACCAGAGCATGGACAACTAAGGCCCAACTATCTTAGTTCAGGAACAGATATAACTGGATGACTAGTGCCCATCTAGCCTTTGATTGCTTCCAGACCCCTGTCCAAAACCTTCCTGGCTTCTCCAGATTCAGATGGAGTGGATAGAGTTATGTGTCATCAGCATACCAATGACACCATGCTTCAGATCTCCAGATGACATCTCCCAAGGGTTTTTTCAATAGATATTAAACAGCACAAGGATGCCTTCAGTTGTCATAGCTATAGCATTACCCAGAATTCATCACCTGATTGTGTTTCTGTAAATAAAATGAAAGCGGGGTGTGGAGATGATGTGGAGCTCATGTTATGGGAAATAAACTACAACCAGCATGTGTTGTTCCAATGTGCATTAGAATGGTGAGCACTACACATGGATAAACAACCGGAGACTGATGTATACTAACTGGGCACCTGAAGAGCCAAAGCACAAAATAGCCTGTGTCTTCATGGACCTTGAGGGTCATTGGAAAACAGGAACTTGCAATGAAACATACTTATTTATCTGTGAGCAGCATCACGGTAAGCAAAGATATATCTCTCTTTTAATGTGGGGCACAGCACTCTAATTCCAATAAGGTCTCCATTTCAACACAGAGCTGAGAACTGTACTCTAGACACTGATCTGATAGCATCTTGATAAAACAGTTTATTCTGATTTTGGAGTATACAATTCTGAACACAGAAATCATTTTCGCCCAGTGTGTTGCTATCTATATAGATATTGTTCAGTTCCTTTTATAGGAACACCATCTACCACTCCCACCATAGGTGGAAATATGTGCCTTTACGTTGCTGTTTTTGCAGCTCCAGCACTTAGGGAAAAGATTGGGAGTTTATATGTGATAAGATCACTGGTGGTGTAATGACACCTCAAAATTATTTTAAGAAAGGATTCTTCCACCCTTGCTGAAATTGTTTTCACAGGCAGCTTGCTCCATATTCTTTCATAGTGCAAGACAAACTGGGGGGAAAGATGATACTTACAAACAAAAACAACACGTTACTACCTTCCTATGCATTTGATTGATTGATTTATTGTGGCTGCAACAACCTAATTTTGTGTGTGTGTGGATTTAATTTTAAATTCTCATCCATTGTATTTTCTTCTTTGTTTCTTTAGTTCCTATATGTTATGGAATCATACGTTTTTGATTAAAGAAATAAAAATAAGTATTTAGATTTTGGGGTTGGCTTTCTATGTAAAATCATTCCCTCTGATTAAAAGCTTGACCTGTCAATCACAGCAGAGCTCCCTCTCCTTGTCTCCACATCTCTCTGGTGTTTGCTCTCCCTTCTCCCATCATCTGGTATGCTAAAGGTAATTTTGCTTTCAACAGGCACCTGTCTACAGCAGTTTCTTTAAATGTTTGGCTTACCGTGGCACAGTGGGGTCCACCGTGGCACAGTGTGCGAACTTGCACAGATCCCATATCCCCTTTTATAAGCCAAAGGGGCATCATGCTTTGCCTCATGACTCAGGACCTGTCTAAACCTTAAGCACTCCCCTTGTATTTCTAGGTTTCTAAGATGCCTTTATTTAAAAAAAGAAAACTACTTGCTTTATAACAGGTGCATTCCCAACGGAGGCACCACAGCTGCCAGGAAAATGCCCTCCTCCACCAAAAGACGACGGGAGAACTTGGGTTCCTTTTCGGGCTCATTGCTATAAATTCTACCCTGCTTGGGAAACTTGGTGGCAAGCGGCCTTCAGGTGTTCTTATTTTGGTGAGTGTCATTTTGAAAAAGGAATTGTTTTACAAATGAGAATGGTAGGAAGAAAAATGGTACAGCCCATGGCATGCAGGAAATTCTTTCTTTCCAATAATAAAAAGTTTTATTATCAAAATAATACTGAGAATAATGTGTTACAGACCTGGTATCAGGGATCAGCACCAACAACCATTTGCTGATGGCCTGAGTTCCCTGAACACCAGCCAGTCTTCCTCTCCTTGCCCAATCCCAAAGCATTGTTGGTGCAGCCAAAACCCCCTGTTGCCATGGCTCACCTTTTGATTCCTCTATAATGCCTCTGGGCCCAGATAGAATGTTCTTCCACTGGGGCCATAGAAGCCCCATGGGAGAATTTAAATAGTGCTTTCCTGCTACACTGGCTTTTTGCCACTGGTGGCACACTTGCTTTCCTCAATGAAGGAAAAATGGGCCAGGGGCAAAAGGAAAGCAGAGGAGAGCTCAAGCAAGCAGAGTTAGCCCTACCTGGGAAGGAGTCTTCATCATCTGTGCCTTCACTGCCCTGGACAGGGCCTTTGCCACTTCACCATGCCTGCCAAGGGACATCACTGTTGCCAAGAACAGACCGGCAAGAGCTGCAGAGGGCCCTGTCAAACCTGGCATTGTTCTGCCAGTGTGGAACCATTCAATTCTTGTTTTCATATGTTGGAGGTCTTACCTGTCCTTCAGAATAAGTTCCCAGGTCAGGTTGCAACAATACAAAGTTAAAACCAGCCCTGAGATTTGTGGGATGTAAAACACATAGCAGTCAAGTACAACATGCTTAGAGTGGGCATGTGACTAGAGGTGGGCATTGCCTTATCTGCCCATGTAAGAAAAAGGGCAAGGCAGGGAGCACACTTCCTCTTTTCTCTCTCTGACTCCATTCGTCGAAGAAGCAACATCTCTTCAGCTAGAGATGCCCTGTTGGCTTTCAGCCCAAAAGGGACAAAGGAACCATCTCCATATGGGATAGATTCCATGTGGACATATTTTGTAACCTAGGTCTGCCTTCAGGGATTCAATTGTGAACTGAATGATACTATGAGTAAACTTCTTTTTACTGACTTTAAATAAGATTGTCATGTCTATTCTTTTTAAGAGGGACAAAAGGGGATTACCAGGAATCTATATTAATAAGCTTAAACAAGCTTGAAACAAAGCTAACTGCTGTGTGTTTAAAAAGAGGAATGCACTCTGCTAAGTAAAGGGACTTACTAACGCAAGTTATATGAAGAATATTATTTAACAGTATATCCTCTCCTGCCTCCCTGAACGTTCCCACAAGATTTACATACATCAGGTGTGAAAAGCCAGGGGAAAGAGAGGCACCATCATATGGCAGAAGTGATAAAATGAAGGTGCAAGAGGACATATCTCTGTGGAAAGAGAATTCCACAACTTAGGGCCATAGGCCTGTTCTCTGTTGGGCTGCTATTCCTTGCACTTCCAAGGTCAGTGGAATTAGCAAGACAGCAATTTGAGAGTATTTATACTGAAGAGATCAGTTTCCGATACTTGAGGCCTGCACTATTTAGGGTTTTTAACACAAATGGGATCACCTTGAAATGCGTCTAGAAATGAAAGGGCTACCTATACAGATGTTTTAAATTAGGCTGTGTCAGTTCTAAATGGAACCTCAGCCAATCATCTGCCAGTTCATCCATCCATCTCCACCAGTTCATATTGCTGAATATACTACTATTTCTGCTGCTGCTGCTGCTGCAATATTTCTCTGAAGAAAACTTGTATCCTGTTTCAAACTGATTGACCAAATAAATTCTATTTGATAGAATTTGATAGAATGGGTTAATCCGAGTTCCTCCTACTCAGTAAACATGACATCAAAGTCACACAGGCACCCCATTAATATAAATACTTTGAAAGGGTATCATCTTTCTCTTCCAGAGAACTGAGGTGATTTTTTCCCCCTTTTATGTGTAATTAGAAATACAGAGTGAAAAACGTTTTCAGTACTGGAGCTCAGGATTTTTGTGAACCATCTGATTTGTAAAAATGACATTTCTATTGAATGTTTGCGTAAGTGATTTTCTTTAACTGTTAATTATTATTTTCTACAAATGGGTAGGTTACAATGATCCTTCTCCAATAGAAATTATGCAATAGAATAGCAGTCACAAGCATTTGAAAGAAAGATATACCGTATTTTTCGCTCTATAAGATTCACCAGACCACAAGACACACCTAGTTTTTGGAAGAGGAAAACAAGAAAAAAAATATTCTGAATCTCAGAAGCCAGAACAGCAAGAAGGATTGCTGTGCAGTGAAAGCAGCAATCCCTTTTGCTGTTCTGGCTTCTGGGATAGCTGCGCAGCCTGCATTCACTCTATAAGACGCACACACATTTCCCCTTACTTTTTAGGAGGGAAAAAGTGAGTCTTATAGAGCAAAAAATACGGTATATATTTTCTCTAAATATTCAGAACTTCATATTGCTGCCAGTGCTGGATAGTGATTTATTGGTCTTATCTTGTTAGGCAGTCTTTTTCTTTCTTTTTTTTTTTTTAAATAATTTTTATTAAGATTTTCCAAATTAAAACAAATAACATCCAATTCATAAACTTTTTTCCAATATCCAGGACTTCCCCTCCCCACCCCCTCTTGTGTTCCAAATCTTCCAAAAAGACAATAAAATTCAACAAATTCTTATTCCCAAAATACACTCATCCTCATTAACTTAATTTATCCAAATTTCCATCCCCTAAGGTCGATCTATTCCCTTCCACGAGTTCCCCCCGTTCAAATATAATACTAATAATAATAAAATAAAAACAAATAATAGTTTTACAACCTTTGGATTCCAAATTTCCCTCCCCTCGTTCCCTGTTGCATTCCTCCTATCCCTCCACTTCTAACCTCTTCCTGAAGATCCCACATTTCAATAAATCCACATCCCTCTGGTCCTTTACCGGCCTTTTTAAATTGCACGTGTCCAATCATAAAAGGGGTCTATCAATAAAAAGG
This sequence comes from Podarcis melisellensis, assembly GCF_964234715.1. Classification (NCBI taxonomy): domain Eukaryota; kingdom Metazoa; phylum Chordata; class Lepidosauria; order Squamata; family Lacertidae; genus Podarcis; species Podarcis melisellensis. The sequence goes on from NC_138544.1 coordinate 36,849,902, forward strand.
GGGCCCATTTCTTCTATCCAGATTTTTATAACCAGGAGTAAAAACCCCAAATTTATATCCATAAGCTTGTCAAATCTGGATATCCCAAATGTTCCCACCCCAATTCTGTCCTATTCTTATTATTTCCTTGTTCTTGCCAGTCCAATCTTAAAAGGAGTCTGTCAAAAAAGGGGCCCATTTCCTCTATCCAGACTTTTATAACCAGGAGTAATAACTCCAAATTTATATCCCTAAGCTTGTCAAATCTGGATATCCCAAATGTTCCCACCCCAGTTCTGTCCCATTCTTGTTGTTTCCTTGTTCTTGTCAGTCCAGTCTTAGGAGGAGTCTATCAAAAAGGGGCCCATTTCTTCTATCCAGATTTTTGTAACCAGGAGTAAAAACTCCAAATTTATAACCATAAGCTTGTCAAATCTGGATATCCCAAATGTTCCCACCCCAACTCTGTCCCATTCTTGTTGCTTCCTTGTTCTTGTCAATCATTCTCTTCCTTTTTACTTCCCTGTTCCCTCACAGAAATGTTCTTTTTCCAAAAGCTTCTAGTGTCTCTACAGAGGCTTGTTGTTCAAAAGCAGAACATTGCGTCATGTTCCTTTCAGTTTTGAACAGATAGATCCATTGTTCCCGGTAGGGTGAAACCCTCTGTAGACAAAATAATGCTCCATTTCTGCAGTTTCCCAGGAGATTAAAAGTTCCCTTCAACTGTTCATGTTTCCCGTCGAAAACACATGCAATATCCCTCAGCTCCTCTAGATGGATTACAGTAACAATGTTCCCTTCCGGATCACGTCCACCAGTCCAAGTAACTTGTAAATCCTTATTTGAAACAATTTATCTTCAATTTATAGCAAATGTAGCCGGCAAAGTCCTCATAACAAAGTCTCAGTTTTATTATTCCGTTTTGACAGCTCTTGACAGCTGTCAAAACCTCCGTTTCTCTTCTCCAGGCACTTTCACGGATCGCTCCAGGGGTTCGGGGGGGGGGTTGCTTTTTGATACAAATTCCACTTTTCTCCTCCAGCTCAATCTTATAATTTTCCCTCGCGAAGTTGTTAGTTCAGCAAGATAAGGTTCCACTCGATCTTAGTTATCCAGTCCTTTGTTTTGACTCTTCTACAATTTAGGGGGGGGCTGACTTCCTTTTTTCCACCTCCCCCGTTCGCTCCCAATTTTTTAAAAAATTTAGCTCTCTTTTTAGTCCATATTCCAATTACTCACGGGTTCTTCTTTTAGGTCCAAATTTTCAATAGAAGAAGTCAGCGCTCTCCGCCGGATGGCTCGCGGCTGCGCTCGGCAGGGATAGCAGAGGACTCAAAGCACCACGCTCCTCCCCGGCACCCGATCCACAGCCTTTAAAAAGGCTCTTCACGAGTCGGGAGGGCGCTAACGGTGCCAGCCGAGTCTCCATGTCCACGGCCTCCGTGGCCGTGGTTTTTACGGGTCCCCGCATCGCCGGTGCGGTAGGACCCAGCCCCTGCCGAGCAGGCTCCCTCCGGAGCTCGGAGGGAGCCCGCCATTCGGCGATGGCGCCGACCCGGAAGTCTGTTAGGCAGTCTTTTTCAAGGAGAAGATAACTTTTTAATGAGTTTACTTTATTCCTGTGGTATATCTCCTAGGTGGCACCTTGGCTTCAATAGAAGATTTAGCTGAACTGGATTTTTTGTTGGAGTACACTCAGCAATTCAGCAAGGAAGAATTTTGGATTGGATTGTTCAAAAATATAGATGGTAATTGTTTAACACTCAATATTTATATACATAATAAATGTATTATCTGTATTTATGCAAAAGTGTCCTCAAATATGACACACATTTCCTTTGGAGGGGGGAGTTTGGACGTAAAAGAGCTCAGCAGCAAAAGCCATCGGTTGTAAGCGAATGATGCTTACATCTTCTTGGCAAGCATTCAGGAAAAAGGAAAAAGTTCACCCATTATCTGAGAATTCATCAACTAGATGGTAAACAGTAGTATAGGAAACATCTATGCCATGGGTCGGCAAACTAAGGCCCAGGGGCTGGGGCTAGCCCTATTGCCTTCTGGACCCGGCCCACAGACGGTCCGGGAATTGCCACGTGAATTGGCATGGGGATTCTGATTGTTCAGGCTGCCCCATTCCTCACCCCCCTCACACATACTGTGGCGGCGCCTCCTCCCTCCCTCCTCCTGGCTTCTCCCTGCCCTGCCTAGCGGAGGAAGGGGGCTGGGCGGAGCCAGCTGAGCGCCATTTTAAGCAGCCCCTCTCTGGAGCCAGCCCTTTCATGCCGCTCATCACCCCGCCACCACCACCAGCAGCAGCCCCTGCCGCTCGCAAGGCACAGGTAAGCAACCACTGGGGCTCATCCGGTGCTGTGGCGAAGGGAGGGGAGAGTTGTGGGAGGGGGTTGGTTTTTTCCAAAACATAGTCCAACCCCCCACAAGGTCTGAGGGACAGTGGACCGGCGCCTTGCGGAAAAAGTTTGCTGACCCCTGACTATGCTTTCAAATAATCAAGCCCTGCCCCTAACCACATCTCTTTCAACTTGACTTATGCCATTACTTGAAGTTCCATCCCAGATGTCCCACTAGGCATATTGGGAAAATAAAATTTATAATTACTACATATTTTGGGAAGTGGCTTGTCCTTTTGTCCTCCGTAGGTTCAGGCATCTCTCAAGATATCATTGCCAAACTTGGCATGAGGATTCCTGAAGTTCGGGTGACAGTTTTCATTGATGTTGGAATGCCAGTCACTATTTTGAATCAAAATGGTGGTCCGAAATGTCACTATCTCGCACTCGCCAAGCGAGTGGCCATCCAAGTAGAACCAGTACCACCTCAACACAGTGCCAAAAACCCCTAATTTGTACAGCCACTCCAGAAGGATAGAATGGCCATGATATCGAAAGCTGCTGAGAGGCCAAGGAGAATTAACAAGGGCGTGTTTCCCCCCTCTCTCTCTTGATAAAAGTCATCATACAGGGAGAGCAAAGCAGTTTCTGTGCGAAAACCAGACCTAAACCCGATTGAAATGGATTTGAGCCTAAAAATCATAGCTCCCTTTTTCATCCCCATTTCACATTGGTTCAGCAGTTGAGAACAAAGGACTATGTGGTGTTAAAATGGAGGATGCTACTCAATTAACATATGCAAACTTCCTGTAACCCCATCCCAGTCTCATGACTGCATGTGATAAACTGTAAAGAATTAGATCGCCACACCGTTGCAGTGGAAATTTACAGCTAACCTCCATCTCAAGCCCTATGGAAAAACACTGGCATTCCCTTCCCTGCTGTCTTCAATACTCACATTTTTTCCAACTTTTTAATGTAACATGAAATAACTGGGAGGAGGAAATGTGATGTAGCACCTCTTTTCCCTGCCCACCTCCTGACCATAAAGGTTTTCAAAAACCAGCAGCGCAATGAAAGGGAAGCGCTGCCGCGGCCGCATTTGAGCAGCTAAACCCCGCCCCAAGCCTTCACCTGATTGGTTGGCTCCCTGGGGGCGCGGCGCGGCAGCCGGGACAACTGGGCAGGGGCCGGAACGTCCCCTGCCAACACGGGAAACAGCTCCCGCTCACAACTCCTCCTCTCTGTAAGGAGGAGAGGCTTTTTAAAAACCCCTAATTTGACATTAGCCCAATCCCCAAATTTATCCAGGCCGTGAAATCATCCAGGTCAGGTGGGAACGTTGGATCACTGTCTGTGTGTACATTTGCACTGCCCTAATAACAAAACAAATTGCCCTGTCTATTTAAAAACCATGATTTATAGGTTTCTTTGAATTGCTTGGCAACACTGGTCACGTTCTACTAGTAAACAATAATTCAAAAAATGGCTTTGATCTGGAGCAGTGTCAATGTTCCCACTTACCATGGCACCTCTATGTTGTCTGCACATGTGAGCCAGACAACCAGTACTTTCTTCTGATGATCCTGACGGTATGGAGTGCTGTCATTTATTTCATTTTTTTGCTATCATTGGCAGCCATTTTCTGCTGGCACCTATGGCACCAGACCCTCCTTTTTCTAGACCAAAAAGAACACTGCAGAGAACCATCCAAAATAGTGCTAAATATGGGGGGGGGGGATGCTGTCAGAAATCAGAGGCACTCTCCCCTTATTGTTAGTGTATTCAGTGTTCTGATACGATAATGGCAGTAGCTTGCATATTCTCCAAACTGAAAAAGGTGAAGAGGAAAAAGGATCGCTGTAATTTTAAAACACGTTTCCATATAGTATGTTTTACAGTCATGGTGCTACTCTTCTCCTTTCCGTCATAATGCTATTTATATATTTTTATAATTAGGAGAATGGATGTGGAAGGATAAAACTCAAGTGGGTTTTGTCAACTGGAGAGGTGAAGAGCCTACATTCAATCCTCAAGCTTTTCGGGATCAGAAATGCATTGCCATGAACAGCAATGATGGGAAATGGTTGGTTACGGGCTGCCACGATCGTATGTCATTTATATGTAAAACGCCCAAAAGTAAGTCATAAATTATTATTAAACTAAATTTTAGCCATAATTCTGATATAATACAATAGGGGAATATTGAGTTCAATAGAACTGCAGTTAGTGTTTTAAGGTGATCTTGTCCAAGTGCTCTCTCGCTTGATTCATTGTACAGTACTAGAAGTTTAGCCTTATCTCTTTATCTGCTTCCTTCTTCACAAAGCTCTCAAAGGAAGGTGTTTCTGTGATTCTACAAAACAGACTTTTCCCTACCTCAGCAGTTTAACAACCTTCCACCCCCTGCTATGCTTACTAGCAAGTTCTTAGCATTCTATCCAAATGGTCAGTCATTCCTTTTCTACCAGAAACTGTTGGTATTTTGTATTTTGGTTAAAGGAAAAAACACTAGGTAGAAGAGAAAGAGAGTTCCCTGGATGCTTAAGATCCAGGTTTGAGGTAAGTACGCTTTGGTGTCTCTCACCAAAGCAGAGATTTAAAATCACAAAATATGCAGCAAAGTAAAGCATTGAAATTTAGGTTGTTAGACCTTTAAAATATCCTCTTTTAGGTTGCTTCCAAAGTTCCCCACTTCCCTTAGCACAGAAAGAAACCACACATTTGGCTGGTTAAAAATGGTTTACTAACAAACACTTCAAAGGCCAGATTCATGTGCTTTTCCATACAGCAGTAAGAAAAGACAGGCAGTAAGACTTAGGTTCCAAAGTGATGAGAGTTTCTAAATCGTTTGTAGAGAAACACAAAGATGGCTTGTTTAAGCCATGAATGCAATAAACATTTCAAATGGTTCTCATTTTTAAATAGTAATGTGTTGGATTTAAACTTCAAAGTTAGGAAGAGCCCTGTCTAGCATACATACAAGTTATTTTCATGTTGTGATATGTCAAGGCCCAAAGCCTGAAAAATAGAAAGTTTTCCCTACAATATTGATAGACCTTGCCTAATATCCAAGTGGATATTGCAATCAAATGTTTGAAAATCAGCTTTTTTGTTGTTGTTCAAATAAAGTTGCACTAATACGGCCAGTAAAGCTAGATGAGCGCCGCAACCCCAGAGTCGTTCGCGACTGGACTTAACTGTCAGGGGTCCTTTACCTTTTTTAATACAGTATACTTTACCATTAAGTGTTTGACAACATTTGAAGGACCAATGGGCCAAATCATCTTTTGGTGAATCAAATGCCCCAACCTGGATTCTTGCGCTGGGGAGTGGGGGTGGGGGCCAGATCTGCTGGCAGAGACGCTGCTTAGGTTTCCTTCCACTCAAAACTCCCACTGGTTCACTTTCCTGCTGATCAGAACTCTTGAGCTAAACAGCAGCAACATTCCCTTGCATAACTATCTTCCTACTTGGCTGAGTAGGAAGTTCTGTGGTTTGCAAAATGTATATGATTACACCTTAAGCATGTATTTTATTTTGCAGTTAATGACGAAACAACTAAAGCACCTACAAACAGTACAGGTAAGACTATTAATGACACATGGTCATTCTGCTTGGATAGCTGGCACTACACCCTCACTGGTATTACTAATGTCAGTATTTTTTAAAAAATATATAAATTTCATACATTTATATGCCGCTTAGAAATTCTGTATATTAAGTGGTGTACATAAAATTTCTATTCTAAACAAAACATACCAGGGGTGGGGGGAGAGACAGTTAAATTCCATTATTATAAACAACAGCACCCTACCTTGAAATGCCAGCTGAAATAAAAAAACCATTGTCATGCCCCTGAATTTCAGCAAGTAACATGGCAGGAAGAAATCCCTTTAGAACAGAAAGCAATGACTAGAAAGTCCATGCCCATAGAACAAAAACAGCACTGAAAGCGCTCATCAAATATCGAATTCCATGATGAATGAACTACTGCTCTACACTAGAGGGGTTGATGCAGCATGGATGACCCCATCCATAGGCTAATCCAGCCCACAACAAATTCTCTAATCAAGGCATTGCTCTGCATGGTGAACAACTCCTCCCTCCTGAGCACAACAAGACTGTGTTGTCCAATACCATCAAACAACTGGTGGCCATTTGGCTTGGTGGGCTTGCCTCCCCTGGTTGTATTCATGCCTTTGGTAGCAAAATGGCAGGCTGTAATCAGCAGCTGAACCTCCTCTCAGGAGGTTTTTGCAGGCTACTGGGGGTGAGGAGGAATAATGACAGATCTGCTTTCTGGTAAAGAACTTTTCCTTTGAAGTGAAAGAGTTGGGGAGTGGGAGAGAGAGATTTTGATTTATTGGAAAATTCCGTAGTAGTGCATGTGAAAAGTGGGGAGGGGGAGCCCCTGAGGTTAGGTTCCCCTTTCATGGGCACATGAACAGAATAATGCTGTCATTTTTAGCCACAGTGTTGAAACTACTGGGGGAAGATACACTATTGCTTGGACACATGGAAATTGTTCAGCAGTGTCCCACAGCTTTGGAGTTACATTCCTTCATAGCCCTTTCTTTTAAGAGGGTCAATCTGTTTCTACTTTGAGTAGAATAAAAGCTGCTCCTATACATGCTCAGGTTGTGACTCCACATATTTCCTCCCTACAAATAAGGGGCAATGTTCATGGTTTGCAAGTTCACAACACGCTGTGCTTAGGTGCAGTAAACACCACCCAGACATCCTTCTTATCATAGTGTAAAGTATTTAATGTCTTGGTTTTGTATGTATATATCTACACCTTTTCTCTCGTTGGCAGTGCAAGAAGAAGATGTCTCTGCATTTGCACACGGCAAATATTTGAAAGTCGTTCTCCCAGTCATCTTCATCCTCATCAGTGCAGGTATCACAGCCTGTATTTTCTACAGAAGAAGAAGAAGAAGCAGGCAACTATAAACAACAGCAGGCTTTGACAATCCCTTCCATTGTGACCGTGTGATAATTCTTCAGGAAAAAATGGCTCAGAATCACATGTGGTGGATGAAGAGGGAAATTAACAAATGTAGGCACTAATGCTATCTGTATACATTTACCTGGAAGTAAGCCCATTGAACCCCCATTCAGACTTACTTCTGAATTGACAGGTGAAAGGTACTTTCTACAGCGAGACTCATGATGTAGAATGCTCTGAATACATATTATCTAGTACGAGTAAAATCATAAATTGTACTGATTATATTCTGATTAAAGATTATGCAATTCGGGGGAAAACTAAGTGTCATGTCAATGTTATCCTCTGGCAACCAAGGTGCTGCAATATATTCTTGCCCCAATTCAGTGGGCCATTTATGCACAAAGGCCTTTTCAGGAATGCTAAAATCCCACTTGTTAGGAGGAGGAGGAAGAGCAGAAGGGTGAATCTCCTCCAGAAGAGACAATTTTCAAGATTAAAAAATGAGTCTAGGTGCTGTTGCAGAGAGTGTGACTGCATGCGCAGCACCTAACTGTGTGCCTGTGGTTCCCTATACAGCTAGGTCTGTTTGTACCTCTGTGTGCAGTGGTGTGGGAAGGGGTGGGTGGTGGGTGCAGACCGCCCTGGGTGTCATCACTGAGGGGGGTGTTCAGCCAATAAACACAATGAAACGTGGCTGAACTTGATGCTGTGTGGTGGAGAGTGTATTTGTTAAGGAGTCAGCATAGCTGTGTTCTGCCCCTAAGGTCAGAGGAAGTATGCCAGGATTGCACTGGCAGTGCCACAGGGCTTTCCCCCCTCCCTCTCCACCAGTGGGGGAGTGTGTGCCTGTGCCCCCTGAACCCACTCAGGCCCAGGCATTGCCCTTAAAGCCACCGCTGGGAGGCAGAGGCAGGCGAGAGGGGAAAGTGAGCCATCCCACCAGCACTTGGGAGCTGTGTGGAGCCACTTCTCCCTTCGCTGCCACTCTGTATCTTTTAAGCACCTACACTCAGGTATTCATGGTTTTTCCCCCCTGAGTAGTGGGCTGTGTTTTTGAAGTTGCAAATTAACAGGGCGACTCTTTCCTCCTTCTCTCCCTCTCTCCCCCTCTCTCTCTGTGCCCCCTCCCATCTTTCCACATATCCCTACTTAACTGTTTCCTGCCTCACTTTAAATCCTTTCTCACATGGAAAGACACCTTTGGGAAGCGATTTTGCCCTTTTGGCTCCTTTCCCCTAGGATTATAGTATTGTAGAATTGGAAGGGACCCTGTTGAGTATCATCTAGTCCAACCCTCTGCAATGCAGGAATTGCCACTATCCCATCCTTTTTTACATTTGCTCTCAGCCCTCATTTGCCCTCCTATGTAAATTTACATATCACTCTCCCTCTCTCCCTCTTTCTCTATCTCTCTCACACACTGTTGCCTCAGAGTAGACTCACTGAAATGAATTAAAAATCCAAACATAAATTTCAAAGTGACTTCCCTAAGTAGAATTTAGTTGGATGTAGACTGTTATTATGACCAAAGTATCTTACCTAAAAAGATCTGCACCAACCAGTTTATCTGAGTGCATTATTCTCAGGGTGGGAGGACTTATTTATTTATAATTGCTTAATCATATGGGACTAAATTGCATTATGTTGTAAGGGCCCTTCATAAAATCTTAGAATTGTACATTTGGAAGGGACCCCAAGGGTCATCTAGTCCAACCCACTGCAATGCAGGAATCTCAACTAAAGCATCCATGACAGATGGCCATCCAACCTCCAGTTACAAACTTCCAAGGAAGGAGAGGGCAAAACCTCCCAAGGGAGTCTGTTGCATTGTTGAAGGGCTCTTGCTGTCAGAAAAGGTCTTCCTGATGTTTCGTCAGAATCTCCTTTCATGTAACTTGAAGCCATTGTTTTGTGTCCTACTCTCCAGAGTGGGAGAAAACAAGCTTGTTCCATCTTCCATGTGACAGCCCTTCAAATATTCAAAGATGGATGTCATATCTCCTCTTAGTCTCCTCATTTCCAGGCTAAACATACCCAGCTCATTCAAGCACTCCTCATAAGGCTTGCTTCCCAGACCCTTGATCGTCTTGGTTGCCCTCCTCTGCACACGTTCCAGCTTGTCAATGTCCTTCTTAAATTGTGGCACCCAGAACTGCACACAGTATTCCAGGTGTGGTCTGACCAAGGCAGAGTAGAGTGGTACTTGATCTAGAGAGTAGACTTCTGTTGATGTAGCCTAGAATAGCATTAGCTTCTTTTGCTGCAGCATCACATTGTTGACTCCTATTGTGGTCTACTAAGACTCCTAGATCCTGTTAACATATACTGCTGGTAAACCAAGTGTCCCCCATCTTATACTGGTGCAACTGGTTATTTCTGCCTAAGCGAAGAACCTTCAGGCTTAAAGGGTCTAGTGGGACTTAGAAGAACAGAAAGGAAAATCTCTTCTGGTGGGCTCCAGTGTCACTTCCTGAAATTTGGGGATTCTTTTAAAAAATGGAATTTTGTAAAGCACTTACCTAGACTAGGGTAGGTTTAAGAAGGTAGTCCTCATCTGACCACAACACCCATAGGCACCAACTCCCTATGGCTGAGGGAATCTTGGACTACCCCACCCCCTGCAAAACTGGGATGGGACTAAGGAGGGGCCTGACCTCACTGTGGTGGGCCTCACCGGGTCTTCCCACGTCTACGATCAGCCCCATTGGGCTTTCCTACCCCTGTAGCCTAAGATATCTCAAAATGTTGCTATGATGACAAATGGAAAAGAAAAGAACCAAGTATGTCACCTTGAGGTCCATGGAAAAAAGATGGGATATAAACATAAAGATAAATAAAATAAATACGTAGCAAGTGGTTTTCAGTATCTATGAATGCGTCCCAGCTTTCACACGCAGCTGGCAGATAATCTGAACACCTGCTGACTGAAACTCTTGAATTTTTATATTGTTCATTTGCCATTTAACTTATAAGACGAAAACTATATATATTTAGTTCTAATAGATCAAAATTCGTTTAGAAGGAAATCCCATTGAATTAAAAAGGATTTATCCAGTGCTGCTGCTGCTTTTTCAGCCGGAACTTGCTGGAACTCAGTTCTGGCACCTCTCAGGTGGGCACCATTGCCATTCTAAGAGAGCAAGGGAGGCGCTCGTGGTGAATTCTGGCACCTCTTTTTCTAGAAAAATGGCACTGGATTTATATTCATGGAAGAATTCTTAAGCTTGCAGCCTGACATAAATTTAATAGTGAAATTTCCAGCTCTTCGTTCTCTTTGCTTACGCACCTGTAACAAATCTGGCATTTTAAGGGAAGTGATTTATAGACAAATACTTCCACTTTGGGGTTCGCTGAAGTTTGGCCTCAGCTGCACTGGATATATAGTTTTGTTTTTCAGTTACAACTTACTTGGAAAAGGGTTTCCTAACAGCCTGTTGTGAAATATAATTCTTGAAAACAATGACATATATTTCTTGAAATATATGTCCTACGCGTGCCTACTAGCAAATAAGGGGCTAACTACTGCTCACATACAAGTTCCATACCGTCCAACAACCCCCAGATAAAAATAAGGACATTTATCTAGACAACCTCCCCCTTTTTTGCCCCCTGCTGAGCATTTCCGATCAGAAGAAGGGTGAGTTCCACCACCATTACACCAACAGGACACTGCACACACACCCTCCTGAGAAAACTCCTGATTTTTTTTTTATTATTATTCTTTGGTAGATTTACCAAAAGAAAACCACATACCAAAAAAAATTTTTTTTTTAAAGCGGGCAAGATTACATGCAGATGCATAAAGCATTTTAATTTTTTTTTTTTTTAATGAAGACCCCTTGCACCCAACTCCAGACACCCTTTCTTCCTGCCCAGGGCACAGTGGTGGAGGAAGCCTCTCTGGCGCCCGGGGTGGGGAATGCGTATGTGCAGCAGCCTGTACAGACACCGCAAGCGCCCTCAGCTGCTTTACAGCTGGGGGGGAGGCAGTGGGCCATCTTGTCCCCCCTCCACAGGGTGGTACCCCGGGTGAGCCGCCCCCCACCCCATCATACACCCCTGGCAGGGCAGCCCTGCACTTCCCCCACAGTTTAAAAAAGCCATAAATTGCTTAATTAGCCAAGGGCTGCTTCTCCTTCCACAGTATTTCGCCAGAAGAGGAAGTGAGCATTGGAACAAATATATTGTCAGCATGTCAGCAAGCATGAATCCAAATGTCGAAAGAAGGTTGTATGTGACGAAGCACTCAATGCATCTTTCACAATGACAGTGTAATGAGTTTAGTATCGATTCTTGGTGTTCTTTTGCATGGCAAAGGCATTTATTAACAGTTTCTGACGGAACTCACTGCAACGGCAGTGACAGAGCCAAATAACATGAACCAACATCACTGCCACAAAGTTTTAAGAAGACCAGGAAGCACAGTCACATGCACAGAAATACCATACTCTCTCTCTTAAGCTGGGTTTTGCTGCCTCAGTCTGTGTCTGCCCTTCCATCTCAGCTTTCACTGTGATCTTCAAATAGGTGCCAGAAAAATAATTGCAGTCGCTTAAAAAAGAACACCATAATTAGACAAAAATAAATAAATCTGAGCAACATTAAACTTAACCTGTTTCCAAGGACTCAAGGCCTACAGAAAGGACACAACAGACATCATTCCTAACTGTTCTAAGGTAATATAACTTAGTTGCCCATAATGGTGCCCACTCCCTGCTTCAGCTCTCCCATGGAGCATGTGTAACCTATTGGTATTTGGTTATTATAAAATAATAATTTCCTGGATGCCTAGATCCAGACGCTGGGCAAGCTCTCTCCAGTCAGTAAGCCCAGCAGAGATTTAAAATAATGAAGCATGCAGCAAAGTAAAGCATGGGTATGTAGACTGTTAGACCTTTAAAATATCCCACTTTAACTCACTCACAAAGCTTCCCTTTGTTTCCTGTTAGCATAGAAAAGGCCACACAGTTTCGTAAGTTTTTTAAAAAAAAAATACTTACAAAGTTTCCAAAGATCAGATTCATGTAGTTTTCCATAGAAAACTAGAAAGAAAAACACAGGCAGATAAACTTAGTTGCAAAATTTGATAACATGGTTTCTAAACACGTGGTGTGGGCTCTGAGTGACAAGCCCAGGTGTCCTCCCTGGCCAGATTCACATAATGGAAGAGGGGCGAACAAAGAAACTTCACCTCCTTCATCCCAAGGTGAGGGGGTATGACCCAGTCAAGTCTAGCAAAAATAGCTTACTCTATGGTTTTAACTCCTTCATGCTACGCATGCTGTTTATATGAGACTGAATTTCCCACATATCCTTGTTTAAGTGATATGCAGCAGCAGGTTACATACCAATTATTCTTGTCCTTTGCCTGATAAGTCGGGTGTGGGTGGGCTGTATATACTTTTGCTTTCATGCTCCCCAGAACCTGCAGTGATCATTGCTGGAACTGACTTCATCCACTAAATTCACTCTTCTGAAAATCAGCTCTGAAACTTTCAAGATTTCAGAAAAGACTAAAGCCTGCAGAGACTATAAATGGTGTGTGTGTGTTCCAGCTCTCTTAAGGGTTGGTGGCTTGGAATATCATCCAGTGCATTCTTAAAGAACTAAACAGTGGCAGAGCATATGGTACTGTTGCCTGGGGCAAGTGCATTGCTTCAAGGGTGTACATATGCTGCCCTGGTAGCCCTGTACAACTGGGGCCTGACTGTCCTACCCCAGCCTCGGAAAGTGGTGCAGGAGTGCACTCTCGCATTGGAGCCTGGGAGTGGAGCTGTGGCCAGCTGCCGCAGTTGGGCCATCATGCAAGGAAGCTGCCACTGCAGTTCCTTCACTCATTGGAGCCAGGCTCCAAAGGCCCGACCCGGGCACAGCTTCCCTCACCGCGACTCTGGTCCCAATGAGGGAGCCAGTCATGGGGGTGGCCTGGTTGTGCCCCTAAAAAACACACACACACACAACGCCTCTCTGCCCTCCCCACGCTACACCTAGGTTATTACAAGGAGCTACAGTGGTACCTCAGGTTACATATGCTTCAGGTTACATATGCTTCAGGTTACAGATTCCACTAACCCAGAAATAGTACTTCAGGTTAAGAACTTTGCTTCAGGATAAGAACAGAAATTGGGCTCTGGCGGCACGGCAGCAGCAGGAGGCCCCATTAGCTAAAGTGGTGCTTCACGTTAAGAACAGTTTCAGGTTAAGAACGGACCTCCAAAATGAATTAAGTATTTAATCAGAGGTACCACTGTACTTAGATGGCTCTTAGTCACAGACTGCATCTGCACATTCTTCAAGTATTTATAGGGTGCCAAGAAAAGGGCAGGAGTTTCAAACAAGAGTTTTCACTCTCCTGAAATCCCTCAGCAAACCTTGTAGAGTAAACCTTGTGGGCCAAGGATGCAGTTTGAGTCTTAACCTTAACACACTCAGCGTCCATGCTGTCTGTGGTCCCACAATTGGGACACACCAGGCCTTACACAGTTCCTGCCAGCTCTTTGTTCTGAGCAGCTCATCTCACTGACTTTAGCCCAGAGATTCCTTATCTGTTTGACCTGGAACTTGATCTTCAAGTCATGGCTTAGCAAGAGCATAGTTATCAATGAGAATCCTTTAGTTACTTCCTTCCGTAGCACTGTGTACTGTTTGTTGGCTTGGTAAGTTGAACCAGCCTATGTGATGGGAAATAAATCTAACCCAAAGATTTTCAGCAGAAATAGTTTTCTTTCTCTGAAGGAAGCTGATTAAAAGTTTAGCAAAAAATCTAAGTGAGTGTGCTACAAGTGTTTCATAATGCCAAAGACAGAAGTGAAAATATCATTCTGCCTGACTCATTTATGAAGGAGTTCTTAAAAAGCAGCAAACTCTGATTTCTTTTATTTCCACGGGAGCGGTGTGGCAAGTTTGGTTGTGGCCAATGTCTTTCCTTTTGTTCCTAAATCTCTTGATCCTCATTCAACCAGCTTTTCAGGTATCAGGTAAGCTCTTCTTCACTTCCATCACCGTTGCTACCTCAGCAATAAGTTGAGGTGCATATTTCAGGTACTTTTATTTGGTTAAATTTAAATAATCTTCTGGAAGTTAAAGTTGTACAGCTAGGAAGTTAAAACCATGACATGTTAGATTGAATGATAACTAATTTAATATTTAAGTTGCTCACAACAAAGAAAACAGGTGTGGGTTACAATAAATTAACTGCTAACACAATTTTGAAAACATGTTTTTAAATTGTGTTCTATTGCTTCAAGAAATATTTTGCTTTTGTCCTATACAGAAGTCAGTCATATCGCTGTTGCTTATTTTTGCACAATACAGAAAAAAATGCTAAATAAAGAAATTCTTAAACAGTAATACGTTAACAATATTATTCATGAAAAATACTCAGCATCTTCATTAAATGACAGTGTTTGCTGATGATACATTTATAATGGTGCAAGATTCAATTGTTGTGCTTCAGTCTTTGAAATAACATTTAGAAATCTTCCATCAAGATTTAATTGCAAATTAATTATGCAAAATAAAAAATACTACCAATTAATTTGATGGTGACACTTCAAAAGCGGCTGACAGAAATGTCAAAGATAAAGATAGCCCATGTGAGGTTTACATAGCTCGGGATAATCTTAACAGTTGATCTCAAACACTTAAATCAAAGAAATTATGAAGCTTTGTTAAAAAAACAATAAACAAAGAACTGTTAAAGTAGAAGTTCACAAGCCAAAGCTGGCTAGGTCATATCATGGCTATAAAAATGTCAAGACAGCTGGCCAGAGGTAGGTGGAACGGTATTTGGGGAGGGAGAATAAAAGGAGCCATTTCTGAGGAAGTTTAAGAGAAAGCAAAAGGGAGAGTTGTTTCTGGTCTGTTTGTGTCCATGCTGAGGAAAATATCTATAGCTAGAGAAAGGAGACTCTTATCTTAGATTAGAAGACTGTGTGCAGTGCCTAGGGAGAGTATTCAGCCAGAAGTTAAATGGGAGGCTGAGTTTGACCCAGGAGAAGTAGAAGTTGTGAGGTTACAGTTTACTTAGGTCTCATTCCAGTCAGGAGGGGAGAGCTCCTCTAGAAAGAGAAGACTCCCAAACCAGTTAAGAGGGGTGCGGTGATCCCTTGGGTCTGTTACTTGGAATACCTCAGGAGTGTGATTGTAAAAAGGTAGGGTAACTGGCAAAAAGTACCACCTTGGTTAGGAACCAAAGAATTAAGCTGTGGAGGAAGCTGTGTATGTAACACCAAAGTAATTAAGTTTGAGGAACTGAAGTAACATAACTGAAAATAAGCAAAACATTTACCAACTTGTCTAGAAATCTGTAATATCTAATGGAAGCACGATAACTGAACATAAGCAACTGAAACTTAAAAGAAGTTGTGTGTTTACTACCTTGATTGGAGGCCTGTAATGGAATCCATTAGATTTAGTGTAAATATTAAATAAGTTAACTGCTTCTTGAAAGTACATAATTTCCTGACACATCCTTTGTTTTATTAACTTTATTCTATAAAATAAATCTTATCTGTTCAACTTCTGCCTGGGTCTCCAAGTATCAAAGTTTTCCCTCACACAAGAACCCAAAGTCAACCTGTTGTTGTGATTATAGTGTGTGTCCATAGGTGGGAGCTACCGCAATTGGTGTACAGCAGTAGGATCCACCACATAATTGGTGCTAGAAGTGGGATCCACTACAAGAGCCCTGTGCAACTTTCTCACAAAGTTCCTTCCTATTATTTTTCCTCTCTTAATTTTACAGAGAGTGACAGCTTTCTGATATATAATGAAAACCTCAAGCTTTGTATACAGTCTTGGAACACTCGTTCCATCATCCTGGACTTCTGTGATAAGAGTAATAAACGGCAAAATTTTAGGTGGGTTTCCAACGGCCATATTTTGAACATGGCGACAAAGTTATGCCTGGCAGTGCCTTCCAAATCAGACCAGGCCCGAGTCACACTTTCCTCCTGTAATGAGACCATTGAACTTCAGAAATGGGAATGCACAAATGATACAAAGTTCCTTGGACTTGAACACCAAGATTTGTTTGTAACTCCTGAGGGTGGTCGAAAAGATCGTGTTATGCTGTCTAATAAAGCCACCAGTGAGAATACCTGGAAGATCTATAGAACTGAAGACAAATTGTGTTCTAAACACTATGAAGGTAAAGTTCAGATAATCTGTTCTCTTTTTTTAAAATGACCAGCTTGTGTATTTGCTTCAAGAATGATGAATCCCCTGCATCAGGGGCGAAATAGGAACGATGGTAATCACGTAACTTCAAAATATATCAGTAGAAAAACCAAACTTGATAACAGTCATCAGGACCACAGTAAAGGGGCGGCAGAGGCTGTTTAAAACAGTCTGCTTCTACAGTGACAGACTTGGGTAATGTGGCACTTCGTGTGAGGTCAAAATTTGGCACCCTCACTCAGCCCTCATGCTCCCTTCTCAAAGACAGGTAAGGAGTCTCTTGACTTTGGGAAGGAGGCATGAGGGCTTGGGCAGGGGCCTATAGGCCTCCTATCACCTTCCCAAAGATGGGAAAGTGCTAACTAGGCTTGGTAAGGAGACAGAAGGACTCTAGGACCCTGTCAGGGCCTTGCGCCTCATTCCCAAAGCCCAGTATTTTCCTTACTGGGCTCTGAGACAGCACCCTCTCAGCTCAGAGCCCAGTGTTTGTGCCCTGCTCGCACAGCCCTAAATCCACCTCTGGCTTCTGCCATGGTAAAGACAAAAATGTCACCTGGCCTCTCCATCTCTCTGACTGTCCATCCTCTATCTCCCTAACACACATCTACACACATACATTAGTCCCAGGAAGGAATCCTTTTTGTAATGAGCACTCAGCACATTACCTTTTTCTTTATCAAAGTAGTGATAATGTAATTCCAGCCAAATCCAAGTACTATGAAAACTCCCATTACTTCCATGTCACAATAGAACTGGTTGTTGTTGTTGTTGGAGATTCCAACACTTGAAAGTCAAAATGCTGCTACCAGTCCAAGTCTCAGCTGGTAGTTCAAGGGTGGGGATTAAATTCTATTCGGTTTGCATGTAAAGCTGAATTTATCACATTTACACGTTTGAAAATGTTATGACAACTAAAACAGAGTTTCCCTTCAAAATTCACAGTTGCCTGAATTTTGCAATGTAGTTCTGCAACCAAGCATTGCTTACAAAAAGGTATCTATTAGGGGGAAGTGTGCACAAAAAATAAACACATTTGCAAAAAAATATTTTGGGGAAAGTTGCTTGCAGAAATATACACATTAGTCAAATCTGCATATAAAATGTGCTCCATATGAGATATTCACACTAAAATGCTGAATAAATCACGAGGATTTTTTAAAGTGCAAATTCCTGCAGAAATGTGGAGAACTGAATTTACATTTGGAAAAAAAGAAACTGAGAGAAACAAAACTGACAAATTCTTCCATCCCTAGTCAAGGGGTAAAAGCTAACTAGGGGAAATATCAGGAGTGACAATGGTGGAGTCTGCTGTCAGAAGCCAGCAGTAAAGAGGCAGAGAACATGCTCCAGGGTTCAGTCTTATTAGCAAGGGGTGGAGTCCAGTAGTAAATGAGCAGGGCATAAACAATTACATTGTTCAATTCAAGTGTGGATGTGTTCCTCGTATGTACCTCCGATACAAATAATCAGTCCAAACTCCAGCTAGATCACAAGAACAGAGCAAAAGCTAAAAATGTTGAACTCTAGCAGCTGAGGGAAACTGCAGAGCAAACATTAAGGCTTATGTGCAAACCATATATTCAAAGCACATCTCCGCAAGGAATCCTGCAAACTGTGGTTTGTTAAGGGTGCTGGGAGCGTGTGATTTCCATTTCTCTCACTGAAGATGCTGCACTGAAACATTCGCCACTTCCAGGTGCTGCTTCACTCCTGTCACAAAGCACACATGTGCCTTCTGCCATAGCAAAATGTTCAAGTGAAGTTTTTCAGTTGCAAATGAAACTGAAAATCCATTCCAGGATAGAACTATCCCTGAACAGTGTGTGCTCTATTTCCCTTTAGCTCTGTTTGCCTTAGAAGGCAATGCTTTCACCTCCTTTGTGTTGCAACAAGGGCTCAGGTCTACCCAAACTGGATGGGCTGTACTTTTCTGTTTATTTGGCCACCCGACTCTGGAATAGGCATTCCATTATGGGCACTAGTGTTTGAGTGTGCATACCATGCAGCCTACTTCAGAAGGACTTGGAAATATAGCAAGATGCCTTGTCTGAAGACAGAATATTGGCTCGTCTACCTCTTATTGTCAGCACTGACTGGCAGTGGTTTCAACCAGGAGTCTTTTCCAACCCACCCTGGACACACCAAGGGCTGCTTATTTACTTCAATTAAAGGGAAGTTTTCGTGTATGCATTGATGCAATAGAATGGATGTTCAAAACTTGAGGGATGTGAACACTGCAAAAAAAGTGTATGTGTGCATCTGCGTATATATATGGAGCTCTATATTGAGAGTTTTGTATTCATTTCTTCTGCTTTAGCTAATTCTCATAACTGTTTGAAAGCAGTCCGGCATAACACAGTCTGTTCCATTTGCCTTTAGCTCTGTATACTATAGAAGGCAATGCCTTGGGAGCCCCATGTAGGTTTCCATTCAAGTTTCGGAACAAATGGTATGCTCAATGCATAAGAGATGATGATAATCATGGACAACTTTGGTGTGGAACAACTGAAGATGTGGATAGAGACTCTTTAACTGGATATTGTCCAATAAAAGGTAAACAATTTCATCTCTCTGTGGTAGCTTATCTTAAAGTTTTAAGTGTCTATACGCTTATTGCATTTATAAATTTAAAATTTATTGTTGTAAATTGTTTTAAATGTTTGTTTTCCTTCTGGGATTGTACCCCCAAGTATGTTTTATAAGCTGGTCTCTGACCATAATAAATTATCTAGCAGGTAAACAATTAAAAAAGTTTTGTTGAAACCTTTACTTTGCCATCATATCTTTGATGCTTAGAGGAATGGTTCACCTATAAAGAGAAAAGAGAAGCTGTCTCTGTTGCCTCTGTTGTACAGATTGTGCAATTTAAGAAGAAAATGGAGGGTGGGGACCTCTCCCCTGTGAGTCAGAACAAAATGAATTGTCAGTAATGTCAGGCTACCCTACAGGATCAGGCCTGCCATTTTTCATTGGAAAGTGATGGTTATAAGGATGCAGCTCAGTTCAGGCCAGAATCGAAGTCTAGACCAGAGTTGGGGAGCTGTCAGGGATTAACCAGATGAGGAGGAGTGGGGGAGACCTCCACCCCAGCAGGCTTCCAGGCAGGAGGCAGATGAAGATAGTATGGACCCAGGGTCATGGTGGTTTGAGACAGGACACACCCCAGAAGAGGAAGCAAAGAGCTGGGAAATAATGGAGGGTGAGGAACAGGAGCAAGCTAGCAGGTACCCTAGTCCTGAACAGAGAGAGGACAGAAACAGTACAGCAGACAAATGACATCATGGCACTTGAAAGCTTGGTAGAGCTCCCTTCTTATCCTAGAACAAGACGCTCCCTTCCTGTCTCAGAGCAGAAAGCCAAACAGAGACAGAAAGATTCCTATGCCAGCCAGGAGGAGTCTGGGATGTAGGAAATCAGCGCCAAGGGAAACGGGTGGGCACCCTGGGCAACAGCTCAAGCTTAAGGGAGTACATTCCACAGCCTCCGTGTATTCTGTTTGATACTAATAAAAGGACTGAAAAGCCACTGTCTCTGCATATATGGATTTACTCAGCAGTTATCTCCATGAGCTGTGTGCCGGCTCCCTCGTGACAGGAGCTGCTGGATGCAGGATGCAGACAGATTTCATCTGGTCCCCTCCCAACATTCAGTGGGGAGCAGCTATGGGGGGAAGGGGTTTGGTATGGTGTAAAGCAGAGCTTTCCAAACTTCTAATGTTGGTGACACACTTTTTAGACATGCATCATTTCATGGCAGTAATTTAGTTTAGTAACCAGAAGTTAAACTACTGTATTTACTCAAATACAATGTGCATCTTTTTTGGCCAAATTATGTTGCAAAAAATAGGGTGTGCATTAGATTTAATGGTGCATTTACATTCTCCAGCAAATACTTTTTTGGTTTCAAGGTTTGCGTAAATGCAGTAAGCCATTTTTGCGTAAATGCAGTAAGCCATTTCCAGCCCCAGGAGCATTTACATGATACGCCTACTGACACACTAATGTGTTGTGACATACAGTTTGGAAAGCTCTGGTGTAAAGTGTGTAACTGCACATCTTTCCCCTGCTGCAAGAAGAAAGCAGAGGGCAAAATGTATTGGCAGACTTCTGTTCCTTGTAAACATGAATCTATGGATTTTTTCACTCATATACTGACAATTTTCAGGATGCAGTTGCATATAGAAGTTTATCTCTTTGCATAGCTCTGAAGTGGGACTTGCAGTTTACCAGCGCATTTACTTTATTTGTATTGTTTTTCTGGGATGACTGCAAGGGTTTTGATACATGGGTCGAAGGGGTCAGATTTGGGGAAGAAGGGAGGCCAGACTCCTAGCTTTAATTTTGAGAAGAAGTAAGTCAAATGGGCAGATGTGGATAAAGGGACTGTGGATATTGTCCAGTAAAGTTAAACCCATTCATTCAAATAAAATTCATTTACAGTGGTACCTCGGGTTAAGTACTTAATTCGTTCCGGAGGTCCGTTCTTAACCTGAAACTGTTCTTAACCTGAAGCACCACTTTAGCTAATGGGGCCTGCTGCTGCCACTACGCTGCCACCGCACAATTTCTGTTCTCATCCTGAAGCAAAGTTCTTAACCCGAGGTAATATTTCTGGGTTAGCGGAGTCTGTAGCCTGAAGCGTATGTAACCTGAAGCGTATGTAACCAGAGGTACCACTGTATTTATAATCTGCACTTTTATATATATCTTTTAAAAAATTCAATGGATGGTATAAGATAGGAGGCTTTCAGTTTGTCATCATAAATGAGCTGTTTAGAGGGATGCTTCTCCTACAAAGAGAAAAGGGAAGCAGTCATTATTTTCTCTGTTTTATAGATTGTGTAACTTAAGCAGAAAATGTGGGGCGACAGGACTTTCCCCTGTGGATCAGAACAAAATGGATCTCAATAATGTCAGGGCCTCCTACAGTATGAAGCCTGTACTTCTTCATTAGAAAGTGAGAGGGATAAGCATGTAGCTCACTTCAAAATCAAAGTCTACAGCCGAAGTAGGGTGCTAAATCCAGGGTGCAGCTAGATTTCATCTGGTCCCCTGGTCCCATACCAAACACCAGCTGTTCAGTGGGGAGTAGCTGAGAGGGAATGGGGTTCAGATATTGTACAAAGCATGCAGGTTCTTTCCTTGTGGTAAGAAGCCCAAAGCAGAGAAGGAATTTGAATGAGTGGAGCTCCTAAAATTAAATATATTCCTCCTTATTTGGGGAACGTGTATAATGGTATGTTAAAGGTGAATGTTTGTGCTTGGCTCTGGCTCTCATTTTGGAGTCTGTCCAGTGATGATTTGTGTTTTTATGGAGTGGGGTGTGACAAAGCAAAAGTGAGGTGAGCTCTGGGGTCAAAGGTGAATTTAGGGAAGCTCTACAGGTTCAGTCACACTGGGTGCACACTCTCAGGAGCTCTGCCAGGGATGCCACATGATTATTTAGTATGGATCGTGAAAGGAGGAGGTGGGGTAGAATTTTGGCATTGCCTAGGGTGCCATTGAAATTTGAGACCCCAAGGAACACCACTGCTGGGGTAGTACAGGCCACACATTATTTATTCTTGTTTTTATTTATTAAATTTGTATGCTGTGATGGCCTGATTGCAGTTCCAGGACCTGGGGGCAGGTATCCATGTTTCTCCCTTGCAGATATCCACACGGAATGCATGAATATGGGGCTTGAGAAGCCCTCTGATTATGGAGTGAGGTCCAGTGATGCTGCCCAAGTATCACATAAGCTTCTATGTTTCTCCATAATGTTTGAGGTATTCTTTTGATAAGTGGTATGTTAAGTCATCAAATGTATCTCACTTGTAGATTTAGCTTCACCATTGGTAATTTTATAATTTGATGTTAATGTTAACAATGCTTACAGATGATGATTTTTTCTGGACCAGAAACCATTGGACAGGGGATCTGTATCAGATCAATTCCTACTCAGCTCTAACATGGTACCAAGCAAGCAAAAGTTGCCAGCAACAGAATGCAGAATTATTGAGCATCACCGATTTACAAGAACAAGCATACCTGACAGGTAGGACATAACAAGGCATACCTGAAGAAGCAATTGGTGTCCTGTGATAATCTACTAATTAGTCAATACCATCTCAACTATAGACAGCAACTTCATAAACATTATATAAGAAGTAACCTCACCCCAGAGGAGTTTCGAACAATCCCCATACAGCTTATCTGTTATCTCAGGTTACCAAAGGATCTGGTAGTTCTTCTGTGTCTTTAACAACTGTATGAGGAACTGCATATAGGATTGTGTTGGTTGAAGATGTTGAAGCATTGTACCTGCATACTAGACAAAATGTTCCATCTAATTTCTGCCCTAGAAGCATAAAAATGAGTATGGTCATACCTTGGTTCTTGAATGGAATGCGTTCCAGGAGTCTATTCGAGTTCAAGAACCAAGGCACAGCTTCCAATTGGCTGCAGGAGCTTCCTGAAGCCACTCAGAAGCCACAGAAGCCATGCTGGAAGTTCGGCTTCCGAAAATCGTTCAAAAACCAGAACAATCACTTCCGGTTTTCGATCGTTTGGGACAGGAACGTTCGAGTTGCAAGGCGTTCGGCTTCCAAGGTTCCACTGTATTTCTTTCATTTTCTCATTGGCCCCTGCCTCCAGCTTCCTAACTATAAACCTCATGCTACATAATATCTGCTTACCTGGGGCTCCGGAGGAGGATGTTTGCCACACAATATGACTGCAGCTGGGCCCAGGAGGCCGCCATCTTCCTGCCCAGCCAGGGGAAGGGATGGCCATCTGGTACCCCCCCACCTCCGGCCGTGCTGTGGCCTAATTCAACCCAATACCAGTATCCTGTGTCCACTCTGTCAGCCCTCCCTACAGCAGCTGCAGACATCATGTGCCTGTGGCAGTGATTCAGTATGACTGATATTCTTTTCCTTGAATAGGATTAATAAATGATAAGAAAAATGACTACTGGATTGGATTGAACTCTTTCGATGTTGAGAGTGGGTGGCAGTGGATTGGCGATCGTCCTTTCAGATATTTAAACTGGGCTCCAGGTGAGTAAACATTGGCATGCCAACAACTAAATAAATACTGAAAGCCATCTCCATTTAGTATTCAGTCACATATGGTATTATTATTATTAGTAGTAGTAGTAGTAGTAGTAGTAGTAGTATTAAAACATTGTATTCTGCCCTATACCTTCAGGTCTCAGAGTGGCTCACAGGATAAAATCACAATATAAAAACACAGAATATATAATCAAAATAAATAGGGTAAATGCTTCAAGGGATTTACTGGCGCCTATAAGATCAAGAATGGATACTACCCAAAGGAATTCTCTGGTTCTCACCAATGCCCTGAAGTTTAGTTATCCATTGTCTCATGGAGAGTATTCTCATTCCGCCCCTCCCCCCCCCCCCCGTGTTGACAAATGTTCATTCTGGCGGCAGTCAGCAATGTTGCATTAACTACCTCTCCCCTCTTGGTACAATAACTTTAAGATATTCAAATAACAATATTAGAGGCTCCAAAACTTAGCCAATTATTACTTCTTCCCAGAATTTTCTGATTTTAGGACATATCCAAAAAATGTTACACAACCCAGCATTTTCTGCTTTAGGGCTCCAATAGGCATCATTCAATGTACCATATATCCAATTAAGACATAATAGTGTCTTAGGTACCAGCAGAAGAAGAAACACACATTTAAACACATACAGAGTTATTTTCCATTTCAATGTCAACCAAGCAATTATACTTAACAACATATTTGGGAGAAGAAAAGGCTAAGGAGTAAGCCCGACACAAATCTGGAGTCCCTAAGACAGTGGGATGGCACCCAGCGGCAGAGGAAGTGGGGGGCAGGGGGGCAGTTTACCCCGGGTGTCACCACTGAGGGGGGGTGACAAAATGCTAGGCGGCACTCACGGCGGTGCCTGCAGTGCACTCTCCTGGGAGTGACACGGTGGCTTGGGCACCCGCAGGCTCTGCGCTGCCCCAAATGGTCTGCCCACTACCTCCCCCTCAGCTGTTGGTCGGCTGAGTTGGAGGAGGCAGGCGGAGCATCCTGCTCCAGCTCGCCCTGCCCCACAAGCAGCTGATCAGCTTGCTGCGTCACTGATGGCATCTTATACACCTGCTTCCAGCAACTCCTGCAGCCAAACTAGTGTCAGACGTATTTCTCTGCTTCCTTTTGAACCACACTAGTAAGGCCAAGAGTGGGGTCTTGTCATCTGGGTAGTCCAGGACTTCCATACACACTGTCCAGGCTTGCACCACAAGGAGGTCATTTTGGTGCTGTTACTGCAGCTGTTTGAGTTCATCCCCAGAGGCGCACTTTATTGTCTCTCAAGACAGACAGATGTCAACAATAACACCACAAGCCTTACCCATTCCATAAAAGGGCTGTATATACATGCTTTAATAAATCAGTAAAGTGTATTGGTATTTAAAATCTTGTAAGCAACATCTTGAAATAAATAATAATTACAGTGTTGCTATGTTAGGACAAAGCAAAAAAATAGTTTTTCTCACTCTTTCTTAAAGGTAGCCCATCTCCAGAAACAGAAAACATCTGTGGATCAATGCAGTCTGAAAATGGCAAATGGCAGAATAAAAAGTGTCAAGATAACATTGGGTACATTTGCAAGAGAGAAAATTCTTCATTAGATACTTCTGTTATTTCTTCAGGTAGGATGCTGCACTGGGAATGAAGTTTACCTTTATATTGTTGTACCATAAGTTATGGAGTGTGCCAGTGTCCAATATTTCTTAAAGCTTTTCTCTAGTAATGGAGGTTTTGCTATTTGTAGCAGTGTATGCAATGTGAAGCATTTTATTGGACTCAGATGCTGGAGGATATTTTATCAGTAGCCAAGAATAAGTTATCTATCGGTAAAGATGTAAGGTGTGGTCTAAAAAGGCATATGTTACAGGAACCTGGACCACATATGGCGGTGCCTGAGTAGATTTCCATGGGATGGATATAATCTAGAATTCAATCATGAAAAAAGATGGGAATTATAGAAAAGAAAGAAATATATTGGAACTCCTGTACAAAGCTCAAACAGTCTTCCCCCTACACCTAACTTTGTGATTATTACATTTTTGTGTAAACCTTTGTGATCCTTATGAATGTGGTATATAATTATTATCAGTCAAAACAAAAATAATTCCTTCCAGTAGCACCTTAAAGACCAACTAAGTCAGTTCTTGGTATGAGCTTTCGTGTGCACACGAAAGCTCATACCAAGAACTGACTTAGTTGGTCTTTAAGGTGCTACTGGAAGGAATTGTTTTTGTTTTGACTATGGCAGACCAACACGGCTACCTATCTGTAATTATCAGTCAAGTCATTGAAAAGCTGTGAGTTGTGTGCAAAGAACTGTGATGGTGGTGTGGGCGATTCCTCCGCACAGGGCACTGAGCCAAGGGGGAACAAAATAAATAAATAAGTAAATAAGGAATGAATGAATGTGAAAATAAGAAATATTGGGGAATGCCAATTTTTGTCCTCGCTCAGGGTGCCATATTCCCAAAGCCTGCCTCTGAGGAAACCATCTGCTAGGACTGCTGAGAATATATGATTGCAAGTTTATGCTATGCTATAAAAGTTTATATGTTCTATGACATTTCCTTGTGCTCCTGCTTGCTCAAGATCTTGTGCAAGTGGAAGGATGTCTTCAGATTTAATTTCACAATTTCCTGCAGTAAAGGGTGGACTCCTCAGATGGCCTGCCACTTCCACTCACTACACTCGGCTGAGCTGTGCAAATTCATAAAACATGCCTCACAGGGGGAGAGTAACCCCACTTCCCAGTCCCACCTCAGATCTTGTAGACTTGGCTCAAGTCTTGTAGACTTGGCTCACCACCATTTTGTTACCTCAACTGGGTTTTGAAGTGGTTGCAGAAGGGGGGAGGGTCTTACCAGAAGCCTCTTCCTCAGAAGCTTTGACCACTTGTGGTGGTGCATCCTCTGCGGGTGCAATTATTTTCAACACTGAGCAGGACTTTGAAGTACAGCTAATGATAGTGCTTTCTCGTGACCTGAGGCAAACCTAGGACCTGTTCAACAACTTTCCTGGGATGAGGGAGCCCCATGTTGCCAGGGTTAAGTCTGGTAGACCCCAGTAAAGGGGCTATGTGAAGTCCCCTTCTGCATCATACATGACGTTTGTCTCAGTCCCAAATTCTGTCTGGATTAATTGACAATGCATAATTTCTAAGGACCGTGTGTATATGTGTGTGAGAGAGCAGGTTGCGTAGCAGTTAAGGCACTGGGTAGGATCCATAGTAATTAATCAAAAGGGGTGCTGTTCTTTGGGTTTGCCTTCCAGGAAATTGGGGTACCCTGTTAAGGGTATCCTAAGAGAGGTGCTCATAAGCCCAGATGGGGGTTGAGGACCATAGCACTCCCCTAGGTGGCGATTCTGATGGGTTGCTCCTATTTGGCGTAAGTCATAGGGCATTCCTATCTCAGAATTGACCCCATCGCCAGCAGTCAGCAGACCAGCTGACTGAACAGAGAATCACCTAATGCCTGAGCCAAATTCATTTACATCTGTAATCAATAAAGTTGTGGCCTGTTTTGATCCAAGGACATAGCCCTGGTTGCTTTTTTTAAAAAAAAAAAATCATGTATGCAAGGCACCAGGCAGTGAGCTCAGTGTACCTGAGCTTGCAGTTGTTTTTTTTTTAAGGAAATCCATCCAGTCATGCTATCTTAAATATGATTTTTTCTCTTTTTAGGCCGGTCAAAGCCTATTAAATGTTCAGATGGCTGGGCTCCATATGAAGGCCACTGTTACCGCCTTTACAGACACCTCAAGACATGGCCGCAGGCACTATCATCCTGTCGAAAGGAAGGTGGAGACTTAATAAGTATACACAACATTGAAGAACACAGCTTCATCATTTCTCAGCTAGGCTACCGTAAGTATATCCAGAAAGTTCTGTTCTCCTGGTATCCAAGATATATGTGAGATAAAGGGGAAGAGAGTTTTTGAAGATTCAGGACAGATAGAAAAAAGGACTTCTTCAGGCCACTCAGAGTTAATTATGAAACTCGCTCCCAAAGGAGGCAGTGATGGCCACCAACTTGGATGGTTTTAAAAGAGGATTAAACAAATTCGTGGGAAAGAAGGCTATTGATGGCTACGAGCCACGATGGCTATTCTCTGCCTCCACAGTTGGAGGTAGCAATGCTTCTGAATACCAGTTGCTGGAAGCCACAGGAGGGGAGAGTTTGCTCTTGTGCTCAAATCCTGCTTGCTGGTTTCCCAGAGGCATCTTGTTGGCCACTGTGAAAACAGGATGCTGGACTAGATGGACCAGCAGGCTCTTCTTATGTTTTGTTGTTGCCACATGCTGGAATGGAAAGTTATTGGGACCCCTTCCCTGATTAAAAATATTTTGGAGGGATTGTCTGTTGTTGTTGTTGTTGTTGTTGTGCTGATGATGATGAATATGGGACACAAAAATGTCAAATGTGAGATATGGCACTGACTATTACAGCCTTCCTCAGCCTGGTTCCATCCTGATGTTTTGAACTACAAACCCTATACATTTCAGCATAACCAATGGGCAGGGATGATGGGAGTCGTATTCCAAAACATTGGAGGGTACCAGGTTAGTGAAGATGCTACTGCATCTGTAATACTGCATTATGTGACTGACACTCCAAAATAAACTTTTTGGCTTGCCCGGGGGGGAGGGAGAGAATTTAGGCCTGGGCTCTCCGTCTAGCTTTTGGGGCTCTCCGTAGGCGACACACACTGGATGTGTTCAACATCCACCACAAGAGCTTTTGCTTTGCTGGTAATGGCTCTTGCTTGCCTAGATGGAGAAGACAGTATGGCTGCAAGGGTCACTCACCTAAAATTCAGGGTGGGTGGCAGTTGCAGTCCTGGCACATCTCCCCAGGAGCAGAAAAGATCATTTTGCCCTCACAGCTGGCCATTGGAATATTCCTCAGCCAGCTGCGCGGGATGATGGGATTGTCTGTCAAAATTCTAAATATTCTGGGCCAATCAAGACCCTGGAGGGGTGGTTTGAGCAGCAGACCCGAGTACTAGTCTTCACTCTGGTCCACCTCTGGAAAATTAAAAGCCTGCTGAGCACTGGACTGTCAGCGCAGTCAGCAGAAGAAAATAGCCTTCCCACCAACCCTATATACTGTTCCTTGGGCACCTCGTTTTGAAGACTTTGCTGTGGTTCAAAATGGTCGCTGTATTAGGGACTGGGAAGGAATTTACCAGCAAAAAAATTTGGCCTGTTTGGGGTTTCTGTCTTCCTAATAGTAATCATCACATCTTTCAGCAGATAAGGTATTGGGTGGAATCTTTAGTCTGTCTTTGTGTGCAGGCTGACATGGTGGACCACCCCGACCACAAGCAGGGTATCTCAGGGTATCCTGGAAAAGTGGTCAGAATCAAAGTTCTGTCCTGAAGCCAAGTGGGGAGCAGCTGGGCTTCCAATTGCAGCCCAGGGCAGGCCACCTTAGTTGACCCACATCTTGAGGTGGCCCTTAACCTCAGGCATGACCCTGCCCTAACTTCAGCCTTCTCCTAGCCAATACACAGCCAGTGCCTAAGCCTGCCTACATCTGTAATCAATAAAGTTCTGGCTAATTTTTAACCCCCCAAAGTTGTTGTGGCATCTTTGTTCCTCCTGCCATCACTTGCCGCTACCTTCCACAGGGGGGCTCACTGCACATGGGTGTGCAAAACCCCATAAGTTATGTGTGACTGAAATGTAGCATTGCACCACCCACTCGTGTTTTTGGCCCAACCCACAACTGGCAATGCTCCTCGAAAGATATTCTGGATCTCTGGCTGAAAATGGTTCCCCTCCACTGAGGGGACATTAACGTGTCCAACTGGGTGCTAATTCCCCATTTGTACCCCACAGAGCTGTGTAGCACAGGATCCTGTTCCACGCCCGAGTTCTTTGTAACTAAAGTCACGGAGTAAATAATATGATGAATTTGTGTTCTTAGAGCCGGAGGATAGTCTATGGATAGGACTGAATGACCGGAAGACTCAGATGTATTTTGAATGGAGTGATGGATCTACAGTGAGACTCACCAAGTGGCAGAAAGGAAAACCCACACACATAAATGATGTGCAAAACGACTGCGTATTCATGAATGGGGAGGTAAAAATAAGGAATGCTAATAGAGATGTATTTCCCTTGGATTCGTCTTTGTGTGAAAGACCAAACAAATATACTGACATCCAATCTGACACTCCCACAGCTGTGCTAGTGCACACCAAACTTTCCTACACTGTCCTTGTACTGTCCAGGTAAGCAGCATAATTGGTGTAAGCTGGGTGACTCCACAAGACCCTCCCCACCATGCCAGCTGCTCTTGTTGAAAGCTAATTGTATACATTGCAATTCTAGGAGAACTAGGGGTGTAAGGAGACAGTGATTTGCATCCCATCCATTGTTAGTCATAATTAGCACTGTTTCCATACCACTACATGAAAAATGATCTTCTTGAGAATCTCGCCTTCTTTCTTTTTCTTTTTGAAAGAGGAATCTTCTAGCAGATATGATTGTGCCATCACTCTGGTGCTGATGCTTCTGGGCATCACTAAGAGTACCTTCCCATAATTAGAAAAATTAAAATAAATTACACAATTAGTAAAAATAAATCAAAGAATACATTTTGCAAAGTAAAATAATATGCATGATCTGCAAACAAACCTAAACAATGTATTTTTAAAGACAAGATAATAGAAATCTGAATTTTATATTTGAAACGTCTACAAAGGTGGGAATTGGGCCACCTCACCTTGAGTTCTCCAATTGGGATAGAAATATATTTTCAAATGCAACCAATTTTTTGCAGGCTGAAACCTGACTTTGTTTATTGTTAACAGGCTTGAAATAAATCTCTCTCTAATCCTTTTTTCTTGGTATTATTGGTATAGGCCAGGGGTGGAGTGCCATTAGCTCGTTATCTGCACCACCACTCACAGTCTCACAACTTATTCTTTTTTCTCAGTATAGAAATGCATTATTGTAGAGGCTGTAGAATTCAGAGCAGTGCACATGTAATGGGCGTTTTGTGCAGCTGTCCCCCTTGTGCAACAATAGAAAACTTTGCATCAAGAAAATGAGAAAGTGTAAAGATAGTCTACCCTCCTTCATTGAGATACACATTTCTTCCCCTTTCCATCTCCAGAATGGATACTGGGCAGATAATTTTTGTGAAGAGGAACTTGGTTACATCTGTAAAAGAGCATCTTTGGCAATTATTTCTGAAGAACCTGAAATTGCTGATCCAAATTGCCAAAAAGTAAGTATAAAGTCAACCACGTTGTAGTTTAAAAAGTTAAATAAGCATATATGCCATCCATTTCTATTCTTAATATTCTATTCTATAAGATTCTAGTCTATAGGATTTGTTGCCCATTGATGCAGAGGCACCTCTAGCCTTGAGATGAGCTGTACAATTTCTCTCTCCCACATACACACCAATTGCTTGCCCTTCCTCAACCGCATTCTCCCATCTTCAGCAACTACAACACCATTCCTCACTTCTTTTATTTTTTTACTGCTAGCAATGGGAAGATCTAGACTGTTGTCCTAGAGGGTTTTCTGTTACTTAAATTTCTCTTTCTCTAGTACTTAAGGTAGCAAACAATGATAAATAAAGCAAAATAAAGTAAACTTGGGAGTCCAGCATCACTGCTAAAAATGTATTAAACCTTGCCAGGTGGTGAAAAGGCCAAAGAGAATCAATGTGTTTTGCACACCGTCTGGACGGCAAATAAATAAAAGCAAATTCAGATCTCAGGGAGGAATTTGCAGTGCCTTGGGGCAAATTTTTCAAAGGCCCTGCTCCTCATGAGGGCAGTTCCATCAGATACGCATTATACCATCCTCCCACTGCCCATAACAGGAAGAGACATTCTTATAAATCTGTGCTGGTCTCCAAGGTGTCAAATGCTAAGCTTAATCAAATTTACTTGGAACCAAGGAAGCTTCACTTCTGGATTATAGCCAGTAACCACACTTCAAATTGAGCCCTCATGTGCTTATGGAAGTGTGTGTTCTTTGGGGTTGTCATAGAATCATAGAATTGTACAGTTGGAAGGGACCCAAATGGTCATCTAGCCAACTCCCTGTAATGCAGGAATCTCAACTAAAGCATCCATGACAGATTGCCATCCAGCCTCTGCTTAAAAACCTTCAATGAAGGATAGTCCACCATCTCTCAAGGGAGCCCACTGTCTAACAGCTCTTACTGTCAGACATTTTTCCTGATCTCCATTCTTGTAATCAGAATACAAGTCTTGCCCTCCAGAGCAGGAGAAAACAAGCTTGCCCATCTTCCATGTGACAGCCCTTTAGATATTTGAGGATGGCTATCGTATTTCCTCTTTCCCTGCCTAAAAATACCCAGCTCCCTCAACCATTCCTCATAAGGCTTGGTTTCCAGACCCTTGATCATCTTGGTCACCCTCCTCTGCACACATTCCAGCTGGCCAATATGCTTCTCAAATTGTGGTGCCCAGAATTGGACAGAGGATTCCAAGTGTGGTCTGACCAAGGCAGAATAGAGCAGTTCTGTAAATTCCTTTTATCTGGACACTATACTTCTGTTGATGCAACCTAGAATAGCATTAGCTTATTTCTTTTCTTTTCTTTTCTTTTCTTTTCTTTTCTTTTTCTTTCTTTCTTTCTTTTTGCTGTATCACATTGTTGACTCATGTTAAGCTTGTAGTCTACTACAATCCAAGTGTCCCCTGTCTTATATTGGTGCAGCTGGTTCTTTCTGCCTAAGTGCAGAACCTTACATTTGTCCCTAGTGAATTCCACACAAAACGTTTTGCGATTCAGATAACGCCCTGCGTGCATTTGAAGATCCTCTATTGAATACATGGAGCATTTCCTGAGTCAGAGAAAAGTATTGGACAAGGGAACCTTATGCATATGCCTTGGAGCCTCTATGTGTACATTCAAGGCTCTTTATCAGTCTTTCATTGTTAAAGTATATAGTTAGTTATATATCAGGATTGTTCCGTTTTCACTTTTTGGTTTCACACTACTGCAATTTCCAAAAGGGCAAAAAATAATAAAGATTGTCACATTGGCTGGGGTAGCAAATTACTGGCAACAATGCTGAAGGTCTCTGATTCATTGACCTATCCAATAAAAAAGAAGCACTGCGAGTTCGTGCACTGTTAGGGGTGATGACATCATTGTCCCTGGCAACATATAGGAGAACTCTGTATAAGTTCTATGATGTCTAGTGGTGGATGTGATTCTCATCTCAGTAAATGTTCAGCAGCACCATTAAAATAAACGCAATGTCATGATAAACAGGAGTGGGGAGAGAGGGCATCCTTGTCTTGTCCCTTTTTCAATTCTGAATGTATTTGTATTATTTATAATCAATTTAGCAAATTGGTTCTTGTATATTGCCTCATAAAGCCTGTTTATCATGGCTTTAGAGGTAATAATGAATAAAATAAGAACAACACCAGAGATACAAGGGATTAAGGTAGGAATAAAGGAATATAAATTAGAAGCTTATGCGGACGACTTGATGCTGTCTTTGGAAGAACCACAAAAAAGTCTCAACAAAACACTGGAATTACTAGAAGAATATGGTAACCTATCTGGCTTCAAATTGAATAGATTAAAGACAAAAATGATGACTAAAAATCTGGGAAAGGAAGAAAGAGAAAAATTAGAAAAACAATACGGAATTAAGATCACGAAGAAAATAAAATATTTGGGAATCTGGATTACTCCAAGAAATATAAATTTAATTCAGGACAATTACTCAACAACGTGGAGGGAAATTAAAAAAGATTTGGATGTCTGGAACAGAGTTAAACTCTCGTGGATAGGAAGAATGGAGGCTATAAAAATGAATATACTCCCAAGAATGTTGTTTCTGTTCCAAAACATACCAGTTCTTAAAGGCTCCAAAATATTCAAAGATTGGCAAAAAACACTCTCGAAATTTATTTGGAATGGGAGAAGGCCAAGGATTAAATATAAATTACTTACGGATCGAAAGGAAAGAGGGGGGTTTTCGGTCCCGAATTTAAAATTGTATTTCGAAGCCGCCTGCCTTTGTTGGACCAAAGACTGGATAACTTTGGAAAATACAGACTTATTAGATTTAGAAGGATTCAAAAGGTACGGCTGGCACACTTACTTATGGCCAAATAAAGAAAAAATACACAAAGATTTCACAAGTCACATTATTAGAGGCCCATTATATGATGTTTGGGAGAGAAACAAAAAAATGTTGGAATGGAAAACACCGTGGTGGTTGTCCCCAATAGATATTTCAACAATTAAAAAAATAAATATGGAAGGACAGAGATTGACTTACGAAGACTTACTGACGAGATCCGAAGGCGGCTGGATATTAAGACCATATGAAGAACTGAAAGGAAATCTAACAGGCTGGCTACAATATCATCAAATAAATGCAAGATGGACGGAAGATAAAAAAGTAGGAATAAATGAAAAGAAGTCCAAATTCCAAATAGAAATAATAGAGAGTAAAACCAAGCTGTTGTCCAAAATGTATGATATACTATTGGAGTGGGACACTAAAGATGAGGAAATCAAGGAGGTTATGGTAAAATGGGCAATGGACCTAGGGCATAATATAGAATACGAAAAATGGTCAAAATTATGGAAAAATGGAATAAAATTTACGGCGAGCGTCACAATAAGAGAAAATGTACAAAAGATGATGTATAGGTGGTATATAACACCAGCTAAGTTAAATAAGATGTATAAGACGGGTAATAAGGCCTGCTGGAAGTGTAAAACAAAAGAAGGCAATTTTTTCCACATGTGGTGGACGTGTGAGGAGGTGAAGAAATTTTGGAATTTAATTTATAACGAGTTAAAAAAAATATTTAAATACACCTTCGTAAAAAGACCAGAAGCCTTCTTATTAGGAATTATTGGCGATGAAATAAGAAAAGAAGATAAAACCTTATTCCAATATTCGACAGCAGCGGCCAGAATACTAATTGCACAAAATTGGAAAAGTACAAATATACCAACAGTGAGGGAGTGGCAAGCCAAACTATTTGAATTTGTTGAATTAGCTAAAATGACCCAAAAAATTAGAAACCAAAGAAATACAAAGTTTATTGATGATTGGAATAAATTTATGACTTATACAGAAAGAAATTATAAAAACTTAACAACTATAGCAGGCCTATTATAAAACTTACGATGTTTTATAACCAGTAACAATACCAGCTGTAGAAAAGGGAGTCTCTAAGTAAGAAACCCGAATCCAGCAGGGAAGGAAGTCAACTTGTATGTCGGAAATGTCTATTGGCATTTCTCTTGTTTCCTGGTTTTTTGGTGTGTTTTTTTGTATGTTGTGTTTCTTTTTTATCTTATATTTTTTGTGCCTTATTGAGATTTTTGTTTTTCTCTTTTCTGGGTGTATGTGTTTTTTGGTTTTACTTTTTTTGTTTTGCTGTCTTTTGTAATGTTATTTGTTAGCTGTAAAGAAAACTCAATAAAAAAGATTTAAAAAAATAAAAATAAACGCAATGTCTCCATCCTGGTAATATTGTGGTAACATATGGTTGTTGGTTCTTCTATGTCAACAGGGCTGGAGAAGGCATGGTTTCTACTGTTACTTAATTGAACAAACATCTGCAACATTTTCAGAAGCAAAGACATCATGTGCAGCAAATCACGGAACTTTGACTTCTGTGGAAAACAGGTATCAAAACTAAATGGTCTTGCTGTTTGGAGGGCATATACTGTATTCCTTTCTTCTTCCCTTTGCTGGACATGAAAGAGAAATGATTACTTTTCTTGTGAGACATGAAAGATAAATGATTACTTTTCTATGGGTTGTTTCCAGCTAAGGTTTGCTCACATTAAACCTGCTGATGGACATAAATTATCCATGCTCATTAATTTCAATGGGTCTACTCTATTGTGAACAGGACTAACAACCATATGTGTTTTATGTGAGTGAAATGTGTAATTGCTATATTTCTTTGTCACATAATGAATATTAAGATTTGACCTGTAGCCTGTGACTAAGCTACTTTGTTGAATTAGCTGCTCTGTGTTTCTTGTGAATTTCCTACTTGATTTGCAATCTGTGGCTTGCCTCACTTTCCTGAAACTTCTGCACTGCATGGACCTTGCACTCCTTGTCACTGATTTCATTACATGCAACTCCCAGTTTACACGGGGCACTGTTTGTCTAAGTGAAATTATATATATTTGAAACACCACTGAAAAAGCCTGCTAACACCTCATTCTCCTCTACCCCTACCCTGTTCTGCCCATTTTTGTATGGGGTTTGGGTCACTTCCAGGTTCAGCGTGATGCATGCATGCACAGTCACACGCATATTGGCTGTGCCTATAATGACCGCTCCCCGCTTAAAACGGGGGGCGCCCTTTGCATGGGCACGTGCAGCCCCTAGATCTGGAGCGGCTCCAACAGCATAGGCTTGGCTTTGCCTTCCCTCAGGTGGGATACCTGAAGGTCTCCGCCTACCTCAGTCAGTTGTCCAATCCCACCTGGGGGAAGCGTTGCCAAGGAGACCAGGCCAGGTAGGGGAGGGATTACCTGCCCACACAATAGAGGGAGGATCTTACCTGGGAATCCTCACTTCGCTCCAGAGCTTCTCCCACCCTACCCACCCTCAGTTAATGTCTTATTTTGCAGGTTAACTTTTCTTCACAGGTATGCGGGCGCTGCTACGTTAAGGTCGCTGTTAAAGGGCCGGAAAGGAATTTCCCTGCATTGGCAGGTTTCGCCTTTCCCGTAGCAAAACGTCACAACTTTGGTGGTATCAGGCCTTGGGCGGAATCCTTTAGTCCATCTTCCCCTTTGTGGCGGCGATACCAGGGATCCCCGTTAAAGGGGTTTTCTGAAGGGAGGCTTTGACCGTACGCCGAAAGGTCGTCATTGCTCTCCCCTGCGGCGGCGGCGTTATGAGGGCAGCTATCTCTGCTTGAACATATGTTCTCCAGAGCCGGCCCATCCCCCCCCCACACACACACTGGATAACCCTGATGCTCCCTAGGTCCCCGGCTAGAATTCCTTATAAAATCCCTAATCCTATATGTATGTTACACAAGTCGCCTAATGTGCAGCCTGGGCTGAGATTCTTCTGCTTCAGTTATTTGCCTGGATGCACTTGTATTTTTTTGTTTTTCACTTGTAAAATTGCTGTAGACTGAATTGTATAGATAGATGCAACATGCAGGTATATTGCTTAGTGATAGTGGATCTATTGGTTTAGACACATCCCTTTCTCCACTGTGGCCTGTCCATTATCCTGCTAGGCTCTGTACTTCAACAGGAAGAGAACTGTCCTGTGGTAGGCCATCAGTTTAGTTTTAAAATATAGGAAATTTAAAATAATTCGAAAGAATTGATTACATATTCTTCTCCACAGATATGAACAGGCCTTCCTGACTAGTCTAGTTGGACTTCGTTCTGAAAAATATTTCTGGATCGGCCTTTCAGATGTAGAGCAACCAGGGACATTCAACTGGACAAATGGAGACGGTGTTCTGTTCACCCACTGGAACTCAGGAATGCCTGGTAGGTATTGCCTGAAGTCCACCAGGAATGGTATTTCACAAAGGCTTTCTCCAATTGTTTTGAATATCTGTGAAGAACAAGGCTCAACTGAACTTTTCTTGTACTTCCAAAAGGGCAACAACCCGGCTGTGTTGCCATGAGAACTGGGACTGCAGCTGGATTGTGGGATGTTGTGAACTGTGAGGAGAAGGCAGCCTTCATCTGCAAACAATGGGCAGAAGGTGTAACAACAACTCCTGCTCCCAAACCAACTCCTCTGCCTGCATGTCCAAATGAATGGCATCCAAGCAGTACTAGACCTGTGTGTTTTAAGGTAGGTATACTGTTTCTTGATGACGCACGTGGCTCTGTGGTCTAAACCACAGAGCCTAGGGCTTGCCAATCAGAAGGTTGGTGGTTCGAATCCCCACGACGGGGTGAGCTCCCATTGTTGGGCCCCAGCTTCTGCCCACCTAGCAGTTCGAAAGCATGCTAAAGTGCAAGTAGATAAATAGGCACCGCTCTGGCGGGAAGGTAAATGGCATTTCTGTGCACTGTTCTGATTCACCACATGACCCGGAAGCTGTCTGCGGACAAACGCCGGCTCCCTCGGCCTATAGACCGAGATGAGCGCCTCAATCCCTGAGTCGTCTGCGACTGGACCTAACGGTCAAGGGTACCTTTACCTTTATACCATTTCTTGAGTCAGTTTCAGTGCCAGTTCTTGCTTGTTTCAAAACAAGGATGGATACATATTTCAGTATGTCTGTTTTAATTTCAGTGTTACTGCTCAGTGCAGGTTTTTTATCGTTACTCTTTTTATAGTGGGGTTTGGTTCCATGATTTATTTGAACTGCCAATATTCAATTGCTTATTAAATGTTTTATAGATGGGGAGGATGGAAGGTAGATCTTTGGTAGGTTTGCAGTAGATCAAAATGGACTTCCAGAACTGGCATTAGAGCAGAAGAAGCAACCTTCTGACCTTCTGTAGAAGAAAGACTGTGCTTGTGCAGTTTATCCAGGACTTTCAGATGGAAACACAGAGAGATTTATGCTTCCCTGTGTTACCTGCTTTCTCAAGAACCACTAGTCTGGGAGTTCCTTGTGCAAAGGCAGGAGGAAGGGCAGCTGGTGGGAGGGACAAAATGTTGGGAGGAAAGTTCAAACTGGCATCAGTGGGAGCCTCCTGCACAAAGCTATTTCTGTACATTTTAAAAACATGTACAATTATGCCATGTCTATTTTGGTCATTAGCCACTATTGTTAAATGCCAAATAGGTGTTCATGCAAACCACACAAATCTCACTGTGAATGAATTTTGCAAGATTTGTTTATTACCTATATGCAATTGTATTTATATGCATTTAGGCCTATTACAAAGAAGTAAAGAACAGGAAATCTTGGTTCGAAGCACAAGATTTTTGTAGAGCAATTGGAGGAGACCTAGCTTCTATTCACAGTGAAAACGAAAAAGATGTTATAATGGAATTGTGAGTTTCATTAAATGGTTTTTCCTTCACTTTGTCTCAGTATCAAAAAGGGTTGGGGAAGACATTTGCAATTTTTTTCTTGTGAACCTCCCAACTGACATTTCCTGAACCAAGGTGCGAACCCAAACACCTCTCTCCTCTGAAATGCATGTACTAAAATGGCCTGCCTCTCACTCACTTCCCTCATGCCCATCTCTCTCTTTGCCCAGGTTCTGTAGCTGCAGTTTGTGTGTGACTGTCTTACAATGCAGTTGTACCTTGGAAGTCGAACGGAATCCATTCCGGAAGTCCGTTCAACTTCCACAACGTTCGGAAACCAAAGTGCGGCTTCTGATTGGCTGCAGGAAGCTCCTACAGCCAGTCAGAAGCTGCAGAAGCCCCGTCAGAAGTTTGGCTTCCTAAGCCGACTGGCCAAAATATTGGGAATTGCTAGAAAAAGATGGAAATAATTGGAAATTGCAGAGTATGGAGAAAATGAAGGATAAAGTGCGAGACTGGTTACATTACGCTCAGATTAAAGAAGTTTTTAAAAATGACAAAAAGTTAGG
Organism: Podarcis melisellensis; assembly: GCF_964234715.1. NCBI lineage: Eukaryota > Metazoa > Chordata > Lepidosauria > Squamata > Lacertidae > Podarcis > Podarcis melisellensis. The sequence continues at coordinate 36,888,948 of NC_138544.1, forward strand.
GTTCCAGGTGGAGAAATCGAAGTTGGAAACAGAATTGTTAGAACCTAAGACTAAGGTACTTTCAAGAATGTATAACTTGCTGTTGAAATGGAACACACAAGACGAAATGGTTAAATCGGCTATGATAAAATGGGCACAGGATATTGGGCATAACATTATGTTTGAAGACTGGGAAAGGTTGTGGACCACTGGGCTGAACTTTACTGCATGTAATGCTTTGAAGGAAAATGTAATGAAAATGATATACAGATGGTACATGACCCCAGTTAAACTTGCCAAAATATACCATTTGTCTGATAATAAATGCTGGAAATGTAAAGAAAATGAAGGAACATTCTTTCACCTCTGGTGGACCTGCCCTAAAGTGAAGGCCTTCTGGGAAATGATATATAATGAGTTGAAAAAGGTATTTAAGTATACCTTCACTAAGAAACCAGAGGCCTTCCTTCTGGGTATTGTCGGCCAGAAGGTGCTAAAGAAGGACAGAACATTCTTTATGTATGCAACAGGAAGCTCCTACAGCCAGTCAGAAGCTGCAGAAGCCCCGTCAGAAGTTTGGCTTCCTAAAATGGTTTGCAAACCGGAACAGTCACTTCTGGGTTTGTGGCATTCGGGAGCCAAAACATTCGAGAACTAAGCTGTTTGAAAAACCAAGGTACGATTGTAAAGGAAACACAACTTGCTATATGGTAACTTTTCCTACTGCCCCACACTTTCCAAGAGCACCTCCTGTTTCCATAAATGAACCATATGCATAGGGTTGGGTGCATGTCCAGAACAATATGAGGATAGAGTTTAGCATGTAAATATGAAGCTAAAATGCAGGTTTTCCAGCTGTTTGGTGATGGAGATGGTTTGGACAGCAGTATCGCCTTTCCCATAAGTCCCTATTTTCTTTTTTAAATAAAGGATTTGTAAATTTAGCTTGAAAAAGAAAGAAAAAAAGATGGCAGTGAGAGTGAGGCTCACTTGTAGGGTGATGGTTATGTGGGTGGACAAGCAGCATGGCTCTGCTTGGCTGGGGTGCTCCGGCATTGTCAGTGGCTTGCCCACCCTGGGCATGAACAACTCACGCTATGCCACTGCTTTCAGTCTCCACTTTGTCAAGCTTTACTAAAAGTAAGAGCTCATGCTGGCTCCTCCCATATTTCATATTATCTCACCACTTCTTGAACATTCATCCCAGTGACCAGCAGCTGAGAGCTACCGATTTTCCTAGAAGAAACTACATTGTCACATAGTTAGCTTTGTTCTGAGGGAGGCTTCTGGGAAGCAAAGGGAGAAAGTTTTAACAAATGTATAAATGAACTCATGGGCCGCAGAGGACTAGGGACACCTGGATTATAATGTGGTCACCTATACAGAACCAATAACTTAGTTTGAAATCCAGGTGTGCTTAAGAATTGACCATGTGAGCAGAAGTTAGACACACACACAGTTCCTGCTCCAAACAGTACACCCGCTCCAGAAATCTGATACTGTACCAAAAATTAAATGTATGAACTGGTGATAGATTCATTTATGCTATTTTTCTAAAGAATATTAAGCTAGTCGCAATACAGACAACTTCCCATTTGCACGCATTGCTGCAAACCCGTAAGTGGCACGACAAAGCACAAAAACAGCTCCAAAGAGTGCAAAAAATGACACAGCCTTTGCATTGACCTTTGCAGCCTTTGCATTGACCTTTGAGGCCAGTAGAGAGTTGGAGTTTGAGAATGGAGGTTTGGAGGGAGCAATTGTGGCAGAGTTCAGTGGTCTGCTATTTTTATTTTAAAAAAGGTTCCCAGAGGTTTTGGAGGGTGTTTACAGGCTTTTTCAATGGTGTTCAATAACATGGTTTTACTTAAAGGTATGGTGCCTTGGAATGTATCCCTTGTGTAAATGGGGAGTGGTCTGTACCATGAAGTTTAAAACACCAACTATATCTACATCCATACTCTGTTTGCAATTTTCTGATCTCTGTATATTTATTGTTATATATTTTAGAATTAGGAAAAAATATGGTTATTATTGGACTGGTTTCAGTGAGTTGGCACCCAATAAAGGATATACTTGGAGTGATGGATCTCCTGTAAGTAAATGACCTCTTACTCTCCAACTGAACATTGACAGATCCCATAGCAGTGTTTTCGATTTTAAGTCACTGGAAATTTCAGTTTTTATAAACATGATTTGCTTGTAATCTCATTTTTAGATTCAACATTTACGGCAGTTACTACAGAGCAGTGGCGGAGCTTCATGCTCCAGCAATGGGGGGTGGAGAGCAGACGGGGCGTGGCTGGCTGACATCCTGGGGGCATGGCATGCGTCCCAGGAGCATGGTGCACTGCCCAGAGGAGCGTGGCATGCATCCTGGGGCCGTGGCATGCCGCCTGCGGGGTGCAGCGCCCAGCACGGGTCAGGTGGGCACCCCACCAGGATCGCGCTGCTGGGGGTAATGCGCTCCCACTGCCCCCTCTTCTTCCACCAGTGCTGAAGAGTTGCTGCTTGTCTGGTTGGATTAGATTTGTTTTTATATGTTTAAATGAACATTTTTTATTTCAAAAACAAGGATACTGGAGCAGGAGAGCACACGTTGACTGCCTGGTTTATGTTGTTTTGAGTATGTGGGCAGGTAGGCGGCATTCCTGGAACCAACAAGCATTAAAATCTAAGCAATGATTCAGATTCCTGGAACAGCCAGGCTAGCTTCTTGGTAAGGTAACTGGCCATCCCAGTAACAAAGGAAGTGGTTTGGCATTAGAGGGAAAATGGGTGGGGGCCCCTCCCTCAACTCGCTTGTAGTTAGAAAGCCAAAGGCATGGGCCACAGGGCCAGTCATCTAGATAACTTACAGTGACCTGAACTGATTCTTTATAATAACCTATAGGATCAACACACTATTAATAAACAAATGACAGCCCATCTCTCTTTCTACATATGCACATGCACACATTTGTACAAATCTTTCAAAGACTGCAACATAAGTCTGTCTCCTTTTCTGTATATTACTGCTAAAGCTTTTTTTTTTTTTTTAGAAAGAGTAAGAAATCTTTATTCCCACTGTAGGTAGACTTTGAAAGGAATTTTCATCTTAGTGATCGTTACCATGAAGACACGGGATGCAGAGCCATGTATGTCTATAGTTCGTGGCAGAGTTCTGACTGGTGTGAATATTTTAAGAATTGGGTTTGCCAAATAAAGAGAGGTAAGGTACCCTTTTAATCTAACACTAGTTCATTAAGCAAAGTGAACAGGCTTTATGCTGCTCTGCTGAAACCTGGCATTTTAACATTTTTATTACATGCCTAACTTTTCAGAGAAGGAAATAATAATGTGAAATACATTCAGCCGTCATTAAGAATGTTGCAGACTTCAGATCCTTGGCTTTCATTTTATGAGATATGAAGTACAGGTGTCTCCCCATATGCGCGTGATTAGCATGCATGCTCCCACTGACATGTGTGCCCTTTTTGGCACCAAAAGGGGCAGGAACAGTACAAGGTGTGGGCAGAACAGGGAAATCCCCACTCATGTTCATCCTAGCGACGCACACAGTAGCCGGGAACAAAACCCCAGTGTAAGTGTGGATTCTCCTGTGTTCCATTTTGATGAGAACGAGGGATCTAGTGCATCAAACTCTTTGTGACTACAGAAGCCACTGATTGTTCTGTCGCATTATTCTGTCAGAATTACAGAAATGTCATATGCTATAAATGACACTTTAATTTTTATGTACTCCTGTTTGCAATATGAAACGATGTAAGAAAATAGAAATTATGCTAGGGTCCATTAGAATTAATGTGTTTTGTTTTTCAGGTGTAACAGTGAAAAAAGATCCAGTCGTTGGTTTTGGTATGTTGGGTGATTCCACCTTTCCTTGGGTCACACATGCCTCTTTTAAGCAGCACCATGGAAAGTGGGGCTGGGGCTGCCTTTTCAGCTCTCTTGGGCCATTGATGGTTCTGCCAAAGATGCAGGTGCTCCCTGGCTTGGGCTTGTTCAATTCTGCCTTCCCTCAGGTCACACAAGTTTAAGTAGCCCCAGAGAAAGTGAGAAAGGAGCCACCCCACCAGTTTCTTTTCATCCATTGGAAATTCTGTCAGGAGCCAGCGGCAGCTGCTCCCTAACCTGGGCTTGCTTGCTTGGATTACATATAATTGGGGAGGGACTGTCTCTTAGTGATAGAGCATCTGATTTGCATGAGAGAGGTCCCAGGTCCTCCATATCTCCAGGTAGGACTGGGAGACATCCCTGACTGAAACCCTGGAGATTACAGCCAGGCAGTGTTGACAGTACTCAGTTAGGAGGACCAGTGGTTTGGCTTAGGCACCCCCTCTGTTCCTGAGTGTCAGATCTCCTTAGCTGCTGTACATCATATTCTTATAACTTGAGTTTATCCTTCTCCTCCCCCGCCCCTTTATTATTTTTGTATTTTCATTGGCTAGGCTAAGAGGATTGAACTGCTTTGGAATGTAGGATTGTCCCTCCACTTTTTGTTCAGGCTGCACTGCCGGTGCACAATTTAACAGCTTGATACACACAAATTAGCACACACACTGGCAGAATGTGGTTCTCTAGCTTCAGGAAAACCACCTGGCGGCCTGAAGTTTAGTTGTACTAGGCAACTACTGAGTGTGAGTGAGAGCAAGAGAGATGTTATCTCAGTACAGTCGTGCCTTGGAATTCGAAAGGCTTAGTTGCTGAACGTTTTGGCTCCCGAACAATTGCAATACGGAAGTGAATGTTCTGGTTTTCCAATGATTTTTGGAAGTCGAATGTCCGGTGTGGCTTCCCCAGCTTCCAACTGGCTGAAGGAAGCTCCTGCAGCCAATCGTAAGCCATGCCCTGGTTTTCAAATAGTTCTGGAAGCCGAATGGACTCCTGGAACACATTCCATTCGGCAACCAAGGTACAACTGTACTATGTATGTCTACCCAGAATTAAGTCCCACTGAATTAAGTTCAAGAGTGATGATGTCACAACCCCACTGCCCTTCTCCACAAAAAAATCGCCCATCATGGAGATGAAGGCTGATTCTGTTTCATATCTGGTCCAAAACCCAGACTGAAAAGGCCAAGAAAATAAGTTCTCTCCAAGAGCATCTGAACTACTACTAAACCTCTCATGCACCTTGCCCCTCAAAGGACCACTAGTGACTTACTAGCTACCATATGTGAAATCATAAGACAGTACCTTTAAAAATGCAGTGTCTTGCATACTTGCATTTTAGCTCACCCCCCCCCCAATGCTGTTATCATCACCACTGAACCAACTTTTTTTCCCCTTGGGAAATATATGTCCATGGTTCTAGGTGCTCTTTTTATATTTTACTTTTAAAATATTTTTAACCAAACGGGGTAACCAAACTGTTTTGTTTTTAGTTGAATGTGAACAGGAATAAAGCATGGAGTAGAAAAGGGGAGTGTGGTGGTGGTGGTGGGGAGTCCTTGTAAGTTTCAAAACTGAAATAATGTATCTGTCTAAAGTAGGGGGGTTATTATCTTCATTAAGATCACTGAAGTTGCTTAGCTGGACCACTTGTTGTGTGAATTAATGTTATTCACATGTTTATATACCTCTTCAAAATCTTTTGATGAAAGGTAGTTGAGAAATATTTTCAATCAAATAAATAAATATATGCTTTCTTTTGCAGAATATGAATTTACAAGAATTGAAAATGGCTGGATTTTGTATAATGAGAGCGAGTACTATTTCAGCAATGCAAGTTCATCTGCAGAAAGAGCATGGGAATTCTGCAAGAAGCAACATGCAGATCTTGTGGTCATTGAAAGTGAAACTGAAAGACAGTTTTTGTGGAAATACGTAAGAAATATATGGAACATATGCTTCCCTAATCAAATATAGCTTGGTTTTAAAAAGAGCCAGATACATTGTTTGATAATAGCCATTTTGTTGCCTGAAGAACATTTTCTTCTGCATGGTGTCACCGAAGCTTGCAGAGATAATTAGTGCAATCCTATGCATGTCTGCGGAGAAGTAAGTCTCTTGACTTCAATGGGTCTTACTTTCAAATAAGTCTGTAGAAGATTGCAGCCTAAAAGACCTAATTTGAGCCTTTGTGGTCATATGCTTCCATTGTAAAACAAGGCACTGATGGGGAAGTGAGACTTGCCAAATAGAAATCTACATACATTCCTCTCACCATCACCCCATCCCCCAAATAATTGTTACAATTCAGGCATGATTCACAGCCACAGCAATATGCTGATAATAGTTTCCATGTGATCAGGGGTCCACACAGGTATGGAAATAGGATTCCTGAATGGGCTGACCAGGTTGTGTGATAAATGCCCAATCTAGTACTAGACTTTCCAGGCATTGCTTGTGCTGACAATTATCTCAATCCGTCCAACCACATGAGAAGAAATTTAACAGGAACTGAGGTACAGTGCCCATCAAACAGTTTCTGATTATGCTCCTCTTGTTAGGTCTCACAAGAAGTTATATTTTCCATTCCTGTTGGAGCTGGCATTTTCTGTGGCTATACTGAACTACTTTCCAGCACACCGGGTTCTTTCAAAACCTAAAAATAGTTGTTTCAGTATTTATTTTTGTGACTAAGCATGTAATTTTAATTCCACCAAAGTTAAAAATGCCATGCAGAAATAATTTTCTAAGAAACTTGATGGTTCTGGTAATAGGCTATCAAATGTTTGGGAAGAGCAGAAACTTCTCAATAGATTCTCATGAAAGCATGGTGGGCTTATCACTCAGAGTTTCACCTTCTGTCTTCACCTGCCCAACCACCCTTTCTACCTTTCTCTTCACCCATTATGAAAACTTCTTCTAGCCCCTTCTTATCCCTTCCCTCTTCTAGTTGGTTAAATGTTTAGTTGGTTGGTGGTTATTTTAATTTGGGTATAACTGTAAACTGCTTATTATTGCTGCTGCTGGTGGTGGTTTCTATTGATTTGTTGGTTGGTTTGTGGCTCATATAGGATATTTTGTTTTCCAATGTTTGATGCTTTGTTGTGATTTTATATATGTTGTAAGCCTCCCAGAGTGGCTAGGGAAACCCAGCAAGATGGGCGGAATATAAATTTAAAAACTATTATTGTTATTATTATTATTTATTAGTTCTTTCCTCTTTATTTTCTCCTTTTATTTCATTTGTTACTTTTCCTCTTCTTTGTCTTCACTAAGAATTACAAATTCACTAAATGAACAACAGACCAGGTAAACACCGTGCTATATTATGGCCTGGAAGCTGGTGGAGTGGGGTGCAATGTTACTGAGTTATATAGAAAATAGAAATCTTCAAATAACCAGCTAAAATTGAAACATTTTTTTAAAACTTTCTTCTGTGCTTACCCTCATTGTAACTGACAGGTTTTAATTTGTTTTAATTGAAAAGCTTTAATTTTATTTTTAAACAGCATGGACATGCTATGTTCGTAATTACAAACCTCTTTCTGTCTTGCCTGATTCTGCACTTCCTATGGGACAGCTGAATTATCTTGCCCTGGAGAATATGTGATTGCTTTATTGTTGCATTTACTTCCCATTTTTCTTTGTATGTTGTAGAATCAGCTTTATCGCAGTCATTATGACCATTATATTGGTTTAACTGTGGATTTTGAAAAAAGTTACCGGTAAGTAAACACAAGTAAACAAACAAACAAACAAAAAGTGGAAATCAGATTTTTAGTTCTTGTGCCCAAAATAGCAGTTGTCATTTTCATCACTGGATAACCTTCCTTTGCCTAGAAGGGACGTGGGTAGCACTGTGGTCTAAACCACTGAGCCTCCTGGACTTGCCGAGTGGAAGGTCGGCGGTTCACATCCACGTGACAGTGTTAAGTTCTCATTACTCTGTCCCAACTTTGGCCAACCTAGCTGTTCGAAAGCATGCCAGTGCAAGTAGGTAAATAGGTACCGCTGTGGTGAGAAGGTAAACAGTGTTTCTGTGCACTCTTCCACTCATCACTGTGTTCCATTACACCAGAAGTGGTTTAGTCATGCTGGCCACATGACCCAGAAAGCTGTTTGTGGGCAAACACCGACTCCCTTCGCCTGAAAAGCAAGATGAGTGCGACACCCATAGTCACCTTTGACTGGACTTAACCATCCAGGGGTCCTTAACTTTTTTAAACCTTCGCCCCTCTCTGCTCTGACTCAACATTGGGTCTAACAGATCTCAAAATATACCTTCTATGATTTACTTACTTACTTACTTATTGCATACCTCCACCATAAGGTCCCCAGGTAGGTTACAACAATGTAAAAATACATTCTTAAAATTTACTATGCTGCCACAACTCCTTTGTCTCTCCCAACTTTATTAAGACTTCAGGCACCACCTTCCCAATGACAAACTTACTGTGCTCTAGAATCATGGAATTGTAGAATTGTAGAGTTGGAAAGGAATCCCCAGGGTCATCTATTTCCTCCAAGCCTTCTGAGGGCACAGCACTCCTTTCTCCTTGTAACTGGTATGGTGCAATGGTTGGAGTGTTGGACTATGTTACCTATTAATATTATTTTATGCATTATCTTAAAGAAAAAGTTTGCTTGCCTCAGGCATAAAATCCAAATAACCTCGTGGTGATAAAAAAATGATATTAAGGAAAGTAACAGGCAATTTGCTCTGCTTTAATAGCATCTCAATCTTTAAAGATAATGATTTTTTTCTGAGCCATTTTGGCTCCATTATTTCAGCAATACTGCTGGATATATTTAATGTTGTTTCCTCAAAAAGAAAATCTGACAGTGCTGTCTGATAGAACACTAAGGTCAACAGCTAAACCGTTTTATTAGCTTGGTGTTCTTTGGCCATGGAGCTCAAAAAAAACCTGAAAACCATTGTAAAAATATGCAGTATACATGAAAAAGCTATGACTTTGTTCTGTCCAATACTGTCATATCATTTTCTCTAGCTGGTTGAATGGAACTCCAGTTACCTATGAAGCCTGGGCACCCAATGAACCCAACTTTTCAAACGAGGATGAAAATTGTGTCATCATGTATTATAGAACAGGCAAGTAGAATAAAATATTATCATTCTTTTTAAAAAATCTGAGAATGAGAATGAAATAATTTATATATAGTTAACTACTACACACTGGTCCCAGCACACATATTAAATCTTAGAGATATGAATTTCTTCTATTCAGAGCTAAAAACAAAGTTTCTCTCCAAACACCGACTCCATTAGCCCGAGGCTGGAAATAATCTGGAAATAATCATTAGCAGGTCTTTTTCTCTGACTGCTTTCAGAGAACCAAAGACCCAAAATGGTGCCTTGTAATTGAATACCTCATGTGATCTAAGTTAAACACCTGACAGAGCTAGCAGAGATACATTCTCAGTGATACATTCTCAACTTTTTAGGCACTCTGCTGGTCTTGTTTAGTTCAATGGAACTTCCCATACTATGCTATGCTTTTAGCAGTACACACAGAAAGTTATATAGAGTTATTTTAAATTTCGATGTACAATGAAACAATTGTACTTAACATGACAGGATATTTAAACGTTTTAAAGCACACTTGAGGCTATGTCCACATTATGGATTATGGATGGGCATTATATTTGTATCACATCAGCAAGTGTATACAACAAAAGAGATTTGGAGAGATGCTAAACAGATATATACATTAAAGATTGATTATTTTTAATAACATTGGAACCGTAAGTAGTTCAAATTGTGAAGAACTGCTTATTTTACAGTGGTACCTCGGGTTACATATGCTTCAGGTTACATACACTTCAGGTTACAGACTCCGCTAACTCAGAAATAGTACCTCGGGTTAAGAACTTAGCTTCAGAATGAGAACAGAAATCGTGCTCCGGTGGCATGGCAACAGCGGGAGGCCCCATTAGCTAAAGTGGTGCTTCAGGTTCAGAACAGTTTCTGGTTAAGAATGGACCTTAGGAACGAATTAAGTACGTAACCAGAGGTACCACTGTATTTTATTTTTTCATTTATCCATACGCCCCACTGTCTTCCAACATGGAACTTATGCAACATAGAGTTCATGGACAGCCTCCCTTTGAAGCACATTGATCAGACTGAGACCAGCTTAAGTTCAGAAAAGTTGTTGTACCATGTGCCTTCAGATTGTGTACTGGCATAATTGGTATATATACCACAACAATCAAGGGCAGTGTGTTGACCTGCAAGCTCTATTTCCAGTACAGTAGTAGTAGTTGCTGTCAAGACTTTATTTGTAATGCATCCTTGAACGGCTGTTGATTATTTTTCATTTGGGAGTGATTTCATCTTACTGATCAACACAAAACTTCTCTATTCAGGCTTATGGAATGACATAAACTGTGGTGCTGAGAAAAGATTCATCTGTGAAAGGGATAAGAGTTCTGTCCGTTCAGCTGCTGCTCCCACAACGCCTGCACCTGTTGGGGGCTGTGCAGATGGCTGGCTTTTCTTTGATAAAAAGGTAACTAAGAAAGTGATTTCAAGTATACTGGTATATTACCCCTTTTCAGTTATTATAGCACATACAGTGAATGTTTTTCCAGGGCTTTTGAGTATGCAGTGATTGCTCTCCACGTCCACAGTTCTATGCAAGGGCTCTTTATAGAGGTTAAAATGAATGTGCACGTAGCTTAGGGGTTAAACCTCCCATCATTATTACACATCTCTCCCCGCCCCCCCTGCTTCCGCCGCCCCCATGTCTATAAGGACTGAAAAGGACTGCTGTGCTGCAAAATAGAAGTGCCAGATTTTAAAATAAAAGGTGGTATTCTTAAAGTTTGGTTATGTATCAGCTACCCAAAAGAGCAGTTAAATGGTATTCACACTAAATTTTCAGAATTTGGTTATGTTAATTTTTATTAAATGACACTCTTTTTGAAACAGGTTATTTTCTTCTCAAAGAGAAGCTCAAATGCTTCCCTCCTATACTGCTGCTACAATTTGAAAAGTGTAGGCGTTCTTTCATCTGACGCGGGCAATCTCATCTTGTTGCATAGCAGAGCTGGCTGTAGACAAAACAATACCAAAACATTTAAAAGGCAATGACATTATCCAAAGCATCAAATTAAAAGCAATAAAATGCAGTTTTCAATCATTAGTTTTCTGACATTTATTTCTAAAAGAAAGTGGATATCACAGCTCTTTATCTTTCTTCACAGTGCTTCAAACTATTAGGTTTGAATGAAGAAGAGAGGAAAAACTGGCACGAAGCACGACTTGATTGCAAAGAATCCGGAGGAAATCTGGCTAGCATACCAAACAAAGAAACACAAGGTGCAGTCATTGCCTTTAAAACATGTTTAAAACTCCCGAATTAATCAAACTTTATAGGTTTTTTGTATACAAAATATATCAGTTCATGGTATTGATTACTTATTGGTCATGGTGGTGAAATCCACCATGGTGAATTTTTTATGTTTTAGTCATTTCTTGGTTTTTTGTTTTTTAGCATTCCTTATGGTGCAATTACAAAGTGCTGCAACTGACCCTTGGATTGGACTGAATGATTGTAGTTCTAGTCACAGATTTGTATGGACAAGTGGAAGTGGAGTCTACTTTACAAACTGGGCCCCAAAGTTTCCCAATTACAATGTAAGTCCTGCCTGCAAAGGCTTTCATCTCTCCCCCTCCCCAAAGATGATAAATGTATCCTACATTCTATTATAGTAACGCCTTCTCAGCATTAGGATCCCATTTATATATATCTCTCTTCCCCCTCCCCACCTACTTTGAGGGGCATCTACTTAGTTTATCTTTTAGTGCTGAAGTATCAAAAATAGGCAGGGACTGTTGGGATACTGCCAGGGAGACAAAGGCCATCACTGCCTTCCACGTCGTCTCCGGACGATCTGTTGATGTCCCATAGTCACGCAGTATCAGCAATTAGCGGCACCAAGCCTCAGAAATAGATTGCCACATTCCTGGGCTGGTGCACACTCTTTCAGCAGAATTCACACAGCAGAAGTTGCACTCAGGAGAGTATCATTTAGAATGTTTATTCAGCGTTGGTCAGAACAAAGAAAAACATGACCGACTGCTATCGTGTTCTGGCGCAGAGAGAGAAAACGAAAGCAATAGCAAACATAAAACATCCTGAGAAACGGGAAACACGCAGACTCTGACTCACACAGCCTGCTCCCTTTTAAGGTGGAACGGAAATATCCTAACAGGGACGTGGGTGGTGCTGTGGTCTAAACCACTAAGCCTCTTGGGCTTGACGATCAGAAGGTCGGCGGTTCAAATCCCTGCAGCGGGGTGAGCTCCCGTTGCTTGGTCCCTGTTCCTGCCCACCTAGCAGTTCGAAAGCACCTCAAAGTGCAAGTAGATAAATAGGTACTGCTGTGGCTGGAAGGTAAACGGCGTTTCCGTGCACTGCTCTGGTTCGCCAGAAGCGGCTTAGTCATGCTGGCCACATGACCCGGAAGCTGTAGGCCGGTTCCCTCGGCCAGTAAAGCAAGATGAGCGCCACAACCCCAGAGTCGTTCCACAACTGGACCTAATGGTCAGGGGTACCTTTACATTTTTATCAAAAGTAGGCAGTAGAGTTGTAAACAGATTCTGAAGAGCCTCTGTAGAAGTTGGTGTGAAACGCCTTATATGCCAAATAAGGCCTGTTGCTTTAAATGTGTCAATTAAATTTGGTCTGGAGGGTTGGAAACTTCCCCTCACCTCTCTCTGGACATTTTTATTCTGTTTGTATTCTGCCAGTGGATGAAAGATTTGAAGATAATCTGTCAATGTTTAGTTTCCTAGTTAGAGTTAACACCTTCCTCCCCAAAACCCACTGAAGCATTGCCATTCGTTTCAATTGTACATTCCCTACTGAGTTGGGGAATTCAGACATTCTGAAGGGCATCTCACCCATTTCTGTACACACTTTCCTTGATCTTCAAACCGGTAGGTGCTGCCACATCTTTCTCAAATAGCAATCACTTATATTAGGTCTTACAAGGATTCAGAAACATGCTGAGAAAGTTGCAAGAATCTGAGATGGCTTCTATTGTAGCATTTAAAATATTGTCCTGTCAGTGTGCTGGTGGGATGAGTTATTAGAATACCACCCAGTGTCTAGGTAGAGTTACTGCTCCCTTTGATGCTCACACCTGACAACCCTTTTCTTAAAAAGCTGTGGTCAATCTTCTGCCAAGGCTACGCCCACATGCCAATCACCTGGTGTCATTAGAGCAGGAAGAAAGGATAATGGACTTCTGAAGCACTACATGTTGAAATCCTGGCAATCAGCTGACTTTCAAGTACCTTGACCCCTGATGCCATTGTGGCATCAGGCGGTTAACCAGCTGCCCCCCCCCCCCGCTACATTTAAACTCTACATTTAAGCCTGGCTGCCATTTTATTTTTCCCAAGACTAGTTTTCAGGAAGTGTCCTGAATCCTCACTCTGATACATGGAGTCCCTCTTGTGGAGGAGCTTGTGTGGAAATTTATCACACTGGGTACTCAGTGGTAATGTACTATTTCTGCCAAGACTTGAACTTAAAGGTGAGGTGGATGAATTGTCCGGCAGGAAGAGTGTTTCAAGCCAAGCTGCTTGTTGGAAACAGTATTCGTCAGGGGCTCAGGAGCAGAGGCACAGGAAAGGGAGGAAATGGAGAGCGAGGGGGAGGAATCCGAAGGAAATGTAAGCGATGACAGTGGTCCGAGGTCTCTGAGTCTTTCCAGCGAATCGGAAGATTCACAGAAAGGGGCTCCCATGGTCAGAGCAAGGGGGGTGCCTAGGGGGACACCCCAGGAAGAAGGGGCCAGAGGGGACTCAGAGCAGCAGTTGGAAATCAGGACCAGCTTCCCCACCAGAGCGCAGTAGGGGGGAGGAGTCCCAGGTATCGGGATCAGGCTGGTCACCACCAGCGGGAGGAGATGAGTCAGGATTGGCCACGCCTCCATCGGAAAGCGGGGAAACGGTCAAGAGGAAGGTTGGAGGCTGGGCGCGCGCGCCAAGTTCAAATGTACAGGCGAGCGGCACAGTCGGTAGCCCGGATAGGGAGCCAGGTCCTAAAGCCCGCCGAAAGGAGGGGCAGGAGTCAGGGGGGTAAGCGTCAGAAGAGTCCAGAAAGGAGGAGACCCAGGGGGGGCAGAAGGACCCAGAGGAGAAAGGAGAGACGGAAGAGGTGGAGTAAGGCTAGAGTCTTAAATTGGTGTACAGGGGGTGGAGACTCAGACGGAGCTTCACCGATCTAGCTTCTAGACGTAGAGCTGCACGCTGCAGCTTGTAAATGCAAACTGAACTTCAATAAAGACTGTTGTACATTACTACCGGCTAGCGTTGGTCCTCTGTGAGCTGGGACCTGGAGGCAGCTCTGACAGTATTGTATCAGGAAGAGTCAGGCATCATGTGAGCAGTTTTATAGCCGGCCCTGCTGACTACACTACTTCCTGTAAACTTCAACAGGGCCCTCATCCAGAGCATGCATCATTAAAAGATGCCTACCCCTGAGTAGGGTGAAGATGGGAGGCCTTGTGTTGCCAGACATGCAGTGCACCTTTAGCCTAGGGTTTGATGTGGTCTTGGCACCATCTGATCCTGGAATCACACAAGCAATTGTGTAGTCTGGATTGTGTTGAGTTGTATGATCTATTAGCTTTCATCAGGTATCGTGAATTCACAGGCACCCTTAGTTGCAGCAATCTCAGGGTGTTTGCTGGACTCCACTAACTCCCTTTGATCCCAGGAAACAATGGGGCCAGCCCCTCCTTAGATATTTAATTCAGTGGTGGAGGCTGTTTCTTGGCTGGGTTGGGCAAGACAGTGATGAGAAGTGATGAGTGATGAGAGCTATCAGTGATGAGAACTATCCATCTGCAAACTTATTTCTAAAAAGATAGGATACTGTTTTCATCTAGTTTGAGAAGTACAAAAGGAGGGCTCTTAAGAAAAATCTATGACAAAAGGATTGCCCCCTACACAACGTAAGTGTTTTTATTCCTTAGGGAGACTGTGTTTTTATTATGCGTGAGCCTCTACCGAAGGCAGGAAAGTGGAGAAATGGACCATGTTCTGACAGGAAAAGCTACATCTGCCAAAGAAACACTGGTACATTTTAACTTTATTGATTACAGATGTTTGCAAGTTGATTATTGTTTACAGGTGTAAGCAGTTTTTGGTGTAGGCATTGGATATGTATCCTGAATCAACCAGTCAGACTGCTGATTTTTTTCTTTTTGGCTTCGTCGAACTTGGATTAAGGTTCACCTTATGACAGGCACCCCCGAACACGGCCCTTCAGATGTTTTGGGACTAGAATTCTCATTATCCCTGACCACTGGTCCTGTTAGCTAGGGATAATGGGAATTGTAGTCCCAAAACATTTGGAGGGCCGAGTTTGGGGGTGCCTGCCCTATGATGTGTACAGTACATCAAACAGAGTGATCCATCAGCCCCACCACTCGGGACAGGTATCATGGCCCATCAGCCCCCATCTGGCCACCATCCCCTCCTTTATTGGGGTACCAAATCTTTTTAGCAGGAGGGTGTGGGATCCCCAACACTGCCCCCTCCAGGCTAAGGATCCAACCCAATGCTTTACCCACCATAAAATTGTGACAGTTGGTGACCACTGCCACGAGGTAGGCAGAAACCTCTAGACAGGCCCAGTTCATTAGCAATAAAAATTCCTACGTAGCACCAAATAGAATGATGGAGAATCTCCATAGCTGGATCTTGAGCATGGCCTGCCCACTTACCTCCAGGCAGGACCGGAGGCTGATACATAGGGAATAAGGGTGCGGGATCTAGTGGCAAACAAGCCGGGAACCACAATTGTGGTGCCCCTTTATGAATGACATGGCCATACCCACTAGCTTGCCTGTCATAGTCCCATTAAACAGACAGGCTCCCACCAACTCGCATGACCACAGGAGGAGGATTTTGTCCCCCAATGGATGTGCGGGACAGGAAGAAGATGCCCAGCTCAGCTGTGGTCGCCCCAGGCCACAAACCATCACTCCCAGGGGACTTAAGGTAAGTGGGAAATCTGCCAAAGAAACACTGGTATGTTTTTAGAAGAAAAGTAACAGAAAATTCACCCAGTGCTATACCAGCTGCACTGGCTCCCGGTGGAGTACAGGAACAGGTTTAAGGTGCTGGTTTTAACCTTTAAAACCCTATACGGCTTAGGACCCTCGTACCTATGGGACCACCTCTCCTGGTATGTCCCACAGAGGAACTTATGGTCTTCAAATAAAAACATCCTGAAGGTCCCAGGCCACAGAGAGGTTAGGCTGGCCTCAACTAGAGCCAGGGCTTTTTCGGCTGCGGCTCCAATCTGGTGGAACGCTCTGCCACAAGAGACTAGGGCCCTGCGGGAATTGACATCTTTCCGCAGGGCCTGCAAGACAGAGCTGTTCCGCCAGGCCTTTGGTCAGGGTGCAGCCTGACTCCCTCCTTTGGCAATCTTCACAGAACTTTAGCTTAATGGTTGCCATCAATTTGATTTTAATTAATTTTTATAATGAAATGTTTTTAGAATGTTGCACTATTTTATTGTTGTTAGCCGCCCTGAGCCCGGCTTCAGCTGGGGAGGGCGGAATATAAATAAAAAATTATTATTATTATTATTATTATTATTATTATTATTATTATTATTATTAAAATAATATGTAAATCAGATTGACTTATGGAGACCAAAGGCAGTTTTCTATGTCATATCATTTTGTTCATAAATAAAAATAAGATGGCCGCCTGTCTTTGTATTAGAGATTCAACAGTGAGCCGTATAAAGAAAAAGTGCAGTTGTGACAACTATATCTTATAGGTGCATAGAAATGAACTCTTATGAGAGAGAGCCTCAAATGTGCACCTGCTGAGATATAACTTGGCTTTTCACCCCTGAAATAGGACTGAAAGAGGCATAAGTTGAGTTCTATTTCTGTGTCATAATATCTAACCATATTCAACATGACAGGATTCTCCCATAATCTGTGCAAGTTCATTTGACCAGAAGAACAGAACTCCATGTGTACAGCTGTCCTCCTAAGTGTATTTCTTGAACCCACCTTGAATGACTGAACAGAGGTTTATTATAGGAAGCTAACTGAAGAATAGTTTCTTGAAGTCTCTGTGAAGAAATGAATGTGTTTCAAAAGGGCCTGTTGACTACATGTTGGGAATTTGGTTTGCTTCTATTGAGACTATAAAGGAAATATATTTTGATGCCCTATCTGTGTCATCTTGAACTAGAACTAGAATGTTTTTGTTGACATTTAAAATGTTGATTTTCAAGGTTTTTAAATGTTTCATTGCCAATTTTTAGTAACTTTGAGATATTAAAATGTATGTGATAACAATAGTACAATATTTCAGTATCCAGTGAAATAAAATATTTGTAACATATAAAGTCTAATCTGGACTTTGTTTTTTCTCTTGATTGCTTTCCTATAGATCCTGCATTATCACAGCCCGAAACAATGGCTCCAGCCTTTCGCCATATCCCTTTTGGGAATAGCAGCTACTCTTTCATTGCTCCCAATATGACTTGGGAAGAGGCTAGGAAAAAATGTAATTCAGAACACTCAGAGCTTGCCAGCATTTGGAATCCCTACATTCAATCATTCCTATGGCTGTGGGTGTTGAAATATGGAGAGCCTGTGTGGATTGGTCTAAACAGCAATATGGTAAGAACTTGGCCAAGCAAGCCAAGTTTGAGGCTCCTGTGTGGAAAGCAATTCAGGTGGGATACCAGTGATGGAATAACACCACAGTTTAAGAAGGATATTGACAAGCTGGAACATGTACAGAGGAGGGTGACCAAGAGGATCAAGGGCCTGGAACCATATCTTATGAGAAACAATTTAGAGAGTTGGGAATGTTTGGCCTGGAGGAGAGAAGACTGAGAGATGATATGATAGCCATCTTCAGATATCCAAAGGGCTGTCTCACAGAAAGGGTGGAGCAAGCTTGTTTCCTACTCCTCTGGAGGGTAGGAGAAATCAGCAGTGCATTGCAGGGGTTGGGCTAGCTGAGCCTTTGGGCCTCTTCCAACTCTATGCAATTCTCTGATTCTGTTGAGTGTATGTGCAAGTGAAATGAAAGGGGAAAATAAATGATGCAGAATTCATGTTGTGGGAAACAAAGATTTTTCTAAACCAGCATTCTGGTGCTGTTCCATGTGCATTTGGATTTTAGACTGGTGGGCACTACACCTGGATAAACAACCGGAGATTGGCATATACTAATTGGGCTCCTGAAGAACCAACGCAGAAAACAGCCTGTGTCTTCATGGACCTTGAGGGTCATTGGAAAACAGGAGCTTGCAATGAAACCTACTTTTCTGCCTGTGAGCAGTATACTGGTAAGCAAAGGAAGTATCTGTTTTCATGTGGAACATTACTTTCTAACTCCAATAAAGTCTCCATTTGAGCACAGTACTGAGATATGTGCTCTTGGCACTTTTGACTATTTTGTAAAGAATAAATGAGTAAAAAGTTACTATTCAATCCATCAGGTTAGAATAATAAACAAACAAAAATAGAACGGAGGCTACAATAAGTAATTGAGCCTCAGGTACTGCAACTAGCTTCCAAAGGAAGGAGGGGTAACGAAGTAGGGGATCTTTTTCCTGCTTTGAAATCCCCCTTAACAAATGGTCTTTCTCCTTGAGTTTTTTTACTGCTGTACCTTTGTAATTAGCTGCCCTACCCTCTTGTGAGAGGAAGGGTAGAAAAATATAACAACAACAATCTTATAAATAATTTTCATTGATGCTTATTCAATCCCATTGAATGAGATTGATACTGAAGCAGATTTTCTAACCACATGCTTAAGGATATGGCTTGCCACTAAGGATACAACAAAATTGTGTTCTACTAAACCGTGCAGACTGATCAAATGGTGAACAGAGCCTTGTTAAACAAATTTATTCTACTTTCAGAATATACAATTCTGACCACAGTAACCATCTTCATCCAGATTGAGGCTAAGTGTCTCATTGTTTCTCCACACCCACACACACCATGTGGGTGTGTATTTCAGATTCTAGGTGTTGCTTTGTAAAATCACCTGATTCTGCTCAGGCCAATTCCCTGACTGTCCAATTCAACTTGAGGGGTGAAGTTCTCTTCCCCCTACCTTCACTTCTGTTCACTGTTCTGAAATTTAAAAATGACAGTAGTGGCTGACATTTGCCAGCATAGTAAGAGCATGGATAAAGTCTGCCAAATTATAAACCAATTGGTCCAGAGGTTTTTACGCTACATACCTTGATCTCTCTGAGATATCATGCTTTGCTTCATGATTCATGATTTCTTTGAACCTCATGCGCATCACTAGTGTTTATAGATTTCTAAGATGCCTGTTCTTTTTTTTGAAAGAAAAATATGTTCTCCATAATAGGTACAATCCCAACTGAGGAGCCACAGCTCCCAGGAAGATGCCCTGCATCAAAAGAAGATGGGAAAGCTTGGGTACCTTTTCGGGATCATTGCTATCAGTTCTTCTCTGGCTGGTATGAATGGCCAACAGCTTCCTTCGAATGTGCTCAGTTAGGTGGGTATCATTTTGAATTAGATCACAACATGAATTTTCCATTCTAGTTAGTACGGAAAGCCAGTGTGGTATGGTGATTACCTGCACTGCAGTTCTCTCCTATACTTCTCTCCAGAAGTAAGTCCCATTGGGTTTAATGGCACTTATAGATGCCTATGTAGATATGGGATTTTAGCCCTGGACTTTGACAAGAGAGGCAGAAGCTCAAATTCCTGCTCACCCAGAAAGCTCACTAGATTACCATAGGCCTTTCAGCTTAGTGTATCTCAGTTGCAAGGATAAATTAGGAAACATGATGAGCCCAGCGTCTCATCGTAAACTCTCATTGGAGGTAATGTATGATGAAAATGTAATAAATTACCAAACATATACTGTTAATGGGCTGACACTAAAGAACTGTGTGGCTATTTTCCTTTTATGCGCAGTTAGAAATACAGAGTGAAATATGTTTTAAGTATTGGAGTTCAGGATTTGTGAACCATCTAACTTGCAAAAATGACATTTATTTTAAATAAAATAAAAATCCTTCCAGTAGCACCTTAGAGACCAACTAAGTTTGTTATTGGTATGAGCTTTTGTATGCATGCACTTCTTCAGATACATTGAAACAGAAGTCACTTATATATATAGTGAGAGGGAGGGGAGGGTATGACTCAGAAGAGTGGTGGGAATGGGTGGTTGGCTGATAGGTGTGGTAAACCTGTTAACGACTGCAATTGGTCTTACAGAAAAAAGCAAAGGGTGAGATGGCTAAAATAGCTTTATGATGTATAGTGAGATGAGAGAAATGCTTGATTGTATTACTGCATTTCACCACATAATGGTCACCACCGCATAATAGTCGCATCCCTTTTTCTGGACCCCAAAAATGGTCCCAGAGCATTCCTTGCATAATAATCACTGGGTAACTACTTCTGAGGCTCCTCTAGGCCTCAAGCCTCTTCCTTTCCTCCTCCAGCTGCCGCCACCCCTGTTCCCCTCATACCTCACCAGCTTGGCCATGAGCTCCTAGCGGGAGTGGAGCGAGTGGGAATGTTTCTTCCTACCTTCCTCCTGCTGCTTTTTAATCACTGTTTCAGTGGGAACCGATGCTGGGGATGGCTGGGACACGTGGGCTGAGGGGAGATACGGCGGGCACCGGCAGGCCCGGCCACAGGCACTGCTGTCACGACTCATTTGCTGCTCCCATGGCGTTCCTTACTGGAACTTCCTGTCTAAATTTGAATGGCTGTTCTGCTCTTGCAATTCAAAGTATAGAGCGGTGACTATTGTTCACCATAGAGATTCTGATAGATGAGCGATGCTGCTGCACATCAGTAGGGTGGGCAATGGAACATATGCCCAGAGTGGCTGGGGAGGCCCTGCCAGATTGGCAGGGTAATATTATTATTATTATTATTATTATTATTATTATTATTATTATTATTACTATTATTTATTATATTCACAAGGAGGGGCTTCATTTTTACAGAAAGGTATGCTAGTGTCTTTTTCCGTAAGTGTTTTCTCTCCCCATGGTCCCAATAACAACAGTTATTTTGTCTCCAGCTCGTGCTCGCTCTCCCCATGCCATCGGCTCTGCTCCTCAGATCCACCTGCTGTTGTCCCCATTTTTTCCTTTGCATAATGGTCACACTTTTGTATTTCCCTGTGTAATAGTTGCACACACACCCTTTTGGAACGGGGAAAAAACGGCACCAAAAATGTGACCATTACGTAGTGAAATACAGTGTCCTTAAATGTTTTTCTTAACTATTATTATTGGGGAAAGGAGCTAGGTTACAATGATTCTTTTCTACTACAACATTATGCAATAGGATAGCAATTACAATCATTTGAAAGAAAAAGATATACACTTTCTGTAAGGTATCTAGAACCTTATATTGTTGCCAGTACTGCACAGTGAATCACTGGTCATACTCTGTTAGGCAGTCTCATATTTTTCAAGGGGAAGACAATGTTTTAATGAGCTAACTTTACTCCTCTTCTGTATCTTAGGTGCCACCTTGACTTCAATAGTAGATTTAGCTGAACTGCATTTTTTGAGGGATCACACTCAACATTTATCTCGTGATGAGTATTGGATTGGAATGTTCAGAAATAATGATGGTAACTGTTTAACATTCAATATTTAATGTATAATATATTATTAATGCAAAAATATGTTCAAACATATGGCATTTCATTTTCGTTTTGGTTTTTGGAAGTAAAAGAGCTCAGCAGGAATAACTGTTAGCGCAAGCAAATGGTACTAGCAAATTCACATCACCTTGTATTTATGAGTCTGCTTGGTATGCATTCAGGAAATTCACCAATTTTCTGTTAGTTCTTTCATGGCATTTGCACTATCTTATTGCCCCCTGAAAAGTGAAATGATTTGCTTCCCCCACCCCCCACCCCGTTCTTTACTCATCTCCTATCACAAGCCATGGAAGAGAGCTGTCTGGAAATTCAAATACCTGCATCCAACCAAACTCCACTGGGAATAATAAAAGGGTTATATGTGAAAGGGGGCAACTACATAAAATGTGGCAAAAAATCAATTTACCCAAAAAAGATCTGCTTGGTCAAGTTCTTTGAGCATCTAAATGAAAGCAATCAACAAGAATTTCAACTAGATAGTAAATGGTAATAAAGGAAGCAAACCTCCTTTCAAATCTTTAAGCCCTGTCCCTAATCACATCCCTTTTAGTTTGATTATTGCTCTGCTATCTGCCCCAGATGTCCCTCTGGGCATATTGGGAATATAAACATACCCAGCTGAAGTGAAGGACATGAGGCAGGAGTTGGTAATGCAGGTGAGCTGTGCAGAAGCAAGCTGCCAGCTAGCTCTGCCGAGGCTCTTTTTATTAGCACAATATGCAAAGCCAGTCAGATACATTTTGGACTGTGACCTTTACACATCTTCCAATCCCAAGATTGAGGGGTAGTACAAAGTTATTTTGGCACCTGTTTCTACCGCGTCACTTTCCCCTTGAACAATGTATGACGAAGGAGACAAAGGTCACAGACAGGGCACGGCAGACTACTAAGAAAGTAAAAGGTTAGATAGAGGGCATGATGTTTAGACAGCTGCGGTTTGTCTGAGGATGGAAGTGTGCTCCACACCCGGCGATCATTCCTTCACCCAGCTCCTTTAAGTGTTCCTTCTAAGACTTGATTTAGACTCTGTTATCTCTCAGAAGACATGCTGAACTAAATCAAACAGGAATTATTGTCCCATATCTCTGCTGAAGTCTTTTGAACTGAGATATGAGGCCTCAGACCTTAAGGTATCCTGGACCCAAGTTGTTCAGGGTTTTGTGTATCAACATAAGAATCTTGAACTTGGTAGTATGGGGACCACTTATATGGCGCTTTCCCACAATGAGCTGTGTCCAGAGCAGCTTACAGCAAACATTCAAAATATTGAAATGCAGAGCACTGGAAATTCGAATATACAAAATGCAGAACATGTCAGTAAATTCAAAAAAACAAAAAAGGAACAATTTGGCAAACATAGAATAAATTCAATATTACAAAAGGCTTAAGTACCAACACACAAAGCAAAACAACAATAAAGGTTCCTTTGCTGGTCTTGCTGCACTCCAATGAGGCTTAAATACAGTTCAGAGCAGAAGGGTAGATGGCATATAGCTGGTTCCAAAAGCTCTCCTCCAGAGGAGGGTGACAGCAGCAAAAGGCAAATGTTGGGGAGCACAATGATGGTAAGTCTCTGGGGGCATTGGGGCAGTGGCGTAGGAAGGAGGTTACAGCAGGTACGGTCCGCCCTGGGTGTCATCACTGAGGAGGGGTGACAAAATGGCAAAAATATGTGTTTTTAAAATAAATTTTAAAGAATTGGGCTCACAAGACTTAAAAAAAAAGAACAACTTCCGCAACCACTACACACCCCTTCCTATGCCACTGGTAGCTAGGTGAAGTGGGGGCACTGGGCGGCACACTGCAGGGCCTGCAACGTGCCTGAGCCATGTGTATCTCCTGAGGGGGAGGTGGCAGCTGGATTGCCTGCAAGCTCCGCACTGCTTTTTTGAGCAGTGCAGGGCTTGCGTCTCCCTACTGCCTCTGCCACCCTAAAGCTGAGGGGGAGGTTGCGGAGAGGCTCCACGCAGCTGCCCTGCCTTGGCTTGCCCTACCCCCATGGTAGCTCACCCCACCCCCGGCTGCAGGACGCATGCACCACACCAGGCAGCCAAGCTAATAGCTACGCCGTTGTATTGGGGGGTGGGTTAATGCTGCCAAAAATCACTGAGATCATTAGTGCATTCAGTGTTCTGATATGATAATGGTGGTAGCTTGCACATTTTCAAAACTGCAAACATTTGAGAGGAAAAGCAGTCAGTTTAGTTTTAAAACATATTTTCATATCTGAAGGCAGCCCTGTATAGGGATGGTTTTTAATGTTTGACGTCTCACTGGGTTTTTATAATTTGTTACAAGCCGCCCAGAGTGACTGGGGGAACCCAGTTAGATAGGAGGGGTACAAACTACTATTACTACTACCACTACTACTACTACTACGAACATTATTGTTTTTGTTAATATTGTCTTAGACGTATTATTCTACTATTTTCCATTTCGTTATGTAATTTATTTATTTTAATAAATAGGAGAATGGATGTGGCAAGATAACACTGCACTGGATTTTGTCAATTGGGACAATGAAAAGCCCACAACTGATCCTGAGTCATACCGTTTTAATTATGAGAAATGTGTTTTCATGAACAGCCAAAATGGGAAGTGGTTCAGGCAAGGGTGCCGCTATGGCAAGGGATATATATGTAAAATAAACAAAAGTAAGTCTTAAATGGTTATTAGACTTAATTTACCAATAATTCTGATTCAATATAGTAGTTTAATGATGAGTAGAGCTACTGCTTAGGACTTTTTCCTATCTTGGCATTTTAACAACATTCCCTGCCCCCCGAGCTATCCTTACTAGCAAGTTCTCAGCATTCTTTGTGGCAATCTCTCCATAGATATACTGTCTACCATCCTTTATGTCACATAAGCCGCTTTTCATCAAATGGAGGCTCTGCTTTTTGTCTTTACCGCTCTTTGTCACTTCCTACTGCCTGTCCAGCTTCTGGCAGACCTTACTGATGCTTCCAGTTGTTGACACCCTAATAATAAATGGCAGAAGTGATGACAGAACCAAAGTTGAAGCGTATTTATTTTTTGCTGCTAATAATATGATAGCCTGTCTTTTAAATATAATAAGATAAATACCTAATAATAAATGTTCTCCCCCTTTATCATTTACAGTCCCTAGAACTGTGGAGTTTTTATAATTCATAATTTTTTTTTATAAATCAGTCCTTTTTTCAAGAGGGAATATAATTTAATAGTTTCCACACTGACAGGTTTAAAGTTGAGGTCACTATACTTGATGCTGCTATCATAGGGATTTGGTGAATGCACTAAACATTTCAGATTCAATGCTTGTTTTACATTTTTAAATTGTCAAGTTTTGTATTGAAACGTCAGCATTGGTAATAAGCACTAGTAAAGAATCATGCCTGACTTTTGGTTTTGTATTTTGCTGTGATATCTATAATTTACACAGTAAGCATATCTTTTGTTTTACAGTTATTGAAGAGATGACAACTTCTGCAAAAATGCCTGGTAAGACTCTTAAACTAAGTTAAAGTGTTAAGCATCTACCATTGGCAACAGCAGGTGGGTTTTTCCCTTAGACAATTTATAAGATTTTCTATCAAAAAGAGTAAATCCAGATTAATGGGGCCAGAGGAAGGAATGCAGGCTGACATTCAGGTGGACACTGCAAAGACCTTGCAGACATCAGGTCATTTTCCCTACTACAGCTCAGCTCTCACTCTTTGCTCCCCATTTGTAATGAGAATGGTAACCTTATTCTAAATCATGGAAGTCTCATAAATGGTGCAACTGAGGCCGCAACAACCTCTCTGATCAAGATCGAGTCATTACTCAGAATGGTGGGCATGCTGATCACAATGATTGTTGTTTCACTACTATTATGTCATTTTGCTTGGAGGGCTGCCACTCCCATCCCCACCCCGGTAGCAGTCATGTCTTTTGTAGCAGGATGGCAGGCAAAAATCAACAGCAGAACCTTCTCTCAGGGTAATTCCCACCAGATATGTGGGCACAAACTGGTTCTGCTGGCTCTACTGGGGAAGAAAGGATGGCAACTCTTTTCTGGTGATACTAGGAAGCAGGAGAGGTGGAGGATGGGAGAGAGATCTTGATTTAATTGAAAATTCAATAGTGTCGCATGTGAAAAGTGGGGGAGAGGATAAGTTCCTCTCTCATCTGCATATCCATAAAACAATGGTATCCTGTTAAAGTTGTAGTGCAAATTGCCTTGACATTTGGGAATTGTTCAGCTGCACTGAAATATCCAATGTCTTTTGGGTTGGATTCCTTCAGAACCTGCCAAAACTCTTTTTTAGAAAGGGCTTTTCTTTTTATACTTCAAGGAGAATCAGAGCAGCTCTCATACACACACAGGTTCTGATTCCACATCAGTTCAGCTTTTGCATCTTCTTCCCTCCCTGCCCCTCCCCCCGTCAGATGGCCATTTCCTTGCAGGGGCGCCGAGTTATAAAAAATATTGGGGGGGCCCATACCGGGGTCCTGCCCCGGGAAGTTTTCTAAATTTTAGATGAAAATTAGTGAGTTTTAAAGTTTTTTAAAAGTATTTTAGAGTCATATGATCAACATTAGAACCCCGAAAACTCGACTCTCTATAACTCCACACTCCGGGAAACTCGACAAGCCTGAAACACTTTTTGGCTTTGAAAAAAGAAACAAAACATAAACATGCACGGTATTTTCGTAAAAAGCTAATTTAATTTACAGTAACAATTATGCTTATAGACTATTACAGAGCAGTGAATATATAGCTCTGAAAAGACTGAAATGATATTTAAATAAATCCTAAACTATCATTAAAAGAATAAAACATAAAATATTGCTGTCACACAGTAATAGCACTTTGATTAATAAGTGAAATAGCTAATTTAAGCTTACTTTGAATAAGGCTGAGGGTTCATTAAATAAAAATAATATCTCAAAGTTAATGCTTTAATACAGTTAATAAAGTTAATACAGTATGCCTAATACTGTATGTAAATACTGTAATACTGTATGTAAATAACGGGCTTTAATTGGGTCTTACACCCTAAAAATATTTAAGTATTAACTATAGTAATATAGAAATACAGTACTAAACTAGTACTAATATTTCGAAACTGAAAATTTAACATTCTGTATGTATTTAATTCTCTATTTTATAAAGATTTTTAATATCTGACAGTGAGTTTGGAGTAGCCCAATGCAAAAATCCTGAGGATCCATGTGGATCCATGCTTTGTAACCACGTTTTTGTACCACTGTGACCCTAGGCAACAGTGGGTGCGTGATTTTTTTGGTGCAAGATGTAGCCATGGACATGCTATGTGATCTGATGGTGAATTTGGGGTGACCCAATGCAAAAATCCTGAGGATCCATGTGGATCCGTGCTTTGTAACCACGTTTTTGCACCACTGTGACCGTAGGCAACAACAGTGGGTGCGTGGTTTTTTTTTGGTGCAAGATGTAGCCATGAACATGCTATGTGATCTGATGGTGAATTTGGGGTGACCCAGTGCAAAGATCCTGTGGATCCATGCTTTGTAACCACGTTTTTGCACCATTGCAGCCCCAGGCAACAGTGGGTGCATGATTTTTTTGGTACAAACTGTAGCCATGGACATGTAATGTGATCTGATGGTGAATTTGGGGTGACCCAATGCAAAAATCCTGAGGATCCATGTGGATCCGTGCTTTGTCACCACGTTTTAAATGGGGAGGGAAGGAAAAACACAGAAGGGACAAGAAGCACAAGAGGGGTGTGCGGAGAAGCAGCTGGCTAAGAATGCAGGGGAGGAGTTTAACGGGGTGGGGGGGAGGAAAGGAAGGCAAAAGTCCCCCCCCAAGCCAGCCCTCCCTCCCTCCCTCCCTCTCTCTCTCTCTCTCTCTCCCACCTGCACGCAGTGTGACTAGGAAAGAATTAGAAGGAAGGACTCGATCCTTTCCTTAACCCTCTGCTTGCCAGGAGGGCAGGGGATTCCCTGCTCTTTGTTGAGTTTGAGCAAACGCAGCAACAGAAGCGGGTGGGCAGTAAGACCCTGAGGCAGAATGCAGGAAAGCAGCAGCTTCTGCCTTCCCTCCGCCCGACTGCCCGATCTTATTTTTGCCTGATTTTTGCCTATTTTTGCCCCTGCGCTCCGGCGAGTCAGCTCCAGGGACCACACATTCGCTCAATAACACACACAGAGCGAAATTTACGGTAATAATTTTCTTAAATTATTAAAACGAATTTTTGAGGGGGCTCGGGCCCCCTCAGGCCCCATGGAGTCGGCGCCTATGTTTCCTTGGTTTGTAAGCTCACAGCAGACTATGCTTAGGTGAAGCAAACAACACCAGGGATGTATGACTCTGTTGGGTTTGGTTTCTTTCAGCTTCTCATTTTTCCATCTTAAATTCATTTCTCATTATTCCCCCACCCATTTGCATTCACGGGGTTCTGAAAATTCAACATCATTTTAGTGTGATTTTTTTCTGAGCAAAAACATGCTTGTGTGCAATTTTCCCCAATATAAGCATTTTTACAAAACAATTTCGCTAAATACAATGCATTTTTGTATATTATTTTAACTAATATCTGTACTCCTTACTCCAGTATATGCATTTTTGAACATATTACTTGACAGGATAACTGGATTACAAATTTCAGGCAGCTGAAATTTTTAAAAGATGGCTGTTTTTCAGTTTTCATATTGTTTTAGGGAGTGTGGATTTGGTGGGTTTGACATTAATTTATCCCTTATCCCTAAACACCACCCAGCTGTCTTTCTTAGTCATACAATGAGATAGAATTGGTTATAGTATGAAGTAGTTACTGCTCTCTCTGCGTGTATGATATACATTTTTTTCCCTTATTGGTAGAGCAAGAAGACAGCCTGGCATCAACACAGGGCAGAGTTCTGAAGGCGGTTCTCCCGGTTATCTTCCTCCTCATTGGTGTGGGTATAGCAGCCTATGTTTTCTACAAAAGAAGAGGCAGACGACAAGAAATCACTGGTAGCATTGACAACCCTATGTATCACGACAAAGTAGTCATTCTTCCAAATAAAGATTCAGAAATGGGTGAGGATGAAAAAGAGGGAGATTAACAAATGTGTAACTCTATATGCATTTCCCTGGGAGTAAGTCACATTGAGCTCACCAGGACCATTGATGGAAATTAATTGTTCCAAGCTGCAATATGTAGTGGTACTTCCTGTGACAAGACTCATGATGTCACAGTGTAAACATGATTATTACTTAGTGAAAACAAATGCTATATGAAATATTTTCAAATTAAAGATTACTTGACTTGAAAAACTAAGTGTCAAGATTCCTATCTTACTTCAGAGTCCCAGTCAGTCACTTATGTTCAGAGCTACCTGCTGAGCTCTTCCCCTTTCAAGGTTAGGGTTCATCTCATCCCTAGGTACTTTCTTGTTGTTGTTTAGTCGTTTAGTCGTGCCCGACTCTTTGTGACCCCATGGACCAGAGCACGCCAGGCAGGTTTCCTTATTTATCCGTCTGCCACTTAGGCTACCACTGGTTTGCTGCCCCAGCCTTTACAACCCTATTTCCTCTCTTCTCTATTTCCTGGATCCTTGGTAATGCTTGCTATCCCCTCTTATTCAGCTGTAACCTCTCCTCCATTAATTCACCACAGGTAGTGCCCCTTTCCCTTATTCCAGTGCCAGTCAGTATCCTATTCTCATCCCTTTCCTGTTTACCACGTGGTTATCTGCTTGTTCCTCCTCCATTTCACACTCACTCATACACAGGGTCGGTAGGGGACATTTTGCTGCTTGAGGCAAAGCTTGTGCTGCCCCCCTCCCTGCCAAAGCTGCCTCCTCGCTGCCACCGAAGCCACTGCCTGCCACTATTGAAGGTGGCCAGGGAGAGAAAAGGCAGCCCAAGAGGAGCAGGTCGCAGCTCAGGAGAAGGAAGAGGAGCAGGCAGCTAAGGAGGAGCAGCAGGCAGCAGGCAGTAGCCAGGGAGGAGGAGGGCAACAAGCTTAGGAGGCAAGCAGCACACTCCTTGGGTCCCAGATCTTCTACCTCTCCTGACTGTTCCCCACCCGGCCACCTGAGGCCACTGCCTCACCGTGACTCACACATTCCCTTTGCCAGCCAGTTCTCCCTCGCCTTTGCACCTCACCCCTTATTTATCTGGGATTAAAGGGCTGTATTGCTCTGGAGATTATTATGTATTATTTTTTGTCCCACCTTTCCTCCGAAAGGAGCCCAGGTTTTAAAAAAACAACAAAGTACTAACACAATAGTTTTAAAAAAAATGAAAATGAAATGAAGTTGAAAAATGAATAAGAACAACTAAAACATACATAAGCAGCTTAATTAAAATTTCACTCAGTAGGGGATGTTAAGAGAATTACAAGAAAAACAGAAACAGGAACAGAAATTCCTGAGGTTGCCTTACTCATCCCACGCCCAGAACAGAAATCAATCCAGCCAATATGATCAGTATTCCCTACTGCTGTTGTGTACAATCTGCAAAGGACAGATAACTGATTACATCCATTTGCATTGTGTTTCCTTTGCATTAAATGAACTGGGTGGAATTACATAATGCCACCAGAACTTGCATAATTAATGTAAGTTACATAATTTTGGCACAATAGGCAACAGGACAAAGTTGCAGTCAATGGGATAAATGTCCAGAAAGGACAGGGGCAAAGCATCCATACACAACAAACTCATGTCCATGTATGGAGGCCTCACTTAGACACACACATAATGTGTTCAGAGAGGTTTCACATATCTGGAAATCCCTGATGAGATGTTCATATAGCATTTCCTTCTTTTTTCTGAATTAATTCTTCTGAATGATCTAGTAGGATCCGGACCAGACAGTAACAATGTCTGCAATGAAGAAGTGACTTGAACAATTTTTCCATTTTTTTCTAGGAAACTTCTGAACATGACAGCACGCTTTCACTTCTCTTTCTCCTTGAGTCACATTTTTTCAGTTCTCCTTTGGGGCAGGGGGCGAGGGGCTAGGCATTACTTGGACTGCACAAGACACAAGAGCAGCCCCATGATCCTCCCCACCTCCTCCGCACATGTTGTTCTTTATAGCTCGTGCCCTGGCGTTATTTCCTGCCCCTGCTCCAGAAATAGGCATTGGCTGCTGCTGGCGAGGACAAGAAAAAACACTCAGCATAATGATGCAGGGAAACACAGAGCATAGCAAGTTAGTTCCTACAGGGGTGGAGGTGGAGATATCAATGGAGGAGAAGGCTGTCCATAGCTTCTAGTCCTGATGTTATATTGCTTCCAGTATCAGAGGCAGAAGACCTCAGAATGCCAGCTCCTGGGGCCAGCAAGTGGGAGAATGCTGTTGCACTTTTTGTGAGCTTCCCATAGGGCTTCACCATTTTGAGAACACAATCTGGACGAGATAGGGCCAGGCCTTTGGTCTAATCAAACTTGTCCTTTGGGAAGAGGACCTTTACATACAGTTCTGCTCTGCCAAAGTTCTGTAATGAGAAGGAGACCTTGGGAGCAAACCAGCTGTACCATTGGGTAAAGTCAGGTGATCACCTTAGGTGGCAGATGTTGGAGGGCTGTGGCTTGTCCTTTTTCCATCTTAAATTCGTTTCTCAACATTTCCCTAGCCATTTTCATTCGTGGGGTCCTGAAAATTCAACATCATTTTAGTGTGAAGTTTTCTGAGCAAAAACATCTTTGTGTGCAATTTTTTCCAATATATTCCTCTGCCTATTCCTCTTAATTTAATTTCATTATACACAAGTTGTACAATGACAATAAAGGTATTATTATTATTATTATTATTATTTTCCCCTGACCCCCTTCTTCCCAACTGGAAGATTAGCACCACTCTGCTGAACTAACCTGCTGCATAAGGTGAAGTCCAGAATGCTAGCCCATTGCCACTGTTGAAGGAAGAGTCAACTGCCACTCCAGTCTGCTTCTGTATGTGGAATGATAAAGAGCAGTAGCGCAGGTAATTGAGTTTAGACCCTAGACTTAATGGTCTTAAGGGGTCCTCCTTTTAGATTGCAATTTTCATTACTTCAGTTCTGAAGCACCGAATCAGCATCTCTCCCCCACACTCCCGGCTATTCCATTATTTACAGCTGCTTCCATATTCCTGATTAGTTATAGCAAAACAAACAAACAAACAAACACATTTGCCAATCATAATTTTACAAAAAAAGGAGAGAAATACTATGAACACATGCCGTTCTGCATTTTAAACTCATTTAAACTGTAGTACTTTCATGACAACAGGAATAAAATGCAGTTAGCTTCTGCTGCCCCAGAAAGGATAATATATTTTGTCCTGTCGGGGGGAAAGGTGGGGAATAAATCAATATATAATAAGCATATTGTCAGGGAACTGCCATCAGTACTGGAGGGAGAGCGTGAAAGCCAGAGGGATTCCAGAGGGCGTCCAGGGATCGGGAGAAGCAACCCATCTTCTGGGGAAGAGAATCAGGAAAGCACCAGTGGAGAAGGGGGGCAGGTGGGGGAAGTGGCGAGGCGGTTCCATGACTCCTTGCCTGGGACCAGCAGGGAGACTAGGGGTCCTCCGTTGCCCACACCCTCCCTACGCAGAAGGCTTCCGCGCAGAGAGGGTAGGCGGAGACTAGGCGTCAAAGAGCTTCTTTGCTGGAAGACGTTTAAGAAACGCCCACTCACGGATTCTGCCAGCGACTGAGTCAGCCACGGGTGAGTGGCGGTCCGGACAGATAAGGTTCACTTTGGCAGCCCAGCCAGGTGTTTGCACCAAGCCAGGAAGATAGGCACCTGCTTACGCACGAGCAACCCCCTTAGGAACCATTACACATATATTTTAAAAGCAGAAGTAAAATGAGCCTCTGCAACCATGCCGCCAGTGGCAACCTTGACTATAAAATTGTTTTTTTAAAAAAACAATGTGGTTTAAAATTGGATGGGGGAACCATCTGTTGAGATTCCTGCATTGCAGGGGGGTTGGACTAGATGACTCTCAGGGTCCCTTCCAATTCTACAACTATGATTCTAAGAAGGTAGAATACTGTGTTGATCATTGTCAGCCCTATGGGTTCCAGCATATCTATATCATGACAGGTGCTAATGTGCTGTTGAGTGAAAGGCAGGCAATGACACCATTGCACACCTGCACCAAAATATGCATT
Source organism: Podarcis melisellensis (assembly GCF_964234715.1). Taxonomy (NCBI): domain Eukaryota; kingdom Metazoa; phylum Chordata; class Lepidosauria; order Squamata; family Lacertidae; genus Podarcis; species Podarcis melisellensis. The sequence goes on from NC_138544.1 coordinate 36,921,636, forward strand.
TTGTGAGTGGTTTTAAGGTCCGTGGCTAGAAAGAATGGTATAAAAGTAATAAATAAATTTAAAGAAATAGTAAAAACGAAATTTAGTTCTCCAGAAATATGAAGAGACTCATCAAGGCATTTCAACTTTTGGGTGTGATTTAAAAAAAAAAAAATCATTCTAAATGTGAAGCTCCATATAAGACATTAAATGTGAAGTGCAACATATTTATTTGCCTATTCTCATTAGAAAAAAGTGTCAGCAGTTATGAAGTAAGAGTCCTGTACATGTATGGGTTATATAGCCTGTCCCTGTAGCTGGACCATAAAGAAGGCTGATCACCGAAGAATTGGTGCTTTTGAATTATGGTGCTGGAGGAGACTCTTGAGAGTCCCATGGACTGCAAGAAGATCAAACCTATCCATTCTTAATGAAATCAGCCCTGAATGCTCACTGGAAGGACAGATCGTGAAGCTGAGGCTCCAATACTTTGGCCACCTCATGAGAAGAGAAGACTCCCTGGAAAAGACCCTGATGTTGGGAAAGATGGAGGGCACAAGGAAAAGGGGACGACAGAGGACGAGATGGTTGGATAGTGTTCTCGAAGCTACCAGCATGAGTTTGACCAAACTGTGGGAGGCAGTGGAAGACAGGAGTGCCTGTTGTGCTCTGGTCCATGGGGTCTCCCTGTATCCAAGAAAGATATCCTTTATATCAGTGGCTCCCAACATTTAAGAGTCAAAGGACCCCTTTCAATCCCCCCCCAAAAAATTAAAGGGTGCAAAGAGGATCTTCTGGCCCCCGTATACTGTATTCAGATTAAGTCCACTGCTGCATTTGCCAAAGACAAAAAATTGCAGTATTGCAAAATTTGGCTTTGTGTACATTATAACATGTCAAACACAGAAGTGAAATTTTCATTCTGCCTGGCTCATTTATGAAGAAGTAACTGAAAAGCAGCAGACTCTGATTTGTCTTCTTTCCATGGGATCTGTGTGGTAGGTTTGGTTGTGGCCAATGCCTTCCTTTTTGCTCCTAAATCTCTTGGTCCTCATTCAAGTGACTTTTCAAGTACCAGGTAAGCTCCACTATTGTTACTTTAGTAAGTAAAGGTGCACCTTCAATAAATTTAACTGTTTACATTTGAATTATCTTCTGGAAGTTAATGTTGCATCATTAAAGTTAAATCCATGCAACAGGAGATACAATGAGAAGTAATTAAACATTGAATCTTCTTATAGCAATAAAATCAGGTTTAAATTACAATAACATCACAGCCAACATCATTTTGAATATAATTTACTTCATGAGTTTTTACTGTTGCAAGAAAGATTTTGTTCTTTCTTCATGCAACACTCTGCTGTATCCTGTTACTTTCTTTTTCACTCCTGTTACTTTCTTTTTCACTATATAAAAATGAACTGTAAATATAAGAAATGCATCAACAATAACATTTTAACAATATTAAACAAGAAGAATATCTGACATATTTATGTACACAACAAAAAAGGCATCTTTTGTTGTTTCCATTGGTGTCCTTTGCACTGACCTAGAGCTCTTTGATCCAGTGGAGCCTTTTGTCAGGAGACAATATTTGCCATTCCTCCTTCCTCATGTGCTTCCCAAGCTGTGCCAAGAGGTCTCCCAAGTCTCTGGAGCAAATTGGGAGGAAATACAGTGCAGGAGGAATGAGGAATTCCCAAAATATTGCCTTCCTCCCTGTTTTGCTAACAGAAAACTGCAGGATCAAAGAGCCCTCCTTTCATAGTGAAGGATCCCACTGAGTGCATTCCTTGCGCTTTAGCAAATCTAAATTACACCTCTTCCTCATGAAAGGAAAGCATCATATCCTTACTGTTCTTGAATATAATGTGATATTTCTCAGGTTATTTATTGGTATGGTTGGAGTGTTATAATCATGCAGGCTGTTAGCCTACATGACTGTTTTTACTGTATCTATTGGGTAAGAATTTGTCCTGGTGTTTTTTATGACTGTTGATACTACTTTTAGGATACTGTATTTCTCATGTCTTATGTGTATTTTTTTTAAAAAAGAAATCACCATCAGACTAATTCCTACTGAATTAGTCAAATGGTTTTAATTACATAAATAGCAAATGGTTTTAATTACATAAATAAATAGGAAATCAGTTGGTGACCACATATTGTGGGCCATAGAATATGTCTTGGTGTAATAAAAGCAGACAAGTGGGGAATATTTGGATGAGATCAATGGTTTGGGTAGGCAAGAGGAGCTAAACCTTTTCCCAGCTACATATTTGTCCAAATCCTCCACCAAAGCTGTTTTTAGCCATGGGGCAGAGGATTTTTTTTCACAGAATGCAGGTGCCAGCATATTATTCCCTGTACAGCGCAGGATAGGGGGTGGGGGGCAGGGGGACAGATAGTTTCAGGGCACTGATGTGGAAGGATAGGTGAACCTGCTCACCTCTGTTCTCCAGTTCAAATTGCCCTCGCCCCATGCTTTTAGCAATAAATAAATAAATTAAAATAACAATTATGAAGATTCAATCTCAGATGTCTCGCATCATGTCTAGTTTGGCACTCAAAAGGAGTGAAATATTTTTTTTAAAAATCCTTTTTAAAAAAGCTTTATTTATAAAGGTATGGGTCTTTTGTTTAAAAATGCAGCATTTTGAGAATAATCAAATGATTACAAACTTATTCAGAATAAAATAAACTGCAAACAGGATTTGCAAGAAGGACATCAAAGTCAGTGTCCGGGCTAGGAATTAAGCAAATTATGGATCTCTGATAAATAAGGTGCAGCACTGTCAAATGCAGAATCAACATGAGAGGTATTTCTCTCTTTGCTCTTTCAATCTTATTGCTTCTTGGTATTATCATCCTGCCAGTGGTTGCCTTGTTGGAAGCTATGTGGATTTTTTTCACCATGTTCCTATAATTTTTCCTCTCTTGATTTTGCAGAAAGTGACAGCTTTCTGATACAAAATGAAAACCTCAAGCTTTGTATACAACCTCAGAAATCTCGTTCCATCATCCTGGTCAACTGCGATGAGGATAATGAGTGGCAACATTTCAAGTGGGTTTCCGACGACCAGATTTTGAACATGGCAGTGAAGTTATGCCTGGCAGTGCCGTCCAAGTCAAACCTGGTTGCACTCACCCTCTCCCCCTGTAATGAGACGACTGAACTTCAGAAATGGGAATGCAGAAATGACAGCCTCCTTGCACTCGAACAGGGGGATTTGTTTTTAAATCCCGAAGGTGGCCAAAAAAGTCGTCTTATACTTTCTAAAGTAGCCACCAGCAAAAGTACCTGGAAGATCTATGGAACGAAAGACAGCTTGTGTTCCAAGGGCTATGAAGGTAAAATGAGAGAGTTAATCCTCTTTCTTTAGATATTCAGCTGGTGTATCTGCTTCCAGCATGTTGAATCCCCTACATCTGGGACCCAAAATAGGTATGATGCAAATCACATAACCATCAGTCCAGACTCCAGCTATATCAAAAGGACAAAATAGGATCTAAAGGCAGAGTACTAAAGAAAGTGGCTCAACTTAAGCACCAACTATATATATAGTCAGGGAATTAAAGATCCCATTTCAAAATTAAGCAGCTAAAAAATACCCCCTTCCTACAAACAATACAATACTCTCACACATCCTTTTTTACATATCAGATGTTCTGTCACACTGAATAGAATATTTATCACACCCCCATTCTCAAATTATGTTCTTGTGTATATGGGCTGCCATACATCTGGAATATCCTATACATAACTGGGATTTGGCCATCACAAACTGTGTCCGGGTGGAAATTGCTTCAAATATCTGGGAAAATCTTAATGTATGGCAACCCGTGCTGGAAGTGTGGATTTTTGTGAATTTCCTTAAAAATATCTCAAAAACCTTTGTGTCTGGATGTTCAATTTTTGAAATATGGCAACCCTATGTGTATATCTTCCCCCTGGAGGGATGACTGTCCTGTATGGTAATAGCTTTTAGATGCTAAACATACCTTCATATATCTGATATAAACATACATATTACTGTTTTATAATATTGTTGTTTTTATGGATTTCACACACAGAGCCCAATACTTGATTGCTGCTGACTGTTGGTATGACTGGTTGATGTCCTTAAGTGATGGCTGGGCAGTTTGGAGGGTTCAAGCTTTGGTTAGGTAGAAGCTGGGCCAACCAGCATGGACAGCTGAGTGGTGGCACCTTTGGGAACTTAGTACCCTTCCTCTACAGTACTTTCCTAACCCTGCCTGGAGACACCAGAGGCTGACAATTCATTCCACATAATGGAGGAATTGCATGCATTTATTCTGCGTACATGCAAAGGGATGGATGCTCAAAATTCCACTGAGGTGAACATGGAAGCCTGTACACACAAACAGTGCATATCTGAGTTTACATAGAATCCTATAGAGGGCTTTGTCCTTGTTACTTCTGCTTTATTTGTGTTTGCCTCTCAATAGTGTTCAAAATTATTCCAGCCTAACATTATCTGTCCAATGTTCCTTTAGCTCTGTATACCATAGAAGGCAATGCCTTTGGAGCCCCCTGTGTGTTTCCATTCAAGTATAAGAATAAATGGTATGCAAAGTGCATAAGAGATGACGATGAAAATGGACAACTTTGGTGTGGAACAACAGCAGATGTGAACAGAGACTCTTTAAGTGGATATTGTCCAGTAAAAGGTAAGCACTTAACAATGTTTTGTTTGAGCCTTTACTATGTTATTGCGTATTTGCTGCTTAGAGAAATGTTTAACCTACAAAGAGAAAAGGGAAGCTGTTATTATTGCCTCATCTTTACAGATTGTGCAATTTAAGAAAAGAACATGTGGAAAGAACTTTTCCTTTGCAAGTCAGAACAAAATGAATTGTGATTCGAGGACCCGTCCCCTGCTTGGGAATAAAGACACGTGGACACAGTATATTAGGTTAATGGGCTAGAAAAAGGCCACAACTTTATTGATTACAGCATGTGAGAAGGTATTGGCTTAGGCATTGGACCACTGAAAGTTTAACTCCACCCACTCAGAGAGGGGTGAGTCTGACGAGGGGTTAACCACCAGTAGGGGGAGCCTGTTGATGCAAATACAACTATAAGCTCTCCCCTGATGTCACCGAGGGTCGTGCCATGGCCCCCGCCACACAGGGCATCAGACAGGATCCACGACCGCCAGATTCCTTTAACGGAATACCCATAAGTGAAGGGGTAGGCGATGGCCACACCTTGCCCTTCCATACACCAACAACACATTCCAATGCCTAACCGGGCCCCTACAGGATCAAGCCTGCAGTTCTTCATCTAAAAGGAACAGTGATGAGGATGTAGTCCAGTTCGGGCCAAAATCAAAGCATAGAGCAGACATGGGTCCTTCTGGATATAGCCTGCAGCCAGATTTCACCTGACTCCTTGGTCCTCACAACCATCAGCTGTTCAGTGGGGAGCAGCTGAGAGGCAAGTGGGTTTAGATGTTGAACAAAGCATGCAGTTTCCCAGAGGCAAAAAGATTAAAACAGAGAGGGGACCTGAAGGTACAATTTGAGTGGAGCTACTAAAATTTTAGCAGATGCATAGGTCTCTCTGTGTGATGGTGGGTTAAACTAAGTGTTTGTGCCTGAGTCTGGTCCCTCCCAGTTTGAGATCTGTCCAGTGGTGGCTCATGCAATGAGTGGGGCGGAGATCATGGTGTCCTCCCAGCAGCAGTGTCGATGGAGAGAAACAAAACAGCAGTGAGGTGGGATGAGCTCTGGACTGGTGCCGGCCATATGGGTGCAGGTACATTCATGCATTAGGTATGGATGTTTACAGGGAGAAAGCCAACTCATCAAAACTATCCTGGAACCTGAAGTCCTGATTGCACACAGGGTTTCCAGGTCCTGGGGAAGCACAAATGGTTAGATATCTAGGTATGTGTAGATAACCACACCTAATATGTGAACACTTGGGATGGGGCTTGGGAAGCCATCACTTGATGGGGAGAGCCAACGATGCCGCCCCTTGATCACACAAATTCTGTGTTTCTGCAGATTGCTTTGAGTATTCTTTGGAAAACTCAAAGAATCTAGATCATTAAAGAATCAAATATATCTCAGCTGTAGAATTAGCTTAATCATGGGTGATGTGAAGATTTGACACTCAAGTTAACAATGCTTACAGATGACCATGATGAGTTCTTCTGGACCAGAAACCATTGGACAGGGGATCTCTATCAGATCAATTCCCAGTCAGCTCTAACATGGTACCAAGCAAGAAAAAGTTGCCAGCAACAGAATGCAGAATTATTGAGCATCACCGATTTACATGAACAAGCATACCTGACAGGTAGGACATAACAAGGCATAGCTGAAGAGGCAATCAGTGTCTTGTGATCTTTTGCTAATTAGTCAATACTGTCTCAGCTCTAAGCATAAATTTCATGAAAATTATGAGAAGTCCCTTTCCACTCCTAGAATATCTTAGGATGTGTACACACACAGCCTTAAAGTACATTTGCTACCTTATACAGATGACTTTTTTGTGCAAATCATCACCTTCCTATTGTTGGTATATTGTTCTTTTGGTGTTTTAAAGTGCCTTTTGATTGAAAAAAATGTAAAATACACTTGGAGAATATATAGTAAAATACTTTTGAAACTCTACATTTATTTATTTTGGTGTTGTATGCACCATGTTATGTTTTCTTTTAATCAGTGGAACACAATTCTGACTTTGTTGTTGTGAACGAAAAGCCATAATCTTACATTGTCTCTCACTTTCCCAATATTTTTAGACATAAGACGCACGTGTCTTCAAAAACTGTATGAAAAGCAGAAATTCATTGGTTGAAACTGATGCTGGTTGAAGCATTGTATCGGCAAACTAGATGAAAAGTTTTTTCTGATTAATTTCTATTTGGTATCCAGCTTTATGGGGGTGGATCTGACATCCTGTTATGTTTTGTCCCCCCCCCCAGCTTCATCAATATACATCTCCAAGCTATATAATACAGTTTAATTTATTTTATTTTCCGTGAATAGGATTAATAAATGGTATAGCTACTTACTACTGGATTGGTCTGAACAGCTTGGATCTTGACAGTGGTTGGCAGTGGATTGGCAACCACCCTTTCAGATATTTAAACTGGGCTCCAGGTGAGTGAACAACTATGTGCCAAATCGGATCAATATTGAACAACATTGTTGCTTAATATTCAGGCACAAATGCCAAAAAATTGAAGGGATTTACATGAGGTTAAAATATCCAGAATATACTACCTAAAGGAATTAGTTTTGAATAATCATGCGGCATTTAAAAACAATTCTTTGTAGCCTTCTTGTAATGATTAAACCAAATAGTTTAACTTTCCCTAAAGTTCTTGTACCATGATTCTGAGAAGATCTGCCACTTTCTGTCCATTCAGCTTCTTCTGTTTTTTAAGAGCTCTGTGGGAGACAGCAATCTTTTAGTACACATTCTCCCATCACAGTGTTGGGGAGGGGAAATGACACTTAACAGAACCTCAGTTTGTGCCATAATTTTTAAAGTAATGCAAGTGCCCTCCTGCTGCATAGAATATGGAACTGTGGTGTAATTCAGTAGTCACAATCCAGTGAAAAGGTACCTGAACCCAAAGAGAGATTTCCAGTTATCAGGTAGATCACAGATCATGCACACCCACCCACTTCCAATTGCATAGCGGATACACATTTGGACTTATTTTCCAGCTCAGATGGTTTGCTTCATTGTTCACCAGTAAAGGTGATTAGACTGAAGATATGGTGATAAAATGGTGGCTCCACAATTATGGAATGCAATTCCAGTAGAGATTAGGCAGACTCAAACTTTTAAACAAGCCTTTTCAAAAGCTCTTGATGAAGGGGCAATGGATGGATGAGGTTAATTTACTGGAAAGTGGCTCATTTATTATTGTTCTATGCTGGTTAGTTTCAACTTTATTGTTTCTGGTCATATATATATTAAATGGTTTTGTGCTAATTTAAAATATTGTAGGCTGCTTTATGAAAGATCTACTCAAACTGCAGCGCTGCAGTGTTAACACAGGACTCAAAGATCACTTGTCTCACTCTTTCCTAAAGGGAGCCCATCCCCAGAAACAGAAAAAATCTGTGGATCAATGCAGTCTAAGAATGGCAAGTGGGGGAATGATAAGTGTCAAGAGAAACTTGGATACATTTGCAAAAAAGCAAACTCTTCATTAGATGCTTCTGTTATTCCTTCAGGTAAGATGATAAACTGGGAATGAAGTTTACCTATATCTATATAATTGTATCATCATTATGTATAGAGGGCGCCAGAGTCCAAAATTACATTTATAACAGTAATACAGGTTTTGCTGTTTGTAGGGGCATATGCAATGGGAAATGTTTGATTGGACAGAGATGGTGGAGAGTATTTTGTCTATCAGTAAAGACCTCAGATTTAAAGGCTGCGGGCAGGCTTTTACTGGAGGCAGGCCAGCTGGTCAATCAGCACCGCCTGGTTCGTTCCCAGGGGTTAAAATTGCGGTCCGACCTGGCAGTTTTCTCTCTGACCTGTCTCTCGCTGGATCTCCCACCCTCCCTCCCTTTCATTATACTCATTATACTGGTTTTTTTCAACCACAACCTTGCTATGGACCATGTCAACCACTGTATTAGGGGCCAGGCAAACTGGCACCGGCTATTGGGTTTTTGCTTACCTCAGAGCAATCATCACAACTTTGTGAGGCAATCGGGTAAACCTTGGTCTTGGCTGGAGAGGAGGTTGTAGACTCTATCTCCCCCTCCTTGGTGGAAGGTATCCTGTTAAAGGGATCCAGGAGAAGCAGCTTCTGTCTGGTTCCCAGATAGGGACAGGGTCATAGCAATCCTCTAATGAGGACCCCTCGGGGGGGGGGTACCCCTATTTGATGTAGGTCATAGGCCCCCCCTAGTGGTGGTTTAGCCTTAGATGCACTCCCAGCAGACAGGCTGGAGTGCTGTAGTCTCGCTTCACCCAATGCCTTTGCCAAATTGTTCACATCTGTAACAAATAAAGTTGTGGCCTATTTTAACTGATAAAACCTATATACTGTTGTCTTGTCTGGTTATTCTCCCCCTTAGGGGAACTGTGGAGTTGCAGGGTCCTGACACACAAGTGAGTCAATGACAACATAATGGCAGATCAGAATTTTTAAAGCTCATTCAGTCATGCAATCTTAGATATATTTGTTTTATTTTTAGATGGCTTTAAACCAATTAAATGTCCAGATGGCTGGGCTGCATATGCAGGTCACTGTTACCGCCTTAACAGAGACCTTAAGACATGGAAGAATGCGTTATGGTCCTGTCGAAAGGAAGGTGGAGATTTAATAAGTATACACAACATTGAAGAATACAGCTTTGTCATTTCTCAGCTAGGCTACAGTGAGTACATCCAGAAAATTCTGTTTTCCTGGTATTTGGTGTGTCTAAAAGAGAGAGGGTGGGGTTTTCCCCCCAGCCACATACAATTATACATTGTTACTAAGGCCCTCCCCTATTGAAAAGCACCACAGAACGATAGTCTGCTGAAGTGATTAAGGTGCACAAACAAGTCAAATATGGGAGATGACACTGACTATTATAGCCTTCTACAACCTAGTGCACTTCCATCAACCTCAGTCAATATCACCAATGGTCAGGGATGATTACAGTTACAGCTCAAAATATTTGCAGAGCAACAGCTTGGCGAATGCTGCTCAATTAGACACTACTCATTTGTAGTTCAGTATTCCATTAATCTTTATGTAACTAGTTGCACATGTCAAACTGAGCTATAGTTCAAAATGGTCTCCCATTTCCAAATCTATGCACCATAGAACAGTGTGCAATAGGATCCTATGCACTCTGGACTGGGGGCAAATAAATAAGTCGGCTTAATGTTCTTAGAACCAACAGATCTTCTATGGATAGGACTGAATGACCAGAAGATTCAGAAGTATTATGAATGGAGTGATGGTTCTTCCGTGACATTCACCAAGTGGCAGAAAGGAAAACCACAACAAATAAATGATGTGCAAAATGAATGTGTCATCATGAATGGGGAGGTAAAAATATGAATCCTATAAGAGAGATGTATTCCCCTTGGTCCTCAATACATTTATTCAGCCTATTACACAAAAGATTCACTAATCCCTTGAATTTTCTCCAGCCAAGTGGGACCAATTCTTCTTAAATTTCTATACTGTCCTTCATCTGGGGATCACATGCTGGTTTACAATGGCAGCACTGGTCTCTCTGCCATCATGCCAACTCAATATCCTAATCATCATCATCAGAATTATCAGATCCTCAAGCTGAATACTTCATTAGTTTCAGCTGAAGATTTCAGTGAAGTTCAAATGTAATAGGAATTTTGTGAAGTTGTCCAACTCATGCAAAAATGGAAAGCTTTGCATTGACACAAAGACATCAAGCAGGAAGAAAATGAAGAAAATGAGAAAGCCAGTGGACCCCTCTTCACTAATATTTGTATTTCTTCACATTCCCATCTCTAGAATGGGTACTGGGCAGATTATTTCTGTGAAGTGGAACTTGGTTACATCTGTAAAAGACAACCTTTGGCATCTCTTCCTGGAGAACCTGAAGTTGCTGATCCAAATTGTCAGAAAGTAAGTCTAAAGTAAACTGTGTAGTGATTTAAAAAGTGAAATATGTATAGACACCAACTATTTCTTTTCTTAAAGCTGTCCATTAATGCAGAGGTACCTCTAGCCTTGAGGTAAGATGTAAAATTTATCTTCCCCCTCCCCTCCAATTTTGTACCCTTCCTATGGCCACTCAAGCCTCTTCAGCAGCTATACCACGAGTCAGCTTTCTTTGCTTCTTTTCCTTTTTACTGCTGACCGCAGGAAGGCTGCTTTATCAAAGATTGAAAGACAGATCCACTACATATATGCAGTAAACCCTGCTTCCACTGCCAACAACAGGAAATATTCCCATATATCTGTCTTAGTCTCCAAGGCATCAAGTGTGAACAGTAATCACTTGGAATCACTTCTTATGGATCATAGCTAGTAAACAAAATATGGTGGAGGTGCTTATGGGAGTATTTGCTTATAGGGGCAGTGCAATTCCTTCATTTGATTCAGATAATGGTCAGCATGCATTTGACAGCATGAAGCATTTCCTGGTTCAGAGAAAGATATGGGGCATGTGAAGATTATGTGTATGTCTTGGAGATGCTATGGGTGCATTGAAGGTCCTTAACATCGATTCACTGCTTCATATTTTTTAAACATTTCAGTTTTATTTGAATCTCTAGTTATTGTTCTATTTTAAATTTTTGGTTTCACCCAACTGCAATTTTCAAAATAGTGATGGGCACAAGTGCTGGTGATGCAACTCAGGGGCACAGCATATGCTGCAGGCCTCAGAATCAGCCTTTGACATTTCAAGAGGATTTTGTACAACACTCCTGGAAACCTTCTGCCATACTGAAGGAGACCTGTTGCAGACAGCTTCATATGTTCAGCTCCAGAAACAGTTTGCAAAAGTCACACTCATCATCTGGATTTCTACCAGATGTTTCCCTAAAATCTGCTCTAGACTCTGGGCTCAGCTCAGTTGGTAGAGCATGCGGCTCTTAATCTCAGGGTCATGGGTTCATGCGACACGTTGGGCAAAATATTCCTGCATTGCAGGGAGCTGCTCTAGATGACCCTCATGGTCCCTTCCAACTTTACAATTCTATGACTGTATGAAATGGCCAATGTATTAATTTCTATGCAGACGTAAAGGCTCTTGCACCACTTTAGAGAATGACAACATTGGCCTAGATCAAAGATCTCTATGCAATTTCTGTGGTACCTCAAGCTGGATGAAGAATCCTGTTTTAATAAACTTTCAGCAGTGTCACTAAAACAAACACAGTCTCTCAATTCCAGTGCGTTTTCAGTAAGTTACTTTAAAGATAATATTCGGGTGGTACTGGACACCTGTTAGACTATCGTATGTTATAAAATGAACTTCACCGCTATGCTGGAGGAGATGCAGTGAAAGAGGATTTGTACTTCATGCTTCTTGTGGTGGGATTGCCCTATAGCTCAAAAAATTTGGAAGGGTGTATTTTTCTAATTAGGCAAAATTACCAAAAAAATATCCTATACTTAGATCTGATTCTAATGCTCTTATTGATTGGAAGTGGTAATAAACATAATAATAAAATAAATTCAATATTCCACGTTGTTGTTGTTGTTGTTGTTAAATGGAGAATTGTTAGCAATGTTGCTGAATGCAGAGCAGCTGGAACTAGGGTTCTGTGGAAGGAGGGTTCTGTGCTCACAAAGGAGGGGTGGTATATAAAAGAAACCCTCATCTTAAACCATTAGCAGAACTGACATAAAAGCGTGCAGTGAGAATAAACTAAATAGAATATAAAGGATAACCAGTAAATAGATTTGAATTGGATATGTAGTGGTAAAATATATAATATAAGTAACCACAGAAAGTGGGGAAGGGGACGATATTAAGATTTGGTTTTTTAAATTGCTTATGTAAATTTATCTTTGTTATAATATTTGTAAAATGAGAAAATAAAATTATTAAAAAAACCTCAGTGTCTCCAACCTAATACTGCAATAATAAGTGGTTGTTATTTCTTTTATATTGACAGGGTTGGAAAAGGCACGGTGTCTATTGCTATTTAATTGGACAAACATTTGTAACATTTTCAGAAGCAAAGAAATTTTGTGAAACAAATAAGGGATCTCTGACTTCTGTAGAAAACAGGTATTAAAAAGATTTTCCTTCCAGAAGAAAGGAACAAAAAGAAGTGTTTTTAATAGCGATAAAATGAAAAATTGGTTTATTTCTGCATATTCTAAGATTACAAGCAGAGAAATAATTGGTATGGATTGTGCTGGTACATGCAATATGTAGATGTATTGTTTAGTGACAATGGACCTGAAATCTTAGGGTATGTGTGCGTTTTTACTTTTTACTTTGAATAGTACTATGGTCAATATACCCAACTGGTTCGATGACACTCTTGCAACAGGCCCACCTAGACACCACCTTAAACCTGTCTTCACACCATATATTTGACACGCACACCCCGGAAAAAAGAATAATGAGAACTGTAGTTTATTAAGGGTACTTTGAATTATAGCTCCGTGAGGGGTAAACCACAGTTCCCAGCATTCTTGAGTTGTGCATGCTTTACACAACCTCTCTGTGTCAGGCAGCACAGCCACATAAGGCATTTAGAACATTTAACTCTATGTTGCGATATGAAGACACATGCACCCAATTTATGCGAAGGTAGCTGAAGTTAACTAAGTATACAGCTACCTTCTGCATGTGATCTCCTTCTGATCTCCTTCTGTATCTGAAGATCTCCTTCAGCATTTTGATCAGCATGACAAAAGCATATTTCTCATATAAATTACAGGTATCACCAACCACATTCTGTAGTGGAGTCTGACACTTTGGATTTATAGCTGTTGAACTCACTTCTGCTTTGATGTACAGAGTGGCCAACTCCAGTATGTCCTGAAAATTAACTTTTTCTTAAAAAAAAAAAGCACCCACTTTTAATGCATTTATTACTCATTTTTCCCCACAGATATGAACAGGCCTACCTGACTAGTCTAGTTGGGCTTCGTTCTGAAAAATATTTCTGGATTGGCCTTTCAGGCGTACAGCAACCAGGGACATTTAACTGGACCAATGGAGATGGTGTTCTGTTTACTCACTGGAATTCAGCAATGCCTGGTAATAATAATAATAATAATAATAATAATAATAATAATAATAATAATATACCACCTATCTGACTGTGTTGCTCCAGCCACTCTGGACAGCTCCCAACAAAAAATCAAAAACACAATAAAACATGAACTGTTAAAAACTTCCCTGTACAGGGCTGCTGTCTAAAAGTCATATAGTTATTTATTTCCTTAACATCTGATGGGAGTGTGTTCCACAGGGCAGATGCCACTAGTGAGAAGGTTTGCTGCCTGGTTCCCTGTAACTTCAATTCTTGTAGTGGGGATCTACCAGAAGGACCTCAGAGCTGATCAATGGGAGTAGAGACACTCTATACAGGGCTGAAGCCGTTTAGGGCTTTAAAGGTCAGCGCCAGCACTTTGAATCGTGCTTGGAAATGTATTGGGAGCCAACGCAGATCCTTTGAGACCAGTGCTATATGGTCCCAGAGACTGCTCCCAGTCACCAATCTCGCTGCCACATTCTGGGTTAGCTGTAGTTTACGAGTTGCCTTCAAAGGTAGCCCCACGTAAAGCACATTGGAGTAGTCCAGGCAGGAGATAACCAGAGCATACACCACTCTGGTGAGACAGGGTGAAGGCAGATAGGGTGTCAGCCAGCATAACAGGTGGAGATGGTAGACTGCTGCCCTGGACGCAGAATTAACCTGCATTGGACAGCTGTGTGTTAAGTACTTCCTGAAGCCTAGTTGGAATGATATTTCACAAAGGGCTTCTACATGATTATTATTATTGTTGTTGTTAGTAGTAGTAATAGTAGTAGTTTTACACATATGAACAGAAATTCAATTGACGTGGCTTGTGTCTTGTGTCTCCAAAAGGGCAACATCTTGGCTGTGTTGCCATGAGAACTGGGACTGCAGCTGGCTTGTGGGATGTTGTGAACTGTGAAGAGAAGGCAGCCTTCATCTGCAAACAATGGGCAGAAGGTGTAACAACCACTCCTGCCCCCACACCAAGTCTCCCACCTCCATGCCCAGATGGATGGCGTTCAAGCAGTACTAGAAATGTGTGCTTCAAGGTAGGCATACCAGTTCTTGTCTGCTTAAATAGCAAGGCAGAAATGGCTCTTCTCTATCAGTAAACCATTTGAGATATTTGAGGGTGTGGTTTTAGTTTTAAAGTCAATATTCAGTGCAGGTTTTTTGTGACTATTGTGGGGTTTTACTTCAATATTTTGAACTGTAGTTTATTTGAAGTACAGACTTTTTATATTTTAGTCGAGGAGTGGGCAGAATGTAGCTCATTGGAGAGGTTAGAAGTAGATCAGAATGGATTTTTGCCTCTCAACTATAGATCATGGTTAATGATATTTACGGAGCGTGTGTCCAGAGGGAATGTTTTCTATGTATCTTTGTCATCTATGAATTCAAACACAGGATCAAAACAACCAAGAATATTCATTTCATATTTGGCTGAGTCCTAAAATATGTGACTCTAAGGAATTGAAATAAGATTCTAAATGGCTGCTTCACAAGTATCCACCAGATCTTTCAGATAGTTCACCTTGTGCAAAAAATCCTTGGGAGGAAAAATCCTTCAATTTACTTTTTAGAAAGAGTTTTAAATATCCTCACTTATCTTATTAAATGAGATTTACAGCTAAAATAAAACACAATGCATCTAATTTTAATAGCGATCAGATTTTTTGCACCCTGCTAGTGACAGAAGCAAAAAAATATTCTGGAAACTGGCACTCATCATACTTTTTTCTGTCAAATGTGACCTTGCCAAAGAAATTGATTTGGGGGAAGTAATTTGTGATTTGTCAAAGAAAAGGGCAAGAAAAACCTTTTAACTGACTTGGTATTACTGTATTACTACTACGGTTATCCACTCTTCACCAACAGGTCCCAGGGTGGATTGCAACAATTTAAAATTTAAATAAGTTAAAATGGATTACAGTGACAGTAATAGGGTGGACAATATAAAATGTTTACAGCTGTGTTGGGATAAAAACATGGGTGCTGGAACTGGTTATTGCTCAGAAGCAAAAGTAGTCAAATCAGATGTATAATATAAAGTTGGAGAACCAATAGAAAAGAGTATCAGGATATGAACCTTGGTTAGGAAATAAAGAAGGGAATTACCAATATTCAGGGAGAGGGAATGTTATATATTTAAAACAGATTATTATTACTTATGTTTAACTATATTTTTATGTCTTTAGGCCTATAAAAAAGAGAAAGAGAGCAAGAAATCTTGGCTTGAAGCACGAGATTTCTGTAGAGCAATTGGAGGAGACCTCGTTTCTGTTCATAGTGAAGAAGAACAGAAAATGCTATCAGAGTTGTGAGTTTCATATAATGTTAATCCTCATTGTCTCAGAAGAATCAAAAACTCTTCTGGTTTAATGGCATTTTAATGTCAGCTTTCCAGTTCACACTTCACAAACCAATACACATACCAAAACCTATTTCTCTTTTAAAGTTAACACTCCGAATCCTGCTGCATGGCACAAAACCACACGGTACCTGAGGCATCACTAGAAAATGTCATTTATTGCAAGCAGAGGAATTAATCCAAACTGGCAGAAGTGGAGGTCACAGCAACAGTGTCATCCCTCTCTCTTGCTTGCCGTGCTTTCCTGAGAGGAGGAGCTGAGACTGGCACCTCCCAGTTTGCCTTTATCCCACCATCTTTTGCAAACACATTGCAATGACCAACAGCTGGCAATGGCCATTTTTGTTTTCTAGACGCCCTCCTCAAAATAACACTACATTATCACATAGTGTTCTCTTTTCTGAGGAGCAGGGAATTTCTGGGAAATAAAAGAGGTAACTCCCAGCTGCTTGAACCCAGAAGGAACACAACTGTCCCACCCCCAAATTGCAACATGTATCACAATTTTGCTACCCATGTACAGTCCAGCTGGTTAGAGCAAATCAGTTCAACCTTGGTTATTAGCAAATAACCCAGAGGTGCATTTAAAATAAAAGCACACATTCTACTCATGTAAAAACACCAGGCAGGCCCCACAAATAACCCAGAGATGTATTTTAAATAAAAGGACACATTCTACTCATGTAAAAACACACTGATTCCAGGACCATCCGTGGGCCGGATTTAGAAGGCGATTGGGCCGGATCTGGCCCCCAGGCCTTAGTTTGCCTACCCATTTCCTAGTTTATAATACAGTCACCTGTAAATATCCAATGACTTAGCATGTAATGCAAGCATGCCTAAGATGCCTAAGAAATGACCACATGTAATCTGAACACACACACACACGCAGAGAGAGAGAGAGAGTTCCTGCTCCAAATGGCTCATCTAAGGTGATCCTCAGAGTAGTCATTATATTGTAAATTTTAAAACTCTTGAAATCAACTCTCTGCTTACAATATTTTATATATATTTTAGGTCTTCTGCAGACTATTATTGGATTGGTTTAAGTGAATTGGAGCCCGATAAAGGATTTACTTGGAGTGATGGAACTCCTGTAAGTAAATGATGAATACTAATGCATTGTTGGTAAAATTATTTGCAAATTCATTTATAATCTTAGTATTCAAGCCTTGTTCTCATAGTGAACTTTGATCGAGTACATAGCAATACTTTAAAAGTTTATTTATTGAAGTGTCCAGCATTAAAGTATTTATAGATGTGATGTGCAATCTAATTTTTGGACCCAACACTTATGGCAATTGCTGCACAGTTGCTTGAAGTTATTGCTTGCTCAGTTGGAAAAGTGTGTGTGTGTAAGGAACATTTAATTTATTTATTTTTAAATGTAAAAACAAGAGAACACAGACTAATTATCCACTTTGCATATAATGCAAAGCCAAGCTATGGCTTAGGGCAAACAGAGATTGTGGCTGCTGCATTCCTTCCCTGGTTCTGCTAGTGCTGCACTACCTGAAGCAAACCCATGGTTGGGAAAGCAATCATTTCAATTAAAATAATTAGAACAATTTAAAGTAAAAATAACAACAATCCAGATGCAAATTATTTCATCTAAAAAGAAAAGAAAAAAGTAGAGTGATAAGATAGCAAGAAAAAAAATGCATTTGCTTTTTACTATCTCCTTAAATCTATGCATTTCCATTACTATGATGCTGTGGGCTAACCATGTGATACAACTGCTCCCCTCTAGCCCAGATGACATGGCCAGTCATCTGAATAACTTGCAGAAGCTTACACACACACACACACACACACACACACACACACACACACACACACTATTAATGTGAAAATGATAGCCCATCTCTCCCTATGCACTAATACATGCACATGTGTGTACAATAAGGTTACCAGTCCCGCCCCCTCCCCAGTGAATCTGGGGATACTTTTCAACTTCAATGGATTTTGTATGGGGACTAATTTGTAAATCCGGGTACTGTCCCCGGGAAACAGGGACGTCTGGTAATCTTAGTGTACAACTCATTCAAAAACTGCCACTGTAAGTCTCTCCTTTTCTATATGTTACCCTTGATGATTCTTAGAAAGAAAACGAGTAAGAAAACTTTATTCCTACTGTAGCTAAACTACGAGGAGAGGAGCTTTCTCTATCAAGTTTTAAGAGATAAAGACATGGGGTGCAGAGGAGTGGCTTCATTTTATTCGTGGTGGAAACCTTCCTGGTGTGAGCATTTTCTGAATTGGATTTGCCAAATAAAGAGGGGTAAGATTCCTCTTCGTTTACAACAGGTTCATTAAACAAAGCCAACAGGGCCTTCATCTGCTGCACTGCTGAAACCTGATTTTTTAAAAATATGATTATTAACCTTTTGCCCTTTGAGAAGAGGTTAAAAATGAGAAATGTGAAAACATTTAGCCTTCATAATGATTGTTGCAGGGTTAATATCCTTGGCTTTCATGCTGAGATGTAAAGAACTCCATTTCAATTAGAACAAGGAACCTGAGCCATGTACACCATGGTGAATATCGGTATTTGCTGATAGTTCCTCTGCATTAGGTTGTTAATTGTGCCCTGGAAATGTACAAATAACACCTTCATTTTTACAAACTCCTGTTTGTATGAAATAACATAATGCAATAAAATTCACTATGATATAATGAATATGTGTTTGGTTTTTCAGGGGTGTCACTAAAACCGGAGCCAAGCAATCATTTCGGTATGTTGGGTGATTTCACTTTTCCTCAGCTCACACAGGTCCATCTTAAGCAGCACCATGGAAAGCAGGGGTGGAACTGCCTTAACAGGTCTTTCAGGCTATTGGGGGGTCTGTCAGGAGCCAAAGATATGTTTGCTCCCTGGCCTCAGCTTCCCAGTTTCTGCTTTCCCTCAGAACAAAGAGGTCTTTTGTAATCTAATGGAAAGTGGGGAAGAGGCAGCCCCAGTGATTCTCTTTGGCCACTGACAGTTCTGTCATGAGGATCCCATGGTAGATGCTCTCTGGATTGGGCTTTCTCGCTCCTCAAATTGGCTACATTCAACTGGATCCTTTGCATGCAGAAAGCCACAGTTTCTGTCCTCAGCATCTTCAGGTAGGGATTGAAAGATTCCTTCCTGAAATACTGGAGAATTGCTGGCTGGGTGATTTAAAGCTACTCACATGTTTGAATACCACTCTGAAATCTTTTGATGCGGAATAGTTAAGAAATATTTTAAATGAAATTAATACTTCTTCTGTTACAGAATATTCATTCAAAAGAATTGAAAATGGCTGGATCTTGTATGAGGGCAATGAGTACTATTTCAGTAATGAAACAGCGTCTGCAGAAAGAGCTCGAGCATACTGCAAGAAGCATGGCGGAGATCTTGCAGTCATTGAAAGAGAAAGCGAACAAAAGTTTTTGTGGAAATATGTAAGAAATAATTGGAACATATGCTTTCCTAATCAAATATAGCTGGGTCTGCTGAGACATAAGCCTAGTTGAATCTAATGGGTTTTACTTCCAAGTAAGTGTGTAGAAAATTGCAACCTAAAGGACTTTGACTTTCTGTGGCCATATACTTTCCCTGTAGCATCTGGCACTAACAGGTAAGTGAGGCTTTCCAAGTTTCAAAAAGAATGTACCATCCACTCACTCCACTAATCATCACAAATTCATGCTTTACTCATGAGAAAAGTGCTGAAAAATGTCTCTGTGTAATCAGGATTCCAGCCATTCAGGGTTCTTACATTCATTGTTTAATTTTCCCCCTCCCTCTCCTCACCTCAGTTAAAAAACCAAAAAAATGTAATTCACTAAGTGGAAGAGTGAGATGGGAAACAGTGGGTAGAATTCTGGCATGAAAGCTGTGTGAGTTGCACTGTAATGCTTACATAGAACTAAAAATCTTTAATAAACCAGCTTAGATCAGTGAAGCCCTACATTAGTATATTACAACATGATGCGAAATTTTCTTTCATGCTTAGTTTAATTTTAGCTGGCATGTTTTAATTCATCTTAACTGGAAACTTTTAATGAAGTTTGTAAAAAGCACAGATGCTGTGCTCATCATTACAAACCTTTCTGTATTGCCTGATTTATGAATTCTGCACTTCCTATGGAGTAGCCTACATTGCTCTGCCTCTGAATACTATATTGTTTCATTTACTTCCAATTTTTCCTTTGTCTGTTGTAGAACAAGCTTTATGGAAGTTACAAGAACATTCACATTGGTTTAATATTGGGTCTTGATAGAAAGTTCGGGTAAGTGAAGAAGAAAAATTAGAAGTGGAATTCAGATTTTCAACAAAATTGTAAATCTAAGTTTCTCCTAAGTAACTAAGCTAATATTAATTAATCTAAGCTATAATATTTTCCCCCTTCCACAGTTGATCTCTAAAGGAAATTTAGGACTCTTCCAAATACAGAGGTTGCCCTACAGTCCTGTTCCCTGTAATGGTGTCCTGGAGGCTACATGAAACTTCAGATTTCCCTCCATGACCATAAAGAGGAAGCTTTAATGTCAGTTACCTTCTCCTCACCACCTCATAAAATTTCACAGCCTAATAACATGAAAGCCCCAATTTTGGCATGGCTGGAAAATGAACATGGGGAAGGCTTGGATCCTATGGATCCAACATCTTCCTAGTCCCACAATATACCCCCAAACTGTGGAGAATACCATTTACTAGGCTGTCACCACTTCCTTGTCTCTCTAGGCTGTATTAGGTCTCGGGGTGCTCTCCCCCTGTGAACTTTCTTTTTATGCACTGAGGAAGAGGGTACCACCCTCCGATCTGCCTGACTCCTACAGTTGTTTTATGTACCTTGAGTGTGGTCCCAGCCATGCTCTGAATGTTGGAGCAATGACATTCCCCATCTCCCAACTAGTGCCTTTTGGGATGCCACTAGAAGAGACTAAGAGTGCTTTCCAGCTGATGGTTGTCCCTACACCTGACATACCTGGCCTTTCTTCCATTCAGGCCAGCAAAGGAGCAATGTGAAGGCATGCCCAGCCTCGCTCCTCTTCCCCTGCGTGAGCCAACTGCTGTTCTCCTTCACTACTGCCCCCCTCCCCAATCAGGACATTAAGGTTGCAGTTGTAAATGAGGTTTTTTAAAAAAATGTGTGTAAATTAAGAACCAATTTGATCATTTCTCAACTATGAATGTTAGATTCCACATATAAAATACAAGCATTTCATTTTCTTCTAATTAAAATGAACTGCCCCAGTAACTGTAAGAACCCATATTTCACTATCTGTCTGCCATTCGGCACATCATCATCATCATCATCATTACTACTACTACTAATTCATTTTTCAGGATAGGGCTGGGCCAGGGCTATAGCGTCATCACCAATTTTGTTAACCCTAATAAATGAGCTGTTCATAATTCTATCTATTAACATTATTTGAAGCAAAGTCTTAATGAATTATCTTAAAGAAGATGTTTCCTTGCCTCAGGCAGAAATTCCAAATACTTCCTGGCATGGTGATACTAAATTATTATTAAAGAAAATAACTGGCAATTTGCTCCTCTTTAACAGCATCTCAGTCCTTCAAGATTAGGATTGTTTTCCTAGTCATTCTGATTACATTATTTCCGTAATTTTGCTGGATATTCTTAATGCTGCCAACTTAATGCTGACCTGCAAGGTTCAACAGTAAAATGTTTTCTAGACCTGCTGTTCCCTTGACTAAAAAAGCCCACAAACAGCAAAAACCATTGTGGAAATATGCAATGTAAATAAAGGACAATTACATTGTTCTGTCCAATACTCTCGTATCGTTTTCTCTAGCTGGTTGGATGGAACTCCAGTGACTTATGCAGCCTGGGCACCTAATGAACCCAACTTTGCAAATGATGACGAAAACTGTGTGGTCATGTATTACAGCACAGGTAAATAGAATAAAATACTACCATTAAAACAAAAATCTTGAGAAACTGTGTGTTTGAGGATGGGGAAAGGGATTAATACAGAACAAGTACAACACAGTGGGCTTATCTGGACTTACCTGTTGCCCCACTCTTTCCAGGTACAGTCCTGTCTTTAAAGCTCCATTTCCCAGAGTTTTCATTGCAAAAACCCATTTTTTAAAACTGAAGCACAACAAACAGCAATTTGGGTTTTCCGCAGATTGCTGTTTGCTCCAATTGAGATTTAAAGAGTGGGTTTTCATAGAGAAAGCTCCAAGGCAAAAGAAAGAAAGAAAGAAAGAAAGAAAGAAAGAAAGAAAGAAAGAAAGAAAGAAAGAGCACTCGGACATGGAGCTTTAAAGTGCAGACTGTGCCTGGAAGCAGGGAGGAAAGGCAAGTGTGGATAAACCCTGAATCTATAGTTGCAATGACTATTCCATCCATAAATATACATTGTTTGGGAGGGAAAATTCATTATTTTACAGCTCTTGAATTGCCTTTTTAAAAAATATGACATGGTATTAAAAGTTTTAAAGGATGCTGTATATTTATCACATGAGCAACTTTATACAGCAAGAGAGATTTTGGGAAATACTACACTGTTTCAATGCTATTTTAATAACTTTGGGACTTTAAGCAGTTTGTATTGTGAACAACTGCTTGCTTATTCCATCTACACATTGTCCCCACTGGCGGAGGAAGAGGAGTGCGGGGGGAGCACCCCGCCCCCGGCAGCGCGATCCCAGCAAGGTGCCATCACGGCTGCCCCCCCCCCCGCACTGGGTGCCATACCCCTGATTGTCCCATTTCTTCCAATATGGAATAAGTTGCTGCCGCTGCTCTTTGTTATTCAAGCCTTCATTTGTGCTGTGTACCTGAAGGACTGCTTGCCCTTTTCAGTTTGTGAGTGATTTAATAACTCTCTGTTTAGGTTTATGGAACGATATCAATTGTGGTGCTGAGGACAGATTTGTATGTGAAAGGCATAACAGTTCTGTCCGTTCATCTGTTGCTCCCACATTGCCTGTGCCTCTTGGAGGCTGTGCTGAAGGATGGCTTTTCTTTGATAAAAAGGTAACTAGTGTGGTCATTACAAATTGCTTGGCATACTAGTCCTTTTCAGGTAGTATTAGTGCATACAGTGAATACTTTCCCCAGAGCTGCTGAACATGCAGAGGTTGCCCTCCATGTCTTACTCAGGTGTTCTGTATAGAGCTTAAAATAAAGAAGCACGTAGACCAGGAGGCGCAGCTTGTCATTATGTTGTCACATTCTTCTTCTCCACTAAGAACTGAAAAGGACTATTGTGTTAGAATAGTAAATATAATAATAATAATAACAATAATAATAATAATCTGTATCTGAATAGTTAAAATTTTTGATTAAAGGGGGGATATTTTAAAAGCTCAAATTAACAACTGTAGCTACCAAGGTGGATGTTCTCCCCAGTTCCTTCCTCTGCCCCATTTTCCACCCCATCCTAATCTCCTTCAAACCAGCAAATCCTATGGGGTTAGAACTGCTCTTTAAAGCCAAGCAAAATTATCCCTGTCTGTTTGCTCAATACCATTTCATGATTGCTACTTTCATTACCCATTACATCATGTATGGAATTTTGGAGAGTTGTTATTTCCCCCTACAGTGCTTCCAGCTATTTGGTCTTAATGAAGAGAGGAAAAACTGGTCCTATGCACGAACCACTTGCAAGAATCTAGGAGGAAATCTGGCAACTATACCAAACAAAGCTACACAAGGTGCAGTCAGTTCTTTTTAAAACAGATTGTTCATATAGACTTGACATGTTAAAAGTCCAAGAGCCTCGACTCAAGTTATGTTTGTGCCAGAAGAAGGGTTAGAAATGGCTCCCTTGTGGCGCCTGACTACTCAGGTGGCTTGAAAAACTTCAGGCCACACGGTGGAGCTAGAAACCAGGGCAGTGATGCAGCAGTGCATATTACCAGCTCCTTCCACATGGCCGTAGACCTCAGGGACAGCTCAGTTGGTATATAATGAGATTCTTAATCTCAGGGTTGTGGGTTCAAAAGTCTCACGTTGAGCAAAAGATTCCTGCATTGCAGGAGGTTGGAGGTCCCTTCCAACTCTACAATTCTATGATTTTATGATTCCCCAAGTAGTATAGGAAGAATCTACTCTGCAAAGATTCCCACAAGACAAGTGCAAGAAGAATAAAATGACCCCATAGGTATTCTGTATAATGCATTTGGTGGCTGCAGTTGGATAATACTTGGGGAACTTGAGAAAGAGTGACTGCTATTTTAATAGCAGTTAAAAGAGATTTAATAGGCAAGCTCAATAGCTGGGGTGGGAAAACTTTTTACCTGTTGAGAGCTGTATTTGCTTGAGGGGCCATCCGTTAGGGGCTGCAGGAATAACGAGGACAACAGAAGGTTGGATGCAAGTGAGCTGTGCAGAAGCAAGCTGAAAAGCAAGCCTTGCAGAGCCTCTTTTTATTGGATAAAATACAGTTGGAAAAAGAAGTAGTGAAACCACTCTGAACTTTAACATATTCCATCTAAGCACATTCTAAGCATTAGCTAATACACGTGTCAGCAGGTGTTTCCCGTAGGCGTTGTGAAAGTGGATTGCGTCTGTGTTCCTTGTTATGCTTTAGCCAAGCATTCTGTCTAGTAAACAGATCATATGAAAGGACAAAAGGTCAGGGGGAAAACCCTGTCTACTTGCCAAGAGGCCACAAGTTCATGGAGCGTGGGTGCAAGGCTCCTTGGCACACTGTGGCATGCCGGGTGTGAGGTGTGCCTCAGAACAAGCAGAGCGTTACCTCCATAGCTCCAAAAGGTCAGGGGGAAACCCTGTCTTCTGGCCAGGAGGCAAAAGTCCAGAGAGTGTGGGCACAGAGCTCCTTGGCACGCTGTGGCATGCCGGGTGCGAGGTGTGCCTTACCTCCACAGGGGCTGCATACTGTCAATGGGTAGAGCTGAAGGCAAAAGTGGCCAGGGCACCCTTTCTCTCTCCCAACCTTTACCTCCCTGCCCACTTCTCTGCCACCATTTCCCCTTTCCCATCACCCATACAAAATTAGCCTGATAGCCAAAATTAAGCTACCCACTCCAATTTTATTGTCTTCCAAAGCATAATTTTGTACATGGACTATATTTGGCAAGCAACAATGCTTATATTGATAAGATAATGAGTCTTAATTAATATGTATATTGTCAGTTTGAGGGAAATAGTCTGTTGTCCATCATTTTGAAAAGAAAATGGAGGGACTATTTGGAAAAGCATTACAAAGAAATGAAATCGAGGGCAGGATTTGAGATAGGAACAGCGGAAGATAAATGATAAAGTAATTGTATCAGAGGGATTTTGGTAATAGATAATAATTTGATACAGAATGCAGTAGAAAAGAGTTTGAATAAAAATACTGTGGCGATGGGAAGTCAGTATATGAAACAATGTATTTAATTTGAAGTTAATTTGTGAAATTCAATAAAATTATATTGGGGGAAAAGAGAGGAAAATGGGTAATGATTCAAAATCTTTAAAAGGCAAAACTTCACTTCACCAAACATCTTCTCAGTTCAGATCTAGACCCTTCTTAAGCTGGGGAAAAGCTTGTTTATTGTAAGGGTGGCCTATTAATGCTTTATCCAGGTACAGAATGTGGTGTGCTGGATTCAGTGGCCCTTTTTGTTATTATTAAAACAGAGTAGTCAATGTGATGTCCACCACACTTTGTGAGACTGTAACTCCATTAAGCCCCAGGCAGCATAGCCAGTGGTCAGGAATGGCAGAAGATTTAGTCCAACAGCATCTGAAGGCCAGTACACTGGCAATTCTTGCATTAATCAAATGTGTTTTGATGATGATGATACAACATGAACCCAAACTACAACTAAATCACATTATGACATATCATAACACTTATGACTATATCAAACACTTATAGGTGAAGGGCGTACATTTGCCAAATCCTTTTTGAAAAAATGTGTCATTGTTTTTATTTAGCATTCCTCACGGTGCACTTAAAAAGTGCTGCAACTGATCCTTGGATTGGACTGAATGATATTAATATTGAGCGCATGTTTGTATGGACAGATGGAAGTGGAGTCCACTACACAAACTGGGCCAAAGGTTTTCCAGGTTATGGTGTAAGTCGTGCCTGCAAAGGCTTTCATCATTTTTACCCCAGAAACAAGAAATATCTTCTATATTCCATTCCTGCAGTGAAAATACATGTGCAGAGAACCTTCAGTGTTAGCACCCCATTTCTGTACCAATTCCCCATTCAATCTCTGGCTGGTGTCTCCTTTGTTTATTTTTAGAGCCAACTGTCTCAAGCTAAGCAGCTAGTATGTAAAGTAACAGTTAGGCAACACCTAACCAGTTTTATAACTGGTCTGCTATCCTACCCCACTTCCAGGAAGCATCAGCTAATCCCTGATCTAGAGCACGTATCAGCTACTGATTCCTACTCCTGAATAGGATCCAGAGATAGGAAGCCTTGCGCTGACAGATGCACACTGCACTTGTAGTCTGGATTTATTCTTGCCACTATCTATGATTGGGTGATTGTGGAGCCTGGTATTTGTCAAGAGCGGTGCTATTTTTCTAGGAAAAGAGGTGCCGGAACCCACCATGAACACTTCCCTTGTTCTCTATTAATGGCAATGGCACCCACCTGAGAAGTGCCGGAACTGAGTTCCAGGGAGTTTCGGGTCAAGAGTATAAAAGGAAAGTTTCAAGTACAAACGGATTGGCCCCTACATTGTATAAACAGCTACTGTTTTACTTGTCCCTTTGTTATATTTTTATTTCTTAGGAGGACTGCATTTTTATGATGAAGGAGCCTGAAAAGCTGGCAGGATATTGGAGAGACGCGCCATGTTCTGCTAAGAAAAGCTACATCTGCCAAAGAAACACTGGTATGTTTTTTAGAAGAGAAGAAACAGAAAACAGTGTTTAATGCAGATTGCATTATAGAGTCTAACTCCAGTTTTCTGTTCTGGTAAAAAAAAAATTAAAAAGCTGATTGCCAGTTTTAATGACTGAATTGAGGTTTTGTCATCTGAGAATGATGGTGGATAGGAAGCTAATTACAGAACAGATTCTTGACCTCTCTGGAAAGAAATGGAGGTGTGTTGTTAATGGTCATGTTGACTACATTTTAGGTATTTTGTTTGCTCCTTTTGTGATAGTAAATTAAATGTATTCTGTGGCCTCATCCATATATGTTTTTGAAGAAAACTTGACTAAGTGTTATAGCTGGCATTTAAAATGTCGATTTTCAAGATTTAAAATGTTTAGGGAATAATAGTATTCAGAAATTTAGTGTCAGGTGTGTGTAGTCTAAACTGATCTCTGTCTTTTCTCTTGATTACTTGCCTATAGACCCTGCATTATCACACTCTGAAACAACAATTCCAGCCTCTGGTTATGCCCCTTTTGGGAATAGAAGTTACTCTCTCAGCAGCCCCAAAATGACATGGGAAGAGGCCAGGAAAAAGTGTAAATCTGAACAGTCAGAGCTTGCCAGCATTTTGGATCCCTACATTGAATCATTCCTATGGCTGTGGGTGTTAAAATATGGAGAACCTGCATGGATTGGCCTAAATAGCAATATGGTAAATACATATGATATACATTAACATAATACTGTACTACATAGCCACATCAAGAACATGTGTTCAGAAGGACATAGAAAAGACTTTTATTACCTGACTTTATTACGAATATCCTTGGTAAGCATTACAAAAGTTTTGGATATCGTCTGTGGGTTACCTATGAGCTATTTCCAGTGGCTATACTTTATCTGTAAACGAAATCTTAACAGAAATATAACAATTTCCAGTCTGTAAAGGGGCTTCTGCACTCAGTGCAGCAGCACACCCCCAGGCAGCAAGATCTTTAGTAGTCTTTAGTCTCGACTCCTTTTTCACCCTCAGAAAGAGAAATCAATCACTTCTATGTTGCTTTAGGAGGGGTGGGGCAACAGGTTCCATAGATGACTCGCATTGTCTACAATGAATACAGTAAACTAAGTACCATACTGGATCAACACCAACCAGGATTCTTATATATATATATTCAAAACTTGACATCCATTTCCTTCTCTCTGTGGTTCCTTAAATTTATTTTTAATATCTTAATATATACTCATAAAACTGCAGGTTATTATAACAATCCTGCCAATGTTCTTATCTGTTTACAATTTATCTGTAAATATTCAATCAACTATTTCCATTCTTTTATAAAATGTTATCTTGACTGTATATTGATGGTAGCTATTCAGGAAGGTGCTTCCTTCCTGATATTTTAGGTACTTGGATCCCAAGATGTTCAGGATTTGGTATGCTAATACCTTGAATCAAGCCCCATAAGTCAATGACAGCCAATACAGTGATTTCTGGATGAGTGACCCACACATTGTTCCATCAGGCTGCCCCACTTCCCATCTAGCAGCCACATTCTGCAGTAGCTTCAGTCTCTGGGCCATCTTCAATGATAGCCACAGATAGAGCACATTAGAGTAGTCCAGGAATGGACTTGATTGGCAGACATAAAGTGGGCATAAGCTCTCCTAGTCAGAGAAGCCAATTGAGAGGACAGCAACAGGAATCCTGCAGCACTCCCAAACTAAGACCCTGTTCCTGCAGGGCAATTGCAACCCCTCCCAGGACAGGTTATTCACCTAATTCCCAGACATAGGAACCACCCCTTCACAGCACCTTCATCTTATCAGGATTCAGCCTCAGTTCGTTGGCCCCCGCATAGCCTATTACTGCTTCTAGGCTCCTGTCCAACACCTTCACAATTTCTCATGATTCAGATGGAATGAAGAGCTAGAGCTTCATGCCACCAGCATACTGAAAACATTGTGCTCCAAATCCCTGGATAGAGCCATAGCTACAGAGGGGTTAGTCAGGTTTTTTGCCCAGGGTGGAGCCTCTAGAAGGGCACCATTCAGGCTCCCAGCCTATGTCTGTGTGTGTGTGTGTGTGTGTGTTTGTGCATGCACAAACACGTGTGCGGGGGGTGCCAACCTGGATGAAACAAAGCCTAGTTTCGCCCCTGCCTTTGATAGCTCAGAATTGTTTCATACTCATGACTTCAGACGTCATAAGTATAGTACTACTACCCAGACTTCATCCCCTAAAGGATGATGAAATGTGTGTATAAATAAAATGAAAGGGAAAGAAAAGTAAGTGTTGTGGAGTTCATGTTATGGAAAATGAACTTAAAAGCTTTCTCTGGGCCAGAGTGTGTTATTCCACTGTGAATTTGGATTTCAGACTGATGAGCAATATAAGTGGATAAGCAACTGGAGACTGGTATATACTAACTGGGCCCCTGGGGAGCCAAAGCAGAAAAAAGCCTGTGTCTATTTAGACATTGATGGTCACTGGAAAACTGGAACTTGCAATGAAGCATACCTCTCTTTCTGTGAGCACTACCACGGTAAGCAAAGGAATGTCCATCTGAGCACAGAGCTGAGAAATGTACTGTTGACATTTCTGCCTCTTTCTAAAATGTTACTTTTCAAACCATCAGGATATAATAAATAGGCAAGCAAAAATAGAATAGAGGTTGCAGTAAACAATCCAGCATTAGGTAACCATGTTTAGCAACTGAATACACTCAGGCATGTGTTTTAAGACAGCAATTCTATACACATTTACCTAGGAGTAAGCCTCATTTGACATTACTGTGAGTAAGCATCTAGGAGTACTCAGAAACTATAAACCTATTATTTTAGGGAGACTTCTTTGACATGTGCAAATTTGCAGAGTTTCATCTCCCATTTCACCTTCTACATTTCCAGGATTCCTCCAAGATACTCATGTGCACCTCAAGATTTTGGATTTGTTCAAATCTTATGCATATCTCTGGTACTTAAGGGTTTCTAAGATACCTGTTCAAAAAATAAAATATTTGTTTCATAATAGGTAAACTCCCAACTGAAGCTCCACAAGTCCCAGGGAAATGCCCTGACTCAAAACAGGACCAAAGATCTTGGATTCCTTTTCGGGCTCATTGCTATCAAATCAACCAGCCTTCAAATGGATGGCCAGATGCATCCTTCAAATGTACTCAGTTAGGTGGGTGTCATTTTGATTCAAATCACAACGTGATTTTTCCATGCTAGGAGATTCCTAGTTAGTGTCCAAAGCCAGTAATGTACACTGGTTAGTGCTGCAGTGCAGTCCTATACATATCCTAGCGTGTCTATTCAGAAGTATGTCCCATCGAGTTCAATGGGGCCTATAGCTAAGTAAGTGGGTACGGGCTTTCAGCCTTGTACTTTGACCAGAGAGACAGGGGTTCAAATTCCTGCTCACTCACAAAGCTTACTGGGTGCTCCTGGGCCAATCCCCACCTTTCAGTTTAACTTATCTCTCAGGATTGCTGTGATGATAAATCAGGAAGGGAATAAACCTGGCATATCTCTCTGAACTCATTGGAGGTACAGATGACTTATACGGGGGTTGGTTTCTAGGGATTGTGTGTAAAGCCAGAACAACCCTGGCACCACCACCCACACAACCATCCCTACCTGTCGAGAGCCAGCACACCGAGAGTGTCTTGCCCCTTATGCAAGGTGGAGAATTCTCATGCTGGCTCTGGGAGGCTCAAATGAGATCTCACTGCAAACAACGGCTTCTTTCTTACTGTCTGAATCCAGCAACAGAAAGATTTATTATTAAAAGAATATTTAGAAAACCTCATATGCAGGCCTGTTATCAGGGATCAGCACACTCACGCATTGGCTGATGATCCAAGCACTTTGAAGGACAGCTCGCCTCCATGTGTCCTCACCTGAAGCATGCAGGATTGTCAGTGTAGCCAGAAATCCCACTTGCTGTGGCTTGCCATTTTATTTCCTCCACAGTACCTCTGAGCCCAGACAGAAGGTTGCTCCACTGGGGCCAGAGAAGCACTATGGGGGAACAAAAATGGTATGTGGCAGCAGCAGGGCTTTCTTGCTAAGCTGACTTTTTGCTGCTGCCTGTAGGTAAAGTGAGAGGAAGAGAGATTGGCCAGGGGTGTGAGATAAACAGAGGGGTGATGAGGTGACCAGAGACCTTGCTGCCTGGAAAAAGGGCTTCACTAAGAAAGGGACTTTGCAACCCAGCTCACCATTCCTGCATCCTGGGGGCAGGCGTTTTCATCAACACTCCTGACAACTTCATTATTGCCAAGGATCACTTGCCAGGGCTGTCAAAAGTCCCATCAAACCTCATGTCAGTTCTACCAGTGCATATCTAATACATATATGAAGGTGATTTGTTACCTAGCCATCACCATAAGGTCCCAGGGTGGGTTACAGTTATATTTTTTAAAAATATATATTAAAATGGGAATATTTTAAATAAATTAAAATGAATAAATAAAATTTAAAACAGGAATGCAATTTTTAAATGAGTTTACTTTACTTGTATGATGTTTCCTAGGTAGCACCTTGATTTCTATAGAAGATTCAGCTGAACTGAACTTTTTGATGGAGCATACTCAGCAATCCCAACATGCTGACTATTGGATAGGATTGTTCAGAAACATAGATGGTAATGGTTTAACATTCAATATTTATTTATAATACATGGGGCTGTGCCCCTGCTTGCTCCACTCATCAACACCCACCCACCCCAGCCATTTCCCCACATTAACCCTCTAGACCAGTGTTTCCCAAATTTGAGTCTCCAGCTGTTTGGGGACTACAACTCCCATCATCCCTAGCTAGCTAGCAGGACCAGTGGTTTGGGATGATGGGAATAGTGGTTCAAAAACAGCTGAAGTCCCAGGTTTGAGAAACACTGCCCTAGATCTTCCCCATCTTCCTCCCTAGCTTCCCCCTTACTCACTTTTATTGAAACTTTGGCCGTGGTATAAACCTGCCATTTCCTCTCTGTTCCTCCACTCCACCTGTTTTACACAAACCTTGCTGTTGTTTTAAAGCACCATTGCCCAGTCAGTTCTGTCCATCCATGCTTTACTCGAACGTCTGCTATGGTAGGGCTGCCATATGTCCAGATTTTCCCAGACATTACTGTGAATTTCTGAAAGGCAGCGCTTTGCACTGGATCTTAGGCAAGTCATACAGAAAACTGCGCTCAAACCAGGGTGGCCTGGTTTTTACTTTTGGAAATATGGCTGGCATTCCTATCATTTACAACTGCTATTTCCCTTTCTCCCCCCAACCTCTCCCCATTCCTGCTTTACTCAAAACACTGCTGTTGTAAACCGCCACTTTCCTTCCTCTCGCTCTTTCCCAGTCTGACTTCATGCAAATCCAGGATTGTGCAGTGGCATTACTCTTTTTCTCGACAGTCTTTATGCCATTTACTTTACTTTTATAATTAGGAGAATGGATATGGCAAGATAACACTGCACTGGATTTTGTCAACTGGAAAGATGAAGAGTCCACACCTGATCCTCAAGCTATTTTCAGTGATAGCGATAAGAACTGCATTCTCATGAACAGCCATAATGGGAAGTGGTCCAGGGAGCACTGCGGATACTCTAAGGGATTTATATGTAAAAGACACAAAAGTAAGTCTTAAATGGCTATTCAGCTGAATTTCACAATAATTCTGATGCAGTTGAACATTGAGTCACTTGTCTAAAGTTAGTGTCTTAGGACACTCTGCTCTAATTGCTCTCTGACTAGATTATGCTACTAGACGTTTATCCTTGTCTCTTTATTTGCCTTCTTCCTAAAGCTGTCTAAGGAAGGGGCTTCCATGTTACTACAGAAAGGGACTTTTCTCTCTCTTGGCATTTTAACAATATTCCACCTTGTCCTATTCTTACTAGGTAATCTTTCTAGACTGTCAGTCTTCCTTTTTCTAGCATAAGCCACATTTCATCAAATTGATACTCTGCATTTTGTCTTTCCTACTCCTTGTCACTTCCTATTCTTTTTTCAACTTTTGACAGACTTTACTGATACTTCCAACCAACTAAATACTCCCTAATAATAAATGGCAGGAGAGAAGGTAGAACCAAAGCTGAAGTCTATTAATTATTTGCTACTAACTATAGAATATTCTATTTTTTATAACTAATAAGGTTGTTAACATTTTATCAATATCTAATAGTCAAGGTTCCCACAATCATTCTCAGTCCCCAGAAGTTCTGTGTGATAAATATAATAAATTTGCCATTTTCCTCAAAAGGGAAGAGCATTTAGTAGTCTCCACATTGACATATTTAAAACTCAGCTCATCATCGCTGATCTCACTAAGCAAAGGGATTAAGTGACTACACTAAACACTTCAAATTTAAAACTTGGCTCCCATTTTTAAACAGTAACATATACTTATTGATTTTTTTTATTGAAAGAAGCACACCCAAAAGCAAATGCCGTATCTAAAGTGCATAATCATGTTCTTTTCATGGTGTGATATGTCAGGACCCAAAGCTTGAAAAATAAAAGGATAAATGTGCTTCCTATAATATTGTCACACACACCACATTTTTCAGGCACTAAGGGATTCCAGAGGTCCCATCACATACCTTTGGTTTTTGTTTCATTGGGAGCAAAATCACTGGAGGCATAAGATGAACGTGCACACAGCATTAAAACTCCAATAGAACTTTTTACCTGTTAGGTTTTGGAGGGGAGAGGTGTCTCCAACCCTTTAGCTTTGGATTCATCACAGAGAGTGAATCAGGCTTCTTTCCAGCTCCAGTTGCCAAACCAAGACTGCCTATTATTTGTTCTCCATCAAAGATAACACCAGTACCAGCCAGAGTAGGGGGAGGACATGCCAACCTTTTTTTTCTAATCTTCAGATGTATTTTTGCTGTATTCTTTAGCCACCGTGGCTATGCTCTGCCACTGCAGTTGGAGGCAGCAATGCTTCTGAATATCAGTTGCTGTAAACCACAGGAGGGGATGGTGCTTTTGTGCTCAAATCCTGCTTGCTGGTTTCCCACAGGCATCTGCTTGGCCACTGGGAGAAGAGGATGCTGGACTAGATGTGCCATTGGCCTGATCCAGCAGGCTCTTCTTATCTTCTTATGACAAGCTATGAAATGTCAGTTGACCAATCCTACATTTTTCTTCTAGATGGGAATGGCACCAGGATGTGCTTGCTGGCATGCTGCTTAAGTTTCTTTTCACTCCTCAGTCTGGTTCACTCTGTTGCTAATCAATGCTAATTTTTTATTTTAAAAAATATTGATTTGCATACCTAACTTTCTTACTATGCTGAGAACATAAGCATATCTTTTGTTTTACAGTTATTGAAGAGACAACTAAAGCACCTACGAAAAGGACAGGTAAGGCTGCTTTGTGAAAAGAACTCAGGAAAATTATAAGCATTCTTGCTATCCAGAGCCTTGCACCAAACATTCTGAGAAAAGAACTTCTGGTTCAAAGCTGAAGAGAGAAATTTCTGGGGAAAGGTGGAGGCATTATAGCTCTCTACTGGGGGGAAAGGGTGGCGACTGTCCTTTCTGGTACAGAACTGCCACTATGAAGCGGAGAATTGGGGGTTGTGTGAGAGATTTCCATGTAATGGAATATTCCAGTGTTTCAGATGGAACATGAAAGAACAGAATAGTATTCTGTTTAAGATGTAGTACAAAAATAACTGGGGGGTGGTACACCATTGCCTTGGCATTTTGTAGTTGTTGCCAGCTGCGATGAAACAGCTAACATCTTTTGGGTTGGATTCCTTCACAGCCTGCCAAAACCCTTTTCTTTAAGAAGGGACAAGATGTTTCTGACTCCACATCTCTTCTGCTTCTGTATCCCCTCTCCATGCCCTCCAGTCATGTGGCCATTTCATTGGTCTGTAAGTTCTTGGCACACTATGCTTATGAGCTGCAAACACCACCCAGCTATCCCTCCTTTTCATACAAGGGGGTCTATTTGTGTGTGTGTTTCTCTATTTGTGAGTTTGTGTTTGTGTGATATACATCTTTCCCCATTCACAGAACAAGAAGATATTCCTGCATCAGCACATGGCAGAGTTGCAAAGGTACTTCTACCGGTTATCTTCATCCTCATTGGCATGGGTACTGCACTCTATATTTTCTACAAAAGAAGAAGTAGAAAACAACAAACCACTGGCAGCTTTGAAAACTCTCTGTATCGTGACAGTGAGATCGTTCTTCACAATGATTCAGAAGTGCTTGTGGATGATAAAGAGGGAGATAGGCTGTAATGTGGGAGTAAGTCTCATTGAGCTCAATAGGAATTACTTCTGAATTGACAGGGTTAGGA
This sequence comes from Podarcis melisellensis, assembly GCF_964234715.1. Taxonomy (NCBI): domain Eukaryota; kingdom Metazoa; phylum Chordata; class Lepidosauria; order Squamata; family Lacertidae; genus Podarcis; species Podarcis melisellensis. The sequence goes on from NC_138544.1 coordinate 36,956,816, forward strand.
TTGCATTATTAATTCATTTCCAAGAAGTAACCATATGCATATGCAGAGGTCCTTTCTATCACCACATTCATTGTGTGGCATGCTCTGAATGCATAATTATTATTTAGAAAAAAAACATATTCTAAATAGAATAAATTCAAATTAAGGTAATTTTAATCTGTTTTAGTATTTTAACTTTTGTATGTTTTTAAGAATGGTTGGAATTTCTCCTTGATTTTATTGTTTTATCATTTTGTAAACTACTTTGTGGTTTTTAAAAAATCAAGAGGTGTATACATTTTATGAAATAAAAAAATTATAAATTAAAGGTGACTTGACTTGAAAAACTAAGGACCATGTCATTGATATCCTTTGGCAACCAAGGTACTGCACAATATTTTTGCCCTAAATCAGCACAGTGTCCATGCATAAAGCTAAAATTCCACTTGTCTGGTTTTATAGGAAGAGTATGCACCCCATACTCTTATGGGGTGCATCTAGCCCTCCTCCACTCTTCCAGGGAAGCCAATCATCTTTTTTTTTTAAAAGGAATTCCATATGTGCAGCTCTGCCGATTCAGTACCTAATTTTGTATATGTTCTTTCCTATCCAAATAGGCCTATTTAGTACAGTACTTGCCTTTAAAAAGGCTACTAAACATTATATGGGCTTGTGTGGGCTTATACAACAATAACTATACTTTACTCAGAAGTAAACCCCACTGAATTAAACAAATCGTGTATACCAGATTGCAACCTGAATTGGTTATTCTTAAAAGGTACCACGCAGAACAGTTAACAAGGCTCCCCATACACCTCCAGGCCCATAGGAAAATATTATCATCCACAGGCACACATACTTTATTAACTCTTATGACTTCTTTCCAGAATATGGAATAAGGAATAGTCAAAGTATCCTACATACTGATAACCTGAAACTAATAACCTGTTTATTGATAATATATTGATAACCTGTAAAGCACTCTATGTGGGTCTTTTACAGAGATGCAGCTCAGTCTTATACCTCAGAGGTGAGGAAATATACCTCATATATACCTTATACCTCAGAGGTGAGAGCCACGTTTGCTCAAGGTCTGGGTTTCTAGAACAACAATCAGTGTCTAAAGGTGTCAGGGCCAAAGCATACATACACAACCCACTCACCCCACTTAAACACACGTATAATGCATTTGGAGGGGCTCCCGCCCAATTGCAGAGAAAGAGGAAGCTTATGACACACCAATGAACTCACTGCTAAGATGTTCAAATATAGCATTTCCTCTTTTCCTGAATTAATTCTTCTGAATTATCTTGTAATATCCTGGTCAGTCACTCCAGCCATGGGAATGAAGAAGTCACTTGAATAGTTCAGTTCATAAATTTATTGTTCCAGCCAAAGGCCATGACAAACTTGTATTAAGCAATAGTATTAATAAAATAATGCAAAACATCCATTCATAATATAAAAATATGCAAAGACTTTTGCCAAATTCCTTTGCATTAAAACAGTTTCCCTTATGCATCTAACACCTCCAATTCTAATATTATTTTGCCTTTAAAAATCCAATTTCGAACATTCATGAGGTAAGAGGGAAAAGTTCCAAAGATACCAACAAACTCAAATCCAGCTTGATTTCAGATTAAACCTCTGAATTACAACAGTTTATCACAATTTTATCTAATTCAGATCTCCTGATTATTTTTTACAGCCATTATATAGAGGGCCACTCTCTGTGTTATGAAGCTGTTATTGTCACTCAAAAGAAACCAAACCATTTCTGTTCATTCTAACACTTCAAAAGTGTTCACAAAAGGCAATACTGAAGGAGAGACTATAATATAATCAATAGCACTTCCACCATGTTTGTATATTGACCTTTAGAATTTATAAATTGTTCTTGTTGTTGGCATCTATCTGTCTTGGGAGACAATGGAAGAGTGTGCCTTTGGAGGTAAATTCAAACCATTACAGTGCCTGCTATGGCTGTAGAGACCAGATGAAGGTATCTGGTTTTGCTTCTGCAGGTACACCATGGTGTTTCTTCTCTCTGTGTTCCTCCTAGCAGTCTTTCTTCCTCTGTCATTGCTATGGATGCACAGCCTGACTCACTGTCTCCTGACTGCTGTGTTGTGTTGTGCTGTTGTGTTGTGTTGTGTTGGAATAGAAATTCCAAAATTTTCAGGCCCTGTGCATTATATTTCTTGTCCAAAGAACAATGTGAAGTTAGGCAGATATCTTCCAAGTCTAAGCCTCAAGGCAGTAAGATACCCTTTGCAGTTGCTCCAGTTTGGGCATTAAAATCTCCACACAAAAAAGTATAAATACTCTGGAGAATTCATATGCTCCAGTATGGATGCTAGCTCTGACCAAATCTTGGTGGTCTGTGACAAACTATTAGTAGGGGGAAGGTAGATGTTTATACAGAAAAGAAAGATTCCTAATTCAGTTCTGAGTGGTACCAACGAAAGCTGATCATTTGAATTCCAAAATTTGCTAACCAAAATTCTCCTGCCAAATTACATATAATAGTTTGTGGTCAAAACCAGTTGGATACTGCATAATATTTTATTATTATTATTTTAAAAAACAGTATTCGTTCCCTGCCAAATATTAACAACACAATCCTATATCCACTCAAAAGTAAATCCTACTAGTTTACCACACAATCTTAACCATGTCTACTCAAACGTAAGTCCTATTGAATCAGGATTAGGATTGTAGAATTACTCCCAGAAAAGTTGGTATAAGGTGCTGGGAAGGACCAGATTCCAAACAGGCTATGGGTGGATCTTCCCTCCTGGTTTACAACATTAAGGAAGGGTTAAGGAATGATTTACACAACATAACGGACACATTACATTTAGCTTAGAATGTTAATAATGCGTTATTAAAATGTTGCAGAGGAACCATGGTTGCAGAGCAACCATGAACCAGCAATAGGGAAACTGTTGTTGCCAACAAAACAAGGTAGAAACATTTTAAATTTACCAGTACGTCCTGTGACATTTTAGAATAATTTATCTAATGTCATTCTAATAATGTTTAAAAGGTCAGTACAGATCCAGCCTATAAATTAGACAAATAAACTTCCCTGATCAGCAGCCAAGGAAAAATTACGGTACACGTCTGTTGCTCTGGCCTTCTTAGGAGGAAGATGTCAGATGAATCAACACATTTTAATGCCATCATAAATTGCACATACATTCTATATTTCTCTTCAAAAATTATTTGATAGATGATGGTGATTATAAGTTTATTGTCATTACTGAAATCGTTTCATGTACGTGCCTACCAGGAGCTTGGGCAGCTGGGCAGTTTGTGCTTCTTTGATCTTCTGGACCTTGTGCTGGAGGTGCACAGACGGACAAGGTGGCTGGGCAGGCCCAGATGCTGCTGCTGAAACCCATAAACTTATTCCAACTCATGTGATATTCACGCATCCACACCATTACCCAATATGGAATGTCTGAGCTGGGCAACAAAGGGAGTGGGAGGAGGGCTCCCCTTCTCTTTTAGACTTCAGAGCAAGTGAGAGGGCAGCAAGCGTGGGGGGAGTCCATCCCCCTGCCCACTAGTTTAAAGGAGGAGGAGTTGCTTCAAAGGGTGCTTTTACAAGCATTTGAAGGCACTCTCTGTGCTCCCCCTCCATGAATGAGCAGTTGGGCATGGGAGCCTTTGGATGGGGCCATGGCCCCCAGTTTGGAAGTCACTGCTCTTTATCTCTGAAGCTCAAATAAGGAGCAGCCGGAGTTCAAATCCCTGCTCAGTCATGAAATTCACTAGGTGGCCTTGGGCCAGTCACAGTCTCTCAACCTATCCTACCTCACAAGACTGTTGTGAGGATATAATGGGGAAGAGGAGAACAATTTATGTCACCTTGAGGGTAACAAATGTAAGATAGATAGATGATAGATATAGATGATAGATGATAGATAGATAGATAGATAGATAGATAGATAGATAGATAGATAGATAGATAGATAGATAGATGATAGATGATGATAGATGATAGATAGATAGATAGATAGATAGATAGATAGATAGATAGTGTGTGTGTGTGTGTGTGTGTAAGATATAAATGCAAGAATAATATATAAATGTAAGAATAAAGAAAATAAATAAGAAGTGATTTTCAGTCACTGTGAATGCGGCCCCACTTTCACATAATCTGAATAGCTGTTGAATGGCTTGAAACTGTTGAATATTATATTTATTCACCTTTTTAAAAAATGAAGTTTATTCTGGCAGCCCAATCCTAAATAAATTTGCTACAAAGAAAATCCAATTCTGCTCAAAAGGCTTTACTACCAAAGAAGGGTGCTTAAGCTTGCAGCCTGTATACATTTAATAGTAACATTTTCATCCCTTCTTATTTTCTTGTTGTGCCTTTTCACGTTTTACCTAAAGCAATTTACATGCAAATACTTCCACTTTTAAGGATGCGGGTGGTGCTGTGGGTTAAACCACAGAGCCTAGGACTTCCCGATCAGAAGGTCGGCGGTTCGAATCCCCGCGACGGGGTGAGCTCCCTTTGCTCGGTCCCTGCTCCTGCCAACCTAGCAGTTCGAAAGCACGTCAAAGTGCAAGTAGATAAATAGGTACCGCTCCAGCAGGAAGGTAAATGGCGTTTCCATGCACTGCTCTGATTCGCCAGAAGCGGCTTAGTCATGCTGGCCACATGACCCGGAAGCTGTACGCCGACTCCCTTGGCCAATAAAGCGAGATGAGCGCCGCAACTCCAGAGTCGGTCACGACTAGACCTAATGGTCAGGGGTCCCTTTACCTTTTACTTCCACTTTTGGACTTACTGAACTTTCTCAATTTCAGACAACATATGGTTTATTAGCTGATGATAGCTTACTGCACTCAAAGACTTGAAAACTGGTTTCTTAATATCCTGTTGCAAAATACATTTCTTGAAAACAGTGTCCATTTGACTTAAATGGAACTTAAAGCTAGTCAGAAAAGCCAGTCAATAATGAATAGTAAAAGTTAGTCATCCTACATAGATTTCAAAAGTGCATACTAGTTTGAAGAACTGTTCCTAACTATAGGAGCCAAAAAAAGGTTTAGCGCTTAGGGCCTGCACAAAAATCATTACTATAGTGATTTTTTTCCCATTCCAGTTGTAAATCCCAAATTTATTTTCTTCAACCTTGGGTCCCCAGACGTTGTTAGTCTATAACTCCCATGATCCTCAGTCAGCATAATCAGGGATGAAGGGAGAGGTAGTCTAATAACACCTGGTGATTCTAATAACACCTGAAGGCTCGAGGTTAAAGAATATTGGCCTTTTTAAGTATAATTGTTTAATTGTACTTTGAAATGGAAAATGACTCCGTATGTGTATTGCTAAGGGGGCATGGAAAATTCTAGTGCAACTAAGAAAAGCTCTCCGGGTACCTAAGAGGCTGGTAATTAACTGTTGATGGTATGTCTGCTGCTCTCTCACATGGTCTTTAACTTTAGATTACATGGGAGCAAATCTCCATTTGGAGGGAGTTCTTTGTTCTCAAGCCACAGCAAAATAAAGGTATGCAAATAAGTCTATCCTGGAGAATAAAGCCTCAGGCTGGATGCAGGCTAATGGAGTCTGTGTGTGGAGCAATATACCTTTGATTTCAGGCCTGTTTGGAGTAATATTATATTTCTAAGAAGATGTTCCTGTGCTTGAACAAGCATAGGATTTTATACAACTATTTGGATGCATCATTATTAAGACTATTCAAAGAAAGTTCTGTTAGTAAAGTTTTGGAACCATATTTTGGTCTGGACAATTTTTATTCCAAGAAGAGTCAGATTTTATTCATCCTATTGCTTTAAGTTGCACAATATTACTATCTGCAATAGGTCTAGTATACCTCACAATGTGGACCATCAGCCGTTTGCTCTGCCTGTGATCTGCATTAGTAGTGTTTGCTTGAATGGGCAGGTAAAGTCATGAGAAAGACCCAACACGGAGTTGTATAATGGGGGATGGGGAACTTGTGCATCTTCAGACATGGTTGGACTCCAACTCTCATGAGTCCCATTCAGTATGGCAGCAGTCAAGGATGATTTGAGCTAAAGCCCAATAACATCTGCAGAGCCACAGGTTCCCTATCCCTTTAACAATGTGGTCGGTTTTGTAAAGCTCTGAACATTTAATAAACCAGATTTAATCTATAAACAACCTTGAGTCCCTGTAAGGGAAAAAGGTGGGATACAAATATAATAATAGTAAATGATGAGGCTGATAAGCTTACCATGCACTGAAACATCAAGCTCAGCTCCAACATGGCCTCTATGAAAATGGTTTGTGTTGTTATCTCTTTATGTTTATTCTCCAAGCCAATGCTAAGAGAAGTGAATCCTAGCTTGCACTCCTGCTTGACTTGCTTCTTTCTTCGGGCAGGCAGGTAGAGAGAGCAAGCTTTAGCCCCAGGGACTGAATGTGGCCCTCCAAGCACCTATATCTGGCTTTTGGGACCCTCCCAAGACACCATTCATATGTTGTACCTTCTTTGGATGTTTTTGCCTGCCTAAAATGTGCCCTTGAAGACTAATAATGCTTCTTGAATGCCTGGGGGGAGAATATGAGAAAACTGCATGTCAGGGCATGTGTGTGTGTGAAAATTAATATTTGTTGCTCTACACCAGGGGTCAGCAAACTTTTTCAGCAGGGGGCCAGTCCACTGTCCCTCAGACCTATATTTTTTGGGGGGGGGGAATGAACGAATTCCTATGCCCCACAACCCATTTTTTTAAAAAAACACACACATTCTACTCATGTAAAAAACACCAGGCAGGCCCCACAAATAACCCAGAGATGCATTTTAAATAAAAGGACACATTCTACTCATGTAAAAACGCATTGATTAGTTTGCTTACCCATGCTCTACACAGCAGCGGCGTGTGGGCCCTGGACGGTTGCTTCTATTTTACTTTACTTCTACTTTCCCATTCCCCAAAGCAAGCCATGGATGTTGCTGGAACTGGGCTCCAGCCACTAAATGAACAGTTCTGTGAATCAACTCTGAAAGTTCCATGTCTGAGGAAAGGGACTCAGATTCCTAGCTGAAGATTGTCTCTGAGCTTGGCAAGTCTCTGACAGTACTATTGCTAACAAGAGTGTCTGGGAGTTTTTTTAATAGAAAAAAAATTGTGCTGGTGCCCACCAAGAAGTTGTTACACCAAGTGCCACACTTTTAACATGTGGGGGGAAAAGGTGCGAGTACCATGTACCCTTGAGTATTCCCAGAAAGAAAAACACTGGTTAACAATTTGTATCACCTATCCCCTCTTCCCTCCTTTTTATTTTTTTTTATTTTTAGCCCTGAGCATTATTATCTTGAATTTTAAACTGGTGGATTTTACAAGGCTAAGTGGTGGGGAAAGAATCAATATGGCCCGAGCTATTATTCTGGAATAGGTATTTCCCATGAAGCTATGCTGTGTGTGTAGTATTGTGAAAACTTCATTCTGTATGACTCATGATGAAGAAGTAACTGAAAAGCAGCAATCCCTGAGTTTGTCTTATTTTCAGGGGAGCTATGTGGAAGGTTTGGTTGTGTCCAATGCCTGCCTTTTTGCTCTTAAATATCTTGATCCTCGTTCAGCCAGCTTTGCAGGTATCAGGTAAGCTCTTCATCACTTCCATTCCCATTATGATATTAACAGTAAGTGGAAGGGCATCTTTCACACTGTAGATTTACCTTTAAATAATCTTCTGGAAGATACTGTTAAAGGGAAATCCATTAAGTGTTAGATGCAAAGAGTGTTAATTAAACAATTAATTTGCTTTTAACATTGAAATCAGGTTTAAATTTTAGTAGAAGAATGGCTAAACATAATTTTAAATGCAATTTACTACATGGTTGCAAGAAAGAATTTGCTTTTTTCCTATGCGGCAGTCATATCCTGCTACTTATTTTCTTCACAATAAAAAAAATAAGCTGTAAATATAATAAATGCGTAAACAATAACTTTTCAACAAGAAAAATATTCAACATTTCTTTTTCCATCACTAAAAAGTATCTGCATTGTACTCAATGATGTCCTCTGCACCAACTCTTTGATCCAGTGGAGGCTTCCATGAACAGAGCAGGAAAGGGGCAATGTTTGCCATTTCCCACTCCCCCTAAATGATGATATTTCCTCTACAGCTCTGGAGAAGATTGGGAGAATATGTAAGGTCTGAAGGAGTAAGAGGGAATTGACGAAATGTTGTGTTTCCTTGCTAATGTCCCGTTTTTTGCTAATAGAAGATACTGCAGGATCAAAGAGCCTTCCTTCCGAGAGAACGACACTGCTGGTCACAGCCCCCTGTGCTTTAGGAAATCTGAATAGCATTTATTCCTCACAAAAGGAAACAACCACATTGTTATAAGAATGTAAAATAAAGCCTGGTGGATGAGGCCAATGGCCCATCTAGTCCAGCATTCTGTTCTCACTGTAGCCAACCTGATGCCTGTGGGAAGCCCACAGGCAGGCACAGAGCACAAACACACACTCCCTTCCTGATGCCTAACTGTACTTGAATACAAGGGAAACAACTTATTGAAGTGGCTGGAGTTTTATAATATAGATTATAAACTGTTAGCTTAAATAGCTATGTTATTTCTATCTGTCTATTTCTATCTTAACTGTTCATACAGTTTTCAATGACTCAAGGATATTGTACTTCTCATGTGTACATATTGACTTGTTTATAGTATATTGTCACCATCACCATCATCATCATCATCATACCTTGAGATGAGTTCCTAGCTTAATAACAAGTGCCTGCATATTATTCCCTTTACAAATAAAACCAATGGGGAGAGCATTAGCATCAAGGAACTGATTTGGCGAAAAGGTTCAGCCCACACCCCTCTGTTCTCCCCTCTCCCCAATACTTTTAGAAAAACAAAAAGACATTGGGAAGATCCAGTACAAACTCTCATATGCCACATTTAGTTAGGTCCTCAAAATATTAAAAATAATATTAACTATAATACAATACTTATAACTATAATACAAAAGAAATGTAAAATAAAAATATTCCTAGTGGCTCTGATGTCTTCTTTAAAAATAATAATACAGATTTTTTTAACCAACCACCTTTTAAAAAGCGCAGCATTCCTTAAAAATAGATGCTGAGAACACTAAGGTAATTCACATATTATTCAAAGTAAAATAAGCTGCAAACTAATCTGCAAAAAGACATCAAAATTGGTGTCTTAGCTATATGAACGTAGAAAGTTATTGCCCACAAATCAATAAGAGCAGTGGATAGTGAAAATTAACTACAGAATTAACACAAGAGGCATTTCTCTCTCTCGTCTTTCCATGTTATTGCTTCTTATTATGAATCCTGGTATTATTCTGTCAGTGGTTGCCATAAGCCTCCCGAGTGAAGGGCAGGTAATAAATTAAAATGATTAGGATGATATTTGAAGTTATATGAAACTTTCCCCACAATGTTCCTGTTATTTTGCCTCTTAATTTTACAGAGAGTGACAGCTTTCTGATATATAATGAAAACCTCAGGCTTTGTATTCAGGCTCAGAAATCTCATTCCCCCATCCTGGATTACTGTGATAAAGACAATGAGGGGCAACATTTTAAGTGGATTTCCAATGACCGGATTTTGAACATGGCAGTGAAGTTATGCCTGGCAGTGCCTTCCAAGTCAGACCAGGCCCGAGTCATGCTCTCCCCCTGTAATGAGACCACTGAACTTCAGAAATGGGAATGTAGAAATGACAACCTCCTTGTACTTGATCTGGAAGATTTGTTTTTAAATCCCGAGAGTGGCCAAAAAAGTCGTCTTATACTGTCTAAAGTAGCCACCAGCAAGAGTACCTGGAAGATGTATGGAACGAAAGAAAATTTGTGTTCTAAGCACTATGAAGGTAAAATTCAGAGAAGTTCTCCCTTTTTCTATATGATCACTTCTTTAGACATAGCTTGTTATGTCCTGCTTCAAGCATGGTGAATCCCTTGCATCTGGAGGCCAAAACAGGCATAATAATAATCACATAATTTCAAATTATTTCAGGAAACAACCCAAACTTGATAGCAGGCATGGGAGTCCAGTTTCCACCAGGACCTCAATAAATAAAAAGGCCTCTTTAATTCCATGCACGGCCATGAAAAATCTATCTCTCTCTCTTACACCCACATCCACACCCTTTCTATTAGGAGGAAACTTTTCTTTAAATGTTCAAAATTATTTCAGCATAACATCTATCCATTTTTCTTTTAGCTCTGTATACCTTAAGGGGCAATGCCCAAGGAGCCCCCTGTGTATTTCCATTCAAGTATCAGGATAAATTGTATGCTCAATGCATAAGAGATGGTGATGAACATGGACAACTTTGGTGTGGAACAACTGCAGATGTGGATAGAGACTCTTTAACTGGATATTGTCCAATAAAAGGTAAGCACTTAGCAATCTTTTTTTAAAAGCCCATACTATTCTACCATATATTTGCTGCTTAGAGGAAGGTTTCCCATACAAAGAGAAAAGGGAAGCTTTTGTTATTGCCTCTGCTTTACAGATTGTGAAACTAAAGCAGAAAAGAGAGGGGGTTACCCTGTGAATAAGAACAAAATTGTCAATGATGTCAGGGCCCCCTACAGGATCAGGCTTATAGCTGAAAGGGAGAGTTATAAAGAAATAGCTCAGTTTGTGCCAAAATCAAGGTCTAGAGCAGAGAGAGATAGGGAGCTGCTAGATACAGGATGCAGACAAATTTTGTCTGGGATTTTGGTCTCATTACAACCATAAGCTGTTCAACTGGGAGCAGTTGACAGGGGCTGGGGTTTGATGTTGTTACAATTGCAAGTCCTTCCCCTGTGGTAAGAAGATCAAAGAAAAGAGGGAAATGTCATAAAAATCTTCTGCTCCTGTGCATTTTTTCAATTACATACTTGAAATTTTCAGAATGCACTTACATATTGAAGTTTGAGCCTTTGGAAGGGTAAGGCATGGCTTGCAGTTCATCCGTGCGTTGACCTTGTTTGCATTGTTTTGCTGGAATTATTGAGTGATTTTTGCTTGCAAGTACAGAACAGAGAAGGACATGGCCACAGAGCCTAGGGCTTGCCGATCAGAAGGTCGGCGGTTCGAATCCCTGTGATGGGGTGAGCTCCCGTTGCTCGGTCACTGCTCCTGCCAACCTAGCAGTTCGAAAGCACGTCAAAAGTGCAAGTAGATAAATAGGTACTGCTCTGGCAGGAAGGTAAACGGTGTTTCCGTGCGCTGCTCTGGTTCTCCAGAAGTGGCTTAGTCATGCTGGCCACATGGCCCGGGAGCTGTATGCCGGCTCCCTCAGCCAATAAAGCGAGATGAGCGCTGCAACCCCAGAGTCGTCTGCAACTGGACCTAATGGTCAGGGGTCCCTTTACCTTTACCTTTTACAGGACAGAGAAAGGGTGATAGAAATGGTGTGCTGTTGTTTTTATTAGTGAGCTGTTTCTACTTTAGGTCAAATAGTCCATGGAGGAAATGCATGTACAATTTGGAGTGGGTAATAATTAAATATATGCCTCTGTTATGTATATGTGTGATTGTGCAATGACACTTCCAGCATCCCCGCAGGGTAGACTTGTATTTTGAAAGTAATTCACTGACATGGATGGGGGCAGAAAACAAGGCAGCTGTGAAGGGGGGGGGATACCCTGGGTTTGTACCAGTCACACAGGTTAATGCAATTCAATGCATTAGGTGTAGATGTTTACAGGGAGAAAGTCAACTCACAGAAACTTTCCTGGAACTTGGAAGTCCTGATTGCACATGGGGTTCCAAGTCCTGGGGTACATAGTGAGTTATTTATGTGTAGATTTCCCCCATGCAGATATCCACACCTTATGCATTAACACTGAAGATGGGACTGGGGAAGCCATCAGTTAATGGTGGACTGCCAGCAATATTGTCTTTTGATCACATAAACTTCTGTGTTTCACCATTCTGCTTTGTGTATTCTTTGGGAAAGTGGTTCCCAGATTATTAAAGACTCGAGCATATCCAGCTTCTAAATTTTCTTCACTATTGGTGATTTGATGATTTGACACTTGTTAACAATGATTACAGATGACCATGATGAATTATTCTGGACCAGAAACCACTGGACCAGGGACTTCTATCAGATCAATTCTGACTCAGCTCTAACATGGTACCAAGCAAGAAAAAGTTGTCAGCAACAGAATGCAGAATTACTGAGCATCACTGATTTACAGGAACAAGTGTATGTGACAGGTAGGACATAACAAGGCATATTTAAAGAAGTGATCAGTTTATTAGGATATTCTGTTAATTAATATTGTCTCAACTAGAAATAGCATTTTCAAAATGATAATATTAGATGTACCCTCCCATCACCCAAAGAATTAATTTGGATTCAGTCATTTTCAGACCATTTCAGTATGAAATATTAATTGCTTCTCAGGTTACCAATCTTTTGCAGGTCCTCTGTGTCTTTAACAACTGTAAGAGAAGCAGAAATTCACTGGCTGAAGCTGATGAAGCACTGCATCTATAAGCTGAGTGAAAGGCTTCAGCTGAAGAATTTCTGATTGATACGCAGCTCTGCCAGTAGAAAAAGCTGACAACTCTAGTAATGTTGGGATGAGAATGTTTAGTTTTTGCTCCCATGACCCTAGCTTCATAAATATAAACTTCCTAGCTTCATAATGCAATCTAATTGATTTTCTTTTCCTTAAATAGGATTAACAAGTTGTATGCCTACTGACCTGTGGATTGGGCTGAACAGTTTAGATGATGAGAGTGGATGGCAGTGGATGGGCAACTATCCTTTAAGATATTTAAATTGGGCTCCAGGTGAGTGAACATCTATGTGCCAACAAGGTGCCAACAATTCAATCACATATGCTAATTGCATGAAGGGATTTACAGTAGATTAGAAGATCCAGAGTTTATACTACATAAAATACATCAATTTAAACAGGTTTAATGATAAACCAAATATAATGTATTGCTATTTTTCCTAATGCTTTGCTATAGCTGCTTGGATCATCATTCTGAGAACATCTGCCATTTTCTCTCCACTCAGTTACCTCTTTTTTAATAGGAACCTTTTGATTTATTATTTAAATTTGTATGCTGCATTCCCTATAAACATGCTCAAAGTGGCTGACAACAGACCGATGAAAATGCAAATCAATTGTTACAATAATTCTGCATAACATAATTCAGCCATCCAACAAATAACTCAATTTGATTCTCAAAGAGCTCTGTATAAGGCATGGATGTTAAAATCCCCTAGGACAACCAGACGAGGTGTCTCCAAGGAGAACATCCACCATGACCTGAAGCAGCTTGAGCATGGAATTCTTGGTGCAGCAGGGAGGTTGGTACACCAATAGGAATCCTATTGCCCAGCTTCCAGATCATGCACTCAGAAAACTGGGTCTCCCCAGTAGGACACCTGGTGCAAGCCAGTGACTTCCTAAAAATCACTGGAAACACCCCCCCCCCCAATGATTTGGGTTGCTGTAAGAAAAACCTGGCAGACAAGCAGTGGCAAAAACAGGCCCATCTGCCACGTCTAATCAAGTTTCTGTTACACATGCCAGGTCAATTCCTCCATCCACAAACAAGTCATGGATGGCAATAGATTAAAGTACATGTGTAATAGGGCTTTTTTCGGTGGTGGCTCCACAATTTTGGAATTCAATTCCTGTAGAAATTAGACAGACCCTCTTTTCTCACACTTTTAAAGAGGCTTTTCCATAAGCTGTTGATAGTGGTGGGACAGGACAGGGCAGTTACTGGGGAATGGCTAATTTATTATTTTTTTATGCTGGTGAATTTAAACTTTATCATTGCTGACTATATATTAAAAAGTGGTTTATGGAAATGGCTTAGTACTATTAAAATAATGTTGCAATGTTAACATAGCTTAACATAGGCAATTATCACCTGTCTCACTCATTCCTAAAGGCAGCCCAACTCCAGAAACAGAAAAAATATGTGGATCGATGCTGTCTAAGGTTGGCAAATGGGAGAATAATAAGTGTCAAGAGAAACTTGGATACATTTGCAAAAAAGCAAACTCTTCATTAGAAGCTTCTGTTATTCCTTCAGGTAGGACGATAAACTGGGAATGAAGCTTCCCTATATATCATTATATCATGATTTATGGAGGGTGACATTGTCCATATTTATACAGTAATACAGTTTTGCTGTTTGTAGTGGCATATGTAATGGGAAACATTTTATTGGATTGAGATGACTGAGAGTATTTTGACAGTAGCTAATAATAGGTTAGCAATCAATAAAGACTGCAGGCATGGTCTAAATGCATGTGCTTCATAAACTGTACTAGGCTGGTCTAGGTATGGTCAGTACCTGGGTAGTAGATTTTCTAGAATTCCATGAAATAAAGGTGGGATTTAAATGTAAGGAAGAAATATCTCAGAACAGCTGAACTTTGAACTAGTTAGAGAAGGAGGGTGACCTTCCTGGAAGCCACCTCCTCAGGAGCTTTGGCCCCCTGTGGTATTGATGCACCCCCTCCTTGAGTGCCACTGAACAGGACTTGGAAGTGCAGCTGATGCTAGTGGCTTCCTTGTGACCTGTCTCAAAGCTAGGGTCAATTCAACCCTGTCCAAGGGTGAGGGACTCCCTGGAGTTGGCAAATATAAATCTGGTGGCCCCAGTAAAGGGGCGCTCTGAAGTATGTTCACAGATCAGGCTTCTCTCTATCCCAAATTCTGTCACTGAGAATAGATAATTTATAAGGACTGGTGGGGGGCATTGAGCAGCTTGCCTTCAACAAGGGAGATAAGGAGCGTTTCCATCTATGACTGCCATTGTACACCAAACCCACATTCTATCAGGTCAAAAAAGGTACAGTATGTGACTACAAGAACTGTTTGTTAACATTGACAATAATATAATCATATGAGAGGATGGGTTACCCTCTTTTGTTAATATCAATTGCCAGATTTGCATCTACTAAATTCTGTATTGAGTCAATGACATCATAATGGCACATAAATTATTATTTTTAAAAAACTCCATCTAGTCATGCTATCTTACAAAGGACTGTTTTCTTTTTAGATGGATTTCAGTCAATTAGCTGTCCGGATGGCTGGGTTGCATATGCAGGTCACTGTTACCACCTTAGCAGAGACTCCAAGACATGGAAGAGTGCCCTATCATCCTGTCGGAAGGAAGGTGGTGATTTAATAAGTATACACCACATTGAAGAATACAGCTTTGTCATATCTCAGCTTGGCTACCGTAAGTACATCTAGGAAATTTGGTTCTCCTGGTATCTGATATATATGTGAGATTAAGAGAGATGGTATTTTGTGTTGCTTTTTTGTTACACATGCAAAGATGGAATGTTACTGAGGTCTCTGTCCTGTTGAAAAATACATGAAGATAAACAGGTCAAACATGAGATGACATGGACTATTATCGCTTTCAACAACCTGGTTCAGTCGCATCAACCCCAGCCAATATAATCAATTGTCAGGGATGTTGAGAAGTATAGTTTAAAACATGCGGAGAGCACGAGGTTGGCCAGTTAGATTATCCTCAGTTGTTGTGCTGCATTTGAAAACTGACATTCTCCAATAAGCTGTTTAGCTAGCTGCACACTGACATGTCTATTTGAATTACAGTTGTGAATTTTATCCACATCTATGTACCATAGAACTGTTTGTGATAGGATCCCGTTCAATATCTGGACTCTTTGTACCTAAAGTGTGAGAGCAAATTAATTAGGTGCCTTTATGTTCTTAGAGCCAACAGATCTTCTATGGATAGGACTGAATGACCAGAAGACTCAGATGTATTATGAATGGAGTGATGGTACTAAAGTAACATTCACCAAGTGGCAGAAAGGAAAACCCACACAAATAAATGATGTCCAGAATGAATGTGTCATCATGAATGGGGAGGTAAAAATATGGAACTTCCAGTAGAGATATATTGGTCTTGAACTGACTTTTTGGGTGAAATATTGAGAGTCAGTCTGGCAAACTTAATGCCAAACCCTCAATTTTTAGAATAGTTGAAAAACCAATTCCCAGGCAATTCTGGGAACTGAAGCTCTGTTAGGTCTCCTAACAACTCTCAGCACTCTTAGCAAACTACAGTTCCCAGGGTTCTTTAGATGAAGCCATGACTGTTTAATACTGCTTAATGCTGCTTATGTAAAGGTAAAGGTAAAGGTAAAGGGACCCCTAACCATTAGGTCCAGTCGTGGCCAACTCTGGGGTTGCGGCGCTCATCTCGCTTTATTGGCCGAGGGAGCCAGCATACAGTTTCCATGTCATGTGGTCATCCCAATGCTGCTTATGATACCCCTTTAAATTTATAGTGCCAGGTAAGTGGCAATGCTAGTGTCAGGAGGGGAAGCTCTGAAAAACTACCCAGCACACCATTCACTCCTGTTGAGAAATTAGTGTATGGACGCAGCAAAACTGTATTACTGTATAAATATGGACAATGTCACCCTCCATAAATCATGATATGATATATAGGGAAGCTTCATTCCCAGTTTACCTGGCACTATAAATTTAAAGGGGTATCATAAGCAGCATTGGGATGCGGGTGGCACTGTGGGTTAAACCACAGAGCCTAGGGCTTGCTGATCAGAAGGTCGGCGGTTTGAATCCCCATGACGGGGTGAGCTCCCGTTGCTCAGTCCCTGCTCCTGCCAACTCAGCAGTTTGAAAGCACAAAGTGCAAGTAGATAAATAGATGCCGCTCCGGCAGGAAGTTAAGCAGCATTTCCATGCACTCCTCTGGTTTGCCAGAAGCAGCTTAGTCATGCTGGCCACATGACCTGGAAGCTGTATCCCGGCTCCCTCGGCCAGTAAAGTGAGATGAATGCCGCAACCCCAAAGTTGTCCGCAACTGGACCTAACGGTCAGGGGTCCCTTTACCTTTACATTCTGTTAGAACACAGAAATAGTGTACAATATGGTACTACATGCAGAATTATTTTTCCTGAAAATCTCATCTTCCTTTTTAAAAAAAACATTTTCAGCTGATCATAGTTGCACCATTGCTTGTGTGGGAATTTTCTCTTAAAATCTCAGAAGCCAAACATGTGGCTCAGTAAGACTTAAAGTCTTTGGTAGTGATGCTTCAGTTCTTTGATAGTGAATGCTTTTTACCATAGTTATAGAAAAACTGAAATAAACTATGCAAAGTAAAACCATAGCGCAGAACAAATTTTGCAAACTAAAAGAATTTACATACTATACAAAGATTGCAGAATTTTAAATAATGCTTTTTAAAAAACAAAATAATTCAATCCTAAACTTCTATATTTGAAAATCTTACATCAGTGGGAACTGGACCAGCTCAGCCTTAAGTTTTCGAATTAAGATGACCACTTATGTTTGAATGCTACCATTTCTTGCAACCTGAAACCCTGTTTTGTTTATCATTAACAAGCACAGTATTTCTCAGTAGTTCATTAGTTTTGGTTGTAGATATCAAGGAAGACACCAAGCATCAAGGAAATGAGAAAGTGTAAAGATAGTGAATCATCTTTCACCAATATTTATGTTTCTTCATCCAGGGTGGATACTGGGCAGATTATTTCTGTGAAGTGGAACTTGGTTACATCTGTAAAAGAAAACCTTCAGGAGTTCTTCCTGATGAACCTGAAATTGCTGATTTAAATTGCCAGAGAGTAAGTCTGAAGTGGTTTAAAAAGTTCAATGCACATATATGTCTATCATTTATGTTCTCTACCAGGGTTTTAAAGCTAATTAATAGTTGAAATTTCTCAGCAGCAACTTGTGACCATAAGAGTGTGGACATGATGGCTTGTTCAGATCCATCAATGAGGGACTCCTGTAGGGGGCACAAGCAGAGGGGAAATTAATAGATAAAATTACAGGAATTCCTGAATTCTAGTTGCTGGGAACTGCCGGAGGGAAGAGTACTCTTGTACTCAGCTCTCATTTTCAGGTTTCCTAGAGGCATCTGGTTGACTACTGTGAGAACAGGATGTTGGGCTAGATGGGTCAGTTTAATCAGTTTCCCTTGGAATCTAGTTCTGTATTATAGCTAATAAATGTGATAGAGCTCTGATGTGCTCATGGAGGTATGTGCTCACAGGGGCAATGTAATTCCTTTATTGGATTCAGATTTTGGAATTTGGGGATTCTTCTCTGAATACATGGAACATTTCCTGATTCAGAGAAAAGTACAAGTATACATTGGAAGGTCTTCATCATCCATTCAGCAATTTATGCATTTCAATGGTTAGATTCAACTTTATTCCTTAGCTAGCAGGATTGCTCTGGTTGTTGTTTTTTATTTCACACAACTGTGTTTTCCCAAAGAGCAAAATATAATAGAGATGGGCAAAATTGCTGGTGATGCAACCCAGTGGCAAACATATGCTGGAGGCCTCAGATTCAATCCCTGACATTTCCAGGGGAAAGGGAAGTTGGGCAGCAACACTGAAGACCTGCTGCTATTCAGAGTAGACAATACTGAAGGAGATTACATTCTGACTCTGCTTAAGACAGTGTTGTATGTTCTACTCCAGAACCAGAGGAAATCAGACTCGTCTGCTTTATACCAGACTATTCCCCATAATCTGCTTTAGATTGTTATATTGATAGTCTGGGCTCAAAAAAGAATTGTCAAATGGTCAAAGTACTGTGAACTGCCCTGAGATCTTATGATGAAGGGCAGTATATAAATATAATAAATAATAATAATAATAAGCATTAATTATTATGCTGAGATAAAGACTCTTGCATCATTTCAGAGGGTGACATCACTGACCCAGGCAACATATAGGACATTTCTGTGCACTTCTGTGGTGCTTCATGATGGACAGAGATTCCCATTTTAGTACATATTCAGCAGTGTCATTTGAAAAACCTCATTGTCTCCAACCTAATATTGTAGTAATGTGGTTGTTGGTTCTTTTATATGAACAGGGCTGGAAAAGGCACGGTATCTATTGTTATTTAATTGGACAAACATCTCTAACATTTTCAGAAGCAAAGATGTTCTGTGAAATAAATAAGGGATCTTTAACTTCTGTGGAGAACAGGTATGAAAAAGAATTTCCTTAGATCAAGAATGCAGAAACGAGCATTTTAAATATTGATAAACTACAAAAAGCTATATTTCTCAATATTCAACTGAAAAATAATTGGTCTTGATATTCAGAGGGCATTCTTCACTCCACTTTCCCCACTTCCTGGCCATGAAAGAAAAAAGATGATTTTGTTATGACTATCTGCTCAATTAGTTTTATTTTTAAAATTTATGCACAGCTTTCTTACTCTTGGTTGTGTCCATCTAAATTTCACTCAGACTAGATCTGTTGACATTAATGGACCTAAGTCTGCCATGTTCATTATTTTTTATGTGTCTACATTAAATAGAATGAACATTGGATACAAGCTTATGAGTGTTATGTGGGTGAAAAGTACAATGGTTACAATTGTTAGAGGCCGAATTCTTTGGCCACATAATACATATTAAGAGCTGAACCACAGTCAGGTACTTTCTTGAATGATCTGCTCAGCATTTATTGTGAACTTCCTATTAGATTTGCAATCTGTGGCCTTACTGATTTCCTTGAGACAGCAGCAGCATTTCATGAATCTCAATTTGCTCATCAGGGATTTACTGGTTGTCCTTGTGACTACAAGACACTTAGCTTGAATGATTTTTCTGTCTTAAATGGGTGCATGTTTTCTAGAATATCTTCTAAGCCCATTGATGATTTCCTGTATATATGTATTTTGCTGTTTTATATGTGTGTAGTCTGAACAGAGAATCATGTGCCTCAGTTACCTACTCTGGATGCACTTGTAATTCTTTTTTCAGACTTGTGACAGACCTGTAGATTATGCTGGTAGACACAATATGTAGATGTATTTCTTAGTAAAAACTGACCTGAAGGCATAGGTGTGTGTTGTTGTTTTAACCTTTTACTTTTGATAGCATTGTGGTCACTTTCCCCAGTTGGTTCAACAATGTTTACATCTTGCAGCAGGTTCTGGCTACCACCTAAGATTAAAGCTATCTACACACCATACATTTCAAGTACATCTCTCCCCGCTCCCAAGAATCTTAGGAACTGTAGTTTATTAAGCATGCTTGGAATTGTAGTTCTGTGAAGGGTAAACTATACTCCTCAGTTTTATTAAGAGCATGGCTTTCTATATATGGTGTGTAAGCAGCCTAAGTCAGGCCTGAGACCCCTCTGGTTGGTTCCGTGACCAGCTGCCCTTGGTCACAGTCATTGAGGATATCTAGAACATTTACCTCTTTGTTGTGATTAGAACACACATGCCCCCAATCAATGTGAGAATGTTGAAGCCACCTATTTATCTAGCATTCCCTCTTTTGAATGCCTCCTTGATCTCAGTCTCCATCTGAAGATCTCCCTGAGCACTTTGAGCAGGAGGACAATAGCATATCCCCTGTACTAAAGTACTCATCAGGCTTAGTATTGTTACCTACATGACACTGTGGTGGAGTCTAACCCTTCATGGTTTTCCAGTGTGTTGGCTTCTATGTCTCCTCTGATGTACAGAGTGACACCACCTTAAGTATGCCCTGGGAATAATAATAATAATAATAATAGTAATAGTAATGCACATCAACTCCAGTATGTCCTGAAAATTAACTTCTTCTTTTTTAAAAAAGGTGCACTCACTTTTAACGCACTTATTACTTATTTTTCTATGCAGGTATGAACAGGCCTACCTGACTAGTCTAGTTGGGCTTCATTCTGAAAAATATCTCTGGATCGGTCTTTCAGATGTACAGCAACCAGGGACATTTATCTGGACCACTGGAGACAGTGTTCTGTTCACCCACTGGAATTCAGAAATGCCTGGTAGGTACTTCCTGAAGCCTAACTGGAATGATATTTCACAAGGGGCTTCTACACTGTCATTATTAGTAGTAGTTTTACACATATGAACAGATACTCAATTGGACTGGCGATTGTATCTCCAAAAGGGCAGCTTCCAGGCTGTGTTGCCATGAGAACTGGGACTGCAGCTGGATTGTGGGATGTTGTGAACTGTGAGGAGAAGGCAACCTTCATCTGCAAACAATGGGCTGAAGGTGTGACAACAACTCCTGCCCCCAAACCAACTCCTCCGCAGCTGTGCCCAGTAGGATGGCGTCCAAGCAGTACTAGAAATGTGTGCTTTAAGGTAGGTATAGCGTTTCTTGTGTCTAAGTTCTTGTTTGCTTAAATAGCAAGGCAAAGGTAGACATGCAAGCCATCTGAGAGTGGTTTTTGGTTTAAATATAAATGTTCAATGGATTTGTTTAATTGTGATTCATTTTATTGTGTAGTTTAGTTCAATGTTTTGAACTTTAGTTTATTTGAAATGTCAACTTCAAAATTGATCTTTGGCTGGTTTGCTGTAGATCAGAATGGATTTCTGCTGTAGATCAGAATGGATTTCTGCCTCCCCACTGTTTAGCAACAAAATGACTCCCCCTTCCTTGGCTGCCCTATTTATTCTACTACTGATATGAAGAAAGCTTAGATTTTTGTGTAGAAATGCTGTGAATCTCATTCAAGTCTGGGCTCAGAATTTTTCTGTTGCTGGTTTAACATATTGTAGCTGCATATTTATTTCTGTTTTACTGATCCTTTTTGTTGCGGCTCTCATATTTTGTGTGACCATTCATAATTCTTGTCTCCTATTTTTCAACATTAACCTAAAATTGTTCAATAAGATCAGTTTCAAACTGGCCTGTGAAAGATAATTCCACACTGACAGTAGCCCAGTAAAACAGCTCTGGGCTTAAGAGAGGGAGAGGAAAGGGTACCCAGGGCCCAGAGATTTGCAGCTGTGCTGGCTTAATTAGATAATTCTGGATTATATTTATGGAGTCATTATCCAGAAGGAATATTTTTTATGGTGTTTTGCAACTTTTGTCACCTGTTAAGTAGAGCACAAACCAACCAAATTCAAACCAACCAAAAATGTTTGTTGTATATTCTGTTGAATCTTAAAATTTGTGACACTACAGGCTGAGGAACTGGAGAAAAATTCTACACATCTTTCAGATAATTTTAAGATAATTTTCCTTGTGAATTGGGATTGGGGGGATCCTTCAAATTTACTTTTTGAAATGAGTTTGAAATATTCAGTTACCTTAATAATAATAATAATAATAATAATAATAATAATAATAATAATAATTAAATGAGGCTTACAACAAAAACAGTGCAACTAATTCTCAATGAAGGCTGCATAGCTATCCAGATCTTTTGTATCCTGACAGTGACAGAATCTTTAAAAAAGGTTCAGCAAACTAGTGTTGATCATACTGTTAGGGTTGCCATATTTCAAGTTCCAGGACAAAGTGCCACCTTTTGGAAATTCCCCCCAGACATATGGCAGCCCAACACACTATAGATGCTCTTCTAAGGTATGGCAGTAAAGCCACCTAGCATTATTTTCTAACAAGTGTGCGTAAGTACTTACACATGTAAGTAATTAACATGTGCAGTGTTTTAAAAGTAACGTGCAGTATTTTAAAAGTGAAATAGCAGTATGGAGAAGCTCAGACAGGATCAGGACCCACATAAGTCCTTCTGAAATCTGAAGAAGAGTACCACTTCATAACTGCTATTTGCATTGGGAGGAAAACTCTAATTGTCTTCACATCCAGGGTTATTTACATTTTTAAAAACTGTGTATGTCAAGGGTTTTCAACCAGTGGCACCCTGCGGTACCTTGAATGATGATCAGGGATGTGGCAGGCAACTCCTCTTTCCTTCCCTCCCATCTCATGTCTCTGCCCCCCAAATCCTGCATGGCTGTTTGTTGCAGTAGCCCTGGCTATATGCTCTCTAGGCAAATGGTGCCCCTGCAGCTGAGGTAGCCTTGGAGTAAGCAAGCAAGTGGATGAGGAGGCCCAGCCAGCCAGTCCACCAGCCCTTGGGAATGGATGGGCAAGTGGGAGGTCAGGCAGGCAGGCAGCCCCCACACTAGCCTTTCTTGTACTTGCTGTGTACAATGCCTGCCTGGGAGCTGAGAGGTGGACACTGAAGGGGAGCCTTTCAGCCATGCAGTTCCCAGCAGCGCCTGCTGCTGCCACTGTTGCCTCCCAAGGTAAGGAGCTGGCCTCACATTCACCTTTGGCCAGTCTCCGTCAGGTCACTAAGGCTAGGCCCCTTGGCGCAGTGTAAGGAGGCACCTCTCAGAGACTCAGAGACCCAGAGTGGCAACAGTAGGTTCCCAGAGGACTTCCAAGGAGAGGAGAGAGGAGGCTGAGGGAACACTCCACAAGGAAGGGTGTCCAAAAAAGGGTAAGAGGATGCCAGTGCTGTAGGCAAGGGGTGACACAACTGTGTTTCTAAGCCCCACAGAGGTGCCACAGAAACAATGTTGTTGGTCAAGGGAGCCGTGGACTCCAAAAGGTTGAACTCTTCTAGTGTAAATACATTCAATTATGCTATGTCTGCCTTGCCCTTAGCTGCTTTCCTTATCTGTGAAATGGGAACTCATGCAAACCATACTCTGAATGAGATTATTTGATAGTCCCACATTTTATATTACAACTAGCATAGAAATATGTTATTTGTCTTCAGGAAAAAAAAAGAAAGAGCAAGTAGGAATTTCATAAGGAATGCTCACCAGATTTATCCTAGGGATGATTCACACACAGGACTGGCCCACCCATGAGGCAAAGTGAGGCAACCACCTCAGGTGGCAGTATCCCTGGTGGGGAGAGGGATACTATTTTATGGTTGCCTTAGGTGCCAAAATGTTTTGGGACAGCCCTTGTCACATATCTCTAGTTGTAGCAGAATGAATGAAGCTCACACTTTAAAGCTCCTTTCTTTTCTATAACATGAATAAATTGTTGGTATGTAATAAAGACAGAACAGGGTATTGGTTAGTGGTCAAGAGCAAAAATAGTAGAATCTGATGCAGAATATGAAATTGGAGTCTGAATTCAAAAGGTTATCAGGCTATGAATCCTGGGTGCAAACAAAGAAGGAAATTAGCAATATTTAGAGGGAGGGAGTATTATGTATTAAAAGCTGGTGCTTATTATCAGTGTTTAATTATGTTTTATGCATTAGGCCTATACGAAAAACAAAAGTAATAAGAAATCTTGGTTTGAAGCACGAGAGTTCTGTAGAGCAGTTGGAGGAGAACTCATGTCTATTCACAGTGAAGAAGAACAGAAGATTCTAGAAGAGATGTGAGTTTGTTTGATTTTAATCCTTCCTGCTCAGAATGGCACACCTGTTCCAGAAATTTGATAATGTAACAAGCTTTAAATGAATGAACTGATGACACACATGTATAATATTATTCTAGAGAATATCAAAGTAGTGAATGCAAATTTAAAAACTCAGATGTTTGAAAAAGATCTATACGATCTGAAGAGAAACCAGAGTATCAGATTTATGAAATCCATTCCTTTGTTGAATTTTTCTAGACTCTGTATCACTATTTTTTATATATTTTAGGCGTTCCAATGACAATTATTGGATTGGTTTGAATAATGTGGATCCTGATAAAGGATTTACTTGGAGTGATGGATCTAATGTAAGTAAAAGGGTAATGCTGATGTATTGATAGCAAAGTTATTATTAGTTTTACAAAAAATGTCTTTAAGCTTGGCGTACACACCCTCTTGTTCTCATATTTACATTGGACAGATCACATAGCAGCGTTTTAAAACCTTTAGTAACTGAAATATCCAGCAATGAAGTCTTTAAACATATTACTTGTATGCAATCTACAAGATTTGCTTGAAATTACTTATACATGCCCATTACAAAGTATAATTTTATAATTTACTGATATAAAACAGCCACTTAATCGAAAAAAGAACATAGGCAGAATGAAGAAAAGACAAAAAAAGGGAAAACCTAAAGAAAGAGAAAGCAAGAGAGGAGAAAGAGAGAGAAATGTTTAGAGAAAGATAAAAAAGAATAAAAGGACTTCTGGATCTCTATCTTGCAGCTAAATATAGTATTCATTCCTTAAAATCTAACCATTCTATCTTCTCTAAAACCAATATTTTTTCCATCTTCAAATCCTCAAGTTCAGTTACTCTTTCACGTAAAAATTCTGCATGCAGAAAAATCAGTGCAGCTTGCTTCTCATTATGACAGCTCAAATACTCAAACACATTTCTGACATTGTCTCTTAATTGTCTGATAGGTAAAAATCTGCTTTGGTCATGGTGTATATTAAGTCTTATAGAATTTTTAAAAAATTTCCTAACAAAATCATTTGAAATAATTTATAGTCATTATTCAGTAATGAGATTGGTCAATAATTTTTTATTAAGGTCAACTCTTGTCCTTCTTTAGGTATAAGAGTAATGTTAGCCTGCACCCACACAGTATTAATAAGGAAATGGCAACCCATTTCTTTCTATATATGTAGATGTTCACATGGGTACAAATCATTCTAAGACTGCTATTGTAAGTCTGTCTCCTTTTTGGTATGTTGCCACAGACGAATTTTAAAAAGAATAAGAATAAAAAAAGTTTGTTTCTACTGTAGCTAAACTTTGAAATGAGGAGCCCTTGGTTTTTCTATGAACCAGATGCAAAATGTGGAGGAATAGGACAAAATTGGAATCGTTGGATCCCTTTCCACTGTGACAGTTTTCTCAGTTGGGTTTGCCAAATTAAAAGAGGTAAGATTCCTTTTAATTTACTACCAGTCCATTAAACAAAGCCAACAAGGCCTTCATTTGCTGCACTGCTGAAGCCTGGCTTTTTAAGATGCGTGCCTTTTTGAGAGGAGGGGTAAATAATGAGAAATGCATTCAACCTTTGCTATGAATGTTGCAGAGTTCAGATTATGACAGTCTGAGATGTGAAGCACAGGTCACTCACAAATTATCCACATTTCATCTATCTGCTTTGCAAAAGGGGGTGGATGGCTAGAAAAAAATACTTTGGCAAGCCCCGTCTTGCCCCTGCCATTGAACCCAATATGTTTTGACCATACATGGTTTGGGCTCTAGGTGCTATCCCCGGAACATAACCCTAGCATAAGTTCTGAGTCGCCTCTATTCCATTTCAATAAGAACAAGAAATTAGGCCATTGAGGCTATTGTGAGTACAGAGCTATTGATTGTTCTTTCACATTAGGTTTTACCTGTATTTCCACAGAGATGTAGAAATGTGGTATGCTATAAATAAAACTTTACGTTCATTTTTATGAACTCCTGCTTGCTATATGAAATAACATAATACAATACAAATGATACTATAATCCATTATAATTAATTTGTCTTTGGTTTTTCAGGTGTACCATTGAAACCTGAACCAAGCAATGATTTTGGTATGTTGGGTGATTCTGCCTTCCCTCAGGTCACATTGGTCTTTTTAAAGCTGCACCATAGAAGGTGGGGGTGGGTCTGCCTTAACAGCTCTCTCAGGTCAAGGATGATTCTCTCAGGAGCGAAAGATAAGTGTGCTCCATAGTCTGGGCACCCAAATTTCTGCCTTCTCTCGGGACAAGTAGGTCCTAAGTAGTGTTGGGGAAGGTGGGGGTGGGATTGTCCCAGCAGTTTTCTTCAGCCATTGAAAGTTCTGTCAGTAGATTCTCCTTGGTATAGGCTTGCTGAACTTGTTAAGATTCACCTCTAGAAGGGATGCCTTTAGCTCATCAGTAAAGCACATCCTTTGAGTGTTGAAGTAACCATCAGCATCTCCAGGTTGGATTGGAAAAGATTCCTTACAAAGTCTGGAGAACCACTGCTAGCCACTGTTGACAAAACTGAGCTAGCTGGAGGTATAAAGTAGCTTCCTGTGCTCCTAAGCGTCAGGTTTCCTTGACTGCTGTACAGTGGTACCTTGGGTTACATACGCTTCAGGTTACAGACTCCGCTAACCCAGAAATAGTGCTTCAGGTTAATAACTTTGCTTCAGGTTGAGAACAGAAATCGTGCTCCAGTGGAGAGGGGAGGCCCCATTAGCTAAAGTGGTGCTTCAGGTTAAGAACAGTTTCAGGTTAAGTACAGACCTCCAGAACGAATTAAGTACGTAACCAGAGGTACCACTGTACCTTATATCCTTATAACTTCCTTTTCTGCTTCTCCTCCCCCATAATCTGCTTAGTTCGTTTCCCTTTGTCACCCAAATTATCTAGAGTAGAAACATTGCAGTTTTGGAATGTAGGATCACCCCACCCCCTTTCTTCTCACCATTCCTCCACTGTGACTTTGATAGCTTGAGGTACGCCGATTAGCCACTTGCTAGCACACTTCAGCAGACTTTTGGGGAGTCTCAAGAGGCTCTCTAGCTCAGATCTTCAAAAAAGCTGGCTGCTTGCCTGAAGGTTTGTTGCACCTTCAGTGCAAGACTAATGGAGTCACACACACTCTGTCCCTCTCCCAAATAAGGTTATCTGTCAGGGGGCTGTCAGGGAAACTATGGCTGTTCCAGATCTAGACCTGAATCCAGACAGAAATAGGTCAAGTTAACTAGTTCCTTCAAGACTGCAGATGAATTACCACCAAACTCTCAAGCACTTTGCCCACCAAAGCATGGGCTACCAATTTGTTACCGGGCCCAATTCAAGTGCTGGTTTTGACCTATAAACACTTAAACGGCTCAGGACCACAATACCTCAAGGACTGCCTCTTTCCATACGAACCTACTCGAGCCCTGAGATCATCCTGTGAGGCCCTTCTTTGTGTGCCTCCTCCTCGAGAGGTCCAGAGGGTGGCAACACAAGAACAGGCCTTCTCTGCAGTGGCTTCCCGTCTGTGGAATGCTCTCCCCAGGGAAGTTTGTCTGGCTCCTTCATTATACATCTTTAGGCATCAGGCAAAAACATTCATTTTTAACCAGGCCTTTGGTTGATTTGATTGACATCCTATGCCCTTCTAAAATGTGTTTGGGGGTGTGTGTTATTGGGTTGTTGTTTTTATTTTGATTATATGTTTTGTGGTTTTATAGTCTGATTTTATTTTGTGAACTGCCCTGAGACCTGCGGGTTTGGGGAGGTAAATAAATTCAATAAATAAAAATAAAATAAATAAATAGGTGCTCATTTTATATATAAAATATAGTATCATGGTAACTAAACTGCTTTGTTTTTAAATTAATTTTACAGTGTGAACCAGCAATAAGAAATGCATGGGGGGTGTTGATTGTGTGTTTCAAACTGAACTGATGTGCGCGATTGTCTAATGTAGAGGAGGGGAGATCCTCATTAATATCATTATAGTTTCTTAGGTTTAGCACTGATTGCATGAATTACCGTTATGCATATTTCTGTATAACTCTCTGGAATCATTTGGTGAAGGGTATTTAAGAACTACTTTAAATAAGATAAATAAAAATATGTCTTCTTTTGCAGACTATTCATTCAAAATAATTGATAATGGCTGGATTTTGTATGAGGAACATGAGTACTATGTCAGTAATACAAGTACATCTGCAGAAAGAGCACGAGCATTGTGCAAGAAGCATGGTGGAGATCTTACTGTCATTGAAAGTGAAACAGAAAGAAAGTTTTTGTGGAAATACGTAAGAAATATTTGGAACATATGTTTTCCTAATCAAGTACAGCTTGGTGTTTTTCTAAAAAAAAAAAGAGCCAGATGAATGATGAGTTGTGGCTATTTTGATGCCTGCTAAACATTTCCTTCTGGATAGGGTCACCAGAACCTTAATCTTATACATGTAGTCATGTACTTCAATTGAAGTGTAAGACACTGACAAAGAAGTGAGAATGGGGGGGGGGTATGATCCAGTCACCCAAATAATCATCACAGATCTAGGCTTGATGCAGAGCAATAGGTCAAAATGTATTTTTGTGCCTAAGCATTTAATTTTCATGCCAGCAAAGTTCAATATTCTATCCATCAATATACAGTTTTCAAAGAAACATGATGGAAATACAAAATGTTTGGGAAGAGGAGCTTCTCTACAGATTATCAGAGGCCTATAATGAAACATAGTGGGCTTATCACTCAGGGTTTCACCCTCTGCCTTCACCTCCCCAACTTCCCTTCCTGCTTTTCTCTACATCCAGCACTATTTTTCTAGAAAAACAGGAATGGAACTCACCATGAACGCCTCCCTTGTTGTCTTATAATGGCAATGGTGCTCACCTGAGAGGTGCTGGAACTGAGTTCCGGTGAGTTCCAGCTGAAAAAAAGCTCTGTCTAGATCCATTATGAAACCCTCTTTATAGATCCATCTTATCCTTTCCCTCTTCTAGTTCTTTTTCATTGATTGTTTAATTTTCCTTCCCCATCTCTTCATTTAGAAGACAAAGAAGTGCAACTCACTAAGTGGAAGAGTGAAGTGAAATGGGCAGCATTATGACATGAAAGCAGGTGGCATAGGCTGCATTGTAATTTATACCACATATAATTAAAAATCTTCAGTAAACCATCTGTTCTCTTGGGGCTCTTGAGCTGATGTCAAGGATGGGTATTTAGGTCCCTCTAGCAGTTGCAGTCAAAATTGCAAGCTGGAAAGAAGTACCGTAATCCAAACTGTTCCCTCATTGAAAGCCAGTTTTATATTGAGACAAGCCAAAGAAGGGAAAGAGAAGCCAGACACATGACAGCAAAAGAAAACAGAGAGACTCTTCGCCATCAGACAAAAAAAAATGTATATACAAGATAGGTTAGAGCACAATCCAGATTGGTTTTTTTCTTCAATTTTGCCTCAGGAAAGCAGTCTGTTCTTGACTCTCTACATCTTCACTATAGGCTTGTATTATTTCTGTATCTCCTTGTTTGTGTTATTGTAGTGTGTTGCTTTCCCTTGTTGCTAAAGATTTTTTATTTTATATATACGTACATATATTCCCTCACACACATTCCCCCAACTTGCAACCTGCAACAGCCCCACTACACTCTTCTGTTATGTTTTATCTCTCTATGACAGCTTGGCTTCTGTCTGGTTTTTATGAGGGACTCCGGAGCCAGTTGAATCACCACTCTTTCCCCCCTCCCCTCATTGTCCCTCTCCCACAGCAGAGGAAAGGCAGATCAGTTTTCTCCCTCTCCCTTCTTTATTAAAGGAAGCAACCAAACAAAAGAAAACAAGGTCAGATTGCTTTTCCTCTGGGGTTTTTTTCCAAGGAGCTAAAGGTGGACTCTTGGTTTCTACATTTAATTCCCACAACTTGGGCAGTGACTGTCCCAAGGTCACCCAGGTAACTTCATAGCTGTG
This sequence comes from Podarcis melisellensis, assembly GCF_964234715.1. Taxonomy (NCBI): domain Eukaryota; kingdom Metazoa; phylum Chordata; class Lepidosauria; order Squamata; family Lacertidae; genus Podarcis; species Podarcis melisellensis. Next base: position 36,986,935 of record NC_138544.1, read on the forward strand.
GAGATTTGGACCTTGATTTCTCAGTTCCTAGTTCAGCACTTAAGAAATCTTCCTCCCAAGTTGTCTATTGCCTCTCACAAACTGAGGGAGGAATTTGAATTTTTTTTTCCAGTTTGCAGTTTGCCTGTGACTGCTAGAGGGAGCTAAATGCCCATTCTTACATTGACCCAAAAATCCTTTTCACGTTAAGGACCAGTGGTCTTATTACGGGTACATCAGTTTATTAATCCATAATAAATAACTTCCTTGTTTTCTCTAATTTTAGCTGACAGGCTTTAATTTCTTTTAACTGAAAGCTTTATTTGTGTTTTAATAAAGTACAAACATGTTATGTTTATAATTACAAGTCTCTTTTTGTATTGGCTGATTTGTAAATATATCTGATTACTTTATTGTTACATTTACTCCCCATTTTTCCTTTGTATGTTATAGAACAACTATTATGGAACTCACTCTGGTGACCTTTACATTGGTTTAACTGTGGGTCTTGATGGAGAGTTTGGGTAAGTCAACAACTTTTTTAAAAAATGTAAATCATACTAAGTTTCTTAGATAATATCTAGGTTAATGTTAAATAACCTGGATAGAAGGATGTTATATTCACCATTTTTCTCTAAACTGATTCAATTAATCTCCCAGATATATAGATTCACTCTGCAGTCCCATGGTTCCTGTAATGGTGGATAGGGATGGTGGATAGGGAAGACTGACCTTAGAGAGGAAAACTGACTGTCAGTTACCTCCTCTGTGCTACCTCAGAAACTTTCACAGCCCTTGCTCTGTTGACATCAAAGCCCAGTGTTGGAATGAATGCATACATGCAAGGGAAATACCAGGGGAAGGCTTTGATCCTAAGGATCCAGCACTTAGCCCCCAGCATGCCCCCACAAGGTGGTAAAACTTATGTCTCCAATAAAAGTGAAATAGTTTGGGGAGTAGCCGGAAAAGGATAGAGAATAAAAGTCCTATACCACCATTCCTTCTGGTATGTCAGTGAGAGCCCAACAGGGATTTGGATATTGTAGTTCAGCCAATTTATCTGTTTGACTATTTTAGCTCTGTTAAAGTAGACTTTACAAAGGGTCTACAGAGCCACAGGCTAATTCTTAACTGGTGGGCCCTTTGCTCAAAGATCTCAGTAGCCATTCTAATCACTTGACCTACCTTTCTTAGCTTTGCAAGTTGTATTTCCCTCTATTCCTTCCGCTGTTCTACTCTGACTTGCCCCTGGCTCTATCAGACCCAGAATTATGCATTCTAGTTCTTGTTGGCCTTGTTATTATTATTAACGTGTTTTACCCATCCTTAACCATAAGGTCTCAGGATAGGTTACAACAATCTAAAACTACAATGTTACAATTCACCAGGCTGGCATCACACCCTTGTCTCTTTCATTTGCATGGAACTTCTCACTTATTATGCCGTTTCCTCCAAAGCTTTTGGGGGCACCACCCTCTTTCTTCATGTGTTGAGGAAGAGGGCACCACTCTATCTGCCTGACTTCTATGGCTATTGTATGTAGCTTGGATGTGGCGTGTTCCTAGTTAATTGCTCCCTTCTGCTCTGCTCCCAGCCATGCTCTGAACATTGCAGCACTGATACTCTCCCTCTCCCATGACATCCTCCCTCTAATACTGATGGCCTTTTATGACTCCAGTGCAAGAGACTGAGAACCAGGCCCAGCCCAAGATATTATGTCATTGTAGGCAAAACACCCCAACACCACCCCCATGATAGCACCCCCCACTGATCTAAGCTCCCTTTCCACACCCTCCCGTCCCTGCTGTTGTGCCCATGCTGCTGCCAGTCCTGACACAGCAGCTGCACCCTTGCCTGCATCTGCATTATAATGCAACAGCAGCAGAGAGGGTGCAGTGGCAGCAGCGTGAGCAGCGTGGTGGCAGTGGTACAGGTGAAGCCCCAGTGGGGCTGGCAGCTGCATAATGATGGGAGTGGGACATGGGTCAGATCTGCCACCTGAGGCAAATGGCTTCACCTTGCCGCTTAGAGAGAGCTGAGAGCTGATTGTTGTCATAGTTCCCCACACCTTGTATACTCCCCCCCCCCCTTACTCCATTTGAGTTGGCAAAGAAGCAGTGCAAAGGCAAGCTGTCCCTTTTCCCCCACCAAGCTTTTTTCAGATCTTCCTCACTACTGCCTCCCCTCAGACTTGAAGATTACAGCCACGAAAGGAGGCTTTTATGTAAAAGAAGAACCAATTTAATCATTTTTCAAATATGAATATTACATGCTACCTATAAAATACAGGCATATCATTTTCCTCTAATTAAAATAAACGGCCCCAGTAACTGACAGGCCCCTTACTTCTATCTGCCAGTCATAGGAATTTTATTTTTATTTTTCTAGGGCTAGGCCATGGCTGAGATCAGAGTGGGTCAGAAAGGTGCAATTTTGGAAAGACATAGAGAGGCCACTTAGACATCATAAAGAAAAGAGGAACTGCATTACCAAAAAGCAGGGGCAGTGAACAAAAGAAGGAACTGATTTGCATAAGTCCTGTTTGGAATGTTTTATAATTGTATGTATGAATTTATAAATAATTGCTATAAATTCAATATATTTTCAATACATCTCACCATGAGGTAAGAGAATGACCAGGAGACCTATAGTTCTTTAAACCAGCTTTATAGTGGACAGATCTTCAAATAAAAGATTGTCCCCTAAAAGCCTGTCAGATAAAGGACTGTTCACTTTAAAATGGGGCACATGGCCACTCTTAAGAAGACAAGAAGACAAAGGAGCTCAGTGAGCAGGTGCTTGTGTTTCCATGCTTAGCCTTAGAAATTGCTATGGCTGCTAATCACGAGACCCTGCATTTTAAAGAAAGTCCCTCTAAAGGTAAAAAGAGAAAAAGTAATGCTAGATATATACAATGCCACCAAGAGATGCAAAGCCTGGTGATAAGAATAAAATAACAGTGTAAATAATATTCTTTATTGTTGTAAATTAATATTGTTAAATGCTCAGTTTTGCTAAATAGTTTATCAGCCTGGTGTTCCCTTTGCTAACTCCCCACAACCCTGCCCCCCAATATTTCTTTTGTAAAAGTATGCAATGTAAATGAAGGGCAAAATACATTCTTCTGTCCCATTTTCTCTTACTATTTTCTATAGCTGGTTGGATCAAACTCCAGTGACATACGCGTCCTGGGCACCCGGTGAACCCAACTCTGGAAATGATGATGAAACATGTGTTGCTATGAAGGCTATCACAGGCAAGTAGAATAAAAGTTTATCATTTGGGGGGAGGGATCATAAGAATCTGCACACTTGACAATGAATACCTATCACACATTGAATCTGTAGTTACAATGACTATTCCATCCATCCATAAATATACATTAAATGGAAGTGGAAATCAATTGTTTTACAGCTCTTTAATTGTCTTCTTTTGAATATGACAGGATATTAAAAGATTTTAAAAGACACTATATATTTACCATGTGGACAAGTTTATACAGTAAGAGAGATTTTTGGAACTTCCACATGGACTTTTATATATGCTACTTTACTAACTCTGGGACTTTAAGCAGTTTATATTCTGGATAATTGCCAGTGCCTTTTTTCTAGAAAAAAAGGTGCTGGTACTCACCATGAAGTACGGTACCCTTCTTGGGCCAGAGAGCTGAAAGAGATTATGCTGAAGGATAAAGAAACCTCTCAGTGTTACTAACACACCTGAAGCCTCCCTCTCTCCCCCTCTCTCCTGTCACCTAATGCGGAGACAGAGCCAACGCAGAGAAGACAGGGATGACTCACAAAGGGAGGAAATAGCCTCAGGGTAGGTGAGCAGTGTGAGCTCCTAGCTGGGGACAGTCATTGCCATTACATAAGAGGGAATTGGATGCTTCAGCCACTGTATGACACAGTGATGCACCCACTCACCGGCCCTGCAGGCTTTGGGCCTCCTCCGCTCCCAAGCTTTGCCCTCCTGCATTAGTGACAGTTGCCATGGCTGCTCGGCATCCTCATCGTTCCTTTCACACCAGCCTCGGCCCTGAGCAGCTGCTTTTGCTACCACCTCAGTGGCAAAGAGTCCCAGGAAATGCCCACAACTCTCCTGACTAGACTATGAGATTGCAGTCCCATGGACTCCAAGGCTGGAGACCAGCAGCAGCAAGAAGCACAAGGTTTTTTGAGACAGAAAGGAAAATGCTGTGTAAGAGAGATGCTGACTGGGCCTAGTGGCTGGAGGCCACGCTAGATTGGGGGGGGGGGTGCCAGTACTGCATACCATTGAGTACCATTGAGTGCCAGAAAAAAAGCACTGATAATTGCGTATTACATTTACAGGCGACAACCGTTTTAGGCATGTCTGAATGATGTGCAATTATGCATGCATGCACAGCACTGCACCCAGAAGTAGCCCCCAAATGTCCTAAAGATGTCATGAAAAGAGGGGGAATGGGACAGAGCAGGCTTATGCACATTCCACAAACACCTGCAGGGGTCCGGAATGTAACCCCTGTGCAAAACAAGGACTTCCTGTATACATAATCCCCCTTCCATCCAATATGGAACTTAAAACAACACAGAGTTCATGGACAGGCTCTCTTTGAGGCTTAACCCACATAGGTTTAATTTCAGCATGGCTTCTGTATGATGTGCTTGCAGACCGCAGATTGGAATGATTGACATATACCACAGAATGTAGGAACAGTATGGTGTCTCTCACAAGCTCTATTTTCAGAAAAGTGGTGGCTGCTCTTTGTTGTTAACAATCTTTCATTTGCAATATATACTTGAAGGTCTCTGTGTGCTTTTTCACTTGGGAGTGATTTAATCTTACTGATCAAGACATAATTCCTCTTTCAGGTTTATGGTATGATACAAATTGTGGTACTGCTAATAAATTCATCTGTGAAAGGCATAACAGTTCTGTCCGTTCAACTGTTGCTCCCACAATGCCTGTGCCTGTTGGGGGCTGTGCTGATGGCTGGCTTTTTTTTAATAACAAGGTAACTAAGAAAGTGACTGCAAATATAACTGGTATATTGTCCCTTCTCAGTTATTATAGTGCATACAATGAGCTTATGACAATGGAGAGATTGCTCTCTGTGTCCACAGTTCTATGCAAGGGCTCTTTACAGAGCTTACAATGAATATTACAGTCAACTTGCATGATGGCAGCCTCACACATTTGGTGGCTGGTCAGCTGTGATCAGAGAAATTAAATGCACACAAGATGGAAGGCTTAAAAGCTCTCTGCCCTGCAAAGGGTGCAAGGCCCATTCAGTGCAAAGCTTACAAAAGGTGTGTGGGCTGTTCCAAAATATTCTGACTATACACAATTGTGGGGTTTGCACAAACCTCAGAACGTAACCCCAGCGCAAGTTGTGAGTGGGCTGTATATTACAAAAAGCATTCAATTAAAAAGTAAAAGAATATGTTATTCAATCACTCCTTTGTAAACTCCTATCAGTGGTAAATCTACACTTGTAGAGCTATCAGCAGATATAGCTGTAGTTGCCAGGGAGTCTCTCCCCCAACCTGCAGCAGGTAGGCATCTCTGCCCCATCCTCCACTCTATGATAACCCTAGTCAACAAATCTCAGATTTCTGATTCCTCTCTGAAGTCATTAAATAATCCATGTCTGCTACTCCAGTACCATTTCATGATTGTTGATTTCATTATATCATGACTGATGAGAGTTTTGAGTTTGTATTCTTTCCCCCCAGTGTTTCCAACTGTTTGGGTTTAATGAAGAAGACAGAAAAGATTGGTCTGATGCACGAACTGCTTGTAAAAAACAAGGAGGAAACTTGGCTTCTATAACAAGCAAAGCTTTTCAAGGTCAGTTCTTTTAAAACATATTGCTCTTATGGACTTAAAGTTTCAGAAGTCCAAGACCCTCCTGCTCAACTTTTCCTCATGCCAGAGGAACTGCTACAATGTGACTCCTGCCCTTGCCACTCAGGTAACTTGACTAACTGCTTGTGACTTGGAGGAGCTGGAAACCAGGCCAGTGTTGCTGCAATGCACAGAGTTCCCTCCTTCCTTACATATACATACGGCTTTCGCCATTCGGGTCCCCAATTCATGTAAATTTTACTTGGGAAGAAGCACCATTGAACTCTGTTGGGATTTACTTGTGAGCTTGGATGGAAACAACCCCGTTTTTGCAAATGGCACACAGTGCCAGATTAAACCCAGTGGAGGCCCCTAGGCAGTCAAAATCTCAGGGGGGACCTCATGTGCGTGATATAGTGGGATAACATTAAACTAAGAAAGCTTGATTGTAATTTTCTTTCAAGATCAAATCAATATTATTTTGATTTGTTGTCATGGGGCCCCTAAAAGGCGTGGGGCCCATAGGCCAGTGCCTACACTGCCTGATGACACAGGCATACAAGCTAATTTTCACGCCTCCTTGCCTCCCTTGCTGGAGAGATCTCAACCGCCATCCCTCCTCCCACATTGGCAGCCCCTTCATGCACTTGGACAGGCTCTCCAAAGTGCAGATTTATTCCTGAGTAAAACCTTCCCCTCCAACGTCACTGTAGTATAAATCCCCCAGTTGCCTGCATGTTAACAATAGACAAAGGCAGCCACCAGGGAATCTCCTCCCTGCACCAAATCGGCACGCCAGAAATGGAGAGCCGGGGGGGGGCACAGAAACTAGGAATCTGGGAAATGACTGGGAGGCATCCAGGAGGAGGACTCAAGGAAGGATGGCCACAGAGGAGAGAGAGATGCAGGAAGATAATGGGCTGCAAGTTATGGGCCCCCTGCAGCTCCCTTGGATGATCCTCAAGTCTCCCCAGCATGCCATGGCACACAGGTTGACAACCAATGGCCTAATTCATTGAGGGTTTGAGATCCATCGGTTACCCTCACCTGGCCATTGCCAGGGTGTGGCTGCTGTTGCATGCTGAAAGCTTCTAGGAGCCACAGGTGAGAGCTGAGGACAGGGTGGGGACCAAAGGTGGGACAAACTATCCCAGATGGAGCACGACATGCCCCCCCAACAGAGGTACTACCCACCCTGTAACACTCCATACACCTCTCAGCAATATACTTGATCATAAAATGCTTTAATTACATGGGCCAGAATAGATGTGAACAACTTGGAATCTTGGTTCACTTATAGGTTAAGGGGATGTGTTTGTCGAATCTTTTACAGTGAAACGTGTCTTTTGTTTTTATTCAGCATTCCTCACGGTACAATTAAAAAGTGTTTCAACTGATGCTTGGATTGGACTGAATGATATTAATTCGGAGCACACATTTCTCTGGACAGATGGAAGTGGAGTCCACTATTTAAACTGGGCGAAAGGTTTTCCACATTTTTGGAGGGTAAGTACTGCCTGCAAAGGTTCCCCCACCCCCAAAATTTAAAAAAGGTCTTCTGTACTGCATCCTGCAGTGAGACTACTTATTCAGAAAACCCATTTTATGTACCACTCTCCCATCAAATCTTCATCTGGCTCCTAGTTTGTTCATTTTTAGTGCCAGCCATAGACTTTCCTCAGAATTGGTTATAAATGTACATGTTGTGCACAGAGAATGAATAGTTCTTATTTTATTTGCTAAGGGCTTGCAAAGAGTCCCAAGCAGCACTTTGAAGTTGTAATCATCAGCTGATTGCCAGGGCTTCAAAGTGTCTGCTGACCAGGTCCAGTTCTCTACCACTACTCAAAAACTCTACAATTACTACTACTCTTTTTACAGACCAGTTTTCAGGCAGTGCCCTTCTGGGCACCTTACTCTTAGACATATAGTAATTCACATTATCTCTGATTCATCGTCATAGCACAATATTCAACTACATTTTGGCTGGCAAGGATCAGCTCTAGCAAAAGCAGGAGGATTTCCCCCATCTCATCTCACTATGCCATCCCCAAATCTACTCCAGAGCCCCGGGGAACCCCATCAACTGATGTAGGAAGCACATGGAGGAAGGAGACATGTAGAAGGTTCTATTGCACAAGAAGAAATATTTGTGCTGATGGAACATTCACCTTAGCACTAACTGAATACACCGCTTGTGTGGAAATGTATCTTACTAGTTGGGGTACTCATTGTGTACTATTCCTGCCAACACTGAAACTGAAAGACTCCCTGTTTCCTGGTGAGTCAGAGGAGTTGCTAGTATAGCAGAGCTGATGAGAAAACAAGGAGAGTTGTTCATTCAGGTAAGAAGCATAGGTGTCTCAAGTCAAGGAGCCAGTCTGAAAAGGTGTTGCACCAGCAACAGCTAGGTTTCACTTAAGCAGTTTTATAGCTGCCCCTGCTACCCTACCCCACTTCCTGAAAACATCAGCATGCATCAGTTACAGATTCCTTCTCACAAGTAGGGTTCAGAGATAGGATACATGTTGCTGTCAAACTTGCACTGTCTGTTTAGTCAGGTTTTGGTGTGAACCTCACACCATCGCTGACCTGGAATCACAGAGGTGATTGCAGAGTCATTAAGTGGTGGAGCTTGCTTCTGGGCTGGGTTCAACAGGACATTATAAGAAGTGAGAAATAATAATCTACAAACTTGGCTCAAAAAAGTATAGATTAATATTTTCATCTAGTTTAAATAGTAGAAAAGCATAATATGTTACAAAATAATCAAACCCTACATGTTATAGGTGGCTCTTGTGTTACTTGTTCCTTTGTTATATTTTTATTCCTTAGGAAGACTGTGTTTTTATGATGAAAGAGCCTGAAAAGCAAGCAGGAAACTGGAAGGATGGACCATGTTCTGCTAAAAAATCCTACATTTGCCAAAGAAACTCCGGTATGTTTTTCAAAGAGAAGTAACAGATTTAAAAAAAAAAAATGATTGCCTGATGGAATCCAAAGCCAGTTTTCCATGTCATATTGGTCAAAAAGAAAACAACATTGAAAGCTCTTAATGCATAAGAGATTCCACACTCGCCAGTATAAATCAGCTGGCAGGGGTTAGGGGAGCAGCAGTCACGAGAACCTGTTTTTATAGATGCAAAGAGGTGAACTCTAATGCCAAAGAGTTGCTACAATTATATGCCTCATTTTTTACACATCATCTCTAGGACAGGCAGGAAGAGGATGCTGGCACAGGATTTTTCAGTTTAATGTTGTTGTATTATCACTGTTCAAAGTGATAGGCTTCTTTTATGACCTATGCAAATTTACTGTATTTGAAAATACGTAGAAAGTCCACTTTGAATGACTAAACTAAAGTTTTATTATCTGAGAAAGGATGGCAGATAGGAAGCTAAGTGAAATCTCTAGACTTCTCTGGAAAAAAATTAAGATATGTTTCAAAAGGGCTGTTGACTACATGTTAAAAATTTGACTTTTTTGCAACTGTAAAGAAAATGTATTCTGAGGCCTCATCCATATCATCTCTAACTATAACTTTCCTGTAATGTTATTGTTAACTCTTAAAATGTTGATTTTCAAGGTTTTTAAATGTTTCACTTCAGATTTTTAGTACTTTGAGATGTTAAAACTTAGGAGATAATGGCATTCTGAAATTTCAGTATCAAGTGAAATCAAATTTTAGGATGGTGTACAGTCTAAACTGATCTCTGCCTTTTCTCTTTATTACTTTCCTATAGACCCTGCATTATCACACCCTGAAATGACAATTTCAGCCTCTGGCTATACTGTTTTTGGGAACAGCAATTACTCTCTCATTGGCCCCAAAATGACATGGGAAGCAGCCAGGAAAAAATGTCATTCTATACAGTCAGAGCTTGCCAGCATTGTGAATCCATACATCCAATCGTTCTTATTGCTACACGTGTTAAAATACAAGGAGCCTGTGTGGATTGGCTTAAACAGCAATATGGTAAGAACATATGATATACATGAACATAAACCTGCTTATCCACATCAAGGGCTTGTATTGAGGGCATAGTTAGAAAACACAGAACTTTTAATAGCTGACTTCATTGAAAATACCCTCAACATTACTTCCCACAAACAGCTTTGGATATAATCTGTGGGTTACCTATGAGCACGTAGGGGTAGTGCGATGGAGGAGAGTCCTCTGTGCCACCCAACTTGCTACCATGGCCACTGCCCACCCACTCACTTTAAAGAAAAGTTCAAACTGCTTCAAACAGCACTTTTGCAAAATGCTTCAAGGCAGCTCCAGTGCTCCCATTGCAGGCTGAAACCCAGGCATAAGAATCCAACAGGGCCACATACACATGTATGCACATTAGCTGATGTGATGGGAGGTGATTCTGCTTGGTCTGGGTGCACGACAAACTCTGCCAGGTAGGTTACTGGCAGCCAGTGCAGAGTGATGATGTGTGGTGACATATCATCCCATCATGCTGCCACCAATCTACCACATTCTGCACTAGCTGTGGCCTCTAGGTCATATTCAAGAGCAGGCACATTAAAGAAGTCCATGTGGGAGATCACCTGAGCATGGACAACTGAGACCCTACTACTGTGGTCCAGGAACGGCTGCAGCTAGCAACTTAGCTCAACCTGGACATAAGCAGTCCTAGCCACAGAAGCCATTTGAGACTCCAGTGATAAGTTGGAATCCAGCAGTACTCCCAAACTTTGAATCTGTTCCTTCACAAGGGACCTCCTCCCAGAGAAGGTTGTCAACCAAATTCTTTGACATAGGAACTGTCCACCTACAACACCTATAACTTATCAGGATTCAGCCCTTCTATTGACCCCTACCCATTACTGCTTCTAGACACGAGGTCAACACCTTCCTAGCCTCTCCTGATTCATATGGAAAGGAGAAACAGAGCTGTGTTGCAGTCAGCATTCTGATGACATCATGCTCCATATTCCTGGATAACACCTCGCCTATTTCAATTAGATGTTAAATAGTATAGGTATTATCTCTGGTGTCACCCATATAGTAGTACTTTAAGTTAACCCCCTGAAAGATGATGGTGTGTGAGAGTGTGTGTAAATAAAATGAAAAGGAGAAAAAGTAAATAATGTGGAGTTGATGTTATGGGATGCAAATGTCAAAGTTTTTTCTAAGCCAGCATGTGCATTTGAATTTTAGACTGGTGAGCGTTACAAGTGGATAAGCAACCAGAGACTAGTATATACTGATTGGGGCCCTGAAGAGCCAAAGCAGAAAATAGCATGTGTCTACTTACACCCTGATGGTCACTGGAAAACAGGAAATTGCAATGAAACATTCTTCACTGTCTGTGAGCAGCATCATGGTAAGCAAAGGAATGTATCTTTTTTAATATGGGACTTTGCCTACTCCATTTGAAGATAGAGCTGAGAAATGTGCTATTGAAACTTCTGCCTCTTTCATATGGAAAGAACTGTTACAGTTCGAACCATCAGACCATAACTATCAGGCAAACAAAAATAGGATGGAGTTACAATAAGTAATCTAGGATTTGGTAATCACATTTAGTACCCATTGATTTCAATTGAAGAGACTTAGGCAAGTGTTTTTAAGGCAGCAACCCTATATATATTAACACAGGAGTAAGCTCCATGCAACTCTGTGAACATTACTTTGAGTAAACTCTCATAGGGTTGCACTGTTAACCTACCATTGAAGTCAATAGGATTTAAAATAGCTCACATTTCATTAAGAGGATTCTTTTTTCTTTCTTTCTTTTGGTGGCCATTTTATGCCCATTCAGGGCATTGATTTCTCAGAGAGCAATGACTTGTAATATTACAAATAGTTGGGAACAATGCCAGCTCTAAATTTGAGATTTCTGCCAAAGCACCAGCTGATGGGCACAGCACCCTATGCTGGGGTGTCGTCCTGCTGGGCTTATCAGGTGGTGGCAAGAATGCTCTGATGAGCACCAAGCATCCCCCAGTCTTCCTTACAATTTCTCATAATGCTCCTAATGTAGCATCTGCCGGAAGCCCATGTCCTCTCCTGGTATGTCCTACAGAGGAACCCACGGTCTTCAAACAAAAACATCTTGAAGGTCCCAGGCCACAGAGAGATTAGGCTGGCCTCAACTAGAGGCAGGGCTTTTTCGGCTGTGGCTCCGATCTGGTGGAACACTCGGTCACAAGAGACTAGGACCCTGCGGGACTTGACATCTTTCCGCAGGGCCTGCAAGACAGAGCTGTTCCACCAGGCCTTTGGCCAGGGCACAGCCTGACTCCCTCCTTTGGCAATTTTCACAGAACTCTAGCCCAATAGTTGCCATCAAATTGATTTGAATTAATTTTATAATGAAATTATTTTAGCATGTTGTATTATTTTATTGGTCAGACATGAGTCTGACCAAACTGCGAGAGGCAGTGGAAGACAGGAGTGCCTGGCGTGCTCTGGTCCATGGGGTCACGAAGAGTCGGACACGGCTAAACGACTAAAAAACAACAATTATTTTATTGTTGTTAGCCGCCCTGAGCCCGGCTTCAGCTGGCAGCTGGGGAGGGCGGGATATAATTAAAATTTATTATTATTATTATTATTATTATTATTATTATTATTATTATTATGTGCAGGGGGGTGGGAAGGCAAAGCAGGTATTACTGGTGGGCCCTGCCACTGTGCCCAAGGATGCCATGAACTGACAATGGTTTTGGCTATGACTCAAATGAGATAAATTTAAATATTTTCCAATAAAATATTTGAGGGTACTGCCCCCCAAGTTGATTGGCATTGCCATTCAAATGATATGAGTGTCATTGATTATGTGGGGCAGGGCTTAGCTCCCCCCCCCCCCGCAATATTTTATTCAAGTTGGCACTCCTGGTGCAGCTGTAACAGTTTTTGGATGGGTAAAAAAATAATAATCACTTGATATCCCCTAGCATTTTGTCAACAAATTGATCTGAAAAATACAGACATGATAGTTTGTAGGTAAGAAACCTGCTATCAGTCGGGGAGTTATTTTGCTAGGCACCTTTAAAATTGATTCTGCAGAGGAAAAGAATTAAATTATTCACTTTCTGTGTAAAATTATTGACTCTGATTATATGCTTAACCTGTCAATCGCAGCACAGCTTTCCCTCCTTGCCTCTCCCAGTCTCATATTTGCTCTCCTCCCCCCCCCCCCATCATTTCATGTTTATGTTCTGGACACTTATCTGCAACAGTTTTTTAATGCCTGGATTGGCACCATGAAGCTCTTCTGAGGGCCCTGCTTTGACATGTGCAAAGCTGCAGACATCTCATTTTACTAGCCCAAGATGCCACTAGCCCAAAATGCCACCTTGATATTCTGCTTCATCTCATGATTTGGGATTTGTTTGCACATCCTTAGTATTTATAGGTTTTTAATATATTTATTTATTTAAAATAAATAAAATAAAATACTTGTTTCATAATAGGCAAAATCCCAACTGAACCTCCAGAGGCACCAGGAAAATGCCCTGAATCAAAACAGGACCAGATATCTTGGATACCTTTTCGGGCACATTGCTATAAATTCTTCACTGGTTGGTTTGATCGCCCGAGAGCACACTTCAAATGTTCTCAGTTAGGTGGGTATCGTTTTGAATTAGATCATGACATAAATTTTCCATGCTAGGAAACTCCTAGTTAGTATGTAAAACCAATGTGGTAAGTGGATGGTGCTGCAGGGAAGTCCTATCCTATGCATGTCTATCAAGAAATATGCCCCATCAAGTTCAGTGGAGCCTAAGCTAAGTAAGTGGGTACAGGATTTTAGCCTTGGACTTTGACCAGAGAGACAGAGGTTCAATTTCTTGCTCACCCACAAACCTCACTGGATGCCTTGGGCCAATCCCCCACCTTTTAGCTTAATATGTCTCACTGGGTTGCTATGATGATAAAGCAGGAAGGAAGGAAGCCTGGAATTGACCCTGTAGTCCTTGGAGGTACTGTAGAATGGCAAGGTACAGCAAGTGGGGTTTCTGGCTGATGACGCTGCCCACACCTACTTTGGGAGAGGCCAAGTTGAGGGAAGATTGGAAGAACAGGTGGTTTGTCCTTCAGAGCACTCAGGTCATCAGCAAATGCCTGACTGTGCTGATCCCTAATAATAAATCTTTCTATTGTTGGGTGCTTCTGTGTGAGGTGGGTTGTGGTGTTCTTATCATCCTCATTTGTCCAACCAAGAGATTTATGTATGAATCTTACGGAATGAAAGCTCATTGGTGGGGTGTTAAAAAGCCACATGCCATATGCACACACACATTTATTAACTTTCCATTTTATTTCCTCCGCAGTACCTCTGAGCCCAGATAGAATGTTGCTCCACTGGGGCCAGAGAAGCACTGTGGGGAAACAAAAATTGTGTGTGCCAGCAGCAGTGCTTTCCTTCTAAGCTGACTTATGATCATACATAACAGATGGACATCTAACTTCTGCTTAGAAACTTCCAAGTAAGGGGAGTCCACCACCTCTCATGGGAGTCTTTTCCACTGTTGAACAATTTTTACTGTCAGAAAGATCTTTCTGATGTTTAGTTGGAATCTCCTTCCTTGTAATTTGAAACTAATGGTCAGTTTTGCCAGTGTGTATCTATTAAATACGTTGTTGCTTCTGTTTCGTCTTACCTGCCCCTAAGGTCCCAGAGCAATTTACAATGATAAAAGTATGCAGTATGAAAATTGTAATTATTTAAATAAATTAAAGGTGGTATGACAAATTTCTTAATGAATTAAGAATTTAACTCATCTGATGTTTCCTAGGTAGCACCTTGGCTTCTATAGAAGATTTAGCTGAACTGAAATTTTTAGTGGAGCACACACAGCAAAACACACGTTGGAATTATTGGATAGGATTAATTAGAAATATTGAAGGTAACTGTTTTACAGTCAATGTTTATACTATAATAACATTTATAATACTTATTTCTAATATAGTTATTTATTAAAACAATGTATATATACAATATTCTCTATGTGGTTTACAAGAAATGCAATACAAGAAGGTAAAAATTGGTTAAAACTATAAACACTTTTGGAAGTGAAACAGCTCAGATGATACCTAACTCCCAGAAAACCTTCGTACATCAAGCCCAACAGTTCTTCCATGTGCTTGAGCGGTCACACCAGCATAATAATGTAAAGGCATATGTGGTGGGAATTGTCAAAGGTGAAGTTGTTTTAGGAAAATGTTGTCCAGGGAATTTCTTTAATTGCATCTCAGAGTTTTCCTTTTTTTTTTTTTTTGCATTAGCTAATATATGGAAGAAATTGAACAGTTAAAAAGCATAGAATTTGTAACACTTCTTCTAATGGCAGCACGTACAGCCATAGGTAGTAATTGGAAAACTTAAAATTTTCTAGAAATAGACTAATGTTGTAACACAGTTTGGCAAACAGCCTTGCTGGAATTACTGAAGATAGACACCAGTTTAGAAATGAGACAGTTTCCTTGAATTTAGGTGGAAAGGAGAAATAGAGCTGGGTGTCATGGACCCTCAAAACTCTGGACAACCTCTCCCAGTGGTTTCATGTAAATGTTAAATAGCATAGGCAACAGAACAGAACCATGAGAGACCCCGCAGGCCAATGGCCAAGCCATCAAGCAGGAGTCCCCAGGAGTCCTCCAGGAAGGAATAGAGCCACTGTAAAACAGTGCCTCCAAGTCCCATCCCAGCAAGGTGGCCCAGAAGGATACCATGGTCAATGGTATTGTAAGCCACTGAGAGGTCCTGCAGAACCAACACACTCCCCAGTTCCTGTCATAAGTCATCCACCAAGGCTACCAAAGCCATCTCTGTCCCATAGTCAGGCCTGAAAACAGATTAAAATGGATCCAGATATTTCGTCTCCTCCAGAAACCGATAGAGCTGAGATGTCACCATATGCTCCAGAGCCTTGCCCCAAAAGGGAAGTTGGAAACCAGAATATTTGTATTTAGCCTAGCAAACTAAAAAAATAAGTATGTTGTTCCCAGTGAGCTTGAGGTAAGTGTGCTTGAAGCTATAGCTTCAGATTAGAAGAATAACAGTCTACATTAGGAAATGGCATCTATATGTTAAAGTTCACTTTATGAAAAAGCAAAGCCAACCATTTTTCCAAAATAGTTGTGGGAGTTTTGGGTACTGATCTAGAAAAAGTTTTTAGGTATGAAAAATATGTACAGGCAGCCCCCCCCCAATTTATGCGCATTCAGTATGTGTGTGACCATGTAAATGTGCATCACACCAAATGCAGAAGTGACCTGGAAACGTTATAAAGACAGCACTGAAATATCACTAAAAGGGCAGAACGGGGTTGGGATGGGGTTTTTGCAGGCTTTTTTCAATGAGTTTCAATTATACACGATGTGATGCCTTTGAATGTAATTCCCATGTAAACGGGGACCTGCCTGTAATTCCTAGTTTAGAGAAAGGAGAAAAAGAGATGTATCTACTAGTCATTTTAAAAAGAAATACTACATCTAATCTGGTTTTGATCCCAAGCAGTGTGAGCAGTCCCTGCTCTTCTACGTTGTCTATAAAAAAATAAGCTGCTCCTCAGAGCCAGGCAGCTGTCCAAAATAGAGCTCAGTATGGTCTGGGGGAATGCAGGGGGAGGGGGCACTGTAGCCAGAAATCAGACACCCTCCCCATACTGTTAGTGTATTCAGTGTTCTGATATAATATGGCTGGTTGCTTGCATATTTTCCAAACTAAAAATGGTGAGTGTGTTTTTAAATTGTGTTTCCATATAGAACACCTTGCAATCTTTGTGCTGCTCCTTCCCTTTTTAGTCATTACAACATCTATTGATTTTAATAATTAGGAGAATGGTTATGGGAAGATAAGACTGAAGTAGATTTTGTCAACTGGAAAGCAAATGAGCCCACATTCGAGCCTGAAGATTATTCCTCTTACTATAGTGGCATCTGCGCTTACATGAAGGCAGATAATGGGGAGTGGTACAAGGAACACTGCAGAAGATCTAACGGATTTATTTGTAAAAGACACAAAAGTAAGACATTTTCTTACTTATTAGCAATAATTCTTATTCAAAACAGTATTTAATTGTTGAGGTGAGTTGTATAGAACTACAGTGAATGTCTTAGTACAGTCTTGGTGTAATTGTTTTCTGGCTAGATTCATATTACTATAAGTTTATCCGTGTCATCTCTTTATCTGCCCTCCTCTTAAAGTTGTGTAACAAAGGTGTTTCTGTGAGACTACTGCCCAGAGACTACTGTCTCTGCATGTTTATAATAATCCGCCTTGTTCTATCCTTACTAGCAAGTTCTCAGTGGGTTTTTTTTTTGAGGGGGTGCAATCTTTCCCAACTGCCTTTCTTTTTCTTGCACATTCCATCAAATTGGTCCTACTTTTGTGTGTGTGTCCTCCATACTCTTTGTTACTTCCCATTCTCTTTCCAACCTCTGGCTGACCTTACTGGAGCTTCCAGTCATCGACTCTCTAACAACAAATGGTAAAAGATAGAACCAAAGCTAGAGAATAATCATTTTCACTGCTTCGATATTTAATAATGTTATTAACATTTGATAAATATATAATAGCAAAGGTTCCCACTATTATTTACAGTCCTCAGAATGGGTATATTCAACATTTTAATAAATCGTTCCTTTTATTCAAAAGGAAAAGCCATTTAATAGATTCCACTTTGATAGTTTTAAGGCTCAGGTCACCATGCCTGATCTTGCTAAGCATAGGGATTGAGTGAACAGACCGAACATTTCAAATTCAAAACTTGGTCCCCATTTTTAAACAATAACATATTTTCTAATTGTTTTTTTTAAAAATAATATTTATTAAGGTTTTCCAAATTAAAACAAATTAAATCCAATTTATAAACTTTTTCCAATAACCAGGACTTCCCCTCCCCACCCCCTCTTGCATTCCAAATCTTCCAAATAAACAATTAAATTCAACAAATTCTTATCCCCAAATTACACTCATCATCAATAACCCAAATTTTTTTCCAAGTTCCCATCCCCTAAGATCGATCTACTCCCTTCCACGAGGTCCCCCTTTTCAGATATAATGCAGATAAATATGAAATAAAGATAGAAAAAAAAATTTTTTTACAACTTTTGGATTCCAATTTTCCCTCCCCCCCTTCCCTGTTGCGTTCCCCATATCCCTCCATTTCTAGTATCTTTCTGGAGTTCCCACATTTCACTAAGCCCATACCCCTCTGATTCTTTGCCAGTCATTTTTAATTTCGAGTGTCCGATCATAGAAGGAGCCTATCTCCAAAAGGGGCCCATTTCTTCTATCCAGATTTTTGTATCCAGGAGTGAAAACTCCAATTTTATTTCCATAAGCTTATCAAATCTGGATATCCCAAATGTTCCCACTTCCAGTTCGTTCTTGTTTCTTTGTTTATTTCCCTGTTCTCCCGCAGAAATGTTCTCTTTCCAAAAGCTTCTAGTTTCTCTGCAGAGGCTTGTTATTCAGGAACCAAACGTTGCGTCATGTCCCTTTCATTTTCCAACAGATAAATCCATTGTTTCTTATGGTGTGTAGATCTCTGTAGACAAACATATTTTCTAATTGAAAGAAGCACATCTGGAAGCAAATGTCCTATCTGAGGTGCATTTTTATTCTTTCCCTGTAATATTATTACACTCACACCAATCTCCAAGTGATAAGACCCTCTCCAGTCATCTGTACTCTTCAGTTGCAAAAGAGTGACTTAATACTCTCCAGGGCAATTTTACTTAAAGAAACAGATTTGGTGACTTTAGTAGTCCCCTTTTCTTTTTTGTCCATAACCTCCAAGGAAGGATCTTGAGAATCAGGAGTGCAGACCTACTGAGAGATATGTGCACAGCCCAATGCATACATGGCAGATACACTGGCAGTCCCCATCCTAAACTCCCAGACCTTGCCATATCTCCAGAATTCAATGTTTACACTAGGCTAGAGACAAAGGAACTGGCAGAGTCCTTGTTTACCTAGGAATGTCCCATCAAGAATCAGTTTTGCTCTAGTTTC
This sequence comes from Podarcis melisellensis, assembly GCF_964234715.1. Lineage (NCBI taxonomy): Eukaryota > Metazoa > Chordata > Lepidosauria > Squamata > Lacertidae > Podarcis > Podarcis melisellensis. The sequence goes on from NC_138544.1 coordinate 37,005,732, forward strand.
TCCTCTGAGTATTAAATAGAAGGGTAAAAAATGTGCAGCACACTAAGCTATTTCTGGAAAAGTTGAAATACAAATGTGGTAAATGGATAATAATTGCGTATTTATTTCACAAGATTTATATATTGCTTGGTTGTAACAAAACCGCAGATAAGACTTGTAGGTAGCAATTGATTACATTGGATGGAAAAGCAGAAGGTTAGCTTATTGAGACATTTGTTCCAAAAGGTGATATATCGGTTCTTGGCAGAGATACTAAAGCTAAGCAGGTCTGAAAGTTATCTGGATATGATACTACTCCAAGCCATATGTAAACTGCCCTAATCTCTTAGGAAGAAGTGCAGGATATAAGTATACCAAGCAGAGGAATAATTAGGAGGTCCAAGGGCCCAATCTACTTGAATGCAATCCTTTCAATAAACTCCCTCTCCCTACCCCCCACATTCCCCATTAAATCCATTCCATGTACAGTGGTACCTCGGGTTAAGAACTTAATTAGTTCCGGAGGTCCGTTCTTAACCTGAAACTGTTCTTAACCTGAAGCACCACTTTAGCTAATGGGGCCTGCTTCTGGAGCACAATTTCTGTTCTCATCCTGAAGCAAAGTTCTTAACCCAAGGTACTATTTATGGGTTAGCGGAGTCTGTAACCTGAAGCGTATGTAACCCGAGGTACCACTGTAGTTTGTTTCTAGGTACTCCAGTCAATTTGATAATGTCACCTGACCACCTATTTATTCCTTGTCAAATGATGCTTGAAATGGCTTGCTGCTTACTTAACACAACTGATTTTAAAAGCTCACATTTATTTTTTGGAAGTTATTTCTGTAACCTGATCCTGGTATTCCAGAACAAAAGCTAAAGAGAAGAATCGTTCAGTGAACCATTCACATTTTAAACCCTTTTCTAACTTGTGAGAACTTAACATTCATTTCAATTTTTAAAAGCTACTCATGGTAGAATCCATTATACGACAAATATTTGAATGTTCAATTGACCATTCCTACATTTTTTTAATAGGCTGAATTTGCTGGCAAGCAGACTAACTTTCCTTTTACTCTTCCACATTAGTCTGGCTCACTTTATTGCTAATCAAAGCTCTGAACTAAAAAAAAAAAAAAGGTTAATAATACTGTCTTGCATACCTGTCTTCCCTACTATGTTGAAAACATTTGCTTCTGTAGTTTGCTATTACTGTAGATAGATAGATGATAAATGGATACACACAACAATCACACACACCTTAAACATTTCTTTTGTTTTATAGTTATTGAAGAGACAACTAAGTCACCTACAAAAACTGCAGGTAAGACTGGGTTGTTTTTTTAAAAAAGCCTCAGGTAAAATTACAAGCATCTGTGCTATCCAGAACATTGAGCCAAACATTCTCCAAAAAGAACTTCTGACTCAAATTTCTAGGCGTGGGGTTGATGCAATAACTGGGACCATAACAAACCCTCAACTCAGCATCTTTCGCCATAGTGGTCTGCTCCTTCCTCTTGTGCACAACAGTTCTGAGTTGTTCCACTATTCTAAGGTGGTCATTTTGCTTTGAGGGATCCCAACCCCCAGTGAAGTAATGTCTTCAGTATTCCTTTGTTTATTTTTTCAGATATCTATATACTGTGTACTGTATACTATATACTATATAATGAAGAAGTGTGCATGCACATGAAAGTTCATACCAATAACAAACTTAGTTGGTCTCTAAGGTGCTACTGGAAGGATTTTTTTTATTTTGTTTCTATATACTGTTTAATATTCAAAATTTCTAAGCCATGTGCATAATATGTATTTCTAAGTACTCTCAAACTGCCTCTGCTCTGCTATATGCATTTATGTAAACGTTGTTTGATTAGAGAACTGCATCACAATATTCAGATAGATGTGAATTCCAAAGGATAGCTGTGTTTCAGTTTGTGTGTTGTTCTAGAAAGTGTATTTGGTAGGTTCACCTTTATATGTGAAATCAAATTTTCCCCATGTTCCTACCACACCCAGGCAGGCAGAAATCAACAACTGAAGCTTCTTCTAGCATAAAGCTCTTCAGTTTATGTAGGCACTAATACATTTCCCTACTGGGGGGAAATGATGGCAACTCTCCTTTCTTCTGAAAAACTGCTACCATGAAGCAGGACAGTTGAGGAGTGGGTGAGAGATCTTGTTGTAATGGAGTATTCCATAGTGTTTCACGTATAAGATGGAAGCGCAAAAGGCAAATTGCCTTTAATCTACAGATGCACAGAATAATAGTATCCTATTTAAGATGTGGTGCAAGGACAACTGGGGGAAGGTATACTATTGCCTTGACATTTTGGAGTTTTTTCAGTTGCATTGCAACATCCAGCTTCTTTTGGGCTGGATTTCTTCACAGCCTGCCAAAGCTATTTTCTTTTTTAAAAAAGGGGTGTACTCCTATTTTAAGAGGAATCTGAGCTAGACCAGTGCATCTTTTTTGCTTCTGCGCCCCCTTCCCTCCTTGCAGTCAGGTGACCATTTCATTGGCTGGTAAGTTTTCAGCACACTATGCTTATGTGCAGAAAATACCACCCAGACATCCCTCCTGTTCTTACAAGGGGGTTGTCACTGGTTTGCCATAGTATATAGTATTCAGTGTTGTCTATTATATTTTATATATATATTACATTTTCCCCCATTGGCAGAGCAAGAAGATAGTTCTGCATCAGAACGTGGCTGAGTTATAAAGGTGGTTTTCCCAGTGTTCTTCATCCTCATCCTCATTGGTGCACTTTATATTGTCTACAGAAGAAGATTTCGACAACAACAAACTACTGGTAGCTTTGACAACGCTTTGTATCATGACAATAGGATTCTTATTCAGAATAATGAGTCAGAAGTGCACGTGGAGGACAAAGGAATGTAATGCTATATACACTTACCTGTGAGTAAGTCCCAGAGAGCTCAATAGGAGTTACTTCTGAATTGACAGGTATAGGATTGCACTGTTCATTCATTCATTTCCGAGAAGTAACCATTGTTGGGAATGGTTTGTCCTAAGCCTTAATATGCAAGGGTACTTTCTATGATCATGCTTATTATGTGGAATTCTCTGAATGCATAATTATTATTTAGTGAAAACATATTCACAAAATATGTTCAAATTAAATATTACTTGACTTGAAAAATTAATATTACTTGGTTGCCTTTGGCAACCAAGGTACTGCACAATATTTTTGCCATGCATGAAAAAAAAAACCAACTTGTCTGGTGTTATAGAAAAAGCAAGGGGTGTATCTCACCCTCTTCCACTCTTCCAGAAAAGATAATAATCAAGATGCTTTTTGTTCTTTTTAAAGGATGCAATATGTGCAGCCCAGGTTCTGATTCAGTACCTAATTTTGTATCCATAGATAGGCCTATTTCTGATTGCATTGTATGTTTAGCCTTTGCTTGTTTGGTGGCATTTCTGCTTATGGCTTAAAATGGCATGGTTTTATTTGTTTTCTTAAATATGATAGTGAAATGTTTCTTTGTGTCCACCCTTGCACTTCTCCTCCAGAAGTGCCAATCATCAGTATGAAAATAGGCTTCCATATGTGCAGCCCAGGTGCTAAGTAAGAAAGAGTAACTGCATACATAGCACCTAGTTGTAAATGCATTTTCTTACCTAAGACTGTTTCTGCCTATAGAGTGTCTTGTTAGAGGGCATGTCTTTGGGTTAGGGTATCGTTTAGCAGGTTTTGTTGGTATTATTATTGTCCCGATCGTCTAAAATGTTTTAAATTGTTTTTAACTGCTTTTAAAGTTGTGTGTTTTTAAAATTGGGGTTTTGTTGTTGTTTCCATTGAAAATTGCAGTGGCGACCTCAGTGGCCCAGCTATTCTCCTATCTTGACAGGTTAGCCTAAATTCTGTTGGCTATGCTCTGTTAACCTCTATGTTAGATTATTGCCACATGTTATATGTGGGGTTGCTTCTGAAGACAGTTTGGAAACTTCAGCTGGTACAGAATTCGGCAGCCAGGCTGTTCACCAAGGCAAGATGGTTTGAGCATATTACACCAATCCTGGCCCAACTACACTTCATTACATATCTTTAGGCATTGGGCAAAAACATTTTGCTTCAACCCGGACTTTGACTGATTAACATTCTAGGGCCTTTTAAATGTGTTGTGGGGATTTGTTTGTTTTTGTTATATTAACTATTTTGGGCTCTCATTTTGTATTTTTAAGTTGTGAACCCCTCTGTGATCTTTGGATGAAAGGTGATATACAAATCTAACTAACTAAATAAATAAAAATTAAACCATACAAATCAGTATCTGCAACGTGTTCCTTAAAAATTCTACACTGGTAGCATCACACACCCATTCAAATATTATTACAACACAGCAACAAACTGCTGGGAAAGGTGATGGGGACTTTTCCCCTCTCTCAGGTGAAAATGGTTTATTCTGGAATCAAATTCATCAAGAGATATCAGAAATTATTAAAACACACATTCACATTTCTCCTCAGTTATCCTACTAAATATGTGGACAGATTCTATGACGACATTTCACCAAAAGGAACTTTTGATATGGATGCTGTTAGCTGCCAGGATCTCTACAGCACAACAGTGGATTTTTTTTATTATTATTATTTTAAATCTGACTATATCCTGCAAAATTCCCCAGAACATTCAGGAATCCACCAAATTCAATATGTCTCCATGGGAAGACCACCTGATGGCTTAGGTTAGGGGAGAAGTATTGTCTGATCTAGTTCTACACATTTACACTGGCACATGGTACTTCTCTTATTACTCTGAAATGTGGGTATTATTTATGTCATCATTTCTGCATTGGCAAACTTGCCACATGTACTCCACCACCACTTCATTTTGTGCAGAGAGTAAGATTCTTTCATAAAAAATGCACCCCATGGATCTAATTACAGAATATATGCACACAGCACACTGATAGCATAGGGGAAATCTGAAGTGTGCAGGTTTCATCCTTTATTCCTCACAATTGCTGTGCAATTGTAAGGCAGCTCAAAGCTCATTTACCAAGTTTGTCAGTAAATTGTGGTCCTCTATAAGAAAGCTGCACATTACCAAGGGGGCATCATTAAAATATAATATTCCACACTGCTGTGTAAATAAAACTAAACTCTTATGCTGAACTGCTGGCACATATAGAGTTGTTTCTGCTATTAGCCAAGAAGTGAGTATGATAAAGCTTATTAACATCCCCATGTTGTTCAGCTGCTGACAGTGATGGAAATAACTGTGCAATACAGAAATCTGGGGCCCTTGTTCATAACAATGTTCTGCCAACAGTGTGTTGAATGGTGGAAGAAGCAACATTGTTTATGCTTCCACTTAGACTTCAGACTTCACCTGAGTTCCCCCAATTCCTGTTTTCCCACGTAGAGCTAAGGAAGTATTTGTGAAGATCACCTTCACTCTTGCTCCAGTGAGAGCATCAACTGAATCACAGCAAAACTAAATCTAACTCATGGTGTTTACTGTATTAGCCCAAATATAAGCGTACCTGCAAATAAGCCACACCTTTAAAATTCGGGGGGGGGGAGGGAGTCAAAATATGATGTGTGGAATTACGTTTCAGGTCGTTTACCCAGTACAGCCTCCAGACATCAATTCAGAAGTTCAGCAGCCTCTCTGGGACCAGCAGACATAGACAGAGGTCATCTTCACACTGCTGATACTTCAGATCTCCAGAAGAATAGGAGGCAGAATACGGTAGAACCCTGAGGCAGTCCATAGACATGGAACAGAAATCCGCCAACGGCACCTTCTGAAAATGATTCTCCAGGAAGGACTAGAGCCACCATAACACTGTGCTCCCCTGCCTCAGTCCCAATTGAGACAGCTGATCCAGAAGAACTTGACAGTTGGTATTAAAAACTGCTGAAATGTCCAGGAAAATCAATAGGGTTGCACTCCCACCATCCATTCCCTGGCAAAGGTAATCCTTGTCATGAGCTAATGAGAGATAGATGCCCTTATCTGTGGATTCAGCGATCCAAATGCTGGCTAACAGTCGTATGCATGACTTTAATGGAGTGCATCCCTCTGATTATATTTGCATTTAGGGAATTATTATGCATTACATAGCACTGGCTGTCTTAACTAAACCATGCATTCATGCTTAGAAAAAATTCAGGCAACCATGTGATTGGTCCAATGGGGGGGAGGGAATCCAGCAGCCTTTATTAGGGCTGACTAATATATCACAAAGTCATGTTACATGTAAAGCAAAACCATAACATTAATGGAGGGGAGAATGGAAATGCCTGGAATTCCACATAATCTAACTTGAGGTGGAACATGGGAAGTTTTATGTAGACTGAATTAAATTACAGTATATTGTGGTAGGGTGCAAAATATATTTCAGACTGCATCAAGGGCTACTGGGACATAGAAACATGAATGGTTGTTACCCCCTTTTTAAAAAAAATATACAAGTTAGCCATTATTTGGCTCTATCTCCAGCAGTGAGCAGAGAATAAGAATCCAAGTGGGCCACAGAGCATGCCCTTGTCTGCAATGCCCCCCTGTCTCCATGCTTAAATACAGCAGCTCCAGAACGTGGGCAGAAGGGAGCAGAGTAGCAGATGTATCGGATTCAACTCCCGTGCAAAGCTCAAAATAAAATATATACACTCAGGCAGTAGAATTCTTCAGTAATAGTTTACTGAGGTTCAAAAGCGCACAGGATCTTTCTGGATCCCCAGTAAGGTTCAAACTTCAGCTCATAAGACTGTATCCAATTACAGAAGCAAAACACACAGGATAACAGAAAGTAGAACCACTCAGGCAGGAGATATTGATTTGAACGTATTGCAGAACAACCCACTTCCCCAAAAAGATGGGAGACTTTTTGCAAGAAGGACTTTTGGGGGGGGATGTACTGGGAAGAGTGGGATAACATTGGCATTGACCCAACATCATCTAACCTCCCTGCAAGCAAATCAGAACGAATGTTTGATAAATAGCCAATGTCATCTACTCTCCCTGCAACAAATCAGGATGAATGTTTGCTACCAGTAAATGGGTTGCCTGGAAGGAGCCCAAATAATAAAAATGGATATAGAGGTTTCTTTCTTAAGTTATTCATACTTTAAGGAGTGGAGGAGGGCCTGGAATCTAGACATTCTGTGAATGAAATAGAAAGCATTTACATTTTCAATACTTTTTTTTTCTTTTGCAGGAAAATATCATTTAAAAGATAGAAGTGCTTCTTGATTACTTTATAATTTTTAATGAATAAATTGTTCTGCAGATATGTATCTAACTAGGATATAGTTACATAAGATATACACTTAAAATAGTTAGCTATATTTTACAATGTACTTTCTGAAACCTGCCAGGAAGAACTTGTACAAAATGTCTATCCACCTCCCTTGTTACCTTAAGTACAACTCTCTCCATAGCAACCAGAAACTTTTCAAAGCAGGAATAAACTAATCCTCTCTGGCTTGCAGAGCAGAGCCAAGGAATTTAAAAAACACTGGGCTTCCCAGCAGCTTAATACTTTGAGGGATTCAAAAGGCCACAAAGCTAAAGATACACAGTCCTCCCTTTTATCCCCCAGAGCAAAGGTAAGAGGAGAGAATTCAAGATGGGGGTTTCCTTCTAACATTTTTTCAGTTTTAAATCCTTTCCTGGTGCCACCCTAAAACTAAAACTATTTTTAATCATCAAAGGCCCTTCTTCAACATCCACACAGTTGTTAATTTCCCATCTGACTGTACGCCAGGCACTGTTTTGGCAGGCATTATTAGCTGCTTCTACTTTTATAGCTTCTTAGCACTGCTTTATTTCGTAATGAAACCTACATTCTTTTACAGTAAATCAGGTCTGATGTTGTGTATAACAGGCATGAATGCTGTGTGGAGGATGCTTCCAGTAAAGGGATGCATGCATACATTGATGTGCTTGTTTAGGGAAGCTTTTAATGTTTAACAGACCACTGTATTTTAATTTTTTGCTGGAAGCCACCTAGAGTGGCTGGGGAAACCCAGCCAGATGGGCAGGGTATAAATAATAAATTGTTATTATTATTATTATTGGCTACAGTAGGCCAAACTTCCTATTTCAAAGCAAAAGTTTGTCTTTTGATACAGAAGGTATATTGTATTGGGATGAAGGACATTTTATGAGTGATGTCCTTTGCCAGTGCTTTTTTTTCTAAAAAAATGTTTAGGGGTACTGTCATTTTCCTACTCATATTTAAATACTGCCCCCCAATGAGGCCAAACCTTAGATTCACAAAATGTTGAGGGGTATGCTTCCCCCTGCGTCCTCCCAGAAAAAAGCGATGTCCTTTGTGGTATCTGGAATTAGATATAGAATATATTGTATGTCTATAGGAGTTTCCTGGCATGAGCACAAGCGAATCTTCATACATTTCTAATCATGTTTTGATAAAATTACATATTTGCACGGTTCTTTTCAGCATGATGAGAACTTTAAGCAAAATGTGATGTTAGTCTGCTTTTCTTTTTCTTTTCTACATTTCATTTCCCTTTAATCTCACTGTTTTACACTGTTTTCTTCACTACCACCACCATGTGTATGCAAGCTTCCTAATTCAGGATTACACTTCAGGCATCTGATGAAATGGATTGTGGCCCCTAAAAGGTTACGTCTTAATAAATTTGTTAGTCTGTTTGGTGCCACAGAATTCTTTGTTCTTTAAGAAGTGTGGAGTCAATCTCGTCTGAAAATCATACTTGTTGGTCCTCTTACATGGAAACTCATTTTCTGTCTATAGATGTGTAGAGACTAACTGGTTTTTTAAAAAATGAGGAGACAATGGCATTCTACATACGTGCAATGGCATACTATCTTAAATAAGAGTTGTATAAGTGTTTGTACAGGTTCTATTTTGATGAAAACAACATGACAACTGTCTTCACTTTGTTTTGGGTTCTGAAGCCAATAAAGATAATCTTAAGTCCAATGTGAATCCAGTGTGTGTTGTAGTGGTTAGTGTCAAGGCTTCAGGGAATCCTATCCCTTTTACAGTGAGATGCCAAGAAGTGGAAAAACAAAAGGAGTTTTTACCAGGTAGTTTATTCAATATTCAAAAAGAGAGACTAAGGAATGTGGTCTCTCTTAGTTAATGGCATTGCTCCAAGTAAAGTTCCACCACATCAGTTCCCCCTATTCTATGTCACCCCTGTGCTGATTGACCTGTGCTTTCTGCCTTTCAGTTTTCTGTTCTACCACCCTCAAGGCACACCTTGTTCCGGGAGAGTGGGGGTCAGGAATGCTTTCAAGAGACACTGAGTCTTTTAGCTGTCTCTCCCCTGGTGCTTCTTCTTCCTGCTACTCCCCAATATTTCCCAGTTTCTCCCCTCTGTAGCCTCTGAACCTTCTGCAAACCACTGTTCTAAATCGATACTATCCCCTTCTCGGGAAGGTGCTGGAATAGGGGGGGGCACAGTTCCCACCATTCCACCTCAGTCCAGCCCCTGACAGTGTGTATGACAAGGAGAATCAAATTCAAATCCCCACTCAGTCATGAAGCTCATTGGATGATCTAGGGCATATAACTTTCTCACAGCCTAAGCTAAGGATAGTTGTGAAGATAAACGGGGATGCAATTCCATGTATGCTGCCTTGAGCTCCTTGAAGGAAAGGTGAGACATAAATGTAATACATAAAGAAACTGGATGTTGCAGTATTATGTGTGTGTGTGGGAAGGCAGAGCACTAGAACCGCAGTGACTGAGAAGTTATGATGAGGTGGTGTTCTGGACTGTACCACTCAGTCTATGGGTGGGTGATCACATTTTTAATACAGCCCTATGCCTTTGTGAATAGAAAACCAGCACAACAAAGTGCTGGAATAGTGTTCTTCACCTTTTCTCATTTAGAAACATTCAAATCCAGAATACACACCTACAATTTGAGCTGTGTAGTGCAGAATACCACCTCATTCTCCCATAAATGTAGACCAAAGCAGAGATGCTTCAACACAGGTAAAATAGAACCTGCTGTTTTCTATTAGTTCAGAGGCTCATAGGTTCAAGCTCTTTGTTGTGACTGGAAGTGACTGGAAACTGGTACGTATGTACACTTGCAGAGCTCTTATACTAATATGCAATCTTCGTTGAATTTTCCTAGTCCTCCTGACATTATGCAGTGAAAGGGAAACATAAAACCTTTTTATAAACTTATCACAGAAGCCTAGCATTATCAAATTGGTTAATGAAGAATGGAGCAATTTACTACAAGGATTTTATTATTGTTGTTGGGGATGGGGGAGAGGAATGATCCATTTGAGTCACCCTTTTACTGTGTAATACTACTGAGCCATTCTACCCACAGTCAACTTAGCTTCCTGCTGTTTCCCTGCAGACCCCCACATTATTCAGAAACAGCTTGTCGCTGCAAATCAGCTTAGCCAACCATATAAATCCTTCCAAACATATTGCAGTCACTCTAATTGAGGGTTCCCCCCTTTATTGTATAAATTCTTCAGGTTTCAAGTTTAAAGCTGCCAACTGCAAACCAGAATTCAACACCACCAACACAAACACAGACTATGGGAAGAAATATGTTTCCTGACTCTACCTGTCTCATTCTTTGGATAGCATTTTTGACTTTTATATTTGGACCAAATACTGCAGGAATGCATCCTGATAAAGAAATGAAGGAAGACAAAAGCTCTGCCTCTCGCCATAGGTATCTGAAAGTTGATTTAGGTATCATGTTAGTTAACAACTATAGTGAACACCACCAGAACCAAAGAGGAGATATTATCAAGAAAATACTGGAGAGAACTTTATGTCCACAAAGGATTGGGGGGATGCAAGAGGACTGTAATCTGGTCAGTGAGTCAAGTGATGAATGGAAAATTGTATGGATAACTTAGTAAGCACAGCATTTTCATGTGATTCACTTCTCATCTCAGCAAAGAAGGATTGTGTTGCTATTTATATATTTATTCATTTTATATGTTGTTTTCAACAGATGGGCTATATTCTTCAGGTACATGTGTACATTTATTTGTTACCATTTAGTTTTTTCTGCTTCGACTGTAACACTTACATAGACACTAGAAAGGGATTCACACTAAAATAGTTCTCTGGAACTTCCTAAGCTATTTTATTTTGCAGAGCTAAATATATAACCAAAATTATCTTAGATCCATTTGCCACTTCCTGCAAGCCTCAAGTTCAAAATGTTGGTAATGTGCCAGTGATTCAGATTAACAGTCTTTTAGAATGTCATTCACATAAATGGTATTTGGATGAATAGGATCTCATCTAGTTGGGCCCTTGGAGTATGCTGCCTATTACAAGCATGTCCTTTCTGTCTGTCAGATTTTGGAGGGTATAACACCTTTTAGACTTTTTAAAATCAATGCTTGTTTAGAGCAAGGGGGCATTAAATATGTGGCTGAGAAGGGGCATGATCTAAGGAGAGACCCAAGGGCCAGAGTTCTGAAGGGCTGCATTTGGTCCCCAGAACTAAGGTTCCCCACTGCTGGTCTAGAGCATTTGGACATGGTAAGGGGCGTGGCCATAGAAGCCAACTCCTAGGGGCCAAGGGGTCTTCGCTCCCCCAATAAAATATTTGAGGGGCATGCCCCCCCAAGGTTGATGGGTATTGCCATTCAAATAGTGTGCATGTGCCACATCATGTGATTGATTATGCAGGGTGGGGCTTACCCCTCCTATTTTATTCAAGTTGGCACCACTGGATGTGGCTGAGGAGCAGGTGGGAAACACAGGTTCAAATTCCAACACAGCTATGAAGTTTACCAGATAGCTTTCAGCAAATTTTTCTGCTGCTGCATAAGCTTTAAATATCAACTTCCAAAATGCAACAATAAAGAAAGAACTCATCACACAGTTTTTCTACCTCACTACTGATGCCACGTCCAGAACCTTGCATCATAACCTAATACCATGGCTCCTAAAACAGTAGTAGCCAGGAAGTGGTAGCTGTGGTGAAAAAAGCAGGTACAAGAGTAACTGGGGTGAAGTCTAAGGAGAGGAGAGGGAAGAGGTCAGCACCAATTTTCAGCCCAACAAACAGAGATAAACTTTAAGAGGTGCTTGAACAAATTGCTTCTGTTTACAGAACCTCTCCAAACTGCTAAATGCATTTTGAGTATGGTATATTCTTCATCAGAGGTAATAACCAATTGTTCCCTTCTGGGAAGGGAGAAAATGAAGAAGCGATGAATCATAATTGCATTTGCACATACTTTGCATGTGGTAGGTCCCTGGTTCCAATTTTATGTGTTTGTTTTTCATTTAAAGATCAAGGAGCAGGCGGTGTGAGAAAATGGTGCCTGAGTCCGTGAAGAGCTACTTTCAGCCAGAGTGGGCAATACTGAGTTAGAAGGACTTGATAAAAGGCAACTTCTTTTAAAGAGTTTTTCTTTTTAGGCACAGCAAAGGGTTCTGATGAAGAGCAGTGGAGGCTGCAAATGGATAGGATTGCCATATTTCAAAAAGTAAAAATCAGAACACCTAAAAAGATGTTGACTTGTCTAAGAAATTCCTCCCCAGTATTAATTTCACCTTTGAAATCCCCATAATGTCTAGAAAAATATGGACATATGGCAGCCCTACAACCTGCTCCAGCAACGCAGTTCTGCTCTCAACCAACCTGCCTTCTTATTTATGATTAGTTGCTGCCATCTTCCTCAGCCTCAGCTTTGCCCCTGTAGAACTCAGCAGGGAGCATGATGATGACAAAACTAGAATTAGTCATTGACTTTGGCTCCACCTACTGTTGGTCTCCTTGCCCTCAGCTCTTTTAAGTCCCAATGGACACCAACCACTGATGAAGAGTGTGCTAACAAATTAGAAAACTTGGAGTCTTTCTTTTGGAGTATACCTCTGTTGGCTCATCCAGACTCGCCTGCTTGTTTTGCAGCCAAACTTGCGGGTAACATTCAAGACCTGAGGAAGTAATGTGTACACTTTCTAATATTAATTGAGATTTGCTGCTGAGCCATGTTTTAAATTTTATGTGGTTTTTTCCTTATTCGTAGTGCCTTGAACCAGACACTTTTATATTAGTTGCTGGAGGAGATTTAGAAGTTATTTTAGTGAAGTCTTCCAAAAAAAAATTCTTTATTATATTACTCATCAAAGAGATATCTGTCCATCAATGTTTAGTCAGAGGAACCAGGATTATAAATTTTACCTAACTAGTATGGTCAATTGAAGAAGCAATGAAGACTTTTCTCTTGGAATGAAACTGAAGATGTAGTGGAAGCAATAAGGAAACATTTAAAAATATATGAATACCAGGTAAAAGTAAATTGAAGGAAAGCACAGGTAAAATGATGAGCAGATTCTTGTACTGTAGCTAGCTGCTACACACTCATGCCCAAAGTACAAAGGGTATTACCCTTTTTTTCTTTAACACCATCACTTTTTACTAATTAAAATCACTATACACATTTGATGGGCAGTGCTGCCCAAACTTCAAGGATATGGTGAAACATGAAATCAACACAAAGCAATGAAGTTCATAGAAAATGAAATTTGCTTATCAGTTTTATCAGTGAGCTTTTCAACTGTATGTACTGTAGATGAAAAGCTGTGGCAAAAATGGGCATGAACTGGAAATTTAGAATGCTGGCCAAACCTTGCATTATTTTCCAGAAGAACCTCATCCATTTTATGTCTGTCAGGATGGGGCAAAATCACCTCAGCAATACTGTAGTTGGAAATGTATTCGAAATATCTTTTCCTGAGGCTGGAGTTCTATGGATCAACCCTCTGCTAGTTAATCTGTTTTATATCTGAATGCTAAAAGGTTTGTGAATTGCTCAGTATCTAAAGTGAGTAAAATAGCATTCTTTTATATAATGGAGAACATCCCATTCTCCTTGATTAAACATTCAATTTAAAGGCCAATTTGCAGGTTCCTTTAGACTGCATGTGACCATCACAAAACAAGAAGCAGGATTATTAAACTGGCTGTTAGAATTAATATATGTTGCTGTTGAACAACAGCCACAAGCCTCATTCTCCCCCCAACACCAGAAAAATGTAGTTTCCCCAATGTCTGGGTGCCCACAATGATACTATTTAATGGATGCTGCAGCAGCTAGCAAGCTTTCTCATTGTAGCCATCCTGAAAGGGCAACAGATAGTTGCAACAGTAGAGAGCCCACACTCATTTGCACCTGCAAGAATTTGTACTCCTGTACTTCTGAATTCTAAACTCTGTGTTCATCACTACTTCTAACACAGTGTTTCCCAACCGGTGTTCCGCGGCACACTAGTGTGCCGCGAGACGTTGCCTGGTGTGCCGTGGGAGGGAGGCGGGCGAGTCGGGCGGCGAGAGGCTAGGAAGCAAATGGATTGCGAAGTCTGCCAGGTTCAGATTCGGGTCTCAGCTGTTTCCGGCAAGTGCAGATTCGGGTCTCGGCTGTTTTCGGCAAGTGCAGATTCCGGCCTCGGCTGTTTCCGCCGGCCCAACTCACCGATCCCGTGCCGTACGTAAGAATTCTCGAGGAAAGGCGCAGGCGCATTCCTCCTCGGAGAGAGCGGCCGTTGGCGTCCAAGATGGCGGCTGTGCTGGCTGAGGGGAGCGTGGGTGGCGCCGAGTCCGAGGCAACGGCTGTTCCGCCCATGGCGGGGCTGGAGATGGTCCAGCAGGGAGCCGAAGCCCGGGTCTACCGGGGCCTCTTCCTAGGCCGGCCAACTGTGGCGAAGCACCGCTTCCTGAAACGTTACCGGCACCCGCTGTTGGAGGAGCGCCTTAGCCGCAGGCGGACGGCGTAGGAGGCCCGCTCGCTGCTTCGCTGCCGGCGGGCAGGTGGGCGCGCCTTGAGACTGGACTGCGCGGGGCAGGGGCGCGGGCTGGGATTCCATCTCCTTTAAATTGCATGGCCGGCCCACCTCTTTGCAAGGAGTGCGGTTGGGAATTGCAAGCAAAGCAGCCACGCAGCTCGATTCCAGTCGTTAGTGACCAAAACTAATTCCCCCCCCCCCCCCGTTATAGGCAAGGAAGCTGAAGACTGGTTATGGAAGGCGGTGGGCTAAGCCACAGGTGTTCTGGTTTGCGAACATTTTTCAGAAGCCAAACGTGCTCCATTTTGCGTGCCATGCTTCTGTTTTGCGGTCTGTCTGCTTTTGCTGTTTATTTTGCATTTTTGTCTTTCTGACTTTTTTGTTTTGTTTTTGTGACTGATTGATTGACTGATTGTGTGACTGCAGTACATTGTTTATTGCTTTCATTTTATGGATCAATGGTCTTTATCGATAGTAAAATTCATGTTTAATTGCTGTTTTAGGGGTTGTTTTTAAATGTCTGGAATGGATTAATCCATTTTGCATTACTTTCAGCCAAACAGGCCCAGGTTGCGCACTGAATAAAGTATTTTATAATTTTTCATATTTCTGTTTACTTACTATTTCATAATAAAGTAATTATAAAATACTATCTTTGTGTTTATTTGATTCCTATTAAAGAGAGTTACTTTATATATAGTCAATATAGGCACAGAGTTAATTTTTTAAACATTTTCTAATGGTGGTGTGCCTCGAGATTTTTTTCATGAAACAAGTGTGCCTTTGCCCAAAAAAGGTTGGGAAACACTGTTCTAACAAACATAGTTTGTACTTTTGCATTGTAGACTGATACTCCTACAGACGACCCATTTATTGAGCATTCATTTTGATTTTCTTGCACAAAGCTTACTGTAAGGGTATCAGGGGGTTGCTCGAGAGCAATCAGGCAAATGCCTCCCTGGTCGGCTGTAAAGCCTTGTTATTGGTGCCAAAAAAACCTTCACCATGCAGAGCACCACTATTCCGTGGCTCCCTCATTCACTGGCAAAATCTGAGAGTGGGCAGTCCTTAAACCTTCCTTAGCAGAGTAGTTTCTTGACGCCCAGTCTGTGCTTCCCTCTCTGTGCGGAAGCCTACTGCACAAGGAGGGCGTGGGTAACAGAGGACTTTTCTCCTCCCCGCTTTGCCCAGGCAAGGTGTCCTGGCACCGCCTCGCTTCCCCCGAGCCCTGCAGCTCCTCTCCGCTGGAGGCGTGGTTACTCTCCTCCACTGAGGAGGTGCTGCTTCCCACGATCTTTCAGGGCTCTCTGTAATCCATCTGGCTTTCCCCCTCTCGCCCCTGAGCCGATGGCAGTTCCCTGACACTTACGTAGAAATTAGACTATCTGGTCTTTATTAAGCATTCATCCTGATTTCCTTGAATGGTGTTTATATACCTTTCCACTAACCATTCATTTACCCCACACTTCAAAGTGCATTTCCTTGTCATTTTGCTAACAGCAATAAGTCTGGTTTGTTTGTTTGTTTTAAAAAACACAACTGGATTTGTTGTGCTAGGGCAGCATAGCACTTTAATCCATTTTAATTGTTCAACTTGAATGCTTCTTGCAAAATACTCTCAGTCAGGAGACAACTTTAAGCCCCATCTATGAAAATGCTCTCATGTGTCTTTTTAATGTCATTATTTGTACTACAGTGTGATTAAGTTAATTAAATGTTACCGTATGTTTGTATATTTACTTCTTCTTTTTAATATCCTATGACCATTTTGGTGAATGGTGGTAAAGGAATCTCTTGATAAATAATACATTAAAAATATTCATCCAATTTTCTTCTGTTTTCAGTGTGTACACATAAGTGTTCTGGAAAGGAAAGCTGCTTTTCTGAACATCAGTTCATTTCTGAACATGAAAGTACCATTCCCCAGCAGGGTGCTGCCTTTCTCAGGTTGACCCTGCATGGAATCTGCCTGACTAAAACACGTTTACCTTCACCATAATTCTTTATGCAATGTATTTTCCATTCTTCAAATAGTATTAATGAACTCCATATAACAGGTAGATTTCAAAATATATCTTTGCTTTCATATCTTTGGCTGGGGCTGATGAGAATTGGAGTCTATTATCTGGAGAGCCTCCTCTCTGTACTATAGTTTAACCCTCATAGAACCATACCCTCAAACCAGGTAAACTGTAGTCAGGGTGAAATCAAACTGGTTTATCTATGGGATTAAATTGGCAGGAATAAGACAAAAAACAAGATTTACATGGTTTCTAGGTTGACTAGTAATTCTGAAAGCATCTTTAGAGAGAGGCATTTTTTCTAAACACACTTTATTCTTGTTTCTCTTAATTGCCTCATTAATGACATGAGCATCTTCCTTTGAGAAAGTAATTGCTAAGATGCTGTTACTAAATTTTATCTTCTGTTTTTCACACTTACATAAAAAACATTATTTGTCACTAGTAACAGATGGTAGCAGTTTTTGGTACTGCTAATTAATTTAAGAAACAAAATTTTCTTCCTTCAGATAAAATGCCATACAATTAGGCCATCAAATTTCAAAAAAATAGTTGATAAAATAAAAGCCATTAGGGACCAACTAAGTTTGCATGAAAAGTCAGGTATCTGAAGAAGTGTGCATGCACATGAAAACTTATACCCAGAACAAACTTAGTTGGTCTCTAAGGTTCTGCTGGACAATTTTTAATTTATTTATTTTGATACAATACGTTATTTTTCAGGAATAAAAAAGTGGTATGACTTTTAATCCATTCTCCACCTTGTCTCATTTCTCACTATTTAACAGCACAATGATTGCATATACTATTTTTTAATGTTTTGAATGAGTATCAGGATAACAAAAGTACTGGTTCTATCACCTTTTCTCTACTTGTAAGACGTACGTATAATCAAGCATTACCTTTGCCTCCAATGGTTTAGTGTATTATCTTACATTAGGCATTGCTAATATATAACCTTCAGATTCACTTGATTCTGTTTTCCCAATTTTACTTTGCCTACTGCAAGATGACCTGCTCATTTGTTCAGCATCTCTGCTTTGCTCTGCTTTGTTGTGTTGTGCTTTGTTTCATCTGCCTTACATCACAGTCTTGCCTAATCCTCCCAGCATATATGAGCTCTGACCTATGGTTTGTACCCTGGGTCAGGCAAGAATCCTATTTAATGGAAATGCTGTTGAAATTCATGGAACTTACTTTCACCTTATGAAGTGCTTCTTTGCCCTTTTCTTTATTTGACAATTGGATTTCAAAATATGAGCTTTCAAGTTAATTTAACAACAGAAATGCAAGAATTGTTTTTAGCATTGCTTTCATCTTTTCTTCTATAGAATATGGCTATAGCACTCTTGTAGATTTACTTAAGACAATTGGATCTATGTTTGGCAGAACTCTCATTCTATTTAATTCCTGTCAAGAATGTTACACCCTCATTTTACAGCTATTTGTGGGGTTAGATGTAGGAACTCTTTCTGGAGATGTCCTACTACATCTTATTCCACAGGTAATATTTGCATTTCCTTAAGTTTCAGTTCTTGCACATTAAAACTGCTGATTCCTTCCCCAAATAAACACATTCTACACACACACTAAACTTCAGTATTTTATGATTTGTCTAGATGAAAGGCAGAATTTGAGTATTTTGTAAGTCAGGTAAGAGGGAGACTCAAGAGAGAGGGGGGCCCTGACTTTAAAGATGTTTCAAAATATGCTGGTAGGTTTTTGGTTTTGGGATGTTATTGCTTTATTACATTGTATCACACTTTTGTTTAATATTGTATTTTTATTTCTCAGTTTCATTGTTATGTTGTATTTTTTTGTTTTCTAAACAGAGATGATTTTAAGTATTAAGCAGTATACAAATATATGAAATAAATGAATGTGAAAAGAACTATACAGAAATGTGGAATAGTCCTACCTCCACCATTAACTGAGCCAGAGTCCCTCCCCATGTGGAGGAACTCTCCACATAAATCAGCATGGGTGGAAAGCCTTTCTCTATGCCATCCAAATAGTTGAATGACAGGGAAGCATTGTTGCTATAGGTGGCAGGAAGTTTAGACATGGTGTGTGAGGCTATCCCATTGTTTCAAAACATGTGAGGGGTACATGTGAGCTTCCTATTTGTTATGCCTCACTTGTTTCTATCACACTACCTATATTTATCATTTTTCTTACACAGTAATGCGATCTTCAGTTTATCATGCTGCTGCATTGTAGGATCTTCCACTACCAGTTCCGCAAGAGTTCATTGAACCACAGTGATACAAATTCACTCCTGGTTCTCTGGATTATAAGAGTATTACTTGTCATTAAGCATTTGAAATGGCAATTCTATCTCTATGTATTGCTGGTAACATCACCACAAGTTAAGACAAAGCGTAGGTACATCAGTCACTACAACCCATACCTAACATTTATTAACTCAACCAGGATGTTTAAGGATTGCAATTCCCTTAAGTTATTTTTAAACATTGCCCTTAATTTTTTAAATATAAAATCAGAATATGTTGACATTAAAACATTTCCTGTAATTAGCGAGTGCCTGCAAGAATTCTGCAATGTAACAATGCAAGTATATTCCCTAGAGGCAAGGAGGGCCAAGCCAAGAGATAAAACCTGCCCCATGTATTAAATGGATTGTTGATGATGAACTAGGACATAGTTTTATCTTCAACAATTGGAAATACACGAAAAGGAAAATGTACAAAGAAAAATGATTTCTCTCTGCCAAATCTTCTAAAGCACGCCATCAGGACAATGATCACAAACTAAACTGGCCTACAGTGCAATTAGTATATGTATATCTACATCAGGCTTCCTCAACCTCGCCCCTCCCGATGTTTTTGGCCTACAACTCCCGTGATCCCTACCTAGCAGGACCAGTGGTCAGGGATGATGGGAACTGTAGTCTCAAAACATATGGAGGGCTGAGGTTGAGGAAGCCTGGTCTACATGGAAGTAAGTCCTTCTGACTTCAGTGGGGCTTAATCCCAAGCTTTTGTGTACACGATTGCAACCCTAATGATTTCAAACAAATTTAGTAAAATAAACTACCATTAATATATTAATATGTGTAAAACTTTATCAAGAACTGCTTGCTTTATTTGCCAACTCCACTTAACTTTCTCACCAAAGCCACCCACTCCTTCCTTCATACCTTGCCACAGACATCCCCAATCTCCTTACTCCTTGACAAAGACACCCCCATCCCTGTACTCCTTCTTCAAAGCTACCTTCCTTCCTTTAAACCTTGCCAAAACTACCACCTCTCCCCTCCCCTTAGATCTAGTAAAACCTCCACTTGGTAGCCTGGGCTACCCAACTGCCTGGATGCTCACTGAGTGGCCTGGGCTGCTGTTCCTTCGCAAGCCTTGGATACCCACCTGCCCACCCACCAGCCTGATATGAATGCTGCTAATTAGATGGAGACACAAGCAGTTTCAAATACACATGTAACCATGTGGACAAGCCCATGATCAACCAAACTATTGCTGTCAGGGACTGGCAGGGCTCTGACGAGCGTGTGACGAAGGCAGGGGAACTGGAGGCTGATTCAGGAGAGGGGGCCAGTGATTTATGTGGTTTGGGGTTCTGGGGTTAGCAATTTGAAAGCACGCCAGTGCAAGTAGATAAATAGGTACCAATGCAGTGGGAAGGTAAACAGCGTTTCCGTTTGCTTTGGTTTCTATCATGGTGTTCTGCTGTGCTAGAAGCAGTTTAATCATGCTGGCCACATGACCAGGAAAGCTGTCTGTGGACAAACATCAGCTCCCTCGGCCTGAAAGCGAGATGAGCACCGCAATCCCATAGTAGCCTTTGACTGGACTTAACAATCCAGAGGTTCAGTTCTCTTACCATACTACATAATCACATTCTATGCTACCCATCATGGCTATAAAATAATAATAATAATAATAATAATAATAATAATAATAATAATAATAATAATTTTTTATTTATACCCCGCCCTCCCCAGCCAAGGCCGGGCTCAGAGCGGCTTACAAGCAATAATAAAAACAAGATGAATGGTTACAACTTAAAAACAAATATAAAATACAACATTAAAATAATGGAACATTAAAATGTTAAAATGTAGCCTCATCGCAGGAGGAGAAGGAAAAGAAAGGAAAAAAGAGAGAGAGAGAGGGAGGGAATCAAATTGGCTCCAAGCCAAAGGCCAGGCGGAACAACTCTGTCTTACAGGCCCTGCGGAAAGAAATCAGATCCTGCAGGGCCCTGGTCTCATGAGGCAGAGCGTTCCACCAGGCTGGAGCCAGAGTTGAAAAGGCCCTGGCTCTGCTTGAAGCCAATCTAACTTCTTTAGGGCCTGGGATCACTAGGGTGTTGTTATTTATGGACCTTGAGGCTCTCCGTGGGGCATACCAGGAGAGGCTGTCCTGTAGGTACGAGGGTCCTAGGCCGTGAAGGGCTTTAAAGGTCAAAAGCAACACCTTAAATCTGACCCTGTACTCCACCGGGAGCCAGTGCAGCTTGAAAAGCACTGGGTGAATATGCTCCCATGGCAGAGACCCCGTGAGGAGCCTCGCTGCAGCATTCTGTACCCACTGGAGTTTCTGGGACAGCTTCAAGGGCAGCCCCGCATAGAGCGAATTACAGTAGTCAAGCCTGGAGATGACCGTCGCATGGATCACTGTGGCCAGGTCGGGACGGGAAAGGTAAGGGACCAACTGCTTGATGCGGCGAAGGTGGAAAAATGTCGCCTTGGCTGTTGCTGTAACTTGCGCCTCCATGGAAAGGGAGGCATCAAGGATTACACCCAAACTCTTAACGGAAGGCAATGGCACTAACTGGGCCCCCGCAAGAGAAGGGAGTTGGTCCCTCATCCCCATGCCATCCCGACCTAGCCATAGGACCTCTGTCTTCGAAGGATTTAGTTTCAATCGGCTCCCACGAAACCATCCAGCCACAGCTTCCAAGCATCTGGTCAGTGTGTTCGGGGCCGAGTCAGTGTGGCCATCCATCAGCAGATAGAGCTGGGTGTCATCAGCATATTGGTGACAGCCCAGCCCAAAGCTCCGGATAATCTGGGCAAGGGGGTGCATAAAGATGTTAAAAAGCATCGGGGAGAGAATTGCGCCCTGCAGCACCCCACACACCAAGGAGTGGCGCGACGACATTTCCCTCCCTAGTGCCACCCTCTGTCCCCGACCAGAGATAAAAGAGCACAACCAGTTACGGGCTATGCCCTGTATCCCCACGTCTGCAAGGCGGTGGTCCAGAAGATCATGATCGACCATGTCAATGAAGTTCATAGAAAATGAAATTTGCTTATTAGCTTTATCAGTGAGCTTTTCAACTGTATGTACTGTAGATGAAAAGCTGTGGCAAAAATGGGCATGAACTGGAAATTTAGAATGCTGGCCAAACCTTGCATTATTATTTGACATTTCCCCTTAAAATTATGGGTATTAGGGGTGGCTAGCCATGGCTTATAGAGCATATCTGCCACCAATATTTTTGTCACTTAAAAAAAACCAACTGCTGTTTTTCATCCCACCCTGCGGTGTCTTGATGCCATAAGCTTTTTTGTGGAACCTTAAGGACTTAAATTTTGACCATTTTTAAAAAGAAAAAATAATTTAATTTCACAACTCTCAATTCTCATGACAAAATTTTGATCACGGAATCAAAGCTATATTTTGATTCAGAGGTAAAAATGAATCCTAGTGATTCAGGATTGCCATCTTACAGCACAAATGTATGCATGGATTGCATTGCAATCTTAATGAAGGATGCTTAAAATTTGGGTTAAGAGAACCTCCCCCTGCCACACACACAACATATCTCTGTCATGTAATACCTTGAACCTTGCAGAAGGAGCCAGATACGGATCATATTTTTGCAGTATTTTTATCCATAGAGGTGTATGTATTTCTATTGATTGTACCACTGCATCTGCTTTTACCTATTTATTGTGCTTTACGTTTTGTTCTTAGAGTCATTTTAAAACTCTGAGCTCCTCTGAAAGTCTTTGAACTAATGGAGCAGGTTGAATTAATGTGTAACTAGGGATGGAAGAGAAATTTGATTCAGTTCCCACTAATTAATACTTTCATACTTTCAAAAACACTATGTGAACCAAAACAGAACCATCCTTTAGTAATTCTCTGAATGTGTACTAAAATATACACATATTATTGAATATAATATAAAAAAATGAATTATATTAGGGAAAGCTACATTGTAACAATGTGAATTTTCAAAAGGATATACCGGTATTTTTGAAAATCATAAACTGATGTGGAAATTTGGAGAAATTAAGACTGGAAAAATAAGAAACTGAAATTGACAGATTCACCCATCCCTATGTCTAACTTCATTTAGCCCAGATGGAAACAAATAGGTATATAACTGCCTCTCGTAATGATGCATTTCAGTTTCCTTTAATCTAGGAAATTTCAAAACATGACCCCTAAATGCTCTGGAATGATCCTTAGCAGTCCCCTGGCATATAGGACTTGCTATCCATTTCAGGGATGGCATAATGCTGTCTTTTCTTCAGGGCTAGTTTCCATGCTATTATCTTAATCCATCTTTGGCTGTTTCTGTGCTGTTCAATCATCATACTCTAATAACATAAAACATATATTAGGTAACAGAACAGTAATTTGCTTCAATCTAATTGTGCCTGCATTGGGGATAATTCTAAGAAAGTGTCCTCCTTTATCTCATCATCTCTCTCTGCATCAAATAAATAGATATGTGATTTTTTTTGCTTTTTTGCAGTTTTGACAGGAAAGGCTTCCAACTTCTGCATTTCTAGTAGCTAAAGAGCAATGCTATGGCCCAGTTTAAGGTTGACAGAGCATACATAGCTACAACTTCTAAGGGTGCTTCCAAACAATGGCTATTTTTAAGTTTTAAATTTATACTGTACATTTATAGTTGATTAAGTCAACCTCAACAAACCTGCCCCAGCCTCCAAATAGGACTTTTTTTGCAAAAAAGAAAGTGACAGGGAAATGTAATGGAAAGCTTGAGATTGAACTTGCTTTGAAACATTAGCTAAGCTCCCTGCTAACAAATCAGAATGAATGCTCAATAAACAGTCAACATTATCTAATCACTCCATAAACAAAAGCTCAATAAACAGGTCATCTAGAAGTGACCCAAGAGTTATTGCATTAGAAGTAGAATGGTTGCACAAGTGGAGCACCTCAAGACTGTGCAACAACTGGTTCCTTTAAGGACTTGTGTAACACCATTTTTCTTATTCAAATGTGGATTTTTACACTAGAGCCTCCTTTCCACCAGCTAGGAGTAAGATATAAATCTTCCAATGGATTGTTACAGGTCCAAGCACTGAATATTTTACCTAAGCCCTAACCTTCCACATCCTTAAAAAGGTGGATTTCTTCTGAAACGGATCTAAATTTGCAACTATACATATAAATCAGCTTTTAAAAAGCTCAGTTTTCTATCCTTATATATCTTTTTCTTCTCAGTCTCTTTGCTACCTCTTCTTCTCTAATGTCCTTATTTTGTTCTTATTATTTTGTATTTGGTTTCCATGTAAGGCAACAACCACTTGATTCCCCATTTTAATTTGGGACATGCATTAAGCAGACTTAGCATACTGTCACTTTTTCTAGCTTAAGAAACTGACTACAAGCAGTAGCCATCTATATACAGGTTACTTCCATAAGCTCTTATTTTACTACTGTCTATTATTAGCAGCTACCCATAGTAAGTATGTACAGTGGTACCTCGGGTTAAATACGCTTCAGGTTACATACGCTTCAGGTTACAGACTCTGCTAACCCAGAAATAGTGCTTCAGGTTAAGAACTTTGCTTCAGAATGAGAACAGAAATCGTGCTCCGATGGTGTGGCGGCAGCAGGAGGCCCCATTAGCTAAAGTGGTGCTTCAGGTTAAGAACAGTTTCAGGTTAAGAACGGACCTCCAGAATGAATTAAGTACTTAACCAGAGGTACCACTGTATATGGAATAGAGTACCATTAGCTGAATGGCTTTTGCTTAATACTGTAGTACTGGTCAACGGTAACAGTGATTTCTGCCTGTTTCTCCATGGTCTATCTTTAGCAAATACAGTAAGGTCATGGAAAACAAATTGTTTTCCATCTAGTCTGGGCTTATTATGGTGCTCAGCAGCCCCATCACCCCTGCATGCCAAAGTACAAAATGTTAAGGCCATTTAGTTCTGTCTATTACTACAGCCAT
Source organism: Podarcis melisellensis (assembly GCF_964234715.1). Classification (NCBI taxonomy): domain Eukaryota; kingdom Metazoa; phylum Chordata; class Lepidosauria; order Squamata; family Lacertidae; genus Podarcis; species Podarcis melisellensis. The sequence continues at coordinate 37,030,696 of NC_138544.1, forward strand.
TACATATACATATACATATACATATACATATACATATACATATACATATACATATACATATACATATACACATACATATACATCTACATCTATCTCAATAGAACAGTCTCAGGTGTGGCATGCTAAGATTTTGACCTAGCTAATGTGCATAGCCATTTTCAAACTTAAAGTGGTAAAGAGAATCTTTTATTTTCGTGGTAATAATAATAATAATAATAATAATAATAATAATAAATTTTATTTGTATCCCGCCCTCCCCAGCCGAAGCCGGGCTCAGGGCAGCTAACAACAATCAAATAATCCAACTTTCTAAAAACATTTCATTCTAAAAATTAATTAAAATCAAATTGATGTCAACTGTTAAGCCAAATTCTGTGCAGGTTGCCAGAGGAGGGAGTCAGGCTGCACCCTGACCAAAGGCCTGGTGGAACAGCTCTAGTGTCGCCATGGAAGACACCAGGTCCAGAGCCTGTGAGGAGGGAGTGGCATCAGCATGGATGTTGAAGTCCCCCAATACCAATAGGTTAGGGAACTCCAAGGCCCAGCCGGCCACCGCCTCCAGCAGGTCTGACAGGGTGGCTGCTGGTGCGCTAGGTGGCCAGTACACCAGCCAGATAGCCAAGCTCACCTCAGAGCCCCACACTAGGTCAACACATTCAATGCCAGGGATTGATGGTGATGGTAGAGCCCTGAAAGAACAATCTTCCCGGATTAATAATGCCACCCCTCCCCCCCAGTCCACAGTTCGTGACTGGTGGAGGACAGAGAAACCCAGGGGCACCATCTCTGGTAAGGTAACAGTTTCCCCTTCGTGCACCCAGATCTCCGTCACACAAGCCAGGTCGACCCCCTGCGAGGTAAAGAAATCTCGCAGGGTGGAGGTTTTGTTGCCTATAGACCTGGCATTGCACAACACCAGTGACGGAGGTGAGTAATCCTTGCTCACCCTACCCTCGTCCCTCGGGATGGGGCGCAGATTGGAGGGGGTACGAGCACATCCGTATCTCGATCGCCTTCGCCTATAACATCTGCCCCCACCGCCATACTTCCCTCACCCCTCCACGGTAGCAATCCCAAGCTCTTGTTCTATGCTCTACTGTGCTTTTCATGATTTTTAAATGGATATACATGTTGGTATCTAGGTTTAGTCTGTAAGTTGGCAAAGAAATCTAGGAAGCCTGCCAATGTTACCAAGCTTGAAGAACTACCAGAAAGCTAGGGGTGGTAGGTTCTGAACCAGGTGAGGGTAGTCAATGGGTGGGTCTAAAACCCCTGGTGAGTTAGAGACTTGTTACTTGTGTGATTGATAGATCCAACTAATCAATGCTGAACCCTAGAAAGTGAAAACAAAAAAAAAATTCCTTCCAGTAGCACCTTAAAGACCAACTAAGTTAGTTCTTGGTATGAGCTTTCGTGTGCATGCACACTTCTTCATCTGAAGAAGTGTGCATGCACACGAAAGCTCATACCAAGAACTAACTTAGTTGGTCTTTAAGGTGTTACTGGAAGGAATTTTTTTTGTTTTGACTATGGCAGACCAACACAGCTACCTATCTGTACCTAGAAAGTGAGGGAGATAAGATTTGCTCCACTGGCAAGATCCAGTTCCCCATGCCTGCTATAGGTGATCTTTCAGATGACCTTTAAAAACCAATGTGCAAGATCAGAACTGGGTCCTAAGCTTCTAATTCCGAACATGAATCACTTCTTAACAAGGACCTGTAGATCATGTGGGATGTAGTAATATGATTCTGCATCACATTTCCAAGTGAGAAAGATTGGGAATTCAGAGGGAAAGCACGCACATTAACTTTTGTCAGCGAGCCAGACTGGAACGCTAGGAACTGAGATCCCTATGTAGTTATTTAAATACAAATTGGGATGTGGGTGGTGCTGTGGTCTAAACCACAGAGCCTAGGGCTTGCTGATCAGAAGGTCGGCGGTTCAAATCCCCACGACGGGGTGAGCTCCCGTTGCTCAGTCCCTGCTCCTGCCAACCTAGCAGTTTGAAAGCACGTCAAGTGCAAGTAGATAAATAGGTACCGCTCTGGCGGGAAAGTAAACAGTGTTTACATGCGCTGCTCTGGTTTGCCAGAAGCGGCTTTGTCATGCTAGCCACATGACCCAGAAGCTGTCTGTGGACAAACACCAGCTCCCTCGGCCAGTAAAGTGAGATGAGCGCCTCTAACGGTCAAGGGTCCCTTTACCTTTACCCTTTAAGAACAAATTACAGTACATTACATGCACGTTTACTCAGAAGTAACAAGAGGACATACTCCTTAGTAAGTGCATTTAGGTTTACGCTGTAATGAAAATATAAAACCTTCTTTGGCCAGAACATACCCTTGCTTCCCCTCAATTCTCGCATTAAAAAAAAATGTTCAGGCATTCACATAAAGAATGTAAGGGAAAGGTGATTTCAATGTCACATATAGAAATGATGTAACATTTTGCACAGAAAGGTCCATCTTAATTGTAGCCACTACTGTGAAACAGTACCAGCCTTTTATGGGCTAATTAATATTTTATGTCTCTCTTCCTCTCCTTAGGAGATTTTGCAGTAATGTTAAGAACAGGTCTTTCTTCAAAGATTGCCATTTTAATGAACTTCTTAAGTGCTCTAACTGCTTTCATAAGACTTTACACTGGCCTTTCAATATCAAAAGATCCTTGAATTAATTACTACACCACACTGACTTTCTGTCAGCATCCAACAGTTGGATAGCTTAGCTCATAAATATGGCGCTGTACTACTGGATCAAGTCTCTGGATGCTTCTGGACTACTGCTAATTTCGGGTAGGATTCAATTATGTAACAGCAAATGTAGGTTGCACAATTAAAGTTGATTTGCAGCTCTTGTGTAACAAACCCACTTCCAACCAAAATAGGACTTTCTGGTATAAGGAAAGCGTTCATCAAACATTCTTTTCTTGGAAGGATTCATTTCAAAACTCTATGCATGTAAACTTCCAGTAATTCTTTATAGTGATGGTGTAAGAGCTGAAATCTTGGAACTGTATTTCTCATTTGATGAAGTAGAAAATATGTTCCAAGCTTACTACAGATTTGAATCTTATATTTAGAAACCTTGGGTTTAAAAGCCTTTACTAATGAAGTTTGTCATGTTTCCCATAAGACTCAGCCTGCCCCACCCACAGTCCCAGATATTAATATATTTGGCTCTCTTACTGCTGCCTCATCTTTTTTTAGCTTCCTGAAATGACTCACATCCAGACACAGAGGCCCTGGTTGATGTTTCTGCTACAGAACCTTGGATTACTATTAGGTTGGTTCTCCCTCTTGCTTCTAACTATATTCTTTCTAACCTTCTCACATTGTACATGGGCACGACTTGTAGGCTGATGGCAATAATGGATCTTTGGATTGCAAGCATTGTTTGATTGCTTTTGGTGCAGAAATCAAGATCACATTGATCTTATGATAGGAAAGAAGGAATGAGATGTCAAGGAGATGAGTAAATATAGGACCTTTAGAAGAAATCTGAAAACAGCCTTGTACGGGGAAGCTTTTTAATATTTAATGTTTTATTATGTATAAATGTATGTTAAATGCTGCCCAGAGTGGCCGGGGCAACCCAGTCAGATGGGTGGGGTACATTTAATAATTATTATTATTATTATTATTATTATTATTATTATTATTATTATTATTATTCCAACTCATGACAAGTGGCAAGCATGGTAACAGAGGACTGGAGCTAGTGAGCTTGTTCCCATCATGCAGCCTCCCTTCATGTGGCATTTTAGCCGTCATTGTTAGTGAAGAGGTCTGCTAACTGTGCAGTACAATCCTGCAGATTTCTACTAAGGCTACTAAGAACAAATTAGTTCCTTGGAACATTCCCAAGGAAGTGTGTATATGATTGGTGTGTATAGTTTTAGGCTTACCATGTATGGAAGAACCATGTATGGCAACTTGAGCTCCTTAGCAAAAAGGTGCGATATAAATGTTAAAATAAATAAATATGAAAATGAATTGCACTGTGAAATTGGTCATTACTTTCATTCAGCAAATCACAGTTCCCATGACTCTTCAAAATAAGCTATGACTAGTATCAAATTAGTGACGAAAATCACAGTTCCCTCTTTTTAATTTGTAACCAATTTGGCAGAATAAAGTATTTTCCAGTATGGTGGGAAAGCAGTAGCTCAGTAACAGAACATGAATGTTCCCAGGTTCGATCTTTACTATCCAGTAGTTTATAGTAGTTTAGTATTTTATTCTAAGCCCAATCATGAGTCAAATCAGACACCAATGATATAATTGGGTGCACAACTGCGCCAGCCCTCATTGAAGTACTTGAACTCCCAGTTTGATGACTATCAAAAAACTTAAATGCTTAAATAAGAATGGTACATAAGCAAGGTACTGCTACAGGATACAGCAGGCATACAAGAAGCTAAACACAAGCTAAGACATTGACCTAATAAGTGGCACGTCTCCAGAACCTTCTTTTTGAAGGATGGGGTGGGCACAGCACTTAGTGTGGCAAATGACTGGAGTCCCAAGACTAGGCAAGTAAATGGGCATTCCTCTTTGTGGGCTGGGCTTGCAAGGTCTGTTCGTAGTGATGCCTCCAGCTTCTAGTCACTTTAATGCAAATTTAATAGAAGAGTATGTGAAAAAAGACCTCTCTTTCTCTTGGAAGGGATAGGATTTACTTGACTAGCTGTTTTCCATTAAGACGTTTTCCAACAAACCATGGTGTTGAGTGAAGTAAAATAGATTCTCAGAGTATAAATGATATGTATGACTAATGACCTAGGGTTAAGAGAGCAAATTGAATATACTTTTCATATAATTTATCCTGGTGTAAATGCCCTATCAAATATTTTATTATTCCTTCTCCATTTTATTTTATTTCAAGAATATAGGGAAACCAGTCAAACATCTTTTTCCCCGTGCCAAGAGATGCATATGGCTACCCAAGTGGTTTGGGATAATAGAACTTAATGATTCCAAACTGAATGCCTAAAAAGACAATTTTGAATCCATCAGTACAATGAAAATATGAAGCTTTTTAGCAAATGCTGCATTTGAACTACACACATATCCATGCTAAACCAATCTCATTTTCTTCTTCATGCATTCTTAAGCTGAAAGGGTTATTTCATAGTGCTGTGTGCATGATAAACTGTATACTGAACCTTCATGAAGAACAGCAGATCAAACAAATGCAGACAGTTGTAATAAACCAGAACCATTTTATTGCAGTTTTAATAACGATGTTTCAGGCTGATTGCTCAAAAGCTGCCAAGAGCCCTTGAATAATAAAATTGGAAACATCTGATCTTTCTCTCTTGACAAACCTATCTGACCATGTTCACAATACCTGAGATATTTCCAAAACTTGTTGTGGAACATTCAACCACTTTTCTATGCAAAACCCATTTGTGATAATGCCTCAGGAGGAAATTTTGTTGTGCTTGGTGTCTTATGCCATTGTGCTTAGGCCATTCAGATGACCCAAGACATGAAGCTTAAACTCTAGTAAACATACAGCCCAAAATGCAATTTTAAAAGAAAAATCTGCTAATGGAACACTTGTATGTCTTCTTCAAAATGGAACTACCGTATTTTTCGCCCTATAGGACACACTTTTTCCCCTCCAAAAATGAAGGGGAAATCTGTGTGCGTCCTATGGGGCGAATACAGGCTTTCGCTGAAGCTTGGAGAGCGAGAGGGGTCGGTGCGTACTGACCCCTCTCGCTCTCCAGGCTTCAGGAAGCTATCAGCAAGCCTGGGGAGCCCGTGGGAGTTCCCGCAGGGCTCCCTAGGCTGCGGATAGCAGCCTGCTGCCCGGAGCGCAGGGAGCGCTGAAGCAAATATATACAGACATTCACCACTGCCATGGTCAAGGCATGCTTAGAGTCCAGCAAGAGTCCAAGACTCTCTCTCTACTTCTCTCACCGTAAGATGCAAGCAAGAAACTTCCAAGAAGTTACACAGAACTCTTGTTATCAGTATTTCCTGTCACACTACGCATGTCCAAAGAACAGTTCCCACAGAAAATGTCCTTGCATGGACAAAACAATCTCAGCCTTCTGCTTCTTCTTGAAACTTCTTCGCTGTTCTTCTCTGTTTCTGGAACAAATTACTCTCTCACAAACAGAGAGAAAATCCAACAGGAACTCCTATTCATTAAGCTCTCATCTGCTTTAGATACATATTTTTAGTTTTATACGGAGATGAGAAAGTGTCTGGATGGCTAACTACCTCAATACTTTTTTATATTCCTTGCTTCAATAGTGTCCATATTGCTAACTGTTGTGATTTGATTGTCATGGCCTTATAAGCAGTTTGTGAACAACTCAAAGCACAAATTCCAGTTATCCACATATGGGTTACTCAATCACCAGACAAAAGTTGTACCAGTAGCCTGCCAGAAGTGAATAAGGTACATTTTTGTGGTATTAGGAAACATGGTTCTATCCCCTCTGATTTGAAAGAGAGGCAAATATCTTTGCATAGATTTTTATTTTTACCGTGTGCCTTTGCATCACTTTGCCCCTTATCTGATGTGAAAACGTTGGTTTTGCACTCTTTTTGCTTGCTTTCCTTCTCTCTCTCTCTCTCTCTCTCTCTCTCTCTCTTTCTGCTAGTACTGTATAAGAAATCTGGGGAACTATAATGACAAGTCTTTTGGCTGTCTGCTGTTTTACATTTTCCTACAGTGAAAGTGAATAGCAATTACATTAGCCAATACTCCACAAAGCTTCCAAAACTAAGATTAATTACCAGATGTTCCAAGAAGCTTATCATCATCACCCCTTTCAGGCCTATTGTCCTTGCTTTGAATGTACATGCTTTAGTTGGCCCTTTGACACTTCACACAATACGCTAGACTGTTTCAGGGAGCGGCATGCTGCTCCTTAAATGAATTGGTTTGGTTTCAGTACAAGTCCTTTCCCTCTGTCAGTAATTCATTTGCAAGCTGTACAAGAAAAATGAGGACTCTATATGGCTTCTCTTGATTACACTACAGATTCCCTCACAATCTGAATTTCAGTTGGAAAGAATCACCACAGGAGTCTAATCTTCTTTTGCTCTCAATGGATAGGGATTAGTGTTGATAGAAGCTGTATGTGAGACTCCCTCACTGCATCAAGAGAACAGTCCCTTCAGTTAATATCACTGTTGGAACAGGGACTCCAGCAGTGTTAATATCTTGGAGAATTTGGAGCACAATTTTTATGGATGTGGCCACAGCAACACAATACAAAAAAAACTCTTAAGCTTCTATTAAATTGGACAGTTGGTACAGCAGAAATGCTCTTAAAATGAAGCCGTGATGTGATTTATGCACAGGATAACATTATTATGATCCTTGGTTCTGCAAATACAATTATTTGCCTATATTTGCATAGATGGTGTAGATTCGATGTTTATTGACTCTGTGAACTAGCAACCATCTCTACAAATCAGTCTTGCAATCACTACCTGAAGGGACAGTAAGGCACTAACAGCCTTCAACAAACCTATGAGTGAACTTTATTTTCATTCTTGCTTGCAGAGCAATTGTGTGAGGCTTAAAGCTTCCATTTAATTTCAATCTCACAAATGGAAGCTATCAGAAGTTACCATTTGGCTTACTTAGGATGCAATAAAACAGAGATGAGAAGTGCTGTATGAAGGGGCTATAAAAGGTAAAGGTAAAGAACCCCTGGATGGTTAAGTCCAGCTGAATTTGACTATCACCACATTCCCTGCCATTGAATTATAACATAAAAAAGTTTTGAAGCAAAATTGTACAAGGAAAAATGTTGTTTCTGCTCCTGAGATTATGTGTAGGATCATTACACTGGATCCACACACTTCAAATGTAGATTCTCACATGGTCAGCAATTTTGTGACACATGAAACAGTCCTAAAAGTTGTTCTACATGTTTGTCACTGCTTACTGGTGTGTACTTCCATTCAAGGAACGAAGGGTATTTGTTCAACCTGGCACATCTCTGCACTAAGACAAAACTGTGGTGGGTCCTTATTCAAGATATGTTGTTTGCAGATGACACAGCCTCGACAGCATCGCATAGCAGGACAGAGTCTTAAACAAAGATGTGCTCTCCCAAGCCCACATTCCCAGCATGTTCACACTCCTGTGTCAGTGACATCTACACTAGCTTGGTCATGTCCACAGAACAGAAGATGGAAGGATCCCCAAGCAGAGTTGACTTCAAGTACCAGGCCCACTGACAGATCAACTCTGCATTACAGATCTCTGCAAAGGTGATATGAAGGCTGGCAACATCAACCCCGCCCTGTAGGAATTCCATGCAGTACCTGCAGACAGGCAGTCAGGTCATGCATCCATAGCAGTGACCAGAGAAGGAATGAGCATGGGGAGGAGTGAAAAGAGAAGAAACATCTACAGCAACACAACTAGATGCCTTCATCTGCCCCAGCTGCAACAAAACGTGTCTCTTCCTGTTGGAAGGCGCTGTAGCCTTCCAACAGCTTGACATAACCACCAAAGGCGCACTCCTCTACTGTCTCCCAAGACAGAAGGGATATAGCATTTGGAAGAGGCATTTTGCTATTGGAAAGGTACTCTTTGATCCAACACACATAATGCATTTATCAAGGTATTTATCAGACTATGGGAGAAACTTTTGAACATCAACATAGATCTTAGATTACTTTTATTAATCTGTGAACTGTATTGTGGTACTGAAACAAGGGTGGGTGTGGGACTAAGGGGGTACTTGTCAGATGTCCTCAAATCATCTAAAGGTGTGAAACAAGGCTACATATTGCCCCCTACACTTTTTCATTTTGACATAAATGAAAAATGAAAGGTGCCATATTTAACACAGGTGCACTCACTTGTCCAAACAATCAGGAACAGACGGATAACCTGATGACATAGTGCTGCTATCACTCTCCTGCTTTGGTCTCAATAATCTACTGGCAGCCTTCAGTATGTATTGCTAGCAGGATGTGCTTTCCGTGAATTATTCCAAGATCAAAATTATGGTTCTTGGAAAGCATAGTCCCCGATTCAAATAGAAAATGGAGCAGTAGAATCTAGAGCAAATGCGTTCCTTTATATACCTTGAAGTCCTTTTCGCTGAGACACTGTGGTGGAAGGGGCATATCAAGGCTGCAAACCTAAGGTGCAGAAAGCTTGTGAGACACTAATGAAGTTTTATTGCATGGTAGGTGGAAAGCTGTTTGTAACTGCTCTTAATTTTTTTACTAGTAAATTGGTTCCCCAAATGCTTTATGGTACAGAGGTTTTGGGTATCAATATGAAAGCCAGTAAAGGACTAGAAATGGTGCAGAATAAATTTGTCAGAGCAGCACTCTCCCTACCTAACGGGACATCAGTGTTAGATGGCTGTATATTTTTATTGTATATTTAGTGTCTGTCAATGTTTTGGATGTTGTCATGGTCATTGGCTAGCACATTAAATGTTTCATTTGATTACAATACATTAAAAAGTAAAATACTGTTTATATATAACAGAAACCTTAATACTTACGCTATTTTAGATAACAGAACTGATTATTGTCTTCTATAATCTTGCTGCTAGTAACTGCTTATATTTATTATATATAATGATGATCATTTGTTATTTGTACCCTGCCTTGCCCCAGCCACTCTATAAAGAAAAGTTCTTTCTTTATTATATAAAAGAACAAATATTTATTGTTCTTTTATTTCTGTTTATGTAAAAATTTTAAGAGAAAGAAATTCTTCAGGTAAATACTGTATGAGGAATACTGTTAAAAACAGGTTTCTTAAAATTTGAGGGACTATACTTCAAACTGCTTATTCTAGATTCAGTTTGTTCCTTCTCTGTAACTAACAGCCATTTATACACAGTTGGCAGTTGATAATTATCTCAATGTTGTTCCCTATTTGATTCCACAGATTAGATATAATTATCACTTTTCACTGTTTACTTGTTTACATTAACATTATTTCATATGGCATAAAGTAGATTTTGGAATGCTGTAAAATGCATAAAGTAAAAACAAAGGAAAGATCTTCCTTCCTTCCTACATGTTGTGAATAGGCAAGCAATGTCTTACACCCTGTGGGGAATAAAAGCTCTATACTGAGAGTGTTACTGAGAGTGTTACTTTGTCCCTGTTGCCATGGTGCTTCTGCTCTCTATTAGCTTCAGATAAGCCCCAAGTTTTAACTTTGCATCTCACAATGAAGTTTTCTGGTTGTCATTATTTGAATCTCTCTCCTTCTGACCCTATTACACATCCAAGTCTCTAGGTAATAAATCATGAAACATAATTTTTTAAAACGTTCTTTTTAAAAAGGTTTGATGCTACCTGCCCAACCTAAGATATCCACAACATTCAGGTTCACAATGTCTAAGCACCATAAACAAAAGCTGAGTTATACTTTTCTATCTATTCAGCTTATGAATAAAAATATTTTATGCTAGTGTAATTTAGCTAGGGTTTTCTAATTAGGTACATGGTCTCCAGGAACATAATACAGTACAATGTTATATGTTTTAAACTATTATGTGCAGTGCTTTTATTTTCTTAAAAAATGTTTAGGGGTACTCTCATTTTCCCACTCATACTGAAATACTTCCAAAGGATTATTTCATGTTTCAGAGATAAGCTCCCCCTGAACAGCACTTTGCCTCTCCCACAATCAGACCTGAAACAGAAGTACTGTGCTATAGATATGGAAGCGGAAGTTCACAATTAAAGGTGAACCTATATAATTCACTCTCTCCAAAACAATACAAGAACTGTAACACAACTATACTTTGAAATTAACACTCTTCTGAATTCTCCATAAAAATGCATATATTTGCAAATAACATAAAAGTGTATTATTTAAGGGGAAATTGGTTTTGGAAAATGAGTATATTATGCAAAATTGTATAAAAATGTATACAGTAAGTGATATTCTCACTAAGATGCTGATGGATTTTCATGACAGCCTTTTTTAATAAAAAAATCCAAAATGACGTACAAATGCGGAGAACTGAACTTTAGATTAGAAAAATGAGTAACAGAGAGAAATTGAACTTCACAGTCACCTATCCATAGCTATAGGAAGTGTGTGTGCAATGCCTCTTCCCCCTGATATACCCCTTCCAGCTCCCCCTTCCAGAGAAGCGGGACAGTGATCAGAAAGGAGCATGTGGGTAAATTTTAGGTGGGGAAAAGATGAAGGTGAAGCAGGAGATTATCAGGAATGGGAAGGAAAGGATCAGTTAAAATTTACAATTTCTTCACATATAATTCAGGTTAAGTTAACTGTGAATAATTCCTTTATCCTTTCTGCAGCCAAGCATATAATTGAGAGAAAACATGTCAGAAATGCCTTATGAATTTTCAGTCATCACTTGTTTTCTTTGTGTGCTTTAGAAGGCTTTCCCCTGCCCCCAGTCATATGTGCAATTTGTTTTGATGAAAACCTACCCTCCTCCCACTATAGTGCTAACAATTCCATTTATCATGACAGAAATCTAACATTTCCTACCTGTATGGCTCCCTCTTCATAGCAAAATGGTCATCTGACTTGTTCACCATGAGGAAAGTGTGCAATTTTCCATGCCACTATTCAGTTTGCAGAAACATGCTAATTGTAGGTTCTGCTTGCGACAAATGAGTCAGTTTAATAAACTTCAAAGGAGACCTGAGAAGGAAGAACAAGTCATTCAGATTATGAGAATACACAGCAGCGCTAACAGGTTTATTTTGCATTTATAAAAGAGCACATCCAAAGCAACAACAAATGCCCCTCTTCCCTTCCTCTTGCTACCAAACTGGGCACCACTCAGCTATTATTATAGGCATAAATCCTACCTATTTGCCCGAACTCATTTCCTGTGTGTTGTAACCTGCATCTCTTCCATTCCAATAAAGCTCATTTAAGCATTATCCTCCTTAGTATTCTCAGGACCACATTATATTATTAGGGAAGGCATTTCAAGTATACACTTAAACATGTAAAGTATGTTTAGCAAAGAACCATATGCCCCACGTTCAATCTCTGCTATCTCTGGATAGTGTGCAGAAACACTCGTGTCTAGAAATTTGGAGAGCTGCTGCCAGTGTGGCCAAGCTAGACAAAGATGCCATTCACACATGAACAGCTTTAAAAAGTAAGTAGTGTGACTGGGATCCTAACTGGGATCCTTGCATGAGTCTGGGGAGCCTTAATCCTTTGCTTCCTGTTGCAGTTCCAATTCAGTTTGCAAGGCCCACTGCCTGAGCTTTGCATTGGGAGAAACATTTCCACTGGTGCAAATGAAAGGTTTTATTTCAGTACAAATAGCACGAGTGAATGTGTGTGTTAATTATTCATATCAGGACTGGAACATGGGGGAAAGGGTTAAATTGCCTCTCACTCCCCTACCAGGGCCCTGATCCAAACTGTGGCCCTCACACTTAAAAATTACTTTTAAGATGTTTGGAATTGCCCAAGAAAGATGTAAAGTTATTTTTGTATGCCACAACTGCTGCTTGAATCTTATTAGCCAAGAAGTGGAAAACACAAGAACTACCAACTGTGGAAGAATGGCAGATGAAGATGATGGACTTTTTTGAGCTAGCTGACCTGACTGGAAGAATCCGCGACCAGAAAGAAGAGGAATATCAAGAAGATTGGAGGAAATTCAAGGGGTATTTGAATAAATATTGTAATATTAAAAATTAGAAGTTACTTGAAAGTATCAAACAGGCCTAGGATTAAATTAGGATTTATTTAAATAAACAGGATTTAGAACACTAAGAAAAGTGAAGAAATTTGATTATAACTGGATTATTGTTGTTTAATAATGATATTGGAAAGCTGTTACATTCAGATACAAGGAAATTCAGAAGGGAGGAACTAGAGGAAGTCAAGTAACATGTTTATAAGGTTGGATTTTTAAATAATTATGTTTGTTTGTGTTTTTTATCTGTTTGCTGTTATTTTTTAATAGATGTATTTTTTTCCTCTTTTTTGTTTTTGTTTTGGTTTGTTTTTTGGTTGTGCAACGTTTGTTGCAGTATGTGTTATAATTATATAAAACTTAATTAAAATTATTGGGGGGGGAATAAAATTTACTTTTAAGATTGCTTATTGCATACATGGCATCTGGTCTAGTTTTGCCCTCAGGATGGGCAATACTAAAGCTAAATGGAGCAACGGTCTGGCTTATATAAAGCAGCTTCCAGTGTATGTAAGAATGAAACAAACCCAAGAGTAGGAATAAAGGTTCCCAATTATTACAAATACCATAACTATGCAGTTCTGCCATCTGCCTATCAGACAGAGATAGTCAAATAAGTAGCCAACTCCACTGGGGTGTGTGGGTGGGTGAGAGGAGACAATCCTCTTTACCCCTCCCCATCTATTCCTGTATCTGCAAAAATTAGGGTTACTTCTGTTTGCTTGCTGTTCCTTCATGAGGAAGCCTTTGGCTTATCGTTACTGTAACTTCCTCTTAGGCCTCTAAACCATTGGGAGGCATGTGGAAACTACTCCAGCAGCCTTCTCCAGTTGCATTGTTCTTGTACTGCTGGTCAGACTACTCATGAGTAAGCAACTGGTTTAGCAGCTTCTGAAAGTCTAAGGTAAAGGTACCCCTGACCGTTAGGGACAGTTGCAGACGACTCTGGTGTTGCGCACTCATCTCACTCTATAGGCCGAGGGAGCCGGCGTTTGTCCACAGACAGCTTCTAGGTCATGTGGCCAGCATGACTAAGCCGCTTCTGGTGAAGCAGAGCAGTGCACGGAAACGCCGTTTACGTTCCCGCCGGAGCGGTACCTATTTATCTACTTGCACTTTGATGTGCTTTCGAACTGCTAGGTGGGCAGGAGCTGGGACCGAACAATGGGAGCTCACCCCGTCATGGGGATTCGAACCACAACCTTCTGATCGGCAAGCCCTAGGCTCTGTGGTTTAGACCACAGCGCCACCCACATTCCTTAGTCTAGCTGCCACCAAAAGAAGTCAATGACTACAGGGGTTTGTTTGTTTTTGTTTCCCTTTTGAAATAAAGGTAATAAGGCCAGTTTAGGACCACACTGAATGGCTTTGTCCCATGATCTCACCAACCACCTTAAAGATATCTATCCAAAATCGTAATATTTTTCCACAGTGCCACATGTAAAGAAAGATCCAATCTCCTTGCACTCTCTACAACATTGAGGACTCATTGCACTAAACATACAGCTAAGAGCTTTCAGGGAAAGTGACTTTTAAAAAGGAATTGGCCCTTAGCTAGTAGCTACTGAATGAAAAGCTCATTTTCTGCATATAACCTTCCATGCATCAGCATCTATTGGCATATCCATATCCTGCTTTCCATAGCACCTGTTGTCTGCCATTAGCTGTGCCTGAAGAATTCTGGGGAAAACTTAAATAATTTTAATATTGTTACACAAGCCCAGTGCCTGCCTCTCTCTCCACCAAGCAAAGGCCACCAAGCAAAGGGTCATTCTCCCTTTGGAGAACAGAAGACACGGCAGAGACTGTCATGCTTTAAGAAATAGGATTTACAGTCTGCGTGGAGAGAGTCCAAATCTTATAGCATGGCCCAAAGCATTGCAGGCAACCTTCTCTCTTCTCCACAAAGATGGCTCTCAGCCTCACTTCCTCCTTCTTCCCAAAAGCCCCTTGCCCGCCCCCCAGCAGTTACACTGGCAACCTTCCAAGTCTCCAGACTCTGGTCACACCTGGGATAAGAAGTTACACTGTCTTTTTAACGACCCACAATGGCTCTCTCCAGGCCCCTAGTTTGGCCAGGCTACCCAGGAATTCCTTTGCAGCTTATATTCTCCCCTTCATATAACAGATCTTAGCATTTATTAATTTTAGTGTTTAGGGGATCCCCCCCCATCCCGTTCTGTAACAATATGATTAAAATAAGTTTAAAATAGGGTTTGTGTGAAGGTTTGCAAGCACAGCTGTATAACTTGCCACTAGAGTTGGTGATAGAAAAAAAACAATAAGGCAAATTTTCAGGTTTTTGTTCAGATAAAAAGTCCAAGGAATTTCAAAGAAACTAATAAGACTTTCATTAACAGTGGTACATTTTGTCAGTGGGACTTCATTGTAGCTCTGAAGATTTGTGTCTGTTTAATTAAAAGCTGTGGTTACACTAACAGCAAAGAAACATAATTTTAACTTGCTAACCATATAATAGACTGTGAAATCCTTAGACCTCTCCTTGGATATACTTTGAAAAGAGACTAGCTGCATTTTGTTAGATTCTTTGTTTGACTTTGGAGATAAACAGACATATGGGTTTGTGAATGACGAGTGATGACAAAATCCATCTTGGTAGAGCTACTTTGCATTCCTCCCTTCTGACTCTTTCCTTATACAGTTACTTCATACAACAGTATGTTTAATGTACCAAAAGCCTATTACTGTGAGATGTTTTTTTAAAAAACTACCGTATTTTCCCATTTATAGGACTAGGTTTTTTTCCTAATAACTTATATAAAAAATTAGGGGCGTCTTATACACAGATAGTGCTGAGGCCATTTTCTTAAATCTGAGTTTTATACATGGGGGCATCTTATAGACAGAAAAATACGGTACATGAGCAGACAGTGTGGCCGGATTTCACACCCACTGCTTCTGCATTTAAGGACTTCTATCTCATGTCAGTGAAAGAAACTCTCTACTTTATAGCTGCTGTCACATTCATTCACTAAAAAGCAGGCAAAAACAAATCCACATCCAAAAGCAGCCAACATGTTATGATAAAAATAGCCAACAGTGCCACAATTTAAACTGCAAAAGGGAAAATACTGCACAAGGGGAATAATAATAGACACAGGGGGAGGGAGATCCTTATGAACAAATATATTGTTAAAATATGCTAAAGGCTGAGTTATTTGTGCCAATAATTTTAAGAAGACTTTCTAAAGTGCAACAGTAAGTCCAGTCTATAGCATGGTAGAACGTGCACTTTGTATGCAGGATGAGATTCAATCTCTAGTTCCACCACATAAAAGGATCTCTGACAATAGGGATGAAAAGGTCCTGGTCTTAGGCCCTGGAGAATTGTAGCCAATTGGGGTAAACAACAAGGTTAGGATGGGGAAGCAGTGGCCCTCCAGATGCTGTTGGACTCCTATCAGTCCCAGCTAGCATGGCCAGTGGCTAGAAGTGATGGGAATTATAGTCCAACAACATCTGGAAGGACACCAAATATTGTAGTACAGGGATAGATGGACCAAAGGTCTAACTCAGCATATTTCCCTACCATTTGACAATTTATCCTCACCAGTAAATGCTGAACTGCTGCTTTCCTCCAAAATAGAAGTGGCAGCAAGAAACATGCTTTTAAAGAATTGCACATTATGTTTGGCTTGATTCTCAGCATGCCTGACTCAGGAATTTTGCTTGGGCTTTTTTCAAGAAAGGTGTTTGCTTATGTGGTAGGATTTCCTAATGCTAATTGCAGCATGTGGGTAGTGCTGGTGTTGGGGGGGGGGTTGTAGATTTACATCAGGATAGTGGCTGAGAGGGAAGGGTTAAATCTCCCTTTCCCCACATACTGCAGTCCTGGTGAAAATCACCACCTCCCTCCAGTACAGTGGTACCTCGGGTTAAGAACTTAATTCGTTCTGGAGCTCTGTTCATAACCTGAAACTGTTCTTAACCCGAAGCACCACTTTAGCTAATGGGGCCTCCAGCTGCTGCCGCGCCACCGGAGCATGATTTCTGTTCTCATCCTGAAGCAAAGTTCTTAACCCGAGGTAATATTTCTGCTTTAGCGGACTCTGTAACCTGAAGCGTATGTAACCCAAGGTACCACTGTATCTTGCACCTGCTGCTTCCAGAGGTGGTTGTGAGAAGCACCTCTCAGCAAAAGACAACCTCTCACGTCTGTCCCTCTTTGGGCCAAGGCAGAAAGCAGAAACGAAAGGAAGTGCTCTGCTCACTCACCTTCTCTCTATGGCCAGGATGAAATAGAGAGAGTTGGCCATCACCTCATATTCTCGCTTGCTCACATGCCCTCTCCTTCTGCCAGGGGTGGGGGCACAGTGGTGGGGAATAGGCCCAGGAAGACCAAATTCTCTTTTGTCCTCCATGCTGCTTAGTGAAAGAGGGCAAGGAAGGCGCAGCTGCTGTTCCGAAGATTAGCCAGTCTCTTTTTTTTGTCCACTCGCACTCGAGATCTGGAAGGCTTTGTTGGGTTTGATCCTTCCTGCTGCAACGCCAGGGTTGCCAACTTGAATAAAATAATTGGGGGGTGGGGAGGTAGGTAAGTCCCACCTGGTATAATTGATCCCATGACACAGCGCGCTCACAACATTTGAAGGGCAATACCCATCAACTTTGTGGGGCCAGTTACAGATAGGTAGCTGTGTTGGTCTGCCATAGTCAAAACAAAACAAAATTCCTTCCAGTAGCACCTTAAAGACCACCTTAAAGAAATGGAAGTCCATCAACTCATACCAAGAACTAACTTAGTTGGTCTTTAAGGTGCTACTGGAAGGAAATTTTTTTGTTTTGTTTTGTTTTGTGGGGCCAGCCCCCTCAAATATTTTAATGGGGGAAGGGAGCAAAGGGACCTCAGCCCCTAGGAGCTGGTTCCTCTGGCAATGCCCAAAGAGAGAGGGCATATGAGCACATACAGTTTCCCACAGGTGAGATCCAAACCAATGGCACTTAGTACTTGCACCTGAGGGAGGAAAAAAATGAAAGGCGGAGAGGGTGCTTGTTTGATATATTTTCTTTACCAGCACCAGATGCTGGCTGGCTCCTTGGCTGCCCTTCCTTCAACAAAGTGGCAATGTTAAGCACCTTTTCTCTTTTTTTGCTTTGTTTTACGTGCAGCTTGTAACCAGCGTGCCTGACTAGCCAATGTTACTCTTCGCTCGCTTTGGAGTGTGTGCCTTGTGTTTTAAAAAAGAAAAACACTTTGTTCGACGACGGCTTGTCTTGGCCTTCCGAGCAGGAGGATAACATTCAGAGACCGGCGACTTTCTTGAGGAGAAACGACGGGGCCGCCACTCGACGACCGCGCGGCGGCCATTCCACACACCCCTCCCTCAGCTTTTCCCGCGCTTTCCCCACCGCCCACCTTTCTCGGGGCGGGGGGAAGAACGACAGGGTGGTCGAGATTTCATCTTCCCTCAGGCGCCTCCTCCTCCTCCTCCTCCCCGTCTCCTCCCCCTTTTGCTCGGCTGTAGTAGCGGTTGCTGCGCTCTGGGCTCTACGAGGCACCGAGGAGCCGCGCTGTTACTTGAGGGCTGGGCGAGGCGAGCAGCTGCGGCAAGAGCCCAGAGTCTTTTCGTTTGGTTTCTCACCATCTCCCTCAGTCAAGCAACCGACCTAAGCAAGCAAGCCAGACAGGCGGGCGGGCGGGCGAGCAAGGAAAGGCACTTGAACCGTTTCAAAATGGCCCATCCCTGAGGGAGAAGAAGAAGAAGCAAGAGCCATCCTCGTGCACCAACCGCCGCCGATTCAAAGAGAGAGAGAGAGAGAGAGAGAGAGAGAGAGAGAGAGAGAGAGAGAGAGAGAGAGGCGGCGACTACTTGGCGACGGCTTCGCTGAGGCGCTTTGTTGTTGGAAGTGTCGGCGAGTTGTCCCCCCCCATCCACCCTCCCCACCCGCTTTCTCCAATGGTCCAAAGTGACATGTCCAAATCGCCTCCCACTCCAGCAACGGCGGCGCAGGAGATGCAGATGGAGTTGCTGGACAACCCCCCGGCTCCAGTCCCGGCTGTGCAGGTACAGTTATTGAGGGGTGGAGGGGGACAGAGAGGGAGGGGCTGCTCGCCTAAAAATTAGGGGGCGGCTTTCTTTCCGTGAGGCCCCCGCCCCCTCCATATGGCCAGGGGAAACCTTAATGGTGACTCCGCTTCCACATTGTTGCTCTTGGGAGCCAGAGTTTTCGAGGCTTCACTTGGCAGTAAAATCCCCTGCCGCCGCCCCCCCCCCCAAAGAACCCTGCTGGCTTCCATCTTTTTTACTTTACAAGGTAAAGCTGCTATTCGAGGGGAAGAGCAAGAGAAAGGCGAGGAGACTCCTCTATTGAGCAATCTCAGATTGGGCACAGGGTGAAATTCTGCCCCCAACGGCGTGTCGACTCGGATTTACTTCCCACCGAGTTCAGTAGGACTTGCTCCGGGGTCTGTGAGCACAGAATCGCAAGCTAATGTTCCAGCCCTGTGAGTGAGTGGGTTTACTCAGAAGTAGGTTTTGTGTGTCCAGTGGGATTTTGTCCCATGCCAATGTATTTAGGGTTTGCAACTCAGAAGTGAGCCCCTCTCTGTTTTTATAAGATTTATGTCCTAGTGTAACTTCAGGATTTCAATCTGGAATGATTTCGCTCTTGGTTCTTTATTAGCATGCACCGGTGTGAATGGAAATCTTTACCTATAAGCATGCGCTCAAATGTGGGTGGGATTGCTGGCTATTTGTGCCCTTAATTATGACTGCAACAGGGTGCTTTTGTCTCCACACGTGAGTGTTCATCACCTGATCACTGTACCATCACAAATAACAGACCCATAATTCGCTTGTCGCCTGCCCCCATCCCACTCACCACACCATGTACTTTAGTGGAAACTTCTCATGCTTTATTGCCACTCATCAGTTAGCCTGCAGTGATCAAACATAGAAAAAGCAAGTGTTGTGTGAACCAAGCCAGCGGTGGTTATATTTTACCTTAAATGGTCTGTAATAGGTGCCTATAGACCTACCAAAAATCTTGTCTTTGTTCAGAGCCAGACGCAAGTTCAGAGTTAGAAGCAAGTATTTGTTGTAGGGAAATCAGAGCAATATGAATGGCTCAACTTTGGAAAGTTGGTGGGAGAGGGGAAACTCTGGGCAGGAAAATTCATGTATTCCCCTTATGGGCACATGGAGAGATGTGGCCAATGAGGAGTTATTAAGTCAGGTTCTTGTTGCATCTGTTTTATTAAAACACATAATGTGATTTGTTGTATACTCACAATAATGGTGTTAGAGGACCAGAGTGGAGAGAGAAAATGTGCATGTGTAAGTTTAAGAGGAGGGCAAAAATTCTAACTCATGTAATGACAGTACAGAACAAGTGCTTCTGTATGTTGTTTGGTTTTTGGTTTTTTAAATACAGTACTCTGTATCATGGGGCGTGTTAATGTAAGCAAGCCATGATGTTTAATAGCTGTATTTAAAGCCAGACCAATAGTTTTCGTTATCTGAAAAGTACATGTGTAGGACTATATTGCCATGATTTCTTTCCTTAGCATATCAGTTGTTTCAGCAACAGTTTTCTACATGTTACTTTTGGTTTTTAAACCGATACTTCTTTCTCTGGTTTTCAATGTTACTGACAAGGGAACTATTTTATAAATATATGTGTGAGCATGTATATGAAATGTGTTCCTTACCGTAGTTCACACTTCAATTCCATTTTTGAGTTAGTTAACTGCATAAATTGCTGCTGAATGTTGTAAACGCATCAGGGATATGATAACATCTTATTGTGCATGGTGTTTTTAACCTAATTAATTATTTTAATGTTGGTGAATGAACAAAAACAATGATAAATCCATTACTTGCTTGGAATATTCAGCTAAAAAGAAGTATTCTGGAAGGACTCTATTCGTATTGCTAATAAATATTAAAAGATAATTGGCGTATCCACCAAGCTTGTCTAACTCCATTCATCACTTTTGCTCAAAATCAGACTTTATAGATTTCATCAGCTAATATCCCCACTACCTGTACAAGTGCATTACATGGTGATCATAATTATGCCCCAAAATGTATCTTTTTCTCAAGATACATTTCCCATGCTCTGATTTGTTTGCTGTTCCTCAGGGTTGCAATGACTGGTTCTTTGTAGTGTAAAGTGACCCTGACCTTTTGTCTTAGTATGAAAGATCTGACATCAAAAACATGGACCACTACAATTGTTTTATTTCATACTGCTGTTATGCTGGTGTCGATGTGATAAATTCTGCATCGTAGACCTTCTTTTGGGGGACATTAATGATGAATAAATGAAACATCTACAGTTGAAAAATATCTTTCCTTTTCACTGCATTTTCCCTTTTATGGACTTTTTGCAGTCATAACTGTTGACTTTTTACATAGAATAGCATTGCAGCTTTTAACAATGAAACAGGTGGGTTGGGAATTAACTGATTTTGGTCATATGAAACAATAGTGTTTCTCTGTTTAGGCAAAAACAAATGATCCTAATAACCTTTTTAAATAAGACAAGCCAATGCTGTTTGAATAAACATGCAATTCACTGGCAGTTAAAAATTTAATGGCAGGTTTCTTTTAAAAAAAAACCTGATATATTACTCTGTTAATTAAACTTTTAATTTTAATTGAGTGACAAAGCACTGCCTGTGCCTTTTATTTATTCATTTATCAATTTATTTTATTTTTATTTTTGGAAAAACAGCTTTTTGGAATTGTACTCAAAGTAGTCTCTAAATAAATCCATATTGAAAATAGTAGAAAAATTAGAAGTGAAGAACAAATGAATAAGATGAAAATGCAGTTAGAGTTTATAAACCTCCAACTGGGAATGCCTGGCCTGCATAACTTTGCACACAAAGATTTTGGCTTGAAGAGTCACTTGAACCAGTGGGAATCATGGTGAGATGGGGTCATGTACCACCAATGTGTTTCCCTGCTGTCTCTAACCATAATAAGCTCATTAGCTGTGAAATAAAGTACAACATGCATTTCTCAAATTCAGGATGCAACAAACTTGACATTGAACATCTTTCTTATTGTCATACATCACAGGCAGGTCCATCATTTGCAGAAGCACCCATAGGATTAACTACTGTTGCTATTGATGGAAAGCATTACATTCGATAGATAGACAGATAGATGGCCAATTTGTTCTCTCTTCTTGGAGCTACTGCAGGATCTGGGTCCTGCTCACTTTGCTTTTTTTCGTCTTACTCCATTCTTCCTATGGAATTAGTATGACCTGGTGGGCTTCTCTCTGGGAAGAAGTTGAATTGGTGATGCCATCCTCCTGCTACACTAGAGATTTAAAGCAGGATCCCTGCATACAGCAATGGACAGCTTGGTAGGACTGCATCACTCACCTCTACTCCATCCGGCAGAGTGGCTGCAGCATATCGGGATGGAGCGAGGAAGAGGCGAAGGAGTTGTGAGGTTGGTATGGAGCAATCATGCCAAGGGAGCCAATCTGATGCTCCTGCCATTGTGTTTGTACTACGCCAGCCTTGCCACCAATATGCCACCCTCCCTCTGTCCTGGTATGCTGCAGCAGCTCAGCAGGATGGAGTTCAGGTGTACGGCACACCCGCACTATGACATTTGCTGCTTCCTGTATATATGTCGTTATCGTCAGTATGTCAGAACAAAGATCTTGCAGAATCATTATTGACTTGTCTCTGTCCTGCAGCACTTGCAGCTTACACAGCTCAACTGAGAAAGTGTCTTTAACAGGAAAGGTTGCCAGTCTGAAAGCAGTGTCTCTGGGCAGAGAACAAGTAATAGTTGGTTTGGGTTCTACAGAGCTGTGCACTTGCTCAGTGTCAGCCACTCCAGAGGCAAAGTCCAGCGGTATCTCTTTAATTCAGGAATTTCACCACATTCCCTCCTCTGGAATGTCAGGAGCCTTAAGACCATAAGAGCAGCCCTGCTGGCCTTTCTAGTCAAGCACTCTGTTCTTAGAGGAGCCAACCTGATGCTTATGGGAGCCCACAGGCAAGGCAAGAGCTGTTTCCTGCTCTTGATCCCCAGTCACACTGCCTTTGATATTGGAGGTAACACAGCCACCATGACTTGTTGCCACTGATACTTTTATCCTCTATTTAATTAACTGGATGTAGCTTATTTGGAGAAAAGGGAATTGCTATCTATAAGCCATGCTTTTGTAATCTGCAAGCCTTACTGTTATAACGTGCTCCACATAGGATTATGCCTGAAAAGTGTTTGAAACCTTCAGATGTTGCAGAATATGAAGTTCCACCTTCCAGTCAGAGTGTACTTAGTTAGCACCATGTGATACTGATATATTTTTATTTTGTGTTTTATGCTTTAACATTGTACACCAACCTAATATTTTATGACATGGAATCATATGTTTATAAATACATGAACTAAACTTCCTACTATTAAACGTCCAGTTAAAGGCATCAAGTAAATCTTAAGTATTCTGAAATGCAAGTGTACTGAACTGATGTTTGTCACTTTTGTTGCTTTTTGATTCTTCTGTTTGTTGGTTTATCTGGATTTTTCAGTTATCGTTTGGCAGTTTTCCTTAAGGTTTTTGTTTTTTATTCTGCTTTTTTGTTATTTAGTTGCTGTA
Source organism: Podarcis melisellensis (assembly GCF_964234715.1). NCBI lineage: Eukaryota > Metazoa > Chordata > Lepidosauria > Squamata > Lacertidae > Podarcis > Podarcis melisellensis. The sequence continues at coordinate 37,053,955 of NC_138544.1, forward strand.
TATTTAATACTTGCTTTGGATTGTCTTCTGAAAATATAAGGCAGCATAGAATGCTTTTAAATAAAAGCATAAGTTTTATATAAAAATAATTAACATCTTTTTTAAAAAAACCATGTTGCCTGTTTAATTAGAATTAATCAATTACGTAGGGACATAGGAAGTTACAGGAGTCAGGCTATTAGTCCCATCTAGCTCAGTGTTGTTGACTCTGACTGGGTTTAAAGCAGCAGCCCTTCCCAGTCCTATCCTGAGATGTGAGGTATTCAAGGGACCTGTTGTATGCAAATCATATGTTCTTACACTGAGCTACATATGTTCCCCAAATCCATAAATGGTTTTGGCCCTAGTTTTCACTAAGCACAATATTTTAGTAAACATTATTTAACTAGCATCTAATGAATGGGACCAAACTATATTTAGAAGATTGCTGGCATTCGTCTGTCTCAAGGAGGCAATGGAGTGTGCCTCCAGGGCTGAACACAAACTGCTGGAGAATCACAGTGCCTGCTGTGGCTATGCAGATTGGTAACTCGTAATTCCTGCCTCCCACATTGTTTTTTTGCAGTGTCAGCAGCACCAAATTTACCTTTCTAGGGCGTAAGCATGGGGCAGTGTGTATGGAAATTCTGGGCTTCCCAGATGGCAAGATGTCTCTCAAGGCCTCATTGATGTGGTCCAAAGGAAAGCAGAGCACCAGCTTGGCTGCAGGAGTTGCGAGAAGGAAGATAGGATGCATGTATTGCTATGTTCTTAATTTGATCCTGTTTTGTTAAAATTGGTGTGTGGGGGGGGGGACATCATTACACTCTGGACAACCTTTGTAAATGGAGTTAGTACAAATGGATTTTAATTTTGTTGTTGTTGCTTTTGATCTTTCAGCATGTTTGCCATCATTTTTGAACTTTGGGAATAACAATAACAAAAAAACCCCATTATCCATAACATTCTCCCAAGGGTTCTTTAGGATACACAAGCTTTCTGTACATTGGGCTGCTTTGAGTGAGTGGGCTGCATTTTTAAATGCCCCTGCTAGGGAACAGACCCTTCTGCATATAAACAAGCATGACAGTAAAAAAAGGAAAAGCATGTTTGTCAGGATGTATCCCGACATACAATCCCTATCTGCAGCTTGAAGCAGCATAAGCTAGGAAACCTTTATCACTTGATTGTGGTTATTTTATAAATTGGCATTGAATGTCTTTTATTTTTAATTTGACTTAATTTCCCTGGTTGGAAAACATGTATTTTATGGCAGAACTTTCCAACATTTCCCGTTGGTGACACACTTTTTAGACATGCATCATTTTGCGACACAGTAATACAGTTTTACTAGCAAACTGGAGGTCAAACTAACCCTTTTCCAGCTCCGGGAGGAGCACAGGGGGTGTTCACACGACACACCAACACACTGCAGCTGACACACTAAAGTGTCGTGACACACAGTTTGGAAAGCTCTGATTTATTGGTTTGTAATATAATGCATATAATATAGCTATTATAACTCCATATTACACACTTCTAATGTTGTTCTGCTAGTTCAAGCTTATCCCTGCCCTCCTTTTGGATTTACACCTTTTGTTCATCCTTGTTCTCTTTATTCTGGCACCATTACCTCTGACAGTGTAATCTCTGATAATCAGTAACATATATTCATAACAATAAAGAACTCTTCCCCCACCCCTCAGGGAGGGTAGAAATTCATGGCAGAGCTTAATTGAAATAAATTACTAGTGTCTCCTCTTTAATTAGCTATTTTCCTTATTTATTTATTTTTATACAGCTCCTGGTACTTTAGCAGTTACTTTGGGATTTTTCCTTAAGCTTGCTACTCCTGATGCTCTCTGTGTTTCTAATTTGGAGCTATTTTCTTTCCTTTTCTTAAATAATCATAGTCTTCTAATTTCCCCCTTATAAGTACATCTTAACATTGCTAAAATTAGATTTCTAAATATGACGGTCTGGTTTGAGTAACCTCTTGAACGTTTACATTTTGTCATAGCTTTTTAATTCCTACTTGTTGAGAAATATGCATACCTTTGGAGCCCTGTTTTTCCCCTGAAGTCTTGTCAGTGCCTTATCTGAGGAGCTAACTTCCTTATGTTTTTATTTCCAGTCCCTCTTGTGTAGCTTTCATATTTTTATACAATCACATTCATTGCCCCATAAAGTTAAGCTATGTATTGCTAGATTTTCACAGCTAGGTCATGAAACAGTGGACCCCTTGACTCCATTTATGACGTTTAATTGAAGGGATACTGCTTTAAACAATAGCTGTGAAAAGTTGTATTTGAATATTAACCTAGAGGGAACCAGGAGATTATCATGGCTGAAGCACTGCCCTAAAGCACCATTTTCTGTGATGTTTACCTATTGCTTTGATTTTTTTTCTCTTTAATGTTGATATTATATAAGTGCTACAACACTACTGCCTGCATGCAGCAGGGAGTGTTCTCTCTAATGCCAGAAGCTGATATCTATTCCAATGTATAATCTTAAGCCATGTTGGTCTGCCGTAGTCGAAACAAGATAAAATAAATAAAATAAAATTCCTTCCAGTAGCACCTTAGAGACCAACTAAGTTAGTTATTGGTATGAGCTTTCGTGTGCATGCACACTGCTTCAGATCCACCGAAACAGAAGTCACCAGACCCTTATATATAGTGAGAGGGTGGGGAGGGGTATTATTCAGAAGGGTGGTGGGAATGTATGGTTGGCTGATAGGTCTGGTAAACCTGTTGATGACTGTTAACGACTGCAATTGGTCTTACAGGAAAAAGCAAGGGGTGAGATGGCTAAAAATAGCTTTATCGTGTATAATGAGATAAGAATCCAATGTCTCTATTCAGACCAAGTCTCTCCATGGTTTTAAGTTTGGTAATAAGTTGCAATTCAGCAACTTCTCTTTCCAGTCTATTTCTGAAATTCTTTTGTAATAAGACAGCTACTTTGAGATCTTGTATAGAATGTCCTGGGAGACTGAAGTTTCCCAGGAACTGGTTTCTCCGTCTTGTGGTTCCTGTGCTGTTCATTCAGCACAGTTAGACAAACACTTGTGTAAGGGGTTTGTTCACTTTGTGCTATAGTATGTAGATTCTGGTGCCTGGCTAATTTCTAAAGCTGGCATTTGCTAATATAAAAAAATTAATAATATGTTGAGTATTTGTGTCTGCTTGATATATAGACATGTATGCATAAAGTAATAACTTTTCTTTTTAACAGTCTTACAGCAAAGGTGCAAGAAGAAAACACCGATTCAAAGGTTCAGATGGGAGTACATCTTCTGACACTACCTCTAATAGCTTTGTACGGCAGGTATGTTATTTCCTCCACTTTCCCCAATGGTGTATTATTGTCTTGTGTATAATCAAAACCAAAGGTGATATGGTGGTAACTGTAGAATATATAATTTCATGTTGATGCATCCTGTGAAGCTTAAAAGCCCATATATATTCACAGTAGATCTTATTACAAGTTGTGGTTTTCTGTTCCTTAAGAGTGTTGAAGACCAAGGCAAAGCACTATAATTGAATAGGTAGATTCCTGGCTTGTAGATTGCGTATGTAGATTCCTGGCTTAAATATGCATTTAATTCCTGTTGGATACAATAGCATAGGCAGTGCCGCCCCCCCCCGCCCCCCATTTACACGGGGGTTACATTCCGAGGTACCGCAATGCTAGTGAAATCATGTATACTGTAATTGAAACTCATTGAAAAAGTCTGCAAACACCCCGTTCCTTACCTGCCCTGCCCCTGTTCTGCCCTTTTAGAGACATTTAAGTGATGTCTTTATAATGTTTCATGGCCACTTCCAGGTTCAGCACTATGCGCGTATGCACAGTTGTGCACATATTGGAGCTGAAAGAGCAACTCTTGCAGTCATCAAGACTTTGCGGATTTCAGGCTCCAGTGGTTTCAGTAATACTGAAACAAAGCAGGTGTGGATGTCATCAGTCCTTGGATGGCAGATGACTGTACCTTCTGAACATAAATGTAATATATATAAAGTAATTTGACGATACTTCTGTATCCTTGAACATTTCAAATTCAATATTTTAAATTCGGGGGCCAAACTAGATAGGATGTTCATCAGCTTTGCATGCCTGGTTATTTTTTAACAAATAGATGCTTGCTATCTGTAATGGGAAGAAAACTCCCAGTAGCGCCAGTGGGAGTGTTATGCCCATTGTGGATAGTAGGCACAGGCCTTGACAATTATGCATTGGAACTGCAGCAGGGGGTAAAACATTAAAGCCTCCCCTCCCCCATTCTGTGCTGGCTATTCGTTTAAGAAAATATATGTGCAGGACCAGATTACATGTTATTGCTTTGGGTCTGACCCCAAATCCAACTTGTCTGAAATAATTGCAAATGAATTATACTAAGATATTTATAACAATTTCAAGGAACAGTTTGATCAACAATATCAGAGTGGACTGGTCCTTTATGCTGAAGGAGTGTAGTGGATCCAGCTCTTAATAGCATCATCTTGAGACTTTGATAATGTATAATAGACAATATAATTGATATTACAACAGAGCACATTCAATACACACCTACACAAAATACCGCTTTTTAACTTATTTGGCTCAGTTATGTAGCTTTTTTGAATGGAAAATAAACTATCTTTTCAGTATGGATTAAACAGCAGTAGCAGTTTGTTTTACCATGATGATATATGGGTATTTGAAGGAAGAACTCCTGTACTGAGTTACTTATCTGAAGGCATGCATAGTTTTTTGTACTCTGTTGTAATCTATTTTATTTAATTAGATTCAATTTATTTTTCTGTAGGGGTTTGACTAGTACTGGTGATGATGATGATGATGATTTAGAGAAGTCCATAACTTTAACTTTCAATTGTTTGGGTAATGAGATTAGATATGGAAACGTAGTTCTTAAGTTTGCAAATTTTCAAAATAGTTTACTTGCAAGTGATTTTTTTGTCTGACTATAATTTCATGTTAAGCGTTTCAAGTAGATCACAGCTATATATTTATTAAAAAGACTTATAAAAGTACAGATCAAGTAAACTAAATTGTGCAAGCAAAATCACTTTGATGAAAGGCACATAACTGTTATAAAGCAATTCCATATGCTATTGGTACTTTATATAAAAAGTTATCCTTGTGAGCCTTGTATTCAGATCTTATTTTAAAGCCTGATGTTTATTAAAAAGAAGCAACCTTATTTAAAAATCACTTTTGTAAATATTAAGCTGTGGTAAAGACTACAGGCTAGATGGGCTGCTTTAGACCAATATTTTTCAGTGCAGCCCCACAGTGTTTAAATACTGGCAGGATGCCTATTACACTGTGTTCAGTCACAAACAGGGTTATAAATAATGGCAAAGTGAATTTATTATCCATGTGATTTTCTGTAGAGGTCTTTTCTGCCTTTAGCACTGCTTTATACATGATGAATTGTGTACTTGGATATCATTCCCAAGGAGAAAATTACTTGTATCTTTCATGTCCAATACCATGAGTGACAAAATGTGCACATCTTTTTCTTTGTGACTCACTCATCAGAGAAGCCTCATTAGCAACAGGTTCCCAAAATATGCATTTGTTGACTGCATATACATAATAATGGAAAGAAATGATTATATAATAGTTAATAGGAGAAAACTGGCAGATGACACAAGCTACAGAAAAATAGGTTCAGACCCCACGGCACATAGTCAGAATTTGGTAAGGACTATTATCCAGGAGGCTATGGAACTGGGTTACTTATCGGATAAGGTAGGACAATTTTTAATACAATCTCATCCCGTGTACGAGTTTCTTACCTTTTACTAAAGGTACACAAACCTGAGAGACCGCCTCCTGGTCTTCCAATTTGTTCCAGCACAGGTTCACTCCTGGTACCTCTATCGAAATTTGTTGACCATTTTTTACAGCTTCAGGTTAGGTAAGTCAGATACATATATTAAGGATACGGCACATTTCTTTCAAATTATAGAACAACATACAGTTATTGAATCAAGCATTCTAGTCATTTTAGATGCACAGTCTTTGTACACATCTATTCCCTTGGATGAAGCAAGGTTAGTTCTGGAGGATACTCTAAATGCTCGGAAGTCTTTGGACCCCCCCCCCTTCTTCCTGATGGAATTAACTGACTTGATTTTTGAAAAGAATTATTTCAGATTTGGCCATGATTTTTATTGCCAAATTAGAGGTATTTCAGTCGGCTTACCATTTGCCTCTAGTGTGGCAAATTTATTAATGTATCAGTTTGAAAAACAATGGATCTTGGATCCCAACACTAACCCTTCTTTCCATGGCATTGAGTTATATAAATGTATAGATGACATATTTATGATCTGTTCCAATGAACCACATTTGGATGCCCTGGACAATTGGCTTAATTCAGTTCATCCCACGATTAAGTTTAGTTTGCAACATAACAGACAGGCCATCTCCTTTTTAGACAAGACCATATATAGGAGCTCCAATGGGCAATTGAATGTTACATTTTTTACTAAATTTACAGATAAAAATTCCCTTTTAAGATATGACTCCTTTCATCTATGACGCTTAAGAAACAGTCTCCCTTTCAGTTGAATGATTAGACTCAAACGGAACTCAACCTGGGGAATTATTAAGAGACTCCAGAATATTAGCTAAACAATTTCAAAATAGAGGATACCCTGATCACATCATCAACAATACAGTCAGGAGAGTGTTCAGTATTAATAGGGAGCAACTTTTTCAAAAACATTTGGAAATTGGATGCCTTTGGAAATTGAACATACAGCCTTTGATGTATAGCAAGAGACTATGAGTTTGTGGGTAAGAAGCTGAAGTGCTTTGTGGCCCAGGGTTTTTTTTTTAAATTATTGCTTCCTGTTGAATACTGTAGCCCAGGAAGAGAGGAAAATACTGGTAGTAAGCCACTGGCTGTTCAGGTGTTTTCATCAGGAAAGGTTTGCCTTCTTGGAGCATGGCCTCTGCTTCTTTGAGGAAGGACTTCCAGCAAGAGATGGGTTGCACCTCGCAGCAGTTGGCAAGAATGTGTTTGCTAAGAGTCTTGCAAACCTGATCAGAAGAACTTTAAACTAAATCCTGAGGAGGAGGGAGACAGTATTATAGATGACAGGTACTGGGAATGAATAATCGCTTCATTGATGCACAGGAAACTGAGTTGTTGCTCGAGAAACCTGCTAAAGGATAGGACGCTACAAGAAGGAATCAGCTGGACTTGTGGTTTTAGTTTTCTCTATTCTAATGCTCAGAGTATGGAGAACAAGCAAGACGAATTTGAGCTCTAAATGCAGAATGGCAAATATGACCTAATATGCATTACTGAAACCTGATGGGATGAGACTCATGACTAGAAAGTAGGAATTGAGACTCATGACTGGAAAGTAGCATGGAGGACAGACAGAGAACATATGTACAGGTAAAAATTGTAGGAGTGGGAAACTACTATTGTAGGAGTGGGTTTGCTGTAGACCTCCAAGTCAGACAGAAAACTTGAGTGTTACATTCCTACAGCAGATTACCAAACATTCAAAAAGGAGAGAGCTAGTAGTCATGGGAGACTTCAATTTTTCTGATATCTGTAGGAACTCAAACTCTGCCAAGAATGTAAGGTCCAACAAATTCCTCTGTTTCCTCACCAACTATTTCATTTCTCAGAAGAAGCAACAAGGTGATCATCTATATTCAACCTGGTCCTAACCAACAGAGAAACTGATCAATGAGACATTCCCAGCATGTTTGCACTCCTGTCTTAGCAATGTCTACACTGGCTTGGTCATGTCCACAGAATAGAAGATGTCAGGATCCCCAAGGACATGCTCGATCCATAGCAGTGACCAGAGAAGGAATGGCTTCTGGGAGGAGCACAGAAAGAAGAAAAACCATGGTGCATCTGCAGTAGCACAACTGGATGCCTTCATCTACCCTAGCTGCAATAAAGCATCTCTCTCCTACATCAGTCTCTACAGCGACAGCAGGCGCTATATCCTTCTAACAGTGTGATCTCACTCTCAAATGTGCACTCCTCCATTGTCTCTTGAGACAGATTGATGCCAACAAGATTTGGAGCACAGGATATCTTTTATTTCACTCGCTGACAACAAGGGTGCTGTGTTCACAGTGATCTAATTCTAAGCATTATCTTTTCCCTCTGTTTCCCCCCTCAGCTCACTGGATATGAAAAAATAATTGAAAGTCATGTGACAAATTGAACTATTCTTCACAAGACTTTCTTCAAGAAAGAAATGATATGATCAACATACACAAATATTACATTTTTTTCTCCCTACTGATTTAACATTTCATCAGCTATAGTGTTTAAATTTTGTGTAGTTATAATGTTGGTTCTTTAAATATGTCTACCCTGACCTAGAAATGTCATACAGAGTGCTAACCTAGGGGACTGGGTTGTAAGGCCCAATTTAAGAATATCATTAAATTCAGGTTTCAAATTTAATGACTAGCTTTCTCTTCTAAAACAGGACTTAGAAACTGGCCAATACCAGCAGATTTTCAACTTGCTTTGCAAAACATATGTTAAATTACCTATAAAAATCCTTTTTGCATTTAGAAATTGTACACAAAGGCCATATTATTGCAAAAATTATATGAAAATGTTCATCCAGTTTATTCCCTTTCCACCTATTCTTCTCCAGTTCACTAATCCGCATTCCAAAAAGTTTTAATTTCCCTGCATAGCTATTCTGACAATTTTTAAATCCAAGGAGTAGGATAATTTGTTTTTATCTCCACTGACCATTTCCATTTTCATCTCAGCAGGAAAGCAATTAAGAAAGTAATACTGAGGTCAGGCTGTTCTCTTGGCAGTAAAAAAAATGCACAGAAAGTGCTAACATCTTCCAGACATTGCCAGACAATGAAGTTTTATTTTCATTATTTTATTTTCTTCCATTTATATCCCATCTTTCTTCCATTAAGAAAGTGAACACATAGTTCCCAGGTGGTCACCTACCCAGTCACTGGTCAGGCCTATACCTGCTTAGCTTCAGCAAGATAATAGGCTAATGTGTCTGAGACAAGCTCATGTACTCTTTGACAAATTATTGCCTCTCCTGCTGTTTAGTCAAGGGGAAATGAATCGTATTGCAAAAAATGTCTGGAGATAGGAAAGCAACCCCTGTGGAGGAGAAACGTGGCCTACTTGTACCTTGGCAACACCATCACTACTTTTACTATCATTTTCAGCACCCATCAGCGTTGAGGAAGGGGGTTTTATGGTGATAGAAGAATCAAGCCAGGCTAAACAAAGAAGTTATTTGGAGAGGAATTAGCAGCCAGCAGCTCACATTAGCTCAACCAATTAGAGGTTTCACTGTTGCAACTGCCACAAAATCCCCTAGTTATTTGTAATATATGGAGTTCTGCTTTTAATTCCAGTGATACATGGATTGTATCTCTAATCTCATGGGGCTTCATTCATTTCCTGAAATACCTTGAATGTCACAGACAGATGATCCTTTGAATTATCTTTTATATTTTAGAAGGTTCATCAGCCATGTTGTGCACAAACCTGCCACTTGTTGGTGAATGCCCAAGCACACTCTTTGCACTGGTTGATTCCTGCTGACTGAAACTACTCTAATTACAAGACTAACGATCGAGTATCCATGTCAGCCTTCACTGAGAACAACTAGAGGACTGTGGGGAAAGTTGTTGTAGAACTAGTTTACTTTTGCTGCATTGTTACTCTCTTGACAGATTTCAGTGACAGTTTGGGTTCCATAACAATGATAGACTAAGTAATAGAATTACACATACACATACGCTTACACTTGATTTTTTTTTATGGTTTTGATCTTTTATTTTCTTATCCACCTAATATGATTTAGGTCTTTCTCAGTTCTCCTTGTATTTTAATGTTCTCCTTAGTGGAGTATTAGAACTAAATATAAAAAGAGGAATACAACAAAAGGCTTTCGTTTCACATAGGTGTCAGTACTAGGTTCAGGTGTCTGTTTTCTAGCTCGCTTTGATCCTATCACCTTGACACAAACTTAATACTTGGACACTCACACTTAAATGTTTGTGAGGAAAGTTGTCTGCACTGTTTTATGCGTTCAGAATGGCAGAAGACTTTGTTGAAGAAACCTCCAATGCTGAAGAACTATGGAATTCAAATGAAGCAGAAAATACAGATGCTGATATACAGAATACAGATGAAAAACAAAATGCAGATACGGTTCCAAATACTGAGGAACTGCAAAATAAAGATGAACAAGAAAGCAAAGAAGAACCATCAAATAAAAATGAAAGTGAGAATGCAAAGGAAACTCTAAATCCTAAACCTGAAAAAGAAAAGGTAACTGAAATGCAATACTTATGCATTGCTTTATTATTTTAATAGATTTTTTATGACTAGGTTGTCATACTTTGAACTTTTGGGAGGAGAACTACACTTGAATTACATAGATTGGGGAAAAGGGATATGTTGTCTGGGCAAAAGCTTCATGAAAAGGATAATATGTAGCAGAATCATCTGAGTATTCAAGGAACAGTAAGGTAGATGGTTTGTTTATTTTTAAAAAAGATACAGATTCTGAGTGAAAACTCTTGTAATTTTCATTTATTGGATGATAAATTATTTATAATTTGAGGGAGGGTTATAAATGCTGGTGCTCATTATGCAACTGATTCTAAATGAGCCAGGCTCCCTTTCAAGAGACCTTGGTTTTGTGAGACTGAGAATATTTCTTACAGATCTCTCTGTTTTCCTTTAATTTATATTAGTACATTTTAAGTTGAGATGAAAATACTTTAATGGTTCCTCTTGAGAAAAGCATATTCCATTAGTATTCTCCTTTTTTATGTATAGCAAAATCAATTTAAAAACAGACAATAGTTGTAATGGCTTTTAAATACATTTCTATTGCAGTTTTGAATTAATGGTGTTCCTTTTTTTCTTTTTCTGTTGAAAGACATTAAAGAACCATCCATAAAAGCAACAGAATGCTATCATTAACAGGGCAGAAAGTTCATTCCTTCGTTTTAAAATGCTTCTGCCTTTTTAGGAATATGAAGACATAAACATACAGCACATAATTAAATCTAAGCACTTGCATGATAGGATAGCACATTTGTATGGTAGTTCTTGAACTTTTAAGATAATGTTTTGATTACGAACATTTCATCTGATATAGAACAGACTCTGTTTGATGACAGAAAGCGGAAAAATGTTCCAATCTGAAGCTTGGGTGGATGCTTGTGCTATCTTCTGTTGGGATTCTATCAGATTGCTCTGAAAGTCATTGGTTCTGTTAAAATGTTCTGCCGTGGACAAATCAGTAGGTTTGGATGGTACTATTTTTACATCTGAAATATTATTTCAATTTTTCTATGATTGCTATCAAGTCATTCGGTAGAAAAATAATTTCAAATAAAAACCGGTATTAAACTAACATTAATGATGTTAGGACCAAACTATGTTATTCAACATATCCATGACTGGATCCCTCAGGTTTTCTTTTCCCCAGCCCAATCAAATTAAGCTATACCTCCTTCTATAGTGACGTTTCACTGATAGGGTTGGCAGCCCTCTGCAACTTCTTTTCATAGAAAGTTAAAATGTGGCTCACCCAGTTCAGCATCCTTTTATCAATGGGAAGTCCAAAAGTTAGGCAAGGACTTCACATCCCCCAATATGAATATCTAGTGCTCCAAGTCTCTACTCAACGCATATCATGCATGTTCTGTTTGAAGGGCTATTCTGTCGTGAGGGCAGTAGAGTGGTGTCTCCCAGTGTGGTCTGTAAGCGGCATGGCTCAGTGTCGTCCTAATATGTAAAAAGAAAAACTGGTTGCCAGAAACACTGGCAAATGGCGTACCTACACTTCACCTTCTTGTCAGACCTTCTAGAAAAGTACCTGATGAGCCTTCCCTCCTGCCATCAGATTTATATGGGTTGTACCATCAATTGTTAAAATAGAATTTATATTTTGTATTGTCTGCTAAGGAAGCATTCTCATATTTTTTAATGCTTTGTTGCTAATGGTAAGGAATAATCCCTGATTATGAGAGACCAATCTATGAGTTGTGAGTCAGCAGAGAAGTTCAGATCTGAAAAATTCTAAATATGAAAGAGACTGCAGAGTATTTGCTATGGGGTGTCAACATAAAGAATATAAGCTTTGAGGCGTTTTATGCTGTACTTGAAAATAAGAGTGCTGTATTCAGCTTATTTGGGTAATTTTAAAGTAAACATGTCTTCCATTAGGCCAGAATTTAGTAAACTGTAGAGTGACTGTGATCTGTTCGAGACTACTACTGCCTCAAACATTACTGAATAGATACTGTTTGCATAAGTAAGTACTGAAACATTTATATTCCACAGAGTGGTGTAGATTCCTATCTTCAACTATTTTCCTAGAACAGCAGTTGCTTACAGTTCTGTTATGCCACTACAAAATTGCCCTTGGGAAAGAAAAAGAGAAAAACAAAGGCACAAAAGATCAGTACAGTCTTTGTTTATCTTATTACAGATGATAAGTTACATTTGGGACCTTTGAATAGAAAACTCCCATGCCACTTAGCAAACTGCCTGTTATATCCCTTGAGTTTAAAAACCAATTTTCTTGAGTGTGAGAATTCTAAGGAAAACGAATCATATGGGTGGATATAAATGACTGCCGAACATTATTGTTAATTATTACAATAAGGATATGTGGGAACCTTTCCTCAAATTGTGCCCACTATGTTGTCAGGTGCAGCACCAAGTGTGACCGGAGGAACAGCTAGCCTATAAAATAGGTAGTAAATCTGTGACTATACAGGGACTGATCTTAGGGGCAAGTTACATATTTTTGTTGGAAGATCAGCAATTTGAGATTTACGTTCTTTAAAAACTCTTCAGTGATGTCATCTTAACCTGGTGAATTTCTCAGTAAAATCTAGAACTTTCATCTTTTGTCACAGCTTTTCTTCGCCACAGTTCTTAGAGTCCCATGCAGGCACAGGGATCTGCTGTATATCTTTCCTTCTCAAGGCAGATAATAAGAATTCGTTCAGCTTCACTGCAATCTCATTTTCCTTCTCTAGTACACTTTCGACTCCCTTGTCATCCAAAGATTCAACCACTTGTCTCCTGCTACTAATGTATTTGAAGAATGTATTTTGTTGGGCTTTTGCTTTTCTCAGTGTACTCCTCAAAATCATTTTTGTCCATTTGCATTTATTTTGCATTTTTTATTTATTTCATTTGTGTTCCTTTTTGTCGTCATGTAAGGACAATACTTCCATTTTCTAAAGGAAAACTTACTGTCTCTAACAGCTTCATTTACTCTGCTTATTAACAATGTTGGCATCCTCTTGGCCTTGGTGATCCTTTTCCTGACCTATGGTATACTGTACATTCTAGCTGAGTTTCCATTATTGTGGTTCTGAACAATTCCTAAGTACTTTTTGCAGAAATGTGACCCTATTGCCTTTCCACTTCCTTGTCACTAATCTTCTCATGTTTTGAAAGTTTTGTCTTTTGAAGTCAAATGTAGTTGTTGGCTTTTATTGCTACTTGAATGTGTATTGAATTTGGCATGAATTTGGCATTCAGTAACAAAAAAAATGTGTAAGTTTAAATTAAAAGCACAGACCGGTTTGATATGGCACCAAAACTTATTTGATGGCAAGTGAATCTCAGCGGGGTCTTCTTTGGCTGAGATGACACCACGGAAAGGCCTTTTCTTTACTTGCCATCAGTCTAACCTGCAAAAGTGGGTACATCCAGAGAAAGGCATGTGGGAAATATCCTAATAACCTATCAGATCTGTCAGATGCTGCTGCTGGTTGCTCGTGAGTAACCAGGCAGACCTCCAACCTGTCTTTTACAAGTTTTATTGTGCAAACTATTTACAGTGCAGAACTACAAAGTCCATGTCTGTGTTAGTCACTTGCAGAATCCGGGAGTGGCCCCTTCTGGCTTCTGCCCCAACATAAGAACTTCTGCACCCCAAGCCTCTGCCTCCCTTCCTTGCGTTTTACCCCTCTGCACAAGCTGGGCGACGGAAGAGGCGTCTGTCCCTCCTGGCCAGCCTGGCAAGATGAGGCGCTGGGGCTCTCAGCAGCATCCTCGAGCCCTTTCCCCTCTCCTCCTCTGGAGGTGTGGCTTTCCCCACCAGCAGCATGGCAAGATGAGGCGCTGGGGCTCTCAGCAGCATCCTCGAGCCTTTTCCCCTCTTCTCCACTGGAGGTGTGGCTTTTCCCACTGCCGGAAAAGGAACTGCTACTCAGGATTTTCGGAGGCTCCCTGTATCCCAGCGGCCCCCCTCCCTCCCTGCCCTGTTCCGATGGCAGTCCCCTGACAAGATCTGAATTTGAACCTTGGGGATATTGGGTCACAAGCAGTAAACAGCTTAATAGGTAAATTTTTTAAAGATATTCTTGCAACACTATTTCAGCGCCTAAACACCTTACCTCACTCATCTGATCTTTTTCAGTTTTGATATATGTTATCACATGACAGGAGTGCAGTGTAGTTTGTTACATCACAGAAAACGAATAAATGCGCACAAATCTGTCATCAGAAATGAAGCGTGCAGAAAACAGCAGTAGGGTAAAAATCAGGAGAGATTGATTGTGGCAGGAAATTCAGCTCCACTTGCATGTCCTGTGAATGTGTTCTTTGACTAGCATGTTTTTTTGCTATTAAGGGGAATGTATTCTCTACCCTGCCTTAACCCGCTTCCCTTTTCTCTCAGCAGCCACGGCTTCTGTCACTTACTTGTGACAGAGAGTGCATTTGCATTGCTTCATTTATTACTGTTTAATATGTGATAGTACTTAATTATGTTAAGAAATAAGTAATAATGCTGAAGCAAAGCTGCAAAACTTTGAGAAGTTTTTATATACAAATAGTTTTAAAATGTGCAGAATTGCCCATTTTTGTTTCCCTGCCTATGATCCCATTTGATTACAGATGGTCGGAGAGACAGTTACTATAGAAACCAGGCCATTTTACTTCAGACTCTTCCTGTTGCTATGGCGTGCTGAGGGCTGTTATGTGAAAAGTGCCACTTATAGTAGCTAGTGTAATAGAGAATATTGATTTCGAGATAACTAATAATAGTACAGTATAAAACGACATCCTAGTTAGCCCAATGAACTAAAGATTGCTGGTCTGGGAAAAATTAGTAAAAGTTTGGTTTAGAGTAATTTCATTTGGAATTCTGCCTGTCTCTGACTAATGCTAATTTTCTATTTATCATTAAATAGGTTTTATCAGTCAGTGCCCTCTGTCCTGCTTAACATTTGCGTGTGGGCATTTCTTTATCCCACCCAAATTATTTATCATTCTAAGGAAACAGGGAGTATATGGAGGAAGATGCTGACCTAAAAAGGAAATTTCCCAGCCCTCACAACTTTCAAGATAATAGACCCAGAAGGGCTTTCCAAGGGTTCATTTTAAGTCTGCAGCATTTAATAATTACAGCTGAAGTCTGCTGCCATCTCATGGCAAGAGGTTGAATAAAGATAATTTAACTAAATAAATTTAATGTTTACATGCTAGTTTCGTAAAGGATCAGAAATACTTATTCTTCCATTTCCTCCTTTTATTGTGAACTTTGCACACTTCTTTGTATTAGCTAACAGAGTCACAGGGTGTTGTATTCATCCCACTTCTCTGAGGGGCAAAACTTACTGAGATTTAGTTTCCTTTGGAAACAGGTCACAAATGAAGGAACAGCTTTTAAAGTACTCCACCAAACAGCCAAAGCCCTACTCCCACATCAGATTTATAAGAAGACAGGTGACGTCCTAAGGTGCTCACAGGGTCCAAACCTAGCTCTTCCTGTTTTTTGTCTCCATACTGAAGTTCTCTTCATAATAATAAAATTTTATTATTTATACCCCATCCATCTGGCTGGATTTCCCCAGCCACTCTGAGCGGCTTACAGCATATCTAAAAACATAAATCAAGCATTAAAAACCTCCCGATACAGGGGTGCCTTCAGATGTCTTCTAAAAGTTGTGCAATTATTTATCTCCTTGACATCTGAAGGGAGAGCATTCTATAGGGAGGGCACCACTGCCAAAAAGGCCCTCTGCCTGGTTCCCTGTAAATGCTTCTTGCAGTGAGGGTACCAGCAGAAGACCCTCAGAGGAGGAACTCAGTGTATGGGCTGAGCGATGGAGGTAGAGACACTCCTTCAGGTATACTGAGCTGAATAATAGTATCTTCACACACAGTCTCCTAGATAACATTATCTGAGATTAGGGGAAATAGTTATCATCCCTTCAGGTATTTTCTAGTTGTTCATGGTTCCTCCAGATGATCAGTTTATTGAGTTTATTAAAACTGAGCCTACAAACAGACCTCTTGGCTACCAGATCCAGGTGATTCTTTTCTTTTTGTGTTTTGATTTTTCACCACCGTCTGCCTTGTGTAATTTTCGCCTCCAGAAGATGAAGACTTCTGGAGAACTCAAAAGCTTGACACGCCTTTTGTGACTTTCAAGTTGGTTCTAATCAGCAGGGAAGTCTAGAATATTTGTTTCTTTGTGTGTGTGCACAATAACAAACTTTTCAGAAATAAGATGTAGAGGTGTGTCAGTTCTGTGGTCAGCTTTGCCATCTAGTGGCCAAAACATAATAATTTCCATCCCATGGCCCATGAGCAAACTGTGAGAGTGCTACTGTATACTTTTCTCTTTTAGTAAATGGATCTTAATATATAAATATTCCATATTAACTTTGACAGTAATTAGTAGTTTATGCTTTTTAAGAAGCAAATACTATTTTTATCTTAGCACTGTCTGTTGAAAGAGATGGTGCAGTATTGGTGGTCCAGTGAACCACTATGTTCCCCATAATGCTTCAGTTGAAATTTTGCTACCTTGTAGTATAGGGCAGTGGTTCCCAAAATACCCCCCCCAAAAAAAACCCTCAGTGAACCACTTGAAAATTGCTGAAAGTCTTGATTTATATTCAGATTAAACTTCTGAATTCCAGCCTTCCATTAACTTCACTACATTTAAAAAAGGAGAATATTCATTTTAATGCATTGAAAATCTGCTACATGAGTACGTTCTTTAATATCTACATGGTATAGTATTTTCAGTGCAACACTAATAAAATCAATATAAAGTTTAAAATAAATGCTATTATTTCCAGAAAATAAAACACAAATAATCAGTAATATACATAACATCAGAAATTCAAATTACTATCTGCTTAGACAAGTAAGGCAATGCACAACATATTTAAATTATAACTGATAAATTGTCACAAGAAATACATTTATTTTTTAAAATTGGCTTTAAGTAACAAGTCTCAAATGTTTTTAAATTTATATTGACTCCTCAAACATCTTAAGAGGATAAGTCACCATCTTTGTCTCCACAAGTAACAGAGCTTTCAGTCCACACTGATCATCTGTGAGATCATAGAATGAAGTTGATGGTTGTGTAAAATTCAATAAGCTTGTTAGAAGCTGTGTTTTCTTCTCTTCTAGGCATTTTAAGTTATGAACTACATATGTAAGCTTTCCTGCTCTGTCTACAGTAAGCCTATTCCTTTTTGCTGAATGAAAAAGTCCATAAGTACGGAAGCTACGTTCTGTTGCAGCTGTCATTGGTGGCATATTTAAAATGTCCACAGCCACTCTGCTATGCTTTGAACCAAAGCATGTTCCCGTCCACCAAACCACTGCAACCACTTTTTCAACTGACTTCAATACATATGACTTGCTAAAAAAAATCTTCCTTAGCATGATATGGTGCCAGCTCTGCCAAAATATCTTGTGCATTATTTGGTGCACTTGCTGATATTTTGAGATTATTCGTTACTTACACTGGCAATATCACAGCTTGACTTATTATTTACTAGATTTTTTTAATGTGGGTTTTAAAACTTATTCTTACATTAGAGTTTACAATTTGTGGAGAATATTCTCCACAGAATTTTCTAGCAGAGAATATTCTCACCTCACATCAATAATTTTTATGCTGCCAACCACCTTGTGATCATTAGATGAAGGGTGGTATATTGAATGAATGAATGGGTTTTTTTCTCTTCCACCCTTCCCACTCCCAGTTGCTCAGTGAAAAGCCTAATGCCAAAGGTGTTGGCTCAGTTAAGATTAAAGATATGTACTAACTCTACTCTGTGCTGCCTACAGGAGCTTTTCTAAAGGTTCTCAGACAGTAGCCAAAAGAACAGGTAATAGCATCTGTGAAGAACCAAAGACGTAAAAAGGGGAAATGAATTTGATACACTATCAGCAAGTTTTCAAAGTGTTTATTTACGGCAGACACATTTTATCTGTAAGCCACTTTAAGTCTCTGTGAGAAAAGTGGGGCTTAATAAAACACTGAACATATTGTAATTTCCTGCAGTATAAGCAAAAAACTTTATGCTGTGTCTGAACTTCCTGGAGCCCGACCAAGTGGGCCGGGGGGGGGGGGGAGATGAATGAATTAAACATTTGCAGGAAATGAACCCAAGTACTTAGAGGCCATCTTCTTTCTGTTTGAGTTCCTCCATTATTAGTACACTGCTCTTCTCATTCACAATACAGAAGGCCATTAGAGAAGATAACTAGGCATTCAAAACTGTGGTGTCCTTAGTGTGCTGGCATTAAGCTATGTGAATACATTTCATCAGTTCCAGACAGTCATTTGATCAGCTGATTCAGTGTCTGGCTAGCAACAGTCCTCGGATGAGAATGAGCCAGCTCACATAGCTCACTTTTGTAATGCTTTATATTTGGAGTTAGCTACTGACATTTTGAGTAACTTTTTAGGGGATTCTGTGATGCTCACCCTTGAAAATCCATTTTTGAAGGGTAATAATTATTCATCTATGCATTATAGTCCTCAATAAATATGTTAACAATAATTCAGATTTTATAACATTAATGCTAATAAATATATTAAGTTCTATTTCCTGTTTTCAAACACACTTATATCAACAATGTTTTCCTGACAATGGAGTTGCAGATATAGTGCTACAGGGTTTTATTTTTCAGGTGGAAGAACTTGGGAAACTTTTATCTTTGTCACTTTTATTTGCTTCTATATATGTATTTTAAATCAAAGCATAGTGAAGGCAAATACACTCCTACAAGTAGGAAGTGGATCCTGAGAGAGCTGCTTAATCAATCCCCCCCAAGGCTAACTTCATGTAGAAAATCTCCCCCTGTCTCTGCTTCTAGCCATTTGACATTTCAAAAGTGCTGTTTCTTTCTCATATGCACATCCTTGCGAGGTACTTCTGAAAACAACCCCTTCCTGGCCACCTCTGCCAATGCATTGTCCTTTCAAGGGACCAGCAGTTATTAAGAAACAGTAACTTTCTTTTGTCAAGAGCTCTTGCTACACTTGTAAACATACATTGTTCCTCCTGTCAGAAAAAGCTTGAATGCCATGCTGAGATAGCTTAAAGAACAGTTGTACATGTTAAAAATTAAAAGCTCAGGCTCATGGTTAGATAGGTATTCACATTTTTTAAAGGTTTTTCGCCATCACCAACAAATGTTTGCCCAAGCCAAAAATGGTCTCCAGTGAAGATTTTCAGTATTAGCAAGAAAAACACAATGTTTGATTCTTTACTCCTTGTCCTATACCCAGACATACACTTCTCTACATGATGATAACAGTCTCTTCACAGTCCCAGTTTATTTCTTATCAGTCTCAGAGTAACTCAAGGAACAAAAACTTGGCAGCCCAAAATTGTAAGGCACCCCAATCTCCTGCTACAGGGACAGGGGTATACCTAGGAGTTGCCAGGTTGGCCCTGACCAAGGGCCCAGGCCCAGGAGGACTTGGAGTGGCTAGGAGCCTACCTGTCCACCAGCCCATGTACACTGCACTCCCCAGGCCACTCCTCCACTGCTCTGGGTGGCTGAGCAGGACATGTAGGCTCCTCTCCTCTGGGCTTCTCAGCGAAGGAATCCAGTCACTGGCATAGGCCATCACAACAGCCCTGTGGGGGCTCTTCCACAGTCAGGTGAGTGCAAAGCAGGGCTCAGATGGAAGAAAAATGGAGAGAGTAGATGAGAGTTGCAGGAAGAGGTAAAGGGGAGGAAGGAGACAGAAGGGAAAACAGCAAACAGAGGGAGGAAGGGAGGCAGCAAGGCAAACATATGGACCGGCGGAATAATGGAGGAGGAAGAGGAAAGGCAGAGTAGACCTGACCCAACCCAGGAGGAAGTTACTGGCGGAGCACGAAAGGCAATGAAAAGCAAACCTATTGAGTTTCTGGTCCATGGTTTCTCCTGGCTTCTGAAGTGCTGCTACAGCTCCTTGCCAAGGGCACAAGGGAGCCTAAGTATGCCTCTGCACAGGGATGCTATCAAAACACCCAGTTCCCAAACATCTTCACCACAAGTGCACATTTCCTTTCCGTTTCTGTGTGTTGGTGCTGAGTATAATTCAATGAATATAGTGTTTCTTTCAAGGCAAATTTCCAGGGAGAGAAAATGAGTTCCCATTGAATTGTCTTCTCTGTGGGACATTGTGGAAAGGTCCCCTCTTTCTTCATTTTGCGGCTTCTGAACATGTTCTTGGACCAGTCTAACTCAGGTCTTTTCCAATCTGTTGATTTAAAGCCCATCACAATGCTTTATCTAAGGCAAGGGTGGATGACCTGTGTGCCTCCAGCTGTAGGTTGTCTACAACTCTCACCATCCCTGACAATTGTCCATGCAAGCTTGGACTGGTCAGAGTTGAGAGTACAACAACATCTGGAGATCCATAGGTTAGCCACGCCCAACATATTCTGCCTGACCAGCAGAGCTGATCTCTTCAAGCCAGTTGTCAGTTTCCTTTCTGTCATCACCCCTGTCATTTACACAGGCTGTGATATCAAACTGATTTCCCAGTCTGTTTTGCACCCATAATTCACAGTTTCTATATTATTCTCAGTAGTGGAGCTTGAGGTTTTCAGGGTATACAATTGTGAAGAAACCACCTCCTTCCATTACTATAGGCCAGGTCTGGAGAACATGTGGCTCACCAGATATTGTTGGATCTACACTTCCGTTATATAGGACAACACCCATGATCCAACAATGCCAGTGGTTAGGTGATAGGAGTTGTAGCACAGCAGTATTTAGAGGGCCACAGGTTCCCCAGCTCTTATCGTCTCTTGCTTCAACTTTTCCTGTTGCTTTTCCTTCCCCTTCCCCTTACTGCTGGCCTGAATGGACAAAGTCTCTTGATTCTGTCAACTCCTCATTGTTCTCATGCAACTTCTCAATAACCAGTAATTATTCAGTGGGTGCTTGACAGCTAGGCTTCTGTACAGCTTTATCCTGTATAGGAAACATGCCTCTTGTTTTTTCCAGAACAGCTTCCAAACTCTGCTTCAGGATTGCTTTATAGGGTCCTCCTAAAACCTTGCTGTAAAGCCTCCATTTCCTTACAAAGATTATCCTGTGAGTCTTCTGTTCATGGCTGGGCTGCTGCTTAAGGTGAAACAGGAAGTGCTGCCTCTGGCACTGGCCAAGAATATCCAGCAAGATCTTGCATGCTCCACAAGATGTCATTGGAAGTTGATGGCAGGGGCAGGTAGGGTGTCCATGGGGTCACCACCTCAAGGGCTTCCACCACTCGAGGCAGCTGCTGCACCCTCCCTCAAGGGGGGACCTGGCTTTGCTGCACAGGAGTGCAGTCCATTGCACATTTTAGGTCAGTTACAACAGTTCAGTTTTTCCTTTACTGAAGCACTATCCCACTCCTAACTAAAGTAATATCTTCCCATGAACATGAAGAAATCATTTGGGCACGTCTGCACTACAGGCCTTAATTTCCTTTGGATGTGGCAGTGCAGGACTGGGGTAAAGTGTTTTTATAAACTATTTTTGTGTGTGTGTATATATCATAATGGACGTGAATGCACTCCTATAAGCAGACAGTGGATCCTTAGAAATACTTCTGCTTCCCTCCCTCCCCCAAGTATGTATCCCCATTTAGCTAACTTCAGTTATACTTCTCACCCTTCTCTGCCTCTGTGAATTCAGAGCTGTCACCCCCTTTGCAGGGCATCTGCCTCCCCAAATTTCTCATAAAAGTGACCATCCTCATTCTTTGATGAAGCTTAGCATTGCTTTGTCAAAGGTGCTGGCTAATCACAGTGATGCAACTCGCAGCAATAAAAATATATAAATTATAAACATTGCAAAAGGTTACCACCAGAGAAAAATACTTATCTCCAGTACTGTTCTTGGTTGTTTTAAAGGTGCATCAAAACTAAATTTCTGCTTACCTTTTACTGTTATTGAAAATATTATGTCAGTTTCAACAGGAAGAAAACACTGTGCAACTGCAGCTTCTAAGCCAGTCAGGTATTGTAGCCAGTAAAAAAAATCTCTGCTTGAAATTCATGTGAAACACGTACCGCAAGACAAAGCTTCTGACAATTTGTGCAGTGGTTCTGTAGTCCAAAGAATCCAGAGAGAATTAAAGTCTAGACTCAGTCATTTTTCAAGCTTGGAGGTGGGGAATAAACAACAGATCAGATATGTCCATTGTAGACCAGAGGAAGCATTGAATCAAGGATGCTCTTGCTAGTTTGTGTATTGGGAAGAAGCCTGTAATAACAGCAGCAGCAGCAGCCACGGCAGCACGAAGAAATCAAACACAAAAAGGGTATTTCACTAGTCACAGAAATAAGATTCTTCTATTTGAGATTATTTTTTAAGTTCAGAACAGGTAATATAAAATCTTCAAGTAGGAAATAATCCATCTCAGTAGAGATGCATTATAGTAGCATAGGGATGAGAACACAGACATTTGGTAATTATATATTCAGCTGAAACAGAAGGGATTTATTTATTTAAAGGAAACACACACACACACAATTTCATCAGTCGCAAGGGCACTTTTAACAACATTGCTTGGCTGAATGATTTTTCTACCTATTCTCTTTTTCTGGGGCTGGAGAGTAAAGAGGAATGGACAGTGTCTCAGAGGAAATGACAAGACAGTCTGAAGCTTGGTGAGACCATATACTGAGTGTTTTCTGCTGTCCTCTTCATGCAGTGCTGTGGGTTGGCACACCGGCGTCGAGTACGGGTTTCGTATGTAAGTTTCTGATTGTTTTAGAATGGTGATGATTGTGGAGGTGAACATAGTATATTTGATAGTGCAGTTTACTTTATGCAGATGCTTTATGAGATGTTTGTTGGATGAAAGACTAATGAGCAATGGCTTTCTTGCACAGAGCTTAAGAACAGTTCTAACAGGTATTTTAAAAAATGAATGAATTAAAGAAAGAAAACAAAGCAGTAATTCATAAGGAGCAACACGGAAAAAATACTGGAAGCAACTTGTAGCAAATAACTGACCTTTCTGAGATATTCTATTGACAAAAATGATAGACTTTAAAAAAATACATTTGTATGGCAGTTAGGGTTGTATTTTGTCCAAGTATGTAACAAATATATTAAATTTATTTACAAGCCTAAGTGTCAACTATAGACATGTATAGCAGCTACCACCAGCTGCTTAGTGTGGGAAATTCTTCCTTTTTTTTCATTTTACCTCAATGTAAACATCAGCATGGTGGCAAAAGTATGGCATAAATGTTAATCAGTTTCTGGTGTTTTCTAGAGCATAGTATATAAGTCCTGATTGTTTTTCCATACCTGTATTGCAAAAAAGCTGTTTGAATCTTGCTGTGAAATTTAGGAATAAAACAGATATATTAGAAGAAATAGAAGGACTGAATGTTAATTGAAATGTGCTGAAGATGCACTTAGCTGATGTAATAAGTCTCCTAAGTGATGCATTATGCTTTAGCAGTTCTTTTCTGGTTTACTGTGCAGATGTTACAGGAAGCAGAAGGCTTATACGATGTGGCCAAGCTTATAGAGTTGAATTGCTTAAAGTAGCAATTGGCCTATAATGGTTGGGGAGGGGGATGTATTTTTGTGATGCAGTGTGTTTCTCTGACATACAGTGGATGTGTGTTTTTTTCTATTTTGATTTAACATTGTATGGCAAACAAAACCCAAGATAGCTAAGAAGGGTTTTCTGTAGCTTCTTTTAATTTCATTTTCACTTCTCATCTTCTTGGTGATGCAACAGTTGACATAATGAATTGCTTTACTAATGGAATAGCACACACTGCAATCCTATAATGTTGGCACTCTGTCTCCTTTAGAATATGAGTAAGCAACAGAAAATATATGATACAGTTGGAACACAAGAGTCATACTACTGGGTAAAAATAAGTCAATAATTTTGATGTATACAAGGCAAATATTGTGGCATCAACTTTCATTTATTAGTAGCAAATGTCAGGCCCACATATATTTATGAACAATCTAAAACAACACAGGCATACTTGAGAATAAGAAATTCATTGCTTTAATAACTATGTGTTCTACTAATTAAGTTTTAGCTTTGTAGCATTTAATGTTATCAAGCAAGACATAGGTCAATATTTAGGCAGCTGGCTGAAACTGAGATGCTTATCTCATAGGAAATAGATTTCAGAATTTCACCAAAAGTTGCATTCCACACACTGTTTCAGAGCCAAATAGGATCAGACTTGATGTTGGCAATGGGAAAGTCTAAGGATGAGTTGAGATAGCAGCCCTTATGGGCACTGATAACCACCTGTGTTGCAGTCTTGGAATTTATCCTAAGCCAGGCACTTGCAAAGAGTCATCTCATCAAGCACTATGAAGCTTTCATTTCTCAAGTTCCTACCTAAATCTGAGTTTCATGTTTCTCAGTTGTATATTCATCATAATTGGTGCCTAAGTCAAGATAATTTTTCATATGTTTTGAATTTATTTCATAAATCTTACTCCATTACCTCCCCTCCCCCAAAAAGAATACTAGAAAAAGAATGTACTAGCCAGCTTGTATATTCTCTGTAGGCCTGCCATATATTTGGTGAATAAGAAAATGTCACAACTTTTTTGGGTTGGGATCCTAGGGAACAAGTAGACTCCAGAGCACTCATATTTTGAATGATGAGACCATGATGAGTTAAGGTGAGCCAGTAAGTCCAGCCTTACATAATCTGAGACAGGACATCCAGAGGTGAGGTGATGAGAAGATGAACCCTGGAACATTCCTTTAGGTCAGGTTCCTCTGAGTCAGACATTGCCTCATCAGCATGTTGATGCCTACTGATGCCTTATAAAAATTAGCTTACCTGATCGTTCAGCCCAGACACAGAGGTCCAGTTCCAAGGACCTTCTGGTGGTTCCCTCATTGCAAGAAGTGAGGTTACAGGGAACCAGGCTGAGGGCCTTCTTGGTAGTGGCATCAACCCTGTGGAATGACCTTCTCTGAGATGTCAAAGAGATAAAGACTTTCCATAGACATCTGAAGGCAGCCCTGTATAGGAAAACTTTTAATGTCTGGTGTTTCGTTGTGTTTTTTGTATTCTGTTGGAAGCTACTCAGAATGGCTGTGGCAGCCAGTCAGATGGGCAGGGTACAAGTAATAAATAAGTATTAGTATTAGTATTATTACCTCCTGCTGATTCTTTCCCTTCTCAAGATATCTGTTTTTAAAGCAGTGTTGCCCTGTCCTGGAGCTCTTGCTCTTACAATAGAGAGGATGAAGGCTCCCAAGGAGGGGTGTTTTGGTGCCAGAGTTGTTGGGCAAGGTCATATCCTCTGGTCTGGAGTGTCTAGGAATTTTGGGGTATGTGGGTGGGTGCTGGCTTCCCAGGCCCTGACTCATATTCTGCCAAGACTCCTCTAAACTGGGCTGATTGTTGCTTAAGTACTTAAAGGAACTTTTCCCCCTAGTGTGCACCCAGAAGCCTTTCAGATTGCAACATTTGTTCAGAGGGTGCTCCCCACATAAGCGGGCAGTTGCGTGTAATGAAGAAGGTATCTTTGACTATGTTTGAAGCAAGAGAAAGAACATGCAAGTAGTTGGCCCTCTGTGTAGGGAAGAAGGAGAAAAGCTACTGGATACCAGAGAGAAAGCAGAACTGCTCAACACCTATTTTGTCTCTGTCTTCATTGAAAAGGAAAACAGTGCCTAACCTGGTAATAATAGAATAAACAATGCAAGGAGGGAGCCACAGCCCAAGATAGAAGAAGAGGTGGTAAGGGAATACTTATCTACTTTAAATGAATTCAGATCTCCAGGGCCTGCTGACCTTGTAGATGTAATCTCAGAGTGTCTATCTAATCGTTGAGAATTCTTGGAGAAATGGTGAGGTCTCTGCAGACTGGAGGTGGGCAAATGTTGTCCCCATCTTCAAAAAGGGGGAAAAAAGAAGGGTTTTAGTACACCACAAGCTTAACATGAGTCAACAGTGTGATGAAGCAGCAAAAAAAGCTAATTCTGCTCTAGGCTACATCAACAGTCTAGTCAAAGTACCCCTCTATTCTACCTTGGAACAGACCGCACCTGGAGTACTGAGTTCCTCCTGGAAAGAAGAAGATTGAGAGGAGATATGAAAGCCATCTTCAAATATCTAAAGTGTTGTCACATGGAAGATGGAACAAGCTTGTTTTCTCCTGCTTCGGAGGGTAGGACCTTAACCAATGGCTTCAAGTTACGAGAGAGGAGATTCTGACTAAGCATCATGAAAAACTTTTTGACAGGAAGAGATGTTTGACAGTGGAATGCACATCCTCAAAAGATGGTGGACTCTTCTTCCTTGGAGGTTTTAAAGCAGAAATTGGATGGCCATCTGTCATGGATGCTTTTCTTGAGATTCCTACATTGCAGTGGGTTGGACTGAATCTCGGGTTCTCTTCTAACTTTGTTGTTGTTTAGTCGTGTCCGACTCTTCGTGACCCCATGGACCAAAGCACGCCAGGCACTCCTGTCTTCCACTGCCTCCCACAGTTTGGTCAAACTCATGCTGGTAGCTTTGAGAACACTATCCAACCATCTCGTCCTCTGTCGTCCCCTTCTCCTTGTGCCCTCCATCTTTCCCAACATCAGGGTTTTTTCCAGGGAGTCTTCTCTTCTCATGAGGTGGCCAAAGTATTGGAGGCTCAGCTTCAGGATCTGTCCTTCCAGTGAGCACTCAGGGCTGATTTCCTTAAGAATGGATAGGTTTGATCTTCTTGCAGTCCATCCCCCTATGTGTCTCCTGATGGATGTTCCAGAGGTCAGCAAACAGTTTCTGTTCCAGAGACATGTTGAAAACCAATCTGAAAGAGATCAACGATTAGTTTCATCCAAGAAAATTTCTAACTAGATTGCCATAACAAGTCAGTGTCCTAGGAATGGAATGCTAGAAATGAGGTGGTGGTTATTTAAATCAGATGGTTGTGTAGCTAATTTTTAAAGAAAAGATTACACTAAGGTTTCCTTTAGAACAAGACCTGCTTTCAAAGAGGCATTAATATTCTATTGTCCAGCTAGATAACCCTGACCTGACCTTTTTAAGCAGCCAGGATGGCAAGAGTTGAGTGTGTATGTGATCCCCTTTCTTCAAATTTTCTGTTCCCACCACCAGGCTAAACAACCTGAAGGGTATTCATAGAAACCTGAGTTGAGGGTACATGATAGAAGCTCCCAAGTTGTTGTACACGGGAGTCCAGATTGGAACGGATACAAATGTTTTTGTCACCAAAGTGTTTCAGAAATTGATTGTAACAAGTTTCTGAATACCTCTCTCTCTCTCTCTTTCTCTCTCTCTCTCTGGACTCAGCTGTAAAAGGCCCCTCAATACTGCAAACAACTGCTGGCTGATGCAAAAGTGGTAGAAAAGTTAGGATTATTTCCTGGTGCTATATGTCCTGAGATGCATCAGACAAGGGGACATTGGTACAGATGTTGAGAGTCTCTCAGGATCACCATTCTGGGGAGTAAATGGTATGCAATAAATCTTAATCTTGCCCCAGACAAGTATATACACTTGACGGAGTACCTGGTGGACAGAAAGTGAGACGGAATCCTGATAGGAATTGCCCCCTTTCTATCATATTTTACAAACTACTATAACATTATTTAGAAACCCAGATCAAGTTTAATGTCTGCTTTTTTGGAGGCTTGAAAAAGATATTGGGTTATATATTGAATGAAGGTGAGTCGTATCAGCCTTAATCCAATTTTGGACTGGAGATATTCAAGGAAACTCAAGGGTACTGGCAACTATGAAATTGATGATACACAATTCTTTCTTCTGACTCAGTGTTAAAACAGTGCTCCATTGTGCCTTGATCTTCTTGGTATATGGCACTCCTTGTACTATTACATTAAGATGTTGTGCTTGCCAAAATACTACTTTGGTGATTATATTCTTTCTGTGTATTTTGTACTGTTCTTTTTTACTTCTGTAAATTTGATGAGTTGAATTCCTTATGTAAACCCAGTTAAACTGAATTGTAGAGTCGAACGCACAGCTTTCCTGTATGCAAGTTACTTCTGCCTATGTTTTTATGTCCCATAACAGTCCAGTATCATTTATCAAAGCTGGGTAATTGATTTGTGTTCTGATTGTTAATGTATAAGGTTGCAATTAAAGGACATATGTGCGTAATCAAAAACTAGAAGGGAAAGCAAATATAAACTTATTGTCACAATCCATAGACTCTTTAAAAGCCCACTGCCCACTGGACAATATGAATACAAATAGGGATGAGAAATATAACACCTCAATACTAAGGATTCCTCCCCACTCCCACCCTAAAAAGTAAGGCTGCAAAAGTAAACTAGAGAGCCTAGGACTTGCCGATCAGAAGGTCGGCGGTTCGAATCCCCACGGCGGGGTGAGCTCCCGTTGCTCGGTCCCTGCTCCTGACAACCTAGCAGTTCGAAAGCACGTCAAAGTGCAAGTAGATAAATAGGTACTGCTCCGACGGGAAGGTAAACGGCGTTTCTGTCCGCTGCTCTGGTTTGCTGGAAGCGGCTTAGTGATGCTGGCCACATGACCCGGAAGCTGTATGCCGGCTCCCTCGGCCAATACAGCGAGATGAGCGCCGCAACCCCAGAGTCAGCCACGACTGGACCTAATGGTCAGGTGTCCCTTTACCTTTACCTTTTTATTTATGGGTAAACATGCAGAAAATTTAACTGCTGGAAGCAAAAGCTAACAAATATTGAGTTCATTTGGATATTATAAAGAGACTCTAGGGCACTTTTCAAACAAAACCATTATCTTAATTTAATACTTTTTTCATATTGATGAAACTGTATAATTTAAGCAGCACTAAGAAAACTGGTATTGATTTTTACCAGTAGAAGAGTATGAAAGCTGTTCAAAATTCCACATTGAGAATTCCACATTGGACAAGGAACCCACAATGAATGTATCTGGATAATATAAATATAGTCCAAACTTTTCATAATAGCACACTGAGCAAATGTGTGAATGATAAGTCATAAAATGCAACCAGCAATCATGTATTCTGGCCTGCCCCGGTGGATTTTCTTATATGAGTAATGATCTAGTATCTGTATTCAGTTTTGTGGTTCAGAAGTTGTGTAGGCCTGTTCCTTCTTTGCTTGGTTAACACATTATCACATAAACTCAAATCCTGAGAGAATTTCTCCCAGCAAAAGATTCTGGTTTTAATTCAACATCTTTCCATGATGCAAGTTCCATCTGCACCAGCAAAAGGTGCACAGGAAGTTTTGTATATATGGGAGAATTTTAAAAAGCAAGTGGTCCTCATTGACCTGGTGCGAAAAGGTATTGTCATCCAGAGGAGCTCTGACAGCCTAGATAAAACACTATACCCCCCCCTTTCCTGGAGTAAGGCCCACTGAACTCAATGTGGCTTTCTTCTGAGTAGACAGTTATTTACTAGATGCAAGTGATCAGCACCAGAAAACCCTGCTTGGCTAGGCGCTGGGTTAGATTTCACCCTGCGCCTAGCAGAGCCGGGCCGACACTGCAATATCCAAAGACCCTGATCCACTAGGTGCTGGGGTGTATTGCACTCTGCACCTTGCAAAGTCAGGCCTAGGCTGCCACTGCGCCCAGCACTGGCGGCAGCAACAAACAGCTCTGGCTTGCCCAGCACTACCCATTGCCACCCCATTACTGCACTTACCTGACCTGGGAATTCTGGATTGTGGGCTCTACTGTTCAAAACAGGAGCAATTGCCCTCTTCCACTGGAAACAAACCAGGACTGCTCCAAGAAAACATACGTGGCAAAAAGGAGCACTAGGCCCTGGTGGGCTGCCCCCTTACCCGCTTGTGATTGACGAAGTGGATAGCCAGCCAATCAGGATTTTAAATATATATATATTTCCCCCCTTCACTTCTCACTTCCCTCTATGGACCCTAGCCTCATGCTGTGGCCCCCCATTTACACGATTTTTACCTGTGCCCCCTCTGGAATATCCTAGACCCCACCAGGGGGCCATATGGCCCCCAGATGGGAAACACTTAACTATGCCATCTTTAGTCTTCTAATGAAGAATAACCATTGTATGAGATTTCTGCATCATTATGAATTGAAGAAATAAGAATTACTGTCCTTCATTTTTTTAGTACAGGACTTAAAAGTGTCTTAATCTTTTCTGAAAACAAAAAGTGCTGACACTTCTGGATTATGAGGAAGGAAGTTTGAGAGAATTTATGGTTTGTTTGTTTGTTTGTTTGTTTGTTTGAGTGTGGGTAAATAACACTCCAAGGAGAGCAGGCAGTACATCTGTGGATGAGTACTCAAGGGATTTACAGTGATGTCTTAGAATTCTGACTAGAACATTTCTCATCCAGATCCCAATGGCCTGTTCATTGGAGGATTTTTAATCATCATCAAACCTTTATTGGCATCACATACAAACATTCAGAATAAATAGGCCAGTGCGATCTCGTCACCATTTCAACAGTACAGTAACTTGTCAAAGGGAAGAAGAGGCAAGCAATCTATTTCATCTCTGTGGGTCTCCAGCAAGGGCAGGATCCTGTAGCATACTTTGGCAACAAAAAAATCAAACAGAGGAACTTAGCTACTGTCTTGGTGAGCTCCTGGTCTCTCCCCTGTAATAAGAAGTGCATAACCTCTGTCTCTGGTTTCCATGTTGGAATACATAGATGGTCTAGAAATTGTTGGCCTAGAGTTTCCACCCGGTGAGCATTGCATGGGCAGATCCTATCTCCTTTTGCCATACCCGCAAACCTACCCCAAAGAAGGTTAGAAGGATTAGAATTGGACCTAGCCAGCGAAAAAGCCCTTCTTTCTTGCAGGTTAAACAAAAATAGTAAATAATTAAGGTTAAATTGCTGTGCCCAAGAGAGTCGAAAATAAAGAGGGGAACATGTTTTTTCCACAGCTGAGATTAGTTCCTGGTGATCTATGTCCCACACCCTAGTTTTTAACATGGCCTTGGCGATTGGGAAAGCCGCAGTACCCAGGAGATCCTATGAAAGCCCGAGTTGCCATATCTTTGTGCAAAACAGTTGTAGCCCTGGGGAAGGGAAGGAGTCTAACAGAACTTTGCTAAGTAAAGTATCTTTGTCTGCTGAAAAACAATTGTTTAGCCAGCATAAAAGAAAACTTGTCCAGGCAGCTGTCTCTAGCTTATGTTGGCCTCCCTTTAAACACAGGGCTGCATAAGGTACGCAGCGTGGGACAGCGAAAATCTTAAATAGAAAGGCTGCCTGCACTCGTTTTTAATAGCAGTATTTTCTTTAACAGTATGAGCACATGACTCAGTTTGGAACCAGTTTTGTAAAATAGATTGCCTCAGTCCAGTGTGCTTTGTGGGATGCCCAATTCAATTTGTCCATCCATGTCTGCTTTGTCATCCTCCCCTTCAGTCTTGGGACATCAAAAGGGGCTATAACTTTCCTCACTTTTGACAGAAGTGGATGAAATCTGCAGACATATATACGCCTACAGAGTGCATAAAGTCTTCCAATTTAGAGGCAAAACGGGTCTAGAAACTTTTGTGCTAATACCACTAAATTGTTAATAAAAATAATAGGAATAAAATTTCCTACCTTATTTAGGATGACATTCAATGAAATTTGCAAGCAAGGTTCCCCCATCTGAGGGCATCAGCTGTACAAAACTTTTTCAGAAGAATAACTGCAGGGTTTTCTTGTAAGAGCTTCCTTATATAGTAGCTAAGAAAAATATTCACTTAACCCCGCTTAGTGTCTTATGGTCAGTTGCTCTGACAACTGCAGACTTGCCAAATCACGTAGAAATTGGCCCAGGAACTCTTCTGCTGAGCACAAGTTTGAGCTGTCAGTCACAGCACAGGTCTCCTGCTGACCTATTCCCTCTCCATCCTGGCATCTTCCTTAAGCTTCGGTTTGCTCTTGCAAAGCTATCTCTTCTTCCTCCCCCAAAGCCCTGGGACTGGACAGTGCTGCTAAAATCATTCCCTTTGATTACAAGCTGGAGCTGTCAGTCTTCCTCCCCACTCCCGGAGTTTCTTTGTGTAAATATATATTTTCTTCAATAACACCTTATGTTATGGAACCCAAGTCAATGGTTCCCCTTAACCTAGATACTAAAGTTTGGATTTTGCAAAGCCTTTTCCTCACCTTCCACCCACCACATCCTGATATTGACAGTAAAACGTAGACACATAGTTTTTCACAGATACTTGTCCTCAACTTTTTAGAATGTCTGAATTGCTGAGTCACGTGAAGTTATTCAAGGGTCTCAGCTTTGACTTGTGCTCATATTCTAAAAGCCCACCTTGCCTCATAGGTACCTTAGACCCCTCCCAAGCAATCACCTTGGCTTGTTATTCAGGATTACTGGGACTCTTTTGCACACCTGTGTCGTCTTTGTTTTCTAACAATGATATTATTTTATATATTGCATTTTCTCTGCACAGAGTGAAATCTGCAGGTTTTTATGATCCTGACACATGCATGTAGTGGTTAGGAACTATTTTTTTTGCAAGCCAGTCACTTTTTACGTAACTTTTTAAAAACCAGTTAATCAGAAAATTAGCTATCTAATGTAATGTTTTGTCCAGAACCATTAAGGTGTGGCATTGGTTTCTTAGCTGCTCTCTGGCCTAGGTTTTAAATTGTTGAGGTTATAAAGATGCCTGAGAGCAAACATCAGCAACAATTTTGTAGTTACCTTCCTGTAAACAGAGATTGAGAATTGTCATTAAGTCTTGCTACCTTCTGAAATGGGGGTGTATCATATGGAAACATATGTGGTTCCAACTGGGGTCAAAATGATCCCCAAAGCAGAAATAACAAGTACTGCTCAGTGTGGAAATAGCTACAATGCAAAAAGCAAAAAGCAACACGCAAACAAACCATGGTTTTGCTGGGCCACAGTGAAGTTTTTGTGACACTCGGCAAAAATTCAGATTTGCAAAAGGGTTTAAATGAGTGTGGGGTAGTATTGTCTCATAAAACCATTGGCTGGGGTAATAAACATACCCTAATGGCAAAATCCAATGCATTCCTGGGATACTTTGTCACACATGGTTGTTTTGTTTTTGTTTTTTGTTTCCAGAAGGAAAATCATACCCAAGCTGAAATTTGGGGAAATTGTACAGGTGACAATTTAGGGCAATGTCCTAGAAATAACCCCCTATAGGTCTGCTTACAAATTGTACGATTAAAAGTGCACAATTAAAAATGCAGCTGTGGTAAATGACATATAAGTATATTATACCACACACATTGTTTCATTACATTCTATAGTCATGTTTACTTGCTTACCATTGAAGTAAATGAGAAACTAGAATTACTTTCACAATTTTGCAACATTAGAACTGTTTTATCCAAAGTTACTGAAATTGTTGTTAATGTGTATTTTATTTGGGTTAGTAATGTAACATTCAGAACCTTTAACTAATGAGTATTTTTTTTCAAAGAATACATATTAAAGCATATAGTCCTAATCATTTACAAACTAGTAAATAATCACGTCAATCTCTCAGGGAGGTAATGCTTTAAATCATGTACTCAAAGCCCTTAGAATATTAGTGACAAAATGCGAAACATTTAAATTCTGCAGTGTGTTTTGATTTTCAATGCTTCCTTGTAAATCTTCAGAAGCTGCTGAAGTGTTCCAACTAGAAGACAATTCAGATGTATTTTTGTCTTTCTCTTTAAAAGAAACCACAAATCTAGCTTGCCCATGACTCTGAAAATGGATTGTTCCAAATGCAGTAATGTTGTGAGGTGAAGCATAAATGGTTTTCAAATGGTACTGGCCTGTTTGCTGAGTGAGAAGGCAGAGGTCTTCTTGTATAATCCGATTTCAATCAGCTCACGCTAATCACTACTGATAGTTGCAAAATTTAGCCTGGATCGGCTTTGGTAATCTAGATTGACAAGAGGTAAAAGTAAAGGGACAGAAGGACAGAGATACAAAAGGAAAGAAGCAGGGAGTCTGATCTTTCAGTTTTTGTTCTCCCTTCTAGGGCTTCTCTTTAAACAAATGCTGATTGGTTGTTAGGTTACCAGTCTTTTCACAGTGGAGATACATCAACAACAGGTGCACTATGAGGCTCTGAATGAGCAGCAGCAGCAGCAGCCGCTGGGTAGGGAGAATGCGCAGAAGGAAGCAACAGGTATATACAGTGTACCTGCTTCTATACATTATTTATGGAAACTGAGATCTTAATTCTTTTTATATGTCAGTAGATTCCTGGAGTTCAGAAATATTCAAGCATAGCAAATCTTAATCAATGCTACCGGAAACCAAACTCTTCAAGGTCTTCTGAAGGCTACTTGATCTCAGTCTCAGTATTTATTTCTTAATTCTCGGGTAAGCTCTAGCCTCAAAGCTTTTATTAATCGGGTGAAGCATTTTTAGAGCTAAAGGAGGACAACTGCACTTCAATATTGCGTGCTTTTGATTTAGATTTTTTGACCATTTCGTCAACTTTTTGTATATACCGAAAGTACAGATTTTTTTCTTTCTGTGAGCATTTCTCATTTTTTCTTTATTTCTGGCTGGATGAAACAATAAGGAGAAAAATGGCTTTTTTAATTGTTTCCTTGCATGATACTCACTGCACCTGTATCATCTTGGCTAAGGGACTTTATACATTTGGGTAACAGAGAGACTTGGATTACCCCTCCATCAGATTTCACATGCTGGTGGGACTGTTGTTGGCCATCTCAGCACTGCATGTTGCCATGCTAAAGACACCCAAGGGTAAAAATGTGTCCTGGGTAAGTACAAGTAGGTTACCAAAATGTTCTTCTAAATGCATATTGCTAATTAAAAATTGTAGTAAATAAAGATATCTGTGTAGCATGTTATTTTCGTTAGCTATTTTGGGACCCAATTCTAGAGTAAGTAATGATGACCTATTTTAAACTCAGTCTCACACTATTATATAATCGTGTCCACACACAGCCTGCTGTCAAAAATAAAACACTTTGTAGTATTTCACAAAGACTCTGCCATATCACATAATATGCAATACATATTTTTATTTGAAGTTGTTTCAGAGCTAATGCATATATCCCCTTTTGTATGGCATTTACTCTGTAGTAATCCAGCAACCCTGGCCTAGTATCTGTCATATCTTCACAGTATGTTGTGTAGTAGGGCAGTGGCTATGTCTATCCTTTCCTTGTTAGTGTCTAGTACATATTTTCTTACCTTTGAAGTACCTCTGGTCACTGCTTAAATGAATATATTTAGACATAAAATCAGCAGTTGCCTCTTGGCCCCTTGATTGTTCTTCCTCAGTACTGTATAACATATACTGCTTAGAAAGAATATTCTCACTGAGAGAATAGTGCCGCAACAGTTACTGCATATTGCTGCTATATCTAGATATTTATTTCATTAAAAGAATGACATGTGTAGTACAAGATGAGATGGTTCTGCACATGTGAGAGAGCACGGATAGTGATGGAATCTGCTGCTAACAATAACCACATTCTACAGCAGGGATCTGTACATGTGCAGATCTTCCTCCCACTGTGCTACAGTCTTGCAAAGTACATATCTATAGCAGAGGTTGCAGCATATGAGGGGGAAAGTTGTTTATCTTCCAATGGGGCATTCATTGGCCTGAATCCTTACCTGCATTCACTTCAGGCTAGGATAGTGTTGTTGCTCTTACCTGGAAATGTCACACTTCCAGACCTTTTTCAAGGACCTGAGAGGATCTTAAGTAGGTCAGGCTTGCAGTGGCTTCCGGCTTCCAGAAAGCAGAACAGGAACCATATTGATTGCTGGAACCTGAAGGCCACTGAACAGTCAGCTAATCAACATCCCCTTATTCCCTGTCAGCCAAGGGACATGGCTTGTAAGCAAGGATATATACCGTAATTAATTCAGCATTCCTTCACCTTGATTTTATAGCTGCTGAACAAAAATGAAGAGTGGTAAGGGAAATCAATGGAAGTTTCAAGTTCTTCAAAAAGCAGATAATATTTTTTATTGTTAAATAACATTTATGCTATTTAGACAGTACCTCTCCCAGCATCATTATTTTGGCAACATATGGCAGATGGCGCAGGAGAAGCTTGGATTAGAAGTTCTAAAAATAGTAACTACCAACACTAAATATTTACGCTTGGACTCTATATACAATCATTTTACTGAAGTATACAATAATGACAGTTAGCTGGGACCAAAATCCGAGGATAGGGTTACAGTGACTGGCATATTTGATGTGCGCTTATAAGTCTGCATGTTTATGTACCATTCCTCTTGTTAACGTTTCTACAAGCATTCCATAATGTTAAGTGCTGAATTGGTAACTAAATTACAAATTAGCTAAGTATGGGAAAGAGAAAGTGTGTGGTTGTTCATTGCATGGAGGTGAGATGAAATAGATGGACTGGAGCATGAGTTCTATAGTCCCTGAAAGGGACATTAATCTGTTTATGTAACTGTTGATCTCTGTTCCTTATGACATGCATATCTTTCCCATTCACACCCCTCCCCTTCATTATGTCACTACTGTGTTTCGAACACCAGACAGTGGAAATAACAATCCTGTGTTGTGGAGGGTGGGGAATTAAAATAATTAAGAATTAGCAAAACATAATTCTATATAAACAGTCACATATGTGAACATTATTAAATTTTGGTAAGAACAAAAGTAATCTGGAACCATAGAAATATGATGTTATAGCTTCTGCTCAGTTAGCAGTTTGCCTCTATGGTTTGTTTCTTTATTTTAATGGATATTGCATTTGGAGGATCAGACTCTCAGCCAGGACTTTCTTCTGTTGTGTTACATTGTTTGAGAAGGTTACTCAGTATATGGAAAAAGTCTGTGTACAGAATTAAGGCTAGAGTGCAGTCATGTTATTTATATAAAATATATAGAGGTCAAGGTTTGCTTAAAAGGTTAAGTTATAGTTTGCTTTTATATCGCATACCATTCTGCATAATCAGTAGGGCAGATACTGCAGGTGTTTACAAGTGAATTTATTGGATCCATATTTAATCATATTTAGAATAGTTGAACTCTATGCAACATAGCTTAAGTTTCTTTGATTTCAGTGATAAACTCGTACTTTGACTATTGTCAAATCCAAACCAATATTGCTGCACAGATGTATTTAGTTGTTTGTACTGAGGCTCAGACTAATATATTGTAGAATTTGAATCTAGCTTCTTCTTTTCTTAGTATAATATGTTAAAGCTAATATCACTCTTCATTGCTTTTGTCTAGAACATCGTCTTTCAATTTCTCTTAAACTTCTAACTAGACTTGCTTTTTTTATAGTCCCCTTGCTCTGTGGTCATTCCTGCATCTATTCTACATTCACTTAAGTCTTCCTCTACTGAATCTCCATTTTTTGGTGCCTTTAAATGGTTTTAAGTGTTTTCAGTGCTGTTTTTAAGAGGGTTATTTATAATAAATTCA
The DNA here is from genome assembly GCF_964234715.1 of Podarcis melisellensis. Lineage (NCBI taxonomy): Eukaryota > Metazoa > Chordata > Lepidosauria > Squamata > Lacertidae > Podarcis > Podarcis melisellensis. The sequence continues at coordinate 37,091,612 of NC_138544.1, forward strand.
TTGTGTGTGTTTTTGTTGTTGTATCTGTTTTCATTTATGCTGTGAGCTGCCTTAGGTCCTGCATTGGGAGAAAGGTGGGATGATATTTAAAAAAAACAAACCAAGGCAAAAGTTTGTCATTAGAACCACACAAATTGGACTTGCAATAGTATGCTGTATATTGGAACGCTCTAGCTCAGGGTTCCAACCATCCACCTCATACTTTCCCCGATCACATGTTCTGTATACTGTGACCACATAGCATGCTCAGATCTCAGTTTAGGAGGGAGTTCCTCCTTAGGTTGTATTTGGCGAGGGAGGGCTTTCTGGATTTTTCTGCTTTTGGCTGCAGTCCTGCCAGCACACACCAGCCAAATTCATATTAGAGAGAGTGGATAAATGCAGTGCATAAAAGCCAAATCTGTTAACTGAAATACCCAGAGGAAAAAGCAACAATATCCTCATGTGTATTTATTAACCTATATTAATTATTTGTTCCATAATTTTCTTAACTTGAACAATTCTATTTGCTAAGTAAAACCTATTTGCTAAATAAAATCACACAATCTAGCCAGGCAGAAAATACATATACAAAGCATAGCTAGGAATTAAAACAGAATATAATTGACAAATACAGAAAAAGTTATCATTTCACAGGCTCCAAGGTACACACAGGTTGCACTCACACTCAAATTAAGTGGGGAATGTTCAAGCCCAAAACTTTCACAGGCATGTCTTTGTAGTGCTAAAGTTTTGCAGATGTTTGATAGCACTTTGAAGTCCCTCCAGCTGGGGATTCAAGGCAAAGCATCACCTGACATCATTATGATGTCAAATGATTGACAGGTTTAGCCTGCTAGTTATTGGGGAGAGGTTCCCAAGCCCTCTATTAAACCATGGTAGTGTGTCATGCAAATGCAGTGATAGAGTTATCTTCCTTTCCAGCAAGGGCTTTCACATTAGCTGCAATATTATGGGGCAGTTCTGCAAGTTTAATAGTGTGCAGAAGCTTTATTGTATCGGTTAGGGACCAAAATAGATGATACTTTGCTTCATATCTATGACATTAAGTGCGTTTTTTAAAAAGATGTATTGCCAGTTCAGGGCCCCTAATCCATATCAGGGTGACTTTAGCCTTTGTCATTTGCTATGCAATGAGTACAAAGGTGTGGAGGTGCAAAATGGTTCTTGGTGCATAATTTGGATGAAGATATTTAATCTTAATGAGTGCTAATGTGTTGGTGATTGTGGTGCCTTATATTATTTTAGTTATAAAAATATTAGTATACTGCCGTGTCTCATATATGCCGTTTACAGCAAGAAAACATTACACCACATAATACAGTACAAAAAACCATTGTTGTTTAGTCGTGTCCGACTCTTCGTGACCCCGTGGACCAGAGCACGCCAGGCACTCCTGTCTTCCACTGCCTCCTGCAGTTTGGTCAAACTCATGCTGGTAGCTTCGACAACACTGTCCAACCATCTCGTCCTCTGCCGTCCCCTTCTCCTTGTGCCCTCCATCTTTCTCAACATCAGGGTCTTTTCCAGGGAGTCTTCTCTTCTCATGAGGTGGCCAAAGTATTGGAGGCTCAGCTTCAGGATCTGTTCTTCCAGTGAGCACTCAGGGCTGATTTCCTTAAGAATGGATCGGTTTGACCTTCTGGCAGTCCATGGGACTCTCAAGAGTCTTCTCCAGCACCATAATTCAAAAGCATCAATTCTTCGGCGATCAGCCTTCTTTATGGTCCAGCTCTCACTTCCAAAAAAAAATAAAAAAAATAAAAAATTGACCATTGTGGAAGCATATATTCTTAACTGCCTGCATAGGCCTGGCAGAATAGAAAAGTTTTTAATAGGTCTTTAGAAGCTGGCCTTAGGCATAGGTTGATGCAAAAGTGAGGTACAAAGCTATTCCTGTCATTAGGAACAAGTGGACAGCTTTCCATTTCTTCAGGGAACTACAGACATTATGGCAGCTTTGTTCCCTGGGTGGTTGGAATGCTCATAAACAACATTACACACCTCGACAACATACGGTAATTGTGTCAGAATCTTCATCATCTTAACCACAATGCAATTATACATACAGTATATAGTTTTAAAACTATGTGAAAGTTATTTTATAATAAAAGACCAGCATAAAATATCTTACTTGATAATTCTTTCTGATATAACTATGCCTCTGACTACTGTTGTTGTACAGTGTTCGGTCATCAAGTGCAAATATATTTATTTTATTCTTGTATTGTAAGGCTTGGTTCACACAGTTCCATCTTGAAGTCCTAAATTATAATCCACTAATAGTAAACGGAAATCTATTTATATCTGCTGTGCCACATGCCTATTTTAGTATGGAAACAAGCCATACTTCAAGCATGAAACTTCTGTTTGATTTTCTACATACCATACCCTTGGGATATAGTAACAAATCAGTGCTTTTCTACTTGGTATCTCAAAACAAAAATAAATAGTGAAGAATATTATGCAAAATGCAAAACATACTAGCCTTTTCTAGTGTACAAATATATTCAGATTTGATTCAGTTCTGAAGTGCCAAATGGACAGAGCCTATTTAGACAAATGGAGAACCGAACTAGCTGGTCTTGCAAAAATGTAACAAGACATAAATAGGAACTTTTTTTAAAAAAGACATGAGTAGGAACTTAAAAAAAAACTTTAAAAAAACTTTTATTTTTAAAGAAATAAAAATAAATACATTTTTGTTGATGAAAGAATATCCAGGCATTGAGTTACACTAAACTGTAACCTAAAATTTCTATTCTTCTGTACTGCAAATGCATGTATGATAATCACAGATTGAAGCCAAGTGCATGCAGATGAAACATTCCCTGCAGAAAAATCCTAGGTTACTTCATTGTGTAAATGAAATTGCACTTACACCACTGAAATAATTAAGTAACAGTGTCAGTTTTCAGTTTCTTTAAGAATAAATTTAATGGCCAGCAAAACCTGGTATTACTTATTATTCCTTAAGAAATTATTCAAATATAGCATATGAATATGTCATTGTAATTTATGAAGTAGCTATCTTTTAGCTTTCGATACCTTCCCAGTTAGGTCTCTTATATGTTTTTCCTCTTTGGATTTCTAACACTGTATTTCACTGTTTCTAGTCAGAGAGGATTTAGGGTCCATTCATGCCATATTTTCTTTACTGTTATTGCAATATCTCACTTGTGCACAACATTATGTCATCATCAGCCCATTGTTCTCTGGTAATTTCTGCTCTTCGAGCAATTTTTTCAAAATATATTTTGTGATTATTATTTTTTATTGAACTGTCATTTTGCTATGTTTGATGGCACTGTCAAACAATGTGCTAAACAAACTTTGATTGAGGGAGTAGCCTTAACCTGCTTTACTGGTCTGGCATCTTTCTGCCCCATCATCACATTCACTTTTGGGCAGGAGGGGTCTTTGGGGGGGTGGGAATTGTTTTCCATTTCCTGACCTCCACTGATCAGACCAGATGATCAACCATTCAATGAGACATTTCAGTCCTCTTGAATTAGGGTGATCTTTTTTTACAAAAGAGACCCCCCCCAAAAAACACACCATCAGCTTACAGAATACATCTGTGCTCTCACAGACTGTACTGTAAGAATCAGGGATCCAGTCCTACCATATTGCAAAAGAATTGATCCATACAACTCTTTTAAACAGGATGCCACCAAAACCAAAGCCTTTAGAGTGAATCATAAAAATTACAGAGCCTATAAAGGAAAGGCTTACAAATACTGCAGAACTCATTTTGATCTCTTTCCTCTTTAAAGAAGTAACATTCTAAATGTCTATTATCACGTTGCCTCTTTCATTCTCTTCCTTCAATGTAGTACTTCAAGTCTGATAGTCAAATCCTATGCATGTCTATTCAGAAGCAAGTCCAAATTATTTCATTAAGGCTTACCCCTAAGTAATTGATTGTCATATATAAGAGTGACCTGGAGGACAACCTAAACCCCCAAAATATAGTGGTTGGCAAAGAATAGGCAAGAGGGTGCCACCAAGGTAGGGAAAGGAAAGTAGTGAGACATTATAGTTGTGGTGTCACAGGAGATGAATGCACAGGCTTCACTGTTGGTTTAAAGGAGGGTTTCTTGAATGCTTTTAGCTGGAGGTGAACAGTGTAGCATAAGGTAGACTTAGGGGCAAACAGGTGGTGAACAACCCATTCATGTTAAAAGTGAGAAATGGCTTAGCAATCCATGGCAAAGGGAAAGCAAGGTGCCTGGAAAGATTAAATTGCTTCAAAGAGAAACTTGGACAGTCACAGAAATATAGGCAGAACACATATTTTTTTAAAGGAGATAGTCCATTGGCAAATGCTACGGTAAAACAACTCCCAAAATATTCTGTGCATTCATTTATGGGGGAGGGAGGGTGTGAGAAGTGTGCTCTGGAACAATCCACCTGACCTAAAAACCACCACCCATTTCTCCTGCACCTCTTACTCCATACATTCATATGTTGCATAATGTGATATTCACTTATGTGTGGATATAGCGATTTAAAGGAAATACTACTACAGCAATGCTCCCATTGTGGACATGGCCTTAGATAAAGGTAAAGGTACCCCTGCCCGTTCGGGCCTGTCTTGCCAGACTGTGCGCTCATCTCACTCTAGAGGCCGGGAGCCCGCGCTGTCCGCAGACACTTCTGGGTCACATGGCCAGCGTGACGAAGCTGCATCTGGCGAGCCAGCGCAGCACACGGAACACTGTTTACCATCCCGCTGGTAAGCGGTCCCTATTTATCTACTTGCACCCGGGGGTGCTTTCGAACTGCTGGGTTGGCAGGCGCTGGGACCGAACGATGGGAGCGCACCCCGCCGCAGGGATTCGAACCGCTGACCATGCGATCGGCAAGTCCTAGGCGCTGAGGTTTTACCCACAGCGCCACCCGCGTCCCATAGCCTTGGATACTGAGCATCATATCCTTGGACATGGCCTTAGATGCTGAGCATCATAAGACCCAATAATAAGCTCAACCTATGCTTAAGGTGAAATAGAAGGGGGGGGGTACAAAGTTCTAATCAAAGTGTTAAAAATGGCACCTCTGCATTCTTAAAGAAAGCAGAATAATTGTTGACTAGTGTTGGCAGTGGCGAGATCTCTGATTCAGTCATTTATGTAAAAGGTGCTAAGTTATTTTGAAAATGCAGAGTAAATGAAATATGAAATTGCTAATTGGGGTGAATGTTTTCACTGTGTGACAGTAGCTCAGTATGTCTATACAAAGGACTTATTGACACACTTCATGTTGATTATCATATTCTGAAAACAATACTGCTGCAAATTGATTGCTAGCATTGAAATGTCTGGCAAAGTGAGTCTTTCCAAGATCATTTGTAAAAGCTCATAAGCCCAATGAAGCAAATTGTTTCTCTGTCATGAAGAACAAGTAGGAAAGTGCAACCTGTCTAATTAAGGTTTCTCCCAGTACAGAAGTGAACAGAGATGCAGCAGGGGCCAAAAACCAGGATTACTTCATTGTGGATTACAGTCTAGGACCACAGAACTATTTCCCAATACCTTTCTGTTACTTTCCTTACAAAATGATATATGCTTTTATTTAATTAATTAATTTGTTACTTGTTTTTCAACCAGTCACCATAGTACTTCATAACATTCATAAATCTAATAGAACCATTAATAACTTTATCTTAAGCAAACAAACATCCCCCACACAAAAGAAATCCAGCTGAAACAGGAGCAAACTCACAAGCCTGTCTCCCTTCCCTTCCTTTTTGTCTCTTGCAGGGTAGTTGTCACTTTTACTTAACTTGTGCTTAAATCCTAACAGCCTCTCTCACTAAAAAAATGCAGTGCTAATTAGGACTCTGCTGAAACTTCACTAGAGTTGAACACATTCTTTCAATAGGATCATAGGAGCCAACTCCAAGGGCTGAGGTCCCTTTGCCGCTGCCCCTAAAATATTTTAGGGGACCAGCCCCCCCCCAAGTTGATGGGCATTACCATTCAAATGGTGTGCATGCACCGCATCTTGTGACTGATTATGCTTACTTGCCCCCCCCCATATTTATTCAAGTTGGGACCTGTGAACATGACCAGAATGGCCACCAAGCCATTTCTACTGCCTTTACAGCATTGTTGTAGCTGCTCACATTCATTCTTTCCATGGGTTGTTGCTGCTTTGTTGCCATATTTTCCTCCGACCCCTTCCTTGAGTGTTACTACATAATCAGAAATTTTGTAGCAAGAGTTACGATCAGTAATGTTGGATTGGTAAGCAATATTGGATTATGTGTACTTATACCTGGAAAAAGTTAGTCACAACCTTTTCAGTTTGACTGCTATTTTGTCCATTCATAAATTGCTAGTTTATCTTATGAAACAATGCAGGTTTGTGTGTGTGTGTGTGTGTTTCACCCAGCCTCATTTGTGGTGATATCACTGATGGGAAACATAACTGAGTTGGAGTGAGGACGATGTTTCCTGGGATGCTCACATGTTGAATGTCAGAAGAGCCCTGCTGAATCAGGCAAACACTCATCTGGCGCCTCATTCTGTTCTCAACCAGATGCCTGTGGGAAGCCTGAAAGCAAGATCTAGGTCAGGGGTCTGCAACCTTTAAGACAAAAAGAGCCATTTGGACCCGTTTCCGAAGAAAAAAAACCTAGGAGCCGCAAACATGCGCACCGCTGCCCTCCGATCTGACAGTGGGCGGGAAGGTGACGTCGGGACAGTGCGTGACTAACGCCATGCGACGTCACAGCCAGTACAGCACCTGCCACAGTGGGGAGTGTCGGGGCGCACAATGCGCTTCCTCCCCTCGCTAGTATCCGCCCCGGAGCCGTGGCAAAGGTGTAAAAGAGCCACATGCGGCTCCGGAGCCGCAGGTTGCTGACCCCTGATCTAGGTGCAACTGTGCTTCCCATGCCTTTGATTCCCTGCAACTGGAATTCAACAGTAGATTTAGAACATAGCCGTTGTGGCCAGTAGCCATTGATAAGCTTATATCCATGAATTTGTGCTGTCCTCTTGTAAAATCATCCAAGTTGGAGGCAATCACGCCTTCTTTGGGAGCAAGTTCCATAGTTTAAGTATGCACTATGTCAAGTATTTTCTTTTGTCTGTCCTTTCAACATTCAGCTTCAGTGGATGTCCTCTTCATTGGAAACAGTGTTATGCCTAGCCGAAAACAATTTCTCTAACCACTTTCTGCATACCACGAATAACTTTAAATACCTCTTATTTTTATACACCCTTATTGTCTTTTCTCTAAATGAAAAAGTCCCAGATGTTGTGACCTTTTCCCATAAAGCAGTTGCTATAGCCTCTTGGTCATTTTGATTCTATGAAAATTTACATACATCTACAAAAATAATTCCCAGAACACAAACGGTTAAGTGCAATCTAACATATACCAAAATGTTTGATATACAAACAATTTTATTTTAAATGTAGATGTTAGGGACTGGGCAGAGGAGGAATGGTGGAGACCGCCTCCCCAGCCTGACCCTTCCAGAGAAGAAGGCAGTACATAATTACAACAGGGGTTTGAGGAGGTCACAGCTCAGAGGAAGATGAGGGGGGAAGTTGGGAAATAATGGGAGAGGAGGAGGAGGCCGAGCCGGAGCAGCAGCTGACTGACATGTTATCACTAGAATGCATTCCAGACCCACTTTCTTCCGGAACCTGGCGGGCCTTGAAAGTGGGAGAGATAAGAGCTCAGTGACAGATGACCCTAAGTAGCAACCAAAAAAGGGGGGGTGCTGTTGACGAATGAGGAAGTGGGAGAAAAGTGGGGTGGAGATTTACTTGTGCCAGCATCATTATTCAGAGAGGCTACATTCCCAAGCCTCTCTCAATATTGAATAAAAGCAGGTGGTAAGGACTTTTCCTTGTCTTGTCCATTCCTGGCAACCTTCTGTGGGGGTTGGTTTGTCTGTTGCCTGACAGTAGAACTACTCACGATCGTACAAGTTCGAAATAAACTGACTAGAACTGTATTTTCAATATGTAATAATGGCTATACATCATTGCATTCTTACAAATAGACTGTCATCTGCTCTTACCATCTACATTATTATATAATATTGATATTGCTCTTCTAAGCTATAAATGTCATCATCATGCAGGCAAATAAGAAAAGCCTTTCCCTCGAGCAGCTTACTGTCTAAATAAAGACTGTGCTTTTAAAGTGGATATTTTGACCGAAGCAATTACGGTATATAGTCTAGACCTGAAAGAAGACAAGCAAAGGTCATGTAAATAAAGGGGGGGGGGGAGACGGGGACTTTATCTTTCAATGAAGGGATTCACAATTTATGTAATTCAAATAGTTTTTACTGATCCAGTAACAAATGTAACAAATACAAATATAAAAATACAAATGTAACAAATACAACTCTAATAATGCAATAGGTATTCATATTTCTGATAGATCAATTTATATCTAATGCTCCCCCCCTCAAAAAAATACACGATTCCTTAATGGATAGATTAACTTTGTATTGGTTTAAACTGATACTGAACAAATATAATTTCCTTGTGTATTGTGGCCTGTGCTTTTTCTTTGTGGACTCCTGCATAATAGCCACAGTTGGTTCTAGGGTGGAGGTAGAGCACCATCATTTGTAATATTGTTGCATTTATGTAGAATAGGTATTTCATTTAGAAACTGTAAATAATTTCTCTGTTTCAAACTCATGCCCATGCTTAGAACCTTTCATAGCATTTCCTCCTGAAGAAAAAATTATATTTAATTTGGATACCTGTACAAGGCCACTAGTACAAGTTGATAAGATGAAACACATCAACACTTTGTATTATATTTAGTAATATACTATTTACTTGCTGACTTTTGCTTTCTTGTGTTGTGACTTTGTTTCAGGTTTTACCCTTTGCAACAATTTGCCTCTTCTTGTAAAAGACCCAGGAGAAGGCTAGCTGCTTGGTGGCAAATTCTTTATAGGTTGTGCTTAAAATTTACAAGAATAAGGTCCAAAGAATAGTCTCTAAAGAAGTAAGGAACAGTAGAACTCACAGAAGTATAGTCAGGCCTACCAAAATACAAGAGTGAACAGAAACACTGAAGAGAAAAGTAGTCTGAAACAAATTGGAAGCAGGGATTCTATTAATAATGTTTATATTAATTATTTTATATTCTTTTCTGGTGACCTTCATTAGAGGGGCAGGAAAGTCCAAACTAGATTAATCCAGAAGATTAATCATCTTCTATTATGGCAACTTCTATACTCCTTCCCTGAGCTTTCCCTGAATTTGAGCTGGTCCTGTCATCTAGACCAGGGATTATGGCTTAGAGCAAACTCTGACCAGTACTCAGAGTAAACAACTTCAAACCCTGATTTCTGAAGCTAGCTTGTTAAACTAAACAGAGTTTGTTATAAACCACAATCCCTGGTTCAGATCACATGCAATCTGACTTTTTTCATTTTTCCTTAAGAAGCTGCCAGTCCTCCTCTAGCTATATGGGAGAGGGAGGGTGAGTGCAAGCTTGAAGCCTCACGTTTTAGCATAATGTGCAAATGTGGCCAAAGTGTCTTTCCACTTAACACTCTTCTGGCACTGACTCAAAGGCAATAACCTGTTTTAGGCCGCAGAGTAGGGCAAAGTGAATGCATTTGTAACCATAGGCCATCACTTCAAACTCATTCTTATAATGGCAATGTTAAGAGTATGCTAAAAAAAACTTTTTAAGGGTATCTAAAATTAAATACAAGGATGTCCTGGAAGTGATGGATGAGCAGAAAGAAAATGAGGGAAATACAAGCTGTGGCAACAATTTGTTTTTAAAAAATCCAGAATAATACAGTGAGAATGTACCCAGAAGTCTACTAAGAAATAAAGTTGTATTTCACTTTACTGTATAAACAATCAATGCAATAATTACAACACATAGTTAATGATGCATAAATCTATTGTCTTAATCAAAATACACATATTCTATGGATTTTGGAACGTGGTCTGTCTGTCTGTTCTTTATAAGTTCACCCACCTCTCGAGATACCATTGCAAAATTTGGCCCAAGGCTTCTTGAGGTCAAGGCAATGGTTTTCATCAGTGTTGCAATGTTAGTCACATTTTGAATCAGCGTGGTAAACTAAAATGACTTTGGTGTGACTTTTTTTTTTGGCATACGTATGGCCACCTTCTGAGATATCTTTGCCAAACTCAACATGAGGGTTCCTGAGGTGGGAGCGGTGGTCTTCATGGATGTTTGGAAGCCAGGCACCATTTTGAGTCAAGATGGAAGAGTGAAACAGGACTGTGCCTCATTTCTCTCATAGGTTCAGTCACTTCTCAAGATATCAAATAGGCATGAGGTGCTTTATGTGAGGGTGGTAGTCTTTGTCAATGTTTAGATGCCAGGTACCACTCTGAAACAGCATGGCAGACCAAAATGTGATCTTGACATGACTTCACCCAATTTTTCACTTAACTGATCCAAACTCACAAATTACACTATCCACTTAAAAATCACACACTAAAAATTGTTTCTAAAAGTTCCTGAGCAGTGCAAAGCTGGTACAGACTGATTTCGGCTTGAATTGTTTGTTCTTTATAGTTGTCACAGAACATGCCGGCCAGTTAATTACACTGCTTGAGCTGGAGTTAACTCTTTATTAACAAAAACATGGTCTTCACTGACTTTGCTGAGTGTCAGCCTAAGGAGTACAGCAGTTCATGCCCTGTGGGTATTACTTTATGAAATCAGTTGCTGAGACTGAAAGTCCCTGCCTCCCCACAGCCAATTAAATTCCCTCTTCTTTAAGGCTTTTCCCAAGCAATCAGAGGCTGCGCCTACATGAAGCCTGTTGCTGCTCTGCCTCTTTCAGCCCTCTTCTGGTTCTAAGGAGACAGAGAGGGAGGGGAGCTTGTCACAGCAAAAGGGGCAGACACCCATGACTCTTCACCAACCTGACACATCTCAGCCTCTTGGCCTCCCTCCTCCCACTCGCCTGCTTCATATTCTGTTCCTGATTCTTGACTTCTTTCTGCCATAGACTCTCCCAGCTCACTAAGCCCTGTTACCTTTCATCTTCCAACACCTCCTCTTCCTGGTCTTCTTCTGACCGCTCATCATTGTCCCACTACACCACTCCCCAGGTTCTGAGCCTTCTTCCCTTGGTGGTTCCCTAGCTGGTTCCTCCCACCATTCCTCTGTGTCCAACCAGTCCATGACTATATTTCATGGAGAGCTAGTGTGGTGTTGTGGTTAAGAGCGGTAGTCTCGTAATCTGGTGAACCAGGTTTGCGTCTCTGCTCCTCCACATGCAGCTGCTGGGTGACCTTGGGCTAGTCACATTTCTTGAAGTCTCTCAGCCCCACTCACCTCAGAGAGTGTTTGTTATGGGGGAGGAAGGGAAAGGAGAATGTTAGCCGCTTTGAGACTCCTTAGGGTAGTGATAAAGCGGGTTATCAAATCCAAACTCTTCTTCTTCTACAGCTAGAAAAGCCTGACTCTAATAAAGTTTTTCAAGGCATAGACCATGAGTGTGCAATCCATGGCCTTCCAGCCTACGTTAGCTCCAGCCAGTATGGTCACTCTGTCTGCATAGGCGCCGACTCCATGGGGCTTGAGGGGGCCCGAGCCCCCTCAAAAATTCGTTTGGGGGGGCTCTGCCCCCCCAATAATCTCCAGCGCCCCTCCAGCAGAGCGCCATCGCCGCCCCTCCCCCAGCCCAAAATGCACAGGGAGGGGCGGGCTGCATGCCTCCTGCCCTCCCTCCCGAGCAAAAGCTCCACCCAATTTCCTTTGGAGCTGATTAATAGGCGCAGCACGCTCTCCCCTATTCGCTCACGAGGAGGCGGCGCCACTTTATTTGCATATTCATGAGCTTATTTATTATTCATGAGCTTTCCCGGGCCCCCCCAATATTTTTTATAAGTCCGCGTCCCTGTCTGTCTGTCATGCATGTTCCATGGGCATGGTTAAACACTACATGCAGTTCCCACTGTCTGCCCACTTGTTATGTAAAAATTTGCTTCTTGGAACACATACACAGCTGATACAGATACCCAAACAACTGGGTTTTGCCCACTTCCTTGTTTGTGCTTTGCTGGCTTACAGCAGTCATTTTGAGGCAGACGCTGTATAGGGAGGTAGGGGAGAGAGCAAGGCAGAAGTGATTGAACAAATCATTTTTTTCTTTGTCTCCTTTTTGCTGATTGGCTGCAGCTGTTTTAGGAAGAAACCATGGTGGGAGGCGGAAGAGAGATCACAGATTAGAAATGTTCCCTTAGGAAATAAGGGAAATTGTCAGCTTGTTATGCGATCACTTGCCTAACGAATGATTTTCTCGGAATGCTTTGTGTTCAGAAAGCAGGGCCTGTGTGTATATACAGTATTAGCATTGCTCTCCCAACATTTCCAATTTCATCTTCCAGTGTGCCAGTGTAAGGCAAATGCCTTGTATAAGTATTAAACTCTGGTCTTCAGTTTATTTTATGGCTTCTAAATCATATATTGCATTCATTGTCCTTTCAGAATTAGTGAAATAATTACATAGCACTAATGCAATGGAATAATTTCAGTGATATTGGGTGGAGGTTGTTAATGTTATTTTGGGTCTTGAAAACAAGTGACAAAGTAGCTAAATAATTATTGCTAACTATTGGGCATACAGCCCAACAAAAATTATCTTTAGAAATGGATAGAATGGTTGTGGGTGAAGGAAAGAGCAACAAATGGTGTGATACAAAGGAAAAAACATTATTAAGTCCTCTTAGAAATATTTAATAAGGACTGCATCAAAGCATAAAGTGGTCTAAAAGATGTGTTGTTGTTGTTCAGCTGCTTGTAAATATATCATAAGTTTTTCACAGCAGGGGCACATAATGCTGATGGTGTGTGGTACTGGGTTTCTGATTTTGTGTCGAAGCATAGAAGCTCTATCTGGCAGCATGCAACAGCCAATTAAAAATCTTGCAGTATAGACTCAGAATCATGTGAGATTAAAAACATGATGAAGTTGTATATAATGAGGTCTCTTGGGTCATGGGCCCTTTTGTTGTCTTCAGTGGAAGCTAGTTTTGGTGTTGTATACTCCCACATCTTTTAAAAAAACAGAATTTTTAAAATGCAAAAGGGGTGCTCAAAGTAGGTTAAGAACAGGTAAGTAGTTAATACATCCTCACCAATAATGAGTGTCATGTCTAGTAAGAGGGGGGGGGGATATTTTAATATCCTATAAAATCACAAAATATACTCACCATACTATCTGAATTAATTGGTTTATGACAGATGTTGTGTGGTAGATTATTTGTGGCCAATCAGAGCAATTGCTGCTTTTATTAATTGAGGATAATTGATAGTATAGAAGTAAAATAAATAAAGTTATAGTGTTAAGTGGTAGGAGACATAGCATATATGGAAAATTATTTTAATATACCCCAGCATAATAGCAAAATTGACATTGTTGTTGCTGGCACAATAATCCATGCATAGGAAGCAAAAATCATGGTTAGTAGTTAAACTATGGTTTAAGGGAGAACATGTGGCTTACTGGTGCATAGAGCTAAAATTGTGGGTGCTTTACTCCTCTCCTGTTCCTACTGTTCTTCATTTACCACTCGTGGTTTGTTTTAGGGAAACAAACCTCAGGCCGGGATTTAAACATAGCACTAAGCCAAATCATGGTTAACTCCTCCCAGTGCAGTAACAGGGGAGGAGTGAAATGCCTGTGATTTTCACTCCATGCACAAGTGAGCTGTGTGTTCACCTTTAAACCACAGTTTAGTTTAAATGTGATTTAAAATAGCATGAAACAAGACCACAGATAACACACCTTTTTCAAAATATTTTTCTTTCATTAGTCCAATAGCATTGCAGTAGTTAAATCCAGAAGTTACTAGGTCATGAATATGGTAACCATGGCTAGACTATCCCTGTCCAGGACTGGCTGTAGTTGGTTGACCAGCCATAGCTTGTAAAGGATACTCCATGTCACAGAATCAACTTGAGTCTCTGGTTATGTCAGAAAATATATTCAGTTTATTAGCCCTCATCCAGCCCATCACTAAACTTAGGAAACTAGTTTAGCACTTCCACAGACTCACCTGATTCAGATGTTAAGGAGAAAGAAGTGGGACCTGCAAATAGATGCTGCAATGAGAAGTGCTCCTGTTCACTGACTCAGTAGTAACCTTCTTCATGATACTCCAGTCCTCTTCCCCCTCAGTTTTCAGTCCCATACCCTAGTCTGTCAGCATTTTGTGACTGTTGAGCAAGACAGGGAGCAGGTCCTCCAGGACTCACAGCCAAGTTGTGCCGTGAATAAATTAAGAGGGAAAATATCATCATTTGCATTAAGTTTTATGTCTAGCTGGAATGTGTCCAGGGATCCTACCTCTTGCCTGCCTTTTTGGATGAGTTAGGATGTGCAGAAACGTAGGCTTTTCTGTGGCTTGAATGTATTCTGCATGGCTGGACTGTACAAAGGTTGCATCCATTGGCCCACCTACGTTGCCTCTGGCCTCAATCATCATTTGCATATGGTCATTGGACTGGAAAAGGTTCTTCACCGCTGCAGCAGGGCTGGACGATAGCAGCTTTTCAACATTGCGGTGTATCACTAGCCAAACATTGCAGCCTGGCGATATACCGCAATGTTGAATAAACAAGTTGCATTGGCCTCAGCCCACGAAGCTCCAGGTGAAACTGCTGCAGCTCTCACTGTGGGAGCTGAGGTGGTTTCACCACAGTGCATTGTGGGGTGGGACAACGCAGCTTGTTTGCACGGGTCAACTGGGGTGCGGGAGGACTCCCCAGCGGAGCCAGCCCCGGTGCTTTCCCTGCCCCGATACATCACCCAGGCCTACCCTGAAGTAAAGATTGCCTACTTAAAGTACAGTATGCATACTATAGAATATCTCAGAGATAAACTACCTAGTGGTGGGTACAGAAATCTGCAAGATCTGCAAAACAGCAAAGTATACTTCAGACAGATTGAACATTTCACTGCTTCATTCTCCCCCTACTACGACTTGCAAGCCTCAAATAATTCTTACCAATTTATTCTAATACAGCTTTCTTGAGGTTTATTGTTTTGTCATTGCAAGCAGGATTGTAAATGGAGTATAGATATAGATATAAATATTCACATGGTCGTTTCACTCATTTTATGGCATAAAATGAGAAAAAATAATCCTAGAGTAACCCTTTGCTAGTCGTTTTGATCAAAACAGCCTTTTTTCCTGTGTTTTAAATCAGTCGTTATCAGCCTACATAGTGGTTCAGTACAGATGTTTCCTACACAAGTGTTGTGCTCACATGCTCTTTTTCTCTTTCTCTCCTTCTCTCTACATGCTAGAAAAGGAAATCAACACCATCTGTTTTTAAACTAACCATGGTTCTTTGAGACATTTGATGTTAGAGAGCTGTGATTTGTTTAAACTATGATAAGTTTATGATAAGTTTAAACTATGATAGGAGGGACGCGGGTGGTGCTGTGGGTAAAACCTCAGCGCCTAGGACTTGCCGATCGTATGGTCGGTGGTTCGAATCCCCGCGGCGGGGTGAGCTCCCGTCGTTCAGTCCCAGCTCCTGCCCACTTAGCAGTTCGAAAGCACTCTTAAGTGCAAGTAGATAAATAGGTACCGCTTTATAGCGGGAAGGTAAACAGCGTTTCCGTGTGCTGCGCTGGTGCTGGCTCGCGAGAGCAGCTTCGTCATGCTGGCCACGTGACCTGGAAGTGTCTCCGGACAGCGCTGGCCCCCGGCCTCTTAAGCGAGATGGGCGCGCAACCCCAGAGTCGGACATGACTGGCCCGTATGGGCAGGAGTACCTTTACCTTTTATGATAAGTGAAAAACAACTAGTATCAATCTGTAGTCCTAGATCGTGGCACTGCTTCTCAAGTTCAGTCATCAGGAAAGTTACTTAGAAGGATAAAGGCTGGTAGTGATAGAGAAATTGTAAAATGTTCCTAAAATAGAATAAAACAGGCAAAACACACAAATCCAACTTCCTTCTGTTGGATTATATTTGCCACACAATGCCAATTAAAATAAAATATTCTAGAGCGCTTTTCAAATGTTTGGACTTTTGTTTGTCTACAATTGTGCTCAAAGGACAGAATATTGCTCAGTTCTCATTTAATATTAGGGACTGCCACCCCTGCTCACTCAGTTTGCCAATGCTGTCTTCCCCTTACCCCTTCCTCCCCCCCTGACCAAATGTCCCCTTTCCACCTCACCCACCCTGTCACCTATCACCCTTTCCCTGCAGCTCACCTCAAGCCCCTCTGCTCTCACCCCAAGACCTATATCATTTCAAAGGCTTGCTAAAACATACATTTAATAGAAGGAGCACTGCACAAGAGGCTTGATAACTGCTGTGTGAAGGGCCTCCCCCTGCCCCGTTAAACCTTGCACTTCACAGTTGGTTCCCGCTCAGTAAACAGCTCAGCTGGGCGAGCCTGCTGTTCTTTGTGCTGCAGTTGGCGTGACCACCTGTTATATAGACAGACTGAAAACAGCTTTGACGTGATTACTTTTCCATGCTGACTCCATAATTATGTAGTGCTTGTCATCATATTATTCCTGCATCAGGCGGGCACCGCTTTCACACCAGCATCAACTGCCATCAGTGATGTGGGCCAGGCAGAAGAATCACATCATTTAGCAGTGCAACAATTTCAGCTATGCATAATAGCAGCCACTTTTCTATGTTCTTTTGTAATGTATAGCTTATATAATACTTAAACTGCACATGATGGCATCATACTCCTGTCTCCAATTGTATATTTTAATCAAGTGAAGTGGAGCACTGTTAGGTGGTACTAAACTCTTCCTCTTATTTGCATCTCTTTTCGCTCAACTAGACTCTAAATTTGGGAGTATAGCTAAGAATAACACTTCTGTATGAAGGAAAAGTAGATAGAAAATGAATTGAACTTAAATAATTTTTCTTCATTAAATAAGGCAGGACTGGAGGAAAGATGTCCTTTTGCTATTGCTTTTTGAGCATGTGTAACATATCTGTTTTTTCAGGATACAGTTTGGATAATATATATGCTGTAAAAGAAAGGCTAGTGATTTGTGTGTATATATTCAATATTCAAAACCACATACTAAGATCGATTCATAATTCTCATTACACCTTGCCATCAACATTGAATGTGGTGTGAATATGAATAACTCAATATCTGCAGCTAAAATGGAATGTAATTTTTGATGTTATGCACTTTGCTTATAAATACAGTAAGCCTACAACTTGCACTTGCTTTACTTAAGTGATTGCAACCTTAGGTGGGTGGAGTACAAACAAACAGAGAGTTAAGAGAACTGTCTGAAGTAATCTCAAAACATAGGCAAACAAATAGCACACAGAACTGATTTTTTTATAGTTAAGCAAAATCTATGGTTTTCGACCCGGTTTGGCCTTTGACTCACAAGCCTTTGGCTCACAATCCTTTGGCTAATTCATGTAACACAAAACCATAGTTTACCATTATATCTAAAGACATTGCTTCTTAGCGACTTATGTGAATTTTTCCACATTCTTCTGGATTTGGGGAGTATGCACATGGAGATGGAGAGTGCTGCAACTGAATTGTGTGATGGCCTTTGAACTTTTGAAGTTGCTATTACAGACATTGCAACAGGATTCCTAAAATCAGTCTCAGAGATAACATGAAGAAAGTATTTATTTAAAAAAAATGGAACAAGTGATTTGAGAAACTGATATTACATCCTTGATTCTAACCCTTTGTTTTGCTCCTTTGCATATAACTATGTAACATCTAAGTATGGAAGGAAATGCCTAATTTTCAGTCATTGAATTTTTTTACTATAAGGAGGAGGAAAGAAATGTGGCCATTATATTTTTCTACATATGAATATTTTTAGCCACAGCTTTTTAAATAAAACACATATTGTTTCTGTCTTATCAGAAATTACATCACCGAATCACTGGCCAAGTATGCTATTAGTATCCCTATTTATGATTTATGATTGCTCAAAAGCTCTTCTGTGCTTAAATTAAAAGTTGTTTCATTCTAACAAAGCCCAATCTCTTTTACTAAAATAGATGTTCCCCCTAAAAGAGAGTAAAGGACACTCTGTTAAGTGATGTTGAAGAGTTTCTTTGAAAGAGCAGCAGAAACTGAATCAAATCAGTATTTTAGCAAGACCTCTTAAGGAATTACATTTTTATAATAACTTTCATGTGATAGTTTATTGTGACCTCTTTACTAATATATTCCTTTTTCCAGTGTTTTTTTCCTGTGATAAATATTTCTATTGGCCTTCTTACAACCCATCTTGTATAAATTACAAGGTGAATGGTGCACTTTATTCAGCTATGAACTTTATTTCTGATGTCAGCAGATGTTAAGCAATACCATGACAAATATGTACATCCAGGAAAGTGACAGAGAATATAATAAACTGAAGCTAGTGGTATTTTACAATGCATTCTTATGCATGTCTACTCATATAAAAGTCCATAGGATTGCAACCTTAGTAACTAACACAATTACTGTAGAAATAAATAATTTCAGCTCTCATACTATCAGTGTGAAAGATGAATGACCAGGAGTTTACAAAACTGCAAATACTATTAAGTAGTTGAAACAGGTTAATTTGTTTGCTATTGCCCATACTTTTCTTTTTGGAGTGGTAGCAAATAGAGCCATAACAGTTTGTTCTCCTTCATGTGGTGAAGTGCTTTTTTTTCCTGGGTGCCTTTTTTCAGTGCTTTTTTTCTGGGGGGGCTCAGCGGGACACATACTCCTAAACATTTTGTGAATCTTTGTACTTTTGTCCATTTA
Organism: Podarcis melisellensis; assembly: GCF_964234715.1. Lineage (NCBI taxonomy): Eukaryota > Metazoa > Chordata > Lepidosauria > Squamata > Lacertidae > Podarcis > Podarcis melisellensis. Next base: position 37,110,374 of record NC_138544.1, read on the forward strand.
CTGTATTTATTTTTCCCTATTTGAACTATAAAATAGTGATTTTCTTGAGTCAAAATGAGAGTAAGGTAAAGGGACCCCTGACCATTAGGTCCAGTCGTGACTGGCTCTGGGGTTGCGACGCTCATCTCGCTTTATTGGCCGAGGGAGCCGGCGTACAGCTTCCGGGTCATGTGGCCAGCATGACTAAGCCGCTTCTGGCGAACCAGAGCAGCGCACGGAAACGCCATTTACAGTGGTGCCCCGCAAGACGAATGCCTCGCAAAACGAAAAACGCGCAAGACGAAAGGGTTTTTCGGTTTTTGCGTCGCTTCGCAAGACGAATTTCCCTATGGGCTTGCTTCGCAAGACGAAGAGTTTCCTTTGGGAAGGTGACCATAGCTCAGTAGTGAAACCAATTTAACTGCCTGAAGCCCAGCAGAGCTCCTTTTATTGCAACTTCCTGGCTGGTTTCTTTGATGTGGGAAAGTGCAATATATGTACAGAGCATGGTCTGAAGGCGCATTATGCAATGGAATTACTGAAACTTTGCAGTTCTAGGTCTGATCAGTGACTGCATAGAAGATCACCTGGAAAACCTAAGTATATTATGATGGATTTCATCATGAAATAAAGGCAGGCTAGAAAAGCAATATATTCATTTTTTTTTCTCAAAGATTTACGTATTTATAGAGAAAGCAATTAAAAGACAAGGAATGAAAGTTCTGCAGTAGTGATGTAGACACGATCAATTACTCAGTCATTTGGTTCCTTTTGATTGGTTCTTAGCCTGTGATCTGCTCATGATCATTTTACTGTTGTCTTAATTTTATGCTGAATATGATTATGGTTTTATACCATGAACTGTGGTTTTATTGGTTATATCCTTCCCTGAAATTAATTGTTAGTGGGCAGGTTAAAAATATTTTAATTACATATATATATATATATATATATATATATATATATATATATATATTTGTTGTTGTTGTTGTTTAGTCGCTTAGTCATGTCTGGCTCTTTGTGACTCCATGGACCAGAGCACACCAGGCACTCCTGTCTTCCACTGTCTCCCACAGTTGGGTCAAACTCATGTTGGTAGCTTCGAGAACACTGTCCAACCATATATATTTCAAAGGACGCTGACTGCAATTGACCCCAGAGTTTTCCCTCTTGCCATGCTATGTGGTGCTGCTTTGAGTGATTAAAAATGCATAATGTAATAAAAGGAGGAATAGTTTATGAAGGAAACTATTCTTGCCCAGTTGCATCAACATGCCATACTCAGTAGGCACTGATACAGAAATGATAAAAATGAGAAATGAATTCCTGCAAAGTATATTTTGAGTCAGATTTTGATTTCACTTTTGTGATTGGGTATTTTAGTCACTAGGAAAGGCATAAGTAATGTAGCAGTGCTCAAAACAAAAGTTAATACTGCACAGGAAGGGAAGCAGTCCAGAGAAGGATTGAAAAAAACAGGGGCTTATGTCTGGCGGACTGATAAGATGGATAGCATCTATTTCTGGAGTTGAACTTCCCAGTGATAAAGAAAAATGCTGTTCAAAGTATCATGGATAAATGACAGCAACGTATTCAACAGGAAAGCCTAGAGATGTGTCACTTCTCCCAGATAAATGTAAAATGGCACTGATGCTGCACAGCCTGTTTATTTCAATAGAGCTTATGCAGAAGCCGCAGTAGCAACACTTCAGTAAATACTAAATTGGGCAGAATATTGTTTCATCAGGTAAAAAGAGGTGAGGGAAAATATGTATATAAAATAAATCCCATTTTAAGTTACACTACTGACATTCTTTTACTGAATTATGCTTCCCAGTATTAAATCTGGTTATATATAATCCATGCACATTGTTAAAGTGATCCAAATAAAAAGCTTGTTGAGAGAGAGAGAAAATGAATGCATCAGGTTTGTTAAGAAGAATATGTTTATTCTATTAATATTGCCAACTAAAGCTGTGGTGTCTTTCTGTTGCTTTTCCCAAAGGCATTGCATTGCAAACTTATGCAAACTTATTTATAGTGTGCCTAGTTGTGTAACTGGTGTTTTTTGTAGCTTTTGGCTAAGATTCCAATACCAAGACTTCCTGCTAATTCAACTACAATATGATATTAACAAAAAGTCAACCTGTCAGGTTTCTGAGACAAATTCGTAAGTTTACTAATGTATTACTGATCTTATGGGGAGAAAGTGTGGTAATGGAAAGAGAATAAAATTCATTGGGAATTTTAACAAGCCAAGGGAGGCTGTGTTATGTCAGGAGTGGGGAACTTTTTTTGAACCTCAAGGGCCACATGCCAATAGAGGGTGAGAGCAGAGACAAAGCATTTCACCTTTGTTCCATTTCACCTTTGTACAGAAGGTTACTTTCTGCACACATTCATACACCCCTCAGTGTCCTTCATACAGGCAACCAACAGCCATCATCAGATACATTCCAGTCAGGCAAAACACTTATGAAATAGGGCTAGTGAGTGGTGTGGACTGAGGAGAGAGAGGACAGCTGATGAGGGTTGTGCTTCATAGTCCAAAAAGAAATTAAGGGAGAATTAGCAGCACTATAGGGTTCCACAAGAACCCCAGATCTACTACCTTTAATTTAAGGGAGATAACAGTGAGTCCCTTATTTTATTACCAAGCAAGTCTGGGACCATTCTTGTCCCTAGGATCCCTGGAATACACATACAAGATTAAGCTGCCCCCTTTCTCCAACCTATTAAGTCCTTCCTGAAAGCTCTGTAGTTTCTTCCAACTAGCATTTCTTCACCTCAGATTGGCTCCTCCCTCCAGGTAAGTTAAGCAAGGTCTTTAATTTTCTGCTTCTGCCTCTTCAGGGAGACGTGCCACTCTGCCCTTCCAGTCCGATCCTGCCTCAGCTGGGGTAGGTGGGGTCTGATTGGAGCTCTATAAACAGCCATTACTGTTTTTTTCAGAGCAGGGGGGAAACTTGTTTTTTCTCCTTTTTCTTTTCCTCACCCTGTCAATGAGTTACTGCCTTCTTCCCCTTAGTCTTCCTCATCACTGGAGGACGATTTGCAAACAATGACAAGCAGGGTAGACCAGTACCCGGAAATGCTTTATTGTGGGACATATGCACTTGGTGTGGCTGATGGTGTCTTGCCAAGGAACATGGTGATGGGCAGCAGGCACTTTTGTCTCCTCAACAGGTCAGGGCATGCTTGGGCAGCCTCCTGATCTGTGGGTGTAGCTTCAACACGGGTGCTGATGTTTTTCAAATAGAAGCATTGTTTGAAGCAGGTCTGCCAAGTGGAGCTGGCTCAGAACTCCTTTGCAGGTTACTTGAAGTGTGCATACAGCATGAGAACCTTCTTGTACAAGGTGCTGCCATTGATGAGGATACACCAATGGTTCATGCTTTCTAGCCATAGATTCAGTGCCTCATCCCACATGTGACTGGGGATCTTGGCAGCTGTAGGGGTACTGGGACTTGCTGCCCCTGAAGCCTGGAGTTTCTTCTCCCTTATATTAATGGCACATATGTTGGACTCATTCCTGCCAAACTTGCATGCCACAGCACATGCTCATGCAGTCCTGTAAACAGTCCATCACTTCCAATTTCTCCTCAAGCTTGGGCACCAACCGCTGCCTCTTGGGTTTGCCATCACTCGAGGAAGATGATGGCGCTGTGTGTTTAGGTGCCATCTCAAAAAACAGCTAAAAAACCCCTCCAAACTCCACCACAATCACCCCCTCCCGACCTCCTTCCTCAAACTCCAACTCTGCACAAATCTCAGTGCAAGGGCTCTTGGGATTGCAATTACAACGGCCTATGGGATTGCTAGGTACTGTTTTCATGCCTTTTCTAACTGATTCACACCTCTTCTGGGGCTGTTTTAGCAATTTTAAAATTCACTTCCAGATTCGGCGCAATGTGCGTATACACGGTCATGTGCATATTGAACACGCATAAATAGGGGGCTGCCTGTAAACATCATCATCACAATAACACACACACACACATGCACACACGTGGCATATTTAAAAGGCCATAGGTTGTTTAACTTGATTCTTACAGTTTCAATATTTATACCCTGATGGAATGGAAAGGACTTTAAAAATTCTTTTGAAAATAAGAACTGAAAAAAGTTCAGGCAACAGAATAGTGTTTGATTAGAAAACGGGATGCTCTGATTATTTCCCCCATATCTCCTAATGAGCAGCTTGTTCTAACAAAGGTTGTAAGTGAATTGCTTTTTGAGCCTCTGCCTCTAATTCGCCTCTCTAAGGATCTGCCCCCTTTTGGAGAGCTAAATCTTCTTAAAGTGCCAGTCATGTCACCAGATGAGATCTCAAAATACCCATTTCCTGGATCATTAATACTATCTTGTACACAAGTGATTGTATAGAAAGAAAAGTGTGCATATACTGTAGTGAGATGAACTGCAACAGCCCTTGGCTATTCCTACTAAGTGAACAGGATTCTTGCTATTTTTCAAGTACAGCCCTATACTTAGAGCCAATCATTGCAGGGCCAGCTACATGCAATTAGCATGGGACTTTTGAATAACTGACCTATGCCTTTCAACTGTACACTTCTACTTATAGAAGTGGATTAAGATAACACATCATTGTGGCTGTCTTTCCTTGCTTGTGGAATATTTTTACTGGTGCAGCTTGCCAAATCATAATTTCCCTAACTGCCTACAGCAAGAGGTTTTGTTTTTGTATCAGAGAACAATATTTAAAGACCATTTCAACCGTGGGAAACAAGTACTGAAGCTCTGTATCCCAGCTGTAGAAAGTATATCACTAAGATAGTGAACTTTTAAGAGAAAACTTCAAGACTATATGAACACAGTGAAGAAGTGTAAAATTCGACAAAGATATGTACCTTTACGACAATGAAGATTTTGAAGGGGTAAGTTGTGAACATATTGTATGTGAGCGGGTTGGGCAGACATGTAAAATTTCTGATTATTTTTGAACCATAAGGGGAAATATGCCATCACCCCACTTTTTGAGGGAATGGGGAAATGGGTATTTGTGAAAAACTGAAATACAGGCAATATTCACTTTTTGTTTCTAACCTAAACTTAGTTTATAATCTTTCGTATATTTATAAAATTTAAAAGTAGATATGCTTTCTAACCTCCAACAGTAATTGCAAATATACCCACTTTATTTATTTTATTTTGAATGTTTTTAAACTGCCTTTCAAGACTACATCATTCTGTTCTATTAGATGAAAGTGCAATCTACTATACCCTTAGGTATCTAAGTATGCAGTAGCTTTTCCCAGTTGTGAAAACAAGGACAAATAAAATAAATAAAAACAATGTCATAATAAACAAGAGAAAGAGTTTCTTATCCATGCTTTGAGCTCCAACATTATTATGTAGAAGCATAACTCGTATTTTCAGGAACAAATAAATGCCCTAGTAAATTTGGCTGTGCTGTTGAGCTTATCAGTAGTACAGTATCATTATACATATCAAATATAGTAATAGTGGACAAAATTAGCTATCCTGGAATCTTATATATTAATATGAGATCCCTTTGCAACATGGTAAATAATATAGCTTGATAATATATCTTAATTTTATTTCTTGAATCAGAATTAATGTTACAGCTTCTGATTCCTTTCTTTCAGTTTGAGCTTCACATGCTAGTTTGTTCCTTGAATAAAAATAGATCCATACAAACAGTCATCAGTTGTTGTTTTTTACTACAGTAGATGGAGGAGTTTGAGACAACTGAGTGTTGTACAAATGCTGCAGCACAGTTGTTGACAGGAGTGATACCCTGTCAGATTATAATACCTGCACTTGGAGTTTTGTACTGGTTGCTGATTTGTTACCAGGACAAGTTCAAGGTCTTACTATTGGTGTATAAAACTTTTAATTGCTTGGAACCTGTTTACTTGCGGGATCACAAGTGTGTCCACTCTACCACTTTAGTCTGCAGAACTAGCATTGTTACACATGCCACATTGTACAAGTGTATTGTACAGTGTATAACCACATTGTACAGCTATAAGAAATCGGTATTTTAGTGTGGTACCACCCACACTTTGGAATTCCCTGTCTATTGACATCAGGCAAGTTGCTTTGCTTGTACTCTTTTCCGCACCTCCTTAAAATATCCAGAAACGTTGGTGTTGATGTGTTTTAATTTTTTTACTGTTAATATTAGTGAACTTTATATGTTTTAGATAGTTTTAAACTTTTTATTTTAACATATATTGTCAATCAAGCATCATATATATTTTTTGTTAAATAAATAAAATAAAGACAAGACTTTGTCCCCATGCTTCAGGAGAAATATGCTTTGGAGTCTCTCAAAGTGCAGTTCTGCACCAAATACCTGAAACATGTATTCTGTGTTCTGTGATTTGCAACATTTGAAAGTGGTTTCCTTGCATTATGTTTTGAAGTACATTACTTCTCTAGTATAGAATCATAGAATTGTAGAGTTTGAAGGGAACTCGAGGATCATCTAGTCTAACTCTCTGCAATGCAGGAATCTCAACTAAAGCATCCATGACAGATGGCCATCCAACCTCTGCTTAAAAATCTTCAAGGAAGGAGAGTCCACTACATTCTCAGGAAGACCTTTCCACTGTCAAAGAGCTCTTACCGTCAGAAAGTTCTTCCTGATGTTTAATTGGAATCTCCTTTCTTAGAATTTGAAGCAATATATCATTATATTATATTAAAAGAAGGATTCCAATAACCTTGAAAAAAGTAGTTAACTTATTGCTTGCCTATGTAATGTGTGTAATATGAAGGTGGGATATAAATATTTAAACAGTAACATCCACATGTAATATTTGCTTTGCTTTTTCAATATAAGAGTTTTGCAGTAGAATGAATTGGCTTTAATAACATTATTTTAAACACAACTTCTTATATGTAAAAATACTGTATTCATCATCCAGATTTTTCAATTTCCTCCCAAATTTCAATTCCCTCCCCTTTTTATGCCCCCCCCATTTTGGACCCCCCCTCCCCTGCCTAGGCTTACAGATTTTTTGTTTGGTGTTGGGATATAAAGTTGAATGTGTTTAAGAACCCATGAGGTCCCAATTGAAGAAAATATTTTCATATCCTTATCCCACACAAGCAATCATTTCTGAGTCACTGCACAACAAAGTACAGCCGGAAGTGTGACAGAAAAATTAGGGGTTTTCACTTAGATTCAAAACGTGCTGTTAATTACAATTACAGGAAAAGATTAATTCTGAATCTCAGGAGTATAGACTAGAAACAGTGATATAAATTCAACCTACTCCTTGCAAATACAGTACAACAATAAAAACAGCAGTTTATTATTAAAATAATCCGGTATGTTTTTAGGGGGGGGGAATTGCTGTAGCATTGTGGTCATTAGTAGCTTTGTGATCATTAGGTGATTTGGGGCAAGGGGCAAGCAGGCCTTGGACTAGTTCCTTGATGTCGTGATGGGCTGGATAAGGGCAAATAAACTGAACTTGAATCCCAGCAAGACAGATCTCTGTGGGTAATGGTTCCCATGTCTGAGAAATAGAAGTTGTCTGCCATGGATGAACATAGATGGCTGCCTCATACTGTGTACTGTATGAGAGCCAACAAACTGAAGCTCAATCCAGATAAGGCTGAGGTACTGTTGGCCAGTTCCCTAGACTACCTGGCTGCCTGCAGAGAGGTTGCCTGCTCTTGATGGGGTTTAACTCCTTCTGAAGGACCAGATAGGCAGCTGTGGGCTACGTCTGGATCCTTTTGTTGTCACTTGAGGCCTAAGTGAGCTCAGTGGCAAGGAGTGCCTTTCATCAGCTTTGGCTAGTGGCCCAGCTGTGCCCCTATCTGAACTGGAGTAGCCTAACTACTGTTGGCAATGCTCAGGATACCTCTAGCTTAAATTATTTCAATATGTTAGACATGGTGCTGCCTCTGAAAATGGTTCGGAAACTTCAGCTGGTGCAGAATTTGGTGGCCAGGTTGCTTACTGAGGCAAGACAGTTTGAGCATATTGCACCATCCTGACCAACTACACTGGCTGACAATTAGTTTCAGTGCCCAATTCAAAGTGCTGGTTTCAACCTATAATCCTTAAATGGCTCAGGACCGCAATACCTGAAGGACTGCCTTTTTATGCCTTGAGATCACAGATGAAATGTGGAAGAAGAAGAAGAAGAAGAAGAAGAAGAAGAAGAAGAAGAAGAAGAAGAAGAAGAAGAAGAAGAAGAAATTAGAGAAGCAATGGCTCTATCAAGATATGAAACAAATATGAAAATATCTTGACCGCTCACTACAGTACTTCAAATAGTGTGAATGCCTAACTTATTAGTGGAAATATTTCCTTTTCCTTTGATTCTATGATTCTGAAGGTGATAGTCCCTTTCTAAAACTAACAGGACCAGTGGTCAGGGATGATGGGAGTTGTAGTCCCAAAACATCTGGAGGGCCAAGTTGGGGGTGCCTGGGATAGAGGCACACATACTGTATATATATTAAAGAGGTAAGACACCATCCTAATTAGAAAACAGATAATTCATTGTTGAAATACTTACTCTTGACGAAACAAAAAACATGTTTGCAGTATCTATAAATTGTCGCCTTTCACCTCCTCTTTTTAATTGTATTGCTGTTTTGTTGTTGTTATGGTTATCCTGAACGCCTACTGTGCTGGTAATGTGGTAGCTGAAGTGAGAGAAATACTTTATCGTTTGTTATATATTTCTGTGGTAAGCTCATTTATATGCCACTCTTAATTTAGAAGATTCCAGAGCAGTTATTAATCCAGAAACTATAATTAGTATCATGTCTTCAAGTATGTTCTTTGTGATTCAGTCCTAATTAAGCATTTCTAAGTTCAATTTATTTCAGTGGTAGAGTGAAGTATATTCAGTGGGACTTAGAATTGCTTAACCTTAATGAGCTCATACTTTCATGCTAGTAAATACAGGACAGGTTCAATTTAATTTGGTTTTTTTCTTTTACAACATGTTTAGGCTACATTGCAATGTTCCTCTCCCCCCTCCCAAATTAAATGCATTACCAGTCCTTCACTGGCAGCTACTAGGGCAGGTTACAACAATTTAATTTTTAAATGGTTAAACAGATTGCAATTACTGGAATAGGAAAGGCCCTGGAAACATGGATCTCATGTAGCAAAAGCCAGTTCAAAACGGTGGGCTTTCAACATTAGCTGAAAGCTGTTTGGTGAAGAAGCCAGACACACCTCTGTGCAGGAGGAATTCCACAACTTAGCGGCTCCTGCAGAGAATGCCCTTTCTCAGGACACCCCTGCCCCAACCTTCTGAGGGCAGAGGAAATACCAAGAGGACCACATCTGCTGATCTTAGCACCTGGGAGGGTCTGTAGAGAAAGAGAGAAGGTCTTTCAGATATTTGAGGCCTAAATCATTTATGGCTCTAAACACCACCATGTTTTGCACCTTGAACTGCACGAGAAATGAACTGGCACCCAGTGCAGCTATTTTAGAATAGGGGTTATCTGATTTCTAAAGGCAGTCCCAGCTAGTAAGGTGGCTGCTTCATTTTGGACCAGTCATCATCAAGGCCATTCCCACTTATAGCACACAGCAATAATCCAATCTGGAACTTTCCAGAGAATGGAATACCATGGCCAAGTCACCTCACCAAGAGGCTATAGCTGACCAACCAGCCATAGCTGGAAATAGGCAGTCCTGGCCAACAAGGGCTACCTGGGCCTCAAGTCACAATGTTGGCTCCAGGAGTACTCCTAGGTTACAAACCTGTTCCTTCCAGTAAACAGCAACCCTGTCTAAAACAAGCTGTTTTCCCACCTGGACTTGGGAACTTGGAACCCATAGCACCTATGCCTTTTCAGGATTCAACTTCAATTTGTTGACCCACATGCAGCCCATGACTGTTTACAACAACTTTAGTATGAGAGTTATGAACTTATTTGTGCAAGGATGCCTGATGCTTCTGGATGCTGGTGTTTTCCTGCCTGTGTCACCATGGTTTACATTGCTGGCAGGTTGTGTGTAGCGTGGCAAGACGTGATAGTGATGTCTCTCTGTCAGCATGATTTCAGCCATTAGTTTTATAATGTACAGCAAAAACAAACAAAATATTTTGTTTAGTCATAGGAGCAAAAAAAGTGCTTGTATTCAGCATTACTGATCTTTACAAATTAATCCAGTTGACCTACATTTTTGTACAATTTAAAATTGTTCCTTCAGGCTAATAAATGAGCTGTCTCATCTGAAATGTAGCTTTTATTGTACAATTCACCTATTACCTGAGGCAGAAATCTTCAAATGTTGGTGCTTCAGAGTTTAGAATGACTTTCTGTTGTTCATCTTGGTGTATACCCAAGGCTAAAACTTTTAATTCCCTGCTCCAGGATGTATTTCTGTGAGTATACATGCATAGCATTCAAAGGTAAAATTGTACCAGTAGTGGATTCATGAACTAGCATACACTGCCCATTCCTGAACATGCTTATTCAAAAGTAAGGTCCAACGTGTTAACTGATCTTACTTTGGATGATAACATTGTTCACTGAACACTGGATAAGGGGATCGAGCACAATGAGAGGCTCAACTCCTGACTTTCTTGTGTATTGCCAAACCCTTCTACAGAGTTTGCATACTAATATGAACCATGAAAAAGGTAGAATATAGTTTATTTAGAGAAGATTTATAGTCTCTGAGGTGGCAGGCAGAACATTATACAGAACAGGTGAGCTGTTTGCTCCATCTTGGTACCTACTCCATATAACAGTGGAACCTCGATTGTCAAATGTAATCTTTTCTGGAAGACCAGTCGACTTCCGAAACGTTCAACAACCAAGGCTCAATGGGTGGTCGGGAAAGTATGTGGTGAAAATTGAGAAATGCACCTTGGAAGCCATTCAACTTCCCAGGCGCATTTGAAAATGGAAGCAATTACTTCAAGGTTTTCGGTGTTCGGCTTCCGAAACGTTCGAATTCCAAGAAACTAAAAAACAGAGGCTCCACTGTATTGCTATGTTTTTTACCTGCAGAAGCTGACATTCTTTGCCAAGAGAGCCTGACCTCTGATGATTGTCAGCTTGTGCCAGCTGAGACCAGTAGGGGCGGGCAAAGCTCCCCTCCCTTGGGGGAGCATTGAGGGGGTAGGACAAGGACAAGGATCACCATGTTCACATCTTTATGTTTTCTTGGACTTATATTATGGGCCTGGGAGGAGTGAGGAGTCAGCTGAAGGGAATAGGGCATAATGAGATGGCCCTGTCATTTTTTTCTTCATAGTACCAAAGCTATGGTAATGTCTCTGAGAAGAGATCATGGATTTAATTTTAAGAGATGAGGCTATGTTCCTATGCACAACTGTTTGGCAGTAATCCTTATTAAACTCAGTTGAATTTATTTCAGGATAAACAAACATAGGATTGTATTGCATGTGTAGGTTTATTGTTGCATTCAGATATTTTAAGCCATTTTTAAGGTAAATGTACTAAAATAAATTAAAATCTATTTAAATTTTAAAATATGTGATATATATTTAAAGACTTAATTCCCCCCTTCTTTTCTGCCCTACGTCAGTAGCTAGTGTACTAGTGGGTAAGAATGCATAATGAAAAGATGAAAGGAATTGCTTTTCCATGAAAAGGCATTATGTACTTCCCCTCCGGGACTTTTGAGATTTTTCATAGAATTCTTGAATCATCCCCAATACAAATCTGGTGAAATCTTGGAAAGACCTTGGAGAAATACAAGTCAGAAATCTTGGAAAGACCTGGCTAATACCAAGTGCTTCCTTGCCTGCGCTCTATCTTCCCTTTAGCCAGTCTCTCTCTAATTCACAGGTCTAATTAAAACCTCACAAGTATTTTGTCTAGGATTGTAAAAAGTTACTTCTGAATGGATGGTATGGATAATATCTTTTACTCACTGTCCAGATGTCAAACTCCAGGACATCATTATTAGAAATAGTTACTATAGCATTAGTGAAATAATATTGTAACTCTTATTTAAGGGCATCCCTAGTCAGTTGTATCTATGTGAAGCCCCAGGAAACATGGGGCTAGTTGAACTGCAAAAGATCTGATAATGACTTCAGAATCATAATCATAATATTATTTTATATCCCACCCATCTGGCTGGGTTTCCCCAGCAACTCTGGGTGGCTTACAACATATAAAACACAACAAAACGTCAAACATTAAAATACCAAGATATCCTATATAAGCAACAAACGAAGAAGAAGAAGAAGAAGAAGAAGAAGAAGAAGAAGAAGAAGACGTTTACAGTTATACCCAAATTAAAATAACTGCCAACCCCAACTAATCATTTACCCAACACCAACCCAACAAAAATGAAACAGAGTAACCAAAATTAGAATGATTAATTAATTCATTTAATTAAAATGAATTAAAAGATGGCGGACCAAAGCACATTGCTGTAAGTATAATAGGGTATAATATACCATAAGTATAATAGGGTTGATTTTGGAGAACTTTAAAAGCACCCTTTGTATATTCTTGAGATCACCCAATTTACTCTTTATTTTAAAAACATAGACTACCGTCTCACACATCAATGCCTAAGTTGGTACGTTTATGCTATTCAATGAACCATTGTTATGCAAGTGCTAAAAGCATTCTCCACTCATCCATTCACCTAGGCTAGTTTATATGTTAAAAGATGAGCATATGGACTAATATTTGTCTCTGGTCTTAACATTTGGGCTGGTTTTGTTTTGAGACACGTCCAAAACGTTGGCTGTAACCCAGATGCATTTTGAAAGCCTAACATGTATAAGGTACTTTGTCTTCGTGGGCCCTTAATTTCACTGCTGCATTGACTTTTTGAAAAATGCTCTTCCATTCTTAACCCAAGGAGGTTTATATCAGCATCTGGCATGTAGAAAAGAAGACATTGCCAACTGTCTCCATGTTATCTTAGAACCAGTTACCTTAGCAGGAAAAACTCAGCAAACATCCATTGTGTTTACATTCCTGCTGAAAAATATTGCACATTTGATGAATGCTGATGATCCGTTTTAGATTGTGTTAGCGCTGTTAAGTTCTAGTAGTATGGGGAGATGATGCAGAGGTGCCTGGTATGTAGACTAAATACTGGGAAATATATAAAGCTTTTTAATTCCTAAATTCAGTAGTTAGATTGCGAGCCCTTCAAATTTAGATGATTTCCCACAAGACTCCCAAATTCTGTATTCAGGGGGGAAAGGGCACATAGAAACTGTAAATAGGGATTGTGACATATTAGATTTGTTTAAAGAAACCTTCAACAGATAAAATGTTATAATCAGCTGTTTCTAGAGAGGGAGAGAACTGAGGTTACCTAGGGGTAATGACTAGTGTAATTACTGGGACATTGGAACCTGCAATTATAGAATCTTCTTACTGAGAAATGAATAAAAGCCCTGAGAGGTTTCACTTCCCATGATGAATTGTTTGTATACTGTTGTTTGCAACCAAGTACGTTTTGGATATGAATCCCTGCATTTTAATTCTTAAATGGCAGTGTGTCATTAGTTAGCTTTGGAATTATTTGCCATTCAATGTATAGACTAGGAAGTGTATAGTTTGATGATATTACAATTTTCTTTTATATTGCTTATAAGAATTTAAACTTTGAATATTTCCCATTTTTTAATTTATATTTTCAATGCAAATTGTTATCTGTAGGTAGAATCAATGCTATTGCACCAAGCCTCCCCCCTTCTTTTAATGAGTGGACAGCAGGTGGTGGGATAACTTGCTCCAGGGTTTGAAGGAGAAGGGGGCAGATGCTTTAAAGAGTTTTTTTTTTCAACCCTCCCTCCTGTTTGTGCCTTCAGAGGCTGAAATGTGGTGAGGGAGGGGACTGTCTTCCCATGATCATTTCTTAATGTCAACAACCTCTTAGCCAGGCTTCCTCAACCTCGGCCTTCCAGGTGTTTTTGAGACTACAATTCCCATCATCCCTGACCACTGATCCTGCTAGCTAGAGATCATGGGAGTTGTAGGCCAAAAACATCTGGAGGGCCGAGGTTGAGGAAGCCTGCTCTTAGTTATAGAACATTGGCAGGATTTTTGCCTCATTGCCAATTACATTTGGCTTCCTTAGTTTGTTATTAAGGATTATTTCTGATGCTTTAGTGGGATAAATTCTATGGATGTGGGTTGCCTAATTCGGAGTGGGGGGCTGTTCTGGTTTGCTTTTTCTAATTTAGGTCATTTTGTGGGGAGCAGACCTTTTGAGGCTGTGTGTTGCTCCAGGAAGCATTTGCTGCTCATGTTTGTAGGCTTAAATAAATGCATATAAATAATATAGAATCAAATTAATTGTATATAGCTTTACTCACAGGAATCTTTGACATTTGTAACTGATAATGCTGAATCTACATGGAGGAACATATTGCATTAGTGACAATTAATTGTTTCTTTTTAATTCTTTTGATGATTACTTCAATTGAGTTTCCTTGGAAATAAATTTTGTATCTAGTTCAATTTGTTTGATCAGTCAGATTGTTCATCATTATGATATATTGTTTTGTTATGAGATTGCTCATAGTGGCTTACAACCATTAAAACAGCAATGCAAATGTACTGGACGAGTGAGAATTTTCTAAATTAAACAAGCAGTGGTAGGCTTAATTGTTAATGGTCAGAGACCATTAGGGGACAAGTTTGTTCTCCACACCAATATTTACCAATACAGCCTGTTTACCTTTCACATGCACAGCCTCTACCCATATAAAGCAACCCGGACTCCGTTATCATCACCTGAGGCCCTTCTTTGTGTGCCTCCTCCACAAGAGGTCCAGAGGGGGGCAACACGAGAAGGGGCCTTTTCTGCAGCAGCTCCCCATTTGTGGAATGCTTTGCCCAGGAAAGTTTATCTGGTGCCTTCAGTATACATCTTTAGGCACCAGCCAATAATGTTTCTCTTCAACCAGGTCTTTGGCTGATTAATATTCTGCAGCCTTTTCAGTGCGATTGTAGAAGGGGGGCGGGGCAGGCGGTTATTGCTTTTTTTGTTTTAACTATTTATTTTGTGCTTTTATCTTGTGAATATCCCTGAGATCTTCAGGTGAAGTGTGGTATATAAATTTAATATATTTATAATAATAATGTACATGCATGGCTGCAATTTATTTGAAAGGGGAAAATATGGGGAGTAGGGAAAATATGGTAACAGACACATAGCTATCACCCCCAATAGTGAAAAATTCAGAAGCAGAGTTGAAGAAGGGGAGTAGGGGTGAAGGTTATGCAGAGCATTTCCTTTTTCCTTTGCTCACAGCTTCTAGCAGGTGCTTGGAGGTGGGCAGGGACAGCTCCAAAGAGTGGACTGGTTAGGAATTTTCATAAGCATGAAGATAGCAAAGGGTCTGCTGGTCCACCACTAACACCATTCTCACTATTCATAGAATGCCCAAGGAAGTCAGGGGAAGAAAGGCAAAATTACATGTTTCACATCTTCAAGGTTAAGGGGTTTCCCTGAAAATGACTTGTTCATCATCTTAAGAAACCTGGAGACTATAGTGGAAAAAGGTGTTAGAAGTGTTCATTTTTGCCTTATAAGGGCCTGAAACCCATTGTTGGTTCAGGGTATCATGAGTCAAAAAGCCTGATCCCCATACCTTGTTCAGGTCAATGCTCCATGTTCTATCCATTACAGTGGCCACGGTGTTGGATGGGGAATATGTAATAGGGGATTCTTCCTCTCTCTTCCTCACATGATAGCACAATATTAAATACATTTTTATCCTTCAACATAAGCCCTGCAGTACGTGATAACACACAAGTTACTATTATCAACACAATACTGTACTCTATTGGGGGGGATCCAAATCTTAATCTGGCAAAAATAATTGGTGTTTGTCTATGCAGTATGATTCTAACTCATTAAAAACTCAGGAATGAACTGTATGTGACATAGCCTAGACATTGAGTGAAAGAAATACATTTTATGACAGATATTACAAAAATAAAATAGAGCACAATAGCAGCTATTTCTGCTTTCAAGAGACCTTGCCGTTTTCCAGCTGTTTACCCTTGAGAAGTAAAGTGGTAATTTGACATAGACTAGCAACACAGTGTGATGTGAGCATCTGCGTAAAAGGCTGTGCATATGGAGCATGCCCAGTGATGTGAAAAGCTTCTAGCCCCACCCCCACCACACACCGAGCTCTGAAGAGATGAAATGAACTTTGCACTTGCAAATGTTACATTTTGCAGAGGATTTGTAAAGATTCTTTTATAAGCACTGTATTCTAAACAGTTAAAAAAATAGGCAACAAAGGCAGTTAACAAATAACAGCAGCAAAGGCAGGGTTTTTTTGTATGTACTGAGGATTGCATCAGTGTAGCATCTCTTACATTATATTTGGTCTGGAAATTCCCCCCACTGAATTAATTAAACATCTTTGCTTTTTGGTGCCATGGGAAAATTAAAAATTTACTTACACTAGAACAGAGACATTGAGGACTTGCAAAACTGAGGAAAGAGCTTGCAGCAGAGCATGGATAGGAAAAGAACAGTGATTCTGCGGTGTTCAGTGTGCACATGTTTTATGAGAATCAGTGCTGGGCTCTGCAGCTGCGGACAATAACTAAGCTGTCTGGCTAATGAAGGCCACCTGGATCAGGCTTCTGAAAAGAGCCAAAGGAGGACGGCTGAAGAATTCTGATATCTGTGTAAGCTCTAAATTTCAATTCGCTGGCATATTTTGCATTGCAGGTGGGATGGGGGAAGGCTTTCATTCTGTTTGAATTAGCAGTTTCCATTCTTTTGCTTGCAACAAGGAGGAAAATCTGAGATGTAAGTTGTTTACATAGTTATTCTAGCATTGTGACCAGGGGTTGGACATGTGCTTGACTCCAGACATGTTCTGTCAGCTGCAATTTGATTTGTGGTCATTTCTTTGTTTTTGCTGAAGGGCTGAGATTTATGCCGTGTTATTTTTTCTGATGGGGAAAGATAGTGTCAGGTGAGGAGGTGCTCTGCAGTTAAGATAAAATTAATAGTTTAAAGCAGACACTGAGGTGCTTCTCAGGTGTAAGGATTTCTCTTAGCAACTTCGTATTTTTTATCTGAATGCTGCTTTTAGTGAGACTCAAATGGCCTTATTTGTGGCTTGCTTATCTAAAGCTATCCTTGAAACAGCTGCACGTCCTTCAGCTCTGCACTGCACCATTACGGTTACTTCACGGAAACTAGCTCTGCATAGCAAAAGGCATATGCAGATTAGAATGAAGGAGAAACAGCAAGTATAGAGCTGGAGAAAGAATGCTGGTTTTCAGAATAGCCTCAGGGTTAAAACAATTTACATAGTAATTCTTTTTCTCATTGATGCTATTGGGAATCACAGGTTTTTAGAATTTGTTAAATGAGGATTTATATCAAAGTGCTGCAAATAAGAATTCTGAACTAGTATATATTTTTAAAGAACACAACACGGTTTTCTTCATTTGTAATATATTCCTTTTGTCCAGGGTTCGGCGGACTCCTACACTAGCCGTCCATCTGATTCAGATGTATCTCTTGAGGAAGACAGAGAGGCAGTGCGGAGAGAGGCAGAGCGACAGGCCCAGACGCAGCTGGAAAAGGCAAAGGTAAGATGCTGTTTCACTCTCTAGATTAATGGAAATGTTGTTTCTAGTAGAACCTGTTGTCTTACTAAATCATCATTGACATATTTTCCTATGCACAATACAACCCTCATTTGCCCCTAGTATGTTCTGACTACTATAGTCAGTTTTACAGAAAAAACGAAGCACTTGGATTTTGCATATGAAAAGCAAACTAGTGAAAAGTTGCTTTTCAGTAATTATATAGAGATATTCCAGAATCTTATATAGAACATGGAATCCCAGATTCTCTCCCTGCGTATGAATACTACTATTTTTCTTTGGTGATTTTGAATTGTGAGTATATGGGGCCAAAGGTGTGTGTGATAATATTGTTGGTAAAAGGATGTTGTTTAAAAGAAACTCTTGCATCACTCTTTTTATGCTGCTGCTGCTCCTTTGACTTCACTTGTTGCCTTCCATATATGTCTTAGTACAATAATTTTAATGTAATTTTAATTAACTATATCTTTAGTTTCTTTAGAATGTAGTCTTTCACATCTATATTCTCTATTCTCTTTACCTCACACTGTTCTTTTAAAAAATGTTTCTAATATTCCATATACTTGTTCATCCTATTTTTTCTCATTGTCTGATTATATGTGTATATATTTATTTTAAAATGTATCTCCCACCTAATTCAGAAATTGTATTGCCGCTTGCAACTAAGTTCAACAAAATCCACCCTGTGTTTAAAAACATCTTCCAAATAAACAATTTAAAAGGTCATGTTAAAGCATCATCAAGGTCTTCAGCATTAAAGCCTCTTCTTTAGGGAAAGGCTTTGCAATGTTATTCTGAGGATTTTAAGTTGTGTGGTTTCACTCTTAGTATATTGATAAATGTGCATTGATTCCAGGAACAAGCATTTGCATAATTTTAAAGATTTGGTCCAATCTTTGGAAAGGTTGCCTGATCCATTTTTCATAACTAAGGTATGCTAGATCAGTGGTAGCTTTTTGAGGATGTTACACATTTCTTGGGGGGGGGATGCTTATGCTATGACATTCTTAAATAATGGGCTGTTCATAGTCATAGCCAACTGCTTGAAGGCTTCAAGCCCTTTGCAATAAGACAAATTTGTGGTACTGGCCTTTGAGGTGCACTTTTTTAGATGGTCCATTTAAGAGCCTTTGAGCTCTGTCTTTTTAGGTTTCCTGCTGAATCTGATGTGCTCTCCCAGCTGCCCTGAAGGAATACTGTTGTGTTCTCTCCCAGCTGCCCTGCTTTAATTCTGAACTATGGAGACAGAAAGCTGCTAAAGGGTTGCAAAATTTAGATCAGTAACTTTTGTTAGTGATGGCCACCCTGAGAAGTAACTAATGGGTCTGGGTTGTCAGAGTTTGATAGCTGTGAATATGTGTGACAGTTTCTTCCTACTCTTACAGACTGCATTTTTATGATACAAATCAACTGCTCTAGGAAAGAGTATGCATTTTACTATCAGTGAAATTAAACTTTCAAAGAAAAGAGATAATAAGAATTTACAGAGAAATAGGAATAGCATTAGTGCACTCACTAATGCTAAGCTGATGCATCTCTTACTGATGAGTAAATCTATGTGAGTGTTGCTATGGGAATTTGGCTTAGCAATGCTGACTTGAATGCATGGACAGCCCTTATGTAATATTCATGACCTCTAGCAAAGCTGCCGTAGGAGTTCACAGAGAAACTGCCAGCAGACCTTGACTTTTAAAAACTGTATTTCCATGCATCAAAACAGTGTTCTCACTTCGGTAGGCTCAGGAATAATCTCCAGGTCTGACATTGTCTCTGGCTGTGAGACAACTTGTAAACAGTGGACGTGGGAGGGCACTGGCAGTGTTAAGCTGTGCTTCAGTACTGCAAAGATGTTAATGTTTGACATCATTTTTTGCATTAATAAGAATGATAACTGAACACTAAATGACAAACAAGACAGGAAAATGTATATTGTCCAATACTCATATTTAACAATTCCTTGCCATTTTAAGATATTTAAAAGCAGTTATTTATTTTTAATATTGTGGATGAAAATAGTGATCCTGATTAATGTGATGACACTTCTTTTTGTCATAAAAATGTAGAAAATGTTGGTATACATGAATAATGCACAATACGTTGATGGAAACCTAAGAGCACATAAAAAAGCTTGTGAATACATAATCAATGGTGTCCATTTTACTTTCTAACTTTAAGGGCAAACCTCCCCCAAATGATAAGCAGTGGTGTACATAAATACATGTAAATAGGAAACTGTTCTTGTTTTGGAAAGTGTTCTTGGCTCTTAAAGTTTGCTTTGCTTTTCTTATTTCAAGGTTAGTTAACAAGTTTCCCTGAATTGTAAAATCTTTTCGACTCCTATGCAACTGTGGAAATGCTGCCAACATGTGGTTATCTTAAAAAGAGTTTTTAAGTAAACCATTCCCTTTTTAATGCTAAAAATTCACAAATTTATTCCCATATAGCCAGTGCTTTTTTTTCTAGAAAAAGAGGTGCTGGAACTCAGTATGAACACTTCCCTTGTTCTCTTTGAGTGGCAATGGTGCCCATCTGAGAGATGCCAGAACTGAGTTCCGCCAGGTTCTGGCTGGAAAAAAAAGCCCTGTGTGTAGCTAATACAGGCATAGGCAAACTCGGCCCTCCAACTGTTTTGGTACTACAACTCCCATCATCCCTGACCATTTGGTCCTGTTAGCTAGGGATGATGGGAGTTGTAATCTCAAAACATCTGGAGGGCCGAGTTTGCCTATGCCTGAGCTAATAAATGCATACTTAGATTAAGCTAGGACAGGCCAAATCTACAAAAGAAGGGTAGTGCTGCCCAATAATAAAAGGTTGGGAAACTTTTCTCTCTTCTATACTCTTTAAACCTACCAAAACATTTGAAGGACAACCACCATAAAAGGTGGAGAAGACGAAGACTTAACACATCTTGTCCTGATCTAAACTAATATGTAATGCATAAATCCAAGAGTAAAGTATGTAAACATAATGATTTACATCTAGAGATTGTGATGCTTATAAGCATACAGGATCTTGGGCTGCATGGGGCTGGCCTGCCTTTTCAAAGAATTCTTTGCAGCCTGATCATGTGGACCGTCCCTGGAATGCACAGACCCGACTGCTGTTTGAGCCTGGGAGATACCCTGTTTCATGAGAAAAGGTGGAAATTAGGCTACTTGGTTTTTTTATGGGCCAAACAAGCCAGTGCTTGCCCATCTCTAGTAGCAAGTTGCACCTGTGAAAAACCCTTCTTTTATCAAACAGATGCTTTCCTCTGCATCTGGAATATGGTAAATAAATAAAAATGTGGTTTCCAAAAGAGCTTAGAATCCTGGATCCAGTATTATCCAGTATTGGACAACCTAAGAGCCCATAAGACCTTGACTAAGTGTTGACTAGGGTTCAGATAGAGTTGTATTTTTTTTTTTTAATATAATTTTTATTAGGTTTATAATATACAAAATTCAAATTCCAAATACATGTTTCCATAAATCTAATGGACTCCCCCCATCTTCCGGACACTGCATTCTCTGTAAAACCAAAACCTCAGCAATTTGTTGACTTATTTTAAACATAATAATATATCTTCCATTTTATCGTGATATCTGGTCTCTAAACATTTCAATCCAAATCCATTAATTTTTAGTTTCAACACAATAAAATTATTTCATTACACCACTTCTGTCTTGTTGTGCCTTATTTACCAATTCAAAGATTTACCGATACTGAAGCTATAATTTCCTAGAGAGAAGCATTTTTTAACATTCATACAACTTATAATGCTTTTTCAAATAGTCCTTAAATTTTTCCCAAACTTCCTCCGTTTCTTCTTCTCCCGAGTCTCGAATTCTGCCAGTCATTTCAGCCAATTCCATATAATCCATCAGCTGCGTCTGCCATTCTTCCAATGTGGGTAGATTTTGTGTCTTCCAGTGCTTTGCCATCAAGATCCTTGCTGCTGTAGTAGCGTACATAAAGAAAGTTCTATCTTTCTTAGCCACCCTCTGGTCTACCATGCCCAGGAGGAAGGCCTCCGGTTTCTTGGGTAAGGTGAGTCTAAGCACCTTTTTTAGTTCATTATGTATCATCTCCCAGAAGGCCTTCACCTTCGGGCAGGTCCACCAGAGGTGTAGAAATGTCCCTTCCTCCTCTTTACATTTCCAACATTTATTGTCAGACAGGTGATATATCTTTGCAAGCTTGACTGGGGTCATGTACCACCGGTATGTCATTTTCATAATATTTTCCTTCAAGGCACTACATGCCGTGAATTTCATTCCGGTGTTCCATAACCTTTCCCAGTCTTCAAACATAATGTTGTGCCCCAAGTCCTGCGCCCACTTTATCATGGAGGATTTAACAATCTCATCCTGTGTATTCCATTTAAGCAGCAAGTTGTACATTCTCGAAATTAACTTAGATTTTGGCTCAAGCAACTCTGTCTCTAGTTTCGATTTTTCCTCCTGGAAACCCACTTTTTTGTCCGCTTTAAAAACTTCCTGGATTTGAGCATAATGCAACCAATCTCGCACCTTGTTTTTTAACTTTTCCATACTCTGCAACCTCCATTTATCTCCAATTTTTTCAATTATTTCCCAATATTTAGGCCAATGGGCCTCCATGTTGAGTCTTTTACGTGCTTTGGCCTCCATCGGTGAGAGCCACCTCGGAGTTTTACTCTCCAATAAGTCTTTATATATTGACCAGACCATAAAAATTGCCCTTCTGACAATATGGTTTTTGAACGATTTATGAACTTTAACCTTGTCGTACCACAAATATGCATGCCACCCAAAAGCATTATCAAATCCCTCCAGGTCGAGGACATCGGTGTTCTCCAACAAAATCCAATCCTTCAACCAGCAGAGGGCTGCAGATTCATAATATAACTTCAAGTCCGGCAGGGCAAACCCCCCTCTTTCTTTCGCATCTGTTAGTATTTTAAACTTTATTCGGGGCTTTTTGCCCTGCCAGACAAATTTAGATATATCCCTCTGCCATTTTCCAAAACATTCCACCTTATCCACGATCTGGAGGGCCTGAAACAAAAATAGCATTTTCGGCAAAACATCCATCTTTATAGCAGCTATTCTGCCCAACAAGGAAAGTTTCAGTCTTGACCATGTTTCCAGGGTTCAGATAGAGTTGTAACCTGGGGTGTGGTGAGGTGAACAGGATCCAGATAATAGGGAAGTGTCAAGTATTACAGGATGTGGGAAGCCGTCCAGTGAGAGCTCCCAAGCAGCTTATGCATTGCTTTGATAATAATCTGAAACCAACTGAGGACCTAAACAACAAAGCAGGATTGTCCCTTAGCTGAAAATGGGAGTTGGCAGAGCCCTAGTTTGAAGCCAACAATGTTGCTGGATACTTCTCAGGTTTATTCCCTTTGTTTTTTGCAAGGAACATTTGTGATACTGAAGATCTTTGGTTGATGGCTGTAGTAGTGAGTTTGTAGAGTTCCTCATTTGGAGTGTGCAAATCTCCAGTTACAGGTGCAGACTCAGGCCCCAAACTTCAGAATTCACTCCCCTCCCCCCCCCTGCTGTTCAAGTGGGCCTAATTGGGCTACTAATTTGTAGAGGCTCCTTCTGCTTTGAAGTCATTGTCCAAGGTATCTAGGTTTAAGTTGTCTATCAAATCTATTATCCCTCATATAGCACATTTCTAACCCTCAAAATGTGTCCTGAAAGAATGTGGGAAAGTGGCTTATATCAGTTCAAACCACTGGTCCTTCTAATTCTGTATTATATTTCCTCTACCAGGTGTCCTCTGGAAGTAGTGTTATCCAATGTAACACTAAGTTAAAAATTACTTAATAGTATACTTGTTTCACTGGTGCAATGTTTTGTACCAGCAGAACGTTGTTGCACAATAATATTTAAGCAGTTTGCTTGTAAGTTTGTTGTACAAAAGATTTCTGTACAATCTGTTGTACAGCAAGCTTACACTAGTGCAACTGTTGCATTGGATTTCTCTTTTGTGCACCATTTAAACTCACCTGTCTGTTTGCACAACAGCCTTTGCACTAGCGAACAGAGAACATTGGATAGAGTCCCAGATGTTTGGAACTACAGCATGGTCAGACAGCATGCTCAGTTATGATGAAACATGTTGTCAAAAATACCACATTTTTCAGTGTATAAGATGCCCCTATGTATGACAACCCCCATTTTTTTGAACCCCAATTTAAGAAATCAATATTTCTTGTGTTGCTGAGCTTTATGGGGGGAGCTTTTTTTGCAGAGATTGCCCTTGAGTTGTTTGGGAGGTCGCCGCCACCCCCACCCCCCAACAATCGCTCACTACAGCCACTGCCAATCACCCCCATGCCTTTTCCCCCTCTAAATTCACTATCCGTGTATAGGACGACCCCCACTTTTTGCCTAATTTTTTTTAGCAAAAAAACATTGTCTTATACACAGAAAAATATGGTATCTGGAGGGCATGAGGTTGGAGAAGTCTGCTTTATACTTTCAGTGACTTTCCAAGGATTCAGTCTTTCCGAGGTGCATTTGGAGATAGGGTCATTGTGGTTAATATGTAATGCAATGGCTTTAAAATTAGCATATTACAATTAGCTGTGGAAGAAACCAAACCTTTTGGAGAACGTCTTATGTTGTCAAATAATTACTTGCAGTGATACTTAGAACAGCAAATTAGGCAAGCAATGATGCAAAGTATTTTAATACCTCCACTATTGTGAATTGCCAGAGAGAGATCGAGAGATCAGGTGACTTCATTTTTGAAACTTAAATATGAACATAATTGGACCTCTTGCCACCTGCCTACCAAAACTATACACACTATACTTGTGAGAGATTATAAGTTAACAGTCATATTTCTAAACTCAAGTGTTAGTCATTCACCAATCTGCCACTGTGAGGCCTTTACAGAATAGCAGTGATTAGTCTTACCTGTTGTTATTGTGTTTAATCATTAGTGTTTCCAGTCTCTGTAGGAAAATAGACCCCCTCCCCAAAGTGCTATAATACATTAAAGACTAGCTGATTCATTGTTGATTTATCCTTAGAATGTGGGGGGGGGAGTGGAAAAGTAGTTCACTGTAAAACTGAATAGACAAAACAGTTAATATCAAAATAGATTTTCTTAACAATGAAGAAGTCATGCTGCCTTTACCATTGGACATGGAAGAGAATCCCGAACTAGCTGCTTTACTGGAAAGGGACAATTCTTCGTCTTCTTGCAACCTTCTCCCACTCACTGATTCTTTCCCCCTCCTAAATATTTTGCCCTAACCCACTTCCCTTTTGAAGCCCCACTTATCAGCTGGGTAAGCAGTAGCATAACAGCTTCAGGGACAGGAGTGAAGGAGATTCTTTTCTCCCTTCCTGACTAAACAACAACAGCAACAAAGCTCCAGTGCCTGGTGTGCTGAGAAGCCCCCCAAAGCCCTTTAGAAGTGCAAGTTTTCCCAAGGGTTACCGGCATATTTCATCTTACTGGTTCACTACGGTTTAAAATGTGTTGTTAGTTTTCAAAGGTACTTTGTGCTCTTTCAGTGAATCTACAGCATATTTTAAGGACCATGGGTTATGTAAAAAAAGTAAGTGTCAAGCATACTGCATAATTTTGAAGGATAAGTTTTCACTGTCATATGTTGAGATGGACTGAGCAGACACATTAGATTATGGTGTTCATCTAGTAGATGTGGATCTTGCTCATTTTCATGACCAATAAGATAAAATATACTGTGGCACATTAGAGAATAATTGCAATGTTACATATTCAGAGGCCCAAAATTTTCCCATCTATTTTTGATGTGGTTAAAATTAGAGAGATAAAAATTAAGAGGACAAAATATGAATTAGTGGACACAGCCACATATTCTGTATTTTCTGTTAGTGAGAAATTTGAATACTTTGTGCATTTTCTAAATATATTTTAAATGTTCAGAAGTAAAGGAATAAGGATGGTTCTCCGTCAATTCAGGTATTTTTTAGGGTCGTTAATTCCAGTAGAATGAATTTAACCAGATGCTTAACTCTCATCAAAATTATTGTGCCTTACCTAGTCTGAATCGTGACCTATAAAGTTAATGACTTTGAAATTTAATTACATAATCTTTCTTATTACTTTTACTATATTAATACCATTTGTAAAATGTAAAATATCAGAAGTAGATAACTTTTACTCTTTTACTCAGTTTAATAATTTAACTTGAATGTACCTTAGAGAATCACTGTTCCAAAAATACTTTCTACTGCTTCAATATTTAATAACCTTAAAATATCTTCTCTTAGATTTTGTCGAGTTCATATGCTCAGTTGGGAATTTCAAGGCGGTCTGGCCCTTTAACTATTTGAAATTATATAATTTTTACTCAGTAGTGTTTCTTACTGGTTGGAGCATTAGGAGAGCCTGATAAGCGTAGAAATTGGCTGAGTATACTGTTCACCCCTACTAAGGCCATCTGTTCAAAAGAACACTCTAGTTGGTCTGTTCATTAAATATTTACCTACACAATCATATGGGAGTTTTATTTTGGGACAGAGTTAGGCATGACTAGATATCTCAAAAAACAAGTTGCTTCATCCCACTCCACATATCTGACTGGGCTTGGTTTAGGTTATACATATACAGAGTGTGCAAACCCTGTGGGTGGTTTCATGTTTTGATAGGAAATTTCAGGATGAAGCTGTCTCTTACTCCAAAACACTTACCATATTTCTTGTTATTCACAAGAGGGAGTGCAGAAAGCAAAAATATAAACAATAAAGGTTTGGGGAAATTGTTGTTAGCTTCATTAATTGTATTTTTCCTCACCCAAAAGTTTGAAGAATGATGGCAAGATGTAAGGAGAAATTTAAGCTGTCGTATAAAAGAAAATGAGTTTGTTGGTTTAACTTGGGTTCCACGAAAGTTTAGTCATGACTTTGAGACCCATTACTTCCATGTCATTTTCTCTGGAAAGGTGAAACAAAGCTTAAACCAAAATCCACAAACAACCCTGGTTTTCTCAAAAGGGAATTTGGAAAAAAGTGAGGACCTGATTAAGGCATATAAAATTATGCATGTGTTGGAGAAAGTGGGTAGAGAGACGTTTTTCTTCTTGTCATAGTACATGGGACCAGAGTCATCCAAATAGGCTGGATTTTGGAAGACTGATGGCAAAAAGAAGTGCTTTTGCTACAGGATATAGTGATGCAACAGGATATAGTGATGGTCACCAACTTGGTTGGCATTAAAAAGAGGGTAGACAAATTCATGGAGGACTATCCATGGCTAGTAGTCATGATGGCTGTGTGCTACCTCCAGTGTCAGAGGCATACCAGTGTCTCTGAATTGCTGGGGAACACGTGGGGAGACTACTGCTGTGCTCATGTCCTGCTTATGGGCTTTCCATTAGTGTCTGGTCACTGTGCAAACAGGATGCTGGACTGGATGGGCCTTTGATCTGATCCAGAAGGGCTCTTCTGACATTTCAATAACTTTCATGAAGCAGAATTCTCCTTATTTCATGCTTACAAGTAACACTGGTTTAAAAGGAAAAACAACAACCCTGAAAGCAAATAATGCTAGCAATTTATATTGAAACTACTTTAATTAACTAGCCTTATTAGCAATGCTAGTGCAGTGTTCCAACAAGACCTTCCCATTTAATTCTAAAACGATTATATGTGCTGTCCTTATCTTAAATACTGCTTGCAGTTTGAAAAGAATGCTGCATGTGCATAAGAATTCATAAGCCTCATAACAATGTGACATTTAAACTCTTACTTTTATATTCATGCTACTCTAACATGTTTATACAGTACTTATTTAACAAATTATACAGTACAGACATTTTAACAAGCACCATGATAACAAGTGGAGAGATTACAAAGGATGAATTCGTTCTAAAAATGTGTGCTGGCATATGTGAAAACATAGCTTTTAGAAATGTAATTATTTCTCTTTCTTTATAATGATAATTGGTATGCTCAACATTTTTCATGTTACATGATAACAGTGATGCTGAAGAGTTTCAGTTAAACGCTGAGGTCAGTAAAATACTTGTACAGTAAAATACTTGTTCAAGGAAATATATATTCTGTATGTATAATTCATTTGTCTACAACACTAACAATAGTATGAATGAACAATGATACCTGCATATTATTATTTTGAGAGGTATTTTATAATACTTGGGAGAAGGAAGATTGCTCTCACCAGTAAAATACATTTTGGCACACTTAGAGTGAACATGTGGGAAAGGCCCTTTTTTGCGACTCAAATGCCTGGTTCATACAGTCATATGTACAAGCAATTTGTCTGCACATGAAGCCCCTTTGCTCATCCCTTTGCAGAAGCCGTGCTCAAACCAGTAAGCCTCTAGTTAACTATAGTTTGTCCAAACCACATTGGCTGACCACTTGCTAGGGTATTAAGCTGACTTCAAACCATGGCTTAAGATTCTGGTCAATTTTGATCCATGTGGCCATAGTTTCCCAGTTTGGATAAAAGAAAAAACATGGTTAATTAGAGATGCATTGGTTTAATCATGGCTTGTGGGAAAGGAAAGGAGTGAAGGGGCTCACTAAACAAACAGTAGACTGTACATAATACCTTATTATGTAGTATGTTGTGTTGCATTGTCTTGCAGGCAAAGAGAAAGACAGATAAAGTGACTGCAGAAACTAAGTGCATTTGTATTCCAAGAGAGTCTGTTGTCTAGAAAAAAAGATTTACCAGTAGTTCAGATATTTGATTTGATAGTGTTGAGTGTAAAGTCTCTGCATAAGCAACAGATTTCAGTCTGTTTCCAGCAAAATAGAATAATAATATAGTTTGAAGAGCCTCTGTTAGTGCAGTCCTGACCTATGTTTGTTTCTTTTCCTAAGGATTTCAGGAGCTTCCATTACTTTAAGCATGTGTGTATCATTCTGCCTGAAAGATGTGAAGGCACGTTGGGAGAATAAACCATCCTTTGTTTGTTCATTAGCACACCTTAAAATGTTGCTGTTCCAAGTGTTTGGGTTACTTGTGAAGTCAGGTTGGTCCTGAATGCACCACAGTTCCACAGTGTCCCTTGTTTGTTTGTTTTTTACATTTGGAACTGATAGCTATAAAGATCTCAAACTTCTTTTTATAAAACTCATTAATTCATCATGGCTCATCAGCAGTTTTATTAAAGCACAACCACTTAGAATAACCTAATTCAAACAATTTCAATGTTTCAATGATACCATAGGCAAGCTGAAGAGAACCCCCAATGCTAATTTACTTTCACAAGAATTCAATAAATATGAATTTCAAAACATTTGGCAGTGAGCTCACAGAACATGTTTCTTAACTATTGAATAAAATGTTAAATATCTGATTTAACATTTGATGAATATGAATACATGCAAAGGGGCATAGGAAGTTGCCTTATAACAAGTCAGGTCATTGACTAGCTCAGTGACTAGCAGCAGCTCTCCAGGGTTTCATGCAGGAGTCTCTCTCAGCCCCACCTGGAGACTGAACCTGGAATCTTCTACATGCAAAGCAGATGCCCTGCTACTGAGCTACAACACCCATCCCTAGTAGGGCTCCTGAATAGTCTCTTACATGTTCAGTTTTAACATAGATACTGTAGTTCTGCTAACACAATTCTGTTTGACTTACGCATTGTATAAATCAGATAGAATTGTATAAGGAGAGGCAAATTTAGCAATGAAGATTGCTAAGGAAGGATTAAAAATCAGGTGTGGTGGCACCACCTGACTTCCTAGACAGTTACTGGGTCCCCACTTTCCAGCAGAGCCCACCGGGTTGACACCGTGGGCCTCCATATCAGGCAGCTAGGTCTGCAAACCTCTTTTTTAATTCCCCCCAGTGCCCCAGAATAATATTACATCGGGCTCTCCTGCTGCTGCTACCTAATAAGCCCATGAGAGGTAGTATTTTGTTCCTCAACCTTGAAACGAGCTCTTACAAATAAAACCTTCAGTAATATAATACTTTATGTAACTCTAAGGTAAACACAATTCAGAATACTCTGTGCACTTCTGGGCACACTGTCTCAAAAAGTACATCATAGAGCTGGAAGGAGGAAAGGAAATGATAATAAAAATTGATTAATAGATATTAGCCACAATAGTTAAATGACTGCTCCACATTCAAAGGCAACTTCTTAAACACCAATTGTTGAGTGTCAGGCAGTGGGGGCCAGCTGTTGCTGTCGTACAGTTTTTGTAAGAAAGCACAGAAGTATCTGGCTGGCCAGTAAAGGCCAGGATGCTGGAGTGATCTAGCAGGGCTCTTCCATGTTCTTATCTCTCAACAGGAATGCTCTTAGACTATTTGAAGTAGTTTTAGTTTATTTTTAGTTTCTGAATCTAGTATCAACATGGAACTCTGTGGGCTGTTTGAATCGGTCAGAAAAATAAACCTCTGGTTTCCATAAATGCATTGTTCTCATGGACAATAATGTATTAAGTTCCTGAGTTTTGATAACTGGCTACAGATAATACTGTATGCAGTTCTGTAAGTATGAAACGTAGGAGAACTGATAAATCTTTTGCAATTGGGTGCTGGTGGATTAGAACTTTTGGAGCTAAATTAGCATCTTAGCAATTTATAGTCCAATTAAAGTCCAGTTCTATCCATGTTTATTCATAATTAAATTCCATTAGATTAATGGTGTGCATATTTACTCTGAACATAAGTCCTACACAGTTCCAAAGGAGTTACTCCCATGTATGTACTCAGGATGGGATATTTAATCCCAAGTAACTGTGTTTTGGTTTGCAGCCTTAATTCAGCATTGGTGGTGACTTAGTGGGCAAAATTATAATTAACCAAGTGCTTTAAAGTTCACCCATTAATTATACCTTAATGCCTAAATAATATTGTGCCAAATTGCATTGGTAAATGTACTTCTGAAATTACCTCAGTATGGGCTGCTATACTCCCTGCAAAGAATATAAACCTGCACACAATAGTTTCTACATTTTCTGCTTTAGTTTCTAAATATGATTCCCCTTTCCCCCTGATTGACTAACATTCATAACTCTAAATCCTTGGCAATGCAGTCCCATATGTGTTGACTCAGAAGTGGGACTCACTGCAGTCTCTTCACATATTAATCTCATGAAGGGGGTCCACATGTAGAACAGGGCAGTGGGGCCACATGGCTGGGCCTTTGCCCGAGGTCATGTGGCTCATGCATACATTGAGCATGGTATCTGAAAAGGGGAAACCTATCCATAGAGGCCTCTGCATGTGTAAGCTTCCACAGGAACTGGGACCCTTGTCATGCGGGTTTCCATCTCCCATGGAAGTCTACATAATCTATGCATGTAAACCTCCCCTTCTCAATATCAATGAATGGAACTGGGGCAGGTGGGTTACAGCAAAAAAGGTCTCATGACCACAGGAACAGGGTCAGCGGTGCAGTCCTGCTTTACCTTTCTACACATGGATTCCCTTTCTGTGATTAACACATGAAGGGGACTTACCTTTATTTTCCTGTCCTTCCAAAGAAGCCCAGAGTGGCAAACAACGAGTGATAAACCAGGGCAATTCTTTCAACAGCAGGGTAACATGTTGGTAATACCCTGCTCCAGTGAACAGTTGAGCTATTCCCCCTTTTTACTGGTGCTTGTCAATCTAAATAATCTTTCCATATTGCTGCATTGCAAATTTAAGCATGGGACCTGGGTGTAGAAGGAATAAAAGAGCAGGCAATGTTAGGCCAAAACAGAAATCAGTTAGCCATAATTACTGGTAGTCATAGGAGAATGCCATCAGTGTTGGCAGCTGCTTTGATTTCGCAATTTTATATCTTATCTTTAATCCTTTAATCTTTTGTTGGGCAGCATGCAAATAATGGCATCAAATACCGGTAAGTTGGAGCCAGGTTGGGGGGGACTTTTATTTCTGGCCTGAGACGACCCTGGAAAGGACTAATCTTTGTGGCTTTGGGGTTTCCTCTAACATTACCCAAGCCTAGGCTCTGGAGCAAATTAAATGTCTTGCAGATACCCCCGTCTCTGTCTACATGTGTGGCTTTGCAATCAAAGAGATCTGGTTGCCCCATTTTAAAAAGCTGGAAAAACTGAAGGAATAATGATCAAACCTACCAGGGGGCCTGGGGCACCTTCAGGGCTTCAAATCCTCCACTCAGCTGTAATTTCACAGGGTGTAACCTTGGGGGGGCCATCACTGCCTGTCAGGTAGAAGGGGTGTGTGGGGAGAAGAACCACATGCACCACCTTGAGCTTCCTGTAGAACAGACGTGGGATTTACATGCAAGCAGAAGGAATGGAAAAAAAAACCTTTTCCAGAGCAGGGATAAAAACCTCTTCCATAAATGGCACTCTTCCCTTGTCCACCCCCCCCCCACACGTACGTGCTTGGATTTAGCCATCCAGGTGTTTCATGTACTTGATAGTATTTACTTGTGAGTAGAAGGCAGGCACCAGAGCAGTCCCCACCCCCTCACCGAAGATATCTCAGCCTCCATCCCTTACCCCACAATAAATAAGGCAAACGTCCCACTTTGCATAGGCTGCTCCATAACAAAATCCCTCGTGCATGTAAGGTGCCTCAAAGCCAACTCTACTTGAGAGCAAGCGGAGTGGGAGAAGTAATCTGGGACATGATTGGAAGGCAGAAAGCAGCAGCAGGAGCAGCACCCCATACCAATTGTTAAGTCACCCAAGGGTGCCAAAGTACCCAGGTTGAAATCCTCTGCCCTAGGGCAATGCCCAATAGTCTCTAGGAGTAGACAATCTTCACCTGTCCACTCCACTCCACAATTCGGGGAAGGATTAGAGCTGTAAATCCAGACTGCATTTAAGTTTAGTGGTGTTTACTAGCTTGTGTGTGTGCTTGAGATTTAAGCTTACAGAATGTTTGCATAGTACTCTGATACTGTTACCACATAAATATATCGGTTTTTCTTAAAATAGGGACTTTGAAACTCTTTCAATAAAACACAAAGCATTTTGAAGGCATGCTCAATTGCCATGATCATCAGACACACTGCTTCTGCCATCTACCTTTCAATCATTAATCAGTTGTTCATACGTGTGCAAAACATCTAGTTGTGTACTGCTGTGCAAAAATGCTGGTTTCTGAAAACCTCTTCTTAGGATCTAAGATAGGAAGCTTGACTTTTTTACATGTTGAGTCACTTTTCCAGCTTTATTCATATACATTATAAGTAGAGCTGTGGAAACAACACATCTACAGTGGCGCCTATATTTAGGTTAACACCCTTTTTCGAAAGGCTCTCTGGAGACTGTTTCTTTTGAAAAACTCTACTTTCTTTTTTCCTGTTCTTTTTTATATCTGCTCTTTGATATGAAACACTGAAAGTCCCAAGCTGCTATTGCACAAATACCAAGGGAACTATCAGATAATTTCTAGAAGCATGCAGCATTTTTAGAGAGCTGATTATACATATCACAATATTTTCCTTGCTGTGTTAGATAGGGCAGTCTCACCTTGAATATGAGTGAATGACGCACATAGTAAGAGGGAATAAAATTGGCCATATTAACAGAATTGTTGTGAAGAAGTGTGAGTTAAGAAAATTAGCTTATTATTATTCTGGAACTTTAGAAATGAGACTTCTCAAACTAAACATAATTTTTAAAGCACAACTAATGCAAAACAGCTAACTCTTGGGACTTCCCTTTGGTAGCATTAGTATAGTGTTTTTTATCTGACTAAATCTCTATTGAACCTCCCAAGGCTGACTACAAGTTGAGGGGGCCCTGAGCAAAGTGTCCTTTAGTGGTTTCCAATTGGTAAGTGCTAGCACACTACCCTGGCACTGTTGGTGGGCAGCAGTAATTCTCCCAAGCAGCATCATGTGACTGCGGGACTGCCACTTTAATTTTCTACAATGCCATAGAATGATGCTGTGATGGGTCATTGTGAGAACTGAAAATTGCTGCTAGACCCAGCTGCCCAGTGTTTAGAGCACTCTGGCAGAGTTTAAAAGGGGCAGGCAGGTATTAGTGGTGGGCCCTGCCAGGTTGTTGAGCTGATAACACTGACCCTGAGCAGGGGATTGAACTAAATGGCTTACAAAGCCATCTCACATTTTTTATTCCACTATTCTATAATAGATATCTTTTGATTGTCTTTGAAAATCTGTCCCCCCTTAAATTCATATAGACCCAGAATATATCTCATTCTTTGTGCTTTCACCTGATCATAACTTTCTCTTAAGCTGTTTCCCTTTCTTCTGTGAGATGTCAGCTTAACTAAGATTGCCATCTGCTGAAATTTACACCCATTTCATAAGCTATACTGAAGGTACAGTTGCCAATGGAGATATATTGTGTGGATGCCAAACCACAGTTAGTCATTGGTATGAAATTTTGCCCAGGTTGTTCAGTTCAAACCATGCCAGAATTCCTTCTGAATGAATCTGCCTAAACTTTGTGGATGTACTTTATACAAGCTGCAAAAATTGCATCCAACTTGTGAATCAAGCTTTAGTTCTCTGATGTTCAGATCACGGGTGGGAACCTCAGGCCCAGGAGCCAGATGTGGTCCTGAAGTCCTCTTTTACTGACCCTCAGAACTGTCCCCAAGCCATGCACCCTCTCCCTTGGCAACACTCCTCACTTGCAGCCCAAGTGTTTTTTGCCTGTCTGGAATGTGTGCTCGAACATTGATAGTGTCTCTTGCTTGTCTGGATAATGGAGAGGTGTGTGTGTGTGTGTGTGTGTGTGTGTGTGTGTGTGTGTGTGTATTGGAACTAGCCGACTGTACAAAGATAAAATTTATTGTTCCTCTGCCTACTTTTGCTTCTGAACCTGTTCTCACTGAACTGTGATGCTTGTGTTCAAATGTTCTAGTTTAGATAACATGTTAAGTGTGTTAGTACCAGCATATAAAGCCCTAAATGGCTTTGGACTCAAGTACTCACACTAGCCTCTTTCCATTTTTAAAAAATAAATAAATACCAGTTTTAGTAAAATATCAGTTTAGACCTATGGCAAAAGTCCTTTGTCCCCTGGCAGACTGTTGTGGAGAGAGAGGGTTGTTAAAGAAGTGGCAAAAAGGTGGTAATCTGCACATTTTTTACTTTTGCTCATCATTTGCATGTAGCCCTCAATGGATTACCTCAGGCGACTGTGGTCCTTAACAGGAAAAAAATGTTCTCTACTCCTAATGTAAAATAATATATTTCTACCATGAAGGCCACAAACATGAATAGTTTTATAATCGTATTAGTTATATCTTCTAAGCATGTTCTAAGCATCTTCTAACCTGTTGTCAGTTGCTAACTTAACTTCACTGCAGAATCTGCTTGTTTGCAAAATAGAGGGGAGAATCACATTTACTATACTATAATGTTCACTGAATTGAAATCCCATCTAATTCATATATTGTATCTTTATACATATGTATTCATACTAGGCGACTTGGGGTAACTTTGAGGTTTGCAGGAGTGCAAAACATCTTTAGTAAAATAAAGTAAAAATGACAAGGCAACCCCAAATTGAGGTGTAACCCCCCCCCAAAAAAACAGTCCAGTGAGCATGCCCAGTAAGCTTGGAATCCTCACTGGCTGGTGGTGTAAGGGGAAGAAAACTATGGGAAGTAGTTGGAATCCTGAACAACTCCACATTGCAACCTTTTGTTTTAGAGCCCCATCACTGATTCCCCACATCCTGTTGCAGAGAAGCCATTTCTCCCAACGATATGTATGATGTTTTCAATAGGCAATCACCACATAAAGATGCTGTCACTTAATGGGCAAGGGTGGATATAAATGAACGGACTTTCAAATTTGGTGGAAACAGACTCCTTGCATTTGTTCTTCTTTATAAGCTTCATAATTAGGTTACAAAAGAGACTTGTGTGGTAGCACAGATGAGATACCAAAGCTGCTTTACTTTCTACTGTCTAGGTAACTGTTAACTATACTTGCTGGGAGAGTTGTCAGTGGGCAAGTCTGGGAAACTTGTCAACAGGCAATGAGTCTTCTCCCTGACCTTGTGAAGTGCCTCTGGAATAATCAAATTTGTTACAGGTCTCCCACTTCTAAGTTATTTGGAAAACTGCCATCTATCCTCAGCATAATATCATCACTTTGATTGCCTCTTATGAAATACTCCCCAGACTTTTCAGTGTTTTCATTGAAGACAAGCACATTTTAATGCCGGGGGAAATATCAACTCTCTCTCATTTTGCTCTACAGACAAAACCTGTTGCATTTGCAGTCCGGACAAATGTTAGCTACAGTGCAGCCCACGAGGATGATGTACCAGTCCCAGGCATGGCCATCTCATTTGAAGCGAAAGATTTTCTTCATGTTAAAGAAGTAAGACAGCTTATATTTCAGTTATAGCTGTGATTGCAGTAATATAAAGTATGCTGCTTTATTTACGCTGGATGGAATCCAGCAAGATTTTACATATGATAGAGACTGTGTGCCACTCTTCCTTTCTCATTTTCGTTTAAAAGTAATGCTTATACATCATGAACAAACATTTGGGTTCCCAGATTGCAGCCACTTTGCCTCATCTCTGTTCCTGCTGCTGCCATACAGCTATGAGCTAAGCCATGGTTTGGCATAGCATTATGTCCAAACCTGGATTGGTGGTTTATTTCACTCCAGACAAACCATGAACTGTAGCCAAGGGTTTTGTTTTGTTTTTTGCTACAGTTCGTTGTTTGTCTGGAGATAAAACATAAGCCTAGGATTTGGACATAATGCTAACCAACTCCATAGTAGCAGCAGGAAGAGAGGAGGAGCAGAGTAGACATGATATGATATGATATTCTCTTCAGAAAACCACACATTTGCTCATTCGCACTAAGCCATGGTTTGTACAAACTGGGTCAGTTTAAATGCTGCAATGCCTTTGCCCTTAGTAATCAGAAGATTCAGTGAATTGCTTTTGTCTCGTTTTTTCTTTTTCAGACAGTAAGCTAAAGTGCTACATAAATGTTTCTGTGACACTTATAGTAGACTTCTAAGTCAATATACCTTTGGTGTCCATGCAGTTTACCGCGATAGCAGCAAATAAGAGATAATGTCTGCATAAAGTGATTGAAATGGCTAACTTGTAGATAGTAATACATCTGGATACTCTTTTAGACTAGCCAGATTTTTACTCAGGAAAGTAATAGCCATTTAAAGCAGATATGTAATATTCTATTAAAGAGTCTTTTGTGGTTTGAAGAAAATAAAAATGTTAGCAAAAGAAAGAGTATTTGGAAAGAGTATTTGTATTTGGCTGTGTAATGATGAACAAGAAGTATAACAAATTGGCATTTTTCCTTAACCTAGTCTGATAGCAAATAAGGAGTAACTCCTTCCTTCCTTTTTAAATGCAAATTGTGTCTTGTATGCACACCAGTCTTTTCTGAACCATGAATAAATCACAAATGGTTGTATCCCTTCTGAAGGGCAATTGTCTGCAGTTATAATGCTGTTGTTGAAATACTGCCACTCCTTCCCCTCTCTTCATATATTTTCCTCTTTTTTCTTTTCATTTCTTTGATTTTTTCCCTCCTCTTTACTGTTGTTATTGCTTTTTGTGCATTATAAAGTGAGAATGAAACATTACAAAAAATGTAGTATTCTTTCTTAATCCTACTCAGATATGATGCATTGAAAATAATGGACATTACTAATTTCAGTCCATTAATTATACATTAATTAATTAATTATACAACCCTATTACTTCACCCCCAAAGGCACACCCTTCCATTGTCTCCTGAAACAGATGCCACCCAACCAGTCTATATATTTCTATGTAATTCATATGAAACAAACAAAAAAGATACACTGTATTAATAATAAATCCTAGTATTGGAGTCATATTAAGGAAAGAATGATCCTGAAACAATATGGCACTATTTCCAACCTTTCTTTTTATTTCTCCAAACCTTTATTAGGTATTACAGATACAGACCATTTTAAAGTATCCATATACAAAAGAATTAAAATATATACAAAGAAGCAGCCATATAAGATATAGAGTGTCTTCCCACTGCCATTCACCACTCTTAAGAGATACTATTGACAGAATGTTACCTCTGGGTTAATATCAGACAGGTAGAATCTGATGTTTTCATTGTGCCCTGATGTTAAACTACCCAAAAAGGGGGATAACACACATTTACGTAACTGGTTGTGCAATGAACAGTAGAAAAGAATAGGTTCTACAGTGTCCAGCACATTCAAATAACATCCACAATGTCTATCATTTCAAGGGATATTTAAATACCTGCCTTTAACAAAAGCCCAGGGAGAAACATTGTCAGGCTAAGGTAAATGCCCTATGTTGGGCTGGAATTATTAACTTTGAGATATAAGTAATCCTGTTATTGGTTGTATTTAAACCATAGAACTTGGGGGAGCAGATTTTATTTACAGCTGACTCAATGCCCCCCCCCCAGCCCTTAATCTAATTTTGATATTGTGATAAATATATTGCTCACTAGAATTATACAATAATTTCAAGACAATACCAATAGATCTAATTTCGCTGTGTATGGGTTGGAGCCATCTGGATTTATAGGAGTCCTTAAGTAAATTGGAAACCAGGTTTGAAGGTTGGGAACAAAAATGGCAATGCAGCCCATATTTTATAGTGCTAATCCACACCCAGTATTCTGTCATGTGTCTACTTAATTCTGCACACATTGTCTCATACTTGATTGTATCCATTCTGGGATCCCAAAATGTAGCTGGGCCAACACTTCAGCTTGAAAAATCTGAATGGCAGCTCGTATAAATTGGTTACCTTTTCAAAAATAAAAACGAGTTACTGCTGAGGAGGTACAGTCTGCTTGTTTATAGCACTTGTGCGATGGTCTTCTGAGATATCTATTGCTGGATTTCTTGTCCTCTTATTTTCCATTTCTCAAGTTTCTGTGAATTAGAGAAGAGACTACCCATTTTCTCTTTTAAATTATTTACTCTTGCTTTATGGAAATTCAGTATAATGTGCTTTCTAACACATGGGTGCTCCACCTCATGTGTAGTTAATGCATGTCATCTTACCAAATATTTCAGGACTAAGTAAACATGGATTGCTTTGTGGATGGTGACATGATGCTTAATCGTTCAAAACTTGTAGTGCAATCCTTATCATGCAGCCAAACTTAAGTACACAAGTCCCATTGCACATGCGTGATTTTCTCCCATCAAAGTTAATGAGACTCAAAAGCACTTAATTTTGGTTGGATAGAGCCCATAGTTTCTCCAACACCTAAAAGTCATTCTGTGTTAGCTTGAAATAGCATTGTCAGGTGAAATACTTTTCTAAATTTCCTGATGCATCAGGAATGAGTCAGATACTAGGGTTCCTGCCCATTTCTTCCTTAATCCTGTTGTCTGTCCCTCTTCTCACTCCACACCTGCTGTGTAGCGGATTTAGAATCCTTTTATTAAAGCAATTACTAGTTGGCCGAGAGAGTAGGTGAATAAACAAGTCTTGACTGTTTTGTCTTCTACTGCATGAGGGGAATTTTAAGGTACAACATGACTCTTTGGATTACAGCCTGCTAATTCTAGCTTCAAGCTTTTACTTCTTTATTTCAGATATACATCTTTCCGTTCTGTATCCTTTCATCCACATTCTTACTCATTTTGGTTAAGGGCTACATTCTGATAAATCTAATAACCCCCAGACCCTCCATCTACATTCACACATGCTTGATATTTTATTTAGACATCTACTTCCTAGGCTTAAAAACACTATGTAGATACATTATATGCAATTACTAGCATGATCATTTACCAGCATGGTAAATGTGATATGTTAGGATGAGGGGAGAATTCTTTGGCAATAGCAAGAACGAAAACTTCTGACATTTAAATTCATTAATCTATTCTTTTCTCTAGAAATTTAACAACGACTGGTGGATAGGACGATTGGTAAAAGAAGGCTGTGAAATAGGATTCATACCAAGTCCAGTCAAATTAGAAAATATGAGGCTGCAGCATGAACAAAAGGCTAAACAAGGGAAATTTTACTCCAGGTAATCAATAACAATTACACAGAGACCGTGATTTAATCTATGGGAAGTTGTTAAAATTAAAAAGCCTGGATATATTTTTCTTCCTTGGTGGTGGTGGTGGTGGTGGGGTGTGTGTAAAAATCCTGTTATCTCGTTCTCTACTCTTATTTACCAGAGCCATTCTTTAAGTGAAACTTTAATGCCAGGATTGTACTTTGAAGGGAAAGGCTATGAACATGCTTCCAGTTTACATGCTCCTTCTGTCTCTCATAAAGGATTGATGAGAGGCCTTGGTTTTGTGCAAGGAGATTAAAGAAATACAGGAACTTGCTAATTCAGTCTCCCTGCACAAAACCAAGGCCTCTCTGCATCACTCTGCAGCTACAATCCTTGGAGTCAAGTATTGTCTGAATTGGCTCTTTTGATTTGAATTTGTTTCCTCATGTGTAGAACTAAGACTCCCTGAACATGGTTCTCTTCCTCAATATTGTCATAAGCTGCTAATTGCTATTTTATATCTTTCAAAGAGAGAATAAAATTTCCACTTTAGTTATATTTGTGAAAGATGGTATTTTTATTGTTGTCATTTCACAATAATAGCTAGAAGTGGTGAAAAGAGAACTTTTAAATCTGTAGTGTTTTCCTCCTATAAATTGTCGACTATATATATAGATATAGATATAGAGATATAGATATAGATATAGATATAGATTCATTCCTTGATGATTGATTGTTGACTACAGATGTGTGGTTTTTTAATTGAAGCTACCATCAACACCCATATGTTTTTTGTGGGTTTTATTTATTTATTTAATCTGTCAGTTTTTTGCCATGACAGCCCAGAGCCACCAGCAATATTTTAATATGATCTTCAAACTCTATGCAGTCCAAAAATATTGTTTCTGTGGACCCTTACCAGGGTATATCAGGCCTTTTAATATTGAAGTAGTCATTTTAGGGAAGTTTATAATGTTAAATTGCTTTTTATTATTATCATTATTAATATCTGTTGGTAGGCTGCCCAGAGTGGCTGGGGAAACCCAGCCAGATGGGTGGGGTATAAATCATCATCATCATCATCTCTGTTTTGTAGAGACAGATTAAAGGCATCATGTCATTTGGCCTTCAGGACCAAGATTTGGTTTCTGTGGAAATTCCTAACAATTCCACTAATCTTACAGTTTTCACTGAACATCATCACATTTATACCTTGTGAGCATTATATTAGAAAAGTGAATGTTTATTTACTTTACTCTAGTAAATCAGGAGGAAATTCATCATCCAGTTTGGGTGACGTAGTACCTAGTTCCAGAAAGTCTACACCTCCATCATCTGGTAAGTGGGCCATTGCTTTTTTCCACACTTATAAATAATAATTAATATAACTATTGTCTTCCTGCACATTACACTTTTCAGTAGAAGTGAGAAATCAACCCTTTTTCATTTTTTAATTAACAGGTTCAGGGTACAGATGATTTTAGCAAAACTGGTAATGAGGAGTAGAACAGAACTTAAAGAGCATCACTCTGGCTAGTTCATGTATTTATGTTAGAGTGATAATGTAAGTTGTGGATCTTTGTTGAAGGTGATAGTCTCTTAGTCCAATTATTATGTGGAATATGCTGTACATCTCCCAGCAGTTTTGCCAGGCAAGTAAAATGGGTAGAGGCCTATAGCTGAGGCTGTGGCTTTACATGGTTTACTGGAACCATGCCAGCAGCAGTCATGGTGGCCTTTGGGGGGAAGGGGGTGAAAGTTCTTACATAGAGCATTATATTCCTACACAGTTAAACAGTGGAATTTGCTACCAAAAGATGTGGTGATGGCCACCAACTTAGAGCCATTTAAAGGGGAATTAGAGAAATTCATGGATAAGGCTATCAGTGGCTGCTTGAAGGATAGCTGTATGTTATCTCTAAGGTAAGAGGCAGCAAGCCTCTGAATAACAGTCACCAGAAACAACAGCAAGGACCGGGTTATTGTCCTACTTGTGAACTTTCCATTGAGGCTGCTAGTCTGATCCAGCAGGACTCTTCTTAGATTATTAAACAAATATTTTTTAGATCATCTCTAAGATCATGGAAAGAGGATTGGCAGCACCACATTTTGTTAGCCTCTAGACTGTTTATGTGGTAAAACATGTTTTGAAATATTAAATAGATTGCTTTTGATACCTTGCTTCTTAAGCCTTCCTTGGTTATCTTGAATGATAATCTCTTCGCCATATGAGCAGTGAGCTTGGTGCAGGAGGAGCGCTGCAGAGCCCAGGGCCAAGAGGAAGGGGACCTCCAGCAGTCACTGGCTGGGTGGGCCTGGAAACTGCCAGGCCATAGCTTTGGCTTGGCAAGAGAGTATATGGATCCAGTTCCTCCAGCAATGGCCTCTCGGAGGGGTGGGCACCTTTGTTGGCGACATTCCAAAGTGACTGGGTGTGTTGTTTCAGTCACAGTATCAACACTTCCAGGAAAATGCAGGCTGTCTCCAAGCATCTACTGAGTGCCTTCACCATAATCGCTCATCACGGCCAGGCCCCACAAACCACACTAGTTGGTCATTCTTCTTAAGTCTTGACATCTCCTTGTTAGGAAGCTTCCCTAACTCCAAAAAGGGAAGGCCCTACGTCCTTTGCCATAGTTTAAGTTCAGCTGCTGCTGCCATCTCCCACCCAGGTTAAACTTCTTTGGGGTTATTGCTTTGGGTGTTTTTTTGTTTCAGCATGTGATTTATGTTCTCATTTTGTATTTTTATTTTGTGAACCACCCTGTAATCTTTGTATGAAGAGTGATATAAACATGTAATTAATACATAATAGAGGAAGAAAGATTAAACATTTCCGTTGAGATCTATAAAATCTCTTAGAGGAATACTTTTTGAATTGATAATAACTATATATCCAGATTTTCTTTTTACAAAATTGATTGAGCATGTAAACTAGAAACATGTTTACAGCCTTTCACTTCCCTTTAATGTACAATCCTGGTATCAAATCATCACTTAAATAATCGCTAAGCAATTGCTGAGTTCTGTTGCCAATGTTACTAATAGTAACAGTAGTAGTAGTAGTAGTAATGAAACACCAGCAATGCATTAGGCAATCCACAATGAGAAACATCATAGAAGTTTAAGCATAGAGAACTTAAAATATATTGCATATTTGTTGCATATTTTTGCTACACATATATGTTCCTTTTGGAGTTAAGACAGGGAGATGTTTGTACTGCTTTCATGTTCATCATACAACCCAGCTCCCTGTTGTCATAAAGACCCTTCTTTTAATATTTCTGAATATATTATTAACAAAGTTGTTTTGAAGTGTATGTACAAAAATTATTATAATTATTGCAGATATAAAATGATATATAATGTGTATTGCTTGGATTGGTGACCATAAATAAAAGGTATTTTGTATCAATAACAATTAGAATTTATAGGAAGGAGGAAGGGAGGGGAGAAGAGGGTAATTAAAATATGCACTTCATGAGTGCAAGACTATGGGTACTATTCTACCATATGCCTCATTATTTGTGTGATCAATGAAGACACACCAGATTGTGTAAAAATTGTCATGTTCTTTTGGCTTCTTGCTATTTTTATTTTTGTGGGTGCGTCAGTTTTTCCAATAATGCTGTTTGTCAGACTGGTGCGTAGTTAATAATTGTAATGATTTCTATGTCCTGGCAGTAGTTTTTCTTGGAGTAGTTAATAGATGTGTTATGAGTTCTTTGTTTCAAATTTGCAACATATCGTGACTATAAAAGTAGAGCCAGTCTTAGGTTCATGGGGACTCTCTGCCTTGTAATCAAATATATTTCTGTACATTATTTTCCCCAAACTTTTCTGTTTTTGCACACTCCCACTACATGTGCTGATATGTGCCCATAGTGGACATCTTCTCCAACACGTGGGAGAACTGTTCAATTTTATATATGCTAGATGGCTATGGGTTAAGTACCAGCCATGCACAATTTTAGGGGTTCTTTCTCTGGTTGTTGCCAGTATGGATTTGTATGGCACTTTTGTCCACAGCCTGTTCTGTGCATCTTCATTAGTTTCTAAATCCCAATTCAGTTCTCACCACCTTTTGAAATTCTGCTGAAACAAAATTGAACCTCCATGATAGATTTATACAAAGATGGTATTA
Organism: Podarcis melisellensis; assembly: GCF_964234715.1. NCBI lineage: Eukaryota > Metazoa > Chordata > Lepidosauria > Squamata > Lacertidae > Podarcis > Podarcis melisellensis. The sequence continues at coordinate 37,153,983 of NC_138544.1, forward strand.
ACACTTTTGCTATTATTTTTCCTTCCACTATTATTTTTTTCCAAATGCCATTAATTGTCTTGTGGCTTCATTTTTAATCTGGGAACTTGTTAAAATGGACCTAAATTGGTAGCCTAATAGACATAATACTTGAACATTTTCCAATTGAATTTGCATCTCATTAATGGTAATTGGTCATCTTATCTTTGTTAATTTTCCCAATCAATATAATTGTTAGAAAGCCCTTTCAATAAGATGTTTGTGTGTTCCATAGTGTCCTATAATAGTCTTTCCCTCCTCCTCCCCTTCTTCCTATTGCCTTAAGATGTAAGGCTTTATATAACAGGAATGTATCCTCAGTTTATTGTTCAGTTTTTACTTAAACAAAGCAGCTGGTGCCAATTCAGCTGGAGCCCTCAATAGCTATAGCATTTCCTAGATGACTATAGATAACTTTCATTTAAAAGACTTTTAAAACTTCAGCTATATAAAACAGGTTTAGTTTTCTGCCTGTTTCACATAATCAAACACTTATTTTTTATAGCATTTAAAATTTTCTGTATGTGATACATTAAAAGTTTTCACAAGAGGTGAATGTTGATGTGTCAAATCATTATAGCGATTCACAACTTTTCATGAAAGGAACCAACAGGTTCCAACCCCAACAAGAAGTCAGACCCCCTGTGGTTAATTGCTCTTAACTACCACTGGCAATATGACCCACTCATTTGAATTCCATGACCCATCAGTAGGTTTTAATCACTTGGGGGGCAGGATACTACAGGTCACAAGATAAGTATGTGTGATATGCATTCTTTTTTGAGGTTAAGTAATCTATGCCACTTGGATTTGGGATTTGCCTATGGCCCAACCTAGGTCACTAGTTCTGAGAGCTTGGTTATGGATTCAAAGTTGGTATAAACCTTCAGTCATTCTTGAAAGTGTATATTGCAGTATAATGAAGGATACATTTGTATTGGTAAAGCTGGAAAAACTTAAAATTGAACAAAAATTAAATACAATTTATAATTGTATATAATTGTATCTGTATGCCTACATTTAATCCCTGAGTATTGTACATTTTAAAATTTCCCCTTTTGTTTTTATTCTGTTTGATATTTCTGACGGTCTGACCTGGGATACTGTTGCTTACTATTTCTTTTTAACCCTTTTCTCCTTTCCCTGCCATCTGATAATTGTACATTGTTTATCTATATATAGCTATAGACATAGATGCCACTGGTTTAGATGCAGAAGAAATTGATATTCCAGCAAACCATCGCTCCCCTAAACCCAGTGCAAACAGTGTCACATCACCCCACTCCAAAGAGAAAAGAATGCCCTTCTTTAAGAAGGTAACGCCTACTTCCAAGCTGCCATCTGTACACCTGCTCACCTGCACTGCGTCACATTTTGAGTCCTGTTGACTGTCTGCGTCCTTTGACAAGCCAATAACATGCATGCTTTTGTTATTCTTTGTTTCTTTTCCATGCTGCTGTAGCTAAGCAGAAGCAGAAATCGGTAAGTTTACTTGACACGAGTTGTATTTATTCTGCCACTGGCATCATTAGCATCACCTACAGTTTATGTAGTGCAATCATTTCAGTACAAAGGAAGAAACTTATCAGACTGCTAGCTGTTCCAGTACAGTAGAAACAGGCAGACCAGGCCCTGTGAGTGACTTAGTCAAATGTTGCTTATGGTACTTTTCCTTTTTGATGGAATAATAGGCTGCCAGGGGAATTTCTTTAAACATCCACAGAAGTAAACAAAAATTGACAAGACCAGATAATGCACCGATCTAGTGCATGCTTATTCTTTGTCATTTTTCCAGATTTTTTACTTGTAATTCAGTCTTATAACTATAATTCATTTTTGTTAAATCTAAACAGATACTCATCTTGTTCTTTAAAAAGAACTTGCAATTTTTAATTTAGTCAGTATTTAAACTTCTAATCCACTAGGTGCAAAATCTGCAGATGAGCAAGACCAGTGGAAAACTGCAGGCTTGTTTTGGCGGTCTACTGTGAGTTTTTCCTATTGTCATATATAAATTCTTTCCCATTGTTCTTGCCTTCTCCTCCAGCAGTCAGACTATAGCATCTTGCCTGTTAGATAACAGGACTGGGGACTCCCTTCATAGTCAAAAGGTACTCACTAGGGAGGCTGACAAATGTGGTGTATTGTCATACTCTTTTCATCCCTTGTCTGGGAACTACAAGATGCTCCCAAAGACCTGACTAGAATTTGTTATTTAGCAGCCAATTATGAGCAAAGCTAGCTATTAATATTTATTTATTTATTTGTTTATTTTTACTAAAGCAATCTCAATTATTTTTTAAAAAAAATTAGATTCACACCTAGCATTATATATACATGATATACATGTTCTTCTAGAGACCAATGTTTTGCTAGTGTGGTCTATGGCATGCTCAATGAAACAACAAATTCACTATCTTCACAACAGTCCAGTCGCCTTCAGAACTGTTCAGTTCTTCTTGAATTAAAAAATTCCCTTGCTTGCCTTGTTTATCTACATATGTCAGTTGATATGAAAGTTACTTTGTCCACTGCTTTACGGAGTACTAGTATATAAAAACGTTGGGCACATTGGGTGTTTTACTTTTTCTCCCCAGAAAGGCAAGATATAAATCCCATAAATAAATATATTTTTTAATTCATCACCTCTGTGACCCCATGTGTATTTTCTGTTAAATATGATTCACTTCCTTCTTTTTACTGGGCATAAATCTTCCTTAGTAATGAAAGGCTATTTCTAAGAGCCACACCTAATAATTCTTTTTTAGTCCTTTCACTTTTAAAAAGCAGATTTCTCAAAATCTCAACAAAATTGCCATGTGCAGGAGAAATTCATGTCATGTGTTGACATTTGCTCACCACAATCTGGATAGACACTCTAATTAACTCACTGTAACAGTCAAAGCACAGCCATCAGATGAAAAAAATATCCCTCCCTAGCTATCTGGAATGAATTTGAAACAGTAACATGGAGGTGAAAGTCTCTTGTTGCACATTTCAGTCCCATAACATATTGCCACTGACAGCATATCTAATTAGAGCTGGGGGAAGCTAAAGGCTAGCATACAGCTGATTTTAATAAGTACCAGTATTCCATCAAATAAGGTAATATCTGTACCTACCCTAATTTTCAAGGGTTATTAGAGTGAGGCTGGTTTTTGGATAGCCACCATAAAACATAGATACAATATAGTGGGATGTTGATTTGGCAAATATAATAGGGTTGTAACATTATTCATGAGGGCTGATACAGTAATGCATGCACCAGGTTATTTATCTTTATAGCAAAAATAATTCCAAAAGTATATATTCATAATTACACAGCAGAGTCAACAGGCTTCGCTTCTAAGCAGTTAGTGGATCTGGCATGCAAAAATTAAATTCACATGCTTTTGATGCCTTGGGCACTGTTATTCATTCTTCTTACTTTAACAATTATGTGTCAAATTTACATGTAAACAGAAACAAACACTGACACAACTGTGTTCCATGTTTTAGACTGCTGCTTGTGTGGCATTTTGTGCTGTTGCTGTATTAATGTTTGTCTTTGTTTTCTTATGTTTGTATTCTACCTTATTGCTTTTATTATTATTACTACACTTGGGACATGTTGAATACTGAAATAATGAACAATGACAACATTCTGTGATGTTGACTGATGTATTTATACTATGTAGGCCCTTGAAAAATAGATCTGGCATACCTACTTTTAAGCTTTTTCCAGGTTGGTGGTTTTGAATTTGAAACATTTTGCCCACTGCAAACAAGCAAAACTGAAACAATGTTTTTAAATAAGCCACTTTTGGTGGTTTTGGTAATGTATTTTATATATATATATAAAACTCTTTTGACCATATTTGCATATAATTGTATGACACATTTTACACATTGAATGGTCAATTATCCATTCATAACTTTTGCATGATAAATCAAGCAAGTAATTTACAAAACATGCATTACCATTAGCAGGAGTCTTTTAGAGAGGATTGCTGTTTAGAATTCTGCTAATATAGCATTCAGCAGTTGCTAAGATAATTGTATTCATGAATTCATATGCCAGTTGATTTGAAAATAAAAGTGTAAGTTTAAAAGTCCAGTCAAAAAGATTTGAAATTAGTATCATCATGGTTTAATGAACCGTACTTATTTTGAGGGGTGAAGACTGGTGATTCTTACCTTTTGTTTGCCTCTTGTCTCTACAGCCTCAATTCTATTATTAAATTGTCTAACAGCTTTGACTATACAGTAGTCTTCAGTTACCAGAAGTTGATGGCAATAGAGTTCTATAGATATATTCCATTTGCCACGCTTTCAGAGTGATGGTTATCTTTCAGTTACATGGAGTGAATCTAATTTAAACTGGCTATGCAAATAAGGTTGGATGGAAGCATTTTTAAAACATTCTCCCAAATATGAATAATCTTTTGATACTTTTGAAGTTGTTGCTGGGAGAGCCCTGGGGGGGAAATGCACCTCAGATTTCCCCCAGTGACACCACTGGAACGTCAGCTAGATAAAAATAATAATATATTAGAATTAACCTTTATGTAGGAATTAGATGTTTAGTGCTTTTTCTCTTTATCAGACAGAACACATCCCTCCGTATGATGTAGTGCCTTCTATGCGACCAGTAGTCTTAGTGGGGCCTTCCTTAAAGGGATATGAGGTAAGAAATTTAATTTAATTAGGTATCTTTTTCCCCCCTGTGTGTAAATATGAGAGGATGAGAACTAGTTCAATGATTTTAAAAGGTATTGCCTACCTTGATGCTGCCGAAGTGTGTGAAATTTTATTAGATTCCCCCACACCTGTTGTTGGCAACATTTTGTTCATTTAAGAGTAAAAATATTAATTCACTAATCTCACATTAAATTGGTTTGTTTCTTCTTTACTTTCAGGTGACAGACATGATGCAAAAAGCATTATTTGATTTTTTAAAACATAGATTCGAAGGGCGGTAAGTATTTAAGAATTTAAGTATTTAAGTTGCATTAGTTAAGACTGAATCTAATCCCCACTTCTAAACCATATTTCTAAATCTGAATGGAATTCAGATTTATTTTTCTTTTAATTGCTTTTACTCCTATTTGGGTTTTCTCATGTTTGTTGACATCCTTCTTGAAATAAGCTACCAGAGATCACAGCTGAAAGACCTCTTCTTGAATTTCATCCATGTAAGCCTTAAGGGCTTGAATATGCATGGATGGATTTTGTTTTGTTTTCATCCGTCCCCTTATGCTATATCCAACTTGCTTCTCAAGTGTGAACAAGTTTGTCTCCTGTTGTCTGCAAATGTTACAAGCATATTTTCTAAGCTTTATCCAAGCAATATAGCAAAATATTGTCACCAATGAACCTCATGTGTAATATTTTTATCCTGTGTAGAATTCTGTTTGTTATTTGACATGAATTACAAATCTTCATAAACTGATATTATTTGATTAGTTTTGAAATTAATGTTGCACTTTACCTTTTTTCAAAAACATTGAAGGCAGCAGATTATGGCTGCAGTCCTATTCCTACTTACCTAGGAGTTCTGAGTAGGATTGACGTCTTTGTGTATATCAGCTGTTTTTAGCAACCAACAATTCAAAAACAAGAAAAGCAAAGTGGTACTTGGATACATAACTAAATATATAAACATAAATAAAAGCAGATTAGGGGTACAGGAATGGGCAGAGGGCAGTGGGAATTGCAAATTATCACCTCAGTCACTGTTATACTGATGGATCAGATGTTACTCTGTCAGCAACATAAATGTATGCAATCCCTGGGGTTTTTTTAAAAATCAACTAGCCTCATAATTGTAATATAGTCTTGTTAGCAAGTATTTTGTTTCTAGTCAGCTAGTTTTAAGCATGTGTTGCGTAGTGAAAAAAGCCATCTAAAGACGATCGCTATTTGCTATAACCTGGATTCCATTTTCAAGTGGTAAACTGTTCAGAAAATAGTTTCATGAGTCTCAAGTCTCTGTTAAACTATCTTCTGTACATTTCTGGCAGTTTCCCAACCACTGCTTTAAAAAAAAACAACCCACCCCCACCAAGTGTGGGGACATTTTGGCTCTCCAAATGTTGCTGAACTCCTAACCTCCTGATCCCTGGACATTGGCCATGCTTGCTAGTGCTGATGGAAGTTGTAGTTCAGGAACTTCTGGAGGGCCAAAGGCTTCCCACATCTTCTCTGGGGTAATGGCAGATCCCTTGTTTTATAGTTAGTTGTTCATTCTGGCTGCATGTGTTTTTCTAGGAAATATAATTCCCATTGTGAAAGGCAACTTATTTGATAAAGCTATATTGTATAACTGTTTTAAACACAATTTTTAAGGCAAACTTCCTGTACAGAGATTATACCACTGTTACTGTTTCTGCTGTTACAGCATCTAAGTTGTATTTGATGCTTGCTTTTTTTTAAAGTTCCTTGCCTAGGCAGTTGACAGTCAAAACTAACACACACACACACACACACACACACACACACACACAGATAACTACTGTACAAGGTTTAACTTGGGAGCAGATAAGCAAGAATAAAGTCTGAAACCTCAAGATTTTAAGTGCTGTGTGAAAACCCCTTTTGGCTCAGAAGGGGTAACAAGAAACCAAAAGGAGAGGCCCTAACTTGGTGTGCTAAAAGTATCCTAGATTTCTCTGCAATGAATTACAACACTACTCTTTTTTCTTGTTTTGTTCAGTATATCAATCACACGGGTCACAGCAGACATCTCGCTTGCCAAACGCTCAGTATTAAACAATCCCAGCAAGCACGCGATAATAGAACGGTCCAATACAAGGTCAAGTTTAGGTAAGTGAATGGAATGATAGTATTAAAAGTCATCACTAACTATAATAATCTAAAACTTGAAAACTCTTCATTTTATAAAAAAGGGATTATTCATTATAACTCCACATACAGTGTCAGGTTTAGGCACTGCCTCCCTGTGGAAGTCAATTTGGTACATCCATAGATCTTACTGAGGTAACACATGTACTTCTTGGGTAATTGTGCACCTGAAATTATGTGCCTGTTTCAAAGTAGCAGGTTTTTCAAAACCATTCTTAGATTCCTTCTGTAGCTTAGTAAAAAAAATGCCCATGGTATTACAAAAGTTGGTCCAATATCCGTCTAATATAAATTCTTATGTACTTGTTTGCTTCATATGTACATCTCACAAACCGTTAGAATAAGTTCAGGAATCTTTCTTGTAAGATATGAGAGCAGGGGCACCAACTCATGGGGACTAAGCCCTTTTGCACCACCAATGTCCCCCAAAAATCAGGGGGCAGAGCAAAGACAAGCAAGCAAACAAAAGCCGACCATATGCTTAGCATGGTATGTGTAATCTTTCTTCCTTGTCAGTATTTATCTTTTTTTCTCTCTTGGCACCATGTAACTGTGGTATTTGTTTTCCTCAGTGTTGCTCTCTTCTTACTCTGTTGCGGCTGATTTCTTAGTCCTTTTGAACCCTTCATTCTTAAATGTGTAGGCAATCACTAATTCTCTTATTAGTCCTATTAGTTAATAGTTTATATTCCAACTTCTTCAGTCACAGAACTCAGTTCAGTGTTTATGGGGTTTCCATAATCCCCCGTCCAAGCACTGACCAGACCTACACGTGCTTAGCTGCAGGAGGTATTTGCATCTTGCTTCCTCAAACCATACGTTGGGACCATGGACAGTCTCACAGCTAAAAAAGAACTATTCCAAGTTCATGTCAAGTCATTAGCAATTCAAGCATTTCCTCTTATAAATCCTTCTGGGCATAGCATGTTTGTTGTGTTTCAAGAACAAATAGCTGTTGAAAAGTTATTTGAATCTACATTTGTGTGAGAAAGGAAGCTTTACTCGGAAAACATGGTTAAAATCCAGTAGCCATATATGTGTCTGTGTGTACATGACATCTGTATAAGTTGCTGAACCAAATCTATGGCTTTTGCTTCATTTAGTCAGTTTCAAGACTCCAACCCCCCTTTTTCTTGTTTGTTCCCATGTATGTTACATTTCTAGCTGCTTTTGTTGTAACCTTATCTCATTCTGTATGCTTTGGACAAGAACCTGATTTTCTTGGGTTTTTCCATTCTTTGCTTCATTAATGCCCTCCCTTTCCAGATGTTTTGGGTATGTATATATGGTTGCTAATTATTTTTGCTTTTGTCTTTGTGTTCATGACGTATTGCACCTCACAAAACCACTATCTCTTTCTGATAGCTGGTTTTGTAACAGTAAAAACAAGTTATTTGTGTAGTCTGTATGGAATTCTCTATTCTAGAGGGTATCAATGATTTTAAATGTCAGAAATCAAGTCACAGTTGGCTGGAAAATACTCAGAAAAACTAAGATTGGATATCTAAATTGTGTACTCAGAATCTGTACTGCACTAGTCTAAGATAGTAAATGTGCAAGTGCGAAAAGAGTTGTACACAGCTGTTTGTAGAAACAGTTCTCCTTTGTGTAATATATGCACACATTCTTTCATGTATATTAGAGGAGCTTTGCTTTGAAAATCTTGTCTTAGAAGCTTTGTTTACTTGTTTTGTTGCTATATATGCCATGCCGGTTGTGTTAGAAAAGACAACCTCCAAATGTTTGAAAAATTATTGTATTTTAACTAATGTGTAGTTTATGTGTTTTCATCCCACATCCCTTGCTTCTAGGAAAAGATACTGTACGCATAAAAACCACATCCATTGTATAGTGGTAGCCCTTAATAGCATTACAATCTATAACTATAAGGAACTAAAGTTTCCATTGCTTTTTAAATATGCCATTTTTGTAGTAAACTGTTTACCGCATTGTACACAGAACCCAGTTCTTAGCCTCAGAGGATCATGAATCTAACAACAGTTCACACACCTAATACAGCCCTGATCAAGAGTTCTCCATTTCAAGGATTAGAACCGCTAATTTGCACATATTTGTATGATGAACCTTTCAACCATCTTAATTATCTTAATACTGCATCATTCATGGCCAGAACACCAGAGGGTTGGCTTATAATTCACAAAATAATCATACTGAAGAAGAAGAAACCGTTACAAGGATAGAAATCAGCAATGCTTAAAAATCTATTTTTAAGATATTGTTCTTTATTTTTTTATACCATAAAATATACCTTTACCTTTAAAATCTTCTCTCTTGGAGAAGAAAAATAACATTCCAGGCAAACAAAATTGGAATAGAGCCAAAACACCCTTTGGGAATTTTTCAGTTCAAAACTGAGGAAAGCGGGGAGCTGTTTCACCACTGCCTATCTCATGATCTTGTTGATTGTGTGTGTGTGGCACCCACATGTAGCTGTGGAAAACAAACAAACAATTCTCTATCATGAGAGTGGAAAGCACTGCACTCCTACTTGGTTTCCGATTTTAGCACTGTGACGAAGTCAGACCATGATACATTCAGTGCTTTCTGCCCTCACCATGGAGTCTTTCAGGTTAAAACAAGAAAGGCACCCACCAGCAACTTGAAATAAAATTGTGAAAAGTAAATTGGGGATTTAAAATGGCATATTGATCATTCTGCATAATTTCAAATAATAGGATATAAATATATATATCTATAATTAACAGAATTATTTGATTTGATAACTGGTTAAGATAAACAAATCCCAAAAAAAGATATAAAGCAATTCCACTTTTCTATAAAACTATTTTCCCACTGTCTACCTTCCCTAACTCTGATTATGTTTGTTAGTTTTATCAACTAACATGTACTATGTCCCAGACTTCAAGCACCCAGGCTTCTAATTCAGGAGGGTCTGTTTTTTTACCCGTACCTGACATAATGGTCATATGGGCTGTTAAGAATTGACTTTAAAATCTTCATGCAGCACTACATCTTTAGTATAGCTAAATAATAATAATATTAAAGGGTTTCTTGGTCATTCATAATCCATAATCTATCCTTCTCTAATAATACTTTATCCAAATATAACCTCATTTGGTGCCAAGACCACAAAATGTGAAAAAAAAACATCTATTTGAGATCACCAGCATATACTACTGAAGTTGGGATATATTTTGTTTAATCTTCTTGGTGTCAAGTATTGTCTTGTAATATGTGTTCCTCTTTCACATATTTCTGGACAAATCTGTTGCCCATTGTCTTTGATAGCAGTTTCTTTGCATTTCAAAATGCAGTAAAATGCCATGAGCCAATGCATTCAAAATTCCAAGAGCAAGTTTACCTCACAATGCACGCCTGTTTGACCTCACTAAAATTACCAAAATGGATCCACAGTCTGATAGCCCGAGTACAGGACCAGGTTGCTGATGGGGTGGGACCATTTTGGCTTCAGCCATTAAGGAGAAAACTCTGCTTCACACAAATTTCTTACATGGGAGCAATTTTTGTGTCAAGCATTTTATCATGTAGCACATTATCATGATAAGTAGTAGGGTTATTTTACTGAATTAATTTGACCTCAAGACAGTTCAGTATTGGTGTACAATTCTTTTTTATTGATTAGGCAGTGGGTTTTTTCCTCTTTTGAACACCGTTAAATAGCTTCCTTCTTTAGGAAGACATTCATTTCATTGACTGGCAGGTTCTCATATTTAAATCTCATTAGTTGTTTGAAGTGAAATCTGGTGAAGTTAATAAAGAATAGAAATGTAGAAGTGTACAGAGGACCTAGTATCCAGAAGTTGTGTCAGATTAGATTATATATATATATATATATATATATATATATATATATATATATATATAGTGTGGGGGGGATTCCCATTCATAGGAAATGTGGCTTATATCTAGAGGCAAAGTTCTGATATAAGCCCAATTAAATATGCTGGTGTCAATCCACCAGCATCTAGATGGGATTGGGGCTAAGGCATTTAGTGTGGACCACCTTTGTTCAGAACTTAAAAATCTGTTCCTAGCCTAGATGGATAGATATTTCCTATGTTATATTTTGGTATTTCGTAAATTAATGTATTTTTCTATAATTGTTCCTGCTCAGTTTGTGAAATACAGCATGAAAAGCTCAAACATATATATATTTCCAAATACACCTTTGCAAATTTAGGCCACAATCTACCCAAATAAAGCCATATTAATATCTCTGGTTTCAGTTAGAATTTGTACTTAACGTTCCCATTGACATAATAATTCAACTTTTGCTGAACTGTGTGGTTGTTTGCCATTAAAACGAGTAGCAATTTATCAGCTTCTTCAGAAAATTAAATATCAATTCACCACATGTGAGATTCTTTGTCTTCCTAAATATCACAAAAAATGCCACTGTAATTACAAATTATAAGACTATAACCCTGCTGAAAGTTCCAAGAGCTAATCCTCGCTTGAAGTTTTAATAAATGTTAACACCTTGCTGCTAAAACATACTTGCCAGCACAGCAACTGCCCAGTTGCAATCTAGAGACCTTTCCTGGCTCTTAAATAGACTTGCATCATGAAAGAGGGAGCAGCTTTTAATGTGAAATAAAACTGGGTAAAAATGTTTTAAATATAAGGCAACCTCTGGAATGTTGCCATTTTGTGTATCCTGGATCAGTCTCCACTGAGAATACTATGCTTTGAGGCCAAGGATGGAGGCCTCCTTTTCCTTCCATCCCATACTTACCCTCTTCCTGGAAAAAGCAGCAACTGACAGTGCTTGACACTGCTTTGAAAAGGCTTCCAGCACAATGACCTTTAGTCACACACACAAATTTGTATGGAATCACTTTTAAAGAACTGCTTTTGCTCCATAAGGTCCAGTGTTACACATGAGACACCTTTCTAGTGAATTATTAAGCCATTCTTGATCATTTCGTTCTGATTTCCAGCAGATCTCTGGACATGTTTTTAACCTTTATACTTCGAGACCTTGTGACTCTTTTGTTCATGTTACAAAAACTAGTGACACAGTTGAGGAAGGGAAAGCACTGTAAATACATTTCATTATTTTTTTAAAAATTGCAACTATATAAATCACTGATATTCCCAAGGCAGCTAGCACGTATATTTCATTGACATGCCCAAGACAGATAAGAGAAGTGCCTATTGAAATATTTTTTTAAAAAGTTGAAGTAATCCAGTACAGAAGCGTAAGACGACAAATATTGATAGAAACAGAGAGAGTAGGATTTGGTCACCCATTACTTCGATTACTATCAGTTGAAAATGGTTTACTGGCAGCTACAAGGTGGGATAGTGAAAGGCGTGGTTTTATTTCTCTTTACTTTGACACGCAGTAGTCTTAGGGCAGCAGCAATGGCCCTTAGAGAGTTTGCTATATGAGTGCAAAACATTCAGTTTGATTCATGTTCATACGCCACTCTTATTCTTGGGCCTTCGGTGGTGCCAGGAACGGCGCTGGATTGGGCTAACCACCCGCATGAAAATGTGAAGAAAGGCCAGTATCCAAAGATACTGGGCAGGAGAAGAAAATTCTGAAAGATTCTCTAATGCGTATACCCAGAGCTCCTGACTGTTATTAAAATGGCCATAACCTGTTGGCAATTTAGGCTTCTCCAACCTTTTAGCAAACAGAATCATCCTGTTCTATATAAAGAGTGAATGTGGAAAATGAACCTATCCATAAACAAGTGTCTCTTTGCTTTTCCACAGCTGAAGTTCAGAGTGAAATTGAACGAATATTTGAATTAGCAAGGACGTTACAGCTGGTAGTACTTGATGCCGATACTATTAATCATCCAGCTCAACTTGGTAAAACCTCTCTGGCTCCCATTATAGTGTATGTAAAGATTACTTCTCCAAAGGTAAATATTTTCCACTGGTAGTTCAACGTTTGGCCTAACCTTTGCTTCCAGTCCCATGCTGTGGTGTGGAGATACTTGCGTTGCCTGGAAATATTGATGAATTTCATCTTTGAAGTACTGTGTGGTAAAATATATTTAATGAGTGCCTGGCGTGCTCTGGTCTATGGGGTCACGAAGAGTCGGACACGACTAAACAACTAAACAACAGTTTAGTTTGCCGCCGTATTTCTGACTAAGTCCAAAGGAAGGGCTTATACAATTCACATCTTTTGTATGGGATCTGGCTTCACAATATCAAGCAACAAGACTGAAATCGCTGGCCCTGAATGCAAAAAAGAAACCAATTTTAAAGAATTTAAAGGGGCAGTGTGGCCGCTTGCTGGCCCACTGTGACCGACCCTGCAGTTGATCAGTGTTTTCTGTGCCTCTGCTTTAAAATACTTCCCTCATTACAGTATCTATGCATGCAATCTGTTTCTTACATGGTTCAAAATTGATTCCGTTATATTTTCATTCTTTCATATTTTAACTGTGGTCTTCTTTTCCCACAGGTTTTACAAAGGTTGATAAAATCCCGAGGCAAATCTCAGGCGAAGCACCTTAATGTTCAAATGGTAGCAGCTGATAAACTGGCTCAGTGCCCTCCAGTGAGTTATTCTTAACATTATATGGGTAGAGCTGTGGAACTGTAACTCATTCCTTTCTCTACTGATTGAAAACGACCTGAAATTAAATCTCTGTGTTCATTTTTGCAGCAAGTTCTAGCCATGAGTTCACAAATCTCTGTAATTAATTATTCCACAGTTCAGCTATCTACACACATGCAAAATCTGTTCTAAAAGCAATAACCATTTGGTGCAATTACTGTTTTTGGAACCAATTGGTGCAATTACTGTTTTTGGAAGACAGTTCCATGAACATAGCCCATCCAGCTGGATTTGAGGAGATGAATAGTGCATGCAGCACTATGTAGCACAGTTCCTTATCCAGGTCAAAAGGCCACTAAATAACTCCTACATCAACGGTCTCTTCCTCTATGTACCCAAGTATTGGATATTGTATGCTGGGTGCTATATCCTGGTCTTCTAGCTTTCTGTTGTAATAATGGGTTTTCCCTTCTTGCAAAAACCTCTCTCTTGTACTTTCTGTTGCCAAATGAAAACAAAATCTTAACCAGAATGGTGGAAATAGTGATTCCCCACACCCCAGAGTAGTAAATTTCTGTGTTGTATGGCAAAGCTTTGGCTGAGTTTAAGTGTCACGTGAGTTTAATGATTTGAATATTATGAACATGGTTTTCCATAGTTCTTTGGTTATGGCGTTAGATGATTTATTTTGCATTGTTTTGACTGAATTTATCATTTCCAGGAAATGTTTGATGTGATTCTGGATGAGAATCAGCTTGAAGATGCTTGCGAGCACCTGGCTGACTATTTGGAAGCTTATTGGAAGGCCACACACCCTGCTAGCAGCCACCCTCCTAATGAGCTTCTCACTCGCACACTGGCAACCGCCACTCTTCCTATCAACCCAGGCCCAAATGTTAATTTGCAGGTAAAGGTATTTTTTGGGTGCCATTTGGTTTTAAGGCTTTCCTTCAAGAGTCCCTGCTGTGTACATGCACTGTGGTGGCTGTTTGTGTTACAAAAATGGATCTAATTCCCAGTATTAAAAGATCACAGGTGTCCTCTCAGCTTTCAGATCCGATGCAGCTGAAAGATGAGCTGTTCCATTTCAGCCTAAAATAAGTAAAATATCTGAAAATGGAGACAGGTTGTGCAATTTACAACAGCCAGATTCCAGCCTAAAGCAAAGCCCCCAGTTCTGGCTTTATTGAATTAATAACCAAAAGTAGTCTATATAAGGTTAAGTAGAAGTACTTTTTCTAGGAGTTATGACTGTAGAAAATATCAAAAGAGTTCTGCTCTTGCCTTAACTCTAGTTTTGTAATAAAAAAATGTAATATTTAGGATAATATCTTAAGTATGAGCATTTCATTAGGAGTAGCTAAATCTTTTGAATTTGCTTTTAAGTGGTTTTGTGAAAATTGTAAAAAAAAATGATGCAAGTTAAGATGATTAATCAAAACTGTTCATTTTTCAGTGATTTCAAAACATTGTGCTGATGAAGATTAGGTTTGATTATGCTTGGTAATTTTCACTTCTGTTTTCAGTAATGTGCTAGGAAATTGAAACAATAATTTCACTCTGTTTTTGTTTTTTGTGGCAAAGTTCAACCCTTCTGCAAAAATAAATTGGCAGTTCAAAAAGACATCTTGCCACTAGAATGCACTTACAACACAATCCAAGCATGTTTACTCAGAAGTAAGTTCTGCTGAATTCAGTGGGGCTTACTCCCTAGTATGCTTGTGTAGGACTTAAAAGCTTAAGTGCCTTAAAAAACACTACAGCAGTGATATTATTGGTGTTATAATACAAGTGCTATCAAGCTTGAACCTCTGAATAATTTTTATTTTAAGGACAGTATCCTGTTTTTAAAATGAAAACTCTTGATTCACCTACATTCTGTGGTTTGCTATTGATCTTTTTTGCGGTGTGGTCTGCTTTCAAAAATCTTTCAGGTTTATCTCATGCCTGATTCACCCACCTCATTGCCAGATCTGCTCTTTATTTTCCATGTGGTGTGTCTGTGCTGGGAGGTGGGGCTAATCAAAATGTTCTGAAAGTTGATATGATCACCAGAGCTCAGGGCCTAACTGAAAATAAAGTGAAACTAATGTTGGTTTCTTTGTGGCATGAAGGTTCACTTGTATTATAAAGCAGTATCTCCAGTAAAAGTTCCAATTCTTGTATTCCTAGATTTGACTATAGTTGTTAGCCATAGGTTGACTTCAGACAGCTTACTGTGGAATAGCATTGTGAAAAAGATGTCTGCTTAGCAGTTTAAGGATCATGACATTACTGGTTGATGAGGTGTTTTCTGCTCAGTATTTACCAGTGTGAAATTACAACTCTGTTGTATTAATTAGGGCTCTCAAGGAGATCAGAGGAATGAACAATCAGCCCCTGAACGAACTGGTTCCCAAGCTGAAGAAGCAGCACGGGCCGAACCCACCAGGAAATCTCAACACCGCTCTTCCACTTCAGGCCATAACCATCGTAGTGGAACTAGTCGTGGCCTGCCTAGACAAGAAACTTTTGACTCGGAAACACAAGACAGCAGAGATTCAGCATACGTAGAGCCAAAGGAGGATTATTCTCATGAACACTATGATTCTCATCGAGATCACAGTCACAGGGATGAGTCCCATGGGAGCAGTGATCACAGGCACCGAGAATCAAGGCTTCGCTCAAAGGAAAAGGACCGAGAGCTGGACCATAATGAAGGCAACAAGCAGCGTAGCCGTCATAAATCAAGGGACCAGTATTGTGACAAGGATGGGGAAGTGATATCTAAAAAACGTAATGATACAGCAGAATGGAAGCGAGAGGTGTACAGTCACCAATAACGTTTGGCAGTTTTGTGTTTCTTTTGAAGTTGTGTATGACAAAGCCCCACCCCCTTTTTAAAAAGAACAAATCTGGGTTTTCATTGCAGAACATGTGGTATCCTGTATGCTGCTTTAAAAAAAAAATTGCTGTTGCTATCACAGCAATAGCATGAAATAGAATATTCATTTTGATTAGTGCTATAACACATTGGCATAGTACAACTGCGAAGTCCCTGGTGTTGTACCAAGCTTTTCTCCCCCCAAAGCCGTTTTTGGTAGCTGCCACTTGAACAATATCTGTTGTCATCAAGGTGTTGTTAGTGTTTTCAGACAAAATACAATTGGTGTTTATTAACTTCCCATGTTTTTCCGCAAGCCAAAATCAGCACATCCAAAACTGAAGCTCTCATCTGTTTTGATTTTTTTTAATCGTTAGGCACCTGATTTGCCATTGATTTGAGAGCCACTTTCTGTTGATTGTACTTCTAGTGGACTACATTCGGAGACAGAATTCAGTTTTGCCTTACACACAGGGGATCATAAAAGTCAAAATCTCTTTTCTATGTACTGGTACTGTGTACTGTATAGACAGTTTATAAATGTTATTTCTGCAAACACCTTCTTATATAAGATTGACCACACTGTTTAAAGTCCTAATGCCAAGTCAGCAGATTTGCTTTTGAATTACTGGCAACTGGAACTAGCCTCATTCAGGAAATTTGTTAACAAGGTTCACTCTAGACACACTTTCTTCAGTAGCAGAAAGCTTATATTTAGTGTAAATAGGAATACATTAGGATAAAAGGTTGGATCGTCCTTGCAAACTTAAAATCATTTTTGCATTTTTAAATCTACAGCAAAAATAATGTGACACTATAAATGCTCTAAACAGGACACACTAATTGCAGTGAGCACACAGATAACGTTTTTTCTTGTCAACTTGATAGGCCACATTTGACATGGTGCAAGTGTGTGTTTGTGTGTAAAACAATTTGACAGGAGTGGTTGTAAAGGGTACACAGAAGACTCTATAGGCAACCCATATGTTATGAATCAACCATAATTTCCACCTTTAGCTGCTCAGGTATTATGATTTGTACACACATGCAGTACAATGTCAGGAAATCCTTAATTGTACTTTCATGAAAAGGGATTCCCACCCTTTCAATACGCCCTCTTATCAAAGGACCACATGATCTTCCAGGCTTAGATTTCAAGCACCACACTGGCCATGGCAGCAGAGAACTCATTTGAGCAGCTAAATATGGCAATTGGGGCTGAATCATAGCACATCAGTTGGTCCCGAGAATGTAATTATTCAAAAAATGAGTAAGGGTTTTCCTTCTGTCTGCAACTCTAAAGGTCCAAATTGCAGGCAAGCAACATGAGGAAGTTTATGTCTACAGGTAATTGGGAAAGCATCAATCTGCTGGCTCTTCGTTGAGGATCCAGGAAAGTAAAAAACACAGGCAAATGTGACTGAGTGTTTCACTGGAAATGTAAAATCTTTTTGTGTTTTAGAGTATTTGTTTTAGTAAGAAAAGTTTACACTGCTTGTGGAGAGTTATTTTGTTGGAAAATAAATTTTTGTAGCTTCTCCACTTTCCTATATTCGACAATCTCTGTATCCTGGTTAACATGGCCTTCCGACACTTGCCTCTGGATTTTAGCCTCTAGCAAGTTCCTAAAAGGCTATTGTAACTTCCTGACAGAAGCAAGCAAGACTCCAAACTGAATTTCAGGTTTGCCCTGTACAGCTAGTATACTTGTAATGAGAGCGAGTTAATACAGGTGCTCCACACACACAATTTATGTGCTGGGGACTGGAACAAGTTCCAGAATACCCAGTGGGAAAGACATTCACATCATTCTTGTGGACAGTGGTTCCAAATCGGGGGGTCAGCATAACCCACCCAGGGGGTCTGTGGCACCATTCAAATAACAAAAACTACCAAAGAGAAATAAAAATTGTCAATAATATGGGGTACATGGCTTGGCTTTTGAAAAACGGAAGCTGCAGTACTTAGCTAATTGGTAACTGCTGCGCTATGAGACTTTAATAGGACTCAAAGAATTAGAAGGAACTCAGGGAATCAGCAACACTCTCTCTCTCTCTCTCTCACTCACACACACACACACACACACTACTACTACTACTACTACTACTACTACAGTACTATGGGGTAATTACAATATAATGCTAGACTGCCAATGTCCAGGGTTAGGTGAACAGGAAGCTATTTATCCCAGAGCTCTGTAGACACTTTCTAATTAGGGAGAGTATTCCCACCTCTCCACCCATGATTCCTTGGTGGGGGGCTTCTCACTATTTGTTGTATTTCTGCTCAAATTCCCAATATTCTAAAGCCCTACCCCCCACTCCCCTGGCTATAGTCATTACTCTTAATACTTTGAATCTGGCTTTTAAAGCCCATTCTTTTTTGCTGCAGGATTTGTTCTACTTAAAGTTAATCTTTGCAACACTTTGGCAGGATTTCAAATTCTTCAGCTTCTGCAACAAGCTTCCATATAAAGCTATGAACGTTGTAATTGTCCAGTTGGAACTGCAAACTCAATGGGTTTGATTCAGATAGTTCATTTGGACTGCAATTCTATTCACTTATATGGATGCAATTCAACTGATCTCAATGACACTTTTGAATAGAAATATATAAGATTGCTATGTTAGTTTCCATTGAAATCAATAGGTCTTAAAGGTGACAACTAGCTTGTCTCATTGATTTAAATGGGATTTAAGTACAACTAACTTGGTTTAGATGCAATCCAATGTTTATTCATTTCTTCATAGTATGCACTATTAGCAAACTGATGAATTCTAACAAATCTATTGGTGTCAAGGCTGAGTACTATAGCTCATAATCTTTTAATGATTACTATTTGGTACTTAATAACCCTATCCATAATGTGTTTTCCTCAATTACTCTTAAGAGAAAGAGAAGAGGTAGGCTGGCCTTGTACTTCTTGCAAAGTGATGGGTCGTTTTTCTGTTACGAAGCTGCTCACCAAGAACCTGACATTCAGGCAGAATACAACAGGGTTTTTAAATAATCAAATCAATACTAAAACACTCAGATGAAGAAAGTGCTATACATTGAAGAAAGTGCTATGCATATACAACTTTGCTTTATTTACAGCATTGTAAAATGGCAAATGCCCTTTGCCCTAATAATCAGGATTTGTGCTGAATACTAAAAGCTTTTTAACTTACGTGTTTTTAACCTTGGAGAGGGTTGTTTGTTTGTTTTTTAACTGAAAGCTGTGGGAGGAGAGCTGGAAAGAGCAGAAGCTCCCCAATTAGTCATTCAGGGTAGGGGTAAGTATGGTAAGGGGCACTTGGCACAGGCACTTAGTGGAATCCTTCCCCCAAAGAGTCTCTCCTGGCGCCTTCACTGCATACCGTTAGGTGCCAGGTGAAAATGTTTCTTTGTGACCAGGCCTATGGCTGATTAGCACTTCATGGCATTTTAAATGGGGATTTGGGGGGGGTTGCTTTTGTTTTATTATTTTTTGTGTTCTCATTTGGTATTTTTATGTTTGTAAACCACTCTGTGGTCTTCAGATGAAGGATGGTATACAAACTTAATAGAACAGTAATAATTAATGATGGTAATAATAATAATATGTTGACTGGCAATAATGAAGATGCAACAGTACATTTAAGAAGGATTTTGATCTTAAGTCAGGATTATGAAGAATGGGTAAACATTTATAAGTGAAATTTATATTGTTTTTATTGTTTCGTCTCCACTAAAAGTTTGGAAACAAAACAGGTAATGTAATGGTTTTCCAGACACTAAGAGGGCTTGCTAGGTATGCAGAATTAAACTGCAGTATGTATGCTAGTTACCACAGAGTCACAGTCAAGTTAAATTCCTACCCCCGGGCTCATATAATTCAATAAATTTCCTTTAAAAAGGCAAATCTCAGTGAATAAAGAGGAAGAAATTTTAGGATTTAAAAAAACCCTTCTACTTGAGTGAGTTAATGCACTTACAAATTCATTCTTGCCACGACAGATTCTTACACATTCTGTGCCATGGAAGTAACAAACATGTACATAGTAGACTCTATATATTAACCTCCACAAACTCACATTTTCCCCTCGGGATTTCCACTCCAATTCTCGCCCTCTGCAGGAAACACTGAGGCTGGGCTCCCTGATTTTTTCAAACAATAGCTAGCTTCTTGCAAAGCTTATGTTAAGGAATAGGGTGCAACTGTTTAAGCAAAAGTAAAACAACCCAGCATTACTGTAATATGTGTTGCACAGGCTAGGCCTATTAACATTTAGTCATAAATGCAGGACCTAGTCATTGCCTCCTTTTTCTTGCTGACTTACATTTCACTCATGGTGAAACAGATGCTTTAATTCAATGCCAGGCTGCCTCCACTCATGCCTTCTCTTAATAGCATCTGTCAACCTTGTTTCACCCTCCCATCTACATACAGCCCTGTTGACAGTAAAGTAAGTCATTAATGCAAATGAAAACACATGGTAAGTAGGTCCTTGGTGGAGGAAGGCAATCACTGCACTCCTACTGTCCTGAATTTCAGTGATGACTCCAACCTGTATCAGATCTGAAAAACTAAAGGCAAGGGAGGACAGATGGAGGCTATGTTGTAAAGCCAGCTACACTGGAAAATGTTTACCTAGCATGCAACTTAAGGCAGATTTTTGGTCCATAAATATGTACCTCCCTTGTTCTCTTAAACCAAATGTTTTTTGATACAAGAATATGTGAACCACACTGCTATGTTTTAATACTTGTTAGAAGTCCTATGGATTCAAGCGAATGTTTAGTGCTGGAAGCAACTGTGTGTATGTGTGCACACGCTATAGAAATGCAGCAGCCTCTGATGCTCAGGCAAACATGAAACCTCTTGCTGTCTCTCACACAATGCCCTCAAGAGTGGCTTGTGGAAGTTGTAACCTCTACACTGAAGTCAATGACTCAAGTTCACATTAACTTCAGAAATAAATTTAGTTAGATCTTCTAGCAGAAAAACTTACAGCTTTGCGCAGCAAAAGCCAATTGTGCCCAAGTCCAATTAAGATTAACGAACAGAACTTAAATTCAAGATGACAACAATAATAAAAAAATATTTATACCCCGCCCATGTGGCTGGGTTTCCCCAGCCACTCTGGGTGGCTCCCAATAGAATATTAATAATAAAGCAATAAAACATCAAACATTAAAAACTTCCCTAAACAGGGCTGCCTTCAGATGTCTTCTAAAAGTCAGATAGTTGTTTATTTCCTTACACAGTTCCACCTGATTTATCTGTTGCTGAGTCTTCCCGTTTCAGACAGGATTTGTATGATCACATTTGAATCTCCCCTCTCATATACACAAGACTTCCTGTATCTACATGCCAGGACACAATGTTCCAGGCTACTTTTTTATGTGTACATAAAGCAGGGGAAGATCTAGATATTTCAGTCCCACGCTACAGTACAAAACTCAATTACTAAGTTTCATTCCATTGCTTTCAGTGAAACTTGTTTATGATATAGAAAACTAGCACCAAATTGATTCAGTCAGGCTTTCTACTTGATGGTGATTTTCCTCAGCAAGCTGAAACTTCCCTCCCGTGTCATAGTCTTGTTGCTGAGCAAAAACATGCAGAGCTCAGTGCAGTGGGAAACCAGCCAACCCAAAGGGTCTCTGAGGTGTACTTGCCTGGAGGCAGAGTCGGCATCCAAAGTCAGGTCCAGTCCTAGGGTGGGGCAAACAGCAATCCATGTGGTCAGACAGTCCAGGGGTCAAAGAATCTGATGAGCAGGTGGCCAAGGGTCAAGACGAGCAGGGAGCAGCAAGTTAGGCCCAGAAACTACAAACGTTACCAGCATCTCACCGCTGCTGGAAACTCTGCTTAAGAAGGCTGAAAGCCAGCTGGTTCTCATCAGGGCCTTCTCCTCCTGATCAGCTGCAGGTGGAGCCACTCTGCCTTCTTCCCCTTCAGGCTGCTGTTCAGCAGGTGAAGCCGACTCCTGGCCCATGACACCCTGTGATTCCTATGATGACTGCCCCAATGCTGTTTTTTCCTAAGCTTAATAGCATTGGGCAGGGGGCAATTTCCATCAAAATTGGGGAAGATGGTGGGAAGGTTTAAAGCTTTCCCTCCTATCCCTGTTGTGCTGCTAAGCTGACTGGGGAACAGCTGAGAGTGGTGTAAAGGGCTGGAATGCAAAATAAGTTATTTTTTAAAAGATGGATCCCTTCTTCCTGCTACTAATAAGTTGATCAATAGGAGGATCTGTTGTGGGCCTTGATTAATTAGTGGATCAACAGAAGGGCAGAGGAGATGAATTGTACTCTTGCAAACAAGAGATAGGACTATGCATACTGACCAGAGAATGTGCTTGCTGCCTGCAGAACGTAAAAAACAAAGGTCAGATATATACCCCCCTCCCAATGACTCTTGGAGATTATACGTAATGACCAGAGGATGTACCGGATTCTGTAGATATATGTGCATTTCCCAAGCTCCTCTGGAGACTATGCATATTGCCTGTAAAATGTGCACTATTCATGGATGAATTATGTGCACATTCTCCCTGATGCCTGGTGCATCTGTACACTGGCCAGTTATGCACATTAACCACTCAACATTCCCCATTCCATATATATTACATCATTCTAAACTGCTTGGTGGCATTTGTTCTAGTAAGTGGTATATAATTAAAAAATAATAATAATTACTGCTGGAATTGAGTATCCACTTGTTGGTTCCTGAAATTCAGTGGAATACCCAAATCTATAAATCACAAACATATTACAATAGAAGCATTTCTAGGATGCAAAGGCTATTTAAAATAAAAATAAAAATGAGACAATATAAAAGCAATGTGAATGCTAAGATTCTGAGTTGCCACTCCTTCTAGGGCCAAAGATGATGGTGACGCTTGAAGGAATTTTTGGTCTGTTAGCTTAATAGTATTTCTTTACATCAGTCTCAGAATAAAATATGGGACAGCTGATCTTGGAGTTCACAAATCTGCATTCTCCGGAAACAGAATGTTAGAATGCTGCTAGAAAGTCAAGATACAAGGAAAATAGGATTAGGCCTTGAAAGATATCTGCTTAGAAGACATGGATTAATAACTTAAAGCACCAAGATGTACAATATCACTTAAAAGATTAATATTGTTTTGTAAGAAATGCCATTTAATAATATAAAATTGTTTTTCAAAACCAGCAATTTGAGAGTTCAGATAAGGTTTTACAACATGTGACAGTGTATTTAATTACTGATAAAATACTTTGAAAGCAGATTTTCTACTGTACATAATTGCAGCTTTTTTCTAAAAAAATAAATAAATCTTTTAGACAAACTGAAAAACAAGCATGTTTCTAGAATCAGTGACCTACTGCTAATATAAAACCAAATGGAGCATTACAAATTGAAGCTGCCCCTTCCCTCAGACTTGTTTCTCCAACCTGTGGATCTCTCCCAAAGGAAACAGCTGGCAGATTTTGCTGCTGCTATGGCAACTGTGTCGTCAGTCCGTTGGCTTGGCAACATTGCAGCAGCAGCATGAAGGTAGAGTTCAGAATGCTCCAAATGTTAACAGAAGGGGTGCTTTTTATGTTGACTTCTAAAGCCATGATTTTCACGGTACTTTTATAAATTTTGCAATAAAAAATCCTATGCAGTCCTTATTTGCCATGCTTATCAAATCCTCGTATCTGAATTCTTGCAGTGAATTAAAATCCATTCCCTGCAAAACTGCTTCAGATGGATCAAACCTCTGCAGCTTTTTCAACTGCTCAGGTGACAGCCCAGCTCCCATCATGCCTTCTCCTCCAATATGGGGCTCCTTTTAGAGAGGAAAATAAAACAAATGGGCTTAATTGCTCTGCAGTTCATTATTTATTTACCCAAAAATGAAAGCCAGTATTCACAAGGGTCAGTGCCTCTAAATAGACCACCGTAGGCACATCCTTGGAGTACTTTTACTGCAATCTAAACTGTCCTGGAGTTTGCCTTGCTACATTCCTCTGGAAGGAAATATATTTGTAGAAAGGTTCAGACTAAGGAGGCAGCAGAATAACACCGAAAATAATTTGCTCATTATCAGTTAACACTGATGAAATTTACACTAACGAAACACCACTTTTTTAAAAAATGAACATCATATGCAATCTAATTTATGCTTGAGTTGCCATGTTGTGTCAGCAGCAAATTAGTGATGGAAGGCTGAACATGGATGCACAGGTGTTACAGTACTGAAAATATTGAGATAATCACACTATTTTGCTACCCAACAGGGGTGGGCTTTCCCAGGACCCGAGGGCAAGTAAATCCTGATACTACTGACAAGAACGTGTTGAGACTCAAGCTGCAATCGTATGCGTATGCATACTTACGTGGGAATAAGTCTCACTGAATTCAGTGGGCCTCACTTCTGAATAGATCTGTATAGGATTGCACTGTAACAGTGGGTGGCGCTTCACTTAATAGTCACTGCTGCATATACTTGTACACCCCAAAAACCTTGCAGGGTGGCCAGGAAGATCCTTGAGAATGGTCAGCAGCAGGACCTCAGGGCTCTAGCATCAAGCTCCAACAGACCAAAAGGCCTGTGATCTTTCCCTGCCACTGTCTATTGCTGCGAGGAGTCCAAGTCCCTGGGTAATAAAGAGAGAGACAGCTCCCCCTTTAGCTTTGTGTTAAAGGAAGGATGCTTCTTTGTAAAATACATAAAAGGAATGAGTGGGGGGGAGCAGCCTATGAGAGTCTTTTTCTGGCTCCAGCACATGGTGCCAATGAGATACACACAAAAATAGCAGATTTTTGCATAATCAGGCAGATCATATATATATAACAGATTTAGGGACCTCGTAAATGGAAACCCTGATTTATGTGTGCTTCTTTTACATGTCTCCTTCCTCAGAGAAATGTAGTAAGACACTTAATGCTGTTAAAGGTTTAACCAAAGAAAGCCTCATACAAAACAGTTCAGTTCATCAAGTGCTTCTTCTAGTTTTTGCATCTAAGGATGGCATTGAATCACTTTAATACGTTATGCACTGGAATTTCAAATGTAACAAACAACCATAACAGTGCATCAGCATTTTCTGTAGACATGCAATAAGACAAGCATGATTACAAAAAATACACAAAACCCACTATCAAATTAGAGGCTGTCTCAGCCATTTAATCCTGCAAGATTAAAACCTAATCCCTTTAGCCACTGTTAGTGAAGGTCTGGGAGAAGTGAAGTGCGACTAATTAAACTCAAAGTCACACAATTATCTGATGCCTTCTGAATACACAACTTTTCAGAGTTTTGTGTCATATCCGATGCAGTGTTTTGGTAGGCATGTATTACAAACGTATTAGATACTAACATTTACATTAGTTAATGATTCCCAAACAGCTGCCAACTCATAAAGCACTGGCACAGCCTGCTGAACCCTGCACAGGGAAGGGCAACAGAGTCATAGAAGCTCATCCACACAGATGTTTCCCCAGCCCTCTCTCCCTGCAGGATCAGCAGAGTGCCCAGACTCAGATAAGTCAATGCAGGCGTATTCTGTGTCCATCTGCTCCTCCTCCCTGTGCCCTTTGTAAGGGGGAAACAAATGCTCAGAGACAGAAAAATGTTGAGCAGGCCACATGGTGCTGCGGGCTCTGGCCTTCTTGGCAACCTCTGCCAGCTCATAGGACTCGATGATTCTGTACCAGCAGGTGTAAAGCACTTGAGGT
This sequence comes from Podarcis melisellensis, assembly GCF_964234715.1. Classification (NCBI taxonomy): domain Eukaryota; kingdom Metazoa; phylum Chordata; class Lepidosauria; order Squamata; family Lacertidae; genus Podarcis; species Podarcis melisellensis. The sequence goes on from NC_138544.1 coordinate 37,179,909, forward strand.
GCAGCTTGCACTACGATCAGGGAAGCTACCTCACTGGGGAAAGACCTCTTAACTGTTGGCGGGATCTTAGAAATCACCTTTAAGCATGAGCACTGGGACAGAAATGGGGACAGGCAATGACCATTCTTAAGAAGGCATGGAAGGCTAAGGTTTGGGGAGAGGTCTCCAATCAAGTCTCTGCTTCCCTGTCTGATGAACTGGAAGCTTTGGGAAGCAATGGCTGGTTTTGTGTGCATGTCAGGGAGGGTGGGGAAACCTAAAAGTATAAAATAATCATAGAACTGCACAGTTGGAAGGGACAACGAGTGTCATCTAGTCCAACCTCCTGCAATGCAGGAATCTTTTGCCCAAAGTGATGCTCAAATCCACAACCCTGCGTTGTGTGTTCTCTACCAACTGAGCTATCCTGAGGACAAGAATGCCAAAGCTTTGGGGCTTCCCCCCCCCACCCGCTGTGGATGCTGTGCATGTTCTGGGTGGAGTGTGTGTATTTGGGCGCATTGAGGTGTTTCAGAATATGGAATGCTTCGTTAATTTCTGTGTCATCCTTTTGCAGGGGCCATGCTAATCTTCTCTGCATCATTCCAATTTCAGTCTATGTGCTGCCGAAGTAGCCACAGCAGAGTGAGCATAGGAAGCTGAGCAGAGCTCAGAGTGGCAGCAAGTAAAAGACAGGGTTGTTGTTTTTAACTGTCAGCAAGCATGTAATGTCATATCCTAGTGAGAAAGATGCAATTTTTTAAAAACAACAACATGTTCTTACCTGTGACTGAAGCTGAAGGCATGGGAAGGTCTCCAATGCCCAGGCAACTTGCTCCTCATTTTCAGAAAGCGTAATTGTGCAAGTACTGTATACCAAGATGCCCCCTGGCTTCAGCAGCTGCACTGCCTAAGGAAACAATACTCTCATTTTTAGGATACCAGCATTTCTCAAGCAAACTTACTTTTAGAATGCAGAATTACACAGTCCATATTCATTTTGAAAGGATCAAGGACAACTTCTCATGATGTTGTTTCAAGCTGCCTTTGTGTTGTGAGCCTTGTGTGTGTACCAGTGTGTACTGTCCTCTGCTGCACTGCCTCCCCTGTATCCTGTAGACAAATATTATAGGCAACTAGCCTAGAGTGGCAAGTTAACAAGCAAGGGTCAATCTATGTGGCCAGTACACATGGTTGATAAAAATCTAACAATTAAGATCTTACACCTTTGATGTTTTCAGTCCCGCAAAGATATATATTTTAGCAGATATTATCAGAAGGTCAACAAACACTTCCAAAGTTGCCTCTCCTTTAGGAAAAGTGGAATGCATATACAAAAGCTGGCCTTGTTTAAGCAAACATTTGAAGGGTTCTAGGACACGACTGAAACTTCCCTTCTTTTTGGCTCAGCAGATTCCAATACACAAGGGAACACAGCTGAATAAATCATGATTGTTGATGTTCCCAACCTCCATCTGAGCACAGCAGTGATATTAAAGATGTCTTGGGACAAGGCAAATAGGGCACAAAGCCATCTTCCCACTAGATTTGCTAACTTTGTCAATTTGACAGAAATGAACCCTCCTTACTTCTGTCAATACAAGAGCTTAGTATCTGAGATGGATTTCAGTAGCCAGGGTTACACTTTCAGTGGATTTGAAATTTTATCAATGGTGTCATTCTGTTTGATGTTTGAGGGAATATTCTATGCACATTTAAGTAATATCATGCCCAAGCCCTACAGATGGGGCAGACTAGCAAGCCAAACAGATAAGTAAACTATGCCCTAGGAATTCTCAAACATCTCTGACTATACTGAAGAAATTATGTACTACCCTTTTTATTTTAAAAGGGAAAGGGTTAGAAAAGACATCTCTTATCAACTGGATTTTTACCAACAAAGGTGAATGCCTGTGCTAAATTTAACTAGATCTATTTATGTTCAAAAGATATTGTCTTCCAGCTTTAGAATTGATTGGCCTTTCTGTATGGTTTGCCTCCACATCACCATAGGCTCTGCTGCCAGGATAACAACAATGTGTTTTAGATAGGGAGCTTGATTTAGCCTTGTTACACATCTATTCCAATGTTGCTATTGGTTCGAGAACAATGGAGCTCAGCGCAACTCCAACCAGCTGAACTTTTGCAAGTGCCATGAACTGGGTGTGCTCAAGATAGGATGACCAAGTGCCAACTTCTACAGTGTAACCGCATGCACTTCCCTTGCCTCCCTTGTACTAATAAGACAAGGCTGTGAGCTAACGGGTCAATTCCTTTTTTCTTTTTTTTTTTTGCAGAGGGATCATAGCTCGCAGATATGCAGGCAACCCCAATAATTTATTGTAGAACCCTACAGAACTATGAATCACTCCCATTCCCCACCTCCAAGGAACTGGATTGAATTTAAAAGATACATTAAGAAGCTGCCATTTAAAAGTACAAAATCCACAGAGTGGGTTTCAAGTACTTGGAAGGGGCTTGGGCTGGCTAGTAAGCTGGAGTTCCTTGGAGAAACTTGATGAAGGGAAGCCAGGATTGCAGACTAAGATTATGCAATGGATGGAAGCTTTTCTTTTAATCCAGTATATAAAGACAAAGCAGAGGAAGCTTTTGAGGTGCTTCAAATGAGGAGTAGGGCTGTACAACATTGTTGGATACCTGCATTGAAATAACATCTTGGAAAATGTCTCAACAAGGCAATATACCTGTGAACAAAAGGTGGAGACTCGACAGCTTCCCAGGAGGTAGCTCAGAAGAACACATACTTTACAGGCACCTTGTCTCTTGCTTTGTTTGCTCTCTCCCTCCCTCCTAACCATAAAGCTTCACTTAGAGCTCAGCTAATTACGCAGAGCCTCCAAACAATCCAGGAGAAACCCCCCACAGCTAGACAACCAAAGATCCAGCCCCAAAGTAAACAAAGAACTGGAAAACACTTCTTTCTTCCCTCACACTCACCCCCACTGGTGAAAAAAAGAGAGGAAATTTTTGTTTTATTTTCTGGTGGTGTTTGTGTTGGTGGTTTCCCCCTAAAGAGCTTTCCTCCATATTAAAAAAGGGAAAGATTGTGGGATGAGGGCTTTTAGTGGGAGGCCTTCTGTGGAAGGGGGATGGAGAAGAGAAGACTTAGCTGGCTTCCTTATGCTGAAATGGAAGGTTGGGTACTGTGTGAGAATGATGGGGAGGGTGTTTTTCAATGAGCAGTGCAAGCAACTGCGGGTCTAATCACAAGCAAGCCCTACTGAATTCAATTAAGCTTACTCCCAGGAAAGTAGAAGTTAGTTTAGCTGAACTCAGTGGGGCTTCTGCGTGCATAGATTCCACTCAAACCTCTGAGTGGGGAAGCAGATGCAACTTGACTAGTTAATCACTTGAACAACTCTTAAATTAGTTGAAAATATATTAAATATATTATATGGAAGTTATTATATATATTATATGGAAGTTTATTTAATATTTTTATTCAGTCTACTTCTTCCTTAGATTTTAAGTCCCTCTACCACTGCAGGGAGCCTCCTCAAGGCCCTTGGCTGCTGTGAGGAAACACGGTGCACCCTCTGCCACTGCGGGGAGACCCAGCAAGGCCCTCCACCGCTGCAGATATATATCGTGATATATTGAGATATCATCATATTTAGCTAGTGATATATTGTGATGTTGAAACCAGATATCTCCAGCCCTAATGAGGAGCCAGTAAGAATTCTCAATGAAGCACTGCTTAAAAGCAATAATGTGTTTGAAGTGATGACCCAAGGGTCAGGTTACTTATTCTTTGGTAGTTTTTACGGCAAAATACATACCACTCTGAAGAGCTTGCGCTGCAAGGGCTGGTAAGAAGTCACTTCCTTTAAAGACCAGGAATACGCCATATTTGGTCTCTGCCCCATGCCACTACAGGGAGCATCGAGAAGTATTCTGTCAAATGATTCTGGTAAAAATGGAGGTCCTTCTGCAAAGAGGAACATGATCAGTTAAAAAAACTATAGCCAATTTATGTTGCATACTTAACTTTGCTATTGTTTGGGGAAATGTCACAAAAGAATTTATTTAAATAGCATGAGCTTGACGTCAGCTTAACACAGCTAAATTGGTATGAACTGCAAATACAGTCATACTGCTCTTGGTTTCAAAGTCTTTATAACTGCTGATAAATCACCATTATGTTTGGATATAGAAAGCAAAATGTCCTTTCCCTCCTACTTTCTGACTGAAAGATCTGAGTCACATTCTGTTGCTGCACATGACAGTTTCCTCAAATTTGTATTGCTGATGTTGAGTGAAGACTGAATTTGTGTGCTGAGAACCACCAAAAAGAAACCTGACCTGCCAACTGCTACCTCACTTGCACTTATGAAAGATGTCCCAAATTACCAGCCATTTATAAATTATATAGCGTTTTTGAGGTTTAAAGGATGTGGATAAAATGGCAAGTCAATATTAACCAACATCCAAATTACACTAAAGCAATTGTAGTCCTAGTCACAACAGGGTCTTAATGATTACCATAAAAATCCTGATCCTCCACAGAAAACACAGCTACAACAAGAACACCGAAATGAAAAATAATATTACCTTGCCCATCCTGTCCTTTGCCAATGGCAAGTGCCTTAGTACCATCATAACAAAATGCTTTAATGCAATTCAACTTCAGTAACGCAGCATTTTGCTTTATCTTTTTCACTTTTTCTGCAATCTTGTCCAGGGCAATTACTTCTCCCTGAAAAACATGTTGGAAATCAAAAGGGTAGGGATTTATTACTTATTTGTTTCATAAACTCCTATATACCACTCAATTGTAAAAAAGAAAAAAAAGGAAAAATGAAAACGAAAAACCCTCAAAGCAGTTTACAAAAAGTTAAAACAGTAAACTGAGGAAAAACTTCACGACTATACTTTGAAATATACAAAAGTTAAAATACTATAAAACAGATTAAAATCACCTCAACTTTCTAAGCATCTGAGTGGGCTTGTCTAAAGAGGAATGTTTTTAGCAGGCACTGAAAAGAGTACAGTGGTACCTTGGGTTACATACACTTCAGGTTACATACGCTTCAGGTTGGAGACTCCGCTAACCCAGAAATAGTACCTCAGGTTAAGAACTTTGCTTCAGGTTGAGAACAGAAATCGTGATCCGGTGATGCGGCGGCAGCAGGAGGGCCCATTAGCTAAAGTGGTGCTTCAGGTTAAGAACAGTTTCAGGTTAAGAACGGACCTCCAGAATGAATTAAGTACTTAACCTGAGGTACCACTGTACAGTGAAAGTGCCTGCTTGATATCAATAGGCAGGGAGTTCCAAAGGGTTCTTACAAAAGCCCAATGGGTATTATGTGGCACCTGCAGTAATGCCAATTCCACCAACTGAAGCAGTCAGCTGTTGCCCTGCCAACTCCTATCAGCCCCCACTGGCATGGGAGATGGTGTAGTCCAGCAACATCTAGAGGGCCACAGGTTTCTCATTCTTTCTTTAACCACTGCTCTGCTTGACCAAGCAGTTACCATTCAATCTGCACATTACACATAAAGACTTCTTTGTACGGGAATGGCATATTCCAGGAGAACATTGTATAATGTAGTCAGCTCCAGCCTCTTCCAATTCCTTGAATCTTGCAGTTGTTGCTTTTGTTTTGTTTTTTATAACAGCCTCTTAAGGTATCTTTTAAATAGTACAAACTGCTAACTAAAATGTTTATGGGACATGCTGACTTAGCAAACATGTGTCCATTAAAACTAAATCAAATTGATGGAAACAAACACCACCACACTTAAACACTTTCCAGTACGAAAATGGTTGTTTCTTTAAAACTTCCAGGCTGTACCTCATGCCAGCAATTTCTCCATAATGAAAAACTGAACAGTTCAGTAAGCAAAATATGATTATGTCAAGAAAGCTGTCACATATCACAAATTGCATGGCTCTTCTGTACAGAACACATGGCTGGCCGTAACAACTCCAGCTGTGCTGTCAAAGTATGTTCTAGTTTGTGGAAAAGTGTAAATCCTGGATATTGAAGAGAATGCTCGCCCAGCATTATGCAGTAAATGATACAACTATAGGAGCCCCACCTCCTCCTTAGTCTCTAGGGATGTGTGTAATTTCCAGATAGAGGGGATGACCTTTGTCAATCAGGCTAGATAGGTCAATTCTGCTCAGAGAAACAATTTAGTCTTCTGAGAAGTTCCTCAGTCCTCTCAGATGCCCTGAGAGTGTATGGCTAAAGAGCAGCGTATACATTTCTTTAAAATGAAACAAATAAATCCTGAATACCAATGAGAAAGTGTGAAAAGGGGTGGCCCAACTGTCAGAAGCAAAGAGAGATGACTGGAGATGGGGGAAATTGAAAGAGAATGAAGCGAAGAGGTTCTGTGCTCCCCAAGTTAGGAAAGACGGGTGCCTCTAAGAGATCTAAAGTCCCTTCCTTCTCTTTACAAGCAGAAATTGTCCCTTTAAATTAGCTCCTGCCAATTTCCAAAAGGCACAAGATGTTAAACTACTCCATGCAATTTAATAACTCAAAAGTCACAGAATATAGCAGATCCTAAAGCACTCATGATTAACTCATTATTTGATCTTATTGAAAATGGTGGGCCAAAGTGTCATGTTGACAGTTTGGTTACTCAGTACTCTCATTTGAATCACTTTGTTTTTACACAATGAAAAGTACTGAAGTTTAAATGAATTTTAAAAACCAAGCTTCTGCACTAAAAATAGCCCAAATTAATTTGTATTAGTTCTTGCAAGACTTTTCTACTTTTTTTTCAATCTATCACATGTCCACCGAAAGGAAATCTATTTGTTCGAAATATGTTGTGATAGGTAAGCCAGAAAGATTTATCTTTGGTTCAGCAATTCTGCTATGCTGCAAAAATCAGCCAGTAAATCAGCAGCGTGTTCAAATATTAATGGTGTGCTACTTTGAGTTATCTGTGGATCTCAGCAAACGAGTGAAACAAGCCATGCTAATGAAGCACAGGTCAAACTTTCCTCACTGAGACAGAAAATGCTCAGTGACTTCACTTACCTCATCACACATTAATGTTGCAAGATGGGTTGTTTTCCCCCCGGGAGCAGCACACATGTCCAAAATTCTCTGTCCTGGCTGAGGATTTAAAACATAACTCACAACGGAAGAGGGCAAATTCTAGTAATGGAAGAGAAAAAAACTAGATTTGCTTCAATGATGACCAACACAGGAATATCTTACTTAAAACTAATTCTATTGTTTGTTTCCTCCACTAAAAGGCAAAATTGTGCGTATGTGTGTTCTAATTCTGTAAGCAGTGTTCAAAACATTCACAGCATGATTGATTGTAGCAACTATAAACACGAGAAAGGAATACCTTCAACCTCGGTACAAGCTGCAGCAAAGCACTTCCTCTGGGGCAAGGGCAAAGTAAGTCACCGAGTCACCAAATGTATAAGATAACAAAACGTGTCTAATTTTACATTAATTGTGTGTTTACATTTGTATCCCAAATTGTCCTACAGATTTGGACCATTTACTTTTTAAATACACTTCGCTTTACTGCAAATCGCTTTTTTACACACATAACCTACTTGTGTCATCCCTTCAAAAACATCAAGACAATGCATATTTACCTGGGAATAAGCCCAAGCAAGTTATACTTCCAAGTAGAAATGCACAGAATTGCACAGACAATAGATTATATATTACATATTTAAAGACTGACTGTTATATATACATAACTAAGTCACATATATAAACACAAATAATTGCATTAATTCTCCATTAAAACATATTTACAGAAGAAACTGCTGGTGCCTATGGGCGAAAACACATATTACCTAATAACATACATGGTGAAAAGATTAATCAATAATATTGGCTTAATGGTACACAACATTAACAACACAGTGTTCATCAATATATTTTTTCCACACTCTCAGTAATCAGGCAGTATCTGTTTCTCAGCTACATGAGCTTACATGTATATGCTGAAGTGTTCTTGCATTATAAATCAATTGGTGAAGCATGGAAAATAGGATACACAGGGGGCTGGTACGAGATGATTTGATGACACTTTCAGCCAAATTATGTGTATTGTGTATGATTTGACCAGGAGGTATAAAACTCTGTCTGAGATGGTCATCTGTGATCACTTATTCATATACATTCAACTTCTCACCGAGTGCTACAAGTGATGAGCATACATGTGTCCCTTAAATCTTCTAGTTAAGAAGTAGTGCAAAGCTGCAGCAGAGCAAGCTAACATGCTTTTGCTTCCAATACGGGAGAAAAGTCAACAAATGTTTTGGAGGAGGAGTGAAAGACTGGTTTATGTTCTATAGTTGAAATAACACTGGAAATGTGGATGGTGGAAATCTGCAGCCACAAAGTGCAATGATAGATAAAACAGAAGGTAATTTCTTGTTTCATGACAGGTTAAATTTGTCTTCAAACAAAACAAAATGCAAATTCAATCGACGGCACCTACACACACACACACACACACACACACACACACACAGGCATTTCTTGGGAAATGTAACAAAATCAAACCAAGGTTTCTTATTGCAGAGCTTTCCTTATTGGAAACAATATATAAATAAAGACTTCTGCTTTGGATGCACTGACCACTTTAGATCAACAAGATGAAACAACATAGATCTGCAGAGTTGTGTGTCAGCTCAGGGACTGGATTCAAGGCTTATGTTGAAATGAAATGCCCTCCAGACTTTGTCACTTTGTTCACAACCTGTGAAATGGGAGGTGGGGGACAACTTACCAGAGGCATCAATCATGCTCCACACTGCGGACAGGCACCATTTTTCTTCAATGCAAATTCAAATTCTTCCCTAGCAGATGCAAAAGTGAGGCTAAAACAGAAAGGGTGGGAGCAGGAACCAATGCTTCCTGACCCCCCCCCCTTTTGGTATTTGCTGAGAGGAAGCATGGAAGAAAACTGCACCTAGCAGGAGCTGGGACTGTCAACACAATGCTATTGGGACCCATTGGCCGACAGCACAATCACCACCACCTGGATCATATGAGCATGCATTAGTGGCATAAAATGTGAGGGAAGTACGATTTATGTAAAACTTTTGTTCTCTCTAAGCCATTTCAAAGCCAACGCACTTCTCAAAATAAGTTTTGGATCACCTCTTGTTCAGACCCATTGAAGTCCACTATCACCCTATTACGTCTAAACTGAACTATAGATGAAGCTGTCCATATCATTTATTGATATCTTGCCAAAGGCAATAAAAAAAACAGAATTAGGTAACATTTCATTTCACAGCACAGTGAAAACAGTCCACGGCTAGCATATCAGATATAAAATACTTACAGAGCTATTTTAATTGAATTTCCCCCCAAATAACTTATTTGCTTAGATGTGAAGTCCAACTGTGTTCAATGGGGCTTAGAATGCAATAGAAAGGGTTGTGACCTCAGAATTCAGAAAGCTAGTGTTATTTTTAATATGACTTACCTGCAGAAACAGATAACTCGATAACATTTTGTCAAATGAAGGACTAAGGTAAATTGGTTCTGTCATTTTTATTCCCATCCCTCTGAAAGGCACAATACACACCGGTAAGGAAAAAAAAAATCCTGATCTGAATTTCTAAAACTGTATTATACTAATAATCTTTTAATAAAAGATCCAACACTTCAACATAATATTGGCCAGTAATTAAACAGATTCTGATCTGACTTTCATAAACACAACTAAGCGAAAATTGAAAATTTGCAAGATATACAGTGGAACCTTGGGTTGCGAACGTGATCCGTGCGGGAGGCACATTTGCAACCCCCAGCGTCACATCTGCGCATGCGCAGGTCACAATGCAACGCTTCTGTGCATGCACAAAGCACGATTTAGCGCTTCTGCGTGAGCACTGAAACTCTGGTATTTCCGGGTTCGGTGCAGTGCGCAACCCAAAAATGCATAACCATCTGTAACCCGAGGGACTACTGTACTATAAACTCAGCATAAACTTCTAACTTTCTCTCTGTGTAATCTTGGTTTAATGTTTAGTTGCGTCTCTTGTATGTGGACAAGTTGTCATCTGATTTCAAAGCTAATGTGGTGGTTCAGTTCCTAGGATAAAAATGTAAAAGTGGTCTCAAATTATTGCAGTTATACACCCTGACTTACAAAGACACAAATTTGGAAGATGACACCACTCAGCGGCTTCATGTGGATGTTAAAGAGAATTGTAGAGTTGGAAGGGACCACAAAGGTCACTAGCCCAACCCCCTGCAATGCAGGAAGCTTTCTGCCCAAGGTGGGGCTTGAATCCATGACTCTGAGATTAAGTGTCTCATGCTCCACCAACTGAGCAGTAGCTGTGTTCTATTAGAAACTGAGCACTACTAGGACTTGTTTCTTCTTGATTCCCAATGTATTTCTTATCAATAAAAAATTCAGTGGTGTGAGCAAATTTTTATTCTGAAAGTGTGGCCCAGAGAAAAAAAACTTTCAGAACCACTGCCCTAGGTGATGGCTGGGAGATGATACTCAACCCCATGCAGTTTCCAGTGTGGAGTACACAGGCCTCAATCTTTTTACCCATTCTATGGTACTTTATAATATGATCATGGGACATCCAGAAAGTATAACACATACATATTATTCTCAAACTTTATTACAATTTCTGACTTACTTCATTGGGCCAGTAGAATTAAAGATTTCATTTCGGCTCAGTTCAGAAATCCCATTTCCGATGAAAACTTTGCTTCCGAGAAATTCTTTGGCCCCTCTTTTACACTTCCCTTCAATATCAGAGTATACTGAAACAGTATCTCCAGCTTTCATGACTAAGGAAAGAAAGGGAGAACATTTCAAATAATATTTTATTTGGCACAAGAACTCACTGGGGACTTCAAGTAGGCCACATACTTGAGCCCCGACTATTTACAAGAATCTGTTCAGGTCAAGAGTAGCTCTGGAACAACTTCAGTAATGGCTATTCCGCATGCATACTTGGCAACTTCTTCTGTAACTTTTTAAAGCATCTAATCTACAAGGAAGAATAGTTAATACTCAAGTTACTAAAGCTTAGGGACCACAGAGTCTGAGGCAGGGAATGAAATAGATGCAGTGGTAAATGTCTGGTTTCCTGATTTTGTCCTTTCTTATCAAAACCATAGGACAGGATAATCAAGTTTGTTAGGACATGCATTTCTTAACAAATTCTTTAAATACTGATTACATAACTTATAAACTTCCTCAACTGGAACGTGACTCTCTTATAGTGCAAATCTGCCAATTTAGTAGTAGCACCTACTCTTTTACAGAATCCTTTTAACAGAATTTCAGAACAAAGGAGGGTAGGGAAGTAAGACAATGGCTGCAACTTGCATTCAATCTTACATTCACAAACTACAGTTCTAAGCAGTCTAGTATTGGATATTTGAAGAGATATTAACACTTAAAAAGGGTAGCTGCTATCAACTACAAAGTATTATTTTCCATCAGTCTTACAAGATAAGGAAGCGTGAAGGGGGGGTGTTACTACATACATTTTGAAGCAGATATGATTCCTGGGGCATAGACGTGTGCTCCTCGAAGCACCGCATTCCCACACTGTGCACCAACAATAACTTCATTTGTCAACTTTTGTACCTCCTTTCTGCTGGGGGCAGGGGAAGGAGAGAGTTAAGAAAAACCAATCAGCACAATTATAATTCACATCTGCTGTTCTCTGCTGCCTTTCTAATACCACTACTATCCACCTTATTGGCGAGCTGCAGTACCTGCTGCAGCTGTAGAGTTAGTTGGCCAAGCTGGATTGCATTGCAAGGAAGGCTGAAATCCTAACTCCACTTTTCAGGAAGACACACCAATGAATTTGATGTAATTTACCTCTGAGCAAACATGGGGCTCATCGAGACTTCCTTTTGCGGCACAGGTCCATGCTTCAAAGCTCCGTGTCCAAGCACTATAACAAAACAAAACAAAAAAACCAACCCGCTGAATCAGAGCAAACGGCAATACACGGAGAACCCAAATCACTGCTTGTTCTGATTCAGTGTTATGGAGTAGGTTTTCCTGGGGAAAGCGGCAGTGCTTGGATGTAGGAGTTTTAAAGCATGGACCTGTGCCTAGAGAAGGAGGGGCAAAAGGTAAATGTGGATGAGCCCACAGTTAGGCTTCTGCTGCAAAACATTATCTATTTTACAATGACCAATATGCCAGTTCTAAATATTTGCTCTAGCACATATGTTTTCATGCTCCAAATCAGTCTATGAGCCATCAGAAGATGAAATACAGATAAACTCCATTAACATTAAAATTCTAAAATACACAGACCTGGGCCCAATAACAGGAATAAGTAAGATGTCAGGAAGTTTTGGATGCCGAAGAACCGGAACAGTAAGACTTGTGTACTGCTACGTATGGAAGAAGAAAAAAGTATATTTCTTAGTTTTGGTTAATGAAAAGGACCTGAGTGTTTTATAGCCATTTTATTCATTGACATTATTTATTGTCATTATTTACTTACTAGGTTTCTTACCATCCTTCATCATGTTGTTTCAGGGCAAGTTAAACAATTTAAAACATGTTTTTTTAAGAAAAACATTACACTAATATTTCCATTAGACAGAAATGTTTAAGGTCACAATACATTATGGACTCTCTAATAGTGCTAATTAATCAGGATAGTTACAGCAGTGATGGAGTTTACTTCAGAATTCAAAACTGACGGCCAAATACAGAGTTGTTGTTTTTAGTTACTCTTCCTTATACAGGTATGACCAACCCATCCATTTCTATTATTATTAGTGACTACAGAAAAAGTGTGCTGCCTTGCATCTTCGTTCATGGGTGCACTTAGAAACTGGCACAGATCCAAATCAAACACAGAGAAAAAGAAAAACCTGCAGACTGAACGTGAAGGAAATCATGTTTGCATTTCCCCCCTTAATTTCCTGCTTCCCTGCATGAAAAGCTCCCTGCTCATTAAAAGCTGGCATGGCAAGAAAAGCTTTAGCATGGGCTCCATACTAATGTGACCCTGCTTTTGCCATGCATAAGCTGCCTCTAAATTCCAAACAATCAAGCTACTTATTTGCAGGAGGGCAGGGGGCACTTGGATCTTCCTAGGCAGGAAAAAATATTACAGCATTTCATAATGTCCTGCTACACAAATCTACTAATGTGAATCTACCGGTAAGTTGCACCACATTTAGTGAATTAACTGATGGCAAGACAAGTAGTAAGGAGACACTACACAGACCTTGTGGATCTCTTCAGAAAGCAGACCTCTTACATCTTCCACAGATGCCAGATGGGTGTTCACTCGAACAGTTGTGAAAGCTGGTGGATGGGATAAATTATTTAACAGAGATTCATATTTCCGTTCAGCTTCCACTGCACCCAAAGCAGTTAGGAGCTTAAAAAAGAGAAGAAAATACATTAGATCAGCAAAAATAGTGGCTTATACTATAATCCAAGGAGTACAGAATTGTTGATTCAAACTCAAGGCACAAGCCAGTTAAGCCACAGTATATCAGGTTTGGATAAGTCTAGCCTCTTCCCAGGTGTATACATTCTGGCTCCCTTACCCTCTCAAAGTGGTAGAAGTTCAGAAATTTCCACTTTTAACTATGGTTACTGTGATTAACGTTAAATACAGTTGGTTTAACTAAGCAAGCTTCAGAAACCATGGTTTGAAGTTTGCTTGCTTAGAACTAACCAGAATTAGTGTTAATCACAATTTGTTGGTGTGTATGGATGACATGACAATCTGTGGTTAACCAAAAGCAGAAGCAAAAGTCTTGAAACTCCTCCCCTCTGTCACGTTGGAAGAGGAAAGGGTATGCAAGCCTAGGAGGACACTTGACTTGTTCACGTACTGCGTAACAAATATTAAGCATGATACCTCTTACAGGCTGCATTAGTGTAAGATGACAATCCTAAACATGCGTACTAAGATAAAAGTAAATCCATGTAGGATTAGCTATAAATTAAAGTACACATTCTTAACCAACTGATGAGCAACAGCCTAAATGGGGAAGAATTTAATGGGAATAAGCAAGCATGATTATCTTCTGTTTTGTTCAAAAAATCTATTTTGTTAAGATTGTTACCCACCACGATCTTCTGTGGATGGGATGAATGATTTTAAAAAGCATTTATTGTGAATATATTTTTTTGCCAAAGAGATTGACCAAACTTCCCTTTGTGCTGGACTGGGAGGGTGGATTTGGCAGAAGTATACCTCCACTCAGCCCTGTCAGTGGCCACTGTCAGCCCTGCGGAGTGGCATGGAGCTCTCTCTCTTCTGTCCACCAAATGTGAAGGAAAATGTAAGTGCCACCAACAGAATCTCTGCCAGTGGACAGTCCTCAAATGGGGAATTCCAGGGAGGGCCTGAGCTGACCTAGGATCCACTGGATCCCAAACCAGCCCAACTGTCATCACGGTAATCCACCTGCTGCCTCTACCCACATTGCATTCTAGCTGGCATGTGCAACAGGGCTCCATCAGTGTCTCTGTTAAGCTCCATCAAACAGTGGCGGGGGTCAGGAATCCACCCCAAATCTTTTAACTCGGACATACCAAAATAAGAGAGAAAGTGTGCCTCATTAAATTTAAAATAAATAAATAAATAAATGACAGATCTCATCTGAGCAACTACCTTAGCTGGAACTAAAAGTGTTCCTGACAGCAGCCATCATACACACACATACACACACTTGTGTACCTCTTCCAAACATCTCCTTCCTTAGACTTGCTTTAGGGTATTTACCTCATCATTTTTAAACGTAGCCCTCAGGTACTCTTCAACCTTTGCCCTCAATGAGATTTTGGGGAAAACAGACATAGTCTTTATTGTCTCCTATTTTTTGTAACACATCTGGAGAAAGAGAATCATTTTCACATGAACAATTCAAAACCAAACAAATTCAGATTAAAAAGCTTCTTTTATAATCTTTTTCTCCTACATTGTCATAGAATATGAAACAAATTTAAGGCATGACGTAAGTTGACCTCGTCACTTCACCAGCTTTAACATTCAGCCAAACAGTGCCATTCCCAAAGTGAATGATGGTTTATAGCAGTAATAAGCTGCATTTTGTCTGCTATACGATGCAGCTGGTTGCATCATAAATTATGTAATGTAATGATTATTGAAGCAATAATTTAATGTTCTATGAGAATGAGTGGCACTAAATAAGCTAAACGGTCCTGTACAACAGTTAGTATGAAGGAAGCATGAGGAACAAGGCCAAGATTCCAAGCCCATTTTTTAAAATGGCCTGCCAATAATCTTATCATTGCATCCATCTTTTTCTCTCTTGGATTGGCATGGAAATACTCGGGGGGCCAGACTCGTCCAAGAGTGAGCAGTTACTAATCGCGAACTTCTTCGGCTGTGTCCACGCTTCCATTTACTGTAGCGCTCTCGCTGTATTTAAAGTGCTGGATTTTTCACCTGTTTTTCACATGACATTACCCCAAACGCCTAGGCACCCTGCACTTTACTGGGAAATACCGCTGCTCGATTTGCTTCACGCAAATTTGAGCCCCTAATTCGCCTCTAGTCGGTGCAAAACAGGCGTGGCGACATTATAATCCGATTTGAAACGGGGAAGGGGGGGGGGCTTTGGAGTACATGTTAAATTCGGTCCCGTGTCTACTTCGCCTCACACCTCTTTCCACCGGTTTTAAAAGGGGTGTGCGTGTGTCCTCGAGGGAGGCCATTTGCAAAGGGCTCCCTTTCCCCCTCAGGAGCCGAAAAGCAGAGCCCGCCTCCGTCGCGGCTGCCTCGGACGGGGCGCCATCTGCTGCCGGGCGCCGAGAGCGACCCCGGCGGGGACTGAACACCGGGACGTGGCTTCCCCTCTTCTCCCCGGGCTGGGGCTGAGGCACCGGGGTCCGCCACCCCGGGGGCCCTCATTACTGTCGTCCTCCCGCGCCCCTTTGCCTACCCCAGCGCCCGAGCAATGCCGCGCCCAGTCCCTGCCTTCGGCCTCCCTCCTGCCCTCATCCGAGGAGGCGATAGGAAATGCCGCCCCGTCCTAGCCCAGCCCCGCCTCCCTCCCTCCTTCTACTCCCCAGAGCACGAAACTGCAGTTCTTTCGGGTTCCTCGGGAGTAAGCTCCGTTCAGGGTAATGAAGCTTTCGCTCCAGAACGTGGGCGCCCACGGGGGAGGACGTGGTTACCAGGCGGGGAGGGGAACGAGGGAGGCAGTAGCCAAAGACTTGTAACTATTGCGGGGTTGGGAGTCCCCCCCCCCCCGCAAAAATAATAAAACCTTCAGTGCCCGCAAAAGAGGGGTGCTTTTCATTTCAACTCCCCACCCCAGATCACAATTTGCGGGTGTACGAATAGCATCGAAGACCGGCCAACAAGCCGACCACAGAGACGCCGCTCGAGGCACAAAATAGCAGCGGATTAGAATTCATGTCCGGTTTGGAATGCTCATGTGAAGATCTCTAGAAAGGAGGCAAGTGGGTATTTTGCTGCCAGGGGCATGCACTCTGCATGTGCTCAGAGACCTATTGAATGCAGAAATGTGCTGCAACACGTGGTGCGCCCCACCCCCCGCTGCTTCTCATTTCCTCCCAGGATGGTACTTGAGCCTTTGTCACAGGAGGGCTGTGTGCCCCCTGCCAGTGACCTATCCAGGAAGCTGCATTGTTAGGTGGGGTGGAAAGCCTGCCGGTGGCTCCTGAGAGGTTGTAGTCGACTTATATCATCAACAACCATTTTAGTCAAGGGTCAAAGCTTAGAAGAGTTATAGTCAACATCTGGAGGGCTACAGATTTCGCAGGAAATGTGGATCTGTGCCATTTTTATGGGGGGGGGTGTTTGATAGTGTGTTTTCCAGCTCCACTCACTGCACCTGGGCTGAGCATGTATTATCAACTTAGTTGCAGCATATTTCTGCCTTCTCTCCAGACCTAATGAATATACATGGATTCAAAATATTTTACAGCAAACAGCAAAACATTCAAAAACCAAAATAACCAAGAAGCTCATAATAGCTACTAAAGGTAAAGGGACCCCTGACCATTACGTCCAGTCGTGACCAATTCTGGGGTTGTGGCGCTCATCTCACTTTATTTTTCTGTATATGGCATTTATTAACATGACAAAGGCCTTTGACACGGTAAATCGCAATGCCCTGTGGACTGCCCTCTTGAAAATCAGCTGCCCAGCTAAATTGTGAACATCCTTCAGCTCCTCCATGATAAAATGACAGCAACAATCACAAATAACGATGGCTCTCAAAGTGATTCATTCAGTGGGATCAGGCGTTAAACAGGGTTGTGTTATTGCCCCAACTCTTATTTTCATCACCATGATCCTACACTTTGTTGAAAGGAAACTCTCCACTAGAGTAGAAATCAAATCTAACTGATGGAAAGCTCTTTAATCTGAGTAGGCTGAAAGCAAAGAGTAAAGCTAACATAAGAGATTCAATATGCTGAAGACAACGTGTGTGCACACTGATAGGATGACCTCCAAGCCATCCTAAATATCTTCACAGAAGCTTACGAAAGGTTTGGCCTATCGCTCAACATCCAAAAAACCAAAGTACTGCACCAACAAGCACAAAAAACCCCCTCTGCAGCGCCACAAATCCAACTCAATTGTGTAATGTTAGAAAGAGTCAATCACTTCTCCTACCTGGGCAGTTATCTTTCCACAAGGGCCGAATGATGCCGAAAGCCAGCCTCGCCTGAGCTCTGCAAGTGCAGCTTTCTGCAGTGTGTTTCAGGACCGGCACATTCACAGGGAAAGCAAAATGCTTGTTTACAAAGCCACTGTGCTACACCTTACTGTATGCTTGTGAAACATGAACCACGTATAAATGCCATCTCCAACGCCTCAAAAGATTCCATCAACAGTGTCTTCGAAAAATTACATATCGCTTCGGAAGACAGTCAAACTGTCTGGCTATCTCCCGCTTGGACTACTGCAATGCACTCTACGTGGGGCTACCTTTGAAGGTGACTCGGAAACTACAACTAATGCAGAATGCGGCAGATAGACTGGTGACTGGGAGCGGCCGCTGAGACCATATAACACCGGTCTTGAAAGACCTACATTGGCTCCCAGTATGTTTCCGAGCACAATTCAAAGTGTTGGTGCTGACCTTTAAAGCCCTAAACGGCCTCGGTCCAGTATACCTGAAAGAACGTCTCCACCCCCATCATTCTGCCCGGACGCTGAGGTCCAGTGCCGAGGGCCTTCTGGCGGTTCCCTCATTGCGAGAAGCAAAGCTACAGGGAACCAGGCAGAGGGCCTTCTCGGTAGTGGCGCCCACCCTGTGGAACGCCCTTCCAGCAGATGTCAAAGCGATAAACAACTACCTGACATTCAGAAGACATCTTAAGGCAGCCCTGTTCAGGGAAGTTTTTAACGTGTGATATTTTACTGTATTTTTGGTTTTTATGGAAGCCGCCCAGAGTGGCTGGGGAGGGTTATTATTATTATTATTATTATTATTATTATTATTATTGCCAGTGTACTGGAAGAAGCAAAGATCACCAGTGTCAAAGCAATGATTCTGCAACATCAGCTTTGTGGGACTGGTCATGTTTGGATGCCTGATTATCGTTTTCCAAAGCAACTACTCTATTTTGAACTTAAAAATTGAAAGCGTAATGCTGGTGGTCAACAAAAGAGGTTTA
Source organism: Podarcis melisellensis (assembly GCF_964234715.1). NCBI lineage: Eukaryota > Metazoa > Chordata > Lepidosauria > Squamata > Lacertidae > Podarcis > Podarcis melisellensis. The sequence continues at coordinate 37,198,503 of NC_138544.1, forward strand.
AAGACTCTCAAGGCAAATCTTTAAAAATGTTTTATAAACACCGACAATTGGGAATCACTGGCCTGCGAGTGCTCCAATTGGAGAACAGCCTTTACCAAATGTGTCATGAGCTTTGAAGATGCTCAAACTCAGGATGAAAAAGAGAAACATGTTAAGAGGAAGGCATGTTTGGCAAACCGTCACCGTGATCAACTCCCAAGAAACCTATGTCCCCACTGTGGAAGTACATGTGGATCCAGAATTGGCCTCCACAATCACTTACAGGGTGAGTGCTAAGACCGTGTTCATGGAAGACAGTCTAACGCAGCTACGAGTGATCACCAGAGAGGATGAATTCCAGGGTAATGGCCCTATGCCACAATCCCATGCACATTTACTTGGGAGTAAAACCCACTGAACGCAGTGGGATTTACTTGCAAATAAACACGCATAAACTTGTGCTGTCAACAATATTGATAATCTATATAATTATTACACTTGTTGATGCCTCTGTAATCATCCTGATTCTATTAATACTTGGTGAAGAGAGAAATAATCACATTTCCCTTCTACTATAAGCTTTCTGGGGTCATTCTTAAATGGTTGGCAAGGGAAAATAGGTTAAAAAGATACTTCCTGAATGCTAAGATCCAAGTTTGAGGCCAAGTGCTCTTTGATGAGATTTAAAATCACAAAGCATGCAGCAAAGTAAAGCGTTGAAATAAGCCCATTTAAAATATGCCCTTGTGAGTTCCTTCCAACGTTTCCCTTTTCCCTCAGCATAGAAAAATCTACACATTTAGGAATGGTTTACTTACAAACTCTCCAAAGGTCAGGTTCATGTGATTTCCATACATCAGTCAGAAAACACAGGCAGTACAACTTGCCTCAGTTACAGTGGTGAATTTTCCTAAATTATTGGTACAGGAACACAACAATGGTTTGTAAGAGCCATGCAGCTAAGATGTAGCAACTACCTTAGCCTCTTCACACACTAAGTTTCTCTGGTAGACAGAAGGCAAACAAAGGCATTGATTACCCCCCACCCAAGGTGAGAGGGAGTGACCTAGCTAAACTTGGCAGGGCAGCTTACTCCGTGGCATTAACCCCTTCATGCATTAATTAAACTTAACCATGTTAGTTATATGAGGCTGGTTATCCCATAATTCTCTAATTGCAGATTGATTAATGTCTACATGTGTACTTAGGAGCAAATTACACTATAAAAGCTCAAATGTCTTCCTCCGCAGGATACCAATTATTAGGACCTAGCACTCTATTAAACCTTATTACTACTGTGGCTTCAGGAGCTTCTACATGGCTACCTACACTTTTTCTACATAATCAAACATGCTGACTTCAAAGTGCTGAGTTGGGCGTGGCGTGGCCAGGGGAGTTTACTTGCACAACTGAGCCCTCGTGGAGACTCAGTAGTTTACAATCCGAACTTTTTTAAAAAAATAAAATTGAAAATAGCCTTTGACCGCCACTATTCTCCATGCGAGTATCTTCGCATTTCTATGGTGATACTACTCTAATCTGCATCGGAAGTCATTAGTGAAAATCCACTTTAAGTCACGGCTGCGCGATATTTGTATCATTCCATATATAAAAATCTAACTCCGTGTGGAAAAACCCGGCTGTCCCTGTCAGGAACCTTCTGAAAGAGGGAAACTATTCACCACGGGCGTGGGAAAAGAGCGCCTCCCTCACGTCCGGAGCGGAGGGTGACGTCACTCCCGCGGCCCCGCCCTGCCCCTTCCTCGTCCAAAGGGAAGCGGCGACAGACCGCAACGATACTAGTCACTTCCGGCGCCTTGCTGAACCAATGCCAACAGAAAAGGCCTGGCTCTCGCGCCCCTCATATGGCGCCGCCCGAAAGAAAACAGGAAATGCACGTAATGTCCGGGCGGGCGTATCAGCTTTCACCGTTTTTTAAGCCGGAGCAGTTGAAATCACTGATCATGACTAAGTCACGCCCATTCCCTGCTCTGAGCAAAAAAAAAATCCACCCCGCCCCACAAGGGAGGGTGTGCGTGAGAGGGAAACTGCCACCCTAATCCCAGTTTCGGCCTTTCGTCAGCGGCAGGCGTGGAACGTGCGTCGTTCCTGCGGACGCGGTGACGTCAGCGCGCCTTGCGGAAGGAAGGCTTGGGGAAGGGCTCTCGCGCCGCTGCCGTGGTCGAGAACAGGAGGGGGCGGGGCGGGGCTTAAGCCCCTCCCACTTTATCCGCCGCGTTGGCCACGAGAAGAAAGAACCGACGGGAAGGAGGGAAGACGCTCGTCAGCAGCAGAAGCAGCGGAGGAGGCGGTCGGCGGTTTCTGCTGGCCAAGTCGGGATGGGCTTGATATTTGCCAAGCTGTGGAGCCTTTTCTGTAACCAGGGTGAGTAGAGCGGGGCTGGGGCTGGAGGGGCACCTGCGCCGCCGCTACCGGGGCTGCTGCTTTTGCTGCTCCGTGTGGCATTTTTGCCGGGAGGGTTTCGTCTCGGGGCGGGGGGGGGAGTGTTTCCCGGGCTGCCCTTTAACGGGGGGGGGGGGGGTCGGGGAGCTCGGTTGAGGGAGGGCAGCAATACCGCAGAGGAAGGGAGAGGGTCGTGATCCTGAAGAGATATCTCAGTTGTGTCTGTAACAATTAGGGCTTTGCATTGGGTGGGAAGCGGGGTATTTATTGAGCCCTTTCTCCCAAGGAAGGAGGGGGCATCGTCCATGGTTCTCTTCCCCTACCCACCCGCCCTATGCTCACAGGAGCCCGTGGAGGTAGCTGAGGCCGAGAAGGAAGAAGTGTATGACTGGCCACTCGGGGTCTTTTTCTGCGGGGACTTGAACTTGGGTCCCCCCCGTCTTGGATCTCCCATGTTACGGAGGTGTACGAAAAAGGCAAGAGTGGCGTTGGGAGAGGGGACCGTTTTTATTTATTTTGACAGGGCGGAGTAGCAATAGGGTAAATACAGTAATATGGGGGAAATGGTGGGCTGAGAAAGGAAGGGACTGTGAAAAGTTAATACAGTAAAGTTGGGAAATTAGGGGAGAGGAGGCCACTTGCTGTGAGTCGGAGCATCCTGTCTGTTTGACCAAAGGTGTTTTAATATAAACAGGGCAACAAGGACTGGTTTTGAGTCAGCGGGGAAGGTGAGCTGGAGAAATAGGTATGATGAATAACAAGGGTGAATAATGGGGAGGCCAGGAAGTCAATTAGCCTGTGGATTGTAAGATGCTAAGTGCCAGCACATTTCAACCAAATTCAACTGGTAGTATACAGAACCTGTGAACAGGAATGTGGCAAAAAGTTAAAGTTGGAGTTTGAGTTTTCCCCAAAATGTAAAGAAATTCCATGAGTTCCTCAGCCTTGGCTGTTGGTGAAATCTGTGCAGGAAGTAATAAATTTGTGTTAAAATGTTGCAGTGTCTGTAACAACTTGCAAACCACCTTCTTTCATTTTTCTTTTGTGTTTCTTGAGAAAACACCCTGTTGAATGCATTTGCAGAGAACAGTCATATTGCCAGCTGATCGTTTTTCCTTTTCTCTGTTCAAATTTGCAAGACGTATATGCTTTTGTCTAATCTTATTTTAAAAGCTTTGCCCGCAAAATAAATGCATCTGTGTTCTCCAAGGCATGGTGGTTACTGTTTTTATACAGCAGCAATCTGTTTTAATTTTAAAAACTCCAGCAATGCAGCATCTGCCTTGCATTCTTTAAGCTAAAATAGCATGCCAGATATATACATGAAGAAGCCATTCTGATGCTGTTCCTAAGGTGTGGGGGTGCCATGCAAAGCTGCTTTATGCATTCCTTCCTTAATGGAATACCTGTTAACATTTTATGAGGCATAATCAATAACTCCACTACCTTGAAGGTACTGAACAAAGAATTCACACAAACCTACGTTGTTTTAATTACATGGTGCTGATATTGGACCTCTGAGCTAAAGAAATTAACAGTGGTTTCATGTAACAAGAGCTTGATGCAACAGCTATCATGCAAGATTTGCTCATCCCATGGATGTGTGCAAAACCTCTTGCCCTAGTGGTTGGCCACCAGTCTCTGATGAACTTCATAAGGTGTTTTCTCACTTAAGACCTGCTGCTTGGATTTGCCACCATGTAGAAACACTCAGCTTCCATATGCAGACCTAATGTCCGCACCACTCTTAAACTACTGCCAAAAACAATACCTGCTTGGCAGTAGTTTATTCTGTAATTGCTTAATTGAAAGACTGGTAAGAATAGCAGAAATGGTGTGGAGAGTGACAGTGGTAGGTTGTCTTAGCAATGATACATCTTTGCAAGAGTTGCATTGGGGAAAGAGGGAAGACCACTGAGCTTGATAGCTCACAATCTTACCTTTATCATGGGCTGCTGAGGCTTGGAAAGGTAGACTTCCAAGGAGCTAGTCTTCACTCTTTATTTGCCAACTTTGTCTTGGTTGATAATGAGCTCATGGGCTTCTAAGTAATTCATACTTGCTTTTCAATGACACCTGTTGACTTTGGAAAACAGCCATAGAGGCATCATTGGCTGTCAAAAGATCACTGTTGTTTTCTATCCTAGATACATCTTCCAGTCTTTTTGGGGAGGGAGATGTTCAACATGTTTGGAGTAACAAGGATGGGCGGGGGTTCAGATCTAATCGCAAAACACAGCAAAATTAATCTATGGTGAGCCAGAAAAGACTTGGGGGGACGGGATTGAGTTATTGAAAATATGGGTAGAGTTTGTCTTACCTAGTTGTATATGGGAAATGCTTATTGATAGCTATCCAGGTGGTCATATGAACTACTACACCAAGAAAAATCTAGAAGCATCATTGTATTACACTTTCATATAATCTATGGTATGTGATAACCTCAAGTTTACAGCAGCTTACAACTGTTCACTATTATGTATTGTAGAACACAAAGTAATAATTGTGGGCCTTGACAATGCTGGAAAGACCACCATTCTATACCAGTTGTAAGTATTTTAACAAGGTAACATTCATTCCTTCTGATATGATACTGTTCACAATTCAACCAACACTTGGAGCAGGGTTTTTAAGCACAAAGAGAACTTGGGACAGCCTGTCAAAATATTTGAAATTATCCAGCTTCAAAGGTCTAGGAATCCTGTTGTCTTTGAAGCTTGAATTTTTTTCAGACTTGAGCAGATACATGGAAGCTTTCCTATGATCTTCCAGTATGTCAGACTCTCTAATTATGACTCATTCATAAATGCAGATAGTTCATCAGCCCAGCTATTCCCATTGGTGAAAGGATAAAATCTTATGGCTGACCTATCACCTACTTGGGTTACAGTATAATGTGGCAAATACAATGCTGCTTGAAAGTATTACTTCACTATAGTGCAGTAGCTATTATAACTGTCAGAAGCTGTGGCTATAAAACTGGCAAACAGGTAACTGGCTGATACTGCTTACAGGAAGATATAGATAAGCTCTGAAAAGGGGGAAAAACCATTTTGGTAGAATCTTGCTAGTTACTAAATAGCTTTGCTAATCTTGTTACATATAGAATGCTTTGCATTATATAACTCTAACCAGGGCGGATAAAAATCAATGATTTTTTTATTTAAATCATTTTTTTAAAAAATGGATTTAATTTTTAAAAATTGCTTTTGGAGGAAAAATCTTTCTATTTAAGTTACATTATAGCCCAAAGGCTATTAATCAGGAAATAAGGATTTGTTTTAAGTTTTTCGTGTGTGCTAAAACTCAGTCTAAGTTTTTTTTTTTAAAAAAAGTTTAACCACATCAGTTAACAAACATGGATACATATGCTATAATGTTATTGTTTTAGTTAAATTGTTTAAATTGTTATAGGAAATGATTATTTTTCTCCTTCCAATAAAGTACAGCAGAAAATTTGTCCAAATATAAACAGTTAACTTATTAAACTTCACAATAATTATTGGTCCATGTATTTCTAATAGTATGACCAAATCATTAATTTTTGATATAACTATAAAAACTACTCTGAAAATGTATTCATCCAAAAATAAAACCTTCATTTGGTTGTAAATATTAAGATTATACCAGCTAGAATGAGTCTTTCTGTAAAAAACTGATTTAAATCGTGATTTAAATTGATTTGATTTAAATCTAATCCACCCTGACTCTAAGGGTGCATCGTAGAATGCAATATATAATTGCTTACCATCTTACTAAAGCGACAGTTAACTTCCTCTACATGGTTCTGCCCATGGATATACAACCATCTTAATAAAAGGAAAGGTTGTTAACACAGTTAGCTGGCAGCTCTCTTTGATCACAGATATACCTATTCATGATGAGAGGCAGCTGTGAGCTCACTATCTGCCTTCCAGGTCATCGGAATAGTCTTAAACAGTTACAAGCACACACCTGTGATCATATGGAAGAATTTCATGAAAACCTAAAAGCTTTTTCTCAAGAGCTTAAATTTAAGTAAAAATGAGCATTTTCAGATAAATTCTGATTGAGCTATTTTCTGTACAATCTTCTTTTAATCCAAAGACAGGAATTGTTCTATGATGGCATGTTTCTGTATGGATGACCATGATAAACATACAACTTTTTCATCCCCTTTAGCCTAATGAATGAGGTGGTTCACACTTCTCCCACTATAGGAAGCAATGTTGAAGAAATAGTAGTTAAAAACACCCATTTCCTCATGTGGGATATTGGAGGACAAGAGTCTTTAAGATCGTCCTGGAATACCTATTATTCAAATACAGAGGTATGTTGATGCTGTTCTTAATTTAGGCAACCCAAAAGTCCCAGGACTGTGCTGGCAAACGTGTGTGACAATTTTCTGAGGGTCCCATCCCCCTTGGCCCACGAGGCTTAAGGCAAGATCCAAGAGAGAGGAAGGGAAGAAGCTGAGGAGAAAGCAGTAGAAACGTTTTTTGTATTAAACCTCTGAAAGGCTTTTCAGACCATAGGAAGTGCTCCCCCTTCCTTGGCCCACCATAAGAATGAGCTCTTGATGTTGATCTCTGGTAAATATGAATGACAGGGTTGAACTGGGAAGCATTCCTGACTCTTTTCTAGTGTGCCTGTGTGGAAGCAACAAGGAAGCAACACTGCCCTTGTTGCTATTGTCACCTAGTTTTATTGAGCTCACTTTCCCTGCCCTGTACTGCCTCAGATAGCAGTAGGAAATTAAAGAATGCTGTGTACAGGGGACTCCCCACTTACACAGGGGTTGTGTTTAGGCCCCCGCCCGCATAAGTAGGGAGCTTGAAAGTTTTTTTTTTTTTGAGTGGCTGTGTTTCCCCTCCCCTTTTTGTTTGGAAGGGTAGGAGCCAAGCAAGAGCTATCTAAGGGGCAGCAGATACTCCCTTCCTCTCCTCTCCTCATCCTCAGTCTCACCAGTAAGGGCAGAGAAACCGCACAGCTGAGCCCACTGCAGGGAATGGTTTCCTGCCCATCAGCTGTTGAGCGGGGTGGCGCAGCAGCAGAGAGGGTCCTGCATGCTATTTTGGGTTCAGCTCTGGAGCCAGTAAGCTTTTTAAAACAGAAACCTTTTTTGCTATCCACTTTGGAAGCAGAAGATGCCCCCACCCCAAGAAAAGTATCCACAAGCTTTGTGACCTGAGAGAGACTGAAAAAGTCATGCAAGCGAGACCTGCTGCAAAGCGTCTTCCCTGCCTCTCAGGTGATGAGCGTGGTAGCGCAGCAACAGCAGGGGTCCCTGCATGCCTTTATCAAGCCAGGTTGGAACCCTGCTCCTTCATAAGCTAAAAGAAAAATCCCTCTTCAGGCTCTAGGGAGGGGCTCCTCGCAAACCACGAGGACTCTCCAGCTCTCTCTCACCCTTTCCAGGTTTGAATCACAACATTTATTTATTTCCCAGTGATCATGCGCAAGTTGAACACATGTGTGCCTGTATAGCCATTTTGTTGTAACACAAATGTATCATTTCATTCCGTCATACCTTAGTTAGAAACATGGTGGCTACCTTTAGCTTTTTGTCCACCTTTTCTTCTTTCTTTCCACAGTTTATTATCCTTGTAGTGGACAGCATTGACCGAGAGAGACTATCTATCATAAAAGAAGAACTATACAGAATGTTGGCACATGAGGTACGATATTCTATATTCTGTGTGTATTCTAAGAATACAGACAATGGTTGGGACACAAAGCATTGCCCAAAATATTACACAAGTTGAAATTGGCAGGGCCCCAAGTTTTGTACATCCCATAAAGTGTGAAAGATTTCTTGCCCCTCAGGAGCAGTTTTTCAAGAAATGCAGGTGGTTGCCATAGATGGGGGAGAGGGGGTTGGCAGAGAAGAAGGTGGGGTGGGGGGGGGCTTCCCTTATGTAAGTCTAGTGTCTTTTGCTTTTGAAACAGCATATTTGGATCCAAGCTATTCTTTTTAAAAAATAGCCACAGAAATGAAGAGCATTAGCTAATCTCCACAATCCTACACATATTTACTAGGCTTTTGAGTTCAGTGAGACTTCTACCCAGGAAATTGGGTACAGGGTTGTACCCTAATTTTTTAAAAGTCTAGTAATTGTCTCCATATACATCATAATGAATTCTGATTTGGTTGGCTTTAACAATATGTGTTGAGACTGGTGATAAAAGTTGATGCTTTGGAAGGGGAAGTGTAGCAGGAACAAATCTACAACCTATGCTTATGCAGTTGGCAGAATTGCAACAAAAGCAACCTTAAATATAGTGGAAAATATCTATTTTTGCTTTCTTTTTTTAAAAAATCAAGGATTATGTAGCTGTTAGGGCCATGGAAACATAAATTTTCTAAATACACGTCTTTTACAGGATTTGCGGAAAGCTGCAGTTCTCATCTTTGCAAATAAGCAAGATATGAAAGGCTGTATGTCGGCAGCTGAAATTTCCAAGTACCTCACCCTTAGTTCCATAAAGGATCACCCATGGCACATTCAGTCCTGTTGTGCGCTAACGGGAGAAGGGTAAGTAGTCATAGTGTTAAATAAATGATTGTGTACAGAAACTGGCAACTTGTCGGAAAGTATTCACACTCGACAGGAAGCCATGGGTTAGCACAGCAATACCCAATGTGCTGCACTCCAAAAGTGTGAAAGCAAAACCTCAGGCTCATTTGCCCCTCCTCCTGATCTCCAAAAATCAGATGCACAGCTCCCACCCCATCACAGACAGAAGTGTATTCCACTTGTGCAACCATCCCTTTGGATTAAATCCAATATTGGGGTGGATTCCGTGCTACAATTCCCATGCTGCTTGCTGTGCCACAGTATTCCCAGATAGCTTTCAGTATTCCCAGATAGCTTTCAGAAAGGCCTCCAATGACCAACGTGCATTTGAACACACAATTTGTCGTAATAATAGAAGTGTGTGTGTTTTTTCCAGCAGCGTGCTCACATTTATTTGATTCAAAATATTTTATTTTTTAAAAAATGTTTTGTAAGATGGTTTTGATACTTTGGTAACATTAAGTAGAGAAAAGCAAAATCTGTACAATTGGTGACACTTAGCATAGTGATTTTGCACCCTGTATGTTTATTATTAAGACTTGGGTTTTCTTCCCCCTTTTCAGATTGTGCCAAGGCCTGGAATGGATGACTTCCCGAATTGGAGTAAGATAACTTCTTTTCTGGAGTCAAAGCGACACTTGCCTATGGACAAACTCCTTTGCGGTACACTTGACTGCTGAGGCAGCAACAAACTTAACTTAAAACTTCTGAAACCTCCACAAGCAACACTTGAATCAAGTGCAGCTGAACTTAAACTCAAAAGTATTTTTTAACATTTTTAAAATGCACTAATCTTGGATGGATGAACAAGTGGGACTATATGAAAGCTCTCCTATATAAGCTAAATGACTGCCTTGTAACAATTTGCCATTGAAAATGCTCCTTATTCTTGCTGCTTACAGTAATCGCCTCTAACATAGGTCGGTCTCCTTCCTTTCCTGTTTCTATGCTGCAACAATTAGCTTTAAGAATCCCAAGGTTATGGGTACTAAAGTCAACGTGATTCCAGTTGATCGGAGTTCAAATATTGATGCACACTACAGGAGTTCTCTAACATTGAAAGTTATTTATTTGCTGTTGTTGCCTTTTTGTTTTTGTATTGCATTTTATGACTTGGTGAACATACACCTTTTTTAAAAAGAAAGAAACTTAAATTGACTGCTAAGTGTTTTATATATTCGGTTTACCTGAATTTTTTTGTTTATTTTTATTTTTGGTAAATCAGTGAATATGCTGCATGTTAGCAAGGAGGACAAATTTGAGTGCATTGTGTTTTAGCAATGCAGGTTTGAATAGGGGAAAGTGTTCAAATAAGTGGAGGTATAGCTTCTCTAACAATATTGTCTCGTAACAGTACGTGAAAGCCAAACATTCAGCATTTGTTATTTTCTGTATTACCCAACCTTCATCCTTAGGTGCCAAGGAGCATTGCAACAGTTTTAAATACAAACATTAAAACGGCTCACAATCACAAAAATAGGATGGGTCCTACAAAGTATACATCTCAGGGTGTCAAAGGCAGATAAAGAGTTATATCTTCTGCCCCAAAAACGTATAGTGAAGGAAGGAGGGAATTCCACAACTTGGGGTCTGCCACAGTGTATGTGCTCCTGTAGGCCACTGCACCCCTGAATATCTTAGGGTGGTTGAAGTTCGCCTCTGCCAATCTTAACATACAAGAGGATCTGCAGAGGAGGAGGTGGGCTTTCAGATATCTGGGCCTGAGTTGTTCAGGGCTTTAAACACTTAACATGAGCACCTTGAATTGGATCCGGAAACAAACTGGCAAACCAACGCAGCTGTTTTTAAGGTGTGTGAAATCTAAATGGAACCTCAGCAGTAATCTGGCTGCTGCATTTTGGACTAGTTGTTTTCAAGGGCAGCTCCACACAGAGGGCATTGCAAGGATCCAGTCTGTAAGTCACTAGAACATGGAGTGCAGTGGCCAAGTCATTTCTGTGAAAAAGGGACTGTAGATGGCGAGCCAGCTGGAGGTGCCAAAAGGCACCCCTTGCCACTGAGGCCTCCAGTAATGGGTCTGAATCCAGGAGCACCCGCCACCCCCGGCTGTGGACCTGCTCTTTCCAAGCAAGTGCAATCCTTTGGAAAAGCCAATTTTTTCTGGGTATTCCGCTTGTCAGTGAAATTCTACAATCAGATTCTGGATGATTGTGGCACAGAAATCATTTATTTGAACTGTGTCTGTAAAGTATGCACACACCTTCAAATGTGAGGCCTGCCTACCTACATCTCTGTTGGAGAGAATTGGAGCAAAAAGTACGCTTGAAAATAACTACTCTGTTGGCACAAATTGAACTAGCTTTCCTACAAAACGCATTAACTAATGCATTAAAGTGGTTTGCTTTGTTGTCGTCCCCACACCAAGAAATCACTGTAAATTTTTCTGGTAAATTTTTAAATACCATTTTGTCTGCCTTCTATAATGTCAATTGATTCCCCTCTCAGTTGTTTTCTGTCTTAAGGCAATGCTGGTAATGTATGTGATCTGACACTTAGCATTACGTGAAAGCTCTTGTATTCAGTGCTTCCCTGAAATGCCAGACAACTTCAGAGCCTGCAAAACAGCTGCCCTTTGTGGCTTAACCTGTGTGTGGATTGGGGTAGAAATACTGCATTGCAACTGGGGCTGAACGGAATTTCCATTGGGTTCATTTTCTCCCGGTGAAGGTGACATACTTTAGTGCGCACAATTTTTTCTCTCCAACCCCCCCCCCCCCAGGCAAATGGTGTTCTGTAAGAAAAGAACCCCTCACACTTTGGACTTGTGATCTCCCCCAGCAATTCAGTTTGAAAGCAATTGTTATTTGCCTCTGTTGTTGCAATGTGTAAGGGGTGAAACCTCATGTCATTTTGCCTTCTTTCTGTTCAGCCCTAGCGTGCCAAGCAACGGTACAGTAGCTTTCATCACTGGGCTTGTAAAAAAAAAATGCAGTGAGATCTGGGCTTTTTTCTCTTAATGGTGTCAACTCCTTTGACTTGCACTGTCGAATATAGGCACATGTTCCTGTAAAATTAGATGTGCAATGTTATATTTGCTAAAGGCCACACACGGCAAGAGTTAGAGGTATAAGCTAAGCATCAAACCGAAGACCTTTGTTGGGATAAGATTAAGCTGCCTTATATGCGTGAAGCTCCTTGTTCCTGTAGCCCAGTATTGTTGACTCGGGCAGGGGTCTTTCTCATCACTTGCAACCTATTGTTTAAGCTGGAGATGCCTTGGGTTGAATTTAGGACCTTCTGCATGCAAAGCATGTATTCTGTTCAGCTATGGTTCCTCCCTGTGTACGTTTTCATATCTATTGAAATATATTTAGAACTTTTTTCTTAGCATCTTAACAAATACATTTCAAATGAAGTCTATTTCTGATCTTAGTCCCTGGTCATTAAAAAAAATCTTCAGGGATGTTTGTGCTAAATTGGAAGAGATTTTTCTTTACTGGTACTATCTGTTGAGAATACCATGATTTTTCCAATTTGCCCTGCCTTCTTCTTCTTGGCTTTGCTCAAGAGCTGCACAGGAACTGTGAATTTACCATTAGGCAAGGAAGCATTCAGTGTTTAATCTGTACTTATGATGCCACAGGGTTTGAAAAACATGGCCCTTTTTGTCCAAGATAATGTTTGTCATTTGATCACTCAAGTGGTTTATCAATCTTGTACACTTTTTTATAACAAATGATCAGCATGGTATTGCATTGTAATCATTTTGTTGGGGTGAATTAAAGTGCTTGGCTGTGTAAAGCAAGACTTATGTTTTTTACACTTACAAATACTGCTAGCAGTGAGTGCAATATTTACTCTGAAAAGGGCAAGAAGGGAAGTGGGGACTGATTTGCCAGTAAAAGAGCTCTGCTAGGGGGCATATGTACAGTAATTTTACATGCATGTAAACTGGCTCTTTGGACTGGAACCGGTGCATCTATTTTTAACTTTGGTGTGTTGCAATTTGAATATTTTAACGGTGAAAAATTAGTTGCACCATTTCAACTGAAAAAAATAACACAGAACCAACATTAAGGAAAAAAACATGATGAGGCAGAGTGGGGATGAGTGCTCTAGCTGCACCCCACTGCAGCTGCCCTCCATGAATTGGAGAGATAACTTCTAAGAACATAAAACACCTTGCTGGACCAGGCCAAAGACCCATCTAGTCTAGCATCCTGTTTGCACACTGGGTATGTGAAGCCTGCAAGCAGGACATGAGTGCAATAGTGTTCTCATATGGGAATATGTCTGATCTTTTAAAGACTATCCTAGTTTGGTGATTGTCCCTAACTCTTGTGGGAGTGGATTCCATAGAAACCTGCTCTATTCTGGTAGGGTCCCTGTGATTCCCATCCCCATGATTATGCCTCCAACTTGTGAAGGGTACCTGCAGTGATGGGTAGAAATAGCATACTAATACTTACACTTCTCCATCCCATGAGGGATTTAGAGTGTCTGGCTAGTCCAGCAAGAATGCCCTTGTGTGATAAAGAATTAGCCTACAGTGCTTAATTAGCAAAGCTTCTCTTTAGAATACAAGCTTTTGTAGAAATGATGCTTAGCTTGTAAGTTGGACGATGTGACTTAGACCATTGGCCCACCTAACTATTTATTGTCTACACTGGCGGGTAATGGCTCTCCAGGGATTCAGAGGAGGGGCATTCCCTGAAACCTTCTGCATGCAAACCGATGCTCTACCACTGATGCTCCTCTGCATGCCACTTTATCGTTGATCACTTGGTAAAATTCTGGAGTACATCAGAACTTGATCTAAGAATGTGTTTGAAAAATGATCTTTTTCGTCTTGTCTTTTGAAAGCATGTTATGGTTTTATTTACACTGCGTATGTCAGAAGGTGTTTTCAAGAGCTAAAAGGTAAAGCTGGAGAGGTGCTATATCCAAAATGTGATGTACACATCTCTGAGTAGTCCATAAAACTGAACATGTGGGCCCTTAAACTGATCCTTTCCCTGCAGGGTGGATGAAGGACCCTCTAGCACTCACTTCTGCTTCAATTTATTTTGTAAAGTTTAAGGTTTAGAGTAGCTTTATCCAAAAATTATTATAAACTCTTCCATTCTAGCAAGGCAGCATGAATTGGCCAGTTACTGCAAGTGCTGGTTAACCAACTGCAATCTTAGGTACGTCTTTTTAGAAGTCATACTGAGTTCAGTGATGCCCTCAGGTAAATGTTTGTGCGTTCACAGCCTTAGTCTTTACACTGATAGTGAAATGACTGCCTGTGCGCGTTCCATAGGACAATGTGCTTGCCTGAGACAATTCTGCATATTCAAGCAACCTTTCCCCATGAGTTAATGGAAGTGAGTTGGCAAGCCTTTGCTCACACCATGGACATCCTGCTGTGTGTGTACTTGTGTTGTGCATGTGTGCATGTGTTTCATCTTCCAACCTTAAGTACTGTGGTGCTGCTTCAATAGCTTAAATGCATGACTTAGAATTATCCAAGTTGTATGTTTCCCCCCCATCCTGAGGACTACCATGGCAAGGAATTGAGGAAAGCCCCTTTTATTGTGAGCCAAATAATTTCCAACATGCTAATAAGTTACATGGCTTCTTTTTAATAGAGGGTTATGGAATATCTGGTCTTCCATATGTTTTTGGAATGCTGGGATAGCTTAATTGTTGGAGCATGAGATTCATGATCTCAGAGTCGCCAGTTCAAGCCATCTTGGGCAAAAGTTTCCATCACTGCAGGGGGTTAGTCTAGATCGCCCTTGTGGTACCTTCCATTCTATGACTCTATAAGTCCTATCATCCTTGGCTGTTGGACAAGCTGAGTGTAGCTGATGGGAGATAAAGGCCAGCAATATCTGGAAGGCCACAGTACACACACCTCACACTACTTTAACGTTTGTAGGTCCTGAACCAGTGATAGGAAACATCAGACCTGTGTAGCTTCTCTATCTGGTCCCTGAGCCTCTCCTCAAAACATACCTGTACCTAGACCATTTCCTCTTGCCCCTTCAAGAGCTTTTGCCTGGCTGGAATGTGTCTTTGAACTACAATGATGAAAGTTGCACAACACCCACACTACTAGGCTGGACCTATTCTGACTGGCCCCCTGCTCAACTGGATCCCCGTTCGCAACCAGTGGTACCACTGTAAAAGGGCACATTCTACTCATGTAAAAACATACTGATTCCCGGACTGTCCGCGGGCCGGATTTAGAAGGCAATTGGGCCGGATTCGGCCCCCGGGCCTTAGTTTGCCTACCCATGACTTGGAAGGATGCTTATGTCACCTCCATTGTTTACAGCTTCTAATGTAAGAGCCCTTCTCTACAGCAGTCAGGAACACTCAGGCAGGCAGAGCAATGTGAAAGGTGTATTTTGGACAGTGAATCAACATGGAGAAACAGGAAGCATGATGTATGCAGAGAGGCTCTATAGCTCAAACACCCATGCTTTTGAATAAAAAGGTAAAGGTAAAAGACCCCTGACAGTTAAGTCCAGTCACAAACGACTCTGGGTTGCGGCGCTCATCTCACTTTGCTGGCCAAGGGAGCCAACGTTTGTCCGCAGACAGTTTTTCTGGGTCATGTGGCCAGCATGACTAAGCCGCTTCTGGCGAAACCAGAGCAGCGCACGGAAATGCCGTTTACCTTCCCGCCAGAGCGGTACCTATTTATCTACTTGCACTTTGATGTGCTTT
This sequence comes from Podarcis melisellensis, assembly GCF_964234715.1. NCBI lineage: Eukaryota > Metazoa > Chordata > Lepidosauria > Squamata > Lacertidae > Podarcis > Podarcis melisellensis. Next base: position 37,214,120 of record NC_138544.1, read on the forward strand.
CGAACTGCTAGGTTGGCAGGAGGTGGGACCAAGCAACGGGAGCTCACCCCGTCGCAGGGATTCGAACTGCCAACCTTCCGATTAGCAAGCCCTGTCTTTATGCTTTTGAATACAGAAGCCCTAAAGTTCAATCCCCAGCATCTCCAGGTGTAAGGATCAGGTAGCAGGTGATGGGAGAGACCTTTGTCCAAGGCCCTAAAGAGCTGCTAACTCTCAGAATTAGACAGATAGCCTTAACAACACACAAAGCAGGTGCCTGCATTCCTGTTCTCTTACCAGTTTAATGTTAAATGTCACTCTGAGCAAACTAGCAGGTTCTTGCTTTGTGGGAGGAACATGAGTGAGATGATCTTCAGGTTTCTTACAGGTCCCTAATCCCATGATATTAATATGTTTCAGGATCACCACTCCTTGTTTTATAGCCCAGAGGTATGCTGAAGATTCTATCCAGTTCAGCAGCTTCTATGGAGTTTGAATGCTGCACCTTGGGCTTAAATTGCCTTATTTCCTGCTACTTCAGCTGTGACCTCGAGGTGGCACTAAAGGACTTAGCTATGAAATGTTGGAATTATACAGCTCTAATTTAAAGGCGGTCAGAGGTGCAGGGTGGGAGTCATTCACCTTAAATTAAGAAAATGTCAGTGGGCAAGACTGTAATTTAAAGGGAGGAGAAGACTAGATAGGAATACCCACTAATTAATGCTCTGGATGTAACATAATGTATAGCCCGCTTTTTGAAATGGCTTGTGTGCACACATGACATACAAGCAGGACCTGCCTACTTGTTGCAGTTGACTGCCAGATGTGTGCTCATGTTCTGTTTCACCCAAACACAATTTGGCAAATGTGTTTTAGGTTCCTAACTCTCCGTACTCCTATGTACCATTGAAAATTGCTCTGGGTCTTAGTGGACCACTTAATGATTTTTTAAAATATATTTTTACCGTGTTGTAGCAATTGTAAAGCAGTATGCTAGATTTTTCATTTTTTCTTTTCTTTTTAATTTTTATTTCTTATGTTGTATTTTATTGTATTATAATAATAATTCTATGGAATAGAATAAAATGCAACACAACCAAATACAATATAAGAAATAAAAGAAGTGATTGAAATGCAATAACATATTAATATGAATATTTAATGTGATGGACTTGCCATCTCCCAGCTTTAACCACAAATCCACAGACATGCTGCAGACAACCAATGGTCCACAGACCACAGCCTGGAAACCCCCGAAATAGAGAATAGCTGAAGATGGCACCATGCACACACACTGTTAACAAAGCTTTGTGATCCTGTTTGTACTGCCTAGGATCTGCCAGATGTGGAGCAATTTCTGCTCATTGCCCTGTGCAGCTAACAGCATTGGATGCATAAACAGACAGACAGACAGACAGATGGGGCTATCCAGGAAGCCCAACTTCTGCTGGCCCAAAACAGTGAGGGTGCAGTCTGAGACTGTGGCAGACAATGCTGCCATAGTACAAGAGGCAAGCTGAGCAACAACTGGGGCAAGTTGAGGTGGGGACGGGCCAGCTACAGAATCTGTGGTGGAGCACAGCAAACGCAGACACAAACATACACCTCAGTGCAGATGCTTCAAATAGACAGTTCATGAGAACAAGTAAGGTCTTCAACAAAATGTTGTAACATGGAGCACTCTTGTTCAGTATCCTACCCAACCATTCATGTCCTCTTCCTGGGATGGGAGAATATGTGTCTATTTCAACTGCACATACTTTGGCTTAGGGGTCCTGGGGACTTGACCAGGGTGGCAGTGATCCAAAGGCTACCCAGAGTAAGTATAAGATGTCTTATGTATTACTTGTCACAAGACCAGTGACTTCACACACCTGTGTGGCCTGAATGCTAGAGAAATGTAAGAAACACATCACTTGAATAGGGAGGCAAAAGGCTGACATTTCTTACCAAATGCTAAGAAAAGAATGCCTAGAACAGCATCATTCTTGATGTGTGGTGGAACTAAACATAGGTTAATTATCTCCATAATTTCTGTTGCAATTTGTGGAACACATTTTCCTTTAGCTGTCTAGACATTGCATTAGTGCTATACATTACCATTCTGCAGGTGCCAAACACTGCTAATTTATCATTAAGCAATTCAGTATTTGTCAATAGTGTTTACAACTGCAGAATACTCAGCAAATTCAGTAGGTGGCATTCAGTGATTTATCCAAAAAAAGGGATTTTCTGTTGCCCTGAAAGGGAGGTACAAATATGACAAAAGGAAGCTTTCTGTATTCACTAAATTTCTTTCCCCCTCCACATCCATTTCTACATATAAGCCAAGCTGCAACCTTATGCACACTTAGTAAAGGTAAAGGGACCCCTGACCATTAGGTCCAGTCATGACCGACTCTGGGGTTGCGGCGCTCATCTCGCTTTATTGGCCGAGGGAGCCGGCGTACAGCTTCCGGGTCATGTGGCTAGCATGACTAAGCCGCTTCTGGCAAACCAGAGCAGCACACAGAAACACTGTTTACCTTCCCGCCGGAGCGGTACCTATTTATCTACTTGCACTTTGATGTGCTTTTGAACTGCTAGGTTGGCAGGAGCAGGGACTGAGCAATGGGAGCTCACCCCATCGCGGGGATTTGAACCACCGACCTTCTGATCGGCAAGTCCTAGGCTCTGTTGTTCAACCCACAGCACACTTAGTAAAGGTAAAGGTACCCCTGCCCGTACGGGCCAGTCTTGACAGACTCTGGGGTTGTGCGCCCATCTCACTTAAGAGGCCAGGGGCCAGCGCTGTCCGGAGACACTTCCGGGTCACGTGGCCAGCGTGACAAAGCTGCATCTGGCGAGCCAGAGCCGCACACGGAAACGCCGTTTACCTTCCCGCTGGTAAGCGGTCCCTATTTATCTACTTGCACCCAGGGGTGCTTTCGAACTGCTAGGTGGGCAGGCGCTGGGACCGAGCAGCAGGAGCGCACCCCGCCGCAGGGATTCGAACCGCCGACCTTTCGATCGGCAAGTCCTAGGCACTGAGGCTTTAACCCACAGCGCCACCTGCGTCCCTCACAGCACACTTACCAGGGAGTAAATCCCTTTGAGCTCACTTCTGGAAGAAAAAAATCTGTATAACTAAGCTGTGAGCATTTGTTCACTTTGGTCTGCAGGTGGACCCAGATCTCTGGGCTCAGGGGTTTAATTGGACTTATTTGTAGGAATGGAAAGTTTCGTTCTGTCCTGTGAGTTACCACATATCACCAGCTCAATTCAGTTTACATTTAAAGGCAAAACTAATTTGGCACTTTCTAAAGCAGTATACAAACTGAGATGTAGCCATCCTTCAAAATTCAAATTTTCTCTAATTCTCAAGCTAAGTAATGTGTGCAAATATGCAAATACCAAGATAAAATGTTGCATTACAATTCACAGATTAATGAAAATAAATGTACAAAAAATGTTTTGTGTTAGGGGAAATATGCCAAAATGTGCAGGCTAGGCAAAATTGCATGCAGAAATGTGTTTATTAGGAGAAAAGCACACTAAAATGCTGGTGAATTTTCATGAGGACTTTAAAAAAAGAAATTGCAAGCTGGTGTGGGAATGTGGAGAACTGACCTTCAAATTGGACAAATGAGAAGCAGAAATTGAAATATGTACCTGCCCCATACCAGTTTGTGCTGGTTTCATAAGAAGCACAAAAATGTACTCATATGTATGAGTCCAAGAAGGAATCTGCTGCCCATTCTTTGCAGAATGGGCAAAAAAGCACCGTAATAGAGTGCAAAGAAAGAAAAGGAAAGAAGACGAACTTCCTTGCCAGCATTTAAAGTGGAAAATTCAGCATAAGCTGATTTGTAATTCATGTAATGACCTTTCATACACTGCAGTTGTATGACATTTTCTCTCAAAGCAGTTTTTATTCTCTGTGTATGTAGGCATGAGAAAGAAGGGGGAGCTGGGGAAGAAAATGCAAGCTATCCCTTTGGATGAATAGGGGACACAATAGCTCACAAGTGTGATGCAGGATGTAAACAAGTCCCAAGAACTAGCCTGATGCGTGATACAGGAGCACGTTACAGTGAGTCTCATAGACCTTATTTATAAAACGGCACGTGGAAAGACAACTTACCACAACTCTTTTGCAAGAATTGGTTCTCAGCCCATCATTATCTGATGACATCCTGGTTTCATTGCATTTAGATGCCCATGCTACTTCTGTTTAGGGTAGTTTGCAGCAGCATGCAATCTTCTCCAAACCACTGCATGATGACGCCTTCATATGATTTCTGCAATACAAACCAGCCATGAGCTGCCTCATCTATGTGGGCCAGGCAAGAGAGACTATGTGACACTAGGGAGGGTACTGTGTAGTTCTGGGGCCAATGTTTCCAGGTGATGGGGAAAATATTCTGTCCGAGATGCTGGCTAGCAGCAGCCAGGCACAGTTGACAATAAACTGACCTGGTTTAAGGCACCTTCTTCTTCTTTTTCATTCGCTTCTATGATTTTAAAACTCTCCATGCGGAGCTTTCCCACAGAGCAGCAGTTCTCAACCTGTGGGTCCCCCCAGTTGTTGTTGGACTACAACTCCCATCATCCCTGAGCTCTGGCCTTGCTAGCTAGGGCTGATGGGAGTTGTAGTTCAACATCTGAGAACCCACAGGTTGAGAAAGGCTGCTAGAGAAAGCTGCATGAAAGTAGCCACCCTCTTGACCCATTGTTATGTATTTTTAGCCACCATTTCCCAGGGATTCACTTGGGGCATGATGTCCCTTTCTTTTCAATCCATAACATTCATATGGATTGTGGACAGGAAGCGGTGACTGTCCGTGTGTCATGCTGAACCAAGCATTACTTCCTCTACACTAGAGATGGGGAGCCTGTGACCCTCTAGATCTTGTTGGACTACAACTCCCATCATCCCCGCTGCGGCGATCACACAGGGTCCCCGGACGTTTAACGGTCTATTGATCCCTGTGCCACCACTGTGCTTGCTTCCCCACTGCCACCAACCCATTACTCTTGGGTAAAACACTGAGTCCAGACAGTTGTTAAAATTGAACCAAATAAACAAGTTTATTTTATAAGCATTAGCAAGTTTATGGTTTCTCAGATAATATTCCTGTCAGTATCTTAACTTTAGTTCCTTTACTGGCCTATGCCTTCCTAATACCTTCTGACTGATTATCTCAACTGTTTGACTGACTCCTCTTAAGAAATTCTCACATGCTCTCACATCAGACTAGCCCAACGCACAGACTTATCCTCTCTGTCTCTTCACGAACTCCAGACTGACTTCTTAACAACTCTAACTCCTCCCCTTGGGTTCCTATTGGTTAGTCATTTTACAATTGGTTAACCCTTTCCTTATGAACCCAGTATGATGTTACACACCTAGGAGGGCAAACGCCACAACTGCCCATCGGCCATGGTGGCTACAGCCAATGGGCATTGGAGTACAACAGCAGCTTGAGGGTCACAAGTTCCCTATCCGTACTCTATATCAGTGTTTCCCAACCTTGGGCCTCGCGCTGTTTTTGGACTACAACTCCCATAATCCCTAGCTAGCAAGACCAGTGGTCAGGGATGATGGGAATTGTAGTTCAAAAACAGCGCGAGGCCCAAGGTTGGGAAACACTGCTCTTGGATGCATTCATGGAAATGTACCATGGAGGTCGTTCTGGAATGTCTTAACTAGGTTCTGCAGTAAGGCTAATGCTGGACTGTGGTAACATCTGGACAAACTGGAGGATGGTGAAATTTGGGCGAGTTGGTGCTTTTTCTCTTTCTCTTTGCCTTTTCATCGCTTGCCATCCATATGTGACTGCTACCCAGCCTGACTTTCTATTTGTCTTTATATCTCCTCCCTGATCCTGATCCTCCTTCACCCTGTCTCATTTTTTTCTTTACAGAGTACACATGGCTTCACCCCCACTCTAAAATCCTCAATGTTCTTCCAAATTAAATCAATTACCCTATGCTTTACAGGCAGCAGAATTGATCAGGTAACATGAGGGATGAGGGATTGAAAGCCCAGGACAAGAGGAGAAAAATGTAATCGAGAGCCATTGCTTCTAAGTGTGAGAGCAAAGTATTTACTTAGAAAATATATATAGATCACATACCCAGAAAAATCTCTAAGTGGTGCACATAATGAAATTAGCAAAAAAGATAAAAATCAGCAACACCTTTTAAAAAAAGAGTGTACATAAAATAATTATCAGTAAAGCAAAATATGAAACCAGCTAAAACTTCTGAAAGCAAATGTACATTACTAAATTATGTGACTAGGATGACTTGATGAAACAAAGTTTTCAGCAGGTGTTTAATATGGCAAGGACTGTGAATAGGCAGGGGCAATCTCTCAAGTAAACTGGTCCCAGGCTGTTAAAAGACTTGGAGGGGTTGTCTATAGTTTGGGGATTTCAGTGAATAACTTTCTCTTTTAGGTTTACAAATGACAGTGGCAGTTCTAATCACGGAGGGTAGACTGTTCTCAGCTAGAAAACATATGTATAGAATTGTTCATTATCTGCAAAGCAAGAAAATGAACAATATGCAAGAAAAACACAATATAAATGTAAATAAACATCCATAATTCTTTTTTTCTTTTAATGGAGTGAAAGCAGTTCTCTACTGAAGCATTTTTAAATCTCTTTTTCAACACAAGCTTTTTCTGCCTCTTAGCAGGGAATTGCTTCCACACGCCCACAAGCCTCCTCCAAACACTCAACCCCAAAAGTACAATAAAAGTACGATAAAAATGTTTTAGTCCTAGACATGTTGTGGTCCTACTGGAAGTTGCTTCTAAATTGCCACTTCTCTTTGCCATTTTTCTCTTGCTGCGGCTTCTCTTAAGGGAACACCTGAGAATAATTCTATCATAACATTTTTTTCCACAGGGAAATTGCCACTCTTCAGTCGTTGCAAGACTAATGTTAGGAAAAGGGAAAATGTGGACCTGTGATATGGATGAAGAGCAGGCATCTACATTCCACTGGTTCCAGTGGAAAGTTGCATAGATTCAGGGGAAAACCTTTGACATGTTTTGTGTCAGTTACTCAAATGCACCCTTTTCGGTGAAATGTTGTTGAAATAGCTCTGTCGATTAGGACAAATAAATGCATGCGATAATGAAATAATATTAGTACTGTAGTAATAATAGTACCCACCCTTCACCAACAGGTCCCTGGTTGGGTTACAATTTAAAATTCTGTATTAAAAACAAGTTGACCCTGAATGGGATGGGACTCACTGGTGCAAAATATCACCACATCTTATTCTGTTTTTGACTGCCCATGGCAGCCATTCTTGTAGCAAGGTATGAGTACTGGCACCTCAATATTTTTTTTCTACTAAATAAAGAAGAGAGCACAGGATATGTTTGTTAGTTAATTATATTTCCTCAAATTTTCCAGCACCTTTCTAAATTTGAAGCAAGACTTCAATTTGCATTTTGAAAAATAATCAAGATACAGCTTTTGGGCTGTGTCCAGACTTAGTCCTACCTGGAGTAGATGCATTGAAATCAAGTTAGATCCAACCCAGTGGTTGCTTTTATTTTTATTTTTCCAGCAAGATGCAGCACATGCTCTTTTTATTAGGGGGAAAACAGGCAGTTGTTATATATTCAGTTCTTGTGGTTTCTTCAGACAAACACAGAATAGGGATGGAATGTATGAAACAGTAAGCCATCACAATTTATTGCTTCAATGATGCCCTCTAACAGAAATGAGGGTTGCCTGGTTAAAATCAGTAAGCCCCACTGGACACAGTAGAGCAGGTATAGGCAAACTCGGCCCTCCAGATGTTTTGGGAATACAACTCCCATCATCCCTAGCTAACAGGACTATTGACCAGCGATGATGGGAATTGTAGTCTCAAAACATCTGGAGGGCCGAGTTTGCCTATGCCTGCAGTAGAGCTTACTACTGCATGAATACGCCAAGGAGTGCTCTGCAAGGCTTCAGTCCTATGCACTTGCATGGGAGTAAGCCCTATTGAACACAGTAGGATTTACTTCTGGGTAAACATGCAGAGGATTGCACCATAACCGAGTGCAACCTTGGCTTGGAGTTCCACGTATTCACTGATATTCCACATACTTTGCCAAATGCTTTCTGTCTTTCTTCTGCATTAATTCCTCCCATTCCTTTTTGTTTTTTGCTTCCTTTCCTTGGACTTCAGGTAAAGAAGCATCTTGTACTGATATGAATTATATGTACTCTGATCCTTAATAATTGAAGACAATTGCTTTCCTTCTAATTCAATTGCTGCTGTGACCATTTCATCCAGTCAGATAAAGTGAACAGTAGCCATTGATTTTTGCAAAGCCTCCAAAAATGTTGCACTTATCATAATGATTATCCCAAATGTAGATTCCTCTGCCCCTCCCAGTAAGAAAACAAATCCTTTGAGTTTACTGTCAGTGTTCTCTAGACTCATTATTTTGTAAACTCTGTAATTAGTAGTGACCAGCATACTTCCTAATGGCTGTAAAATTAAGAGCCAATGTTACTATGACAGAAGCAAACCTGTTTAGTTTGACCCTGGTCTGCCTCAACCATGTAAACAGGAATTATAGAGAATGTCCACATTTCAGTGCAACCTTCCCTAACCTGGTGCCTTCCAGAGATTGTCAGACTACAACCTCCATCACCCCCAACCATTAGTCATGCAGATTGGGGATGATGGGAGCTGGAGTAAAGTGATATTTACAGAACCCTAGAGGAGTGTTTTAAAAAGTGATTTCTCCCCCACACCTGCAGTCCAAAGTGGTGCATCCTATTCTCTCATTTCAGAATTCCACCACTGTTTTCCCACCTCATTCTGCTGCATGTGAACTGTAGGACCAGGACTTGGCCATTGTGGGTGTATCCATCTGGTGTCCCTTAACTGATGGGAGGTGTCCATCAGTTGAACAGGAAGAAAAGCCATTTTTGGTGACTCCTGCCCACCCCCACCCCAGATACCCTCTGCTTTAGAGGATCTTCCAGCACTCTGGAGAAGATTTGGATGCTGGGGGACTGCAAGAAGGAAAGACAATCTCAGAAAATTGCCCCCCTTCTCATTTTGCGACTGATGTCTTCCGCCAGCAGAGAAATACCAATTGAATATCTGGCATCCATATATATTCCATTATTAAGGGGAATAGGAAATGTTGTTGTAATATTTCTACTTTTACCTCACCATTTTCTTCCCTCAAAATGAGTCAGATTTCTTCTAGGATACTGGTTTCAAACTGGGTTCTGGAAAGCCCAGAAACATTTTCCTCAGAAGCTTATTACCAATGAGATGGTTGGCAATGGCATATAAGTTTTCTTGAAATACAATTTGCATCCTATTGCTGGTCTTCCCCTCCAGGAACAGGGAAAGCAGCAACATAGGAAACTGCCTTATACTAAGTCAGACTGTTGGTCCATCTAGCTCAGTATTACTGACACTGACTGGCAGTCTCTCTCCAGTGTTTCAGATAAGAGTCTTTCCCAATCCCTGGAGATGTTGGGGATAGAACCTAAAGATCATCCTCACAGTGAAGCCCAACAGGCCCAGTCAACATTCCACACCCTGTATAAGCAGGAGTTTCATGACTGTCAGGCTTGTTGGTGTTCCTTAGAAGTGTTCCCTAAAGCTACAAAATCTGAAATACGAATGTTTTCTAATAGCCGTAAGTGAAGACATTAGAGGTCTACTGTAGGATGCTTACAGTTAATGTTTCCAAGTAACCTTCTCTGTCTTGATTTTGTCCTCACTTTCAGAAAGAATGAACACTATTTCAGAGTGATGTGATAAGTGCAGCAGTTCATGTTTCAATGCAGAAATCCACTCCGTTTCCATTCTTTCTTTTTAAAAAAAGGAATTGTAGTGAATTTGCAGTCTGAATAAAAAGTTAAGGCTGCAATAATTCTGCACACAGAGAGCACGGGAACTTCAGACAAAGCACTCCTAAATTAGGCTAATATATGTGTTTCGTTCCAAGGGAGCCAAGCAATAAAATCCTTGAAGCAACCATTACCATAAGGTAATTGACTGTATCTGCAAGTTAAACGTTCCAAGAAAGAGACAAAGTTATTTCCAACTGACAAGGTCAGTTATCACCTGTCTGCATCCCCACTGGTGAGTGTTACTGTGAGTAACTTTCAACTCAAAATAGCAAGCAAAACTTGGAAGGTTTTTCAAATTACCCTTTTTACATACTTCAAAATAAACAAATGTAACAAGCTTTTATAGCTATGCGATTAATTGCAGTCTTGAAGTCTGACCTTCATCTTCACACATCTGCTTGGGCATTATATAGGGAGTTAACCAGCACTGAGGACCCAGTGTGGTGCAAGACCACTGAGACCACTGATGACTTGAGATGGCGACTGGCAAGCACAGTCCCCCTGAACTAAGGCCAAGAGCTCTTTACCCTTCAGGACCTGTTAAGGGGAGGTCCCCCTTATTATCTATATCCTGAAGCCTAGGTGGAATGGTGACATGTCCTCTTAAAATGGTGGCGTGTCCACCGGCCTGTCCATCCCCAAGATCTCACTAGGCTTTGAAAGATGAAGAGGCTCTGAGATCTCGTGGGAGGATAGCCCTCTCCCTCCAGCCATGGTGTCCTTCGTGCAACCCTGCAAATCATTCAATGGTTTCAACAGGTTTGTTGGGCCACAATTTATTGTATACGTACTCAAAGGTTTCTCCTGACCACTAAAGGGGCCTAATGATCTAAGAGAAGTAGATGTTACTATTTTTAAGTGCCGCTGAGTGCTGTAATGATCACTTACAAAGGCTGCTGCAATTCCTGACCCGTAACCCAGATGTTTTATTTTTTAATAAGTTCAATTAATTTTTCAATTATCTGGAACGAGCTAAAAGAAGAGAATGGAAGCGGGGGATGAGACACAAGCTACTTTCAGGGAGATGGAGAAGACTGTCACTTTTTAATTAGCAAGGTCTTCCTGTGAGGCAAAGCTGCCTTGGAGACATTTTCTGAAGAGGCTGCCTTAGCCCTTGCACCAAGAAGATGTTGTCAGGATGATAATTATAACAAATATACAGACAGAACTCCTGGATGCTTTCAGACTAAAGAAGCATAATGAAACAGACGTGATAACTGAATGAACTCTCAGCTGACCCTCCTCGCTCCTTCTAGCAGGTGACAAAGGCCTCTAGCAGTAAGACAAGGGGAATTAAAATAAGAAAAGCTTGTAATAATTATGGAGGCCAGCAGGGAAATGAACACTCTAAAAAGACAAGAAACAGCAAGGTGGAATTACTCAAGCAGCTTCATAAAGTACATTTATTTTGAAGTTTGCATAATGCCTGTTAAGGTGCGTGTCAGAATCCTTAAGGTAACAATGTAGATAAAGTTGGGGGCGGGGGTTTAAGCAAACAGCAAAATGTTTTGGGGTTGTATCCATTAATGATTTGCACTAGTAGAAAGTGCTTCCACTTGTGCGAGACAAGGCACCTGATTTTCACTGATTTCCCCCATCTAGTGATGAATAGCATTATAAGTCTATGCTCTGGGGTGGTGCTGAAGGATACAAATGTTCTGATGAAAACTAGTGGATCCCTTGCTGATAAATTCAGCAGGTGGGGATCTGAGAACTCTAGAAAGAGAACAGGTACATAGGTAGAGGTGGCTGCCATTGGGATTATCAATTCAAATCTAGCAAAAGGTTGTCAAGATTACGTCCTTGAAATGAACCCATCAATCAACCATCATGACTAATGGGTCTCACATATTCCAATGAGATTTAAGCATGACATGTTTTTTTTTCTGGATGAAGCCCATTTTGTGCCATGTTAAAGGTGGAACTGTAGCAATACAAAGCTGCCTTTCCCGGAGTCATGCCCTCTGGTCCTTCCATCTCATATTGTCTACAATGACTGGCAGCAGCTCTCTATAGTTTCAGACAGGGATTCTCTTCTAGAGCCTTACCCAGAGATGCCGGGGGTTGAGCCTGGGACCTTCTGAATGCAAAGGAGATGGTCTGACACTGAGCCATGGCCCCTCCATTTAGCCCTGATGTCAATGGACTCCAATTCCCATCAGTCCCAGCCAGCATGGCCAGTGGCTAGGGATGATGGGAGCTGAGGTACAGCAACATTTGAGCCATAGATCCCCCATCCCTGTGCTAGAAATTTGTGTTCACTGCAGCGCTGCTCACCTATAAAACGAAGTTGAGATGTGGGGTAAGCTGCTATTTTGTGCCATGTCTCATTTGAGATTTTATCCTTAGTTCTGTAATGTTCTAAGGAGCGGTTGTTGCTGTCAGAAGGAAGGGAAACAGCTATCAGTGGAACAGAGCTATAAAAGGATATTTCCTTTCTCTCCCCCTGGGCTGTTAAGTAAGTTGTTTGCAGCAAGAGAATATGCAATACCTCCATTTCTTTTGTTCTCTAGTTGGAATAAGCAGCTCGGCTGCCTCTTGAGGAATAAAAGAACCAAGAACTGATTTGCAATAGTGTTGGAATCTTTTTATTTTATTTACTTTTTAATGGCTGTGCTCATCAGCGGTTACTGAACTACCCAGGCAACAAGGCTGCAAATTTTCTGCTTCACTCTTTTTGTAAAAAAACAGGGGGAAGGATGCTTACCAAGGTTTTTTAAACACTTAGATAATAATGCAAATAATATTGCATTCAGTCAATGTTGGAAATCTTAGGATTTGGGTTTATCAGGTACAGTATTAAAAACAGCTTTTAAAACAGGTAGTTTTTTTTGTTTCAAATAGTAATTTTTTTAAAAAACCCTCTCTTGCTTTGGATCCCTGCATTACTGAAAGGATTGAATTAAATTATTAAACACGAGGAGTCTTCCATAAACTTTGACAATTGCAAATATAGTATTTGTATTGGATACAGGGTTTTCTACTATCCAGGCTTGTAGTCTTGTGGGTGCAGAGATGAGTTCCAAAACATTTACTTACATTGCATCAGTGACTAAGCTTCTAGCCAGCTACAATTGCTTATTTGGTGCTTTGCTCTGCTTTTTACTCTTTGTTTCTGGTCGCTTGCTGGGGTGATGGTGGGAATTGTTTTCTCCTGGTGGACTTGCCTTTTTGTCCCCACTATCAAGATAAAGTGTCACCAGGCAGATTATGTTTAGCATGACAAAAGCACTCCAGTTGTTGGGGGAGGGGTTTCTAAGCCAAACTGCCAAGGATCCCTCCATCCAGCCTACTTCTGGAAAAAATAGCAAAGGAGCTGTAGATTTACTTTCCCAAAGCCTGAGAATTCAGGCTTTAAACAAAACTTGTGAAATTCCATTAGAACACAAGAAGTAGTTTAAGAACTATGCAGCTTAGCATCTGGGGAAGATTTTAAGGAGAAATTCCAGGGGAAACACTTTTCAGAACAGTGAAATTTCAGTATATATGACATTTATTGGGGGGAAAGGAGGAAACAGATCACACAAACAGAATATAAAATCAAATCAAAGAGTCAATCTAACTCTCCTAGTAACAATTTAGCTACTTCTGTAGAGTCTTGGGTTTTAGAGAATGTGTTGAGTTCTTTGCAGAAAAGATGGCCTGAGAATACTAGCCTCTTGCAGAACATCTGTGGTCACCTAAATTGTATGGTTCTGAAGGAGACAAAGGTGCTGTGATGCCCTACACATTTATGGGAATCTGATGCCAGTAAAAGTGTTTTGTGAATCAGTGGCATCTCTGGTCCAGGTAGTTCAGGTACCTAGTATAGTATGTATTTAAATGATGAGCCTAACTTCTTAATGGTTTTGAACTTCCATCATAAAAGTTCAGACCAGTTAGACTACTGTGTGAGACAGAAGGAGGGAGAGAGGGGAAGGAATTAAATTGGAAAGGGGGATTGGAGATAAAACCAAGGCTATCGGTTTATTCAGGTGGTGGTCAGCAGGCATCCAGAGTCTCAGAGGCTTTAGATGTTGCTGTTGATCTTCTGTGGAATATGTTATTTCCTTCATGGAAGCAGAGTCAATTATGCAAATAAATCAAAACAAAAATATGCTCAATAATATGTCTAATTCAGATCACATAATTTATTAGTTTTCATTGGCACAAAATTTTGGGATACTTTGAGTGCAGAATGTGGATTTTTCTTCTTGTTCAGGGATATTTTTTACAGTTCCAAGTACTATGAACATTTGAGTTGAAAGATCATTGTTGTTATGTATATTTGCCATCAGACTATTAAACAACTCAACTTACTGTTCAGCTCAGTAGCAAAAGTCTTTGAAACTAATTATTACTGCAATTATACTTGCAATCTTCCCAGGCTGCAACTGCCTTTCCAGCTCTGAGTCAATTAATAAAATACCCTATACCACAAAACTTCTACTAATAAATGATAGTCACTTCTTCTTTTTACTGGCAATGAATTGGCTTTTAATTTTTATTCTGTTCCTTTATGAGGAAGTTAATATTTAATAATTCATGTTTCTGCTGCCTCTGACTAAAAGATGGACAGATGTAGAAGCAGTGGTAGTCAATCTTCAGGTACTCCTGAAGTTTACTTACGTTTCAGAGAAGTGTCCAACAGTTAAAATCCTCTTCCTATAGGTCAGAGGCATCAAGCCAGGTGCACAATACTCTGAAACAAACTTTTTCATTACTGGGGACCCCAAGGTTCTGGGGTGCAGGGACTTGAACCCCTTTCCATAGAGTCAGTGGCACAAACCACCTCTAAAACCCTGTTTAAGAGTAGCACCCCAATATAGTCCTTTTTAGGGGGGAATCCTAAAGCATTAGAACAGAAGATGGGCCTTCCAGTAAAAAGCAGGTGGAACAACTGTCCTGTTTTTGTGATGACAGAAAATAGGCTCTATATTCTATGGTGTTGGAGGAGACTCTTGAGAGTCCCATGGACTGCAAGAAGATCAAACCTGTCCATTCTTAAGGAAATCAGCCTTGAGTGCTCAGTGGAAGGACAGATCCTTTGGCCACCTCATGAGAAGAGAAGACTCCCTGGAAAAGACCCTGATGTTGGGAAAGATGGAGGGCACAAGGAGAAGGGGACGACAGAGGACGAGATGGTTGGACAGTGTTCTCAAAGCTACCAGCATGAGTTTGACCAAACTGCGGGAGGCAGTGAAAGACAGGAGTGCCTGGCGTGCTCTGGTCCATGGGGTCACGAAGAGTCAGACACGACTAAAGGACTAAACAACAACAACAATGATTATGAAAAGACAGTCTTGATAGTAAAAGAAATAGCAATTAGTTTAGCCTTTGTGAAGTAGAAGAAATGGGGCTTTACAGTAGGCACCATGTGACTTAAACTGCAGGTGGGAAACCTGTGGCCCTCCAGAGGTTGCTGTGGCCTTCCAGTCACGATGGCCAATGGCCATGGAAGATGGGAGTTGTAGTCCAACAACAATGCTGAAGAAGCACTACTTGTAAACTACTTTGTATCCTAATTTGGCATTACGCAGCACTTACATTAATAAACAACATCTGGAGGGCTACAGTTTGACTTAACACATGGATGTGTAAATGCTAATAATATTAATATTTTTTGTATTTTACCTTGTTTCTAAGTTTTGATGGTTGGTCTAATTAAAGTGTTTACTATTAGAGATATTTTTAAATAAATCTAAGCAGTGTGCAACTTAAAAATAAAGAACACCATTAAAGGGAAGTATACTGTAAAACCAGTAAAATTCAGGGAATTTAGACAAATGAAGGTCCAAACAGGGGTAGGCAATATTTCTGGTAGAATTTAGGTAACACGAAGTCATACTATTAATACTATAGCTTTGTATTTATTATTTACTAAAATAATACTGTTTACCAAAATAGCACTGTTTGCCAAAATAGTACTGGTATATATTTCAGCATTCAGAAAACATGACACACAGTTGCTCTGGTGAGAGAAATCTTTGTGGATTGGCTTTTCCCTGCTGCC
The DNA here is from genome assembly GCF_964234715.1 of Podarcis melisellensis. Taxonomy (NCBI): domain Eukaryota; kingdom Metazoa; phylum Chordata; class Lepidosauria; order Squamata; family Lacertidae; genus Podarcis; species Podarcis melisellensis. Next base: position 37,229,969 of record NC_138544.1, read on the forward strand.
TCCATCAATGACTATGTCACTTTTTAACACACTTTATGAAAATATACATTGATATAATAAGAAAGACACATTCAGTTATAGAAGAACTCCATCAATGTCATTTTTAATTGAGAGCGGTCAGAGCTGTCACAGGACTGTCACTTCTATAATGGACATGTTGAAACATGGAGGAATTACTAAGGCGATAGAGACAGAAGTCTATGAAACTGACTGAGTGCTGGGGAGGGGCTGCAGCTCAGCAGCAGACCATCTGCTTTGCATGCAGAAGGTTCCAGGTTCAGGTCCTGGCATCTCCTGGTAGGACTGGGAGAGGCCCTTGTCTGAAATCCTGCTCTGAGTTACATAAACCAGTAGTCTGGTTCTGTATAAGGCATCTCTCCCTCTGATCTCTGCACCAAAGGAACATAGATTAACAAACCTGGAACCATCCACAATTGTAAATTATGGCTGAAACAAGATGAATGAGCTGCCAATATGCTTTGAGACCAAATTTAAGGTTTTACAGTTAGCAAAACAACTTGGGAGGAGGATATTCCCTATATACCTGCTGATAGCTGTGGAAACCTAGAAGGGCCCTTCTAGAGGGGGCCACATGTGCTGGAGGTTTGCTCCATGGTAGCTTGGACTAGATCCTTCAAGACAGAAACACCTGCCCTGTGGAACACACTACCTGCCAAAACTCATTGACAGGCTGCAACGCTGTGTGCATTTCATCAGATGCTAAAAACTTATTTGTTTTTACAGGCTTTCCTAGAAGGATGAGTTCTTACTTGTTTTATTTTGTTGCTGTATACAGTATCGCTGTTGGCAACCATCTGTTTTAGGAGACAATGGAGGAGTGCGCCTTTGGGGGTAAAGTCAAACTGCTGGGCAGTTGCAGTGCCTGCTGTGGCTGTAGAGACCGATATGAGACAGAGACATGTTTTGTTCCAGCTGAAGCAGATGAAGGTGTCCAGTTCTGCTGCTGCAGATGCACCAAGGCATTTCTTCTCTCTGTGCCCTTCCCACTGTGGTACTGTTGTGATGTTCATTGTGATTTAGAAATATTTCTAATATTAACAGACCACTACAATACTCTTAATTCAGGATTTCCCAAACTTGGGTCGCCAGCTGTTTTTGGACTACAATTCCCATCATCCCTGACCACTGGTCCTGCTAGCTAGGGATTGTGGGAGTTGTAGTCCAAAAACAGCTGAAGACCCAAGTTTGGAAACCCTGCTCTAATTTAATTTCTGTTTTCCCATCCTGTTTTGCTCAAAAGTGAGCATTCTCTTCCTAAAGAAAATAATATTGCCAAATTCCTAACCAAACTTGTTTTTCAGAACTGAATTTCTCCCTGCAATGCCTTTGGCCTTTAAAAAGGAAATTTATTTGCTACTGCCTATAAAACTTTACTACTTTGTTGCAATGTTTAATTGCATTACTGTCGAACAGAGCCTCAGGAATGTGTACATCAAATCCCACTATTAAATCTGACATTCCTAATCTATAAAATATATACACACGGTTCCAGTTTGTCATTTATGATATCTTCTTTAGGCTACAAATCAAAACAAAGCATTTGTATGCACGTATGGGAGAAATTGTAAGGTGTGGAGGGTATTGGTGTAAGGTATTGGTGTCCATGGTGAATCACACAGCAAACAAGGGTTTTCATTTAAATGACTTTCATAGGACCTGTATGTTCCTACTGCCTGTATTCCAGAGAGTTACCGTATACTGCAAATGGCTCACACTAGGCAAGTGATATAAGCACATTAGCTCTTTCCTTTCTGATAGCTCCCCGCAGAGAAACACTGCTGGAGATCATCCTACGTGTTGAATTGATATCATTTCTTTAGGGTCACTGACATTTCTTAAAGAGACTTCTATGCTCTGTGATAATTAAACCAAAACATATTGCCATTATCTGTCTCAGTAGTAATGTGGGGTCCCCCCCAAGGTGTAATGGGCTGATCAAATATTTAAGGAACTTAGCAATATTTCTTAAGGTTGTGACTACAAGTTTCAGAAAAGGCTTGTCTTCACAATCAAGTACCGTTTAGCTCTATTTTATATGCCTAAATAAGAATGAAATCCCATCCTCTTGTGCCCTACACAGGTCATGATTGAACTGTGAAGTCTTCCTGTCAGGATCTGGAGTCCTGATTTAATTTACAAGCCCACATACCTTAGAATAGAGAACCCAAGAACTCTTGATGTTACAGAGGGTCATGCAGCTTACATCATCATCTTATCTACCCATGAAATAGTGTCTGAAGCTAGTCCAAGGAGCTGCTATCCCAACCTGAATAACAGGCTAGATCTCAGCTAACAGCTCAATCCTAACCATGTCTGTTCATAAGTAAGTCTCATTGAGTTGCATGAGACTACCAAATAAATACATATAGCATTACTCTTAACTGGGACAAAGCCCCATTAATATCAATAGGACTTACTTTTGAGTAGACATGGTTAAAAAGTAAAGGTAAAGGGACCCCTGACCATTAGGTCCAGTCATGGCCGACTCTGGGGTTGCGGTGCTCATCTCGCTTTACTGGCTGAGGGAGCCGGTGTACAGCTTCCGGGTCAAGTGGCCAGCAGGACTAAGCAGCTTCTGGCAAACCAGAGCAGTGCACAGAAACGCCATTTACCTTCCCGCCGGAAGCACTTTGACGTGCTTTCGAACTGCTAGGTTGGCAGGAGCAGGGACCGAGCAATGGGAGCTCACCCTGTCACGGGGATTCGAACCGCCGACCTTCTGATCGGCAAGTCCTAGTAATAATAATAATAATAATAATAATTTATTATTTATACCCCGCCCATCTGGCTGGGCCTCCCCAGCCACTCTGGGCGGCTTCCATAGAAACCAAAAATACAGTAAAATATCACACGTTAAAAACTTCCCTGAACAGGGCTGCCTTAAGATGTCTTCTGAATGTCAGGTAGTTGTTTAGCGCTTTGACATCTGCTGGAAGGGCGTTCCACAGGGCGGGCGCCACTACCAAGAAGGCCCTCTGCCTGGTTCCCTGTAGCTTTGCTTCTCACAATGAGGGAACCGCCAGAAGGCCCTCGGCGCTGGACCTCAGCTTCTGGGCAGAATGATGGGGGTTGAGACGCTCCTTCAGGTATACTGGACCGAGGCCGTTTAGGGCTTTAAAGGTCAGCCCCAACACCCGCACCCCTGACATGGTTAGGATTAGACTGTTAGGGTTCAGTCCAGTGTAAACAGGTGCTTCAGACACCTTCAGTATCTACAAATTAAAGCAGGCGTGAGGAACCTGTGGCTTTTCAGATGAATGTTGGACTCCATCTCCTGTCATCCCTGACTGCAAGCTGCACTGGCTGGGACTGATGGGAGCTGGAATCTGATAACATCTGGAAGACAACAGATTCCACATCCCTGGCGTGTGCTGGTCCTGCAGCATTTAGCTTAGTGACTTCATTGTTAGTTATAGCATTTTTTTAAGGTTAAATTCTTTCCCTCAGATAGCTGCATTTTAAAGTCAGGTCCATTTTTCTACCCCCACCCCACCCATTCATTTGTCATACTAAATCTTCATACAGTGGTGCCTCACAAGACGAAATTAATTCGTTCCGCAAGTCTTTTTGTCTTGCGAGTTTTTCGTCTTGCGAAGCACGGTTTCCCATAGGAATGCATTGAAAATCAATCAATGCGTTCCTATGGAAACCGCCTTCAGACCAGGTCCGGGGACAGTCTGTCCCCCGACCTCTTCTCAAGGCCGGCGGGGGGCGAAAGTCTTTGCTTCCACCCCGCCTGCCTTCCCGGGACAGCGGAGACTTCTCCGCTGTCCCGGGCAATCTTAAAATGCTGGCAATCTTAAAATGCCCCCGGGAAGGCAGGCGGGGGGGAGCAAAGACTTTCGCCTCCCGCCGGTCTTCAGAAGAGGTCCTTGACCTCTTCTGAAGGCCGGCGGGGGGCAAAAGTCTTTGCTCCCCCCCACCTGCCTTCAAAAGCCGTCCGGGAGAGTGGAGAATCGCAGCGTGTTTCTCTGCTCTCCCGGGAAGGCAGGCAGGGGGGAGCAAAGACTTTCGCCCCCCGCCGGCCTTAGGTCCAGGACCTCTTCTGAAGGCCAGCGGGGGGCGAAAGTCTTTGCTCCCCCCCGTCTGCCTTCAAAAGCCGTCCGGGATAGCGGGAAGCGCTTCCCTGCTATCCCGGACCGCTTTTAAAATGCTGGCGGTGGGGAGCAAAGCCTTTCGGCCCCCGCCGGCCTTCCTGGACCTCTTCTCAAGGCCCAAGGGGGGGGGAAAGGCTTTGCTCCCCACCACCAGCATTTAAAAGAGGTCCCCGGAGATTTCCCTATGGGCTTTCTTCTTGCGAAGCAAGCCCATAGGGAAAATCGTCTAGCGAAGCGACGCAAAAACCGAAAAACCACTGTACTGTCAAAACTAGCCCAGACTTTGGTAATGGACATGTCAGTCTTCATCTCTCCAATGACCGCAGTTTTCTCTCACCTCCATGTTTTCCCATCATTGGCTCATCATGCCATCTGCCTTTCTCTCTCTTGTATATTATCAGCCACAAAACCACTTGGTTCATTCTTCCTTTTCAAACAAACATTCTGAATTTAATTACTAAATGGAAGAGTTGGCAGATCAGTTAGCTTTCCTCAGGGTAAGATGTTGTCGCTTAAAGCAAGAAAGAAGAACCGATCAAAGAATTATCAGAGATATGAAGGCAGTGCATATAAGGATTGTATTTATGTTTTGAGATGTTAAAACAGTAGCATTCACTTTGTTGGGCACACAGTGGGCACCTAGTCAACAGGAGGTGAATAGTGCCACTCTAGTGTACATAGGTGGGCTTTCACTTTGGTGAATGTCCAACAACCTTAAGATGAATGCATGAAGAAATTCTGATTTTCTTTTTTGTGGTTACCAAGCTCAAAGAAGCATTTCCCTGAAAATCTGCCTTAAAACTGCACAGTGAACTCATGGTAAGATGCAATTTAGCAAAAAAATTCTTGCAGAGAAACTCGCATATCAGAATAGTATCACTAAAATATTAATTGAAGAATTTTTGGGGGAGGGAGGATACTTTTATTTCCTTTATTTTATGTCATGGTATTGGGGCGGGGCTATGTGATCCTATAAAGAGACACAGTTCCTGATCAACACACCATAATAGGCCGACACGCTTGCTGGCTCACAGATACTTTGGGGAGGATTTCTCAGCTTCTCAAGAAGTGTAATTATTGATGTGGCTGCAATTATTGATGCACCTTTCCTGTTCAGGGTCAAGAGAGATCTTGAGGGGGATTATATATTCTTGAAGGGAAAATAGGGACCAAAATCCTTAACTATTGCTTCTATCTTAGATCCAAACTCCCACTGGTGGAGGTTTTTAGTGTGTATGGCTTTTCCTTTCAGAGAAATTGGAGGGTGAAGTCTTGATTGGTGGTGATCCTGATATGTCACATTGTGAGGGTTTGGGCAGGAAGGGTTGAGGAACCCCAACCCTAGCTGTCAACTTTTCCCTTTTCTTGCGAGGAATCCTATTCGGAATAAGGGAATTTCCTTTTAAAAAAGGGGAAAGTTGACAGCTGTGACCCCAACTTCTCTGTTCAGGGTGTGCAAATTTGCAAGTCTTTTAGTCTCCCATGGACACATGGCAGGAGATACATTCTGCTGACCTAGGTTTCATTTTCTGTTCCTCTCAATATGGGTCCCCCTGCATAATCAATTATGTCTCAATAGACTGTTCTTTCCATGACAGCTTGAAGGGGGGGGTGTAGGCCCCAGGAAGATAGATAATAATTAACCTTTGGATTCTGGGCACTAAGCAGGAATCCCCTGTATGGTATCGGAAAAATACTCTCCTAGCACGTCAGGAATCAGTGCAGGCGTCAAGTGATGTGATACAACAATAGGTAAAGGTAATGGGACCCCTGACCATTAGGTCCAGTCGTGGCCAACTCTGGGGTTGCGGCGCTCATCTCGCTTTATTGGCCAAGGGAGCCGGCGTACAGCTTCCGGGTCATGTGGCCAGCAGGACTAAGCCATTTCTGGAGAACCAGAGCAACGCACGGAAATGCCGTTTACCTTCCCACGTGGAGCGGTACCTATTTATCTACTTGCACTTTGATGTGCTTTTGAACTGCTAGGTTGGCAGGAGAAGGGATTGAGCAACAGAAGCTCACCCTGGCGCGGGGATTCGAACCGCCGACCTTCTGATCAGCAAGTCCTAGGCTCTGTGGTTTAACCCACAGCGCCACCCATGTTTAATTGTAATAGGGATTCCTCCTGCCCTGTTGTATGGGACTCTATGCAGTCCTGAAGGGAGTGGCCATAAATGAATCATCTAAACCAGGGGTCTGCAACCTTTAAGACAAAAAGAGCCACTTGGACCCGTTTTCGAAGAAAAAACAACAACTGGGAGCCGCAAAACAAGCCAAATGTAAATAACCACACATTCTTCCCCTTCCCCATTCTCTCTCTTTTCCCTGAGTCTATTTCAGATAGCAAAGAGGGGAATGGTACCTCTCATATCCATTTTTTGCAAAGCACCATGTGCATAGAGGGCATTATACAAATTAATACATAGAAAAGTGTCTGTCCCTCCCTGCAGTTCAACTCCCTCTCTTTTTACTAAAAGCACATATCCATTCCTTCTGCTGGTGCAACTTTCTCATCATTTCTACATAGCAGCATTTATAAACCAGTGCCAGAGAAACTGGGTGAAAGGAAGGTGAGAGGGAAGAGATATGAATATTTATGTGTGTATATGTATACAAACATACACCTACACAATTACAGGTTTGAAGCCAACTTAAAATAAAAAGAGCTGGTAAGCAAAGGAATCTGTGGTGCTTTCCATGGGACCAGGGGACATGTCAGCTAATACTCTTCCCTTTCTTCTTCATTTGCTTGTCTCTGCAGCAAATCTCGAGGGGGAAGGGAGAAGGGCAGGAATTGCATAGGCACGAGAGAACGGGGAAATCCCGCATGCAGGATTTTGGTGCGTAACAGCTCCCCCTCCCTCTGCAATTGCTCTCGTGCTCCCCCGCCTCTCCTGCTGGCTACCTCTGGACCCCCTCCTCCCTCAACTCGGCGGCCACTCAGAAGCAAGGCACAGAAAAGGATCCCGAAGCACCACCGCCACCCCTCCCTCCCTCTCTCTCTCTCTCACACACACACACACACACGGGCGCCTACTTATAAAAAATATTGGGGGGGGCCCACTGTGCGATTTGCGCTTTTTTTGCACGCACCTGCTTCCTGCTAGTACGGTGGATCCAGGGAACTGATGCTGCTGCTTCGCTTTTCATGTGTGGACAGGAGGGGAGGGAGGGAGGTTGCTGGCTATCCAGGGCAGGAGGGGAATTTTTTGGTGGTGGTGGGGCGCCTGACTGCCCCATCGGCGCATCCACCTCCACAACGGCCGCGCTGCCTTGTTGCACGCCTTTTTGGAGCAGCGGCTGCAAAGTTTGGGAAGTGCGCAGCGACTTGTGCCGCTTTGCAACTGCGCAGGCCGGCGTGGCGGGAAAAGGAGAGCGCTGTTGTGTGGGAGCCGAGCAGCACTTGGCCCGGGGTGAAGCGGCGGCAGCTGCATTGTGCAAGCGCTCTTTGGGCAGGCTACAGTTACACGGAGGGATGCGGAGGAGGGAAGGAGCTCCCCCCTTCCCCATCCCGGCCAGTTTCCAACAGCAGCAGAATTGACCACCTCCTTCCCCCGTCGCACCGGAGGGCAGGCAGAGAACCGGCCCAGCAAAGAGACACATAGGGGTGGGAGGCCGGAGGAGGGGCAGAGGGGAGGGAACAAACAAGTATTGGGGGGCAGAGCCCCCCCAAACGAATTTTTGAGGGGGCTCGGGCCCCCTCAGGCCCCATGGAGTCGGCGGCTATGCACACACGCACAAACCCCACCCCGCCATTTCCCTCGAGCGTGTGTGCGCTCTCTCCCTCGCCTCAGGTGCCTCGCGTGCGGGGCTGAGGAGAGCGTGGCCTGGGTGGGCGGCTCTCAACGTCAAGCGGCGCAGCGCGCGGGGCCTGAGGGCGGGCGGGCTGCTGCGACCGACGGCGAAAGGGAGCGCGCCTGCTTGTGGACGCGCCCGTGTGTGGCAGGTGCCAGCGGTGGCAGTGGCAACAGTGTCCACCTGAAGGGAGAACCGCCGCTGCGCCCTGGCGCGCCTTCCTGCCGCCGCCCTCCTCTTCTTCTTCGCTCCCTGCACCATGAGGGAAGAGGCGCCCCGGAGCCGCAGCAAAGGTTTAAAGGAGCCACATGCGGCTCCGGAGCCGCAGGTTGCCGACCTCTGATCTAAACAATGCTGCTCCCCTGTTTTTACCTACCCTCTCACCATATATCCAATTGTGGTGGGACATGAAGCAGGGACTCTCATGCCAGTCTTAAGACTCAGGTAGATTCATATGAGAGATGGAACCTTGTAGGTAGTTTACTTGCACATGCTATTTCTGTGATACAATATGAGCACAGATATACTGCGGTCATACCACTGTAATAATATATAGTAAGACTCGTTTTTCTTTACTGTGTAAATCTCATTAATTTTTAGTGCAACACATCTCTAAAATAAGGTCCGTATATCCATTTACAAAACAGACAAAACTGCTAGCATTTATAACTTTCTCTAGCTATTTTATGTTCTAACATTTTATCCATTATTACTCAACAAGCTTCTCACTAATTTGATAATTAAATGGCCTGTTTGTGTTTTTTCTGCAGAAAAGCAATGGAACTATTCTGTTATTGAATCTGATAAGCTCTTTCTTCATATGATTAGAAATGCTAAGGGAGGATTTTTCATTTCCAGTTCGCAAAGGCAAACTTTTTAAAAAATAAATAAATGCAGAGATAAATGAGGGAATCTGAGCTGTTTTAATGGCGTTTGACTCATAAAAGTGTCTAAGTGGTGTTTGAAATAAAAAAAATGAGTTATGCATTCATAAAAGACATACAGATTTGTTCCCTGCTGAAAACTACTTGCATATTTGGAATGGGAATAGTAATAAGATTTCCTCTAATTAGAAAACTAATCATATTTCCCCCACCAATCTAAGCCCTGTTAACTCATGATACCAAAACCTGGTAAGATGTTGTTCCATGATGGAAAAAATGGTGGGATAAAAATGAATTAAATAAGAAATAAATAAACTTGAGTATACCTAAAATAGCTCCTGCGATCCCATCTGTGTTTTTTCAGAGAAGAGGGAGAGCAATTTCTGAAAAAAAACAGAAACTATTTTAGGTGCTATTTTAGGGAACTATTTTAGGTTCACTCAAGTTTGTTTATTTCTTATTTAATTCATTTTTATCCCACCATTTTTTCCATCATGGAGCGACATGCCAAAAACAAACACACATGAGGTGAAGGTACCCGTGTATGTGCCACAATGGTCAAATGATCTCTGCCCAGTAAGGGGTGCAATGGATGGACCAGCCAAAGCTGTTGATAGGTGTCTTTTACTACAGAGGCCACCTGAGTCTACATGGACAAAGATGGCTCCAAGAACCCCCCCCCCAATTGCTTATCTGGTTTTTTTTTTCAGAGGGAGTGCAACACCATCTAGAGCAGGCAGATCCCCCAATTCTTGAACCTGGGAACCACTTGCCCACAGTGTCCTAGCAGGATTCAGCTTCAGTTAATTGACCCATATCTACTCCATAAAGTGCAGTGGTTCAGCTTATGCACAGCCTCTCCTTATGTTTAATAGAAGAGTAGAGCTGAGAGTCAATAGTATACTGATGACACTGTGTCCCACACCTCCTGATGATTGTTCCCAATGGTTTTATGTAGATGTAAAATAGCACTGTGGACAAAATAGTGTCTCGAGTCATCTGGCAACTAAGCTACCAAGATGTAGGTGTGAGTCTCCGGTACCAGTCATGCGGGTAGGAGCAAAACCATCATAAAACTGTGCTTCCAACACCCAAGCAATGGCCCTGCCCATCCGTCAAAATGGACCGCATCTTCTCCGTGTCTTTTTGTTGTTTAGTCGTGTCTGACTCTTCATAACCCCATGGACCAGAGCACGCCAGGCACTCCTGTCTTCCACTGCCTCCCGCAGTTTGGTCAAACTCATGCTGGTAGCTTCGAGAACACTGTCCAACCATCTTGTCCTCTGTCGTCCCCTTTTCCTTGTGCCCTCCATCTTTCCCAACATCAGGGTCTTTTCCAGGGAGTCTTCTCTTCTCATGAGGTGGCCAAATTATTGGAGCCTCAGCTTCACGATCTGTCCTTCTAGTGAGCACTCAGGGCTGATTTCCTTAAGAATGGAGAGGTTTGATCTTCTTGCAGTCCATGGGACTCTCAAGAGTCTCCTACAGCACCATAATTCAATAGCATCAATTCTTCGGCAATCAGCCTTCTTTATGGTCCAGCTCTCACTTCCAAGCCATGGCCCTGCCCATCCGTCAAAATGGACCATATCTTCTCCATGTCTTATATCTGTCAAGTATTAGTCCATTCCAATTATACATCCTGAAGGTAGGTTTCACTGGGCTGCAAATCACAAGGACAAAGTGTCTCTTGAAGAGCTATGGAAAGAGTAGGGACTAATAAGGAAGCTGACGGGAAGAGGGAGAGGACCTTCTGCTGCCTGTGGTGAATAAACTATTTGGTATATGGGAGCTGCTTCAGGCTATGCAAGCCAAATAAGGTGAGGTACTATACCTTTTGGTTGGGCTTCAGCCCTTTGGCTCTGGGCAACTAACTATTCATATCCTATATAGAAAATGGAAAAATTACCTATCACTACAAGAATGTTTTGGAAGGATAAACGAGGTAAACTTTATTGCAGATTAACATATCCTTAGGGATTGCAATTATGGCAATAAATCTAAAAGAGCTTGTGAGGTAATATATGTTCATAATAAAGTATTTAGCTCCTATCCATAATCTCATGAGCAGAAGGGGGAAGAGAGGTTTGGCGAAGAAAACAACATAATTAACAACCCACTTAATGGCAGGCATTACTACACCTCTCCAGAAGAATATGCGACAAAACCTGAAATGCTTAGAAAGCATTTTCAAAATAAATTTTATATACGTTGTGGCATGATTGCTAAACACCAATAAATATTAATGGTTGGTGTTTCTTTTTTGTGTTGTTTTTTCTGCAAGTGCAGTAAAACACTTTATTTACTCTAAGCAAATGAATGACAAGGGCCGTGATTTAAGACAATGATCTGGATAAAATTTATTAAACAAGAGATTTGTGTGACTGGATTCTGAACTAGTTGTGTTTTAACTCAGAGGTGTGTTTTAACTCACTGACCCTGACTTCCTGTTAGGTGTTCTTCATTCAGCAACCTTAAACACCTTCTGCATATGAACATAATCCTGATTCTCAAGGATGTTTTCATGGCTAACAGAGAGGCTATACCACAACCAGCATAATGCAATCAAGATATGTTATGGTACTTTGTGATGCATTTCACAGCTGCCATGGCGAAGATCCAAAAACATAGCTGCAGCCACACATGAGGCTTAGGCTATTTTAGTTAAATTGTTGGCTTTTCTCCTTTTGAATGGCTGACCCCAAATGCCCGAAAGAGTAAGAAGTCTTAGCTGCAAAAGCAGCTTGCTTTGTGGCATGTTGTGGTTTGAAAACAATAAGCCTAAGGTCTCGCCGAGCATAATAAACTGTAGTTTTGCGCATCTTTGGATTGTGGCTAATGTTACTGCGTTATATAAATGTTGTTATAAGGATGTTGCGGCATCCTTTTTGCATGCAGGAGAGGCACTTCTGTTTAAAAACTGCTTTCATTCTGTGTTCTTTTGTGATGCAGTTGATTTTAAGGAACACCCACGCTCTTTTGTAGGAACATTCATGGAACATAATGACCATGTCTATTTACAGCTACACAGAACCCAGTAGACATTATAGATAATGTGTGTGTAAATGATTTGTTAGTGACTTTCACTTTGAATCATTGCAATTAGATGTTTGAGGGGGTTGTTTTATTAAAAACATTAATCCCAAGCAACAGCTTTCTTTTTACTGGGAATTGGTAAGAACTCACTAGAAAGGTTCAATCAATCCAAACAAGGAGTAAGCAAAGCTGTTATCTCTCAGATTGTGTTTGTAGAAAAAAAGCATGGGAGGAAAGAGAAACAGCCTTACTCTATGAAATTCCCCAAACTATTTCATTAGTAACTCTGCTTTAAATTGATAAAATTTTAATGCAGCTTGCAAAACTATCGTTTTTAGGGGAGAACATTAATGACACCCATGAGAAACAACTATATTTCTTTAGATGGTGTCATAAGATGGTGTGTCACTTTGATTTTTTTAAACGGCTTATCTCACTAAGAACAGTAAAATTTCCTGGACAAAATGGCAAAAAGGTATATTGACTTTTGTTCTCATGGCTGAATCCAGGCCATGCCAGAATGAATCTTCCTTCAATGAAATGTCAATGAAATGAAGTCCAAGATTTTACAGATCCTCCAGACTTCAGTGCCATCCTACAAACCCTCAGCATCTTCGGAGAAGTGGTGGCAGCCCCATCTGCAGCAGAGTGTTTTCAACTTTTCATTTTTAATGTTTATAGATTACGTTCACTCTTAAAATAAACTGCAGCCATTTCATTAAATCAAGCCTCATCAAAGAATACATTTGCTCTGACTCTAAATTTGGACTCTGTCCAACACAGTAGAGCTGTGCCAGAATTTACTTGTAATAGTTAACATGTATTTTGGTGCATTGTGCTTCTTTTTTACTGATATGGGGTATAAGTTTCATAAAAGACTGCAACTGAAATAAATAATGTGGGGAAGCCTTTTTTAAAAACCTGAACCTGTGTTTAAAAAAATCCAGCATGCTTAATGTATTGACACCTAAAAGTGCTAAAAAGCATTGTGGAGATTGAGCTGAACCAGCAGGTGGGAGTATTCAGCCTAGAATTTGATGTAGTTTGATACCCAATACTCTCATGCTCTAATGGTAGCAACAAAACCATAAGACTTCTGGAAATCAGTGAATAGAATATGATCCATATACCATTTTGAAAAAGGCAATGATCATGAAGATGAACACCTTCTCTGTTTATATTTAATATGCAGCTGGTCTGGTTTTGCATATTAGGAAGTATTGGCTTCAGGCAGGTTCAACTCCTTAATTCCTGTTGTCAGAATCTGTTCAATCTTAGTAAGGCTGTAATCCTGCCAACACTTACAAGGTGGTGCATCTTGCTGAACTCTGTGGAATTTATTCAGAACTCAAAGTAAACTATTCAGAATATGTATAGATCAAGCTGCAATCACATGTACATTTTACTTGGGGCAAGCATCACTGAGCACAGCAGTACTTATTTTTGTGTAAATATATACAGGTCATTGCTGTTACTTTTAACAGAAGGGATGCTTTGATGTGTATCGTGTGCAGATCCTTAGCATGCTATAAATAAACAAACATAATCTATCTGTACAAACAAGCACAAATAATTAAGTGTAATAGTTCTGTGTCTGTCTTCATTGGATGAGGAAGTGTAGAATAAAGATTGGGTTGTCTCATCCCGTCCCATCACATTCTTCTACAAGCAAACATGTATGTTCTGTCCCGCTCATTATGCTGGTGATTATAGAGTAAGTTGGCCAGGTGCAAATTACGACAAGGGTCCTGTGTCTTTAATAGTTGTATAGGACAGGAAGTTTCAGCAGGTGTAGATGACATTCCTTCCTCTTTATAGCTATTAAAGGTGCAGGAGTCCTGTTTATTTTTGCATCTGGCCATCCTGATGCAAAGTTATGAGGAAGACCTACTGATCTGTTTATCTGTCAGGAATATTAAAAGGAAAATATAAGGGAAAGTTGACTGAACTGTGGACAACTGCAGGAAGTAATAGGTAAATGCCTAGTTGAGTAAAAAAAGCCACAGCAGTGACAGCATTTGAGGAAATTGTACAGGATGAGGCCATATATGAAATGGTGACGATGCTATGAATTCATACTGCCCGCTACAGAAATATCACTGCAAATTTGCATCAGATTACTAGGAAGCCTTTTCTTTTTAGCTTTACAAATGTAGTTCCTATGGGCATTTACTGGCCACGTGAACTAGATGAAACCATGAAATGAAAGAGTGAGACAAATGAAGCATCAGTGTACAAATTCCAATTGGTCAGGCCATGTGCTGTCAAGCAGCATTTGACATGAAATGAATCAAGGCAGGTGAGACAAAAGAGATCAAAGGGTAGTTCTCTGGGGGACCAAATGAGAAACATGTGCTTCATTCCATTGTGCAAATGCAGCACAAATAAACTTCATGATGAGACGCTGTACACATAGATCAGCAAGGAGAGACTGTGTTTTATAATGTGTGGCATTATACATTTATCACTAAGTGTTTGTTTCTGAAATGGTGAAAAGAGGACCTTAGTCAAGGATTAAGAACATATGAATGTGGGGGGATGCTCCCCTAAAATCCAAGAAATAAATGAATGTCAGAATCTAGATAATATTTGGGATATTGAAGGGAAAATACAAGCTGCATAGGGATTCTTGGGCTAGCCTATGCAAGCCATCTGGCTAGTTAAGTGCAGAGCCATTAAGAGTGTCATTAAGGGTGTGCTTTGAAGAGGGAGGAGAACAAAGGCCAGACCTCAGTGAGTCTGGCAGAAGGAGGGTGCACTAAGAGACCGGGAACCATGACTGACTGCTGCTTCAGACACAAGTTTGCTGAATCTATGAAAGATGCTCTTGGGATATAATGTTCTGCACCTTGGGATATAATGTTCTGCACCTCCTCCAGGTGTAAATATGGGTTAATAATATTCCTTAAAGACTCCACTGTGCCTCAATCCTCCCAATGGAAACACAATCCTGGGTGAGCACCTGGGACCCCTGGAATCTCACACCCTTTGTGGAGATTGGGGTGGTGTCTAACAATATATTCACTGGGTTAGAATAATGCTCCAAAATAGCCCAACACATCTGGATTAAAGACATGATAGAACCTCTGGAAAGAACTTAAAAGTCCAGAGTGCATTTCTGAGTACACTCAGTTTTCCCTTGCCTCTGTATCAGGAAACGCAAGAGGACATGATCACTTCCTCCAAAGGTTCCCAGCTGCTTCCACTTTAATGTTCAATTCCTTCCTGTTGGTGAGGACTAGAGTCTTCAGTGTTCGCTGCCAAACATTCAGTCAGCTTTTCTTGCTGAGACTTAAGTGCTTACTTTTACTACTAGAAGCTGAAATCTTGCCTGCGGCTGTATTTCTGGTTCATGAGTAATGCAATGCTTGTGTGAGCACCTCCATCCTGCCCTGCCTCCAAGTTGATTTAAGATTTTTAAAAGGCCTTGCAAGGATCACGCATACTCTCCAGGACAGTCTGCCTAAGGAAAATAGAATGTCGACCTAGTCTGCTTGCTGTTCCCTTAGGTATATCCTGCCAGCTTCCATATAACATTTTTCTCAAGTAGAACCTGCTCCTAGCAAAACAACATTTTAAAAACTGCTTTCCACCCACTAAAACTGCTCTAGGGCTTGTTGACATACTTCTCTGTGATAAGATCAAGAACACAAGGCTTGCTGGGGATTTTATATGTACTTCTATACCCTTAAGAACGACTTGTAGATGCTAGTGAATATGTAAATGAGTCAAGGCTGCAAGTAAGTTATTTATTATGGATTTATATGCATTGTGCAATTGGCAGCTACATTTTATTGCAGCAGGAAACAAATCTCTCAGTCTCCTGCTGTTTGGGAAGATTTATTAAAAGTTTATGTGGGGATTTTTGAATTGGATAGAACATATCAAACTAGTGTTAAACAAAACAAAAAAAGTCCTCAAATATAACAACAACAAAAATGACTTACTGGCTTTGAATATTTGCATTTTGTATTCTATGTACATATATCCACACATGGTTCACATGTGCAGCTGTTCTAATAATGCTGTTAAGGGAGGGGAGGTTAGGCTGAATGCTTGGGCCCTCTTCTAATTATTGGAATAGCCAAGCTAGCTTTCTGGGTGACAAGCCTTTAAGGGGAACAAAGGAAGGGGCTCAGTGCAAGATGGCAAATGTGTGGGGGCTCCTTCCTCAAGTCACAGGTAGTTAAAAGGACAAAGGCAGAGTTGAGAGTGGGAGAGTGAGTCATGTGAACTAGAAGCTGGAAGCAACAGACAGGGAAGCCAGAGTGATGCTTGATTTCTGTTTGTATCCAAGGCTGTGGAGGAAGCAAGGCCCACTTGGGGTATTAATGCTGTGAACCCCTCCATCATAGGTTCAGGTTGTATATATGTGTAAATAAACCATATATCACAAAGGAAACACAAACCCTGGGTAAACATCTGAAAGCCCGGAATCTCGCACCGCTTGGAGATTGTGATGGCATTCAACAATATATATTCTTGAGATCATTTATTTTCCCCAAGGGCTCTATGACTTTGCCATCTGTTACTCCAGCTACCGGTCAGCCTGAACTCCATGACTGTTGACTTGCTGCAGTGGCAGCATTTGTTCTGGGCATTGGCATGGGGGAGATGGAGAGAGCTTCTAGACTATTGCTGGAGTAGCAGTTGTTGCTGGAGCAGTGGCCCATGTGGTAGCAGTAGTAAAGGAGTTGGATCTCATTGTGGGGTTGGAATTGCAAGTGTGTGTATGTTAGCATCTGCCTATGCCGGTCATAATTCCAAGCTGAGTCCAGGAAACTTCATGCAGCTCCCATCAGTCCCAGTCATCATGGACAATGGCAAGCTAGGAGATCCTTTTACTCTCCAGATGTTGCTGAAGCATAGTCACCATCCTTGGCCATTGGGCATGCTTGCTGGTGCTCATGGGAGTTGTAGCTTAATAACATATGGAGGGCCAAAAGTTCCCCATCCCAGGCACAGCCAATTGAAACTGGATTATGGAGAAGATCACGTCCACCCAAAGAGGAAAGAGAGCTGCTACACCAGCCAAGAGCCAGGTATACTCCACTCACCTTTGTACTGATGAAGAGAGTGGTAGAAACCCAGGAAATGCCTATTGACTACCATTTGCTGCTGACTAATATAACAGATCTGGAAAATCATGGAAAGAGAAGCATTTCCCCTTGATATTGCTAGCAAAATGCCATGGTGAATGGTACTGAATATGAAATAAACTATTTCAATTGTGTGGAATGACTGCTACCATAATACTTCATTATGCCTCCTGACACAAAAGACTTCATCCTTCTAAGGCTTCAAAACACATTAACCTCATTTTTGTGGGGGGTGCAGGGTGCAAAGCCACTCTGATAGTCATTTTAATCAAGTGGAAGCTAAGCATAGGGGCCCACTCAACCAGCAACTGAAATAATTCTGATTTCAAGGGAAAGCGTTGATCTGTATCACTGCATTCACTCAGCAAAGCAGCAATATTAAAATGGCTGGAAAAAAGGGCACACTTTAATCAAAGTGATTTTCTTTTGACAGTCAAAAATATATTGTATTGCCTTAAGCAATATCTCTGACAAAATGTTTTCCTTTTAGATAAGATTTGATGTATGAGGAATAAAGAGCATCTTGGGGTTCTTTTGTTTTATTAACGGGAAAGAAAGTGAACAATTTTTTAGAGAAAAAAACATTTGGAGCCTTTCAAGGAACCTCATATTTTAGGTTAGCATAAAATATATGCAGTTAAAATCTGAACCACATCACCAGTAGGTTTTAAATGGTCTATAGATCAACTCAAGTCAGTGTCAATGACTAGTCCATTGAGTCTAGACATTGTCTTTGTCTCTATTGTAATGGTGATAAGTGTTGTTCAAGGAATGGAGGAAACCACACTGACATTTTTATTACCCCCTGCATGCTTAGGGAGTGAGTTGGTTGCTTAGAGACTAATCTTGGGAACTGCAAATAAAGGCAGATGGCATTATTCTAATCTAGAATGATATTGACAGAGGTCAATACTAGCCTTCGTTTGTGCGCCCTTCACTCTGTAAAATACTTGATTCTTAATTAACTTGGTTGAAGCATCATGTTTGTTTAGGCTAAACAGCGTTTTATAGTAGATGCATATAGATGGTGGGGGTGGACAATTCTATAGCACAAAGCTTATTTCTCACCATCCTACTTGGCTGCTGCTTATATTGTACCTCCACGGTTGGAGGCAGTATGTCTCTGAGCACCACTTGGCTCAGTGGGGAGAGTTCTGTTGCACCAAATTCCTGCAGACATCTGGCAGGCCACTGTGATAGCAGGATTTGGTGACTTCATTTTACCTCTTGCTCTGTGGTCACATATCAGACATCAGAAACATTCTCATACCTTCAAACCAAACATAAATATTGGCGGATGCTATTTTCAGGTAATATCTAGTCTTCCCAGAGCTTTGAAAGCATATTGATTCCCTCTCTCCCTCCCTCCCACCCACCCACCCAACAAAACCCTAATAAAATGTTGATTAGGAAGTAACAGATGACCATCATCCATGGCACACTGAAAACACAAATGCATTTGTAAAGCGAAGTGTTCCATAAAGCTGATTTCCCCCCGCCCTTTAAAGTGTCTATAAAAATGTTACGTTCTTATTCAGCATGTCTTCTTTAGCTCTGCAGCATTAAGTTAGAGAAGACTAGAGGCAAAAACAAACCTAATTTTCTATGGGCAGAAGAAACTGGGGAATGTACTTTTATTTTAGTACTGGTAATAACCCATACAATACAAATTATGTAGCTTGACATTAAATCCCATGTTAAGTACACAATAGGGAGGTGTTAGGAGCAGAAGATGAGTTTTGTGCGTGTATGGGTTCAGGATTTTTCTGAATATGATGCATACCTCTACCTAATACTACAAAATATTTACACACTATTCAAATGCAGAAACTTTCATCTGCAGGAAAACAGTCCTGGGCTTCCCACAGCAGAGAATTCAGAAGCCTGGGTACAACTGCTGAGAAGGCCCTCATATTTCCTGCTTGGCAATCTGCTCCACTTTAAGGGAGCAGAAAGGCATGGAGTGGGGCCTTAGATTAATATGTGAGTCATTAAGCAGGGCGATATTGGACAAGGCAGTTCGTCAGGTATCCTGGGCCTAGTGTTCCTCACTATATGACTGCAGCTTCCAATGATGCCTTGTCTATAGCCCTATTCAGTCATTTGTCTTCTGGAATAGCTAAACATATGAGCAGGAAGAGCGGCAATGAGTGAGAAAGCTCCAGCCACTCTCCACCACTGTCTGCATTGCCCTCCACAAGTTGGAGAGTGATAATCTGCAGGGTTCTGCATCAAGCAAGGAGGCTAAATGACTGGGTTTGTGTGAATTACAGACGAATCACAGATAAAAAGCCAGAGAATTAACATTTGTATTCTAGAACTCACAGTGCTTTTCAACTGAGTCTCTTCATATGTTTTGTCAATAAGTGTAGTGAAATCCAATTATGTATATTTATGTGTGGTCCATTTTAAGAGATCAGCAAATGTTCTTGCGTACTAACTGGGCTGTAGCAATAACGGGATATCTTCTATGTCTGTCTGTCACTTGGATTCATAGGTTAGAATCCTATCCTTATTGATGGCTTTTACAAAGACTTTGATCCAGTTCTCATCATTTCATCTACAACCCAGCTTGCCAGCTCCATTCTTGACAGCTGCCTTAGGTGCATTACTTAATTTCCTCACCCCTTTTCTCATGCTGTCTTTGATATGTTGAAAAACATACTTTTGTAACAACATATTTTGATATACATCAGGATGGTGTAGCAAGTTTCTACTAATACAGGTGACCAGATGCAATGTAAGGCAACCATTAGGACACTTCTGCCTGCAGGGTAATATCTGGTAAAAAATTTTAAAAAAAGACTAAGTTGTGTTTGACAGTAGAATACTACTACAAGAAGATCAAGCTCTAGAAGAGTCTGCTAAAAAGGAAAGTTGGAATTAATGGAGTCTAAAATTGATTTAGTAAACTAGCTCTTTGATGGAGTGGAAACTAGAACTGCAGAAAGAAAGATACAGCTAATTGAAGAACATAATTTAATTCTTGAAGCAGAGTGTGAAGCTCACCGAGGGGGAGATTGCAGCTTTAATTGAAGAAGGATTTGTATGTTTGTATGCATGTGTGTTTTTAATGGGCAGTTTGTCCAATGATATGCAGAAAACTATTACTTTCAACAGTGATATTCAAACATGACTATGCCACGAAGACAAATCCCCCCCCCAACTCACTGGTAGTTAGAAAGACAAAGGCAAAGTTAAGAGTTGAGATATGTGAGCTGGAAGCTGGAAGCAAAGCTGCAGGCTGGGAAGCCAGAGAGAGAGAGAGTCATGCCTGGTTTCTGCTTGAATCCAAGGCTGCAGATAGCTGCAGAAGCAAGAACCTTTTGGTTCTAATGCTGTGAGCCCCTCCAGCATAGGCACAGGTTGTAAAGGTAAAGGGACCCCTGACCATTAGGTCCAGTCGCGGACGACTCTGGGGTTGCTGTGCTCATCTCGCTTTATTGGCTGAGGGAGCCGGCGTACAGCTTCCAGGTCATGTGGCCAGCATGACTAAGCCACTTCTGGCGAACCAGAGCAGCGCACGGAAACGCCATTTACCTTTCCGCCAGAGCGGTACCTATTTATCTACTTGCACTTTGACGTGCTTTTGAACTGCTAGGTTAGCAGGAGCAGGGACCGAGCAATGGGAGCTCATCCCATTGTGGGAATTCGAACCGCCGACCTTCTGATCGGCAAGTCCTAGGCTCTGTGGTTTAACCCACAGCGCCACCCGCGTCCCGGCACAGGTTGTACATATGTATAAATAAACTATATATCATAAAGACATCACAGTTTCCATTGTGCCTCATTCCAAAGGAAACATGAACCCTGGGTAAGAGCCTAGAATGCCTGGAATCTCACATCGCTCAGAGATCAAGGTGCTGTGCAACAGTTTGTTCAGTTCATCTCTTTCACTTTCTATTCTATAGTAGCAGCAAGGCTGGCCTGAGACATTTTGGCACCTGAGGTGAACCGCAAAAACACCCCCCTGAACCAGGGAATAAGAAGTGAGTGAAGATCTACAACAGGAACAAGGGGGGGAAATAAAGATCTGCATCAGAATCTGCTGTCCCTGTGGATACTGTTGCCCCAACCTTCCTTGTGGGTGGACCGGCTCTGGTAAGCAGCATCCGTACATGCACACAGAGGGTCAAAAGCAGCTGTTATTGTTTATTAGATTTCGTACTGAAACTCTTCACCATGAGGTCCTAATGCTGCTTACAACAGCAAAAACAGTACAAATAAAATAAGTACAAATGAGACCAGCCTACCATGCCCAACAACCAGCAGCTTAGACCCCATGCTATACTATCCTTTGCTTCTCTATACAGTGGTACCTCAGGTTAAGTACTTAATTCGTTCCGGAGGTCCGTTCTTAACCTGAAACTGTTCTTAACCTGAAGCACCACTTTAGCTAATGGGGCCTCCTGCTGCCGCCGCGCCATCGGAGCACGATTTCTGTTCTTATCCTGAAGCAAAGTTCTTAACCTGAAGCACTATTTCTGGGTTAGCAAAGTCTGTAACCTGAAGCATATGTAACCTGAAGCATATGTAACCCGAGGTACCACTGTATAACTGGTTAAGAGGAGCTCTTCTGTTTAAGTGAATGCAAGGGTAGCATCCAAAACAGCAGCATTTCCGAAACAGACAATCAGGCAATTAAGCATCTCTCAGGAAGTTAGTTACCATGGAGAGCAAAACACTGTCACCGCCAACTGCGTTCTCTGAACCTACCTGCTAGAAGCTAATCAGAATGAAGCAGAAAGCCATGTTAATTAGAAAACAAATTATCTAAACCCTGCCAATCAAGTCAGATGTAATGAAAACTGCAGTACATTTGCGGAAGTGTAACACTCAGAAAGTTAAATGGACTCTACGATGTACTTAAGCATCCAGACCACATAATTTTACCTGCACAGATATGTAACCATTTCCAAAAGGGATAGCGACATAGTGTCTTGCAGCAAAAGTGACTGGTGGCGCCTGAAAGACAAACAAATTTATTATGATGTATGCTTTTGTGGGCTACAGTCTACTTCCCAAAAACAATCCATTAGAGGAGAGAGAAATGACAGAACACTACTTGTTGCCAATTACAAGTTAAAATTATTATTATTATTATTATTATTATTATTATTATTATTATTATTATTTATTACTTGTACCCTGCCCATCTGGCCAGGCCTCCCCAGCCACTCTGGGTGGCTCTGAACAGAATATTAAAAACACAAAAAACATCAAACATTAAAAACTTCCCTAAACACTATATTCCCTAAATCACTATATGCTCAGTTTTCTACAGCCCATCCCAGACAATGACATTTCCCTCTTCCAGGCCTTGGATAGAAGGCCTGTAGTTGCTTACAAAGGACATTCATAAAACCTAAAACTAGTGGAGGTTGGTACATTGGGGCTGCTCCACCAACCTCCACCTGTCCTTAGTCAACCTACACCTGCCTGCCTTCTTTCTTATATAAGCAGTCAGCTTCCTCCTCTTCCTCCTCAGTATTGCACTTGTAGAATGGGGACAAAGCTAGAATTTCCAAACTCTTCCTCTCATTGGCTCTAGCTTCACCTACTGCTAGGCTTCCTGCCTTTCACCCCACCTTTCCTAATGGGCACTAGCCACCACTGCTTAAAACAGCTACTCAGCAACAATGACAGGGATATCTACACAGGGAGCAGACCCTGGGGCAGACTGATGCCACCAACTCCATCCACAGCAGTATTACAGGACCCAGTAATGTCATCCACCCCACCAGTGGTTCATTCACCAGCTCATCTTCCAAAGGGACATAGGTGATCATTCACCATCACTGCCCTTCTGCATTCTACATGGTGCAAAGAGGCCTGTCGCTATGGAAAAGAATAACGGAAACAAATCTGTCATTGGACGTGGCCTGTGGGGAACACTTCAGCCTCCAAGAACACTATGTAATTGGCCATCCTTAATCAAAGGCACTTCAGAGGAGTATAACTACTGGATACATCAAGAGCTTCAGTGCTACCACATGTGGACTCTGATGGCACAACTGATTTTTATCATGTTGGCTTACCAGTGCCAGGATGTGTTTTAGCACCTAGGTTTTTTTGTGAATGGCCACAGTTAGTAATGGCCACCTGTACATGTCATATATTTCTGACCTCACTGTTTATAATTCACCACACACACATACATACATACACACACAGACACACACTACACACACAAGCAAAATCATGTGTGTGAAGTGACCTGTAGTCCACAAAAGCTTACATCACAACACATTTTTAATTTTTAAGGTGCCACAAAACTCCTTGTTGTTTTTGCACATATGTTAAAAAAATAAAGTGAGCCCATGGCATTGCTTCTCTGTTTATAATGGAATCTCAACTAGAGAATGACCACAAAGAGGTAAATCATTTTGGCTGATTTGGTCAATCGTTTTGCTAATACACAGGGCTTCTTGGGGGAATATGTAGAATGTAGAGTTAATGAACTAGTCCAAAATAATAGGTGCTCTGTGGTTTGAAAGTCTGGAGGCAACACACTGCCTCCCACATACCACCTACTGTAGATGGTGCTCCTGCCGGTTGGGTAGTGCTGCCATGCAGGAAAGGTTTAGGCACAATGGGACTTTGGGGTCATCTAGTTCTCTAATTCTAGGATTTTAACTTTGGTAATCTTTAATGCAGCTTTGCAAATTCTTTAGTAGCTTATGATGACAACTGTAGCATAGCAAATCTATACATGGCCCAAGGACACAGATTTTCATAAACATCTGCTTAAGCATTTTACATTGTGCTGAGGGATTAGCCTCCCCCACTTTTTTTCTGGAGGCCAAATTACAGTTTATGTTTCCAAGACAGAGTTGTTTAAGGATCTTCAGAAAAACCGGAGAGAGCAAACAAATATAATTTCAGTATTTAACGAATAGGTAATTGATTTCATTGCAATTACTTAAATTGTGCTCATTCTAGTATGTGAATCATCAGCGAAGTCCTAAAAGCTTGCTGAACCACTTTCACAAATTTCAGGACCAAAACATTATAGGATGAAGACTCAAACCTATTGGGCCTTGTATTATAGTTTTAAGATGTTGAACTGGGTAATTTGCATTCCCCTCCCCCTACAAAGTTATGTTGATTTATATATTAATGATATGCTTACTTATGGAGACAATGGTTATTTGCAATGGAATGCTCATCAAATTTGCAGATGACACCAAACTGGGAGGGGGTAGATAATACCTTAGACGACAGAATTTGGATTCAAGATGACCTTAACAAATTGGAGAACTGGGCCCAATCTAACAATATGAATTTCAATAGGGACAAATGTAAGGTTCTACACTTAGGTAGGAATAACCAGCTACACATATACAAGATGGGGGACACCAGGCTTGCCAGTAGTACAAAAGGATCTAGGGGTCTTAGTAGACCACAAGCTTAACATGAGTGTGATGCAGCAGCAAAACAAAGGTAATGCTATTCTAGGCTGCATCAACAGAAGTATAGTGTCAAGGGAAGTAATAGTCCGACTTTATTCTGCCTTGGTCAGACCACATCCGGAGTACTGTGTCGAGTTGTGGGTACCACAATTTGATGCTAAAGTTCCATTTCTATGATGCTTGCTGTGTTGCTGACTTATGTGGGCCCTTCACATGCATGTGTGGTCCTTAGACATGACTCACACTCCATGTGCACATCTGGGCTGGGCTGGGCATACTCCAAAGAGGTTCCCATAATGCTTCTGGGTTTGTATGTCATGAGTATTTATATAAGGTTCCATCAGTCAACAAGTGATGGACACGTATTTCAGAAACAGCTACAGTTCTAACTTAGACACCACTAACTACAAGCTTGCTTCCCCCAAGAATACTTGTTTTAATATTTTATGCCCAGCTGACACTTGAGCACCAAGTCATAAAACTGACATTTGGGAAGAAAATACTATTTCACTTCTATGCACCCTACCCTTCCTATCTAAACTCTGTGAAGGAGGCTAGATTGAGCAACTGTAAATTGCCCAACTTGGCCACCCACTGGATTTTATAACTGAATGGAAATAATAGTAGAGCCATGACATCATATTGGTTCCAGTGAATCTGGCATGTACTGTGTAGAAGAATGATACAGACATTTAGTATTCTACTAAAATAGCAGTTAGGCCTGTTTTGCTACCTAGAGCCTATTGATTTCTATAAAACCATATCAATATAAATGGCTTGTGAACCACCCCTTAAATTTCCTAGGATTTATATACCCATGGATATCACAGATATTCTCAGAGGTAAATTCCCCCCCCCTCTCATTGTCCATATAGCATGCAGGGAAATTATTTATGCTATTATCTGTATCCCGAAATAATAAAAAAGAAGGGTTCCGGGTTTGTTATAAACCACTCTGATGTTTTTACTATAGCATTCTCCGTCAGTAATTACCTGGACCACTGAATTAGCATGTCCCTTGAGATCCCCCATACATTCCCCCACAAAACTCTGTTTGCTAGTGTGCATTGAATAATGAAATTTATCTGTTTAATTCTTGCAAGCCAGAAGAAGTTGGTATTGTGATAGGAAAACATAATTTTAAAAACATGTCCTTTTTTTTACCAATTAGATGCACCGATAAAAGTGAAGACTGTTTTCTCTAGCCTATTTATATAACCATAAAAATGATTTCAAATCACAAAGGCTAATCTAAAGTTAATATTATATGGATTTTTTTGGTATCCAGCAAGTCACCTTGTAAGAACAAATGCATGATGTCATTCTACAGTTGGGGAAAGGTAGGCTATAAAGGTATGAAGATAACGAAATAATTTTTAAAATGGGCTGCTTGTCAGTTGGAGGCCTTGAGGCATTTTTTTTGTACCTTTCAAATTTTGCAGTTCCATGCCTGACTTTTGTGGAGATCTGAATTAAGAAATAAGAAAAAGTTAGGAGGAGTACTGAGCTTTAAACATTATCCCCCCCCACACCCCATTTAAGAAAGTTTTTGGGTGTGTTTCATTTTGTTTTACAATATTATTTTTAAAACTTAAATGCCATTTATTTGTGGTTGGAATTCCATGCTAACTGGAAAATGTAGAAACAAAATATTGTGCTGCTTCTGGGATTAGTGATAATATTGATTTAAAAAGTCGTGGAGACCCACACCAAAAAAGGACATTCTTCTAGCAAAGTACTAAATTGCCATTTCTGTCTTTCTAAATCTTTAGAAATTCTGCACAGTTAAATCTAAAGCCTTTTGCAAATGCCTCTCTTTAGTTCCTCAGCAGCAGATGGATTTGCAGATGACCCATATTAATTTATGATGTAATGTCTCCTGATAGGGAATCATTGCATGCTGTTGGGACTCACTGCAGTAGTAATGCCTTTTGCTATGGTAAATGCCCTCAAAAGCAGGATCCGGATCAATGCCAATCTTAAATTCAAGTATCAGTGATTATTAATGGATAAATTATTTTGCCAAAGTGCTTTAAGTATTAACTAAAACGGAAGCAGATAAATTTCATTTGGGAGTTTCTTTTTATGTTGCAGGGGGGGAATGATTAAAAAATAAACAAGCACGTTTTTAAATAAAATCCTTATTTCATATACTGCAATGTATGAGTTTTTGGTTGTAGCCCAATCTGCACTATGCATTTAAAGCAGTAAAATACCTGAGTTCTATGGGAAGAGGGATTTATTAAAAACACTCTGGGAATAATAGCTTTGTGAGGGGAATAGACGTCTCTTAACAACTGAGATTACAAAATCTTTGTGCATGATCTTTTCCTTTATCTGTCCATGGG
Organism: Podarcis melisellensis; assembly: GCF_964234715.1. Lineage (NCBI taxonomy): Eukaryota > Metazoa > Chordata > Lepidosauria > Squamata > Lacertidae > Podarcis > Podarcis melisellensis. The sequence goes on from NC_138544.1 coordinate 37,256,661, forward strand.
ATGTGGAAACTGTGACCCTCCAGATGTTGTTGGATTCCAGCTCCCATCAGTCCCAGCCAGCATCATTAATGGTTAGGGCTGATGGGAGTTGTAGTCTAGCAACTTCCAGAGGGCCACTGATTCCCCAACCCAACCTACCCCATGCAGAATAAACATGCAGAGATGCACTTGAGCCTTGCGTCTGTTGCAGTGTGTGTGGAAGGAACCCAACCTGAGTTCATAGCCCTTATTAGCATGATCTCCACAGGCTCCATCCCATACTTCAATAGGATGCAGATACACTCCAGACAGTTTGCATAGTTGCTTAGTTGCATAGTTTGCTTGCATAGTTTCTATTTTGAATGCTGGAACCAAAAAATCTCTTGGGTTGTCTGCCTATCACCTATCTTCTCAACCTCAGCATTAAGTGTGGTGTTAGAACCTTTGAAATAAGTTTCTTCTTAACTCATAAGAACATAAGAATAGACTTCTAGGTTGAGTCCAGTGGCCCATTTAGTCCAGGATCTTGTTCTCACAGTGAACAGCCAGATGGTAAATTAAGTTTAAAGTCCTCAAGGTCTCCATAATGGGGTGGTTTAAATGGATACAGGAAGCTGCCTTATACTGACCATTAAGTCCATATAGGTAGCTCAGTATTGTCAGCACTGGGTGACAAAGCCGATACGCTATCACTGAGATATGGCCTTTCCTTCACCTGGGCTTCAGTCCAACTTTAGGGTTGCAATTCGGCTGATGTGAGGGCAAGAAGGAGATACTATTAGCCAGCAACCACAATCCTCCTTAAAAGAATTGGATATAATAAATACGCTCCTCTGTACTCAAGCTTTTGTCCTCTATTTTTTAAAACTAACAGAACCCCCCAAATCATGTTTATATTTATATATCTGCAATACAATCTCTTTAAAGATATACAAACATGCCCCATGCCCTGTATTGCTCGAATACATGTAATAGCAAGAGAAGTCTCCTCTCTCTCTCTCTCTCTCTCTCTCTCTCTCTCTCTCTCTCTCTCTCTGTGTGTGTGTGTGTGTGTGTGTGTTTTCCACATGAGGACGTTCAGATCCAGAAATAATGACTTTGACTTTAGCCAGACCCCTACAGGTGGCAGATAACAAGAAAGGTGGGCCTGATTGAAGAAGACAAGTGTGGGCCGCCAGGGTCACATTCCAAATGGTCTTTAGGGGATAAAACTGAAAAGAATTTAAAGCCATCACTAGACAAGATTTCAGTGACACAGAATCTTAATGAATTTGATTTCTATCAGCCTGGTTTTTCCTCCACTGGAATATAGCTTTAAATAACAAAAGGGCAGAGGGCCAGTTGCCTTATGTTCGCTGGGTCATGAGGCCTTCTTTCTGCACACAATTATCAGTGGCAAGCATTTTGTGCCAGTCCCCACTTCCTCGAGAGCTTAAGAACTGAGGCAAAGGAAAGGTTTCTTTTCTCACAAAGGAATTGGTTGAAAGCCTTGTTCTCTGAGATGGTAGGTGAAATATTTGTTCATGCCAGTCCCTACACCAGGAGTCGCCAACCTTTTCAGATCAGCAGGCACATTTTACAATTTTGAGAGAGTGCTGGAGCTGCCAGTCACAAAATAGCTGCTGCTATGGAAGTGCATGTTGTAACACAAAATGGCTGTCAAAAGGAAAGAGGCAGTCCTGCCTTCCCCTGACAAACCATGGGAGGTCAGCTATGTCCTGATGGTCCTGAATGTGGAGGGCACTGCCATTTTAGTTTTAATTTCAGTATTGTTTTTATTGCATTTAATACTGTGATTTTAATTCTTATGAAAGGTGCCTTGGACAGTGGTAAGGCAGGCTACATTTTAAGAAAACAAACAAAACCCCCCCAAAAGATAGATTATTATTATTATATCTGTGCAACCTTTTGAAAAACAAGTACAAAAGTTTGATGTAATCAAAGCCACATACTGAAAGACGTGGCTTGAATCCAGGTTCCTCCAGCCTGAACCACACTTAATATGAACTGGGGAAAATCATTCCATGCTTGCCTCCTGCTGAAAACAAAAAGGGCTACTATGTGTGCATGCCAGCCACTTCTGTACCTCAATAGCGAAAGGCACATAATTTCTCCTTTCTTTTCCTCTCTTCTCCCTTTAGCCATGAGCATTGATAGATAAGATCTGTCTACTTGCAAAATCGCTTTAGTTGTTTGCTACCTACCCCCTCAATCTCTGCACACACACGACACTTAATTACCTTTAATTATTTTTGTTACATTTACAGTTAGAGCAGCTGGGAGGCACTCATTTTTCCTTTGCTCAAGTTCAAAAAATGCCTAGCTTGTGGTTAGCTGCATATTTTAAAAAAAACACACAAAAGATGTCGTGAAGAATGAACACGGTGGAAAATGAACACACCAGTATTTCCCCAGAGGTAAAATAAATCCAGTAATAATCTTCCAGAGGTTCACTAATCAAACACCGACATCTTTTTCTTTTGCAATAAATATAACAAAGAAAGTGATTGTTAGTCCTATGGCACACTTCCGAACACCTGGACTCTGAAAGAAAGAGCTGAGCCTCCAAGAATGTAAAACAACAAGGAACACAAATATGACAAGATTGCTGAGGCGGTAGATGCGCAGAAGGTAAGACTAAGCAACAAAGGAGTGAGGAGCCGAGTAGCTTCAACCCTGCTGTTGTGTGCTACTCCCTGATGTCTACACATACAGCATGAACATGAGGCCCTCTTGAGGGATGACGGCTGTATAAGCAGACACCAAGACACCATGTGCAATGTCCAGGACAGAGCCATTCAATATAGCCCTGCTTCTTGCGCCCATGTTCAACAAGGGGTTGGACAATACCCAAAGAGGGCTTAAATCTGTCAATAAATGGGATTGCTCAGAGAAGGCCCTTCATTTTTGTACATGTGGGGCCTCCGCATTCCCTCTCCAGCTGAAGCTTCCTAGTTCTGCTTCCTTCCATCTGTTGTCTTCAGCCTTGGGTCCCCAGATTTTGTGGAACGACAACTCCAATTTAGCCAATGGCTATAGATGGTGGAAATGGTAGCCCAACAACATCTGGGGACCCACGATTGAAGAACACTGCTGTAGGGGGTCCCTTGACCCTTGAGAATGGCTTTTTAGGAGATGTACTGGGATACAGTGGAATGGAGAAGGTGAAAAAGAACTATTGCATGGGCATAACTCTGCCTGCAATTTTCTGGATCCCCTCCATTAGAAATGTGTTCATGGATGCATTTGATATACTTTCTGAGTAGGGAAGAGTCTGTACTAGAATAGCAGGCTGAGAACAGGGATTAAACTCCAATTCCACAATTGGTGTGGAAACAGCTTCTTTGTGGCTTCTCACATTGGCCCAGTAATCTCAAGACAAGGTGGGTGGGGGTGGTGATGATCATGAATGGTGTAGTGTTCATCTCAGTTGAACTTACTTAGGTGCAGGGCTTTTTCTCATTCGGAACTCACTGGAACTCAGTTCCAGCACCATTGCCATTACAAGGGAGCCGTTCATGGTAAGTTCTGGCACCTCTTTTTATAGAATAGCATTGCAGGTGTTTCAGTTCAATTTCATTACAAATTGCACATCTGAAAAATAATAATACTTAGGCTGGGTCCAGATTAAGTAGGTAGGATTCATTTCCCAAATAAGCCAGTAAGATTTAAGCCACACCTAACTTGTTCCATGGATTTCAACAGTACTTAATTTAGTCTGGATCCATCCTATGGTGTTTACATTCTGCATGTTTTTGCAGTATTACTAGCAAAGTCTAAGTCAAACTTTCTTTTTCTACGTTCTCTCTTGATTGGTTTATACTTCTTTTTCTTTTTTTGAGAAAAAGGAAGAGAGAAATAACAATTAAAACTTTAACTTGATTCATTTTTTCTAGTACAAATAGCTTCTCATTGAAAGAAACTTCTGTCTCAATGATTCATTAGAGGTAACCACCCATATCTTAGTTCATCAAAAGTTCATTACATTCCAATCTCTTTAAAATGCTGAGTCAGAGGAACATGATAATGGAAGAAGCATAGAAAATAATATATCCAAAAACTGAGTACAGTTGTAAACGTCTTATGTAGGGGTTGTAGTGCTCTTTATTTCTTTCCTATAACATTTGACAACTGACATCTTTTATAATCAAGAATGCAGATCTACTTAGTTTTCTCTTTGCTTTCAAACACCTGAAAAATTCATTTGCAGGACCAATACTAGGTCAGTTGTTCTATTTAAGGAGATTCAGTTGGTGGCTCCAAATCTTTGCATCTTCTGTGCCCACTTTGGGAAGCCTAGAGGTATTTGGAAGCAAATCTGCACTTCTCAGTCTTAAGTGCAAAACTGAGCTATGGCTTAGAAACCAAGCGATGATGATAGCTGAGGTCTGGTCTCCCATAGTCCAGTCCTCCCTGAGTTTAGCATCTGCACCAGCCTGCACAAAGGCCTTTGCAGATGATCAAAACTAATTTTAAAAATTAATTAAACACCATTTGCAGTTCACTGTTGGGCTTTAAACATTAAACAGCACTAGCTCAGATCAAGCGCTAGTAGTGTAAGATGCTGGGTTTTCTCAATATTAACTATTGCAGATTTGAGATATGATTTCTCTCAGATGAGGGACCTTAGACCTGGGGGCTGAATATAGGCCTTCCAGGCCTTTCCATCTAGCCCTTAGCTCTCTCCTCAGGACACCTCCCCTCCCACTTCCCTACTTTAAACCATCCTATGGGGTGGGATTTCCCAAACCTGGGTCTCCAGCTGTTTGTGGAGTATAAGTTCCATCATCCCTAGCTAACAGGACTGGTGGTCAGGGATGAAGGGAGTTGTAGTCAACAACAGCTGGTGAACCATGTCTGGGAAGCCCTGCTTTAGGGCTTTTATTTCCCTTTCTGGAATGTGTCCTTCAACTTTAATACTTTTCTGGAGGGAGAATAAAGACTTCAGTGTGCTATATTATCCAGTTTATCATGAGATGACTGGAAAATGGAGTTATGATATCATCTCTGAAATTAAATATATACATGCATGCTGTATCAAAAAGTCTATGGAAATAACGATTTCCCCTCTCACATGTGCTGTTACCTCAGGAGAAGATTGAAAGCTGTTTTAACATTCTTGTCTTAAAGCCAGGCGAGTCTACAAATCTGTGCATTGTGCGATATTTCATTTGATTGGGAAGAACAATGAATATTCAGAAGTTAACCCTCTTAGTTTTATTACACCTCTCTTTTCCCCCATCTGGCCATTACCTTATCTGCTTTGAATAGAAAGCTTTATTGTTGCCAAGGTTGCTTCACTTTCTCTTAAACCATAGCGTTGCCTGACTCAAAAATTCCAGTCACTACGAAGTTTGTAGCAAAAGGCCAATTAACTAATTTCACCAACCTACTGAAAGGAGTAGACATTTTCTAATGAAAGCTGTTTAGCCAATGTAAGGCTATATAGTAAAGTTTCCCAAGAACATAAGAGGATGCCTTCTGGATCATCCCAAGGCCATCTAAATTTGCAGTCTTCACCACATCACAAGTGGGGAGAGCGGTATTTCACTCAGTCTGCAATGCAGACTTTCCATAACCATCAAGCTTGCCACTGTGAGGGCAGGATGCTGTACTAAATGAGTCTTTGATCTGATCCAGCAGGGCCTTTATGGCAGCAAATTACTAGTTCAAATACGCACTGTGTGTCTGTCCTGAATCTTCCTCCATTCAGTTTCATCAGATGACTCCAAATCCTAGTGTTATGAGATTGGGTGGGGGGACTTCTCTGTCTACTTTCCACACACTGTAAAAGCTTGTCAGAACAAAAATGGCTTCAGTTGTGGGAGTCCTTGTAGCTTCCCTACATCTTCTGCTGCGAGTACAGATGCAATGATTTATTTTTTGCAAAGCTTTCCTGCAATTTCCTTATCCCCCTTATCTGATTTTTAAATGTATTTTAATACTTTAAAAGCAACATGTGTGTATTTATTTGTTGTATTTATTTATTTATTTATTGTTTATTGTTTATTATTTATTTATATTATTGTTGTATTTATTTATTTGTTGTATTTATTTGTTAGTCCTAATGTTTTTAGTGAAGGGCGTCTTATCCTCCTCCCCGCAAAAAATCTGTTCACATTTTTGCCTGAGCTAGGTTGCATTTAGTTCTCATTTGAGTAAGAATTCCATTTTCTGACAGAAACCTTGTGTGCAATAGTTGCCTAGAATCTGCTTTTTAATAATGCCGGTCTTCTTGGACTTGGAAGATGCATTTCAGACTAGGAATCAAACTCCTAAACATGTTTTGTGCAATCCCCCATCCACAGAAAACCGTAAGTGTGATGATGGTCTGGAAATATATTATTGGCTTATGAAGTATCATCATTTCCAAAGACAGTCAAAGCTTTCTCTCAAACTATCCTCTTCCCTCCCTCTTATGGCCCCCAAATGGCTATAATATGGTATCTCGCTATCTTGTTAGTTTCTGCAGGACTGCATTTTGTGTGTGCAAGATGTACGTTTTTGCTGACCTGTTACAAAGACACCTGAGTAATGAGCCATGCAGTAAAACTTCCAGAAATCCTCTATAAATAGCATTTTCTAATTCAAGGGAGGATGTAACACTCTTCTCTTTTCTTCAGGCACATGATTTAAGAATACAAAAATGAACTATATAATCCTAAACTGAAGGCCCATATTATTAGATCCGCACTTCTGAAGCCCACCCCATATAGCTGTGTTAATTGATCTTTTAATCTTTCTTATAAATTTTTATCCACCCATTATCTATCCTTAATTAAGTATCCTATGTATATGTTTAAATCTACGTTTGATTCTAGCTACTATTTATTTAATAATTATTCGTCTGGATTCATACTGTTATGCTATTTATGTATATGTTTTGTCTATGCTGGTCTATGACCGTAATAAAGTACTTGACTTGACTATATAACCAGTTACCAAGTAGGGCTGGCAGATTTGGCAGTTCTCCAGCGACAGTACAAAATGTAGAGAGAATCTCTTATTTGGGACACTACTCAACATCCACATCTTGTTGTTGTTGCTGCTGTGGTAGTTGTTATTTTACAAATTAGTTTTTTGTGACCATGCCCAAAGGTCACACAGGGCTCTTGTAGCACAGGAAGTTTAGAAACTGGTGTACAAATGGTTGACAGAGTCTCCCATCTTAAGTTGTGTTTCATGGCAGTCCACATTCTATGGGCTATATTCATGGACCCAATCATGTCACCAAGAGTGGCCCATTAGGAGATTTCTCTATGGGTACCAAATGCACCGTCTTAAGCCCATACTCTTTTACTGCTTCTTGCAATCTCTTGAAGTGCCCCCACAATCCTCTAAAACAGTAGAGCGGATTCTGGGACACCCTCTCATTTTGTACACAGGGTGACACAAAGCCTGTGATGGCACAAACACATCAGGTATCCCTGCAAACACTTCCTCCTACAAATTTCTGGCAAAGAAAGCAGCTATCCTGTTACTGTTCAGGTTGCTGTATTTACAGTTTTCATTTGAATTCAACCCTTCAGCACCAGCATTCAGAGGAAAGCAAAGCAAATACCTCACAGCCTGTAATTTACTCAAAATAATTTAGCTATGCTTTCTGTACTCCCAGCACACTTATTCTGTGATTTCCAGTTGTTTAGGAATATTTCAAAGGGGTTTCCTTTTTTCGATCTCTGGTTTAGTATCAGATTGTGGACGATGTCTTAATACTCAGCAGCTGCATTTTAATGTGAACCTACCAAATGTACAGGTCCCAAACCAATACACAAATCTAAACACAGCTCTCCTTTGAAATTCTCATTTCTCCAAACTTTGCAATGCAGTCCTTCAACCAAGGAACATGTGTAAAAATATATTACAGTGGTACTTCGGGTTAAGTACTTAATTTGTTCCGGAGGTCCGTTCTTAACCTGAAACTGTTCTTAACCTGAAGCACCACTTTAGCTAATGGGGCCTCCTGCTGCTGCTGTGCCGCCGGAGCCCGATTTCTGTTCTTATCCTGAAGCAAAGTTCTTAACCTGAAGCACTATTTCTGGCTTAGTGGAGTGTGTAACCTGAAGCGTATGTAACCTGAAGCATATGTAACCTGAGGGACCACTGTATTGCAAAAATGTATACAAAGAGATCTATATCAGAGAAAGGTACATACAAAAAATGTGTTCCATTAGAGGGAAATGGCTTGAGAAATTCATATATTCTAGGCAAAATTTCATACATAATGCAAATACTGAGAGAAATGGACCCCAAAAATGTTTTGTTCTATTCTATTTTTATTCTACCCATCCTTTGAGGAGCTTAGAGTAACACAGAACTCATGGTTCTCCTCTCCACACTTTATCCTCACAACACTGTGAGATAGGTTGGGCTGAGAGAGGCTGGGCAGGAATTTGAACCGCAGTCTCCCTGATCCTATGTAATCCCTGATTGTTGGACTACAAATCCCATCAACCCAAGATAGGCCAATAGTCAGGGATGATAGGAGTTGTAGTCCAACAACATCTGGTAGTCCAGAGTTTCCCTATCCCTGCTCTTTACTTTGCTGGCTTCCAAAATAGGAATTTTGACTGAGGTAACAGATAAACAGATATCTTTTTATTTTTATTTTTGACATGATTAGGCTAACATAGATTATAATGATTTTGATCTAACCTTCCGTTTAATTTTCCTGATTTCATTACAGCAGAGCAGTTTTCTAATATAGATGCAATATTTAATCCATGTCCATGGCCCTTCTGTTTGTTTGCGTGACTCTTTTTGAAAAACGGTTCCTGCCTTCTGAGAATGCTTAGAGAAAGGGCAAAAGTTTTAGGAGACCAGTGAGAAGAATAAATTCACTTCCTTCTAGGGTAGCTACCTGCAGTGTAGCAGAAAGCTTAAAAATTTTAGTTTTTAAGAATCCAGGGACCTGCACTTGTGTTACAGCAATACAGAGAATTGTTAGGGTTTTTATAAAAACACCACAAACAGCAAGTCTCTATATAAAGGGAGGCAAAGGAGAAATATTATTCCTCACCACCAGAGAAATAAGAGATTGATTCAATCCCTTCCCTCTGAACGAGTTTTGCTTTGAGGTGACTGGAAATACCGTATTTTTCTGTGTATTGGACGAGTTTTTTTGACTCAAAAATCATGTCATCCAATACACGGATAGTGGCATCTGTTGGTGGGAGCGCAACTTCCCCTGATGCCACAGCAAGCAGGGAGTGATCTGGGGGGTGTTTCTTAGCCGCAGCAGCATGGGGGGAGGGGGGAGAAGCTGCATTCTGCCAGCCAGCTTGTTGGCAGGAGTGCAACTTCCCCTGATGCCACTGTGCATAGCTGGCGCTCCCTGGGTCATTTCCCGCATGTGGCGGCATCAGAGGAGGTTGCGCTCCCACAACTTCTCCCATGCCACTGTGCGTGGGAAACAATCTAGGGAGTGTTTCCTGCCCACAGCTGCGTGGGGGGGAGGCCCAACAACTTTGGCCCATCTCCCCTCATTTTCTTAAAATGGAGTCCCCCCAAATAGGGGGTGTCTTATACAAGGGGGCATCTTATAGACGGAAAAGTACAGTATGTGTATTTCTGGGTAGCTAAATGTTTGTCACATTGAGAAAGCATTATTATTTTTATTATTAAAAAGGAAAAAAGTTGAATTGTCTAAAAAAGAGATGAGTGTTACATCTACGAAGGTTTATGCAAACACCTTAATGTTATGCAGTTTAACATTTCTGTGCTAAAGAACAAGAACATTGGAAATATTACTGCAAAGCAAACCCAAGTCCTTATTTAAACTATTTGCCATCCAAGTTAGTATTTAGCTTTGCAGTTTCTGGTGAAGAATATGCCAACAGAGCTTCTACCACCACCAACAGCAGCAGCAGCATTATTAAATAGCCTTCTAAGCAGTTCACAAGTATAAAATCCAATTACACAAGCATTAAAATGCTGTTTTTGGGTGCAAGACACCCCAAATTCCCGATCCAGCTAGTGTTAGAATTAAATTAAGGCTTAGACCGAGTGTTAAAACTGGTTGCTAGACTCATGTGTGTATTTGAACTGTGTACTAGATACCTTGAGCCCTCTGGAATCAACATGCATCAAAAGCTAATTAAGCCAGGACAAGCCTCTTACATGAGCTGATAGTCTGGGGGTAATGAATGTTTAGGATCAAGGGCATAGCTGTCAAGTGTCCCTTATTTGAAGGGACAGTCCCTTATTCCAGTGCCATGTCCCGCTGCTGTCCCTTATTGATGAATGTCCCTTAAATGTCCCTTAAATGATGTCCCTTAAATTTCAAAGGAAGCAGCTCCTCTCCCTCCGTCCCTGCTGGCCAGGGAGGAGGGAGGCTCCAACTGTGTTGCTTGGCTGTGTTGCTCACCCAATAAGAAGTCTAAGAACAACTGGGGGGTGGAGCTTGCATGCCTTGTGTGTGGCTAGTTAATGCAAGCTGAGGGGTTTTTTGAATGCTGGACGCCATTTTGTTGCACGTGCTGCTGCAAAATTTGCAGTGCAAAGCCAGGCCGGGGAGCCATCTTGAGGCTGCATAGGCCTTGTGGTGCATGTGATTCAGATTCTATTCAGTTGAACCTCTGGTTACCAAGTTGGTTGGACAGTGTTCTCGAAGCTACCAGCATGAGTTTGACCAGACTGCAGGAGGACAGGAACACTGGAGTGCCTGGAACAGGTGAGGCTGCAGGTCCCTTATTTTGGCTGCTGGTCCCTTATTTTCAAATCTGTAAGTTGACAGCTATGATCAAGGGCAACTTTCATTTGCAAATGAGTGGGCTTACTCATTCCCTCCCTCAACTGAGAGTTAGTTTAAAAAGACAATGCCAGTGTTTTAGGTTAGGATTTTAGAATTGCAGTTGGGAGTTATGTGACAGAGATAGTAAGCAGTGGGTTTGAGAGTAACGTTTGAGACAAATGGTTGGGTGACAAATCTAACCCACCCACCTCCCTCCTGACATTGGATGCAATAGGAGTGAAGTTATCCCTTTCCCTAAGAGATGTCCTGTTTTCCTATTAGCTTTGCCATGTGATTTTTTTATTCAAGAGCCATTGGAGATTCTAGAGATTCCTAAATCTCAAGTGAGTATTCCATGGCAAATGCATTTCTTACAGGGAGTTTTTCATGCAAAATGAAAATCCACCCTCCAGTGTTGAGTAATGGCTTTAGTTGTTGAATATGTGTGATTAGCATTGGGTCAGGAATAGCTGAAACAACTTCATTTATGATATGGATATTCCTGAGATACTTTCTCTTCAGTAGTTAGTCAGCTTTAGTTAATATAAATCTGTCCTGCTGCCAGTGCAACATAAGCAAAAATGGGGAGGAGTATCTATCACTTGCTAAATGTCATGCCTCCTCTGTGCATTGTACATTAAATCCCAGGACCAATATGTAATATCTTTTCTGTCTCAGAGTGCAGAGCTAGCCCTGCCAATTCACATTGAATCAATTCAAGCAGTAATACATGTTTAATTTAGCACAGAGCAGATGACTCACACTGGCAAGAAATACCTACTGGATGATAGCTTTGGCAGTAATCCACACCCAACAAATGATAGTCCAAATATTTCCATCCTATTAGTGAGAGTTATGGGGCAATTCAGTTGGGTTACAGCTTGATAATTAAGGTTTTAACTTGTTCATAAATGACCCGGAGTTAGGGGTGAGGCAGTGAAGTGCCCAAGTTTGCTGGTGACACCCAATTATTCAGGGTAGTTAAAACAAAAAGGGATTGCAAGGCGCTCCACAAAAAGTGTGAATGGACATGAAAAATCCATATGCAGTTCACTTCAGTGGTACAACCTCTCACTTCTTTACTGCTGGATATGGCACCTAATTTATTCTTATACGAAGCCTGATTATTAATGTGCAGGTCAGTTTGTGTGGCAAAATACATTGTCTGCATAACCAGGTGACATCTGAAAGTACAGAAGTTGGACACTGATCTTCCCCTTATGGTAGAAGAAGAGAAGAAGAGTTTGGATTTGATATCCCGCTTTATCACTACCCTAAGGAGTCTCAAAGCGGCTAACATTCTCCTTCCCTTCCTCCCCTACAACAAACACTTTGTGAGGTGAGTGAAGCTGAGAGACTTCAGAGAAGTGTGACTAGCCCAAGGTCACCCAGCAGCTGCATGTGGAGGAGCGGAGACGCGAACCCGGTTCCCCAGATTATGAATCTACTGCTCTTAACCACTACACCACACTGGTAAAGGTAAAGGTAAAAGAACCCCTGTCAATTAGGTCCAGTCGCGGACGACTCTGAGGTTGTGGCGCTCATCTCGCTTTATTGGCCGAGGGAGCTTCCGGGTCATGTGGCCAGCATGACTAAGCTGCTTTTGGCAAACCAGAGCAGCACACGGAAACACCATTTACCTTTCCGCTGGAGCGGTACCTATTTATCTACTGTACTTGCACTTTTGATGTACTTGCACTGCTCACCCCGTCATGGGGATTCGAACCGCAGACCTTCTGATTGGCAAGCCCTAGACTCTGTGGTTTAACCCACAGCGCCACCTGCATCCCGTCCTCTTATGGTAGATCATTACTAATTATCTAAAACAATGGAGGATACTGACGAATTAGCACACCTACTCATGTCTAAAATTGGTGAGCATTGTATACTGATTACCATGCTAGGTCAATCCTCTTTATCAGCAGTTCCAGCCCTACCATTAGGCAGATCTCCTTAGATGGCAGTCAACATTTCAATGAAGCTATCCACCAATATCCCAATACGTTTTTGCCTAATTAGTGCAAACCTTATTCATGTATTATGTTAAGTTGGGGGGTTTTTTTGCCCACATGTAAATCATTTTACATGTTTACATTGAAATGCATTTCCAATTTTAATGCCCACTCACCGTGTCTTGAGCTCCTCACGACACCTCATCCTTTTTTAACCACCATGAATAATTTGGTGTCAATAATACAATCAGTGTAGCATATAAATGGATTAATTTTATTGTATACTAGAGTACACATTGCTGTCATAATAGGAGTTTGTTTTTGTAATTCTTGCTGTAAGTACAAACTGTACTTACAAAAAACTAACTTCAAAAGGGCCCCATTTCATTTGACACAAGAAATGCAATTTGAATGGGTTGCAGATCTCAGCCAAAATAGTATGCTTAGGTTATGACCTGCCATTGATTTTACCGAAGAAAATATTAAGCTTCCATGGAATCCTTTTTAACTGTTTTAGAATTGATCCATGCTAGAGCTCCAATGGAAGGAGAAAGAAATCTGATAATCAGATTTGACATTTTTGTTATTGTATACTTTTGCTAGCTTGATAGGAATTAAATTAGAGCAGATTTGCACTTGGGCTCAAAAGTCTTGTCCCAAACATCAGGGATCGAGGTGCTATTTTAAAATCTACATTCTTATTGAAATTGATTGGCAGGTATTTGAGGAACAATAATTGGGATATGTACACAAATCCCTAACGATGCATTATCAGGGTTTGATTTTGTTATCATTAGGGTTGTCAACCAATCCAGCAAATTACAGTAAATGGATTTCATTAACTGATTAAATCTGCATACACCTTGTATGTGAATAAAACAATACTTTTGAAGAAAAAAAGTGTTATTTGGCCTTTTTAGCCGATGCCTGCCTGTGCTGCAGCAGACATTATCTTAAAAAAAGAGGTTCCCTCCTGGCTGAGAGAAAAGTTTTTCCCCTCCAATAATCTGCCACCTATAGCTTTTATCAGTTCTTACATCAGAAGTAAAAAATAGTTGCCTGATTTAAATGGAGACACCTGTTAAGTTGATCAGAAGTATTTTTGATCGATTTTGTGGCACTCACTCTCATGCTGGTTGACCTCTGCAACAGGGCTAACGCAGTAACACATTTGTGTACTTCTACAAGCTGAATCAGCAGCAAACAATAGTTGTGAAAACACCCACAGACACACTCACAGAGCCCTTGAAAATTCTGTCATCATTCATGAATTAGGATGTTGGTCACTGATGAGGACCATATTATATATGCAGAGATGGCACCATCAGTTAATGGCTGGAAAATGCTCTGATGTTGCTGAATCTAGCACACAGATACCCTCACTCCAGATACAGAAAGCAAGTACTGCACCTTTTCCTGCTTAAGTTGTTATGGTCTCAGTACAGAACCAGAAAATAAGCTCTGGTCCCTCAGTGGGATCAATGCCCAAACACTGAAGATGTACACTGTGCTTTTTTCTGGGGGGCACACACAGGGGTACGCATACCCCTAAACATTTTGTGAATCTAAGTTTGGCCTCATTGAGGGACAGTAGGGAAATGAGAGTACCCCTAAACATTTTTTTTAGATAAAAGCACTAGATCTACATAACACTTCAGACAACATAGTCACCCAGTTGCAATTTTGAATGGTGGAAAAAATCTGAAAAACACCCCATTTTCTATTGTTTTGAAAACAATAAAAGTGTTTTGCATTTCTTTCTAGCCATTGCTCTCGCAATCAGTTGCTTCATGAGCACAATGTTTATATTTTAATAGACGTTGCCTACACTCTCTCTGTTTCCCCAGCCCAGTTAGTGTATGATTAAAGACTTTTTGCTGTGCACTGATGTACTAGATTTTAATTAGTAATATTAAGACCTTCTCTGCACATCAAATTCTGAAGCACACACCTATTATGTACAGCTAAAAATGCAACGGGTAAGCAGACCCTTGTCTGCTTGCTTAAAAGTACTTGGTTGCTGTGACAATCCTCCTATCAGTGGATCAAAGATTCCCTCACCTTGAATGATGCTATGTGCTGTTCCAGAGGTATTGTCTGGGGGAAAATGGTGGCCAAGCAAAACTTGTGGTGGCAGCCAAACTCCATTTTAACAACAACAGCAACAGCAGCATCAGCAACAACAGCTCTCCCTTTTAAATTCTTCCCACCCCAAAAAACATGTCAGAATGTCCCCCATAAATTATAAACAGAACTATCTTCTTCTGCTTCTTCTTCGTCATCATATTTGTATCTCACCTTTCTTCCATGGAGCTCAAGGAAGCTTACATCATTCTCCCCATTTTATCCTTCCAACAACCCTGTGAGGTAGGTTGGGCTGAGAGTATGTGCCTGGTGCAAGGTCATGCATTGAGCTTCCTGGCCAAGTGAGGATTTGAACCCTGGTCTCTCAGGTCATAGCCCAACACTCTAACCACTATGCCATGCTGTCTCTCTTTCTCCATGAAAGGTGGGGCATTTTATTTTACAATGAGCATACATTTTTCTTGGGTTCATTTGCTATGACAATGAAAATGTGAAATTCTGTTTTGGATTTACCTCTACATAGATGCACAGCAGAGCACACTCCAGCCTGTGAAAGAAGATTCTTCATGAATGAGTCATTGTTGAACTGGCTGCTCAAAAGGAAGCTCAGAGTAGTCCATAAATCTTCCTTACATTCCGTTATTAAAGAACATGGATTTTTGTCTGGTAAATAAAGGGAAAACACTCATTAATCCACTTAGTTCTTGTATGAGGAGGCAGGGAAGGGGAAATGATGCTTTACGAGCAGCAAACATTTTGTAGACAAAAGAATGGTCTAAAAAAAAAATCCAAAACACCAGTCTGAAAACCTTTCAAAACTAATACATCATGACTTTGAATCTGTTATGTTGTCTGCACAGCCTTGTTCTGTTGTAGTGGGTTAACTCAACTGAATTATATATATTATAGAGAGAGATTTCTATCAGAATGAGCCAGATGTTTGCCAGCGTGGGATCTGGAACATCTGTCCTCTACCAGTTTAGCTGTTTCACCAGCATGGTGCATGTCATGAGAAATACTATCAGAAAGCTGAAAGGGAGAGGAAAATAATAGATTGTGGGGCAGTATTCAACATCTGTCATACTCTGAGTAGACCAATTAAAATTAATGGACATGACTAACTTAGGTTTGTTCACTTCAGTAGCTCTACTCAGTGTAGAACTTAGTTGGCCACACTCTTATGTGCAAGAAACTACCATACACATAATAATATTCTGCTAGGAATAGCAGTAAGGAAACGGCTTTTTCAGGCAAGGTCATTAAAACAAAAGCAGTAGGCAGGTATCAGTAGCCAGCAAATCAACTGGGTTCATGGTTTTGGAGAGCAATCCAGAACAACTCCAGGATTGGAAGAATAACTCTACCGGATAAAAATGCAGCTAGGTTGCCCACCCCACCCCACCCCGATACCAAATTTGGATCAAAGTTGATTTGTGGGGAAACATCTGAAAAAGTTGTATTTTTAAAATATATATATATAGATACACAATAGAGATTAAATGTGGCTAAAGGTGTGTGTACATCACTTCCCAAACCAGCAGTGGGTGTGCACTGGATGCAGAATAAACAAGGGTGTGTTGATACAAGCTTTAGTATCAAATCAAACAAGTTCAAATTGATTATGTGGTCACAGATCTTTTGAGAAAAATGTATACAAGGTGTCCACTACCTCATTGACAGAATTTGATTAAAGTCATGGTGTTTTTTTTCTGAGGTATTCAATCATCCCATCCATCAAGTATGTACTCAATATAAAGCATATTTAGTGCCTCAAAGTCAGCAGTCTATTAGCTAAAAGAGACAGTTCTCGTATTTCTGAGAGCATATTGGCTGTCAGTCCTGCTCCCTGTTTTGCAGGCCTTTTTCCACCTAGCCTGGTGGGGCTGGGCCCTGACTGACTCCCGCTTTTTGGGTTGGTGTATTTGGTGGGGGTTTGTTGTTGTTGGTTTTCTGTATCCTTATTTTAGAGCTTTTTGTGATTTAGGTGGAAACTGTTCACTTTCTCTGTGTATTTTTTTAGTTTTTTATTGTTTATGACTACTTGTCTTATGTGGTAGTTATGTATCATATTTTCATGCTGTACGCTGCCTTGAGCATGGTTTGAACAGTGGAATATAAATAAAATAAAATATAAATAAAATAATGCATGTATGCGTGAGAGTACTGATAATATGGGTGTTTGTGGGTTGTTTTTTTTAAAAAAGAACACAGTACTCAGCAAAGGAAATGCAGGCAGTAATTTAGGCTTAAATATGTCTCATGGGTATCACCAAGCATAAGTACAGCTATAATTTAACTTGTGGTATTAATATTACTAAATGTGTATATTTTTAAATTAATGCATCATTTAGCTAGGTGTTGAGAAAATTATGGTTCTTTTATTTAAAGATGGAGGCTCTTTATGCAGACAATATATTTCATCTATGTTAGTTTATTATCTCGTTTGATTCTAGACAAAGGGTGTCTACAACGAGGGAATCCAATCTCAGTTTTGACAAGGCTTCTCAAATTCAATGCACAAAATTCAAGCTTCAGTGTACTTTTAAGTAAAGATCCCTTGCTACTCTCCTTTTGTGTATAAGAGTCTCTCTCTCTCTCTCTCTCTCTTTCTCTCTCATGTGTGTGTGTGTGTGTGTCTATTTGTGCATGGCAGAGAAGTGCTTTGTGAAGTTACTGCTGAGCTCAAGAGGCTGTGACATTATTAATTGAGAAGACTACATTTTATTATGGATTGCTCGGTCAATTAAATATGTATGGTTTCCATTTTGGTACTCACGGCACAATGAGAAAGCAAGTGTGGGCCTGAAAATATTGTTGTAGGCATCCTGTTTGGATGGGCAAAATGACATTTTTGCTAGGTTTTTGCATAGTTTATGTCTGACGATATTATTTCCACTTGCATTGATGGCTAGATGGTTACTTGAATGAGCATGGATGGGTTTTGATGACTAGCAGCTACTAGCTACTGGGAACACCCCACTTACTTGCAAATGTGTGTTTGTGGGTTGGAGAGAAACAGTTCGGAACTTACAAATGCAACCAGTGAAGAGGAAAATATCAAGTACAAGTTTTGCAGCTGGCTTGCAAGAATGAGCTTTGGGGTGCATCAAGAGTAGGTTGTTTGTTTGTGAGCCTAGGTGTTGGTTTGCTCCCCTTGTCTGTACAATGCTACCCCTGGAATTAGTCTCTTGGGAAAATTGGGATGTATGCAATGTACTTGGTAGCCATGAAGTTGCAATGAGAACCAATGTGATTCAGAAAAGAATGATTGCTGGGCTTCAGTATGAAAGATCTGAATCTGAGTCGCTTTCTCTGTCATGGACTCATGGGGTGGCTTTAATTCAGCAGGAAAATAATAGAAGAAGAACTACAACCCACCTTTATCCCAACTTCTACCTTACTTTAGTAAATGAATACCTTAATATTTGCTGGGTCAGCATTCATATACGTCTATATCATTTAGTGTCTGACAGTATACCAAAGCTGAAAACATGACTGCTTATAAAGAAATTAGCATGTTCCCCATATTGTATGCAAATAATATGTAGCGGATGTTATTTCCTCCCAGGCAAATTGCTTACTCTGCAGACACTCTTAATTACTTCCACTATCTCAGTTTGACTTGCTGTTGAAAATCTATTTGGGTTTTTTATGGTGGCATTTAGAGTCTTCCTTTTGCTTGTGAGTCTGACTTTTTGTACCAGCACTTGGAAGATGGGATACAAAGTTGCCCTTCAAAGTTGGCCATAATTCATGCTTGATTTCTTTGCTCATGAAGGGAAAATAACAATGTTGTAAATATTCTTTAAGCAAAAAGTTTGCATTGAAAGAGACTCGGTGCTTTTAAAAATGTCTGCTTAATTCTACCAGCCTCTTGGTTTGCCATTGTTGTGCTCATATTCACCTGTTCAGTGTGCAACAATTAATGCTCTCTTTATCAACTCTCCATTGTGTGCATACAATTGATCTGTAAAGCTTTGAAATATTGTTAAGCAAAGGGCTAAGAGCCCAAAATCTAGAGTATTCTTTAACTTCTCCTTCTCTGTCCCTGCCCCCTGCTTTAAAAAAAGAAAAGAAAAATACTGCATCAGTTTAATGAAAAATCAGAATTAAAGACCCTTCTAAAAGATAAATGAGCAGCTCTTTCGAAAAACTCTCCACTCTATAGTTTTCATGATCATACCTTTTCGGTATCATTTTGGGGGTTATCCTGTGGTCGGAAAAAATGATCATGGCACTTCTCTTCTTCTGAAGATAGTGCAGTCTAGCCTAGTATATTATTGATTTGTGGATTATTGCTTGCTTCTAATTTATCTGCAGGAGACAGAGCAGATAATGGAAACAGCCATGTTGGCAATGCAGCCTGTAGAACACAGGAGACACTGCTTCATCATCCCAAAGCTCTATTTATCTCATTTGTTTACATCTATTAGTATAATTCTGTATTAATTATAACTGGCACCTCAGCCCTATAGATCTGCTAGAACAGTAATATCCTAGGATTTGGGATTCTGTTCTTGTGGCAGTGGCTCTGTGGAGGATGTACCACATTAATAATTACATTGCCCAGTCTTCTCTGTGATCAGAACTAAATGTTTAGACTCACCTCTTGAGGGGAAAGCCAGTTGGTCTGAGTTGCATGGAACTGATTTCCTCTTGGCTTCTTGTAAGATTTGCTTTGGCACCTGCAAAAGCCCAAAACAGTTTATTACTTGCTCATAGTGTGGTAAATAAATAAGATTGCATGCTATTGTAAATATTTTTTTTTGTAATTATTCTTAATTGTTTACTTATCTTCTGTTGTAGCTTATGGCTGGCTGGCTGGCTGGCTTTATAAGGAGTAAACATAGTCGAAACTGTCATTCTGATAACTTACCATAAGAAAATCCATCCAAAGGTTTGTTTCTATTTTCCTGTTACTGTAATTTTTGTTTTGAAAAGTTTGCTAGGATGCGCTGTGGAATCACCATAACTTCTGCTCCTGCTATTGCCATTGCAAGAAACAACTTTGTGAACAGTAGGTTGAAACACTAGTACAGTATTGTGTCAGTGGCTTCCGCTGAGTTGTTTGTAAGTATAACATCATTAGCTGGGGCATGACACCAGGAGGCTAATCCTGTGTCCTTTCCCCCCTTTCTTTATAGTGAACTTTGTGAGCAGTGAGTTTCCTTCATTTGGAGATTCATGGGTTTCCTGTTCCATGCCTTGTAGTACTCTTAATTAAGGTGCCTTTTGAAGTCCACATATGGGGTTGTGCCAGCAGAGAACACAATACAGGAAATCTTCTCCCTCCCTTTGTGGAATCTCAGGGTCTGGGCAGTAGAAATCCTTCAAGCATTGAGCCATGGAAGGATGTACATTCAACATCAGAACTTTGAACTGGACTCCGAAAATCAATAACATGGGGACTGGAGGAGGAGGTATTTGGGAACATGTAGATAGATGTGTATTTTATTCAGGAAATGCTAAAGAAATATCCACCGCTTTTATTATAATAACTGCAGTGAAGCTTATTAATTTATGAAGGTGAAGCACCTTGAAAATAAGCATGCCTCCACTGATGGTAATAAAAGCTCCATTTATCATTAAGTGTGTCAGGCTGAAAACATTATCAGCGCTCACCTAATAAGCAGTGATGGAAGAAATGGAGTGCAGCACACTCAGGAATGCACCAATGCATTAGTCACGCTGTAATACCGTCTGATTTGCATTATGACACCCTCGGGAAGAAAACAGTGTTGACAGGTGCATCAAAGCAAAGGCATGAGACCTCTGAGATGGGTTTATTCAAATGGGCAAAGGAAGAAATACAGCAGACATCAGAAGGAAAAATGGGGTGGGCAGAAGCAGTCAAAGAAAACAGTCTAGCTCAGTTCTGAACATCCTCTCCATTCCCATGAATTGAGTGGGATTTACACGAATATTAAACATGTAGGAAGTTAAGAATTGCTTCCAGTATTCGGAGCACCCAGTAGTCAGAGGTATGATGAACCAGCCCAGAGACAGGCCTATCAGATCTCCAGACAAATTATTCAGAGCATGGGCTAGCGATGGCTTAAAATCAGGGCGGGGTAAGACTTCAGGGTACTGCCAGTGGGTGGCATCCCCAACATATACCTCCAATGCATGGTATTTTTCTTCTTCTGCCACTGCTGTTGCTGCCAAGGCTACAGCAACACCACTCACCAAGCTTTGCTGAACCCCTGGGCAGCTTTTTTAAGCAGTGGGTCAGTGCTGGGGCCATTTTTAAACGAGGGTCAAACTCTGTTCCCATCTGTGGTGACCACATGCTACTTTAATTTACCCTAAATGCACACACCAATTTTGGGTAAATCCAAAATGCAACATCTAGGCCTGTAGGTCTATGAAAAGATTTAACAGCTCTATAGACCTGGGCATTGCATTTTGGATAAATTAAGATGGAAAGGGGGAGATGGCCACTGTGAATGGGAACCAAGTTTGGCTCCCATTCGAAACAGTCACTGCCACTCATTCACTACTAAAACAGCTGTCTGAGGCCTCAGCAAGGAGGGCGGGAAGTGACTGCATGGCTGGTTCACATCTTCCTCTGGAGCTCTAAGGCCCTGAGCCAGTGCCCAACCTGGCCAGCTGCTGTTGCTGGGCCTATTTAGAACCATATGCCTCAAGTGAATATGTATATGTGTGGTGGTGTTTTTAAATGAAAGTTTAATTGCCATCCATTCTAGAAGCATCTTGCCTCAATGTCAGGCTTGCCGTTGGCATCCGTGGACCTTGCTTTATGGCTCGTCTGCAAGTGACTGATCAGCTAGGGATCTCGCCAAAGGATAAATGTGTTTTACTTCAACATCACTGCTGAGTACCATGAAATATTAACTTTATACATAGAACTAAAACTATCTTCAGAGCCAAAGGACTCTTTGAAACTATTTTTCTTGTTGATTTATTCATTCATTTTTCAAAAGGCAATAAGACATTTAGCATCTTGAAGTCATTTGGTACCTTGGAGGTTAAAAAAAGCAAAAAGAAACCCTACTGAGCAGTATTTATATAATAACATAATGCCATGGGTAGCAAACATAAGACCTTATGAAGCCCCTTGTGGTGGCTACCCTTACTCATGCTACACAAATCACTGAATTATCTCCAAGGACCATCCTAGTTGCAAGGAACTTGATGCCTTCAATACAGCAAAAAAACTAATTCACTAGTGCCTGTTACTGCATGTTTTTGCAACAGCCTACACTGTGCACCCATTTCTGGTGTTATTGTTGCTTCCATAAATGTATGTTGGGTGTTATAGAGCGTGCAAAGAAGTACCATGCCATGCAGTGTTGCATATCAAGTAGACATGGCAATAGATTCATATAAAACTGACATTTTTATTGAGATAAAAAGGAGATGACTCAAGGGCAGGGGTGGGGAACCTCCAGTCCTCTAGATGCTGTTGAACTACACCTCCCATGAGTCCCAGCCAGCATGGCCCAATTATGAAGGAGTTGTAGACCAACAGCATATATAGGACTGGAGGTTTCCCATCATCCCTACTCCAGGGAAGCTACTGTGTGGAGAATATGGCCCTTCACACCTTCATTTATACCATGTTAGCATTAAATACAGCATCTTAAAAAGCAGAGACATCGCTTTGCCAACAAAGGTCCGTATCGTTAAAGCCATGGTTTTCCCAGTAGTGATGTATGGAAGTGAAAGCTGGACCATAAAGAAGGCTGATCGCCGAAGAATTGATGCTTTTGAATTATGGTGCTGGAAGAGACTCTTGAGAGTCCCATGGACTGCAAGAAGATCAAACCTATCCATTCTTAAGGAAATCAGCCCTGAGTGCTCACTGGAAGGACAGATCGTGAAGCTGAGGCTCCAGTACTTTGGCCACCTCATGAGAAGAGAAGACTCCCTGGAGAAGACCCTGATGTTGGGAAAGATGGAGGGCCCAAGGAGAAGGGGACGACAGAGGACGAGATGGTTGGATAGTGTTTTCGAGGTTACCAGCATGAGTTTGACCAAACTGCGGGAGGCAGCGGAGGACAGAGGTGCCTGGCGTGCTCTGGTCCAGAAAGAGGTTGGAAAGTTCTTGCAAATGGAAAAGATTTGCTTGTACAAAAAATGCCTTTCATATTGATATCAACATGCCTTGTCTAATTCTCTCCACGAGTACTCTGTGACATTAATAGTTGAAACTTTCAAATAGCAACCTCTAACAACCTATGGACACATTTTACATCAAGGATTGGGAACCTGTGGCCCTGCAGTTCCTGTTGGACTTCAGTTCTCATCAACATGGCCAGTGATTATGGGAGCTGTAATCTAGAGAACCACAGGTTAGCCATCCCTGTTCTGCATGTTGAATTTTTCCCAATGGTTGGGATGTAAAAAACATTACTTGTTCCACATACTAAAGGGTTGGCATTTCTTAAACAGGAGCCCACGGTGCCACATGTCAAACTACCTGAGGGGACTTCTAGAAATAAGACACGCCCTTCAGATGTTGTCAGACTACAATTCCCATTATTCTTGATCATTGGTCTTTCTGGCTGGGTTTGATGGCAATGTAGTACAATAGCATCTGGATGACACCATGTTGATTACCCCTGGTAGATGGCATGGGAATCTGCTCTTTAAAAAAGAAAGTAAAAAATCCCACTGACATGCCTATGAATCCCAATCAATATATCATCCAAGATCTGTCTGTCATGTGTAAAGAGTGCAGCAGTGGAGGAGCTCATGTCAACCCTTACTGTTGGTTATGCTGACTGGGACTCAAAAACACCAGGAATGCCACAGGTTCCCCACCACTGGAATAGGGCAATATGTTTCCCACTGGAGTGGAGTCAGATCTACTCACTAATGAGAGCCATTCCAGTTCAAGAAATAAGACACTCCAAGCCTGGAGCCCTAAACATACCCAACTCCCTTGACTGTTCCACATAAATAGTGGTTTCCAGACCCTTGATCATCTTAGCCACCCACCTCTGTACACAATCCAGCTTGTCAATATCCACTTAACAGTTACCTCATCTAGCCCAAATTTTACCAGCTTCTCCATAAGAATATGATGGGGGACTTTGTCAAAATTCTTACTGAACTCAATATACAGC
This sequence comes from Podarcis melisellensis, assembly GCF_964234715.1. Taxonomy (NCBI): domain Eukaryota; kingdom Metazoa; phylum Chordata; class Lepidosauria; order Squamata; family Lacertidae; genus Podarcis; species Podarcis melisellensis. The sequence continues at coordinate 37,280,501 of NC_138544.1, forward strand.
ACATCCACAGCATTCTCCCAATCCACCAAGCTTGAAACATGGGAGAGAGAGAGAGAGAGAGAGAGAGAGAGAGAGAGAGAGAGAGAGAGAGAGAGATAGATTCACCCAGCATGGATTGTTTTTGTGAAACCCAAGCTGGTCTTAGTAATCACAATATCCTTTTCCAAGTGCTCACAGACTGACCATTTAATTATATTTACTAGTTAAACCCACTCCCCTTCATACGAGCCAGAAAACCCTTTCTTCTTTTTCTGACCATCTATGATGTGACCTCCTTGGTTGCAGATTTCACTTCTGGAAGTGATACCTGTACTGATTACCTCGCTAAGTTTTAGAGAGTTATATGACCGTGGAATTGTGTGATTTTGACCTCTGCTGTGATGCAGTCATGGATTCATAAACTTTCATTAAGCATAAGATCAGTTGAGAAAGGCGTTAAGTCAGCAGTGAGGTAATAAAAGAAGAACTGAGGGATGAGACTGAGAACAGGAAATTTGGAATATTAGCAAGCAAATCGAACGTGAAAAATGTCAACAAGTGGCACACAAATCCATATCACACCTTAAGCCACTTTACACCTCTAGATTTTGAGATATTGTTGCATTTAATATTAGAGTTGTGAATAAAAGTGCATTTGACTGATGAATGTGGGGCCAATCTGTCAGTCAAATTAAATTAAATTAAAATACGCATTGAGAACTGTGCCACTTCAGAGCTGATGTAGTTAACAACATGACGGGATATTTTATCCTCAGCAAAACCCTCTTGCCCCATGGAAAGTCACAGTGTTAGAAGACTTCAAACAGACTTTTTCCTGATATGCTAATTTTCCTTGCACGTATGGTTTGGATTATTATTTTTTGTATATGGAAACAAATAATCTCCCTCTTGTATTCTGAAGTACAGTCTCAGGAGAACAGCATCTTGTGGTGCTACTTTTTCCTGCTGAAAATGTACACTAGTGGCAATGTGGATACACGTGGGAAAAATCTCAAAAAACCCACAATTTTTAATGTGTGGTAAGATGTAATTTCTCTTTCAGAACCACTGTTCTGCCTTTTTGATCCAAGAACTGAACACTTTCTTCTTCTTACAGATGTGGACTGCATGATTTAATTGCAGCTGTTCTTGCTTTTGAGTATCACAGCCATTCTGTTTCCTTTTCAGATTTGAGCTCTTTTTAGAAAGTCATTTCTCCTTGATCTTTGCCTTGTTTTTTGTATCTTCTTTCAGTGCTTCACATAGTGCTATGCAGCTCTTCTAGAATGTTATATCATCAAAAGTGAAGCTTCAAAATTGGGATGCATCGAACCATATAAAGACAAACATTTGTGAATACATAAATAAATTAACCTCAAAGACTTGTCAAAACTAAAGTGTACTATGTGTACAAAGTGGAGGCATCAAGAAGGAGACTTGCATGTCTGCATATATGTAGTTGTCGAAATACAGTTACATAAAATGCTGGCCAGATATATAAAGGAGTCCAAATAGCCGTATCTGAGTGGAAGATCGTATGTTTTGTATATATAATCGTCTCCACTGACTTCTATTCTATTTGTAGCTCTAACTGAATGTCATTTACAACTTGGGATCAGGATACCTAAAGGGTCTTGAGATCTTCAGACCCCCTTCTCTGAGTGCCCCTGCCAGGTGAAGTGCAGTAGGTAGTTAAGGGTGAAAGGGCCTTTTCAGTAGTGGCACCCTGGTTATCATATGTCCTTTCCAAAGAGGCTCAACTAGTGCCTACTTTGTTGTCATTTTGGTACCAGGCAAATACCTCCCCTCCAGCAATGCTTTATTATTGATTGATTGATTGATTGATTGATTTAAAATTGTATCAATCAATCAATCAATCAATCAATTTATTGTACTAGCCAAAGGCCATGACAAATACATACAATCAGTTTATAACTCAAATAACATTCACCTCATTGGGGCTTGTGCTTCTTGTTTCAGTACATGGCCATTCATGATCTTTGAAGTACCTTTCCAACTTATATTACACTAATTGAACCGTAGGGGCAGGGAAAATGGATAAGTGGGATGGAAATCAAATTAGCCTAAAGGAAGCAAGACAAAAATAAAACCACTGCTTTGCACAGGGAACATTATGCAATAGTTGATTTTAAAAATCAGCATAAAATATGAAGAGGATTACTGGCTACTGGGGCTTCCATAACAGCTGGAGTAGGGCTTTTAAACGATCATATTTTGCTCAAGCAGCCAGCTGCTTAAGAAATTAGGCCACAGGGACTTTCAAACCCTTTTCAGCAGAAAAGAAGGAAATATACTGCAACTATTTTAAAGTAGAAGCATGTCCCATTTGCTTGAGACCAGAAGAGCTGTGCAATACCATCACTCTTCCTTAAAATAATCCCTCCTCAAAAGCCATCTTTTCATGATGACTTTGGTTCAGCCAGTAGTTTCCATACCCTACTGCAACTGAAGTCATGTCTTTATTGAATTCAGTAGGGCTTATGTACAGGTAAGTAGTATTTGGAGCGCAGCCTTAGGTGATAACTAAGTACAGGGTCGCTGCTGGACAACCTGTTTATTGAGCATTTGATTTGTTCTTACAAAGTTTGTTGGGAAGTTATTAGTTGTCACACCAAGCAATTGTTATTTCACACTTTCTAGTGTCTTTCTCTATTACATTCCTTACTGCTAGAAGCCTGTGTTGTTTTGGAAGTGGGGTTTGTTGCTCACCAGCTCCAAATCCACTTTAATTGAATGTGCTGTTATATAACTGAATCCCAACTGCAAAATAGTCTGGACAGTCTTGAAGTGTGCTAAGTACTTGCAACAGAAGCAATCATATGGTCTTTCTCTGTTTACCCAGCCTCAGTTTCCCTCACTTTCATATGTACTTCCCCCCGATATCACATTTTAACTGTTATGCTCTTTGGTGAAGGGATCTGTCCTCTGGTTCTCTGCAGACAGCTATGAACGCTAATGGTGATGTGCAATTAAATAAACCCATTGTGTGCCCAGCTACAGAGTCCCCGCCCCAGTGTGCCTAATACTAAAGGGTGTGTGTGTGTGTGTGTGTGTGTGTGTGAATGAACGAAAATGACACCTATCTGGGATTTAAAATGGCCACAACTTGAGCTATGAACGCTGATGATGCTATGCAATTAAAGAAATCCATTATAAAGTAAACTTCTCAGAATCTCCACACAGGGAGCACTTGCTTTCTTTAACTTCCACTTTCTAGTTCTCTCTGAGAACCAGGAATGACCAGAGCTCTGATCATTCAATATTTCCCTTTCTCTGTGCCAACTTTCTCGATAAACAATGAACAAAACAATATAAAGGTCATGCTGATGTAGGTTTCAGAGACCAAATTACTCCTTGGAAGAGGAATCAGCCTTAGATTTGGGCTTCTCTGGAAATCTGTTCCTTTCTATATAAGATAGGAAAACCGTTTGGGAAACCATATGAGGTTTGCACAAGGCTGTCTTAAATGTCTTCAAAATGTATGTAATCTCTTATCATGTTTTGTTATATTTTTGCTATGAATATAGTAAGCCAATGGACCCTGACACAATCTGATAAATTCTCTTTTTGAAGTACCCAGATAGGCTAAAAGGGAGACATCTGAAATGGTAAATTCAAAAGTGAGTGAGGAAAGTGGACAGTGGCCTATATTTCTATTTCTATTTGTTTTATTTTTGCAAGCAGGATTTGCCCCACAGCCAGCTGTTGTAATATCGAGCTTCAAAAATGTATTGACTCCAGATAATTAAGCTAAGGTTTGATTGATTGCTAAAAACCTATGTCTTTCTATACAAATGTTTTTAATGCTTAAGAGCATTAAATAAGGAATGGGGTTTGAGTACAACAATCATTTCTACACACCAATCAGTGGGCTCATCTGTCTAGTAGTCAGCGCCCATTTTCCCCATTCTGGTTAATTCATTTTTCACTTGGTATTGGGTCTTGCTGGGATGCTGATAGACCAAAATGAATGGCTGATGGCAATACTTTGATTTTTAATTTCTCAAGAGATTGCTTCATCCCATGAAAGCCTGTATACTGTTTGTGTTGTATGTAGATTCTAGTTTCTCTGCTAGGTGTAGCTGTTGCATTGCAAGCAACCCCATTAGTAACTCTCTTAGTCCTCATGCCCTCATATCACATGGATAGATATTTTTTCACTTCTTTTTCTAGTGCTCCTTTCAACTGGACCCAACTTTTTAATACATTTAAATAGCTTCTTATGTTTCTTGTTTTGAAAGTTTACTAATTTTTGTGAATCATTTATATCCTGTCCAAAAAACACAATTTGGGCAGCTTGAATTTCCCATCATGATATAGATTTCAAGCAGTATTCCATTGGCATTGCAGCTACATTACAGTAAATCAACCACACAGTTTTTACCTCCATGTCTTAACCTGTATGTGTACAGGTGGTATTCAAACATTCTATCCCCATGGCTACTAACAGAAATGGTGGACATGGGAATGGTGTGCGAGAAATGGCATGGAGAAGCTCCGTGTATTTACTGGAGAGACACTGAGGGGTTGTTTGTTTAAGAAAACAAACAATCCAGTTTTAATAAAGAGAAATAGCAGAGATGAATACAACAGAGAAACTTACAACAAAAAGCTAAACAACAGACCCTTTCCAAACTCCATCCTCACTCTACTTAAATCTTGTTTTAAACCGTCACTTCCCCTCCTGGCATCTCCCCTGCTCACGCTATTCAAACCTCTGCCATTGTTTAGAATCACCACTGTTATCGTCTTAGTATTCCTTCAGCTCTACTTTATTCAGACTTCTGCTGTTGTTTAAAATGGTGGCTTTCTCCCTTCTCAAGTCTCCGCCATTGTTTAAAACAGCCACTTTTTCCACTTCAGAGTCTTCATGTCTTTCTGATTATACTCAAAAATCCTCCTCTTTCCATTCCTCATCCACCACATGCAAGAGGGATAAATCACGCAGAGTTCTCAAATATTGCATAGTATGAAGGCACTTTACTCAGACCTCTGCCAATGTTTAAAGGCACATTTTTCTTTTTGGTTTTCTCCATCTCCACTTCACTCAATTTCTGCCTTTGTTTTAAATAATGTTTCCCCTTCTCAGTGTCCATTCGTCCTCACTCCCATACCATGGAACCAAACAATGAACTTCTCTGCTTGGTATCAAGTAAGAGAAAATATGCTAAAAATGCAATACTGTACCGATGTTATTTGACACTGGTTAAATTGGCCGAAATGTATCGAAAATACTCAAAAATCTGTTGCAAATGTCTAAAAGTTGAGGTTACATTTATGGTGGAAATGTAATCAGGCAAAGGAATTTTGGGAAATGGTGTATAACAAGTTAGAAAAAATATTTTAATTTACATTTCCCAAGAGACCAGAATCATTCCTTCTTGGCATAATTGGAAATGAGTTACCAAAAAAAGCCCATAATTTATTCTTGTATGCAACAACAGCTGCAAGGATAGTATACGCAAGATACTGGAAACAAAGAGAGATTCCAGGGAAAGAACAATAGTTAAACAAACTAATCAAATATGTTGAGCTTGCAAGTATGACATCTAAAATAAGAAATGTAGACAATAAACAGACGAAGAGTGAGTGGGAGTATTTAGGGGAATATTTAGAAAAATAATGATCTTAAATATAAATTCTAGATAGGGGTTACCTCTTCACCATACAAAGGATATAGGAAGGTGGAAAATAAGGTGAAGGTATTATTGTATATAAAGCACCCTTAAAATGCAAGTAGATAAATAGGTACCGCTTTATAGCGGGAAGGTAAACGGCGTTCCGTGTGCTGCGCTGGTGCAGGCTCGCCAGAGCAACGATGTCACACTGGCCATGTGACCCAGAAGTGTCTGCGGATGGCGCTGGCTCCCGACCTCTAGAATGAGATGAGCGGACAACCCTAGAGTCTGTCAAGACTGGCCAGTACGGACAGGTGTACCTTTACCTTTATTATTGCATATGTAGCTAATTAAGATGTACAAAAAACTGTCATGGAATGCTGGGTGGGAAGTCCAAAAGAAGTACAGTATAAGAATGGAAAATGATATGAGTGTATAACTGAAAATTTACAAATAAAAGCAAAAAAAGAAAATGCAGGATTATGAGGATGAGGCACTATAAATCCAATGGGGGCTGAGTGATGATATTCTAACATTTTTACTACATAGAGAAAGACCACTGAAATGAAATTTCTATGTGTTCCTGAAACATCACTTTACTCCCCCTCTACTAATTGGTATTAAGATATTTCCATAGTATGAGAAGAATGATTTCAGTTTTAAATAATTCATGTTACATGTGATTTTTTTTCTTGTCCTTGATGGATGACTGATCATTTATTTATTATATTTTCTGGTGCTTTATTTTTGGAAATAAATTTTTAATGGGCATCAAATCAATTAGGATGCATTTTGCTATCGTAGACTGTTGACTTAAAACATGGGTGCTGATGGCTTAGAAATTGGTGGTTGACTTAGGGAGCAATCCAAACCCAAGATCCATCAGGATGAACAAGTTAGATTGAATCCAGTAGATACCCAGCTTGTTTGGATAAAGCTTGTGGCAAGGGTCTAGAGAGCAAGCAGTCGCCCTGACCAATCCAAACACCCACAATTTAATATTAAGCCAATGAGAAATCCCATGGCACCAACTAGATAACTACTAACAATGGACGAAAATACTTCAAGTTCCAAATGAATGCAATAGAACATGCTATTCTGATAATAAATCCTCTCAATAAATTCTTGCTTGTTGTTGAGATTAAATATGATTACAAAATTGGCTGAATCACAGGGTATTCTAAATACGTATAATTATTCAGTCTTCTTCCAAGATACTCTAATCCCATCCCATTTGCCCTCAAAGGACACCCATTTCCTCACAACCATTATATCAGGCATAGGCCAACTTGGCCCTCCAGATGTTTTCAGGCTACAGCTCCCATCATCCCTGACCACTGGCCCTAGGGATGATGGGAGTTGTAGTCCCAAAACATCTGGAGGGCTGAGTTTGCCCATGCCTGCATTAGACAATTCATGGTGGTAATGATGAGTTTTTCTGTTTGTTTATTTATAGCATTCTTATTCTGTCTTTCCTCCAAGGAGCTCCAGGTGGCATATGATTCTCCCCTCCCCCCATTTAATCCCTACAACAACCCTGAGGTTAAGGTAGGTTAATCTGAGAAGTAGGTTAACCCTGAGGTTGAGGTAGGTTAATGAGAGCCAGTCACTAGCCCAAGGTCACCCAGTAAACTCCCTGACCGGGTGCATATTTGAACCATGGACTCCCAGGTGCTGGTCCTACACTCTGACCACACATTTATTTCCCACCTAATCAAAATCATTGGAAGGCTGCACACTAATAAAAATAAAAGAATCATAAAACCTTTTTATTTAAAGTCATAATTACAGATCGCATCACAAACACACAAATAAGACTAAAGCAGCAGTATCTAAATAAACCACCATGCAAAAATGTTTGCCTTCCAAAAACCTACAAAAATGATGAATAAGCTGAAGCTAACTGCTGGTGCAAATAATTGTTTTCACCTGTGCAGGCGTGAAACACAGATGTAGGGAAAAACATTTAAGTCTGGGATACAGTATTTTGTTGGCCACCCCTGATTGCAAAACAAGCATCAACAGTTGATAGCAGCCCTATCCAGTTACTCTTTCATGCCTCTGATCCTCTTGTAATTCCCATTGCATGAAGGGGGGCAGCAAGGATCACTTGCCCCCCTGCCATGTCCCTATTGTGGGAATTCAATTTTAGTTTCCATTTCAGAGCATGTGAAAGACAGTCCTGGGTTGTTTGAACCTTTAATTAGTCCTGTTGCCTACCCCCCATATAAACTACCCAAGACACTTTCTTTTAAAGTTTAAATAACACAGAACTTTTACTTACTGTACTAGCAGTTGCAGATTGGTAGTTGCAATGTGGGTAGGTGATACTTCAGTTGCTAAAACATCTTCCATAGATTAAGCTGCTACAGACTAACTAACTCTGAGGCAGACAGCAGCACAACTTAACATACCTGCTGCTCTAATGGTTAAACTGTATGTACTACTAGCTGTCGCGGCTGTACCAAAAGCCATAACTGCCTCAGGCTTATGGCATCTCAGAGTTCTGCAACTCTTTACATACACATTTTGGATGCTAACATCCCACACCTATTGCCATTCCTGCAGCTCCTCCGTTTTGTAATGGGAAGTCTTTTCTTCTTGAGAATTTAAGAACATAGGAAAAGCCTGCTGGATCAGGTCAATGGCCTGTCTAGTCCAGCATCCTGATCTCACAGTAGCCATCCAGATGCCCATGGGAAGCCTGAAAGCAGGACCTCAGTGCAACAGCACACATGTGATTCCTGGCAACTGTTATTCAGAGGCCAGTAGAGTCTAGACCAGTAGAGGTAGTGTAGAACCCAGATAGAGCTTAGAGATCATGGCTCCCCTGGAAATCTCCCTGCTGCAGAAGTTCAGCCTCCAGCATATAGAGAGCTGCAGGAATGGTGACAGGGATGGGCTAAGATTCATCCCTTCTCTGCTGCTTGCACAATCATAATTGCTTATGGAGGTGAGAACAACTGTATGAGCAGAGCTAGTGTTCAGCTCCATTACTTTGATCTCATTTGGAAATGGACAGTCATCAGTCATTAATGCCATTCCATGTATCTACAGTGCCCCAGTGGAGCATCATTATACCAATATAAACTTCCTATGCATATAGTGAGTGTGATGTTGTATATGAATTTCATGGAGAGGTAATCGCCACCATTAGATCAGCAAGCAGAACTGTGTCGTTAGATTAAAGCTACCCTCAGTGACTACAATGGATCTAGGTAGCTGATCAGTGAAAACTAAAATATAATGTTTACATTATATGCCTGTCAGAGTGTCAAAATTAAAGCTCATGGCTTGTGTAATCAAAACAAGATGCTCTAATTCCCCATCCTACTTAATTGTGATTTTGTCATCAGCATTTTAAAACAGTATCGTATTTACATAATAGACTTTAATTGCCTTGTTTTCACATGGATACAAGCAATTAAAGCTGTTTTCATGGCCCAAATCTCTTAATACTTTAAGGAGTTCTAATACTGAAAGTGATTTGCAAACTATTTTTATGGGGGGGGGGGAGTTAAAATGAAAGTTTTACAGCCCTTTATTGGTGCATCTGCATAGGATTTGGCATTTCTTTTCATCACTCCAGTCAATAACAGCACTGAAAGATATATACCATAAGTTGCATTGCAAAACAACCGTATTTCGAAATTGCAGTTTAAAAATTTAAACCTTAATATTTTCTTGGTGGGATACTTAAAAACTTGATGGTAAATGAATAATGCATTTGAAAACTGTATTCATTCTATTGCAAACATTTATAAAGGAACAATTTTCTTCCGAAATGAGAAACCTGATGGGAAGATTAATGTACTGACATCATCACCCCTACTGCATGGCTACAACTCCCACATGTTTTCTTAAGACCCAGCTGAATTGCAGCCTTCCAAGGGTACTGTACCCTTGTTCGTTGCAGGCTCACTATGACAATATGACATGCTTCCTGGGTCGGGGCATCCTTACTGGTAGGCAAGCTCAGCCATGAAGTTTCAGAAAGGTGGTGAAAATACTATGGGTTGGGGATTGGAACCCTCCTAAACCCAAACAATTAATAAATGGTACTTTTTTGATTATTTGAGATATGAAGAGAGAAATACAAGCTGCAGAACCAGACAAGGAATCCCTGGACTGGTTTATGCAAACCAGCCTGGCCAGGCTACTGAAAGGTCATTAACAAGACAAAAGGTGTTGATGGCCCATCTAAGAGGAATCATTGGGCCTGGGCAGAGAGAGGTTGCCAAGGTGGTTCCTTCACTTCAAGAAGTGAAGTCTCAGTAGTGGCCCCTCCCATCAGACATCAAACAGATAAAACAACTACAAAACTTTACAAAGTCAACTGAAGCAAGCCCTGTTTGGGGAAGTTTTTAATGTTTTAGATTTTGTTGTGCTTTTATTATGCTGGAAGTCACACAGAGTGGCTGGGGCAACCTAGTCAGATGGGTAGGGTATAAGTAATAAGTAACTATTATTGTTATTATTGTTATTGTTGATGATGATTACCGTAAATAATGAGAAAGGCACCTGCATGTCAACGCTCTCACATGAGAACTCATCTCTTTGGTCTCGCTTTGTGCAAACTGAGAGTTCATTACCGTTCTCCTATGACTGCACATTGGAGGGAAGGACAAACAATGGTAGCAGTGAGCAAGTCATTTTTCTGGGAATTGCTGACTTTTCCACTGAGGAATCCCTGATAAGCCGAGGAACTGCAGGGTTCCTAGTAAACAATTTGAAAAGCATTGGTGTGTAGAATATCGATTCAGCTCATCAGGGGGCAGCAATTTAGTAGAGGCGATTGGTGGGAAGAGGCTATACATCAGTGGTAGTGCACCTGCACTGCATACACAAGGCTCCCTGCATTCTTCAGTTAAAAGGATCTCAAGTAATAGTTCTAGCTCCTTCCCATGACTTGAAGAGCTAGTCCAAGTGCACTGTACTGGGACTAAATGGACCAATAGTATGACTAACTATAAGAGAGGTTCATATGTTCACACAAGCTGAAAGCCATACTTGCCTCCTGAAGACTGTTTTTTTTTATTTTGCTGTGACAGATTTGGAAGCTAGCTGTTCTTTTGCTGGGAAGTATAAATAAGTTTGTTGTCACGGCACTCATTCAGTTGGTCCATGGCCCCTGCTGTATCATGACTGTTAATGTTTTTCAGGTTAGCACCCCAGTCTTAAGAAATCACATTACTATATGCATATAATTCATTTGTAGTGCCACCTTCTCCTCCTTCTCCAGTTGCACAGTTGTATAGTTGTGAGTGCAAACTGTTTTGGAATTTTTTGAAAATAGGATTTGCTTTGGGTGCTTCCACCCCCCTCCACTTGTTATGCAATGAAACAGTTTTTCTGTAAATACACTTAGACAAATGCATGTTCTACAGTTCACGATGTTTATAAATTTGGAAAATTAAGTGGAGTGCCAAATGGGATTATATATTAAAGGAAATATGTACAGTGCTTCCGGGCACTTCCAGATTCCTTAGCACAGCATAGGTGCTGAATACAGGCTAGAGCATTATGTTTTGGCATTCAGGACGTATTAAATTTAATACAATTGCAGTCCTTACAAGCACAACTTTTCTCCTTAGGTAAGATGACTGCTACCTCACTAGGCATGAGACAAACAATACTGCCAGAAGCATATACATTTTGTCAGATAAAACTAGCATTATTGATTTTAAACTTTTCCTTATTCCATTCCCTAATCATATCTAGATCACATATGGGGAGCGTGTGGCCCATGGGCCACATGTTGTTGTTGTTAATTAAATTTATATACTGCCCTTCGTCCAAAGATCTCAGGGTGGTTCACATGTGGCACACAGCTGATTTCCATGCATGTTGGGCCCCTTTGCTATCTGATTTGCCTCATCTGGTTTTCCTCCCCCACTTTTCTGATGGTTGATTGATTTATATTGTTGTTTTTATAACATTTTAATTTTAAAGTGTTGGCAAAGTCTTCTTTCGTACTCGCGAGTAAAGGTAAAGGGACCCCTGACCATTAGGTCCAGTCGTGGCCGACTCTGGGGTTCTGGCGCTCATCTCGCTTTATTGGCTTAGGGAGCCGGCGTACAGCTTCCGGGTCATGTGGCCAGCATGACTAAGCCGCTTCTGGCGAACCAGAGCAGCACACAGAAACACTGTTTACCTTCCCGCCGGAGCGATACCTATTTATCTACTTGCACTTTGACGTGCTTTCAAACTGCTAGGTTGGCAGGAGCAGGGACCGAGTAACGGGAGCTCACCCTGTTGCGGGGATTCGAACCGCCAACCTTCTGATCGGCAAGTCCTAGGCTCTGTAGCGCACCCGAGCAGACCCTTGCAAAAAGCTCAATCTACGCTTTTGTTTGAAATAATGATTTGGACTGCAGCACCAGTAGTATTGCATCTAGCCCAGTACTGGCTGCTTTAACTGGCAGTGGGTCTCCAAGGTCTCAGATGAAGATCTGTGCCATACCCGACCTGATCCTTTTTATAACTGAAGATGCCAAGGGCTGATCTTCTGCATGCATAACATGTGCTTACCACTAAGATGTGGCACCTCTAGGTTTGTTTTTTGTTTTTTAAATGGTCTCATCCCTTCTTGTGGACACTTACTTGTGAATAACTTGAGAATAGCAGTGCAATTCTGTACATGTCTGCGCAGAAGTAAGTCTCATGGTGCTAAGTGGGGCTTATTCCCAGGTATGTGAGAATCACAGCCAAAATATGCAAAAGTTTGGGTCGCTGTTCTCTTTGGTCAGAATAGATAAATTTCAAAGTATATATTCCAGGGTGGGGAACCTGTGGCCCTCCTGATATTATTGGACTCCAGCTCCCATTATCCTCAGCCAGCATGATGAAGGGTCAGGGATGATAGGAACTGGAGTCCACCAACATCTGGAAAGCCACAGGTTTCTATCCCCGATATAATGTCAGAAGTTAATCATTGACATAATTCCCTGTCTATAAATCCTTTTGTGAGAATAGTTCACAAAAAGCACCTGGGATTTGAAACTGTATTTTTAAAAAGCTTGAAATACTTTTAATGTCTTTTTTTACAGTGGGTGTCAGGTGTGAAGCTAATGCATAGGGGAAAGGAGTTTATGTCAAGTTTTTTTTTGTTCTTTTTCTAAGAACCACGGAGCAGAGAAGCAGAAAGACGGAGTGAGGTGGAATTTTAATCCTGGAGGCTTACTTGAATGTTCATATTTTATGAGGATTTAGCTATTAAAGGTTCATGCATAAGGGTGCCATATGTGAATATTAAATTACACTAATATTATTCAATCTCTAATATTGAATTACCGAAGTGCTTACAAAAATACATTCTACAGTCTCATGCTGCTGCCGGAAGGTAGGATGTTAAGAGGTAACATATGATATGTAATTACAGAGGGATATTGACATCCCAGGCTTGCAGCAGAGCAGAGTATCATGTGGAACCTGCCCTTTGGGCAATTTTCAAACTTTTGTATAATGATGTATCACTGCTGCTGGGACTACATTTCTATCCTTGCAATTGTATGGATTTCCATTGGTCTAACTGGCTACCTTCAGGCACTATCCAGGATTTTATGACTGCATTTATGTTCTCAAGGCAAGAGTTTCCACATTATGAATGCAAATCCTCATTGCAGCAATTTACCTGTCCAGAGGAGTCATGTTGCTGGCTGATCTTGCCCTCCAGGGAGCTCTTGATTGGTGTTTCCCTATCTAGGTCCTGCTTTCATAGTGATGTACCACCCAGGAATGATGTTTGCAGAAAAGGAATGTACATCACAGCAGCCGCATTGTTTGTAAAATGTCTTGCTTGGGCAAAGAGACTGGGTAACTTCAACATTAGGACTAATCTGACAAGAATTTGACCCCCTCCCAAGCAAGGCAGGTTTATTAATTTTAATGAAGTGAGATAGAAAGTGCAGAACTCTCTTTCCTACCTGTGCCCCTCCCCATGAGCACTGGGGGCTACCACAGTACCTTGCTTCCCTTCTTTCTGTCACCAGAGAGTCTCCCATCAGGGCTGATGTCTGTTTTCTGGTGAATTGTGACATGTTCCTCCTTGAAGCAGGTGAACAGCCAGGAGGAAGAGCAGAAAAGTTGGGAGATCCCAGGAGCCAGCAATGCCCCCACCCTGCAAGAATGTGGACTTTGGCTAATCCAATATGCCAATCCTGGGTCCAAGGAATTATGATATTGTAAGAAATTTGATTAATTTTGAGAGGTTACTAAAAACCCTGATAACTTAATTTAAAAATGTGTGTGTCATACTTTTTAATCAGTTTATCGCTGCTGCCATTTGATTTTATTAATAAGGAGAAATGGCCTTTAGTACTGTCTTGCATACTGTGTGCCACTGTTAATTCAATTTATCTGATGTTCTTTGTAGCACCAGGCAACTGAGTTGCACTGTAAAGCCACAAACTACTTCAGCTTGTCATAAAATGTGGAGCAATCCGGTTAAATATTTTCCAAGTTTATACCTGTGTGAATATGAAAACTGAATGCATTACATAAGCCATGCCATACTAGAAGGAAAACTTCTTCTAGACCTGCAAAGTTTGAATCAGTTTTTAATGCACTTGTATTTTGAAATGGCATTTTTGTATACACATTTTGCAGGGTAATTGCTGCAATAATTCCATCAAAGACAAGGTATCTACAGAAACATTTTCAATGTACACAGCCAGCAACTTTTGTGCCTTGCTGTGTATCAATCTGGCAGCATTTTGGCCTTCTAAAGGAGACGTTTTTCAATGTTGTGATGGCTCTGTGGTTCCATCAGTGGAGTTGTGTGATTTCACCTACCAATGCAAGGATTGTAGTGATGCAGAACAATGTAAGTAGATGTCACTAGCCTTCAGTGCATTTCCTTTTTATGGTGTTAAATAGATTACAATACAACTCAACAGTTTCTCAGTGTTCTTCTAGAATCCAGTATTAGTTGGATGCAATTAGTTCTTACCTCAGATCAGCTTTAAAACAAGTTTTGAAAAACATTGCTGTGGAAATCAAGTTCATATTTTGAAAATGGACAGAGATCAAAGACCCAGAGAGTGATGATTTATTAACTTGGTAAGCCTTTAGTAAGACCTTAGTAGGAAGAAGACATTGGAAGACAGTTGGGGGTGGGGGTGGGGTGGGATTGTGATAAGATTGGGTATTTTGTGATTTTATATTTCTCTTGATTACTGTTCTATGTACATATTTATATTTGCAGCATTATTGTCCCCATTTTATTTAAGTATCATTTAGAAAACCAATACCCCACCTGCCCTTCTACTGCTTTTGCATCATTCAGGACAGGCTGCAACAATTAAAAATAAAACAAATCTACTACAATGAATAAAATAACAGCATAAAAGCTGAAATAGGCTTGGCAGTTAAAGTATTCTAAAATAAGGGTCTAAACTTGACTGAATATCTCTCCTCACTTTTGCAAGATCATTTTGCAAGATCAGGTCCTCCATGAAAGTAGATTGGGAGTATAATGCAAAATTAAAGGGATGGTGATCTAACTTTCTGAATGTTCAGGGTTGAGGCCTAACCTTAAATCTGAGGTGGGTGAGACCATCTTTCACTCCTAAGAATGCTGTGTTCCAGGAATGCCAAGTGTTTTTTTAGTATTCAAAAAAAGGAAATAAGAAAAGACCATTGGCCAAATTTAAATAGACACCCCCCTGCAAATTCTTAGAATTTACCTGCCCCAAGGATTCATCTAATATTTGGGAATGTTTTTACCCACCCCCACAATCTGCATAAGATTCTAATTAAAACAGTGTACCTTATTCTTGTGCAACCATGCTTAGAAATGTACTGCACATGCCACAATGCACCAGTTCCTTCTAACTAGTATGATTTTTTACCTATCATTCATCAAATGCTGACAACATCTGTTTTAATGACAAAAAGTTACATGTATGTCTTCTAAGATTTGAAGGGGCACCTGGTTAACAGCCAGTTTACTTACTGCAGCCATCTTGGAAATCTTTGAAAACTACCAGTGAGTTTGGACTGTGGCATTATAAGAGATTTAAAAATGGACACTAACCAGACCGGTTTATTAAAAAGCAGAGTTTGTTTATACATTACTGGAATATGAAATACCAAGATTATATTCATCTGTATATATTGCTTTCTTTAATATAAATCTGGCCTGCATTGTTGCTACTAGAAATTTCAATTATATTGTCACATAGATTGATTTAATGATAATTTTCATGTCATCATGATTCCCACCCCCCATTGTATGTTTGCATTTTCATAATAATAAAGGGCTCAAGGTATGAGCTGTAGCTTCTTCTCCATGCCCTGTCCCCTTCCAAGAAGTCTACCTAGAATTCATAGACTGTGTGGCTCTTTTAATCTTGGAAGGTTTACACATAGCTATAAGTCCTTTTAAAGAAATGTGGCCTGCATTTCAATAAGCTATTAACTTCAATATTATGGGAGGTAAAAACCTTACATTTGAGTAGGACATGCTAGCTGAGAGTCAGCCATATATTTTACTGTGTTCAGATCTTCATGAATCAGTTTTCAGTATGGGGCATCAAGTGTTTACATTTTCATTAGCTCTTTGAACTGACTTTCATATCTAAGCTGCTTCTGCTTTGCAGTTGTGTAAGAAGAGGAAGACAAATGGCTGACAGAGTGATTGCATATTGAGTCAGGTTCAAGATAACTTAAAATTATTCACCTAAGGGGTAAAATGAGAAAGTTTCTCCTTAAAGTATATACATTCCACCCCCCCCCCAAACATATACTACCAGATACTTTTTAAAGTGTCTTCTGTGGCCTGGAAAATTAAATGGGCATGGCTGAGCAGTAGTTTATGTTTAGACAGAAATGTGAGATACTGTGAAATAATGAAAAGATGTGTAAATCTCAGACAGTGTAGGGAAGCATGTGTAAAACAACTCACCCATTTTGCTCCGTCTTGTATGTTTCAGTTTTATCCAACAGGTTTATCTCCAAGCTGATTATATTCAGTGATGATTCTGAAGGGTATATAATATAAATTAAATTCTTATTCCAAAAACAATGCTTTTTAACACTACTTTGCTCCCTGAAATTAGTTTTTCTGGTAAGGTAAAGGTACCCCTGACCATTAGGTCCAGTCGCGGACGACTCTGGGGTTGCAGCGCTCATCTCGCTTTACTGGCCGAGGGAGCCAGCATTTGTCCGCAGACAGCTTCCAGGTCATGTGGCCAGCATGACTAAGCTGCTTCTGGTGAAACAGAGCAGCACACGGAAAGACCATTTACCTTCCCACAGGAACGGATCCTATTTATCTACTTGCACTTGACATGCTTTCGAACTGCTGGGTTGGCAGGAGCTGGGACCGAGCAATGGGAGCTCGCCCCGTTGTGGGGAGTCAAACCGCTGACCTTCTGATCGGCAAGCCCAAGACACTGTGGTTTAGACCACAGCGCCACCCACGCCCCTTTTTCTAGAGTCACCCCTAATTAAATAAATTAGATAACTTTTAAAGTATTATATTGTGAAAACTATACAATAAAATAGAATTACAAATCAGTAAACTTTTTAGTATTAAAAGAGCATCATATTTTGATGTCTTTAAATAGTTTAGGAAACTGAGGAAAACTCAACAGAAAATATTTAGTGCACAAGCCACTTTTTGGCAGTGCGCATGTATACTCAAATGTAAGCTTCCTTTGGGATTTCCTCCCAACTAAGCAGGTATAGGCAAGCTGCATAAATGGTTTTATGGAAGTTTCAAATTGCAAGGAAAAAGTGCTGTTTGCTTAAGTAAAACGACATTATTCTATACACCTAACATTATGCTGTTCCAGTCATTGTCAGTTTTGCCCTTTAGACTTTCATCACTGCACCATTTCAATCTTGCATGCTGATGTAAGAGTTGTTTTAAGGCCGGTGTGGTTTTTAAAAATGCCTTCCCTCTCTATTAATATTTTGCAACTGCCCACCTGAGAAATGTGCAGGATCGAGCCTAAGAGATCTTTACCACCACCAATGATTATAACTTTTTTTGAAGATGTTATGAACATATTGCTGAAAATGCAATCTAGCAAAGCATTATGTTGATGAAGATACAAATGTTTGAGCCAAATGCTTGTTTTCAGTGATTAATCTTCATTGCTCTAAAGGAAAGGGCAATGCTGCTGACATGTACAATATTGAATCATTAGTGCTAAATGCTGCCTTAGTTATGTTAGCAATATTTGCGAGAATTATTTTTTATGAATATCTACTTTTGCTAGCCTCTTCAATTTTCTAAACATTTATACAGAATAGATGAAAAAGCACAGAAAGACAGATTATTTTCATTACGGGGGGGAGGATGTTCTGCTGCATCCATCTTCTTATATACCCATTTAATTTTGCCTTTTATCATGTACAATGTTTAAGATGTGCAGGGGAAAAACAGGTTGCAGAGTTCTTCCTGGGGTATTCTTCCTGTAAATGGGGTAATCTCTTGTTTGAAAACTCCCTGCAAATGGAGTGCTGGGCTAAAATAATTCTCCTTGATTTGCTAGTCAGTCATCCAGCTTGGTCATATGCTTAAAGGTATGTTCATAATCAGAATTGGATTCTGTATGTTTCAATGCAAATCTGAAATAGTACCATTTGCTTTTGCTCAAATGCTGGTAGATTCATTTCAGATTTGTTTTATGTGGAGTAAACTTCCTTTCCATGTCTAACCACCTTATATCTGATAGAGATGGCAGATTTTGATAGTGTAATATCAGAGTTTTTAACATGTATGAAATAGACCTGTGATCTTTTATACTTAAAGTTCCTTGTTTTAGGTAAATTGTAATCTGAAAGCAATAGAACAGAATTGGCATGCTTTTTATTAATGAAAAACATTAATAAGTACCGTACATGTTATATATTATGTATAATGCAGGTGTTCATTATGGAATGCAAAGTATGCAAATAACCCTTTTAATATTAGGTTCCTATTATGGAAAATGTGATTTTGAAAGTGATCTGTGCAATATGAACAATGAGAAATCACCTGTTGACTGGATAAGGAGAAACGGAAGGAACATCATAGGCTCTCCTCATTCTGACCACAATGGGAACAACACAGGTAAGGGCAACTTACTCTCTTGCAAATAATAAACAAATCTATCATCATATAAATCAGTGGTGAGGAAACTTTGGCCTGCTGGATGTTAGACTCCAATTCCTATCAGCATAGCTCTACACCTGAGAGTTTATGTATATGTGTACACATTTATCTATGTATCAACTAAAGATACCATTTCATGCATCTGTTGAAGTAATACTTTTCTTGGTCTGGAGTCCACAAGACACATTATCATTTTTTATTCAACAAATTAACACAGCTACTCTTCGGCAAATTATTATTTTCTGTGAGGATTAAAACTGTCTTCTTTGAAAACCTAAACTGTAGCCTTAGCCAAGGGGTTTTCAGCATGTTGAGATATGTTTCAATCTCTTGTTCTGGCATGGTTCTCGGACAGAAAGTAAGTTGCAATGTGGTTCTTTAGCAAGGCCAGAAGGCATGAGAAAGGCCTGAAAAACAATGGACTGTGTTCCCTACCTTTGTTGCAATCTTTTAGTTACAGCAAGCGGAATGTTTCTGATGCTTAGCTAATGCCTTTTGGCTGCTGAGAAAAATGATTTTGAAAAGCTCTGAGAAGCTTTGAGTCTGCTTTGGTGGGGGGTGACTTCGGGCCTAGGTGAGGTCACATGTCCTCACCTTCCTTCAAAACATTTTAGATATTCAGTGATACTGTTTGGCTTCTGGTCCTTTTCTACCTTCAGGAACATGAACCCTATAGTTTGTTTTAGTATGGTTGCCACAGAGTATTTGGGGGGGGGGGTGAGTCAAATGATAAGGGACAACAATGGAGAGGAAAAGGGAAGGAAAAGGGAAGAATTCTGTTGCATATAATTATGTTATATGCATAAAGATATTATCAAGTGATAATTAACCATCATAAGAAGATTTTTGATGGTCCCTCTAGATATACTTTGAACCTCTGGTAACACTGGAAACAAGTATCCTCAGTATTACATTGTACACGAAGAAATCCTTTTACAGTACTCTGCTTTTTTTT
Source organism: Podarcis melisellensis (assembly GCF_964234715.1). Taxonomy (NCBI): domain Eukaryota; kingdom Metazoa; phylum Chordata; class Lepidosauria; order Squamata; family Lacertidae; genus Podarcis; species Podarcis melisellensis. The sequence goes on from NC_138544.1 coordinate 37,300,179, forward strand.
TAAGACATCTTTTAAACATTTCTTGAGTTGGTAATTTTAAGACTTGGAAAGTGTACTAGGAGGCATAAAATTGGTTTCTGACCTAAAGTAGTCTTGGTCATTTTATTGAATTTAAATGGTCATCAAAAGTAAGAGATTGGTAGCCCCATTACAAATGGGAATTGGACTCAAATACGGTCACAGCCTCTGACTTAATACCAGTCAATTTTCAGCTGCACTTTCAGGAAATTCTTTTTTTATTCAAGCTGGATGTAATGCATGGCAGTGATAGTTCCTGCCCTGGGTGACTCTCTGAAAAGGTATGGCCTGCCACTTTCCTGGGTTTGCAGCGATATGTCGTGCTGGGTCAAGAACAGCGACTGCTTGCAAGCCTAGGTGGAATTGGCAAATGTCAAGTTGTGGATTTGTGTCTGAGCAGGCCAGGGGTCAAAGTCAGGAAATCAAAATGAGAAAAGAGTGACTCACCCCATCAAAGATAACATATTCCTGAAGTTCAGGGTCCAGGCCAAGGTCTGAAGTCAGATAAAAAGGAAGGAGCAGAAAGCAAAGACAGTCCCAGGAATGATTTTAGGCAGTGAGATGCAGAGTTACAGAAGGGTGCCTTGAGCACAGCCCTTTTTTGACCCTTAGGATATGTCACATGGGTTCTGGCTGAGGAGACTCTGAGTGAATCAAGCGAGAGGTGGAGGAGCTTCTGAGGAGAGAGGAAGAATGGGAAGGGAGAGTTTAAAACATTGACAAAGCAGGAGGGAGAGAGAAGGAACCATTGAGAGAAGGCTGTGGAGGAAAGAGCAGCCTCTGCCTGCACATAACAACACTGATTCAGCCAAAGCTCCCACCAGGAGCAGAGCTTGAGGCCTACACCTGAATTCCAAGTTTGAGAGATTCAGACTGCTCACCTGGGTCTAACTCGGTTATTTGGCCTCCACCCAAACTCCTGGGGTGGTTCAAATTATATGCCTGCCTCTTGCTCCCTCACTATCCCCCCCCCCGCAATTCTGTTAAATTGCCTATTATTTGCTCTTTCCTTTCAGGGTGGCAACAGAGGCTGATACACTAGAGATACCACACACTGTTATGGGGGGGGGGGGGACTTTCATTCTTTCCCCTCATCCACCTCACTACAGTTTGAAGCCAGGTCCTATGGTTGTCTCCACAACAAGAGGTTGCTGTTATGGAATTTGGGGTCACTTTAGGAGTGCCAAGGCAAAGCACCTCTAGGAGTACATGGCAAAAATCTAGGCCCTGCCTCAAAGGCATTGCAACCTGGTCTCTGTGTAAGGGTTAGGCCGGGGTTGGGAACTTGAGGCCTGGCCACAAAATGCAGCCTTCCTGGCCTCTCTGTGGCCCTTGGGACTCTCCCATGGCTGCTCCTCTTTCTCTACAATCACACAGTCTCTCACCAGGCCTAGCTTGTAAACTGTTTGAGTGCTTTTGCCTGCTCTTGAAGTCTGTGGTAATGCCTCTTGCCCTGATGGAGGATAGAGAGGGCAGACCCTTCAAGTGTCCCTATTTTCCAGGGACATCCCTGATTTAGAGAAGCCGCCCTGGTTTCTGATTTGATCCCGGCATGTCTCACTTTTCCTTAGGATGTCCTTACTTTCATTGAAGAAATGTTGGAGGGTATGGTGGGCTGTCCCAATTTTTATTGCAGAAATGTTGGACATCCGAGCTGTTTAATGTTTAATACTTTTATGTTTTTATATATGTTGGAAGCTGTCTGGCATGGCTGGGGCAACCCAGTAAGATTTGTAGGGTACAAATAGTGCTATGTATTGAAGTTATTACCCTGAGCACCAGGGGTATCATGTATATAGTTTTCACTCAGGTCCACGTCAGTTAATTTAGGCGGGAAACCCTGGGTGGTTGTTGTTGTTACAATGTTGACAGACGGCTGCCTATAAAAGCAGGCCAGCTGAGCTGTTTACTGTTCAGTTCAGTTCCAGCTTACTTATAAAGAACTACTTGGAGAAATCTCTGTGTCGTCTGCTATGTCTACCCAGTATTTAATAAATAGTAAAATTATCATTATGGAATGGGACGTCCCTATTTTCATCGAAAAAATGTTGGGAGGGTATAAAACTGAGGAAGCGAGGGCTGAGAAATTTGCCCTATTGGTTGAGGAAGGAAGAAACCTGGATGGGATGGTGGCCAGTCCTTTAAAAGGAGACTGGCATCCTGTCCCTCTTTGCAGGGCTGTGGGATGTAGGCCCTCTGAGATCTCTTGAGAGAATCACCCCTCCACACCAGCCATAGCAGCACCTGCCCTACCCCAGCAATCGACCAACAGCTTCAATGGGCTCACTTAGCCACAAGTAATCATTTTATTTTCAAAAGAATCTCAAAGAAATATACAAAATACAAATACAATGCAGCATATTAATAATAAAATAAAAAACCTATTAAAAAACACCATGCTATTCAGTCAGTAACACAGCCATCCATATCCCTCAGTACAAAACCCCAGCCAGTCACTTTGTATGACAAAAACAAAGATGTGCATAGCCTTGGAATTCAAATTAAAATAATCTATTCCAACTGGGTTAGCATATTCACTGTTGCATGCCTGTGGAGGGCAGCCTTGTTCTGATAAGACTCTGAATGGCTGTGAGCAACTTTATCTCCTCAGGCTCTTGCCCTGAGCTATAAACACCAATGCCCATGTGCCTATCAAAACAACTCTTGCACATCTATTCAACCATACAGCAAATAGGATCTGTGCATATCATAAAGCATATGACTTCCCCACGAGAATCCTGTGAGATGTAGTGTACCCCTCACAGAAGTAGAATTCCTGACACCCTTAGCAAACTACAGTTCCCAGGATTCTTTGGGGGGAGTCGTGCTTTAAATGTATGACGTCTATGCAGCCTTTGATTTAGGAAAAGGAAATCGAGAAAGTAAACTTCAAAAATTAAATAACTATAAAGAGACTAAACTAAAGTCTACTGGCCAGGTGTTTCAAATTGGTCACAGCTGGTTTCAGTTCTCCTAGGTCATCCACAACATAAGGACCAAGTCAGCAGTGGAATATCTGAGCAGATAGATTTGATGGCCTTGTTCCCATGTTCCTTACTCACCTGGCACTAATCAAGCTTGTGAGTGTTCAAAGGAGAGGGTGGTGGCTTGATGGACAGAGAGGGAGAAGCTGTATATAGTTAGGGTTTGGCACGGAAGGGGGCAAAACTGGTGGAGTGGAAGAAGGTAAGAAAGGTGCTTTCTGAGGAGTCATCAAAGCTTTTGAAACCCAAAGTTTGCAGGAGGAATCTGATTTACTGCAATGCACCTTGCAACATCTTTTTAATTGTCTTAATATAATCTAAAAGCAGCAGCAGCACATGAAAGCTGGGGTATGAGAAAATGTGACATGAAAGCAGGGGTATGAGAAAATGTGACATTGAGTTGCTGCTCAGCTTGTAAGAAATATATCAGCCCTGATCGATCTGTTCATTGAATATAAAGTAGATTGTTTCACTTTAACATCTGATGTGTGACTCCCAGTTGTCCTAACCCACAGTGCTCAGTACTGGCTACAGGCCAGTTGCCTAATCCATTATCCATTTTCTTTTCTTTTTTTCATACTGAGTTTTCCAGAATTCTACAAAGTCCAGGAAACCAACTTCTAATTTTTTTCCTTCCTATCAATAGCCCATTTCCTTACACTGTCCTCTGAACACATCCCATTTCCGGCCATTCTGAGGAGCAGAGTGGTCTTTGTGGCTAGCAACCAGCTCACCTGCCAGGTAACTGAACTATCTCCTCTTCATATTGCCTGCTATTACTGCAGTTTGCCGACACATTTGGACCGTTCCTATTTTTCTTCTTAGATTTCGTTTTACTATTGGATTGGTCAAATAAATGGAACCCTCACAGTGGGACTCCAAACCAATTCTGATAGAGCCTCGGGGACCATATGGCAAGAAAGAGGAGGAATTAAAAATCAGTGGCAAAGAGCTGTGATCACAATCAACAATACTCTGAATGTCGAGGTATGCAAGCTGCTCGGGCATATTCCAATACTGGGATGAGTGAAATGTCAACTTAAAGAGAAGAACTTGCACTAGAAATTTAATTCAAGTGAATAATAAGGTGGAATTCTGATGAAAAATTCATGGCTGGTATTACTTGACCTTATCTCAATGATTTAATGGAAGCATTCATTTTGTAATTATGCATGTAACTCAAACTGAAATTAGCTGGATAGTCACATGCTAGTATATGAAGTGGGAGGACATAATAATGAAACCCACTTACAGAAGTAATGCACTTACACTTACTTTTCAGTAGCGTTTTGCTTTGAATGTTGAACCAGACTTGTGCAACTTATCCCCCTCCAAGCCTAACATATCCTATGAGCCACGTAGGTCAGCTCACCTAGGGCTTCATAGGCACCCTATTCGTCTTCCTTCCTGGCACTGAAAGAAAATGAGGTTCTTAGTGATTTGCGTAAGATCCATGTGAGTCAGTTAACAGTTGGACAGGGATTTCAATATAGGTTTTCAAAGTGCAAGTTCATTGTGCTGATTAGACAACAATAGTGACTCTACATATGTTTAATGCTTTCCAGTTTCTCAGAAAAGCAGCAGCCTTCTTTAAACCTATTGAAACAATTTAGGAAGATACATATATTGGTTTATGAAGAAAAAGCATTAATTTAATAGTAAGTTAGGTTGTTGTAAAAAAATATACTGTTATACCAACTAAAAAAGTAAAAAGCATTTTCTTCTGGGTACTCTCTGGTTCTCAGACGTCAACCTATTAAGAAAATTGATTATTCTGATATGTATGTCATTATTCAGTAGGGCAATAAATAAAATCATGGAAGACTGAAATACTAACCCTTTACATTCAAGCTTCTTGGATTATAAATATTATGTCCTTCGGGATTCCATATTATGCATTATTCCTGAAAGTAAATGTGGAATATACCCTGCCAAGATAAAGTAGATACCTAGTTGCAGTCAGATCTCTAGTTATTCCAATGAAAACTTATTCTTGCTCTCCATTAGCCATCCTGTACAATGCTGCCTTGCTTGTCTCTAAATGCAAGAGGAAATGTCTCTGTGACAGACCTCTGACTAGCACAAAATTGTACAGTTGTTTAAGTTTTTGAATAATTAACAGCCCACAGGATTGGATCCTGGCACTATAGTATTGCTGCATCCCTTTTCATTTCCTTCCTGATGCCTGAAGAAGTTATAAGTCTAGGCTTGTGGTTTGCTACATGTATTTATTTCTTTATAATGGCTTGTTTAGTTGCACTTAGTTCCCATTAAAATCAGTAGGACTTTTGACAAACTAATAGGCTAATAGTGCAACTAATAGGCTGGATCCAACACATTATTCATATCAAGCTTCTTAGTCATGTTGATTTACAAGGTAGCTAAAAGTATAAAATCACAATAAAACAGGAGCAGTGACGACTTGCTAATATGCATAGGTTTATAATTATACCAGTGCTCAGAACTGTATTACTACAGTTTTCAAGCCTATAGCTAACAAGATTAATGAAACTTCCATTTAGGGACCAGCCCTTTATCTAACATCTGTTCAGAAAAGAGTTTTTAAAATCTGTGGAAACTCAAAAAACAACATCTTTCCTATCTCTAGTAGGCCTAGTAGCTTAGATACTCTCTGGTCAGTAGTAGAAGAAGAAGAGTTTGGATTTGATATCCCGCCTTTCACTCCCTTTAAGGAGTCTCAAAGCGGCTAACATTCTCCTTTCCCTTCCTCGCCCACAACAAACACTCTGTGAGGTGAGTGAGGCTGAGAGACTTCAAAGAAGTGTGACCAGCCCAAGGTCACCCAGCAGCTGCATGTGGAGGAGCGGAGACGCGAACCCGGTTCCCCAGGTTATGTGACTACTGCTCTTAACCACTACACCACACTGGCTCTCAGTTATGTTATGTGCTGCATAGAAGTAATGGGTGCACAGGGATGTAGTTATATTCATGTTCCGCTTTTCTTCTAAGGCATTCAGTGTGGCATACGAGGTTCCGCAGCCACCCATTTTTCTCCCCAGAACAACGCTGTGAATTAAGTTAGGCTATGAGAGAATAAGCTTGACCAGGAATTTGAGCCTGGGTTTCCCTGCTCCAACTTTGACACTTAAACCTAGCCTTTCCCACTTGCTTTCCTCCAGAAGATTTGAACTTCAGCCGACACCACCCAATGTCCAGGGATGATGGGAATTGATGGTACAAAGTAGGGAATGCTACTCTAAGCACTATGACACACTGGCTTAATGGAGGGGATTGTTGGTGTCTGTTCCCCTGTCCTATCTTCTAACACTGATGCCAAAAAGGAGTGGGCACAGAGGACATGTTTAAAGAACACATCCGTGTTAGGCCATAAGACCTTCTGGTAAACTAGAAAGGAACAAAGAGAGAGCCACAGCTTCTTCCAAACTCCCTTATAAGCTTCCTTGCAGATAATTTTAGATACTTCAGTATTGTAATAGACAGTATTACTACTGAATAACCATGTCTCCCTAATATTCTGGTTATGCAGGTTTCCATCAAAGGACAAATATTTGAACCTTGGGCACCAGGAGAAACCATTGCTATTGATGATGTTTCAGTCACTGAAGGATGTCTGCTAGCTTTTGGTAAGGATGCATTCTTGTAGCTGTACTAAATTATTTCTCTGATGCTTAATTAGGAAAAGAAAAAAGCCACAAAGCAAGAATGCCTTGTTGACATTCTAAGTGTGGATACTAATAAACCAGGGATTTCAGGCATCTGTTTTGAATTTACTTGCATAGCTGATCTTAGCTTGTGGTGAACCTTTAGTATGCAACAGATGCCATGGGGAGAATCTGACTGTTCATGTGTCATTGTACCTGGATGCTGGCTTGCTGGCAAAACAAGCTAGTTCAGTGAGTAATGCCTGCCACATGCAAACAAGTAATCAATCTTGTGATTTTGTACACTAGGAACTTCAAAAATTAAAAGCACATAGTCTTGATGTTGACAAAAGGTGGCAGTGACAGATGAGTTTTTATGTATTGGGGACTATACATGTGCATGGCCAGACTACAAGCTGGTGCTTCTTTCTAGAATACCTTCTGGCCTCCTAGATTTGTGCCAGGCAAATCTGTTATTTTTGTGATTTTTTTCTTGTTTCTGGTGTTGGGACCAGGTTTGGGGGATCTTGTGGACAAGATGCTCTTGAGGTCTCCCCTCCCTGCCCCTAGCAGCCCACTTCCTCCTAATAATTGATGTTATTGCCCATTTGCTTGCCTTGTGCCCTGAGCCCAGTCTACACTGGGAGTAAGAGTGGAAGCTGAATGGGAGCTTCTCCTCTCAAAAACTTGTTCATTTCTCCCAGAGAGGACAGATATACAAGCAGTGAGTGGAGGAGTAGGTTCAGGAGGTGATTGGGAGTGGGCCCCCTGTTTTTGGGGCCTTGGCAGATGCCTAACAATGCCAACCTTTGCAGTCAGCCTTATAAAACATCTGCCTTGCACCTCTGCTCCATTGATACTGACCTTCTGGAGACTGCAGTAAAAGAAAAATGTCAGGGGCACAGGGCCAGAGTTTTGTTGCCCTAAATATGTGACCCCAAATAACTGTCTGCATTACAATAATTTGGGTTTACTGGCAATAATGTGGAGTGCAAGGCAGCAACTAAAACCTACAAAAGATACTGGGAGATTTGCCAAGCACATTTAAGCCCTTGGAGTTGCAGAGTTCAAAGATGACCTCAAATTGTCTCTTACAATGCAGCACTGGGGGCCCATCAGTTTATTTTAGTGAGGTGATTCATGTTATATTCTAGAATGTAGTGTTTATGTCTCAGATAAATTTAGCTCCAGCAAACAGTTCTGAGCACAGGAGTCCAAAACAACCAGAGTCTCCTGAGACTGAAGGAAAAACTCGCTTCTTCAGTATACATGTAGTTTCTTACACCTTTTAGGATTCTGAGCAATATTGTTGCATCATAGAGCAAACATAACTCAAATGCCCTAGGAATTTGGCAGTAGTGCGAGATTTATTTCACATGGTACCTTTAACAAAATAGGAAAACAATACATGAAGAGCATACATTATACCTGTGGAGCTGGGCATTTTACTGTTAGGTTTATGTGTGTTCTGCTTTAAGAGTAAGTTGTACTTGCTTTTTATTGATTATATTATTTTATTTTATGAGTATGCTCTAGACATGCATATTTATGAAACAAAAATAAATAGTAGTAGCAGTTGTTTATGTATTTTTAATTTTTATGTATAATCCTTATACACAGTACTTTTTTCTAAAAAAAATGTTTAGGGGTACACTCATTTTGACTCAATAAAATCACCATTTTATAGTTCAAATCAGGGGAAATAAATACAGTAAATGGACAAAAGTACAAAGATTCACAAAATGTTTAGGGGTATGCATACCCCTGCATCCTCCCAGAAAAAAAAAGCACTGCTGATACAGTATATATATTTTATGTTTGCATGTTTTTGTTTGGCCTGTCCTGCATTTGGATTTGTATAGGCAATATAAGTATCTTGTACCAAGCATGACATACATTCCTTTACCAAATGTCTGCTAGCTTCCAAACAGTGCCTCTTAAGAGTTTTGAACATATTAGACTCCACCCCTGTAGTTTAGTTATACATATTTCAAAACCAAGCATCTGAATCCAAGTACACTTTCTCTGCTATGGATTTAGAGCCAGGCTTGTAGCACCTTAAACTCTAAAGAGATTTGTTGTAAGATAAGCTTTTGTGGATCACTCGCGGTGAGAGGATGAAGAATGAGGCCGGGCAAAGGCTGGCGCCGCAGCAAAAGGCTGCTGAACACGCCCCCCCTCAGGCACCTGGTTGGATGCCTGCTGAGGGGCATGGGCGCCAGCCAGGTGAGGTGAAGGCAGGGGGCTAATGCCCCCTGCTAGGGGCGGAGCTCGGGCTCCTGCCCACAACCACTCCCCTCTCTTGCAGGGAGGAGAGTTTTTGTAAGATAAGCTTTTGTGGATCACTTCATCAGATGCAGCTTATGCTGCAATAAATCTGTTATACTTTAAGGTGTCACGAGATTCTTAGTTTTTGATGCAACGGGCTGACATCAAGGGTCTCCAAGCTTTTGGATGAGAGCGCTAGGGGTGCCACTCTCAAAACAGTTGCCTTGGAAGGGGTGTGGCAGAACACAAAATGACTACTATGGGGAGCATGGCATAACACAATAGAGACAACCACTCCCAACGATGTTATGCTTACCATGGGAAATCAGCTATGTTCTGCTGGTCCAATGATGGAGATCACATTGATGCTGTTGCTGTCTAATAACAGGGAGCATTCCTCACTACAGTATCAGCAAAAATTACCTCCAATGGGTTCTTTCCCCCCCACAATTACATTTTCTATCTTGTGCCTAATATGAATGCCTAATATTCATAGCCTGATATGGGTCCTTCAGTACACAATATACAACTGCTGTGTCTGTTGAGAGGGTCGCATTCATGTGTTATAAGTCTGCTCATCCTTTTTGAGTAGTGAAGTGCAGTCTGTCCCCCCCCCCCCACTAACAGTACATGAATGCTCCCTTAGAATGCCACTCATGTTTTTTGTGTGTGGATAATCATGCCTGAGTATGAAAAGTCAAGTGTCAAGTGGTCCTCAGAAACTGAGTTTCAGGCTAGTTGCCGCTAGGTTGAATGGATGCAATTGCTAGAGTGAATAGATGTAACAAAGGGCAAGAGTCTATGTCTGTATCTTCAGTAGTTGTATAGAAGAAGGAATTTTGGCAGGTGTGCAGCTTGTAATTTCATGGCACCGCAGGGGTTCAAAAAGCTGTCAACCCACTCTATTGCCAATATTCTTTTAGAAAACCTACTATCTTGTTTCAAATGTTTTTTAAAGAGACCAATCTGTTATAAAAAGAAAGGATATAAAAAGTACAAAAGAGCTGAAGTAGATATTTAATTCTATCCCTATGAAGTAATAGCAGATTTGGACTTTAAACAGAACCTCTGCTCTTAGAACAGATATTTCTCTTTTTCTGCCTTGCTGTTCTAGGGTATCTTGAGAATTTAAACATTTCCCCAATCTTGCTTGATATGCATAGGAAAATGTCTGTTTGATAATGACTCCTGATATCTAAGCTCTTGGTCCCTATCACAACCCATTTTGAGTTCACATAGGCAAACTATAATGAATTTGCATCCTAAGTTTTTCCTGAAAATTATCTGTGAATGTTTTGTGTTATCTCTTTTCCAAATATTTGCTAAATATTTGTAGTATTAAATTTCCTTATCTGACAGTTGATAATTGATGATATTTTATAGTTCTTCTATGCCTTTTATCAGTATTTGATAGCTTAGCTTCAATGATTTAGCTATGATTAATAGCTGCTGCGTAATGGTGTTTAGTAATTCACAGTATTGAACTAACATATACCACATACCTGTCTACTTGGAAGAAACTCTACTTAGTTAAATGGGGCTTACTCTCAAGTAAGTGAGTATCGGATTACAGCCATACAGTAGTATTTAGTATTTGGTGGTTTTGAAAGTTACATGGTATATAATTCCTGATAATATGTAAATGCTGATAGCTTATGATGCTTTATGATACCAAAATATTAAAGAGACACTAGCAAATATAAACCACTTGACTTTTCATGTGAAATGAATGAATTTGAAATATCATATTAGAAATGTTAATACAATTGGAAAAAGATTAGTTTTTGAATAATTAAAAATACTTGTTTCAGCTCTAATTTAGGCACTGTAGAACACAAAGTAGATTTTTCCTTCTTTTTTAGTTTTCCATTGTTTTCAGATTTATTGTGAATCAGCATTTTTTCTCTGTAGCTCAGAGGTAGACTATATGCTCTGCATATAGAAGGTCCCAGACTCAATCTCTGACATCTTCAGGCAGGGTTGGGAAAGGCTCTTATCTGAACCTTGGAGAGATATCACCAATCTAGGGCAGCCTTACATCCAGATTTTCCCAGACATTACAAGGATTTCAAAGGCAGAATTGATGGGGAGGGGGCTTTCCAAAATTGTCTGTGTAGGGGGTTGTTTTTGTTTTTGAAAAAATGCTCAACAGCTTTTGGGATGTCCTGGTTTTTGCTTTTTGAAATATGGCAACCCTAACTAATCAAATGTGCACAATATGAGTTGGATGGGCCAATGGTTTGACTCGGTATAAAGCATCTACCCAAGACTCATTCATTCTCATATATGTGTGTGTGTGTGTGTGTGTTTTCATAATATTTGATGACTTAGGCCAAAGTGTTGGCTTTCTCTTTGAAAAGGTAGGTTCCCTTGGAAGGTGGTGGACTATCCTTCCTTGGAGGGTCTTTTTAGCAGAGGTTGAATGGCCACCTGTCATCGATGCTTTAGCTGAGGACCCTTGGGTCCCTTCCAGTTCTAAGATTCTATGATTGACATAGAGCAATATTTTATGCTACTAATTTATAATGACTGATTCACATATGCAAGTTGTCTCTTGTTAAAGAATGATGGAAACAAGTATATATGAGCTGAGTAATAAGATATCAGATATGTGAAATTGCTGTGGTGTGTCACATCTGCAAGATATGGCTTCTGTGGAAATGCTGTTCACTCTTTAAATTAGCGATTTCCCACTCCAGGTACTGTTCTTTTTCAAGAACCCTTGAGATTCTGTTCTAGGCCTGCTCACCCTAATTTGCTTCCCGCCAGATAATTGGTGTTGCATCTGGCTCCTTCCTATCACAATACTTCGGCAATTTCCTATATGCCTAGGAAATTAAAGCCTCTCCAGTGTATCCCCCACCCGCCTGCAGTCTTCAACAGTCTTTCTTGTTTCTTCTTTCAGTTTAACTCTTAGCTTCTGTTGCTGCATGACAAGTTTCAGCCCAAGGCCTATATTATTCTCTATTAATATGCTCTCTTGTCCTGTGGTTTTGGCCTAGCTCTGGTGTTGTTTTTTTTAAGTTACAATTAACTGACATGAGATTGGGAGGGGTTTATTTATTCTACAGGCATCCCTGTCACTTACATTCTGGGCCCCCACATGCGTGACCAGAAACCCGGGGAGCACCCTCTAAAAAAGCCTCCAAATGCCTTTCCCCCTACTCTTCCCCAGGTTTCTCTCCACTCTTGTGCCAATCCAGACAAAAATATCTAGAGTTGAAGCTCTGGGGTTGGCTGGAAGCTGGAGGATGCATGGGAAAGCGGCTGCGGAGGCTGCTGCTGCTATACTACCCCACGTGTCAGCTGTTAGGCGGGTAGCCTGAGCAGCCAAAACAAAGACCTGCTGCACCTCAGGTCTCTTCAGGGCTTCCTCCTCTCTCACTGATGTCGTCTTCAGCCTCCTAGGAGGGTCTCCTTGCGAGCCACAAGGGCTCTCCAGCTCTCTCCTGCCATTTCTGGGTTTGAATTAAATTATAAAATTATTTTCCGGCCTCGCACATATAGGTGGTCAAACGCGAGTTGATTGCACTCAAGTGGGGGGGGGCTGTATCTTACATGGTGGCTTTTTCAGTATAATTGCATAATCCAAAATGGTTAAAACTCTGCTACTTCAACAATTGTTGAAATACTGTCAGACCTTGCCAAGAACATGGAAGCAAACTCTTGTTGATGTTCAGAAACTGAATCTGCTTTCTGCTTGAGTTTTAGCTGGAAGCTCCCCTGAGCTTGGTAAAACAAGGGATTGCGCTGTCCCTTTGCTTCTGTTAGCAGAACTGGGAGGAAAGCATTTTTCTGGCCATTCTCTCCCAGTCTCCACAGCCCCCATAGCCTCAATTTGCTCCAGAGAGTTGGGGGCCCTTCTGGAGCAGATTTACTGGGCCAGGGGTGTGAGGCTGCAAGAGGGAGGAGGAATAACTGAAAAATGATTTCTTTCCAGATCTGCTACTGGAAGCTTTACCATCAGCTACATTTGAATACAACCCAGAAAATTTGCTCTGAATTGTGATTAGTTTGTAGAACATGCATTAAACATTTGCCTTTTGCATAGCTGTTTGACAAAAGGCTTTATTTCATTCAACCTGCAAATTTTGACATCAAAACAAAAACTTTGAAAAAGCAGTCCTATTCTTTTAGCACTATCAAGAAAAATAGAAAAGTGAGTCCTACTGCTCAAGGGCATGTTCATCTTATAGTAGTGTAGAAAAATGTTATTACCTCAAGGACTGCCTCTCTCCATATAAAACGGCCCTGACCTTGAAATCACCAGCTGAGGCCCTTCATCATGTGCCTCCTCCACAAAAGGTCCAGAGGGTGGCAACACAAGTACAGTTGTACCTCGGCTTCCAAACACCTTGGGAGTCGAACATTCCGGCTCCAGAACGATCGAAAACCGGAAGTGAGTGTTCTAGTTTTCAAACTTCTTTTGGAAGCCGAACGTCTGACGAGACTTCCGCTATTGTTTCTGACATGCCTGTGCAATCAGAAACCAATCAGAAGCTGCACCTTGGTTTCTGAATATTTCAGAAGTCAAACAGACTTCCGGAACGGATTCTGTTCGACTTCCGAGGTACAGGCTTTTTCTGCAGTGGCTTCCCGTTTGTAGAATGCTCTCCTCAGGGAGGCTCATCTTGCACCTTCATTACCCACCTTTTGCACCATTACATATCTTTTGCGTCAGGGAAAAACATTCTTCTTTGGCCTTTGGCTAATTAAATAATCTATGGTATTTTAAAATGTGTGTGGGCTGGGGTTGCTGTTTTGGTTTTTTACTATGTTGTGCATTTTTAATGTTTTTATATTGTGAACCATCCTGTGATTTTAGATGAAGGGTGGTATATAAATGTAATTAATTCATTAAAATAATAAAGTGTGGGCCTTATTGACTTTCCACAAGACAGGCCTCTCTCTATGTTTCATTCCTCTGTGATATAGATTGCTGTTCGAAGCAGTTAGCATGCACAACAAGCTCATCTTTTCTGTGTGTACTTAGAGATGGCAAATGACACATTGATTCTTTCATATCAGTAAAATTAAAGTAGAATGCCTTGGAGAAGAGAAAAAAAGTAATATGACTACATTGGCTACTCCGTGCTTAGCCATGTAGCCCAGAGGGGACAATGTTTGCAACTGTAAGGATTACAAGAAAACAGCTCAAATAAGTTTGGAATATTGTTATAGATCTATTATAAACATCCCATTACTAACCCTGATTTATTTCTGAAGCAATTCTCATTTCAAATGATTTATTGATCATTTCTCCTTTCTTCTTTTTTTCTGGCGTCACCAGTTGTCAAAATTAATTTATAGTAGAGCAATGCACAGTATTCATTGTCAAGAAGCTTGTGAAGTTGGAAAGAAAAAGAGAAATGCTATTTTTCTCAGGTTCTATCCATGGTGGCCTTGCATTAGTGCTTCTGCTTCCATAAGATGAGGGGGAGGGGATGAGGACAATGGGACAACCCAGTTTTTGCCAAGTGCCACTGTTTACTGTGGCCTTTACTGCGCTATCCCATGTTGTTCTCTAGGGTCCCCCAGTTTTTAAATGTTGCTTGCTGTGTGGCATGGAGGACTGTGGAGGATAAGGAGTTCAGAAAAAAAGTTGATGTCCTGCCTAGTAAAAGTGTGTAAAGTCCATTCTGCTATTAGCAAACCCTCCAAGTCTCCCTATTTTCCAGGGACATCCCTGTTTTAGAGAGGCCGTCCTGGTTTCTGATTTTATCCCGGAATGTCTTAAGATGTCCTTATTTTCATTGGTGAAATGTTGGCGGGTATGGTAGAATGTCCCTATTTTATTGGAGAAATGTTGGATGGTATGGAGTTATCCGGTCCCCAAGCTGTCTGAAGGCAATCTTGTATACAGAAAGTTGTTTTTTTGAATGTTTAATGCACTAGATAGTGGTGCCATTCAAGTAAACTTCAGGGTATTGGTCTCAGGCTCAGCAGTCTGGGAGTGGGTGTCCAAATGTCTGCCAAAGACAGCAAGAAATGGTGAGGACAACAAATAGTCCCAGTTTCAAAACTTAGTGTGGGAATACTGAGTCTAATGCCAGCAGCTGCAACACCAACCCCCCTTTCCCCTTTTAAAATCTTTGTATAGTGGTCTGGCAGTTGTGTTCTGTGCAGTGAAGCTCCAGCTACACCTGCCATTTTCATTTCCCCTGAAATGCCTCTGGGCCCCACAGGGGCAAGTTACGCTACACATTACAAAAAATATATGATCACTGTGAAGGTGATTCTTAGCCCTTTCCATGTAGCTTTATTTCCACTCAAAAGCAATTCAATAAATTAATATTATTTTTCGCACTACGTTCTTTTCAGAAAGGGTGAAAACAAGTTTCTTCAATTCCTCCCTGTCATGTCGTGCTGCTTCTAATAGCTTTAAAGAGCTGGGTTCTTCCCTTGTTGCTGCAGTTTCCCCCCATGAACATTCATGTTTATAGATCTATGTATGTCTATTTCTCAAGTGCATGACCTAAACATATCCAGAATATTATTTGATTTTGTTAAGAAGGAGTGCTACTTAGTTATATTCAAAGGGCTCATTCAGGCTTTTCCCCTGGGCCCAAGAGCTTTTTCCATTGTTCCACGGCTGTGCCTTGTGAAAAACTGATCTTACCTGATGAGTTGGATCTTAACTGATCTTACTTGCAGAGTTGAAAAATCGAAAGAGAGATTCTGCGTGACCAAGCTTCAATTCAATGTAGCCAATAATGATGTTGTATATAGGAATCTCAACTTGTATTCTTAAAGTTTTGATCTTGCTCTTTGCAGATAATACTTCATTGTGTAAGGAGAGAGTCCATGCTTGTGAAGAGACCCAAGTTCCAGATCAAGAGCACTTCAGTAATCCTTCCGGCATCTTTTTCAATGGCACACATGGAGGATTCTGCTGTAAGATTTATTGAATATAGCTTTATTATAATTAATTTATAAAACTATCTCTTCAATATAATACTCAGTCTACATTGTTTTTATTACATGGTCAGATGCTGCTGAACTAATAGGGACCACCTCTGTAAACAGCACCGATAAACTTACACAGGGGTTATGATCCAGGGTTCACGCCTAAAGCCAAAATCGTGTATAGCCAAAACCATTGCATTCAGTGGTGGATGGGATTACCAAAGCCATTTTTGCCAGAACCCTACCTCCTTTCTGCCCCTTTTAATTTATTTATTTATTTATTTTGCCAAATAGCTTATATGGTACTTAGACTACAACCAGTCTTTATTGAGCATTTGTTCTGATTATTTTAAGAGGCAATTATATGACAACAAGCTTTCATCCTGATTTGCTTGTGGGGTGTTTGCTTTTTCTCCCACTAATGATTTGCTCATCCCACACATTGCAATGCATTTTGTCCTACCTTTCTAAAATGTAAAAGCTCGATTTTTTTTTTTTAGAAGTTCATTTGTTGTGCTGGGGCAACAGACTTTAATTGTGCAATTCCAAAATTCTGGTATGTGCTTGAATCCCTCCCACAACATATTGACAGATTGGGGGCACCCTGAATATTTTCTTTATGTGGGAGCCCAAAGAAAGGGAATATGAGGAAGTGAAGGAACAAAGATCTCCCAATAATGAAAGTAATGTGAGATTCAATTAGCTTAAAGGGGAGTAACACCTTTCTTTCATTCAGTTCAACAGAACTGCAGTTTTAAGATTCACGTGTGTGACTGGAATTCTGATGCATCTGCAGAACATGTTTCCTGGGTTTCTGTGAAAGAATTACAAGATCGTGTCTTAAAATCTGTTCTTCTGAAAGATAGAAGCAATGACAGCAATGGTAATAAAAATGAATTAAATACACATTTGTCAGCTGATCTGAAACCTGTGGTAATCATTTATATATATATAAAGAAGAACCTTCATGAATATAGAATCAAAAACTGCAGATAAAGATAAGAAATTTCAATGAAAGGAACATATTCAGAGTATGAGATATGATAGTCAAGGCTCCCCCTTGTTCAGCTTCCAATTTTTGTTTCGTCATTGGTCAATTGTAATTAATTTTTATTATACTTCCTCTTGTTGTCTTTGAAAGGTACTTTACCTTTACCCTGCCCTCCAGTGAAGCTTGGCAGCAGGTGGTATGAATTCTGAGCAGGGATGCTCACATAGTTGAGTACCCTTTCCTTAAATTCTTATCCCATTCCTAGGTTGCAACTTCTGTTACTCTTTCCAGCTGGAGAGGAATCTAGGGAGACCCTCTGCTCTTTAGAAGAGCTGCAGCAGTGACTGCCCAGCCTTGGCTGTGAAAAGGATATGTGAGTGAGTTTGCTTTCCATCCATGTTGCTTGCAGATCCATTGTAGGGAATTGTCTTGGCCCCAGGCCAAATCCTTTGTGTGGGATTCTTCTCCCTTCCTCCTTAGGTTCATAGTGTAGTGTTGTTGAAGGCTTGTTGAAGACGGGAGGGCCTAAACGTGGAGAGAGAAGTGAATTAGCCTCCTGTTATTTGCTTCCTTCACTTGTGTCCATGATCTCTATATTTTTAGGAGCTAATATGTTTTTGTATGCTTATCTAGAAAGTAGCTTCTGTACTGTCAGGCGCTGGTGGTGGTTGCTCGTGAGTAACCAGGCAGGACTCCGACCTGTCTTTTACAGGTTTTATTGGTGCAAACTATGTACAGTGCAGGGGGACGCAGGTGGCGCTGTGGGTTAAAGCCCCAGCGCCTAGGACTTGCCGATCGAAAGGTCGGCGGTTCGAATCCCTGCGGCGGGGTGCGCTCCCGCTGCTCGGTCCCAGCGCCTGCCAACCTAGCAGTTCGAAAGCACCTCCGGGTGCAAGTAGATAAATAGGGACCGCTTACCAGCGGGAAGGTAAACGGCGTTTCCGTGTGCAGCTCTGGCTCGCCAGAGCAGCGATGTCACGCTGGCCACGTGACCCGGAAGTGTCTCCGGACAGCGCTGGCCCCTGGCCTCTTAAGTGAGATGGGCGCACAACCCCAGAGTCTGTCAAGACTGGCCCGTACGGGCAGGGGTACCTTTACCTTTATGTACAGTGCAGAAACCCAAAGTTCATGTCTGTCTCAGTCACTTGCAGATTCCGGGAGTGCCCCTTTCCGGTTTCTCCCCCAGCATAAGAACTTGGACACCCCAAATCTCCACCTCCCCTCCTTACGTTTCAAACCTCTGCACAAGCAGGGCAACGGAAGCAGCGTGTTTGCCTCCTGGCCGGCTGGGCTAGGTGAGGCGCTTTTGCTCTCAGAGGCATCTTCGAGCCTTCCCTTCACTCGGCTATCCCCTTCCCCCCTGCTCCAATGGAGGTGTGGCTTTCTCCACTGCCGGACGAGGAGCTGCTTCTCAGAAGCTTCAGAGGCTCTCGGTATTCCCCTGCCTCCCTCCCCCATTCCGATGGCAGTCCCCTGACAGGTAAAGGTAAAGGGACCCCTGACCATTAGGTCCATTCGTGACTGACTCTGGGGTTGCGGTGCTCATCTCACTTTATTGGCCAAGGGAGCCGACGTACAGCTTCTGGGTCATGTGGCCAGCGTGACTAAGCCGCTTCTGGCGAACCAGAGCAGCACACGGAAACGCCGTTTACCTTCCCGCTGGAGCGGTACCTATTTATCTACTTGCACTTTGACGTGCTTTCGAACTGCTAGGTTGGCAGGAGCAAGGACTGAGCAACAGGAGCTCACCCCGTCATGGGGATTTGAACTGCCGACCTTCTGATTGGCAAGTCCTAGGCTCTGTGGTTTAACCCACAGTGCCACCCATGTCCCCTGACAGGTACCATTATTAAAATAAACAGAACTACGTTTGAAGACTCACAGCAGATCGCTAGAACATATTCTTGGCACAGAGAAGATCCTATACTCTTATCTGTGGTTTCTCTGTCACCGTCAGTCAGAGTAGGCAATGCTGAGCTATTCAGATTCAACTGTCACATTTAGTGTAGGGCAGCTTTATATGTTCATATATAGTTCAGTGTTTCATCTTAAAATAACTGCTGAAGCACTTTAAGGTCAGAAAAGTATAAGATGCATAGAAACATCATAATTTCTGGAATGTACCCCAAGGTTTCAGTTGGTTCAGTCTCACTCATGATAGCTCAGGCACCAAGTATTTCTTTTCCTTCTATTTATTCTGAGGATAAATGGATAGCAGAGATCAGCTTTATAGCTCAAGCACAAAAAACAAAACAAAAACCTCTCAATGTCACGTACCACTCTCAAAAGCGGCTTGCTGAGGTTGAGATTTGCAAAGAAAATGTTTTCTTTTCTAATTTTGTTCAAGCCCCCTCCCACATAGATAGTGAGCATAAAATTAAATCACGATGGCAACTGGACAACAGTATTCATGAAACAAAATTGATTATAGAATATTTGTGAGTCTTTTAATGTACTCATACATATAATAAACTTCTCTTCCTGACCTTGACTGATATTTTTCTAGCTGTGTGATTTCTATTTTCTGTGTTATTAAACTCTTGAGTTTTATGGCACTTGCGCTAGTTGGAACTTTATTGAAATGGATGAGCTTTGCATCAAAGGAGTCCTTGGACTAAAGAACAGAATGCCGGCCGCTTGTTTAATTGTCCTAACGTTAAAAGATCTATTACCTGTTTGTTTATAGCATTTTCGGTATTGTTGTTTTCCTGCTGTTATAATTGGTATCTTTACTGGATTTTTCTTTCCTATTAGCTGTTTGCAAATATAGTGGACAATTATAGAGTTTCAGAATAAGCACATCATTTTAGCAACATATAGAATTATGTAGTAAAAATCTTAATCACCCAACAGAGAGTATCTTCTGGTTTAGTGTTGTATTTAGCAAATATTTTCTTCCCTTTGCACTGTAAAAACATAAACAAAAAACAAAGCCCAGCTATTTAAGATTATTCGACCGTTGCAGATTAGACTGCATTCCCCAAATCTAAGTTGGTGAAATATAGACATTGTTTTTTCTGCCTTCTCCATAAGTGATTAGATTAAACTCACTGCTCATTGATAGTTGAGAACATGTAACATGAGTTGGTATGAAAATTAGAAATGTTTAATTCCTTGCATCTGAATGTACAACCTTAGAGCAAAACTGTATCAAACACAAGCCACTTTAGGGCGTTGCTTTAAAATCCGAAAGTGTAACAAATGAATAAATGTATTTCTATTTACCAGTGGAAGTCTATGCAGCATTTTCACATGGCTGTACAGGACGCTGATATTGAAATTTGTCCATAGCCCTCTTCACACATCTCCCTCTATGTGATTTTAATCATATGAAGGGAAATAGCTAAACCATGCCACTGTCCCCATCTCTCCCAGCCTATCCCACAGTCTATGCCAGGGGTTGCTTACCTGACACCTGCAAGTGCAGTAACATCCACCAGTGCTTCTTATGGCACTCATGAATTGTCTCAGTAAATAAATATCCTCTCAAATATCTGCGGTGCATGCTTGCTGTTCCTGCTCAGTTCCTGTTTACACTGGCTTGACTTACCCTACATTAAACAAGGCCCCTTAAACATGCACACATTTCATTGGGTGCCAGGATTTGACAATAATGTCAAAAAATACCCAATTAATGCAGATTACATAATATTAATGACAAATGTTTCTGGGAGCTGTTTCATTGATTATTTATTACATTTTGATCCCACCTTTCATCTAAGTGAGTTTAGGGCAGTGTACATGACTCCCTGTGAAATAGATTATGTTGAAAGGAGGTAAAAATTACCCTACATTTCAATACTATAAATATAACAAGATTACTTAAACAAAAATAACAAGGGAGTTTCATAGTTTCACCTTAGTCCTTTTCCATGATGTTTCTCACAGTCCCTCATAATGCTTCCAAAGACAAAGAGTGGGATAATCAACCAGTCTTTACTAGCCAATACAAATATTTGTTTATATTCAGTGGAGGTTAGCATAAGCCCTGGTTTGCAGGATTTGAGAAGATTCTCTCTTTGCCTCCTTTTAAATGAACAGATTCCCTAATCCAGTACATCTAATCATGAATCTCTTCACATGGAAAGTTCTGAGAAGCACTCATGTGAAAATCATTTTGGGGCAAAAGGTATTTCCATAAGCCTAGGGAATTCCCAAGTGATAAGGCAAATCCATGTTCCGAACCCCTTACGTTCACCCACTGTAGGGACCTCTCACCATGTGGAAGCATTTCTCAGTGGCCGCCTGAGTGCTGCAACATGTTAAGTGCTCTGTTGTGAGTACACCTACAAAATCTGGCTCATGTTATCTTGCCTAGAATGTTACCCTTTGGACATGCAAGGTGGGTTATCATAGCATTCATTCATCAAAGACTGACCTGTAAACTTAGTCCTTTTAAAGTGGTAATTATTGCCAAGGGAAAGTTTACTGACAGCTCCAAAATGAGATGCAAGGTCCTGTGCCTAGTGAGCTTCAAGGATATAGCCGTCTCAAAGCATAACTCTCTAACAAGGGCTTTTGATACACAGATGCATACAAATGAGTGAGATTAGAAAAACTGCTTGAATAAAATCTAATCTTTTTTCCTAGATACAGTCTTTGAGCTATTTGATCTCAAGTTTCTAAAAAAGGAAATTGAAATAGTGCCGGGCCGGGGCTGGGGTCCCTATTAATACCCATGCCATATTAATGTCAACCTACCGGTATGCCCTGAGTGCAGAGGAACTTACTACTATCATTGAATATTTGTGTTTATTCAGGAACCACTATTTTGTCTTAGGCTGCAGTCTTGTGCACATTTACCTGGGATTAAGGTATCCGGAACTCAATAGGACTGACTTCTGAATACACATACAAAGAATTGCGCTGTTAATTTGTTGCTGTGCATAGTCTTTGCTAGACAATGCAATTATCTGTTTATATCCACTGAAGCTGGTGTTAAGATCAGAGTAAAAAGGTAAAGAGACCCCTGACTGTTGAGTCCAGTCACAGATGACTCTGGGGTTGCGGCGCTCATCTCGCTTTACTGGCCGAAGGAGCAGGCGTTTGTCCGCAGACAGCTTCTGGGTCATGTGGCCAGCATGACTAAGCTGCTTCTGGTGAACCAGAGCAGTGCCATCTAACTTATTTGCAGTACCTAAGAAAATTCTTTCCGTGCACAATGGTCAAACTACATATGGGGGCTTTAAGGGAAAATAGCAGCTGGGAGGGAGAGAGTGTTGGCAGGGAATTGGTGTAGAGCCCTAACCCAGATTGGGAGAACATTGTGCATCGGATCATAGCAACTGCCTTTCCTTCCAATACAAATGGCCTCCCCCCCCCCCAATAACCTAACATGTAGTTCAGCCTTTAAAGAACTCTCATTCTAAGAGCCTCATTTTAAATGTAATGGATCAGCTGATCTGTTACCGTGATCGTATCTTTTTTTCTACCATGGGAATATTCATGACAGCAATATTATACACCAGCATGGATGGCAACTCGTAATCATTTAGCCTGAGGTCTCATATTGCAATGTGTTGCAATCACACAATGGGAAGTTAATATCTAGAAGCCAGTCTGCATGGTGAGAATAATTTTACTGCACCCCTGCTTTCCCCATTTTTATTTGGTAGCAGGTATATGGTAAAAGTACCCTTGCTATATTGCCAGATATTAAAAATAAGCAGATTCCCATACATATGGACATGGACAATAGTGTTATGAGTTCATGGGTGCTAGACATTTCTAAATTCCTGGAGTCAGTAAGTGTTAGAATTTAATCAGACCCAAGTGTACTAGACATTTCTAATCCCCTGGAATCTGCAAGTGTCAAAAGCGGATTAAACCAGGATAAATTTCCTAAGTGAGGTGATAGTCTGGGAGATGAGCCATTAAGAAAACAGAGGATGAAAGGGGCTTGGGTGAGACAGCAAATGAGTCGGGCCTCTTCCTCAACAGATAAAGCTGGACTTTAGAGAGTTAGGTGTTATGTGACTGAGAAACAAAGCAGCAGAGTGTGATGTTTGATGTCAGTTTGGATCCAAGGTCATGCCTATGGCAGAAGCAACACTCTCTTGGGGTGTTGGTGCTAGGAACCCCTCCATCGTAGGCTCAGGTTGTATATTTGTTCAAATAAATCATATATCATAAAGACAACACAGTCTTCACTGTGGCTCATTTCCAAAAGGAAACATGGACCCCCGGGTAAGCGCCTGAAATCCCTGGACTATTTCACTTCTCAGAGACTGGGGTGATGCACAACAATATGTTGAACGCTAATATAGGGCATGGTCAGTTGTAGCCTCCCAATATTTTCTTTTGTACAATGTTCTGAATCACATGTTGGTGTGGTGCTAGTGGCCCTGGTTCTACAACCTGGGCAGTAGGCAAAGGGTAGCCTTGTGCCCTACTTTACAGAGGACAGCCCACTATTTGAAGAGTGGTTTGTAATTTAGCATATGGAAACCTGTGGCCTCTCTTTTGGGGGGGCTGGTACTGCATGATTGGCCACCCTAAATTGTCATGAAGGAAAAAGAGAGAAATATGCAACACAGAGAGCCTGTGGTTTACACAAGAACAACCACTCCTGGAGCTTGAGCCCTAATAATGAGAAACTAACTCAAAATTCATATCAACAAACTATGAATCTCCAGTAGCAGGAAGCTGTGAAAATGTTCCCATTCTGACACTGTAGATAAGAAGAGCCCTGAACTTCTGTTTGAACCAGGGTTAAGTGAAGAAGAGGTCAGCGAGCCACATGATCAAAAATGCCAGAAAGCCAGGGATACTACAGTCTTAAAATTTTCCTGCCTTGCCAATCAACTCAAATTAGCATCACCAGCCGGTGTACTTTAGTGCCAAGGTCAAATTAAATGACTTGATGCACAGCAGATCAGCAGGAAAAAGAGAAATGCCTGACCTCATTTTAGAATTTGCCATTGCCCCATTTGGCTACAGGGCCATCTTTTCTGTTTGATAGAAATTGTTCGGAGAACAAGCTCTATATTTCCCATCCATAATGATATTCACAGAAGCCGAAGGGTGAAGTGTTAGAAGATTTTAACTATCAGCTTCTGAAAATAGCCAGATAGTCCAATGATTCAAGAATAAGAAGTGATCATATATTTTTAAAAGAACAGATGTCTGCTCTTTTTATTTCAGGTAGTTAAAGGAGAATATGAAGGACACAAGTCATTCTCTTAGGCCTCCATAGAAATGCTGTTATCGGGAGCAAAAGGTCAAAAAGATCTGAAATTACAGCTTTAGCTGTAAACTCATGTGCTTCTGCAACTTGGTTGCACAATATGCCTTGCTATGAAACTACTGCAGGGGCTTACACTGATTAGATCTCACCTCCTTTGGTACTTTCTTCAGAAAAAACAGCTTTTTAAAAGCTGAAAACATTTTATTTTGATAATATTTCTTTATATTTCCAGTATAAATCATATGTGGAAACTCATAGAGAATGGAAGCAGATTGCTCCGTATTAGGAGGGTGGAAGGACCTGAGGACTTCTTCAAATGAAAGCTACAATGGAAACAACACAGTGGCCGCTGGGCAGACGCGATGCCTGTATAGTATTAAGTCTATGGCGGTGGTGGCTAATATGTGGCCCTCCCATTGTTGCTGAATGGCAATTCCAATTATCCTTGATCATTGGTTGTACTGTCTGGTGTTCTACACTAGCGACATCTGGAAAGTCACACTTTAGCCATCTCTGGACCATGGCTGCCAGGATTTTTTCTGGTCTGATTTCAAAGTTGCTGCTGGTGTTTAAAGCCATAAATGGCTTGAGACCTCGATACTTGAGGTAGTACCATTCCTCACATACTCATACCTAAGCATTAAAATCTCTTGGGGGGGGGGCTCTCATCTGTGTTCCACCTTTAGTAGGGCATACATGTGGAGATGCTGGAGAAGGCCTTATCTGCTGTAGCACCCTGGCTGTGAAATAGCTTCATTTTGGCACCAAGCATTTTGGCAGCATGAACTACAGTTGCATTTGAGCTAACTATGTTGATTCCAACTGCTGAGCAATGGATGTTATGTTGGCTATAATTATTAATGAGTATTGATTTTTGTGGTCTTGTGTTGTCATTTTATGGATTGTAAGCCATCTCTGAGATCATTTGATATAAGGTACTGTAGATTAGAAATAAGGTTACTATAAATTGTTATCATTGTTATCATCATCATTGTTATCATCAATTTTTGAAGAACTAATGGAGAGATTCTTTCTCAGGACGCTATAAGTGGGTCCACACATCATATGAAAGCCCAACTCTGAATGGCTCAATGTGTCATTGCTTTGGTGAAAACTGCCATATTTGGTTTCATTACACCATGGTGGATAACAGCGTTCTCAAAGCAGTACTTTATACTGATGCGGTAAGTAAATAGTTGTGGATATAATTCAGTTTCAGACAGAAAAACAGACTTCCTCTCTTGCAGCACATGCCCAATCTCCCTTCCTTTTTCATCCAGTTCTCCAGGAACAGGAACGAAGCTTTTATAGAAACTACTGAATAGTAGCACATTGTTTTTAAAAAGTTCTTTGTGCATTTTCAGTAGGAAGGTATAATATACTAAACTCCAGAAGAAAAGCTGGAAGAATGGAACATGTCTGCAGAAACAAACACTTTTTAAAAATAGGATTAATTGTTTTTGCAGGCTTTACTGTTGTGTTTCCCCGAATGATTACATACATTCTTTTCAAAATGGAAAAAACAAAAACACAACTAGTAGTAGGGAAAGGGTATTTGGGGGTTTTTAAAAATACAATTTCTTAATTTTACAGACCTGTACATTCACCAAAGCGTATATCATATATTTAACATCAACTTCCTTTCCCCTCCCCTTTAATAGTTCGTTTTAGTTACCCTTTTCCACTGCATATTCTAATCAATCTGTATTCTTTCCTTTTTCAGTTTTGTCTCTATACTGCTGAATTTACTCTAATCCTGCTAATGCCTTAATTTGTTTACAATAGTTTTTTCTAATATTCTACAAATCTTTTCCAATTTTCCTTAAAAACTCTTTCTTCCTAACCTCTTATTCTACTAAGTTAATTTAGCCATTTTCTGCATATTTTATCAATTTCCACCAGGGAAAGGATATTTGTAGTCAGGACATAGATCTTATCCTTCTCCAGAAGAATCGAAAGAGAGGCTATGAAGAATACATTTGTCTACCGCCTTCCTGCATTGCTTTTGTAGTAGCTTCACAAAGGAGCTGATAGCACACCATGCCATTTACTATACAGATCTTTCACACTGTATAGAGTACCTGCACATCATTGTCAGCTACTGTGAAGAATGATTCACAGGGACAGAGCACTAACCCAGAAAACAGGAGATGGACATTTCAATCCCATGCCCGGGGGGGGGGGGGGGGACTGTAGAATTCAGGCAAACTTGGGAGAGACTGAAACTCCTTGGTAAATATCTGATTTACCTGTAAAAGATCTTTAGTTCAATCCTTGCACTTCCAGGCAGGACTGGAAAAGGTTCCTGTCTGAAATCATAGAGAGCTGCTGGCACTCAGTGTAGACAATACAGAAGTAGATGGAATGTTGATCTGACTTGATACAGGGCACTTTCCTTTGTTCTAATGAATATGTGGCACTAGTATGGAGGCTCACCATGTGATGCAGAAAATCCATGTCGCAGGTGATGTTACTTTCCCCTTGCAGAAGACCCACCATATGGATTTCCCTCCCAGGAACTTGCATGTGGGGCTGTAACATGTAAATTGGCTCACAGAGTCAAAAGAAATCTGTGAATTCTATGGCATGGAGAGAAAGTGGTAGAAAAAGAGTAAATGATAGAAAAAAGCTCACCAGCTAAATTATGCCTGTATGTTCAAAGGCAAAAAAGCACCATGGTTTTTTCTTCTTCTTCTTTAGCTAGAAGAAAGGGTTTGCAAGTCAGGAGTTAGGAGTTTCATTTCCACAGACAAACAAACAAAGCAAAAACAAATTAAGTGCTGTATGCCAGCAAGTCACATATGCTCAATGTATCCTGTGGCCTCAAAAGAATTCTATTAAAATTATTTTCTTCTTCTCCAAGTACTTAACCAAAATCATAGGTCAATTAGGCACAATTTTTGTAAATAAAGTAGGGAAGAGATTAAAAGACTTGGCACAGAGATTAAATCAATTAACTGAATTAGGCATTGATATACATACTCAAATATAATTTTGACAGCATACATTATCAGATCTCAGACCTTTCTTTGCAGCAGCCTATTTACACTTTTTATGATTCAGGCATTATACTCTTTTCCCAGTCAAAATACAATTGCCTTGTGGGTTCAGCTCGAGTTGCTATTAGCATTTATCCGCTATCCACCCTGTTTCTTGCTGCCCTGCATTCAAGGTTGCTGTTGTTGTTTTAAGATCAAAATCTTGAGGTTAGGGGAATTAATGTAACCCCACAACCTATGGCACAGAGTTCTTGATGACAAATGAACCTTCAAAAAAGCAGCCAAAAATTGAGCCACAAAGGTACCAGGAACATTTTTTGAGGATGGAAACCAATGGAGCTGATGAACTGTAGGGCAGTGCTCAGAACATAGTGACATCTAGATGATCTATTACCAAATTACTTACTTTTTCTTCCTAGAAGGAGTGGAAAGTGTTTTCCAAGCCTTTGTGATGGGAACGGAGACAAAATTAGGCTTTCTGACCTGGAGGTATTATAACAAAGCAGGGGAGTTTTCACCTCTTGAATGGGGTTGAGCTTGACCCTTTCTGACTACTGAATAGCTTCATTCCACCCAATTAATTTTTTCTAGAGTTTATGTGAAATGCGAAGTCACATTCCTAAGGATTTAGTCTATATACCACACAAACTAGCACCATCCTTTGCTGCCTTAAGAGCAGCAAAGCCTTGAAAACTGTGGCAGGGCTGATTTTTCAACCTGCAAATGAAACTTAAGAGAACAGTGACAAATTGAAGTAGCTGACAGGGCACAAAGAGAACTTGTTCTTTTCCATTCCATACTGGCAGCAATGCCACCAAGTAATGTGCAATATAATAAGACTTCTGCTTTTTGAACTGTCAGAAACTTTGACCCAAGAGCTTCGGAGTCCTGAGACTAAGACCTAGCCCAGTGTGCCTTAGCATAATGGGCAATATCATTAGGCCCCAGAGAACATTTCCATTGTAGAAGAGAATTGGTGTGTACACCACCATCTTGTGATTGACAGGGAATCTGAGCCCTCTGGATAGGCCAGGGCTGATATCATAGGAACCTTGCCCAGTGCCTTTTTTCTCTTGTACTTTATGTTCCAACTTAAGACACCAGCTCAGGAGACCGTATAGAATTATATATGTTGTTGTTGTTGTTTAGTCGTGTCTGACTCTTCGTGACCCCATGGACCAGAGCACGCCAGGCACTCCTGTCTTCTTCCACTGCCTCTCGTAGTTGGTCAGGCTCATGTTGGTAGCTTCGAGAACACTGTCCAACCATCTCGTCCTCTGTCGTCCCCTTCTTCTTGTGCCCTCCATCTTTCCCAACATCAGGGTCTTTTCCAGGGAGTCTTCTCTTCTCATGAGGTGGCCAAAGTACTGGAGCCTCAGCTTCACGATCTGTCCTTCCAGTGAGCACTCAGGGCTGATTTCCTTAAGAATGGATACGTTTGATCTTCTTGCAGTCCATGGGATTCTCAAGAGTCTCCTCCAGCACCATAATTCAAAAGCATCAATTATATATAACCTATGGCATATCATGGTCCTGCCAAGAAACTCTCAGGTTTAGATATTTCTTTCCATGATCTATGCAACTTCTTAGCCTCTTGTCTCATGCAACCCTGTACTGAAATCACATCTTATAAGATCCATATTTCTTCACCCTGGCCTGGAAGGAGGCACAGCTAGAACTGCTCTGGCTATTTTTGCTTCCATGGTCTTAGCTTCTTTTTGACCTATACAAAAGAAAAGCTTAGGGCTTGTGTTTGGGGCACACGATTTGGTATAAGGCACAGGAAAAGAGATACTTCATCTCCTGGAAGTAAGTCACATTGAATTCAATGGGGCATACTTCTGAGTAGAAATTCATAAGATTGTGCTGTTTTCTAAACAAAGTTTCATGAGCATTGGCAGAGTAGATTCCCATTAACCTTTTGTCTCATGTGGGGGAACCACCCCACATTTGTCTTTTTGTCTGCCTTGTAACTTTCCATTGCAGTTTATTTTACATTTACATAGATATCTCCTGATAATTGCTCAATTATTGTGCCTAATTACTGCAAATGCCTTGTCTTCCCTGGAGTCCATGCAATCAGAGCAGTAAACACAGCAACGGAGTATAGAAAGCCGTGTTTCTCCAGGCAGCAGTGACAGCCTGATTATGGTTCAGAAAGTTCGGCTAAGCCAGCCTTTCCCAAACTGCTGCCTTCCTGATGTTTTGGGCAAAACATCCACCAGCCCCATTCAGCATGACTATGGTCAGAGATGATGGGGGTTGGAGTTCAACACATCTAGAGGGCATCAGACTGGGGGAAGGCTGAACTTAAGTGGTTTGACAGAAGCCATAGATGAAATGGATGCACATTTATAAATATGTATGTAAATTTATGTAAATATATGTGTCTTATTCCTGTCAGGATGAACAAGTGGTATTGTGGAGAGCCAGTGCAACAACTAACAATGAGTGGGTGAAAGCAGAAATACAGATACCAACAGATGTTAAAAAAACCAAGGTAAGAGAAAAAACATTTAAGCATCCCCACTTTGAAATTTGATCCCAGTGATCCTAGGGGTGCTGCTGAATATATGGAGAATTCCATGTTCTAGGATTTTTCTTCTATGAACTAACGCATGCTTGCAGCTGGAAGAATGTATTTCATGTAAGAGAACAGGAAATAGTTCTTTGGTCTACAACTTCCTTTTCAAGCACCTCAAGCAGTGGTGCAGCTAGGGCTGGACCTTGGCACCAAAGTCCGGGGCCTCCCAGCCCAAGGGAGCCCCAAATGAGTACAAAGAGAATGTCCAATTGTGGAAGAAACAGCCAAGAGACCCCACATCAGCACTCAGGCTGGCATGGGCATGCACTGGGCCTTATGCTGGTCTCCCTGCCATCTAATAATAATAATTATTATTATTCCCCAACCACTCTGGGTGGCTTTCAACCAAATATTAAAATACAGTAATACATCAAACATTAAAAGCTTTCCTAAACAGGGCTGCCTTCAGATGTAGGTAGTTGTTGTTCTCTTTGACATCTGGTGGGAGGGCATTCCACAGGGCAGGCGCCAGTACTGAGAAGGCCCTCTGCCTGGTTCCCTGTAATTTGGCTTCTCGCAGTGAGGGAACCGCCAGAACGCCCTCAGCCTTCTTTTTAGAAACAAACAAACAGATTCCCCTGTTTTATAGCTGGGGTGGCTGTACATGGACAGGTAATCATTATTTTCAATAAATATTAATTATAAGTACTATAATGTATTATAATAATAAATAAATAAATAAAAAATGTTTACCTGCCAAGATATTATCCTTTTATACAGCAAAACAGTGCTTATTCCCAAGTCAATATGTTTAGCATCAGGGCAGCAGAAGCAAACCCCATTTTCCCCCTGTAGTCCTGATGTAAGCAAGTTTGAACTAAGAAACTAAATATGCTCAGTGTATTTCTAAAAATAAAATAAAATAAGGGTTGGTAAACATCTTGGTTTTTTTGCATATCAGGAATCTAGAAGCAGTTGTTAAGCATGGAATGGCAGAAGGAGAATAAGGAAAAGTTTGATGGTGTGTGCCACACAACTGCAGTAATACACAAGTCTGTCCAGAGGGGGGCCCATTGCAACCACTAAGTCCACATTCTAAAATGATCTGCCCGTACCACTGACTCTAAAGTTTCCACCAAGTATTTGATGACTAGGCTGCAGGTTTCAGGAAAGAGGCAGGGAGCAGAACATGCATAGGACCTGACAATCCAGTCCATATCATTGGCCAGACCTCACACAGAAGCCTGAGACAAATTCTGCCCATGGGGCACTGGGGACCTTCTTAACATGCCAGGAACAAAACGGCTGCCCCACAAGAAACTAACTTTGTGTTGCAGTAAGCCTGCTACCATATCCAACTTAAAACTCTTCAGTCTTGTGTACTTCTTAAATGTTTTATTCCATCTTTTCTCCAATAAGCTCTGGTATATATGACATACTGGTAGATGATTATCCCCCTTTATTTCCCCTCGGCACCCCGTGAGGTAGGTTTGGCCAAGAGATAGTGACTGGCGCCAAGACCACTCAGTGAATTCCATGCTCAGTGGGGATTTGAATCCTGTTATCTCTGTCCTTCTTTAACACTCTAACCACCATCCTGGTCTGGCTCTCGCTCCCATAGCCTACCAAGTATAGAAATCACCTGGAGTGTAACAAGAAGTGGACCTGCCAGCAGCAGCTCCAATTTATTTCACCTTTAAATTCAGCCAGCCAGTTGCTGCTAGGTGAGTGAGCCAGTGCTGTTGCAGGATTAAGCTTTCCATTAAAAGGGCAGAATGGAATTTCAGAAACTATGGGCACACCTTGCATTTAAAAACATGCTGCAGGAAAATTACCTCCTGGCAATTTCCTGCGTCAAATCAATTTCCAGCATAACAAAACCGGATTACTTTGTTTGTAATTCCTCACTTCCTTCCAACTTATTTTTTAATAGTACTTTTTACTGAGTATATTGTACAGTACAATGTTCCTTCCTACTTTTCATCCAGTTGTGAAATTCATGCCTTATTTGAATCCTAAAAGGAGCATTATTTACAAACAATATGGTTTTTTGCGCATGCATATATATATATATATATATATATATATATATATATATATATTCTGAAATTGATTGAGCAACTGCATTAACTGAACTGCTTAGGAGATAGACTAGTCTGTGCATTGTGGATATAGAGTTCAGAGAATAAAAGCAATGAAATATCTGACCCTGTCAAATACCATCCTTGATTCCCTTTTCTTTTCTTTTCTTTTCTTTTCTTTTCTTTTCTTTTTAAAAGTGTTTTCCTCCTCTCTCCCCATAAGAGTTGCCAGATGGCAATTAGGAGACCCTGTCAGCTACTTTAAATATTCTAAGGCAGCAGGAGAATGTATAACATGTGGTTTGCAATATCATTTCCCCATTGGTGTCTCAATGTAGGGACAGAGAAGAAATTTGATTCTATCAAATTCACAGTTTTTTAAACAATATGCAAATAGAAACACATCTATCTTTCAAAATTTGCACTATTCTGAATGTGGTAATACAGATTGCCAACCAAGCAGCATTTTTTTAGTAAAGGTAAAGGTACCCTTGACCATTAGGTCCAGTCGTGACCGACTCTGGGGTTGCGGCGCTCATCTCGCTTTATTGGCCGAGGGAGCCAGCATACAGCTTCTGGGTCATGTGGCCAGCATGACTAAGCTGCTTCTGGCGAACCAGAGCAGCACACGGAAACGCCGTTTACCTTCCCTGCCAGGGCAGTACCTATTTATCTACTTGCACTTTGACATGCTTTTGAACTGCTAGGTTGGCAGGAGCTGGGACTAAACAACAGGAGTTCACCCCGTTGCGGGGATTTGAACCACTGACCTTCTGATCACCAAGTCCTAGGCTCTGTGGTTTAACCCACAGCGCCACCCGTGTCCCTGTCAGCATTTCTTAAAAAATGCATAAATTAGGGAAAGTGTGCATACAAATGAAGGTGTTGGTGAAAATAACATCCAAAAATGCATTATATTAGGGGAAATTGCTTGCAGAAATGTGTACATTAGTACTACATATAAAATGTGTTTATTAGGAGAAATTCACACTAAAATGCAAGTGGATTTTCATGAGGATATTGCTTATAATCACAAATTGTTGCAACATGTGAAAAACCGACTATAAGGTTGGAAAAATGAGAAACTGAGAGAACTGAAATGGACAGATCCTTCTACTAATCTGTTGTCCTTGCCCAGCCTATCTTCTGTGGGTTGAACCAGATCCTTGCAAGTGATGAGGGATGTCAAAGCTGACTGGTGAAGGCATGCCAGTATGCACCAATGCTGACTTCATTGTACTGGGCAGTGCAATGGGGCAGTCCTCAAAACCAATAATTTCAGTTGTGAACCATTAAAAATAAAATCAGGAAGCAGCATTGGCTGTAAAGGGCAACCAACAGTGCTTACCTACAGTGGTACTTCTGGTTAAGAACTTAATTCATTCCGGAGGTCTGTTCTTAACCTGAAACTGTTCTTAACCTGAGGTACCACTTTAGCTAATGGGGCCTCCCGCTGCCGCACGATTTCTGTTCTCATCCTGAAGTAAATTTCTTAACCCGAGGTACTACTCCCGGGTTAGCGGAGTCTGTAACTTGAAGTGTTTGTAACCCAAAGTGTCTGTAACCTGAGGTACCACTGTATTTGGATAGTACTTGAGCTGGGATCTGCTCTGCAATTCACCTCAGTGTACTGTGACTTACTCTGGCCCTGTTGACACAATTATAACTAAGGAAGGTAAAGTACCTTATTTCACATTTGTAGGGGTTAAAGGCCTATAGGAAGGCTCTGACTGAATTTTAGCAGGGAAGCAAAATGGATTATATACTGATCTCTTGTGAGCTTTCCAAAGAAGGAGATTTGTAAAGATAGGAAATCTGAGTACTTACCTCTCCATCCCTGCGAATGGCTTTGGTGTGTGTTAACTTGTCCTTTCTTTTTGCACCAGCTGTCATTCAGTTTGCTGTAATATTGAATATATTTCAACAGTTCATCATTTTAAAGGGCTCTTGAATTGATCCGCTTGTGTATATTACACAAGTGGAAATTATGTTAGAAAATGGAGTTACATGAGCTTGTTTGGCCTTTACGAAAGTGCAACCAAATCAATATATGCGTGTTTACCTGGAAGTTAGTCCCAGCGACTTCATGTGGATTTGTTCCTCATAAGCAGTCAACAATCTTAACAACTTTTAATTGAGCATTGATTGGAGCCCCTATGTGCATTATACACATGAATGGGCATCATCTGCAGAAAGATGCTTCAGGGCTTCCCCTGGCCCTGAGCTCATCCAGCTTTTTCTGGCTCAATATCTGACACCTGGGCAATAGGCATGGATATCCGCAGGGAAAACCCTATATGGATAGACCTTTAGGTGTTAGGCTTTCAATGAGAACTATAATTTTCCAGGATTGGGATTCCAGCTCATGTGGAAGGCACACAAATATTCATGCCTAATACATACACATTAGATAAGTGGCAAGGGGAAGCCAACAGACCACAGGAGCAGTCATGCAGCCCCATAGCCCCTTCATGTAATTCATGCATGAAGATGGCTTAGATTTCACATAGAAAGAATTTATACCCAATCCAATTGGTTAACTGAAGCATAGGCTTGTTTCATATAGTATGCAAGCTATGGCATATACCACACATGTCCTATATCATGTACATACACTTTTACCATTATTATGTAATGTTAGCACACTGTCCTTTAACGGCTTGTGTGGATGCGCTGCTAGCATGCTCATGTTGCACAAAATTGGGCCTGTGTGAATAGAAAGTGCATTAAATGTGGTGCATGAGTAATGACTTTATCTGTGGCTCATGTCCTACATTAATCAGGATGTTAAAAGAGGTTGCATGAAACACTGAGCAAATACATTAACCATGCTAATACCTCAGTTTCCATTTGTTCCTCTTTCCATTGAAATAATTTGGTAAATATAAAATAGTAACCATTCTTGCAGCTTCTTTTAGAAGGAACAGTCGAAAGCAACACGAGCACCATCTGCCTGCATCACTTTCATTTTGTGGGAAACCCGACATCAGAATTGCCAGAGGTTTGTTCTTCTGAACGATTTGCTTGTGCCAATGGCCAATGGATTGACAGTAGTTTGGCCTGCGATTACCACCTGGACTGTTTGGATGGAAGTGATGAAGATCCAGCAGCTTGTGGTAAGTTAAATCACCTGTTCCAAAGATGGTACAGTGCCAAAAGGACTAGTGAAAGCATTTACACTACAGAAAGGAATATTAGAAACAAACTATAATTTAGCAATAACCAGACTTTCCCTGAGTTTGAATGTAACAGGAAACTCTGGTAATAGTTTAGTGTTACATCTGAATAAGACCAATGCATATTCAAGCCTAAACTAGTAAATTGAATACAAGAACATTTCAGTGTTTTAGAACCACTGTTGGGCTAATCCCTTACTATACAGATAAAGGTACCCCTGCCCGTATGGGCCAGTCGTGACCGACTCTAGGGTTGCGTGCTCATCTCACTCAAGAGGCTGGGAGCTGGCGCCGTCCGAGGACACTTCCAGGTCACATGGCCAGCGTGACGAAGCTGCAACTGGCGAGCCAGCACCAGTGCAGCACACGGAAACACCGTTTACCTTCCCGCTATAAAGCAGTACCTATTTATCTACCTGCACTTAGGGGTGCTTTCGAACTGCTAGGTGGGCAGGAGCTGGGACCGAACGATGGGCGCTCACCCCACCGCGGGGATTCGAACTGCCGACCTTACAATCGGCAAGTCCTAGGCACTGAGGTTTTACCCACAGCGCCACCCGTGTCCCTAGCCTGACTGCAATTACGATCTAACTGCTTTTCAGGTGTCACTCCTGGTTGTTTTATATTGAAAAAAGTATGGTTTTACAGCACTCATAAGGGCCTTTTTGTGATACGTGCCAACTGAGATTAATTAGGAAACTTATGCCCTACTTTTAATCTTCAGTTTAAGATCTTCATATTGAATAAAGACTTCTGTGTTAAATTTATTGCAGCAGTTGGCAATAGATGTCTTAAAGTCTTCACATAGTTTTCGCTTTAAATAAACTTTTTGGATTTGAATGTGAAACCCCAATACTGTAGTTGCTTTATTAAGACAGATTAATTTAGATAATAATGCAATAACATTTTTGTATCAGTTTCCCACCCACCCCCTTGACTCTATTTGTGTTTCTGTTTTCAATAGCAAATTACACTCTCTGTGACTTTGAGTCTGACCTTTGCAAATGGAAGACACTGAACACAAAGGATGTACAGTGGAAGATAATGAAAGCACAAACTTCTGGGGATTCCCTCCTTCCTGGAACAGATCATACAACTAGCAGCAATAAGGGTGAGTCATGCTACAGCATTTTTCTGAGCTTTCAAGCACATTGTATGTATATATGTATGTATTAACCTTCAAATATGCAGTCTTGGGGTCCAAGTTACTTTGTATTTCCAGTGGCTTAAACATAAACAGTATGCTTTTAAATGCATATATTGGCAAAAAATGCACATTTAAATATGCAATTTGAGAGGATGTTTTAAAAATTCAGATTAATACAGGAATCAAACAGGACAGAATTATAGGTAAAACCCCGTGAAAGTAATGTGAACCAGAAATAAGACACATTCACTCATCCCTACTGTTGCTGTCACTGACTGATTTGCCATTAGGCACTGCCCAATGTGCTAATTATTACCAGCTCTAAGGTTAGTTCTTCTTTCACTGGGTAAAGGCAGACAGCTATTTGGGTCATGTAGAATGATAGCAGTCAATCCTAAATTCCCCTTAATCAATGAAATTTAGGTCCACCTAATCACAGAACCATAGCACTGGAAAGGACTCTGGTGTTCCATAATATTGGTCATTTTGGTATACCATTTATAGGTAAGATGTAGATTTCTGTGGAAGCTTGCCAGCTGGTTTTTGTTTTTGTTTTTAGTAGAACAGTACCATTGTCATCTAAAATGCTCCGTTCTAAAAACTCTCAAAGATGTTATCTCCTACATAGTGCATATCTGTAGTCGCTCAAATCCAAAGGCTGATAGTTTGACAGTCCTGATTAGATATTTAATTAAGTTTCCCTCCTCCCACTAGCACAAATAACAATGTCAAGCCTGTGGGCTTCTTGAGAAAAAATACAGTTCATGCTTTGGGCTTCCATGATCTGTAAGACTGCTAACATGCTTTAAAAGTACTAGCCTCTGCTGGCAGGTTGATGAGAGAAACTGAATAACATACATAATAGATGATTCAATGTGGTTGAGAACAGATAATGTCCAAGTTGAGATGATTATATCTCACTATAATAGACTGAGATATGAATAAGCTTTTTGCCCATGCATGCAGCCTCTTCACTCCTTCCTTTGCAGCATGTGCAATCAAACCAGGAATCAAACCTGTTTAATCATAGTTCTCTGTTTAATTTGAACCGGGAGCTTCTAGAGCAAGCCACAATATCCAACCAACTTTAAACCATGGTTTAATCTTCTGGCTTGTTCTGAAGCTGATAACTAGTTACTTGGTTGGAATGAAATGGGAAACTACAATTAGTTAGAACAGGGTGGTTCTTCCCAAAGCCGGGTAAACGAAATGCTGGGCTTTGGGAAGGAGGTGTGCAGGGCTCTCACAGGGTCCTAGAATTCCTTCCCAAAGCCTAGTTAGCACTTTCCCAGCTTTGGGAAGGAGGTGGGTGTGCTAAGGCACCCTGCCAGAGCCTCATGCCTCCTTACCAAAGCCTGACACCTCATCTTTTATAAATAAATGAATGATCATTTTTCGTGGAATGTTTTCCTTTTTATCGCAGAGCATTTAGTGTGTGTGACACACATACAAATGGCATGCATGTACAATTAGCTGCACATACAGCTAATTCAATGTATATGGGTAATTGCCGCTGGCGCCCGTCTGTTTCGGGAGACAATGGAGGAGTGTGCCGTTGGGGGTGAAGTCAAACGCTTGGAAGGTTGCAGTGCCTACTGTGGTTGCAAAAGCTGATACAGGAGACACATGTTTTGTTGCAGTTGGGGCAGATGAAGGCATCCAGTTGCGCTGCTATAGATGGAAATGCCGTGGTGCATACATGGCATACAAATCCTTTATCCGTGCAAATTATCATGTAGTGCTTCAATAAGGAAGAATAGCAGAACATGGGTGCCCATTTTTGGGCAACGGTTCCACACGATTTGAATAACTTTAAATTATTCTTTTTAAAGACAATTTTCTATTAATGGCAGGCATTAAATCTCTCTAACACATTCAAGACCAAGTAGCACTGGTCTCATGTAGCTTTAAATTTGCAGTTCTCTTACAAGTGAAATAATTGAACCAAAATAATGTGCTATGGTCTAGTCAATTTCAGCACCACATGGGACCAAGAGAAACAGTTGTAAATGAGGGGGAAAGGCATTTTCATTACAATGAGTTTCATCTCTTCCTCCTGATAACTTTCAAAGTTATCAAGCTATTGTTGCTTGTTCAGGACCAGAGCTTCATTAGCAGTATATATGCACTAGAATTTGCTTTGTTTGCTCAATTTAATTGATCGTCTGTGCACTACATTAATTCCAAACATAGTTTGCAGCACTGTATAGGGCAATGGAAACATACTTTTGTCTTCCCAGATGAGACCTTATGTACTCTGCTGTTTTCTAGCTCTGAAAACAAGCCTTGTGCTAATAGTGGTAGATGGGTGAAAAGGGAGCAGAGGGGCCTTCAGCATCAATCAGCGTTTGAGCAATAAACGCCAGAGTGATCTCTTTGAGTAGTGCCAGTGGAAGAAGAGTACTTCGGGCAAAGCAATTAATCACTCCATGACTCAGCATGTAATGTCTCTTTCGTTGGTTTAAAATCTAATGGCCAAAATAGATGAGATATCAGGGGATCCATGATTAGCTCTCATGCCTTTTATTTAAAGTTAAAAAGCAGTCCTACAGGGTGGTGGTGGAGGGGGTGGGTAAAAGTCTGATAGGAACAGTGGTGCTGGAAAGGATGAGAGGGTTAATAGCCCAAGAGTCAGCCTCTGAAGTTTACTGAGAATTTACAAAACTTACTATGACTGGGTACAAATATAATAAACAACAAGAACTTAAGAACCTAAGAAGAACCGTGCTGGATCAGACCAAAGGCATCTAGTTCAACATTCTGCTCTTACAGTGGTCAACTAGATGTCTATGGGAAACCTGCAAGCAGAAACTGAATGCAGTGTTCTGTTGTTTCATACATGAGCCTTGAGTTTGTGTGTTGTCCCTCCTCACTCCTGGTGTGGCCGTGAGGAAGAGATCTGAAATTTCAGCTTCCAATTTAATCTAACTACAGTTAGCATTGTTTTTACCTCTAAACTGTGGCTAATCATAATTATGATTTATTGAAACAAGGAAGCTTCATAAACTATAGTTTGAAGTTGGCCTGTTTCAGTAAACTATAGTTGAGATCAGAAACGGCGGGGGGGGGGGATTCAATTCAGTTCGCACTTTGTGAAATGTTATCTGAAACAAAAAAGGGTTCTCCTGTTAAATTTGCACTTCTTCCAATCTTGCAGTTCTCTAGCCAAGCGATGTAAATAAAAATATGTATATTAAAGTGTGTGTAAAAATGCATAGAATGGTGAAAATGATATACATAAAAGCATTATACTGGGGGAAATTGCCTTGCATGTGTGTGCATTAGGCAAAATTCTATACAAAAATGCATGTATTTGGAGAAATTCACACAGAAATGATGATGAATTTTCACAGGTTCTTAAAGCAAAATACAAACTGATGTGGCAGTTTCGCCAATACCTAGATAAGAGTAACCAGTTTGTCCGCATTCAGACATAATACTTAACTGTTGTTCATTAAAAATGGAAGCAAAAACTTCTGATCTTCCATGCCAGAGGAGAGGGGAGGATGAAGTACATGAGCCAGAAACACACCTAGGCTTGTATGCATAGGACATAATTTATTATTAGGTCTGAATAAGACCATATCAACAAGGCTTGAAGAAGAATGTCCCCAAGAAGTGCATTAAAGGTTCATGTC
Organism: Podarcis melisellensis; assembly: GCF_964234715.1. Taxonomy (NCBI): domain Eukaryota; kingdom Metazoa; phylum Chordata; class Lepidosauria; order Squamata; family Lacertidae; genus Podarcis; species Podarcis melisellensis. Next base: position 37,339,720 of record NC_138544.1, read on the forward strand.
ATTTATGTTTTCAGGCAATGAATGTTCCTAACAACCTCCCTATTTTATATTTCAGGAACCTTTATTTATGTGACTGGCTCACCGGAGGCAAACACCAAGCCTATAATTTCTCACCTCAGCAGCCCAGTCTTTACAAAAGTCTCCAGTGATGCTCTGTGTTGCCAGGTAACTTGGTGATATTTCCTTGCCATCCTTTGCATAAGCAGTTTTTGTCTTCCTGTTTAGCCAACCGAATTAGACCATATGTTGCTTTGTGGTTGGGGATAGGAACTTATACACCAACAACACCTGGAGGGCCAAGCCCAGTCCTGGCCCAATCCACCCCAACAGCAGCCTGCAAGATGCCCTTGGGCAGGGTCAACACCAAATTTCAGGGGGTCTTTGGCATGGTATAACAAATGCCCTCACCCCACTGTCAATGTCCCTGCCAGTGCCCCTGCTGACACTGGAACTCACCCACCCCACCACTGGAGAGCCCCTTGTGTTCCCCATCTTCCTCTTTGCTACTGGCCCCTTCCCTGTCCCCCCCACCACTGCAAGAGGCACTGGCAGCTTCTCTGCCAGCTCTTGACTCTAAGAAAAGGCCAAATAAAGGTGGTTCTTCAGAACCAGGCATTCTGAGGAACCTCAAAGTTTTCTAAGTATTTGACAATAACAAATTAAAAGCCCAGTCGGTTTTGGAGGGGAGACTGGAGGATGCTTGCAGGTCAGTTACATTAGATTTGTGATTAAAGGGTACATGGAAAGATACTGTGCATTCATAGTTGATTGTTTTGTGATCTATTGAAGGGGTTCATAATTTCATTTTAAAAATCCTTCCAACAGATGAGATTTTGGTATCAATTGTCCCAGGATTCCCAGCTGAGTGTCTTTCTTCGAACTGCTGTTGATGGGAATTTGCAAAGCTTACATAACTCAAAGCCTTTCAAGAGCACAATGCAGTGGACAAAAGCAAATGTACTTATAAGAAATATAACTGGCGATGAAATTATAGGACCTTTTCAGGTAAGCCCCATACCCGCACCAAGGTACAAGTGTACGCAAGTAGTTATTTGCTGCTGGTATTCCTCATTGCAAAATAACTTTAAAACTTTAACAATAACAATGTAGTTGGCTGGATCCAGATTAAGTCAGTTGTCCTAGTCACAACTAATCTGTTCCATTGATCTAAGTGGGACTTAAATTCAACTAACTTGATATGGATCCAACCCAATACATTACTTCAGTTGAAATTAAAAAATAAAGGAAAATGCTGCTAAATAGTATGGCACATGTTAATATGTATCTAATATTGGTTTAGAAACAATTGCAGAATGTTAAGAATTTCGCATTTCTAGAGATCATATTTATCCTAGTAGATATTGCTAAGTAGCATTTAGAGAAGGACTTGCCTCAGGAGCCTTTATGATTTCTATACACTCATTCAGAGGCCAAACCCTTTCAGAGCTAGTCAGACTCTGTAGGAAAGTAGGAGGAAGAGCTTTCCAATGTTGTTGATATTCAGTTATATAAAATTTTTAAAATGATGTGACATTAAAATGAGAGCCAGTGTGGTGTAGTGGTTAAGAGTGGTTAAGAGTCTCGTAATCTGGGGAACCGGGTTCGCGTCTCCGCTCCTCCACATGCAGCTGCTGGGTGATCTTGGGCCAGTCACACTTCTTTGAAGTCTCTCAGCCCCACTCACCTCACAGAGTGTTTGTTGTGGGGGAGGAAGGGAAAGGAGAATGTTAGCCGCTTTGAGACTCCTGAAGGGGAGTGAAAGGCGGGATATCAAATCCAAACTCTTCTTCTTCTTCTTTTCTTACAAGGTTTGAAAAATATTTTATTTTTGGTATGAGTGAGACTTTCCACATACTTTGACTGAAATTTGGTAGGGCTGCCAAAGGCTAGATAAGGTTCATATCAGGAGTAGGATCATCCTGATGTTGCTGGATCATCCCTGACCCTTCTGGCTGTGGCTAATGGGAGCTGGAGTCCAACAGGAGGACCATGGGTTCCCCATCCTAGTCTATGTGAAACTGATCCTTTCAGGCACATTAATCATGCACAGCCTTTTTAGTAACTTCATTTATGGTGTTTCACTTGCAGTGTTGTCACCATTTTTTGGTCCCTGCAATATCCCAGTACTTGGCAAATATGATGTTATATCTAAACTAACAACATAAGTAGGAATAGACAAGCTCCCAACATCTCAATTCAGACTGGGCTGAATTGGACTTTTTTGACAGACAGAGAGAGAGAGAGAGAGAGAGAGAGAGAGAGAGAGAGAGAGAAGGCCTGGTGCATTCTAGACGCTTTCTTCCCTGGTTGGCCTCCGCTGCAGCGTATCTTCCCTACCTTCAGTTTTCCTATGTCACCTTGCAACTTCCTCCCTTTCCCTAACAGTGTGCAAAGGTGGGCATAAATGGCAGCTCTGTTGCTTAGGTTACCAGAGCCTTACCAATAGGAAGTTGTTGAAGCCAAGATTTATTGAATTGTACTTGGCTATGGCTTCTGACTCAAAGGCTTTTCCCACTCAGCCACTCCTTAGCTGCATTCCTTTGTGTAGGTTAGTTTTTTCCTAGTCTGAGGAGCAGAGAGTTGAGCAGCATAGGAGAGCAGGCGCCAATGCAGGCCTTTAGGCCTTCCCACTCCTATCTAGGGGGTGTTATGCCCTGTTCACAGTGCCCCAAGTTGCCATACATGTGTGTTAATAACTTGGCAGCTTCCCCACCAGTGACAATTATGGTATTGTCACTGATTGGCAATGTTTCTCTAGCCAAATTCTTAAAATGACATATGAATTCCTCAGAACACGTCACTGTCGTTCTTCCCTTCCACCCCAACTCTCTGTGATTCTAATGTGGAGTCTGCTGTTGAGCTAATGTACCATAAAAAGCACCCTTACTGCACAAGCCCACTTCGCTTCATCCTGGACACCATAAATATTTATAGCGCAAGAGAGGCTTCTGTTTTAAGCATTGTTCTTCAGTCATATTTCACTTCTATGAGGCCCTTAAGCAAACAGCTATTTCTCAACAGCGCAACGCATAGCCCTCCAGTGACCCCCACAATAAAATGTGGCTCTATTTGTTAGCTGTCAGCCATTATGTGTTTACACAAAATATCGCAACAGATATTATTTCTCATTGTGAAAATGCCTTGTTGGCTTCGGTGGGGATGGCAAAAATGAATTAATGGGAGAATCAAACTGAATTGCAAACAACAACTTCTGCTCATCTAGAAAGCCATGTAACTCAGGCAGCCTATTCTAATGTCCCGCTAACACGGTTGCTGAGGCCCTGTTGTATGAATTGAATGTTGGATGTAATGACCTTTTATGGTCCCTTCCTTAGCCCTTGAGATGTTTGGATGGTGGATGTTTGTGTTTTGTGAAATTGACCCCTTTTCCACATGGATTATGCACTTTTTTACCCTATTTTTCAGTTGCCTTTCTTCTTGAGTTTTTACAGTTCAGAGGTGTGGAAGTAGAGAGTAATGCAAACCTTAGACATATTTCTCTCTGTGTGACCTGCATTCCCTTGTTGAGCATGATATATGACTAGCATAGTTATGATGGGCTACTAAACTAGTCTGATCCATATCCCCCAATCTCCTAAACCATGATATTTGTGTATATTGTATGTGCATGATATTCTTTCAAGCAGTGGTCTTGATCTTGGAATACTGAATAGAATCCTGACTGGCTTAATGCCAGTGTTTTCAAACTGGGCACAGGGTTACTCATACATTTATCACAGGATGAGTACTTCAGTTGTTGGTCCAAGTTTATTGCCCCAAAAGATGCTTCAATTGGTTTGTCCTCACACCTTCTCTTACATAATGGGGTATTACACTGCTCTTAATTCAGCAAAACAAAGATTGTGGGATAATGCCTTCTGCGATTTGCGGGCCTGTTCATACTCATCCTGCTCACCAAATGCCATGTGTATACAGTATGTCGGGTTGTTTTTCACAGCTGAATATTTAAACAGTAGTCAGTTATCATAGACTTTTTACTATGGCCAGATTTAATGTGTTCCCCTTGGAAATGCTCTGAGGTAAATTTGCCGCTGTTCCTTACTTTGCAAGATTTTCTCCCTGTAGTAATCAGGAAGTAGAATGCATGAAGCACATTCTTCTGTCCTGAAGACTATAAGCAGACCCGACAACATATGAGTAACCCACTATTGGCAAATCTACAGGGAAATTCTATGCCATTTCTATTCCAAGTTCCTACTGGATGATAGGATTCCTAGTGTGACTTCTTTGGCTGTTGCCAAGTTTCTGTCTGAGGTGGCCAAGATCAGAGATCAATTGGTATTAGACAAAAGACTGAAAAGTCATAATCTTATGATCTGCCCAAGCAGTTTGTGTGTTTTAATGTATTTTATATGCTATGAAAGTATGTTGTATGCATTGAACTCTGTTGGGTCTTTGGACCACAATAAAGAATTGATTGATTGATAAATGGGACTTATGTTTTGACTTTGGAGTGAGATGATATTATTTAGATTACATACAGTAGTTCAATACTAAATGTGATTATTAACGAGACTTGGGGAATTGACATATCTATGGTATTGTTGGCTAAGATAGTTGCATATTCTTTTGGGGGGCTAGTTGCAAATGGCTAGTTGCAAATGGAATTTAACTTCGTGTATTTAATTTTTAAACCCAGAGCATATATGTATAAGTAGTATTTAATAAGGTTATTTCATTGGTCTTGCAGATAATTCTACAAGCCACTGTTCAGTCAACAAAAGGCATTGTTGCTGTTGATGACATCAGTATAACAAAGGCTTGTAGGACTAATTATAAATCATTTTCAAGTTCTGACCAAAAAGGTAAGTACAGAGCAGCATTTTCAAATTGGTTTGCTGACCTATTTAATTGTTTATGCTTCCACAAAAATATATTACTTAGGCATGGTATAGTTACAGCGCCATTCTATACATGTCTACTTAGAAGTAAGTTCCATGGAGTGAAGTTCAATGGTGCTTACTCCCAGTTGAGTTGATAAAGGGGTGCTGCCTTAGTTGGAATCAGCAGGCTTCTTACAAGTTTATGAGGTTTTGTGATATGGTTTTTGTTTGGTTCCATAGGATTGATTTTTGTGTGCATTCTGGGGTGGAATCTAGACACATATAAAAAACGCTATGATATATTTTTTTTTTAGTTTTAAAATATATATTGAATTTGCCATAAGCTCACAATCGCCATCTAGTGTCACATTTGTATAATGTGCTTAAAACACACTTAAAATGTTATATTTGCAGCTGTGTAGCTGATTCCCAAGTATAGGTTTTTGTATAAGTACCTACGTTTTGAGGATGTGTTAGAATCATGCATGTCAGAGTTTACATTCATTCAATGGCCAATGACAGGTACTCAAGTATACTCTAAGAAGGGTGCTGCCTTACATGCATGTCCAGTTGGTGCATATGCACATACAGTTCTGTACATAAAGACTCAAATCACATATTTAATCTCTAGACTGTATATTGGACATCCTGGACCTCACACTTTGAGCCTGTGTACATGGGTTTGTACATGAGTATTCCCCAATTAGTCATAAGGGCCCTGTGTGAATAGCTAGCAGTATTCAAAACAGTGAAGGAATATCGAGTAGGGAGTCTCTCAGTTCTCACCTCATGCAGGAGAATAACTTACCGAAGTATTATCAGATGTAGTCCAATGCAGGACTCACATTATTCTGTGATTCAGTATGTGCAGAATTTGGCATGTGATACAGAATCTTCTGACTGTCATGGAACCTGCAGAATCTAAGCTATGGATTTGTAAAGCCATTGACCATCGACGGCCCACAAGATCAGGACAATTTTGCAAGCCTTTCTCCTGATCATACATCAACAAACATTGAATTAAAACCCCACTTCTTCTGCAGACTGAAGAATATATTGAATACATTAGTTGAAGGGAAAGAAGAAATGTTGCTAGGTAGGAAAGGATAAACTAAAGTTTATTCATTGGGTGAAGTTCAACTATGTTTTATTCAGTGTAAACCTACGGGAATTAATGTGATTAAGAAAGTCATGCCCACTTATTTCAGTGGGTCTACTCTGAGTAGGATTAACATCTAGTCTAGTACTGTTTTCTCTGACTGAGAGCTGATCTCCAGGGTCTCAAGCAGAGAGCTTTTTTTATCTCCTGCTACCTGACCCATTTATCTGGAAATACTAGGAATTCAGCCTTGGAACTTTTTGCATACAAAGCATGTGCTCTACCCCTGAGCCAAAAATATGGCAAATGTGTTCTGTAGATAATACTTAAAGTTTTATCTGCTGGTTTTTTTCCTGGCAAGAATAAGCAACTGTGTTTGGTTTTTTTAAGGGGCAACAATGTTAGAAACCTCTGATTCTTCATCTCTTTATTGTCCACCTGGATTGTTGGCATGTAAGAATGGAGACTGTATTACTTCTGACAAGTTTTGTGATTTCACTCCTGATTGCCCAGATGGCAGTGACGAAGCCCTGTGCTGTAAGTGAAAACACATTGATCTGTAATTCATGCTTTAAAGATCTTTAAATGTGCATGTCAATAGCCTTATGGCTATTTCATTAGGAGGATCAGTTAATTAAGACAAACCACGCAGAAGGTGAAGCACTTTCACCCAGCGTCTTTATTGATGTCTTTGTGTACAGTTGTGGCTACTTCTCAGGTTAAAACTAAAATTGAAAATGACTTGTCAGAATAACAGAACCTTAGAAAGTGATATCTAGAGCTTCACTTTTCAAATGAGGAATTCAGCTTTACTTTCAGCTTTGCTTTCTTAAAACATTCTTGTCTCTCTCTTAATACAGACACTCACAGCAGGGCTCTATAGAGTTCTAACTGATTCAATAAGGATGATTCACACATGTCTGGCATGTGGAAACAGGAGCAAAGCTAGAGCTTGTGAACACACTTTTTCAAAGCTAAATAATACTCTAGATCAGGCTTCCTCAACCTCGTCCCTCCAGATGTTTTTGGTCTACAACTCCCATGATCCCTAGCTAGCAGGACCAGTGGTCAGGGATGATGGGAATTGAAGTCTCAAAACATCTGGAGGGCCAAGGTTGGGGAAGCCTACTCTGGATCATGCATGGACTTTCATTGATCCCTTGGCCCACCAATTTGTTTTTAAATGAACAAATTGTGCAAACTCTGTTTTGTTCATAGAACCAGGTGCTCTTGGGTCTCCCTTCTCTGTGCAGTCCCTTTCACCTCCCAATAACTGCCTTGAAAGGTTGAGGAACCCTCCAGAACAGCATAGGAAGTAGTGTGGTGGTTGCAGGGCTATGGGGCATCAGAACAGCACTTTCTAATTAAGCACCTTCCAATTCACCTCCCCTTCCAACTGCATCTTGTCCTTCTGTATACACTGGTTGCTAACCTGTCAGATAAATTGATGCAGACTAAAATAAATATATATATTCCAGCTGCTAAATGTGACTTTGAAACAGACAGCTGTGGCTGGATGGAAACAGCCAAGGGTGATGCATTTGATTGGGTAAGGAGCTCCAGAAGCGGTCTACCCCTTGCTTTCCAGAAGCAAGCTCCAGCACGGGACCACACCTATAACCAACCTGCAGGTAAGGTCTTACCCATAGCCAGCTTCAGGTGTGAGTGGGACCTCAGCACAATATTCTTTGGTGGTTCCTATCCTATATCAGGTTTCTCTGGGATATTTTCCCGGTGGTTATGGTGGGCAGCAGCACCTGCGCTCTAATGATCAGGGGATGACAAAGTCTTGGAGCCACCACCATTTTAATTTGCCACAATATTGGGGGCATTGTAGGAGTGAAAATGGTGGTGACTCCTAGACCCAGCCACCTGGCACTTATTGGCAAACCAGGAAAAAAAGCATTATTTTAAAAGTAAATACAGGACATGTGGCTAAGGTTGCTACATAGTCATGCCAGGCATGATCTCACTCAATCTAAGTAGGAAAAGCCATCCATAGGTGCAATTTTATGTCAGAACATTTTTCAAGGGATGTGGTACAAATACCGTATTTTTCGCTCTATAAGACACACCAGACCATAAGATGCACCTAGTTTTTGGAGTATGAAAACAAGAAAAAAAATATTCTGAATCTCAGAAGCCAGAACAACAAGAGGGATCGCTGTGCAGCGAAAGCAGCGATCCCTCTTGCTGTTCTGGCTTCTGGGATAGCTGCGCAGCCTGCATTCGCTCCATAAGACACCCACACATTTCTCCTTACTTTTTAGGAGGGGAAAAGTGAGTCTTATAGAGCAAAAAATACAGTATGTGTGGCTTTTTTTTCTTTATTATGTTTTTAGATATGTGGTAAGCCACCTAGAGTTGCTGTGAAAACCCAGTCAGATGGGCAGGGTATAAATAATAAAATTATTATTATTAATTATTATATGTACTTAGTGGAAAAATAATTTTATTTTGCTCTTCTTAACAGGCCACTTTATGTTCATTCTAAGAAACAGCAGCAGTTTCTCACAGACTGCACAGCTACGAAGCCCAAAATTCAGCCAGGCTGGATCAGGTTGCACAATGACCTTCTGGTATGAATGAAGTTTGATTTTTGTGTTTAGAGGAAGACACGGCTGCCTTTGAAATGAAAAAGAGGACAGTGTTTGTCATTGTATGTGCTTCGTTCTGCAATATGTGGAATGCATTTTTAGTATTTGTTTTGAAAGTAGATTTGGATAAATTCACTACCCAAGAAAAACGTTAAAGCCTTTGAACACATTTAGAGCTTCTATGTCTGACAACTTGGTATATTCTGATTATGGCCCATTTCTACTAGTGTAACTCCTGGTTTATTACAGTGATTATATTACATTGAAATAGCACCAAGTCTTGCACCACTGCTCTGACATAATCATTGATTTCAAACTATTCAAAGTATTTCATGTGGTAGTGTACTAAATTCTAGGCTGTATCTACACCGACCTGTTTAACATTATTAGGACAATATTAGATGTATTGTTCTAAAATGTTACAGGGCATACTTTTAAAGTAAAGCTTTTCTTGCCTCTATCAAAACACTGTCTCCCTACTACTAGTTGCTGGTTGCTCTGCAGCGCCTTCTGGTGTCACATTTTAATAAGGCATTATGAATGTAAAAAGTAGAACGTCATGTGGCCATATGGTTATTGAAACCATTCCTTAACCCTTAACATTAAAAATCCTGAGTGTAGATCCTCCCCCAGACTCAATTGAATTAAAATCATTTAATTAATATTTTGTGCTATTTAAACAACAGCATCTTTATTATTTTGTGAATTCTAATTTTATTTTGGACTTCAGTCAGAAATCAGTTCCTAGTTCTTTCTGACTGGTTGTTTAACGTTCTTGGGGCTAATTTTTCTGTTTTGTTCTTTCTGGCTTCAGCCTTCCAGCAGTCCTTCTTAAAGGAAATAGAAAGAAGATCATACCAGGGTGATTAACAATGAAACATGAACTCCTTGACTGTAGTTTTTGAGTTTCTGTATCCTTGAAAATACCTTAGCCATTTCTGTCTCTGTGAGCCCATGACATTTTAAATTCCCTTCAAAAATCCAAAGTTCTCTCAAATTCAAAGTGTTTAAATGATTAAAAATCTGAAGCCTGATTAAGAGTAGATAAGCCAGTGTTCCTGATCTTATGTACTTTAAATAGCACCAATTGGTTAGACTCATTTCAACTATAATTCTGCTTAGTATTATGAATTATACAGATACTGCATGTTTTTTTTTTTGTATGTAAATCTCTTTATATGCAGTATTAGTATTGGAAGGGTCAAAAAAGGCCAACAATAATTGTCAGGAAAGACAGTCTATCCTTCTCACATGATTAAACTGCGTCAATTCAAGTAACAACTTGGTATCTCAAGCAAAGCATAGGTACAATACAAAAAAAAGGTGTTTGAGAGCAAATTTGGTCTCTCTGTGTGTATTTGTTCAGTGTATTGATGGTGTTGATCCCTAACTTTTAGACTCCCTTCTCAGGTATTACAACTATGGACTATCAGTTGGAGCAGCAGAAATGCAATTGCTTGTTGATGGACAAAAAGATCCTACAGCCCTTTGGAGGATATATTACAATCAAGGAGATCAGTGGCTAAAGGGTTTCATTCAACTTGGGCGCCTTCCACACCCATTTCAATTATCTCTAGATAAAGTCAGCCTTGGATTTTATGATGGTGTCTCAGCAATTGATGATATAACATTTGAGAACTGTGCAATGCCACCTCCAGCATTAAACTGCGATGGCCCTGATCATTTCTGGTGCCAAGACTCAAAGGCTTGCATCGACAGTTTGTTATTGTGTGATCTTGTTGATGACTGTGGAGATGGGTCTGATGAAGACAAATGCGGTAAGACATTGAAACATTTCCCCTTAAATTGCAATGGTCAACTTCAAGCACTGAGTAAATCTTGTGCTTGCGTCTTAGGCGATATCACAGTTCTGTTCACTTCAGTAGACCTAGCACACTGAGTACTTAGAAGAGGAAAGGATTGCACCCGTAAAGAAACCAAGGCCAGTGGAAACTGAATTTTAGAAAATGCAGTCCTTTGCTCACTTTGGATTAAGATTTGCTGATTTCCTACAATTTTTAAAATGGTGCCTCATTCTTAGCACAGTGCTAAGAATAAGTAGGAAATCAGTTGAATTTTCTGCATGAGAAGCCTAACAATTTAACACATCCCATTAGTTTACACTAACTAATGTAAGTTAGTTATCATTCGTCATTGAAAGTGTCTGAAAATAGATACAGATGCTTGAGCAAAAGTGGCCTCACCAAATTTGCTGCCTGCATTCACAGGTGGCTACTTCTGGGAGATGGGATCTGTAAAAGGTACGGGGGCGGGGCTTACGGTTAGCAAGGGTGGCTTACGGTTAGCAAGGTCTGTTTTTGAAGGTCTGTTTTTGAAGCTCTGCTGTCATGGGTGCGAGTAGAACTCCTCTCAGCAGCTGACAACAGGCAGCCACCAGTTTCTTCTGTGCAGAATGCCCCACATATAGTATTGACCTGTGGTGTTCCGGGGCGGGGTGGGATGTGGCATCTCTCTGGCATTTAAAAATCAAAGGCATATACATTCACTGGTTTCAGCAACTGAGCTGCAGTGCGACTTTGAACTTGGCCTCTGCAACTGGGAACAAGATGTGGATGATGACTTTGACTGGACCAAAAACCAAGGGCCAACCTCCACTTTTAACACTGGGCCAATGAAGGACCACACTTTGGGCACAGCCAAAGGGCATTATCTTTACATTGAGTCTTCAGAGCCACAGATGTTCCAAAACCAAGCCACTCTACTAAGCCCAGTCTTTAACTCTACCTTTACTCATGGAAAGAAAAGCTGCATTTTTCGCTTCCATTATCATATGTTTGGAAAGCACATTTACAGGCTGGCAATTTCCCAGAGAACTGTGAGCAATACAAGGGGACAGCTGCTGTGGCAAACATTTGGTGATCAAGGCAACAGATGGATAAAGGAAGTGCTCTACATTGAGAGTTCAGAGCCATTTCAGGTATGCTTGCTTAGAATGATACGAAATGTTTATGAAGATTTTTCCTTTCCTTTCCTTTCCAAATGGAAGTTTGACTGTTAGATCACATTTCCTTTGAACCAATTTCTGACCAAACATTAACTGGGCATATCTTTTGTGGATATTTAGCAGCAAAATATATTGTAAAGGGATCACTAACCTTTAGGGGCCAATGGGCACATTTTGAATTATGTGGAAGTGTTGTGGTCACCAGTCACAAAATAGCTGTGTGGGGAGTGTAGCATAGCACAAAATGGGGCCACAATATGGTGTGGAATGCAGGAGGCTGTAGTGGAAGGTTATAGGTGGAAAAGTTCTGTTTCATAAATGTGAACTCATTCCATCCATGGAAGGGAATTTTGGATCTGTGTCATTCAGTCTTTGCTTGTCTCTTTGGTGGAAAATCAATTCCTGATGCAAGTTTCATTTACAGAGCACAGTGCTACTCTATACTTATATTTTTCATACAGTTGTTTGAGTTTCCTCTGTTGTTTCAGACTAATCAAACATAAATGGCTATCAGTGACAAAATGGTATACAAAAAAAGTCTTTCTTATGCCTTTAATAATAGCTATAGAAATCTAAAGGCCTCTGTAATCAGGTACCCATAATGTTAGTTTGGGGCATCAAGTAGTTTGCTTGTTTATCACCTAACATTTCCTCCTAAGCTGTGCTGGATTTTATCCATTCTGTGTGGTTGGAAACTGTGTTAATTGCCCCCATGTGGCGCTGCCAAATTATAAGAAACCACTAAAAATGCCTCTAATATCTTATTATTCCATAATAACTGCTGCAGGTCTTTATTAACGACTCTTACAAAGTTCTGTTCATACATAGCTACATCGTATAAGTTGATTACCCCTGCTGCTTTTTGTAATTCTCATTATCCACATATCCTAGACTGAATTTGCTAAAATGCTGAGAATGGGAATTTAGTGTGCAAAACTGCAACAATGATTTACATAACATTAGAGAGTGAAGAATTATTCGGTACTTGAAAGAGCAACCTATTTAAATAACTAAATATTTATTCATACACTCTCAAATTTTAGATTCCTCTTGATGTCCTGCAGATACAGTTTTTGTTGGTCACATCGCTATCCATAGGCAAGTTACCAAAGTCTGAACTGGAAGAAACTTGATGTTTGCACTAGTCCCTAGCATAAACTAACAGAAAATATTACTTTGTGCCAAAATAATTTGCTGTCAGACTGCACTACTTTCATGTTGTTTAAGTCTAACATGAAATTCACAACATGCTATACATGTCTACTCAGACGTAATCCAGCTGAGGTCTAAGGGACTTATTCTTGGGGAAGTGGTTAGAGTATTGCAGTCTCAGAAATAGGAAACTTGTCTGCATCAAAGAAGTCATGTACACTGGAACAGAAATCCAGACTACAAAATGGAAGAGATACAGCTCAGTTTTATTTGACAGTACAACTAGAAGTAAGTACATTTCTCATGTGGTCCCAGAACAATAAATTTGCCCATACTGTAAGTCTGTAGTACCATAAAATTGTCCATGGGTCTCCAATCACAATAGGATAATTAGCAAACAACAGTGGCTCACAGCAAGCTCTTGACGTTTTTAGTACAGAGGGATAGCCTGTCCCTCTGATCTTCAGATGTAAGCAAGACTTAACTTTTTTTCTGAATTGTCCAGGACAAGGCTTTACTAAAGTAACATTTGGTGTTGCTGAATAGGTTTTGCCACACAGTCTACATAAGCAGTGCTTGCGAGGAAGTGAACTCCCTTACAGTCAGATTCTTGTCAATCAGATGCCCATCTTCTGTGAAATCCTAGGCCTTCACATCTATTTTTGAACAAACTTTCATTTCATAATAATTTTTACTTGTGAACCTGTGGAAAGGGTCCTTTGTACATCACTTAGTTTTTTAGGAACATTAAAAATGGGTTCAGAAAAAAAGCATTTAGTCGCTACTGAAAAGATGGGGCAGGGGAAACAGAAGAGGAGGAAGCAATAAGTTTCTAATTAGTTCCAATACGAAGACTTTTTGATTCAACTCCCACTGTGTTAAAATGAAAAATAGACCCAATTTTTGGCATTAGCAACAACGTGATGAAAAATGACATTGACTCTAAAGTCAATTTTCTTAATTTTGAAACACTGGATTAAAATTAATTGCTTTGCATTTATCATATTTGCTTATATCTTATCTCATTTTTCATCTCACGGTTTCTTCTATGTTGTTTAAAAGAATGTAGGCCTATCTCTGTCTGAAAAGTTTTTCGTGGCTTGGCTACTTGGTTCAGTTTAATGATTTATAACCAGTTTAGCATTTGTTTCTCAAAATAGTTTTAGTTATAGGATGCCTTATATGATTAATCATATATAGCTGATTCGTTAAACTTTGGGGAGGAAAATGAGTGTGTTATAGACAAAGATATTTTACTTTGTCTTTCCTCTTACACAGTTCTACAGAAAAAAGTATCCAAGAAAACTTGGTTTACATTTTGCTGTAAACACATAGATCTGGAAAAGACTGAATTGCCTAGAGCATATAACACATTCAGTCCCAACAGGATGCATCATGGTGACAGCATAGAGAAATAGAGAAATAGGCAGAGGTGGGGCAAGGATAGGACAGGAACAGGAGTGGGATGACTTTCATGGCATCTTTCCACCACCAGATCAGCTTGGTCTGTGCTCCATATGCACAACAACTAAATTGCAACTAAGAGGGGAAGAGAGATTGCGACCCATTTGCAGACAGAGGAGCTTAGGGGAGTGATGTGTCCTACTTTACAGAGGGCAGACCTCTACAGTATTTGAAAGAGTGTGTGACCCAAGTCCTATTTAAAGATAGGAAGGGACAGCAGGGGCCTTGAAGTTGTCCATCAGTTGTTGGTACCTGGATAGCACACTATGCAGGCACAAAGTTCACCTAGTCTCAATCTTCCAAACTCTGGTAAAACGGATTATATTTCTATGTAAATTATAGTCATTATTTCTTGATTTGCTTCTCTACAAATAAATTAGCATATGCAGATATGACACAAAACTATGTCTTCTTTTTTCCTTTTTTCCTTTTTTTTTTTTTTTGGTGATGCATTGCCTTTTTTTAAAGTGATGAATCAGTAGCCACTCTAGAGGCAAAGGGACATGGGCTTTCCCTCCGTGGTCCTTTAAAGTGGCTTACAACTCCAGGATTTGGGAGAAATTGGGTCTGAATTAATTAACCATCCAACACAATTTCCTCCTTCCTTTTAGGCCTCAGGCTGACAAGAGAGGAAGTCTATCTTGCAACACATGTGCATTATTTCATGTTTCTAATATTCTGTGCACATTCTGTGCCCAAACAAACAATCTACTCTGCTTTTGAAAATAGAATAGAAATAGAAGGTGGCACACATACACCCAAATTAAAACAATAAGAAATGCAAACATATATATATATATATATATAGACAGACAGACATATATACATACCATAAAACCGCAGAATAAAATGAGCAGTAAAAAAAGTAAAAGAAAAATCCAGCAGCTATAAAACACAAAGTTAACTTCTCAAAATCTCAGAAGGTAGATAAAATAACTATACATTCTGAATAACCACAGAAGATATGGAGGAATTGGGAAGAATGGGTCATACTACTGTTGGAAGGAATTGCCTTCATATCTGCCAAGAGACATATTAACCTATGAATTTCCATAGCATCAGCTTTGCCCTTACTGCGGCAGTTTTAGATAACAGAAAGTTCAATTTGTTCTAAAAATAATCAGTATTTCTCTTTAATATATGGTAAGTTAAATATAATGTATAATTCTCATTTACAGAGAATTATTTCTTATGTAATATTTGACCAATATTAAGGACGCGGGTGGCGCTGTGGGTAAAACCTCAGCGCCTAGGACTTGCCGATCGCATGGTCGGCGGTTTGAATCCCCGCGGTGGGGTGCGCTCCCGTTGTTCGGTCCCAGCGCCTGCCAACCTAGCAGTTTGAAAGCACCCCCGGGTGCAAGTAGATAAATAGGGACCGCTTACCAGTGGGAAGGTAAACGGCATTCTGTGTGCTGCGCTGGCTCGCCAGATGCAGCTTGTCACGCTGGCCACGTGACCCGGAAGTGTCTGCGGACAGCGCTGGCTCCCGGCCTATAGAGTGAGATGAGCGCACAACCCTAGAGTCTGGCAAGACTGGCCCGTACGGGCAGGGGTACTTTTACCTTTAATATTTGACCAGCTACATATGAGCCTTGTAAGTTTCATTCAAGCTGGATCTGCAAAGTTCTTAGAGCTAAAAGAAACTGGGAACTATTTATCCTCATTCAGATAATAAATGAGATGTGAAATTAGCTTCATGGTAAATGAGTTCCCTGGAGGATGGTACAGTATATATAATGGAATCTGAGGTTTGCACATACACAGTTGGCAGATGTTTTTTAAAATGGCTTGCATTTTGGAACCGGATTCTGACAAATCTTCCTTCACTACAAAAAAAAAAAGTAGATAAGAAACTGATCCTGTTTGCACCTTTACATGGAGTTTTGTGAAAACCTCTTTGACATGTATCACGAAGAGCAGAAATCAAGATTGCTTAGGCCAACTTGTAAGAATTATATTGGATATATCTAAGAGCCAATTAACATGTTGTGCTATATTTTTACGTATTTGATTACAGGTGTGGTGGGTCTTTGCCCCTCCCTAAGCCTCAGGGGTGGGTGTGGGTGTGATTGGGATCAAACCTGGGAAGGAAAAGGTTAATCATCCCATTGCCTCGTACAGCAGTCCCAGTTAAAATCGGCCACCTCAGCACCAGTAAATAAATATGGAAAAGAAAAACACATAGTAACTTGCTATGTGCTTAAAGTATCTTCTTGTTTGGACCTAAGAGCTCCCAGTTTGGAAACAGCAGAAACTGTACTATCAGGATTTTCTCAATTAATGTTCTCAATTAATGACAATTAGTTTGAAGTCTGTGAATGCAGTTGAGTATAAGGGTGGAAAATGGGCAAGAGAAGATGGCAACTGTGTCAGATGATGGCAGGTCCAGAATGTATAGGAAGTAGTTCTAATTTTAAAAATAACATCCAGACAAAACAGTTACTATTGGTTGGTGGAAATGATGGGTCTAGAAGAAGTATTCAACCTGTTCTAAAAGAGTTTTTTTGTTTGGGGGTAGGTACTCTTGATTTTGCCTCAGTTACAAATGTGCAGGTGACAGTGGTAGTCAAGAATGTCTTTGGCCACCTCTATTTGGTTTGCCAAGTGTACCCTTTCCTGAATGAAGACCGAGCTCCAACAGTTCATGCTACCGTCTCCTCCTCTATTTAATAAGAGATACAGATCTGTGTACACAGTACTGAACTTAAAACACAGCTAGGACAGACACAGGATAGATATGGATTGTGTACACATCATGTGTACTCTGCCTCCAAGACCAGCCTGAAAGGATGTGTTATGCTTTATAATCAATATCCCATTACCCAAAGCAAGGCTATTATTTATCCGTAACATATTAAATAAAGGAAAACCCCAAATTGAATATTCAGACTAATTTTGGAAATAATGTGGCATTGTACACAAATAATTTTGACTATATGTTTATTGTAATGCAGTCTTGGTATTTTTCTTCCTTTGACAGTCTCTTAGGATGAATTCCTTTCACGTTATTATTCTCCCACATCCACACTTCTATTGGCAAATTTACTTTATCTGCACTGAATTGTAGCTAACTGGAGTTTGCCTGCCTATCAAAGGGAAGCTCCTGGCATGTAAAAACAGACACTCATCCTTTTTGTATCTTGCAAGAATCCTTCCTATTTGTTATTCATTGCTAGTTTTCTGAGAGTGAAAATATTTACAAGAACTAATTAGCTGTAGGAGAAAGGATGTAGCAATACATAATGTCTAAACATACATTTCCATATTTGACCTGAATCTGTTTACCACATCCCCCATCCTTCATTCCCTCACCCAAATGCCAATGATACAGAACTGAAAAGAACATCATCTTATGTAAATGTCTGATGAGGAACATTTGTTTTTGAAAATATCAGTTGCATTACAATTTAAGTTGCACTTTTCCAGCTTATTTTTTCCCCTGTCACTCTTTAGTTTTGAAAAATATGGATGTATTGTCTAAATTATCACCTGTAGCTTATGGCACATGGAAATCTAATATTGAAACTAAGATGTATCTTTCTGTTTATCCAGACTGTGGGATTCATGTGTCTGCTTTTCATGATTGACGAGAGCATTATTGTAGGGCATGTGCATGCAAGGGTTTTATAGGCGTTCAATCATTTCCCCAAACCACATGACATCTGAATGTGCAGTTTTGATCTACTGCCTGTATTGCATAGCTGATGTTGGAAATTATGCTATCTACATGGATAATAATACTGGGTACTACCCAGACTGGGAAAGGCTAATCTCTCCTTTTCCAAAACAGGAAATTTATAAAATTTAAAGAGATGGGGGATCCAGTCCTGATTTTAATGTCATCTCATCCAGTTAGGCCTTGATATTAAAACTTGATAGGGTGTGTAGGAAGGAAGAAACTGCAGGAAGCAAGCAAGAAAGGAGCACACAGGCACATATGTTGGGAATGTGTCCTCATGTTCCTTATTTGACCGTGTTCTCACTATTCTACCCTGGTTGGTTCTCTCCAGGTTGAAGGACCATTGGCATAAATCCTTCATTTTAACTGTTTCCAATAATAGATTTTGGAATCAGACCAGATAATCAGGCTCTCCATCTTTTGTGCTGATAAAGAATGCCCAAATGCATTTAACAGTGTCCAAGACTAAGACAGAATATGAGCTCTCCAATCTAAAATACTGTGGACAAGATCTAAAAGATCTCACAAGAAAAAAGTGTCCCTCTGTCTTTGTTTGTATTCCTCCCCAGTGACAGTGCCTGACATCTCATATGACATGCCACTTTCAAAGCTTCTCCAGACTTCAGGGGCAGCTTAATTGGGGAGCTACCTGGGTGTCTCTCTGTCAAGGCAAGTCCTTTAAACTCTGGACATAATGAAATATAACTATTTAACTAAACAAAAACACTGGCACAAGGATTACTGCCAGTGCAACGGGGCTTTATGTCTTCTCCCCTCACATGCCCCACACTGTCCTCAAATATTCTCCATAGGGGTAGGGGGAACCCAGAACAGATTTATGGGGTGCATGGGGTAAGGAGATGGAGAGAATGTTACATTGCACAAGTAGAAACCTTGTGCTGACCAAACCAGCAACTTAGTGTTATGTTGAGTCCAGCCCATTGTATTTGAACTGGAGTTTAATTTAGGTTGCACCACTTTATTTAACATAAGATAAAAACCATAATACCATGGATATTGATTATAGTCAGATATCTCTTAGATCTTCTTTAGTCATTTGGGAGCTCCTTCACTCTGAGCAGCTCCTTCATATTTTCAGCATGATGTGACGTTCTTGTGATTCATTCCTGGCCATGTAGTTGAGTCATATACATGTGCTTCCAGGATAAGGCCTCACATGTGGCTGGGGTGACATCTAAAGGGAACCTCCGTATAGAAGGTCTGTTCTCTAATACCATTTCTTTACTGTTCGTTGAATAATATAATAGCATCTTCATTTTGGTTCATTTTAATGGTATTCCCCTAATATTATGCTTCAAACAGATGATGACTGAAATCATTAACCATGATTAATTATGTAATGATTACTACTGAATGTGCTAACAATGATGAGGCTCTAACTATAGAATCTTGCCATAATTCTATATTACAGTGATATTTTAATGGGCTTACACATGGCTGTGTAGCCAACCACACTAATGCTTTAAGTGTTCCTTGTGATTAAAAGGAGCACCAGGGAGAGTTAATCATGATTAGTTTCTCTCATAAACACAGTTTATCCTCAAGAAAGGCTATAAGCGCTTCATAAAAAGTCAAAATCGTACTCTTTTGAGGGGAGGGGTATAAATGGATATTAAACATGTAATTAGAAGTGGAAATCCTCTCAGTGGTGGTGACAGATGGCTTTTTAATTATTGCTTTTTCTTAGATCTTGGTGGAAGGTACTGTGGGGGATGGCTTCACTGGAGACATTGGAATCGATGACCTATCTTTTATGAACTGCACACTTTACAATGGTAAGGAGAAATCTAGACTTAAAACTTTTAGTGTGGCCAAATTGTGACTTATAGTTTGCATGCAAATGAAGTTCCCAATCCCAGAAATGCAGAATGCAGGAAAATGAATAGCCATTTTGGAAGAAATCATAGAATCGTTGAGTTAAGGAGAGCTTTATAGACCACCTAGTCCAACCCCCTGCTCAAGGCAAGAATTCCAGAGCTCTATATGAGGGAGAGCCCACCGCCCTTCCAGGTAATTGGTTCCACTGTTGAATGGCTCTTAGAGTCAAGGAGTATCACTTACTGTTCAACAAAAAACAACAACACCTATCCTCCTATAACTTATGTGCATTAGATCTTGTAAAGAGCAAACACCTATACCTGCCCAGCTATTTGAATGTCACCCGCTCAGTCTTCTTTTCTCCAGGTTAAACCTCTTCTCATTGGGCTTGCTTTCCATGCTAAGGGCCATTCCTCATATATGAAAAAATAGGGTATTTGCGAAACTCATAAGAGATAACTGTAACCATTTGCTTCTTAAGGGAATTTGCCAGTTGATTCAACAACTCCATCAGGGACATCCATTCCCGTGACACTTCCTATGAACAACTGTACAGAAAAAGAATTCATTTGCAGAGCCACTGGCCAATGCATCAATATCACCCAGAAGTGTGATTTCCGTCCTGATTGTTCTGACAGATCTGATGAGTCATCTTGTGGTGAGCATAAGAATTATTAATGAATACTGCTGCATTAAGTTGACCTGATTCTTTCATGGTGCTATTCCATGTTCATATTAGATTGCTATTCTATGTGCATATCTCAATTTTTTTTTTTTGTATCTTCTCCATTCTCAAAGTAATTCAGTTTAGGTTTTTCACTCAAAGAAACTGTTGTGTGCTCTTTCGTTTGATGCTGGGATTTGAAATGGCAGTAATTTAGAAGAAATGCCTCCAGCATGCATTGTTCTGCCCATTTCTCATTTTTAAAGTTACATATAATTGTTTGGTTTACTAAACTGACCAATGACTACAAATCACCTTTGCACTCATCTGCATGCAAAAGGCTATGGAAATTTGAAGCAATGAGTTGAAAATATGTGCCAATAAGTTATCTAGCTTGGTTTCTTATGCAAAATAAGCCTACAAGAGTATTGTATAATCACTGTTGATTTCATAGTACTTGATAGAGCAAATTTAATAGCTCATAACCAAAAAGCTCAACCTAAAAAATTTGCTCTGCATAACACATGGTAGGTCTTAATGGTTCCATAACAGTTAATGAATTTAATATATATAATCTGTTTCATTCTTGTTAAATAAATATTCTGGAGACAGTGGCTTTCAAAACTTGACAGGGATGCCACAGACTTCAAAATAGGTTTGTGGTTTTATTGAATAAATGAATTCTTTATTTATAAAAGGCAAATCCTTCACATCAGTTGTCATACCTAGGAACATAACAGGCTGTCATGTCACCAGTACAATTGACAGCCTAAATTTAGGAACAATTATTATAAGAACAAAACCCCTTCACTTATGACTACTGTTCAGAAGGAGGACAATATTTTGTTTAATACTACAAAAGCTAACTTTTTGAAATGAGGGGAGGGGTTGCTTTTAAGCAGAGCTATAAAAGAAACATTCAGGAAAATAGTATGTTAAATCTGCTCTCTTGTAAGAGACACAAATACAAAATCATGCTTTAACAATTATGCTGATCATATTTAGAGCAGTAGCCAGCCAGAACCATTTTGTTGGTTGGTTGGTTGGTTTTGGAAATTTTAATGTCCCACCCTTCAGTTTAGAACACAACTTTCAATACAGTATATCATAAAAAGGCTAAAAACCATCATGGGGGAAGAACATTTTGGGCAGGCTCTTATTGCTTGCAATAGCAAAGTTTGCATTGCTCTGACACAGAGTACCAGTGAGAGCATTCACATAGCAACTACTAGTGCCTTGTAAAGAAACTAGCCAAACTGTCCATGGAAATAAAATGGCATTTCATGTCTATATTGTTCAATATAATTCCAATGTTCTTTTCTTTCTTGTTTCAATAGCCTCAGATGCTTGTGACTTTGACAGTGGAAACTTCTGTGAATGGTATCAGCCTGCTGCTCAAGTGGCAACAACAGCTTCAACCCATACTGTTAATATATTCCAGTGGGGCCTTGGAAAGGGAGCCGGCATCCACCCAGGTGGAGAGGGCCATAGACCGTTGACTGATCATACTACGTGAGTGCAATGGTCAAACTACTCAGAATTATATGTATTTCTTTCAAGCAATGTGGATTTAGCCAGCTGTGTTAGATTTTAACAGTGAATGTGCTGCTGCTGCTTTGGTGTGCTTAACAAAGTTCTGAACAATTGGAAACAGAAAACACAATTTACTTAATAGAGTTTTTCAAGGGTTTCAGGCATGAGATTCTCCAGACATATCCAGAAATGCTGGAGATTGAACCTGGACCTTCTGCATACAAAGCATGTCTTCTACCACTTAATTACAGCTCTTCCGCTATCTTTACACTTTATTTCTTAGACTACTAGTGTGTGTGTGTTTGTGTTTAGATTATATAAATTATATCTAGAGCCTCCAAAGCCTGGTACATACGTGCATTGTAACAATGGAACACTGTATTTTGAGTCAGACTGAATAGCAATGGCTCTCCAGAGTTCAGACAGAAGGCTTCTCCAGCCCTACCTAGATATGCCAGGGATTTAATTTGGGACCATTTGCATGCAGAGCAAATGCTCTACTATGGATCTGTAGCCCTAATCAAGGGATTGAGCTGAAGGGTTGTCCGCACTGTGCCCTGTCCTCTGCTCTCAGGCATGAATTCCTCCCAATCACTGTGTGCCTCCCCCACCTGTCCTACCTGAGTTTGTGATTATATCTGGCAGTCATAATCCAAGAACACTCCCTTTGAGGCCCTGGGTTCAATATCAGTTATATGTATTGCTTAACTCAGATTTACGGTGGTGGTGGTGGATTCATGTGCAAGAAGGGATGCATGCTTAGGTTTTACAACTAAGGAAGGTTTGAGAACAGGCAATTGGAGGAATTCAGCATCATGCTTTTCCAATTATTTCATCAGTGCACGCTTGGCCAATGGAACAATCTCTGTTTTCCTCCCCCAGCATGGTATTCTAGTGGTGCTCCAAAAACCCCTGAGGTAATAATGTGTGTGTGTGTGTGTGTGTGTGTGTGTGTGTGTGTGTAAGGAGCCATGTGGGGGGAGGGATCCCATTTCGCCAGCAGGATAGTTCACTTGATTGCATTCCCACACCCACTGACTTGAATCTGACGCAATTTGAGGATAAACACTTTGAGCCCAGACTTCGTACAGCACCTACGACAGGCAATGTCTCACACACCCTCCCAGGTCTTCACATAACAAACAGTGGAATTGCTTTGGACTCAAGGGGTGGTGGAGTGGCCATTGATTTCTGGTGGGTTCATTATGCAGACCATCATTTCCTAGTAAAAAGATTATTTGGATTTGCGCATGATATGCTGAACAATAAAAAGATTTAATGTGCGTGTTTTGTTGCATGCTAGCTGTGTTTGCTTGTATATAAATATGAGGTCCTGCAATTGTCTGTAAGCCGAACTGTGGCTCATTGGATCATTTAGGATCTATTTGTGTGGATGGTCTATTCACATAAGGCTGTATCAAGTGTATAACTGCTAGTGGAAATGATTCTAAGAATTCTTATATGGCTTATATTGAAACAGGCATCCTATGGTGCTGTTTCCCTAGTGACACCCACTGTTTTCTCAGATAGACTCTGTTAAGTTATTGGCTGAATGTCATTGGGGTAATAGCTGCTCTCTGTTGGGTCTGGATCTGATTTGACATGACAGTCAAAAGCAGCAAGCAGTCATATAATCTTATACCCTGACCAAGTGGGAAAAACTGGAACTGTTAAAGCATTTGCCAAGTGAAACCTCAATTTCATATTGTGCCAAACCACAGAAGAGTTGCAAAACTGTAAATAAATCATGCCAACTGTGATTAGATGCTGTGCTGGAATGTCTGCTTCCATCTTTATTACTTGAGAGTGAGATTTTATCCCATTGTTTCCTTTTCCTTTCAAGCTCAGAGGATTTATGATGGAATGTTAATGAGATGTGCTCTGTTTTGGATGAGCCACAGAAGAATTGTGAATTAATTTCAGCTCTTTGTCAGAAGCAGCCAAACTTAAAGCACAACAAAATAACAACAACAAAAAGGAACAGTAGATAATTTTAAAGCTAGTATTCAGCAATTGTTGTGTTAAATATGGAATTCTTCATCTCTGGTGCCCTTTGGTTTGTGAATTATTAACCATGCTGTTTTTAATCAGGTAGTGGGAAACCTGAGAGCTTTTTGAATTATCAAAGGACGAGAAGTGAGTTAAAATAAGTAAAATCAAAGGCATTGTGAAAGAAACAGGAATCACATTGATTACCATCCAGTCTTGGCTTATTTACGTGCCTATAATATGTTTAGTTTGGCTGCCATCAGGCTTGTCCCAATATCCTTTGTTGGTAAAAAGTACACTTTTATTAGGTTATTTATTTATATTTACTCACATTTCTAGGTCACTGTAGTGGCAAAAGATCTTAGGGGTAGCAAGAAGAACTTAAAAATTTATACCAATACACACCACCACCAACAACAACAACCAGTTTAAATTTGTCTAAAACAAATAACATCTATTCAGATGTGACCCACACTCAAAAAGTAGAAACAGTCTCACAGCGGGAGCTTTGTCCTGGGTTGTTGTTTTTTTGGTATGTGTAACTGCAAAATAGTTTCCACTACCTAGGTTTGCTATATTTCAAAGTGGAAAACTCAAAAAAGACAAGAAAAGAATATATGGCAGCCCTACCACTACCAAAGAGATACGTTGCCTTGATACTTAACAGTGGCTTGCCCTTTGGGGAATGGAAGTTCAATGCAAAGCACATCTCTGGTTATGTGTGCATGTCTTCCACAGCACTCCATATCACTTTTTGGCCATTAACTGCAAAACACTAAGGATTTCTCAGAATGAACTAAATTCCTCTTTGCTCACCTACTGAAAAGTCTGGGTACCTTTTACCTATAGTGCATATAGAGTATGATTGCATTCATAGATTAACCTGAGTAATTTTCTTTTGACAAGAAATTCATTTTGCAGTTAATTATGTTACTGTGGATTAAATGGTAATTATCCGATTCTCTAAGGGCTCTGATTTCTGTGGAGTTGATTCTGTACTCCAGCACTAAGCCAGAAACAAGAGGTTTCTTGGTGTGAGGGATATGTAAAGTTTGCCTTCCTATTTTTGTAGTCTTCCGTTTTGACTAGTGGAGACTGACACAGTAGTTGATGTGACCTTCAAGCAATGATGGCACTGAATTAACACCCCTCTCTCAGTTGAGGCAGGGAACTGAAAGAGAAGAACCATCAGCCTGCACTAATTCTGTGGCTGAAGCTACATGTGAGAGAAGGGGTTTACTGAGGGCTGAGTGAAACCCTCTTCAGGCAGCAACACAAAGAGGAGGCAAATAGGCCGCAGCACATATTTTCTGCGTACTTTTCAAAAAGCCTCTCCCCCCACCCTGTCCTTTTTCAAAAAGTCCTTCCATAGGCAGCCAAAGCAAAGGAGATGGAATGGTCTCAGCCCTTCCCCAACCCCAACATTCTCCAAAAACCCAAAGGGGTAGTAGCATCTTTCCTTTTGATTTGATTTGGTATATTTTTCTATGCTGCCTTTCATTCAAATCAGTCCCAAAGCGGCTTACAAACAATACATAACAAGAACATTATAGAACACAATAAAACATCACAAGTAGAGCATAAATCTTATGAAATAATTAACAAGTCACCAGTGGAAGAATTACACTCTATAAACAAAGCAACAACTAAAAAAATAAGCTAAACACCGCAGTTAAGGCAAAAAGCATATTATGTGATTAACAGCATTTATAATCCATAAAACAATATTAACAAAATAGCAACCAAAAAATAAACTAATTGCTGTTAAGATCATACACCCCCACTCCACACCCCCATAACTCATAATATCTGCCTCTATTCAGCTCACTAAAGTGCATAAACACATAATGCCTGTGGCAGCAATGCCATTCTGGATGTTCTTTGGGCAGGAAATATGGTTGCACAGCTGAAACCAACCACCCTCTGATGGCAAACAGAGTCTCTCTTCCCTCACAGTTCTTCCTCTGGAAACAGCTCTGTTATGAAGGCTCCTAGGGCTGGACAGGTGAGAAAAGCCATTACTGGGACTTCCGGAGGCGGCGCGAACGGTAATGGCTGCCAGCTCCTGACCGGGAGAAGGTAGCTCCGTCGAAACGGGTCGCCCGCTGCGGCGAAGCGGGGACCCATCCAGAAAAACCACAGGCAGCAGAAGCCTGTGGTCCTGAGACCCGGCGGGCGCCAAAAGCAGCCCCTAAAACGACGAAGGGACCCCGTAAGGGGCTCCGGACCGCGGAGGGGGTAGCGGCGCTGTGGGTCGTTTCGCGATCGACGGAGCGAAGCCGCGTTGCTGTTGCCGGTGAGCGCTGACCTTTCTTCTTGAAATTGCTAACTCTGGAAAGCAACAACCCGTGAGTAATTTGGACAATACACTTTTAAAGCTTCTAAAATTGTGAATTTGGCTGAAAGCGGAGTGACGATAAACAGGAAGTCCGTCTTCCGCTGACACTGAACTTGAAAGTAAAGAGCAGGAGGAGTGGAGACAAAGAGTAACGTTTTGCATTGACTGATCTGGCATCTATTTAAACTGTTTTTCCTGGCTGATTTAAGGACTCTAAGTGGCTGATTTTTGGATCTATATTTGAGACAAGGATATCTTTCTTCTGCTGACCTATTGGATTACAAATAAAAGTAAGAAACCCAGGTACTGGAGCCGCCTGAGTAACTGAGCAGTCAGTCTGCAGATTTTGGATACTTTGAATCTGAACTTTGGAATATACTGAGTTTGAACTTGTTACTTTGAAACACTTGCTGTCTAAGCACTTGTGGAAACATTGTTTGGCTTTAAGTATCAACTCTGCTAAAATCTATCTTTGAGAAGATCTTTGGATATTAAATTAGATTTACCAATTTTAATTGGATTGGACTTCCTCCCCAAAGACATTCTAAGCTCCACCTAGAGGATCTTGGACTCACAGCAGTGACTTTGTTTTACTTTCTCTTTCCCGGCCTCCTGTCTGAGTGTTACCATCTGGGCTGTTATTTTCTCATGGGAACAATTCAGTTTGACCTTGGTTTTTAGATAACTTTGGAATGAGTGGAACAAGAAAAAGGGGAAGAACCAGACAAACAACTTTAACTTTACCGACAGTCTCACAGCGTAGATCATCTGTGCCTGCTTTGCCTACTACTTTGCCTCCTGAGGCAGAAGCGGCCTCCCTGCTACAATCAGGGGAGGGAGAAATTGAGGAATTACAACTGGAAGATATGGCCTCAGGAGCAAGTGGTACTATTTTGGAGAAAATTTTTGAAAAATTGGAGGCTCTGGACAGAAAGGTTGACCAGCAATCAGCTAAAATTGACCAAAATACAGAAAGTTTTAATAGACTGACTGGACAAGTGGCACAGAATGTTCAATCTATTGGAGAACTGAAGGAGGCTGTAGGTGAAAACCGGAAATTGGCTGAGGACACTAGCCAAAGACTGGGACAGCTCGAAAAAGAAGTAAGACCACTCAGCAAACAAGTAGGAGAACACCAGATCTACTTTTCTATGACAGAACTTCGGAACAGGGAGGCCAACTTAAGGATACGCTCAATACCAGAAGTGGAAGAAGGTAACTTAACTGAGTTCCTTACCAAAGAATTCTCCAAGTTTTGGAACTTAGAAGAAAAAGACTTTAAGATACTATCTGCTTTTAGGCTTGGAAGACTTATAAAGAAGGAGAAGCCCAGAGACTGTTTGATAATATTGAGATCAAAGGAGGAAAGGGACAAGATTTTAGGCCTGCATTACGGAAAGTCACTGGATATTTTGGACAAAAGAATTGAAATTTATAAGGATATTCCTAAACAGCTGTTGGATCTTAGATCAGACTACTCGGAATTAGCAAAATTGCTAAGGAGCAACTCAATCATCTTCAGGTGGGAGTTCCCCCAAGGTTTATCGTTTACTTTCAGAGGGAGGAAGACTAAAATTAGAACGCCGGAGGACAGAGACAAGTTTTTGGCGGCACACGGAGAAGATCTTCACAAAGGACTTGGATTACCCCCAGGGCCTGAACCTCCGGGGGATCCTGCACCCCCGGATCCTCAAAAATCCGAGAATAAGGTACCCCCACAGCAAGAATAACCAGATCTATTCAGGATGTCCCTGCAACTTTTGAGCTGGAACATAAATGGCTGCAACATCCCAGGAAAAAGGAAAAAAATCTTTCACATCTTAAAAAAGGAACATTTGGACATTATTTGTTTACAGGAAACACATGTGACTAGGCTCCACAGAAAAGTGTTAATAAATAAAAGACTTGGTCAGGAATTTATATCTTCGGACACAGTAAAAAAGAGAGGTGTGGTAATTTATGCAAAAGAGAGCCTTTCACCTAAATTTCTGTTTAAAGACGAGCATGGAAGAATTTTGGCGATAGAAATACAATATCAAGGAGAAAAAAATTTGATATTAGGAATTTATGCTCCAAATGAAGGAAAATCGGAATTTTACAAGAAGTTGCATGAGACTATGCTGGATTATCTGGACTACAGCAACATCATTATGATGGGAGATATGAATGGAGTTGTATCAACTAACATGGATAAGTCACAGAATCAAAACATTTCCAAAGATGGGAGACTACCAAAGACCTTTTTTGAAATGACAGACAATATGGACTGGATTGACATTTGGAGAGTGAGAAACCCCTTGGGAAGGGAAGGAACATTTTTCTCTGAAGCCCAACTGACTTGGACAAGAATCGACCAAATATGGATAACTAGAGGTCTGGCACCTAAGATCAGAAAGGTGGAAATCTGCCCAAAGACATGCTCCGACCATAACGCACTGAGAATGGACATGACATTGATTCCAACCGGTTCCTTCAGATGGAAGATGAATGATGGCCTGTTTAGAGATCAGGAGATTACCAAGAAGGCCCAAAAAGCTTTAAAGGATTATTTCGAGATCAATATGAATACCACAGTGGAAAAAAGAACTATCTGGGACGCAAGTAAGGCCGTGATGAGGGGGTTCCTGATACAACAGAACACGGTAAAGAAAAGGAAACAAAATGAAAGGAAAGATAAAATTTTGGAAAAAATTAAGGAGTTAGAGAAGAAGCTAAGATCCAACCCGAAGTCCCAGCCGATTCTGAGAGAAATCAAACTTTACCAAGCACAATATTCTAAACTGATAAATCAGGAAATAGAATGGAAAATTAAACTAATGAAACAAAAAACTTTTGAGTCGGCTAATAAATGTGGAAAACTGCTAGCTTGGCAGTTGAAGAGGAGACAAAAGTTAAATACAGTGACAAATCTAGAGATTGAAGGAAGATGTATCCAGAACCCCGGAGAGATTAGAAAGTGTTTCCAGAGATATTTCAAAAAATTATACACTCAAGGGCCACAAGATGAAACTGAGATTAAACAATTCTTAGAGACAAATGGATTGGCAAAATTGTCAGAAGAAAACAGATCAATCTTGAATGGTAAAATAACACGACAAGAGATTGAGCAGGCCATCCAGAACATGAAACAGGGCAAATCACCAGGACCAGACGGGCTGACCTCCAAGTACTACAAGATACTGAAAGACTACTTGATACAACCACTGATGGAGGTCAGCAATGAAATTCTAGAGGGGAAGAAGGCGCCAGAATCGTGGAAGGAAGCTTTCATCACATTGATACCAAAATCGGAAACTGAAAAGACACAGCTTAAGAACTACCGTCCCATCTCCCTTTTAAATGTGGATTACAAAATATTCGCAGACGTTTTGGCAAGTAGATTCAAGAGGGTTTTAAACAAAGTAATTCATAAAGACCAGGCAGGCTTTCTCCCAGGTAGACATGTGTCTGCTAATACAAGGAACATTATAGATATATTGGAGCTTCTACAAACAGACATAAATACTAAAGCTGTTTTAATTTTCATAGATGCGGAGAAGGCCTTTGACAACATATCCTGGAAGTTTATGAAGGGGAATTTAAAAGAAATGGGAGTGGGCCGGGGATTTGAGAATGGGATTGATGCAATATATTCAGAACAAAAGGCTAAATTGATAGTTAACAATGTGGTTACAGAAGAGTTTAAAATTGAAAAAGGAACACGACAAGGCTGTCCGATCTCCCCGTTATTATTTATTTCGGTCCTGGAAGTGCTCTTGAACATGATTAGAGGGGACAGGTTGGTGGAAGGGATACAGGTCGGAGCGAAACAATATAAACTTAAAGCGTTTGCAGATGACTTAGTTTTGACATTACAGGAGCCAGAATCTAGTACGAAAAGAGTACTACAACTAATTCAAGACTTTGGTCGGGTGGCGGGATTTAAACTAAATAAGCAAAAAACTAAGGTGTTGGGAAAGAATTTGACAGATATTGAGTCGGAACGGTTTCAGAGAGAGACAGAGTTAACTGTGGTTAAGAAAGTCAAATACCTAGGGGTAAACATAACAGCAAAAAATCTGAGTCTGTTTAAAGATAACTATGAAAAATGTTGGTCTGAAATTAAGAGAGACTTAGATAGCTGGTCAAAATTAAAACTTTCATTGTTAGGTCGAATAGCTGCTATCAAGATGAATGTATTGCCAAAAATGTTGTTTTTGTTTCAGACATTGCAGATTGTAGACAAAACGGAGTGCTTCCGGAAGTGGCAGAAAGATATCTCTAAATTTGTCTGGCAGGGCAAAAAGCCCAGAATTAAGTTTAAGATATTAACGGACGCAAAAGAAAGAGGGGGCTTTGCCCTGCCAGACTTAAAGTTGTACTATGAAGCCGCAGCTTTCTGCTGGCTAAAAGATTGGCTACTTCTTGAGGACACGGACGTGCTGGATTTGGAAGGTTTTAACAATGCATTTGGATGGCATGCATACTTATGGTATGATAAGGTTAAGATTAACAAGGTCTTTAAGAACCATATTGTCAGAAAAGCAATATTTAATGTCTGGACAAGATACAAAGACTTATTAGAGAATAAAACACCGAGGTGGCTGTCACCCTTGGAGGCTAAGGCCCGAAAAAGACCTAATATGGAGGCCAATTGGCCAAAATATTGGGAAATACTAGAAAGAGATGGAGACAATTGGAAACTGCAGAGTTTAGAGAAAATGAAAGATAAAGTGCGAGACTGGTTACACTATGCTCAGATTAAAGAAGTGTTTAAGAATGATAAAAAGTTAGGATTCCAGGTGGAGAAATCGAAATTGGAAACAGAATTGTTAGAACCTAAGACCAAGGTACTTTCAAAAATGTATAACTTGCTGCTGAAATGGAACACACAAGACGAAACGGTTAAATCGGCTATGATAAAGTGGGCCCAGGATATTGGGCATAACATTATGTTTGAGGACTGGGAAAGGTTATGGACCACTGGGCTGAACTTCACAGCATGTAATGCTCTGAAGGAAAATGTAATGAAAATGATATATAGATGGTACATGACCCCAGTGAAATTGGCTAAAATATACCATTCGTCTGATAATAAATGTTGGAAGTGTAAGGAAAATGAAGGAACATTCTTTCACCTCTGGTGGACCTGTCCTAGAGTGAAGGCCTTCTGGGAAATGATATATAATGAGTTAAAAAAGGTGTTTAAGTATACCTTCACCAAGAAACCAGAGGCCTTCCTTCTGGGCATGGTCGGCCAGAACGTGTTAAAGAAGGACAGAACATTTTTTATGTATGCTACAACGGCGGCAAGGATACTTATTGCTAAGAACTGGAAAACCCAAGATCTACCCACACTGGAAGAATGGCAGATGCAGCTGATGGACTATATGCAACTAGCTGAGATGACGGGCAGAATCCGTGACCTGGGAGAGGAGAGGGTTGAAGAAGACTGGAAGAAATTCAAGATTTATTTACAAAAGTATTGTAATTTGGTTGAATCTTAACAAGGAAGTCAGAGTAGAAATAACTGTCTACCATTAAATCACAATTTCATATCTGAGTTTAACCTAAATACTGGATTTAAGATCATAAACAAGATGATAATTTGCTTGGAAAAATCTGTTTGTAATGATGAAAGTGGAAGCGGGAGACGTGAGGGAGTCCACAATAGAATGAAAGGATGTTATGAAACTTATTCTGTTTGTTAAATATGCATTTGTATGAAAAAAACTCAATAAAATATTATAAAAAAAAAAGAGAAAAGCCATTACTGTACCTGCTGGCCAACCCAGAGTCTCTCTCCCCTTACCTATCTCATCCTATCTCTCCTATGCTCTCCCATCTTTGTCCCACAACAGCTGCCCAGGCAACGTCTTTGCTTCAGAAAAAAAGGGGAGGAGTTAACATCATAGCCAATTGGAACTGAACTTCAGCAAGTACTCTGTGTTGCAGAACCAGAGGCATCATACTTGCCCCTCTGTTTGTGTCAGTGGACTCTCCTTGCTTAGAAGGCTGCCTGCACAACTTTATTTCTAGAAGGGCTAGAGACTTCATTTAAAAAAAAAAAAAGCTCAGAGTTTAGGGCCACATCTGGCATAAATCCAGTTCTGACTCCACTCATTGGCTAAAAACACTGAAAGGTAGGAGCATCCAGGCTAGTTCATTTAACACAAATTGCTTAGCTAGATATCTGCACATTATGCTTCATAACTTTCTTTCTAGAAAGGTTAGAGACTTGGTGTTTGTTTTTTTTTAAAAAAAGTAAGAAGTCAAAGTCTGGTACCACTGTTCAGTGATGATTCTATTGGAATAGCCTCTACATTGGTACCTCAGGTTAAGTACTTAATTCGTTCCGGAGGTCCATACTTAACCTGAAATTGTTCATACATATATATATATATATATATATATATATATATATATATATATATAAAATTTTAACATGTAAATTATGAAATGTACCACAAAACCTATCATTTATACAATCTTTTTAGACTTCCGTCAGCACTTCTGATGATCCACTGTTTTAACCACCGTTTTTCTTAACTTTATATTGCCTTTACATCTCTTAACAAATCATCCTCCCCCTTGTCCATTTTTACAATATTTCTAATAATACTCCTCACAAAACCTCTTGCAACCCTACAAACGTCTGTTCTTCACAATTACTTTTCAAATAGCTAATGGGGCCTCCTGCTGCCGCCGCACCGCAGGAGCATGATTTCTGTTCTCATCCTGAAGCAAAGTTCTTAACCTGAAGCACTATTTATGGGTTAGCGGAGTCTGTAACCTGATGTAACCTTATGCGTATGTAACCTGAGGTACCACTGTAATGATTTTAATTGAGGAGCAGGAGAAATGATAAGTGAAAACAACACAACAAACTAGAAATACTAGAATTTGGCAGTTCATTGTAGTCATATCTCAAACAGATTCTCTCAGTTATTTGGTGCCCCTCAACCACAGAGGCCCTAATTTTACACATTATGTGCATACCTATAAATCTGCTACTGGTGCTTATCTCGCTGAATGCCTTTTGGGGAGGGACAGGGTTGGAAGAAGGCTCATATCTTTTGCCAGTCTCATGCCAAATGCACAATAACTTGCAGGCTGTTTGACGATGTCCTAATGGTGGAAGTTCCCAAAGAAATAAGGCTGATTTGTGGGACACAACAATAAGGGTCTAGAAAAAGAAAATCTGTAGAAACTCTTTAAATCGTAGACTGAAAATTATGAATCCAGGCATACTTAAAATTTAAAAGCAACATTATATACCATTGAGAGTGCATTTGTGTTTGCAATTTAGCTTTTCAGTATGGGTGAGTGGGTGGAATGAAAGGATAAATATTTTTCACTGCAATGTGTTTATGTTGGCTGCTTTGGGGCGGAATGTGCTGACAGTATATATTTTTAGATAGATGTCTCATTGAGATAGTGTGAAATTAATGGAAGTGCATTCAAATGACACTTTAAGAAACAGAGATCATAAACAGTGCTGGAGAGTATTCTTTATAATGTAGTACTTGAATCTGTGCAGTGAAAATGGCTCTTATGTAGTGTTCTTTACCCTCCACATAATCAGTTTTCAATAGCTAGTGATGTCTCTCCCCATGTGTGTGCATACATCTCTGTGCTATATAATGGTATGTATACTTCAAGCTCCATTAAATCTAGTCACTTCAGACTATATTCTATTCAACATGTAATGGAACGTATGACATTAATTTACATTGCCTACTTAGCATTCTTTCAATCAGTGTTATCTTCTGTTACTGCAGCCTGTTGTTGCATAATGCAGAAAAGTGGTGAAAGTGAATGGCTCCATTTCTGCATCCCTACTCATTTTTGTCTTTCAGTCAAGTCATGTACTTAAAGCTCAACTCTTCAACAGCAGCTGCATTGTGGGAAAGAGCATTCAAATCTCTTCTCAACCATGAAGTTCAGTAGTGCCTTTGGGCAGGTCTCACTGGCCAAGGGTACAGGTCACAGTAAGCCAGGGGTCAGCAAACGTTTTCAGCAGGGGGCTGGTCCACTGTCCCTCAGACCTTGTGGGAGGCCGGACTATATTTTGAAAAAATAATAATGAATAAATTCCTATGCCCCGCAAATAACCCAGAGATTTGTTTTAAATAAAAGCACACATTCTGCTGATGTAAAAACACCAGGCAAGCCCCACAAATAACCCAGAGATGCATTTTAAACAAAACGACACATTCTACTCATGTAAAAACACACTGATTCCCGGACCGTTTGTGGGCCCGATTTAGAAGGCGATTGGGCCGGATCCGGCCCCCAGGCTTTAGTTTGCATACCCATGCAGTAAGCTATAAAATATGGATTATCATCACCAGGAATGAGTAGTGTGCTGGATAGGGATGGATGAATCAGTCAAATCTGGATTTTCTGTCTCTCGAATCATAAATTCAGGTCACCTCATTTCCACATCTGTTTACAAAACTTCTGTGTACAGCACTGAATTGCTCCCACTGCACCTCTCACTTTTCCAAGCTGGGAGTGACGAAGTGCAAGTCTTGGCTTCACATGGTGTGCACACCCACACTTATGGTTTCTTCCAAACAAAACACAATAATTATGGCAAGATCAAACCTTTGCTTAGCATAAAGGTTTGTTTGGAAAACAATGCGCTGGCTTGCATGCCATGGTTAACCAGCTTGATGAAGAGAGAAGTCTAGTGCATATGCACTAGACTAGCACGTTGCTCTTTATCGATATTCTAATGCTTATGGTTTAGCATGATGTGCAATTGCAGCCACTCCCTGAGTGCAGGATTATGGCTAGTTTGTTTGGTTTACAATTCTTAGAAACAAAAACACTTTTCTGTAGAAGACTCCTCAAAATGGCTTGCAGCGGGGGTGGGGGGAACAGGGACAATCTTAAAACATTCCCGAAAGCGTAAGATTGCAAAGAACAGCAAAAATAATATGGTAACACCAAAAATTCACAGATGAGGATAGAAATCCGAACATCTCGTTAGAATGCTAATGGGTCTATGGTCAAGCATTGTACACCCTCAGCAGCACGGCAGGAAATCACTGAGCCAGCGACCACACTTCTTACAGCACTGGGACATGGTGTAGGATGTCCAATATTATGCTTGTTGTTTATTTATTTAATAGACTTGTTAGTTGCTTGCCACCCAAAGGTCTCCAAGCAACTTCCAACACAGTTAAAACAAAGACATAAATGCAGTATAAATACATGTATGCATTTATAAATATATGTGGATATCTGTTCCTGGGTTGGTTCAAATAAGACAAGGTGATTGTTCAAATATCCCATTCCCAGGCTCAAAAGAGAACTAGAAGGTATCCCCCACTGTAGTAAATAGCATGAAGCAGCTATTGCATTGCACCCAGAGGCTTCTGAATCAGAACACAAGGTTGCTCAAAAAACATTGTATGTTAGATGCAGGGGAAACAAATCCAGCACATACCAAACCAAGTCTGTGCTCTCAAATTAGCTGAAGGTAAAAACAAGTAAAAGAACAATGCATTCTTTCTTCTTTAACCAGGCCTTGGGCTGATTGACATCCCATACCCTTTTAAATGTGTTGTGGGAATGGGAGATTCTTGGTTTGTTTTTGTTCTTATTTTTGTTATGTAGTTTGTGTTTTTTATATTGTATTTTTATGTTGCGCACCGCCCTGAGATCTATGGATGAAGGGCGATATATAAATTTAATAAATAAAATTACTCTTCTGCTGTTAGAATAAGTTCACTGGCTGGCTAGTGACCACTGTGGAAAACAGGATGCTAGAAACTCTGAACTTGGGAGATTAAAAAATGGGAAGCTTGGGAGGAGAAGCAGAAGAATGGAATGGGAAAACAGCATGTCTGACTTTAAAAGTAGCATGGCACAGTGGAATTTTGCTGCATGCCCCAGTGGCTATATTTAATCATCAAAAAGACAAGACAAGGTTTCAGCTTAGACACCCATGCTAGCCCTGGCCTTCACATAGGACCAGATACAAGTTGACATTTGGATAACAACCCAGATACTTTTGTAATTGCACAGGACCCTTTTCTTCTTTTGTAGTTGACTTTGGAGAAGATCAGTCTACATCCCAATCCCCAAGAAGGGCAGTGCCAAAGAATGCTCTAACTACCGCACAATTGCACTCATTTCACACGCTAGCAAGTTTATGCTTAAAATTCTACAAGGCAGGCTTAAGCAGTATGTGGACCGAGAACTCCCAGAAGTGCAAGCTGGATTTCAAAGGGGTAGAGGAACCAGAGACCAAATTGCAAACATGTGCTGGATTATGGAGAAAGCTAGAGAGTTCCAGAAAGACATCTACTTCTGCTTCATTGACTATGCAAAAGCCTTTGACTGTGTCGACCACAGCAAACTATGGCAAGTTCTTAAAGAAATGGGAGTGCCTGATCACCTCATCCATCTCCTGAGAAATCTCTATGTGGGACAAGAAGCTACAGTTAGAACTGGATATGAAACAACTGATTGGTTCAAAATTGGGAAAGGAGTACGGCAAGGCTGTATATTGTCTCCCTGCTTATTTAACTTATATGCAGAATTCATCATGTGAAAGGCTGGGCTGGATGAATCCCAAGCCGGAATTAAGATCGCTGAAAGAAATATCAACAACCTCAGATATGCAGATGATACAACCTTGATGGCAGAAAGTGAAGAGGAATTAAAGAACCTTTTAATGAGGGTGAAAGAGGAGAGCGCAAAATATGGTCTGAAGCTCAACATCAAAAAACGAAGATCATGGCCACTGGGCCCATCACCTTCTGGCAAATAGAAGGGGAAGAAATGGAGGCACTGAGAGATTTTACTTTCTTGGGCTCCATGATCACTGCAGATGGTGACAGCAGTCACGAAATTAAAAGAGGCCTGCTCCTTGGGAGAAAGGCGATGGCAAACCTAGACAGCATCTTAAAAAGCAGAGACATCACCTTGCCAACAAAGGTCCGTATAGTTAAAGCCATGTTTTTCCCAGTAGTGATGTATGGAAGTGAGAGCTGGACCATAAAGAAGGCTGATCGTCGAAGAATTGATGCTTTTGAATTATGGTGCTGGAGGAGACTCTTGAGAGTCCCATGGACTGCAAGAAGATCAAACGCATCCATTCTTAAGGAAATCAGCCCTGAGCTCTCACTGGAAGGACAGATCATGAAGCTGAGGCTCCAATACTTTGGCCCCCTCATGAGAAGAAAAGACTCCCTGGAAAAGACCCTGATGTTGGGAAAGATTGAGGGCACAAGGAGAAGGGGACGACAGAGGACGAGATGGTTGGACAGTGTTCTCGGAGCCACAAACATGAGTCTGACCAAACTGTGGGAGGCAGTGGAAGACAGGAGTGCCTGGCGTGCTCTGGTCCATGGGGTCACGAAGAGTCGGACACGACTAAACGACTAAACAACAACAGCTTGCACATGTGAAATCATTCCTCCTTGCCATTGCCAATGATGTTCTTAAAGGTGTACAACTGCATTTCAACAACATTCATGTGCTATCTGGAGAGCGAATTCCATTTTTTCTCCAAGCCCAGAAATGATGTGGCTATGGTGCACAATGAAATCTGCTTTCCTAATAATTTTGAGAGAAGCCACGTGGTGACTGTGCTCAGCAAATGAGAAGGGAAAGCGTATTTATTGTGCAATAAACTGGTAATGTGGAAAATCCTCCAGGCACTTCAATGAAACCATTGCCGCAAAGTATGCTTCAGAGTTGGGTTTTATATGTAAAGCATGTAACAGAATAACATGCCTTTAAAAAACAATTCATACTTGACAGATTATAATGGTTTTTCTGAATATTTGAACTCCAATAGGAATCTACATCTGCATTTACTTACTTCTCAACTGCTGCACACGGAAGTACTGAACAGAATTGGTAAACGGTGCTGAGAGCTGAACTTTCATAGAAATTATAACCTTCCAAAATGGCTTTTACCTTTTTTAAAACTGTTTTTTAATAGTCTGGTTGAAAAATACTGAATTGCATGAGAAAGCAAATGTACTTATAATATAGACTTTGAAAACTTTAGATGTTCAGAATGTTGAGCTCCCTTCTTTGCCCAAGTAAGGAAAGAATTATGGGGATAAACAGTGAATCAAATGGTTGCAACAAAGCAAGGTCAAAATTGTAGTTTATAGCATTCTTTCATAGGATCATTGAAGCGCATTAAAATACTCTATGAGAGAACTCAGGAGACAGGGTAAAGAAACCTCACAGTATTGTATCTCTGCGTCTTCTCTGGTAAGCATTACTGTCATGAGAAAAGAGAGAATGTGCTTAACGCCCACTTAGCAATTCAGGAGGAATTTTCCCAAGGGCAAAGCAGCAGCAAGCATCATTTAAAAATAAAATAAAGACAACAACAGAAGACACAGATGGGTAAAATGTATCTTTTTTCTCTGTTGGTGAGCATGCAAACCTACATTTTGTACCCTCATAACCTGCAAAAATATTTAAGGTTAAACATTATTGATTGGTACTTGGAAATATTTACATACAAATCTATTTATTTATTTAACACACATATATGCCATTCTTCAGTTAAATGAATTTCTTAGGGCAGCAATAATATCAGGTTAACACTAACAATAGGTAAATAGCATTGTAATAACACAGCAACAAAGTAACAGTGCAGCACATAAAAACACAATATAAACAGGGGGGAAACCAGTAAGATATTAGCAGATTAAAATCAGGGGTTATATTAGAAGTCTTGTCAAATGAAACTGTTTCTGCCTGGCATCATTCCCCCTCAGCCCCATAAATCAAATTTGGCACTAAACCAAATGGGAAGGGCATTCCAAATTGGAAGCTATAATTGAGAAGGTTCTTTCTCTGGTTACCACCTGTTTAGGAAGACGGAACTGAGAGAAAAGTCTATGATGACCATAGCATTTGGACAGGACCGTGTGCAATACATTCATGCACATGCATGTATTATGCACATAGCCACATAAACTAGAGAAATATGCTCACTGGATTGGATAAAATGATTCTTGGTGTACTGATAAGCAGAGCAATGGAAATAATTGTCGGGGATCTCTTTACCACTAAGACTGACTTAAGAGTTGCCTTCATTTCATTTTAGATTATTACTTTGTAAAATTTCACCCAAAATTGGTACCCACGTTATAAGTAGCAAAAAAATGAGGGGGACATTTAATTATTTTTCAGAAGGAATTTTTTGAGCTGTGTTGAGTGTGGGTTTGTGCATGCTTACCATTGGTAACTGAGCAGCAGATTCTTTTAAAACATTTCCCACTCTTCCAGTGTAACACTAGAGCCCCTTAAGGTGGTCAATAGCTACCTGCTAGAATTACTGTCCCAGAATTCCCCCGGAACAATGTTACATCAAGATGTAACATCAAGGGGCTTTTTTTTTGGTGGGGGTATGGTGATCCCTGTCCAATTGCTAATAGTAATTATTATTATTACCCTTTTGGCATCCCTTTTAGTATCCCTAGCAAACTTAGCTGAAAGTTTGAAATGCTGAACTCTGGGCACACCCATACCCTATCCAGGCATGGCCAAACTTGGCCCTCCAGATGTTTTGGGACTACAGTTCCCAGCACCCCTGACCACTGGTCCCATTAGCTAGGGATGATGGGAGCTGTAGTCCCAAAACATCTGGAGGGCCAAGTTTGGCCATGCCTGCCTATACATTTGGACCACTGTGTTTGTTTATTTTTAATCATTTATATCCCACTCTTCCTGCCTAAGGAGATTAGAGTGGCATACACTAAAAACAGTAAAGTTATATAAATAAGCAACAACAGCACAGAACCATACTTCAGGCAAAATTTATAGGACTCAAAAGCCTGATTAAAAATAACCGTCTTATGGAGTGAAAAATATGGAATTAATTTGATTTGTGAATTTCTCTCTTTACAGGGCGACTAAGGAAGGCTGGTATCTCTATGCAGACAGTTCCAATGGACAATTTGGACATACTGCTGACATTACCACTCCAATAATTTCTCAGACTGGACCGAAGTGCAAGCTGGTGTTTTGGAATTACATGAATGGGGCAACAGTGGGTTCACTGAAGGTACTAAAAAGAGAGTTTATAGACTAAAAAAAGAAAGAAGAAGAATATTCACAACCTGCATGATGATTATGATGATTACATTTATATCCCACCTTCCCTTCAGGGAGCTCAAGATAGCATACATAGCTCTGAGATTACATCCACAAGCTCCTTCAGCCCCCTCGGGTGCAGCTCCTCAGGCCCTGGAAAGCTGAATTCATTTAAAGTAGCTAGGTGTTTCCTTACCCCCTTTCTTCCTATCTTGGGCTTCAGCTCCCTTCTTATATCATTTATTCTGTTATCACCCCCTGAACTGTCTCTATGGCAGCTAGTCATTGTTTAAGAACTGAGTTTGCTCCCCCCCCCTTTTTGCTTACCTGTCCCTTTCCCTGTTGTGTCATTGATGGTGGGGGGGGGAGGATTGTAAGCCTGCAAGAGGGGCTGTTTCAATTGATCATACATAAGCTGCTCTGGGAGCCTTTTTTGGCTGAAGAGTGGGGTACAAATCTTCTAATTAAATAAAAGAAATAATGTTGATATGTGAGACTTCTCTGTCAATGAAAACTGTTCCATTTAAAGGGAATGGCTATTTCATTTTGCCATGTTATGTGCAACTGGGAAATGCTTTTTCTTCTATTAAAAGGAAAAGCCTCTCTAGATAGTCCTGGAGCTAAAACTGCAGATCATTATACCTGGTGATAAATCCTGGAGAGGAAAAGCGTTTTGGGGAGCTGATGATGTACAGTTCTGTCATTGCTGTCTGGAATCACAATTTGACATACATCACCATACTTCCATCTCCTGATGTTGTCAGTTTGACTCAGTTAAGACACTTTAGCTTCAGTGAAGCATGTTTAGGGCAGTTGACTCCTGGGAGCAACCCGTCACAATTCAATGAATATTTACTGAGGCAGGAAGCGAGGAGGACACCTCATGCACCTTCGGAAGTTCAAACTAAACAAGAGCTCTGGAACTTGATTGCAAAAGTTTTTTTATGCAAACAACTGGATGTTTAATGTACTGCGAAACTAAAATGAGTTTTGAAACTGAATACAATCATGGGGTAATAGCAATTTTAACTGTTCTTGGTATTAGGATTGCTTTTCTTATTTCTTCGGCATACCAAAGGCAAGTGTCACCACTTGCTATTCAAACCAGTTGAAGTGGAAATGATCAAGCCTTGTTTACACAATCAAAATTTAAAAGTTGTTATTCTGGGGTTCTTATCCTCTCCCTTATGTGTTAATCTCCAGCCCTTTCAGGCATTATTCCCTCCTTGCCCTTCCTTGCCCCGCTAATAACATTGTGCAAGGGCAAGCATGGGGATGTTCTCTAGTGCCCCATGTCATGCCCCCACAGGAGGAGTGCTCAGTTGCAGAAAAGGACCCATCGCCAAATTTCTTGCTGTTGTGAATACTGGATACACATGTGAAAGACAAATTCTGACCAGGAGTTCAGTGATTGGGTCAGAAACATTGGCTTTGATCATGTGGTTCTGGTATTATTCAGACACATTCTGCAGATCTTACTAGAAGGAAGCCATTCCCTGCTAGCACTACATGTGACAGCAGGTTAATGCTTTGAATGTGTAAATAAATCAAAGGCTGGTGTGAGTTAAGAGGCTGCTATCCCAGATTCTGTTAAAGAAAAAAAAGCCATTCACCATAAACATACTGCATGTTCAGAGATTTGTAGGATAGTTATTATAACTATTTCTTTTCATGTAAAAATGAAACATGGAGCTAAACTGAAGCTGTTAAATACTGTTTGTCTTACGATTTGCAAAACACAAGTTGCTCATTTCACTGTAAATGTTTTTCGATTTTTAGGTGCTCAGAAAAGAGGGAAACACGTCTTTTGAACTTTGGTCACAGAGTGGCCCCCAGGGTCCTCAGTGGAACAGAGCTGAAGTGCATTTAGGTGTTCAATCTTATTTTCAGGTATGTGCAATTTTGTTTGCCTTCTTCCCTTACTATTTCAAGCTATTTAATGTTTCTGTTGTTCTGCTCTCGTAATGTCAGCCTTAAGACATCATTGCATTTTGAAGCAATCAAAATCAAAATGATGCCTCTGCTGTAGAATGAAGTTCATTCATTAATGGCACATAGAAGCAGAAATTGGAGGCAGGATGTTTCTTAGAGAATCTGTTACTTGAACTGACTGCTTTATTGTTGCTTTATGGCCGAGATAAGGAACCAGTGACCCTCCAGATGTTGTCGGATACAATCAACCCCAGGCAGCATGACCAGTGGTCATGGACGATGGACATTGTAGTT
This sequence comes from Podarcis melisellensis, assembly GCF_964234715.1. Lineage (NCBI taxonomy): Eukaryota > Metazoa > Chordata > Lepidosauria > Squamata > Lacertidae > Podarcis > Podarcis melisellensis. The sequence continues at coordinate 37,382,173 of NC_138544.1, forward strand.
CTACAATATATTCAGGGTCACATATTCCCAATCCCTGCTTTATGATGTCAAAACCTTACCACAGTTGTCAGAATCACAGTCTTTGGAAAATAGAATAATTTAGCAACAGATTTTCAAGACTCTTTAATTTTTTTTAGCCCCAATTGTATTTCTGTTTGTCTATATATATTTGCTTGTTTTGTATTACAAAGTAATGGTGATTCTGCATCGTACCAATCTTCCCTGTTCCCTTTTCTAGCAGTAAAATATGAACAATGTTAACTTTGGAATTGTTCTTTTTCCCCCTTTTTTTCAATTCTTTTTTTCCCCAATGTTTGTTTAGTCTGTACATTGTAAGTCAGACACCTTTAAAACAATAGCTTGGTTTAAAACACAAACACACGCTCCCATTCCCCTAACCCCGACTGAGAAAAACACACGCTGTACAGTTCCCAAAGGGGCACCACCAAGGAGGACGGGACAGGTTATATCGGTCCAGACCCATCAGCTGCATGGACAATGAGGGGGTCCTATACATATTATATTTTAGTACACGTTATCATAAGGGAGTTGAATCTTGGCACCAAAAGTACTGCACTTCCTATGGCCAATGGGAGAAAGGGGTAGTTAGAAAAAGAAGTATTTATATATAAACGTATGTATTTATAGATCTGTATTAATATAAAAAGTCATCTTGTTAACATGATTGCAATGGGTTGGATCTTATCTGCGGCAGGACTCTTTTCAGAGATCGCAACAGTCACTGGTCTGGGAATGTTCGAGTCCTGTCTCAAAAATGTCCATCTCCCAGTTTGGGATGAGTGGGGAGCATGGGAAAACATCGCCCGCTGTCAGAACCAGAGAATCCATGTTCCCCAATGAACTGGAGGGCTGATGGAAGTTCAGAATGGGAATTGGGAAGATCCTCCTGTCTTTTCCAAGCATCAGACCTGACGTTTTAAGATGCCGCAAGACACACAATCAACTTTGGAATTGTTCACTCCCTACCAGCTATCTCCTTTGTGTTTCTCATGTAGCATTCTTACCAGTAGTGGCACTTGTGATAGATGGAGCTGCCCTCCTGCTCCAACATTGCTGCTGCTTACCTGGATGGTTTGGAGTGGTCAAGTCAGGGCCATGTCGGTGTCCTGGCAGGACCAATGGCTTGTCAGCAGCAATCCCACTACTGTACCTGTCCAGTCCTGAACTCTCCACCACCCTTTTCCTCCATATCTCCATACTGGTATGCATTAGTAATACTGGTGTCAGGAGAGAAGCTCCACCCCACTGATGCTACTGATGCTCACCACTATCATATGGATCAGAACATTGTCTATTTACTAGAGGTGCTTGCTTGTATCAGAATGTGGCTATTTATATTTCTACTTTCTCCACTTCACAGGTTATCTTCAGGGCGAAAAGGGGCATCAGTTATGTGGGAGATGTGGCAGTGGATGATATTTCATTTCAGGAGTGTTCCCCCTTACTGATCCCAGACAGACACTGTACTTCTGATGAATTTACCTGTTCCAACAAATACTGCCTCCCAAAGGGTAACCTTTGCGATTTTGTGAATGACTGTGCAGATAACTCAGATGAGAATCAAAGCATTTGCAGTGAGTACGGCTGTTCCTTGCTTTAATGAGCAGAAGTTATCAAGTCTCTAGTGAATTATTTATATAGTAGCACTGCTGCCAGTTCATTAGTGGTTCCAAAATGTAAATGAAAAGCAAAATTAATGATTTTGAAATGCCTGTTATACTGGAGTCTGCCTCACATACACCCACATGTTCATACAAACAGATGTCCCCACCGGAGAGTTTGCCAACCTCCTGGCTGCCAAAATCCCAAGGACTCCTGCATCACCCAAGTAAATGTTTTGGCAGGGGGCAGCTGCCTAAACCTTGGGATTTAGGCACCCAGGAGGTTGGCACCTCTTAGCTGTTTGTATGAACATGTGGGTGCATGTGATTCCAGTCAATATTAGTGATAGTGTCCAAGGCACCTGGAAGTTGCATTAACCAAATTAAATAATGTGCTTCATGCAATGGTGTGATTGTTATCTTAATTAATGTAAAATAAGAAAAAAATGACTTGTTATTTAGTGTACTGGTATGATGCTGCTCAGCTTGCGAGAAGACACAGGGGGGCACCGGGCTATTACAATAGCATTTTGGTTTTACTACGGTTGCAAAATAAAATGTGGAACCAGCCCTACACATACTTTTCTAGAGAAATGGGTTCCAGTGCAATGAAAACACATCTGATTCTCATTTGTTACATGGACACTGAGAGGGGTGAGTTTGGGTAGCATCAAACAGGGTCCTCAGAGAACTATGTGGAACTAGATGTTGTTGCCCTAGCACTGCTGCTGTTACTCTGTCATCTAGTGTTGTTATGTTGCTTCAGCATCAGCAAATGCTTCCCTGTTGCTTTCCTGGGTGGAGAAAGAGTGGGTGTATGTTAACAGTGCCATGTGCAAGTGAGGGTGTGCGGATGTCTCTGCCTGTGTACCCAGGTCTTCCTGCCACAATCTCCAACATATGCCCTTTGACTTTCTTGCTGCTACTCACCTTGCGGTCCACAGAGACAGACAAATCCCAAACTTCCTGTCGTATTTTTGCTAGTAACTTTCTTTCAGCAAGTTGATGTCGTGTTGATGCTGCTGCAATCTATGTCTTGAACCAGTTAACCATATTTTAAAATACAAAAAAGTGAAAATGAGGTTATATATTCATAGAAATTTATTCTGAGCAGAAGCAAGCTGATAAACTATTTATTGCATCTTAAACTTGACCATAAGCTACTTCCAGCTAGTTAAAACGGAAATTAAATTGTACATTGCTACATGTTCACTCCAGTGGCCAAGATTTAAATGAGCAAAGGGCTTTGATTCATGTATTTTTAAAACAACTTTTAAAAGATTTTTTTTTAAAAAAAGAAAGTAGTTAATATCCCTAGGACATTCATCCGCTTTCAGTGTTAAAGCATATGAAAGGATGATCAAGCAACAGTGGTCACAGATGACAGGGCAAATCCCACAAAAATAATGTGTTCTCTCCAGACCAAAAGGGGATGCAGAAGATGCACACTGTCCACCAAGCCCCGTTCTGTTCCCAGTAACCACAGGACACCTTTGCCCAGCGGCGCTGTGGCCCATAGATTGCAGCAAAATACTGGGCAAGGCTTTGCCCAGTATCTTCTCTGTGTGATGTGCTCATGGGAAAAAGAAGGGAAACTTCAACCTCTGCCACTGGCTAGGACACTAAGGTGTACCAGGTGGTTTTTCCTCCTGTCTTTCAGCAGAAGACCAACTTGGTCCCACCTTAAGTCTTTGCAATAGATTTGTCTATTTTTCAAGGGGATTTGTCCCATTCCAGTGACTATTTTGCTGTTATTCCTAACCTAACATTAGATCCAATCTCCTCCTACATGCCCCATTAATTTATCTTGATGATAATAAGAATGTCTAAGGGGAAAAATGGACACAGTGGAACAATTCCTCAGCAGATAAAAATGTAATTAAGTTTAGAATATAATCTATTGTTGAAGTCAGGTCTTTTTTGACATAAAATAATGAGGTAGCTATGCTCACTTCATTTCCAAGAGGAATATCATTGTTTAAAGTGTGCCAAATGATGATGACATCTTAGCTGTGATAATCTACTATCACAAAGCACTGCTTGGGATGGACCTGCTTACACGGTGATCTCACCCTCCAGAGAAGTGCATGACAAAGAAAATGCATTTCTTGAATTTTTTTTTTAAATTAATTAAAATGAGAATGTAGTCTGTACTGTCTCTTGACAACAAATCACGTTTGAGATTTATGAAACTGTGTGTTGACAATGCTGAAAGTGGACCAGCTGTGATGAATGTCTAATGTTTGGATTGAGTTTTGTTTAGTTTTTTGTTTGAAGTTCAGTTTCAGTCTCTTAAAGCTGACATAATCATTGCATTTGGAAGCTGCAGTGGCTATGTGGTGGTTCACTCTTTGATGTTTGCATCAAGCCCTGATTCTTTAAATCAGCAGGGCCCAGGAGGACCAGCAGTAAGAAGTCTTTTTGATGGAAGTGTTGGCATAATACTTGGTATTTGTTTTGGAAACTACTTGTTTTGGAGCTTGGACCCAAGACAGAGGAAGGGCAGTCTCAGTGAGATGTATTTATTATGGTTGCAAATTCAAACATGCACCAGGTTTTATTATTACCTATTGCATTTTATTCCACTCTTCCCTAAGACATAGGTTAGGCTGAGAGTTATGGATGTACCAAAGAACGGCCAGTGAGCTTGTGGAGTTGAACCCAAGGCTCCCTAGTCCTAGTCCAGCCATAGGCAAACTCGGCCTTCCAGATGTTTTGAGACTACAACTCCCATCATCCCTGACCAGTGGTCCTGTTAGCTAGGGATGATGGGAGTTGTAGTCCCAAAAACATCTGGAGGGCCGAGTTTGCCTATGCCTGTCCTAGTCTAACCACTGCAGCTTAGTTTTTCAACATATGAAATACCAGCTTTATTTCTAGTATCATTATCAGGTTGCATTCCATGAAATAAAATGGGAGAATTGAGGATTAGAGTAGAGGGTCTTTAAATGGTAAGAAAATGAAAAGCCTTTTCTTAGTCTGCTTAGGTGAGCTGCAGCAAGTTTGATTAGGTTCCTTAAAATGTGTTGAGAAGCACGCATGTGTACGTGAGGTTGGATGGTCATTTGTCATGGATGCTTTAGTTGAGATTCCTGCATTGCAGGGAGTTGGACTACATGATCCTTAGGGTCCCTTCCAATGACTGTTCTATGATTCTCTGCCTCTTGTGCAGCTGTCCTCTTTCAGTTGATGATGGCTCGTTCCATTATAGAGGTTCTCACTTGATGCAGCAGTTATCAAGTGACAAGCACATATGTGTGAGGCAATCCATCCTTGTTTCCCAATGAAACCTGAATACTGTTGGGGGGATATCCATTTTAAAGTAGCTCTAGTGCCTCTTTTTAAAAAGACCATACAACTTTCTTTTACACAAAAATATTGGGGGAAACATACATTGTGAAACTTTAATTTGCCTTCTGCAATTCTCCAAAGCCCTTTCCTCATTAATTTAGCTAGCTAAAAGAATACTTCAGCATAAGTTTAGATTTCCCTGGTTGTAAGATGGAAGTACCACTTACCGTCAACCAGAGAGGGCAGTCCAGTGCAGCTGCAGTGCTGCCTGGTTGTTTTCTGGCTTCAGCATGGGATGACATCACTTCCTCCTCCACTGGCTGCACCGGCTGCTGGAGCTCTCCCATGGTTGCAGCCAGTCATGGGCAAGCCTCTCATTGTTCCGCTCTTCATTTCTCTCTGTGTTCTGGGAGACCAGGGCAGAAGGAATCTGGTCCCAGCAGGAGGGGGAGACTCTCTGGATTCTTCAGCAGCCTGCCTCATCTCTCTCTCCTGCCAGCCTTCCTCTCCTGCCTCTGAGACTGTCCTCTGCCACAGCCTCTTCCTGCTCACTAAGCCTTGTTACTTCTGCAGCTTTTGACACTTCCTCCTTCCAGTCTGCCCCCTCTTCTCTCTCTGAACATGCATCACCATCCCACCACAAATCCCCTGCTTCTGAGCTGTCTTCCCCTGGGGGTTGGCTCTGCATCCAGCCAGTCCATGACAGCAGACAGGCTGGTTGATACAGGATACACACCCAGTGCCTACACCAAACCCTGATGACATCTCTAATAAATAAACTTGTGGCCTGTTTAATCCCAAATGGTTGTTCTGTGCTTATTTCAACTTCCCACCGCCTGCAGCATCATTGTGTCTGGACTCGCAAATTGTACCTTCTCTTTGAATATAAAAGAACATATCTAGTCAAGTTGTTTTTTGCTCTTTTTTAATTATCTCTTTTTATACTGAAGTAACGTTAAATCCAAATATAACTAATTTCACAGGTAATTTCAATATGAAATAAGCTGCATCCTGCTGTTTCTTTTAATAGTTGACCTTGTTCTCTGATGGTCTAATTCCTGTAGCTAGTATAATTCTGTATTTTAGTAAAATATATAAAAAGTTTGTTCTCTTTCGCTTGTCTAGAAGAATTGGTTTGTTGTGATCTTTGAATCTTAAAACTTGGAAACTTAAAACAATAGGGTTTAACAATTAAAAATTTAAAGTTTCTGTTTTTCTCAAAATATTATGAAATAAATATCTAAGGTTCTGGATATTTTTGGTTTACCCATATTGCCTCTTATAAACATTCATTTGTGAATTGCAATTAGATACCTATTGGGTAAAATAAGCCTGAATTAAACAAAGGCTGTTTGCTAATCTAAATTCCTTTTAAAATAATGTCATTATTACCATCAGCCTTTGCATGATGGTGCATCAGCCACCTGTTAAAAAGCCTTTCATTAGTTAAATGAGACTCCCTCCATTTTGAGGATAAAAGCAGAATATGTTTGTTATTATGGTGCTAATTTCAGCATTTTGCATTCTTTTTCAATTTTAGACACTTTGAATTTTGTTGGATTTTTTTTGTTTGATTGTTAGGTATGTCCATTGGGCGCTGTGATTTTGAGTTTGATCTCTGTGATTGGGAACAAGATCAGAATGACGACTTTGACTGGAATCTCAGAATTGGAGGAATCCCAAGAGCAGGCACTGGGCCAGTAGCTGATCATACCTTGCAAGAACCATCTGGTCATTACATCTTTATAAAAAACTCCTTCCCTCAATTGCCAGGGCAAGAAGCCAGAATTACTAGTGTGACTGTAAGCAGAAAGAGCAAACATTGCAAGGTATGTGAAGGAATGTCTAGCAGGAACAATAGAAGTTAATTACTAATTGCAAGACTCAAACATCACTTAAGCGTCCCTTAGAGAAAATATTTGGTTTTATAGGTATCACCTTGTTCCTTTAATTAGCCAAATGCTATTGTAAAGCAGTATTATGTTGCTTTCAGTGCAGAACCTCCAAAAAGGGAAATAGGTTCTGTTGAAAACTTCATTTGTTCTGAATGAAATACATTGCTTAAGTGACATTAGTGTTTGTATCTTGGCTGCTGGGTGTAGAAAACATCTTATGATAAAAATGTACAGAATAATTTGTGTGCCTCTGATAAGCTATAGAAATTAAGCAAGGATAAACAAATATTTGAATAAAAAAGATCATTGCGGTTAAAACGTCAGTTGGATTCCACCCCCAAACATTTGGTAGTGGGAAATAAATAAATAACTTCCTTTGAAAAATAAATGTTTATTAGGTTTCTAAGGTGCCCTACTGTGGAACTCTCAAGGCAGTTTAGAAGCATATTAAAGCAACAAGAAACAATCAAAAACAACAAAGTTAACTCAAAACAACGAAAGGAAGACAGTGTATTTTATTACACTGGATCTAAAATGAGACTTCATGGGTGATACTGAACCAGTCTCCAAGAATTCAGTATCTCTATTAAGAAATGCAACTGCTTCATGTTCCCCTGCCCCACCACCTTCCCCTTAAAAGCTGGTCTTTACTGTAAAATCATTAATGGACTATAGATATTTAAATGGGTAAATATTGCAAATCCACTGCACACTGACAGATAATCTGTTGGATTCTTTTCTCACAGAACCATAAAACATGTTTTCACTATGAAGGGAGTATTATTTAAAGTCACTGCTCCATATTTACTCCTTCTCTTCATTTCAGGTAATATTCTACTACCACATGTATGGAGCTAACACTGGATCACTAACTGTCTACCAGGTGACAGCATCAAATCCCCCCCAAGTATTATTCAGCCTCTCTGGAGATCAGGGGAATTTCTGGAAAAGAAAAGTGCTGCTATTAGAAGCCCATGAGGACTTCCAGATCACCTTTGAAGGGCATGTAGGAAAAGGCTACAGATATATAGCCCTTGATGACATCGTGTTTACAAGGGAATGCTTGCCATCATCAGGGTTCTTGCCAGATGAACCTACAGCATCACCCCCAACAGGTAATTACTTGAGAATGTCAAGAAAGATCTCACTCCCCACTTCACTTTTATATTTCGGCAATATAGAGATCGGCACATTGATGGGATGTGGTCATTGAAAAAGCATAAATATATTTGAGTCACTTTAAAGAGGGAGAATCTTCTTGAACTTCCCCATCACATATAAATGCTTGCAGGTTGCACAAACATTTCCCCTGTGTAGCAACGGATCTCTGAAGATCGCTGGATTACTTCAGACTTTTCTGAAATGTGTTAAATGAGGACGCTGCCCTGGTAATTGACAAAGTAATTCAAAATCTGCCATGTGCAATGGAGCTGAGATGCAGGACACCTTTTAAAATGAGATCCTCTAAAATAAGAGATCACTTAAAATAAGGAGCTTGTTGTGGTTTTGTGCAGGAGAGAATTGTACCCAGTTACTTCAATTTGTTCTGGGTTGTTGCAGCCCATAGTTGAAGTCAAAGCCTTTAATTTATTGACTTCTCTTGACGAAACTCTTTACTTTAGTACTGATGAGTCTGTGCTTCAGGAAACAGAACAATCTTAATTATATATACCCATATCAATGCATAAGGTTGCTCTCGGGGCATGTTCTAAAAGTATTGTTTACAATTTTAAGTGCAAAAGTCTATTTTTAACGATGTTGCGTTTATGGTTTAAAATGCATATCAAAGTAGCTAAAGATACCACCATAGTTCCCGAGAGCAGAAAGGGTTTTGTACAAGGCGATTTTCCCATATCCTCTTTCCTACTGTTAGGATTGCCATATTTCAAAAAATAAAAACCAGGACACCCGGGGCGTTGTTGAGCGCCGCTTGCATTAGGTGCTCCTACCTGATTCCCTTTCCCATTGAACCCTAGACCACATCCCCATACTTATGCAGAACGTTCCCTGACCCTGAAGAGAAACACTATTTCCCTCCCAGCACAACCTAATATTTAAGCGAGTGTGCTTTAGAATTGGAGCCTGAAAGCAATAAAATTGATGGTGATTGTCAGACATATTTCTTGCAATTTACTGCCCCCTTTGACAAGGCATTTATTATTACAGGGAATTACTGAAGCCTGGAGATATGGGTGTGCTTGACAGGGAGGTGTATTATGTTCCATCTCCATTGGCCTTTTGTTTAGCATATGATACCGATATGGTGTTATACTACACTGGGAATTAAGAAAATTTATTATTCTTGTTGTAGACATATTTTTTTTTAAGCGCCCTTGCTGCTTTGGAGACTCTGAACCAAAGTTCTGTGCTTTATTTGAAAAACAAAACAAAACCTTCTTGGCCACGTTCACCTGGCAGTTTGTAAGCAGTTGGGAGACACTTGGGATGGTTGGAAATTCTAAATCAATTCTTTCGGACAGTGAAAGCTTTTCATTTCTTATCATCATGCCAGGGATGTTAAAGCCTTACAAACATTCATGTGGGACCCATTTCCTTTTATAGAATATCCAAGGTTTTAGTCATATTTGAGTGTGTGTATGAATATATATATATATATATATTCTCTAAACACTTTCAGATTAACACAATTGTGCAGGAAGCTCATTAATCATTTCTTTTGTCCCATTCTTGTTCACCTGCCACGATTTGGTACTCAAAAGTTTCAAGGTCAGTGCTTTTAATGCAACTTTTTGCTGGAATTGTGGAGATCCAGAGACAATGGGATTAGCTGCACTAAAGACTCATATCTCTTTGATCTTTATTATGCTGAGCACAGCATGTTATAGTGTAGGAAACTGCACTGACAACAAAACTCAGCTTAAAAAAAAAAGCGCTCTATTTTTTTCCAGCTCCCAGAAATAAAGTTTGCCAGCCATTCAGCACTGACTGAGTTCTTTATTTGAACAGTATAATGACAAGGTTGTGAATAATTAAGTTCAATAAATTGAGATGACCCCCAAGCTGAAACACCCTCCATCTGTTTACTGAAGCACTTCAAAAACTTAATCATGCCTCAGACATTTCAAGTATAGCGCACCTTTTCGTTTAAGACAATTTTCATCTCATGTCTCCTACAGGATCTTTCTTCTGATTAAGAGTTAAAACTATTACATTATGCTCAAAAAACCCAAGCATAATTAATTTTAGAGTATTGTATATAATTAAATATTTAATGTATTATATGTAATGTAAACACAAATAACATAATTGTTTGTTGGTTTTGGAAACTGGTGCTACCCTCCATTATTTGATTAACTTCCCAAAATCTCTGTAGAGGATACTTATGACTTTGAATACTTAACTAATACTCCTATTAGTACTACTAGAACATAGACAGCTCAGTCAGCACAGCACGAGACTCTTAATTTCAGGGTTGTGGGTTCAAGTTCCACATTGGGTGGAATGAATATTCCAGCATTGCAGGGGGTTGGCCTAGATGACCCTTGTGGTCCCTTCCAACTCTGTGGTTCTATGATTCCACTATTAAGACACCATCAGTGTACATGGTATCTTATGAACTGGAAAAGATGTATAGAGAACTATAAGCAAGTATGTCCTGCAAGGTGTTTACAGCAAGGAAGGAAGCTGTGTAAGCAGTACAGGGAGAAGAAAAGATCATGAGAAAACAATTATATAAACCTATCCTATCCTGAACCTCCTGAACACACAGAGACCCTCCTCAGAGGTTCTGCTCCAAATGCTTGTGCCATCATAGTTACAATACATAGATGCTTGAGCTAGGGCCATCTTAGGAGTGGCACCCAACTTATAAAACTTCCTCCCAAAAAAGGTTCCTCTTGCATCTTCCATGGTCGTTTTAGGCACCTACTTGCCAAAGAAAATATTATTTTGAATGGCTCTGGAGCTCTTTGCGTTCTTCAGCGGCTGGTTCTATATCCTGGTATGCATGTCTGTCCTTCTCAGTTAATTTATTTCTCACCATAGTTTTTTTGTATTTTCCAAAAATATTATGGATTTCTTGTTAATTTTTCACTATTGTTTTTTTTTAAATTGTTAAGTGTTCTGTCCCAGGCAATGGTCTCATCTAGACTGATTTCTAGTCAGAGGAGAGTTAGTTCAGGCAGAGATCACGTAAGGCAGGATGCAGTCCTACTGAGGGAAATCTCTATCATCTATCTATCTATATCTATCTATATCTATATAGACTCTCCTCCCTGGAAGAGAGGGGAGTGGTTGTGGGCGGGAGCCCGAGCACTGCCCCTGGCAGGGGCGTTAGCCCCCTGCCTCCACCTCTCCTGGCTGGCGCCCACGCCCCTTGGCAGGCACCCAACCAGGTGCCTCCGAGGGGGCGTGCTCAGCAGCCTTTTGCTGCAGCGCCAGCCTCTCCCCGGCCCCATTCTTCGCCGTCGTCTCGTCGCGAGTCACCCACCCTCCACTCCCTTTGAGTTAGGGCTTAGGTCATTGGCCTTGCTGTGGACCTTAGGTTGGTCGCCCTGGTTGTCCAGGGGGCCTGGTAGGAGTTTTTCCATTTGGCATTAGGCCTTTTGGTTTTTTCGCCTACCTCGTAGCAATCATCACAACTTTTGTGGTATTGGTGGGTAGGTTAGGCATTGGAATATTGTGTTGTGGTGTGTCGAAGGGCTAGGTGTGGCCATCGCCTATGCCTTCAATTTTTGGGTATTCCGTTAAAGGAATCTGGCGGTTGTGTATTCTGTCCGATGCCTGCTTGGCGGAAGGCCATGGCACAACCCTCGGTGACATCAGGGGTGAGCCTATAGTTGGATTAGCATCAACAGGCTCCACCTACTGGTGAATAAACCCACGTGTTTTAGAGATCCAATGCCTAAGCCAATACCTTTTCACTGCTGTAATCAATAAAGTTGTGGCCTTTCCTTGCCCATTAACCTTATATCACGTGTCCTTGTGTATTCATTTCACATTGCGGGGGTCGGGTCCTTGAACCACAACTATCTATCGATCATCTATCTACCATCTCTATCTATCATCTATCTATTTTCAGCTTAGATGCTGTTTTCCAGAACTAAATGTCCTCCCAAACTGGCTCACAGTCAGAAAATTATTAGCAAAACAGCACCAAACAGCACCATCAAAATCACATCCCTCAAGTCACACATGTAAATTAGACATTTGAAAAATCTACAACTGACAGAACAGTATTTTTTTATTATTAAAAAAACACACCATAAAAATAACAGCCAGGCTAACATCATCAGATCCCAGCAGTGGTTCCATCCCTGCTCCCAAGCTTCCTGAAATACGTTGGTCAGCTGACACAACAACCTCCAAGCTTCCTGCTACCTTCTGTCTTCAGTAGCAAACCCATCTCTGTTCTCTCATGTCCATGGATTCTCTCTTGGAAGATTGACGCAAATCTATATCACCTTTTTCTTCACACAGGTTGGCTTAGTTTGCTGCTTTCTCTGTGTCTTAGGGATTCTCCTCTAGCAGAATTGGCAGCCATACTTTCCGAAGGATGTGGTGTGTTTTCAAATACCCTATTATGCCACCTCTTCCCAACAGCAGCCCTTTGCCATCTCCATGCCAATTGGCCAACTAGCAAATTGGCCCTACTGGCAAAAGTTAAAATACAATACACTAAAGCAAACCAACAGTAAGAACAGCAGATAAAAACCGTGCTTGAATAGTCACACAACTATTTTGTTTACACTGTTATAAAACAGACATGGACATCGGATCAAGTGATTTTATTTTATCTATGTGTTTATTTTGTAATATAGGGAGAGGGAAGATGAATCAGAATAATAGAATTAGACCCAGACTGGATGCTCATCGAATGCTAGCTTATTGACAACTGCAACAAAACTCATGGATGCTGGGTCAGATTCTTGGTGAGAAATAATGAGGGGAAGCAGAACTTTTTAGGTGTATTCTCTGAACAAACAGGCATGTATTGCTAAGAGAACATACTTTAGCATGCTGTGTCTGTTCACAACGGAGCTGCAAACAGAATATATGACCCAGTTCACTTCTAGGAATAAAGATTGTGGGATGAATAGAATTTAATGTGAGAGTAGAAAACTCTTCAAAAGCATTTTTGTCCACCTGCCCCCAATCTCTTTAACAATAACTTACAATATCCAGATCTGTCAGGGTTTACATGAGAAGACCTTTCACCTTGTTAAAAACATGACTCTTCTGTGCAAGCTTAAATATTTGTATTTTATACTTCCACTTCTCCTGATAACCTCTATCAGTGACCTTGTTATTGTTTCCACTTCACAAATATCAGTGTAAACTGGGGGTTTATAATGCTATTCATCCCATTTGCCTTGGTATAGTTATCTTGAAGCCTCTCAATACATACTAACTATAATATACATGGTGTGTCAAAGGGAGAAAAAGACTGCCTGCTATAGAAGTCAAAATGTTTCTGTGCAAATGTTAGCAGTAAATTTCATTCTACAAGACAGAATGATCTGCAAGTCCTGCTGTGGACACCATTAGCAAAATGCCTTATTTGAAATTCTGATAGTCGTGTTTACAACCATACGATGCAATACAGGGACAGACTCTGTTTGTGCTCATTCCATTTACAATGAATCTTCTGTCCCAGTGTTGAATAGTTTCAAAGAACCCTGCTTTCCTACTAAGTGAAACTGATTTTACAATGCTGCTCCTTTTCATAAGTCATTTTAGACTAGTCCACAATCCGGTGTTTGGTTTCAACCCACCAATTCAGCAGAATACAACCCCAAAATTTTGTTTTCCAAACCACTGATTAGAATTTTATCTCAGATGGTGAAAACAGATTACACCCATTTAGTAATTCTTAAATCTGGATTAATCCCAAGGTTTACTCTTGTAGCTTAAGTGGTTTGGTAGGTAAAGTAAAATTACTGAAGGAATAGGCTGGTAATAGAACTTTCTTCCTACCCCCAAAAGGCACATGTATTGGACCTAGGTATATCTGGCTGTATTTGGATAGTCTCTCTGCAAACAGGAATCTTAAATGCATGGAGGTTGGGACCCAGGTACCCGAATTTGAAACCCAGAGCCAGAGGGACAGAGGGACTTTGTTGAGGCTGCTCAGCTGATGTGCACTGTAGTAACTGCTGCTGCGCTTTCCTACATGTCAGCTGTTAGACAGGGAGGGAGAGCAGCCTCAACAAAGTTCTGCTGCCCCTCTGGCTCACAAGGAGATGATTCCCAGAGCCCGAAGAGGACATCATCTTCAGGCTTTGGGGAGGGTCTCCTCATGCCCCATGAGGACTCCCCACTTATGCACATTTCACTTAGGTGTCATGGCCCTGGAACGTAACCCCCGCATAAGTGGGGAATTGCCTGTATAGTGGTTGACGCCCAATCTTTGGAGATACAAAATCTAGCAGTCCACTACTATAAAAAGAATATAGGAATTTACCACTACAAATTCCCCTCATTGGTAGGAAGTTTGTGATCCCCACATGTAGATGGGTGCACATGAAGTATACTTCTTCCTTTATTCCTGTTCTGTTTCAAAAATTGAGCAGTGTGCAAACACTGAGTAACATTACTGTAATTTAAGAAATCACCGTGATGCTTGATATCTTACATCAATTACTGCTGGGCAACATGGTGACTTGCAATAATATTAAAGCTGCAATTAAAACATTGCAACCAGTAAACAATAGAAACTGAATAACACAACAGCAGAAGGAGTCAAAGTGACCATAAAGCAACAAAATCACTGTGCCTTTTGAAGACTTTGCAGTGCATGCAAACTCTTTTTTAACATGGCGCTTGGAGTAGGCACTGGGTGAATAATTAGGGATACAGAGTCCCAAAGCTAGGTCACTATTTCAGAAAAGACGCTGTCTCTCGTCACCATCTTCCTAAGATCTGGCAGTAGGAGACCTGGTGGGGAGTGGTGTTGTTACTGTGACAGCAGCAACAGAAGAAGATAAAATCTGTGTGGTTGCATTGGGGATGTAAGGAATATGTTTTGGGGAGTCCATCAGTGCTATATGCTGATGTCTGAAGTCTGGCTCTTACTTTGCTTCCAAGTATTCATAGAATCATAGAATCATAGAGTTGGAAGAGACCACAAGGACCATCGAGCCCAACCCCCTGCCAAGCAGGAAACACCATCAGAGCACTCCTGACATATGGTTGTCAAGCCTCTGCTTAAAGACCTCCAAAGAAGGAGACTCCACCACACTCCTTGGCAGCAAATTCCACTGTCGAACAGCTCTTACTGTCAGAAAGTTCTTCCTAATGTTTAGGTGGAATCTTCTTTCTTGTAGTTTGGATCCATTGCTCCGTGTCTGCTTCTCTGGAGCAGCAGAAAACAACCTTTCTCCCTCCTCTATGTGATATCCTTTTATATATTTGAACATGGCTATCATATCACCCCTTAACCTCCTCTTCTCCAGGCTAAACATGCCCAGCTCCCTTAGCCGTTCCTCATAAGGCATTGTTTCCAGGCCTTTGACCATTTTGGTTGCCCTCCTCTGGACACGTTCCGGTTTGTCAGTGTCCTTCTTGAATTGTGGTGCCCAGAACTGGACACAGTACTCCAGGTGAGGTCTGACCAGAGCAGAATACAGTGGCACTATTACTTCCCTTGATCTAGATGCTATACTCCTATTGATGCAGCCCAGAATTGCATTGGCTTTTTTAGCTGCCGCGTCAAACTGTTGGCTCATGTCAAGTTTGTGGTCAACCAAGACTCCTAGATCCTTTTCACAAGGTATATTCTTCCAAGGCATCCACAGGTATAGCCCATAGCAGTAGTCTACTATGGATGTTGCCAGGACATGAATACCATGTGGCCAAGCAAACTCTGTCCAGCACCATGATATAAAACATTCTCATTTTCAAAAAGTTTTGTGTGGGGTTTTTTTACTACATTGATTCTAAAAGTTTCTGTGTAGTCATTATCATTATTTGTTGTAAATCCTCCTCAGTTCATGGATTTTATCTTAGAGACACTAACATCTCCTTGGAGTCTATTATGGTCAACGTGCCTGCGCTGTAAGAACAAAAAGTCCACTTGCTAACAGCTTCTGTGATCATTGCTGTGGAAAAAACATATTGACCCCTTTCAAAGGAGTCTCTCCTGTCCATTAACTAGCCAGACTACTTTTATGACTTCTGTTTTATCAACAGATAATACTGTGAATATTTTGAAGCAAGCAATGCTGTAGAATTGCACTGCAAGGCTGCACCCTAAACACACTTTTTCAGGAATGAGTCCTATTGGATACAGTGGGATATACCTCCAAGTAAACATTCATAGGATTATGTTGTACAGCCCATGTATTTCAATGGAAATTGTTCCACCTGCACCCTCCTAGTGGTGCAGCAATAAAATTGCTAACACATTTGCAAAGCTAAGCAGGGTCCAGTATGATTTCAAACTGGATGGGAGAACCACATGTTGAGATTCCTGCATTACAGGGGTTTGGACCTTCAATGTCCCTTCTAACCCTGCAGTTCTATGGTTCTATGGCATCAATAGGGTTTAAAAGAACTCAGCTTTCTTTGGATTATGCCCATTCAGTTCTTATTAGTGCAGAAACACTTTGAACAACATTCTGTATATATCTACCAAGACGTCAGTCCTTCTGAACTCAGCAGAGCTTATTCTCAAAAAAGTGGGTACAGGATTGTTCTCTTAATTGCCTAATTCTGTCTAGTTTGGGGCCAGTGTGTTGCAGCGTAGAGTGCAATTTTTAAAACTAGTTATTAAAATTATTTTGTACTATCTTTAAAAGAAATTGTTGTGGCTTTCCTTATCATCTCCTTGGTTGGCTCTCCTTATTACGTGGTGTGCATATCTCTGTGACAGTTAGTTTCTTTCATTTTCTCTTTAAAAATGAAACAAAACAGCAGCATCCCAGTTCTCACATGTTTGCTTGAATTCAGTGCATGTGGTTTTAAAAGGCTTTTCTTCTTGATCGGTAGGTTTAGAACTCCACCAGAGAGTGAAAGCACGTGAAAAATAGTTTATGTAGTTTCATTTTGCTCAGTATGCCTATTAATGTGTAACGTTATTCCTGAATTCCCCCCCGCCCGCCCCCAGCATGTGCCATTCACTTACATTTTCATGGAGACTTTTTTGGCAAGGTATCCTTGTCCTCCTCCTCCTTCTTCTCCTCCTCCTCCTCCTTCTTTTGTAGCTTAGTCTGATCTTCAGATACTCCAAAAGGACTATCTTCCAGCTAAACAATTTCAGAAAGAGTTAAAGTATGATTGTTCCGCCTCTCTCCTCTTACCTTAATTCATTTCTGCTAAAAATGGCGTTCAAAAAAATTCAAATGTGATAATGGTTTTCAGACTTCATGCTAAATAGCATCTACATATCTGTCAATGAACTCCTGAATATAGTGGACCATTCAGTCCATTCTGGATGTTAGTCAGCATTTTGAACCTCAGGTTTATGTGTGAACTGATCACACCCATAGAGCACATTTATTTAACCCTCCCTGCGAGGAAGGTTGAATCAGTGGTGGTAGTAAGCCATAATTCAAAAAAGCTTGACTATCATTACTGATCACTTCATTGAGTAATCCAGAACTTCCTGTCATGCACTTTGTAAATCACTAATGTGGTTCAACGCCTCACTCTGCAGTAAAAGAAAACGTCAGCAATTAAATCAGGCTAGAAACAATGGAATACATTGTCATCAAAATCCTTCTCTCTTCTCTTTCTGTTTGTGTGTATATTTTTTCCAGGCTCTTGCTCACATGGCTATTTGGAATGTCTCAATGGCAAGTGTTATAGACCAGAACAAAGCTGCAATTTTGAGGATGACTGTGGAGATAATACTGATGAGAGAGAATGTGGGACCTCCTGCACTTTTGAAAATGGTTTATGTGGTTGGCAGAATTCCCTAGCGGATAACTTCGACTGGGTTATAGGAACCAGCTCACCTCAAAGCCTCAGGCCTCCAAAAGACCACACACTTGGAAATGGGAAAGGTACGTTGCCACTTCAGCACAGGGAATTTATCTGCATTCACAAACCTTATCATCCCATCCCATGCAACACAGGGCAAGTTCTAAATCTAATTAGAGTCCTGTTATGAATATCTAAATTGGTTAAATCCCCAATGCTGAAAACAGTTCTATAATGCAGTTTTAACACTGTTTTGCAAAGCAGCCTCTTCTTAATTGTTGCTTTCTCAGAGTGCAAGGGAGTTGCACACTTGTTTCTCAGGTGGCAAAGAGAAGCCATATCACATTGGTACCAGTTTACAAGCCGAGCCAGTCACCAATCAGACATTTCACTGAGTGAATATTTCCGCAGGGTCAAGACTAAACATTCAAGCCTTTGTCACAACACCCCTGTGAGCAATCTAAGTTGCCAGCTGAAGCTGGGTAATCACGCCATAAAAAATTAAGGGGTGAGCTAGCAGCAGAAGCAAAGGCCTAGGTGCTGAAACCATAGCCTGTATATGTAATCCAAAAGGAAAGAGATGCAAACAGAAGAGCTGGGAATGTCCATAGGAGACAAGTGGCTTCTAGCATTGTTCTGTGTGGCTTATCTGCTTCTAACAATTCCAGCTTTCCATTTTTATGTTAAGTTTCTAGCCTTCATGTTTAGAAGAGTGATTTGATCATATGTGGGCAAAAATCACCTCCAGAGTCTTTATTGCTGAAAGGGTTGCCTAACCTAGTATTTACTATGCCTTTTTCATATTATGTACTTTCCTGTGGCTAAGCAAAGAAACATCAATATAATTGTACCTCTTGCTCCATAAAGGAACTCTGTTTGTAATAAATGTTTCAGCTGGCACCTGAAACATTTTTGCAAATGATTTTCTTTTCATCATACACTGGAAAGTCATATTTCATGCTATTTGTTTGAACCCTCAGTTCCTCAGCATCATTATTTCCATGGCTGTGATAATACACAATATGCCTATAGTGTCAGAAGTGACCTTTTCTTTGCAGTGTTTAATGATGATTAGATCTTCCCCCTGGAGTTGGCATGGCAGCATTCATTTCCCAACAATATTGTTGCAGACTTAAGACAACCAATGAATGTCAAAGTGAGATTCACATTGTGGGGAGTATGAGGGATCTTCTCCATTAAGAGCTTTTATGTCCATACAAAAATATATGTCGAATTGTATGCCACCATCAGCATGCACAAAGCTTTACAAAGAACAGAGGGACAGATCTCTTTCCCAAGGATATTGCAATCTAGAATTCAGCAAATGAGAAGCAAAGGAAGTTGGGATACCCACGTGGTCATGGGAAGAGTATACATTTGTACATGTACAAATGCTTGATTACAGTTGGAATGGGGATCAGAAGAGTGATTATGTTAGAGGAACTAGGCATGGAGGAAGGGTTTAATTTCCTTCCATGGTCACAAATCACCCCATGTAGGAGAAAAGCCATCAGATGCAGAATCAGCCAAACCAGTTGCTATGACAACAGCCCAGTGCTGTCTATATAAGTGATTAAGGCATATCGGCTCGTTAGTCAGTCAGTGAGTCTGTCCGTTGTGCCTTGGAATTGCTGGAGCAATAGAAATACTTTCCACTTGTATATCTGTGTCTGCAATGCCTACAAACTGTATCCAGAACTGTATTACTGAAGCCTGAGCTTCTGTAGAAGTAAACTGTTTTGGACCTTAAGCTGTGTAAGAAGGTTAGGGAAACCAAGTCAAGCTGGTCTGGGCAAAGAATAAATTATTGAGGTTGCAGCCAAGTTGTCCCTAGTGGAATGTCTGCTACCAAATATGTGCCAGGTGTAAGAGTTTCATATAAGGGTTTTCAGCAATAAAGAGGCTATAATGGAAGCTGTTCAGCGCTGGAGGTGGTTCTTACACCTACATATGGGCATGGGTGGAACACAGTACAGCATCTGCTATGTGACTGCATAGATGACTACTTAAAAACAACACTTAAACAACAACTTGTTTTCTAACCATTCCACAGACCTCTTCATCCCAAAATATTCTGTGTGATAAGAGGTGGCTAAGAGAGGTTTTGCTTAGTACAACAAGCTCTGTAGTGGTATTTTTTCCATTTCTCTCTCCCACCACCACCCCCGGCTGGTTTAGTATTGTTGCCGTTTTCACATTCTGCATCATTTCTGATTCCAGGACAATTCCTCTACCTTGAAGCGATGTCACTAGGAGTAAGAGGTGAAAAAGCACTTCTCAAGAGTTCCAGATGGGCAGAGTCTAGCACCACTTGCATGCTGAGTTTCTGGTACTACATGTCTTCAAAAGCAACAGGACGCATCCAGGTTCTCATTAAGGTAATAGTTTCACTTCCCCATCGTCTGTCAAATAATTGATACTTCCACTCTCTTTGTCAAAGGGACACGAAAGCTTCTTAACAGAGGGGCTACTAGTCACCAAAGCCTACTGTTTAGTTTGTAAAAAAAAAAATAATACATGGGGAAAAGATAGGAGTGAATTGAAGCAACTACATGTTGCCACAAAGTGTGCATGCTCTGAGTCTGGAACTGATTTTAGAAACCCTAATTTAAAAGAGGTGGCACATAGGGCAGATCAAATTAACAGAATG
Source organism: Podarcis melisellensis (assembly GCF_964234715.1). Classification (NCBI taxonomy): domain Eukaryota; kingdom Metazoa; phylum Chordata; class Lepidosauria; order Squamata; family Lacertidae; genus Podarcis; species Podarcis melisellensis. The sequence goes on from NC_138544.1 coordinate 37,402,512, forward strand.
AGAAAGGAATGAAATAGAGAAAATCTGTTCATTCCTTGAGTGAATTTGCAAAATAGTATGCACCCAGAAAAGTCATAGTTTCTTAGCACAGGATTTTGTTTACCTTGATGAAGAAGAATTATGATTATAATTTAGCACAAAGTATGCAGAATCGTGACTGCATAGCTTACTTCTTCTCAATGAATGTCTGGCAGCATTTTAATTCCACATTAATGACACATTGTGTCATGGTTTACTTTTAACTTGCATTGCACCCGGCTGCTTTGAAAGCACCCTTTAACACCATGGCATGTCATTTTAGGGAGTGAAACTTAATTTTTGCAAATTTCTTCAGTGAGAGGTCTTAAAAATAGGTTTTTGGGTTTGAGGAATTCAAATTTGCTGTTGTTTTTGTGATTGAACAACATTTAGCTTCGCAAGTCTGCGTTTGATGAAGAAGCACATAAACTGCTTTTGGAAAACCAAAGAATTTTAATTTTACCGTCTGAAAATGTCGGTAATGCTAAATAATAATATTTAATGTAAGTGCAAGTACTTGGGAATCTTTTTAGTTATTTCTGTGCAAATTTACACACATTTTACTTACAAAGCAAACTGAATTATATTAACTTAACCCAAATAGATTTTGAATTTTCGAGTCATGTTACAACTTTTTAGCACCCCTCATTTTTGGAATTTGAAAATTGAAAAATTCAAAATGCCGTATGTGTGGCATGCTATTAGTTTTTTAAAATGGTATTGTCCTACCATAAAGTGAGGCAGAGCAAAATGAAATGCAAAAGAGGAAATACCCTTTTACATAACCTCTATCTTCTGTTCATTATGAAGAAATTGTTCATTAAGAGAGCTTTTCCTCTCTGCATCCTTTTCTCTTTACTTTCTCCATGCAACAGTTTCCCTTCAAACAACAGACAACTGTCACTTTTTTTGATACTTTTCATGTTAGCAAAATGTTAGCTTTGTATACGGTCCCCTGTCGATTGAGAGCAATATGTAACCGTGCAGTTCTGAAATGGTGGCATCTGTCATCAGAAAATGTTCAGCAGCCAACATAAATAGAATGAAAACATAAAAGACACACCTGTGTCATTTTATTTCTGCATTTCCTTCTCCCCCAGCACTCTGCCACTCTTGTCTTTAAAAATGACATTTTACCTTCGCTACTCCACATGGATGAAAGCATTATTCAATCGTGATTCTTGGCAGGACAGGTGGAAAGGTGTCACCTGACTTTCTAAAAACAATCAAACAAACATTAAAACCAAGGGCATGGTTAGCTGCTTGACTATTATCCTTGGCCACTATTGTTTGTGCACAGGTTCTGTTATGATGCAAATACAGAATAGTCTGAATGGGACACTCCAGGGAAAGCTGCACTGCCAGAGCTTTGCAAGTGCTTCAAAGGCACACCGCACAATGGCAACAGATGGAAGGCGTGTATATGGTAGGAAATGGTGCATTTATAAGGCAAATCAAACCATGACTTCCATCCTAAGATAAGTTAGCTGAAGTTTGCAGAAGGAAAATATACCCTTTTCTATTTCCTCCAAATACCTGATTGCCCTCCCCACCCTCCAAAAATGTGGAACAGGATGCTGGAGGTGGGGGTTCCCAGAATTGGGATCAGAACCTAAGATAAGTTATGAACATTTATGGAAGGATTGTTTCCCACCCCCTCTGCCCCAGATGCCCCTGTGCATTCATCCGTGGCTTCCTTAAGTTAATTTAACTTAGGCTCCAAGCCTATTAGTCTAGTATAAATAAACATACTATTAGTAATCTTACATCCCAGTGTGGAATCATTATTTTCCAGTATGCTCACTGTAAATTTTCCCAGTGGTCATTTTGTTAGTCACATGATTGGAGTCCCATTGACACAACCTGCCTCACTCCAGGCTTTGGGTGTACTACATGTTTATCGTGGAACAATCACCTGCCATTTGTGAAATTCCAAACCTTGCTATCTTCACCAAAATGTATACTGATTTTTTTTTGTGCTTGAAAATTATCTGCAACAAATTACTGTCAACCTTGCCCAGTTATACTGAAAGTAATTCAGATGCCTGAAGATAAATGGTAACTTCAATATTTAGTCCCCTGGTGATAAGCTATCAGAAATATCAAAACAATGGAAGTATACCCCCCCCCCCCCGCGGCCGCCCAAATTAGCACAAATGTCTAACAATCACTGACCAATCTTCAGCTAGCTGCTCAATTTAATGGATCATTATGAGAAGTGTATACTGCTCCCAGAAGCTCTCAAGTCCATAAATCAAATAGCTAGGTGATAAATGTCTGTTCTGATTATTGATGTGTTTTCAAAATTAGTGTGCTGTGGCAGTGATGGCCATGTGCAGAAAAATCAAAATGAATAAATTTGCTCAGAAGATATTCGGAATTAAAACTTTATGTGGAACCACTCTTTTTGCTTAACTACTTTAGACATGAATAACAGTAAACTACTTACTTTGTACTTAATAAGCTCAGTGTGATATAAATATCTAACGATGCATGAAGGTGTTGGACTTTTGGAAATTAATGTTTATAAGAAGCAGCTATTGCCATGAAGATAAAGCTTTTGCTATATGCCCTGGAGAAGCTGCCTGTACTATTAAATGGAGTGCTATGCTGAGACATTTGGTCCAAACTTTTTTCAGCTCTTGTGGGAGAAGGGGCGAAAATCTCAGAGCATTTGGACCGAGGTAGCCAAGGATTTGGGTTTGTTTCTTAAAAGAAGAAAAGATTCACAGCTGCTTCAAGTGTCTGCTAGGCTACCCTCAGCAATCTGCCTGTGTCCCCCTCAAATTAAGGACAGAGTGCCTCATGGGAGTTATGCTGCATCACAGGGCATGGCCCATCCTGTTTTGCCACCTGAGGCAAAATGGGAAGGTGCTGCCGCCAAAGCCTCATGTGAGCTTTTAAAGATTTTTCCAGAGGCTGTAGCAGCAGCCACACAACCCTGGCAGTGGGAAGGGTTTGCTGCTCATGGGATTGCCAAAGGCAACTGCTTCAGTCTGCCTCATGGGCGGGCCGGCCTGCTACACCATGATGTCATTCCCTGGTGCAGTCTTAGGGCAGGAAATGTCTGTCTTAAAAGAAAGGAGCAACAGACAGCTGAAGCCGCATTTGTATATAAGAAAGACCTGCAAGACGTTTTCTTAGTTGTAAATGATATGTGGAGTGGCTTCTTTACTGCTGGGGATCATCAAACTTATAGTTAGAAAACTACAACCCCCCCCCCAACCGCTTTTGCTTTGTGCAGTATTTTTAGCTAAACAGAGGCATTGTGGGACCTTTCCTGTCTGGACATTGCCAGCCCGCCCACTCATGTTAGCTCTGTCTTCAGTCCCCAAAGTAGGGAAGGTGAGAGTGGAACTAGCAGGGATGTGGGAAATTACAGAAATGGAGCACAAACTGCATTTCCAGTTGAAAGGGGACTAGAACTTATAAAAATGAGTCAAGTGGCAAGATCCCCTGTCACTCAACATCTCATTCCATTCCTACTTGGCATTTGCAGTGTCATATACTTGGCAACCGTGTCTATATCATGTTTTTATTTCATATAAAGAACAACAGATTTTAAATGACTATATTTATATAATCCCATTGCTGCTTAGAGAAAAATAAATGTGCACTTTTTTGTTTTTGTAAAGACCTTTATCTTCCGCTCAGCTTTTAGCTCAGTTCTCTTGATCAAACATCTGGCGCTCATTAAGTCGATGAAATATATACAAATTTAATTACTATTTTCAACAGTAGGTTGTTGAGTTGTGTTCAGAAATAGCTTCAACAGTAGATTGGGGAGTTGTGTTCAGAAATAAGCCACAAAGGGATGTTTCCTTTAAGTCTCCAACTGTCAGCTACCCTATATTTGACCCCATTTTGATTGACATACCACTTCATTGGTGCTTTCATTTGGGTTCAAGAATATACTGCTTTTGTGTGAAGTTTATAGTATTTTACTATAGTTTCTCTCTGGCCTACATAAACATTCTAAAAGATACCGCATAGAATATCCCTATTTATATTTGCCAAGGCATAAAAACACAACATGGGTAAACCCAAGAGGGAAGACTGGATTATACTGGATGGCGTAAGGAGAGTGCACCTTCCCTTCTTACTCATAGTGCACCTCTTTTATCTCCAGTCTCTCAGATGCCCACATGTAGGCATAATTCAAAAAGACAAGCCCACATAAAATCCAATGCATAGAGTTCAAAACCTCATTCCCTGATTTTAATACATTTTGTTACAGCTTCCACATGGACAGAAAAATGATCTGATTCTCCGTGCTTCAGATTAAGAGCTTTGGTCCATAATAAAACTAGACCCAAACTGGCTGCAAAGGGTGTGAAGTGGGATAACACAAATGCCATTGTTTTAACACTGACCTTTACTCTTATCCCAGGCTTATTAATTTGTAGCATTCCCTTCCCTTTACCTTTACTAGCAAAACTACATTCTGAATTTAGTGAAATCATGTATCTTGTAATCGCAATATGCTACTCAACCAGTAAAATTATTTTATTTTTATAATCATTGACATAGTTTTTGGATATTTATACATTCAGGTAGCTATCCCATAATGGTAACATGAAAACCGTAGGGATTTTCACTGCTGTTGCCTGTCACAGTCAATTAATTGCATCTAAACATAAATGGGCAAAATCTTAATGGCATTTTGGAGAGCAAGACATACCAGCCAGCTAAAGTTAGCCAATAGAAGGGCAGCCCCATAGCCTGATGACCTACAGCTAGTGGAGCAGCCAGGAATAACGCCAGCTGGAGACATTTCCTACAATCCACAAAGCTGTTAATGGATTAATGTAGTACTGAATCTGTCACCTGGACACTGTAACTTCTTACCAGGTGTCATCAGCCATCACAGCTGTTGCCTTTTTCAACTAGCATAAGGAAGGGACGGGAACCAAAAGAGGTAATATATAAATAGCCTGTTTATTGGTCAAGATCCAGGTGCTGAAAATACATAGTCTTCTGAAATGTCCTGATTAGGTTTGGTGGAATGTGATTCCCATTACAAACATTAGAGCAAAATCTAGAATAGGGGGTCAGTTCTGACACTGAATGTTCAGGATGTGATGCCACCAAGATACCGTATATATCACGGTGGGCTGTCTTGCAGTATTTGCCTTGGTGCAGAACAAGCATTACATACTCTCAAAGTTCATATTTGATTCAGATTTCAGACTTAGTTGGAGAGAAATTTAAGCCCTGCCTTCAAGTTCCCTCCTACTGCCTACCTTTATTGATGCTCTGATGGCATCAGTGGAATGGAGGGACATCTCTATCACTCCTCACCTCTCTGATGTCACTCACTATTATTCTGCATGCCAGGTGCTGGGAAATTAGAATTCAGAAAATTAGATTCAGAAAAAGAGGCTTTTTCCAAGGTTTTTTTTGGGGGGCTGTTTCCCCCACCCCCAAGCCGTGTGTGTGTGAGAGAGATAGATAGATAGAGAGAGAGAGAGAGAGAGAGAGAGAGAGAGAGATAGATATGAGGGGGTAGTGACATGTTGTATGGTGTGACCAGGAGACGCAGTTGTGCAGCCACATTCCTACTTTGTGAAAGTAAAAATACTATAAACAGCATAAATCTTCTTCAGGCATTCTAGTGTGTAAAAGCAACGTGTGATGAGGTAGAGCAGGGACAAGCCTGCTAACTTTCCTTTCCTCTCACCCACAGTTTCCACCTCTCTCCCTGTCCACAAGCTAGAGGGCAAATTTCTGCAGGGGGAGCCTCCAATACTCGTTGAGACTTTATCTTGTAGTGAGCCTCCATCAACACAAGAGGCTCCCTACTTCAGAACTTCACCCTCTAACTCATGAAGGGTAATGGAATCAATGGTGGGACACAGAACATAACATGTCCACCTTCACTTTATATCACGTTTATGCTACATTTTCAGACCATACATTGGGCTTTCTCTGGAGTTATTGAAATCACAGCTTTTCACCTCCCTATAACATGCATGCTGGTAATAATCTGTGTCAGTAGCTGACTTTGGACCAAGGGTTTGATGCACTGTACTGAACTGAGTTTCTAACTTTGATGGGAGCTGCCTGAGGCTTGAATCTGATTGGCTATCTGTTTCAACTCCTTGTAGGCCATGGTAGCAAAATTAATCCAAAATGTTAATAGAAACAAGAGGTAAATAGCTATCAGTCATAGTGGAAAATCAGTAATAATAGAAAATCCTTTGGGAAAGTAATGAAATCTTTAAAGTATAGGCAAAGGATTTTATCATTGGCTGTGTTGCATTTTCTACGAATGAGAAATGGAAAGTCTAGGCTTATTGCAGGTAAATTATCATAAGAGAATCTTATGCTACTCTTAAACTGTGCAATTTAAAAACTCAGTCAAAGCTTTGCTGACCTGGAATAATAAACCTTTCCAGTGCACACAAGACTGGATTGCTTTGAATAAGGGTCACTAATGTGTTTTTGAGTTTTCTGACAGTGCTAAAAAAATGGGTGAGTGGGAATATTTTTAGAATGTAAAAAGTATGATTTCCATAGACTGGATAAAAATTCAGGTAAAAGAGTAGTAAGAACTGCAGTTGGATTTTGGGGATTATTTTCAATATCGGCCAATTTTTTCCTTTGAAAAGATGGGCAGATCTAAGATTCACATTCACTATAGTCCCCCACCTTTTTCCTGCTGCATTAGTAGCCTGCTGCAAATGTTTGAATGGGAAAGGTTCCCTGTTCTTGATCTGGATCCACTTTAAAAGTAGAAGATGGCTTAACTATACTGTTCCGTTTTCCTAGTCATCTCAGCAGGTAGCAGATTTAAGTGTCCAAGGCTTGTTTTCAGCATACAATTGCTGGAAGCAAATAGGAAATGGCTACAGGGTCACATCTCCATAATGGTTGGATATTAAGTATGAAATGCCTTTGTGGGAGAAGTCTCAATTTTAAATTATTTGCATCAGTTTACATACTGCAGAGACACTCTCCTGTGCAAAAAAAAACTGCTTTTGAAATCCACAGCACCATAAAAGAAGGACTTATGACCTTCTTTTCCAAGGATAAACCAAGATTACCAAAAGGTACAATGCAGATGACTCCTCTTTTGCTGGTTGGAATGATGAGGGCTGCAGATACTTTGATGTTTTCCTCTTGAGCCTAGCTAGACCTGGCAAAAGAAAATAGAGATTACAGGCAGGGTAGCATTGGCATTGACACTTGCTTTTCACCTACCAACACCAACTCCTGTTGTGCCCCTCCCACTTGACTGTTTCCCCAGATGCAAATATACTTGGCAGCAACAGTTGGCTCTGGAAAGCCACCCACAATTCAACATTTCCATTGGAGACCCAGAGCATCTCTCATAGTGTAAGCACACAGCCAGGAGGCCACTGATTGGGAGAGGGCTTGCCTCATACTTGGTGCTAGACCTGGTAGCAAAGCATCTCTCCTTCTAATTCCCATTTTATCCTATCCTTAATCCCCCCCACCATTCAAAATGAGCAAATTTGCATCCACAAGCCCTTAGCAATTAAAATTTAATATATGCCCAGTAGGATAGTTGTGTCCTTTAATGATTCTATAGTTTAGAGACGTGGGCTGTGTGTGTTTCTGCAGAGCCTTGGAAGTGTTCCACTACATAGCAATGGCTTTGGTTAATCTAGCAGGCTTAGAACATCAAGCACAGTGGCTCATAGAACTGTGCAACTAGTTCCACATGCATGCCCAAGAGAGCTTTGGACTTGTGTTTCTCCAGCGGCTCCCTCATGGTGCTTGGCAAACCGCTTTTGAAACTGACAAGAGCTTCAAATATCCTTTGTGATATGCCATGGAAATCTGCTGTTCAAAGAGAAGAAACAGTCAAAAATCTGACAGGACATGCAGAAGCCCTTGGGTCTGCCTAAAATAGCAGTTTGGATGCAAGCCAATATGTTTTAAATTATCTCAGTGAAATTGAAAGCTGCTTCAACAGAAAATAATCCAGCTCTTTGCTAAAATGGTTGTTTTTTAATTTCTCGTGTCTAGCATAAAAGCTAAGGTAGCCATTGAAGGAGAAGAGATCCTACATTTAATTGTGGTGATGATCCAAAGTAATTTACTTTACTGAAAATAGTAGAAGACACTAGTTTCCTAATTAATTGTATAAAAAGGTCAAATAAGGCTTTCATGTAAACTGCATTATTTAACAATCATCTAAGTGTAAGCCAATGAAAGATTCTTTAATTAGAAGCATCAGCCCATTGCAGCTGCCAGCTTCCTGCAGGTTAGGAAAACAAATTTATGAGCGGTAATACTTAACTAATATCTTCCTGGTATCTAATACCATATTTAGGGCTGTATGTATTTCAGACTAAAAATCAAAAGCATAGATTCTGAGAGTCCATATTTATTCTGTCTCACATAAAGACAAATTTTTCAGTAAAATATTGTTGCACACCACCCCAGTCTCTGAGCAGTGCAAGATTTTACTCAGGGTTTGGTTTCCTTAGGATGAGGTACAGTAGAGACAGTGGTGCCTTTAGGATATATGGTTTATTTACATATACAGTGGTACCTCGGGTTACATACGCTTCAGGTTACAGACTCCGCTAACCCATAAATAGTGCTTCAGGTTAAGACCTTTGCTTCAGGATGAGAACAGAAATCGTGCTCCGGCGGCGCGGCAGCAGCAGGAGGCCCCATTAGCTAAAGTGGTGCTTCAGGTTAAGAACAGTTTCAGGTTAAGAACAGACCTCCGGAATGAATTAAGTACTTAACCTGAGGTACTACTGTATATAACCTGAGCCTTTGATTAACACCCCAGAAGGTCTTGCTTTTCCCATAGTCACATGCTTGGATTCAAGCAGAAATCAAGCATGTCTCTCCCTCTCAGCCTTCTGCCTGCCACCTGCTTATGGTCCTCAACTCTCTCTTTGGTCCTTCTAACTACTTGCCAGCTTTATTTATTTTGCTAATGGATACTGAAATCCTGTCTCAAACCACCAAACTCTTATGCAGCCACCTCTCTGACTTCTGAGATTTCAGCAAACATTATGCACACATTTTCAAGCATATATTAGTCAGTCAGGGATTTAGAAACTTGATCTTAATGTGATATAAGGTAGTTTGAGGAAGATGAATTTTGTGCCCATAGTGGTACAATCTTTCCTTTTCTTTGTATTCATACAGAATTGCAGTTTTGCATTCATACGTCATTGGCCCTATGTCTTCTCCCCCCACATCTTGAGGGTGTTCATTCAGTACATTCTTACAAGTCACATTGTACCTGAGCAACTCCACATGGTTTGTAGTAGTCCATGTGCCACATAGCAAACCAGCAGTGTTTATTTGGAGATCCGATCAAGGCCAGTGTATACCATGCCAAATTCTGACCTAACACTCCTTGGCTCCCCTCAATCAAGGTGGGATCATTTGTCTTAATGATGGTAACTCATGCTGTGTCTCCAAGAATTTTCTCTTCAGACATGTCTCAGTTACAGTAACTACTAGAATAATCTCTCAGGGCATGTATATTTCCCCCGTAAGAAAGTGAAGAGACTTAACTCTAGATAGGTTTGCACAGGAATGAAAAGTGCTGGAAAAACATGTGTTCATTGGAAATTTTGCAATAGAATAGATGTGAAGAGGCATGGCCTATATCATGCTGGAATCGGTGCATCTGGGAACAAAATTGAAGCATCATGCAGCTTTAAAGCCATTTGTTTAGGCTTGTATTTTGTACATTTTGCCATCTCACCAGCTAAAATATTACCTGTGCTACTGAGCCAGGGCAAAGATAAAACTGCCCTACCATCTGTCAAATGAAAACCCGTGGCTTATTTTTAGCTTTTATTGGCTCTTCACCTGAACTGTTCCCTGGCACCACTACCTGACCTACACCAATTACTTTCTTCACTTTTCTCACTTATATTAGTTTTGTCTAGTGAAGAGAGAGAGAGAGAAGGTGTTATTCCCAAATAGGGGTTCTTAATTTAACCAAGAAGTATCCATGTTCAGATAGGAGTCTCTTGTGCTAGCCAACTCATTTCATTGATCAGTGAACAGGGAAGGCATTGCAGTTCAACATACTATGCAGTTTGTCATATTTGAAATGTTTCTCTTTGGCAGTGTTATATTCTTGACAGTCTGATTTTGACTAAGCTTACATTACAGATGTGTGAAAGTTTATTATCTCAAAACAGTACTTGTTATGTACCACTTAACTACCCACTTAACTGGGTAGATCCCAAATCCTTTGATTCTAGATGTAGTAGAATGTTAACCCCCATTTCCCTGAATGTTATAGCAATCTTTCATGCTCTGATTGGATCCCAGACCACTAACCGACTGGGAACTGTATATCATCCCTAATCTTGAGCAAGGGGCAGATGGGGCTCGTCAACCTGGGAAGGTAGCCCACTTAGGAGAAGGAAAACGCCAACCCTAAACCTCTGCGGCCTTGTGGCTATACTAATTAGTGAGAAAGGCTTCAGGAATAAACTCCAAGAAAAAGTCCGTACCCATTGCCTTGTGGGACATCTTCAGGAGAAGAAAAGGCTAAGGAGAAACCCTACACAAATCAGGAGCAGAGTCTCTAAGGTGTCTGGATGGTGTCTTGTATGCCTCCTTCCAGCACTTTTGCAGCCACATTGGTGCCAAATGTAATTGCTCTGCTTTTCTTTGGACCACATCAGTGAGGTCTTGTCGTCTGGGCAGCCCAGGACCTCCATGCACACTGCCAAGACTTGTGTCCCAGAGAGGACATTTCAGTGCCACTAACACAACAAAAACAATGTGGGAGGAGGCAGTTATGAGTTACCGGTCTCTGCAACCACAGCAGACACTGTGATTCTCCAGCGGTTTGACTTCACCCCTGGAAGCACATGCCATTGTCTCTTGAGACAGATGCCAGCAGCAATTCCTGACCATCTCTGTGTAATCTCTGTTTAATTTGGAACAAAGGCAAGTAAGAGGAGATATGACAGAGGTGTATAAATTTGAACATGGGGTGGAGAAAGTGAGGTGGAGGAGAGAGTTTTTCTCCTGACATTACAACTGAAGATCGTCTAATGAATCTGATTGACAGGAGACTTGGGAAAAGACAACAGAAAGGACTGCTTCACAAAAGTAGTACAAAGTGTAGCTTTGAACTCTGGAATTTTTCCCCATAAGATGTGGTGATGGGCACCAGTCAGGGATGCTGTGTCCTGTATCGCTGTGCCCTGCCTCTTGATACCACCTGCAACTGCTAGCCCTGCCCATGTCAATTTTGGGTGATATTGATGCTCTTAGATCAGGCTGCAAACTGGCAGAGGGTCTTGAACAACCAGTTGAAGACCAGCATCAGTTGAAGATATTCCAACAAAAGAATCCTGGGGTTTGGTCTCTAAGTAATTTCTAGTCAATTAAACAAATTAAGCTGCTATATTCTGAATCAGACCCTCAAGCCTTTTCCACCTGAGATCTTTTAACGGAAGATGCCTGGGACTGAACTTGGGGCCCTTTGCGTACAAACAATGCTGTTGAAACACATGCTTTTCTCACGTCACAAAACTCAATTCCGTTGCCATTTGAGCTCCCTTGCCCTGAAATTCTTTCTCTGTTGATAATTAAAATCAAGATATATTACAAGCATATGTGCCAATTTTGCGCCTGCTTGGTCGGCATTCATCAGACTAACCATTCAAAGATGGCATTGTGCTTTTTAGCACGCACTAAGAAATTGATTGCTTTAATTCCTTACTCTTGCTTGCTGAAATTGACTTGAAATTTTAAAATGGGGATGTATTTACAGAACAGCGCCTTGGCTCCTGGGCAATCAATTGGTTCATGAATGTCAATGTTTGGTTGCAGGGACATGGTAGTGGAGGGACACCTTGGATCTATGCTGCTTCTCAATCTGCTACTGAGAGGTTTATCTGGAGGTTACAGGGGAGATTTTCATGCCTGCTTTCTCTCTCTCTCTCTCTCTCTCTCTCTCTCTCTCTCTCTCTCTCTCTCTGTGTGTGTGTGTGTGTACATATATGCATACAAAACAAAAAGACAGGATATATAGATATATGAATGAAAGACAAGCTGTTCTGTCTACTCGTGGCTTCATATATTGGTCTAGAAAATCTGTGTTCCATGGTAAGGTTTTCTAGAGACAACAAGAACAGCTTCAAGCTGGGAGATAGGACTGTTTATTTTGGCTGCTGCAGTCATTTTCTGGCCAGCAGAAAAGGATCAGGGAGAGGAACATTTCGAGCAGGAGTAGCTGGCTTTTTATAGGCAAAGGTCTACACTGACACATGTGTCAACCCTCTGGGGGCCTCATGTCAAATTGGTATGGCTGAACTGCAACTGTCGCAACACCACCTTCAGAAGACTTATTCTACACTACTGTACTTTAAACCATTTTCATCATTCACGATTAAGTTCAGTTTTTTTGAACAAAATCAAAGGACAAGTTTGGAGGGGATGTTGTAGGGCTGCCACAAATAAACCATTTGGGAAGGTGAGGGGACTATAGGAACTGTCAGCTTTTTTAAAAATAGCATCACAGCAGAGGACCCATGTGAGTGGTCAGGATTTTATAATTTTAAAAAACCACACAACTTAAAAACAAAAAACAATTTAGGGGCGTCTTTGAGGGTCACAAAAATCTTCTAGAATTATGCTATCACTATGGGGCCTGTGGAAAACAGTATATTTTTCGGATTCTTTTTTCTGAGGGCAGAAAAAAACTTCATTTTGGAGAGAAAGAGTGTTCCATACAGTAATCAGTTGTCTCATTTAGCATGCATTTGAGGGTGCAGAAATTTAGAGCACATGGATGACATAATACTTAGTTTCATAGGTTCTTCCCATGGAGAAGCATCTCCCATCATTGTTCAAATGGAGCTAAATGAGGGGAGGGGACATGAAGGCCAGAAGGAGGATCCTTATTACTCAGTTATTGCTGTTTTGACATGGATGTAAGCTTTGACCTGTTTTATATTATTTTGATATACGTTGTGGTTTTAAATATTGTGATATTTTGTGCTAAGCTGTTTTCTGTTAACTCCTTTGAAAGTGGGATATAAGGCTAAGATGTCTTATGAAATTGTAAATGAAATTGTACATGTGCAAAACATTGCAAGCCCATTTAGTACAGTAATGAGGTTTACGATGTGTGAACCAATGCCAGTTCGTTCCAAGGCGAATTTACATGTGCACTCCTACTGAGCTGTTCCTCCCCCTCCTTTATAATTCATAAATTTGTGCCAAGAAGCAAAAGGGATACAGGCAGTATTCCTTCCTATAGGTCAGTGGTGGCTCACCTGCGTGTCATCAAATGTTCTTAGGTAACAAATCTGATCATCCCTGACCACTGTCAGTGCTAGCTGGGGCTGATGGAAGCTGGTATCCAACAGTATCTGGAAGGCCACAGGTTGCACATCACTCTGAAAAGCAGGCAGCTTTTCTTTTGATGAGAATGACAGCATCTCTTGTCTCTTAGCTAAGCAAAGCAAAGCAATGCAACCAAGAAACTAAGAAAAGGAGCCTGCCTTTCTACCTACCAGATGCCCCATTTGGAGTTCCATCTGTTGTACCTTAGGACATACTGCTATTACAAACCAATTTGCCCAAGAGTTTTGGCTAAATTCCAGAGGTATCCCTGCCGCGATTTATTTATTTATTTCTATATTATTTTGCCATTGACATACTAGGGGGAGATGTTGGCAGATTTCCAAGAAGACTTTTTGTGGGGGCGGGAAGGTTGTTTTTTTTATATATAAAAAAAATCTCTTCCCTTGTAAATTACAGGATCTCTTAAACTATGATGCAGAAATATTGGCACATAGTATGCTAACTGTGAAAGAGTCATGGAAGGAGAGAGTTTTCAAAATGCCTAAAAGGAGCATAGCAATGTAAGCATTTGTAAATATGGGTAATGCGGCGGGGGGGGGGCTATACCTGCAGATGTAAAACTGTTAATGAAAAGCTGGTATAAAATTCCGGTGGGAATGTTTGGATGGAAAACTTCTGAAAATCTCTGTGTTTTTGCAGCCTAGAAATGTGGACTATGGTGTGTGGGGCTGAAACAGTGACTGCATTTTGAAACAGTAGCTGCATTTTGAAACAGTGGCTGCATTTTGAAACAGTGGCTGCATTTTGAAACAGTGGCTGCATTTTGAAACAGTGGCTGCATTTCGCAGCATCACATGGTATGCATGCGTAATGAGAGCATGTTGTGCAGCACCGACTCCCCTCAGTCATGGTGGCAAGCTGGTGTGCCTGGGCTTTAATAAGGTCTAAACTACAGAATGATTGTAGCCAACCTCTAAAAAAAAGGCAGCCCACCCCACAACTGCAAGGTTCGGTAGGAAGTAAATACAAAGAAGTGAACCTAGGAAGCAGTCTTGTATGAAGTAAGGTCTGTCAACCCCAGTATCATCTATTCTGACTAGTACTGGCTCTCCAAAGCTTTCCTGCAACCTGAGAAACCTTCAACTGGAGATCCAAAGCCTAAAAACAGGGACCTTTTACACAGAAAACTCTGGGTCTCAAAAAACTTAGTTTCATTGCAGTGGAATTGGAACTCAGACCTTCCACTCATGAAATCAGCCAGACACCCTTAGTGCCAGGCAACATTTTGAGAAACTAAAAGTTGAAGTGCAGCTCTCTTGAAACCTCTGGCCTGTCAACCTGTGAATTTGGGGTTCTCCTTTAGTATTTCATTACCATGGAAAGGCACAACATCATTCTCTTTTCAATATTCTGCATAAAATGCTTCATTTGCCACTTTAATGCAGAACCCATTTGATATATTTGCAGTGTAAATGCTGTTCTTGGATGCTATTGTTGCCTGTGTGAGGTGTATCTAATTACTTTGAGGCTGCAAAGAGAGCTGTTTTGCAACAAAAGAAAATTGGCACTTTCTCGGTCAGACAGATTACCTTTCTCAGCAACATTTTATGTTGCTGAAATTACTAATAAATTGCAATTTGTCATGGTGTTTGTGCTCCAGAACTGTCAGAGGAACTAGTTCCAGAATTGTTGTCAGAGGAAAAAACAAAATCCCAAAACTTATGCTTTTATGAGAAAAATAATGTCTACATTAATAATAAAATACCTAACATATCTAGATGAAAACATTGCTGCTGAAATCCATGTACTGTATTATGCTCAGGCTACACAAGGGAACATGTGTCCTAAATAAACATGGTCACATTAATGCCATGTTTTATTTATGTCCCATGACACCCCGGGAATGAAAGTGCAATTTTCTGCATCCATACAAAGAAATTAGCAAGTATAACTGTTGAAAAAATATCACTGTGTTTTCAGAAGTAGCAATGAGACCATATTCAGTTCAACTGCATGCAGTCTCTGTGTGTGGTTAACTAAAAAGAGTTGCAAAATTGAAGTTACCCCGCCCAAATGAAGGCAGGCATCTCTTCTGAGTTAGTGTTCTAGTTACTGTTCAAGGTCAGGGTTAGGACTATAAATGTATTGTAGTTGATTGTTTGGACTTTCCACAAGGTCTCTTGGTATAAGGCTAGAGGATATCCAGATGACAACCTTTCATACCCTGGAATGGAGGAGGATCCATGTGAGTTTTTAAATCCCTTCATTTCTTGTCTGGAATCCTAGCCAGAGCAACACCGCATTCAGACTCCTGTAGCATTGGTTAGATTAATGAGGCTTCTGCCATAGGAGTCAAAGGCTTTAATATCTTCTAAAATGTGCTGCAAATTTATTCTGCTCATTTGTATAAATGGTTGCTCAAGGCTGCTAAAAGGGGACTGCACATAGACCCTTAACTTTTTAAAAATACAGAGGCCTGCATAAATATATAAGTAATTGCTAGATCTGAACTTTGACAATATTTGAGGTGAGAATACCACGCTGCTGCTCAAAATTGAAATGCTTCTTTAGAAATGGCACCAATATGAGATTATTCTCAGAAATAAAGTCAATGGAAAGATTGCATTCTTTAAAGTTATTGAGAAAAGCTAGTCACTGTGTGATAAATCCTTGTAGGAAGATATTCTACAGAAGCATTTATATAGCACTTACAAAGATTAAAAACATTTCACATTCCTAGTCTGTAATCTTTACAATGAGTTTGTAAGAAAGGTTGATACTAGAATTGCTGAGGCAGAGTCATGAGCAACAGTCTAAGGTGAGCCAGGAGCCCAGAAGTAAGACCTGGGAGACAAGTAGGGATGGGGAGGAAATTCTATTCACTTTGCCTTTGAGGGAGAGCCTAAAAAATTCACATTTTCCAGAACAATATGTGCACCAAAACACAATCATACTTTGAAATTCAGTTTTCTGAATTTTGCAATCTAGTTCTCCAGCAAAGCAACGTGTATAAATGTGCTTATATTAGTGAAAATAGCATACAAAAATGTTTCACACTTTTGTTTTGGTTTGCTTTCCTCCTTTCTGGTGACTATGTTAGGAGCCCTCCACATGCCCAATTTACTGTGCATCCGTAGGGATCTGAGTTCATGATGCTATCAGAGCATTCACAGGCAATCACACTTTCAGTACTATTTGTGCCTACAAAAGTTTTAGGGTGATCATACTGATTCATTTCTTATCAGTGTATATCTTGTAACATCTTGTTTGACTCTCATAACTTTTCATTCCATAAAAGCTTATCATAAAATTATAGAGTTGGAAGGCCTCCCGAGGGTCATCTAGTCCAACTCCCTGCAATGCAGGAATCTCAACTAAAGCATCCATGACAGATGACCATCCAATCTCTGCTTAAAAACCTCCAAGGAAGGAGAGTCCACTATCTTCCGAGGGAGTTCAATCCACTATCGAACAGTTCTTGCTGTTATTCATGATGTTTAGGCAGAATTTCCTTTCTTGTAAATTAAAGCCATTGGTTCAGGTCCTAGCCTCTGGAGCTGGAGAAAACAAGCTTGCTACATCTTCCATGTGACAGCCCTTTAAATATCATAGAATTGAATATCATAGAATTGTAGAGTTGGAAGGGACTACAAGGGTCATCCAGTCCAACCCCCCGCAATGCCGGGTTCTCAACACATGGTCCCCCATCCAATTTTTGTAACTAGGGTCAGTCAGGGCCTCGCCTTCCCAGTCTGGGTGGGAAAAGCCAGTAAGGCAGGGAGCAGGTCTTCCAGGACTCACAGCCAAGATGGTCTCTTCCCTGAAACAGCTGAAGATATTTTTTGTTCCAACAGGCATTTCCAACTGTGGGTCTTTAGCATAAGTGTCTACTCTGTTAGGGTTTAGTTGTGTTTCAGATGTATTCACTGTTCTTGTGTTTTTAACATTTAATTACCTTATGTGCAAATCATATTGAGATGGTATATAGAAGGCAATGAATAGATTGATGATTTAGTATTACGTGTCATTTGCCCTCAATTTGTCTACAGAAGGTTGCCTACTATGGCTGTGTTATTACTCCTATCTGTACAGTTTCATCAGTGTGCATGTACTCTGGAACTTAAACAAAATACCAATCTCTGCTCCAAAGAGCTAGATTTTGGTTTTGGCAGAGACAGTAGAGGCAAAGAGAGAGAGACTAACAATGAATAGATGCAAAAATGCAGAAAACTTTTGGGAAGGAGATATAAGGGGCTTTTACTGGAATCTCAATAAGAGTTGGAATGAATAATACTACTAATAATTTTATTTCTTATACCCTGCCCATCTGGTTGGTTTGCCCAAGGAAAAGCAGACGATCCACATACAGCTTCTTGCAGCAAGTTCCAGAGGTGAGGGTCAGAGATGAGGGTTTTAGGTGAACAACAGACTTTGGGGCAGCTCAGGATGGCTGGATTTTTCCTTGTTAGCATTAAGTAGTTAGAAGCAGGTGTGGACTACCTGGATTTTCTTCTTTTGCACTTGCAAAAGAATCCCAAATGGGATTTTTTAAAATCCCAGGTGGTTTCAGCAAGAAGAATGATTTTTAAAGGAAATCAAATGATCCTCTTTGGGCTGCTCTTGACAAGAATAAAAATGAAAGAAGACGGGAAGGTCAGAAGAGTTAACCTTCCTTTGAGTTATGAATGAGGATGCGCATCCCTTGGCACATTGTCATTCACTAGGCTGATAACAAGTCAATATAGAGAGTTCGCTAGCACTTTATAACAGAATTATTGGCAATAACTCATCTTAGCTCTGACAGGGTATTCTATTTTGGGAGAAAGCGGCACTATGTATAATCTAGTATGCACACATAATCTAAGGAGAGCAGTGATGTTTGGTATCCTTGTCATGTTTGGATATCACAAAGAAAGACTTGTGGTGATGGCGTTCTCTAATTAGCAGCCCCTTCATAAAAAGAAAAGAAAAGTGACCGTTCAATAAATCAAACCACCTGAACCTGTAGTCTGACAGCAGAATAACAAATTCAGTTTCTCCTCTCTCACCCAAGGCTTATCAGATATCCAGCAACTTTAAACTGGGTCCTTGGCAAGTGAACACAAACAGCAAAGTATTCCTTGTTTTGGAATATGAATGTTGTAATGCTGAGCTTCACTATGAAGTGAACTTTAGTTCTTCTCCAGCTTGCCTTTCCTCAGAGCCTTTCTTTGCTGAAGGGATGGGGTGAGATGGGATTGTGCAGGGGAGAAACAATGTGCAGGGAAAGGGTTAAGAATCCTCCTTCCTCCCACATCTTCTCCACCTTCTGTTTCAATGCCAAGAGCATTTCTATTCCACCATCCTTATGCAGGCAATTAAGACTATATCTTTCCATCACAGTTAGTTGATTTCTGATTTTAACTTTTTAATTTATTTTTTATCTTATGATTTTATGTACATTGTATACTGCTCTGATTTAAAAAAAAATTGCTGGACATAAATATTTTATAAAAAACAAACAAACTGCAACCCTGTCTACAATTACCTGGGAATAAGCCATGTTGAACTCAGTTGAATTTACTCATGACTGGACATTTCTAGCTCTGTATTGGAGCCGTGACTCTTTTCTCACTGTGTACTTCACAAGTGAAACTGAGGGACCTGCCAATATGACAAAAGGTGTTCACAGAGGACACTTCCCTGCAGCAACTTCAGGAATTCTTAATGCAGATTGTCATGCGTGATGATTCTGTGTGTGTATAACTTGCTACAGGCACACACATACAGATAGAGATTTAGGTGAACATTCAATGGGACTTATTCCTAGGTAAGTCTCATTGCCCAGGCCCTTATGTCTAAGATTGCAGCAATCCAGCAAAAGGATTGATTGAAATTAGTATACCTTTCCCATGTGAAAATGATTATGCTCTCAAATTAGTGGAATATTTCATCTCACACCACAAGAGGGAGTATTTTATTCCTGTTTGGGATATAATTTATATTGACAGATGATGTGCATTAAATAATGAAATGTAAAATGCGAAGTACTAAGTCCCTCTCTCGCTTGAGTCCCTGAAGACCACAAGTTATGCTGAAAATTGGTAACTGATGGCCATCCTTTGCTATAATAAATAGGGTATTTCCAGATGCTGGCTTTCTCCAGAGGCAATGGTGCCTTTGTGAGTGACTGGCACACTAATACACCAGAAGCTCACAAGGCAGCCTTAGTTGTTCTGATTCTTAGTTTGTCTCCTACTAGTCACAAAATGCTAGCATGTTTCCCTCAAATGTACAAGCATCCAAATACAGTCATGCGCTTCGGGTTGAATGTGCTTCGGGTTGAGCGCTTTCGAGTTGCGCTCCGCAGCAACCTGGAAGTAACGGAGCACATTACTTCCGGGTTTTGCCACTTGCGCATGCGCAGACGCTTAAAATGACGTCACGCGCATGCGCAGAAGCGGCGAAAAGCGACGTGTGCGTGCGCAGATGTGCCGTTGCTAGTTACGTTTTAGATGCGAACGGGGCTCCGGAATGGATTCCATTCGTATCTAGAGGTACCACTGTAGCAGCATTGATGGGACATCAATGGGTGTCCCAAATTCATCACAGAAGCACTATACCTTTATAACAACTACCTGTTCTTTGGGGTACTTCTCTTTGACTTTGGTTTTGCAGCTACAATGACTAGAAATGCTAGCACTGAGAACTTAGAACTGGAAGATCAAGATTTCAGGAGAGAGAGGCAGGCAGGCAAAGACCACTTCATGGCCTGTTCCAGAATGACTTTCCTCTCCCCTAACCCAAGACAAGCTACCATAGGTGCCCCCCAATGTCTGTTGGTGCAGGGCTGAGCTCCTCCAATCATGAATGGGTGAAGGAGGCCAAGCATGGAGATGGACTCTGTACTCAGACTCCAACCCAACCATCTGCCTCTTCATGATATGCATGCAACATGCATGTTGAGGGGTTGGAAGAGGCTAAGCACTGGCCTCTTGAGTTGAAGGCAACCATCTGAAGTCCATGTACCCGAAACCCTGGAGCCTGGAGTGGTGGCAAAAGGATGAGCCCTTTTCCTTCCCTTCCGTTCCCAACCTTACCACTGTGCTGTCTTCCAATAGGTTGCCGCTTCTGCTGCACCTGTTGGTCCAGCCTCCAAGGCAGGATGAGCAGAGACTACGAGTCCTATCACGCCTTGACCCCCCTCTGCCAAGCTCACTTCCTCTGTTGGCAGATGTATGGGCACTGGGGGGGGGGAGTTAAATAACACTGATTATATGTTCGATTGTGGCATCTCTCATTCCTCGGACAGCTTGAGCTATGTGTGAGAGGATGTGAACAGTATGAAGCTGGGAATTATTTAGTGTTGGACAGCCTCCAATGGACAATAATGTGTAAAGGTCACAACTAGGTGAGATTTAGTAGAGTGGTCAGAGGCAAAGTCTAGCTTTTGTTTTATTCTCTGCATTCTTTGGGGATTTGAGGGGTGGAAGCATAAACAAAGAATTGCAAAGGATGAAGAAATTTCACTACATAAACCAGCGTGACCTCTTTATTCCTGGAAAGAAATATAAAGTGGATTTGGAAATCACAATAAATAATTTATGGGAGTCCAGATGACTGACAAAAGGCAAACAGTGCTCCTATGTTTTTTAACTTGTTTGTGGAGAGAAAAGAGTGAGATGGAGAGATGCTTTTTTCCACTGTTTTTTCTTCCAGTTTGTCAGTTGCTGTAGACAAACATTTCCTTGCTCTAATGTCAGGGAATCAGAGAAAGTGTATGTTAATCTGTCCAGTCTGTCTTCAGGTTATTGATTTTTATTGTAAAGAAAGAAAAGGGTTATAAAATACAGTCCGTAGGTTTTTGCTACAATTGTACTGAAATGTTTGTTTTAATTTCAGCTTCCATCAAAAGTAATACACATTTTTCCAAAACGTTGATAACAGCTACACCATCATTTCCCAGCTCAGTTTTCTACAACAGGGATTTGATGTCAGCAAATCTAACAGGGTTAAAAAAAAAAAAAAACTTCAGAGAGAACTTAGTCTATTGACAGGAACACAAATGGAGTAGAAATGTTAACAAATTACCAATCCTGTTACCTGGACAAACAATAGTGAAGTATTATTGGAAAACTGTCTCAGAATTAAAAATACCTTCATTAAACTTGCCTCCAAGGAGCACAGGGTAACTTATAAAAAGCCTCCTCATTTTATCCTCATAATAACCCTGTGAGGTAGGTTACTCTGTGACCTTGGCTCACCCAATCACTATCATGGCAGAGTGGGGATTCAAACCTGCATCTCCCTGGTCTTAATCATCACTCTAACCACTATACCACAGTAACTTGGCACTCAGCAATACAGTTGCAAATAAAATATATTAAGTATGTTTTACGTGCAATATACAATGTGACACTAGATGGCGATGGTGAGCCTTATGGAAAATTCAATGTATTTTTTAAAATGCAGAACGTTTTTTATATGTGTGTAGATTCCACCCTAGTCTTCTCTACATTGGTCAGTTGGGTGATTCAACCTCCTTGAAAGAAAGGTGGTATATAGTCGGTTGTCTTACTGATTGTAGCCAGTCATGTTCACAATTGTTCTTCATTACTTTTACAGATTTTATGTTGCTGTATGCTGTCCTGGCATTTTATGAGCGGGCAGTATATAAATACTTCTATAAATATATTAAATAAGTAAATGTAATAATAAATAAAAAAACATAAGGGTCAAAGAAGTTAACTAGAGAGGAATAATAGATTTCCAGGATTTCTTTGCACACACTTTGTGTGGAGTGCATCCCTGTCCCTAGTAAGGCTCAGGCAGTGATGGAGTGGGTAATAATATAGCTAATTCTGATTTGATATTTGGGTTCTTTGAGCCCTAGTAACAGGCAGATTTAGGGGAGCATAACGGGTTCAGTCACACTGGGCACAGAGCATCAGGGACATCGCTAGGGGTACCATAACCCTGATGTAGACTGGAGCATGAGACGGGGGAGGGGGGCACAGGATATTGGTGTCGCAAAGGCACCACTGGTACTGTTAGTTCAAAAACAGGGGAAAACTCTTTAGAAAGATGCTGGCTGGTATCTCTCTGCCTAGGATTTTGACTAACCCTCAGACGAAATAATAAACATAGCTTGGAGGCAAGGGTATACTGGGAGGGTGGAAGTAAGGGAGGGGTCTCAAGCCTACCTACAGAAAGAAAGAAGCCTGCTGTCTTGAAATCCATCATGGAGACAGTGCAGTTTAGAAAAGAGTTGTGTGTATCAGCTTCCTGGGATTGTCCTAAAATGGAATTGACCATGTGGATAGTCCAATTAATTAAGGAGGGGTGTGCTTTCCATCTCATAATCATACCCAATGGGGAATTACTCGCTGAATTAAGGAGTTAATTGTATTTAGATAGGGCACTGGATTCTGGAATTAATTTGAGGTGATCCACACAGTAGGCTTTCCCTGTCCACCACATTGATACACTCATGGCTCACAGCAAAGTCAGGTCACACATACAGTCTCAGACCATATGGTAAGTTCTGGTTAAACTTCTCAGTAAGGCTTCCCTTCAGCTGGTGATTGGTACTGTCAACGTGCACAGTGCTCACAGTGTTTTAAAATAGTGCCCTTGCACACAGCAATGGCATGCATATAGCTCAAACACTCACAGTCCCCAAAGAACTGACAACAATGATCTTGTGATGAAAGTAGAATCTGTTTTTCTTCTCCAAGCAAACTCCATAATATGTTATATTGAAAAATATGGTTTCAGACCTTTCAAACAGAATTTCAGTTAAGAATGTTGGCCTATTTATACTTGAATATTTTCACTGTATTTGATGTTTTATTAAGTATTTATAAATTTTGAAACAGCAGAGGCTAAGCAGCGTAATAGTAATGGGCTCTTCTAGCAGTTCCAGATCCAGAAATGTTTACAAGGTTTGCAAAATAGCCATTTACGTATCAGATCCAAATATCCTTTGGTATTTGAACTCATAGATTTCAGTGGTGCTATTCCCTGTGCAACAGATAAAGCATATCTGTAAACATGTCTAAAGGATTACGGACCTTAATGCTTCAATACTAGAAATGTCTAATTCACTTTATTATCAGTAAATACTTAAATGGATCAATTTTGCATTATAATTTTCCATTATTAATTTCCACTTCAATTAAAGCTTCTGCTTAATTCCCCAATCAATGGCTAGCTCTTTTATTAATTAATCAGACTCTTCCTATTAATAATGTTTTGGAATGTTTTCCCACACAAAAGAGATTTCAAGGGCAAACTGCATGTATGTGTAAAGACAACTAAAAGAATAGATGCAATTAAGTGCTTTGAGTCTTTGTATTCATGTATATATATGCCCGCACACACTTCCCTGATGCAGAACTATCCAAATTTGTCCCTTGGAGTTTGTCAGTCTCACATACTTCACTGACGAATTTGTCTAACTAGTCTCTATATCTAGGGTTGCCGTATTTCAAAAAGTAAAATTCCTGAAACCCATAAAAATGTTTAGCTTTTTTTAGTAACCCACCCCACTGACCACCCTAGAATCATGGTGGTAGTGTGGCAAAAGAGAAAAGTGCACTCAATGGAGGAAGAAGAACAGAAGAGGAAAAGGAGGCAAAAAGGAGAAAGTGTTAGGAGCATCCTATTCTCGTGGACGCAGGTGGCGCTGTGGGTTAAAGCCTCAGCGCCTAGGACTTGCCGATCGAAAGGTTGGCGGTTCGAATCCCTGCTGCGGGGTGCGCTCCCGCTGCTTGGTCCCAGCGCCTGCCAACCTAGCAGTTCGAAAGCACCCCCGGGTGCAAGTAGATAAATAGGGACCGCTTACCAGCGGGAAGGTAAACGGCGTTTCCGTGTGCGGCTCTGGCTCGCCAGAGCAGTGATGTCACACTGGCCATGTGACCCGGAAGTGTCTCCGGACAGCCCTGGCCTCTTAAGTGAGATGGGCGCACAACCCCAGAGTCTGTCAAGACTGGCCCGTACGGGCAGGGGTACCTTTACCTTTTATTCTCGTGTAGGACCCTGGCAGAGACACATGCCCGACTGGCATGTTGTCTCCCTCCTGGTCAATCGTTCAAAAGCTTTCTCCAACCCGAACATCATAGTGACTGATGCCTTGGAGACATCAGCACACTTAGGGATCGGCAGAGTATTCGCAGTTTGTGGAACAGAACTCAGTAGCACAGCATTTTGGCTAATCTACGTTTATTTACATATAATACACTTGGAGCATTCTACTTTAGCTCCTTCCTCTTTCTCATCAGATAGCAAAGAGAGAAAGAACAAAGGACAATAGTCCCACTTCACATAACACAGTAATACCAAAACATCCTGTCTCCGTCACTTCCCACACTGTGGAATGAAAACATACACTGTCATGTGATAGACAACAATCCCATGACTGCAGACACGGGGAATGAATCTCCAACAGAAAGATGGCCATACTTAAGCTGGGAGTACATTTGCACTCACCATTCAGGAGAAAAGAGTACACTTGTTTTCTAGGGTCCAGCAGCAGAAAGCACCATGTTGCTGTGGAGTGAGGAGCTGTGTGTGCAGAGAGACAGAAGGAGACATAGTTAAGCAGGGGCAGACTTTTGGTCTTTCAAATTACAGCTGTGCCCTGTGTGATGCCAAAAATCTGCGTTCTCTGCCTATTGCATTTCATTCTGCTCAATTCACAACATCATAGTTGCGGTGACCTGCAGCACCCCCTAGGCTTGGTGCCCAGTGCGATAAGACTGGTCATGCTGCCCCAAATCCACCTTGTGAGTTAAGGCTGTGAGTGAAGAGACTGAGCCTTGAACAACAAACCCTCAGTTCTTCCAGTATATGATAATATTCACGGAATTTGTCTTTTTAAATACAGTTGGAATCCCTTTCTATTTTTTATTTAACACTGCACCACAATGAACCCTTTATTCCTTAAAATCACCTGCAAGATCCTTGGAGACCTCTCCAATGTGCATGCCCACCCTCCATTCTTATGGCATAATCTTATGGCATAATTGCAGACTGTCTTCGTTACATTGTCTAATAACAATGATCATATCCCTTGCTACCCTCCAGTTTTAATGTTGCATGAACTGGCGGCATTTCCCCCCCTTCAAATATATTGATAAACACATAGGACATGTTTAGGTACTAGAGTGTAGAGAGAAGTATGTAAGTAGCAGGCACTGTATTGCAAGCAACAAGTGCTGCCTTATGAGTAGCCTCTGTGCATGGAGTACTTTCTACCCATTTTACTTTCTACCAGCTGAGGTTGCTGCACCTCAAGCTGACAATTATACATGCTGTGGAGTGTGTGCCACTGTTCAAGCCTATCCCTCATGTCTACTCAAAGGTAAGTCCCACTGAATTCAATGGGACTTATTCCAGTCAAGTATGTGTATGACTGCAGTCCAAGAGGATGTAATACTCATTCAGTTAAATGTTTCAATCCACTTTAATGATACTGGTTGTAGGCCAAATGTGGCCTTGACATGAATAATGAATGGATTTTTAGCATTCCAAGTGAGGAAGGTTCAGAAGTCATTGTAGGCAAATTTGTTGTGTAAGGCAACATTGATTTTCATTGGCATTTGTATTGTTTCTATAGCTAAGTACTAATTGGGGCCTTGTTTGTTTTAGTTTGCTGTTCATCATCCCATAGCTGCCAAATCAACTGCACATAAGAGAGACCTAGAGCAAAGGCTATGTATTCAGAAAATCTGTGTTCACTCCCTGGAATTGACTGCACTAGTAGAAGTGTTTTATATATCTCTATCTACACACATAGTGGAATCAGTTAAATTGTGCTGTTCATGTGCCGTTGAATTAATGTTGACTTGAGCATGTGCATAGGAGTAGTCTGCTGGTTGCATATTTGAACTACATAGTGCTATCTTTTTTTGCCGGATATTACAACTATAAATATATTATGCTGAGTATAACCATGTTAAATATTTATTCTAAAATTATGCATTTTAGCTATTGAGTTTGTGGTCACCAGTGCCAGGTAGGGATCAGTCTATTTCCAGTGACTGTAAAATTCACATTCATTCGTAAGTCCCTTTTTGTCTTCTGGTGTCTTTGACACCGTTTAACTAACTGATCTATCTGGTCAGGTGCCCTTATCTATTACTTGTTAAGTTGTATTTTTAAGTAGTATGTGATTCTGGATTCTTGCCTTAATATGGGGTTGTTCCCTTGTAGTCCTATAGTTGTAGTAAAATATAATCTAGCCCTTGGGTTGCATCCTGTCAGAGCACTTTACCCCAAAGTTGGAGGCTTTGTGAGGATTGCCTATTTGTGTGAATCTCCTATGTACACAATACAGAAAATGTTAACAAAATCAGTAGTGTATTTTCAGACCAAAAAAAGATTGCCTCCAGGCGCTGCATAATATATTTTACTTTTGTGGCACCTTAAATTGCGGGTGTTGTGTAACCCAGCCGTAGCTTTGCCATGTAATAAGAAAATTTGCTCATTTTAGCTGCTTGGATGATTTGAAGCCTGAAAAAGTAGCAGCTGGGAAAGGCATCAAGAATGATGTAACACTTTTGAAAATAGGTCCTGTATGTGACAATTTGTACTTAACTGTCGGTACATTGAAGAATCAGATTTATCATCACCATCTGTTTATTTATATGCACTTTGCCGCAAAAATTTGCCCAAGTGGCTCACAATGTACCAAACAAACAACAATAATATCTCAATTCAAAAAGCAAGAACAAAATAATAATCATGTAAATAAATCCATACATGATCTAAAACAACATATAAAACAATACAAATATGCTAACCTAATGTAACAGCTTAAAAGTACAGATTAGAGAGAATAATGTCCAAAACAATAGCAAAATGGTAGTGTACAAACCTTGGGGGAAAGTCATTGTTCCCTAAGGACATTTCACAGAAACTTACTATAATTAGCTTACATGTATTGAATGGTAGGAACACCTCTCACTTGTGGCAACCTTTACTCCCAGCTCTTACCTGGGTCTCCTCTCTGTCATTACCCTGAATCTCACATGCACAGGTAAAGATTTCCAGTCCTCCTTCAAGACCCACATAACCCCTTCCTGAAAGTTTGACTTGATTATAAAAGTTGTGTTGCGTGTAATGCAACAGTGAAAGTAGAAGATGCCTGAGTGAGTTACATCATTTCCCCGTTCATCAGGAATCTTGTGCAATGTGACCCTTTGCACATTCACCCATGGATGTTTACGTTCTCTCTTTTCGTGAACCAAGGACAGTGGTTGCATGACTCACTTGCACATTCCCTTTCAGTTTTTATTCTCTGCTGTAGGTCAGGGGTTGCCAACATGGCACCCTCCAGTTGTTGTTGGACTGCAACTCCAAACACATCCAGCCACTATGGCCAGTGGTCAGGGATGTTTGTGGTGGTACCTTGCAGATGATGACTAGCCCTGCTTTAACTAACAGTGTTTCTTGTAGCTTTCACTTTCTTTTACCCACATTTCATACTCACGGCAGGTGCAAATTCAGCCTTCTGAGTTTTGCATTCACTTAAGCTTTATTCTTTTCTTTTAAGACTAAGAGTGGTCTTTCAAAGGTTTGGAGTGATTCTGGAGACTATGGTGGCCTTTGGAAGAAAGCAGAAATACATCTGGGGAAGCTGAGAAATTTTGAAGTTCTGTTTGAAGGCATACGGATCAAGGATCTTGGAGGAGGAGCAGCAATAGATGACATTGTATATGAGAACTGCAGCACAGGTAAGGACTTCTTACTTAAAATGGTATGTGCTGAAAAAATAAATGCATAGAAATGTTTTTTTTTAAGCAATGCAATAATGGTCAGGTTCACACATAACACTAAGCCAAGTTCATTGTCTTACTTTGTTCAACTCATCAACTCGAGCAGTTTCAAGAAGCATAAAGGGTAAAGGGACCCCTGAAAATTAGGTCCAGTCGTGTCCAACTCTAGGGTTGCGGCGCTCATCTCACTTTATTGGCTGAGGGAGCCAGCGTACAGTTTCTGTGTCATGTGGCCAACATGACTAAGCCGCTTCTGGCGAACTAGAGCAGTGCACGGAAACACCGTTTACCTTCCTGCCGGAGTGGTACCTATTTATCTACTTGCACTTTGACGTGCTTTTGAACTGCTAGGTTGGCAGGAGCAGGGACCGAGCAACGGGAGCTCACCCCGTCACGGGGATTCGAACCGCCGACCTTCCGATCAGCAAGTCCTAGGCTCTGTGGTTTAGAAGATGCCTGAGTGAGTTACATCATTTCCCCGTGCATCAGGAATATTGTGCAATGTGACCCTTTGCACATTTACCCATGGTGTGTTTAACCCACAGCGCCACCTGCGTCCCTTTCAAGAAGCATAGGCCTTCAGAATATTAAATAATAAATTTACATCTTATTAAAAAATAAAATCACAGCTATATTTTGCTGTTTGGTGGTTATGACAGTGTCTTTACCTTCTATCCCAGGAATAGCTAACATGGTGCCCTCCAGGTGTGGTGGACTACAATTCCTCTCATTGCTGCCCATTGGAATGTAGTCCAAAACCTATGGTGAGCACCACTTTGCCCCCTCCTGTTCTATCTCCTCTGCATTATTCTCATACATGGATGCCCAAACATTAGCCTTCTTGTCTCACGTGTCTGCTACCATATTCTTGGGGTGTGATTTACTCTATAGCAAGAAACAGAAATTCGCAGAAATGTAGAAAGGCAGATTCAGATATTATGACTTTATGACAAATCTATGGTCGCAGATGGGATTATCTGTATCTTAATGTCTTCACCAACAAATCTTTCCAATTGTGTGTGGATCCTCCTGCCAAGGCTTTAGTGCCCACAGGCAGAATTCTCTAAGAGTCAATATAATTTGTTAAGCTTGTTTTATGTCAGAATCAACACAAATCTTATGATTAGCCCTGGCTGAGTAAAAATCCCCACAGATTTTTGAATTGATAGCACACCTTATTTGATACGACTTCTCGCTACTGCCTGAGGAAATGCTTTATCAACTTTCCCCCAGAAACAGCTGTCCATAGCCACACATGTTACTGATGGTATGGTGCTGTTCCTATATCTAATCAGCTGGCAAAACACCCTGATACAAAAATACCTGAAAATGAAAGTGCTTATCAAATGTATTTTGAGGAATCCTGCTAAGCTTTATTGCTCTTTGATAGAATTCTACTTCCAAGAAATCTTTCTGAACTTGCACTTAAATAAATAAATATACATTTTGTTCATCCCATGGATCCAAGACCTTAGTTCCAAGTTCTTCACTTTCTGTTCCTGAACAGTTTTTAAACTATGGCAGTTGCCTTTATAGAAAAGTGGAAAGGGGAATCACTGAGGGCACAACCCACAAAGGATGTTTTCTTCTGTAAGATCCCTTTAGATAAAAGGTTACCCTCTGAATTCAAAGGCAGTTTGGTTACTAAACGCTTTACGGCTTTTAAAGAAGGGAATTGTTGGTGCAATAATCTACTGCATGTGGCATTTTCCCTTTAAGTAGTTCTCCTGTCAGAGAAAGAGTTCATTCATCAGTCATCCTTTTTATTAGTGATTTAACATTCACACCTCCTCTTCTTTGCCTCCTCCTTCATTTAATACAGGCTGTGCATCTTCAGAACACAGTTCCTCATTATTCCTTAAGATAGGAAGAGCTACAGCTAATTAACTATTGTCCACAGTACATCTAATTCAAAGAAATGCAGGTTAAAAAGAAACCCAAATAAGCAAACAAAATATTAAAGCCTTCTTTTTCTGTTTGTTTTCCTCCCTTTAATTTCTTTTTATACTTAAAAGTGATCGTCCTTGCTTTCATTTGGATTCACAGGAGCAGAATTCATAGAAACAATATAACCTTCAAAGAAACAACATAACCTTCAAAGAAACAATATAGCATCAAGAGAAAAAGAGGGAGAGGGAGAGAGATACCTGCCTTTAGAATTTTTTTTGTTTCATTGCAACACTTTATTCACCTCCTGATTCACATCCACACTCAAAAGTTCTCTATTTTGAAAGTAGTGTGTCAATGGCTATCTCAAAAACATAGCATGACAGCACTTACCGGTATATGTTAAGTATTTTTAGAACTCTTCCCAATTTTAACTTTGAAGTCTACCACAATAATTTAAAAGCTGGTAAAATATTTGCATGGCTAGCCATTTAATCATAATAATAATCCTTCTTGAGAGTGTGCCACAGACATGGTCCAAGATTCATAAGTTTTGATTTTTATCATATGCACTGAATCACAGCACCTGTGCGTGGCTGGCAATTTTTTCCCCTGTTGGCTACTTCAATTCTTCCCACTGTGAGTGATGCTTTGTGCTAACATGATTACATTTGGTATCTGTCCCCAGTGTCATTGATCATTTGCTGTGGGTGAAATTTTTTCAGACTGTTACAAACTATTCAGGGCTTGCTCATCAATAGTATATTATAAATGCAGAAGGCCCAGCAGGGGGCTGACATGATTACTAAGAGAAGAAAAAAGAGAGAGCAGCACATATTAACAGAGAAAGGAGAAAGCCCAGGCCAGGATTGTACAGACATGGTTTGTTTTATAAACGTCATATAAAATATCATGTACCCATTAAAAGTATTCTAATAGATTTTAACCTACTAAAACTATTCAGCTACCAATTTCACCCAGCACTTAGCATTTATACATTGCTGCTGCTCTCTATGCATTCAAAGCACTTAAGATTATCTCAGGAATCCATACAACAAACAGTAAGGAAAATGAAAAGCATCACAATAGCAGTGAAGGACATTGATATTACAGCTTTTTATATTGATCATCAGGCAGGAGTATATTTTAGCAAGTTTTGCATATACAATTTCCCCACAAGGCTTCTCACAAGAGGATCCCAACTGTTCATTTTGTATTTGAGGCATAATTATAGTTTCTTTTCCACCCCAAAAAAACTTTTATAGAAAAGCATTGAATAGAATTAAATCATAATTTATCATTTACCAAGGGGAAAAATTAGCAATTTCAAGAAAGGCCACACAGTTATTCCAAGGATAACTTTTTAAAACTAAGAGTAATTATTTGCATTACGGGGGGTGGGGGTGGCAAGAAGGGAATGCTGGGAGAAATGAAAGAGAAGCTATCCATGTCCTCCTTGCTGTACTCAAACATCCTCTTCTATTCCTCGACTGGCTTGTGTGAGAGAGATACGGGATGAAGAGCCTGCAAATATCCCACAGTAACTTCCCACAATGCATTTCACTCCTAGTACCTTGTGTTGTTTTAAACAAGAAGATCCAGCTTCCGTGTAGTAATTTAGAATGGATATTTCATCAACAAGCAAACACCCATATATGCACAACAGCCATCAGCTGAACTTAACCTTCTCTAACTGAACAAGCTAATGACACGCTTGCTCTTTAAAGTCTATTTAGCTTAAAGATACAGTAACAGATATCATCATGGGTTTGTGTGTGCAAAGGGGACTGCAGAACAGAAGAGAGGAGGAGCCACAGAAATGGGAGTGGCGGAGTTAATAAAATGAAAGAGAAGGGATAAAGGTGAAAAATGGGTTGCAAAAGGGGGTTGCAAAATGGTTGGAAGAGTCGGCATGGAAATGGAGGTAAAGATGAAAACAGAAGTACAAACAGAGCTGCATAATAGGAGGGGAAGGTGGCACCATAATTCGACTAAAGGTGAAAGGGGTTGTTGCAATAGGGTAGTTGCAATTGGAAGTGGGGTTCCACACAAGGAAGGAGGGACACGGGCATAGGAGTGAAGGTGAAAGCAGTGCAGTATAACAGAAGAGAGAAGTGGGTTAAAAAATAGGCTTGAGGAGGTGAAAAGGGGATTGGTAGTTGCATAGGGTAGGAAGGGGAAAGTCTAGGGAATGTGAGGGGAGCTGGTAAGCAGAGTAAGCAGGGGACAGAGCCCTCTCTCCAAATACAGTGGTACCTCGGGTTAAGTACTTAATTCGTTCCGGAGGCCCGTTCTTAACCTGAAACTGTTCTTAACCTGAAGCACCACTTTAGCTAATGGGGCCTCCTGCTGCTGCTGTGCTGCCGGAGCACGATTTTTGTTCTCATCCTGAAGCAAAGTTCTTAACCCAAGGTACTATTTCTGGGTTAGCAGAGTCTGTAACCTGAAGCGTATGTAACCTGAGGTACCACTGTAAATATATGTAGGTTGCAACATGAGTCAAACAATGATGGGATTGAACTAAGGGGTTGGCTGTCCACAGCTTGTGCAGCTCTTTCAGTGCCTTGGCATTCCTCTATAGTTCAAGAGCTCCCCATAGTTTACCTTGCAAGGACACTTGAGAAGCGCAGCAGGCGAAAACAGGGAATGCATGCAAGTGCTATACCGCCTCATTAGATTTCTTTGTCATTGCGCTTTCTGTTACTCCAACATGTTACTCTTGGCTGGTTCAGAGCAAACTAGTTGAATTATATTTGGGGAAACAAATTTTATTTTATTTTTTTCTCCGGCATCCTTTTTAGTTTGTTCAGTTTATCTTGTTTTTGTAAAAGTATCCTGAATTTAAAATGAAGAAATGCTCCTAATTATGACAAACACTATTCTGAGTGAAAACCATTTCCTTCCTTCCTTAATGAAATGTCAGCATTCAGCCAAGGGCTGAAAAACTGGTAAAGGGATACCTTGCATTTAGTAGGGACGGGGGAGAAGCTTGGTTTAAATCGCAAATTCACAGTTAAAGAAACTTTCGCACAAACTGAAATACAACTAAACTTCTCTGGAACTTCTCTTAATTTTGTAATGCAGTTCTCTAACCAAC
This sequence comes from Podarcis melisellensis, assembly GCF_964234715.1. NCBI lineage: Eukaryota > Metazoa > Chordata > Lepidosauria > Squamata > Lacertidae > Podarcis > Podarcis melisellensis. Next base: position 37,435,554 of record NC_138544.1, read on the forward strand.
ACATGTGTATATTAGGGGAATAGCTCTGGGAAGCATGAAGGCAATTGCTCTTGCCTGCTGTTGCTTTTGTATTTAATGTACGTAACCCCTAAACTTGGATAGTTCATATTGTCATTTCATACAGTCCACAAGTAAAGCCAAAGATTAATTTCTCCACATTGAAAGAGGAAAATGTCCTCTATTCATTTGAATTCATTGCCCACCTTGGAGTGCTGAGGTTGGGATTCAAGTGTGTTTCAAGATCCCACACCTGAGGTACCATCTTCTCCTCTGTTGCTGATATTTGTGTGTTGCCTTGTCCTTACATCTCCAGTCGTAGTAGTACAGTTGGCATTCCTGGTATGTTTGTATCTTCAGCCCAGAAGCAGAATATCTTAATACAATTGTTAGCAATAAAGCATTTCCACTTTGCTGGCTCACTTTGGATACACATCGCTCTTTCAACCGTTTATCCAGCACCAAGTTCTCTCTTGTGAATGCTTAAGTTTTATGAACAGGGTGATGTAGCCCCATGTTGTGCACTTCGATAGGTGTGATGTGTGTTCTATGGCTCAGTCAATATGCTTGTGGGGTGCCTTGGCTCGCTGACATTTGTTAGAAGAACCACATACCTGAATTCACCAGAAGTGGTGATTGTAGCCGAGTGTGATCACCTGGAATCAGGGGGAGGGGCTGTCTTTTGGCTTCCTGCACAGCCAGTGGATGATGTCAGCTCCTCTGCTGACCACAGGAGTGGTCAGGAGTCACCTGCAAAATTCAAATGGGAAATGGCCTATTATGGCCAGGAAAGGAGGATAAAAGTCCGCTGCACTTTTTCCTAGCAGCGCACTCCAAGTTGGCTTTAGGTGTCTTTATTATGTCCTTCCATGCCCCCTGCCCCGGCTGGCCTTTATGACTAACTGTACGTGATCCTTCAATATTATCCTCCATCATGGCTTTTGGGTTGGAGAGGGAGGAGGTTGTCGGGTGTAATCTTGAGCTATCAGTTGATTTCAAAGTGAGTCTTTTAAACTTGTTTGCAGGTCTATTATAGCCTCATTCAGGCATCTGCCTGAACATGCATGGGAGCAGGGGTGCACATGCAAGTTCAGCCACCAACTTCTCTGGGTACTTGGGCTCCTCTTAGACTTTTACATGTATAGCACAGCAGTTTGCCAAAGCTTCTAAGTGCATTAGGTTGAACATGCTTGGGAAATTCCCCAGGATTGGAAATTCTGGCTGATCCTGCGACGTTTTCTTAGTGTGTTAAACCAAGCACACTTTGAAATCCCTTCAGACCTTCACACTAAACAAATGAAGATATTGAGATATGTGTATCTGAGTCAGATTTTATGGTAGGCCATTTTTTTCTTGCCTTCAGTATTTCAGTGTGCAATGGGTTTAAAATTTCTTGTACACCCTAGTCAGCATATCATCATCATCATCTTCATCATTATCATCATCACCATCATCCCATTTTTTTTTATTACCAAGCATGTTTTATTTAAAGTTTTGCTTTCAAGATATAGCATAAGTGTAAAACAAAAGTAGGGTTTGTTCAACATACTAACTGGAATGCAGTACTTGCATTTAACTTTCTGCTCAATTATTTTCACTGATTATATTTGCTTGCTAGTTTGAGCAACCAGGAGACTACCTTGCTGGGTGTTTGTGTGTGTCCTAAGCTTTATTTTCCTCCTGCCCCCACCTTTCCTCAACTATACAGGAGCTGGAGTTGGCAAAAGAGAGATTTCCTGATTTACTCAAACTGTTGTTGTTGTTTAGTCGTTTAGTCATGTCCGACTTCGTGACCCCATGGACCAGAGCATGCCAGGCACTCCTGTCTTCCACTGCCTTCTGCAGTTTGGTTAGACTCATGCTGGTAGCTTCGAGAACACTGTCCAACCATCTCGTCCTCTGTCGTCCCCTTCTCCTTGTGCCCTCCATCTTTCCCAACATCAGGGTCTTTTCCAGGGAGTCTTCTCTTCTCATGAGGTGGCCAAAGTATTGGAGCCTCAGCTTCATGATCTGTCATTCCAGTGAGCACTCAGGGCTGATTTCCTTAAGAATGGATGCGTTTTATCTTCTTGCAGTCCATGGGACTCTCAAGAGTCTCCTCCAGCACCATAATTCAAAAGCATCAATAGTCCTCTGTTCTGCATTGCAAATGGCACTGAGAACTCCATAATCTTGAAAACTCATGATGCAATGGTGGAGGCGGTGCCTTTGGGAAACAGGAGGAACTTTATGTCCAAGTTTGTGTATGCATATTGGGCTTCTCGTCATTGCTGCCTTTGTTCTATGTATTTTTGTCTTTACTGGCAATGAATGTTATCATACCCCCCATGCATCTGGAGACCAAGCAAGCCAAATGAAGCGTTGCCCTCATGCTGAATTGAATTTCAGTCTGCTTAAAGCTTCTCATCCATTAAGCTCTGAATATGGGCAATAGAGCAGTCTAGGCAGGTACAAGCCATCATTAAAAGTGAGCGGGATTGAATAACATCTGTTGGAAGCAGAAAATCACTAAAGTGATGGTGCACAATGGGTAAACAAATCAAAAAGGGCATTCTTTGATTTAATTAAAGTATTGATTTAGCTGTCCTGTTGGTTCCAGTTGGAGAAGATTCTGGGGTGTGCCCTACTGTTACCGACTTCGTATGTTGGAACAAGAAGTGCATTGAATCTCACCTTGTTTGTGACTACAAAGCTGACTGCAAAGACTTGTCTGATGAAGCTGATTGCAGTAAGTACTTCTATCTCTCTGCATTAATGTTAGCTGCTTTTTTTAAAGCTTAAGTGCTATAAAATAGCTACTCAGGACAGGATTGTTATGAACATGTTGCTTCTGAGCTGGTTCCCCTTGACTTTTTCTTCTTCCTATATCTGGATACATTTGCTACACCAAAGAGGCTGCAATCCTATGACCACTTTCTTGGGAATAAGCCTAGGAAAGTCAACTAAAGTGGCCCTCCCCAGGCCACAGTTGGAAGTTCCATCTGCTCCCCACTTGGCTTCAGGACAGAACTTCCACTGAGACACCTTTAGGGGTTGTATCTTGAGAAGTTGCACGAGCTTGGGGTTGGGGTGGTGCACCATGTCACCTCGCACCCAAAAATAAACTAAAGATTCCACTCAGGGCTTTATCTGCTAGACAAGATGGCACAATCACAGCCAGCTTTTATCCTCCAGCAGCGGACCAGAGTGAACACTTGTTCACTCCGGTCTGCCACCCAAGTCCTGCCCCCCACCAGGCTCTGATTGGCTAAAATATTCAGAATTCTGGCGGGCTATGCCATCATCCCCCACACCTGGCTGAGGAGGATCCCAACGTCTGGCTGCAAGGGCGAAAGGACTTTTCCACTCCCAGGGTGCCATGCCCGACCACAACTGCCCACCCAAATTTCGGTAAGCGACCCATATTAAACAAACTGATGTAGAAGAAAAATATGCTATATAATGCTAATATTTTAAAAACTTTGCCAATTCATTTCTTTTAAAAAATTTAAATACATTCCTTACTTCTGGGTAAGCATGTATATAATTGGACTGGTTCACTTGGCCTTTTGTACCTTCCGTTTCTCCAGGTTGGTAAATCATGTACCCCTCTCCTACTCAGTGAATGCATTTCTACTGTCTAGCATGACAGTGGGTGTAAATCTTCACAAAGTTTTGTATATTCTGATCTCACAGCAGCTATTCTTGCAGTGCTAATGGTAAGAGGTCAAAAAAGAATGAACTAGAAATGGATGAATCTGCAGTATGCATCATTTGGCATGTAGATGTCCAGAATTCTGCTGCACCCCATTTCCGAATTATTCTGTGGTTTTAAAAAGAAATACATGATTTAGAGGTAGAGAATGAGATTTTTAAAAAATGGTTTGGTATGGTTCATTATATTGGTAGGAGGTTATGCCTTGTTGGTTTGGCTGATGATATATCATGTGAACAACAAGTCGTGATTGTTGGCTTTGGGAACAATTAGTTGGTCTTTCATGCTTGATTCCAATTCCTGAGTAGGTATTTATAAAGTAGAATTAAATAAGATAATATGCTGTATCTGTGGTTTATAGTTTTGTTTCTTATTTCTTTTGGTTTAACCATGGTGATTACCATGGTCATGCCTAGCCATGCATAGAATTGATGTCCAGCACTCCAGCCTTTTGTTAGATAGATAGATAGATAGATAGAGATATAAATTATATTCCCTTTTCCCTTTAACCTCTGAATAAACTGACCAAGACTGGCTGTATCATTATTTTGCTATGTAAACCTGTCTTAAATGCACCAGTCCATTTCAGTTTGGTCTCAGTGGCCTGCCATAAACAAAATGGTTGGGATGTGCTCAGGTGAAGAGGAAGCAGAAATAGAGGTTAACCACCGAAATGGCTACATGTTAAGGAGCTCCTACATCAGAAATAACTGCATATTTTATTATCAATTTTCTGTAGAACTGATAAATCCAGATTAAATTAAGAAAAACAATGGGTTGATACTTGGATGATGATGACTTGGTGTGGATGGTGCAGAAAACTTACATGCACAAGCAACAAGGATTACACAATAAACTCCTGTCTGGAAGCCCCCAGTGTTTCCTTTTTAACCATTTGAACTTTAAAATATTTTCTTCTGCCTTCCAGTCAGACAGTCTCCCACAGTTGTTATGCCCCTTAAAAATCAGCAGTGGTAGTGATGTAGGGAAACTGCATGCGTACCTTGAAAGCACTTTCAATTTTGCTGAACGGCATTCAATTATGCATGGGTTTTATTAATAGCAGGCCTCGGTGCTGATGAACCATCTAGTCAAATGCCTTGGCATATTGAAATGAAAGCAATTTTAGAGACAAATGGAACAGTCCTTTCCCCGTCACCTGTAAATAGATTTGGTTTACATCAAAAAGAAAAGGATGTCAAGAAGGTGCAAACAGGCAGCTGACTTCATCGACCCAGCACATACTGCTCTTAAGTATTTATTGTAAACAATGCAAGCTGAATTACACTGGCAAGATATTGTGATTGAATTATTGTAGCCAGGTGATCTTTTTAGTAGTGATGAAATGGCAAGGCACAACATTTAAAGCATTTCAAAGTCTCATCCATTTCCGCGGTAGACAGAGATTATAAAAGAGTGGCCGCATTAGTCTGTTGCAGCAGAATTTGCAGAGTTTTGTGACACCTGGGAGACACATTTATCATGTCGTGAGCTTTGGGAGGCAAGAGCCTGCTTCATCAGCACAATACGGGAGGTGCTCAGTGCATCTGATAAAGAGCGCTGGAACTTGGGTTTGTCATAGACCCTGACAGTGAGTCTGACACTGATTCAAAGGAAGAAGCAATCCCATATCTGGTCCCCAGCAAAGACCTAGATACTGACATAGTAGACATGCTTTACAGGACCTGTTTGTTTGTTGCTTTTTTGGTATTCCTAAAAGGCCCTGTTGGTTCATGTGGTCTTGTTTGGTGGCACTGCAGCACAGCATAAACAATTGCAATAACTCCCACTGCTTGATAGCTGCCCTGATGAATAAAGTGAATAAAGCGCCTGGGCTCTGCTACCAGAAGCTCCCAGTTCAGTCCCCTGGTGCCAAGTAGAGGTCACTCATGTGAACCTTTCCCCATGCCTGGGGTGCCAGTTGGGTTGGGGGGCGGGAGCCCATTCTGTATTAGTCACATGCCCTCTCCTGCAGTATGGGACCTCACTATGTGGCAGTAGCTCTGACACTGCTGGCATTGTGTGAGAAGGGCACTTTAATCTCCGCTTGCTCCCAGTAGCTCCAAATTGTGGCTCTTGATTTTCTGACACTTATAGAAGAACTGTGCCTCTCAGGGCTGAAGTAGCACCCTTGTGACTACCTGGGTGGCATGGCAACAAGCTATGTCAATAGCGTTCACCTGGCATCTCCTGCATTCAGGTCTGAGCAGAGTCAACAATCCCATTTAGCCAAGAGTAATACTGCCCTGTTCATTCGGTTAGGAATACATTTAACAAGTACTACTGCAATTACTATGCTTTATGGTTTTGCATTGATCTGGCATGCTGAATAAATCTCTGTTGTTTCCTTTCTACAAGAGTGCTGGAGTATTCTATTGCATTGTTGGTTGTCGAAGATACCAAAAGTAATCCCACCTATTTAGATTGATTTCTTTTGCTCAAGCAAGCTGGTTTGTAATTGAAGACCAGATTAATTTATAGTCACATAATAAAAAGTGGGGAAATCGAGAGTTTTTCAGATACCAAAGGGAAAAAAATCAATTTAAATTAAAGTCTTTTCAAATTCAAGTTAGCTCTTTAAACTTTTTCAGTTACAAGAATGAACAAAATACACAGAAAACATTTGAGCCTTTAGCACTGCATCCCACATTTTGATCTAAGGTGCTTTCATGCATCACACATTTTCCCAAAATCCATTTCCAGTGTCTAAATAGAGAAATCATTTAGTCCGATGCCTGATATATGCGAGCACTTGCTCCTTAATAGACAAGCGAGTGTGTTGTCCTGCAAGTAGCTCTATTTTATCAAGCTATACATTCATTATTTTTGTTTTACTTTTTTTCCTTTGAAGGGCTGTTCACCCACAGGAAATGTCACTTGGGGGCTATAGCTGATGGTGAGCAGAATCTGAGGGCCGGCAAGGTTGCCTAGTTCTTTCCCTCTCTCGGCTGCCTCATTCCTTCTCTACCTTTCCCTTGTTCTCACTTGCCCAGCAATCCATTCCCAGAGGGACAGTCCTAGGAGCAAGAACAGGTCCACAGTGTTTGAAGTGCCAAATAACACTAAGACTCTTGTGGAATTAAGCCAAGGACCAGAGTGGTGCCTCTGGGAACCCTACAGACAGGACCTCCTATCCATGTGTGTGTGTGTTTTTTTTTAAAAAAGCATACATAAAAGTGGGAGAGTTTTGCAGTAAATGCATCGCTGTCAACATCTACTCACCAGCAGCAACAGCCCCCATATCAGAGACACAAAAACAGACCCTGCATGTACAAATGCCTGCCAGGACAGGATGCACCCAATGAAATGGAATCTAGTTTCCAACAGCTGATGCAAGAATAAATGGATTCAGAGAAAAGAAAGAATACTCTAAAACTGAACTAAATAAGTCAGTCAGTGAAGAAGGATCAAGATAGCAGGAGGAAAGATTCACATTCTTGTCAAAACAACAACAAGTGAATGAGAAACCAACTGGTTTGAATTCTCACACGTGTATAAGGAATCTTACACTTCCAACAGTGCAGATGCACCTGATCCAAATCTGGCTTCTGCCATAGGTCCTTTTGTATGTTAACTTCCCTCCATGGCACCCAATAACAGTGCAGTCCTCTACTCAGAAGTTTAATGGTGCTTACTCCCTGTGTGTTTAGGATTGCAGCAAAAGCCACCCACAATGATTATACCTTGTTACTAGGTCACAGCCAGGCTAGGGAAATGCCCAAGAGAATCCAAAGTCACATGTGTGAAATATTTGGTTTCTCTCAAGTCTGTCTTTTTGGGTGAAGGTCCAAACATTAGTTTTCTTCTTAGTATTTAAGCTGGCACATATTTCTGCTTTGCCTATGCAAAGACCTGCTTATATATCTCTCTCACCATCTGGAAAACCTGAGTGTTTCCCCCCAAAGCAGCAATACTTCTTTGCAGGGAGGTCATTTATCATCTTAACATATGTAAATTTGGATTTCTGCCGATGAAAGTTGCACCAGTTAACAAAGTTGTACTATCATTATTTTGAAAAATCTAATCATCATTTTTGACCTCCATCTGAACTGATGTGTCTCTCTGTAGTCTCCTTTTGTAAGCAGGTAAGACTCTTGCATTCGGCTGAGCTTCTGGAGACTCGTGGTGACTTCTTTCTTTGGCTTTTCATAAAGTTTCAAATGTTATTTTTACTATTTTAGTTGAATTATTTTAGTTTGTATGGATTGCTATCATTTTTATTTAATTAATTAATCAATTGATTTATTTTCTATACCGCCCTTCATCTAATTATCACAAGGTAATTTTCAATATAAAAATAATAATACACAACATAGTAACAAACAAAATTAATAACACACAGTTTAAAAGGCCATAGATTTCATTAGCCAAAGACCTGGGAGAAGAGGAATGTTTTTGCCTGGCATCTAAAGATATGTAATAAAGGTACCAGATGAGCTTCCCTGGGGAAAGCATTCCACAAGTGGGAAGCCACTACAGAAAAGGCCTGTTCTTATGTTGCTGCCCTCCTGACCTCTCACAAAGGAGGCACATGAAGAAGGGCCTCACATTATTATTGCAGGGTCCAGGTTGGTTCATATGGGGAGAGGCAGTCCTTTGTATTTTCAAATAGTTGTAAACCACTTTGTGAACAGACTTGTATTATTACAAGTAAATAAATAAATCAAGCATGGAGAACAGGATCTGACCAGTTTGACAGGTAGATGGGACTGTCCACTTGTGACCCATTTTCCCCATCCTACCCCCAATGGTGTGGAATTAAACCATGCAGGCACAAGACCCAATGATTGTTGGGCTATCAAAGCACCATCCTTGGCTTGAATGGAAGCTTCAATGATAATAAATAAATGTGGTTTTCTTTGTGTCACCAGGCCAATATACCACCGTCCCAGGAAGCTGTAACTTTGAAACACAAGGCCACGACTGGACTGCTGTGTGTGGATTTACGCAAGATCCTGAAGATGAATTTGACTGGGACATTCACAGCAAAGCTGTCATAGAACCAGGAGGTCCTCTCAAGGATCACACACCAGGTAATACGCTGTTTTGGGGAAATGATTGAAAGCTGTTATTCCTGAAACAGATATCCTCAAGCCATTTGCTGAATGAGCCAGGTCAGTGGTGGACACGAAATCAATTTTGTGTGCTGTGCAAGGAGGCAAACCACGGTGAGCAAATGCTACCAGGAACTAATTGGAAAATGCCAATGGATGTTTTGTTTTCTTTGGTGACAATACAAGCATAAATAAGACACCACAGAAGACAGAGGAGAGATGGGCAAAACAGAGTGCATTGGATTTTGCCTGACAGTGCTGCCTGAACGGGAATAAAATAAGACAGCCTGACGTGGCCATTTATCAGCTATTTTCATCATTGTTTTAGTTCACAACAGACAGTATAATTTTATAGGTTTTTCTTTTCAATGCAGCCCTGGTGATAGCATTCCCGATGCTCTGCTATGGTTGGGTGCATTTATTTATTCATCTCTTAAGAATGGGCTGCTAAATAATACATAAAGATACTAATTAATCAGAAATCCTTGGGAGAAAATACTGTTCTGGTAGATTAAATATGCCTTCTGTACATTTGCCTGCATTTTTTAAAATAAAAAAACCTGTTAATTAAAGTAGTTCTTGTAAACTTTTCCCCTTCTAGGCCTATTTTGATGAAGAATTAAGAGTAACAAATAGTGTAACAATTGTTGACTACAGTGGCAACTGGCGCATCCAATCTTCTGTTGTAGTAGGTTTATTTGTGCAAGTTGTCTAATGGATTTTCTAAATACTTCCATGGGTCATCACACAAGCATGATGAAGGAAGTATTTTGCTTTAATGGCTATAGCTGTCATTGAAAAAGAATTCAGCTGAGTCCAGCTGATTCACACATGCATCATTTGATCATCTCTTGATTACATACCACATGGCTCTCAGCTGAATGTGTGAAACTCTCTCCATAGAAAGATAGTGACAAGGCTCACTAAATACCTAGAAAGGCAGAACAGGATTACAGTAGCAGGTCTCCCCAACCCCTGTGTGTTCAAGTCAGGTACAGAGCCAAATGCACATAAGCTCTAGAGAAAGACGGTTCGCTGAATGAACCAAGGAGGTAAGGACTGCCACTGAACTGCCCTTCACATTTTCTGTGTACTATACTCTTGCCTGAATAGAGCTATTATTTTTGAGTTTACTGTGGATGACAAAAAGTTCTGGCTGTGGGGACAATTGTGGCGATACTAGAAGTATTTGTTGTTGCTGGCATCCGTCTGTCTTGAGAGACAATGGAGTTCGTCTCTGGGGGTGCATTAGCAGCACGGAAGCGACCTCCCCAGGGCAAAAGCCCGGGCAGTTCGTATGGAGGTCCCGGGCTGCCCAGACAACAGGACCCCCCTCTTGGCCTCACTGGTACAAAGGAAAGCAGAGCAATATGTTTGGCACCAGCTTGGATGCAGGAATTGCTGGAAGGAGGCACACAAGGCACCATCCAATCATCTTAAGGACTCTACTCCTGATTTGTGTAGGGTATACTCCTTAGCCTTTTCTTCTCCCAAAGATATCCTGCAAGGTTGTTGAGGTTTAGGACACAGTTTTCTTTCTCCTAGATGGGCTATCTTCCCAGGTTGGTGAGCCCCATCCGCTCCTCACTTTGCTCTAGAACATGTGCAGAAACATTAGTCAGGAAAAGTGATTAGACTGGCGTTTCAGTACTGTACAGGACAGTAGCTTTCGTACTCCCCCCCCCCCACGCCAGTTTCCCAGTTTCTCTCTACACTCTTTCCAAGACAGCTACTTGCCCCATGGCACAATATGGGGATCACTAATATTGCACAGCCAGTGGTGTTTTGTTCTTAGACAGTTGTGTGCTGGAACTCTTTAAATAAGGTAGAGATGGGGAAGCTTAGGATCAGAGGCCAAATCCATCCTTTCTAGCCTCTCTTATCCTACCTTCAGAACTATCTTCAGACCACACCCTTCACCAGTTTTGCTTTGCACCCTTCTTGAGTGCTTCTGCCTTCCTTGAACTCTGAACATGCTTCTTCCTTACCTGAATAGAGGACTGAGTATGAAGAAACTAACCTACTGTATAATGGGGAAATTTACACTCACCCCCTTTGCTTCTGACCCTGCCCACCACTGGAATGTGGTCTGCAGAAAGTTGCCCAGAAAGCAGTTTGGTGCTATGACTGAAAAACTTTCCTCAACCTGGAATAAGGGAATGAAAAACCATTAGATAACCTGCTTCAGGGAGTTCAAAGTGTTCTTCACCCTTCTTTGTGACAGTTGTCCAGTGGTATCTTTTTAGGGTATCTACTCATAGCCCAGGATAGGCAAGATCAACCCTGATAAAGTTATCTGCCAGAAACCAGGTTGGCTGATTCAGGATATATACCCATTGCCTATGCCAAAAGCTGACTTGCACCAGGAATCAATAAAAGTTGTAGCCATTTCAATCCCAAGCCGGTGTCGTGTCATTTTTGCTGCTTCTACACCTCCAACCGCCTCCCCGGTGGCCCGCTGTGCCTGGGTTTGCAAAGTTGATGGTTTCTATTATCCCACACAGAAGTGCGAGAGAGATGGTCTAAGGATGCTTTAGCTTCTAATGAAGTGCACTTGTTAGAACTTCCTTAGGTAGCTCTTTCTTTTGAACTAATCTCAAAGTCTTAATAGGTTTGTTTGCATTTCTTTTCCTGCAGAGGAATACCATCAGCATGACTCCATACAGACTGAGTACCGGATGCAAACATATTGTTCTAATTAAAGATAAGGATGAGGAATTTGAAGAAACAAGAGGGGCTTAATAAACCTAACAATATTTTGAAGAATTAAAAAATGCCATTGTGGAGACGATCTATATGTCTCTGTACTGAACGCCCTTAGTATTGACCATGTTTTGCAGTTGTACATAAATAATTATCAAACAGAAACTTTTGGAAGCGTTATTTGGCTCTGTATTTCCCCCCTTTTTATTAGAAAACAGAGGGAAAATATTTAACTATTAAAGTAGAGACGAAAAGGCTGTGGAGAGTTTCTGTCATTATTATACTCTGTATAAGTAAAATTATTAAATATTCATTATATATCCCTTCATTCATTATGCTATATAATTGACAATCTAAGCAGGTCTAACAGCAGTGGTTTTCTTTTCACAGAAACTGGACACACTGCCACTGCCAAACATAACTGACTCCTATACCAAACAATTATGTAATTAAACAGCAGTCCCCAAAAACCTCACAGCCTTCTGGAACATTTGATTTGTCTTTAGAAAAGATAAACATTTTAAGCTCCATTCCTGCTTTCTAGACCCATAAGGAAACCACAATGTTTACCACAACTCACTTGTCTCAGAAATGATTGGCACAATAATCTAGTGATCTTTCCTACCGCAGTCCGTGGTAATATTTTTTTGCCACAGTTGATTAGACATATATTCAGTGATGAAATGGTCCTCTGAATTTACTAGCACAATTCCGGATTTTGCATTCCTAAGGGCAGTGCCACAATCAGAGAAAGGGTCATGGTCACCCAGGTAAAAGATGGTGTCTGGGTCATCCTTAGAGGGGTTCAGGATCTGGAGTAAATCACACTGGGGAGGGGGCTTTCCTTCATTTCCTCCTGCCTCTACTGCCACTGCTCCTCTTCATGGTGGTAGTGGTGGTAGCCTTTCCTCCTGTGCCACTTCCATTTTTTTCATTTGCTTCAGTGGTAAGGCTATCTGTGTCCCACTCTCCCTTTCTCCTTTGCTGTAGGAAGAAAGGAGGTAGAGAGGTAAATAGCCTCACCAATTGAGTAGAGGTGCGTCCCCCATTGTGTGGGCCATGGGTGGTTGTTCCTGTTGTCATCTCCGCCCCGCCCCCCGGCCAGCCTTGGATGCTGGGATGTGAGGAAACCAATGATAACAGCCTCCAGCTGCTTCTCTTGAGCCCCCCGCCCCAGCTATTCCTGTCTGTTGTGTGTGCTATGAGGCCTGCCCTACTCCTCCTAAGCTAGCCTGCTGCCCTCAGGTGTGGTGGAAGATGCTGTTCCATCACCAGTGAAGATTCAACTGCTTGTGTGGTTTGCTTCTCTACGTTGAATTGGGGGAGGGCACCATCTTGCCCTTCTTGTCAGGCAGCAAAATGTCCTTCATCTGCTTATTTATTTAGAAATCAGCTTTTCCCATAGATAGTTGTATGAATAAGCACTATGTCTCTGCTGCTAGATTCATAAAGATAACATTCCCTAGTCACTCTGGTAGTACGTAATGTCACAATTGTATTTCAAATTAATCCAAAACTTCTATTCCTTGGATCTGCATTATCAAGCAGATGGATCAAAAATCCCCACTCATTCAACTACAAGCATACATTGAAAGACTGATTGTGAATATAATAACACGCTTAAGAGTTTAACAGGATAACGTCTTGCATCTGACACCCTAAGAGAAATATGTTTCCTTTTGTTTTAAAACATTAATACTAACAGGATTTCTTTTGTCTTCTTGAAGGTAATGGGCACAATTTTTTGTATGTCAATTCATCTACTCAACAAAAAGGGGACAGAGCAAGAATAGTTACCACCCAGTACTTCCCATCCAGTCTGGGGATATGCACATTGCGTTTCTGGTTTTGGCCATTTAATTCCCCTGAAACTGGATTGTTAAAGGTAAGCAAAACAAGGAATTTAATATCTAGTAGATTATAGTTGTATTATTCATCCTTTTCTTGGTTGCCAGTTCCATTATTTCCCACACTATAGTCCAACCTGCTTGAAAAAACAAAGTCAACATTGGCAGCGCTACGATGTTCTCATTTCAGAAGAGCTGTGCATGCAGTCCCTCCCAGTCACTGTACACAATCTCAAGATAGTGTTCTTATACAAGAACAACTTATCAACTTATTTTCACACCGTCCAATCTGTTTTGCTAGATATTGCATGTGGAATGCAATGGAAATGTAATGTAATTGAGTGTGGACATATCTTTCCATTTCAGTTTCTCTCAATTTCTCATTTTTCCAGTCTTAAATTCAGTTCTCCACTTTTCAATATCAGTTTGTGGTTTTTGGTTTTTTTTATCCTCATGAAAAGTCATCAGCATTTTACTGCAGATTTCTCCGAATACATTCATTAGCATTTTTGCAAAGTGGTTTTCCCTAATAGTGTATGTTATTTTCACTAATATACCCCTTTTTATGAACATATATCTTAGTATTTGAATTTTTGTACAGCTGGGGAACTGCACTGCAATATTTGGAGAATTTCAAAGGATGGCTTTTGTTTCGGTTCTGTTATTGTTTAAAGTGCAAGTTAGATAGGTTCACCTTTAAATGCAAACTGAATCACATTTCTCCACTAACAGTAAATGCACTGCATTAATTCCTGCACTACTCTTTTTTTACTAAGGCATATGTGTGTGCACTGAACATTGGCTGTGTGATTTAGAGTTGCATGTTCTGCACTGCTGGAGAAGCTTGGAGCAAAGCAGCCTTGACTGTTTTCATCTCCATTGTGACTCCCATGGCTCTCTGTGGCTTGTGCTTTTCTTTGAAGCAGCTGTGTATTGGTGTTCCATATTAGGAACTAGAAAGATTTTCTAGGAATGATGGTGACGTTCTGTGTACTCAGAAGATTGCTTCTAATGGAAGCCTTGTCCTTGAAGCTACAGATCTTAGGTATGTGATACCTGAAGAACCACATATTGTTACCAGCGTCCAGAAACTACTGGATTGCTTTTGCAGTAGTTCTTCTACTTATTTAATAATATGTGCAGAGCATTGACTGCTGAAGGTCACTTTTATGTGGCTCCTGAACTTTGTGCAAACCAGTCCAGGGACCATACATCAGCCATTAATGAGTTTTTCCTGTGTTGAATTTTGTGGACTTTCACATTATACACAGTTACTTGGCAGTATATGAAATTAATCCAGGATTTTTAAATGCATTTTTTGTGACTTTGTAATATAGTTTTTAATAATTATTATTTTAAAATCCTTTGCATCGGGTTCCTGTTACATAATTTCCAGAGTGGCAGCTGTGTTAATCTGTTGCAGTAAAAATCTCAAAGAGTCTTGTGGTGCCTTAAAGACTAACATATTTATTAAGGTATAAGTTCACCAAAAAAAGTTAGTGTTTTAAGTACCACAAGACTCATTGTTTTTGCAGATGATAAAAAACAGATTTGTCGTTTTGTTGTTTTAAAAAACCTTTAATAATTATTTCTAGAGGTTGTTTTCTCTGGTGTAAACATACTGGTGTTGTAAAATCATGTATCAGAGGCAGCACTGGATGAATGCCTCTGAAATACAGTAGCAACCAATCAATGCACCAACAGATACAAAACTTGGAGAGTGGAGATGAAAACCTAGGAACATTCAATGTATATTTCTGGCAACACAAAATTCATTTTCCTTAAGGGACAAGTATAAAGGTACATGGTGTAATGCTGTCTGCTGTTCTGTTGAAGAAGCACAGCACTTCTTCTATTGCATCTCTATTGGATCTCTTCCCTAAAGCTAGTGCCAGGTGTTTCACAGGGTTACCCTATTATTTAGGCACTGCAGACATTAATTGGTGCGTTGGCAGGAACAACCTCACAACAGTGTCTTGGAATTAAGAGATATCAGTAAGGCAGCTAGAAAGCAAAATGCTTGTGTTTCAGGGGAAATGTCAAAACATCTGAGAAGCCTTTGGTGAGGATCAAATGAAAAGTCTTGTACATTTTTAAATAGAAAGAGTTTTAAGGCAAGTCAAATAAATGCTCACGGCATCAGAAATAAATTTAATATTCCCCAAATTTAAAGAATAAAGTCATGCTGGTGGAAGCCTCTTCCACACACACGTTTCTGTCATGACAGCCAGTGCCAGACTCGTACAGTTACATTCCGGGCCGTTGTTCACATAAGCGAAATGCGTGTAAGTGGGGAGCCCACTGCAGTACATACAGCCTCCCGCCCAACAGCTGTTGAGTGAGGTAGCACAGTGCCAGCGAAAGCTCCTGTGCAACATTTTGGAGCCCTTGGGTTCTTTTGGTCTGGACTTTGGGCTCTGGGGAGGGTCTCCTTGTGAGCCACAAGGAATTTCCAGCTCTCTCCCACCATTTCAGGTTAGAATTGAAATATTTTCTGATGCTGTGCATCTACACAGTCATACATAAGTGGTTGTGCATAAGTGGTGACTAACCTGGTTCACAGCGTCGTTGTGGGGATAAAGTGGAGGAGAGCTTTATGTATCACCCTGAGCCTGCAACCTTATACAAACTGATCTGGGAGCAAATCCCAATGAAGCTTTCAGTAGATAAGCAGAGGATTGCACAATGAGCACCTTTGAGGAAGAGAAGAATATAAATGTATTTTTTCCCCGCAGCAAGACTCACAAAATCTACTTCTTCCAATGCAAAAAAGGGACTGATATTTTCCCTCCTCCGTTACATATTTGTACTGAGATTGAAGGAGCGAGGTTGTCAGATGAACCATTCAGTACAGTACTCTATTTATTTCTTAACATTCTCAGTATCAGACCTTGGCACCCCATGTTACTTTACTACCTAGATAGAACAAGTTGAGGAGAATAATTGCAGTTTCCCTGTTCAGCATCCCTTCACTGCAGTGCTGCTTGAACATACTGCCATAATACTGGAAGTTAAAGCAAAAATTAATTCCCCTTGTGATAATATATGTCCAATATTTCAGTTTTCCAGCTTGTTAGGCAGTTCATATTACATAAATTGCTGTGAACTGGGGTGTAATAAATTACAGCAGAGGACAGGCCAATTTCATTAAAAATGACTAATTTTTTTATTACTCCATCTCACTTTTGAGGAAGGAAAACACAGAGTGGATCAGCAAATTTTTGTACTATTTCCCGTGATTTGGAAGTGATGCCATGCTGTTCTGTGAAATGCTGCTTAGCAAATGCAAGTTTACTTCTGCCAATCAGAGCCTATGGTAGTTCTAAGGGGAGGAAGAAAGGATAAAACCTCAAAAGGATGGCTGAGCTGAGAAGATGGTTTGTTTTGGCTTACTGATAAATGCTTCTATGTTTATAAAATCTATCATTGCTATCTTAAGGAGCTTGGTATTGAGCCATCAATTATATTATATTGTATGTGCAAATATGTATTAGGAGATATTTACCCTTTTTTGTTGAACTTGTATCTGTGAGTTTTAGAAGAAATAAAAACAACATTTTCAATGCATTTCTAAATAAGGGTCCCAAACCTTTGGAGGTGAAAGTACCAGAGACTTCAATAGGTCTTTCTTTTTATTTAAACTCCTAGACTTTCTTGACCAACAGCTGGCAACTCCCCACACACCCTAAAAACATCCCTGGCATAACACTATGTGGAGGAGTGTTCAAAATCCATTTGCTGGAAATGCCCCACTTTTGCTACCCACTTCTCCCTCCATTAATCAAGCTATTTCTCTCTCCCTGTTCAAATACCTCCTGCTTTATTCTCCACTCTCCATATGATATATTCTCATTGCTATCATGAATATGTGATTCCTTCTTTCTTTTGCATGCATTATGACACTTCTGTACTTACTAAATTGGTGTGTTTTCTGTATTTGGCTATCAATAGGTGTATGCCATCGAAGAATTTGGAATGGATATATTGATGTGGGCAGCAACTGGAAATACAAAAAATACATGGACCTATGCAAATGTGGTCCTTTCCAGCAATAGTCCTTTCAAAGTGGCATTTGAAGCAGAAGTAGGAGCTAATGAGCCCATCGAATTTGCTCTTGATGACATTTCTTTCATACCAGAATGTGCATCAGGAGGTACGTAATTCTACAGATAAGTTGCTGGACACATATACTTTACTCATTATCTGTTTATTAACACATTTATAATAGGTCCCCTCTTTGATATAAATACTTTGGGAACAAGTATGTTATTGTACACAATACGATTGGACTCCCCAAGATACTCAAGTGGTCATTTACTCATTGCATTTGATGTGTGTTTTCTAACATGAGTAATTCTCTTTCGGGGAAAAACATGTGTGAGGCACCTCTGAGGACCAAGCTACATGAAACAGTTACAGGGCCACCTGCCACTTACTTCCCCTTAGTACTTCTCCCTACATCCTGGGCTCAGATGCATTACGACCAAGCAGTTTTCCACTTGTCCTGCTTTCTAGGCACAGAGCAATTTTCTGTTTGCCCTACCTCTCCCTGGGAAAAGCTGCTCTTTAGCGCTGAATCAGAGCAAACATCAATCCGCTGAAAACCCAATTGACATTTGCTCCAATTCAGCAATAAAACCTGGGTTTTCCCAGGGGAAGACGGCAGGACAAGCGGAAGTCTGGTTAAGCCCTGAGAGAAAGGGGAAGAGATTGCAGGAATGTAAACCATGGACAAGCAGAGGTTCATCATGTGAGATAGGCTTTGATGGGTAGGAGAGAATATACTAATTGCAATTTATCCCTCCAGGCACCTGCATGTGTGGGTTAAACAGAATTTTACAACTTTTCCCTTGGGCGCAAAATTTGAAAGCCTGGGAAGTAGGTTGCAAAGCTTGTTTTGAGCAAGTCCAGGTATGAAATAAGCTGGCTCTCCCTTTCTTACCATGCTTCTTACCAGAGAATCAGGCAACAAATATAAAAATATAATTTACTTATAATCTTGCTTTTGTTTGACAGCAGTAAAAACTAAGCAGGCAAAATATGCAAATTTACAGTATAACCACCTTCAAGCACCTGCCTGAGCTGGAGCAAGGACAGGGTATGCCTGTTCTTATGGCTGGTCACAGGAAGAGAGAGAGGAACAGGAAGTACTATTTGCTTCTTTCTGTCCAGGAGAAGAGGGGAAATGACATCACACAGAGCCCTCTCTACCACTTGTATTTCCATGGTCTGAGTATCTACCTATCAGCAATACAGCTCTGTGGTGTTACCGCTTTTTATGCTAACCAACAAGAATTTGGGTATCACTTGTCATGTTGCTCCTTATCCTGGACTGTCTTTGTCTTCTGGATTTATATCTGATGAGGGCAGATCTGCATTTGAAGAGCCTGATCTGCTATTATTACCGGTATGTCTGGTTTGGCCTCTTGAAGGTAGTTCACACTATAGAAAATCCATTCTTTTTTGTAGGGATATGACCACCCAGGTAAATGCCTTTATTTGAATGTAAATGAGGCAGCTGTGTGCAAATAGTCATTTGTTTAACTCTCCATGTTTAAGAAGACTATTTTGTGTGTGATTGGCAATAAGCAGATGGCAACTGTGGCACTTATGGCTAAGTGAAAAATGATAGCAGTGCTGGAAAATATGCTCATGAATAATATACCACTAGTTGCTCTGCTCTAATTATGACCTCCAGTTGCAAAACACCTCTCTCTCTCCAGTGAGTTGTTTAACCCCATGTTTAAAACAATACCTCTTTTGTCAGTGATGATAAAAACATATCTTGTGGAAAAGAAGTCGCATACTGATATGAACTTGAAATATTTGTGGTGCAGCACAACTTTTGCACTTGTGCAAAAAACAAAGAATTGTTTTAATTTCTGCAGCATAGTTCACATGGGTCACAATTGACTTTGTATTGCTATTTTCAACCATAACCTTGTGACCTTGCTTATTAACAATCACTCCCATGGATATATAACTGAAAATACATGTTTCCAGCCAAAGTTGGGAACTGTTAAAATGCAATGATTTCAAGGGGAGTTATTTAAGAATAAACTTTTTAAACTCAACCCAGTCAGGGACTTTATGTCTCAGAAGGGTTGTTAACGAATCAGGTATATATATTTTAGATGATGATAGGTCAAATCTGACAGCCTTATAAATCCAAGGTTTACTGTGTGCATAACCTTTGCTCAAACTGCTTCAAAAATTGCACGATTTTGTCCTTGTTGGTCTGGCAGCAAAAACCAACTGATGCTGGTTTGGTTGACATTCACTCTAGTTGACATCAGTGGTATGGCGCCACAGTGAGAGATCAGTAAATCACCAACACGATGGTGTATTATGTTAGAAGACCTTTGAATTATGGATATGGCATTGCAGCTGTTTCTTGGTTTGGATCACTGCTCACAACTTCCAGTGTGAAAACACCAGCATCATCAGAATACAAGTCTGAGAAACTCTGCCTGTGCTAGTAATAGCAAACATAAATATTTGTTTTGTAATGGTTTCGGCTACACAAATAAATAATATTCGTAAATAATCTTTGTAAATGTAAATATAAAGATGACATTATATTTAAATAATGAAAATAATAATAATATAGAACGCCAGTGTCTGTAGATCCTTTGTGCTATGACCTTGACTCTGATATTTACTTGTTAATGTTATTGCTGTAACTAACTAAGCTGCCCTACTATGTTGAACTGGATAAAAATGCCCAGTGAAGATTACTTTTTGGAGGTGAGTGAATTTAAATACTTTTAGGTTAAGGTTACCAGGTTTTTTCCAATGAATCCGGGGACACTTTTCAACTTCAACTGATTTTGTTAGGAGACTGATTTGTAAATCTGGGGGCTGTACCTGGGAAATGGGGACGTCTGGTAACCTTATTTTAGGTCTTGCCTAAAATACAAGATGTTTGTTCCTTCTCTTCTCTTCTCTTCCTTTTTTCTTTTTTTGAAAAAAAGAGCCTAGCACCACTTCAAGCAACTTGACTGTTCAAGCTGCATTCCTAGGGGAAAATTGCCCCGGGAAAGATATGATGTGTCGCTCCCAGTGGCTCAGTTTTTTGAGGGAAATAATAGGTGCCTCCACTGACCACCCCTTAGATATTCTTAATCTTCTCTCCCCACCCACCCACAGTGATTCCAAATATCCCTCTTCTATTTTCACATGGGACAAAATGTCCCACAAAAGTGAAGTGAGGTAGAGATTCTTGGCCCAGCTTTTGTTTGAGCTGTGATCTCATGAAAACGTACTGATAGGAAACAGGCATAGAGCATTCCCAGTTAATCAAGGCTTATTATGGAATAAAATTAGTTGCATTCATTTTTTAAAAAATGGGCAGGAAGACTCTACAGCCAATTCTGCTCAATTACAGGGGACGGACTGTCTCTCTTTGATGAAAAGCAACAGCTCTTTAACTTTTTGCCTTTTAGGTAAAGCAACTTTCTTTTCCCCTTTCCCCATATTTTTTCTTCATATATTTGTATAAAAGCTTTGCATTTTAAAAATGGATTTGTGTGTGTTTTGCACACAGCACTTAGCTTTGTTCAACTCAAGATAAAGGAATAATATGAGAACTTGCTGTCACACTTTTCTTGTAATGTTCTCTTCCCTTAAAGGATTGCTTTGTTGCTGCAGACTTTTTGTCTTTCTTTCTGCATTATTACTTCTCCAGCCTCACTTTAATTACTTTAGGTTTCCCAGGGCAACATGTTCTAAATGGAAGCAATCACAATTTAGCTGGTTGGTAGCTCTAAGCAATAAAGCATTATCAACTTCTTAAGTTCACCAGAGGTTTTATTTTTTTTCTTAAACAGCAAGACCTCATTAGACTGGGGGAATTTTGCTAGAATGCTGCCCCCCCAGCCATTTTTTTAAAAATGTTCGTGAGAAAGTATGATCTTGTGTCCTTCCAGTAAAATGCCAGAGTAACTTCAATACTTCATTCATTGTAAAACTGCGTGTTGTCATCTGCTGATGCTTCTTAATATTGTTCTCTTCAACATGAGTTTTGCCGTTACTGACCTACTGACGTGCTGTATATTTGAAATTGTGGTGCTGAGTCATGTTCAGCCTTAATGTATTTAGTTACTGTTCATAATAGGGAGCATTTCATAGTGTGGTTTCTAGTGTACATTGTACTTTCTGGAATCTTGGAGCGCTCAGCTGCCTGTTATGTATTTGGAGGGTAGAGACACTGTTCAAAGTGTGCTTTTTGAACCTCTTGAGCTCCTGTAGTTTGCTGTAGTGGCTCATGGGTGGGGTTTATTTCAGACATATTAGGTAGCAATAGAGGTCAATTGTATTTGAAATGCTTGCTTGATCCTTGATCTTTCCTACTACTCCAACACAATAAAGCTAACAATAACAGGAAGAAGTAGAACAACGGATTGCAGTGTTCAGTTCACATACCTGGGAATAGTCCTCTGGGCTTCTATTTCCTTTGATGGTTGGAGACAAAACATGACTGCACAATAGTAACATCTCAGACTGCAGTTCTTATTTCAGTCCTTGACTGCCTAGCTTCAGTCCTAGTCCCTGGAGCTACTGCAATGCTGAATTGCAATATGTAACATCGGGGGGGGGGGTAAAATCCTCTGGGAAAATCATACAAACCTAATGCAATCAATAGCGAAATAAAATAAAACTTGATTTTGGAGATGATTTGGAAAATGAAAACTGGGCTAGAACTATGTCTGTGTAAATTTAGCCATGGCCAGCTTTGTGTTTAGGGTGTTCTACACAAAGTGCTCTCCAGCAGGCCTGTTCCTCCACTGACTAGATAAAAGAGTAAAATCAGGGGTGGGGGGGGGGAGGGAAATCACAGCCACACTTTAAAATGTACTTTTAGTATTTTAACTAAGTACAGATTAAAATCACCTCATCTTTGTATGCATCTGGGTAGATGCTTAGAAACAATAAGATTTTTCTCAGGAGCTGAAAAGAGGAGAATGAAGGCACCTGCTTGATCTCAATAGGCAGGGAATTCCAAAATGTAAGCGATGTCATGCTAAGCAATCAAGTTCTTACAAATACAGAACAGGTATTATATGGTACCTGTAGTAGTGCCAGTTCAAAGTGGCCAATCAAAGTGGTCTAGTGGGCATATATGCCACTCTAGGCCACTGTAGGAATTTAAAATGACATTTAGGCTTGTACCATTGCCTAAATTGAAGTGTTTTTTGTTTTACTTTTAAAGGAGAGCCCAAGGGAAGCATCATCAGGGAGCCCTGCCAGGGTGTTGGGATCCTGGCAGCTGGCCCAAGATGTCAGATTCTGGCCCTGGAATTGAGTTCATGTTCTTCTTGCACTGCAACAGAATGAAAGCAAAAGGGAAATTCAGAGGGACTTGAATGGGAGTTGGAATTCTGCTTTCACAAGTCTGCTTTTCACTATCAAAACTGGGTAGCCAGTTTACTTGCTTTCCTTTTTTGACGGCTCCATTCCCTGATCTCTTCTTTAAGTCTACAAAATGATGGAAAGATTGCATTGGCCACTCCTGTTAGTAACAGCTTCTATTCTAGATTCAGGTATGGACATCTGGAGCCCCATTCTACCTCAAATGCTCTCAAGCACTGTTAGGGATTGTTTGCTGAGGTGTGGTGCAATTTGTTACAACAGCAGCTTTGTTTCATAAATGCAATCTAGAGGGGGAATTCAGAAACATGAGCAAGAAGAACACTTTGAATTTGTCTGTGAGTCAGGAAGCCTATCCTGTCCCATCAAACTCTAATGTTTCCCGAGCAGATGGCCTCTGGGGTAGATTAGAACTAGATTACCTATTCCTTTATAGACCAAAAGCAAGACCTTGGGCACTCGCTCCCTGAATTATAGGCATCAGTAGTCTGTTTAATGCTTTGGTGAACACTCATGATAATTCACAACCCTGTCAGGAAGCCCATAAACATTGAAAGTTTGACTTTGTGAACATTGCAATGATCAGTCAAGTATGATACTTGTCCTTGTAGAGATCAGTTCTTTCCTGCAAATAAAGGTACACATGGAATGCTAACACTTTGACTGTTGCTTTGGAGTTTCAATACAGCTGGGAGTCTTCTTATGCTGGGAGCCTTAACTGGTATAATTTTGATTTATTCAGCATTGCAAAAGAGCACTGTTCTTTTTGTATCTGTTTAATATGTGCATCTACAGTCTAAACAGGGATAGAAATTCAGGGTCTAGTGAATAATTGAAAATTCACTGTTTATTTCGCAGGATTTTGCTGTTAATTGCAGTTCTGGATCTGCAGATTTCTCTTGATCAGAAAAAGCTCTTAAGAATAAATAGTGTGTCTAAATTCCCTTTTATGGGATGAAATCCTAAGCACTGGATGGATGTAAATCCTATTGAACAGATTAGCTTGCAGTCAATAAGAAAATACCGCCCTGTTTGATTCCTCCAAATATTTTTTTAAAAACAACAACTGGATTTGCTTTTGCTTTGTTAGTACTCCTGCATTGCCACACACTTTCTAGTTTCTTTAATTGTGCTTAAGTAGTGCTAAATGCTGCCTCAAAAGTGCCTTCCCTGTTTGTTCAAGAGGATGAGAGGGCAATCGTAAGCACAAGAAGGTGGCATGAATTAAGCCATCATAAATTAAGTGGGGGCAAAATATGCCAGATCCACACTCTGTTCAGATGTAAGGCTGCTGCTGGCTGAGCAGGTATAAGCCTGGGAGAGGGAAAGCAAACTTTTAAATCGTGTTTGAGTTACACCACCCCTTTTGTCTGGTTCCCGGGTCTTGCTGAATGGGTTTGGATGTGCTGTAGTCTAAGTCCCCTTCCCTCCTGCCACACCCACACCACACTGCTTTTCCAGGACTTGCACTGGTTTAAGATCCACATGGGTTCTGCTGAGCTGACTTGGAGGATATACACCAGTGTTTTTCTGGCTGCAAACTTAAGTTAGTGTAGCCCTGTTGAGCTGGAAACCTCCCGGCTCAGCTAAAGATGTACTAGGTCTTCACTCACGCCAGCAGATTTGGCATTAGGACTGCACCCTAGGTCTAGTAATTATTATATTGACTTAATGTACATCTTACTCTTCCCCCTTTTCTGATATTTGTGGGAAATAATTCAAATCCTGACCAAGGAAATTTGTCCCTATGCTGATATCAAACTTTTTCAACACTTGAAAGTACTTTATCAATGTTTATTATTTAATATTGAAATCAAATGTCTTTAGGGCAGCTAGAAGAAAAGGGCATCTGAAAACAAACCACTTATTCAATCCTAAGGCTGCAATTCTAAACCCAGTGGGACTTACTACTACATAATCATGCACAGGATTTTCATAATTTAAGAGGGGATTATAATTTTTGCATCATGCCTAGAAACCACCCCTACTGCTAGAAGACAGTACTGAGGAGCCACTGGGAAGTACTCTCTGCAGACAGAGATGTCTTGTTTAGCCATCAGTCAGTCAGCTGTTCTTAACCTGAAAGGTTGTATCTAACAGGATGTAATTTCCAAGTGTTGCTAAGGCCCCGAGAGTCAGATCAGAGTTCAGTGGCGTGCCAGCCTAGTTCATGACTTCATTGCTTTGGCTACTAGTGAGGGCACAAATCATCTGGAGGACCTGCCAACTGCCTACCAAGGAGTTAGGCTTACTGTGATCAGCAATTGCTGGCAGTTCTAACTGCCCAAGTGAAATGATGCATTTAGCACTGTAACTTCCAAACTATCCATAATTCTTTGTTAAGAGAGAGGAAAACAATAACACACAAAATAGCTTCTCGTACTCCCTCACACCCCGTAACATATAAGCACAATATTGCATCCCACTAGTAGTAGCAACACGGGTGGCGCTGTGGGTTAAACCACAGAGCATAGGACTTGCTGATCAGAAGGTTGGCGGTTCGAATCCCTGTGACGGGGTGAGCTCCCATTGCTCGGTCCCAGCTCCTGCCAACCTAGCAGTTTGAAAGCACATCAAACTGCAAGTAGATAAATAGGTACTGCTCCGGTGGGAAGGTAAACGGCGTTTCCGTGCGCTGCTCTGGTTCGCTAGAAGCGGCTTAGTCATGCTGGCCACATGACCCGGAAGCTGTACGCCGGCTCCCTTGGCCAGTAAAGCGAGATGAGTGCTGCATCCCCAGAGTCAGTCACAACTGGACCTAATGGTCAGGGGTCCCTTTACCTTTACTGGTAGTAGCAACAAACTATTATAATGGTACAAAGCTGTATGAAAATATTCTAGTCTCTGATGTGTTAGGAGCCTGTGCTCTTCTTTGGGGATCACAGAAACCATTGACGTATATTAGCATTGGACACAGCCACAAGATTTGTGTTGTATCTGTAGCTTTAAACACTTTTAAGATTCAGATCTGTTTGTGTGTTATTTTGTGGTCTCATCACTTCATTTTGTGGTTTAGGTTCCAGGCTACTCTGTATAATCTAAAACTCTGTGGCCCCTATTCACCATAATGGGGAATCTAAAAACAGCTATAATGTTTTCCTTGACCAAAATGGATGGAATATTTGGGCGGGGTATAAATAAAAAATATATTATTTTTTACATGGAAGCTCATTAAGACTGTATTAGACCTGCCAAATTGCAGATAAATAGGTCCAGAAGCTTTTAGTGGGAGAAATAATTCATTTCCCTCCATAATCCTTCATGAGTAGGGAAAAGCACAGGGGATGGGTGGGAGTCTTGTTCTTTCTCACCTTAAAACAATTAAGAAGTGGCCAAGTGATGTGTATTCTTGCTTGTACATGTTTTAAAAGTTTGAACCATCACACCAGCTTTCCCATTCCACTAGTTTTTTGTGCTATCCAGAAGGCTTCCTGTAATGTATTTTTTGTGATTTAATTGTTTTATCTTTTTGTAAACCACTTCGAGTTTTTTGTTTACATCAAGCAGTGCATAAATTTTATGAAATTAAATGAGTAAATGTTGGCTCGTCTGGTTTGCCATCCTAGGAATTTTCTGAGTCAGCTCTCAAGCATTGTAGTTTCAGTTCTGCATTACAAGGTGCAACCTTCTGGTTCCCCCTCCATAAACCATTCATGTTAGAATTATTTCTGTTTATGTATCCTCTGTGTGGCCTTCTCTTCATGATACTTTTCATCTCTAGTACATCTTACAACATGAGACTGTCTGGAATGCTGCCTGTAGAGTTCTGATTAGCAATTTGTTTATTTATTGTTAAAGTAGAGCAACATTTGTTTGTTTGTTTTTTTAAAAAAAACCTGAAATCAAGTTTTTGGGGTTGTCGTTTCTTTAAAAATCCTCCACTGCTCTGCTTTAAGAAAAAAAGCAAAGCCCACAGAAAAGCTAGAGAAAGATAAAAATATATAGTAAAACACACAACTATACAGTATAAAAAAAGTCCAGAAACAAAGCAACAGAACAACACAAGGTTTTGTGAGCACCCTGACATTGCCCTTCAGGAAGGCAGCAAAAAATCCCAGTTCACCTCATTAGTTGGCCCACACAGAGCCAGTGCACACCCCTAACATATATTTTCTTGACAAAGGCCTTAAGAGCAGCATTTTTCTCTTAAATTCATTAGAAATTCACAATGTTTTGGTAAATATGGGTACAGTCATCAGAGTTTGTTGGTTCTTATCAAAGCAGAAATTTGTGGTTTTTAAGTATAATTTTGCTTTGTTGGTATATACACAGTGCACATAGGAGAAAGTTAACTACAGTGGTACCTTAGGTTAAGTACTTAATTTGTTCTGGAGGTCCGTTCTTAACCTGAAACTGTTCTTAACCTGAAGCACCACTTTAGCTAATGGGGCCTCCTGCTGCCACCGCACCACCGAAGCCCGATTTCTGTTCTTATCCTGAAGCAAAGTTCTTAACCTGAAGCACTATTTCTGGGTTAGCGGAGTGTGTAACCTGAAGCATATGTAACCCGAGGTACCACTGTATGCCAAAGTCCCACTGAAATTAATGTGATTTTGGAAACTTCCCGTGCTTACTTCACAGTGCATCATCAGCATGCTAAACTTTCCCTGGATTGTGTCCTCTGTGTTTTGGTTACAATGACCACTCCTTTATTGTCACAGAATGTCACAGAAAATGAGCCTTTGGGTTTTAGATTTTATGTGGTATAAATTCTTAGAGTGTCAGATAGGGCCCAGGGAAACCAAGGTTCAAATCCTCATCAGCCATGAAACTCTCTGAGCGATCTTGGGCCCGTCATTCCCTCTCAGCTTGGCCAGTATCACAAGTTTGTTGTGAGGATAAAATGGGATGGGCAAGAACTCGGTACATTGAGCTGAGGTGATTGAGTAAAGGGTATGAAAATATAATAAATAGTATTGTAGCTCTTTTAATGGGGCACCATCACTCACACAAGAAGTTGCATCATTGTCCACTTTGAATGGCAAATTGGCAGTAGCATGCTATACTTAATACCATTTTAGGATAGTGCAATTACAAAGAAGGGGTGAATGGGTATGTTTATTACCTGGGATGTTGATACTTAA
The DNA here is from genome assembly GCF_964234715.1 of Podarcis melisellensis. Taxonomy (NCBI): domain Eukaryota; kingdom Metazoa; phylum Chordata; class Lepidosauria; order Squamata; family Lacertidae; genus Podarcis; species Podarcis melisellensis. Next base: position 37,463,302 of record NC_138544.1, read on the forward strand.
AAATATCCTGAAGGGGGAGAACCTCATTTATCTCACATAATAAACAGCAGTGTGTTATACTTCCAATTTTTTCTAAATTGAAACATTTCATTTAGACTATATATAAATGTTTATTACTGCCTTTCTGCTTCAGGAACCAAAGAATACCATAGCATATATCTGTGTTAGCTATGTCAACAGTAAGATCTAACTAATTCCAGCCAAAGTTTGGTGCTAGAAGAAATACTGGATCATTAATGTTAATGAAATGTGCAAACAGTTAAAAAAAACACAAGTCTTTATTGTATAGCTTTGGACTGGATTTATGGAGATAAGAATTTGATCAACCATCAGATATTTCTTCACTGAATCTCAGGACCACCACTTTTCATTCTTAACTATATTGGCCTCTCAATCCTAAACACATTTATTTTGATGTACTCCAATTGATTTCTTTCTCAAACCTCCTTCTAAATAAGCTTGCTTGAATCATAGCCTTGGTCCTTATGTATCCTGACCTCTGTTAAATTCTTCTTCCAAAGAGCAAGTTGTCAGAATGGCATAAATACTTAGGCCCTAATTCTGCCAAGGATTTAAACACTCTCATTATTCAAGGCAAAGAGGATGACTCTTTTTCAGAAGTACAAAAAAGAAAAAGAAGGTTTGACTGCCTGTGATTATAAAGGAAATTAAGGTTACAATGCCAAAAAAATATTTACCTGGGAGTGGGATTTTCTTGTAAATATAAATGCTTAGGCTTGTGTAGCAAGTTGCAGCAATCTTACCTTTTACTCAATATCTCCTATGTCAGATGCATTATTCCAGAAAGAAGTGGTTAAAAAGCTGCAACTAATTCAAAGCATGCCTACTCAGTGAGAAATAACATACTCCCATGTAAGTGTGGAGCCTAAGTTCACTCTGCAGATTTCTGAAAACAGTAGGTGATAGGGTAAGAAGGCTCCCTGAAAAGGTAAGGAGGCTCCCTGGCCCTGTAATTCAAGCAGATCATCCTATAATTGAAATTCTTTTCCACATCCTTTCCCCCTAGGACCAATTGTACCACAACCTCAAACGTGTGGCAGTGAGAGATACACATGCAGCTACGTAAAGCAGTGTGTGCCTCTTTCTGCAAAGTGCAATGGAGTGGAAGACTGCATTGATGGGACTGATGAAAGGGCCTGCCCTACCGAGCAACCTACCACAGCCTACCCGAGACATTGCAAGGAAGCGGAATTCCAGTGTGCTAACAAGTCGTGTATCCCATCACTCCTGAGATGCGATGGTGTGGCCGACTGTAGGTTCAATGAAGATGAAGCCAATTGTCGTAAGTTCATTGTATACAAAAACTACAACCCAAAATCAATGTAAAATATTATGATTCTATGGGTAATGTTTGGTTTATTTATTTTTACTTGACCCCCTGTCCACTGTTGTTGTTTAGTCGTGTCCAACTCTTCGTGACCCCATGGACCAGAGCACTCCAGGCACTCCTGTCTTCCACTGCCTCCCGCAGCTTGGTCAAACTCATGTTCGTAGCTTCAAGAACACTGTCCAACCATCCCATCCTCTGTCGTCTCCTTCTCCTTGTGCCCTCAATCTTTCCTAGCATCAGGGTCTTTTCCAGGGAGTCTTCTCTTCTCATGATGTGGCCAAAGTATTGGAGCCTCAGCTTCAGGATCTGTCCTTCCAGTGAGCACTCAGGGCTTATTTCCTTAAGAATGGATAGGTTTGATCTTCTTGCAGTCCATGGGACCCTGCCAACTAGTATAACATAATATTGAATGATATGTCACATGGACGAATAACAAAGATAAGTCCCAGGGGTCTTTAGAAATTCCCAGTGCACCCTACAGCAATCTTATCACATTTGAGGCGAATTATAATTTATAGTTTGCCTCAATTATTATTGAATTAGTATTGAATCATCGGGGCTAGGAAACTGACGCTTAAAGGTCTGACTTGGTCATAGTCTCTACTTGATACAGCAGAATGGGAATGGATCCAGCTACTACATATTCTAAAGATTTGCAGCATCAATATAATAACAGATCAATCTTGTGCACATAAAGAGTCTACATTTGCCTGCCCTCTGATGTTATTAAGAAGTGGAATTGACTTTTAGGGGATGAAAAATTAAAGGCATGGCTCCATGATACCCTCCCATATAACAAATTTCTTCCTTGAGTTTAAACCATTGGGTTGAATACCTGTGATAAAGATATCTTTGTGTGCATTCTTGGACTGATGGAAGTTTCAAAATAGTTAAGATAATTTTATAAGATAAATATAAGATTAAAAAACTAAAATAAGGTATGCACCTCAGTTACTGGCAAGACCTAGAAGAGGCTTATGTATGCCCACTGGGAGCCACTCAAAAGAGTTAATTTAATTTAAAATACTGTTTATACTGTATATTTGGAATACTGGCACTGGAGGTAAGCCCATTTGCATGTATGGCAATTTTGTTGGTTCAAAAATGACGAATAAAGAAAAGATGACCTCACTCTGTATATATACAAATGGGCGCATAAATCTCCTTGTATGAGCAGACTTGCTCATTTACTTCAGGGGAAGGTGCAGCTATTTTTATGAATCCCTTTGTGCTGCCTCTCATGGAAGCAAATGAGATAGCACTTACAGATAGAACTTATTTCTGCTCATGTTTCTGCAAGAGAGCACATCATATTAATAGATCTGGGTTACAATTCTAAAGTCAGTTTTCTAGGAGTAAGCCTTGTTAAATTCAATGGGACTTAATTGTGTGTAAATTTATATAGAGATTACACTGTTAGGCAGCAATCCTGTGCACATTTACCTGGGAAAAAGTCCTATTAAAAATATAAAAATAGTATGCTGTAATCTACTGAAAATCAATATACCATGTTCTATTTCTTTTTAGTATTAACGTGCTACACATTTGTATTAAATGTTTGCGACTGTCATGAGGGCTAGCAGACATAAAACATTGCTACATGTGTGTTTTTTACGTTATCTCTCCTGAACTAGCAAGCCATGTGGCTCCTATCATTTAATGCATATTGTTTCCCTTCCTGTTATAAATTCCTGATCTGTACCGCAAGCCACCTAGATCCTTTTCTGAGTTTTGAGCCCCAGTTTTTATTGAGTGAAAATTCCTTTCCCAGACCAGGCACTAGACTGGGGTGGTGTAGTTGAATATGTTCTGTAGAGATAAAACTTAAATCCAGAATGAAAAGGGAGGCAATCAGAAAATCTTTCACTCAGATCTTTGTAAACCCTCATCTCCACTACTACTGCCACCACAAAATTCTTGCCATGTGTGATTTAAAGATTTGTGTAGACAGGAGGATTCCAGCAGTGCTGACAGAAAAGCTTGATAGTAGGGTATATATGTTAATGTTGCATTATAACGATTAATATGGTGGATTTTATTTCCTGCTCTGTCTTCCAGAAGCATGAAATTACTGCTTATGGTTACAAATGTTGTACTTAGCCAGTCCTTCCACCATCCCAAATTCTTACAAACAGGATATAATCTCACTTATTTATTTTATTTTTTTAAACTGCATGATTTAAAACAGAGAAGGAATAAAAATTGAATTAATGGTAGGTAGGTATACATTGCTCATTTGCCCAAGTAGAGTGTGGCTTCACTGCTGACAGCAGTGACTGAAAAATGATTTTCCTGTCCTTTATTCTGCCATTAATAGGATCTGGGTTGTATCCCTATAAGCCTTGAAAGACAGACAAAGTGTTAATGAATTTTATTTTATTTTTAAAGGGCCGAGTCTGTTTTCCCCTACCTCCATCCCCTGTGGTGGAAACAAATATAGTTGCACCCACAAAAACTTCATTAGCATTCAAGATCCAACATAAATGTCATATTAGCATCATGAAACATTAATAGGATGGTGTTAATTGTCCCTCACAAAAGTCAGTTTTAACTATCAGAGAACCTGGACTGCATGCAATATTCATTAACTGCAAAGCAAGAAATGCAACTTAAGTATAAACATTAAAACAGCCAGAGAATTCTAGAGTTACAGTTAAGTCCTTGCCAATATCTTAACTATATGCAGAGAATAAAAGCTGCTCAAACCTCATTCCTGAGCAGTCCCTCGTTCTGAATAGTCACATATGGCGGACTCAAATGCCTAACCCTTACCAACAATTGACATAAAGGAGGATGTTTCTGCACACAGAATAACTGTATCAGGTGATAGATTGCTGAGAAAATTGTAGCAATTTGGATCTGTCTGTGACAAACTTTCCTTGAGTATCCATAAAAACAACAAAAATAGCCAAAGTCTCCATCTAGGTTTGAGCATTCCTGTAAATACTTAGGGTAAAACTGTACACAGTTCCCTACAGGATTGTCTTTGTGGTTACTGGGGCCATCTGATTATTTCAGAAACCTACCCTACCCCTATATAAAAGTTTGGTGTCCTTAGAAGGTTGTTGGTGCCATCGCTGAGTGCTGCCTAGCTGATGTCAGAGCTTCTCAGTACTGGTCCCCCACTTACGGAATGCACCTCCTGGTGAGGTGCATCTGCTCCCCTCGTTATTTTTTTAATATAATGTTTTTAAAATTTGTAGTAAAGTAATATCGATCAAGTCCAACAAAACATGTAGAGTGGTACATGTCTATATCAATTGCATGTGAAAAGAAAAGTTGAGCGGGGACATAGTAAAATAACTAAATTATTAAGTGCATTGTGAAGGCTTCAGCTATCTGTTACATAATTTCTCCTTAAGCCTGAGTGGCTGGATGTCTTACATTAACATCATTTCTATTTACATAGTTGATATACGGAGACCATAACTTATCAAAATGATTGTGTTTAGTTTGACTTCTTACAACCCTTCTGTGTTGCATTAGTGCTTGGAAAGAGTCAAATCCCAAACTTTCCCTTGCTATCCCTTCAGAGTTTGTCCCCTTTGTTATTAACATTTAGGTGGAATTTTAAAATATTCCTGTACAGTGGTACCTCAGGTTACATATGCTTCAAGTTACATATGCTTCAGGTTACAGACTCCGCTAACCCAGAAATAGTGCTTCAGGTTAAGAACTTTGCTTCAGGATGAGAACAGAAATCATGCTCTGGTGGCACGGCAGCAGCAGGAGGCCCCATTAGCTAAAGTGGTGCTTCAGGTTAAGAACAGTTTCAGGTTAAGTACGGACTTCCGGAACGAATTAAGTACTTAACCTGAGGTACCACTGTATTTGGCTGCTGAAATATATTGCTTGTAATTGTGATACTATTTGGTTTTTATTTTTATAATTAAATGCTGAAATAATTTTCATTTTTCTGTTGTGTGCATTATGCTTTTCATTCTCACCATACTTCCATTTTACACACACACAACAAGAATGTTTTGCTTGTTTGGATAGTGTTTAGTGTCATGGATGAGGAACTGATTCTTTTAGGAGCATACTTACTATTAAAGAAGCATAATGTTTAATATTTTAAATGCTATAGTATTATTCTAAAAATTGTCTCTTATGCAGAATCAATATGGATTAAAGATCTTAATCACAGCTAAATAAAGGATTCTTTATGGAGATTACACAAAGTGAAAAGGGGGAATCATAAATGTAAACAACAATAAAAATACAATAAAAATATTTAAGAACAATTATGAACAATTAAAACTGTCACATACTCTCAGTTAATAATTCCATAATTCCACTCTGGAAGTTCACCAATTAAGGCAGTCAAAATCATTGGCAAAAATGTGTCCCACAGTGGGTTTGCACCACTCTTTTTTCTTGCTTCAAAATGATTTTTGAATACTTCTGAAATCGTACCTCAGCACTAATGAATCCGATCACTTCATATTAACCAAACTAACTGAAAAAACTATCTAAAAATCAAGTAGTCCTCATAAATTGAGCTAATTGAACTAATCCTACTGAAAGGTGAACTCTCCAAACTAATCAAAGTCAAAATAATTAATTCATTAAATCTTATCATTTGCTGCTAAAATGCTGAGTTCAGTCAAGCTAAGGGATATTTGATTTACCTCTGTGTGGGATCTGTCTGAAACTCTGAGATGTGACATTATGGGGTGATACAAGTTGTGGTCAGAAGGTTCAAAGATTATGTAGTCAAAAAGTTCATGTTCAGTAATTATCTGCTGTAAATTCAGATTGCTAGATCCATCAAATGGGACATACTATCTGCTATTTTGAATAGTTTTTTTCTGCTCTGTGTTCAAAATTTGAATCACATGAAATACCTTGAGATACCTGTCTCTAATGTGGCTCTCGGTGTCATTTGGTGAATTTACGGTGATTTCACTGTAGTTATTCTTGAATTAACACAGTTGCCCTCAACCACCCAGTCATTCCTTGTGGGTTTGAAAGCCCTGAAACACAAGCAGGACTCGCTGCCTATTCATAGTTGCCCAGCACTTGCCTGTAGTAATGCTGTTGCATTCGTATGTAATAATACAATTAAAGAGATTGTATTGTTGCTGAAGTGGGCATACGCCATTGTTATTTGCTGATGCAGCTACTTTCAGAATTTGTTAGTAATGCCCTGGCTTTGAATGGATAAATGATATCAGACCTTTGTAGCTGTGCATACATTTGTCATTTCCTTGGTTTTTAAATTTTTTTTATCCCATTCTGAGACCAATTCTCCTGAATGTGAAATTAGTCAACCAACAATGCCATTGGGGTGGGAAGAAATCTGTCCATAGTCTCTTAAACAATGATATTGAAAAATAATAATCTCAGACAATACTACAGAACATTTCATTAATTATAGTAGCTCTAATGACAAAACGCTGTTAGTTTCTGGAAGACTAAGCACAGGCATTTGGGTCACATCCTGTTGATCAGTGATCCCATCATGAATTAGTTGGAGGCTTATGCATTTCCTCCAAGATTATCCCTTTAGAATTCTTTGACGTTAGATGATCTTAGAGATTATAGTGGAATGCTGCTGCATGGCAGTATACAGTTTTAGGTGAAAAAACAGGATAGATATTTTTATGCTTGCAAGCACAGTGTGTTTTAATTTTTGCAACACAAAATAGAACATTTTAGAATATTTGGTGATTTATTGGTACCGGGATAAATACTCTCTTGCATGGAAGCAATGTGTAATTATTTTCATCTAGCTGCATAGTTTCAATATTAAGTTAAATAAAAGTCATCTCTGGCATACAGCATACACATCTTTGGTCCTGAAATGCAAGTTATATTCTTGTTCCTTTTCTGAACAGTGTGATTAATTTTGTATATTGGGAAAGCAAAGCATACACTACATACAAAATAAAACAGACAGATCTCTTGCCAGTCACCATCGAGGTTTCAGGGCCTACCAAATACCACAGAACTGCAAGCTAGAGCCATGGGGGGGGGGGAGAGCACCAGTGTGTTGTAGTGTTGGACTAGGGCCTGGGAGACCAGGGACTGAAACCCCTACTTGACCATGAAGGTCAGTGGGTGACTGTGAGCCAGTCACTGCCTCTCAGCCAAACCTACCTCACAGGGTGTACAAATGCATATTTATTGCATTGTGGATGAAACATCAAGCAACAATTTGCATATGTGAAACAACCATCACATTTTAAATTTAATTTAATTTATTAATTTTGTTAGTCACTTTATCTTGCCCAAGGCAACCCAAAGAGACTTACAGCCAAACATTTTTAAAAAAACAAAAAACCAAGGGGGAAAAGAGATACATTAAAAACATCTCACCCACTTCTAAAAGGCCCAAGATAGTTAAAGGCCAATGGCCTAGGTATGGAGGAAAGTTTTTGCCTGGCAACTAAAGATATATAATGCTGGCACCAGCCAACCTCCCTGGGGAGAGCATTCCACAAATGGGGAGCCGCCATACAATATGCAGAGATGTTTCAAACCATGTCATACTTTTCAATGGAGTCAGTTCAGACAGTCCACTGAGTCATCAACTGCTGAGCGGTCAAACTGTGTACATTCATTGTACAGAATGGCCTTAAGGGATAGTATTTGAAGCATGCCCACTGGAAAGATAAACACTTCTGGAGCATCTGTTGAGAATTCTTGTCAACACACAGTCACATGACACATATTTTGAGAGTGTTGAGCGTATGTCACATGCACTGTCAAATGTATTATTTATCTATTATTATTGTAATAATACACAAACACACCCACACATACTGATAATTTATATACTTTCCATTGTGGGGGGGGGGACCCCAAGGTGTTTTATATATAAATAAAATAATACAATATGACCAGCTCAATAAAACAAAATTCAAAAATCAATCACAGTAAACTGGGAATGCTGAGGACCAATATTAAAGACAGGGAAGTGCCTGGCTAAACAGGTACATTTTCAGTTGTCGTCAGAAATATTCCATAGACAGAGCATGCCTGGATCTCCACGGGGAAATTAGAGAACACAATGGAGCATAGGAATGAAATTAAACTCCTGCACACATCCAGAAGCAAGCAGTTTAGAACTTTATAGATTAAAACTAACAATATGGATTTAAAGGGGCTGCTACAAAGATGACTAGAAACCAGAACAAACCCTATAACATTTCTGTAAGGTTAAAGTGAATAACCAACTATTTGTCTTGTTGCTATGTTGTATCACTAAGTAACAAGGCTCTCTAACCATCTTGTTTGTTTCTCCTTTCATTTAGCTATTAAAGATTGCTTCAATGGGTCTTTGTTGTGTCCATCGACTAATAGCTGTATTCCAGTTTCTCGGCGATGTGATGGTATTGTAGATTGCATTGATTTTGCTCCTGATGAGTCTAGCTGTTCAGGTAGTCTGCCAATTTTTTAGTCAAAATTTCATTCACAATAAACAGGATTTTTCTTTAGCCTACAGAAAACCACTCACATGAGTGGTTGATGAAGCGGGCTGCGTTCCCATGCATGGTGGAGTCCACCACCTCAGCGTCACTGATGTGGAAAATCATGAAGGGTTCACTGCAATGAAATGTTTTTGAATTTATCTTGGATAATGCTTATGTGCATTTTGAGTGTGTAACTGTGTTTAGACATATTTGGGAGAGAAAATACATGCTGTACCAAAACTAAACGCATTAAAGGCGGTGAAATTGTCTGAGATTAGAGTTGCCAGGTTGCAACTCATAAACTCCCCTGTACCACAAAGCAGCTGTGGCTTTTCTCTCCCATGTTTTCCAGCTCCTTTCTTCTCTCCATCTCCTTTGTTTGCTATAGCAAGCTACACAGTAGGTACAGTGGTACCTTGGGTTACAGACGCTTCAGGTTACAGACTCCACTAACCCAGAAATAGTACCTCGGGTTAAGAACTTTGCTTCAGGATGAGAACAGAAATCACGTGGCAGCAGCGGGAGGCCACATTAGCTAAAGTGGTACCTCAGGTTAAAAACAGTTTCAGCTTAAGAATGGACCTCCAGAACGAATTAAGTTCTTAACCCGAGGTACCACTGTACAAGAAAAACAAGGAAGGAGGTGTGATCAAAGAAAGAGGGTTTTTTTAAAAAAAAGCTTGTAGCTTCTTTAATCTATCAGTTCAATGCTAGAGTCAAAGTATGGGAGAGTCTTTGGTTTGCAAGCTGACAACCCTAATGAGTAATGTTAAATGGGCATAGATATTTGAAACTTAAAATAGAAAACAGGGTCAGCATCTGAGGTCAGCATCACTGGGCACGTGGCAGGGCCTATGCTGCACCTACTTGGCCTTGTTGCTGTTCCTTTTGCCAGTGCCACCTATTCGTCATTTCTCTCTGGCACAGAAAGAAAGCAGCAGCAAACCGTGGAAGTGAGTAGGAGAAACTGCCACTGCCACTGCCACTGCTGGCTCGCTCACTTCCCATTTCTTCATGGGCCATTGTGTGTATTGGGTTCAGAGGCAGAAATAAGCACTTGCAGGAAGGGCGGGAGGGGAGAGTTCCACTGAGGGACTTTTGTTCAAGGACCTCTCAAAACCCAGAGCTAGCACCAATAGAAAAGTAGGATTTGCCTCAGTAAACCAGTCAATATCACCTTCTACACTGTATAGTAGAGTTCTGTGTCTAAAACTGAATAGGCATCTTATGGTAACATAGAAATATTAGGTGTGATCCAGCCATTTAGTACTGTTGAAGTCAGCTGGACCATGCCCTTTATAAATTAAGAAAGGCATGTGTTTAATTGTCCCATTGAAATAAATGGGGCTTGACTTTGACAATACAGCACATTTAGTACTACTGTATGTATGTATTGAAATATATAAGCTAAGTTGTATAGGCAAAACAGGGTGTGGTTGTGGATTTGGTGTATGTGTGGATTTTTTTAAAAGTATAAAATATAAACTTATCTCAAGTAGTTATTGAATATTATCCTTTAGATGGTAAATCTTCTAACTGTATATTGTCTAATGAATATGTCCAATGTTTTGCATATGTCAAGAACTCTTGTCATACTTAAATAATTTTTGTAACTTATTTTCCCACCCTCCAGATTGTCCCGAGGCATATTGCAAAAATGGAGGAACATGCAGTAAGGAACCCGTTCCCATCTGCCAGTAAGTTTTGCTTCTGTTTTCTTTTTCACTACATTTATTTCAAGGTCGATGGGATTGGCCAGCCATCCTTCTCCTTTCTGATGAAATTATGTCCAATGTTCCTAGGCTCTGTTTTCCTTCCTTCAGAACAATATTCATGCTGTCATACTGCCTCAGTCCTAGGCAGATATGAAAAGGATGTTATGGTACAGTATGTCTGAGGAAAAAGTAAGAGGCAGGCAGGAGTGGTGCCAAAGGAGGAACAACACTTCTGGGGTCAGTAGTTTTCTTGTCCAGGGCTCAAAAAAATCTCCAGGCCCTAAGGGATTTATTTTACTTCTTTCAAAGAGAATAGACCCAGTGTTCTGCAGCTGTGAGAAAGATGAATTCCATGCTAGGGATCATTAAGAAAGGAACTGAAAATAAAGCTGTCAATATCATAATGCCATTTTACAAATCTATGGTGTGACTGCATGTGGAATACTGTTTGCATTTCCTGTTGCTTCACCTCAAAAAGGATTCTGTAGAGCTGGAAAATGGTCAGAAAGGGCCAGCAAAATAATCAAGAGGATGGAGCAATGCCCTGTACAGAATGGTTGCAACTTTGGAGGCTTCTTAGTTGAGAGAACAGGCGAGTAAAAGGAGACATATTAGAGGTGTATAAAATTATGCCTGGGTATGTACAAAGGACATGGGTGGCACTGTGGGTTAAATCACAGAGCCTAGGACTTCCCAATCAGAAGGTCGGTGGTTCGAATCCCTGCGATGGGGTGAGCTCCCGTTGCTTGGTCCCTGCTCCTGCCAACCTAACAGTTCGAAAGCACGTCAAAGTGCAAGTAGATAAATAGGTACCGCTCCGGCGGGAAGGTAAATGGCGTTTCCGTGCGCTGCTCTGGTTCCCCAGAAGCGGCTTAGTCATGCTGGCCACATGACTTGGAAGCTGTACTCCCTTGGCCAATAAAGCAAGATGAGCGCCGCAACCCCAGAGCCGGCCACGACTGGACCTAATGGTCAGGGGTCCCTTTACCTTTACCTATGGACAAAGTAGATAGAGAAAAGCCCCCCCTTTCTTTAGGAGGCAGTATGCCTCTGGATTCCAATTCATAGAATCATAGAATTGTAGTGTTGGAAGGGACCCAACATGTAGCCCCCCCACCCAATTTGAAACCATACTGGAACCTGCTTATCTTTGCAAATGTGCTTGCATTTTTATTGCTGCACCGTTGGGAATCATAAGAGGGGGAAATGCTCTTGTGCTCCGGTCTTCTTTCAGGCTTCCCATAGATGTCTACTTGGTCACCATGAGAACAAGATGCTGGACTAGGAGGGATGTTCAGCCTGATCCAGCAGGAACTTATTTTCATAGACAAGTAGCAAAAAGCCTGATCCCTTGTCCCAGCCATGTTTTTGGCCTTGGATGAGTCATAGGACAGAGCATTCTCGTCCTGATTTTAACAAGTGGGCAGGCTGATATGGGAAGAGGTGATCTCTTGGGACCTACTGTTTGCCATTCAAATCAAGAAGCAGAAATGATCAAGTGCAGGATCATTATACTAGTACTATGTTACATGTCAAAGTGTGGAACTGGTGCAGAGATTTGACACAAGGCAACAGTGTTGGTGCAAGTGCAAGTCAAATATGGCAGAGATGAGAGAAATGAAATGTCACCATTGTGCTCTTTGCCTCCAGATGTTGTTGAACTCCAACTCTTACAAGCCTCCAACATAGCCAGCATCAGGGATGGTGGGAGTTGTAGTCTGAAGGGCCCACATGCCTGTTCTAAACAGATAGTATACTATGGTACAAAATATATGTGAGCAAATATTTTCAGTGTAGAAAAAAAGTTCTAATTAATATTAATGCCACATATTTAAATGGTAGGAACTTTTGTTTAGAAAATATTTGAAGAACAAATGGGAAATGGTTTAAATGAAGGATTAAAATGGTACTTTGTCTTCATGTTACTCATCAGAAATTCAAATTGCCTTGATTTAATGAGTCCACCCTGTTTGAGTTTCAAGTTAGGGAATTAAGAGCAGATGGAAGATCTGGAAAGGCAGCCAGTACTTATGTGTGACTTTTTGAGAGTGGTGCATAATTATAAACGTTTTATGAAGGCAACCATGTGAGGATCCATAATACTTTTCCTTTTCTTCTGCTACCACTTCCAAAATTAGGCCAGCATGAATGCCATTCAAAGTTGAATTTTCTTGGCTTGATTACAAACCTGAATGAGGTTAAAATGTCAATTCACAAGAATACATGAGGAGAAAGCCAGCACAAATATTGATGGGAAATGTGTTTCTAACTTCAACGCCAGATATTTTGTGCAGAAGCAGATCTATAATTTATTTTTTCTTATTGCTTTTTACATTCAGAAACTCTACATGGATGCAAGATGTTTGTTTACTACTTGGGTATTCATCAGTTTCTATGGTTGTGTCTCACCTGAAATCATAATACCGCACTTAATATTATAACCGTATTTACAGCAAAAAGTGTCTGGTACAGACAGCAACTATTTTGCACAGGGGTTCCATTCCTGGCCCCCAAACACATTGTGGATCATGCATAGGCCTGCTATGCCCCATTATGCTGTGTTATACCCCTGCCACCATTCCAACGTGTTTCACCCTCATTCCTCCCTTTTCCTGTTCCAAAAGGACACGCGTGTCAGCGGTTGCACGTCAGTTGGACACGCCTAAAATGGTTGCCGCCTGTGTAGGTACCACTGTGGCAGGAAGGTAAATGGTGTTTCTGTGTGCTCTGGCTTCCGTCACAGTGTTCAGTCGCGCCAGAAGCAGTTTCGTCATGCTGGTCACATGACCCAGAAAGCTGTCTGTGAACAAATGCTGGCTCCCTTGACCTGAAAGCAAGATGAGTGCTGGAACCCCATAGTCGCCTTTGACTGGACTTAACCTTCCAGGGGTCCTTTACCTATATATATAAGTAAATTATAAGGAAAAATTTAAACTGTTCATATTCAATATTTTCCTTTAATCTTGTTTTAATACATAATTTCCCTGTATTTTTAAATGTTTTTAAAGAATGTTTCCCTACAGCTTTTAGGTTATTGGGAAAAAATCAGTTGAGCATTTGTTTAAATTAAATTACCTTTGTTGTTGCTGCTGCATTGGGCCATGCTGGGGAGCATGTTGCCTCACCACTCCTGGAAATGGGAGGGGGCTACCCAAGGGATATAAGGACCTCAGTCTAACCTACTTCACAGGGGTCATTGTGGGTGTGGAAACAAAATTTCCTTTTACAAAATTTCCTTTGGAGTTTGGAGGATAGAAGTGGGACTGAGAAAAATAGATACTTTCACAAACGACCCTGCACAGACAAATACCCAACACAGATTATACTTCTTTGGAGGTCTTTAAGCAGAGGCTTGACAACCATATGTCAGGAGTGCTCTGGTGGTGTTTCCTGCTTGGCAGGGGGTTGGACTCGATGGCCCTTGTGGTCTCTTCCAACTCTATGATTCTATGATTATACACCTCTAGGAATTAAATAATGTGAGAAGCGGTCCTTGCAGAACTATGTACCTGTCACTTTGGTCAATTGGTTAATCCCAGTGAAATCAGTAGGATGTACTTCTATTAATGTCTTCAGTATCAGGGCATTAGACTGTGATACAATAAAATCGCACTCAGTTGTAGAAATGTGCCATAACTTTTAACAGGTGGGATGAGACACCCCTGGTGTTAAATATCAGTGCCATTTATTTTATGGGACAGTAAAGTAAGGTGAATACTAAGCAGCAACTACCCGTGAAATACATTTTTAGCAGTCATTCCATATAATCACAATTTTCAAAAATGCACAGAAGGTTCATTGAATGAGTGCAAATAATGATTAAACTTTGAGAAGGCAGCAGTCTTCTCTCAGACCTATGACTAACAGAAAAGCAGGCTACATTTCTTGAGTAAATTTTGAGCTTTGAACGTATTTACTCAAATCTGCTTATTTGAGTGGATTTTTAAAGAAAATTTAATTGGTAGTGGAAAAAGTCAATAACGGTTTCTAAAACGTGATCCTTCTCATGAATACTCCTGCCATTAGAGCTTTGAAGTTTCGAATTGGGTTGCTTCATCCTCCTATCGTATTTATTTATGTTCCCATTCCTAGCTCATCCCATTCCTAGGTCTTAGAGGCTGTTTGCAAATACGAAATATGTTTCTCAACATCTAGTGTCCTAAGGTAAAGAGTGTAACAATTCATTCAAAATAATCCAACTCCATTTTCTTCCTAAACTCCATCTTTTTCTGAGCCAACATCAATTCAAGGTCATGTTTTTCTGTAACTTTAGAAAAGAGGAAATAGCTTTGTGTTGAATAGTGCCGTAGGAGCGGGACTGTTATTGCTTTGAAGATCTCTCAGATGACCGCTCTCTTCAGGGCGGCATTTTTTCTGGAAGGCCAGTGACCAGATTTAGCCTATCAGTCATCCCAGAGCCAGCACTGTGACCCAGATAGTTACCACCTTCCAGCACGGTTGATAGCTGGGTCATTTCCTCTCTACAAAGAAGTACAAAACTTTTTTTCTGAAGTAGTTTCAAAGTCAAGCCCAGCCACTGATGAAAGTGATATGCATCTTTTCTTAAAGGATTTTTGAAGCTGGGAAAGGCGTTCACCCCTGCTCAGAGAGTAACCATAGCAGCACGTTCTAAATATTTCCTTAGGCGCTCTTGCTTGTATTTTATCAGCCCTGTCGGATTATGCGGTATCAGAGCCGGAGATATTTTTAGCATCTGATCCAAATAATTGAATTCTTAATGCAAAAGTAGTGCAAGCCTGTTCGACAAGGAAAGGAAATCATTAGAGAACAGGGAAAGTGAGAGTGATTCGAAAGCCTTGGAAGATGACTGAGGGAGAATTCATCTTGCAGGGCTGAGGTTTGCAAATCCCTTTACAGGACTCTGGGGTAGGCTGCATCAGTACTTGGGATGCTGAAAGCATACTGTGGGTTGTCTGATAAATGCCCAGCATTTTCGCTTGGATTCCCACAATTTTAAGTTGTATCCAATGAGGCAAAAACACAGGCCTGTTTATAAGGCAGGATGCTTCTCCTGAAAGAAGGCAGGTGACTGCAAACAATGGAAAGAACCAGGATGAGGGCCTAAATATACACCTTTGCATCCAAAGTGGTCATTAGATCTTGCAAAAGTTCTTCTCCCATGATATCCTCTCTCAATACAATTAAGGTTTGGGTCAATGAGGCTTAGGAAGAAAATAGATCTTCACAGGGCACAGATTGCTCTTAGGAGTACTGGCTTTATTGCAAAGGTTAACCAACGTTGTAGGGAAAATTGTTTTCTTTGAAAGAAAAATTACAGAAGATGTGGAAGAGGCTGTTTTGTGGGAGGAGAAGGGTAACTCTCCTTGTAAAGGAGAAGGCTGATTGATTATTCAGTATTATTTCTTCTGTGCAATTACAGGAGATTGTGGAAGTAGGTTTTTAAAAAATACTCGGAATCATGCATTGGGGGTAAAAAAGTCAAAGATATTTTTCATTTTGCATGCAAGGGAGAGAAAAAAAATCCCAAACAGTTTTTTTATGCATTTGGAACTAATATTAAAAATGGCAATCAGACAAGAGATCAGTTGCAGACAATATTAATTTTAAAGAAGTTTTCCTTATGTTTTGACCTAATGTTTGTTTTTCAGCCAGTTTTCTATCCAACATGTGTGCCAATAGGAACACAGGAACTGTTGAATATTATCAAAATAAGCCCATGAAAAATGAAATCTTCTGTACTAGCTGGATGGTTCTTGTTGATTTTAATGGATGCTAATATACAGTCATACCAGTACGCTACAGCAGCTCAGTCAGAAAAGGTCAAGTGCAGAACCACCAGGCTGTCCACTGCTGGGTTCAGGTTTGAGCTTACCTTCTCACTGCAAGGCGGCCATAAATGGTGTGGTTTTTCTCTGTCTTTCCATTAACTATTTCTCCAGTGGTCTGCCTTATTCCTCACAATTCCTGAACCAAAAAGCCTCATAGCTGGAGTTACCCCACAACTTATCCCCTAGGCTTTAACTGAAGCATGAGAACCCACTAAGGCTGGCTCCAGAGCACCTGATATCAATGCACTCACTGGTTGTGTTTTAGGGGGAATTTTTCCTTTCTTACCTTTAAAAAAAGCACATTTCTGTGTTCATTTCTTTGAATGTAAAAAGACTTTACTTTTAAGAAATAACAATGAACAGCTGTTGGGAGCATGGTAGACAATCTCCCCAGCTTCTTGTGCTTACAAGTCCCACTGAAGTGCCCTTGGGTTCGCAAGAAGCATGGGGAGCTAGGAAGGATAGAGACTTACAGAAAAACAGAAAGGTGATTTATAGAATTAAAGAAGGGGTGTTTCCAAGAATCCACAGCCACCTCAAAGTAAGGTAAGCACACTCAAAACTCTGAGTGTGCTATGAGAATTTCAATGAAAATTTCTCTCCCCTTTTATAATTTTTGAATACCATTTCTTATTAATTGATGGATAATATTAAATGCAGAGAGAGAGAGAGAGAGAGAGAGAGAGAGAGAGAGAGAGAGAGAGGAAGAAGAAGAAGAAGAAGAAGAAATGACTCATTTTCATTGATGCAACCTCCATATGAAAGAAAATCTGTGGAGGTCTCACATATGGTGCAGATCAGTGAAATTTGCCCACTGAGTGCTACCTAGGAAAACTTGGGTACACTTTAATCTCATTGTAATCAATGGCTCTAATGCTCTTTAATGTGCTTCAGAACCTACTAGGTTTCATGGGACTTAAGCTTGCTTACCTTATCTTGATTATTCCTAGTGGTTGGAGGTTTGTTGTAGTGATTATATTTGATAGACAGCATTAAAGGCTTTCTGTGGACTCCAGAGTATTTAGCTTTCTGATATGGCTGTGTAATATTCCAAAACGTGATTTCCACCAAATCTATACCTGTACAGATTCTAGAAAATCTCATATTTATTTGTTTTAAAGTGAAGTTTAGGGTTGTTGAGCCCAAACTACTTAGCTGGGTTTTCACATAGAACAAATGCAAGTCTGTGAGTTGAGTAACTTTATGTAAAACAAGCAAATCCCCAAATGTTTGTCTTTTGTGCAGTTAATACAAAATACAGTACTACAGTACTAAAGCTTTCCTTGGTGCTCAGTTTGATTGGCTGCAGCTATATCTTTGAGAAAGTCACTTGCTGTTTGGGGGGGGGGGGAAGCGAGGATTTGCACGGAGAGAAAAATGTATTATCATCTGCTCTGTGCTTTAGGGCCCAGTGCCCTGACCTCTGACCAGCCTGTCTGCCCCTGTTAGACTCCCTGTTGGTTCAAGAGCTGCAGGCTTCCTTGTGCTCCTCTGATCCTTTTTTTACCATTCTTCCTGCTCAACCAGCATGAGCTCAGATATCTGAGAAATAAACTCCTTATGCCGTTGCTAGGTGGCCAAGGAACTGCCTAACACATGCAAAATCTAGCAACTTAAGTAAAACTTCGTGAACTTTCCCTGCCAGATTATAGTGTTGACGGACTGGTACAGCTCATTGAATTTTAATTTTTCACACACATTTTCTCATTACTTAGTTGTTGTTGTTTTTTGTTTTATGTTTGCCATTGTGCTAATTGGCTACCAGTCTACATTTCTTCTAGAAAAGTTGTTGCTATCTATGTATTATTCCCACACAGAGTTTTCTTATATATGAATTCATCACTCATATTTGTTCCATGTTTGTTTATTTGTTTTTTATACCCTAGGCTGAGAGAAATGTATACACAGAATAGTCTACAGATCACATTTTGCTGCTAGGGATTTTTGTTACAAATGTAAATATATATTTGCTGTGTAACAGCAGAGAAATTATGCACCAAGTGGCTGATCACTACATTTGTTCACTGCTAACTTGTTCTTATTGTCAAACCAAAGCAGCAGTGGAATTCTAACTTTGTTTTTAGTAATTACCCAAACCGAATTGCTGTTAAAATTATTTTGTAATGTTCACCTCCTCCCAGCCCTGGACAAACTGTATAATCTTGGCAAGCATCCATCCTTAGACACCCCTTCAAGATAAAGTTTGGAAAATGTGCCAAATTGCAAAATTCAAACAAGATTCATAGTAAGCAATGTAAATATCAGGATGCATACACAGGATTACGGAAAGTTCCTTGTTGAACATAGTGTTATAATGTGCCTTGCTGCTCTAGTTCTCTGCTGGCAACTTATAATATAGCAAGAGGTGCAAATGTAAGGCAATACTAAAGGGATGATAATCATCCCTGACAAGAAAAATCATATACTGCAATGGCTGTTGATGATCTTTCCATTAAAAGTATTTAAATGCTGGGTCATTAACCTGACACATTACTGAATTTTTAAAGCACTTTTGAGTGCTCTCTAGTTAAATCTGTTCAGACATTGTGGATATACATCTGTATTGCTGTTACTATATTTCTTTCTTAATTATCAACTTCTTAAAATGTGAGTCAGTTTAATACACCTATTTGAAGTTGGAAACTTGGGTGGGCGCAGATATTAGTAGGAACCATTGGCGATTACACAAATCCATGGAGTCCGTCAATGGCTATTAATCATATAGGAATGCAGGAAGCTGCCTTATTTCAAGTCAGATCAGGGCTGGGTCTAGACACATCAAAGAAACGTTTCAGTTAAACACATTGTAAACTTCGTATGAGAAATCGGGTTGGGGAAAACAGGACTCCACAGCGCCATCTGATGTTGCAGTATTATAATGCATATACAACACATATAAAGCACTTTTTCTTTGTCAATGTAGCTGAGTCCTAGGACTGGTTCATCTAGCTCAGCATTGTCTACCCTGACTTGCAGTAGCTCTGATCTCCAAGATTTCAGATGGGTTTTCCCCAGTCCTACCTTGAGATGCTGGAGAATGAATCTGGGCCCTTCTGCATGCAAAGCATGCGTTCTGCTTCCAAGCCACAGCCCTTGCTCCAATCATGATGACCATCAGCAATCTAAGAAGTATTATGTCACTGAATGTTACAGAGTACTTCTTACTGTCCTGGTTGTGGTCATTCCTAGTGGTTGGCTGCTATAGGCCACAATTGTGTTCATTCATCATTCAAGAGTGGCAAGCGCACTCTCTACCTTATTAGTTATTGTACATGACCAAATAGTGGAGATCTTGTGTGGTAAAGCAGACATTAAAGTGTAGTTCCCTGTGTTGTTCCTTTACCCCATTTTTAAAAAGTCTAAAAAAGTCAAAAGAAATCTAATGAGACTTCAAATCTGAATGTAAGTATGGTGTAGAGGCAGAGGGATGAGAAGCAGTTTAACCCTTTCCCCCCTTTGGTGATACCCATATTTAGGCATTCCGTAACATCATGAATCCATGGGCTAACTCTAACCCCTAGACATCGACAGTGTGCTAGCCACACACACCAGGCCAATCCTTGATGAGCAGTAGAGGCCTTCATGTAAGTGCATTGGGCTCCATCCAGGGGGTCATACATGCACACATAGGTACTCATGTTCCCTCTCTCACATGCACACATATGTACTCATGTTGCCTCTCTTTAGGCTGACACCAATTACACATTGACTGGGAAGGTACAGCTATCATGTGCATCAGTATCTATAGGTCAAGGCTAGCCTCTGCAATCTCATTAGTCTTTCCACACATTTGTTACCCACTGAGTTTGTTTTGTTGGAATCCCTAAACTGGTTTTCTTCCAGAGGAGAAGCAGCTTGGAACATGATTTGAGTAGAAAAGTGGCCTGAGGACAAAAAGATAGGAATTTCCCCTGCTTATCATTCCTCCATTTAAATTTGCAGCTTCCTGGGGCTGGTTTTTTGGGTGTGGGTGGCTGGCAGGCTTGTGCATCGTTTGGCCCTTTATGAAAAAGACATCTTCCTATGCCCACTAGGCCATAGGACCAGTATAAGAAATACATTTGTGACATTGTTTCAGGAATCATGCAATCCAGAACCACTGGCATTTTGGCTTTAACATTAGTGGTTTGAGAACTGCGCACAACATAGTACAAATTCTTTATGTCTCACCAATGGTCATGGAATGTAAATAACTGACATTGCAGCTTGCCTAAACGTAATCCATATTGTACTAACACGCACCACACAGTTAATGCTTTTAGAATGTATCTTCCATTTCTCTTCAGATTGTTCAGTTGGCAAGAAGGGGAAGTGGTTGTTTAAAAAACACCTCTCACTGGTCTAAGCTCTGTCTGTCTCTCTCTCACACCCCCACCCCACCCCCAACAAAATACAACCATAAGCTATTCATATAAAGGAAAGGATAGAGTAAAGGTTGTTGGATTAAGAACTGCCCTATTCCATCTACATTTACTTTGGGGGCTGCTGACCAGGAAATGTCACAAGAAAATACAATGTATGCTTACGTTTTGTGTGTTTAGTTAAGCCATAGTTTTAAGAGCTGGGGAGCTGCTTGCTTTTGCCAAAAAAAAAACCACCTAAAAGTAAGCACATCTGCTCTAACTTTAAATGGGGGTGCAAGTTCTGCTTTCCTAATCACAAGATATATGACATACCTGTGGTCTCCATGGATTAGTTCCTGGTTCCTAAGTGCTTCAATTCCAGTGAAGTCACCGCCTACAATGCATTGTCTGGGCAAGCCAAGCTTTTGGCAACCGACTCCTGAGAGAAGGCTGAAGCCCAAACCATAAGAGCCATGTCATCAAACAGTTCAACTTCCTTTTTGCTGTGTGGGTGACCAGAGAAACAGCAATGGGGCTTTTTTGATTGAAACCTCCTGGTTAGCAGCTTAGATGCAGCAGGCGCATTAACAAAAAGGCACACTAGCAAATAGAAGCAGGAGCTGATGCAGTTTCACTGCCGAGCAAAAATAATTATGTTCAAAAGGGAAAGCCCTTTTTTGCAGTAGACCACACTGCTTGAAACATTTGCATCTTCCTCCTCCTCCTCTGTGAGTGGTAGTTGTAAGAAGAACCCTGCTGGATCATATACCAAAGGCATGTCCAGTATTCTGTTTTCGTAGTGGCCAACCAGGTGCCTAAGTCCACAAATGAGATATGAGCATTAGAGCACTCTCCCACTCATGATTCTTAGCAACAGGTGTTCAGAGCAGACTGTCTCTGATACTGGAGAGAGTTCCCAGCCAGCTAGGGATGACGGAGAAGTGTGGTGTTGTTTGTATTTAAACAAGAATCTACCTAATTGACACTTCTCAGACTAATATATGAACCAAGACACAATAATCTATTGAAATTTGCACTTCTCCAAATGTTGTGTTGTGGGTCTCCAACCAAGCAACGTATCAAAAAATGCATGTATTAGTAGAAAGTTTGCATAAAAATGCACATCTTAGCAACACTAGCATACCAAAATGCATTTTATTAGGGGATATTATGTGCCACAAAACCCCCTCTTACATTTCCCATGGGCAGCGGTGGTTGTGGCATGGCCATGACCAATGGCAGGGGATGAATCCTTTGCTGTTGCTAAGAATCATGAGTGGAAGAGTGCTCTCGTGCTCATATCTCATTTGTGGACTTAAACATCTGGTTGGCCACTGCAAGATGGATGACATGTCTCCTCCACCAACTATGTGGGGTGATGGAAAGCACACAAAATTCAAACTGGTCATTTTTAAATTTAAAAGGCCAAATCATGGACAAGCTTAGGGGTGGGTCATTCCAGGTGGGCCTGAGTGAAACCTTACCCTGCCTGGCTTCAAACTGGTCTACCACCTGCCTTTTTAAACCAGCTGTACCAAAGAAATGCTTATTGGTTAGAACACACACACACACACACACACACACACACACAGAAAATTGCAGTAAAATGATGAGGAATTTTCATGAGGATTTTTTCATTTAAAAGATTCAGAAATTGCTGCAGAAATTACTGGAGAACTGAATTTAAGAGAAATGAGAAATTGGGGAGAACCAAAATTGCCAGGTTTATCCATCCCTACAATTAACATAACTAATAGTGATTGAAGGATGCTTGCATTGTTCTTTGGGTTTTTTTCCTGTACTACTTTTCCGAAATGGGATTTATCTGGCTGTTACTGATTGTAAACCCTTCTGAATGTATTTGGCAATATATTTGAAATGTGTTATTAGGCTTGCATACCTGAAGCTTCAAACCACTCACTCATTTTATGCCCAGAGGGAGCTATTGGAAAGCTCTGGACTTTAATCAGCAGAGCTCTCTCTGTTCTTTTGACTCAAAGTTCTTCTTTAAATGTAAAGCAGTACATGATGTAAAGAACCTGTGCTGCCTGTTGTATTAGCTCTAGGTAACAGAAATGAAGGAAAAACAAAACAATCTGGCTTGACTGCCGATTAGACCACTGTTCCTTTGGTTCTGTTGTCTGGGGCTAAATCTTTCCCATGTGGAAGTCCTGGGCCACATAGGTAAAAGCTAAAGGACCCCTGGATGATTAAGTCTAGTCAAAGGTGACTATGGGGTGCGGCGCTCATCTCGCTTCAGGCTGAGGGAGCCAGCATTTTTCCACAGAAAGCTTTTTGGGTCATGTGGCCAGTATGACTAAACAGCTTTTGGCACAATGGAACACCGTGACAGAAGCCAGAGCTCAGGGAAACACTGTTTACCTTCCCACCACAGCGATACCTATTTATCTACTTGAACTGGCATGTTTTTGAACTGCTAGGTTGGCAGGAACTGGGTCAGAACAACAGGAGCTCACCCCGTTGCGCTGATTTGAACTGCCAGCCTTCTGATCAGCAAGCCCAAGAGGCTCAGTGGTTTAGACCACAGTGCCACCCATGTCCCATGTGGGCCACTTAACGCTATGCTAAACAAAGGAAATGTACTGCTCCCAAAAGAGTACGAGTGGACACTCAAGACAAATGTAGAAAGGGGACTGAGGGGCTCCCTCATGATTCTTACAGAATTTTGAGGCCAGTTAAACCTGGCTTCTTGACAAAGGCAGGTGGTACTTTAGACCAAAGGTGAGAGATGTTCCATCTCTGATGTAAATGAACTAGGTAGTTGATGAGAAATTTAGCTAACAACTGTTTCCACATCCATGGATATACACTTCCACCGTAAAAGACGTGGCCCATTCCATCCAGTTGGGTTATTGTTGATGATGTTGTTTTTAAGGAATAAACTATGGACCAAACTACAGACCAAATGGCAAGGCCTTGTGGATCTAATTAGGCCTACACACCACAGGTTTCCCATTGCGAGAAGTGAGGTTACAGGGAACCAGACAGAGGGCCTTCTTGGTAGTGGCGCCCACCCTGTGGAACACCCTCCCTTCAGATGTGAAGGAAATAAGCAGCTATCCTATCTTTAAAAGACATCTGAAGGCAGCCCTGTTCAGGGAAGTTTTAAAAATTTAACACTGTACTGTTTTTAACACTTGATTGGGAGCCGCCCAGAGTGGCTGGAGAAACTCAGCCAGATGGGCAGGGTATAAATAATAATTTAAAAAATATAATAATAATAAAATTATTATTATAGATGATGCTTCCAGCATACCTTAACATTAGATTAAAACAAACATAAATCAGTTGTGCTTTTGCCTCTTTATTCACTTTGCTATGTAGAAATTGAAAAAAGCTGCAGTTTGTGCACGTAAGGCAGGATGTAGAAGGAACTCTACTTATTAAGAGTTCTACATCTTGTTCAGGGGCTGAAGTATATCTTGTTTTATGAGATATTGGATTTCATTTTGTACAGTCGGGCAGTAAATTGTCTAAAGAGTGGTTACAAGTGATGAAAGCAAGGTGGATAGTTCGTTGGAATAGTGACAATAATGTACTGTTTGTTGGGGGAATTAAATATAGCATTAGAATAAAGAAGCCTTATAACCCTCACCCTAGTTGTTCATATTCTCATAGTATAGGGTTATATTATGATAGGTTCTCTGGGTACAGAATAGTAGCTACGCTTTATCCCCCCCAAAAAAACTTCAAAACCCATTCAAACTATTTTCGCTATTTTGACTTGAAAGGTTCCATTATGGAAGAAATCCATATGTTAAAGTGATCTTTAGCAGGCCAAGAGCTGGGATCTATCTGAAAGCCCAACCAGCATCATAGAACCCATATTCAGAATCTCATACATAAGGGGATGTAGGCCAGCAATAAACTGATGGAAACTGTCCTTCCAACAAAACAAAATGGTGGTGTAACAACACTTCTGTGTCCCAACCAACCCATTGACGATCACTGGCCTAAAAGTGTCAAGGGCACAAAATTTGTTTCAAGTAGCGAGAACACAGCAAACCATTTTTATGGAAGGCATATTGTCAAAGTAGGAAGAGCCTCATTTAAAGGGATATGGATGAAGCAGTAAAACAGAAACTTTATTTACCATAAAGATGTAATAGCTATGGCAATTAAAGAACCATTTCAAATCCTTGGTATACCTGAAACTCTTGCTTTTAATGACTGACATCTCCATTCTTCTATACTTTGAAAGAAAAATAAAACTAGATGCTAGGCAAAGCCTACTTAAATACATGAGAAGCTCAAGTGGTCATTTGTGATAGGAATATTTCTAAAGCTGTCAAGGAAATAGGTGGTTTAAGAACTGTTTGCAGCACCAGCTTCATTGATTCCTCAAAGATGGCACAATATTGTTACTTGCAGAGTTCAAGGTAATATCCAGCCAAAAGCTTTCCTATACTACTTTAATGATAAGGGCTTACCCCCAAAGAATCCTGGGAACTGTAATTTGCTAAAGGTTCTGCGAATGGATAGGCGACCCTTAACAAATTGCAGTTCCGAGTATTTGTTTAGAGGAGCTATGACTGTTAAAATTGTGTAGGCGTGATTTAAATGTGTGATGTGGGTGTGAAGCAAGTTTTTTTTTTTTATTCAGCCCTAATTTCAGTTTCACTGAAGTCCAGGTTGCTATGAAGGTTTGACAAGAAGTAGAGTGAGTTTCCCTTATTCTAGTCAAATGTTTAAAGAGAGCAGTTCAAACATTGTATAAATAATCCTGTTATTTAATATTCAGACCAATTTTTCAGGTAGAAAGGGGCGGAAGATCAGTTCAAACATCATGTATAGATATCTAGTAATTTCATATTCAGGCCAGAATAAACTGATTTATTTCAGGTATTTGAAACTAACTCCCCCCCCTCTCTCTCTATATATATCACAGCTTACTGTTCTTTCTGTAATTGCACTTTCATCTGCCTTACCTAATACCAGGTGAGCAAAATAATGACTCCCTACCCCCAACATGGATATTTCTTACCCATCCTAGATTGAAAAACGCAGAAATAGAAGCATTCTCTTCCCCCACCACCCAGCTACAATTAGATTTGCAGTCTGCGTACTCACTCAAAAGAGGTGAAATGTGTTAATTCTACTGGATGTGGTATATGTGTAATATACATATGCAGCACAGCAACATTGCCCTCTTCTGCTTGAAACTGGACCTGCTCCACTGGCTTTCATCATTTCCCTTCCTGTTGACGCCCAGCGACTCAAGTGTTGTTGGCCTTGGCCTTAAACAGTTTCAGCTTATACCCCCAACTTTGTTTTCCCATTTGTAAGATGTGGTTGGTGTGAGTTATGATAGATATGAGTGTTCTAAACACCAGTTTATAAAAACAAACAGATATATCTATCTTTAAATAATTATACTTCCACACAAAAATGGCCATAACAAATAGCCAACAGCTGACAATATATTTGTCCTAGTAGGACTTGGCTGAAGCCTCTCTTTTTTCCTAATCCTCTTTGCTTCTCATTGTAGAGTTTTACTCCACCACGGCTGCTTTGGTATTTACAGAATGTTGTGGTTTCTTAGGTCAAAAGCTGAAGTATTTGTATCTCTAGTCAGCTTGCCACTCAAAGAAGTGCAAATCCAATCATGTAACACAAACTAGGTGGTTGGGGGCACTTGCATGCACGGGGTTATGTTGCATATAATTTATTTTAGTGGTGGTGCATTTGGTTAGGAGTGCTTCGAAAAGCAAGCTCATCGGTTCCAGTGCTTATTAACAGAATTGAGACAAACAGGGGCAGCTCATAGATTATTGCAAGCAAAGTTAGCAGGGCCTTCCTTACCCCAGTCCAGCAGTTTCCCCACCCAAAGGGACAAGTAACTCATCTTGGGGAAAGAGGAGACAGAGGCGGACAGCAGTTCAGAGGCTCTGGCCAATTGTCTTTCCTCACCAAGCTTTGTGCATGTAGGTTCAACACATTTTACTGCTTTCCTGCTACCCAAGGGAAAGGGGATGTTAAATTGCTGGTTTTCTTTCATTATAGTGAAACAGCACTGTTCTCCTATAATAGAAAGAAGTAAGGAAAATGTTTGGAAAGAAACCCAATCATTTATCATAATGCTACACAATACACATTTGGTTGGTTGGGGAGTAAACCCCATTGGATTAAGTAGGATTTGCAAGTAAACATGGATGGGATTATGCTGCACAGGATTTGTTTTTATGTAGAGGAGGAAACTAGAAAAGGTGCCTTTCCTTCCTTTGCATCATTTTGTAAAATGTGGTTTCTAAAAGAAGAAGCCTCTCATGAGGGGAACATCCAGCGTTCCCCCTTTATCTATTTGGTCCAATGTAAAAAAATAAAACAAATCAGCCTCAGACATTATTGGTTGATGTTGTCTTCTGTGGGAGTAGATGAATTTACGTTTGCTTGGGAATGACAACATGATTTATTCTCTCCAATATGTACTGCAATCCACCTGGCAGAAGTAATGTCCTATTCTGGCAAGCTCCAATTGAAACAGGCCATTTCAGCTGATAAGAGTACCACACTAAGATTTGGAGGGTGGGGGCGGATAAGAGAAAGAAGCGCAGAATTATATCACAGAATTGTTTTTAGGACATGTGTGACATAATGCATACAATGAAATACCATCGTTGTTTGAACCTATAAAATAAGAGACTGATTAATGTTATCGGGGCCTTGCAGATTCATTCATGGGGAAGATATCCAGAAGGTAAACAACAGTGGAAAGCTGATACTTCGCATCCTTTGACTGGGATGAATGGTCATGTTCTGCTTTCTAGCACACTAGAGTGCAGATGTGACAAAAGTCTCTGAATATTGCAATATCCTATCTGCTGTATGATTATTTAGCAGGTAATAGAGCCATGACTGTTCGGAAGACAACTTTATTAGGGCAACTCCTGCTTATAGCTCTACTGATTTCAATTAATTTGAACATCAGGGGTGCAGGGCTGGGGGAGAGTAGCAGATTACCGTACATAAAAATAAACAATGGTTTCCAGAGTGGTAACTGTGCTGGTCTCTTGCAGCAAAAACGACAGCCTGTCTTGTGGCACCTTTAACTAACACCTTTATTATGACAAAAACTTTCATTGATTAGAATTCACTTCATCAGATGCATGAAGTATTATCCTGCATTACAGACATATATTCAGAGAGGCTTTTGCAGAGCACTGGGCTTTGAGGGGCAGGGAGAGAACTGTAAACAGCATAAATAATTGTAACATCTTATAACTGAAATCACTAATGAGAACTGGGGTTTAGGAACAGGATCAGCTGAAGAAAAAAATCTGTGTTATTATATTATGCAGGTAAAATCAGTGAACTCAGGCTCTGCTGATCAGGTCTAGTAGTCTCTGTGTTTGCTAGGCCCTATGTTGCCTTGAGCAGAGTTTTAACGGTGCAAAGACTGCCTACAAGTAAAATTATGTATGTATGTATCTACAGTAGTCTGTTAAAAATATATATACTGTTTTTGGAATAGTTAAAGCATGTATACAGAAACATACCCTCCAACATTTCTCAGATGAAAATAGGGACGTCCCATTCCATAATGATAATTTTACTATTTATACCCCACAGATCTTACTGGGTTGCCCCAGCCACTCTGTGCAGCTTTGAACATATATAAAACATAATAAAACATTAAACTTTTTTTAAACTTCCTATACAGGATTGCCTTCAGACAGCTCAGGGGTTGGATAACTCCATATATTTTAACATTTCTCCAATGAAAATAGGGACATCCTAAGGAAAAGTGGGACATTCTTGGATCAAATCAGAAACTGGGACGGCTTCTCTAAATCAGGGATGTCCCTGGAAATTAAGCAGACATTATATAAGATAGCAACCTAAGTGCATCTAGAAAGTTCCTGACGATGATGATAACAGGCTAGACTGAGGCAATTATAGATTTCTAATACAGATTCAGAGGTTCATGCTTATTCTTCAAACTAAGCAGTCCCTCTAGACTTTTAAGAAGCAGTCTTGAACAGTCAAATGATTGTTTGAAAGCCCTTCCAGTGTTAATTAAAGGACTTGCTTGATTTAAATGTAATCACTGGTGTTAATTTTTAAAGTTCCTTCAAAAAGGCATTACCTTTAAAGGGGGGCTTTATTAACCCTGGTTATTGCAGACGCGTGCACATCTTTATTCCATTTGTGTTTCTGCTTCTTAAACAAAAGCTGCAATTTTAAAGAACTTAAACTTTAGGAACCTAAGAATACATGACACTTTGAGGGGGGATCAGGAGTTTGCCAACTTACGTGGTCAAGAAAATAATTCATGGAAACAATCCTATGGCCAAGATTGAAATGAACAGCTTGAAATTCAAGTTTCAAAAATTATTTGACAAGGCATGGTGCTTTCTCACTTCTATACTTTAAATCCAAGCAGCATTTTATTTGTGCCCTATCACGTTTTGGGTGGCCAGCATGCACAATATTTAAAATGATACGTAAGTAAAATAATATTCAAATGCAAAATTGTTTAAACTTGTCTGGCACAGCAGGTTCTTCCATCATAGATACATTTCAGGGAGGTACAAATGATGCATACACAGAGTATACGGACTGTGCACCAAGGGCTGGTGCTAGCGAGCAGCCAGTTTGGGCCCTGGCCAAGGCCCAGGAGCTCTCAAGAGCACCCTGCCCTAGACTCATCCCTACCGCCCCACAACCTACTAGCTACCCTCCTCCTGGACTGGACAGTTTGGGCTGCACATGAACATGTGTGCTGTAGGCTCTCTTGAACAGGAAGGATTCATCTTACATTCACAGCTACTGCCGAGCATGAACTTAGTTACCATACATTCTATGTCTGCTAGTTTTATGCTAAGCAGCCACTGTCCATATGAACCAAATCACTCTAATTCTAGCAATCATACTCCACACACCTTCCTGCCAAATGCAGTGTGCAGAAGGAAGCCAACAGAGATCATAAAACAGTAGAGTTGGAAGGTATCCCAAGGGTCATTTAGTCCAACCCCCTGCAATGCGGGATTTTCAATTAAAGCATCCATGACAAATGTGGCCACCCAACCTCGGCTTAACAGTCTCCAAGGAAGGAGAGTCCACCACCTCCGGAGGGAGTCCGTTCCACTGTCGAACGGCTCTTACTATCAGAAAGTTATTCCTGGTGTTTAGACAGAATCTCTTTTGTTATAACTTGAATCCAGTTTGGGTCCTACCCTCTGCAGCAGGAGAAAACAATATTGCTCCATCTTCCATGTGACAGCCCTTGAGATATTTGAAGATGACTATCATATATCCTGGGATGTGGGTGGCGCTGTGGGTTAAACCACAGAGCCTAGGACTTGCTGATCAGAAGGTCGGTGGTTTGAATCCCCGCAACGGGGTGAGCTCCCATTGCTTGGTCCCTCTCCTGCCAACCTAGCAGTTCAAAAGCACATCAAAGTGCAAGTAGATAAATAGCTACCACTCCAGCAAGAAGGTAAACGCTGTTTCCGTGCCCTGCTCTGGTTTCCCAGAAGCGGCTTAGTCATGCTAGTTACATGACCCGGAATCTGTACGCCGGCTCCCTCAGCCAATAAAGCGAGATGAGCATTGCAACCCCAGAGTCAGTCACGACTGGACCTAATGGTCAGGGGTCCCTTTACCTTTACCTGTATCATGTATCCTGTCAGCCTCCTCTTTACCAGGCTAAACAAACGCTACTCCCTCAACCGTTTCTCATAAGGCTTGGTTTCCAGACCCTTCATCATTTTAGTTGCCCTGCTCTGCACACGTTCCAGCCTTTCTATTCCATCTTAAATTGTGGTATCCAGAACTGGACCATAGAATTCCAGGTGTGGTCTGCCCAAAATACCTAAAGTCCAGTAAAGGGACAAGGTAGTGAAGGCAGCAGTAGCTTTTACATTCCTTTTTCTTCTTCTCTCTGTTGAGCTGAAAATAATCCAATGGGATCTTTTCTTCTCCTTCCCCCTTCCCTTCCCCCACCGTAGCTTCTTGAGAAGTAACAGGAATTATTTTTCTCATCAAGCCAGTCACCAACACTCAGCCAGCCTACATTACATACCTGTTGTGAAAGTATAGGAGACACAAAATGGCTGCAAAAAAAAAATTGCCGCTTGTATCCTAGGCATAAAATTTTGGTTCCTTTAACCAGAGTGGTGTGTCTTGATACTATAAATAGCCATATTTTTCTCCCCTCACCCCTCAGATGAGTGCAGATCCAAGGTTTCAACCAATCTTAATCTGGCCTGATTATTGTGTGTTTTAGATACATAAATCCCCCTTGTGTTCAACTGAGCTTACTCCCTTGGCCTGTAGCCACTGGCGGTGGGTCATTGTGGACTGCTTTCATTTTTAAATGATTTTAAAAAAAAACACACACACATGTTTTTACTATTTTAGCTTTTCAAGTAAAATGGTATTGAAAAACATACAGCCAGAAAAGTGCATGGAGTGGGGTCCATAACTCTTTTACTGATTGCTTGGTGAAGAAGAAATGAAGCCTGCTCCCACTTTCCAACATTCTGCCAAATTGCACCATTATAAATCCAGCCCTGTGGGTAGAGTCCAAACAGGATGAGTCAACCATTCTTCCTACAGTGTGACTGTGCCTCCCAAGCAGATTGGAGAAAACATTTTGGCAGTTGGATATAAGGATATGTACGATAATGGAGGAACCCTGTTGGCTGGCTTATCTCTCATCTGCCATATGTTGTCAGGAAAAGGATGCTCCTTGTCGGGATATAGAAATATTTTGTGTATAGAAATGGTTATCTTTGGGCTTCAGATTGCAAATGGATGGCGTTTTTATGATAAAGCACAGTTACAAAAATGTGCTGCCGCTAGTTAGTCATGAAGCAATTAGTCCAGGCAAATTAATTGCTTGAATTTAATGTGGAAATTTTAGAGCTTTGTGGCCTAGGGGATTTCCTTGGTAACTTCTGACAATTGCCTGTCTTCAAAATAAATTGGACTCTGGCAAGGAGGCTTATTAAGGAACCTTTCCTTTCCTTGCTAGTGTAGAATGAACAAATTCCACAGAGGGTACATATTTGATCACTTCCCTGGAAGGTCTTTATTCCACAATATTATTTGTGTACCATCAGGCTGCTACTCAAGACACTGAGCCCAATAGCAGTAACTTGGGTGAAAGAAAACAACTCATTTTCCTTCCTGATTTTAAAGAGTTGTTCAGTGCAGCCCAAGTGTGGCAAGGGAAGAGCAATAGTTGTTGTTGACCAAACTGCTGAGGGCTGCATGTACCGTCCATTGCTTGAGTACTGTTTCTGCATACAAATGCTCCCAAGGAGAGTAGCTGTCTTAATCTGTGGCATCAAAAAGATAAAAAGCACTGTGATAAGAGAGGCTAACCTTGTAAGATAGGTCATCGTTGTTATCCCCAAATTGCAGATGTGCAAATGAGGCTTAGAAAGAGTGACTTGCATGATGCTAACTTAGTGAGTTCATGGCAAGTGTAGGTTTCAAACTGGGGCCCGTTGTACTGAGGCGTAAGAATTCATAGGTAAAATCTTGTGTTGCAAGCTTGGAATTGGGCTGGATGGCCTTCAGGATGTTTTCCAAATAATGTGCTTCTATGATTGTAAGAGTGGAAGATTTAGACAAGAGGTAGACTGCTGAAGTGGTCAAGTTGGTTGGACAAGTGTGGCCAGACACTATTTGTTGGGGAATTATTTGTTGTATATATTTGTTATATCTATATCTATCTATCTATCATCTACCTATCTATCTATCTATCATCTATCTATCATCTATCTATCATCTATCTATCTATCTATCTATCTATCATCTATCTATCTATATATTTGTTATATATTTGTATATATTTGTTATATATTTGTTATATCTTCCTGAATTATTAGCGAGTAGACAGAGATTGTTTTGGAAGAGACATGCCTTTCCTCCTTACCCCACCCCCACCGAAGGACCTGCAGGAAGGGGCAAGCTAGGTCTGAATGTTAGAAGAACCAAATGGAGATTATGGCATTTTTTGAGGCAGAACAAAGCTGGGTTTCTTGGGGATCTGTAATCTCCTTGCAACTGACTTGTCACCCTAGAGTTTTGATGTGGGAGTGGTAGATTTGGCAATCTATTGGAGCCTTCAAGATTCCCCTCCACCTATGCTCAACCTAATTATTTGTTGTAAAGAAACCAAAAATCTCCAGTTACCTCCTTCCAAAGAAAACCAAACCCGAGAAAGTACCCCTGGAACTTCCCACAACTCAAAGAATTCAGGTGAGCACAGAGAGGGGAAAGAAATATTATTCCGTTCACATTTTAAAGTGAACTTACTTAATTCACCCTTCCCAAAAACAAGAGGTGGACCCAAACACAGCCATCCTTTCAAATTCACGCCTCTCTGAATTTTGCAGTGCAATTGTTTTGCAGCCAGTCATGGGTATATTAGAAGAAATTGACACTAAAATGCTGACAAATTTTTGTGAAGACTGTCAGGACTTGGAAGATAATGAGAGGCTGGTGTGTGTGTGTGTGTGTGTGTGTGTGTGTGAAGGATCAAATGCAGCATTTTGAAACAAAGAGGGACGGAGAGAGAGCTGAGAATTAGCTGGTGGCTGAGTGCCTCTTAGGGGTGCAAGCTGCCTTTCTATGGAGATCTGATGAGACGCTGTATATTTACTGCTTGCTTCCACTGACACACTACCTGTAAATAGGCCAAATACAGCAATGGAGTCCTAAGTCTCCAGTGAGCTCTCCTCTAAGTGAAGTGGAACATGTGTAGTGCTGCCTCTGAAATTTTTCACCACTTGCAAAGTATGGAGTGTATAACAATATTATTTGTATTTGACTTAACTGGGCCCTCATGCTTATCATCTAAAAGCACAGACAATGGTGTCATGCAGCCCCGAATATTGTGCAACAGCTCATATATCAAGTTGCTGCTTTGTTATTTTGCAAATCCAAGGCTGACAATTGCAGGTTTGCTGCCTATTTGAAATGGTTATCTAGAAGAGTAATCATATGGCTAAAAAAAACCCACAGATCTGTATTTTCTCATTTTTTCATTGTTGTTTTCCCCTCTACATCTTCCCCCCTCTCTCTCTTGCCTCTCTCGCTCTGATTCTTCCCCTGATTTCATCACTGTTCCACCCAATCTCCTGAGATCTAATTTCATTGCTTCCCTTGCCAGTTTCCAGCTTTCCAGAACTGCAGCTTTTTGTCTTCTACTTGCTTCATCTTTAATCTATGCATCGACATTTTTTTTCCACATTCAAAGAAACTCACTCTTTCCTTTAAGACTAGATACATAATAGTGGAATTGTCTTCCATTTATTTATTTTTAAAGATCTGTTGTCCTCTTACCACTTGGTCATCATGAACCTTACTTCTGAAGACCTTAATACCCAGGCAACATCATTTGGCAGTTTTTCTGATACACAAGCCCCAGGCTACTGTACGAAAGGCTATGAGGTTGATATCAGTGCTTTGAATTATGCCTGGAAACAAATAGGAAGCCCATGAAATTCTTTCCATATTGGAAAGATATATTCCATGACGCTAGAACCAGACAGGAAAGCTTGCTCCACATTCTACACTAACCAAAGCTTCTGAGTAGTCTTCAAAGGCAGCTCCATATGCAAAATATTGCAGTAGTCTGAACTGGATGTTAGTAGGGCATGGACTACTGTGACCAAGCTGTTTCTGTCCAAAGGGGGCCATAATTGAGGCACCAGTTTCAGTTAGTAAAAGGCTTTCCTGTGTCACATGCATACTCCTTAAACATCCAAGATAAGGGCCAGGTCTGAAAGCACCCTCGAGCTAAGAACTTGGGGCATGCATCTTCATCTTGCCTAGCTTTAAAAAGGCAGTGGAATTAGAGAAAAGTGAGCATTACAACCAGAAATGCCCTAAGTAAGAGACTTTGGGGCTTGCAATATGGTGGTTGGTTACTTTTCAGTCAAGACTGAAAAGCATCTATAGGACTAGAGCCTCTTTACTAATACTGTGGTACCTCGAGTTACAAACACCTCATGTTACAAACGCCTCAGGTTACAAACTCCGCTAACCTGGAAAAGTTACCTTGAATTGAGAACTTTGCCCCAGGATGAGAACAGAAATTGGGTCCCATTACCAAAAGCACGCCTCTAGTTAAGAACAGTTTCAGGTTAAGATCGGACCTCCAGACCGAATTAAGTTCGTAAGTAGAGGTACCATTGTAGTGTGAAATCACAACACAGGGTGTTTGTATTAGCACAGGTTGCCAGGACATTGTCAGCACAGCAGTAAGGGAAGATGTACGGTAAATACTTAGGTATAAACTGTGGGATGTTTAAATTGGTATAATTTGCTGCCTAATTTTGGAGTGGCAATTTGGCAGGAAAAAAAAAATTAAACCCTAATGTTTCCTGGAAGGGGAAGTAAAACAAAAAGAGAAACAAGATTTGTTCTTTTAATTAGTAAACAAACTATTTTCTCCATTAGCTCCCAAATAGGTCCATGGAACTGGCTATGGTGATGAATGCTATCGTGTTCTGCTTTCCTGCCCTTCCAGTTTGTTCTGGACATTTAAGATGTACATGTTAATTCTGAGCTAGATTCCAAGCAAATCTTATTCACACGTTTACATGGACATTGACAGATTATGTATTGCTCATTTCAGTTGCATTATTGAACTTATTCCTCATGTAGGCTCTGTTTGTACCACATTATATGTTATGGTGCAGATTTAATATTCATTTTCTCATGTCTGACAACAATTCTCTCCACCCGCCATCACCAGATGTGAAAAGGAGTGGAAGGGAAACCGTTGCCACATGAAGGCTAAGTCTCCTCCGACTCCATCTTCTGGTTCCCTGCAAAATGGTGAGTCCAGTCAAATCAATAAAATATCTTCAGGCAATTTTGTGGATACGTTTCTTTGCTTATTTATCTCATTCCCTTGCTTGTCTCTGCAGATACTTGGACTGGGCTAGGGATTGGATTAGCTTTCCTGTTGATTGAAATTGCAGTCGCTGTTTCATGCATCCTTTCAAAGAGGAAATTGCCAAGAACGTAAGTGAAGTCTTTCATTGTGTACAAAGAAAATCAGGCCCCGGTGTGGAACAAAGCAGAGGGAATAGCAGCCCATTTTCTTAGTTCAGCTTTTTAATCTTGCCTCAGGGCTGTGCACCAACAAGAATACTACAAAAGTTTTTCAACCCTAGACAACTTCAAGTGGATAGAAGGGTCAAAGGGGAATAAGTTGAAACTTGATTGCTTGAGCACGAGTGGTTTTAAAGACACATTAAAGCCCCATGCGCGTAGAAATTCAGCAACATTGATTTTAGGGGCAGTTTCAAGGGATAGTTGTGGCATTTTGCAAAACCTTTCCAAAGGCAAATCAAGCAGCAAATGAATACTAGCTTCCATAGTGTCAGGGACCATCATGGGGTGATGGAGGCAAGGACTCCGAACCTGAAACAGAAGGGCACGCAAGGCCAGCCCCAGAACCACTGTTACCAGATGAAACAGCTTGGCTGTACCCACCCCCCAAGGTTATGGCATTGCCTTCTTCTAACTCAAGAGGACTCCACCGCAGAAGGCTCAGGAAGACCTGAGGCTCCTCTACAGGAGTAGGAGATAACTATTATTGATAGCTGGCCCCTTTCAATAAAGCAGATGCTGCTAGCAATTGGACTGCTAGCAATTAGTCCTACTGCTGCAGAAGGACTCAGTTCCAGCTTGTTCCTTGCTGGAGCAACTTCGGACTTCTATATATTCCCAGAGCACTGCCTGAAATTTGCTCTGCTTTACTCTCAAGCCATGCCAGTGTGCGCTGAATTGAGTCTGTGAGCAGTCTGCATGCCAGATGGATCTCGCAGTCAGCTTTGGTTATGCTAGTAATCAGAGAGTGTTTCAAAGCTGGGCACATGCATATGTTTCAAGGTTCAATCTTCTGTATCACTAGTTGAAAAGATCTTAGGTGCCCCAACTGGGAAAGACTAAGACACTGGCGAACAAGTCCCACTCAGGGTACACAATACTGGACCAACATGATCTGTTTCGACATGAGGCAGTTTTATGTGTTCACACCTGCTTGGGGAAGGTATGATCATTGCAGGTCATTTGTTCTGTCCTACTCTGTTTTAGTTTCCTTTTTGAAATTTCCCCCTTATACACCTACCTTAGGTTATATCCTTTCTGCATAATCAGTAAAAAATGTGTCTCAATCTCTCAGCCTAATTTACCTCAGAGTTGTTGTGGGGATAAAATGGGAAGAGGGGGAGTTGTATGCACAACTTGGAGCTCCTTGGAGGAAAGGTGTGATATAAGTGTGAAAATAATAAATAAATATAACATTGAGCTTCAAGAGGTATAGAAATATGTGCTGCTGTGACATCTTGAGCATGTTTTTATCAGTGCTTGATAAATGAGAAGAAGTACAGGTGTATTTATTGTGCAGCAATGCCTTTTGGAAGTATGGGATTATACTGCAAAGGTAAATACCAGGATATTTCTTCCTTTAGCTTGTTCCTAATTCTCTCTCTCCCCCCCCCCCCCCGTTTATGGTGGGGGGCTGGGGAACAATGGGAACTATGGAATAGGGCTTCTGTGAGTTGATGTTGGTGAGAGAAGTGTGTATCAGAGGGTGTGTATCAGACAAGGATATGGAGTGTCATCATCACCAAGGAGGTTACTTGCTAAATAGAATTAAACTTGCAAAGGACTCTTGACCTCCATGATGTCAAAATATAAATTCCAAGTGTGTAGGGCCAGCTGTATTGATAATTTCAGAAATTATTTCCTTTGAAGTTTCTTCTGTGCCTCAGAACAACATCCAGCTCAGCAAAATTTTTAACTGACAGAAACCCAAATAAATCTATGCACATGATAGTGCTCTGATGGCTTGAGGCAACTGGCTAGCGAACATAGCGCTGTCATTTACCCGGGAGGAACATCTGACCTAGGAAATTCAGCTTCAAGGCTTCATGCCAGAGGACAAATTCATGTAAAAGTGTTGTGTGTCCATATTCCAATTCCACTTCATGTATTTTGCTGGTGAAAAAGTCAATTAAATTTTTGTGAAAGTCTAGTCTACAGCTATTGCACCTCTTGAAGAAAAAGTGACTAATGGAGCAACATATGAGAAAGTGAAGGTTATATGATGAAAAGCAAATTGTATGGAGATAAATTCATGCAATGTGCAATACAGAAGGATTGGGCTGGGCTGGGTGGTGGACAGCTTTCTTGAAGGGTGCTGTGGGTGGTTAGGACAGACCAGGTGGAAGGCTTGAGAAGTGCCGCAGAACATAGGATAACCTCTGGATACAGGTACACGGTAAAAGGAAGACCTTGTTGTAGTCTGTTTCAGATTCAGCAGTTGCAACTGACCCTACAAAGGTATTGCTAATGTGAATGCCCTATTCAGAAGTGAGCAGTGCTATTTTTCTAGAAAAAGAGGTGTCAGAACTCACCATGAACACCTCCCTTGCTTGCTTATAATGGCAATGGCACCTACCTGAGAGGTGCTGGAACTGAGTTCAGGCAAGTTCTGGCTGAAGCAAGCCCTGGAAGTGAGATAAACTTACAGCAGGGGTGGGAAACTTGTGACCTTCCAGCTTTTGCTGGACTGCAACTCCTGTCAGCCCCAGCCAGCATGGCCAATGGTTGGGAATCATGGGTGTTGTAGTCCAGCTGCATCTGGGGTTCCACAGGTTCTTTACCCCGACCTACAGGCTTATATGACCCTAAAGTACCGTATGTTTTTGAAAGAATCAGGCTATAGTGGTTGGCAAAGAGGTTGAACTGTTGTTTTATGTTGAACTACCATTTCATACAGGTTTGACACTTGCAGTGCTAAATATTCTTCATTACACCTGGTAAGAGTGTAGCTTCCAAAAAAGCTTCACGTTAGCTTCTTTTTGTGTGAAATGCCAAGTCTCCAGTCAGTCATCTGGAAAAGTTGTTTGCAGGACTGGAACTCTTCCTGGATGTAACTCAACAACAGCCAACCCTGTGGCTTGGCAGAAGGACATGTCTTTGTCTCAATGAAAAGCAGATATAGGAGTAACCCTGTTGCTTCTGGTTAACACAGTGAACAAACTTTTTGTTCAGAAATTCCTAACTGGTTAGAATATCAAGGCTCTGCATATTA
The DNA here is from genome assembly GCF_964234715.1 of Podarcis melisellensis. Taxonomy (NCBI): domain Eukaryota; kingdom Metazoa; phylum Chordata; class Lepidosauria; order Squamata; family Lacertidae; genus Podarcis; species Podarcis melisellensis. The sequence continues at coordinate 37,502,030 of NC_138544.1, forward strand.
ATGATGTCTAAACTCCAGAGATTTCGTTTTGGAGCAAAGGACTAGAAAATAGCTAGAAGTCAGCAGCTGTTTACCTCGTCTATTGGCGGCTGTCCTCATTTGACTGAATGAGGGTAAAGTACTTTAATGTCTTTCAGCTGATTGGTGTGTAGGAGGAAAATATTTGTGTCCATCCTGCTTTCATTTTATTTCAAGCTTGAATTAAATGTAATGTGGATCAAGGATAAGTTAGTTGCGCTTCTTTTGTATTAAAATCAATGAGATTTAAGCTAAGTCGTGACTAAGTTTTATCAATTATTTCAATGGGAATTAAGTGCCACCAACTTTCTCCAGATCATGCAAAGTTGCCTTACACCAACTCAATCCATCTAACTCAGTACTGTCAACACTGACTGACAGCAGCTCTCCAGGGTTTCAGGAAATAGTCTTTCCCAGCCCTACATGGTGACATTGGGGAGTCAACCTGACACCTTTCGCATGCAAGGCGTGATGCCAGTTAACTGAGCCAAAGGCCTTCCCCTAAACTAAAGATGCCAAAATAAAGATATTTTATCCAACTTAGCAGCATCAATCATTGAAGCCAATGGCTATGAATCTAATGAACCATCTCTCTAAATGCACATTGTTCTTCTGCTGGATAAATCACTCTGATCTGGAGAACTTAAGTCAAAATAGGAGTAGGACATTGATTTAAATGGGGAAATTGCAATGTGCCTCTACCTTTTACAGTTTTTAAACATAACTGAATTAAATTTGCAGGTACGCTAGCCTCTTTTGAGAGAATGAAGCTTGCCAAATTTCAGACAAGTAGGCCCATCAGATTTTGTGCTGGGCACCCCAGGCTTTACTCTGTTGGCAGATAGGCCTGTCAATTACAGTGCTGGCTTGCTTTCTGACACCATTCCTTCCATCTTTGTGTCTTCTTTAGAAGGAAAAGGCTCCAGAGTGTGTTGGAAAACATTATAAAATTAATAATATCATATGTAAGAAAAAATACACACCCAAATCTTCAATTTCCATGTGTTGTGGTTCCATCTGTATTCACATATTTTGACTCCCACTTACGGTAGTTTTAAACAGATTGAAGTACACCCCTGTTTTACTCTTTTTATCCAAATTGAATTCGAAGCTATGAAGAGCATAAAGGTAAAGGTAAAGGGACCCCTGACCATTAGGTCCAGTCGTGACCGACTCTGGGGTTGCAATGCTCATCTCACTTTACTGGCCGAGGGAGCCGGCGTACAGCTTCCGGGTCATGTGGCCAGCATGACTAAGCCACTTCTGGAGAACCAGAGCAGCGCACGGAAACGCCGTTTACCTTCCCGCCGGAGCGGTACCTATTTGTCTACTTGCACTTTGATGTGCTTTCAAACTGCTAGGTTGGCAGGAGCAGGGACCGAGCAACGGGAGCTCACCCCGTCGTGGGGATTCGAACCGCCGACCTTCTGATTGGCAAGTCCTAGGCTCTGTGGTTTAACCCACAGCGCCACCCGCATCCCTTATGAAGAGCATAGCAGGTTATAAATGAGTAACAATATCTTACTTCCAGGTAGGAAGGAGAAAGCACATATTATCCTCTTCTCTGAATAATCACTTTTATCTATTTATAGTTTCTTCAAAATAATTTATTGTCAGCTAGAAATCTGCTTCACCATTTAGCTAAGAGAGCTTTAATTCATAGTCCCCTTAGTCTTTTCCCCAAAGGACATGCCTTGACACATATTATATGTTTGTGACTATGTGTGTGACAGAATGCAAAGAAAAGGCATAGAATGTTCTTTTGCTATTCAGAAGCAAACAACAAAACCGTTTGTCCTTTGAGATGGAGCTGGGAGTGGCAATAATGAGTGATACGGAGACCCCCAGTAGAAAATGATGTAAAAGGGCAGAAAGTGCCTGAGGAAGAAGTGAAGTGTAGAAGGAGGTGGACCTGGCTATGTATTAAGAGCCTAATCAAGCAAGAAATATAAAGGTACAGGATTTCTGAGCCAATCAACAAAAGCGCCACTTGACTTGACTGGAGTCTATCTTGACCCATGTTTCATCAGCTGAATGGAATAAATGGAATAAATAAGGTTCCTTTTTCCCCAGCTCAAATTGTGCGCAGCAGAACTTTGCACTGATAAAAGAACATGTTAGTTATATTTATGGAACCTTTTGTGCATCTTTTAAAGTTTGTATCTGAGGGGTCAGTTTATTTCATAGGTTGGTTGGCACCCCCCCCCCACTTCAAAGGGTTTTTCTTGCTTATTAGGTGATATCTCAAGTGAAGGTGAGATGGAGTAAGGGCTGGCTTCTCCATATCTCAGATGACAGCAAGCTTTCTCCTACTTTGTTTGCCCTCCTACATGAGCAACCTAGTCCAGAGATCTGTGTGCTTCAAGATGTAGGATCCTGATTCACATCAGTGGAGGGGCTGAATCCTTGTGCACAAAGGAACTGTACACTAGGTTAGGAACACAGGAATCTGCCTTATGCTGAGTCAGGCCATTGGACCATCCAGTTCCATAATGTCCACACTATATATCACTACTGACCAGTGCTTTACACTGTCTCATATTATTAAGAAATATATCAATCAAAGCAAATGTAACCTGTTTGCTGCCTTCATTGACCTATCTGCTGCTTTCAACTCAAGCAATCGTAACAGACTGTGCGAGAAATTCTCAAATGCTAATACAGATCCACGACCATTATTATTAATTCTTGAACTGTCTAGTGGTACCGAAACACGAGTCAGAGTGGGCTTAAAGGGAGGTCTCACAGAAGCATTCAGGACATCAAGAGGCTTGAAACAAGGCTGCATATGGGCTCCCACACTTTTTAACTTTTATATAAATGATATGGTGCCACAGCTAACACAGGTGCAATCCCCCTCCCCATCAATTAGTAATAGGAAGATATCTTGCCTGCTGTACACCGATGATGTGGTGCTCCTATTGCTCTCCCGATTAGGTCTTAACAATCTGCGTACAGCTTTCATTTTTTTTTAAATAATATTTATTAGGCATTTCCAATTATAACAATATAAAAAAAAAACATCCCAATTTGAAATCTTATTTTCCATAACATCTTTTCCAAGACTTCCCCTCCCCTCCCCCTCTTGTATTCCAATTCTTACAAATAAGTTCAGCAATTTCTTATCCCTAATTTTAAACTTATTGTCATTAACCCAATTTAAAAATATTTGCCCACCTCCTAAAATCGTCTTAATCCCTTCCACGCGTTCTCCCCTTTAATATACATGATAAATTAAAATGTAATAAGATAAAATATAGTTTTACACCCTTTGGATTCCAAATTACCCTCCCCCTTTCCCCGGTTGCGTCCCCAATATTTCTCAAATCTGATGTCTTCCTGGAGCTCCCACATTTATTTAAACCATAGTCCTTTACCAGTCATCTTTAATTTTATATATCCAATCTTGGAAGGAGTCTATCTCAAAAAGGCCCATTTTTTCCATCCAGACTTTTATATACTTGGGAGTAAAAACTCCAATTTTACTTCTTTATACTTTTTCAAGTCTGGATGTCCCAAATGTTCCCGCTTCCAACTTTGTCCAGTTGTCGATTGTTCTTGTTGTTCTTGTTGATCTCTCTCCTCTTTCCCCCCCTTTTCTTTTCCTGTTTTCCTGCACAGATGTTCCAATTCCAAAAGTCTCTAAATTCCTCTGCAAAGGCTCTGTTATTCAGGAACCAAACATGATGCCAAGTCCCTTCCATTCTTCAATAGATAAGTCTATTGTCTGCTTTACATGTATAAGCCTCTGTAGCCAAAATAGTGTTCCATTTCTGCAGTTTCCCAGGAGATAAAGAGTTCTGTTCAAATTCAGTGCTGACAACTTGTAATATCCCTCAGCTCCTCTAGGTGAATTGCAATAACTCAGTTCCCTTCCAGATCACGACCACCAGTCATAGTAACTTAGTATTCCTTGTTTTAAGCATTTTAAATCCAATTTATAACAAATGTAACCGGCAAAGTCCTCGCAACAAAGTTCTTTTTGTTCTTCTGCTTTGACAGCTCTTTGACAGCTGTCAAAACCTCTCCTTGTCTTCTCCGGACGCTCTAACAAAGACGCTCCCAGGTTCCGTGGGGGGGTTGCTTTTTGATTCAATTCCACTATTCTCCTCCAGCTCAGTCTTATAATTTTCCATCGCGAAATTTAGTAACTTTATCAAAATAGGGTTGCACTCGATCTTAGATGTTAAGTCCTTTACTTTAGCTCCTCTACAACGGGGGGGGGGGCTGACTTCCTTTTTACGCCCTCCCCGCTCGTTCCAATTTTTTTATAAATTTATCGCCCTTTTTAGTCCAAGTTCCAATTACTCACGGGTTGTACTTTGAGTCCGAATTTCCAATAGAAGAAGTCAGCGCTCTCCGTCGAATGGCATGCGGCTTCGCTCGGCAGGGGAAGCGGAGTACTCAAAGCACCCCCCCGCCACCCGTTCCGTAGCCTTTAAAAAGGCTCCTTCGCGGGTCGAGGGGGGGCTTAAAAGGTGCCAGCCGAGTCACCATGTCCATGGGTTTCAGCGCCCATGGTTTTTGAGGGTCCCCGCATCGCCGGCGCGGGAGGACCCAACCCCTGCCGAGCAGGCTCCCTCCGGAGCTCGGAGGGAGTCCGCCATTCGGCGATGGCGCCAACCCGGAAGTCCCAATCTGCGTACAGCTTTCAGCAGGTATTGCAAGTGGGAAGAGCTCATTGTGAATTACTCCAAGACCAAAATTATAGTCTTTGGGAAGCATAGTCCCAGATTCAAATGGAAAATGGATCAGCAGAACTTGGATCAGCTTAAAACAGTAAAATCAATAAAAAAATCACAACCATACTTGGAAACATACAAAAGTTAAAATAGCCAAAACTAAAAAATTCTATGCAACATTTGTGCTTTATCAAGAGCTATGACTCTTCCTCTTCTTGAATTTGAATGTGGTCACCTGAAACTATGCTGTGAGGCAGCAAGGGGATGGTTGGGACAATGCAAAATATTATGGAGAACTTGAGACATCAGTCCATACCACTCAGGTCAAAGCATTAATGAGAAACAGAATTTTGCACATGGAAAAGAGGGGCATAGAAATGTGACAGGCCTTGGGATAGTGTGAATTTTGTCCCTCCTTGTGTAAATAGCAACACATCTTGCAAAAAACTCTCCAGGGTTCTCTTTAAATGTAGCTGCAGCCACATGGGAACCCTTTTTTCATGAAACTATGCAATCTAGCTGAAGACGGCAGCTGAATTATGCTGCTCTATTGATGACTGTTGTTTCAGTGGGAAAGATCCTTTCAATCAGCCCTGTCTTAAGTGATTGCCCAATCAGACACAGCCCCCCAGTCATATGGGATTGTCATTTGGAACAGTGGCTTCCACAGAGCCTTGGCTCAAGTTGCATTGAGGACTTGGGTCAAAAGAAAGAGTGGAGATATTGTAAAAGAAAATAATAGCAATAAGAGGGCACCTAAATGCTTATTGCTATTCTAGGAGTTCTTTAAGCCTTGATTAATTTTTTTGTAATCTGTATTGCCTGTCTCCAACTTTGGTTGGTAAGGATGAGATATCTGCTGTGAAATGCATGTTACATAATAATTATTTGTAATTCTATATATTATAAGTTGGGGGGGCACAAAAAAACCCAGTTCTCCATGTGTTCTACATTGGCAATCCAATATGATTCAAGTTTTCCTCTCAACAGTATTTTTGGTTACTATTTTTAAAAACTGACTGAACTCTTTCACTAAACATTTGTTTTCTCCAGAAATCCAGGCCACCGGCATTTTCTCCCCAAACTTCAAATTGATCCCTGCTTTTTCTCTCAAGCCTTGCTAAGTTGGAACTATTTTCTGTTTTCCTTTCATAGACAAAGTACGATAATATGAATGAGTATAATATTCTGGCCTATTTTCTGATTACTTTGGACAAGTTGCAGGCCGTGGGTTGGCTTTCTCCTTCTTGCTGTAAAGTGGCAACACAGCTTCATAATTGTGAGACCTTGTGAAGGCTAGATTGCTGATTACTTTAACCAGGAGCTATTATTTCCAATAAGGGTAATGTCTGTGTTATGTCAGACAACAAGTAAACATTATAAGAATGAGATTAGCTCAGATTACTCCTCGGGACTTTGTAGAAGAGCCTTCTTGTTTTTTTCTTTAAAAAAATAGCAAGTAAAATTGCTGACAGAAATCTTCAGTGGTGGGGGGGGGGAATGGGTCTAGGATGTAATGGGTATGTGTCTCTAGTCAGCTTCAGTAGATTGGAGGCAAACTTGGATGGATGGATTGATAGACAGATACATACATACAGTGCTTTTTTCTGGGGGGACACAGGGGTACACAACTGTAAATGAGGGGCAGTATTTCAATATGAGTAGGAAAATGAGAGTACCCCTAAACATTGCTTTTTAGAAACACATACATACATACATACATACACATACCCACTTACCCCAAATGTACTAATACAGATTTTGTGCATGTCATTTCAGCTATGGAAGCTGGAGGAACAGGGACGGAGCGGGCTTATGCCCGACCACTGAAGCATACAATGACCCAGAACACAGCCCCTGCACAAACAGGGAGTTGCCTGTAGTATGGGAAGCCTCTACATCATGATAATCTAGGAACACAGTCCTATATAGTTAACTGGGGGGGGGGGAGGTTACTTTGTGTTCCATGGATTTTACTCCCCAGTACATGTGCACTGGGTTGCAGCCTAAGACTTGGCCAGGGACGCGGACTTATAAAAAATATTGGGGGGGCCCGGGAAAGCTCATGAATAATAAATAAGCTCATGAATATGCAAATAAAGTGGCGCCGCCTCCTCGTGAGCGAATAGGGGAGAGCGTGCTGCGCCTATTAATCAGCTCCAAAGGAAATTGGGTGGAGCTTTTGCTCGGGAGCGAGGGCAGGAGGCATGCAGCCCGCCCCTCCCTGTGCATTTTGGGCTGGGGGAGGGGCGGCGATGGCGCTCTGCTGGAGGGGCGCCGGAGATTATTGGGGGGGCGGAGCCCCCCCAAACGAATTTTTGAGGGGGCGCCTATGGACTTGGCTGTCCAGGTAAAATACTTAAATCAATGCACTTAATGGCAAAGGCAGCTGAAATGGCTTTGCAAATAAAAGGCTGCTTAAGGTCAGTGGGACAATGTTGGGGTATGTGGTTTTAGAGTCCTAGCCATGTAATTAACTGAAGTGACTTTGACTCAACCGCTGTTTGTATGAACCACAATGTTAAAGCAAGCAAGCCATTTCTGCACACAATTGATGGTTTCTAGCAACACATGGATTATTACTTTTCCGACTAGGGAGCTTGTTACTGCCTTTGCTAACATAGCTGATTTCTTTTTTTAAAAAGAAGTGTGGATTGGGGTGGAGGGTGTTCTAAATTACACTCGTTTCAGTGGTAAGAAGCTGCTTTGTTTTAAAGATTCTGATAATGAGCAGCTGGGCCTGAAGGCCAGGCCATAAAAGACATCAGCAATCTGCCATCTCTTTACAATTCTTTAAAAACCAGCAGCACCAGGGAAGGGTGTTGGTGAATTTCATCAGGACCATGGAGCTAAAAGACAGGTGGCTATTCCTTTCCCCATGCATCATTTCTTTCTAATGTAGATATTGTGGAGGGGAAAATAGATTTGATCCACATGTGTGTAATGAACAAAAGAATTGTCTGGGTGCCTAGATTCAAAACATGGGTGTTTGCACATTTTCAAGCAGGAGAGAGCTCCAAGCAGAGTTTAAAACACTCTCAGATTTAAGCAGCAATATAGCATGGAATATAGGTTATTAAACCCATTTGCAAATCCTCTTTAGTCTGCTTTGAAGCTCTTGCCCACCCTCTCTCTACCCCTCTTGCAATGAGTAGACCACACACTCTTAAGTCAGATCTATAATGTATTTATTGGGGAAGGATTGCTGTCTTGGAAAACAGAGCAAAGACCTTGCTATAACAGCAGAAATGTAAGAAATATATTTATTAAGGAATTAATTCTGACCATTGCTACTAATCTGTGAGAAACATTTTAAAATGATATATAACTCTGGCAAAACAACACAAAATGCATGTTAGCCTAAGTAGTTTTTGTTGGAGACATATAACGCTAAATGCAGATTTCCACAATATTGGTGGGGTGCGGGGGGAGAGACATGAAAAAAACAAAAGGCTGAGGGGGAATTTCTCACATTATTTGGGATATTTCTGGAATAGCTATACCCTTTTTATCTATTGATTTTCTTGTGTAGTTATGTAAAAGAATATACTGTAATCTTTCAAGAATTAATCATTACTTTGGCAGCTGTAGCAGAAATAGAGCTTTCTTGTATATGGGAAACTTTAGAGGGTTCAATACCAGGCTCAGGTTTTTTTGCAGTTAAAAACGATGCCTCGGATTTGATTCAGATGAGCAACTTGAAAGACCTTTGTGGTCAGCTGGGATATTTTTCTGTTCCATTGGAATGTTTCTTTGGGAATTACAGGTTTTGGATTAAGTGGTTTTCTCAGATGATGATGATGATGATATTCAAATTGTGACCCTTTTGGTCACAAATTGGCATCAAATGGTATTTAGAATGCAATGAAAATCTTCTTTGCCCCTCCAGGGGAAGATATAAGATTGGAAAGTCCATTTAATTTAGCACTTTGATGAAAAAGAAGCCATTTTTATTGTATTTCCCATGGCATAATTCTAATTACTAGGGTATCCTTTTATCAGAATTTATTTTGGTCCTTGTTTCCCCTTTGACTCCTGTCATCTTCGTAACCTAAAGTAGTCTCAACATGCAGTAGCCTTTGACATTGTGTCTTTTTATAGGAAACGGGAAGAGAGCCTCAAAACTGCATTTGACAACCCACTTTATGAGGCACAGAGTGTAAAGGTAGGTGGAAGCAGCCTTTCCTACACATGTGGAAATGGATAGAGTAAACCTACAATTGTTTTCCTAGTATATTGCCCATCAAATGAAATGAGAGGATCCCTCAGTGAAGGTATTTAAATGGAGAATACAAGTGTTTCAAAACTATGACATTTCTTACTGGCAGTTGTGAACAGATTCCTGTTGCAACGTTATTCTCAGCACACTGGTAAACTCTGCTCTGAAGGCAATTCAGTGCTAGGAATATCTCTGCTGCCACAGTTATTATTTTTGCCGAAGGCTGGTAAATCCAGGAGACGCCAGCGTGAGTTTCTGTTCATATTCTCTCTGAAGCTGGGGATAGCAGTGGTATCACACATGCTTTGCAGGTTCAATCTTTGGCGTCTTCAATTAAACAAAGTACCGTATTTTTCGCTCTATAAGATGCACCAGACCACAAGACGCACCTAGTTTTTGGAGGAGGAAAACAAGAAAAAAAATATTCTGAATTTCAGAAACCAGAACAGCTGTTCTGGCTTCTGGGATAGCTGCGCAGCCTGCGTTTGCTCCATAAGATGCACACACATCCCCCCTTACTTTTTAGGAGGGAAAAAGTGAGTCTTATAGAGCAAAAAATATGGTAGATGGTAAGTAAAGTCCTCGGAGTGAAATCTTGTGGAACTACTGTAAAGCAGAGCAGACAACACTGGATCAAATCATCTCACCTGGTATGGCATTTCTGGATGCATTTGATTTGCAAAATATGGCAATTGTATAACTGTAGTGCTTAATGGGTTGCATCCATAAAAGACCAGTATTTCCTTCACTCCACCTGTGATACTCGTGCAACTCCTCTGAAATTCCGGAAACATGAAATGCTGTGTGCAGCCTTCTTTTTAATCCTGTCACCGAGGTGTCAAAATATGTACAGCAGCAAAATTGTACTGAGAGCAAACCAAATGTAGCAGGAAATTTACTCTTTGGCTTGAGCTTCCCGAATCGCATTTGCTAGTGGCAAAGAGCTTATTGTTGTTATAAAAATCCTACAAATGGAATTAGTAACCTATTTAGTGCATGTCGCCTTCGTGCTTCCTAAAAATAGAGGCAAACACCAAATAACACTATGGGCCAGAAACTTTGCTCTGCGTTAAATCTCTATGATGTTCCTCTGACTGCATTTACAATTAGTTTGCAACCACTTTTGATAGTTATTAACTCCATTTATTAAAAACTAATGAAATGGACTTTATCTAGAACTATTTGGAATCAAGAAGCAAATTAAGACTATTGCATCTTCTTTGCCATGCTCTGATCAGCACTGCAGTGCAGGATTGCAGTGACAAACAAAACTTCCTTTATCTTTTCATGAATATGTGATAAGATTTTGCTCGTCTCTTAAGTAAAATTAACCATGATGTGTCACTTACTTTCAGTAAAAGCCTCCTCACATCTGATTTTAGATTAGATTGATTCAGTTGCAATTTTGTCATTCACTTGTAAGAGGTCTGTGTCTGTGTTAGAAATACACTCATTGCAGTCCTTCCAATTTCATCTCTGCGCTCTTATGTTTGTTCAAACAGATCCAGGCAGGATACATTTAGTGGCAAGTTGAAAAATAGAAGCATGATGATGTCAGAATCAGAAGCTATCTTTTCAGTGCAAATTAAGATAGCCTAAGGTGCTCTGATTGAATTCCTTTTGTTTTCCTTAAATATTTGAAAGTTACTCAGGCCGATCTAGAATAAGTTTCATTAAAATTAGTGTGATTTAAGAACTGAACTGGGAGTTCAATTCTGTGCGCATTTTTTTTTTTGAAAATAAGTCTCATTGTGCAAAGTGGAACTTCTAAGTGAACATGCATAGGTTGGGCTGCCTGAACCATTTATTTCATTAGTATCTAAGTATGCTTAGCTTCTTCAAAATTATGCCCTTGTTTAATGGGACTCAAAGAGCATCTCTCCCTCTCCCTCTCTTTCTCTGCATCTGTGGTGCATGTATTGTAAGGAACCTGATCACTGAATTAAAAATGTAACTGCATTTCTAATGAGCAATTGACAAACCAGGCATTGTGACTCCATGGATTTTTGACATGATAACTGCCTGTAATGATTGTCCAATAGCAGCGCATAGCCAACCCAGAAGCATGTTTTGTGACATAGCATTGCCATAGCTGTTGAAATGCCCCATTAGAAGTACCCTGTTCTAAGAGGAGCCCTGCAGATCAAAAACACCTATATAGTCCAGGATCCTGTTTCCCACAGTGGCTAAGTAGGTTGTTGTTGTTTAGTCGTTTAGTCGTGTCCGACTCTTCGTGACCCCATGGACCAGAGCACGTCAGGCACTCCTATCTTCCACTGCCTCCCGCAGTTTGGTCAAACTCATGTTGGTAGCTTCGAGAACACCGTCCAACCATCTCGTCCTCTGTCGTCCCCTTCTCCTTGTGCCCTCCATCTTTCCCAACATCAGGGTCTTTTCCAGGGAGTCTTCTCTTCTCATGAGGTGGCCAAAGTATTGGAGCCTCAGCTTCACGATCTGTCCTTCCAGTGAGCAGTCAGGGCTGATTTCCTTCAGAATGGATAGGTTTGATCTTCTTGCAGTCCATGAGACTCTCAAGAGTCTCCTCCAGCACCATAATTCAAAAGCATCAATTCTTCAGCGATCAGCCTTCTTTATGGTCCAGCTCTCACTTCCATACATCACTACTGGGAAAACCATAGCTTTAACTATATGGACCTTTGTTGGCAAGGTGATGTCTCTGCTTTGGCTAAGTAGGTACCTAATGGAAAACCTCCATCAGGACATGAGGACAATACACATCTCCTTCTGTTGCTCCTCCAGCAACTGATATTCAGGCATCCTCCCTTTAATCCTGGAGGTGGCATATAGCCATCATGACTAGGAGCCATTAATTTACCTAATCTCCTTTTAACGCCACTTAAATTGGTGACCACCACCACATTCTGTGGACTCTCCTTCCTTGGAGGGTTTTAAGCAGAGGTTGGGTGGCCATCTGTCAGATTCCTGCATTGCAGGGGGTTGAACTAGATGGCCTTTGAGATCCATTCCAACTCTACGATTCTGTGAAGCAGGTTCCCTAGTTTAACTGTGTGCTGTGTGAAGCACAACTTTTATGTCTTGAATCTTCTAAAATCCAACTTCATTGTATGACCCCAGCTCCCAGTATTATGGGAGAAAGAGAGAACCTCTTCACACCAGACGTAATTGTAGAAGCCTCTATCATGTTTCCACTTGCCCTCTATGTCTAAAAAAAACTAAAAATTATTGAGTTGCTGAGACCCTTCAGTCATTTTAGTTTTCCTTCTTGCCAGCTCCGTAGCAGCATCCTTTCAATAGCTTCCACAGCTATTGGACACTAGCTTAGAGCCCATCAGCATATTTGTGGAGTCAAGGTTATTTGACCCAATTTCCATTACGTTACATTTACCTACACTGAACCACAGTTGCCAGCCCTTTGGAGCTCTTTGCAGTCCTTTTTTGTTTGCCCCTGCATTATTTGTTGTCATCTGCAAACATGGCCACCACTAACTTCAGCTCACTTATGGACAAGTTAAGAATTCGTGGTGCCAGTGGAGATCCTTGAGGAACTTCACTTCTTACCTGATACTGCAGCTTGTTTTAGGATTGGGGCACTAAAATCTCCCTTCCATTTTCTGTCCTAATGAGCAGAAGACCAATTACTGGTATGTCAATGTATTGCCATTGGCTCTTCTGGTTTTAGCAATATGTGCATTCAGAAAGTTTACCAGACCCACGCAGCAGTCTGAGAGGCTTTGCTAGCACTCTCCTAAAAATAACACTAGGTTCCCTAGGCAGCTTATGATATGAGTATTTTATTTTATTTTATTTAAGCTGCAAGCTTTAGGACTGATAGAGTTGGCACTATTACTGTTGTTTTGTTCACTGTTGAAAAAGGTTGGCCCAAAGCTAATGCCTGTCTCTTTTGTAGTCTACAGAGTATGCTGCCTCACTGGGAGTTCAGATCAGTGTTTCTCCATGGCAGGCACAGCAGGAGGTAGGTGTGAATAGTGTTCTTTTAAAAATGCTTTCTGAAAGAATTATGTGCCCTAGAATGAATTGTTAAAATGATTCCAATCCACGACCGGTAGATGAGGAGTTCATCCTTCTGAAACTCTGCTCAGGGCTGCATATAAAAGCCTTGTGTACATTTGCTAATTGTTACAAGAATACTAATACAGTAGTTTGGTTTCATCAGCTACTTTGCTAAGAAAGTTGTTCATATGTAAGGATGGAGCAGGAATCCATTTTCAATGGATTTAAATATAGGTTCTAGAGGTTCTGACCCGGTTAAATTTTGTTCACTTTGGTGTGCTTCTTGCATTGAGTACCTGCATATGTCTAAGCTGCTCATGCAAAAGAAAAAGTATATTAATGTAGAACAGTGTTGTGAAGGGTGTGTGCCATTCCCAATCCCTCCCAAGCGGGAGCAAGATTCCATGGGGTTCCAGGCATTTACCCAGAGTCATGTTTCCATTGGGAGTCAAGACAGGTCAGAGACTGTCGTGACTTAAGAAATATGGTTTATTTTACACATATTTACACCTAAAGTGTTCAGTTTAGGGGGTGCAGAACATTATATATTGCCCCTCTTGTAGCTTCAGCTAGCTTGGCATCCAAAGCAGCAGTCAGTCATGCCTTCCAGTCTCTCAATACAGCCTCCGCCAACCAGCACTGCATAGAGTTCTGCCTACTTTCTCCTTCTTGTGCCCAGGACATCTTTAGATTTCAAAAATGACATTTTTTGTGACATCACACACACACACACACACACACACACACACACACACACACAAACATTTCACCCTGGCAACCTCCCAATTCTCCTGTCTCTGTCTACTTCTCAGAGCCAGGTGTGGGGAAGGACATTTCTCTTGCATCGCCAATGGCCTCCTATGGCTCATCCCTTGGGTCACCATTGTGCATTCATGGCTCTGCACTTAGCCAGCCTGGCCAGGCTGATTTGCAAAGCACAGTTCTGCATCATGAGTATCTGGGTATGGACTTTATATTTGCCTCATTCTCCGATCTTCAGTAGCAGGGTTGATACCACCACATTTTGCAACAACCGGTTGAAAGTGATAGTTGTACATAGTTCCCATTGAAACTCACTGAAAAACTTAGCCTGGATCTGACCTTGTGTCTTTTTAAAAGGATGATATGATGTGTTTCTTATCAAATATAGCAAGCATTTGATAAAATCACAAATAAATTCCAGAATCTTCCAAAAATTGAGTGATGGCTGCATTCTTCTTTTTCCATAATCCTCAAGTTTCCCCACATGGAGCCTGGCAGCCCAAGCCCAGAAGCTTCACCACAGGGCGCTCAGTTCAGCTATGCAATCCTCCATTACTCCTCTCAAAGCTGTACAGCAGGCAACCTTACCCTGATCAGCAAGGCAGTTGCTTTAGAAACAGTCTGCAATGACTAAAACACAAGAGTGCATCGCCCGGAGGTTGACATTCATCTTCTTGTACATAAGTAAATATGCACAGTGTGGCTTTTCTTCCACATCCATTTAAGTACCAAATAAAATCAAGTAACATCTATCAATAATCTTATTAAAGATTTAGAAAATATGATACAGAACTATGTCCCATCAGTCACATCAGCTATAGGGTGCAAAACAGGAGAGGGCTTCTGCACCTTTAACAGTAGTGTAGAAGAGAGAATTTCAGTTCCACAAACTACACCTACTGGAAAAAGATCCCTTTTCTACATACCTATTTTGGATGGGGGAGACTTGTCCTCTTTTGCATTTAGGAACATGGGAAGCTCAGTATTGTCAACACTGTCTAGCAGTGCTTTCCAGGGTTTCAGACACTTCTTTCCCAAGCCCACCTGAAAGTGGATTGATCCTGGCACCTTCTGCTTGCTTGCCCTAATTAGCAAGAATGTCAAGTTTTGTAATTATATAAAAGACTGAAATGAAACATTATCATATCATAATCAGTCTGCGCTTCCAAGTTTACAACCCAGCTCTGAATTCAGTTCACTCTTGTACATGCTTCTCATTGCCTGTGTTAAAATGAATTGGATAATCCTTTGCATGTGTACCGTACTTCCTACATGCAAATTGGTGGCTTACACAACAGGGTAATGAAAAAGGTATAGAGGCTGTGGGTAGCAGGGGAAAGATTCTTGAGGCAACTCCTGATGGCAGTTTCCCTGGTGACCAAGAGCCACAAGAATAGCCTCCTTGAAACGCTATTGCTGCCATTTACAGGGAGGGGGAGGTTTCAATGAAGCTGGGGCTGCATAAATACACTAGCAGAGTCAATATAGTAGTCCCATCAGGAGTGCCAACTTGACCCCGGGACCATGGGTGCCCGGGGTTGTGGGTGCGTGCAGCATGTACAGTCCTAGCACAGAAATTTGTGGGTACCCAACCCCCTCATGGGGAATTTTGTGGGTGCTCAGTCACCCATGGCCCCAGGGAGTTGGCATCTATGAGTCCCATCAATCTCCCTGCAGAGTCCTGATCTCCCATCCCTCCTGTTGATAATAATAATCAGGCAGAACGATGGGGGTGGAGACGCTCCTTCAGGTATACTGGACTGAGACCGTTTAGGGCTTTAAAGGTCAGCACCAACACTCTGAATTGTGCTCGGAAACGTACTGGGAGCCAATGTAGGTATTTCAAATGGTCTCGGTGGCCGTTCCCAGTCACCAGTCTAGCTGCTGCATTCTGAATTAGTTGTAGTTTCCGGGTCACCTTCAAAGGTATTCCCACATAGAGTGCATTGCAGTAGTCCAAGCGAGAGATAAACAGAGCATGCACCACTCTGGCGAGACAGTCTGTGGGCAGATAGGATCTCAACTTGCGTACCAGATGGAGCTGGTAAACAGCTGCCCTGGATACAGAATTGACCTGCGCCTCCATGGGCAGCTGTGAGTCCAAAATGACTCCCAGGCTGCACACCTGGTCCTTCAGAGGCACAGTTACCCCATTCAGGACCAGGTAGTCCTCCACACCAGCCCGCTTCCTGTCCCCCCAAAACAGTACTTCTGTCTTGTCAGGATTCAACCTCAATCTGTTAGCCGCCATCCATCCTCCAACCGCTTCCAGACACTCACACAGGACCTTCACCGCCTTCACTGGTTCTGATTTGAAAGAGAAGTAGAGCTGGGTATCATCCGCATACTGATGAACACCCAGCCCAAACCCCCTGATGATCTCTCCCAGCGGATGCATGTAGATGTTGAAAAGCATGGGGGAGAGGACAGAACCCTGAGGCACCCCACAAGTGAGAGCCCAGGGGTCTGAACACTCATCCCCCACCACCACTTTCTGAACACAGCCCAGGAGGAAGGAGCGGAAGCACTGTACAACAGTGCCCCTAGCCCCTCTAGATGGTTATGGTCAATGGTATCAAAAGCTGCTGAGAGATCCAGCAGAACTAGGAAACAGCTCTCCCCTTTGTCCCTAGTCTGCCGGAGATCATCGACCAATGCAACCAAGGCAGTTTCAGTCCCATGATGAGGCCTGAATCCCAAAAATGACAGTGATGCCACCGTCACAAGGCTATTGCTATGGCTCTGCCCCATTAGGCAGTGATGATAGAACCAAAATAGTGGGTTTAACCTACTATTCCCCCCATGCTGATAGCGTTGGATTATTTGGACTGCCATCAGTCAGTCCTGGGATTGTCAGAGCCTTCATAGACATTGTGGATAAACATCTCCATTCATAAGAAATCTAAATTCACGTTAAACTGAGCTGCCAACCTTTAAACTGCTTTAAATATCCTCATGTGCACACAGTCATGTTAAAAACCCTGGCCCAGTCTATTTGTATAGACGTTCCTTCTCCTACAGAATAACTTGGTCAAGGGACTAGCAGCCCTCTGAGATAAAGGCTGTAAAGGTCAAGTAAAATATAAAACCTAGCAAATTATAAAATATGTGGTGTGTAGCAGTCAAAGTTTTGAGATTTCTGGATGCCAGAGGCACTTGGGTTCAACTCACCAAAGAGGCACCCTGCTCTGCTTGTGCTAACTATCATTTATTAGCATGAACTATCACATAGTAGCACTGTGAAAGTGCAATGGACTCTTATGAACAAAGCATTTGTTTGCACTAGCTGAAAATCCCAAGATGCATTGCAAAAGTAATGAAGAGTCCGATGGTATCTAAAACATCAATAAATGTACCATCACATGGGCTTTCACAGGTAAGAGCCTTCTACCGCACACATATTCATTCGGCAGTAACTAGGTACGGGGGAGAAATTCAATTTTGTATGCGTTCAAAGGCATATTTGCACTTTCTGAAACTATGTGAACAAAGCCATCTCTGAATTTTGCAGTGCGGTTCTCCATGTACAAGTAATGTGTACATAAATGGATACACTAAGTATAGATAAAAGACATATATTAGTGACACTAACATACAAAAATGCAGTATTTATTAAGCAAAATTGGAAAGAGTGTATTAGGCAAAATTGCATACTAAATGTTTATATTGGGAGAAATTCACACTAAAATGCTGGTAATCTTTTCAGGAGAACTTTTAAAAAAATAATAATTACAAGCTGATGCGCGAATGTGGAGAAATGAGAAACTGAAATCAACATATTTGCCCATTCTTGGCAGTAACTTATATGAACTTCTCTTCTGAAATTAGTTTTCATTTTATTTAGAAATCTCATTTGCTGTGGTTATTTTTTATTGCAATTTGACACTTTGTTTTGAAATAACTTATTATTCCTCCCTTCTTTCAGCGGTTTCGCAGTAATGACATCATGGCCGCTTCCTTTGCCAACCCCCTATATGGCACATCTACAGGAAAAGAGCAGACGCTATGAGATGTCTCTGGAAGTGGGTATAAAACAAGACAGAAACTTTATGCAGATTCATTTGCCGTGATGTTTTTCTGTTTCTAAAATCAAATTGAATGATGGCATAGCATTAGTCACTTGAATGAAAATGGAATGATTTTTCATATTAGAATAATTACCTTCTCCAAATAACACTTCATTCAAAATAGCATCCACCCACATGGGAAAGCATAGCCGTACGTGATATTTATGTTGGCAAGGAACACTCTTGGTAACTTTAGTTTTCAACTGACTACATGGTTGAACAGTTCAAATTCCAGTTGATTAATAAATAAAAGTTTCACTTAATCAAAAGCAGGATTTGGGCTTTTCTTGGCATGCCTTTTCTCCCTCTGCTTTTATTGAAAAACAGTGACTCAAACTTGTTCATAATGTTAAATTCTAGAACTTGAAAGGCTGCATTTGTCTCAACCTTCAGTGAAATCCAAGAGATTATAACCAACTCATTCTTAGATTGAGGTACTTTTCCTGTGTGTAAGCTGTAAATGTGACGGTTTTACTTGACAGAAAACTCACATATTTTGTTTCACTTTGTCAGACCCATGGCCCATTATCAAATCAAACACAGTCACAACCTCCATGCAATCTCATCCCCTGTTTTAGTTGTTGCAGTGCAAGGGATAATGGTAAACTGAAGCTCTGCAGAGCATATGATCAGTGTGATTTGATTGTTTACGAAGATAGTGGGCAATCAACTTTCCCAAGATCTACAGGGTGGTTGTGAGAATAAAAGGGGGAAGGAGAACATTGCATACACCACCTTGAGTTCTATGTTGGGAGGGAGGAGTTAGGTTATAAATGAATAAGTAAGATTTGCTTGGAATTCTAGACATATTTAAATCAAGGGTAGATAACCTTCTAGATGTTTAAGTCAGACTCCAGTGTCCATCAGACCCAACAAGCATTTCCAATGGGAGGAATTTTGGGAGTTCTTGTTCAACAACATCTGAAAGACGTTGGTGGTGGTTATCCATCCCTGGTTTAAACCACCCTCAGTTATTTGACAACTGTCTTTACTCTTTGGGCATATTCCCCACAATGTGAGCAAAGGTTGAATTGTGGGAATAATAATAACAATAATAATAATAATAATAATAATTGCATTACTTAACCCAATTAAGCAATGTTACTGCTGGATGCTGTGCACCACACAGACACACAACTTAAAAAATAGATTCCTATATATAACTATTCAACTGAATACAGAAATTGAATGGATTTTTTTTTTTAAGTGCTATTTTTATAGCTGTTTCCTGTCACAGGAAATGAGATCTGTCATTCTTCTGGACTAGCCCTGCAGCAAGGTGGGACTTTTACCTGAAATCATCTTCAGTTTTTGCATTTAGATAGCATCTTTTTAAGAAAGAAAGAAATATAATAGGTGCTTTACTGCTTTCATCTCTCCCATCCTGCAATCATTGTTCAATACACTTATTGCACAAAGAACAAAAGATGCATTTATATTTCCAGAATGACAACTGCCTCATCCTTGACAGTCCAATGGAAGCAATCTCTTTAGAAACGGACCACTGTTATTTAAGAAAGTCAGTCTCTCCTCTGCCTTCAAACCAAGAAGGGAGCCAGCAAGCTTCTCTGTTCCAGTGTGAACATTCTCTTCTCAGAGGCATTGCCAGCGGCATCCTGTGCATGACCAGCTTCCAACAAGCAGAGTGCCCATCCAAATGGATTTTCAGACGAAATCTTACCTTGGTGTTCACTGCTCATGTACATGAAACCTCAATTAGGTAAACAGCCATTGCAGTATTTCTAGAAGGCCAAGGAGACACTGATTATTGAAGAGACTACTCATTTGAAGTTAGCCACCACAATGGTTGTGATCCAGAGAGCTCTTTCTGCGAGCGAAAGCCAGTTTAGCTTACACAAGAGGAGGCCTCTTATTTCCACCACCCACCTTGTATATGCAACAGCAGCCCCCGTGTTGCATCCTATGCCATCATGAAAGGTCCCCTGATCTAGATAAGATACAGTAGAGTACACCAGGAAGGTGGAAATACTTCATTGTCCAAGCAGCACTGTACTTGCAATTGTCTGGATCTTGCCTTGTGTTTCCTTTTGAGGCATATGCCAAAGAATTGAAAAGAAAAAATGCAATGCTGCCACAAGATTTGTTGTTATCGGCTTGTGTATCAAAACCATGAACTTCATACTGATTTCCCCTTCCCAGCAGAAGTTAGAGCAATAATTCAGACACCGAGTGCTCTAGATCTATTGACGTTAGCACATAATAAATTTGAAAAATATGCTTTACCTGAGAATGCTGGGCGACATTAATCATAGGAATGATGCCTCCTACTGGAAGGAGCAACAGAGTCCACTGAAGCCTTTTGCCTCTTCTCCAGCGAAGGAGCCATCCTTTGCCTCAGTCCAATCCTACCCTCAGTTCTGTCTCATTCTATCTTGAGTTACCTTCCTTATCTTGGTCTTGTGCCTTTCCTATTGTGTATTTGGTGTTTGGGGGTATGTGTTTTTACTGGTGCTTCCACCTCTCCCTCTTTTGGTGCTACTACTGTTTTGGTTGTATTGATCGCATTTTATTTTTAGACCTCAGTGCATTACTTCTTCATCTGCCCTATGAACATTTGTGTGTATGTTTCACTTCTTGTTTCTTACCTTCTCCAATCGCTGCTGCTCTCTCACCAAAGAAAACTTGCCCCAAACCTAAGTCATGGCTTCCAGGATTCCGATGGATTGGAACCAGATACGTAACGCATGTGAAATATTTTGAAAGTGCTGTACAAATGATGATGATGATGATGATGATGATCAGCCAACACTGGTGTTGCTACCCTCAGTGTATTTTGCAAGCTGTGTGGTCCATTCTGATGATGAACTATCTGTTTCTGCTGTCTCAAGTCTTCTGTGCAAGGAGGAAATGATTAGGCAGCCTAAGTTAGCAAATGGACATATATAACAGTTTAGGAAAATTAGGAGATATAGTTTCTACAACCATTTTCACTTTTCTCCCATGTCCCAATGCATTATAAAGCCATTTAGGTGGCCACTTAGGCCCTGATCCAATTTCTGTTGTAATTAATGGAAAGATGTCAAGCAAATTGAGCAAGTCCCTCACTAGACTCAAGGCCTTCCGGCCTTCCGAAAAAGCAACATTTTTATCTTTGGGCTGCCAGGAAAAAAACAGTTATAACAGAGGAGAAAGGGGGGTAGGGAATGCAAATCCACACAAAAAATCTACATATACCAGGCATACATTTCCTCATCTCTCAGAAAGAACAAAAGGCTGCAGCTCACTTGCATATGAAACACACATGAGCTTAATATTTGCCCCTTGCCTGACATTTTTGTTTTGAACTTGTCAAATGACAGCATAATTCAATTTCAGCTCCGGCTTTCTGAACTGCTAATGGCCAAGATGTATGATAACATGAAAACAATTTCTGTACATGAATCAGGTAAGCTATCTGGCTGCTAACTCACACACAGATGACAGGATCCACACATTCTGAGAGGGACAAAGAAAATTCAGTGCAACGAGGAAAACATATCTTTCAGGGTGCTCAGAAAATAGGGCCTCGTTCCTGGACGGAAGAGGAAAAGGCAGGCCACAAGAGCAAGTCTGTTGGTTGCTCAGACTAATGAAGAAGCCTGATCCATAAGTCTTTATAGGGCTATGGATATAGTTGGTTATAACCCTCAAAAAGCAAAGTCCATCTTGAGGTGGTAGATCTACCCCCTGGTTGTAGATCCCATTCCTACATAGGATAAATTTTGTATTCTTCACTGTCCATAAAAAGAAACTATGTTGGTCTGTGTGAAGAAAATGTGTTGCAGCCCTGGCGGCTGTATTTAAACTACAATTCTTTTAAATAAATAAATTTATTGCTAATTTATGAAAAGCAGTGCATAAACTCTTTTTTTTTAAAAGAAATGTCTCTAAGTTACAAAGTCCTTAAGATATGTGGCATATAAAAATATTTCATACAAGTTAAATCTTTCTAGCGGCAGTTGAACTAATGAAGTCAGATTTTGAGAAAAGAAGAACAGTATAATCTCATTTGGGACGTGCTGTCTTCCTCCTAACCTTTTCTTTGGAATATGGTGTAAGTTTCTAAATGCTTTTGGACTGAATATTTTAATGGTGAGGAAATGGTATTTTTTTAAAAAACAACAACCAGCAGATGACAACTGTTTACATTTTACTGAAATATAAACCATATTTGAATCAATTTACGAGAAGAACCTTGCTGCAGTAGAAACAATTTATTTGTCAGTGTGGTGGTGATATCAGTTGCTCCCCAGATCCAAGCTTTGTATCTGAACAGTTTGGACCTAAATATATATTAACCCTGAACTAGGCATTCAGCAATGCTTGGGTCAGTTTAAACTAGGCTCCAGTTGTCCAGAGGCTGTACTGAGCCCCGGGCCTACTCAGCCTACCAAGTTCAAAGTTCAAAGTCTGGGGGTCAATCCATGCAAGCAAAGGCTAAAGTTCAAAGGTCAGGAAACACAGTCCAGGGTCAATCCAAGTAGCCAAGTCTGAAATCTAGCAGTCAGGATACAGTCCAGAGTAGGGTTCCCATGTGCCTTCCCCCACCCCAGGTCACATCCTCTTTTTCAGGGGTACAATTTGAGACAAATTGCATTTATTTGCTTTGAATGGCTGTCATCGTGTCCCCTTTTTTGCTCTGCAAAATATGACAAACCTAGTCCAGAGTCAAACCCAAAGCACAGCCCCATAGAGGTCCAGGAGCACCCAAGTCAATGTCCATCCACATGGGCAGCTGAACAGACACAGCACCTCAACTCTGCTTCCTGTTTGTACTTTGCACGCTGATTGCAGCATCTGGGCTTGACAAGGCATGTGACCCTCACTTGTTTCAAGCCG
Organism: Podarcis melisellensis; assembly: GCF_964234715.1. Classification (NCBI taxonomy): domain Eukaryota; kingdom Metazoa; phylum Chordata; class Lepidosauria; order Squamata; family Lacertidae; genus Podarcis; species Podarcis melisellensis. The sequence continues at coordinate 37,524,610 of NC_138544.1, forward strand.
ACTCCAGCTCCTCCCAGAGCTAGTGAGCCTCACCTGGCCAGCTAAGGAGCTGGGCTGTGGGCCATTGCCTGCCACAGCCTGCCTCAGCCATCCTGCTGCTCCCCACGCCTCAGAGCCTGCCATGTTTGTGGGGACAGGGGCCCCTCTGACTCTGCTGATGGGTCCCCTCTGACTCTGCTGATGGGTCCTGTTGCTCTGCTTCCTGTTCACTGATCCTCATCCTCTGTGAGTACTTCCTTCCCCATCCCCTGCTTGCCCCGGTGTGTCCCAGGCCCAGCTACAACCCTCACCGGGATCTACTCTTCTTCCTCCCTGTCATCCTGCCATGACAGAGGCCCATGCACCTCCTGTTATTGCAATGTTCATTAACATGGTTTTCCTCTTCTCTGCAGTCTTTAATATCTGTTGTGATTTCTTCTGCTTATTGAAGTTTCCTTTCCTTTCAGTTTGTTTGCTCTTTTCCTTTATCTGCAGCTTTGCATTGGCTCCCTCTGTCTTATTGGATTGAACATAAAATGTCTTTGATTCATTTTTAAATGCCTTTATGGCTTTGGTCCTGGTTATCTCTCATCATACTCGTTGGTTTCACCAATCTCACTCATGTTCCTGTTCCATTTGCCTAGGACATGTATGTTTGCCACTGATTCTATCGACTTCTACTGTTGCTTTATTTAATGAACAATGAGAAGTGTGTATTTATTATTATTTCTTTATTGCTTTTCCTTTATGGTGTTTCTTGTTACTCCTAATTAATAGTTGGCATATATTCACTCTTACTTCCTCTCCTTTAATTCATGCTCTTCCAATTTTGGTATGGCAACAGGTTTGGGAGGAATACAGTACAGTGGTATCTCGGGTTACATACGCTTCAGGTTACAGACTCCGCTAACCCAGAAATAGTATAATTTCATAGAAATATCAAATACATTAAAACACAATCAAACCCAGAAATAATACCTCGGGTTAAGAACTTTGCTTCAGGATGAGAACAGAAATCGTGCTCTCGCGGCGGCAGCAGGAGGCCCCATTAGCTAAAGTGGTGCTTCAGGTTAAGAACAGTTTCAGGTTAAGAACGGACCTCCGGAACGAATTAAGTACATAACCCGAGGTACCACTGTAATTGTGGAGAATACTGCCCCCTCACTATGTCCACTGGGCTTGCCTGAGGGGCATATGTTGAATAAGACTTGGCAATATCAGCTTTTCAACATTGTGATATATCATCAGCTAAACATCATGCTATAGTGATACATCACAGTGTTGAAAAGGAAGGCGCATCGGCCCCGGCCCTGCGTGGCACCGGGATGAACCTGCAGCAGCTCCTTCCACCATCAGTCCCTGGTGCACAGAGGGAGGAACAAGGAGCATCAGCCCCCACCATGCAAGGTGCCAGGGTGGAACTGCCGCCAGTGCCCAGCGCAGGGAGAAAGGAGGCAGCCAGAGATGGAAGGTAAGGCACCAGCAGGCAAGCCCCACCTACAATATACCACCGGGTGAAGGCGCCATTGCACTCTGGCCCTCACATCGGCCCTGGACAATGGATTGATACATCACCCAGGCCTAATGTTCAAAAGGGACTACTCTTTGGCCCTTTTATCAGCTCATGTGGGACCAACATGGATAGTTGGCCCTGATGAATACTTGAGGTTCCCGACCCCTATGGTTGTAATTCATGGGCAGTCATTTAATTTTATCCTGATTCTAATTTTTAAGTTTTATTTTAATCAATTGTATGATTGTGTTTTAATGTATTTGATATTTGATGTTAGCTGCCCTGAGCCCGGTCTTGGACGGGGAGGGCTGGGTATAAATAAAAATTTGCTTACTTACTATGGAAACAGCATGAATATGCCCATGTGCACAGGCCCCAATAATCTCCTTGCATTTATGTTAGAGGGAATGTCAGTTGAGCAGTTAGTTTGCAAAACAACCTGCTATTATACCTCATGGAGAATGTGCACATAACTCAGCCATGAAGAGGGAATTGTGCACATTGCCTGGTCAATATGCATCATCTCCAGCAGGTTTTTGGAAAATGTCCATATATCAACTAAATTTTGTACGTCCTCCTGCCATTGTGTATAATCCCAGAAAGCTTTGAGGACTCAGCATATTTCAACCAAATGTTGTAGCTTCTCTGGTCAATATGCATAGTCTTCAACAGGCCTTGGGGACAGTACATATCTCAACTGCATTTTGTACATTCTGTGGGCAAAATGGACATTCTCCAGGCAGTGTTCTATTATGAAAATCTGTAACAAACAGGTTTTCCCCCAGATGTTGTTGGCGCCACCTACTGTTGGTCTCCTTGCTTTCTGCCCTACCAATGGGTACCAGTCACCACTGGGACCCACTCATTGTGCAACCTATTATTTTAAGGAGAAAAAGTAGCTTGATTGTATGATCCTCAGTTTGGACTAAAGTTCAGTTCATCTGCATATGATGAAGGAGGGATGGAAGCCCAAAGCTTCCTCCTGCATCCTTCACATGTGCAACCTGCTTTCAAAGCACTTTGAAATCACTTTTTTATTTGGTCAGGGCTTTCATGGATGAGGAAGGGAAAACAACCTGAGATGACTAGGGATGGTGCAGAAGTAACTGAAAGATGCTGTAACCATCCGTCTGGTGGTAATATATACTGTCGCTGAATGTAATGGGGGCTCATCTCTGCAGAGAAAGGAACCCAGAGGGTTTTGTGCCTGTTTTTCAGATAATGCAGTTCAGATAATGGAGTCTCTCTACTGCACATCCGCTAGTCCGTGGCTGAATTTTGTTTCTATTTTACTTCCCATTCCTTCGGAGCACAAATGGCAAAGAACCTGCAATTCACATATACAGTATTTATTACTTTGTAAGCACGGCGCCTTATGTAGAACATGTGCTTTTATCCCTCTCTATAATCTATGGTTATAGAAAGTTGATAGAGAGGCAGTTTAAAAAGAGAAAGCACCCTGCAGATTAAGGTGCAGCCGGCATCGTTAGAAACACTTTATTGGTACATTGTGCCACTCTTTGATGGGAAAGCAGTGGTGCTTAGAAAAAATAAGAGAAATAGATAGACCCTGTAGTCAAACAGAATGTATAATTATACATTCAATGGCCAGCTTTATGGTGCACATCTACAGCACCTATTTATATTTGATTATGAAAGAAGAGAGGCTGAAATGTCCTAAACCAGAGGTGGCCAACTCCCAAGAGACTGCGATCTACTCACAGAGTTAAACTGGCAGTGATCTATCTACCCCCTTTTTGGGGGGTTCAGGTCAAAGTTGCTGAGCTTTTAAAACATTGAGCTTGTTTTAGGGGAGCCACAGTTGTTCAGCTTCTTTGGGGGGAGCCAATGATCTACCAGTGATCTACCACAGATGTCCAGTGATCTACTGGTAGATCATGACCTACCTGTTGGACATGCCTGTACTAATGAGAGGCTGAAAATCTTCTCCTTCCTTGTCCATATTGCATGAAACAGCCAATGGAAGCTCATCCAACTGGCCCCCAACTGTCTCCCTAATGCCAGAGGGTGGCCCTTGCGGTCAGCTGCCTCCTCCTCTGTCTCAGTGTTCCCATTATAGAATTCAGCAGGGAAGAAGAGGGCAAAAACTCGAGGGAGTTGGCTCGACCTGGCCTTGGCTCTGGCTCCACCTACTGTTGGCTTCTCTGCCTACTGCCCCACAATTCCAAATGAGTATCGGCCGCAACCTCGACCAGCTCCTGTTTTAATGGCTGTATCTCAGGCAAAAAATTGCACAAAAGCAACCCTGGACAGATAAGCTAAAGAGCACAGCTGGCAGTGATGTTGTCAGGGGAGGATTTTGAGACAGAATTCCAGGGTCCCTCTGGGGCAGCAGAACGAGAAGGTGGCCACTATATGGCGCAGAGCTGGCTTACCACATTTTGAAGTAATACTTGCTACCATCTAAAGGGCAGGGCCCCATAAAACCAGCCAAGGTGTAAAATTAGCCACTAGTTGCTGATTTAGGTCTTTAGCAGAGAGGTAGACTAGAAATAAATCAGGCCAAGCAGGGAAGCCTGCTTTCAAACAGCAAGGGCTTCAGGTTGGACCTGGGTAGTTTTCAACATTAACCGGAATGGTTGCCTTAAGGAATTTAGCATTTGTAAGCAATGTGTGCTTGCTTCTACCTTCTACCTCCCCCTACTTATGCATAGTGGAAACAAAAACATCTTAGCATTTTTAAATGTAAAGATGCTCACTCTATCAGGTTTTCTATGTTTCTGATCTGGACCTGTCTGTTTCATGAGATAAAAGCTCTTCCTTGACAAAGCTGAATTTGATTTTCAACATGCCATTTTTAAAATTCTAGTTTGAGGTCAATTACCCCATAATATTTCTTCAACCAAGTTTTATTATGACTCTTTGAAAACTGCTTTATTTAATACACTTCTCAAAAGCTCCTGTTCCATGCTGGTTGCAGCCTTGAGGAGGAATGTTCCTGTTACAAACTGGGATGAATCCCCTGCAACATTCTGTTGCAGTTTCTCATGCAATTTACTGTAGCTAAGCATATGGCCCAATTCAGAGCCCAAACAAGGAACAAAAATCCACTGTGCTAGCAGGAGACTGTAGCTGACAGGGTTTTGCACTTAAAATAAATTAGTTCTTTCTTGCTCCGAATTGGATAAATATGATAACTGAGAAGCAGAATTTCATGTCCTCCAAGAAAAATAATAATAAAGCAGCTTTATCCAAGGCTCACAAAACTTCAGAAGAGATTTTGCTGGGAAACATTTTAGGAGCCTTATTTAGCTATCAAGTTGGTAAAACCCATTAACAATTCACTTTAATGACTAGAAGATTGCAACTGTTTTTGAAGTGTGTTTGACATAGCTATATACTGTGGGCTGTGAAAATAAGCCTTGCGCTCTTCAAAGTTCCATTCTTCACAAGCAAAAAAGGTGGCTAAGGCAAAACAGAAGAAAAAGGAAACAGTCTATAAACAGGATACAATTTCTCCTACATAATCAGGTTTTTCTTATTCTTTTGATTGCACAAGTATCTTTAAGATATTTCATTTTAATTTCATCATTACGTGTAAAAAGAAACAACCCAGGAATGGATAAAATTAGCCATTAATAATTCCTCCCATTTTGTGCTATGCAGTAGAGTAAATGCATTTACAATTTTAGATATTCCCCCTCTAAGACCAAGAGATAACAAGGATTTATTGAGCCTGAAACATTATGTGTATCTTTTGAAATGCTTTATCCTAGTTTTCTTATTGCCTGAATAATAGCTAGAGCTGAAAGATGAATTAAAGATGGAAGACCTCACTCTGGAGAATGTTAGAATTGCAGTTAGATTGGGGCACTCCCTGTTTTTAACATGGTAATATTTACTTGAAATGCCTCAGGCCAGCCTTCCTTAACACAGTCCCCATTCCTGATGCTCTTCAACTCCTATCACCCCTGGCCACCATGGCTCAATTGCCAGGGATAATGGGGATTTTAGTCCAAAACGTCTGGAGGGCATGCACTTTTCACATAGACACACAGGTGGGTGTGTCATACTAAGTCTGACCATTAGAACAGACTGCCTAAGGCAGGCATGGCCAAACTTGGGCCTCCAGATGTTTTGGGACTACAACACCCATCATCCCTGACCACTCGTCCTGTTAGCTAGGGATGATGGGAGTTGTAGTTCCAAAACATCTGGAGTGCCAAGGTTCGCCATCACTGGTCTAAGGGATCAGTCCTAAGCTGAGATCCGTTTCGCCCAGCAGCTCAGCATCCAGCATACTTTATGCCCGCAATTTAAGCTGGCATTATTTACCCCAACTTCCTGTGCTGCGGATGGCCCAATAACTCAGCATTTTCTCCACTGACTGGCAGCAACTCTCTAGGGTTTCAGGCGAGGGACTCAGTCCTACCCAGTGATGCCAGATATTGAACCTGTGGAGTGCATTCTCTGCCATTGAGCAATGACCCTTCTCCATCAATCAAGATCTTCAGACCTCAACAGCTTTCTGCCTGCTGTGCAGCTGTGAATGCTTTTCCATATCCACTTCATGAGGTTCATGTGAGCCCTGTAGAATTGTTTCTATATGTGTTTTAGTGTGAATGAGGATACACATGGCTTTCCTGTATGGAAGCTATCTGTATATCTGTACAGTGAGCCACTTGAAGGATTGTCTCCTCCTATGAACATCTGCTCATCCTTTAAAGATCAGCTGCTGTGCCCTTCTGACATGTCTCATTGCCTCTTGAGGCACAACTTGTTGTAATACCCAAGAGGGTTTTTTGTATTGTGATGCCTAATCTCTGGGACTCGCTTCCCCAAGGAGTTAGGTCCTCTCCCTCCCTATTTGTGTCCCATCAACATCTGACATGATTTCTTCTAAAACAAGCTTTGGATTCCATTGTTGCTTAATTTAATTTACCTACAAATTGTTGCTCTTTTTGTCCTTTATGTTGATGTTTCTTGATGCTGCTTTTAGTTTAATTAAGATTTGTTGTTATTGTTGTGTTTATTTTAATATTTTATAAGCTGATTTGAGTACCTCCTCTTGGACAAGATAGTACACATTTATATATGTAGATGCATGGGACTCTTAATCCCAGAGTTGTGAGTTTTATCCCCATGTTGGGCAAATCATTCCTGTATTGTATGGGGTTGGAATAGATGACTGTTGTGTTCCCTTCCAACTCTGTGATTCTATGGTTCTATATGCATCACCACTCATGAATTGGCCTGAAATCTGAGCTCTTTGATTGATAAAGTATGTTGGTGTTTTCTTAGTTGTCTTAAGTATAATTTATACTTTAGCGGAACAGCTTGTAAAAATTTGAAGGGTGTGAAGGGAAGGAATGCCAAGGACCACGTGAATGAATTGGGAATTGAATTAGTTACTTTTTGGAGAATGTGAACTGGAACTAATTCCGTTTCAAAATTAACTTACCAAACACATATTAAGACCTGATGTACGTGTCCGTGACTCATGTGGTGGAATCTTCTTGGGTTCTTCCATACAAGTGCTTATTATGGGATTGGTCCTCCTTGTGCATCCACATGAAATTGTTTGCATCAAAATGCCAGCCCATATTCCACTGCCCCTGCTGATCAACATCTACCCGTTCCAGAAAAAAATCCAGTAAGTTAAAAAAGAAAAGAAAAAACCAAGCCCAACCCTATGAGCCATTTGCAACAACCTTGCAAATTAAGTCCTTGTCTGGCAGCACCCTTCCTTGGAGCTGCCACAAACAAACCTATTCCACCATCGGAATCCACATTCCTCTGTGGCCCAGGTTTCCAAACTGCACTTTCCTGCAGAATGAACACCATCTGAATTGTAGTTATTTCCACAAGGGCACAGACCTTGAGTAGTGAGAAAGCAGCTGCCATTCTGGGTTCATTGAAACCCAGGAATCCGACTGCAGATGAAAATGCTGGCACTTCTATCTGCTTTGTGACTGGCATTTCTTGTAATGAGCTGCAGCAGACATACATGGTTTCAAGCAGAAGGCAAGTCACTAGTCTCTCGCCTGGAAAAATGAATGCACCTCTCAGTTTTGTCAGATGGTTCTGTTTTCTGGGAACTCGGGGCTGCAATCAGATAATGCCAGCAATTGAGTTTTTGTCGGGGCACCCCACATAAGTCTCAGTAAAAAAACTGGGACAAGCTTAGTGACAACTAGAAATGGGAGAAAAATCCAGTCCAGTTCACATTGTAATACCAGCCTACCAAATCCGCATTTGCTGAAACAATATGCAAACCAAAACATAGTTCTCCTTCAAAGTTCACACTTCACTGATTTTTTTTAGTGTACTGTAGTTCTTCAACCAAAAATGTGTACGTGGATGGAAAGTGTGCATAGACTGCATCTATTAGTGAAAATAACATATAAAGATTGATTATATTAGTGGGAAATTGCTTGCAAAAATGTGTATCTGAGGCAAAAGCACATACAAATACTTGACCATTTTTAATGAGAACTTCTTTTTTAAACAATCAAAAAATACGCAGAACCGTAGCAAACTGAATTTAGGATTAGAAAAATGAAGAACTGATTTGGCCATCTCGTGGGCACATGTTTTGGGTTTGAATCCTGGTATTTCTGGGAAGAAAGCCACTAGCTGCTACAAGTCAGGATGGAGCCTACTGAGCTGGACCAATAGTATAAGGCAGGTAAGGACCACCAGAAAGCCAAAATGAAATAGGCGTCTCTTGGAATTAGGAGTTGCCTACATTTTATGACAGGTGTATGCAATACAAACACTACGGTTTTGGAGAAATCTGGGGAAAACACCCTCAGTGAGTTCCCTTGACTAGCAGGAGAAGAGAGTGTTGTATATCAAACATTCATTCACACTGCCTCTGACCTTCTTGAGATGTTCTTTTTTTTTTTTACATTTATTATACAATTAACATAATGTACATTTCACATGCATAACATAAGCTATTGGAGGTGATAAACATAAGGAATATGAATCCAGGTTCCATATACACTGGAGTAGCAGCTGGCCTGAAACTGAGGGCATGCATAGTAAGTAACCATCTTTGGGAAGCCAAAGATTTAGTTAGCTCAGGCCTCAACACATTAACGTGAAGGGAAATATTAAAGTTATCAACCGGTTGCTTGTTCCCAGGTACACTACAACCCCCCAAAAGTCAGTGTTTTTTGCCAAAGGCCATGGATTTAGATGTTGGAGAGCCACGGGCACGCAGGATACTACTATAGGGGGTCTCTATTGCTACAGCAGGCATGGCTGTTGCACAAGTCAGGAAATTGTGCAAGAAAGGCTTCTTGAAGGGAGGTTGACTTCTGGGTTGCACATTTTCATTGTTGGCACAAAACCGTTTTTTGCTGCAAGAGGTCGGTGCTGCTTGGAGCCTCTGCACAGTGTGAAATTGCTCTGCAATACAGGCTGCTTTCTTCCGCAAATCCATCTTCACCAGCATCATGTTGTTCTGCAGCTCAGCCAAAGTCTGGTCCTGCTTCGCCAGGATGTTGTCACACTTTGAGAGAGCTTCACGGAGCTTCCTGGCTCCTGTGCTGTGGCAACATGCTCTTTCGGCTGACTGGAGGGACTCCCCAAGAAGAACTTGGGGACCTTCTTGAGATGTTCTAGCTAACGTGATGGTGGTGGCACTGTTGATAAAGTGCCTGACCTTGTCAGCCTCTTCAGCCAGCTCTGAGCCAGTCCTGCAATGAAGCAAATTTTAACCAGCAGCTGGCCTACTACAACACCGGTACCGGGGTGTGGGGTCTGGGGAAGGTTGAGAATTGGCATCAAGGCCAGTTTGCCCACTTGAAGCTGAAACCCCCCAAGGGTTCGTGCTAAACAAAAACATGTGGAAATGGAAAGAGTCCTGCAAGCTAACTCACTTCTCATGGCTACCACGGCTTGTACCTTTCAGAGGTTACCCTCCTTCTAAGCAACTGTTAAGGGGGCAGGGGAATGATCTCTTCAGGCAATGCAAAGAGTTCTGAGTCATCCAGAATCATGCCAGCGCATTCCCTTTTCCTGCAGGCAGAAAGAGCAGCTGCCCAACAGTGGCTGGTGAAGTGGTTTGCTAGGCAAAGCTGCCAGCAGCTGCTTTGTAGTCATCATAAAGGGAGCAGAATTCCTGTCCATACTTTTTAGGCACCTGGAGGCAGGGGGAATCACAGCCAGCCAGGGGCGGGAGGAAGGGGGTGCAGTAGGTGCGATCTGCCCCGGGTGTCACCACTGAGGGGGGTGACAAAATGCTGGGTGGCACTTACTGCGGGGCCTGCAGTGCGCCCGAGCCACGCGCCTCTCCTGGGAGAGACGTGGTGGCTTGAGTGCGTGCAGGCTCCATGCTGTCCAAATGGTCCACCCGCTGCCTCCCCCCGCAGCTGTAGGGCAGCTGAGTGGGAGGAGGCAGGCAGACTCTGAAGGCCCCGTGGTGCACCCCAGGCGCCTGAGCAGCTTCTTCTGCCACTGCAGCCAGCAGCGTGCAAGCCTGTAGCTGAGATGGAACAGTCATTGCTACAGATGGCAGCAGTATGCATGTGTCCTGGGATGATTGATCCGTTGTGTGCTTGCATTCTCCAATGCCCACTGCGGACTTGCATGCTGCGTCCCACTCCTTAAAGCAGAGGTAGAGGACCTTTTTCAGACCAAGGGATGCATTTCCCTTCTGCACAACCACCTGCAGGGGACGTAATGCCAGCAATAAAAGCGAACAAAGCAACTAATGGGTTGGGGTTTTTTTGGGGGGGGGGCCTCTGATTTCTCCATACATTCATACCCCTCTCTATCTTCCATCCAGGCAACCAAGAGGCAATATCAGAGAATGAGGGCACATTCCAGTCAGAGAAAAACACTTCAAGAGGGCATGAAGTATGGCTGGTATGGGGTGTGGTCTGGTGAGAGCCAGAGAGAGAGAGAGAGTTCTGGAGGGCCACATAGTTTCCCTACCTCTGGCTTAAAAGTATAGATAGGAATTTCTCTTCCCACTCAGTCTTCCTCACACAGTGACTGCTGCTGGTTTTGACCCATGAACTATTGGTGGCTGCCTCTGCTACTGCTGCTGCTGCTGCGAGAATTGTTGAACGCTGGGGGAACAACTCACCCCAGCAATGGATGTTTATACGTCAAAAACAGTTTGCAAAGCTATAATCTATGGTAGTTTATTGTGGTGGGAAGAAATAAAGGTAGAATGACAGTAAAACGGGATAGCTTCCAGATGCAAGATGACACAGCAAATAGAAATTCCGCTGGACACATGGAGAGACAGTGAAGTTAGCAGTGCGCAGTGCAAGAACCTGAGGCAAGGCTTTCTCTGCTCCTCCCCCCTAGTGATTGATGGTGTTAACAGGGAAAGCAAGAAGCAATGAAGGGCGAGAGCAATGTTGGAAGAATTTGAGCCCAGTTCTTAATTGGTAGGAATTTATCCTTAGGGTATTCGACTTAACATAGCCTGGATGCTGTTTGTTATATTTGGGGAAATGCAGAGGAGGAAGATAGCAAGCACATTCTTCAAAACACCAATCTTAAGAGTGTTTTATTCAAATATTTATGAAAACAACTGGCAACTACAGTTTTGTTCACTAAGAAGTTATTTTATTTGGTCTTGGGGTGGGGTTTGCCATAGTACGATGTTTGTGACACTAGGTCCATTTTATAGGTGGCAAACTGAGGCTGAGACACAAGAGCATGCCCGAGTCCACCCAGCAAGGCCACAGAAGAAGGAATTTGAACCCGGGTCCATATTTGAGGGGCAATTGTCGTATTACTTTTTTGTGTCATGGAAGTTCTTACTTTTGTTTTTGTTTTTTTAAAGCATGCATAGAGTAATCACACACACATGTGGGTTGGGTGTGTATTGGCCCTGATGCATATTTTGGAAAGCAAATGCATGCATCAGCTGTTTAATGTAACTTTCAGGACCAAACTATAGAGTTATGTAGCTTACAGCTCTTAAACAAACAGATATACTAAATGCAAGGAAATAATAATACCTCAATGGGAGTTTTAACCCAGGAATTGAGAGTTACACTCATAGAAGATGTCAGAACATTAAACCAAAGTAATCTTAATGCTCCCTAAAGCTGACCATAAAATTACAGGCCTAAGCAGTCTCTCTCTGCTTGGAACTTGACCAGTGTTATGGTCCTGAAGACGGATATCATAAACAGCTGTGGAAGTTACTGTATTGCCTGAGACTTTTAAGGCCTTTAGAAGAAAGCTGGACCTTTTATAACCTCTGCCCCTTAACCCTGGTACTTGTATACCCTCTTTTATCTCCCCATCTCCTATTTCATTCCTTCCTCTCCACATTTGCTGTTATCTACAGTATCCTTTCTTCTTTCCAGTCACTTCCCAACATATCATGGGGTGTGCACTGCCTTGTTTGTTTGTTTGTAAAATATGTTGGCCTCTTGAAATTTTTCAGAGCCATCCTATACTATCAGTGTTCAAGGACACATTCCAGACAAGCCAAACAATGTCTGAGGCCTGATAGAAAGGCCTGGAGGGTCTGTGGTTTTCCTTCTCTAGTCTATTTTATGCAACTCCTTCTTTGTTATGCGCTATCAATTTGGGCAGTGTGTTGCTCCGACTTGATCTGGAAGGGTGAGGCTGTCTTAACTTTTTGAATTCCTTTCACAGAATAGGTAGGTAAAGGTAAAGTACCTCTGGACAGTTAAGTCCAATCAAAGGTGACTATCAGGTTGTGGCGCTCAATTCACTTCAGCCTGAGGGAGCTGGCATTTGTCCACAGACAGCTTTTCGAGTCATGTGGCCAGCATGACTAAAATGCTTCTGGCACAATGGAACACCGTGACTGAAACCAGAGCACATGGAAACGCCGTTTACCTTCCCACCGCACCGGTACCTATTTATCTACTTGCATTGGTGTGCTTTTGAACTGCTAGGTTGGCAGAAGCTGGGACAGAGCAATGGGAGCTCACCCCATCGTGCAGATTCGAACCGCCGACCTTCTGATCAGCAAGCCCAAGAGGCTCAGTGGTTTAGACCACAGTCCCATCCTTGTCCATGTTCTATTTTCATAGCATAAGAATGCATGGGAAGGCCAAAGCGCTTTATTCCTTCCTAATCCTGTGTCCCATGGAAGACTGACAACATGTGCAGTTGAATCTCTGGTGGTAATGTAAGTAGTACCTTGGGTTACAAACACCTCGGGTTACAAACACTTTGGGTTACGGACTCTGCGAACCTGGAAGTAGTACCTCAGGTTAAGAACTTTGCTTCAGGATGAAAACAGAAATCACGTGGCAGCAGCGGGAGGCCCCATTAGCTAAAGTGGTACCTCAGGTTAAGAATGGTTTCAGGTTAAGAATGGACCTCCGGAATGAATTAAGTTCGTAACCCGAGGTACCACTGTATGAATGGAAACCCTCTGGCAACTTTGGAAGGTGGGCTCTTAATTTCTGAAACAGACATTGAACTCATTCCTTAACATCAAATATCCTTGATCTTGCACTGCGCCAATAAAGCTTTTGCAATTCTTATTTCATTCATCTTCTCATCCTCAGTGTGAGATAGATGGGTAATTATCCCAGCAGGTGTTCTTTAAACGTATCAAACCAATTACTTCCCACTTTAAGAATTTCACTTTCAAAAAGATAAATCTGCTAATGTTGCATTAACAGACCAAACAGGCTTCAAGAAGCGTAACAGCTGCCATCTTCCTCCGGATCTACTAGCAAGAGAATGAAGAAGCTGAAAGACTTTGGGGGATCCCAGGACACTTGACAATTTCTTCTCTCTCCAATGGCAAAATTAACACTGCATGCTCTGCTTTATGTATTGTAACAAGAGAAAGCATGCACACCTCAATAAACGGTAGTGGATTGTTTAATAGTGATACGAGTCACTATTTTCAAAGTCATACGTACAACATCTAAAAATGAAAAGATGTTAAATGGACTCCTGGGTTGCTGGCTTTGTAATAGTAAGCAGGTAAGTGTCTGAAGCATTAGTGGAAAGAAGAAAGGGAGGGCATGGAAGATGAGCATGTTGCAAAGAATTTGTGAAGTTCATTCTGCTGGAACCTTAGCAGAACCCCAACATTTGCCAAAAACATAATCAAACCTTCCAGCTACATATGACGTTTATTAGTGTTTTGATTTGTTTCTGCAGCTTGGAATGTTTTCTACACTCCTTGGGCTTTATCTGCTGTCTCTTGGTCTTTGTTTAACTTAGCCCTATTCAGGTGTTAGGTACCCACAGTACCTGTGGGTACAGTGGTACCTCGGGTTACAGTCGCTTCAGGTTACAAATGTTTCAGGTTACAGACTCTGCTAACCCAGAAATAGTACCTCGGGTTAAGAACTTTGCTTCAGGATGAGAACAAAAATGGGGGCATGACGGCAGTGGGAAGCCCCATTAGCTAAAGTGGTACCTCAGGTTAAGAACGGTTTCAGGTTAAGAACGGACCTCCAGAACGAATTAAGTTATTAACCTGAGGTACCACTGTATTGAACATACAAAAGGAATATTCAGTAGCAGGTGCGGCAGAACTGCTTACCTTAACTTCAGCTGGTGCAGAATTCAGTAGCCTGGTTGCACACAGGGGCAAGAGGGTTTGAGCATATTACACTGATCCTGGCCCAACTGCACTGGCTGCCAATTAGTTTCTGGGTCCAATTCAAAGTGCTGGTTTTTTTATCTATAAAACCCTAAATGGCTCATGACAGCAATACCTCAAGGACTGCCTTTCTCCATATGAACCTACCAAGACCCTGAGACCATCCTCTAAGGCCTTAAATTCAGTTCAAAATTTTTAATTTTTAAAAAAGTCCTCATAAAAATTCATTAGCATTTTGGTGCAAATTTCTCTTAATACAGTATACATGTTTGCATGCAATTTTCCTCAATATACACATTTTTGCAAAGCAGTTTCCCAGTTATATAATGCATTTTGGTACATTATTTTCACTTATAGAAAGCATTTTTATGCACACACTTCCCCAGTGTATGTATTTTTCTACACATTACTTGCTTGGAGAACTGCATTGCACAAAAGTTGGAGAAGTGCAAATTTCAATGGGATGACTATGCTTTGGTTCTTGCATTGTTTTGGAGAGTACAGATTAGGTAGATTCACCGTTAAATGTGAATTGAATAGAATACCTCTCCATTCCCTCAACATTTAGGATTTCTTCCATGGGTTCAGAACCTCTAATTCAGTTTCTATCACCATGGAGGGAGCCCCCCATGCAGATATCTATTCTCATATAGGATCCCTTCAGACAGATGCTGTCCCCACGTTTCTCACTGATAACTCAGATGGTACGGTCAGTATGCATATCTGTGCACACATTTCTTACTTGGGGGCATTGAATGCCAGGGCTCTTACAGTTTTATATTGTGTATTTCTTGTTGTTGCAAGCTGCCTTGATTGTTTTAATTCATGAAGCCACATCTCTGTGTGCACATTTGCGTCTGGCATATCAGAGGCATACTGTGGTTATATTGCTTTTTTTTTTTTTGTTCTCCCTACTCTGCCAATTTAAATCAATTTAAATCCTTTCGGATAAAAATCCAAACCTGTAAACAAAAATCCATCGTGTTTCACAGCGAATAACCAGAGAGATCAAGGGACAACGGAGGCTAAGAGTTCTGCTTCAGTGCGCCAGAATGCCAAAGCATGAAAGGGTAAAACAATTAATTATAAGATTGATGCAACTTTAAACATCTTGCTTAGATAAAATCTGATTTGCTGCTTATCCTTCTGGGCTAATGTATGACTGTATTTAGCTGTTACGTTTGAAGCACTGCAGCCCTATTTATATAATTACAATTTGAAAGGTGAATGGTCTTGTTAATTACTAAGGATGATATTCTCAAAAGCATACAAGTGAATAGAATGCCATAGTATTGGTATGCAACAGTGAACTGATGGCTGATTTTTACATTACAGCCAACACATGGGAGTCGTGTATAGCGCTGTATAGCAGAGATGCCATGCAGCAGCTGTTGTGTGCAAGAGATGCTCACTGTTGGATCCTCCTGACAACACAGGCAGGAATACAGATGTGCAATACATCTATTCCAGGGGCGGGGAACCTCTGGCCCACAGGCCAATCTTGCACCACCAGAGGGTCCACATTGGACCACCTGTCAATCTTCTGAAGACCAGCCCATCACTTGATGGGTGTGTGTGTCAGGTTTCAACCCTGCTGGGTGCTGCAGAGAACAAGACTGAACCCTCTGCTCACCTGCCAATAAGCAGATCCTGTTGGGTGCTGTTTTGCCAGCATGGAACAGATCCTTGCAGAGTGCGCAGCTGAGCTCTCTGCTTATAGTTTCTTGCTGGGAACAAACTGCTCCATCAGACCTCTCCTCCTACCCCCAGGGGTCAACTTTGATAGGTGGGCAGGACCACCTACCTGTCAGTCACCTGGTGTCATTATTACATTAGATGGTTAACCGGTGAGGGTCTCTTCATTCTCGTCTATAGTTACTGTGGTCTGGTTGAATATACAGGCAGTTTTACGGTAGTGTGACCTGTGCGGATGCACTGAGTAGTACCCTGGAGGGGCTGCCCAAATGGAGTGTGAGAGGTGGGGAGGGTGGCCTGAATGTTAGCGTCACACAAGGTGCCGGTGAAGCCCAAAGTCCACCACTGGTTGAATAACCACATTGAAACATTTCCTATGGCTTCCATGTTGCAGCTCAACCTCAGGAGTGAGCCATGAGGGTCAATTAAGATATCATCAAGCAAGTCTAAGGATGACGATTTGGCCTTCTCTGAAGTGCTTCTCTGCAAGATATGGTAGGGCGTGTTACATAAGTAAACACTTGGAAGGTATGATAAAGACAGGTAGTGAGAGCATTCCAAGAGTGACTTGGGATGCTATGAAGATGCTGCAAAAGTGGGCATGGGATTATTGCACGCCTTAAGCTAATGCTGAATACCCAAGAGTGTACAACTGGACTGCTGAATCCTAACTGGGTGTACTGAAAAGATGCTGGATGAGACCCAGACCAATAGTACCTGCAAAAAGCAACGTTATTAAAAGCAGCTTTCCCTTTGAACATCTCTTTGTTCAAAGTGCATCTGAAAGCCTAATGACCCACTGGTTCCTAAGGAGTGAGCTTTAATGCAAGGATTTTGATGTTAATCCATGGATCAGATGCGTGTGTGTGGATAATCGCATTGTTGGACAGTCCTTTCTGCCTGTTGGCCCTTAGCCAACGACCTCCTCCTCCGCCTGAATGAAATGTGCCCCTGAGAGCGTTGGGACATCAGAACCACGAGTTATAGGCCCGTCCCAGGGCGAAGCAGGTTTGGAGGGAGCGGGCTGCCCGAGAAACCATCGACGGGGTTGGCGAGGAGCCGTTCAGACTGGGCTGCAAACAGCAGCTCTGTAGCCTGACCATAGGAAAGGCGGGCGGGCGTGCAGCCCCCTTTATTTCCTCCCTCGCAGCTGATTCCCCTCTCTCCCGCCAGCAAACTGTGAAAAGGCTCGGAATTCAGCCTGAGGAAAACCCCAAGTCCCCACATTTCTAGTTTCCCGCGCGTTTTAAAGGGCGACACGAGCCCCACGGCAGGTAGGCAGAGCTGGG
Source organism: Podarcis melisellensis (assembly GCF_964234715.1). NCBI lineage: Eukaryota > Metazoa > Chordata > Lepidosauria > Squamata > Lacertidae > Podarcis > Podarcis melisellensis. Next base: position 37,541,627 of record NC_138544.1, read on the forward strand.
ACGGGGGTTTCCTGGGGACACTGCAGCTCCTCGAAAGGCTTCTCTCGGCTGCGCCCAATCCTCCTCGGCGAGGATTTCCCCTCCGCTTCCATGCGCTCGTTTGGGGGAGCCCTCCGGCTGCTCCCTCTCCCGCCGCGCAGGAGCGATGCCTCTCTCTGGCTCTCCCTCCGCGCAGGCTGAGGGAGGGGCGCGTGTGACCCGTCTCTGCTGGGAGACCAAACTCAGAGTCGCGCGGAGGCGCCCAGGCAGCGCTGCCGGCTGCGAGGAGGAGCGCCAGGCAGCAGCAGGAGGCGCGGCGGCGGCTCTCTCTCTCCCTCTCTCTCCTTTCCCGGCTCCTGCTGGTCTCTCGTCTTCCTCCGGGGAAGAGCATCGGCCGGGGCAGCTGGCTTCCGGCAGAGGAAGGTGGCGGGAGGAGGGCGAGCGGGGCGGCTGCTGCGCCTTGAGCGAGGCGAGCCCCATTGCCCCAGTGCGAGGCACCGGCTGCCTGGCCAAAGGGGAGCGAGCGCGCCGCTCCTGCCTCCCCCGGCGGCCAAGCAGCCAAACTATTTCGCATCCAGCATCTGCCCGGGCGTTGCTTCGCCCTCTCCCTCGCGAGCGAGAGACCACCTCGGCGTGGCTTCGGAGGCGCGTCCCTCCAGCCCCTCGCCCGCCCTCACCCTTTGGCTTTGCTTTTAATTGGACAGCCGACGAGTCTCCTCTTTCATTCTTCAAAAGAAAGACTCCAGCCTAATCTCAAGCAATCGCCTTAAGGCAATTGCGGGGAGTGGGGGGGGGGGTCGACTGGACCCGGCCTCCTTCGGGCTCCTCGGAGAGCCCCCCTCGTCCCCGCTCCATCCCGTCCTCGCGCAGGAAGAGCGACAGGGCTGCTTTTGTCTCCGAAATCATTTTAAGACTCTGCCCCCTGGACTTCTCCACTGGATCGCTCGGCGGGAAGGAGTTTGCGAGGAAGGGAGGAGGGTCTGCGAGGAGGACGCGTGTGTGGCGGGGACACTCCCAGAGAAAGGGCTCTGGTTTTGTTTTGTTTGGGGAAAGGATCGCCGTCGGCTCTGAAGCCGGCCGCCCCTCCTCCCTTGGAGATCGGCTTAGCAAAGAAGGGGAGAGTTACTCGGTGGGGATCACACACACGCACGCTAAAGCACTCCCCCCTCTCCCCCCCCCGCGCTTTGGGGCGACTTTGGTACTTAGTGGTCGGCTCTGATTTCGGTTTCGCTTGTTCACACGCCCGCCCGCGCCCGGGGAAACGCACTCACGCCCTTTTACGCCCTTCTTTCCTCGTTATTATGCCGTTGGACTAAGATCGCCTTTTGGCTTCACAGGCTGGAAAAACAAAAAGGCGGCGGCGACAGTCGGGACTGGGATACGTCGGCGCCTCTCCTGCCCGGCTCAATGAAATCGGATCGGAATAAAAAGTGACTTTCCTCCACCCCGGATTTAAAGGGAAGGAAGGGGGAGGGAGGCGCGCGAATCTTTCCTCCTGAGCGGCGCTGCTGCTGCTTCTTTTTTCGTTCCCCGAAGCGGCGCCCCGAGAGTCCAGCGGGAGTTCGGACCAGCGAGCGCGCAGCCCGCGAGGCGCTATGGCGAAGCTGGGGGGAGCCCAGGTGGCAGCGGCGGCGGGAGTGCTGCTGCTTTTGCAGTGCTTGGCGGACCGGCTGCAGCTCATCGGCGCCCTGAAGTCGAAGCAGAGTCACGGTAAGGAAGGGAGAGGAGAGGAGGCTGGCCAGGACGGGCTGGGGGCGCGTGCGTCTGCGCGCGCGCTGGTGGGCAGAGTTAAGTGGCAAAGTTCACCGTCGCGCTTGAAGTTTTGCACGGACGACCACCTCCTTGCGCTTTGCAGCACTGGGGGGCTGGCTCTTCCTCGTCCAGGCGAAGTGATAAATCTAGATTTGCCAGGACTGAGTAGGGTTAAATATCTTTGGCGTGAGAGGATCTCGCCTTACTGAGGCGAGAACCCATTTCTCCGAGCCCTGAGATTTAGTTTTAGGAGGCTTTGAAACATGTGCAGAGTTTCTTTTTCTTGCCTTTCTTGCAACCAGTTTCCACCTATAGGGCCAAAATCCACCGCCCCCCATGGCTTCTGGAACAAATGATGTTCCAGGCATGACTGAGAATCTGACTAATTGACATCCATGATCATCAATTGGCAGATCATCAGATTCTTAATCTCAGGGTGGTTGGTTTGAGCCCGACTTTGGATTAGCTGACCCTTGTGGCCCCTTTCAACTTGATGAATCTATGATTCTCTCATAGCCCTTCCCAGCCATGTAGGCTGGCATGGTGTGTTTGGATTCAGCTGGATCTTTTCACTGCACTTGCCCCTGTTTGCACAGCGTACCTTGCTTGCTCCTCCTCCTGTCACATGCTTGCCTGAGTGATGGAATTTAGTATTCTCCCCCAAGGGTGTAATGTGGAGGGCAGACGTTGTGGGTTTGTGTGTCAAGAATCCTTCCCTTAGATGAGGGGTGTGGGATGGTAAGGTCTTCAGGGCGCCTTCTCTGTGTGATTTTAATGATGTGTCAGATTAATCCGGTTCCTCCAAACTCCTATTAAAGAGCTGTTTGCCATGCCCGCTAAAAATGTCAGGGCTGGTGCAACTTCTGCCACCGTTCTGGAATGAGGTGAGACATAGACACCTGTTGAATTCTTGTCTGCTTGAGGAGTTCTTAGGCACATAGCTCAGGGTCAGCTGCTGGCAGACTTTGCAGTGAGGTAGAGGAAAATCTCAACGGACTCCAAAGAGGAGTACAGAATCTTCTTCCTTGTGGATTGAGTGGATTCCAGGACAGGGAGCAGGTAACCTGTCCTGGCTGCAGACCTTTGCTTCCTGGTCCAGCAGCAAGTGCCTTGGCATCTTCACCTGTAAACCAGCCTGCCTATCCAGAATGGGCAATCCAATCTCTCCTTGTGCATGGGGTTGCTGAATTCTGTGTGCCTCTAATCTATTCATGAAAGTAGAAGTTCAGCTGATGAAGTTTTGCCCACCTTATGTGCTTGGGACAGCCACATTCATTCTATCTTCTCCTTGCCATACAGCTACTACAGGCACATAGAAACCCTGCCAAAAAAATTAAAATCCTTTCATCAAGAATGTAGAATGTGAAGTGTTAACATTTGTGCACTTACAAAGCAGCTTTACCATTTCATTGGGACTCTCCCATCTCCATATGTGATAAAAACAGAGGCCCCAGTAGGCTTCCTTTGCCGCCTTTTATCTGTGCATTGGATGGTGGGGGAGAGTGGATTCCAAAGCCTCTGTTTCTCCCTCCTCTATTAAGCCCCACACTTTTATTTAAGTGCTAATCTGTTCTTTTCTGCCCTTCTTCATGTGAGAAGATGGTTCGTGCTCAGAGCAGCAGCCAGCATCTATTCCTTCCGTTCTGTTTCCTGTTCTTACAAGGGTGCAAACAAAAAAAATATTGGCTGGTGTGAATATGTAATGATCATGGTGTTGCTTTTCCTTAAGGAGTGAACCCAGGTTTCACATTCTTCTCAGATATAGCAATATTGTTTCCTGTCCTTTCATTTCCTGCTGTTAAGCTGGTAGGGAAATGGGGGAGGGGGGAGGTCTGCAAGAGGGCTAGATCAAAGGCTTTGTGCTATTAAGGTTTGTTCACGCAGTTAGGGGAGGTGGTGTGCATTCTATGGGATAATGCCCCCCCCTCAGTATTTTCCACAAATCCAGTGCATGTTTACTCAGCAGCAAATCTCACTGAGTTCAGTGGGACTTACTCTGAAGTGTTTGTAGGTTTGTAGCATTAGTCTGTCACAGGGAAAAAAAACAGCAAAGGGCATTGTGGCATATTGAAATATAATAATTTATGGTGGCATAAGTTTTTGTGGAGTTGCACTCACTGTTAGATGCGTTTGGCAGGTTGCACCTATGAGTGTGCGCACACACGCACCAGTATGCAGAGAGGAAAAGCACCGTAGAAGAAAAAGGGCATGAAATCCAAAAAGTCCAGAATGCCCATGGCATATCAGAATAGTGACTATTCATAGCAAGCCTGGGTTTTGGTCAAGACCTGAATGAGAATAGAATCAAATTTTCCAATAAGGTCTTTTCCCACCATATTGCACTGGCATCTCCAACTGGAAGGATTTTTTTGGTGGATGAAGAATGGTGAGTTTTCTCAACATTGCTGCTTCGGATTTCAAATCTGGGTCCATTTATCTTTAGAGGCTGATCTGTTCATCCTGTGTAGACACCAGAAGGCTGTCGCTGTTGATGAGTGATGTTGTGTGGAATATTGGAGGGTGTCCAAGTGAATGAGCTCCTGATGGTATGGCGGATGTTGTTGCTGCTATAATTATGTGGCCTTTTTATGTGGCATCTGTTAACATCGACAGCTAGGTGCTCAGGTTGTTTTACCTTAAGAATCATTATGCAGAAGTGTTACACTGTCTTCATCCTAACGTACACAGAGTGCATACTGAACCTTAAAATTGGGCCAAACTGTGAGAGTGCACATATCCTACTCATTTACCTAAGGCTAATCTGAAATAACCACCATATCTCGATTGTACACAATTATTACCGCTGTTTAAGAGTTGCACAGCACAGCAGCCGTAAGTGGGGCTGAGGGGAATCAATCTTGATTGTGAGTACAAAGCAGTGATTAAAGCGTATTAGGGCTTACATAATTTTTAAGTGCTTCTGAATATCTGCTTTCCATCAGATTGTCTTAAAGAATCCCTCTTTGCTCCTTCAGAGTGTTTGCCTTCTGCAAGCTAATATTTGCCCGAAGACAGCTTGCTAAGGGGCCAGAGGATGGTCTGTGGGCACATGATGATGCTGTCACATTGTTAAAGCGAAGCTGGTCTCAGCCAGGGCAATATCTGATTGGGGGTTGTCAGGGAGCCTCATGAACTTACACACACAGAGAGAGTAATAAATGAGTGAGAGGATCTGAGCAATGGAATAAGATGCCTGGTCACTGGTGACAATTTAGAATTTCATCTGCGATCTGAACTGAGACAGCCTGACCCCTGTTCTTCATGTGCTGGTAACCTCCACATCAGATTACTGCCATGTGCTAGAGCACATGGATGCCCCCTGAAGTTGACTGGGAGCTGAAGCCTGTCCAAAAGGCAGCGGTGGGGTTCTCACTGGGGCAGAATACAGCCATCATGTAGTGCTGGCTGCTTCTGAAACACCTGCACTGGCTGCCAGTTAGCTACCTAGGTATGTTGAAGGTGCTAGTGCTTGTGTACATAGCTTTATACAGCTCAGGACCATGTACCTAAAAGATCATCTCACCCCTTATATATTCAGTGAGTCATTGCATCGGGCAGGGTCTCCTCCAGATTCCATCTTTTCAGGAAATCTGTTAAACATCATGTTGGAACAGGAGTTGTAGTGTGGCAGGACCTAAGTGTCGGTACTTCCTGCTGTTGAAGACCTTTCTCTTCCAAGAAGTCTTCGAAGTGGAGATTTGCATCTCACTCTTTATTTGTATTGGCTTAGAAATCATATTTATGTTTGACTATTAATGCTTCATGGGAAGCGATTCATAAATGAAAATTTAAAAACACATGAATACCTATGAAGGATGGTTGCCATTGATATTTCCAGTATAGAGGTTATGGAGGCTGGAGGTTCATGAGCTGGGCAAGGCCACCTGGTAGATCCATTTCCTGGGATTTAAAGCCATCTCTTCTCTGACCAGTGTCTTGCCACCCGTGGCACCGTCTATGTGTCTTTCACTGTAACCTCTTTCCCTTCTAATGCCACACTGAGTTCACACCAGAAAACCTCTCTCTGTTGGAAAGCAGTTTGAAGAACAGCTGCCAGTCAGAGTAGTCACTAGGCTAGATGGACAGATAGTCTGACATGTATGGCAGCTGCCTTTAAAATCAGAGTCTTTGGCTGGAAGACCATAGAGAATGCAGCCAAATCAATTATAATGAATCAACACATGTGTATCCCTGTGTCAGATTCCTTCATCACAGTCTTTCCTGTTACTTCCCTTTTAACAAATTAACATCAGACTAAGCTCTGTGAACTAACAATACATAAGATATAACCAGGCAAGAACTCCCATTTGCTAGGTGAGTAGATGTTATGGAATAATTGACACCTGTAAAAAGCAACTAATGAGCCTGAAAAACCTTGGTGGCCCTGTGCCAGATCTGGCAGCCCAAAGATACCATAGAAGGCCTGGGGGAGGGAGAAGGAGGTTGACAGGTAAACTTGGGAATTGTTAAATGACAAGTCAATATACTGAGTGCTATACTGAGTACTAGGAGAAAAAATAGAAGTCACATGTTGTTTTTATGAAGATATGATAATATGATGAACTGAAGTGAACTGAAGTGGTGAGCTTTAGCACTTAATGGGGCATCTGTGACGGCATCTATGACGGTACAGATGTTATTGGACTCCAGCTCCCATCAGCCCCAACCAGCATGGTTAATGGTCAGGGATGGTGGGAACTGGCGTCCCAACAACATATGGAGAATCACAGGTTTCCCATCCCAGCTTCAGCACGTGATAATAAAGGTTATCCTATGATGGCTGATCAGTGATAATAACCAATCAATCAAATTAAGAGAACACAGTTATTCTGCATCAGATATGGTCATTTAGCTCTTATAATTGTAAATGTAATAAGTTTAATAATATCTACCACCATAGCGGCACAGACTGACTTACTAATACCACTGATATTTATTCATTTAAGCGCTATTGATTTCTTCATACTGTGGGCCTTAATAGGTTAAGTAAAAAATATTTAAGCAGCAAAGGTTTAGACTGCTTCTTGATTGCCTATCAAGATGGAGCCCCTATTCCCACAGAAATCAATGTCAAATCTTGCATTTTCTCCAGCGGCGCAGGATTGTCTCTCTAGACCCCTGTAGCTCTGAGACTCTAAATGTTGTGCCAGCCAGCATATCACTGCACAACGTTACATTGTGATTCAATAACACCTGAACAGCAGGGCGATGTGCCAGGAACAAGGCTTTACAGATAGTGGGTTCTGCCTTCCACAGAAGCACATGGCAGGAGTAGCCAACACCGTGCCATCCAGGTGTTGTTGGACTCCAGCTCCCATCAACCGTAGGCAGCATGTGTAATGGTCAGGGATGATGGGTATTGTAGTCCAACATACTCCTGAAGTAGGCAGTACTAGGTCAGACAGGCCAATGACTTGACTTGGCATAAGGCACGTTCATATGTTCAATATTCAGTTCCCCATTGATTTACTTTTAGTTTGAAATGTATACATTGGCCACAATCCAGCCTAGCATTAGGAGTGCTTAAGCCCATTAAAATGAATGGATTTGAGTGTACCTAACTCAGGGGGGGGGGCATTATAAACACAGACTAATCTCTCAAATCTATATCCTGTTTTTGGACCCTTCCCCCATGCCATTTTGGATATTATTTGGGATGCTTTCATGTGGCTGTAGAGTTGTGAAGAAGGCGTCAACAGCCTGCAGCATTCAAATTTGGTTTGGAAAGCAAAAGCTTTGTAATTGTGCCAGGAACAATTGAAAGAAATTGGGGGTGGAGGTGGAGTCATAATGGTAGAATGCAACCTGATTGGATGCTGTCAGGCTCTCTGGTAAAATCCTGAAAATTGCAGGGCCAGGACTCTGGCTTCGGTTGGTTGAGATTAACACTCCCCAAACCTTGGGGTATGTTGCTCTGATATCACAAAATTTTATGCCTGAAATGTCAGAGAGTCTGTGAAGGTTTTGTGACACCAGAGCAACATCATGACCCTGCCATTTCCTTAATTTGCTTGTGGCTGCATTTCCACGTAACACTAAAGTGAGTTTGAACGCTATGTGGGCAACACACAATGAACCCAACAACGAACCCAAGCAATGAGTCAGGACAGATTAGGAATGCGAATTTTAAGTGTTGTATGATCCAGAAGTCTTGGCTTGCAATGAATTCCGGTTAATTAAAGAAGTCAGCTTCATAACTCCTGGTTGTCCAGGATTCTTTGTTCATGTGAAACAAGTCATCATTCTTTGAAACAGGAAGGGAAGTGTGTGAGCCCAACACTTTGGCTGGGGTTGCTATAGCTTGTCCATGTAGCACGAAACTATGGATTTGTGTTACATGATAATTGCTGCTAGCGATTTTGAATAGAATCATAGAATTGTAGAGTGGGAAGGGACCCCAAGAATTATCTAGTCCAACCCCCTGCAATGCAGGAATCTCGACACACGGTCCCCCTTTCAATTTGAAACCATACTGAACCCTGCTCAGCTTTGCAAATGTGCTAACAGTGAGGGACAATGGTTAAGCACCCTTTTTCACCTCTGCTCTCTGCCTTAAATCCCACTCCTCTCAAACCATCTTTTTAACACCCTCCCCCCCCCAAAAAAATTATCGGGGCATTTTTATATGCATTAGTGTATATCATATACTGTAGTTTGTTTCTTATATAACTGTGCCATGGATTTCTGTAGTTTTTCTTATTCAGATAGACAAAAAAAATTGTTCTTCAGCCTTAGCTGTTATTAGCCTTTCTGTGTCGTGTTTGTAATACACAATGAATCTTCCTTGTAGATCAAGCTGTGAACTGTTAGCATTACTAACCAGGATCTGATTGTGAAATCTCTGTGAATAAATTCATCTTGCTAACATTTACCCACTAGAGGGCAGAACTGCTGCCTTTGCTGCGGTTTCAGGAGGCATAAGTAGTCTCAAAGCCACTTTGTGATCCCCTCTGCGCACTTGAACATTATTAGCCTGCTTTGCCAAGCTAATCAGTTCATAAGATTTTCCATGTTAAGGTTTATCATGGATGCTTTTGCCATGGCAGCTGCAGGAACTGAGAGGCAGAGGTTGGGCCACCAAAAGGTTTCGCTTTACCTGCTTTGCACCAGCGAGACTAAACACTGAGCAAGTTAAACTGGATGAAGTGAATGTTTGTTTGGAAGCGAAGCCAGCAATTAAGACTCCCAGTTGTTCTGAGGACTTAGGGAAAATGCTGAAGTTTTTCCAGAAAGAGAGCTTTTAAGAATTCTCTAGCTTCCATGTGTGTGCAGTGCCTTAACAAACCACACATGTGCCAGGGTGTGAACCATACATCGTGACCCCACCACCAACACACTGAGGTTTTTATCTATTAAAGCTACAGATTTACAATTGTAATTAAATAAGAAAAGGCACAGTCCGTGGTGCCTGGTAACATTTTGACTTGGTAGGGCTGCAACTTTTTCCTTGCTGTTTTCATCACAATAAGATCTGTACATCACTCATTTAGGAAGGGGTGTCATTATGCATGTGCAGAGCGCTACTGTTTCTTCACCAAAGAAAGCCAATTATTTTCTATACATCTATGGACAGGGGAAAAGCTCCCATGTAAGCGGGCCTAACCGTGACTTTCAGACAATATTGATTCTGTACCTCTTGTTTAGCAATTAAGCCATACCACATGAATTCTAGTGCTGATTACACCTTCACATCCACTGTCAAAAAAACAAACAAACCCCACCACACGGAAACTTTTAAAATGTGACAAATATTTGCTTCCAGTTCCGTGCAGTTTTCTCCCACTTCGTTGTCCAAAACACTTTCTCCCTCTAAATTATAGGAGCAAAGTATTCCAACCAACAGACAAAAATGATTATTTCATTTGATCCAGGGCACATCAGCACCACTCTGTTTTGAAAATGTGAAGTAATAGCCTCTGTTTCTGCGCAGAGTACACCATACCAGGGGAATCGCAATCAGCCTCTTATTGATGAGTTCAGGAAGGATATCTTCCAGGTTTGGGGAAGGATATGGAGTCAGTCAATATGATATCCAGGCAGGCATAGAGCCCAAAAAAGTTCATTTTAGAAATTCACTGACAAGCTCACAAACAAGCATCCAGGAAATAATAGCAACAACATTTCCCTTCATCTTGCATTAAATACGTGCACTGTCTCTCTCCCCCCCTTTGCCCTGCCACAAAACAAATACTAAATTAAACGAAAAAAGCTCCTCAAACAGAAACATTCCCTTAAAGGCACAGTGACTTGGAACGTAACCCCTGCATAAATGGAAACACTCAGCTCTGCTCTGTTCTGTTTCACCCTGCCCCTAGGTAAAGGGAAAGGTACCCCTGCCCGTACGAACCAGTCTTGACAGACTCTAGGGTTGTGCGCTCATCTCACTCTATTGGCCCGGGAGCCAGTGCTGTCCGCAGACACTTCTGGGTCACGTGGCCAGCGTGACAAGCTGCGTCTGGCGAGCCAGCGCAGCACACGGAACGCCGTTTACCTTCCCGCTGGTAAGCGGTCCCTATTTATCTACTTGCACCTGGGGGTGCTTTCGAACTGCTAGGTTGGCAGGCGCTGGGACCGAACGACGGGAGTGCACCCCGCCGCAGGGATTCGAACCGCCGACCATGCGATCGGCAAATCCTAGGTGCTGAACTTTTACCCACAGTGCCTCCTGCCTCCCCACCCTGCCCCTATTCCACCCTTTTAGGGACATCTTTTATAAAGTTTCTGGGTCACTTACAGGTTCAACAATAAAAATTCCTTCCAGTAGCACCTTAAAGACCAACTAAGTTGTCTTTAAGGTGCTACTGGAAGGAATTTTTTTTGTTTTGACTATGGCAGACCAACACGGCTACCTATCTGTAACAGGTTCAACAATGTGTGTGTCTGTGTTTGATCACTCATATATTGGTCACACCTAAAATGGGGGTTGCCTGTATGTCATTAACTTTTTTAAAAAAACCACACACACTAAATAAATGTGAAAGTTCTCTTTGAATGTGTGAGATTCATGCCATTATATTGATTTTAACTACACTCATTCAGTGGCAGTCATTCTTGTATTCCAGACCTTGCGCCTGCTGTTAGGATACTGCTCTTGTCACCCTAGATAAGCTACTGTGTGTGTTTCGTTCCAAAAAAAGGGAAGGTAGCCAATTGTTTTGTCTCAATAATGTATGCTAGAATTGTGCTATAATTTATAGGCACTAAAATCAGAATGGTTCCAAGAAAGGCTGTTTTGATAGTGAGCAGAATAATTCAGCCATGAGATAACTGCTAGACAGACTTGAATAATTCCACTGAACGCATTCCTTGCTTGGCTGTGTAGACTCATGTCATTGGAGCTTAGGATGATGTTTGCTGTTTTGAAACTGATGAACAGAAGTCAAAGAAAGAAAAGATTTAACAGCACAATCCCAGATGTGCCTACTCAAAAATAAGTCTCAGTTGGGTTTATTCCCAGGAAACAGTATAGGATTGTACCAAAGCATAGGAATCCAATGTTTACATGAAACAATTTTATTTTAACATTAGAACTGTAGGGATTGGACTTTATTTTGGGAAGGTGTATGCTGTAAAAATATGTGCAGTTTATAATATAAAGCAGGGATGTGGCCAGTTTCTGCATTTTCTGAGTCACTCTACTCCAGGCAAGTGCACTGGAGGTTGGGGCAGAAGTGTATCTTGCCAAATACACTCAGCCCATCACGGATAGCTGTGCTCCTTAATAAAGCTACTGCCATTCAGCATTGAGGGTTTCCCAGCTATAGAGCTCAGAGACACAGTGGCTGCATTCACACACAATGCAAAACCATGGTTTAGTCTTACAAGAATGACGCTCTGTGTGAGCCCTGGGCTCATGTATTTCCTCATCTTCTCCAGTGCATCTGTGAAGAAACTGAAAATTTCCACTTCTGTTTTTGCTTAACCAGTTTAGTGTTAAGTCTAAAACAAGCTAGCTTCATAAACCAGTTTTTGAAGTTGCCTTGTCTTAGAGTAAACCATAGTTAGGACTTATCACAGTTTGGCCAGACATGCTTAGTCAGAACGGAAGCAAAAACTTCTGGAAGCTCATGCCTTAAGGTTTGTATAGGCTTGACCTTGTATTTCTAAAGAACGATTTAGCATTATGTGCACGTGGAGTTACTGTATCTGAATATATATATGCTCTATAGCTGCAAAACCCTGAATACTGAATGGTTACACTTGTGATGAGCTGAGTTTATTTGGTAAGATGTGTCTCTGGTCCTAGAGTTCTCTGCTCTGCCTGGAGAACAGAGTGATCAACAGAATGCAGCCTGTGCTACATATTTTGTGTGTATGTTTTGCATACACAATTCAAAAGAGGTGTAACATTATAGTGTGGAAATACCTTCTTCTAACAACATTAATTTCTCTCTTCCTTTTACTTATGAACCAAACTGGACACATCTTTTTACCTGCATTAAAATTTGAATAGACCTGCTAGAAGCCAATAAAAATTCTCCAGAACCCAGATCTGGATATGGTCCATGCTATGTCAGTTGATCCTTTCTCGTCTATACTAAGACCCGCTCAGTTTTGTTGTGTTGCCTTTTGAGGTGATACATTATTTTTTTTGTAAACAAAATATGGTTGCTATGGTTTAATTTAAGCTGGTGCTGATACAGATCTTATACTTTATATCTTTATGGGTGCATAATACACATACACATGAGAAACACCAACACATTTCTGCTACAGTAACCCCACTTTTTGAAAGCAGTCTTTTAAAGTTTGTGATTAGCAACTTTTTAACATGAAAGCATTTCTAGTGTGTTGGTGCTTAGGAATCTGAACATCATTTTATGCCTAGAGAGCCAATTATCAGTGAACAATGAATATTTTGGTTTGGGTTGAGCAATCACTGTTTTTGAGGGCAGCCTAGATGACAATAATCTGACAGGAATGTTCACACAACTTTGCCATTCTATTTGTACTGCTGCTTGTTCAGTTTATATGTAACTTAAATCTGAACACATAGGTTTCCTCCATTTGGTATTCAGTATGGCAGCTTGGATGCTAATGAAATCCTCTAGTATATAGGTATGTAGTTGCCCAGACATCTGTTCCTTTGTTTCCAAGTAGCCCATTGCCAGGAAACCCTTGCTAATTACTGCTTATATATATCCTTTACTTATAATTCATCACCGCGCAGTACAGGATTCAGTTCACCGATTTCTCAGATCGATAGTATTCTGCTGCTACCTTTATTTTATTCTCTCCTGTAAAAAAATAATTTTTGTTTGTAACTCTCTTGTAAAATTTACGGTTGAAGCTTTACAATTTGTTTATGAGGCTTTTAGTCATGCAGATCTCGAATGGACAAGTTGACATGTAGAACTCTTTTCAATTCTGCCATACCTCAGTCAGGAAATGGTGATTAGGCAGATATTTGTGGCGTCTGTTAACATGCAGGAGTTTCAAATTAAACTGGGCCTGATTCTTGACAGGGTCAAGGTGTTAGCAGTTGAAATAAGTGTGTGTGTGTTTCATGCTTGAATCAAATCTTTGTTGATACTTATTAGGCTGGAACCTCTTTGAAGATAGTGCCGTTGTATTCCTGCCCATCCCTTGCTTAACTATGGCTGCCTCCACTGTCATGGCAGGACGCTTGGCATCACAAGTGGGGAGACTGCTGTTTGCACTCTAGGTCTGCTTGAGGCATTTCCCAGGCGTCTGATTGGCTACTGTAAGAACAGGATGCTAAACTAGATAGGCCTTTGGCTCTTATGCTTTTAAATGAAAGACAGCAGTAACCTAGAAGCAGACCTTTTTTTGACTGGAAAAATTAGAGGAGTGTCAAACCAGAAGGTATATAGGGAATGGAAAATATTCAAAGAATATCTAAAATTGTACTGTATGAACAATAAGATACTTGCAGAAACAGAGTGATACTGGTAAGCAAGAAATACATAAAATATTATATTGGATTATACACACACACGCACAAAACAAAAAAATATGAATCCGTGCAAAGACTATAGATAATATAAGTCTGTGCAAAGACTATAGATAATATAAGTAGTATAATAAGAATTATTGGAAGTTATATATTTTAATATGTCATGTAAGTGTAATATATAGTAATTGTTTATGTTTGTTTCTTTATCTTTTCTTTATTGTTTTTATTCATTTGTAGTGTTTTTTGTTTTGTATGTTATGTAATTCATGTTTATTTGTTTATGTGAAAAATTAATAAAGATTTTCTAACAAAAAACAACTTAGAAGCAGACCTGGGACGGGGGCAGTCAGGTACACTTGCCCCAGTCCTCAGAGGGTAAGCCAGGAGCCTGCTGGACTTACACTGTCATGCTAAGAGTTTATAACTTTATTTTAACAAGACTTCCACCCCAGGCCTCAGACAAGCTCTGGATGGGCCTGCTTAGAAGAGAACTGTTTTCATAAGGGTTTTTTTTTGGGGGGGGGAGCCATTAATAATATCTCTTTGTCAGATTGATGTTAAAGCATCCCTGCATCACAAAGCACCTTTAATACTGCTGAAGGCAACATGACTGCTTGTGAAGAGCTTTTCAAAACGCTTGTTGGTTTTTATTTTGTTTTCCCTTTGAAATGTCGCTGCTTCACACACACAAGTTTGTCACAAGATGATGGGAGTGAAGAGCTTGTCTCTTTCTAAACGGCAAAGCCGGGCTCCCTGACACATTTCTTCTTCAAGTTTGCTACTTAGTTAATGTGGGATCCATTAGGGAACTAAATTAAGAGAGCAGGCTGCCAGATTGCAGCTGACATAAACATAATAGATTAATAGTTTGTTTGCGGTTCAAAAATTTATGGACTGGAAGCCCAGCATCCGACTTACTGTAGTATACAGCCTGACCAGGGCAATATATTACTAGCTCAGACTCAGACATACAGTGGCTGTGTTCAGGTGATTGTGAGTTGGCTGAACAAGCTGAGAGATGAATAAGACAACATTTGCACCGTACATTTAAGGCACTTCAACAGTCAAGATTCCTCAAATTATTGTGGGAGCTGCAGTTTTTAAGGGTGATCAGAGTTGTTAGGGAATCTCATATTCCCCTCACAAAGCTACATTTCCCAGAGTTCCCTGGGAAGGATTGATTGCTAAACCACTCTTAGCATATTTCAGCACTGTTAACAAATGACAGTTCCTAGGCCTTTTGGTGGGAAGCCATGACTGGTTAAGTGGTATAATGATGCTTTAAGTTCAGGGTTCCCCCCCCCCCGGTGGGTGCCATTGCCATTATGACAGAACAAGAGAGGTGTTCCTGGTGAGTTCCAGTACTTATTTTTCTAAAAAAATAGCACTGTTTAAATGTGCAGTGTGGATGTGCCCTAAGTCTTTTCCACTTGGATGGAGTCCTTTTTCTCTTCCCGCTGCATGAGTCTCGATAATAAGCCATCCATATTTCATCCAACTGGGGTAACTATGGTTACCAGTTTCAGAACAAGCCCAGGATATTAAACCATGGTTTGAAGTTGGTTTAATATCCTGCCTTGTTCTGAAGCTGATAACCATAGTTTCCTGGTTTGGCTGAAATATGAAACTCTTAACTAATTAGAGACTTTCTGGTTTAATCATACCTTGTGCAAAGGTAGAAGCAAAAGGGGTGTTAACATGGACTAATATGCGCCTTGTCTTATTAAGCAGATACAATAATCTGTTCAGTGACAATGTATCAGTTGTAGTAACTTATTGATTTTTTAAGAAAGAAAAATAAGACCTATCCATCAAAAGGGAGGGGGGAATACAAAAGGACAGTTATTTGGTTTTAATCACATTTGAGAAGTAAGAAGACCAGCCGAATAATAACCAGGATTTTGCTAAATATATATATAATAATTCTTGATAAATTCTTCAGGTTTAAATCCTTTTCTATTACATAATACATATATTAATGCATGATTTTATTTGTATGCCACCTTTCCACAGTTAAAGCCATGCTCAGTGCAGCTTACGTTAAAAAATACATAACTACAAATATAACAAAAGTAGTCATAAACAATAAATAAAACATCCAAAAGTACACAAGCAAATTAAAAATTTATACACAAATCATAATAAGATCTAAAATAAAGATACTAAAAATCAATATCAATACAGTGGTACCTCGGGTTGCATACGCTTCAGGTTACAGACTCCGGTAATCCAGAAATAATGCTTCAGGTTAAGAATTTTGCTTCAGGGTGAGAACAGAAATCGTGTTCTGGCGGTGCAGCAGCAGCAGGAGGCCCCATTAGCTAAAGTGGTGCTTCGGGTTAAGAACAGTTTCAGGTTAAGAACGGACCTCCGGAACGAACTAAGTACTTAACCCGAGGTACCACTGTAACAGCAACAACCACCCCAGCAAAAATCCCTAAGCAATACCCCAGTCTAAGAGTCTATTCAGCAGCCTCAGCTTTTGTAGTTGGAGTCAGTCAGGGCCCCACCCTCCCAGGCCAGGTGGAAAAAAAGCCTGTAAGGCAGGGAGCAGGTCTTCCAGTGTTTCATTACCTGTTATTTCCTGGAACACTTCCCCAATATTTTCTCACCCTTCTATTGTTGCATAATATCTGACTTATAAGAAAAATATAATAGCTACATCATGCCGCAGTTCACTTGTCCAAACCCTGCATTCATTGGTTAATCTTAACTGTAGTTTGTAGAAACAAAAAATATGTATATTGCATACTTTGAAGTAACTTGTTTCAAACAACCCCTTTTTAAGATTAACCACAGTTTTCTGGGATTGGATGAAATGACAATCTCTAGTTAGTTAAAAAAACAGAAATGATAGTTTCTGATCTCCTTCTCGGGGACAAGGGAGGGGGAAGTGTGTGAGCCTGAGACTTGATGCCATTTGTTCCCAACACAATAAACTATGATTCATGGCAATGTCTGAATGAAATAATTAGGACCAGCCGTAGATGTATTCCTGCACTTTTCCTTTTCTTAAAGACGGCAGTTCTTTTCAGATCCCCTTTTCATAATTGCTTAGAGTTGATGTCATTTTCATCAAGATTACATATATTTTGGACAGCATGCTCTTGCAATAATTCAAGTTCCAAACCCTTCTTATAATAGCCTAGATCTGATGTCTCTTGTCTCCATTTTCATCAAGATTACATACACTTTAAACAGCAGACCCTTGTAATACTTCATGTTCACAACATATTATTCAGATTGCGTTAACAACGTATTATTAATACTATGAGCTCCTTGAATTTCAGTTCTCAGCTTTCTTATTTGCATCTATTGGGGAAAGAGAGAGGTGGTTATGCCTATCTTATCTCTTACCTAATTAAATATATTAGGTTGTTCATCATTTTTAAAATTCTGTAAAATAAATGATCTTGCCAGCTATAAAATCGTGATTCTTCTAGTCACTTTGAAGTCTTTATCATAAAAGATGGTTATTAGCAGAGATATTAGGGTGGGGGAAATCCCTATATTCATTCCAGACAGATAAAACTGGGCTGGGGGTTTGGCCCTATTCTGGTTTTGCAAACATATCCAGCTAGTTAACAGCTTAACTATCTCCAGTGCCTAATAAGCCTGATGACCGTGCAGTCCCTAGTAATTTACTGCTTCTTCCATTTCCTCCTCCTTTGTACCTCACGACTTTCCCAGACTCCTTCTCAATGGGCCATTGGTCTGTCTTGGTGTAAGGAGGTTTACTATGCTCTCAAGAGCATCATTTGAGATGAAGCCTCTGATATAACCCATGGGTGGAGAAAGTGTGGTCCTCCAGATGTTGTTGGACTCTCAGCCCCAGATGGCATGGTCAGTAACCAGGGGTGAGAAGAGCTGTGGTCCAGCAACATCTAGAGGGCTGCTGGTTCTCCAACCCCGACATACTGTTACCAAAGACAAAAGGCTCCAGCAAAAATGACTTTTAGTACTAAATACAACCCTGAGACTTGTGCCAGCTTACAAGACTAACAGATTCATTGCCACATGAGTCCCACCGGACTAGAGCCCACCTTTGTGTATCTGACAAAGTCCACAGAAAGCTTCTCTGTCCCAATAAATCTGTTTTGCTCTTTAAGTTGCCACGAGACTATTGGTTGTTTTTGCTGCACAAGACTTAGCGCGGCTGCTCCTTGGTAATTTTATTAAGGGTTTACTCCATTTGTATTCATAGCCCTCCACTCCACAGGAAACTTAAACATGATTAATTTGAAAGCACAAGGCTATGCTACAGTCTCCAGTAATGGCTGTGTTTAAAAAGTTCATGGAACACACTTCTAATAAGTAGTGCCATTACATTTATGCAATATAATGCTAGAATTTATTCTGCCTTTTTTTTTTACAATACTTATTCTTCTTTAGTTGTTCACAATGGGACACATTCAATAAATAAAGTGTAAAGGCACTGTTGTCACATGCCTCAGCTGAGCAGCAAGAAGACTAATTTGAATATTCTTCCTCTGAATAATTATTATTGTAGCTTGTTTCTTCCTTTCAAGCTAAGGCCATAATTTATGGGAGCTGAATTTTCGGGATATTGCCTCTAATTCTGCAAGTTGTAATTTGCCTCTCAGCTTCTAAGATTGCTTTGCTAGTGAAGGCAGTAGCAAAGTCAGGGGCACAGGTTGTCCGTTGGTGTAAATCAGCATGGCTTTATAAAGGGCTGACTCATCCTTTGTGGGTAGACTATGGTCTAGATATAACAATTACAGGTGTGTCTTATATTACTTAGTATTGTTGAACAGGGGCAACAAGCATCAGATGCTATTTTTCTAGATACTCCTCAGGCACAGGTAAAGGTAAGGTACCGCTGACCACCGCGGACAACTCTGGGGTTGCGTGCTCATCTCGCTCTATAGGCCAAGGGAGCCAGCGTTTATCTGCAGACAGCTTCCGGGTCATGTGGTCAGCATGACTAAGCCACTTCTGGTGAACCAGAGCAGTGCACAGAAACGCTGTTTACCTTCCCGCCGGAGCGGTACCTATTTATCTACTTGCACTTTGATGTGCTTTCGAACTGCTAGGTGGGCAGGAGCTGGGACAGAGCAATGGGAGCTCACCCCATTGTGGGGATTCGAACTGCTGACCTTCTGATCGGCAAGCCCTAGGTTCTGTGGTTTAGACCACAGCGCCACCCATACCTGGATAGTAAAACAGCAAATGCAGTTCATTGTAAACAAGTGTAAATTGATGCATCTCGGGGCAAAACCAAGCAAACCTAATTCTATGTATACACTCATAGGGCCTGAAGTGGTGGCGACTTATCAGGAATGAGACCTTGTGGTCGTAGTGGATAGGTTAATGAAGATGTTGAACCGGTGTGGGGACAAATTCCAGTGCTAGAGATCATTATGAAAGGAAAGGAAAATAAAACTGCTGGTATCATAATGCCATTAAACAAATCTTTGGTGTGGTTGCATTTAGAATGCTGGGAATAGTTCTGGGTGCCACACTTCTAAAAGGATACTGTTGAGTTGAAAAAGGTTCAGAAGAGGAATGAAGTAGCTCCCCTATGAGGAAAGGTAACAGTATTTAGTTTAAAGGGGGGAAATGATCTTTCTCTGTTCTAATGCCAGAGCTGTGATGTTTACCTTTGCTTTATCAGTATGCCACACCCCTTACGCCAGTGGTAGAGCCTTGCATGCAGAAGGTCCCAGGTCCAGTCACTAGCATCTCCAGGTAGGGATGGGAATTGTTCCCTTTCTAAAGCCACCACTGGTCCTGCTAGCTAGGGATCTTGGGAGTAGTAGGTCAAAAACATCTGGAGGGCTGAGTTTGAGTAAGCCTGCTCTGGAGAGTCTAAGGAGATACAAACAGGAAAGAAAATAGCAAGTACAGTGGTACCTCGGGTTGCATATGCTTCAGGTTACACACTCCGCTAACCCAGAAATAGTGCTTCATGTTAAGAACTTTGCTTCAGGATAAGAACAGAAATCGGGCTCCGGCGGCGCGGCAGCAGCAGGAGGCCCCATTAGCTAAAGTGGTGCTTCAGGTTAAGAACAGTTTCAGGTTAAAAACGGACCTCTGGAACCAATTAAGTACTTAATCCGAGGTACCACTGTATGATGAACTAGTTAGATCTGACTACAAATAAGGCATTTTCCTAGGTTCCCCTTTCCTCGAATCTTCAAGTCTTCCTGCATGCTGCATTGCTAATTAATATAGCAATTAAGGAAGACAGTATAACAACCAGCTTCAGTTTTATGTTTTGGCTCATCTCAATATTTAACCCTATATTTGACTCCGTTCTTGGAGGAGAATCCCACTTACGGCATTCTAGATCTAAACCCACTGTTCTTGCTTTTGTAAAGCTGCCATCCAAACTTCAGCAACTTCACCTCCAGTTCTGCAGCTTGTGCTGGCTGGGGTGTTATGCCATGGTGGGCAAATCGCTGCACTAGCTCATGTGATGGTGGTGAGACTGGCCCAGGATCCAGTGGACTCCAGGCCAGCACAGACCCTCCCTTGGAAAGCTCCATTACAGCCACTTGTACATTCGGTGGAACAGGGAGCTTCTTGTGGGGCAGTTGTGATTCTGCAGGCAGGGTCCAGAAGGACACCTCAACTCAACCCCCTTTCCCAGCCCAGAGCAATATGGGGTTTGGATTATTCTGTGTCTGTGTCTGAACTGGGTGATAAGATGCGAAGAAAATAGTTTTTTTTCACAATATTATTCCCTTTGAGTAATTTTTGTTCAGTGCTAGCAAGAAAGGCCCGTTGAAACAATAATTATTAGTCTTTATTATTCATTTCTCAGTAAAGAAGATTTATTGGGAGTTGGCAATTGGGAGTTTCTTTCTCTCTTTCCATTTGAGCATCAAAAGGAAAGTTTATATTTGCTCCTCACTGTATTCCTTTTCTTATCACTGGCTGTTATGTAATATTTGTTGGAAGAAGAATGAAAAGACTCATTGTCTTAAATTATCAGCTGGGATGTCATCTCAGAATTCTTGAGTCTTTTGTGTCCTTTTTAATTGCCAAGCACCTGCTTCTTCTTGCAAGAAAAGTGGTGTCTTGACTTTCCAAGGGGTATAATTTCCTGAGGATACTCATACAATCTTATAAAACCTGTTTTATATTGAAGCAGGAATTGAGAGTGAGAAGGAATAATGATGCATAATAACAGGGCTAGGGTCAGGGCTTTTGTGGCCTCTGGGAGTTTTCTATATGTTTACAGCTCTACTGGGGAAGTAGTGGTTTAGCCTGAAGGTCCAGCAAAGTATCTTATGTCATTCTGGTTTTCTTAAGATTTGCAAGCGGAGGCAGCAGTGGGGAATTGGTTAGAGTGCCATATAACAAGAAATCATATATCTCTTCTGCTGGGGATTGTGAAATGCAAACGGCTCCCTCTGTAAACCTGCATCTGTCTGCAATTGTGGGTACCCTGTTAGATCATTTATCTGTGTTTGCCAAAGCAAATCCTGGACTGTTCTCTTGCTTTCCCATGAAATACGTAGCATTTCTCTCCCTTTTCCTTCCACAGAAACATATGATGTTACTAAGAGCCTTGATGCCCACCTACTGGGGGATTTAGTAGAAAGTTCACTGAACAGTGTGTTTTCCTGTGGCTTAAAAAAAATCTATCTGAAAGGCATTGGCTGAGCAATAATGAGCATTTAGTAGAAGAGAATGGAAATTTGTTTGTAAAAGAGTTTTTATTTACTCACTTACTTATTTAATTAGTATACTGCCCTTCATCTGAAGATCACAGGGTGGTTCACAACATAAAACTTTTAAGACTTTAAAACAATGCAGTTTGTATTGGTTGGGATCCAAAGAGCTACTTAGGCTCCTGTGAGGGCTCTGCTAACCCTGTGAGATTTTGTTTGGCTTGATCTGACGCTCCAAAAACACAACAGCACAAACCTTCGGTCCACCTCACTCAGTATTGTCCACACTGACTAGCAATGTCTCTCGAGGAGTCTTTCCCAGCCCTATCTGGAGATGCCAGGCATTTTTGAACCTAGGCATTTTTGCATGCCAAGAGGATGCTCCACCACTGAACTGCATCCCTTCTTTTTTAAAAAAAGAGCAAGATAAACAGGGGGTGATGTGAGCATTATGCTGTGTGCCAGAAGAGGGGTGCCTCTTCCGCTTGCTTGCTGCTTTATGAGTTCAATCACTCTTTGCTTACTTCTTCCTCCCCACCAGCTCTTTCAGGAGCTGCTTCTAATCATGCCTTGCTTGTTTTGCATGCCGCAGAGGTCTCTGGACATTTCTACGCAGTGCCCAGAGTCTTGCCATGTTGCCTTTGCTTTCACCTTCTATTTGTCTC
Source organism: Podarcis melisellensis (assembly GCF_964234715.1). NCBI lineage: Eukaryota > Metazoa > Chordata > Lepidosauria > Squamata > Lacertidae > Podarcis > Podarcis melisellensis. Next base: position 37,563,580 of record NC_138544.1, read on the forward strand.
CCACCCCCGTCCCGTAATGCATCCTGACAGGTTACACCACCCTTGTCTATTTCTTGCTCTCTGCGTGATCTTACATGTCTGCACTGCTGGCTGTTGCACAGCGATATTTGCTTGGTGGCATAACAGCATTTCATCCCCATCCTTCCTCCACACTCTCACCTTTTACAATACCTTGGCTTTGTGGCATTTCTCAGTATTACAGTTTCTGCAGGTATGCAGTCACACACACACATTTCGGCAACTGTTAACAAGACACATTGAAAAATAGAGGCTTTTCTGCAGTGAGTGACTTTGGGAAGCTGGTTTTGAGCAGTCTCTGGAAAGGCAGCTAGTAAATGCTGTAAATAAAAGAGATGGTAGCTTTGGTTCCTATCTCTGCTACAGGCTACCCATGTAACAGACAAGCAGACTCTGTAGTTTCTACTCTTAGTCAATAAAAAGTGGCCTTATCTAGCCTTATAATAGGCTGGGGAGCTGCCCCTTCGCCCCAAGTGTTCCGGCTGCTTGCTCTGGTGGAACTGTGTAATTTGCTGCTCATCTAGGGGGTAAGCCACTGAGTGACAAATGCTTTGCCTGCCTACAACTCCCGATGCTATATGTGCCTTTGCTTGAGACTACAAGCTGCCATAGCTATGAATATGTGATGCTGTTTTGTACTGTTGGGTAGCTGGTTCATCTGGCCCACTATCTCCAGCTGCCAGTGAATTCCCGGGGTCTTGGCCAGTGAGTCTTTCCCAGCCATACTGCCTGATACCATTTGGCTGGGTTGGATTGGGGCAGCAGGGATCAGGGATCAGGGATTTCACCTGGGAGAACCTGGAGCATGATCTACTACTGGAGCCTTTCCAAAGCCTTGGATGAAATCCAGCATAGTGCAAATGGCCACCTGCTCAGATGAAGGGGATTATATCTCCTTTCTTTCCTGCCGCAGCCCCTGTACACCCACAAAATCATCTCCAGAACTTCTAGAGCAGTGTTTCTCAAACTTGGGTCTCCAGCTGTTGTTGGACAAATCCCTTCATGCCTTGCTAGCACGACCAGTGGTTGAGGATGATGGGAGTTGTAGTCCAACAACAGCTGGAGACCCAAGTTTGATATACACTGCTCTAGAACATATTTTGGAAGTATGCAGAGGGAAGGATTTCCATTGTATCGCCTTAGCCCCTGTGTTTCCATGAATGGGAGGACCATTCTTATTTGGTGCACTTGTGCTCTCTGGTGTGGCAGAAAGACGAGGGGAGAGGAAAAATATATCCTGGACTAGAAAGCCATAGTACTCTGCTCTTTTCCCCTTGGCTGAGGAAACATGGTTGGTGTCCTTTGACTGTTGAGTCTCTCCCATCAGCAGAGAGACAGAGAAATCATGCTAGGCAGCTAAAGGTCATTTCCAGGTGACTTTTGACCACCATTCATCCTCATTAGTTTGCACAAACTTTGTGGGGAAGTTATATGATGTCCACTGTTGAGAGCATCCATTCTGATTTGTTGGTTTTATGGTGCTGCGTCAAACAATTGTTATGTCACATTTTTCAGTGTATTTCTGATCACTTTCCTTTTTGCAATAAGTTCATTTTTTTGTCGGGCAAGTGGGTTTGTTGTGCAAGAGCACCTGTGAAATAGTGACAGTCTGGAAGTGGCCAAAACTAAATACTTGGTCTTGAGAGGGCTGCGACAAACTCTGGTTAAGTAGGAGCGCCTCTGTTTTTGTAGTAGGAGGAGCTTCCGCTAAACCGAGTCTTGTATAGCCTTGTCCTTTGGTTATACCCACTGTGTTATGTTCTCCAGCTCGACCAGGACTTGGTTATATAATCTTAGTCCCCAAACATAGCCAGTGGGCTGGAACCAGGGATTGGTGAATCTGTCAGTTTTGATTTCTCTCTGTTTCTGATTTTTCTACCCTTAATTTCAGCTCTCCACATTTCCACATTTGTTTGCTCTTCATTTTTTTTTAAATATCCTAATGAAACCTCATCAGAATTTTAGTGAATTTCCCCTAATACAAACAGTTTGTATGCAATTTTGCCCACTATCACATCTTTGCAAAACAGTTTAATATAATGCATTTTTTTCCACGTTATTTTCACTAATGTGTGCATTTTTACATACCCTTCACTCTAGTATATGAATTTTTTTGTACAAATTATTCGGTTGGAGAACTACACTGCAAAGTTCAGAGAAGTGCAAATTTTGAGGGATGGCTGATTCCAGTTTGCATATGGTTTGGGAAAGTGCAAATTAGGTAGGTTTGCCTTTAAATGAGAAGTGAACAGAATTTCTACCCCTTCCCTAGATATACACCCTAAAGCATTCCTAGTTAGGAATACAATAGTTAAATTAATAATGAGCTGACTACCAATGAAAAGATTGGCTCAGACTTCAAATAAAGTGACCTTCAAGCTGAAGATATGGAATAAATAGTAGCTCTGTCACTGTGCCAGGTTGGGGTGATGGGAAGTGTAGATCTTTTTTTTATTTATTTTTGAAATTTATCTAGAAGTGGATATGCACTCTTCAGTTAAAAAAAATTCCCAAGATACCAGATGATCATAAAACAACAGAGGCAGCAGAACGATAAAACCCATACAAATCATGGCAGCAGAACAAAGTACGTAAAGCCAGAGTTTTAAAAGAACTTGGAAAATAAAAAGGGTTTCATCAGATGGTGCTAAAAACTCATAAAAGCAGATGGTAGGCAGTTTCCCTGGAGAGGGTATTCCTGTGTTGGGATGCCACAGCTGAGAAGGCTCTTTTGTAGACACCTGGCTAGCCTCAGATGTGGGGATGCCTAGAAGATAGACTTTGAAGATGTTCTTAATATGGCAGCAGATTTGTAGAAAAGGAGATTGTCCTTCCAAGTACCTAGGTCCAAAGTCACATTACCAACACATTCAGTTTTGCTTGGAAATGGACTGGCAACCGGTGATGCTGTTTAAGAACCAGTGAGATGTTGTTTGCACTGACTTCGTCCCAGTTTGTAGCAGCTGTAGTTTGGTCTACTTGAAGTTTCTCGGTGCAGTATCCAAAGGCAGCTCCACATATATTACATTGTAGTAGTCTAATCTGCAGTTTAGCATTAGGGAAATGAATAATCCTGCAATCTCTTTCCAGGAGAGGCTTTAGTTGGTACATGAATGCCTGGCACATGGGTCTGGGCCTCCAGGGTCAGTACTGCCCAGCCTTCTGCGATTCACTTTTCACTGGTTTTTAGAATACAGTGGTACCTCGTGTTACATACTTAATCCATTCTGGAGGTCCGTTTGTAACAGGAAACCGCTCCCAACATTAGGCGCGCTTTCTCTAATGGCGGCTCCCGCTCCTGCCACACCACCGGAGCGCAACTTCCGCTTGCAGCCTGGGACAAAGGTCGCAGCAAGGTGCATCTACTTTCAGGTTAGCGGAGCACATAACCAGCAGCATTCGTAAGGGGGACAATACATAACACGAGGTACCACTGTATATGCTTTAGTAACTGCTTAAGCTTTTGGAACATGTCCACCTTTAGTCCTCCTATATTTTCTGTTGCATCTTGTCAGAAACCCGGGGCTTTAATGTCCCCCCCCCCCAAAAAAAAGAAGAAGACGCTAAGGCGGTAATTATCTCTGGGTGTTATATCTTTTTCGTAAGTATGTTTTCATGGTCCTTAACATGAACCCTTTTCAGTGAGATTACAGCTTCAAACTAAAGGAGAAACCTTGCATTTTTCTACATAATTACCAGGTTTTTAAACGAGCTCTTGTTCTTCTGCCTTAGTTTGAGGTGAAGGCACTAGGCGATAATGTTCACCTCCAGTCGATGAACGGTCTCACCTGCTGATTTCAGCAACTTGGAATTGCTGTTAATTGCACAGCAGCCGGCCAAGTAGTGTTAGTTGGGTAAGCTGGCAAGCATCACTCCCTGCTCGAGCAAGCAGCCAGGTAGTTTCTCATCTCACTCATGACTCCACTGTCACCTGTGTCTGCTGTTACCCAGTAGACATGTTGCTATGAGCCACACAGGGTGGGGAGGGCGGGAGCTGCTGACAAAAGCAAACGAGACCATGTAAAAATGGTGGTTTTTCACTCATCATTAAGCAGATAAATCTTTAAGCTGTTCAATCTTAACAGATTAGCTTGTCATGCTTTACAGGTCTGTCTAGGATGCTTTACTGATTGTTGTATATAATATATTATTGATTTTTATATTCTGTCTTTAAAAAGCTGCCTCAAATTCTTGTAAAATGAATTATTGAATGAGGGAAGAAAGGCAGCAGTGCTGCAGATGTTTACCTGAGAGGAAGCCCCATTGAACACATGGGTACCATATGAATAGATGTTCATATGATTGGATTTCATGGCTGCAATCCTGTGTGCACTTACTTTGGAGTAAGCTCCTCAGAACTAAGTGGTGCTTACTTCCAGGTAAACTGTATGGCTGCATTCCTATGCAGTAGGGTGTTCAATGACCATTGAACATGAAGTTGGATACAATAAAGGGATGATTTTGTTTGTATTTTAATAGGATTGGCACTTCTTGGACTAATATGCAAACTGAAACACTATTATTTGTTGAAATTTGCACTCCTCTGAATTTTGTAATGCAGTTTTCCAACTGAATCATAGATATGTGTAGTTGGAATGGACCCCAAGGGTCATCTAGTCCAAACCTCTGCAATGCAGAAATCTCAACACACAGTCTCCCATCCAACTTGAAACCATACTGGACTCTGCTTAGCTTTGCAAATGTGCTAGCAGTTTTATTGCTGCGCCACTTGCAAAACAAAACTGTAGGCATTAGGGGAAAGTGTGCATAAAGATGCAGCTGTTAGTGAAAATAACAAACACATACTTTTGTATATGAGTGGGAACGGCTTGTAAAAGTGTGCCCATAGTCAGAAATGCATACAAAAATGTGTATATTAGGAGAAGCACAATAAATGTTGCATTTTTACGAGGCTTTCCTTTTAATTAAGAAGAAATTTGCAAATTGCTGCAGAAACAGAGGGAACTGAGGGGAAAAACAGAGAAATGGAGAGAAGCTAAAGTGGACAGATTTGTCCATCCTCGATATAGTATCTCAGTACTTCTAACAACTGCTGATATTCTCACCATTTCACAGATGGAGAGCAGAGGCTGATTCATGGCCAAAGTGAGACCTGAACACAGAATGTCCCTGTCCAGGATCTTAGCCACTTGCCCAGCTCTCATTATTGTTCCTTCTCCAGTTCTTTGAATGTTGATGAATCCCCTCCTTCCTCACCTGCTATGGTTTGGGGATTCCATTGAAACGAGAGGTGGTGTTAGATTGTTCTAGGGCCTCTGATGCGTCTGACGTCCTTTTTGATCAATGGCCTCTAAGTCCTATCGGCTTTATTTTGACGGCAGCTCTTGAGCCTCTTTAATAAACACCATTGTGCCTTGCTTTCAAAGAGGGAGAGAGAAAAGGTGCAAGCAGGAAACTATTGATTTCACGGCCGGCTTGCATTATTGAGCTCAACAGTGGATGAACAGAAGGAATCTACTAGGGAAAGCTAATCCTCTGTTCTCTGCAAACATTTCCCATAGTTTAGCGAGCAGCAGATATGACAGCGTGCCCGTTTTGAAATGGTGCATTGTCGGTTCACGCATTTCCAGATGCCAAAGCTTTGACATGCGGGCGGTTTTGATCAGATTACTTCTGCTTCTGCAATGCAAAGCTAAAGTCTATTGTACTGGGATTGTAGACAGCACTGCGGTGCCTTGCTGTGTGTAGGGCAGTATATTGCTCGATTTGGAGGATGAAAGTGGCGATTGAGGTGTGTCCTGTTTTTCATCCAGCGAGAGTAAAAAGATTTGACCAACGTTTTTAAACAATGCAAACCTTGCTCTTTTGTTGAAGAATTAGATGCTCTACATCATATGATTAACCTTCCTTTCAAGCGGCATGCAGTTGGCTCCAGAGCAGCCAGCATATGAAATTGCTTGCGCTCATTTTATGTGGGAAAATGAAAGAAGGAAGGATAATATTTTAATAATTTATTAGAAGCATTGCAATTTTAGAGAATGCAGACAGGAGCCACAAAAGTTCAGACTGAATGCGTAGATTTGGTCTATTCCTTTTGAATAGGTTATAGCCCTCAATTTCTAGATTCCATTCATTAGTCTCATCCCACAAGGTTTCAGTAATGCCTATTAGCTTATATATGCCACCCAGAATTAAGAGGTCAAATTCTTCTTGCTTATTCCCCATACTTTGTGCATTAGTATAAAGGCAACTGAAACCATGAGTCATTCCTCCACTAACAGCTGCTTCCACCCCCCTCCAAGGGGAGTCGCCTGCCGCCATCACACATCTCTTCCTTCCCTGGGGAGTGACAGGAATTGTTATGTGCACTGTATCTTCCACTGCCACCTGGGTGTGTTCTGAGGTCTGCAATTGCTGTTCTTGCTCCTCTGGCCAAGAATTAGTGTCTGAGGTGAGGACATGGAATCGATTTTGCAGCTCCAGAGAAACACAATGGCTCCTGACAGTCCTGCTTCTTTGTGTCATGTTCCTTGAGGGGTTCGTCTCCTACATTGGTCAATCTTCCTCCCTGCTAAGGGGCACCCCACCTGCATCTCTGCTCCAGGGCTGTCCACTCTGGTCAAGCGAGAATGTACTCATCTTGCCCGATGGCACAAAGTGTGGATAGGCCGGCCTCAAGTTGCTATACCTTCTCTTCCAGCAAGGCAGCCAGCTAGGACTTGCTGCAGGTCTTGTTGTGCAGGTTCTCAGTCACGAAAACAAACATGGTGTAGGTGTTGCAGGTCACTGCAGAAGCTCCCTCACCTTCCACATCCCTTGGTCCTACGTACATGATAAGACAGCATTCCAGGCAATCCTCCAAACTCCTTCGCTAACCAGCCTCACAGTACTGGTGTTTATGGCCCTGAGAACTTCACTGCTGGATTTTTTCCTGTAGTCATTTCAGCCTTCATTGTATGGGGGGGGGGGCGGGGCTGTTGTCCAGGTGCTGCCTTTGCTCCCTATGGCCTGTGTTCAGGTGCCATGTTAAGATGGCAGCACCCATGAGGGGCAGTGCTCTGTTGTTGATTGCAGAAAGGGTTCTCTGACTATGTTGGAAGGCGGCAAAATAAGAAGCTGGTCTGTGGTCATGGCTCTCATGGCTTCTGGCAGCACCTGGTAGTGTTGGCAGTGGCTGGGGCTAGATGCTTGGACTGCCATGTTTTTCTGCTTCCCCAGTTAGGTTCAGCTTCAGCCTATCTTACTGCAATCTTATATCCAATTTAACTTACATGGGAGCAAGCCCCATTAAGGATAGTCTTATTTCTGAGTAAACACATACGTGATTGTACTGCATGTCTATTGCCTGGGCTTTATCTTTGCAGAGTTTTGCATTTGTGTGTGTGTGTTTAACATCCACCCGCACGTTATATACTGGCATTTAGTAGTTAGTAGAAATATCTTCTGAGACAGGTACTCCCTAGGAGTTTATTTCTCCTGGTTTCTACGGAAAAAATGAAGGGCAACAGAACACAAGAAAGGACGCGCTGGAGCAGGCTTCCTCAAACTCGGTCCTCCAGATGTTTTGAGACTACAGTTCCCACCATCCCTGACCACTGGTCCTGCTAGCTAGGATCATGGGAGTTGTAGGCCAAAAACATCTGGAGGGCTGAGTTTGAGGAAGCCTGCTCTGGAGAGTCTAAGGGGATACAAACAGTCAGGAAAGAAAATAGCAAGTACAGTGGTACCGCGGGTTACATACGCTTCAGGTTACAGACTCCGCTAACCCAGAAATAGTACCTCGGGTTAAGAACTTTGCTTCAGGATGAGAACAGAAATCGTGTAGCAGCAGCGGGAGGCCCCATTAGCTAAAGTGGAACCTCAGGTTAAGAACAGTTTCAGGTTAAGAACAGACCTCCGGAACGAATTAAGTACGTAACTAGAGGTACCACTGTAGTAGCTGTTTATGACTTCAGGGATTCCTGTCACCTGGTGAGACAAGTGACTCACTTATCACAACTCTGACTTCACTTATTGGCTGAGGAGTGGCCAGTTTTGCTGGGCATGCTTTGCTTTGTTGCTTTTCCCTTGGGAAATTGCTTCTTTTATTTTGAAGGCAGAGATCTGGCTCCTGGCCCTGAGGTCTTGGATCCTTGGCCTAGCCTGCCCTTTGCTGCCAGCCATGACAGTTATAAGCAAAAAAGCCGCCAAAACAAAAAGGTGGAGGTTAATTGCCCAGAGAAGCAGCCACCACTTTCTGCTTCAAATAAGGAACATGTACCAAAAAAGATGGCTTAGTGCAGGCATGTTCAAAGTCCGTTTCAGGGACCTAATCCGGTCCGCTAGTCTGTTTAATCCGACCCCTGTGGCAGTTTATTTCCTGGGGTAAAATCCTTAAAAAACCTCAACAACTGCAACCCTAAAAAAAGCTCTTTGGTTGGCCCTCACAGCCCTTCACTTCATTCAATCTGGCCCTCTTTGAAAAAAGCTTAGTGCCAATGATTAAATTAGCAGCTCCATGGAGCAAAGATACTGGCTGCTGTGCTACTCACAAGTAAGCCATGCTTTGGCTTACTGTTATGTTACGTTTGGCTTACTGTTATGTTCAGACCTGGACTTGTGATTTGTCTCCCCCAGACAAACCACAAATGGTAAACCAAGAACAATCTTTGGTTACAGCTTGTGTTGTTTTGTGTGCTTTTTTGAAAATGCACACAAAGAAGGGGGGGGATGTTCAAACGTGAAGGTACAGAAGGAGAAGAGCTTGGAACTCAAAGCTTGGAACTCAAAGCAGGGTGGCCATTTCACGTTGAATGCGCTAATGGGGAGTGGAATTCACATCTGGGTGCAAAAAAGGCAGCGCCTTTTAATAGCACAGTGATAAAGAATGCCTTTTAAAATCAGTAAATCTCCTTTGAACAGTCATTTAGCTGGGCGAAGATTTGCCTGCTTAAAATATTTGTTCAGAATGTTTCATTTCAGATCTAACAGTAGAACTTCCTTGCAAGTGACCTTTAGCCAAGGCATAATAAAGCAGGAATTGAAATCACAGTGGCATCTGTACTGAAAAACTCTATTTCAGCCAGTTTTAGAAAAGAGTGGTAATCAGAATAATTTAGGTGTTGGGTACATTTCAGGAAAGCCATTTATATAACTACTATCCTGAGCTGGCCACCTCGCTTTGGGGCTGCTGTTTCTCATCATAATTTATTAGGGAAGGGAGGAGAATACACATATAGACTGTTCATAGTTTTTTTTAAACTGCTGTACTGAGAGGCAAGAAGAAAAGGAGAAAAAGTTTAGCTGCGTCTCAAGGGAGAGCTGTGCAAAATGTCTTGTGGCCCTTAGAAGCAGGGAATGGTGAACCTGTGGCCCTCCAGATGTTTCTGGACCTCCCATTGGCCCCAGACAGCATGACAGATGGTGAGGGATGATGGGAGCCAGAGTCCCACAACATCTTAGAGTCTAATGAATTTCCAATAGCATAAGCTTTCATGGATTAGAGCTCACTTTGTCAGATAGATATAGATATTGAATTCAGTCTCCATTGCAATTTTTGTAAATGTCACTCCAGCTGCTTTGACCATTGTTTCAAGCATAATCTTGTCTGCCATTCAGAGGTTTCTGAAATATTAAGCGGTATATGAATGATTTTGAATAACGTTTTGCTAGAAATAAGTCCCGGGCGTGGCTTACTGCCAGATTGTGACCTTAGTAGTTTGTGTGTGTGTGTGTGTGTTTGCAATTTCCTTTTAAACCGCTCTTATAGTCCCTTCGGGGCCCGAAGAGCAGGATATGTAATTAATGAAATAAATAGTTCCAATTCTCATGGGCATCGTGGATAGGTAATGCAAAGCACTGGCAAGCCAAAAGCAATGCATTATGCAAGCTAGAAAATGTTAAGATGATTCATATTTTATTTAAATCAGTGCTTAGTATGAATGGTGGCATACCATAGCTAGCTGTTTTGGCCCTCGACTGCTATCTGGCAAAGAGACAGATATGGATGACTGTGACATCTCTCTCTAGGTCACCTGTCCTCCCCCCCCCCCCGTGGTGAAATTTAATTTCCTATAAAACTAAGGGTTTGTAATTCTGCAGTGCATATAGATTTTTTTGGTTTAATTCTGAAGGACATATTGACTCCCTGTCCTTAAACAGTTCAGTCTCTCATTCATGCAGCTGCAGTGTGTCTTGTTAGAATTTCCCTCATTTTTTGAAAAGCTGTATGCATTTAAAAATAATAATAGTTAATAGTCATCCTAGGGTACAGTGGTACCTCGGGTTAAGTACTTAATTCGTTCCGGAGGTATGTTCTTAACCTGAAACTGTTCTTAACCTGAAGCACTACTTTAGCTAATGGGGCCTCCTGCTGCTGCCGCGCCACCGGAGCACAATTTCTGTTCTTATCCTGAAGCAAAGGTCTTAACCCGCGGTACTATTTCTGGGTTAGCGGAGTCTGTAACCTGAAGCGTATGTAACCCGAGGTACCACTGTACTTGTAGTTGCATTCCACCTACATCCTCCCTATCCTGCTTGATTCTTTCTTTTTTTTTGGCCAAGGAATTTGGCTAACAATTTTTTTCTCTCTCCTGAATACAGGGTTAGAGATTTAGAGGGGGGGGTTGCGGGCATTATTTGTGTAAATGTGTTATTCTGCTTTTAAAAAGCACATGTTTAACAGATGGCTTTATTTAGTGGAATACAAATGTCAAGTATAAGATGTAAGGGAAATTATTTTAACTGATATCACAATGAAAGGCCAGTAGAGATTGACATCCTAGCAGGATTGAACGCAGTAAATAAAAGGGACATCTTAGTTTCACAGAGGGTCTAACAGTACTTATTTTAATAAGGGAACAGTGCCGGCTCTCCCATTAGGCATAGTGAGGTAGCTGAATTTAGTATCATGAAGGCGCAGCAAATTGTCATTTATTTTAATAATTGCATCTTTACTCCATGGAAGCAGCACTTGCGAGATTATCTGCCTCAGTGCCAAGATAACTTGGCCAGCCTTGGACACTGTGTACCTTGACTTGGCGTGTGTGGGACAGGAGAGGGAAACCATGTGCTGTTTTTCCTCAGGCCAGCCCCAAAGCACTTACTTTTGAGTGGACATGTACAGGATTGTTCTGCATTTAACTATTATGTTTAAATCCTGCTCTTTCTCCAAGTTGCTCAAGGGATCATATGTGGTTCTCACCTTTCAATTCTCAAAACAATTCTGTAAGGTAGGTTAGGCTGAAAGGTCGTAACAGGCCCATGATCATCCAGTGAGCCTGTGTCTGGGTAGGGAATTGGACCTGAGTCTCTCCAGTCCTTGTCAGACAATATGCAAAATATTTAAATATAATTACCTCTTGCTAATGGTCCTAGAAGGCCAGCAAAGGGGAAAGGGGAGAAAAAAATATTTCATGGAGGTTTGGGGGGGGGGAGTTAAGAGGCAGATGATTGAATAATAAACCAAAAATTATTGAATGGGTTTTTAGCCATGATAAAAACAGAATGAATTATTTTCCACATCTTTTCCCAAGAACTTGAGATAAGAATTACTAATAAAAGTGGGATTTTTGTTTGTTTTTATTTTTTGTCAAGGCAGATATTTGTGCTGAAGCTGTTCTGACAAAAACATCTGCACACATTCCAGTGCAAAACTCTCCTTAGTTTGGGGAATTGTCACTGAAACAGCTGCCACCTGACATTGCAGCGCTGTGGGGCTGGTATCAGTTTTGCCAAAAATTAAAAATTAAAAAATGCCCCCTCTTCATGCTGTTGGAATACAGACAGCTGGTCTGCTTAGATGATGACATTTAGTGCTGTTGGGAGATGAAATATCAGGCTGGGCACTATACTTGGGTCTGAACATTGCAGCCCCATCTTAATTGGTCCTCCAGGGCACGGGGTGCAAGCAGCATGGCATCAGCAAAATGCTCTGTTGCTACCTTGGCCAGGAAGGTATTGTTAGTAAGATGTGTGCACTGGCTAAACCTTAGAGCTTGACAGCTCAAGGAGATTTTTTAAAAAACCCTTTTATTAGATTTTCTTCTCTTTCCCTCTTTTTCTCTTTAAATACGAAAAAGCTTCATCATGGCTATTCTCTTTTAAAAATGGCACTTTTTCACCTAGAGTAGGCTAAGAACCTGCCTCCTTCTCAGACCTTATATATTAATTGTTCAGTTAATTACAGTGGTACCTCGGATTATGAATTTAATTCGTTCTGGAGGTCCGTTCTTAACCCGAAACCATTCTTAACCTGAGGCGCGCTTTCGCTAATGGGGCATCCTGCTCCAGCGCGCGATTTCCATTCTCATTCTGGGGCAAAGTTCTCAACCCGAGGTACTACTTCCGGGTCAGCGGAGTTTGTAACCCGAAGCATTTGTAACCCGAGGTACCACTGTAATTTATTTGTGACTGTTGCCTTGAAAGTCGGTAACTGAGAAGGACTGTTTCTCAGCAGCAGAGCACATACATTAGGTTCAAAAGGTCCCAGATGCAATCATTGGCGAAAGGTAGTAGGACTAGGAATGCCTTCTCCCTGAAACCCTGGTGAGCTGCCAGCCAGTGTCAACAATACTGAGCCAGATGGGCCAATGGTCTGCTTCAATATAAGGATTCTGTAACTGGGGCGACTGAAGGATTTGGGCTTCAGCAAAATGGTTGCAATGACTTTTCCAAAACGGCTGTTATATAAGGACAATTCTAGCTGTTTTTCAGAGACAAAATTTTAAAGTATACAGTGGTACCTCGGGTTAAGTACTTATTTCGTTCCGGAGGTCTGTTCTTAACCTGAAACTGTTCTTAACCTGAAGCACCACTTTAGCTAATGGGGCCTCCCAAAGCACCGCCAGAGCACAATTTCTGATCTCACCCTGAAGCAAAGTTCTTAACCCAAGGTACTGTTTCTGGGTTAGCGGAGTCTGGAACCTGAAGCGTATGTAACCTGAAGTGTATGTAACCCGAGGTACCACTGTACAGTGTATCATGAGAAACTACAAAACCTCACTTACTCATGAGATGTACACCCAGCTCTTTGACGAATGGGTGTCTTAATGATGGTTTCCTGTAATGAACACTGTTTTTCTGAGGAATAGGGGCATTTGCATGCCTAAGCAGAAAGAAACATCAATAAAGCCATACCTCTTGCTGACATGTGCTGCAGTGCATAGAGCAAAGGTCGCTTGCAGACAACCTGTTTATTGTGTGTCCAAAAGTTTGCAGGCAAGTTAGATGATGTCAGCTATTTATTGAGCAATTGCTCCAATTTGTTCACATGGAAGTTAAACAACATTGTATCAATCAAATGTTATCCCACACTTTCCAGTGCATTTCCTCATCACTTCATCACTTTCCTTATTGCAAAAAGTCAGATTTTTATGGGTGGGGGAAAGTGGGTTTGTTTCACAGGAGTGTTAGATCAGCTGTAATTACACAACCAGAATTTGCTGGTATGGGATTGAATCTCACCTGAAAATAGCAACAGTCTGGAGGCACTCAAAGTTTGGATGCTAATGGAGATACTGTTTTGTCCCAAGATTTGCACAAGCAACAGGTTTACTTGAGGCTGTGATCCTGTTTATGTTTACTTGGGACTAAAACCCATTTAACTTAATAGAACTTAGTTCAGAGTAGACATACAAGGGAATGCACTGCACATACATACATAATTTTATTTGTGTGCCGCCTTTCAGAATCATGCTCAAGGCAGCTTACAATATGAAAAGCATAACCAAGTAGTCATAAGCAACAAACAAAACATCAAAAAGTATACAACCAAATCAAACCTTTTCCACATGAATCATGTTGTTGTTGTTTAGTTGTTTAGTCGTGTCTGACCCTTCGTGACCCTATGGACCAGAGCACGCCAGGCACTCCTGTCTTCCACTGCCTCCCGCAGTTTGGTCAAACTCATGCTGGTAGCTTTTAGAACACTGTCCAACCATCTCTTCCTCTGTTGTCCCCTTCTCCTTGTGCCCTCCATCTTTCCCAACATCAAGGTCTTTTCCAGGAAGTCTTCTCTTCCCATGAGGTGGCCAAAGTATTGGAGCCTCAGCTTCAGGATCTGTCCTTCCAGTGTGCACCCAGGGATGATTTCCTTCAGAATGGAGAGGTTTGATCTTCTTGCAGTCCATGGGACTCTCAAGAGTCTCCTCCAGCACCATAATTCAAAAGTGTCCATTCTTCTGCGATCAGCCTTCTTTATGGTCCAGCTCTCACTTCCATACATCACTACTGGGAAAAACCATAGCTTTAACTATATGGACCTTTGTTGGCAAGGTGATGTCTCTGCTTTTTAAGATGCTGTCTAGGTTTGTCATTGCTTTTCTCCCAAGAAGCAGGCGTATTTTAATTTCGTGACTGCTGTCACCATCTGCAGTGATCATGAAACACAGGAAAGTAAAATCTCTCACTGCCTCCATTTCTTCCCCTTCTATTTGCCAGGAGGTGAAGGGATCAGTGGCCATGATCTTAGTTTTTTTTATGTTGAGCTTTAGACCATATTTTGCGCTCTCCTCTTTCACCCTCATTAGAAGGTTCTTTAATTCCTCCTCACTTTCTGCCATCAAGGTTGTGTGATCTGCATATCTGAGGTTGTTGATATGAATCATAATAAGATCTAAAATAAAGATACAATATATACACACACACACACACACACACACAATTCCCCCCCCCCAGCCGCCCCAAGCAATACCCCAGCCCAGGAGTCTAGTCAGCTGCCTCTTCTTTTTTAGCTGGAATCAGTCAGGGCTCCATACTCCCAGGCCAGATGGAAAATGACCTGCAAGGCAGGGAGCAAGTTTTCCAGTACTCACATCACAAGAGGTCTTCTAGAAGAAATGATGTGTTTGGTTCTGTGAACATTGACAGACATGAGAACAACATGCGGGTGTTTCCACACAGTTACCTTAATAAAATACTGGGTTTTCTTGTGCATGGTCATGGACTGAATAGCTCAGTTGGTTAGAGAATGGTGCTGATAATGCCAAGGTTGCAGGTTCGATCCCCCTTTGGGACAGCTGCATATTCCTGCATTGCAGGGGGTTGGACTAGATTATCCACAGGGTCCCTTCCAACTCTACAATACTGTGATTCTATGTACATCAGAAGGCAGATAATATTGCTAAGTGGCGCGCCTTTTTTCCATCACCACACCTGGCACACTGTAGGATAGGCAGTTCAAACTGTGCCTGGGAACAGCTCTGGTGTAAGCTCATGTTTGATTTTGGATTAAGTTCTTACCTCTCATTTGAAAGGTTCTCAAGTCAGTAATGAAGAGTTAATACCATCTAATTCAAATGTTCAGCATGCAAATATACACTCATGTAGTTCAAGTCATTCACTTGAAACGTGAGCATTAATTCTCACCCAGCAGCGTTAAAAACAAGCTTTTCCGACAAGGTTAAACTTTAAAAGGGTTGGGCCCTTGATGAAGCAAACTGACAAGGTGCTGATCACTGTTATTTTTATGAGAAGAGACTGGAATGTACAGAAAGACTTTTCAAAGACTGAACAATCCCTCTTTGGGGTATTACTAGAGGATCAGAGTTCTAAATCGCACAGGAGGGGCTCCCTGCTTCAGAAGCACCAGCCAGGGGAACCACATTTCAAGAGGAAAAGGCATGTTAAAAAGATAAGATCTCTGCTGGATCAGGCCAAACACCCATCTGGTCCAGCAACCTGTTCTCACAGTGGCCAACCAGGTGCTGGAGGGAAGAAGCTGAAAAACAGGACCTGAGTGCAACAACACTCTCCACTCTCAAAGGACCTGTTGATGGCATTTTACCATTGCACCATGGAGAGTGTATTAACTTATGGTCTGTGTGTGTGGTTTGGGAGCTGCATGGCCAGGGAAAAAACAATGCCGTCCAGGGTTGTAAAGACTGCAGAGAGAATAATTGGGTGCACTCTTCCCACCTTAGATCAAATCTATGCTGTCAGGTGCTATAAGAAAGCTGCAGAGATAGTGCAGGATAGTACACACCCCGGAAACTATCTCTTTCAGCTTCTGCCTTCTGGAAGAAGGTATAGGATTATAAAGACCAGGACTAGCCGCCTGAGAAACAGTTTCTACGCAAATGCAATTCTGGTTCTAAAAGCAGCATAAGGAGTCTCTATAGTATATTGAATTTTTAAATGGGGTTTCAGAGTTTTTAGGGGTTTTTGAATGTTTTTTCAATTTCATTGTTCTGTATGGGAAAATGACGATGAAGATATTGTATATCATATACTTCCCGTTTGAAACCCCGGATAGCTGCTGCCAGCCAGTGTATATAGTACCAAGTTAGATGGCCCATTGGTCTGACCCATTGGCCCATTCCTGCATTGCAGGGGGCTGGACTCACGGCCCCGTCCAACTCTACAATTCTATGATTTTACGACTTAGTATAAGGCAGCTACCTATGTTCCAATGCAAGCTGTTCCTCCTGGGAGATCTAAATCTCCAGAGTCAAATCTTGTTACAAATTGACTTTCAGTTGACGCAAGGGCTTCTGTTGTACAGTGGTACTTCAGGTTACATATGCTTCAGTTTACAGAAGCCGCTAACCCAGAAATATTACCTTGGGTTAAGAACTTTGCTTCAGGATGAGAACAGAAATCGTGTGGCGGCGGTGCAGCAGCAGGAGGAGGCCCCATTAACTAAAGTGGTGCTTCAGGTTAAGAACAGTTTCAGGTTAACAACAGACCTCCGGAACGAATTAAGTACTTAACCCGAGGTACCACTGTATTAGAGTAGTGCATCCTTTACAGTATAAGCATTTTGGTTTGGTAGTGTGTTAGACCATCTTTCAAAGCCTGTTCCCCACCCCCAGTGTTTGTTGAAAAGATCTTCAAGAAGATGACTTCTCTTCACCTCAGGATAGGAAACCAATGTAGCATAAATAGTTGTTAACCGCAACTTTTTTTGACAGAGAGGAGGCAAAATTATTTTAATTGTGAAATTTTGCTGGTTTCCAAGCTTCTCTCGGAATGCAGATTATTATTATGTGGCATATTTATCAGTCTCCCCCAGCTTTCTGCAGAAATTGCAAAGAACGCCATATGCTAAATTCACTTCTGTTTGCTTACACTGACTGCTAATTGTGGAAGCTAATTTAATATAATTGTTTAGTAATCACTGACAGCTTTAGCACAAACGAGTTGATCACAGTCCAAGATTGCTCAGTGTTGGAGGTTGGACAATCTGTGTTATTTCTTTTTTTGAGGCCCTGATTACATGTAAAATGTGAAGTAGTAAAGAACAGCATTTTGGGGCATGTGCAGATCATGTATAATAGTAGAGAAAAGACTCTGGGCACAGGCATGTGAGATTAGGAAGTAACTCTCCTAAAGAAGTGAAGGCTTCAGCCTTGGCATGTTTCCCTTTAAACACCAGGGTAAATCAGAAGTTTCCAATTTATAATTGGTCTGTTTGTGAGTTAGGATGTGAAACTTACTAGGACTTAGTGGCCTGGGTTGGATGCCATGCTAAACCATAATTTAGTGTGATGAGAATGAGCTGCAGTGTTCCCACTCCCTCCTTCTATGCTGGTGTGTCATAAAGGAATTGGAAGCATTCACTTTCATTTAACTCCTTTAACCACGGTTTGTCATGTTATCCGAACTAGATCAACCGTGGTTAATGTTAAAAGTATGATGTTTTTTATACAAGCCAAATACAAACCTTATTTATTTGTTTATTTCGTTTGTATACTGTCCTTCATCTGAAGACGAAGGGCAGTTCACAACATAAAAATACAAAATGAGAACACAAAATACATAATAAGACAAACCAGTTAAAACCCAATAACCCCCTTCCTACAAACACATTTAAAAAGCTATAGAATGTTAATCAGCCAACGTTATAGAGGAATGTTTTCTCCTGGCACCTAAATATATATGTTATGAAGGTGCCAGATTTAAAGAAGTCAAGATGAGAGGGAAAGGGGGGAGCATGTTGAGTAATAATCTAGCTCTTTAGTTGTGACAGGATATATTTAAGGTACCACAGACACATTAATTTTTTTAATGAAATTTCAGTATACAAATATCTTACAACATTTTACAAGTGGTTTACAACCATTATAATGCAGTAAAAGCTACACAATAATTAAAACCGATCACTAGCTAAATATCACAGAAAATGTTTTCCTTAGTTGTCTGCATAAACCTGGAAGCAAAGAAAAGTTTTCTGCAAATGTCTAAGGTCGAAATAGTATTCACCTGATGAATCTCTATTGGGAGAGCATTCCACAGGACTGGCCCAATAAGATATAGATACATTAGACTATCCATTGAAACACAGCTATGCTTGTGCAATTATGGCTCTAGTCCAAGCTGATCTTCTTACTGCTGACTGCAAGGATCTCAGGCTCTCAGCTGAACTTTGCTCTGAGGTCCAACACTGATCACTTACCGGGGAAAGAGCAGAGGAGTGGTGCTCAGACTCTTCCCCCTCCCCAATAGGAGATCATCACTATTGGAACTGAGAGCTCAGTCATCTGCCTAGCAGTGCACAGGAGCATAATTACTGTGTTGGTTTAATCGATCCGTTCAGAATACAGTGGGACCTCCATTCTTGAACGCCTCCGTTGACGAGCAATTCGGAACCCGAACGCCGAAAACCCAGAAGTAATTGCTTCCATTTTCAAACGCGCCTTGGAAGCCGAACTGCTTCCGCTGTGTGTTTTTCCATTTTTTTCAATGGATTTTGCCGACCGCCCATTGAGCCTCAGTTTTCGAACATTTTGGAAGTCGAATGGTCTTCCAGAACGGATTACGTTCGAAAACCGAGGTTCCACTGTATTTATATTTTAAAGTTCTATACATTGTAAACAGATTAGAATCCTGCTTTTGCATTAAGGGTTATAGAAAATAACAACAACAAGAGCAGCAATAATAAATGTGATCTCTCGTGTTGGCATGCACCCATGTAGCAGCTTTGCAGGATTGGGTTTTTCTACTGACTTATTTATCATTAATACTTAAAATATTGGTTTTTTTTATTTGGTATTTCTAGAGCACATGGCCTGTTGATCACTGAAAATCTGCAAGAAGAAACCTTTTGGGTGGAGCTCTAGCTGGGAGGCAGGATAAAGAGTTAATTCTAATCAGTGAAAATTCGCTCTCCAACTTAAATATGCTGAAGGGGAAGAGTTTAGACAAACAAAATGCTTTCTCGGCATGCCTTGCATAGGTGTGATGTGCCCTCTCTGCTTCTGTATGCAGCACATGGAATCTAATTGAATGAGCAATGTGATGCTGTCGCTAATGTCTTGATCAAGTGTTGCCAAAATCTGAGAAAGAACAAACAACGAGAATGGGATGATTCATGCAGTTTGGGGGTTTTCCTTCATTTGGTAAGACTGTGACTTCAATGCATTAAAGGACCAAGCATTTGTTTTTGTTGTTTTTGTGAGAGACAGTGAAGTAATGCAGCTGCTTAATTGGGAGGAAACATCTGTAAGTTTGGGGGAGGGGAAAAGAACCATTGATTGTTGTTTAGAGTTTACTTAGACCGACACTAGGGAGCCTATTGCATTCCAGGTGCTGTTGTCCAACTCTCATCAGTTCCAGCAAACATGGCCAGTGTTCAGGAAAAGTGGGAGCTGTAATCCTATCTAAAGGCTACAGGTTCTTTCCCCACACACATAGACATTCCCCCAACATATAGATTGTCAATGGAACTGGAGGTTCGAATCTGTTTCATAACTGGTTTCAAATGGTCTGCAAGAGGATTGTCAAAGAAATAGTCAACAGCTGCAATTCTGCTCCAGTTGCTCTCAAAACAATGTGCTGTCTGTGGGGCTGCCCTTCAGGTTCGTCCGGAAGCTTCAGCTGGTGCGAAATGTGGCAGTTTGACTGCTCAGTGGGGCAGGATATTGTCAGCCTGGCACTGTCTGCCAAATAGCTACTGGACTAAGTTAAAAGTGCTAATTTTGGTGTATGAAGCCCTATACATTTTGGAACCAGGATATTTGAAAGATCATCTCACCCCTTCTATAAGCAATTGATCACTGTGCTCTGCAAGATCCTGATACCATCTTGTTAGGAGGTCATTCCACACCATGTAGGTACTGGGCCTTTAGTGCTGTAGCACCTACCTTTCAAAATTCCCTCCCCATGAATATTAGACAGGTGATGGTTCTGTTGATTTTTCAGCACCTACTGAAGACCTTTGACTTCCAGCAAGACTTTTAAGTGGAGCTCTTTTGTTGTTCTATCACTTGTTGTTTGCCATCCTGGACTCCTTAGGGAGGAATATAAATTTAATGATAAATTATTAGAAGAAGAGAAAACATCTGGAGGTGAGAAGATGCCTTCCTTGCCACGAAGATCAGTGGATTATCCCCAAGCTATGTAGCAATGCTCCTGTCAGATTATTTCTCTTCTTAGGACGATCTGGCTCCCCAAGAAACATCCCAAACCAACAGCTCAGGAAAATCTGGGATGCTAGGGAGACAGGGAAGGATCCTTTCCTGCAGAAAAGGAGCTGGGCCTCTGATGCAGAACAACCACCAGCATCTCAAGAGGCAGACTGAGACCCTCACAGTCAGGAGTGCTTGGTGGCAGAAGAGTAAAGGGCTACTCAGGAGTAAGGCTTTCCTCGGGAGGAATACTCTCCACAGAAGCCTCTTAAGAGGCCGCAGCTGGGCTCAGGGTAGAGTTCTGGTAGCTCTTGCTTAAAAGCCTTGAGTAAGGCTGGGTGAGCTTGTTGGAGCAGTGTTTTGCTACCAGCACGTTGTATGGACCTGATCTTAACCTTTTGCTTATCAGGAGCCAAAATTTAGACTGCCCTTTTTGAAGCCACTGCTTCTCTGGAGCGTGACCTTGGAGGTTGCTGTAGTCTGTGTCTACAGTAGTCTTGCTTATCTGGAAGGTCCCCTACTAAGGTAAAAAAAAGGTAAATGACCCCTGGACAGTTAGGTCCAGTCAAAGGCGACTATGGGGTTGCAGCGCTCATCACTTTTCAGGCTGAGGGATCTGTCATTTGTCTGCAGACAGCTTTACAGGTCATGTGGCCAGCATGACTAAACCACTTCTGGCGCAACGGGACACCGTGGCGAATGCCAAAGTGCATGGAAATGCCGTTTACTTTCCTGCCTCACCAGTACCTATTTATCTACTTGCACTGGTGTGCTTTTGAACTGCTAGGATGGTAGAAGCTGGGACAGAGCAACGGGAGCTCACACCGTCCCATGGATTCAAACCGCTGACCTTCTGATCGGCAAACCCAAGAGGCTCAGTAGTTTAGACCACAGCACCATCCGCATTCCTATGGTCCCCTGCTAAGGCAGGTTGGTATATGTTTCTTCATGGTGAGTGCGACTCCATCCAAAATGGGTCATATCCTCAATTTCTGACCTTGAGAACTGCCTATTCATGGTACCTCTGTCTTTTTGGAATACATCTGTAGTTTATTGGCCCTTATCCAGTCCATCACTGCCTCTAGACAGTGGCACAGCACATCTACAAAATGCATTGCTATGGATTGAACCTAGGGCCTTCTGCATGCAAAGCTTCTGTCTCTTCCTATCCTGTTTCTCTCCAGTCTCTAGGTAGCTCCTAATGCTCCCATATTTGTGACGGAATTGCAGGTGTTTACAATACTGCTATTACAGGCTAAATCTTCTAATCCTCATGCTTTATTAGACCCTCTTTTGGAATCAATAGATTTTCCTGGCTAAATCTTAAATACTATAGTGTTACACTTAACTCACACATAATTAGAAACTGCAGTGATTATCTTATTGCCGTAATAAATATTTATATCTGTGGTGTTGTTGTTGTTGTTGTTGAATAGGCTACAGTCTGCTGCTGTAGAACATTTAGCGTTTTCCTGGCTCTTCACATTGACATCTCTGTCTCTTTTTAGCCTTAAGTTTCTTCTTGTCTCCAGTAAGGAAAGTGCTCTGTGTTGCACAATTAAGCCATCAGAGGTTATTGTCTGTTTACAATTGACTCTAAACTCAGCCTTGTGTCAGAGGCATATGCTCAGTAAATGTGTAGGTCACCCATGCATCATGTGTGAAAGAGTGTGACTTTCCATCTGTAGATCATAATTTGCTAAAATGAATGTGTTGAAAAACAGTCTGTTCTGTTTTCATCTCCATGCCTCCCCGAGACCTTTTCCTGCATATGCATTTCTGTCACTCACCCCCAGTCCTTGGCTCATTGATTTAAATGAGGCATACCTCTTCGAGCAAGGTTTAATTACGTGAGAAAGAAGGATTGCTACCTTGCGCCCTAAATTGAGATCATAAATGGTAGGCATTAAGAACATACTGCCAAAATGCTCGACGATGCTGTTCACCCCAGCTGCAAAATAACTCCGTTCCAAATTATTGAAGGCTGTGTGATATTTCCTCTCACTTGATTTACCTATATTGGCATAGCGGTTTGCTAGACACTTTACTGAAAGTGATACTCAATCTTCAGTCAAATAGACAGAAGCACTCCCATAAATTGAAGTGATGGCCTAAAAATCCTAATCGATAATGAGAATCCAAAACAGCTCTTGATTTTTACTGGCCACTTCTTGAGTGCCTTGTTACTGCATTCTTCTGCTGTCTCATAGCTGTACAAACAAAACTGGGAGGTTTTAAAAAAGCAAAATATGCAGCCTTAGTGCTGGATATTCTTCAGAAGCTGCTGGAGCTCCTTAAACTTTGGCTATATTCACACCATACATTTAAAGTACTGTGATACCACTTTAGACAGTCATGGTTTCCTCAAAAGAATTTTAAGAACTGTGGTTTAAGAGTACTAAGAGTTGTTAAGAGATCTCCAGTACCCTCACAGAGCTATACCTTTAAAATGCCCACTTGCCCACAGTGCTTCCATCTCGCCAAGATTCAAGCTCCACTTACATTCCCTCATTCGTCCTAACTCTGTGTCTGGGCATCAGTCTGGTGCCCACACAGTCTCACCTGATTCATATGATATGGAAAAAGAGAGCTTGAGTGTCATCAGCATACTGGTGTCACCTTGCCTCAAAACTTGTAATGACCATTCCCAGCAGCTTCATACAGATATTAAGTCCAGTTGGGGATAAATTAGCATTCTGCAGCATCCCATAGCATAACTAGACAGCTCAGTCCCATAGCCAGGCCTGAACCAAGACTGGAAAGGATCTAAACAATCTGCCTCAACCAAGAATGCTTGCAGCTTTGTCATCACGACTCCCTCCACTACCTTCATTAAGAAGGGAATATGACTGACTGGTCAGTAGTTATTCCAATCCGATACAGTGGTACCTCAGGTTACATACGCTTCAGGTTACAGACTCCGCTAACCCAGAAATAGTACCTTGGGTTAAGAACTTTGCTTCAGGATGAGAACAGAAATTGTGCCCTAGTGGTGCGGCGGCAGCAGGAGGCCCCATTAGCTAAAGTGGTGCTTCAGGTTAAGAACAGTTTCAGGTTAAGAACGGACCTCCGGAACGAGGTACCACCTGAGGTACCACTGTACTTGTCTCAAATAGGTTGTGAACCACTGGTTTAAAATATTCTCATTCACACGTTTAGCTTTAATAGGTCCCTGCAGTCAAATACTTGGGGTGGTATTCAATTAGGTTATCTCAAAGTAGACCCACTGAAATCAATGATCAGGACTAAATTAGGCTGGTTAATTTTGGTGTGTCCACTGAAACATAGTTGAATAACATCCTTGGGAAGTTATCTTTCTTTTGATATTTTTTTCTGGCTGTATATTTTATTTCATATTTGCCTGTTTTGCCCTGGCCAGACAGAAAATACTAGAGTTTCTTGAAGCCTTTTTGTTATTGATTCCCCACCCCCTCCCTATCTCTCCTCCACGTAAGAAAAAGAGAGAGAAACATTTCTCTTTAAAACACTTGAGATAAAAGATGGCTTTGGGAAGCACCGTCTGTCGTGCAGTTTGTGCGAGCTGCGGGAAGTGACCATTTATCACAGTAAAATGGCATTGCTTTGCAGACTGCAGATGGGGGCCTGTGAGGGCATCAGGGGTCAGGTTAGGTACAATCAATGGCTCGGGTTTTTAAGAGTATCTATTTATGTCTTAGATTATTATATTTTTTTGCATTTTCACATTTGAACTCTGCGCTTTCAAAAAACAAAACAAAACGCAGTATTGTTCAAAAAAAGAGAGAGTAAATAATGAAGAAGGAAGCACCAGCATTCATTTTACCCTTCTGGGTTTATCTTGGGTCTACCTTAGGTCAGACAATTTATTTTAGAAGTTGCAAGCTGTTGATAGGCTAGTAATCATCTTGTCCTTTTAAACATTTATCTCGTCCAGTAGGTGTTCATATAATGATAGGTAGTTGCAGAAGTGGCTGAGAAACATTTCCTCCTGGTGGGTCTCCACAGTTTTTGGAGCCTTAAGAAAAGGCTGTAAAAATAAATCAGTGCAGAAATACACACTCTTGTATACCAATAACGCTGACCTTTCATAGCTATGGATAATCCTGTGGCCTTAGACGAGAATTCACCTCCGTAGCCATCTCCTATTATTTCACCTGCACAGTGGCATAAAATGGGCCAAGTGCCTGGAAGTAACGCACTGCTTGTCCAATTTCTTTCCCTTGCTCTTTAAAAAATAAAATTAAATAAGATGGAGAGCGGTGAACTTGCAGAGGTGAAACGGAGTTGAAGAGAAGCAGGTACAATGGAGGGCTTTTGAAGTGTGGAACCAAAAAACCAAAACAAAACCCAACAACAACAGGAAACAACTCAAGTATTAGGCAGTTGTTTTGCAGAGTGAGAGAGTAGAGGATTTAATAGAGAATGCTTTCATGATAGAGTAAGCTGCAGGCACTGAAGAAGAGTCTGCAATTCTCATGGGAATTGGGTGCAGACAGAGGGCTAGCATATCGTAGGGCGTTTGGGTCAGTGTCTACTTAAGGAGGATGAGGAAGGGAGATCGGGGCAAAGGCGGTTTTGCCCTGTGTGGGGCCAGAGAGTCGGGCTCATTTCCCTCCGACAATTGCAAGGCTCTGGTCTAACCAAACAGGTCATGTGCCATTTTGGAAGTGCAGTGGTACCTTGGGTCAAGTACTTAATCCGTTCTTAACCTGAAACTGTTCTTAACCTGAAGCACCACTTTAGCTAATGTGGCCTCCTGCTGCCGCCGGGTTGCTGTTCTCATCCTGAAGTAAAGTTCTTAACCTGAGGTACTTTTCTAGGTTAGCAGTGTCTGTAACCTGAAGCGTATGTAACCCGAGGTACCACTGTATAACAACTTCTGAGGTGGAAGAAGTTGTGAGAGGAATGAGGCAGCATTAGTTCAACCTGGCGCACGTTGTTTTCATGTTTAATTGCTTAATTACCATTTACCGTACATTCTACTGGCAAAGCTCTTGCATTATTCTCTGTACGTGGCAAGTTCTGCCACGGCTGCACTGTGCCTTTTCCCAGACTAAGCAAAATTCATTAATGTGTCCACCCAAGTAAATAAAACGATCCTTTGTACCGTTTGTTGTTTTGGCTCCGCTCGTAGTTTTCTGTATTGTTTGGTGACCTTTGTGAAGTTAACAGCTTTGCAAATGGGGAGAGGAAAGAGCGGCAGATGATGGATTGGGTTGATTGCGATGCTGTGGGTGCCAAATACGCTTTAAAAAAAAATAGAGTATTGGAAAATGATACCAATCAATCCAATGTTTAGCAGAGAATAGTAGATTTCCATTTTTCAAGCCCGAGTACTTGATTTGCTGGTTATTGATCTCTGCTGGGTACTGGAGCATACTCCTTGGCACTTGCCGTATTAACAAGCAATTGAACTGCCATGTTTTCGTGAAGAGCAGCTTTAACACTTTGCTGGGGTTTAAGAAATTATGTAGCCATTTATTAAAACCATTCTTGGTGAGTCAGCCTAAATCATTTTGTATAGGAACAGTTAATTATGTGCATGTAATGGTGTCATTTATGTTTATATCCAGTCCCTCAAATAAAATTGGCATACAAACTGGTTTTTGGCCCTTGCTTTTTTAGGATATCAGGAGTAGATTGGTCTGCTTGTTTCCATCTGCCATTTTTTGGGATTATTGCAAATGAGTGACAACCGCCAACACATCAGCTGCCATGATTTTTCCTGTGTCTTGGTGGTCTTAAGAACGAATGCACATGTTCCTGTTCCCAGCAAGACTCCAAATTGAAGTTTGGCTGTGATGAGTAAAGAAAATGAGAGCGAGTGAGAAGTTCATTAAAAAAAAAAAAAAGTTGTCGCCAACTGGTTTGGGTGAGGCATTTGAGGGAAAGTAAAGCTTGTTAGCTGCGGTGACTCTTGTGTTTTATTCTTTTGGCTCGGATTGCCTCAAGCCGTGTAATGCCAAGTGCACTAAGCCACTGAGCAAAATGGAAACTAGTCTTACTGAACAGAAATGTCTTCTTTGGCTACAAGCTCTGGGATTGTAGCTGGCGATACTTAGCAAGTAGAGTCCCTCTCTTTTTGGCAAGACTTCCTCTTCCCAAACATTAGAGGGCAACTGGATCAGCTGATATTCTAGGGAAAGCCACTGCCTCCTGAAGAAGAAACATCAATGAGGTCGAAAAAAAGTCCTGAAGGTTCTTCATTTTTATTATTATCCATATTTAACTCATGCCCATCCACAGCCTGTTATCCAAGGTTTTCCTACAACAAAGAGCAATGCAGTTGTGCATGTAAACTTACATCACATCAGATCATGGCTTCATCTAGCTCAGAATTGTTTACATTGACTTGCAGCAGTTCTCTAGGAGTTTGGACAGGCTCCTCTTGCAAACCTACCTGGAGATTGAAACCAGGGCTTTCAAAGGAGACACTCTGCCCCTGAGCCACAGTCCTTCCACATAGAAAAATGCAACAGTTGAGTTCTCCCATTTCTTGCTCACCTGGTGTGGTGTCTGAATGGTGAGCTATAGCATGGAATAGTCTCTACTCCAGGCACAGGCAAACTTGGCCCTCCAGATGTTTTGGGGCTACAACTCCGATCATCCCCAGCTAACAGGACCAGTGGTCAGGGATGATGGGAGTTGTAGTCCCAAAACATCTGGACTACATCTATTCCTCCTCTCTCCAGCAGTGGGTAGTATCTCGTGTGCCCCAGTATTTTGCCTCATCACAGCCGAGAGATGAGGTCTGGGAACAGTCCCATTCGAAAGGGCACATCTCACATGCCCACGTTGGAAGTGATGTTTGGAAAGCCCCCCTCCACCCCCATCCTTTCTGCTCTGGGTTGAGTGTGGTTGGAAGAAGACAAGAGGATGGGCATGCATCACAAGAGGGACACTACTTGTTTATCCTTGTCTTTCTTATACTGATCTCAGGGTGGCGGCCATGATCTCCCCTATTTTATTTTCACTGCAACCTTGCAAGTCAGGTAGGTTCTGAGAGAGAGAGAGAAACAGAGAGATAAGCTAGTTAGTTGCCTTTGGCTCACCAATGTTAAAACATTTGTAATCTTTTGGTGGCACTGATGGTGCCATCCAATAGTATCTTGTGACCAGGCAGTAGAATACTGAATATGGTAATTCATGTAAATACGGCTGTTTTAAAGGCATAGTGACTGCTCCAGTTATATTTGTACAAGGTTTAATATAATTTGAAAGCGTGGTTAATGTGGAAGGAAACATTGTGTTTGTTTTGTGTATAGAACGCAGCTGTGATCGAGTTGCACTAATAAATAATGCTTGCATTCAGGGAGTCACTGAAATGACAGACATCTTCTTGCCTTTGCTGTTTCCATCGCTTGAGGTTTGGCTGGTCTGCCCATCATAGTGAATGCTGTAGTTGAAGCTTGGTTCGTTCCTGCGGTGTTGGAAGACTTGGGTCTGTTTTTATCCACTAACGGGTTTTGTGCTGACCTTCATCACTGTGAAACGCAGTAATAATCCAGCTTTTGATGTGACTGACAAACACAATCATATCTCGCCAGTCATGCTTTTTTGATAGGCTTTCATAGAGTTTGGTGTGGAGGATTTACTTTTACTATATAGCCTGTAGAAGCTTTTGCTGTGACAAGCATGATGCCCAGGTGGTTGTGTGATTTAAAAATAAATAAATCACAAGGCAGTTCACATTATCCTTAATCCTTGTGCTGTTCTGTATATATAAGGATTATGATATTTTTTTCTGGGGTGGGAGGCACACACAAAAGTATTTGGTATTGTTAAAACCCAATGCAGCTATAACAAGTAAATGCATTTATAAGCCAGAACAATCAATTCACTTCCGTCGCCAGTGCACACTTGATATTCCCAGCATGAGAGCAAAGGGAAATGGAGCTACATTTTCCATTTTCAGCTCTCTCTTTCTATACGTACATTTTGTAAAAAAAAGTGTTAGCAGGGCTTATTGTGATGACTGGTAATATGCCAGTGGAAATTTGCAGCTATTGTATCTTTTTTCTGTTGTGGCTCAGTTTTTGTTTATACGGCTTCAGCTTCACTGGTTTTCTGAATGGACGGCATGTTTCATGGAAGAGCATCACTGTACACACAACCTCAGCCCAAATTATAGTTTAGAATTCATAAACAGAGCACAACTGGCCCAGGCTCAGCATGGAGTGAATGAATGAAAATCAAAACATGGTCCAAGCATTCCTACCTTACATTGATGGGGCAGGATCTGTTGGCACAGCAACTGCCTCATCATCTTCCTGGCTGTCTTACTGTGGGAGGTGATGGGCAGCCGAAAGAAAGAAAAAGAAAGAAAGAAAGAAAGAAAGAAAGAAAGAAAGAAAGAAAGAGAGGAAAGAATAGGAGAGCAACCATAGATTTGTCTATCAACAGTCAGAACCTGGCAAGTAAACTGAACAAGAATGCAAGTTAGCCTGGTCACAGTCTTCCCTACTGTACTGCATTTTTCATATAGGTAATATATATTTATAAATCTATAAACCTAGACTTTTAGATTATAAAATTTTATAAATACCTCTCTCTCTTTTTTTAGTGAGGCATGGAGTTTCTCCCAACATCATCAAACTCAGAGCAGACCCATGAAATTAATGAACATACCTCACTTGGGTCTATTCATTTCAATGGATGTACTCCCAG
The DNA here is from genome assembly GCF_964234715.1 of Podarcis melisellensis. Classification (NCBI taxonomy): domain Eukaryota; kingdom Metazoa; phylum Chordata; class Lepidosauria; order Squamata; family Lacertidae; genus Podarcis; species Podarcis melisellensis. The sequence continues at coordinate 37,592,529 of NC_138544.1, forward strand.
TATAATTTCATTGAGTGCAGCCCATTTCCCTGGTTTCGGTGCCGTGTAACTAGCCACCCTAGATGGATCAGGATTATTGTTTCTATGTGGTTGCTAACTTACAAACCAGGAACTCTTGTCCAACACTGATTCTGGCTCACAAAGTTATAGCTGCATATATCACCACTGGAAATCTAGCTATTTTCTGGTAGTGTTCTGCCTCCTTGAAAATAGCCTTTTACTGGCACCTGACATTTTCCTCAGGGTGAATTGTGTGCTGCCTTTAATTGAAAGACACATGTTATTTAATAGGTTCATGCTTAATTCTGGGATGGAGGTGTGAGCTGCTTTTGTTGGTGTCAATATTTGACTTATTTAATCATGGACTTCAGCAGGAACATGAATAAACATTAAGTGTTTGTGAGAGCTGAAACAAGCTGTCAGGCTGCAATCAGGGAAGAGCATAGGAAGGCTGTAAAGCTAATACAGTTGAGATATACCTATGGCTGCTTAGCTCTGAAGACTACACAGACTATATTCTCTGGAATGCCACAGCTAAATTACATACAGATATTAACATAATTGGAAAATGTGAGGGGCAGTGTGACAAACCACCTAGGTTTGCCAGTCTGATCTGAGGGAACATTCTTCCCTAACTCCAAATATGAGGACATGGAAAAAGGGCAGAAGCCACAGATATTTTCCAAACAAAAGCTTAATATGTCTAGATTAATAACCTATATTCATTGTATTTATTTTTCCATTTATGGGTTTTAAGACAGAATACTCAAATCCTCCCTTTTCAAGCATTTTTAAAACCCCTCCCTCCCTCTTTCCACTTCCTCCCCCTCCCAAAATGAAGCAAGAGATACTCCTAACATTAATAATAAGTCCTGCACTGTAGGTTTGGAAGCAACTCTCTTTGTCTTCAGACTGATTCACATAGGTTTACATCATTACATTGTCCCGGGTCATGGCTAGGAAAAAACTTCAAGGAGGGAAGGATTGGCAGAGTACACTTCTGGCTACATCTCATTACGCCAGTTGAATCCATCTCTGGTATAGTCTCTGCCTTTCAGGAGGGTCTTTGTGGGGACTACTGGGGAGGGAAGCTGGGGAAACCCATAAGTCTGTGGTATATGGAAATTTGTACCCTGGCCTATTTTGATGGCTCACACAGAACCACCTGTGAAGTTCATGGGCCTTTGGCAGATCCACAGCCTGGTGGGGATCTCATGAGACCGTTGGTATATTTTTATAGGGCTACACATGTGGCCATATTCATGGAATTGTGGGTGTCCTTTTAATCACAAAACCTATTGTTGGCACCTCCCTGTGATTCTTGGGCCCAGGTGATCTCATGGGAGCTACAAAATGTACAGACTGGGCCAGGATCCCTCAGAACTGGGCAGACCAATTGATTTAACGGTTTGCCTGCCATGCATAATTTCACTTGTGCAAATTGTAAATTGATGATGCACACCATTCAGAACTCCTATTGTTCTAGCTCCATTTTGCGACAGGGAATTTCATCAGCGCAAGCAGTTTCAGAGCTCTGGGCGCAGTACTGTGCCTAAGATTTCAGATTAAAACTGCAGAGTGGAAGGAAAGGAGGACCTTTTCCTGCCTCCCCATTTCCAGCCACTCTCTGAAGACTGGAGAAGAGACCCTCTTAAGAATATTAGGGGGTGGACAGGGGAATCATGACTTTGTTTCTGCAGTCTTCAGATGAGGACTAGAGCATGTGAAAAATGAATATAAGATTTTAGCTGCAGTTCATTCATTTTCAGCTTTGTATTCTTGTAATAAAAAAGTGTGCCTAGACATTTCTCTGTTGTTCCTATAACCTAGGTTTAAGGTGCCATTTAGCTCCTGGCTTTCATATCTCAGCTTCTAACACTGATAATGCAGTTACTGAGTGAGTTATGTGCATGTTTGTACATGCACACAGATAGTATAACACTGATACAACTGTCTACCAGTGCTGAGTCCTGTTCTCTAGTTGCACATTATTTCAAAACAAATTGGAAAATTACCTTTAATTCTGTTAACCTGATGTCTGACTTTGACCTTATAGATACAAAAGCTTCTTTTAAAAAAAAAAATCACTAGCCAAAGAAATGTGTGTAACCTAATTAGCTACATGGATTCTTCAATAACTGGTCTCAACCTTTCTTTCTCCAGAAGCTGTTTCATGGTTGATGTTTTTTCATAGTGAAAGGGAGGCAGGAGAAATGGTCTGCTGGTTGTGTTGTTTTTTTTGGTGAGCAAGTTCAGCTGTCTTGTACGGACTCTTCAGAACGTTCTGATTGCTGGGCTGATGAGGTCATCAAGTGTTTATATGGTTCTGCTCTGTTTAGAGCGTAAAGGCTGTCAACTGCCATTCTTGCCTTGGAGCTATAGAGCTTCCTTTTAGATAATGCACAGTGAAGCTTTGTAGATAAAAGCTAAGACATTGAACATGGCATGCACATCTGTCTGAAGGTAGCTTAGTAACAGATGGGAAGTACTAGAAACAAAGGACTTGAGAAAGTATGTTGATAAATTAAGGTAGCCAACATGGCACCCTCCAGATGATGTTGGCCTACAACCCCCATCAGCCCCAGCCAGTTTGGCCAATGATGAGAAATGATGGGAGCCTTTAGTCCAACAACGTCTGGAGAGTGCCACATTGGCTACCCCTGAACTGAGGGATCGTTTGAGACTTGCTTGTATACAGTGTTATGTATTTGTGATCTAAGAGCTGTCTCCCTTATTGGTTTCCCCCCTGCATGAGCAGTACTAATTATCCTTCGATTTGTGCTATTCTGAAGGCAGCAACAAGGTCATCATCAGAGGACAGAGTTCTGTGTCCATGTGGCCTGTCCTGCCTAATGTCTTCTGGTGCTGTGGAGGACGCTGTCCTGCTGCCAGTGCTGAAGTTGCCAGTCTGGTTGGCTTCAGTAGATGGAATGAGTCTGGGTGGCATCTTGCTTTTGACGGCAAGCGGCAAAACAAATTGAGCCAGCCCTGTGTGTCTTCTACAGTTCTTTAGTATGTGCTAGATGGTGGGAATGGAGTTGAGTTTTAAGTTAATAATTCTTTCTGCCGACCTAGCAAAAACCCAAGTCGTTTCCATCAACATATGTGGTCCATAAAATTTTAACAAGACATGGTCCATCATGGGATACGTACAGGGAAAGCACTCATGTAATAAAATGAGATAGCAACTGTAAAGTTTTAGGAAAGTGGGGGAAACCAAAGTATGAAATGGTGAACAAAACAGTGTCAACAATTTACTACGTTGCTATAGGTGAAAGAGCAGTGCAGATCCTGTTGGCTAGTCCTTAATATTTAGGAAATTTGAGTTTCAGCACAATTCTGTGCATTCCTCTAATGTTAGAATTGACAAGCTTCACTGGCAAATCTGTTGTGTGACCCACCTTGGATCAGACCATGATCCACCAATTGAGAATTCTAGCCCGTCTCAGAGGTATGTGCCTATCTGTTCAGGCACCGGCTGAATTCCTTAGACCTCCCTCCGGCGACTCCCGGCAGGAGAAAACATACGAGGTCCGTTCCAGCGATTTTCCTCAGGCTGTGAGGAAAACACACCAACTGCTTCTCCTCCTCCTCCTCCTCCCTGCTCCCTGCATATCCCCAGGGAGGGGAATCAGACACAGACAGAAACGTATCTACATGTCTTTATTTGTGTCTTTTAGCAGTCATACAGTAAAGATGTCTGCTCTCTTCAACAAACAGAGAGAAACTCCAACTCCACCCATGTACATCCTGTACAGGTCATATGACAAACCCACTGAGCTAACATCCGGTGCTCAGTACAGAATGGACTGCCCCTTTGTGTCCATGGCAACAGTCACAAACTTCCTGTTTGGCTTTCCAGCCACAAGCAGCAGACTTGGCTGCTATAGCCTTTGCTTGCTGCAGCTTTGGTGCTTTAGAATAACAGTGTGACCCACCTTGGATCAGACCATGATCCACCAATTGAAAATCAGTGGTCTACTGCAACCTGCTACACAGTATAACAGGCTGCAGCAGACAGGAAGGGAAATTGACAAAATTTTCATCTCCGAAGTGCTTTAGACATACTAATGTTCTCTTTGAATCCCAGCCATATTAATAACTTTTGTAAAGATGATCTAGATATATAAGTAGCACAGTGCCGTAGTTCCGAATTTCATTATCAGGACATCACTTCTGTGACAGTCTCAGTCTCTTTTTCTGTTCTAAGTTTATAATCCTTTCCATTTTAATCCTTGGCTTTTTATTTCATTCAGCCTGCTTCTTCCTGTCAAATGTTGCTGGGCTTAGTCAGAACAAAGCACACTTGAACAGTTCCAGGCAAGTTTGCTTAGCACCCATCATCATCTGTCCCTCGGTACACTCAAATCTCTGCCTGGGTTTTGTATGCTGGCAAAAATCACTGTTTATCTTTTTTGTGAAGGTTTGTGTTGATTCTGTTTTCAAAAGTAAATGTACGAGGGAGGGAGGGAAAACTAGGTAAAGAAAAGGTAGCGCAGTAAAAGAGGAGATGCTTCAAAAAGAGTGATGGCTAGGAAATATGTGGACAACATTTTAAAAACTAAATTGCCAGTTGCACAAATGTCAATCTCTGCTTAATGTCCCAATCCAATCAAGAAGGATCACTGCCTTGTTACCCTACATGGATTTGTTTTGAGCTATTTATTCAACTAACCTCCAGCAGCTGAAGAGTTAAAGCACTCCTTCAGCTGCTACACCATTTCTTGGCTGTATGAGGAACTGTAGTAAAATTGCAAAGGGCGTTCTCATACATCGTGTCAGAACAGAGTTCTGAGCCTACTGGGCAGCAAGAGGGAATTGGCTGGATCTTTCAACTTTTCAATAAATTGGACAAATAGTCTGATCTGGTATGGGGCATCTTCCTGTGTTCTTAAATACAAATATTTTTGTGGCATATTTATGATGGAAAATATGTCCTTTGTCTTTGTGTGGTAAGATTTCCGAAAACTATATATATTTAATGCACCTTCTGAAAAGCCAGTTTGCTAAGAGACTGTGCCTTTTCGCTGGTAGAGCTACACAGTGAATTTGGGGAAAATAATTATTAGATCTGTTTCCAAAGTTCTTTCAAGGGAGTGCACTGCTTGACAACAGGCTTTAATGCTAATGGTGCTAATGTTGCCTGCCTAATATGATTTTAAACACACAGTTTTGCATGTAGATGCTTGTTAAAACAAGAATGTGGACTTCTGACAGCAATTATCTCAACCATCCAGCCGCATCAGTAGCCTAATGTAAAAACCACTTCAAATCAGGCAGGTCCAACCAGAGAAGTGACAGCAGTTTTGAAAGCTAATAAATTATTTAAAGAATGAAGCAATTAACAAATTGTACTAATTTGAGGGAATCCACTTAAAGAGGATTCTGGGGGGGGGGGTTTCTTGCACCAAACGCTCTTGCATTTTCACTAAAAGCATACATTAAATGTTAAAAAATACAGTTGACTAAACATGTAAATAGTAATTCTTGAGCTGAGAGGTAGTGAGATTTGGAGAGCCTTCCCACAACTCCACGCTTTCAACCCTTCCTTCTTAATGTTGGAATGGGGAACCTGTAGCCCTCCAGTTGTTGCTAAAATTCAACTCCCTTCACCTCTAACTATTGGCCTGGGGCTGATGGGAATTGAAATATAATAATATCTGAAGGGAACTCTGCCAGACTCTGCATGCGCACACACAGTAACTTCATAAATTGCAATTGGCTTAATGAAGTATCATTATGCAGCTGGATTTTTTTTTCCCTTTAAAAGCTTCCCTTGTCTCCAGCCTTTCAGCTGCAGTGATAAAGTTGCTATCAAGCTTCGTCTGTAAATTTTGAATGTTCTTTTTAGGCTGCAATTCTAAACACTTACAAGCAAGTCAGCTCCTCTGAGCACAGAGGGACTTACTTCTGCATCAGCTTTCACTATAAATGCAAACATCCGTTTTGCCTTTTATACATCTCAACACAGGCCATACCTCTTCCAAAAAGGAGCATTAGAACCAGGGCTGGATTTAGGTTTGATGAGGTCCTAAGCTACTGAAGGTAATGGTGTCTTTTAGATGTCCAGCTGTCCTTTGTCAACAACAAATTGTCACTGTTTTTTGTGTTGTGCAATATGGTAATTTATGAACTTAATAGGTATCTAAAGCCATTTTATTTGTTTTTTATCTTATACTTTGGAAATGTACATCCAATTTTCCCCCCTTTAAATTTTGTTGGGGCCCCCAAGAGAGTGGGGCCCTAAGCTATAGCTTGTTTAGCTTATATGAAAATCTGGCACGTCAATATTATTTTATTTATTTTATTTATTTATTTATTCGTTCGTTCGTTCATTCATTCATTCAACTAATACACCACCCTATACCCGGAGGTCTCAGGGCAGTTCACAACAAGACCACAACATAGAAAATCAAACCAAAAGCAATAAATGCCCCCCTCCCAAAAATGCAACATTCAAAAAGAGTGTTGGATGTCAATAAGATCAACCAAAGGCCTTGTTAAAAAGGCACACATGGGGTGATAGAAAGCTACTCCAAAGTTGCACAATCCCGAATCCTTTGAAAGATATCAGAAAGGCACCAGGTTTGGTTTATTGTAGAGGGCTCAAAATATTTGGCAACTTCATAGTTTTGAAACATAAATATATCTGAAGTTGTTTCTCCAGAGGGAATATTGGAATCTGAAATGGTTAAGATGGGGGTAGGCTGTGCAGAAGTGTGGGGTCAGCCCTCAGCACTGTTGCACCACGGAGAAGAGAAGAGCAATATAAGAGCGGCTACATCTGGATAGCTGAGAATGCTTGGCCCTTCTGAGACCTAGAGTGGAATTATTTGATATTCCACTGATGGGTAATTTGATGGTTTTATGACCAAGTTGTAAACCTCTTTGATATAGTGGAATAGGCAAATTGGGTCATCTTGAAGAAAAGAATAGTCCAAAATTGAGTAAGACTATGTAAGAATTCATCCCTTGCTCATGCTTAGGTGAAGAAAAGTATTTTTGGGGGTGTGTGGAAATTTTTACAATGGTGGTTTTATTAGCTTAAAAGGTTTTTGTGGGGTGGGATTCTTGCTGTTTTCCCTCGAACGTTGCCATTGTTGGGATTTCCATGGCAAACGTAATATATCTCATTGTTCAGACACAGTGCACTCTTCTCAGAAACTCCCTTATGAGAAACTCCCTTAGTTTTTCATATATTATCAGGCTCGGGAAGACAGCTAACAGAATTGGTGCAGAAGTATTTGGTATTATTCCCTTTCTGGTTTGGGAAGTGGAGTGTGAGGATAGATACACTTGCTGGAGGAAAGCAGAGGCTGGGGTAGGTCTTTGATCGTGATAGGGATTTTGGAAGTAAAAGGGAGATGGTAAAAATGCCATGGTGAGCTACTGCTGTGTCATTCAATCCAAAGACTGTTGGGTCCGGGAGCAGAAACTGCTAATGTGCCAGCAGTTTAGAATCCACAGAAATATAAGGGCAAAATAACATGGTTTCTCCTCGTTGGAAGCTGCACCCCAACTGAGAATTAAGCTTGTCTTTATACTACATGGTTATATGCCCATGTTTATTGGAAAAGTTAGGGGGACTTGAGTGGGGTTTTCTGGTCAGCTGAAGCATACAAACATAAGAATAGCCTGCTGGTCAATGGCCCATCTAATCCAGTATCCTGTTCTCACAGTGGCCAACCAGATGTCTGTGGGAAACAGCACAAGAGTAACTCTCCCTTCCCATGGCTCCTAGTAACTGGTGTTTGGGAGACTTGCTACCTCCAGCTGTGTAGGTAGAGCAATAGTAGTCACTGATAGCCTTCTCCACCACGAAGCATTTTTATTGCACAGATTAGTCTTCATGAGGAAGGAGGTTTTCATATTCCTCATTTTCCTTTTACCTGTTAATTTGCTTTGTGAGGCCTATACAGCTAGCCGTGGCACTTTATTGTCTGCAGCAATGTATTGACAGTAAATTGTATTTTAGGTATGGCAGAAGTGATTTTCTATTTAACAGTGCTGGCAGATGAATTCTTTTTTCTTCTTCTTCTGATGCTGCTTCTGTAGACCTAATGAGCAGCTATTACCAAAGACTGACTAAATTAAGCAATTGCTTTCATGGTTTAAGGTTATGAAAAATAAAAGCTATGTTTGGAGGGGATTCTCAGTACCCATTATATGTCATAATAGGACTTGCTTCAGTTGTATTTTATTACTGAATAATATTCTTGTTGCCAAGGTATTCTAGGTTAAAAAACCACAACATTGAAAGGCATAAAAACTTTAATATTAGAGCCTGATCTAAATGTTTGGTGGCAAATATGGGTAAGAGAACCAAGATTTTTGGAGAACCTGCTCTCTCTGTGTGTGTTCATGTGTTTAACTTTTAGCCCTCTTGCAACACCCCCCCTCCAGTGTTTCCCTGTTACTTTCTGACCCAAAGCGTAGGACATCTCGTATGGGTCTGGCTGAATGGGAAATCGGCTTAGAGAAAAATGGAAGCGTTAATCAAATTCATACCTGGCCTTCTCCTCTCTAAATATCCCACCTACACTGTGTGCTGTCTGTCTGGCCAGGGCTCTGTGCCCTGTGTTGGGCACTAAACACAGGTGGCAGGGAAGCTTACCCATGTAGACTTCCCTTGATCACACAGGGCTCCAGGATTCAGAGAAACCTATACATGCAGATGTGTGAGTAGACATGTATAGGATCGCTCTGTCCATCTCCATAAACAATGCATAGTGTTGATACAGGTGTACCTTCCAGACACACCTTTATGAAGCCAATGAATGACCTTCTGCCGGGGCCATTTCATGTGGTTATTAGCCACACGAGGCTAGTCATGAACAATAGCATGTTGCACGCTGCTTTCTCTAGAACAGGGGTTGGGAATCTCAGGTCCAGAGAGAAATGTGCCTCTCTAAGCCTGTCTGGCTCTCCCTAGGCCACACCCCAGGACCCTACTCTGTGCCCCACACCAGTCATTTTGCCTGACTGGAATGTGTCCTTGAATTGTAATAATGTCCATTGCTCGCCCGGATGGAGGGGTGTGGGTGAGTGCAGATGTCTCTGACTTTTGCATGACTGGTGTGCAGCCTATCCTACAAAGATAAGAATCAATATCCATTGATCTGTCCTTTTTTTCACTCTGCCTCCTTCACTACCACCACTGGCGAAGGTTTCTCATGAGGGTCCAAACCTCTATGCAACAGAAATCAGAACCCTCCCCTCTCCAAAATTGAAAGTTTGTTCAAAAAATGCACATCTGAAAAAGGTCTCGGGTCTATGTTTTATATTTATTCCAAGACGGGGGGCAGGGGCGGGGAGGGAATCCTGTAAAATGGGCATTCTGTTTTCAACCTGTTTGCTACTTTCTATTTAGTCATGTACTTATATGTCCCAAACTCTAAGAACCTGCATACATTTACAAAAAGCCCCAAGACCATAAATTGAGTAAAATTAGAAGCTTGTGTGCTCTTGCATTCATATCGTTTCAAAACACTTCGAGTGGAGGACCACAGGTGGTACATCAGGATATACAGTTTGACAAAAGTTGCTATGGAAAAAGTTGCCTAGTACATCACAATGACTGACTCTTATCTGCAGGAATATAAATTGCCTATAGCAGTCAGGCTGATATAAAAATATGTTTTTGTTATGAACCAGGCAAGTTTGCAATTTCCCCCCACTATTTGGCAATGTTATCTTGCCGAAGCACATGCCATTTTCTTTTAAAAGTTATGAAAGGGATGCTTGAGATTTCAGCCTTTTAGAAACTGTAATACATATATTAAAATAACGGGAGAACAGTGGCGTGTACTGTTTTGGAGTTTGTCATTTCCTACAACTTGTGCCTTTGTTGATCATTCTCCCTCCCCCCAAAAAGTAACAGTAATTTATTAAGCTCGTATACTTTCAGTTGGAACTGATGTATTGTTTTTACTGCTTGATGTGGAGGCAGTAACCATGGATGACAAGGCTTGCATTTTCCCCCAACCCCCAACCCTTTTCTCTTCACTCAAAGAACAGTTACTTCCTTTCCTTTGCTCTGCATGGCTGAATACAGGTCATGGTGAAATGCTCCCTTCTTTTTATTAGTCTTTTCTGACAGGCCGTACTATGGGGCGGGCAGGAACAAGTCCTACTACTCTCTGTAACTCTCTGGCACCTTAGCCCTAAACCTCAGAATGTCTACTTAAGAGTGCCAGAATGTATATAACCATTCTGAAGTAGTGGGTAAGGATTGGGGTGACAATAGTTTGTCCTTCCTTCCTTCCTTCCTTCCTTCCTTCCTTCCTTCCTTCCTTCCTTCAGTGCCATTACTATTACTATTACATTTTTTCTAGAAAAAGGGGTGCCAGAACTCACCACAAACGCCTCCCTTGTTCCCATAGAATGGCAATGGCGCCCATCTGAGAGGTGCAGGAACTGAGTTCCAGTGAGTTCCAAATGAAAAAAAAAAGCCCTGACAATTATGCATAATTTCTTCAGCGTGTTTTCTGTTCCTTAACTGTTTTTGTTTCTTTTTTTATTATTTATCTTAGAATGTCGTGGCATGAAAAACCAGAATTTCTTGCCTGCTTGAAATTCCTGGGAAGTGGGATTGATTGTTAATCCACTCTGGAACTGTGGCTCTGTCAGCACTTTTAACAAACCACAGTTCCCCAGGTTCTCTGGGGAAGCCATGGCCATTTAAAGTGGTGTGGAACTGCTTTTAGTATAGTACTGATGGGCCCCTTGTCACAGGTATATTTCTATTTAAAATACAGTAATTTTTTCCAGATTTGTATTTATACATAGAAATTAGCATATGCAAATTCTATGCTAATAAGTATCTCCAGTTGCCCTCTCGATACATTTTTCCTTTGCTGATGCCTAAGTGGTCTTCCTGGGAAGATGGTGATTAGAGAGGGGTGAGTAGGGAGACTAAATCTGCTACAGCAATTAGTTGTGGATGATGGACATCTTGTGAGTCTTTACACAAGAGGAAGGATGGCAGCCTCTTTATTTCCTTTCTCTTTCTGCAACATTTCCCCAGAAAAATGGAAGTATAAGCCTCCCTTTTGTGGAATTTCCTCCCATTCCAAATAAGCCTGGAGTGGACCATTCTGAGTTTCAGGCACCATTTAAAGACCCATTTATTTACGCAGGCCTTTACATAATTTATTGCTGTCTTAATCTGCTGTGATGTATTTAGGTTGCATTCGGACAGCACAACATGTGCAATGATGTCTGCTGCTGTGTTACACCACAGCCACTGGTGTGAATTAAATTTAGCATGACATAGAGGTACAATGGTGCCATAACACAACAGATAATGCAGTGTAAAAGGAGCATTAGAATCTGCCACAGAAACGCTAGCATTATAACCAGGGAAACGAACACAATAACCCCACATCAGAATGCACTCATGGTGTCGTACAGTACTTAAGAGTGGGATATAAATGTTTTAAATAAATAAATGGGAATTGGGAAGGCGGGGGGTGAGACCTACATAAACTGGATTTCCATGTGGAATTTTTACCTTCCCCTGTACTTCAGGCTGAGGTGTGTGAATGCCTTTGACTCCTCCACCTGCTCCATATGAAGAAAAGGTGGTTGGCCAAATAAGTTTTCCAGGTGTTAAATCTTTCTTAACATTAAAAAAAAGACATAAGTCAATCTAAGGACCTGCACCATTTAAAGAACTAATCAGATAAGCCACATGCTTGAATTGTTTAATTTAATAGAAAATAAATAAATACAAACATACAGAAAATGAGATAAGCAAAATCAAATTTTGGGCTGAGATGTCTTGGAAGCCTTGCCGATTAAGCTTTGTAGATTAAGTTTTGTAGATGTGCAAATGTGAAAAGTAAAAATGTACTCTACAGCAAAGCAGTAGGGAATCAGAAAGCATATAGAGCTGATAGCCTGTATCTCTTTGTGCCCAGACAAGGATCATACATTAGGGCATGCTTTCTTCCAAATGTTGTTTGTTTTAAAATATTTTTGAAAATATGAGGGATGGCAGCATATGTATCAAAGCCATTCCCTGTTTATATTAAATCATCCTGAGTCACATGGGATTTCCTTTGCAGAGGATGGAAGACTATGTAAACTCTCCTGCCAATAGCAAAGCAATTTGCTTGGAATTTCACTTTCATTGATTTTATTGCTTGCAAACTGGATTCTAAAAACTGATCTTGGCAGACAAAAAAGCAGGCACAAATCCATCTGCAAAGGCGGAGTGAAATTTTCAGTTGCATGGTGATTTTTGCCCTGGGTTTTGGGATAACAGCTCAGTGCCATTGGCTTTGCATGCAGGAGGTCCAGGCTCAGTCCCTGGGACCTCCAAGTAGAACTGGGTAATACTCCCGCCTGAAACCCTAGAGAGTGGCTTCCAGTCAGTGTAGACAACAGTGAGCTAGATGGGCCAAGAGTCTTGCTTATTCATAGGAAGCTGCCTTATACAGAGTAAGTTAATCAAATATTGATGTGTCCCCAGGGTTCAGTGTTGGGACTTGCAGCTACTTTAATGGTTCACCTCTATGCATGTCTACTTATAAGTAAGTTCCATTGTGTGTAGAGGATAGCAGCAACACGCAACAACACTAACCCTGCCTGGGGTGGTGGGAGCCATGGAGCACCACTGCATCTGAAGCCCTACTGGCTTCCGCTAGACAAGATGTATGGGGACGTAGTTTTACTCCTTCCTCATTTCCTTCCTTTTTTGCTGCACCAGCTCCAGGCTGGCAAAGCAATCTGTGCCCCTCACCTGGCAATGGGCCACCAGAGAATTCAGCAGACCTCTGACCAGCTCATCACCTGTTCAATCAATCCCAGAAACGTCAGTAGATTAACAGTAACTCATTGTCTAAAAGTTACCATGCAACAACTCACTGCTGCAGATTTTACTTGTTCTTCAACTCCTGCAGCTAAGCTGGTGCCAAATGTGTTGCTTTCCTTTCCTTTGGACCACATCAGCGAGAGCACATCAGTCTCATCATCTGGGCAGCCCAGGACCTCTATACATGCTGCCCAGGCTTGCACCAGGAAAGTCACTTTGGTGCTGCTAATGCAGAAGTTTGATACACTCCATTGTCTCTTGAGACAGATGGACGCCAACAACAATCCTGGTTTTAGTTTCACTTTCCATGCCAATCCACTGTCTACTCAGCCTCACATCTCCCACTGCACCTGTTTCAGAAAGTGCTGTTTCAGAGCCCTGTGCCAGTTTTGGTGGGTGGAATGAGTGCTGGTGATAGTTCCCCTGCCTGCTTGAATGGCCTCTGTCACACACCAGGGGCACTGCTCTCCACCAGTGGAGAGGGGCCTACACGTCATCCTAACCTTCACCCCAGCTATTGACATCGGAGGGCTAGGATTGTTCCCATAAGATACTTAAAATGGTTTAAGATACTGAATATACATGGTCTGCTATTATGTTGACAAGTAGTAATGTCCGCCTGCCTTTTTTGTTAGTACAAGAGGGAAAATGTCTGTGTTTGAAGAATTAAGCAGACACTCACACGGTCATGCTCTGGAGCTCTGGCAGAGGAATTTGTGCATCAGCACAACATGCTGCTTGGGCATAAATGAGAATGAATGGTGTGTGTTTTCCTATACACGGTGAAAATATTTGCTGTAGTCCTGCTGATACTCTTGCTCATTAGACTGGAGTTTATTTTTAAAGGGTAGACAACCAAATGTCAGGGCAAAGTGCTTTGACCCAGCCTTCTCCAGAGCATGCTTATTTTCAGTGAGAAGTACCTTTTTGGGAGAGTGAACATTCAATCATACTATAAGGCTAGCCTTCCCCATTCTGACACCCTCCAGATGATTTAGATTCAATTTCCCAGCAGCCCCAGCTAGCAGTCAGAGATTATGGGAGTTTGCAGCCCACCATCAGGAGGGCCATGGATTGAGCAAAGCTGATAAACAGGGGTCAGCAACCGTTTTCAGCCTTGGGCCAGTCCACCGTCCCTCAGACCTTGTGGAGGGCAGGACTATATTTTTTTTGGGGGGGGGATGAATGAATTCCTATGCCCTACAAATAACCCAGAGATACATTTTAAATAAAAGCACACATTCTACTCATGTAAAAACACCACACTGATTCCCGGACTGTCCATGGGCCAGATTGAGAAGGCAAATGGGCTGCATCTGGCCCATGGACCTTAGGTCGCCTACCCCTGTGATAAAAGATTCCACTTACAGTTTCGTCAAGAAACAGATCAGCAGTACAATCCTGTTCATGTCTGCTTGGAATAAAATCCCATTAGATAGTTATAGAGGATAGCAGCTTTACCACCCAATCAGCTATTTGTGAAAAGTGGGCCTCAATATTTGCCAGACAATGACAGCAATGGCAGAATCGGCAAGTATCCGTATCGCCTGAGGCTGTGAGAGACAGCTGCACCAGCCACCTAATATCCAATTGCTTCACATTTCCTGGCCAGGAGAGTCAGCTGTAGAATGGCACTTGTTGAAACACTGGAGAAGTAGGGGAAGAAATTTCATATACAAATTTTGCCCCACGCTGTTAACGATTGTCCTATTGCCTGTTTTATTCTTTTTCAAATATATTGTACAGGCATAGGCAAACTCGGCCCTCCAGATGTTTTGGGACTATAACTCCCATCATCCCTAGCTAACAAGACCGGTGGTCAGGGATGATGGGAGTTGTAGTCCCAAAACATCTGGAGGGCAAAGTTTGCCTATGCCTGATTTATTGTATGTAAGCTGCATCAAAAGCTTTGGTTGGTAGAGAGAGTATAAATGCTTAAAAAGAAATTAAATGAAACCACTTATTGCTGAAACACATTCATATTTTGTGTCTTGAAGCTGTAATTTATATACTTGTGAACCCCCCAAAGCTGGGATGAGGAGCACCCATATTTGTTTGTTTGTTACTCAGTTAAGTGTAGATGTTTAGAAAATATCTTATATGAAATGGGTCTTAAAAGGAGGTCTTTTCAACACACATCTACAAGACCATGGTGAATGGAGCAGACAGTGTACTCCCCAAAGGGGGAGCATGAAAAAAGTTGAGGGTCAGAACTGATTCTGAGGAGTGAGATGGAACCATCTGTGGGTAGTAAGATAAGTTAATTTTAAAAATTACCTTCCATTTTGTGAGGCAGGCTTATTTATTGCTTACACTCACCCCTGTGGTTATTTTATGACACAGCTGGGGAAACATCTGCAGAAGTCTCCAAATAACTAAGACAAAATTACTGAAGTCACTTGATGCTTTGAAGTCTCTGTCAGCAAACTTATTTGTTACCCAAAGACTTGTGCATGGTTCTTAAGAAAAATGTACCCATGCAGCTGGCTGGATTAATTACTGTAGGGATGTCTGAAAGCAAAACGATTGTGTTTTATTAATCAGAAGGTGATTTTTATTCATTTGCTTCAAATTTGGGTTATTGCGTGTTTGTGAGAGGGTGAGCAATAACATGTAAGGTGGTCAGGTTAAAAAGAGGACAGGACTCTTGTACACTTTTTAGTTGTGTAGAGGGGTAATTTTAGCAGGTGCATAGTTTATGGCAAGGTAATAGAGCTGTGGTGTCTATTAGCCACTGATATCCTTAGTCTCCATGAATTTGTCTAATCCCCCTTTGAAGCTGGTTCCTAACACTGCATCTTGAATTTAGTGAATTCAGTAGTTTTAACTGTGCAGTGTATGAAGTACTTCCTTTGGGCTGCCCTGTATCTCCTGACAATGTAGGTTGCATATCAACGTTGCAATTCAATTCCCTAAAAGTTACACTGTGGTTCTCTTACATTTAGAGCAGTAATGTGAGAACTGTTCATCTTTTTGTAGAAATCTTTTTTTATGTGTTCTTGTGAGTATTTGGGGGAGTAGATACACTGGCCAAGATCATTTGCGTGTTCAGACCCAGATACCTCCCCCCTAAATAAATACACACTTGACTCAAATTTTAGTTTTGGTCTTTGGCAGAATTTATGCCACAACATTATTGATTACAGAAAGTGAGTGGTTGCATAGGTTCTGGTTTGACTAGCTCCCTGCACCCTTATAGGCAGTGCTGACCCAGGGCACCAGCATAGGTCATCCAAGGGTAGGCGAAAAGCTGGGAACAGACTATGTTCACCCCCCAGATGCTCCCCTGGACTCAGGCACAGGCACAACCCCCTCTTGGGGGTTGACCAAACCAGCTGAGTCCCTGGATTACTTTAATGTAATATCCTTCACATAGGGATGGCAAAACCATTCTCCCATCCCTATCACCTGAACCAGAGCCTATCCGCAACTGTACAAGTTGTGATGATTTGCTACGCAGCAGGCGAAACCCAAATGGCAACAGCCAATCAGCCAAGTGGGGAAAATTCCTGCCGTGCCCCTGTCCCAATGACAGACAACACACGACGGCATATCAAGGTCAAGCAAAGCAAAGCCCTAAAAGTAGGGAGAGGTGGGCGGGTGTTCCGAATGCATGAGCCGAAAGAGGAAGCTTTGGGTCAGAGTAAACCCAACATCAAGGGACCTACCAATTGGGTATTGTGGCTATCCCGTCTTACCCACCCACAACACAGGAGGTCTCCAGGTCTCACCACAACACGTGCCCTCTTTTAGGGAGGACACGATTTATGAAATCACAGTACCTTGAAGAACCCTAGTTTAACTCACGAAGTCAAGCAACTCTGTGAACGTGCAACCTTATTCTGGGGCTCTGATCTTAACAGCTTGAATTTAGTACTCAGGATCTATCAGAGCTCAAGTCCATTCTGCTTTGCATGTAATTTATATGCTCTTCATTCCCTATTTCTCCTTAGCTGAAATGGACCATATTTCCCTGCTCCCCGCACCCAAGGGATTTCAGCTGACAGAGAGACATCTTGAACTACAGTAATGCTTTACTCTTTCATATGTATTTAACTCTATCAAACAGTCTCTCCAGGGAATGAAATTATTTGATGACTGGTTCATTTGGAGGAGAAAGCAGTACTAAAGGTAATTTGTATTCCTGTGGAAGGGAGAGGCTTTTATAATACATCACCCAATTTGAGGTGCTTTTATTTTTGGAACTGAGCCTTTGTATTTTCTACTTGCAACTTGCCGGACTCTCCCCATTTTCTTGCCTTCAAAACTGTCCAGCCACACTCAATATTTGGGTGGCGGTTCTGAGCAGGCAAGTCAAAGGCCACCGTTACAATCAATTTGGTAAGAAGGTGAAGAGGCTTATAGTGTAATCTAAGCAAAGGTTTCAGTGTCATCATTATAGTTGGTTTGGAAAAATAAATAAATTAAAGCTTGCTTGCATTTTCCTGGCAAGCTTACATTTCCCATGGCTGCTTCTGTTTGGTTTTTTTTAAAATAAAGATACCCAATATGAAGGTCTGACCTACATAGAAAAGCCCTTGCTTCAGAGTTCAACAGTCCTTTGATTATGAAATCACACAAAAATGTTCAGATGGACAAAACTGTTTGAATGGAGAAAGCAAGAAACATCTCTCTCATTCTAATAAATTAATGAATGCCGATGTGAGGTAACTTTGCCTTTGAAAAGAGTGCTGGGTTTTGTTGTTTTTATGCTTTTACTTTGCTAAATTAGACTGGAAGAAAGTCAGTGAAAGAAGTAGCTGCAAACAGGCAGTGAACAGTGTCAGTTCTCGTATGGGACAGATCACAAAATTACATGCTTGATATATTCCAATAAGTCACTTTGTTTGATCTAGAATAGATTTCCCAATGTGCCATAGTTTAATTACAGTCTTTTAAGCAGCAACCCTTGCAATACCTAAGAATAAGTCTCACTGAACTCAAGGGGACTAACTTGTGAGAAAATATGTTTAGGACTGCATTATTAGATACCTTTCCCTTCTTAATAAAAGCAAAACACCAACACTCTGAACACAGGACATTTGAATTTTTGGCTCCTGCATCTCCCATACAATGTAGTTGGGATTTTTTTTGTTTGTTTGTTTCTGCAGATTAGCAAAATAGACAGCATAAAATGAGATATATATTTATGCTGATTTATCAGTAATTGCAGTTGTTGGCTTGACTTGAAAAAGTTTAATCTCAGTTACTAACATTGATCTTGTTATGTTTCTAACCTGTGATCTCTCCAGTATGTTGCATTTAGTGTTCCGTGTTTTTGTGGAAGGTACTTCCATCCGATCTGCTGCTTAACTTTGTAACCATTTCCGAATTATCTCATAATAGCTTCTTAGTTGGTACATTAAATAACATGGCAAGTTTAAATTGTATTCCAGTGATAAAAGTCACTTTTCATTATTTTATGTGGCCCAACCCTGTGTGTAGTGGCAAATGCTCACAATTAACATGTTACAGGTTGGCAGCCAATCTTTTCATACTTTCGTAATGCTTTGTGAATAGACCTTGGGAAACAATTAAAAGAAGAAGAAGAAAAACGATTGACTTCAGAATATGTATTCTGGATCCCACATCCTCACACTAAAATTATAGAGCAGTTTGTTCCCTGCCCTATCCTGTTGTAAAGATATTTTTTCAGATTGTTTACTTTTAGCTACATGACAAATTAACAATTTAGGATCAAAATATTTTAGTTTCTCAATGTCTGCTCCATCAGCTGTTGCTCCCAGAAGACTCTTCCCACCCATCAGTGTTGAGGCAATGAATACTTTTGACACAGCAGTTGATTTTTATAGCCTAAGAAAGTATTATAGGAAGTCTTTCTGCAAAAATTCAGCTGCAGTGGAAACCCTGTGTATGCCAGAGACGTTAGGAACTTTTACAGGGAGTCCAAGTTGACCCAGGGGGAGTTAGTTGCTCCTGTTAGATTTCACCACCTGAGCTGAGAGAGTGACCTAGATTTACACTTTCTTTCCATTGCAAATTGTAGGGCAGGGGAACCAAATGTGATTATTTGGATTACCATTCCCATCATCCCTGACCATTGGATGTGCTGGCAATTGTAGTCCAACTGGAGGCTACCACATTGGCTATGCATGCTATTGGGGTGGTAGACAAGATCTGTAAGAGCTTGTTTGCCATTGGTAACCTCATTAACGAATCCCAGGGCTCCCTGGGAAACTACTGGTCTACCCTAAGGACGCTGATTTTTCTTGCTACTGTGCATACAGTAGAAAGTATAACAAATTCACTCCTCCTTATCTGTTTGGCTATACCAGTCTAAGATGCTTTCAGTTCCTTTGAAAAGGTTTTAAGATTTGAAGAACTTTTGCTGTGAAGCTTTGTTGTTGCAGACAGAGCGGCTAGATACCTATCAGGGACATATTTCCATTCTTGTCCAGAATTGTAGCCATCCAGTGTCATTCTCATCAGTATTGTGTGGCTGTTGATTGGATTTAATTTTTTAAACGAGCGGTTGTGTTTTGCCATGTCAATTAGGAATGTTGGCAATTAGGAATGACACACCAGCTGTTAGCCTTGCTGATAGACAGAACCAAATTGTTGACAGTAATATGATGTTTATGGTTGAATTATCATTTCCGTCTGAATGTGGCCCTCTAGATTATTCCATATTGCTGAGCAGGAATAGTACAAGCACACTCTTCCTAATATTATGCTCATCCCCTAGATCAACCTTAACCAACAGGGTGCCCTCCAGATGTTTTGGTCTATAGCTCCTGACCATTGCCCATGTTGGCCGGGGCTGATGTGAGTTGGAGGGCACAAGGCTGGGAAAGTCTGTCCTAGAACATAAGATGGATTTCCATTGCTATCTTATTGCCTTTCCTGAATGCATCTCCCTCTCTCTGGAATTCATGTCCAGTGTATTAATAAGAACACAGAGAAGTGTGTTTCCTGTAGTCTTTTGCTTTTTGATGTAGAATAAAGGGAAATGAAGCCATTATCTTCTCTCTCTCTCTCCCCACTTCTTTGAAATGTGACAGCGAATGTTCTGGTATAAAGCGATGTTCATCAAAGGCTTGCCAGTTGTATTCAGATTTCATTTAGCACTGCAAAGAAAGTGAAGATTGATACTCCCTTTTCTTTTTGGCTGCTGAAAGGCACGGTCAATTAGTGTTTGACGCCTGACTCAAGCTATCACGGGCAAAGTGACTGGAAGACACGATGACAAGTCCAGACTGAATAAAATTAGATGGAAACATTTTTAAATAAGGGTATTACTAATAAATGATTTTTTTTTAGCGTGTGTGTGTGTGTGTGTGTGTGTGTGTGTGTATAGGGATTGTCTTCGGTTTGACTTTCACAGAGGCAACTTCTGTAGATTGCCTTAGGCCAGCAGAAGTGAATCTGGATCAGGAAAGGGAGGGGAAAGAGGATCCTCTTGAAGGGACTCCTTCTTCCCTTCGTTCATCACTGAGCCTGGTCCA
This sequence comes from Podarcis melisellensis, assembly GCF_964234715.1. Lineage (NCBI taxonomy): Eukaryota > Metazoa > Chordata > Lepidosauria > Squamata > Lacertidae > Podarcis > Podarcis melisellensis. The sequence continues at coordinate 37,612,812 of NC_138544.1, forward strand.
GCATCAAAGCTATTATTCACAATTGCTATATCCAGGACTGAGCTACCTCTGACCCATGGGCTTTATTTGCCCCAGCGTGGATCGCAGTGTGGCCTGCAAGGCTGCTTCCCCCAAATCATGCCTGCCTGCTCCACACCTAATGTCACATCTTAGTTTGGGGCAGGTGGAGCTGCAGCTTCCAACAGACAATTGGGAACCTTCAAGTGCACCCCTGTTTGTTTCTTGGCAAGGGAGGCTTGCTGTCAACAATGGTCAGCAAGTGACAGCAGGTCCACTGGAATAGGCTGCAGCATTAAACCTTTTAGGGATAATGTCATCAGAAATAAAAGAAAAAAGTCAGACCACTTTTCATGTACGCAACAACTGCAGCCAGGATTCTGGTAGCAAGGAATTGGAAAAGTGAAAAGATTCCTCCAGTAACAGAATGGCAGGTCCAAATGATTGAGCATTCACAGTTGGCTAGGATGACAGAGAGATTTAGAGGAAACCCGACTCAGAAGGTACATAAAGAATGGAAAATATGTAAAGAATATTTGAAAAATTATTGTAATAACAAAAATCTTCTGGTAGATCTCGACTGATTCTTGTAAGAAGTAGGTGATAAACAACTAAGCATTCTGGATAACAACTAGGAAAACAAAGCAATAGTATGACACTGTGTGTAAAATAATCAAAATAAGCAACGGTACAATGGGTTTAATCAGAAGTCAATTTTATTTCTTCTTAATCTTTTCTTTTTTCCTTTCCCCCCTTTATTCCTTTTCTTTTTGTTCTGTAAATTAGTTAATAGTGATGTATACAATGTATAGTTGTGTTCTGTAGTATACTATGGAGTGATGTGGTTTATTGTCTAATTAAATGTTGTTTGTCAAATAAAGTTTAATACTAATAAAATAGAATAGGCTGCAGCATTGCCAACCCCTGCTGACAGGGCTGGCCCACCCATGAGGCAAGATGAGGCAACCACTTCGGGTGGCAGGATCCACAGGAGCTGCAGACCAGGCCTCCAAGGAATGAATCGCCTGCTGCTGCTGTCGCGGTGGCAACAGTAGCTGCGGCGCTCTCCTTGGAGGCTGGATCTGCTTCATCCTCAGCAGCCTCTCCCCCCACCCCCAGTGCCACCTCTACAGTGGCCTCTTGGTGAATAGGAGGTGCTGCTGGTCTCCTCTGAGCTCAAGGGAGGAAATGGCAGGGGCTGCCCACTGAGTTGTCCTGGGCACTGTACCCCTCCCGCCGGCAATGGCCTTTGATTCCCACTTCAACTGTTGGGTAAGGTTGATTTGATTCGCTCCCTTGTTCTTGGTGTAGATTTTCACTTGCCCCTTCTTCCCTGGTGGGAGGATGCCATTTTGTCGTTTGCCTCAGGTGCCAAAATGTCTTGGACCTGCTGTGCTTGCCAAAAGCAGTGCTTGAAGTCAGTGGCTATCAGCTGACAGACAATGACTTCAAGCCAGCTGGGATTGGGAACTCTGAGGTGCCTGGACACGAGAGCACCGGTCTCTCTCTCTTTCTCTGTGTGTGTGTGAAGATCTGAGCAAAAAGTAGGAATCACACAGAAGGGAGATTACATTGGATATTATTCATCACCATTCCATCGAGTCTAAATATTAAAGTTTTGAACTATTCCCAAGTGAGTGAATAGACCTGCTGATAACTTAGAGAGAACAAAGCCTATCTAGAAGGGAGGTAACCCTTGACTTCAAGCCAAGCGCCACCCAGGTTCTGCTGACAGATGTTAAAATAATTACTCCCTGTGGTCTGCTGATATGTTACTTCTCATAATCTTGGAGAGTCATATCCCCTCCACCCTATTCTTTTCATGGACTCTCTAGATTTCTAGTGGGAGAGAGAGAGAGATACACCACAGGTAAGCCTGTGGTTATGTTTTAGAAGTTGCCCTGCTGTAGCCAATCTGAAATCAAGGACTGAATAATTATAAAGTATTTGGTGTTGCATTGTCACTTGCCGCTATCAGTTCGAAAGTCCTTTCAGGGCATGTGGAGTTCACATTCTGAGACCTCCAATTCAGGATTTGTTAACTGCTAAGAATGGTTTCATAGTCTTTTGAAGTCGGTGCAAATTTGGTTCCTGCCAGATGGCTTCCCATAGTTGATAGCTTAATTGACATAAAGTCAGGCTTTTGGTTTGCCTATGAAGAAGACAACTGGAGAGGCTTTATTTGCCAGTCACCTCCCCCATCCCCCCGCCCCAGTTTTGGTCAAAAGTTTAGTCTTCAAAAAGTCCTTTATTGCTGTTCTTGTTCAAAACTACACTTGTGGGTGGGAAACAGAGATTTTCTTTGAAAATGTTGTTTATGTTAGTTCTAGCATCCTGGAGTAGAAAACTAGAGCATGCTGCATGACCTTTTTACTTTTCCCTACAAGTCAAACCATTGGAATTTTGTACAGCTAGTTTTCCGGAAAGAAAAAGAATGAGAAAGGGAATAAGAAATGGAACAGATTGTCATGTGATTTACAGAAAACACTGACAAGCCTTGTCTTTTAATGTCCGCAATGAATTAGTAAGCAGCTGTTGATCTTTTATTTATATACAGCTCGCCTGTAGTAACGCCTCTAAGTGGTTTTTCAAGAAATATGCCCCCAGAATGCTCTGAAAAGGAAGAACCCTTCCCTGAAGGAGCTGCAGTTTGTAACATCCACAAGTTGTTGTTGTTTTCATAGAGCACATACATTATGCTAATTATTTCTTGTCCATCCACTCTGTTCTGGTGAATGAACATTTCTTTCTCAGTGATGATTGCAGTGGATTCATAATAGCGTGGGTCTGTCATCTGCACTTCCAATAAAAATGTTAATGCACTGATTGGAAGCCAGTAGCCTCCATCTTTTGTTTATTAATAGTGTTTGTAGGTTTAGATTAGCTGCTAAGGGTTTAGCAAATTACTTGCTTTTGGTCAGGACAGTGCTTGTTTTATGAATGTAATGTTATTGATGATTTTATGCTGTTCATTGCCAGTACATTCTTTTCTTACGTTGGTGGTATATATAAATATACCAAATAAATAAAACCACCCTCAAGCCTGACCACGTTCCCTTCCAGACAGATACAGTAATTTTCCTGAATTCATGAAGTATGAGGAAACAATAATCAGTGGGTTCCTGAATACCATTTTATAGATTGTAAGCTCATGCATTTTGGGGCTTACCATCATTCATATACACAGACAGATATATATGGCAGGTGACAGCAAAAACTGCAAAATATTTAGCAGGGACAATTAGAATAAGATCTATTATTTGATTAACTTTCTAACATTACTCGGTTTTGGTTTTTTTAATCAAAAGAAAGGCTATTGGCTCACGTGTTTTATCTGTGGCTATCTATCATCTATATCTATCTATCATCTATCTATCATTTATCTATCTAGAAATGCAAATTAGTATATGCTGCATATGCCAGAGTAATTTTATTGCATTCTGCATTTTTGGATTAGTCTGTATTCTTAGGCCACATTCACACCATATATTTAAACTGCTGTGAAACAACTTTAAACAGTTACATCTTCTCCCAAATAATCTTGGGATCTGTAGGTTGTTAAGGGTGCTGAGAGTTTTTAGGAAACGCCTATTCCCCTCCCAGAGCTACAGCTTCTGGAGTTGTTTAACTACTCAATCTTTCTTTACAGGGAGCTCTTAGAATTTTAGCGAATCAATTAAATGCCACACCTGACCCCCATTGTCCATGGTTTCTACCTTAGTATTAAGTTGGCCATTGTTTGGGAAAGTGCTTCTTTCATAGTGTGGAACCTAAGCATGTAATTCATTCTATACCCTTCCAGAAGAGTATATTAAACACATATTTACAACTCATTAGAGGCAATACATTAAAACACATGCCTAAGGTTAAGTAGGTACCCAATTTAGTATGTGCCATAGTCCATGAAATTTGATTTCAGTTTAATAGTACATAATGGTAAGTTAGTTCCCTTCAGTATAGCACAATTCTGGACCAAAGGTGATGTCATTTTAATATATAGCAAGCCCCCAAGGGGATAGATCCTATTTGCTTGATAATCTAATTATCATTTTTCCCCACAGTTGACTGCTGTGTTTGATGGATGCTATGTAATAATGTTGTTGATTGACAGAGTCAGAATTAGTTTCAAAATTAAGATGCACACTCTCTTCTGGCTGAAATAAATCTGGCAGTACATTTGAGACCTCAACAAATACACTGAAATTATATTCAAAGTATTATTTTCTGTGGACTGAAGTAACATTTTAATCATACGTCTGCCTTAGACTGGTAAGCATAAAGAATATTAAGTGTGGATATTCACTGGATATCCTCCTTTGTTTAAGACAGGGATGGAAAACCTGTGGCCCTCTAGGTCAGGCACCCCCAAACTTGGCCCTCCAGATGTTTTGGGGCTACAACTCCCATCATCCCTAGCTAATAGGACCAGTGGTCCGGAATGATGGGAATTGTAGTCCCAAAACATCTGGAGGGCTGAGTTTGGGGATGCCTGCTCTAGGTGTTGTTTGGCTATATAATGGGGGGAGGAGAGCTGGGGGGAAAATTCACACCTGGTAACCAATATGCCCCTTTGCTTTCAGAGAGTAGATTAGTCTAAAAAGCCTGGGACACAGATTTTCACAGCCCTCTGGCAGCTATGGTGGCTCATTTACCTGAAGTAATGTATTTAGCATTAACTCTAGAAGTGTATACTTGATTCTGACCAAACTAAGCCTCCTGATGTATATTGTGCTTGAGGAGGTTTCATTTGGTCAGAATCGAGTGGGGTTTAAATCAACCTTACCCAGTGGTTGAAGTGGCAATCAAAGGCTGTCATGGGAGTGGGGAGCATTCTAAATCACACTGGGTGGGTGGAGACCCCAGGAGACCAGAGGGAAGCCTCCGACATTTCCTCCCCAGGGATAGGAAGAGACCAGAAGCACATCCTTTTCCCAATAAGCCACTGTAGAAGTGCAGTTAGGCGATGGCTGCCAAGGAGGTGGCAGATCTGTCCTCCAAGGAGCATGCCATGACTGTTGCTGCCACTGTGGCAGCAGCAGCAGCAGCCAATGCATTCCTTGGAGGCTGGATATGCTGCCTCTGGGGCAGTCTCCTCACCTTGCCTCATAGGTGAGCCGGCCCTGGATTGCACTCCTTGAAAGGAATTGACTTATGGAGAATGTTCCCCTTCGTTGAGTGGGTGAAGTTGGTCAAGCTAAAGAGGAAAAACTTGTCCTGAAGTTACTTTATTTCATACAATTTATGCACTGCTTGACTGTAAACCAACAACTACTGCAGTTTTCAGAGACACTCAGGGGTAGCAGATGTCCATTCAAACGTAGCAGAAATTGGGGTTTTGACCCACAGTATGCAATTTAGCACACACGTTGGCTCTGTTCCAAGGTTACTTATTCCAAACCTGGTTCTTTTTTTTGTGGAGAAATATATGAGAGAAGGTGTTCAGAGACGGCTCTTTTCTGCATGCATCTGTTTTGGAAGTGCTGTAGATGTTTGTGTTTCTAGGAGTATGGATTGGCTGGTTGAACATGGAAGCTGTGCCAAACAGATGGCACACCCACACACCATGCCAATAAGCTCTGAAAGCGCAAGACTGCCAGTCCTGAAATTGAAAACAGGTGGCTGCAAAATTTCCTCTTGGAGAACTGGCATCTGTATGTAATCAGTTACTGTAAGAGTCTTGGCCAAGCACAAATTAGCTTCATTACCAACTACAGATTCAGTATCTAAAGGAGACGACAGGGCTGTATTTAATTAGGATTTTATTAGACAGGACAAAAATAACTTATCATTTTTAAACTCTGATTTGTCCTTTTCTATGTTTTAGCGAGATCCATGATCCAGTTTTGTGATCATTTTTTGTCTTAACAAAGCACTTTTCATTATCGTTTTATCACTTTGAGTAGGGCTCCAAAGATAACATAGACATACCCCATGGAATTATTGACTCCCCTCCGCGCCTTTGAACAGCAGACTCATAGACTGGATCACAATCTGTTTCCCAAGTGTGACTTTCAAAAGTGGTTGAGCATGTGGCATGCTGGGCTATGACTTTAAAAATGCCTGCCTGAGTCACCCATGGCCATGTAGAATTAGTTGCATGGTTCTGTGGGTCTCAGCCTTGCTTCTGTAGACTGGTGGACTGTAATTCTTTCCAGAGTTTTTACTATTTTCTTCTGACCTGTTGTGCAACACCTTCACTCAAGAACATCAAATGCACTTGCTTTACATTGGTACCTCGGGTTAAGTACTTAATTCGTTCCGTAGGTCCGTTCTTAACCCGAAACTGTTCTTAACCTGAAGCACCACTTTAGCTAATGGGGCCTCCTGCTGCCGCCGTGCCGCCAGAGCACGATTTCTGTTCTCATCCTGAAGCAAAGTTCTTAACCCGAGGTACTATTTCTGGGTTAGCGGAGTCTGTAACCTGAAGCGTATGTAACCTGAGGTACCACTGTACTGTCTTGAAAATGAATGCCACAGCATGCAAGTAGTACAGACTAACCAGTAAACAGCCCTTGCTGTGGCATTTTCTACAAATAAGATGAGCCTGGTTTATCTCCATCTCTGATCATTCTGCAATATTTGCTGCAAAGTCCGCTGTCCACGGCATTGATTGACAGGGAGCAGGCTGTGCTTAACCTTGGAAGGTTGTTGACTGGTTTTTTCCTGCTGCCCTCCCAGGAGTGGTGTATAGTGTTTTACAAATAATCTCCCTGTGTGTTTTCTGTATCTCATGAACATATTGCCATTCATTTGGCATTTGGTTAATTATTTTTAGAGCACAATCTAAAAACAACTCTGGAGATGAAGTTCTGAAGGAACTCTCTAGTGTATTGTCCGTGTTAGTTTAAAACATTTTGTTTTCTAACTTAGTAAGTAAATAAAATGTTTTTTTAGCTAGCCAGTGAGTCATCCAAGTATGGGTGGAGGGGCTCATACGCAGTCATGCCTACAGCTAAAGATACTGCCAAAAGATTTGTTCATAACAATAGGAAGAGATGTTTTTGCCTGATAGGCAGCAGAGCTGTTTTAGTAGCTTCTAGTTCTACTTCTGCATACGAGCTCTTCCTCTCACTTGGAATGCACGCTGGTCCAGATCCAACACCTATCCTATGAGACCCCAGCTCGCTGACTGACATGACACCACAGAAAGATGGTTAGATCCAGACCACAGGACCCCTTCATAAACAAATACTTAGTTATTACCACCTCTGTTTCCCCCCTTAAATGTTATTGGAAATATTAAAAACAGTTACCAAACACAAAGTGTTGTCTTCCACGAAAAATATGTGTGAATTTTTCTATATAGTCAGCCACATGGCATCAAAACAAACTTGGAAAATATTTTACATTACAAATTCAGCTCACATTCACAGGGAATACTTCAATCTAAATGTCAAAATATTTTTTTCATAGTAGCTACTGTGGCTGAGACTGCTGTACTATTGTTAATAAACTATATAAATCGAGACCATATGGAGTCACACCCACCTCTCTTTGTTATTCATCTAATTGTCCTCCGATGGTGAGTTAAGTGTTCCAGAAGTGCTATATCCCACACATATTGGGTCCATGTTTCTGTGATGAGAGGGGGTGGGGGGTTTTCAGTTTGGAAGCAACTATTTCTCTTGCTATTGTCATAAGAAAGAACACCAACTCTTTATGTTTGACATTGGAATTGATAAAAAAAAATCCATTGACAATCTCATATTACAATCTCTTTAAAGAAGAATACTATACGAGCTCAGGTCTCCCAATCAGATGTACTCATGCTTAGCATTAGCAACACTGATGAAAATGAAGTTGTTTTGCCTGTCTGAATTTATTATCTCCCTTCACCATCCCAGGGTGGGCCACAACGATTTAAAATTGAAAAGAGTTTGAAACTTATGAGTCATAGGAATAGGGTTGAGTTATTCGCACATTACACTAAGCACATTTACAAATTGTCTCTACACATGTACAACTTAGCATACAGTTTTGCTCGTCTCATTTCTTGTGCATTCAGATTATACATTTGTTGAGCATTACATGTTAATGTACAGTACATACAAATGTACACCACAACTGTTTGTGTACACAGATTGTATACTCGTTGAATGTGATGTCTGAACATCCCTTTTAGTATATCTCATGAAATGTATCAGATTTCTAACGTCTCTAAGGTACCAAAATACTATTTGTTGCTTTTGCTTAAATATTGAGTATTCTCAGTTGTTCCCATTTTTAGTACTATGCACTATTTAGGGCATCTTCCAACAGATTAAAATCACAATACCATAATGTCATAAAATACAATAAAAGTATTTGAAATATAATAACAACATACTGAAGATACAGCGAAGAAAGATAAAACATGACCTTTTACACCAGATACCTAGGAGGCAAAATGGAATAAAAATGCTAGAATAAAAATGTCTTTACCAGTTGAAGGAAGAAAGCCAAAGTGCTTTATATATCAGGATGTTCCCTCTGACCTTTGGTTTATGCAAACAGAAACAATTTAGACTTGTATTTTCCCTCAGTCCATGCACATTTTCTTATGAAATATTCTTTCTAAGATTTTTCCTCTCCACAGGATTAAATGGGAAGAAGGGTTTATCTGTACATGGAATGAAAAGTAACTAAACAGATGTTTAAAATAGCTCTGGGATATCGCTTAAGCAGCATGTAATAAGAAAGCAGATTGCATATGGAAGCCTGCCCTTGGAGTATACCCTGGCGGGGATGGAATTGTGACAGTGTTGTTTCTAGGCTGCTAATTTTTGAGTGGGAGGAAGTGGCGATCCTTTGGTTGACCACCGATGGAAAGAGAGTGAGTGGGCATTAGCACTCTGGTCAAACCCAGTGTTGTTGGCAGCGTTCATGTCCTTGGAAGTGGTCGGTGGTTTCTGAAGCCATGCACTGTCTTAAGCAGGAAAACCTTGGAGGAGCTGTTATGTGCAGACTCAGAGAAAGAAGGCATTGGAGCCTGGAGCAAAACGATCCTGAATTTAATAAAACTGGCAGCTGAAGGGAGATTTATTCCCTTCGTCTATTACTGTCATCAGCTTGACACAGTTCCATGCAGCTCCGTTGTGGAAGTTATCAAGTTTTGCTGTGCCGAGCTTCTGTATGTCAGTTTAAAAGTATGGCGTGAGTCTACCAGAGAGCAGGCAAGAGACATTTTTGTCAGCAGAGCTCACTCTGCTCCTGAGTCTAAGGGCTGACAGAGCAAAAGAAAAATGCAGTGGCATAGTCAAGTAGACCAGAGGGCACTAGAAGGAAGCTGCTGCTTCTGCTGCTATTTCTTACCTCCCTCTTACAGACCACACATACATATGTACACTCTCTCCCCCCTTTTACACTGACTACATGTGTACATCTCTCCCTCTCTCACAAACATGCAGGAATTTTCCTAGGGAGGGCATTTTTGGGGGACAGGGGTCCTGCCCAGGTGAAACACTAAAAGAGCAAGAGCAGGCTAATTTATCACCCCAAAACAGGGAAGAATGGTGCCTGTGCGATTTGCCTCATGTCTCAGGTTCTAAAAATGCAATTATTATTTTTTAATGAATGCTTAGAATCTGGGAGTTATGGTGTATCCTGGGGGCACTGAAGAAGGCTTTTGTGGGTGCCAAGGTACCCATGGGCACCCAATTGATGATCCATGTTGTAAGGTTTCTAGGAGCAGGAGACTGGATGTAAAATTAATAAATAAAAAGCATTGTGGAAGTGCGCTTCTTTTTCAAGATTCTGTTTTAGACGGATATTCCCACCTGTCTGGAAGATCATGTATTTTATGGTGTTTCCTCAAGTTCATTACTTAGTAGCCCAAGGTGTTGCCTAGAACTGGGATTGTTTAAAGTTGGCAAGAGGAGATTCTAGTGGGAAATCTTAGAACTCCTGAGGGTAGTTCGGCTTGCTTTGGTGTGGGTGTTGTACTTATTCCGTTGGATCAGATTTGGAACTTGGAACCAGATAGCCTTAGTAGCCAGAAGTCTCTTTCATCAGCTAAAGTTGTGGTATAGGTCCCAACCCTTTTTGGAATAGACAGGTCTCACAGTACTTCTGCCCGCTTCTGTAACCTCAAAGATTGAGGGCTGTAATGTTTTCTCACAGCTGTCTTCAAGCCGGTTCAGAAGGTACCTTAGGGAAGTAACAATATATTCAGCCAGCTCTATAGCAACTGGGCTTCCTGCCTGCATTTTTCTGGGTGCTGGTGGTCATCCCACCACCAGCCCCCTGGCTCTGACCTTCTTCCCTTGGTGGTTCCCCGACTGGTTCCTTCTACCGCATCCAACTAGTCTATGGCACTGTTTCTCTCCGTTTCAATGCTTGTGCTGCCATCATTTTTCTGATCTACCCATTGTATGAGATGAACAATGCTTTTGAGCAGGCCCTCTTTTGCCATTTCTCTGAGGTGCTGGAATAATAGCAATTATTATCATTGTCATCTTTGATTTATTAATCACCTTCTAAACCAGCATCTCAAGGCAATTTACATGTAATTCAAAGCAGTTTAAACAACACACACACATAGCAGATACATTTCAAACAAGACTGAAACCCTAACAGTGGACACTCATGGTAATGACCTATTAATCCAGCTGGAAAACCTGTTGGAACAAAAGTGTTTTCATTTCCCCCCTGGAAAGTGCAGATAGCGGCAACCTGTCATCGTTCATCAGGAATGCTGTTCCATAGAACATGGGAATCGTCTTATCAACACCAGATCCTCCACATGCCCTTTTGAAAGGTCTGCAACCACTTTACTGTGTCTCACATCAACTGCTTGAGCCTCAGGAAAGTGGAATGTAAATATTTTAAACAGGGCAACAACCATTAACCAATTAATTTGTTGCAATTGGTTAAACATGTTTCTGTTTGACCGTAATGTATTGGGCAGCTAAATCTCCACCCCACCCCTTCATTTTTATAAAAATGGTAGATTGTAAGTACCATCTTAAAAGAAGGATTTGCCTTTTATCTCACAGGTATTAGACTGCATCTAAAATTATGCGCACACATACATCATCTAAAAACTAGTGAATCAATCAATTAATTGACAAGCAACCTTGCTGTTGGGTTAGGATGCAGCAGAGGTCTTTCTCCACTGTTGTCCACAAATGGAGGTGCTCTGCTACCATGGATTCCTCTGCTGTCCCTGTGGGTGGCACTGCTGCTGTTAGTAGCTCCCAAACTGGGCATTATGAGGGCAGAATGAGGCTTGTGATGGATCCAAATCACATCCCATTTCCTTACCCTCCAAGTGTCTCAGAAAAACCAGGACATCCCATTTCCCCCCGCCCCGTGGGAGCGCAGCAGCCATTTTGGTCACCACGATGATTTCACACCTAGATCTTGCCCTGAAAAAATGTGTCGCATCAGGGCTGCAGTCTCACACAGCACTCCAGAATGCACATTTTTGGGCGCTGTGAGAGCCCATGTCTTGTGGGGCACGTGCTCTCACGTGTTCATGATCTCATGTGGGTGGGAAGACGTTTGTCCCAGTTTTGGGACTCAACACTTTGGAGGATGTGCATTTCCTAAAGAGAACAATCTGCTTTGAGTTAGCACGCCCCAAAATATAAAACCTGCCCCCCACTACCACCAAGGGCAGTGAAGAATCTGTCACCCTCTGGCCCCAGTTAGGACCAGTCTCAAACTGATGGGATTTGTGATTAGCATTTATTTAGTCAGGTGACAGTCCTAGTTTAAAACAAATAATGGCCCTCAAGTTTCTGACCCATGAATTTAAGTCAGAAGATTGCACTCATCCTTCTAAAATTGATTTTGACTTACCAATTATGTGCAGCCTTGCAAAAAAGTTCACAGAAGTTAGTCTTTTAACTAGCCTTCTTACCTACCTACGGGTGTGTTGGTGATGGGCAGAACAATGATGACTGGAAAGAAAATCCCTAAAAGAGTCAACCCCCTTTTTGATTCACAAATGCTTATCTGCGGGGTTGACTGGAGGCCATTATCTCTCCCCACAATCAATTAGGCGGCTGTCTTGTTTACAGGCCTGAATTAAGTGTGATTTCTAAAGTTGTTCTCCGTTCTGCAGTAGGTAGAACGTAATAAGGCTCAGTGTATTTCCACAGCACTCGACAAATCAGATTATTCCAGAATCCATTCTTTACCACAAGATGTAAAGGGTTTCTTTCCAAACCTGACGGTGGCTTCTGTGGTTGAAGATGGGCTGTCAGCCAGTCTGTGGGTTGAAGCCTTGGCAAAAAAAGGACTCTGTTAGGCAAAAGACTGCCAGGCTGTTTAAACATTTCTTGGTCTTTATAGCTGGCTGATGTTTTACCTTAACTGAAGCTGGAGGGGATGATGAAAGATGCCTGTTGGCCATGTTCTTGTTTTGGCAGGGATGGAAATTATCTGTTGGGTCAACGTTGCTATATGCTTGTTAGAAATGCAAACTTTGGTGGAAAGAATTAGGGGTAAAACAAACCCCAACAGGCTAATTTTATCCCCCTTCCTATAAGATGGGCCACTTCCCAACCAATATGTTTTTCCTCCCAAATTACTGTGCATGATGCACAATAATGGCTAATTCACTTTGACTGTGACAAATAAGGAAACTCCAAAGTTTTCTTTCCATCTCACTGTTTAAGGATACCCTATTTAGGGTGATATCTAATGTTGGTCAGTGAACCACTGATATCAATCAGTCTACTCTGAGTATGGCTAACATAGTTTTTAATTCCAGACAACCACTGTTTATGTTTCCTACTGATCTTTCTCCTTTGGGTTCAGACTATGGGACAAAAATCAAATGAAAAATAATAAGCAGCCATCTTCTGATAGAGGAGATTGCTAGCAGCTTCTTGTGAACCATTTAGATGGTTGTTAATATAAAACTGGGCCACCATTTATATTTGGACAATGTGCATCAAGAAGGAAGGAGCTATAGTGCAGTGGGAGAGAACACAATTTGCATTCAGAATATCCCAAGGTAAATATCTGGAATCACCATATAGGTTTGATTCCCCCAAACAGCCCTACATGATCTGCCATGCCTAACATGAACCACCAGCGTGCTCTGGCAACCTGCCATGAAACTGAAAGCTTCCTGTTCTTAATGCCTGCCTTGTGCTGGAGCAACAACAAAGGAAGGAAGGCCACAGGAGACAGCTAATTTGGATAGGTTTGGCTTGATGGACCATATTATTGTGACCATGTGCTGTATCCATTAGTGTTACTAGCTCAGTTGGTACAGCATGAGACTCTTAATCTTAGGGTTGTGGGTTCAAGTCCCATGTTGAGCAAAAAGATTTTTGCATTTCAGGGGGTTGGACTACTAGATGATCCTTGTGGTCCCTACCAACTCTACAGTTCTGAGATTCTGTGAAAGGATAGACATGATTGACTTAGTCCATTAATTTCAATGGGTCTCCTCTGAGCAGAACTTAGTTGGCTACAACCACACATCATTATCATCTAAAGTAGCAGAAAAAGTATTCCTGGTATAATGACAGTGGGAGAAAAATTCATGATAATACGAAGATCTGTCCCATGATGAAAATGAATCTTTGCCTTATATTTCAAGACGTTCCTGCCTAGTTGTGGAGAAATAATCAGTGTCATTCCCTTGCTTTTAATGATAGCACCTATGTAAAATGTCTTAATTAACGGCAGCAGGAATATAAAGTTAGACACCTGTCACTTCACTTAACAAAGTGAAGTGCTCTTGCGTATGAAAGACTGCTACTGTTCTAAGACCAAGCCAAAAAATAAAGTTCCCTCTCTTGCTGGGTGGCATGGTTTTGTGACAACCTTGAGAAACCTCTAGTGGGCTGGTTTCCAAGCAGGGGAAGAACCGACACGCCTGTATTATAGATGAGGCTCTCTTAAACATTGGTGCTTGATCTTGCGGAAGTATTTATAATCCAGTAATTGACTGGAAAAAATCCCTCTAAGTGTATGTCCAATGTGTTTAAATAAGGTGGAGTTAGCATTCTCTGGAAACCCCTCAAGAGCAGAATGAGAATTTGCATTTAAATGGAGGATTAGATGGTTCCACTTTCTCTTAAATGGTAAATGATTCTAAAAACTAAGGTTCGGGAAGCAGTCAGTTGATATTATTTGAGCAGTCAGCTAGCTGGCCGTTAGTTATCTCTTATTTTCTAAAATGTAAACTGCCACTGTGATAAATGTGGATGAAGCAATTTTGTTTTAACAGTCGCAAAGAAGGTTATTAGAAACATTGTTTTTTAAAAGGCTGTGACTCACATGATCAATGTGAAAACACTGAGCGATAGGATAGAGTTCCAGTGCTTTATTGGTAGGCATATTATTAGTAGGAGTGAATGATTCGTACTTGACAAAGTTTGCAGTTCCATTGGACTCTGTAGAACTTAACTTCTGTGTAAACATTCATAGGATTAAGCTCAAGAGCAACTGGATGTGTGTCATACAGATTGACAGTCCTTCCCAAAGGAGACTGATGTGGGACACTAGTCATTGTGGCTCCCTCTCTACATATCCTGTTCCATCCACTTGATAATGGGTAGACCCTAACCCTTAAGTCCTGTGTGAGTGTCTGGAGGCGGTTGGAGGATGGATGGCGGCTAACAGATTGAGGTTGAATACTGACAAGACAGAAGTACTGTTTTGGGGGGACAGGGGGCAGGCAGGTGTGGAGGACTCCCTGGTCCTGAATGGGGTACTTGTGCCCTCAAAGGACCAGGTGCATAGCCTGGGACTCACAGCTGTCCATGGAGGCGCAGGTCAATTCTGTGTCCAGGGCAGCTGTCTACCAACTCCATCTGGTACACAGGCTGAGACCCTATCTGCCTGCGAACTGTCTCGCCAGAGTGGTGCATGCTCTAGTTATCTCCCGCTTGGACTACTGCAATGTGCTCTATGTGGGACTACCTTTGAAGGTGACCTGGAAACTACAACTAATCCAGAATGCGGTAGCTAGACTGGGGACTGGGAGTGGCCGCCAAGACCATATAACACCAGTCCTGAAAGACCTACATTGGCTCCCAGTACGTTTCCCAGCACAATTCAAAGTGTTGAGGCTGACCTTTAAAGCCCTAAATGGCCTCAGCCCAGTATGCCTGAAGGAGCGTCTCCATCCCCATCGTTCAGCCCAGACACTGAGGTCCAGTGCGGTGGGCCTTCTGGCGGTTTCCTCATTGCAAGAACTGAGGTTACAGGGAACCAGGCAGAGGGCCTTCAAGGAAATAAGCAGCTATCTGACTTTTAGAAGACATCTGAAGGCAGCCCTGCTTCAGGAAGTTTTTAATGTTTGATGTTGGGAGCTGCCCAGAGTGGCTGGGGAAACCCAGCCAGATGGGCGGGGTATAAATAATAAATGATTATTATTATTAAGCATTATGAGGATCTTCCCCTGTATTTTAAGATAAGATGGGAAGATTTTGGGCAGTGTCTTGTGATATCTCAGAAGGGTAGCAATGAGGATTTCTAAAGAAAGAGAGGTCTACCTGTGATTAGTAGAAGTGGAATAATAAATAATTCAAAATTAGGAAACATATGCGAATTATTATCACTAAGAAGAAGTTAGCTTAATTTGTTTGTACACACACAGAGACACACACTCACACACACACACACACACACTATTTGCACGGGTGTGTGTTAATGTGCACGTGTGGGTCATTTCAGACGTAACATCAAACACTGGCTTGCTGCTAGATGAATGGATCCCTGAACTTGTACACCCATTCCTCCTTTTGCACACCTGATTTCCTCTCTCATTTCTGCTTTAGCTGCCAGCTATAATTTGCTGTTACATCCAGATCTTGCAACCTATGGTTTACACAAGCCATAGCTTGCTGTATTCTGATTTATATGGTTTGCCACTAAAGCTGCAGTCCTAACCAGGGAGTAAGCCCTAGTAAATTAAATAGGACTTCATTCTGAGCGATTATGGTTAAGATTGCAGCCTTGATCAGAAGTGAGGGGGGGAGTTATAATATAATCATAATAATTTATTCTTTATACCCCGCCCATCTGGCTGGGTTTCCCCAGCCACTCTGGGTGGCTATTATTAGAGAGTGGAAAGGGAGGAGCGAGGGGGAGGGGGCAGTGCTCCAGCACAGGACTAGTTCATGAAACGGCATTATGTCTGGATCCACCTCTTAAAACTCCATTAAAATTATTTACATGGGTTCCCTTCCCGGCCTCCGCATACATTGGTGGATGCCCTGCCCCTGTTTCACTCCCCGCTTCTGCCCCCATTTGGCCTTTCAGATTCTAAAGGACTCATGTGTCGGTGATCACGCATCTATTGTCACTGCCTGTACATCCTTGAGTCTGTCTCTTTTCTAAAGAACAGTTTATTTAGTTTTTTTCTTTCCACAAGAGGAGCTTAATAGCCCAAAAGGAAAAGGCCTGCCAGTTGTCCAGTTTATTCAGGATTTCTTTTTGCCATGAGCATTTTCTTTTGTTTAAGAAAACCCTTTGCAAAGTTAAAAATCTGTGCTATCCCTTGAAGCTATATGGTATGTTTCTGTACATTACCAGTTTTATTACACTCTTCCAATGTGTCTCCAGGCACTAGTTGCAAAGGGCAGCCCATTTAAAAACAAGAATAGCTGCCCAAGAGCAAATAGGCAGTTTACACTTCTAGGAATTAAGGAAACAGTCTGCTGATATTTTTTTCTTCTGACAGCTAAATGCTTGTATTTGTGTTTTTATTTTTTCAGTATATCACAGTGACACCCACCAGTCATTCCTTAAGGCTATCCTCCTAACCCATGGGTAGGCAAACTAAGGTCTGGGGGCCAGATCCGGCCCAATCGGCTTCTAAATCCGGCCTATGGACGGTCTGGGAATTACCATGTTTTTACATGAGTAGAATGTGCCCTTTTATTTAAAACGCATCTCTGGGTTATTTGTGGGGCATAGGAATTTGTTCATTCCCCCCCCCAAAAAAAATATAGTCCGGCCCCCCACAAGGTCTGAGGGAGAGTGGACCGGCCCCCTGCTGAAAAAGTTTGCTGACACCTAGTGGCCACTAGTTGATGCAGGCCCTCAGCACACCATGCACAGTCCAGTGGAGTTGCATGCATGTTGTAGCTTGCAATATGCGTGTGATTTATTCCTTGCACATTGCAATTCTGCGGCCAGAGTTCAGTGGCAGAACAAATGTTTTGCATGCAAAAGGACGTTCAATCCCCAGAATCTCCAGTGGCTAGAAAGGCTCAGGCCAGAGGTGACAGGAAAGTCTGAGACTCTGGAAAGCTGTTATCAATCAGACTAGACAGTACCAGGCTGGACTCTCCTAAAAACAGAGAGAGTCACAAAGCTTGGGACTTCTGAGCTTAGGGAAAAGGCAAGTCATGTGAGGGATGTGGCATAGGTGTATATAATCATGGAAGGTGTGGAGAAAGTAGATAAGGAGAAGCTTCTCCCTCTCTCATAATACAAGAACCCTGGTGAGAGATTCAGAGAGATAAAATGAAGTCCTTCCATATGCAGCATACAGATGTAAATGTTGAGATTTGCCACCACAAGTTGCAGTGATGAGCTGTTTAAAAAAGGAGATGGTTATGTACTACCTATTAATCATTATTATTAACCTGTGGGATAGCTCAGATCGGAGAGCACAAGACTCTTCGGGTTCTGGGTTCGAGACCCACACCTGCATCACAGGTGCTAGATAACCCCTCCAACTCTACAATTCTATGGGTCTAGGATTAATTAATTATCATCTGCATTTTAGTGGATACATCTTTGCATTGTTTCAATCCCATATAGCTTAACTACTTTTTAACGACAACCCTTCGTATGTTCTTAGCTATGTGTGCTTTGTCTGTATTTTTAAAATTTTTTTTTAAAAAAACTACTTTTTAACGACAACCCTTCGTATGTTCTTAGCTATGTGTGCTTTGTCTGTATTTTTTAAAAAAAATTCTGTGAGCTGCATAGAGTCCCAGTGTTTTGGGAAAGGCAGGGTATAAATAAATAGATAATGTCTGCCGTATCAGAGACATCGTGGATTTGAATCCCAGCTGCTGGGGAGCATGAGTGGGAAACATATAATCCTGCTTGTGGGCTTCCCATGTTGCACTCCTGTTCCCATCAGCCCCAGACAGCATGGCCAAAGGACAGGCAGGGTGAGGGTTGAAGCCCAACACCTGGAGGGTACCATGTTGGCTACCCCTGCCATAGGCAAGTGGTTGGCCACTGTGGACATGGACTGCTGGACTAGATAGGTCTTTGACCTAGCCCAGCAGGCGACTTATTATATGGTTGGGTGGAACAATGGCAACTTCATAGATTTGGATATAGAACACTTTCCACCCTGTGTCTGGCTTCTATATTCATTTAGGGGAAATGTCACTTGAAAGAGGTGGCTTGTGGACTGTTATGGACTATATTTGACATAGATATGGAACCTGCTGGGCATTGATTTAAAATTTGATTGTCCCACACTTGTTTTGTTTGTTACTGTTATTGTTCTATTCATTTTACTTTTATGTGGCTTAAACTTGATGTAAAAACTTAGTAATAATAATAATGATTTATTTTTTAAAAAAGAAAAGGGGCCTCAGGGGGTACATGAATGTGACATTACTGACCAGGAAAGTACTTCTGATAGTAACAGCATGCAAACTGTAGACTGTGTTATGTGGTGATTGGTTCAGTGCGTAGATGTGCAAAGGAATAAGCTGTTGGCATATGATTCTGAGACATGGTTTTCACAATGTTTCCTATGTGGAGTTCCTTTCCACATAAAACTACCACCACAAGATTGCTTGAGGCAACCATTTCAATTCCCATTGAAAACATTGGTCCACAGACATTTGACTGTTCACAGTTACTGGGACTGACCATGCGGAGAGAGAGAGAGATATGCTAGGAAAGCAGCCCTTGAGACAATATGCTTTCTAGTGAGAATGCAGTACAGCTTTTCTCCAGCTCTATTCCCCCCAAAAGTTCCACTGCTGGTTTTTCTAACATGTGCAGCTCCATTTGCATAGACAGTGAGTTCAATCAGTTAAGCATATACATGAGAAAGCCTGTTTTCTCCACACACATGACCCCTGAAATGGTTTTAAGGGCTTAACTCTATTTGATTCCAAATTTAAGCTGTATGCTACCAGTATTAGGTGCAGGATCTGGGATGGATAGCCCCGAAAAACAAATTAAGAATCTGTTTTCAGCTTAATTGGTTAAAATAGAAAATGGATCTTTCTTCTACTTTCACAGTTGAGCATGTTTTCTATTTTATTTTTTTCTCAGGAAGCAACTTAGCACAAATGCCTCTGTATCAGAATAAGGCCTAACTGGTAGCTATTCTTTTTTTTTTTAATTGCGGTTTCTTCCCACCCTCTCTGCTCAAATATTCTTTTGAGACCTGCCTGTGTTGAGTGAATTATAAGACACACACATTTCTGGTGTAGTGCTTCTCTCATTGATTGCACTGACTGGAGAGGGCTGGATTGATCAACAGCAGCCACAAGTGGCCCTGAATGCAGCCAACAAACCATTCATTAATTCTGACTGATCTCAGCATAGTAAGAGCTTGTCAAGACTGCCAGTTACCCTTCCCTTCATGCCGCTTTCCTCCGAGGTAGAGCTCCGATCTCAAATTTAAATTCAACATAAGCGGGGAATAAAATTGCCAGCCTAATCACTTTAGCGTCTAATTTTATGCAAACCTCAAGGACAACTGCTAAAATCATTAGAGCAAAACGCAGGCTTAATTATGTGTTCATTATAAACCCCCTTGCTGCTAATCTCGCTCCTTCCAAAACAGTGCTGTGAGATCTTTGCTGGGGGAGAGCTTCATGCAAGGTTTCGTCTTGTGTGGCAGTGAGTGAAGGGATTATAAACAACAAAAGCCTTGTGCATCGGGCACTGTGCTTCTCCAGCACGAAGTACGGAGTGTTATTGCAGCACTGCCTCTGTCCACATAAATTGCAAAGCAAGCTGCTGCTAATCAGTGCTACCTTCTCTTATGATGGAACTATTTGTCAGATGCCCTTACAATATCTGGCTGTTTTCCAGCTGAATTGAATGACATTGCTGTGCTAATTGAGTGCAAACTCTGAGATCTTCGGTGATAACAGTCCAAGTCCCTTATAAAATTTCCTGTGAGTCTAATGTCTTTCTATCCGCAGAGGTCATTAGCTGCATTCAGCTATTGCTCTGAAGAAACAGAGAAAGTTAATACTGTAGCAGGGGGAAGCTAGGATGTGCAAAATATTCTCCTTTATTTACATGGCTGTATCCATTTTCCCACAAACCGGCATTATTGTTTGGGACTCCTGCAAACAAAAGCAGATACAGTTGTTTCTGCGGTGTAGATCCAAATCACTATGCATCTAACTTGAATATTATTATGTGCAGCAGGCTTATCTGTACAGTGGTACCTCTGGTTACAAACTTAATTCGTTCCAGAGGTCTGTTCTTAACCTGAATCGGTTCTTAACCTGAAGTACCACTTTAGCTAATGGGGCCTCCCACTTCTGCCGTGCCACTGCCACACGATTTCTGTTCTCATCCTGAGGTAGAGTTCTTGGAGTCTGTAACCCAAAGTGTTTGTAACCCGAGGTACCACTGCACATTGCTTTCTCCATGTTAAACTACAAACATCATTCTGAGGGGGCCAGTGCAGGTAGAATCATCATTGTGATTCACATGGACCCTTGGCTGAACTGTGCATTGCCTTGCACATTCATTTTGCAAGTCCCTCAGTAACGAGTATTTATTTTGTCCTGCTTTTGTTTTGTTTTAGATATACAGTGGTACCTTTGGTTGCAGACACAATCCATTCCGGGGTGCCATTCACACCCCGAAAAGTCCGTAACCAGAGCGATGCTTCTGCGCATGTGCGTGGCGAAACCCGGAAGTAAACACTTCCAGGTTTGCCGTGTTCTTAACCTGAAAAAACGCAACATGAAGTAATTGCAAGAAGTGATATGACTGTATATTATTATCATTATTATTTATATGCCACCCATCTAACTGGGTTGCCTCAGCCACTCTGGGCAACTTCCAACAAATCAAAAACATTAAGCACATAAAAACACCAAACATAAAAAACTTCCCCATATCTATCCATCTGCTGGGGTTTTTTAAACTACTATTTCCTGTTTTTACTGTACATCACCTTGAGATGATTGTGTAGAAGGCAATAAATAAATTGATGGTGATAATTCCAAATGAGCTACCTGTTCAGTAAAGTTTTAAGGTGCAGTTTTTGCTGCAGGACCAGAGAGGTATGGATGCTCATAGAATTCCCAGGCTAAGCTGCACTTAAAATTTTTAAAAAATGTTTCAAGCTTTGCCATCCCCCCCCACTGCACCCCACCCACACCAAGCCTGCTGGTTGTGCAAATTGATGGTACCATCTGGGCTACATTAGCAAAAAAACACAGGGAATGATGGGGGCGTTTAAAAATGTGTAAGTGGTTGAAGGTGAACTTGAGACCAGAAACAGCGTGGGCACAGTTTCACATAGACTATGAAAAGGTTTTCAAGGAGCTAGAAGAAAACTTGGAAAGTATCTTATCTGGTGATGCCTGTTCAAGAATCTTGAAAATTTTAATGCATGATTCTAAAATGCCATCAACACCATGAACTAAATAAGTGTTGTGTTTATATGCATCTAAAGGCATTTTAGCTATTGTAAGTAAAAATCTTTTTTTTTTTAATGCCCATACCTTCAAATCATTCCTCCCCTAATGTGAATTTATCATAGAGTCATGCTATTAGGACAAAGATTTGGAAAGTCATATGCACTCATCTGATCAAGGTTATCTATCACCGATTTTTTTAAATTAAACTGCTGCTGCCTATAATGAATGTATTCAGAAAACTGACCTCCAAAAGGCAGTGTTCAGTTATGAATTGGCCCAAAGAACGGTTCTATTAAGGTTTTTACTAGCAGATTAGTGTCAACTGTAGCAGCAGAATAACTTTCAGAGCTATAGATAGTTGGTTAGGTAACTTCAAAATAAAACATACGGTGCATGTTTGTAAGCATGACATATCAGAAACCTCTCACTACTTGAAAACTAAAGAAGTATTGCCTTAAAAGCTGGCACTTTTCTCCTGTTTTCCCCCAACCTATACAAGAGTAAGAATATTGTCTAATTAACATGCCATATTTCTGCAGCTAGTCATATAAAGAAGCGTTGAGGTTTCTGTCTGAAAAGTATTGTTAATAAAATGCATTTGATATATATTTTAATAAAATGGAACAAGAGTGAGGTATCAGTTGTCTCAGTGAGGCCCCAAAGTTTGCAGAAATGCAAAACAAACCCACAAAACATTTTGTTGCATGATCCACTCCTAAGTAATACGTATCAAAAGAATGTTGCTGGATTATTATTTTTTCTACCTCGCTTTAACCCTTTCCCCCAACAAAAATCTCTTTGTCAAATAGGTGCATTTTATGAAATGGTTCCAAGCTTTCCTCGAGTGGAGGAGAACATTCGTGTGGATTCCTACAGATACAGCCACAGATGGAAACGGCATTCAGAGTTCCTCAAGTCAGTTGACACCAACAGAGCCAGTGTGGGGCAGGACTCTTCAGAACCTGGGGGCTTCACAGATCTGCTGCTTGATGACACACATGACAACACTACCCAGATTGAGGTAGGGATCTATTTATCTTCGTTCTGTTACCTTAAGATACCTGCATGGTGAGGAGGGGATATGAAAACTTGTCACCATATAGGGATTGTTAGGGGCTAGGGAGCAGGGGATCCTCAGGCTCAGGGGCTGAATGTGTCTCTCCAGGCCACACTTCTCACCAGAGTGGAATTTGCCCTTGAACACATAGAGAGGGGTGTGTGAGTTTGTAGAAACTGGCCTACTGTCAGAGGTTGTAATGTTTACATTAATTGCACTGTCCACTTTTGCCTCTGGCTCTGTCCAACACTGGCATGTGGCCCCCAGAAGGAAATGTGGCCCTGGGCTGAAAAAGGTTCCCTGCTGTGTAATGGTGCTACACACACACACACACACACACACACACAAGCTTTGTGCCCAAAACTTTTTGTGTTAGATCCAGTTTCCTTCCCACTATTGCTTTTTTCTTAATGGCTTCGCTGCACGATAAAAAAACTTGCTAATGCCTCCACTCTTGATATACGAGCAGGTCCTTAATGGATAACCACAGTAGAGGTAGCTGTGTGCTTGTGCCTGTTCTGAATAACTATCATTTCTCCCAATGCTTTATGCTCATCAAAAGCCCCACACAGTGGCGTTGATCTTAGTTGCTCTTCTTTTTCACATTTTGCTCTTTATGTTTTGGATTATAGTCTCTTATTTATATTGAATGATATTCCTACGAAGTGAGATTCCATTTTAAAAAAAATCAGACATTTTTCTCCAGTATAATGCAGTGTACTTTGATATAGTGCCAAAATATAGCTAGATTTACATTGTTAGTATCTCCTCACCCATTTCCTTAGGTTACAGGGGTTTTTTTAAAAAAAAATAATGGCGTCCCTCCTTCCTCTGCATGCTCCAATTCCCCCTCTGACAGCCCATTTCATTGCGAACTGTCGTTTGGTTATACATGCAAACTGAGCAAATAATGGCTTGTGAAATCTATCATTTGTTTCTAAATCAGCTTGGTTTGAAGGCAACCATAGTTTGTCTGGATGTAATGGCACACTATGGTTTGCCAGAAATTAGGGCCAGCTCACTGGGCTCTCATGCCAGGCCAATACTGATGTTATGCTAAAGCATTGTTTAGCTTTCTGTGGAAGAGTGCAGGGAGCCCTGGGACTGCATACTCCTCCTTCTCTCTCTCCCACTAGCACATGTGAGAGGAGACCAGAATATTGTGTTCTTAACCAGATTTCCTTGGGAATCCCAGTTTGATAAAAACTCTATATAATTTAAACAAGACAGGATCAAACTCTAGTAAGATCCTGAAGTGTTCACCAACTAGAACTTAAACTAACCAAAGTTCCCCCCCCTCAAAGTTTTGGGTGTAGTGGGGAAACTCTGGTTAGATTAAAACAAGAAATAGAGGAGTTTGCTCATTTTCTTTGCTGCATGCCGGAGGCATAGATGATAGCACAAGCCTGATGCTAGCTGCAGCTCATTGATGTGATGATAAGCCATGGTTTACCATTATGTTCAGACCACTGCCCTGAGTTATAATTGCTGCAAGAATTAAATGACCTACATACTAGGTATAAATTCCAAAGGCAGGGATTTCATTTCTTGAAAAAGGATTTGCTGCTTGAACTGCGCTCATAACTCTGCTGTAGTTATCATGATGTGTATAGAAAAACAACCACAATAAACGCTCTTGATGTATCTGACTACGCTTGCTTGGATGTCACACTAAGCCAACTTAGCTCAGCAATGCATAGCGTAGTGATGAAAGGGACAGGGGAAGAGCAAAACAGCTCCATGCTCTTCTCTTGGGAGTCGAACACACAGGAAGTTGCCACATACTGAGTCAAGGCTTTGATCTACTTGGCTCAGTATTGTGCACTGACCAGCATAGGCGCCGACTCCATGGGGCCTGAGGGGGCCTGAGCCCCCTCAAAAATTCGTTTAGTTATATTATGCTTTGAAAAATCACAAGATTATGTTGGTATTTTTTTATTTTCCTTGTTTGACGATAGTTACCTTTTAAAATACATTCAGTAATGAGTTAAAACAAAGCCACTCCCGATCTAGAGAGGGTGTGGGGTGTTGGGATACTGCCAGGGAGACAAAGGCCATCACTGCCTTCACGTCGTCTCCGGACGATCTGTTGATCTCTGTAGTCACGCAGTATCTGGAATTAGCGGCACCAAGCCTCAGAAACATTCCTGCCACATTCCTGGGCTGGTGCACACTCTTTCAGCAGAGTTCACACAGCAAAAGTTGCACTCAGGAGAGTATCATTTAGAATGTTTATTCAGCGTTGATCAGAACAAAGAAAAACATGACCGACTGCTAGCGTGTTCTGGCGCAGAGAGAGAAAACGAAAGCAATAGCAAACTTAAACATCCTGAGAAACAGGAAACACGCAGACTCTGACTCATACAGCCTGCTCCCTTTTAAGGTGGAACGGAAATATCCTAACATCCTCCCCCTTTCCGTGTAACCTGTAGTACCTGTGGTTCACCCAATTGCAACTTCTGTACGTAAACCTTAAGTTGTTCTCTGTTAACAACCTTAGACAACAGATCAGCAGGAATTTCATTTCCTGGCATGTAGGACACCTGAATCAGTCCTTTCTGGATACACTCCCTTGCACGATGTAGCTTAATCTGCAAGTACTTGGTTCTTTGCTTGCAACTCTCTGAGTTCAGCAAAGCCAAACAGGATCTATTGTCTTGGTATACCTGTATAGGACATTTCACAGAAACCCCAATGTCCTTAAACAGTTGCATCAACCATTCACAATCCATGAGTGAAAATGACAGAGCATTGAGTTCTGCTTCACAGGAACTTAGGCTCACTGTTGTCTGCTTTTTGCACAACCAGTCAAACAGACAGTGGTTGTACATGTAGCACACTCCAGAAGTGCTTGTACCATCCGTGGTGTCACTTCCAAAACTTGCATCTGCAAAGATTTCAAGATCTCCAGTCTTCTGACTGGTGAACCTCAGCCTGTAGTGCATAGTCCCTTTCAAATAGCGGGCTATGCGCTTCAAAGCTTTCCAATCCTGAACAGTAGGATTGTTAGCATGTCTGCTAAGCAGGTTAGTGCTTACAGCAATGTCAGGTCTTGAGCACCTAGCAATGAAATTCAACTTGCCTAGAATGCATCTGTACAGCGTAGTGTCAGAAAACGCTTCAGCAGTACTATCTACCTGGTAACCCGTCACCATCGGTGTGTCTGCTGGGTTTGCATCAACCAAATTCAACCTGGTTAATACATCAGCAATTTTCTGTGTTTGGTGTACCAGAAAATTACCTGCTTGGTCCCTCTCCACTTGCAGAGAAAGATAGTTGGATACCTCACCAAGATCCTTCATGTCAAAGTGCTCCTTCAGCTGAGCTAGGGTGCTTTGGTAAAAAGCCTGATTCTTCCAAAACATCAGAAGATCATCAACAAAACATAAACAATACAGTTTGTTTTGTCCCTCCTCTTTGACAAACACACATGGATCAGCTTTGCCCTGGTGAAAACCTAGAGAAAGCAACGTCTCAGTGAGTTTTGTGTTCCAACACCTGGCACTCTGCTTGAGACCATATAAGGATTTCCGCAGTTTACAGACCATTCCCTTCTGTATCTGCATTCCATCAGGTGGAAGCATATACAGCTCCTCCCCCAGAATCCCGTACAAGAAAGCTGTATTTATGTCATGGTGAGAAACATGCAGTTTCTCCTCTGCAGCTATCTTGAGCATTAGCCGAATGCTCTCATATTTGACGGTGGGTGAGTAGGTCTCGTGGTAATCCTGTCCTGGTACCTGTGAAAAACCTCTGGCAACCAATCTGGCTTTGTGTCTGACAACCTTGCCATTCTGGTCTGTCTTGGCCTTGAAGACCCATTTGCTGCCAACCAGTCTCATTCCTGGGACTACCGGTACCAATTCCCAAGTTTGGTTCCTGTTCAAGGAATCAACTTCAGCCTTCATGGCATTAAGCCAAGGCTCAGCATCTTTAGAGGTTAACTCCTGAACCTCTTTGAAGCTTGAAGGTTCCCACACCTTCTCTGAGCTACTAAGAACAGCAGTTGCCATCTTACCAAACTCATCAGCAAATCTCTTTGGAGGTCTGCCTTTGGTGGCCCTCTCAGATCTGCGAACCAGACGTAAGTCTTCTGGACTCATCTCCTCCTTCTTAGGAGAAAAGTGACCAATGGTGAACAGTGGTTCTTCCAGTTCATTGTCAGACGCATCAGATGGTCTGACTGAGGCCTTTGCGCTCTTGTAGTCTGCTGTGTCATCACTGTCACTGACAGCAGCAGCAGCGCCACCAACTGAACTGGAATCCGAACTCTGATCATCATCATCATCATCATCATCATCCTCATCCTCAGCTTTCTCAACATCATCTGTCTTTTTCCCATCACCTTCATCCTCCTCTGGGTAACTCTGGAAAATTCCCACATTTTCCCCCCACTTAGGATTGTACTCAACACTCTTGGTGAACTTAATGGACTTAGAGTTAGTCATCCACACCCTGTATGCACCTTTCTCGTACCCCATGAACAAACCATGTGCCCCACGCTTCCCAAGCTTGTTGTTTTGTGGGGAGTGTACCCACATGTCAGAACCGAAGATTCTCATGTGCTTGACGTTCGGTTTCTTTCCAAACATCTTCTCGTACGGAGTGCAACCTATGGGTGATGACAGTCTGCGATTAACGGTATAAACCACTGTCGACAGAGCTTCCCCCCAAAACTTCTCAGGGAGGTTGGCATCGTGCAACAAGGTTTTTAGGCCTTGAAGCAACGTTTGATTTGCTCGCTCCGCAAGTCCATTCATCCATGGCGATCTAGGCGTTGATAAATCATGCTGGATTCCCTTCTCAGTCAGGAAAGCTTCAAACTGCTGAGAAGTGAACTCCCCGCCCCGATCGGTAAAAAGACAACCGATACTTTCACCACGAACATTCTGCAACCAAGCACAGAATGCCTTGAACTTAGGGAATGCTTGCGATTTCTGCTCAAGCATAAACACATGAATGTACCTAGAAAAAGAATCAATTAGAACCATGAAGTACCTTGCTCCTCCCAAAGAGGGCGCAAGTGGCCCTACCAGGTCTGCATGCACTAGCTGGTAGGGTTTGGAAGCCTGCCTGCTAGACTCCTTGCCTTTTGGAGCAACCTTCACCTTGTTCTCTGCACAAGATATACATTTCATGTGGTACTTACAAGGTTTGATGCTCAAACCTTCAACCAACCCTGGCATCTTGGCTAGCGCTTGCCAAGACATGTGACAAAATCTTCGATGTGCTTCATGAATACAACCTGCGTGAAGAACCTTGTTAGTTTGTGCAACACAACAAGAATCAGCATTAGACACAACAGCATTGTCATCATAAGTTATACAGAATAAACCATCCATAAACTTTGCATGCAAAAAGTCCTCTTTGCCTTTCCTGATGACACAGACGCTCCTCTTGAAGGAAATCTCAAAACCACGCCCAGTCAGCTGTGGGACGCTCAGCAGATTGTCCTTCGCTCCAGGTACATAAAGCACATTACTTATGGTTGTATGCAAACTTGCAAGTTTAACAGTCCCTTCTCCTGCAATTTGCAACGTCCTTCCATCAGCCAGGTGGATCTCTCCTTCTTGAGGTGTAAAGGAGATAAACAGGTGCCTATCCTTTGTTAAATGGCGCGTGCACCCTGAGTCCACAATAAACTTGGCTTTAGCCCTTGGAGTAGTCTTTGCAGCAAGCAAAACCTTGTTTTCCACCAGCGTGGGCTTTTGCAGCTTGCCCCCCTGCTCCTGGCCATGAGGCTTGCCTTTAGCCTTTGGTGAAGCTGTGCCAGCTAACAACGCTTTGTTTTCCACTGGCGTGGGCTCTTCACTCTCCCTCTGCTTCGGGCCATCTGCAGGCATCTGTCTTTGTTTACCTCTGGCCTTCCGGCCTCTGCAAAGACGATGACCTTGGCTCCCACGAGAAACAGAGCTCTCAGCTGCCGACTCCTTGGCTCCCCCTGGAGGCTGGAATGCTGCCTGGGCTGACATCACAGTCTGCTCCCCCTGCAGCTTGCAATCGGTGCCCTCAGCATCCCTGCATTCATTCGCATTCTGGGAAACAGCCAGGACTTCCGATGCAGTCAAACTCTGAGCATTCAGACTCTCAGCTGGGATGACTGGCAGATGAGCTCTCTTTAAAGCATTCCACATCTTACGTGCCGTCACGTTGCCAGCAAGCGTTTTTATTTCCTCCAGAGAGACGGACAAGACGATTATGTCAATGGCCCTCGAATTCTGGGCCTCCCATTTCTCTGTCAGAGGAACTGGGGGGGCTTGGGACACGGTTTGCCACACTCCGTACTGACGCAGCAAGCTCTCACACCATTTTGCCCAGGTCTGATAATTTCCCCCATTTAACTTAGGGCATTCAGCAGCTTCAGACACTTGGAAAAACTCCATTCCAGGTCTTTACGTGAGCCCGAGTCTCTTTCTTTACTTCAAAGACTCCTTATCTTGGCTCCCATTAATCACGAATTCTCTGGCGCTGCTCCCAGACCAATTAAGCCTTGCCGTGCAGCCCAACAGAAAAGCCTCCTCATTTTGCTTTTCACATACCTCAGCAGCAGTCTGTTGCATTTTCATTCTTACTCTCCTTTAAGTGCCGTGAATCTGGGCCCATAGCCTGTTGTTGGGATACTGCCAGGGAGACAAAGGCCATCACTGCCTTCACGTCGTCTCCGGACGATCTGTTGATCTCTGTAGTCACGCAGTATCTGGAATTAGCGGCACCAAGCCTCAGAAACATTCCTGCCACATTCCTGGGCTGGTGCACACTCTTTCAGCAGAGTTCACACAGCAAAAGTTGCACTCAGGAGAGTATCATTTAGAATGTTTATTCAGCGTTGATCAGAACAAAGAAAAACATGACCGACTGCTAGCGTGTTCTGGCGCAGAGAGAGAAAACGAAAGCAATAGCAAACTTAAACATCCTGAGAAACAGGAAACACGCAGACTCTGACTCATACAGCCTGCTCCCTTTTAAGGTGGAACGGAAATATCCTAACATGGGGTTGCGGGCTCTCGACCCATGGCGTCAGCCCTGCGAGAAGCGGGGATTCCCCCCAGCTCATTAATATTCACCGCCCACGGCGGCAGCCAATTGGCTGCCGCAAAGGGCGGGCCCTCACAGGTTCACTTAAGGTCGGGGCAGCCCGGGGCTTGCCCCTTTCGTTCCCACAGCAGCAGCGGTTTGGAGGTCTTGGGCCCCCCCAATATTTTTTATAAGTCGGTATGGGGCCCCGCCCCCCCAATATTTTTTATAAGTCGGCGCCCCTGCTGACCAGCAGCAGCTCTTCAGGGTTTCAGGAAAAGGACTTCCTGAACCTGGGAACTTCTATATGCAAAGCAGATGCTCTGCCACAGACCAGACTGGTCCCACACTTACCATGTCATATGAACCAGGTAATTACTGTACTTAAAATGGATTGCCATTACAGCATTTTGTGGTTGGGGAGTTTGGAATGTAATTTCTCTTGTAAGTAGGGATGGACACTGGCGTTCACTGTTCAATTCTTTTCTGTCCTATTTCTGCTGTAATTTGTGGTTTATTTATTTTTTAACCACTTGTGTGAATAGCAAACTGAAACCATTTTCCTTTCTCAAAACACACATTTTAAAATGCATATATATATATATCAGGAAGTGTGAAGCCAGAGGGTAGCCTTAGTCTGGGATGCGAGGATCCATTGGTTCATAATGGAATTCTCAAATATCAGATTAATCAACCATCCCTCTTAGTTAAGTGTAATCTCAAAGTTGACAGCCGGGCTAGAAATATTAAAACAAGAGTGTATGTGTCTGTCTCTCTTTGAAGCAGACACTTCCTCCCATCCATTCCCACCTGGAACACAATTGAGTTAGAGATCACACCTTTGAGGCAATTAAGCCATGTCACTTTACAGTTTAGAAATTAAGCTCTGGAAGGAGCAGACAGCAATCAGTGGGGGGCATCTTCTTTCTTTAAAACTTTTGAGTTAATTGCACATGAAAGCAGCTTCTAATTCCACCCCTTCCAGCCCTCTTCAAAACTGCTCAGATTACCTTCACAGTTCAATTCACACTCAACAATGACTCAGTTACAGGATTCTTTTTTATAAAAAAGAAAGAGAGAGAGAGAGATAAAACAGCTGACTTTGCCAACACAGGGGTGTCATTTAGGAGTGATTATGGAGGATACGGACTCAGTGCTGTGCTGAGCAGGGCAGGAGTGAATTAATACTTTCAAAACAAAAAGTTTAAGGCATATGAACAGAAGCTGTTTCATGGGTGGATTATTTCTTCTGGCTTCTCCCCCAACCTCTGCAAGTGTGCAGCTGCATGAAACAGCTTCTGCACATGTGCACGTGGAAGCCGTTAATCACACTTCCATCGAACACTGGGAGGTCCCATTCTCTGCACATCCAATATGTATTGGTACCTTGGAACTCAAACGGCTTGGCTCCCGAACAAATCGACTCCCGAACACCACAAACCCAGAAGTGAGTGTGAACTTTTTTTGGATGCCGAACATCCAATGCGGCTTCTGCAGCTTCTGATTGAGTGCAGGAAGCTCCTGCAGCCAATCGAAAGCCGTGCCTTGGTTTTCAAACCATTTCAGAGTCAAACGGACTCCCAGAACGGATTAAATTTGAGAACCAAGGTACCACTGTACGTACACACAAGCCATTTCAGGCAGCTTCAAGTCACACTTGCTTGGGACCTCTGTTAAGGAAAGTAGACATGACTTAAAGCCCTCTCCAGAGCATGGGAAGGTTGGGGTTGGACTTACACAGGAAAGTTGTGGGGAGGATGCAACTAAGTTACATAGGCAAGTAAGTTGTGCACTATCAAATATTGCAGAATTTTGGGGGTAGGGGTTGTTCCCTCCGCCAGTACCAAGATTAAGCGTTGGAATTATCTGTGGACAGTATCATTTTCCTTGTGGTACCTTACTGTTCAATAATTAAAATGTAATGGAAATGGAATCTACTCCAGAGCATAGTAAGTTGCTGCTTTGAATAAAATTTCTACGTGGATGCTGAGACCAGTTGGTAATTGAAAGCAAAGGTTTTTCCTGTTGTTCCTAAGGGACTGCAGAAAAACAAATTTGCCATATTCTTCTTAGGAAACTATTCTGTTATGCTGAAGAGTCCCAGGTGCTGTATTAAATTGTTTTCATTCAAGCTTTTCAAGAGTTTATTCCAGAAAATTACCTTGCCATTAAACAGGGAATACAATTTATTCTATGCATAATCAAATCCTCTGTGTTCAGGCAGCAAGAAGGGGTGTGTGTGTGTGTGTGTGTGTGTTTGTGTATGTAGAAGGAGGAGAACATTTTTGTCTCCCTAACGCAGAGTTAAAAGAAGAGTTGAAGCTTTTTCAAAGCGTGTTGATTTTTTAATATGTTAATCACAATCAAATGTAAATCACATGCATTTCTGTTATACCCTTCACCTTCCCTTTTCTTTTAAGGTGCTTTTAATAAAGAAAAATGGGAAAGTGAATTTTTTTTACCATTCATAAATCAAAAAAGAAGCTTGGCATTTGGATCTGAAACCAGAATTCTTATGGGATTGTAATTCATTTACATCTATATATACTGTCCAGCTGGTTTTTTGTTCACCTCGTGATGTCATATGTTCCTAGGCAGCTGATGAACTAATACATCACTGTCTTATTTTCTTCTAGGCCTCTTCCCCCCTAGTTCCCAATTGCATTTGTTAAGTTAGTATTGACAAATACAGTATGCTTGGTAGGTAGGAGGTCTGGGTTAGCTGGTCTAATTTTCTTTATAGCGAACTTTGCAGCGGATTAAGATAGCAAAAGGTCTAACAGGAACTAGCTTGTAATAATGGTCACAAATATTCTGATCATGAAGGAATTTTTGAGATTAACTAAGGAGTATTTGAGGGGACGCGGGTGGCGCTGTGGGTAAAACCTCAGCGCCTAGGACTTGCCAATTGTTAGGTTGGCGGTTCGAATCCCCACGGCGGGGTGAGCTCCTGTCGTTCGGCCCCAGCGCCTGCCAACCTAGCAGTTCGAAAACCACCCCCGGGTGCAAGTAGATAAATAGGGACCGCTTACCAGCGGGAAGGTAAATGGCGTTCCGTGTGCTGCGCTGGCTCGCCAGATGCAGCTTGTCACGCTGGCCACGTGACCCGGAAGTGTCTGCGGACAGCGCTGGCTCCCGGCCTATAGAGTGAGATGAGCGCACAACCCTAGAGTCTGGCAAGACTGGCCCGTACGGGCAGGGGTACCTTTACCTTTACCTTAAGGAGTATTTGTGCAGTAAGACGCACTGATCATTTTAAGGAGCAAGCTCAGCAGCACTCAGTTGGGCATTAGGAAAAACCTCTTGACAGTAAGAGCAGTTTGACTGTGATGCAAACTATCTTGGGGTGTGCGTGTACTCATTTATTTCACTTGCTGGAGACCTTCCGGCAGAAGCTGGGCATCTGTTCAGGATGCTCCAACTCTGGATTTCCTGCTATGATTTTAGTAAGGCAAACACCTCCTTGGATGCCTTGCATCAAGCAGTGTTTTAATATTTATTTAAAATATTTATATACCAGTTGATTGTAAAAACACACACGCACAAAAAAAAAAACCCAGAAAAACTTATCAGCAGTGTACAATGAATATGAAAGCCCAGCTACTCCTGAGAAACTCCATTTCTGCAATCATTCTAGGCCTGGAGGCAGAGTCTTCTCTGAGGGAAACGAATCTATTTTCTTGATATGTTGCCTCTCCCTGGGGGAGAGATGGCTGGGCATTCTTCTACCTCAGAACTCTTCTGCTCTGTCCCAGCAGATTAGGCCTCTCAGCCTTTCTTGTCCTCCACAGGCTGGGAAGGCCCAGTCCCTGGGTCCAGGGGCACAGGAAGGGGACGGGGGGCAGTCTGCCCCAGGTGTCATCCCTGGGGGTATGTGTGACAAAATCCCCTGGGTGGATCGCCGCACTGCCCTGCTGGGTGCCAATTGCCTCAATGGGCACCAAATGCTGCGCTGATCGCCCCCTGGGTGGCTCGCTCCGCTCCCCGGGTGCACGGCATGTGTGCCGCTCCAGATACCTGAGCGGCCAGCTCTGCTGCTGCCTGAGTCTCCTGTCTGGGCACATCTGGGGCAGGGGGCTTCATCAAGCAGACTCTGCTGCACATCCTCCTCCTTTTCCAAGTTCTTCTCTGGTGCTCCCTGCTCCCAGACCCTCCAACACTTCTCCGATGAAAATAGAGGCGTCCCCTCCAACATTTCTCCAATGAGAATAGGGACGTCCTAAGGAAAAGTGGGACATTCCGGAATCAAATCAGAAACTGGGATGGTTTCTGTAAATCTGGGACTGTCCCTGGAAAATAGGGGCGCTTGGAGGGTCTGCACTCCTGTTCTGAATCTGAAGGCTCAGGAGGAACCAGGACAGACTCTGAGCCAGACATAAAGTCTTTTCATCCAGCTCATTGCCCTGAATGTCCAGGTGGCTGGTGGCCTGCTGCTTCCCCCAACTATGCATGTTTCCCTTTTGCCACATGTCCATCCATTTATTCAACCGCATTCTTCCTCACTTCTTCAGGACACCCACCTGTGCTACTGCCCCTGTTCACTTCTGATGCTTAGGGCGGATGGATGTATGAACCGATGTGTGTGTGTGTGTGTGTGCACACTACTGGCATGTCCCTGCTCCCCCCTCAAACGTTGCCTTCAAGTGAATGCAGCCCTTGATGGAAAAACCTGCCCCCATGATAAAGTGACAAGAACCCCTTTATAGAATTCCAGTCTCTGTTGTTTTCTTTAATTCCTCCCCCTTCCTAAATAGGTGTCCATGCTCTTCCCCTGTTGCAGCCAGAATTAGAATGAAGCAACTCCTCTTGGCAACAGTAGAATCGCTTGTTAGAGTGCCGAAACTTAGCTTATAGGTGAAATGACGGAGATGGGTTTCCCTTCTGACTCGCTCTGACCAAGCAGACTTGTTGCTTTCATGGCACACTGCAGCACCACACAGCTATTTAGGGGGGTGGGGCGGATTATAAGGGAAAATCAGAAGTGGTTATCTGGGCAGAAATTAATCCTTCAGGTTCTCGCTTGAAGGTTAAGGAAAGTTCTGAGAGATTCAAAGTTTAAATAGATCCCACTGATAAAAGGAATTGCAAAGATAGCAGTTTGTACCTCCAGTTTAAAATATTTATTTTTCTGCAAGAGATCTTCAGCCTGCTCATATGAGGTAGCTTGCTGATGCGCAATTGCATATCATGGGCTGGGACGACCCTTCTTTGTACCTTTTTCAGGCCTCACTAGGGATCTTCTCTTGGTTTCAGGGGCTGAGAGAAGGGTGTGGTCCAAACTGGTAGGCAAGGGGTGCTAAACTTTCTGAGCCAGTGAGCACATTTGGTATTTTGAGAGAGTTCTGTAGGTGCCAGTCATAAAATGGCTGCCATGCAGGCATTGAAGAGCATGAAGTGGCTTCATGGGGCACTCAGAGGCTATCAGAGTCTTTAGAATCAGGAAGCCTGGACAGAAACAGGATCTGTCCATAGCTGTCAAGGTTTCCCTTTTTCAAAGGGAAATTCCCTTATTCCGAATAGGATTTCTCACAAGAAAAGGGAAAAGTTGACAGCTCTGGATCTGTATAAATCATGTTTTTGCAATGACTTCAGCAAGATGTGTCCACGTTGATCACTAACTCAAAAAATGGGTCAGCATGGCTTGAGTTTCCTAAGATAAATATGTTTTTCTAAGTTGGATGAATATTTCTACAACTAGTTTGCCAGGTAAATAACAAGCATCATAACCTCCGTAGACTGCTGTGTTAGGTTTGATGCTGCTATCAGTGAATTATGTGGACTCTTTAAGGAAGATAATAAACAGAGACATGGCTGAAAGCCCAGTTTAAGGGGGCGAAAAGGGCGAAAATGGAGTCTGAAATATGTGCTTGTCGTGGCTAAACAGAATTAGCTAAATGTTGTGAACAGTTTGAGAAGCACTTCTTGTCAGCTAATGCATTTCATGTGCTGTATGATTGGAAGGGAATGTAAACTCCATTTTTTGGGACCTTTTCAAATCTGACATACAGTACTGCACTTCTATCCCTGCACAATACATGAACTTATTTTGAAAGGGTCATGGACAAGTACCTTGTATTTATAAGCAGAGTCCCAGACACAGCTGTGTCACAAAACTGGTGCTGTTAAGACTTTTTCACACTTCACATTTTTACTGCCTATGTTATTTACTACATTTGTATCCTGCCTTGCCTGCCCCAGTAAATGTGAAATGTGAATAACTATTGGTAAATAATGGCAACGAAACTAAAGACTGCCATTTATTGAAGGCTCTTAGTGATTCTTGAAATGTACCACTAAATGTCAGAAGGGATTGAGTCACAAGACATATATTTGACATTTACACCCATGCCATGGTAAATATAAGAACAGGGATGTGGTTTGGTCATTTCCCAAGCCTAATGGACTAAATTTGACATTTTTTTGGTAAATGTCCTCATTCTTTGACTTCTCCTCATCATAACCTGATAGGTTATGAACAGTTGGTAGAGGTTGGTTGACTGCTCTCCTGCTCGATCCAAAAATGGTTGGGGCTTTTAAAATGTTCAATCTGAAGACTGGAAATAGTTCTGCAAACCATCCATCATGACTGTCACCTTCTTCCTCCTCTCCCCTTTCCTAAGTATTTTGAGGAAGATGTAGGGGCAGAAGTGGTAGGAATTCTCATGAGTGCAATGCTAAAAATTTCTTCTTAGTTTTTTTAAAAATAAAAAACACACATTCACCATCCATTTATGAGAAAAGAAATTGCATTCAAAAATTAATTCAAAGGGGAGAAAAAGATTCATTGAAATTCTCAGAGATGGGGTGCCTTGCTTTTGTCACACTTCGTTTCCTTTCAGTGTGGCCAAGGGGTATTTGTGAGTATCATACTTCCTTTCATCCTGCAAAACATCTCCCTGGTGGTCTGCACTTTGCAGTCTTTCTGTGTACTTGCATTTCCTGAAAAGCTCATGCTGGCTTCAGCTCAGCTTTCCTGTAAGCATGGGAAGGTGAGGAGGCTGCCTACAGTGTGTCTGAGAGCTGCCCATTGTTCTTGCTGCTTAAGTGAATTCTTTTTTTACATTTGAAGAAGTCAGTGCAGAAAGATTTAAGATAAAAGGAAGATTTTACCTTAAAAACAAAATCAGCGACCACAGTGATCTCAAGCACTCGGTAGCCAGACTCCCCACCTTCCTGTGCTTCAATTTAAAAAAGCTTCAAGGAAGCTGTCCTGGGATAACTTCTCCCTTGGAGCTTTTTCAGATCAGGGAGCACAGGCAGTTAGGGAGCTTGTAATCATTCCAAAAAGATATTTGGACCCCTAGGGGGTTGAAAATGGACAACCTGTTGTTTACCCCTTGTTGCACGTCACCCCAATTTCTAAGTAATGCGAGATTCAAGGTGTTCAGTTGTGGGTGAACATATCAGACAACACAGCGATTCTTCAAACAGCTCTTGTTTATTCACAGCCAGAACAGAACTGAGCTGAAGGGTTCAGCCAGCCTGCTTATATAGAGCTCCAGAACAATGTAATTGTAACAACTTTCTGTAACTATCCAATCACTGAATGTCACTTTCGATCCCTTATTTGCATATGTGGACCTGAACTACCTACAGTATCCCCCTGCTGGCCCAGGGTGAGAACTTCAGTATATAACACCAGGGGTTTTAGGAGCTTGCCCAGGATTCAGTTTCCTTGATATGCGAGACAGCGGAGACTGTGGTGTCTTTATGATAGATGGTTTATTTACACATATATACCATCTGAGTCTACGTTGAAGGGGCTCACAACATCAACACCCCAGAAGGTATTCCTTCTCCCATAGGCACAGCCTGGGATTCCAGCAGAAGTCAAGCATGGCTCTCACTCTCTGGTTTCTGCCTGATCCTAGGCCAGTTCTCTAACACACCTCAACTCTTGCTATTGACCTTCTCATTACCAGCGAGGTGAGGGAGGAGGGAGTCCACCCATTTGTACTCTGGCACAAAGCAACTTCCTTTCAGATCCATACTTAGGGCCATTACCAAAAAGCTGGCCTGGCTACTTCAACAATGGAATCCCCCAAGCTCACAATATATTTTAAATGGCATCCATGTATCCACAAACTGATCACGGTCATGGGCCTGTGATGTTGGATTAGTTTCTGTCTTACTGTAATTACCCAGTCACTGAGTGTAAAAAGCTTGTTTCCAGTGCTGAGCAACTACCATTTGGGCCACTGCTAGCTGATTAAAACTTTGATTAAACTTGTCTCCAAAGACAATAAGCTAGCGCTTTATCTAATGGGCACCCTAGCTTTTATCAACTTTCTGTCAGACAAATGCATTCCAAGAAGTGAATGATTCAGTGTTTCCACTGCAAGTCCTGATAAGCCTCTGATACACGTTCAAGGAATTTGGCACAGGGGGGTAGTTGTGAAGGCAGGGTTCCCTGTGCTGGCCTTGAGTAAAGCCTTGATCAATGAAAAGGACTGTTGCTACTAATAATCAGGATTTCTCTTCTGCTTTTCACCCTGCTTCAGAGATTACTGACAGACTGCCATTTATCCAAGGTCACGTGCGAGATCTGACTGCTTGTTCCTTAAATCCACTAGGAAACACTTTGCTTTTTCACATAACTTGCCAGAGGTGTAGCTGCAAGAGGGGAAAGCAGAGAGTACAGATTCCACCCATGACACTTTATGCAATGGTTATTAAAAGAAAAACCTTGGTGTATTAAATTTGGCATGTAAAATCTCCAGCCTGCAGCTCAAACTGGATCTGGCAGGGATCCTTATTTAGTCTGCAAAGCAGTTTTTCCTGGACACAATATATTTTAAATGGCATCCATGTATCCACTTGCCCCCCATGCCTGCTATTATATATGACATTAGGTGTGGGGTAGATAAATCAATGGCTGTTACTTGTGCCCCCTATATAACATCATTGCTGAATGTGCATCGCTAAATAATATTTTATATATTTACTTTGATTGCTTTGTTTTTGCAACTGCTAAAGATACAATATATGAGAATTATGGGTGTGTGTATGTGTTTGTGTTTAAAAAAGTGGCTGCAAAGGAACATTTGAGAGCCTGAAAGTGTGCTTCCAGTTGGAGCACCCGAGTGGAGCTGCTTCTGCGGAAAGCAGCTTTTGCAGTCAGTGCTGACCAACTGATCAGCGTTGACTGCAAACCTCATTGGGACCAGTTGCGCTTGGGAAACTCTGGACTGCAGCCAAGCACTGTCAAAAACAAAGTCCTCAGTAAGCACTGATCAGCTGATTGGCACTGATTGCAAGCCCCTTTTGCCAGGGATCTTCTTTTGCAAGCTGGTTTGAATTCAAGCTGGGCTGCAGATGAAGAAAAGAAAGAAACAAGTGTGCTCTCCTGATCCTTTCCCTTTGAAGTTGGGTCGCCAGGTATCATAGGAAAGTCAGGTGATTGGCAGGTGAGCTGCCTTGCCCACCTGCCAAAGTGGTCAGCGAGAGGCGAGGGAGCTGAGGATCTGCACCCTATTCCCCACACCTGTGTTAAAATAGTTTTTTTGTGTGTATTAATTGTTGTATGCCCAAGTCAATTTTTTGAACTTCTCCGTGGATTTCCCAAGACTTTAAATTCTGCCTGGAATGCAGCAGGGAAATGGCCTTTATTTGTGTGGTATTAGGTTAAGAACCAAATCTCATTTATCAGAAGCTTCTTTTTTGTGTTAATGTAGAAAGAAGCCTGTTATTTATCTTAATTAGTCTCAGGCTTGGAAGCCAGGATTAGTGCTGCTTTTCTCTTAAGATGTGTCATGGGGCACTTTAATTACTGCCTATGCTTTTATGTCCAGTCTGCAGGATATCAAGTTCAGCAATGCAGAGTCTCAGAACACGAGGCTTGGGCACTGGATTAGTATTTACTTATACAAAAAAAAGGAAACAGCTGAAACACTGCTTGCCATTCTTCAAGGACCACCCCCATTTCACATTGCTTTTTTTAAGGCTAGGTTAGGGCCAGTTTAATTGCCTGACTTAGATTTAGGCCCAGGTTACCCTGAATTCTGTCCGTGATGAAGTAACTGTGTGTGGCTTTTGCCATGTGTTCAGATCACAACTCTGCTCTTCCTTGCATTCTTTCAAGAGTGGATTTGTTGGTGCATTGAGCCACAGTCTGAACCTCTGGTCAAAACCCCCTAACACTGCATTGACAGGGACAAAAGCATTCCGCGTCAGAATGCAACAGAATACACCCTCCACTGTGGGCAAACATGGGCCTAAAATTTCCCCCTGCTCGGTACAGATAACAAATGATATATGGGAGTCAAGTATAAAATCAACAGAAATAGCCTCTATGGATCTAAGACAGACTTCTTCAACAGAAAATAATATTCAGAGGCCACTGGACTCCAGGAAAACTATACCAGGAGAAAATAACAAGCACAGACAATTGCTGGAGATGTGGAAGTAAAAATGCGAACTTAATACATATGTTGATTAACTGTCCGGTGCTTTTGGTGCGAGGTGAGGATATTTATAGCAAGAGTAATAAAAATAAATTGTTATTTAGGGGAACCGAATGTAATTCTAAATTATATTCCGGAAACGTAGGAGATTTCAAGGGGTCAAAAAAATGGATGTACCATGCTATATTAGAAGCAAAAAGACTTGTTTTGATGAATTGGAAGAGCTGCAAAAGGATTCCATTGAGCACATGGATTGATAATATGGACAGATTAGCTATATACGAATGAATTGCATGTTGACGCAAAATGAGAATGGATAAATACGAAGAAATCTGGAACTAATATTTAAGTGATAAGGCGGATAGTGGCGGGGAGAGAGAGGTGGGAAAATATTGTTTAAAAAGATGTAGTCATAGGTATATCAGTGTATCCAAATCTGAATTGTCAAATTGTGTTATTACTGTTATTATGGTTTTTGTTGTATGTGTCTTTTGCGGTTGATGTTTGTATCAAAAAATTGATTAAATAAATTTAAAAAAACCAAAACAATTTCCCCCCTACTTGTTTGAGTCACCTAGATTTGTTAGCCAAGCTTTAGTCCATTGAAAAGCTGGTAACACATCAGGCTTGCATGCTTATTAGCAAGTGCTTATGCAGTATTTCCTCTCTGAATGCCAGCAAATGCTTCTCCCAGTTCTTTTGTTTGTGTGGCTCTTCAGCTTTGCATACTGTAATGTAGGTAAGTGCTGTATTCTTTCCAGAAAGAGGTCAACAATTTCACTCAGTTGCGCAGTTCTTTGCTCTTCAACTCTCCTGCTGGAAACTTATTTAAAATAGCAAGGGCAGCAAAACTGTGGTGCATGAGCTAAACTTAGCTGAGCTCTCGGGCAGCTCAAAAAAATGCATAAAAGTTAATAACTAAGCACCTAGTGAGAATGTGCTCTAAGAATACAGTGAAGTCTTTTTCTTTCATCCTTCCAGCTGCAGGTTGCACAACAGAATATGTAAGCGGTGGGTGTGTGGGTGTGTACACACACACCAAAATTGTGCAAACATCTAAGAAGCTTCATTTCTAATTCTTTTTGGTGAATGTGGTAGCTGACATGATTCGATAACAAACTGGGGATTGAAGCCAGATTGCTTAGTTTTTCATTTCAAAGAATTTATTTCTTCTACTCTCTTGCTGGTGCAGTTTGACAGCAAACATTTTTCACTGTAGTCAATTGCAAACATTTTTAATACAAAAATGCCGCTTCTTGCTTGGAAAAGATATTTCCTGCAATTAACATTGCTAAGACTAGGTATTTTGCGGGGAGGGTATAACCAACCCTATATTAGGATGTAAGAAGGAAAAAATGTGGTCTTCATAGGTGGAAGAATGTCTAATAAAAGAGTAAGATATTTCAAGCTGAGATTCACTCTTAGAATATTGTGCCAGTTCTTCAATATGGTCTTCCAGGTAGCCTGATGTACATACTAAAGACTTGAGCACCCTAGATCTATTCTGTTTCCTAGTACTTCTGTAAAGCCTTTACTGCAGATGATATTGCTCAGTTAACAAGCAGAGCTAGGACAAAAAGAGACCAGGCTTTAAAGAGCTAAAATTGTACTTTGTGTTGTTCCCGGAAACCCAACTATGAACCTTCTTGAGCATTATTAAGGCCTGGCGGGCCTAATTAGACTAAAGACTCAGAGATTCCCCACCCCTGGAGTGGACAGTACTAATGGTCTTCTTATGTTCCTATGTTTGCCTGTCTCAACAGTTTATAACAATTTCCATTATATTTTGCTGAGTACCATTTCATCCATAAACCTCACATTTCTTTAAATAGACACAGAAAAACCCCACTTTGCCACACCTTTTGCTTCTGTAATGTACAGAGGTTTTCCCCTCAGTAGCACTGGTGAAGCAATGGTTGGTGGCTGGAGGTCAGAGAGGGAGGCCAGATCTTAGCAGTAAACAATGGGCAAAGCTGTCCACTGCAGCACCACTATGTTCACATTAGCTGCTTTAAAAAGCAGCAAAGGAACACCCCCACCCCACCCACTGTGTTTCAAGCCACATTTACGTGGGGTTGTTCACATCAGAGACGGAGCAGAGATAATCTGCATGACCTGTTTTGTTGCCACGGCAACCCTGACCCTGGAACACCTTTTCATTAAGGCGTTACTTTGCGCATGTGCGCTTCTCTGCCCATGTGCGTCAGCAGTCTCAAATGTGCACACCATTCTGAAGTACAAAGTGAACACTGGCTTGTGAAACATCTCATCGAACTAACTTTTGTCAAATAACTACAAGAGAGAGATGGATTGTGGCTAATGTTGTGCGAATACGGCTTCAAAAACTGGCCATGGGAGTACAGTCGTACCTTGGAAGCACTTTGGCTCCTGAACGAATGGCTCCAGAACAATCGAAACCCGGAAATGAGTGTTCCGGTTTTTGAACAATTTTCGGAAGCCAAAAGTCCAGCGTGGCTTCCGATTGGCTGCAAGACGCTCCTGCAGCCAATCTGAAGCCGTGCTTTGGTTTTCGAAAAGTTCTGGGAGTTGAATGGACTCCTGGAACACATTCTGTTCAAGAACCAAGGTACGACTGTATGCTGGATATGGAGTTAAGTGGTAATGTGAACATACCCTAAGGCTGCTGCGCTTGGTCCACTGCACAACATTGGACTCTGCAGGGAATATATGGCAGCACAGATTGCTTAAGGGTTTTAGCTCAACTCTGTTGTGGAATGTAAACACGAAGAGGGCTCCATGTACTTTGAGTCTGCTACTACTTTAGGGGAGTTGCTAATGAGATCCAGAAGGATTATAAATCAAATCCAGATAAAATGAGTTTCTGTTATTTTTATTTTTGCGCAAAATATAACCTATATTCTAAGATGGCAATTCTTCATATGGAGAAAAATCCCTATTAAACTGGCGTATCCACCAGTGAATGTCAGATAAGGAGCTCTGGACATCATAAAGCTGTCAGAGTTGTTTATAGATGTTACCCCTGATGGAGAACAGATGCTTAGTGTTCTCCCCCAAGCTGTTTGCCTCTTTGCCTTGTAACTGCTGGCGATTTAGCTGTCTTGTGATGAGGATGCTTTCTAGGGTTCTGGTTTGGTATTACATGAATAACATATAGTTCATCTCTGTGTGAGAGAGACTTCCCTCCCAATTATTGAAGCTTCTCATCCGCCAGGGAAATTCCAGCAAAAACTTCTCCATGCCAGGTAAGGCTAAAAGAAAGCTGGTGTGGGATGGGACACAAAAGACCTCTGCCAAGACCATGAAGGACCACTGCCAGGCAGAGTAGCCTATGGTCCGATTCAGGATGTCAGGCAACTTTGCATGAGAATATGCACTAGGTCAGAGGCACCATAGTTGTTAGGTCTACCATTGTGTAGCATAGGTGTTGTAGCTGCCTGTTCCTGTGACTGTAATTTGTTTTAACAGTTCTTACTTCTGAATTTTACATTCTTACAACCTGCCTTGGGTCTTGCTGTTGAAGGCTGGGTAATAAATTTGATGATTATTATTATATTTAATAATATAAGATTGTATTTGGGGAAAAAAAATATAAGATTGGCCAACGAGGTACTGCACAGATGTTGTTGTACTCCTGATTCCTGTTGAGCCCAGCCAGCGTAGCCAATGATCAGGGCTGATGGGAAGTGAACACCTCGTTTGCTATCCTATATACAAAAAAAAGTTTGGACTGATAATAATTAAAAACCCTACATTAAAGGATAACAGGCAGGTCCTTTCTGTAAGCCTTTGGTCATCCAGATGTTGCTGAATGAAAACTCGCATCTGCCCTAGCAACCATGAACAATGGGCCAGGGGTGATGGGAATTGTAGTTCAGCAAACATTCATCGCACCTGCGGTAGCAGGGGTGGTAAACATGTTCTAACTGGAGAGCGCCACCTTGGCTATTCCTAGTCTATATCAGCCTTTCTGCAGCTTTGGGTCTCCAGATGTTGGCAGGATTAATGAAAGCTGCATGTTGAATGTGTTGCAGGAGTTACAACTGCGAGCTTACACCAGACCCCTAAATTGAAAGGGTTCTGTGGTGCCAGCATCTGCAGACATGTTTGCCTGTTTGAAAGCACGTGAACAACACTTGCCATCTGTTTGGTGCCTTCCCATCTTTTTGGAATAACTGTTTAAGTAAGAAAAATGACTACGTGTTTACCTATTTTCCCCAGGCATCCTTGAAACTTAGGCAATTCTTAAGGAATTCCTTTGTTTCTCTGGAAAGATATCAGTTGTGTCTGTGGCTTTTCACAGTTGGCA
The DNA here is from genome assembly GCF_964234715.1 of Podarcis melisellensis. NCBI lineage: Eukaryota > Metazoa > Chordata > Lepidosauria > Squamata > Lacertidae > Podarcis > Podarcis melisellensis. The sequence continues at coordinate 37,657,119 of NC_138544.1, forward strand.
GAGCTAGGGACTGTGCTCTCATTGCTCTCCCTGTTATCTACTGTCTGGGTATCCCACAATTCAGACTGAGCTATGCACATGGTCATAAAGCCCCTGGGGCAGTGCTTCTCACATGTAACTCACCTGAAGTGGAAGAGCTTGCCAAATGGAATGGGACTGCAAAAGTCACTGTGTTTTTATTGTGGGACTGTATGATAGGAGCAGACTTCCAAGACAGGACCTCTGCTACTCTCCAAGGTGTTTCTTTTAAATCTGCTCTCTTCTTGGATTTGATTCTGCTGCTTCTGGAAAAGGGTTGCTCAACCAGAACCTGAGTAGACATTGGTCATGGGGCAAGGGAGTCCACCCCTTTTTTCATGAGAGTGCTCCCAGTTTATTCATGTTTTTACATTTTTGTTTAGTATATTATATTTGTTTTAGTTTTACTGTGCGAGCCACCCTGAGGGTGTTTATATGAGAAGTATGACCCAGGGAAGTTGTGCATTGTGCAACATGCACAGCAATAAGATAAGCATATAGGCTGTGGGAAGGAGCATGTGATGGCAGTAAATTAAGAGGGCAGGAGATACAGGAGAGGGGGCTTGTTATTTGTGCCCAGTGAACCTGGGATGAAAGGCGTGTTGGAACTCTGAGAAAATTTATTGTATGGTACCAGATAGAGATAGGGAAACAAACTTGTTTATTATGCAAGGGCTCAGCAATCCCTCATCCAAGTTTTTCCCATATACATTCCGAACATTTGACTGACAATCTAATATAACACTTAAATTATATAAGGCACAGTTAAAAGCTGAAATGGCTACTGCATTAAGGATGCTACTCAGTGTCTTCTTGCATGGAAGCTGTATCATGCTCTGATTCCCCCATTTTCACCCCATATACAAAGTGATTTTGAGTGAACTCCCAGCCCTGATTGATATTTTAGAGTAAATGTATTCACAGGCTCTTTGCTTAGGTCCTAAAATTAGCTCCTTGTTTAGAAGGCAGAACTGAATAGGAAGAAGGAAAGGAGGGGAAGCAGACCCACATAGATATCTGCTGTCTCCTCTCCCAAGAGAACAATGGATCTCCACTGCAGCACTCCTTATGGTTTCATTCATCTTGACCAAAGCCACCTGGTACTATATTTGTATTTCCTAGCTTTGAGCTCCCCCACCCCTCCTTGAACTATAAGAAATGGTAAAGAGTGAAGACTATCCCATTGTCATTTTTAGGTTTCTTAGTAGCAGCTTCTTTCAGCAATAACATGAAGCAGAAGTGGGTGGGAAACTACCTTACTTAAGAGGGCTGGTGCTTACAGAAGGTCAGCCCCAAGTACTGTTCAACCTACTCATTTGAACCAACAGTGATATGCATATGGATCAACACAGTTGCCAGGAACACGGTGCACATCAAGTATTCTGATTCAATATACCTTGCAATGTTGAAAAAAACAAGATGCATTGGCTTCTGCCCACAAGACACCGGGTGAAACTGCCCACACCTCTCACCTTGAGAGCTGAGGCCATTTCACCCAGGCTCACAGGCTGGGTCAGTGCAGCTTGTTTGCACCACTCAGCTGGGGGTAGGGAACCCCCCCCCCCAGCTGAAACAGCCCCGGTCCTCTTGCTGCTTGCATGCAGAGCATCAGGACTCCTTTAACTGCTTGCTGCAGGGAGAAGCAACTGCACTCCCCTTAGCTGAGCAGTTTCACAGAGCACCCACCCTGCCGCCAGCCTGCGGGAGCCAGTGCCGGGCTGGGGGCTCCCTTTAACTGCTTGACTAAGGCAAGGGCAGCTGCACACTCCTCAGTCGAGCAGTTTAAAGATGCAGAAGGAGGATCAAGCTGTATTGGTGCCTTGCCGAGACAGCTTGTTTCTCCCTTTCCATCGTATGAGGGCAGAGTGGGTGGCGGTTTCAGTCAGCAATATATCGCTGGTGAAACTGCCACCACTCCTGAGTCCCTCTGCTAGCAGTGCCCGCTGGAGGAAGGAACTCTTTTGACTCCCTCCAGCAGAGGGACTTTGGAACAATGGCGGTTTCACCAGCGATATACCATTGAGTGAAACCGACATCGCGATCTGCTACTTATACCGGTCCTGGGCGATATACCAATATATCACCCAGGCCTAACACACACTGCCTTTTTTGTGTATAAGACACTCTATAAGATAGCCCCTATTTTTAAAACCCCAATTAAGAAATCAGGCCAGAGCCTGAGCCACCGCACCAAAGCCCAGGCTGCCTGAGCCAGAGCCCATACTCAAACCTGAGCCCAGGCCATTCACCCCAGAGCCGAAGCCTGAACCCCCTTATACCATCTGTGTATAAGATGACCCCCCCAATCTTTGACAATCTTTTTAAAGCAAAAAAAATCTTATGTATGGGAAAATATGGTGTGTGTGTGTGTGTGTGTGTGTGTCTAACCCCCTGCACATAGAAGACTAGAATGTCAGCTTCTCCCTGACCTGCTAGTTTCCCCTGTGAGAGGCTGGATGATTTGAATGACAGTTCAGCCTACTATTTGTAGCAGGATTTTTAAAAACCCCATCACCAATGTGTTACAGAGAAGTAAATGTCAGGGGCCAAAGCATGTGCTGTGTCAGAGGCTCCTTCAGCTCACAGGAAAAAGATTTCATGTAAAATACCTTAGATGGCTAACCAGGCTACATAAAGCAAGGCAAATGTTTTCCTATCTGATGTGGAGAGGCAGATATTCTTATGTGGTTCGCTAATGCTGTGTGGAAGTATGTTCTGCAAGGGAGAATTTGTTGACAAACCAAAATTAGTGTTTTATAAATAAATCTGAGCTTCTTTAATATCCACTTTTGGCTGCCGGGCAGCATCCCAAGGACCACATGCTTGAACCTACCCCAGGAAATGAGATAAAAGCCAAGGTTAAAAACCAGCACTTTTTTTACACGAGGCCAAAGCACACAAAGTCACAATGAGCTTGCCCTTACACTTCAAATCTGTTAGAGAAGCTTGGGAGTGGGACAGTTATGGAGAATCAAGACTGGAAAGGGTCAGGGTGCAGACAGGGGTTAGGGAAACAGAGAGTGAATTGGAGAGGCCCTAAACTAGTACTTTTGATTTATTTATTTCCACTATGATTTAGTTGCTTTTCAGGGCTAAACCCTTGCAAAGTAATATACTGTACAAAGAGAAATAAAAAAAAAAGAACTGCAGGCAAAGTGTGAAGCACTGAATGGATACAGACATAGATGTGCAAAGAGATAATGACTTAAATCACTAGAATTCTCTTTTAGTAAAATAATACATATTTAAGGCCTTCTTGAATGCCAGATGAATCAGCCAAATGGTTGTTAACAGGACAAATCTCCACAACTGTGGGGCCACCACTGAGAAGGCCCTGTCTCACATGCTCACCAATCCTAAACATTTCCATCAGCTATATTATGAGGGAGAAACCTCGTGAATGGTCCAGAATCACTAATTTGTCGCATTCATTCTTGCAATTTGGTTTATGCCTACTTCATATATTATGGTGATGATGGTGGGGTAGTTGCAGAAAAACCTCCCCTGTGGCTCACTTGGCTCTGGTGCCCTGGCATCATGCAGGATGCAACTGTTTTTCTCATGTCCACCTTAGTGGGCCAGTTGCGGGAGGGGAGCCACACTGGGATGGGAAAGAATGATATGATCCATGTCAGCCCATATCACTGGGACGTCATATGTTACTGAGGCAACATAGAACTGTATAGCAGGCAAGCAGTTTTGGTGGTTATCACACTACCTGAATACTTTTTGACTTGGAGTTTAAGTTACTGAGAAGTTGCCTCCCCTTTCTCTAGACATTCTTCTGATCCTGGACTCTCTCCAAGTAAGTTGTTCACGTTGCTGACAACGAAGTAGTTTAAAATAGAAAAGTTATGGTAATAGTAGGAAGTCTGAGGCGTCCACTACCCAGGAATTATGAACAAATCAATCCCTGGCATGTCAAGTTAAAAGGATCTTATCTAGCAATGCTGAGAGGGTAGATGGCACTGAAGCCATATCGGGCATGAGGGAACTGTGGCTATTCATCATCTCTAACCATTGGCCATGGTGCCCACAGCCGATGGGGATTTAAAATTCAACACCTGGAGGGCCACACATTCTCCTTACCTTAGTTCAGCACAAGGCATCTTAATGTGCTCATATGAGCAGGTCTAAAGTGTTGTATTGGCCCAAATATAAGCCACACCTGAATATAAGCTGCACCTTTAAAATTTATGGGGGGGGGGAGGAAAAAATATAAGCCACTCCCTTCCTCACTGCTCCTGGGGTGGGGGGAAGCCGTGGTGCATTGCCGGTGGCCTTTCCCCTTCCTCGCTCTCCCTTCACAGCCTTGGGAGAGACGACGGGGACTGTGTGCGGGGCAGGCGCCCCTTCTGGTGCTGTTTGCCCCATGCTCCTGGCTGCATACCGTAAGGTCGCAAATATAAGCTGCACTTTAACTTTTCACGGTTGGAATTTGGGGGGAAAGTGAGGCTTATATTCCAGGCCAGTATGGTATTACTGCAAGCTGGGCTTTAGTTAATTTTGTCTAATAGTTCATGCTGTTGTAACCCTGGTTCCAGCAACTGATTCAAATACAGTTTAGATAACTTAATCCAAAGTAACTTTTGAGCTCATCAAGAATTAAGAATTAAGTTCATAGTCCAGATGTAAATAGCCATCCTAGTTTATGCATCAATAAATAAGGAAGTTAATAACAACTTTCTGTTTTGTTTCACTGATTTCTTGGCTGGAGAACTACCAAGCAATTGGATGCATTTGAGAGCAATTAAGCAGTTATTTTGTAATAACTTTGGTGTAGCAGCTTATCTAATACCCTGCCATATGCTGGGCATCTTAAATCTGTCAAGGAAGACCACAGAGTCATCTGGAATTCCTCCCATTACCCCATCAGCTTTTATTCCTGGATGTGTATCCATTCATACATACACTTGCCTGACAGTAGGTACCTCTAAATTCAGTGAGACTGACTTGTCAATAGACATGCCTAGGGTTCTGCTATAAGTGTATTTTTTAAAAATGGAGTTTGCAATACAAGCCTATGAATGTCTATTCAGAAGTAAGTCCCACTGAGTTTTGTGGGACTTGCTCCCAGGTATGTGTGCTTTACAAATCTACTAAGAAGTAAGCCCAGCTGAGTTCTATGAGACTTTCTCCTAGGTAAGTGTGGATAGGACTTCACCCTTAATCTTCACGTATGCCAATTTCCAAGTAAGCCAGTTTTGCTCATTTTAAAATTCTGTTCCAAGCTACGCCGCATTTTCTCACATGGCAAAAGCTTTTGTATGAAAGAAACTATTAGCATCTCAAAAGTTACCTCACTTTCATTCCTCAAACAGCTTTGCAGCTTTCTTACTGCCAAGATGCTTGTAATGGCTTAATTCACTGCAATTCTTTTAAACCTGAGCACATAGCAAATGAACATCTTTGCAATTTCCTTACTGCCAAGATCCTAGCAGGGACTTAATTTTCTGTATATTCAGAGTCTCCGTGATCAAGTGACAGCAAGTGAACTTTCTGGCATAATCAACAATCTGAAGAATGTACAGCATAAAGATTAGCTGAAATCCATCTTTCTCTTGTGCCAGGAACTCATGCTGCAGCTGTCTAAACTGAAGCCAGAGAAAGTGGGAATTTCAGTCTTAGTTTTGGATGGATAGTGCAAATCCTTACAAAGGGATAACAAGGTAGCCAATATGGTGCCCTCCAGATGTTGATCTGGATTATACCCGACCATTGGCCCTGATGGTTAAGGCTGAGTCCAGCAACATATCAAGGAGACCACATTGGCTATCCCTGGCATACACCTCTTATATAAACTATTATTGTCTGTCTTTAGTGTTTTCCTCTTCTGTCTGTGTGTTTGTAGTCTATCTTGAGCTCTTCATGCTAAGGATACTTTTCTGTGGCGCTTTGTGCAGCTTCGATGCTGTGGTCCTACTCTGCTAACAAAGCTGCAAATATTGTCAGCTCTTACCATATTTCCGTCACATTCACTGTTGGGAAAAAGGAATCAGACGTAGAATTCATTTTATGTTTGTGGACCATCACACAGCACTCTTGCTTAAAACAGTGTGAAATTAATTTTAGACGTACAATAGAAGAGAAGCCACCATGAAAAATGAAGCAGAAGTGTTTCATATTCTCTGAAAACCCTGGTGGCACAGCTGTTTATGAAGCATATGTAAAAGTTAGGATTGTCATTACAGTGCAGCTTTTTGCATTGGGAGAGACCATTCAATAATATCCAGCAATTATAAGCATGATGGTTTCATTTTGTGTGGTGGTTGGTTCCTCTATGGCAGTGGTGAGGAACCTTTGGCCCTCCAGATGTTGCTGAACTACAACTGCTATCAGCCCCAGCAAGCATGGCCAATGGCCAGGGATGATGGGGTTGTAGTTCAGTATCATCTGGAGGGCCAAAGGTTCCCCTTCCCTCCTCTATGGCATAGACACTAGGCACTGCAGGCAAAGCAAGCACAGGTCTGCATTCTGTATTTAGACAAGACTACTGTTGTAGCTATGGGACGTGGGTGGTGCTATGGGTTAAACCACAGAGCCTAGGACTTGCCGATCAGAAGGTCGCGGTTCGAATCCCCACGACGGGGTGAGCTCCCATTGCTCGGTCCCTGCTCCTGCCAACCTAGCAGTTCGAAAGCACATCAAAATGGAAGTAGATAAATAGGTACCACTCCGGCGGGAAAGTAAACGGCGTTTCCGTGCGCTGCTCTGGTTCACCAGGAGCAGCTTAGTCATGCTGGCCACATGACCTGGAAGCTGTACTCCGGCTCCCTCGGCCAATAAAGCGAGATGAGCGCTGCAACCCCAGAGTCGGTCATGACTGGACCTAATGGTCAGGGGTCCCTTTACCTTTTACTGTTGTAGCTGGGGTGATCAAGGAAGGAGAGAAGAAAGGCTAATAATTTCTAAAGGGTGGTTTGTGGGATGCTTACAAAATATAGCAATATTCATTTGATTACTTGTGACCTTTGCAGTAAAGACCGAATATTTTGTCCTCTCCTTGGCCTAGTATGTTCTGTATGTGTGGGATCAGCAACAAAATGTTGCAGCGTGAAGGGCTTCCTCTTGAGGCTTCCAGCCGCTCTATTCCGCCTCTGCCCTCCCTCAGTTCCCTCCTCACTTAGAAAGCGTTTCACGACCACTGAGCATCTCATTCCTCATTGGGTACCTGCATATGTATTTTAATAATCTCGCAAAGCGAAACCCAGAGAAGTAATGATGGATACAGTTGAACCATAGAGTACAGGCTTAACTCAACAGACTTCAGTTCTTTAGAGGAATGCTAGTGGATGATAATGGTTAGATTGATAATCAGTATTAACAGTACAAAGAAGCGCTTGATAAGCTGAGGGTTCAGGCTTGCAAGTATCTGAACTAAAACTGAGTTCAGAAACCACACCAGCAGAGACTCTCCAAAACAACTTCCCTGTTCGATTAAACCAATTGAATATGTTCCCCCTCAAGCCAGAAATATCTCCTTTCTCTCTGCATGAAGGGGAAGCCCTGTCCTACCGCTTTGACTCAGAGGACTTATCCTGTTTTTCTCCAAACAGGAGCTCAAATGTCCACTAGAAAGCAATTGGCTATTTAAAAAACCCTATTTTGACAGCTTTTTTTATTACTTAAAGTGGAGGTCTCCTCCTCCCACCCCTTCCAAAAACAGCACTATCTTGTAGTACTTCTGAATATTTGATTCTGCTCAAGACCTTTTACCCTGTACTTAGCTGCTTTACAATATCTGCAGCATTGCATACCTATCTCTCAGAGGGCCATTTGAAATAAATCTTTACAGTATGTCAGCTTCGCTTCTTCAAGATGTCTATAAATCTAGCCATGGTAGACTGTATTACGGTATAGGAATGCCATGCTGAGACATATAAAATCCACCAGTGGAAATGATAAGATTGTTTTCGAACAAAATAGAAACCAGTTTATGGAAACTTTATATAAAGTAGCCATTTAAGAGTTGCATGCTTCAATGGTAGTAGAAATTCGCAGCAACACCTCTCCAACCATTAAATGCTACATTCTGCAAACATTAAAATGAGACCATTTATTACAGTATGATTGATTCATCTTCCCCTTGTCAAGAGATTAGCACCCATGAATAGAAAGATTGGGATTTGGGGTAATTTGAACAGAGATGCGAGAGAGCTCTGGATGAGGACCTGTGATGCATCTATAGACTTCCTCTTTTCTGCAATAACCTAACAGGTGGAAGGTGTAAAGGAAATAAGAGTGATGAGCTGAATGAGGGCTTACGATACGATAATCTTTATTGTCATTGTCCCATACAGAACAACGAAATTGAAAAAATCTACATCAGACATTCAAAAACCCACAAGCCTGCTATTCCAGCTCTCCCAGCCTGGTTAGCCCCTAAAAACTCTGATACCCTATAACTGAATACAATATACTCACATAAAGACTACCTTACACTGCGTTTAAAACCAAAATCGCATTTGGATAGAAACTGTTTCTCAGACGGCTAGTCCTAGTCTTTATGACCCTGTACCTTCTTCCGGAAGGCAGAAGCTGAAAGAGATCATTTCCGGGGTGCGCACTATCCTGCACTATCTCTGCAGCCTTCTTATGGCACCGGAAAGCATAGATTTGATCCAAGGTGGGAAGAGTGCACTCAATTATTCCCTCCGCATTCTTTATAACCCTGGACAGCATTGTTTTTTCCCCTGACCGTGCAGTGTGTTGAATCCCAATAAGACAGAGGTTCTCATATCCAGGAATTGGGTATATGGCATGTTCTAGATGGGGTTGCAGTCCCCTTGAGACAATGGCGTTGTTCCTAAATGCAGTGTTCTATCTGGAGGCTCAAGTGGCCTCAGTGGCAAGGAGTACCTTTACCAGCTACAGATGTTCTAGGACAGGAATATTGTTACCATAGTAACTCATGTACTGGTGACATCCTGGCTAGATTATTGTACCGTATTTTTCACCCCATAGGGCGCACCGGCCCATAGGACACACCTAGTTTTTTGGGGGGAATTAATGGGGGGGGGAATTATTTTTCCCCTGGGCGTGGGGAAAAAGTGCGTCCTATAGAGCGAAAAATACGGTAATTCTCTGGATGTGGGGCTGCCCTTAAAGATGTTCTGGAAGCATCAAGTAAAGCATTAAGATACACAAACAACATATTTTAAGAGCCAATGTTCATTCCACTTTCCTTCATATGGTCCCCCCTCCCTTACTTAAAATGTTAGGTGTTCACAAATTATTTCTTGTGGAAGTGTCAGAAATGAAGCTTCTTCTATTACATTTATTAAGCAGTTCTCATTCCTTTGGCTCTAATGATATATTAATTGGAACTGACTCTGATTGTTCTTGAGTAGCTGTTTATCAGCTATTATACACGCAACCTAGATTGTTGAGCTAGAGGCTATAATTAAATATTTGATTTGCTGGTTGTTAAAAGAAAAGCATGGATTGAGGTCCCATTTCAAGAGTGCATTTAACTTAATGTCTGCATCCTGCACACTGCTTGTGAGTTCTAAAGCTTATATATGGAATAATTTCTGATTCCTTATGATAAATTTTTAAAAGGTAGGTAACAGCTGTACATTTCTTTTACTACAATCCACGGGCACTCAATATGATTAATTATGATTTATTTATTTTATTTATTAATTAAAATTATATACTGCCCTTCATCATAAGGTCTCAGGGCAGTTCACAGAATAAAATACAAGATAAAACACAATTAATACAGGATTGTGGGTAACCGAATCAAAGGAAGAAGTAGGTGTCTGTTGATTTCCCCCTAGAGTTGTTTGTTTGTTTTTATAATAAGGGGTGAAACTAGACTTTATACAGTTAAGTTGTGGGTGAACATATCAGACAACACAGTGATTCTTCAAACAGCTCTTGTTTATTCACAGGCCAGAACAGAACTGAGTTGAAGGGTTCAGCCAACCTACTTATATAGAGCTCAACTACAAGGCAACAGTAACAACTTTCTGTAACTATCCAATCACTGAACGTCACTTTCAATTCCTTATTTGCATATGTGGACCTGAGTGAAAACTATCTACAGTATCCCCCTGCTGGCCCAGGGTGAGAACTTCAGTACATAACATATACAGAAGGACATGAGTTGCTTTAGAGATTAGTTAGCCTTTGTTTTGCTTAGCTTCCACTGTTTGAAGAATGCTTGGCGTCATTTTTACAATGCTCAGATGGAATCTTGCATCGCTTAACAATTCTTAACCATAACTGTGGATTTTTAAAAAAACAAATATTCAGAAAGAACATGTTTCGTTATACAGCTTGTGTTCTGCTTCTGTGAAGCTGCTTGGGATGGTGTCACAGCTGTTTGTCTTGGAGGAACAGTCAACCCTGGTGATCATTGAGTAGCCAGAAGGTAAAGCAGGGGAGACATTAGCATGGAGAGACATTGATGAGCAGGAATCTGAAGCAACTTGACCTCCTCTCTACGGGCAAGTTGCTCAGGCTCAGGAGTCAGGATAAAGTCTGAGGATATATAGGGCCAAATGAAATCCCACTTACCCCTCCTTTTATTTATTTGTTTATAAAAATATGAACAGGCCATAGCCTGGCAACCATTGAACCAGCAAATTGAAGAACTTCGTTCTAGCCAGCTGCATTTGTGGTACCCAGTGGATTCCAGGACAATGGCTCCTTCTTCTGGTGGACTGCCATGGCAGCACCAAAGGTAAAATTACCATCTCTGGCATGGGCTGATCTGGACTTCCTGTTATGCTACACTTTCCAGGCACAGACCCGCTCTTTAAAGCTCAATGTCTGAGCAGTTTTTTATTTGTTCCCATGTTTTCCCTGGGAAAACTCATGGTGTACTGCTGAATCGGAACAAACAGTGATCCACGAAAAACCTGATTGCCATTTGCTCCGATTCAGTAATAAAATATGGGTTTTCCTGGGGAAAGTGCCAGGACAAAAAAAGCAGCTCTTACACAGAGCTTTTGAAACCTGGACCTGTGTTGCAAAACATGGCGCAAAAGGAAGTCTGAATGAGCCTAAGTCTCCTGGTGCTATCTATTTCTGAGATCCACGATTCCTTACATGTTCCTTGTTTTTATTACTTTGCTGTTTTTTCAAGAAAGCATTTAATGTATTTAAAAAACAAGTTTCCTCTTAACATTTTTACTAGTTTAGGGATCAAAGCAAGCCTTTGCTAAGTGCCTTTTTCATGTTGCTGTCTGCGTTCTGTCTATGTAACTTCTGAACTGTGTTGGATACATATATCAAATGTATGTGCAGTAAACTTTGTGGAATTAACCAAACCCATGTGTCCCCTAGGCACATTTCAGACTGTTCCCAAGTAATAACATTGCACATCTTCTGATTGCTCTTCTATAAGCTTCTTAAGCGGAACTATCTGGGAATGTAGTGTGATAATGGCCCCAAGGCTCTTCATCTTAGAAGCAGGAGCACAAGTTGTCTATCAGAGCAATAATGCTAACATCCCTGGCATGGATTCAGGCTAGTTGCACTTGCCTGGCACATAGCAGTGTTACAGAATCTGTAGTCACCTGGATGTGCAGATGTCAAAAAGGAAACAAGTACAAGCATAACAAAACTTTCCCCATATTTTCTGCCCAAGTTTCCCTATGGACTTTACAGCAGCGATGTGGCAAGTTTATTTTTTAAAAGGGTTTGTATCTCCTGCTGGGGATGCGGGTGGCGCTGTGGGTTAAACCACAGAGCCTAGGACTTGCCGATCAGAAGGTCGGCGGTTCGAATCCCCGCGACGGGGTGAGCTCCCGTTGCGCGGTCCCTGCTCCTGCGAACCTAGCAATTCAAAAGCACGTCAAAATGCAAGTAGATAAATAGGTACCACTCCGGCGGGAAGGTAAACGGCGTTTCCGTGCACTGCTCTGCTTCTCCAGAAGCGGCTTAGTCATGCTGGCCACATGACCCGGAAGCTGTACGCCGGCTCCCTTGGCCAGTAAAGCGAGATGAGTGTCACAACCCCAGAGTCGGCCACGACTGGATCTAATGCTCAGGGGTCCTTTACCTTTACCTTTATCTCCTGCTGGTCATGTTCAAGGTGGGTAAGATATATTAAAAAAAACACACACCCCAAAATCATTTAAAAACATATAACTTGGTCCAAATTAAATCCACCACCCAAGAGCACTTCAGCACACATATTTGCAAAAGCCCCGTAGACTTGACCTTTGAATTGGATTTGGAAGTGGATCAACAACCAATACAAGGAGTTTTTTTAATCAAAGTTTTAAGTTATGTCTTTCTCGTTTCACTCAGTGTTATGGCAGCTGCATTTTGCACAAGCTGCATTTTCTGAACAATCTTAAAGGCATCTCATGCATTACATGAGTGGTCCAATCTGGATGAAGGTAAGGCATGTATGACTGTGGCCAAATCTGATCTATCCAAAAAGAGGTGCACTCTTGGCCATGACTGTCTCCTGAGCAGCCAAGAGAACTTGTGCAGATCTGCTCAACTAACGATCTGCTATCCATGTGTAGAGACCCACTTGTGTGGGATTGCAAAGGCAAAGGCAAGGAAGAGACCTCAACTCGATGAGCCACAAGTTGTGCATTCATCTGATGTCTAAGGACGATGTAAGATCAGAAGCTGCTCAGAGTGGGCACACGGTGAACAACGTGTCAGTTGTGCATTAGAGGCCCACGTAGCCCAAGCAAATGACTTTTCAGTGTAAATTTTTTTAAAAAACCATACCTGAAGGGTAAAGCAATGTTGATTTTCAAACAGTGGGCACCAATGTTTCATAATGGTCACTAATAAATTACAAGTGTTTTTCCCCAGATAAGCAAAATTTATTATCTGCGTCTCTTGAGATGTGTGTGCTAGAGTTAAGTCCTTGAAAAGCTTCAAAAATCTCATTATCAAGCTATCAAGTTTGCGAATATGAAATACTACATAGGGGAGTTTAGTGCTGTGGATTCGCATAGCTGTGCATGATCTTGCATGAGTCTCCATTGTCATTTCCATTGGCCTCAGATAAAAATGGATTATACCTTCTACCTTTGGTATGAGATGAGTGATGGGATGGGATGTGAAAATCAGAGGCATATCAGTTAGATGGTGCCTGTCAAAAGAGCTACTAAACAATCTTTTGCTTGTGACAGTATCAGTCGGAGGAATCACACCAGTTCTGAGAATGTTGGCGATTTGTTCTGCATATAGCATTGCAGTTTTGCATCTATGAAATGATTAACTAATTTTGATGAGATTAAGCGGCTTTGTCCTTTTGGCTCCACATAAACCAGATCTCCATTTTTGCTTTCATTTGCCTCCAGTTTCAGCTTTTAGCAACAAACCACAAAGCTGCTTTTAAAAAATATTTAGAGAATGCAAAAAGAGGAAACTTACTTAAAAGCCGTTAATTACTAGAAACTACTGAGCTGTACTGTGACACGGGGGGCGCTGTGGGTTAAACCACAGAGCCTCTTGGGCTTGCCGATCAGAAGGTTGGTGGTTCAAATCCCTACAACGGGGTGAGCGCCCATTGCTCGGTCCCTGCTCCTGCCAGCTAGCAGTTTGAAAGCACGAAGTGCAAGTAGATAAATAGGTGGGAAGGTAAACGGCGTTTCCGTGCGCTGCTCTGGTTCGCCAGAAGCAGTTTAGTCATGCTGACCACATGACCCAGACGCTGTCTGCGGACAAACGCCGGCTCCCTCGGCCTATAGAGCAAGATGAGCACCGCAACCCCAGAGTCATCTGCAACTGGACCTAATGGTCAGGGTGTCCTTTACCTTTAGCTTACTGTGCTGAATAAATATATGAAAGTACCACATGTGTGTGGCTGTTTTCATACGCTTCAGGTTACAGACTCTGCTAACCCAGAAATAGTACCTCGGGTTAAGAACTTTGCTTCAGGATGACAACAGAAATCACGCAGCGGCAACGGGAGAGAAGACCCCATTTGCTAAAGTGGTGTCTCATGTTAAGAAAAGTTTCAGGTTAAGAATGGACCTTTGGAACGAATTAAGTTCTTAACCTGAGGTACCACTGTACACTTTTGACCCCCCCCTCCAGCCTCTTCTCTTTTCTTGGCATGCAGCAGTTAAACTTGAAAGTCTTCAATTGACCGTAGTTCCAAATTTCATCTAAACCAAGAAACGATTGTTATCTGGGACAAACTAGGGGTCAGCTGTACCAGGGGTCTCCCTGGAGGAGAAGCAGGACTCCCCTCAGCAGATCTCCAACTGCCAGTCACCTGAAGAGCCAGTGGAGCTGGACATCCCTGCCCTGGACTGGAGCTCCACATGTAAGTGGTCTGGGTTCCTGGCCAACACTCAGAGCACCACCCCTCCCCAAGGCTACAGGAGGAGAGGAGATGGCATGTCATACAGGAGCTTCAGGGCCACCACAAAAAAGCACCACACATGAAGCTACTTGGGGAAGCTGTTGCCAAAACGTTTATTGGCCATTGCTGCATCAGAGGGCAGAATTATTTCTGCATTTGCAGCAGTTGTTTGTCTGAGATCTTGCGATGCAAAAATTCCATTTGTAAAATGAGATTTATCACAAGCTGAGTTGATGCTCTGCTTTCCTGTTTTAGTATTCACATAATAAAATGTGCTGGTTTCCCCCCCTCTTTTTTCTTCAGTCACCTTAATTTATGGGACAAAGAAATAAAACTTTACCAGTTTCTGCAGGAAATGAATAAATCTTGCATTTCTAACCAGTTTTTTTTAAAAAACAACCCTCTGGAAATTGAGTCGTTTTAAATCTGCGTTTGGCTTTTTTCTTCTTCTTCCAGGAGGATATGGATCACAATTATTATACTTCAAGGACGTATGGCCCATTTGATTCTACCAGCCGAGATCTGTGGGTGAACATTGACAAAATGGAGAAAGATAAAGTGAAAATTCATGGGATCCTCTCCAACACACACCGGCAAGCTGCAGTAAGGCATTTGATATGCATTGCTATTTAATCTTATGTTGTTGTTGACATCTTGGCTCCCTCTGTGATACACAGCAGGCCATTGAAAGAAACGGGAAGACTCAAACCTGCAATGGCTGGCTGTGTTCTCCCCCTCCACTGTCAGAGGCAGTCTGCTTCTGAATACAGTTACTGGAAACCACAGGATAAGAATGTTGTTGTCCTCAGGCCCTGTCTGCAGGCCTCCCATTGGCATCTGGCTGGCAGCTGTGAAAAAGAGAAACTGGGCGGGATGGGCAATTGGCCTAATCTAGCAAACTCTTCTTAGGTCCCTATATTACATTAGAGGTATTGCTAGACCATTGCTATACCAGAAGGGATTGAGAGGCTGGGAATTACTTTTCAGTATGTGAAATCATAATCGTAACCATAACATAATTATGATATTGTGCCAGGGAAGAAGGCTAGTTTTCAGGCAAAATAGATTTGGTGGCTTGCAAAGGATTTAATGATTGTTAAGCTTTTTGCTTTTAATGCTTGTGGGATTTCTAAAGTTGGAATGGCCTTCTTTTTTAAAAAGATATATCCCCACTTGGTGGTTGGTTATTGTTTTTTTTTGTTTTACCTCTGGCATAAACACACTATAATGTGTGTAGAATAATTGTTAGTCCAGGGTGTTCACCTCTGAACCTATAGCTCAGATCTGTAAGTGGTTCTATGGTGTGTGTTTTTTGTGGGTTTCCCCACATTACTTTAAAATGCCTGGCATATGTGCCTGTAGGATTATATTTCCCTCAGAAAACCTTACCCCAGTGTCAATGAGCATTAAATCTCTCAACAGACCTGCAGCAGTATTATAAAATGCCTTGGGAGGGAAAATATATGTAATCTTGGTGTCATTCAAGTCAGTGGCTGTTTTGCCATCGAGTTCACTTGACAGGCGAATTATCTTACAAATTGACTAGCTTAACTGCCATATTTAGAACTAAAATGTAGCAGCCCTGTATTTACCCTTTAGATTTGTATGAGGAGCCGTGGTACCTGAGTTTCTGAGAACTATTAGATCCTTGTCAAAATATTGTTGTTTTTCAGCTGTTGATTCTTGTCAAATGATAACAGAGGTGGCAGGTATAATTCCATTTCCACATCAAAGATCTGTGTTGGTTAATTCTGATCACGCACTCCTTGTAGCGAGAATGCTAAACTAAGCCACTACCTTACAAGCATAATTGGATGCTGAAAGACTTCCAAAATGGTATTCCCACAGCTGACCTGAGCACTGGAAGCTCCTGGAAGAAAAGAATCAGTACTGACCTTAAAGGGGATGTAAATTCCGTAGCAAAAACGACAACTCCATTGTCGTGTGATGGAATGGATTTTTGCTCTATTGGTCTGAAGACCAATCGGATGGAATTCTGACAACGGGTGGGGGGGGGGAGTCAAAGTAAATAGCTTTAAGGGATAGTTCGTGAAGTCTTAAAAATGCAGAAGAAAGTATTTGCAGTTCAGAGGACAAGCGGAAAAGAAATAAGGGAGTTAGAATTCTGCTCTCCATTGGGTTGTGTCATATCATTTCCCAGGACCAATAAACTCACCAACCAGGTGACAGGCTGAGAGAAGAGCAGTAGATGCAAGAGAATCTCTGTAGGATTCAAGAGGAGAGGGAGGTAATAAACCCTCCAGATTTAGACTGACACAACATAATTTATAGAAGCTCTCTTTTCCCAGCCAAACTGAAAAGAATAGCTAATAAATGGATGGAGCAAAGTGGAAATGCTGGAGTCTGGCAGTTTCCTGAGTTAAGAATGGACCTAATACAGCACAGTATCAGTTATATGAGATTTCTAGACATGGTTGGGTGTTTAATAAAAAGCAAGCTCTGCTACAAATAAGAATGCTTAATGGTATGGCTATTCTGCCAACACATCTTTTCTTGAGCACTCTTGGAAAGCGAATTGGGAAAGAGACAAGAGCAAGATGAAAAAGCAGTGACGTTTTCGTCAAAGGAATTGCAACCATTTTTGCAGGCCTGCCCCTCTTTTCCAAGCCAAAACCATGCAGCCCAGCATACTTGACCCAAAGTTAAATAATACTGAATTCAGATGAGTTGTGGGAACAATTAAGTTGCAAGGATTGTTCCAATGATTTGCATCTTTGAAGGCCTTTGTGAGGACTTTAAAGCTAAACATGAGCTAGAGCAGCCTAAAAATAAGGAACCAATGTGATGAGGATGAGGGAGTATGGCAAGAACTTGTGAATTAACAGGCACAATCTGAGAGTGCTGTTGTGACTCATCGGTATATAATACATATGCATAGAGAATTCGTTCTGTTGAAGTGAGAGATTATAGGGACATAAATTATGGCGTATATTATATTGGAGTTTGCTGATGCAGCCAAAAGCTTCTATGAATACAGAGGTGCTGTTCTGACTCACGATCAGAGGATTTGGGCACTCGTGATCTTTACATGAGCCTGCATGTTTGCTTGTTGGCACTAAGCCATGGCTTGGCTTAGCGTTGCGTGCGAATGGTATAAATGTGTTTGTTTTCCTCATTTTAATGAGAAACGTTAGTAATTATATTAACTCTTTACCTGTAAATTAAAAGGCCATTGATTGTTGCAGCTGTCCAATTAAGTTGCTGGGAATTGGAACTGACGGCCGCTTTGGTTAGTAGTGTTTTTGCTCACACGAGTAGCCCTGTAAGTCTCCATCCAAAGGGGAAAGGGGGGAGAACACTGGCCCTGCTAATATCCAATTTGCTTTCATATGGTGACTTATTTTAGATTAATTGCATATGCAGCATCTTTTGAAATGGGGCCTGGAGCATGAACATTGACAAGAGAAGGGGAATGGCAATGGGAGGGAGCTGTTGCTCTCCTGTCCTGGTTGTATGCTTCCCATAGGCATCTGATTGGCCTCTGAGATGAGCAAGATGCTGGGCTACATAGACCTTTGGTGTGATCTTCATGTGTCGCTTTGGAAATAGAGGTAAAGGCCAGCAGATATGGGGGGCTATGGAAACAGATGGGGCAGGGACTTGGTACCTGTCCTCTACTAAGAACTTAAGGCCCTGCCAGATCAAGCCAATGACCCATTGAGCCGAGTTTCCTATTCTCACAAGCAGGACCTGAATGTAACAGTGTTCTCTCCACATGTGATTTCCAGCAACTGGTTTTCAGAAGCATACTGCCTTAGACAGTGGAGGTAGAACACGGCCATTGTGGTGTTGACTTGTAGCTTCTGAAGAAACCAGTATATACTCATGAAGAAGCTGTGTGTGTGTGTGTGTGTGTGTCATCAAGCTCACAGCCACATGTGTTGCTTTAAAAATTCTTGGTGAGAACTTTAAGAGACGGTTGCCTAGGCAGGAATTCAAACTCAGGAGAACGTCTAACACAATTCTGCCATTTGAGAACCTTTCAAGCAAAAGGCAACACAAGAGTCACTTCCCTCCCCTTTTCGATATTTTCATGGTATGAATTACCAAGAGATTGGTTAGTAATCTATCACATCCAATTGTTATCCACTTGATGTGTATAATTCGATCCCCTATTTGCATCTCAGCACCTTTGCATGAATGGTCTTGTAGCTGTGCATTCTTAGAGTAATAGTTTTATAATGTCAAACTCTCCAAACGGATGCTGGATCCAAGCTTCTTCACACAATTAATGTGACTCTTTCCCAGTAAGAGGCTGTGCAATCAGATATGCGCTTAATGTCACCTTGGCAATCCACTCAGCATACAAGCATGCCGCTTAGGAAATCCTTCCATTCAAACTAAAAAGAAAAAGAAGAAATTTCAGTATACTGATTATGGTTAAATCAAGGTTTTAATCTTGTACCTGCAGGTGCAAGAAGAAAAATGTGGCTTCTAGTTGGACTTGACACCACTTCACTTTTTATGCTTTCTTCCAACTTCCCAAGATAATAAATTTTGAGAAAGTTGGGGGGGGGGGAATCATAAAACTGTTAGAGTGTTAAAAAATCTAAACGCTGTCTTGTTCAGAGCTTGCCTGAAATGTCTTCTCTGCCCTTGTAAAGAGATGAATCTCCATCATTAGCCAGTAAATGACAATTTTTGCATCATGCAAAGATTAAGTGATAAAAATAAAAACGGCTTCTTAAGGCTTATTCTTTATAGTTTACAAGGAAAAGGGGGTCTAAATTTGTTAAACGCTCATTCATCAGATGCTTTCT
The DNA here is from genome assembly GCF_964234715.1 of Podarcis melisellensis. Lineage (NCBI taxonomy): Eukaryota > Metazoa > Chordata > Lepidosauria > Squamata > Lacertidae > Podarcis > Podarcis melisellensis. The sequence continues at coordinate 37,676,211 of NC_138544.1, forward strand.
AAATTGAGAAGGCTGAATTAATATAGGAAAATGTGAATGATGCTTAATCTCCTAAACCAAACTGAATCTAGGATATTAATGAGTTAGAATATTGTTTTCTGAAATGATGACCAGAAAAAATTCCCTGCAAATTCCACTTTTTAAAAATACATTTGCAATAAGCTATCTATAAATGTTCCATTCTTGCTGAATTTGGGATTTTTAAATATATTTTCCCATGGGAAACTTTGTTATTTTGTGTTCTGGTTTCGTTTGTTTGTTTTGCCACCTTGGCTGCCTCAGAGGATGAGAGGTGCAATGAAGGTACTGTAGGATTATCTATTTTATTGGAACAAGTTCAGTTAGTGAGATACAGAGACCTTTATGATTCAGTACACTTGAGGCAGAATTAAAAAGCACAAGACAACAAGGCTTTATAGGCAAAACGTGATCTATGTGTGTGGTGTTTAGGAGAGCAAAGCAAGAACTGTCCCTCTTTCTGCTAATAAAGAGTCTGCTTTTTTGTTCAAGGTTGGACAGGGAAGGGGAAGAGAGGGAGTTGCCGTAAGAGGATCTAATCTCAAAGAATAGTTGCGGTTACCCAAGTATTTGGATTAGTTCGTGCCCTTGTGAAAATATGCAGGAGGCATATAAATATACAAAAGCACAGGTACTGTAGCACAATGCCTATATTAGGACCAACTGAAATGGCACAAAGGGCTGAGCAAGTTTTCAGTCTTACCAGAACCCTTATTCATGCTGGATTCTTAAACTAATCAGCAACAAAATCTGGAGTGGTCAGGGAGAGAGACCCAGTTCAAACAATACCAAACCACAGTTCAAAGTTATTAAAAGAGCCTGCTTGGGCCTTGGGCTACAGCACACCCCCTCTATTCTGGCACAGCTGGCAGAAAGAGATTGGAAGCAGGGGCATAGGAAGGGGGAGCGGTGGGAGCGGATCGCCCCGGGTGCCCTCACTGAGGGTGGTGACATACGGCACACTGCCCGCCCGCAACTCCCAAGCTTACCCTGAGCTGTTGGGGTAAGGGGGGAGCTGCGCCACTTTGCCAGCGGCATTTCCCACCTTCCTGCTTTGTTTTGACAGCTTGGTGGAGGCTTGGGACTTGTGGGCGGGCAGCACGCCAAATGTCCGCCATGGGTGGCTCGCTCTGCCCCTGGCTGCAGGGAGGTGCGCTCTTCCTGTGGCACCTGAGCGGCTATCCCGTGCCTGGGAGGGCACCCTCTGCGCCACGCCCACCCCCTCGGGAGTACACCCACCCTTGGCAGCACGGGCATATGCTCCGCCGCTGATTGGAAGCATCTGCTATAAGCTAATAATAGTTTGCCATTACATCTGAATTGGACTGAAGTGTTTTTAGTTTGAACTGTGGTTTACTGAAACACGTCAAAAGCAAAACATGGTTTCTGATCCTGGTTTGTTTGAATAAACTGTAGTTTAAACTAACTACAGTTCCAATATGGTGGTAAACTACAGCTTGCTGAAATGAAGAAGTTGTTGCTTCCAGTCTCTTTGTGGTTGAGCCAGAGAAAGGGGAGGGTGAGTATTTTTTTTCAGTAACTATGGCTCATTATAAACTGTGGCTTATTATCATGTTATGTCCAAATGAAGGCATGATGTCGGTGGATATGACGATATAGGTTGCATCTGCAGCTTATAACAGTCTTAAGAAAGAAGGGAAATGTGTTTTGTAGACATAGACTACAATCCTATGCACATTGCTTTGAGAAAACAAAATAACATACATACTTCAGGTAAATAAGCATAGGATTGCACTCACAACTGGTTTAAATTGTGCCTGTGGCAAAAAAAAAAGGCATCAGGTTGTAACGAGGCATGCTGGGGTGAAAGAACAATCCCTACTCTCCTTTTGAAAATAGTTGCAGTGCTCATAGATCTCTGTAGGACATACTGGAACACACAGGTCCTTGTAAGTCAGAGAGCAGAAGTAAAGAAATGTAGAGTTTAAAGAAGGCCTTGCAGAAGAAGTAAACTTTGAAGGGCAGCTGAAAGATCTAAGAGGTATCAAGAGTGTGTGTTCTGGGACTTCATAGCAGAACAGAATAAGTGGACTATAATAAGGAAAGAAAAAACAGAAAGATAAAGTGAAGAGCACTGAAGTGAAAATCTTGGCTTTATTTTTGCTGGTAAGTAAAGAAAGAGATCTGAGGATGTCCATGGAGACTTTTTATAAGTGAACTTTAAAAGGAGCAGTTGAGCTTTCCCCAACATTTTGAATTTTGGCCACCCCCACCCCCCAAACTGAAGCTATCAAATTAAACCTGAATATGTGAAGAGCATTTTTCAAGGAAACATGTTCCACGCTAATTTAGGCTGTGATCCTGAGTTGGCTTTTTGCAAAGTCAACTCAATTTAACTCGGCAAGGCTTACTTCTGACTGAGTAAACATGCTTAGAATTGCAGTGCATATAAGACCATGTAGTCTTTCTCCCCCAACTGCTATGTGAAAAGTGTGTGGAGTCGTGGCCATTACTTTTTCTAGTAATAGCTCACTTTGAGTATTATTCCCTCTCAAACTATTTTCAGGCTGTATTGTAGGAAACATTGGCAGCAATCAAGCTGGGAGAGAAGCAGATCATGGATCTGGATTTTGCACACCAGTGGTAGTGGCTGGTGTTGTGTGGCAATGCCATACAGCTGCTGTTTGACAACGGCATTGCTACAGATTACCAGCAAGGAGCTGGGTGACAGCAAGGTTAGGACTGTGTAGACACACTGGCAGAGTCAGTCTGGCACCTGCACTGCTGTGTCCACACAGTGCTGGTCTCACTGTCCTTCCTGCCTCCCTGCCCCAGACCCATCCAGGTAAACTGTAGCAATGGTAGTGTTGGGAACTTTGCTGCACTGCACCAGCTGCTATTGCAAACCACTGGATGAAATAAAACTGGGAAAAGTGTGATTAGTAGGAAAAGGAAATGACTAAAGCAAACTATAAGGAAGCAACTCTGTGATGGGGAGAATAGATTGTAGGCTGCTGGATGTCCTCTCCATGGTCAGGAAAAGTGGCCCGCATTCAGAGGTGGAGGTCAGTAGCTGGAAACCTTCCCAACACCGTGGTAGGAAGGGCTGCCGCCATTGCTGATCCACCTTCAGCAATGAGAGCAGTAAGAGAAAAGGAGTGTGTGCTTCAGGAACAGGAAGAGGGAAACTACAGCAGCCCTGGAGCTGGCATATTTATTGGGACCAGTGGGAGGGAAATTGTTTGTTCATTTTACATCCCACCTATACTCCAAGGAGCTCAAGGTTTTGCACATAATTCTTTCTCTTCTCCCTACCATGTGAGGTAGATTTGGCTGAGGAACTGTGATTGGTCCAAGGTCACCCAGTGAGTTTCATGGTTGAGTTAGGACTAGAACTCTGGTCTCCCAGGTCCTAGTCTGACACTCTAACTGGAACACACAACACTGGAAAGGAAGGAAGGAAGGAAGGAAGGAAGGAAGGAAGGAAGGAAGGAAGGAAGGAAGGAAGGAAGGAATCAAGGAATCCACCTTTTGTTTGGTTCCTCCACCAGAGGACCCCGCTCAACTCCATAGGGTTGTACATTAAATACAGTCAGAATACCTACTGACCAACAGAATTGCTTGCTAAAGGTGTAAAGTTACTGCCAGTAACATGGATTCATATCTTATTTTCCTTTTTTCTGCCCACTTTGCCACCAATCTTGACATGATTTACATCACTTTTTATTTTGCTTTAATCCTACCGAGACTGCTCTGGGACCAGATAAGCCCCCAAATTGGCTTTTCCAATGGTAATATTCCATGTTACTTGTTAAATACTGATAAGTAGTGAAAAGGTATAAAATAACCAGATTGGAGAATATATTTCAATTAGTATAAATCTTGTGTCTTGGAAGTTCCTCCTGCAGCCCCCTCCTTGGGATGATCTGTTTATAAAATGGAATTAGTTCTTCCAGTTCTAAACAAGATATGTGTAAATAAACCCTTTCAAATTCTGGCTTCTAATGAAAAAGAAGAAGAAATCTAATTTGAAGCTGCTGTAAATATTCAATGATTAATTTCATACCAAATAAGTCATTAAAAATACCTGATAGATGGAGAAACTAATCCTTTCTGGAGAGATGGGGAAAACCAATTAAATCTGAGGCAATATGAAAGTTAAAATGAGACAGACATAAGCTTAGTTAGAAAAAAAAAATTTTGAAAGATTTTTAAACGTGGCCAATTGCTTGCAGTGAATGGAATGTGCAACGTTATTTGGAAGAAGCAGAGGAACTGTCTTATACTGAGTCAGATCATTGGTCCATTGAGCCCTACACTGTGTTGTCTATATTTACTTGCAACAGCTGTCAAGGATTTCAGACCCAGGATCTGCCAACCCTACCTGGAGATGCCAGGGATTGAACCGGGAACTGGGTGCATTCTCTGCCACTGATCTACAGCCCTTCTGCTCTGTCCTGTTACCCCTTTTTGTGCTATTCCAATGTAATCTGGAAATGAAGATTATTTTTATTTGAAATTTGCAAAACAACGGCATCACTTCCCAGATATTTGACAGGTGCTGCCAGGTTTTTTTTATTTCATTTTTAACTTTAATGCCACCAATGTGCATGGTGAGCTAACCTAGACCGTTGCCCCCACCACAAGTCTAATGAAGTCAAATTTAGCCAACTGAAGTATAATGAAATCTCTCACCCACAGCACTCAGGACAGTGGTTCGCAGATGTTGTTGGACTACAACTCCCATCATCCCTGAGCTCTGGCCTTGCTAGCTAGGGGTGATGGAATTTGTAGTTCAACAACATCTGGGGACCCACAGGTTGAGAAAGGCTGACTCAGGAGCTGCTGAACTCCTTCTTCTACCTCTCTTGCTCACCCACCCGTGAGTCTTTAACCATCTATTGGGAGCCATGAGAAAAGTATATTTACCAGTACTACAACTGATTTGCTGCCATAGGAGGCCCAAGAGAAAGGCTTTCCATGAGAAACTATATTTCCCAGTGCTTCTGGCACCTGACTTGCTATCATAGCAGCACCAATGGGAGAACCAACCTACCTTCCTTCCTTCCTTCCTTCCTTCCTTCCTTCCTTCCTTCCTTCCTTCTCCTGCTGCCAGTGTTGCAGCAGTGGCAACAAGGTAAGCAGTGCAGCTGGGCATGAGTTGGAGACTCATAGGAAGGGAAAAGCTTCTGAGTTCTTCTCCCAGTTAGAATCTAGGCCAGTTTGGGAGACATTAATAGCAAATTATGAAGCCTGGCAATATAGTGGCAAAAGGCTGCTGCTTCTGTGCTACAGTTGAAGAGAATGGCCTCCTTGTGCTCTTTCCCAAGAAGAATACAACATGCCAGCAGAAAGAGAGAGCATGGCTGCAAAGTGGGCCTTTGTGCCTGGCATAGGACACTGGCACCAGAAGAGTGTGCAAAGCTCGGCTTCTGAAGAGCTGCCCCCCTGCTGCTTCTGCCGCCTGGTGCTTTCCTTCCATAAAGCTGTGAGCTCTTCCGCAGCTGATGCTTCTTCTAGGCAGCCTCTTCACTGCTTTCCTCTGCACAATTCAGCAGCCATGCTGGTGGCAGCACACAGGCTATGTAATGACAGTGTCCATTGCAGCCAACTCCTTCCTATGTGTGTCGGTGGGATTTACTGACAAGACAAGCCCTCTTCAGGCATAGTACATGGTCCAAAATGCAGTGAAAGGGGCTATGCATTTAGCCCAACCCCTAAAGCCATTCAGCTTCTCCTGCCCCTCTGTGTTGACCAGGGCTTCTGATGTGGGAGGTTTTCTATATGCGTGATTTAGAACTCTTGGCAATTAGGGTTCCCTACATGCTCCCTATATAAGTTTCCAAGCTTTATCTGGTATGCAGAATTGTTTCCACTTTTGATTCCAAATTGAGGATGACATAAGGCTACTGTAAAAAAAACCAACAACAACAACCCTTAAGGCAAAAGCAGCAGTGAATGGGTTTAAAGTGAATGGGGTCTCTACTATTCCTTACATTATTGATTTTCTTTTCTGGTGTTGTTCCTTGCAGAGAGTGAATCTATCGTTCGATTTTCCATTTTATGGCCATTTCCTACGTGAAATTACTGTGGCAACTGGGGGTAAGTGGCTTTCTACCCGTTTCACTTTTGAATAATCCGACAAGAGTTTCAGATGTTTTAAAGCAGGTTGAGAGAGAGAGAGAGAGCGAGAGCGAGAGAGAGAGAGAGAGAGAGAATATTACAGTAGAGCTTGAAATATCCAAAATTGGGTAGGCCAGATCACCAGTTCATTCAAATTCACCTTGTCCTCTGTGTCAGCAAACTGGTATAAATAGTGCTTACCATGGATCAGAAAATTTTATTAACATTTTAAATAAATGTCTTCTCTCTACACCTTTCCTGACCCCTCACTATTAGATGCATGGTGGCAGAGAGGGAAAGGGAGTTGCTGACCTATAAAGGCCGTGTGGTCATATCACACACTTCATTTTTCACCATTTCATGATTTGCAACTACTGTATATAGATGATTGTTAACATGTTGAAAACTGCCTTGAGAGGTTTAACCCTAAAAGGCCTTGAGAGGTTTAACCCTAAAAGGTCTATAAATATATTAAAGTGAATAGATTTAATTATAGGAAGACTTTGACCTCTTCATTCACTTTTACATATGAAGAACAATCCATCAAGCCACTTAGAAATGCATCAGTTACACTGCTAATTGGCTAAGAGTTTGCTGTGAATGGTTGATCAATTGGCAACTGTTTCAGTTCTGAAATGTCTGCTGCGTAGGGTCAAAGTAGACATGGAACTAAGCACAGAACTTGCATTTATTAATTTTTTAAAAGAAACTATTAATTGTAGGTGCAGGGTAACAGTTTTCATTGGGTTCTATACATGAGGGAGGAGATTACCCATTTGCTCCCCTGCTGCAGCTAAAGAAAATCCTCCTAGGGCTTAGAGACAGGAGGGAGGTTATCATTGATGCCAAAGGGAGCTTTTTTCTATGGCATTTAAGGGCTGCAGAGGAGAAAGCTGTTACACCCGCAGTCCCTGCAAAAACCTGCCCTCACTTGCACTTGCTAGTAACGTTCTTTTCATGACACAGCAGCATGTGATTTGCTTTGAACCATGTCTAGTTTGCCCCATAGAAGACTGTGTTTTGTGTAGGCTGCTACAGCTTTTCTTCTGCTTCTGCAATGAGAATTGTTGTTCTACCATTAAAATAAAAGTTGCACAAACAACTCCTTGTTACCAAAGCAGGACACCCACCTGTACGGAAAGATACGTGGGGTGCCATTATGTATGGCCATCTTTGAAAAGGAATAGGGGAGGGGAGAGGATTTCAAATCTGAGCTTTGTCATTTAGCTCTTTTAAAATGGAGGATTAGAGAGGGAAAAGAGGTGTTTCTGTAAAAGAAAGGGAATGGCTAACAACAGACCTAGGAGGGGATAATGCTGGGGTTGTGTGCTTTTAATGCATGGCAAGGTTAGTAATGGAGGGAAGAGGTTGATGTATGGGGGGGAAAGGATGGCATAGATACTTAGGAATGAAAGAGATAAAAGTGTCTGGCACTCCTTCGCTCAACCAGACACGCAAACTCTCGAGATGATGAGATAGGTAGGCATCACCAACCAAATATAGAAAAAGAAATATCCTGTATTATTCTACTGTTTGTCCAAGAAAAAAGAAGAAATCTTTCTCAACCTTTCTCAATGTTCTGAGGGCATCCTATGCAATCCCCAGCATGTGTTCACAGAGATTACTTCCTGCACTTTCTCACTTGTGCAAACCATAGTTTGTTGTTACATCAGAATTGAGTAAATGATGGTTCGCTTCTAAACCAGCATTGGAATCTCTCTTAGAGCATAATTTCCAGTTGTGCTCTGGAGGCAAACCATAGCCCTATTAACTAACAAACACACACCCTTCAATGCAATTGCTATCGTATGCAAAGGTAAAGGTAAATGACCCCTGGATGGTTAAGGCCAGTCAAAGACAACTATGGGGTGTAGCGCTCATCTCACCTCAGGCCAAGCGAGCCAGTGTTTTTCCACAGACAGCTTTCCAGGTCATTTGGCCAGCATGACTAAACTACTTCTGGTTCAGCATAACACCGTGACAGAAGCCAGAGTGCATGGAAACACCATTCACCTTCCTGCGGAAGCGGTACCTATATATCTACTTGCACTAGTGTGCTTTCTAACTGCTAGGTTGGCAGAAGCTGGGACAGAGCAATGGGAGCTCACTCTGTCGCACGGATTCAAACCGCCAACCTTCTGATCGGCAAGCCCAAGAAGCTCAGTGGTTTAGACCACAGCGTTCCCTATTTGTATGCAGAACAGGAAGAAGGACTGCATGTCCCCATTGCTCTTCCTGCAAACCCCTCATGTTGGAGGTCAAATGCCTGCAGTAGGGAGCCTGCTCTGCTGGAAGATCAGGGTTCTTAATTGTGTGAGGAGCCTACCCACAGAGAGCAGATTCTCCACTGCAGACATTCAGTCTCAGTCATGTGGGAGGCTGTGGGGATATGGGAAAAGGTAGTAATGATGTGCTCTCTCCTCTTTTCCCCTGTTCTCCCATCAGGCAACGGTATTTATTTTGGGGGAGTGGGGGAGAGAACAAGTGACTATGGTTTATGTTTTGTGAAACACACACATAAAGGAAAACTGTCCTTTTAGTGCAGGCATGTCCAAAGTCCGTTTCGGAGGACTAATCCGGCCCACCGGTTGAATTAATCTGGCCCGCGTGGCAGTATATGTCCTGGGATAAAATTCCAACAGCAACTTTAATCCTAAAAAAAGCTCAGCAACTTTGGTCAGCCCTCACGCATGTTCACTTCATCAAATCTGGCCCTCTTTGGAAAAAAGTTTGGGAACCCCTGTTTTAGTGAATCAATAAGGGATGATGGTGATTTAGTCACTTTACTCATAAAAATGACCCAAAATGACGTGGCATGCCGGGGAGTAAAAGAGGGAACATTCAAATCTGAGGCATCACAACGGTTTTGTCAGTGGCTACGTGTGACAGTGTGAACCAAGCCATTGCTTGTTTTTTGACGACTTCCAATTTTTATCATGTCAACAAAGAGTTTGTTGCTTCTCCTTTAAGGGGCTCAAATGATGCATTCTCCTTAAATATCACAGTGCTAAATTGCAAGGAGCTCCTTCATATCTATAACAGATCAAGAAAGCCAAATTTTGTTTTTTACCATCCATACAACATTTGCATTTCACTACCAAGCAGTCTTGAATGATGATTTTTGACCCTCAATTAATATGAGAGAGAGAGAAAAAGAGAGAGAAACTCACATGGGTTGGCTTGAGCAATTAGCATATCCTTTCCCTCAATCCATGTTTTACCAAGGTTACTTGATTCATGTCTGTGAGGTAAATCAGTTTGCACTGCCATTATTAGTATAATTAATCAAATCCTGTTCTTCTAGAGGTGGATATCTGTCATGGGGGAATTCCTGTGTATGCTAATTCTGGTACCTAGGAAACCACGAGAGGCCTTCCAGCTCTCTGATGATAGAAAGTCTTCCTGACAGAACATTTCAGATGTTTTCATTTAGGAGAGAAGAATATAGCATTGGCAATGGGCTTAGAAGTCAGGTGTAGGATTGGGTTGTCAGAGTAGCGGCAAAGATAATGAAAAGCAGCAAGAATATAGGGCAGTGTATAGCGTGTTCGGGACGTGGGTGGCGCTGTGGGTTAAACCATAGAGCCTAGGACTTGCTGATCAGAAGGTCGGCGGTTCAGATCCCTGCAACAGGGTCAGCTCCTGTTGCTCTGTCCCAGCTTCTGCCAACCTAGCGGTTCGAAAGCACATCAAAGTGCAAGTAGATAAATAGGTACCACTTTCGCAGGAAGGTGAATGGCATTTCCGTGCACTGCTCTGGTTTCCCAGAAGCGGCTTAGTCATGCTGGCCACATGACCCGGAAGCTGTACACCGGCTCCCTCAGCCAATAAAGCGAGATGAGCGCTGCAACCCCAGAGTCGGTCACAACTGGACCTGATGGTCAGGGCTCCCTTTTCCTTTACCTTTATAGTGTGTTCACGTGCCCCCCTTCAATAACACTTTTTAAAGCTAAATTGGACCATCAAATCTAATCTTGCATTAAACAGGAGTAGCACTTTTCAAATGTAAGAGGCTAGTGAACCTAAGCAATTGTTTTGGAGAAGGTGTGTCTGAATATTGTCTTATGACAGGGACCTGTGGTTCTCCAGTAGTTGTAGGACTCCAGTACCCATCAGCCCCAGACATTATGGTAAATGGTCAGGAACGATGGGATCCTTCCCCAAACTGGTACCCTCTGGATGTTTCGGCCTAAAACTCTCATCAGCTGCATGCTGGTTGGGGCTGAAGGGTATGTAGTTCAAACCATCTGAAGGGTAGCAGGTTGGGGAAGTCTGGTTTAAAATGTGTACAGGGCAATTCTTTATCTGAAGATGTGGGGTTTTCACTTATTTTTATTTTTATTCTTGTTCTTTCTATACCTGTAGATCTCAAAGTGGTTCACAACATAAAATTGCAACATAAATGACATAAACTGCAGAATAAAAACAAAAACAAAGGCAACCCAGTAATCCCCCTTCCCACAACACATTTTAAAGGGTGTTAGATGTCATTCAGCCAAAGGCCTGCTTAAAGAAAAGTTTTCTCCTGGCACCTAAAGATATATAATGAAGGTGCCAGACAAACCACCCTGAGGAGGGCATTCCACAAACAGGGAGCCATTGCAGAAAAGGCCTGTTCTCATCTTGCCACCCTCTGGACCTCATGTGGAAGAGACACACGAAGAAGGCCCTCAGAGAATGATCTCAGGGTCTTGGTAGGTTCATATGGAGGTAAACAGTCCTTGAGCTATTGTAGTCCTGAACCTTTTTAAGGCCACCTCTAAAAATTAATTGATTCACTCTTCTTATGTTTACATATGAGAGGAAAAAACAAAAGAAATGAGCCTAATCTTTCATTTTAGCGTTTGCATGTATATATCACAACAGGGATAATCTTAGAAGACGCTTGTCCTATTTTCTCTCTCACAGGAGGAAATTCTTACAACAATATGGATTTTGCAAGTTGCAGTTTATATTATTATTATTATTATTATTATTATTATTATTCAAATGCCAGATTAATTGAGGGCACCTTTTGAGTTGATCAAAATGTTTTAGTCATCTGATTAATCACTTCAGTGTTGTAGTCGTAACTCTTTGATTGGATCCCGCAAATTGTTTTGAAACACCTTGCCTAATGTATTCTCCTGCCTGCCTGATAAAGGAAAGAAGTGTTATGATATTGGCAAACCGTGGGTGGCATTTTTCTGTCATATGGGCTGAGAGTACCTCTTATGGGGGAAAAGCACTAAGCTGGCTGGACATAATCAACAAACATTTGCAAGATTGAAATGAACTGTCAGGAAGAATAAAGGGCTTTCCCACTTTCTATTTCATTATTAACCATTTTGCAGTCATCTTAGATCTTAACAGAAACTCTCTTCACTTATTACCTACTTTGGAAACAGAATGAAGGCTGGCCTTTCAGCAAAAGCAGATTTATCGCCACACACCCCTGCAGCCGCTTCCATGGATTATATTTAGATGCCTACATTATTGCTGTTTTCGCAACAAACACATCTGCAGCATTATTAGGTTAGGAAAAAGAGGTTGGGGGGACGGACTGCCAATATCCTAATGCAAAATGTAGCTCGTGACTTTAAGGGGGGGTACTGTATCCTTTCCCCCTTCTCCCTTGTTTCTTTTAATATAGCTTCAATCTTTGCCAAATAGCTTCTTTTGGTGATTCCTGCTCATCGCTTGTTTGTTTGTTTATAAATTTGTTTATTTATTTGATATTTTTTTTTACATTTATATCCCACCTGTCATCCAGGAAACTCAAGGTGACTTGTAATTAAAAACAACCAAAAGCTAGAGCTATTATTATTATTATTAGTTTGAAATCTCTTTACATGCACTATCCAAATTATTCTGACATCACCTCTGGGAGGATAGACTTAACTCCATATTGAGATGGAGAGATGGCTTGCCTTAGCGAGATTGTGGTGCAGTTTGAACTGTGGACTCCTCAAAACCAAGCTGGATATTTCCATAGGACAGTGGTACCTCAGGTTACATACGCTTCAGGTTACAGACTCTGCTAACCCAGAAATAGTGCTTCAGGTTAAGAACTTTGCTTCAGGATGAGAACAGAAATTGTGCTCCGGCGGCACGGCAGCGGCGGGAGGCCCCATTACCTAAAGTGGTGCTTCAGGTTAAGAACAGTTTCAGGTTAAGAATGGACCTTCGGAACGAATTAAGTACTTAACCCGAGGTACCACTGTAGAGCTGCAGCAAAGCATTCTCTGAAAATGTTCTCTTCAGCTCTGTTGGTCAGGCTGTGAGTGGCATGGCTTATGTAGACAAAACAGCACTGTTCACACATAAGAAGGGATGTATCAGCAATGGTGGGTGTTTCTTTTTGGGGGGGGGGTAAGTGAAAGTATGCAGAAATACCAGACTTTTTTTAAAAAAAGAAAAGCCATAAAAGGGGAGGGACTCAAAACGAAGAATGTGCCAGTGGGCATGTAATGCTGACTGTGAATGGAAATACAGGGAGGGGAAATCAAACCGAGTGGTTGCCATAATGAACAACAGCATTCTGTGCTGCCACATTTTGTTGCAGGAATGCCTCTTACAATTTGTGGACTTCAAGACATCATGCTTTACTGAAATTCAGAAAGGGGTTTCCATTCCAGTTACTAACTGTATGCTGACTACAGCTTTAAAAAGCATTGGAGCCTATCCCGGTCATCAATTCTGAAAAATCCAAAAGATAGTTCATGAAGTCATTCGTGTGTCTCCTGCTCAAGTTTAAAGGCTGAACCGGAAGCACCAGCCTAAATCCCTGTTTTGTGGGAAGACATATAAGCAGGTTCTAGACGTGTAGCTTCTCGATAATAAACCCCACGAGGAACCAAATAAAAGATAGTCCCTTTGTTGGGAAGTGAGCAGAGAGATTCTTAAGGAGATACTGAGTGGGAGGTTCTCATTATACTGGCTATGAAAGATCCGTGGAAAACCCCTTAACCTTTTAAAGCCCTCGAGGAATGTCTTTAGTTTTGGGGGGGCAATAAATACAAAAGAGGTTTTGGCACTGCCCTCCCCCAGTCCATTACCCAAATGTGATGGGACTGTAGCATCGCCTACACTCCATATGTTTTGTGAAGTTTCCATAGTAACGCAGCTGAAAATTGACAAACGAGACCCAGTCTGATCAAAACAGTGTCGTGCCCGGCAGGTAAAGATTAAAGCAGATTTTTTAAGAAAACAAACATCCCTCCCAGCATAACCGTTATCAACGTTCTGCAGATACTTTGTGTAATGCAGCAGCCCACTGAACTAACTTTATAAATAACACAAATGGAAACCTCCAGCATGTCTCTATACACTTCTTCATGCTCTGGTTTCCCCAGCTGTACAATTTAGCTGAAATTGCTGCGCCCTGCAGAAGTGCTGATGATAACTTGTGTATAGTCTGTGCTCATAGACTATGAAAACTTTGTACCAATGTAACCCAAATTCCATTGCAAAAAGGGCTGAAGTTTGCGGCTTCCCTAAACCTGGAATCCTATGCACCTGTGTGTGGTCCACTGAACAGGCAATAAGAATTTCTTCTGCATAAGCATCTACAGTTCTCAGCCAGCATTTGCTGTAATTAAACAGTTCTGCACTGATTTGCTGGCATTTGCATAATTCTGGCCCTGCTAGTCCTGGACAAGAGCTGTGCACTACTATTATGCAGCCCCCTTGGGAAGTTTGCTAAAACACTCCAGCTTTTCAGATGCCACCAGGTGTTTCCCCACAAACTTCCGAGGCTGCAATCCTATTTAAAAAAAGTAAAAATGCTGGAAAGTAGCCCTCATTGAGCACAGTGGGACAAACTTCTGGGGGAAGAAAGAGGAAGAAAGCTGAGTTTCTCAGGACGATTGGGTTTGCACCCAGGAGCCATATTCATAGTTGTGGAATTGCAGAATGTTCAAAATTCCTGTTAACTGCTTTCATAGCACAAGGACACACAAAAAAATGAATGTGGCACAACTAAGTTTATAACTGTTAACCACTACAGTAGGGAAACTGGCCCTCCAGAGGATGTTAGACTACAACTCCCATCATTCTCCCATTAGCCGTGCTGGCTGAGGTTGGGGGAAGCTGGAGTCCAGTAACATTCAGAGAGCCACAAGTTCCCTTTCCCTGCCATACAGTGTCCCACAAGGCAAATCATTCCATGTTTCCGCACCTATGCACTTTTCCCTGTTGCTTCCCCCATTATAGAGATGTTGGGGAAGGGAAGCTTCTATTCTCCCTTTTTTAATGCATGCAGCAGTCCTAGGGCATAGACTGATGGCACCTGATTAAGAAATCTTGCCAGACTTAAGCAGGTCTAAATCTTACCAGTGCATGGAGGTGCATGTCTGGGGATCTTGACTGTTTTTACACACCAGCAACACATCCTCTAGAATTCTATCCATGATATTTTATCTGCACGATCGGAATGAAATTCAGGAACCAAAAAGTCGAATTGGAAAATATGAATTTCGAGCCATCTGGCCCCAAAATGGCAACCAGACATTCCCTTTTGGCGATTATAACCCTGGGTTAAGAATCCATTTGGCACCTAGCTTATGTATCCAAGTTTCTAACACTGGTCCCCAGCCAGCACATGCTCAACATCAGTTGAAAGGATGCAGGGGATGGCTTGGCCCATTATTTGTATTAGCACTTGGGGGGTTGGGCTGACCCACACATTCATGCAAAGTCCCACTATGTGAGACCATAGTTCAGTGGAGAGAACAGACCTAACTACCTTATATTGAGTCAGACAGTTGTCCTTGTTAGCTCAGAAAGGTAACCATCAGAACACAATATTCAGTGTGGGGATATTGGGCAGTGGAGTATATTACATATAGACAGCTGCCTAATACAGTGGTATCTCGGGTTACAAATGCTTCGGGTTACAGATGCTTCATGTTACAGACTCCGCTAACCCAGAAATAGTACCTCAGGTTAAGAACTTTGCTTCAGGATAAGAACAGAAATTGTGCAGCAGCAGCACTACGGCAATGGGAGCCCCCATTAGCTAAAGTGGTGCTTCAGGTTAAGAACAGTTTCAGGTTAAGAACGGACCTCCAGAACGAATTAAGTTCTTAACCTGAGGTACCACTGTACTGAGTTATATTATTCATCCATGTGGTTCAGTACTGTCTACACCAAAAGTGGCTAACTCCTAGTTCAGGGGCCTGATCTAGGCTCCCAAACATATTTTTCTGGCCCCAGAAGACTGCACCAATTTTAGTGGTGGTGGCAATGAAACCTGCATTTGCCTTCATTACTAAACCAAACCATGGCTTAACTCCAGGTAGCATAGCCACAGCAGGACTGGGGAGGAGTGAAGTGGCTGCAATTTTCACTCTGGTTGACCCACCAGATTGCACATTATTGCTTGGGCTTTGCGTTACATGCGAATAAGTCCTTAAATGGATATACGGTAGGCTTTTTTCACTGACTCAGAGGCTTTGCTTCATTCTCTAAAAAAGAGGAAGGAGAAAAGATGGAGCCTGGACCTGGACGACTCTTTGGTTGCAGAAAAACTGACTCTGTAGCTCAAAGCCACGCAGTATCTCTTTTCTGTGGATATTTGCTGGATTTCTTTTTGAAGAAAAACACAGTGCTTTATTGAAAAGGCCTGCTTTGTACCTTGTTCTGAATAAAGCTTGGAAGCTTCAGGTTTGTTAATTTGTTGCTGTTGTTGTTGTTTTTCCAGAAATGTTCACATCTGGGGTCTTGTTTGCTGAGATACGAATGCCCACTTGTGTAGAAACAGCAGAGGTTTCTGAACATTAAATTAAAATAACAGAGAAGGTAATATCAGACTAGCACACACATTCCCTAATTAACTTGTGGGCATGACTGAGAAAATAACATGTCACACTGTGTGAAGTTCAGTTTTAAACAAACTAAAGCCACAGGAGAAGCTTAATTAGAAGAGGAACTCCTTTAAATGCCTAGTGAAAGCCAGCAAACACTGAATGAGCAGGGGGGCGGGGGGGGGAGAAGAAAAGAGAGGAGACCTTTTTAGAAGAGAACGTATTTGTGTATTTATTTACATAACATGCACAATTTATTTTAGAAGGGAACTAATTTATTTAATTTGTTTGTCAAATTTGTATCCCAGCCCTCATCTATGGAATTCATTTTATCTTTAGAATGCAAAGACATAAAGTTGCCCTTTTTATATGTTTTTCATACATGCATTTTATTGTGCATAGTTTGGGGCTGTGGCATTACATTAGCGGTTTCCACCCCTAATCACTGTAAGATCTTAAAAGAGTACTGGGACACAAGTGGCGCTGTGGTCTAAACCACTGAGCCTCTTGGGCTTGCTGATTGTAAGGTCAGCAGTTCAAATCTCTGCGACGGAGTGAGCTTCCATTGCTCTGTCCAAGCTTCTGTCAACCTAGCAGTTCTAAAGCATACCAGTGCAAGCAGATAAATAGGTACCACTGCGGCAGGAAGGTAAGTGGTGTTTCCGTTCACTCTGGCTTCGTCATGGTGTCACATTGCCCAGAGGTGGTTTAGTCATGCTGGCCACATGACCCAGAAAGCTTCCTCGGCCTGAAAACGAGATGAGCGCAGCTCCCCATAGTCACCTTTGACTGGACTTAATCGTCCAGGGGTCCTTTACCTTTACTCTAGTTCTATAATTTGATTGTAGCTGTGGCAGCAGCATCAGACATTTTTTTTTATTTATGTATTAAATTTATATACCGCCCTTCATCAAAAGATCACGGAGTGCTGGTTCACAAGATAAAAACACAAGTAAAATGCTAAAACAGAAACAATAAAACACCCCCCCCAAAAAAAAACATTTAAAAAGCTATAGAATATTAATCAGCCAAAGGCCTGGTTGAAGAGGAACGTTTTTGCCTGGCACCTAAGCATATATAAGGAAGGAGATTAGATGAACCTCCCTGGGAAGAGCATTCCACAAACAGGGAGCCACTGCAGAAAAGGCCTGTTCTCGTGTTGCCATCCTCTGGACCTTACAGGCTTAGATGAAGAAGGGCCTCAGAGGATGAATGCTGAGTCCAGGTTGGTTTATATGGGGAGACATAGGTCTGGAGTGTAAAAATGTGTAACTTCCTAAACGGATACAGTGGTACCTTGGTTTACGAACTTAATCTGTTCCTGAAGTCCGTTCTTAAACCGAATCTGTTCTTAAACTGAGGCGCGCTTTCCCCAATGGGGCCTCCCGCCACCAATGCCCTTCTACCGTTCGTAGACTGAGGTAAAGTTCGCAAACCGGAACACTACTTCTGGTTTTACATAGTTTGTAAACCGAATAGTTTGTAAACAGGATTGTTCTTAAACCGAGGTAAAGGTAAAGGTAAAGGTACCCCTGCCCGTACGGGCCAGTCTTGACAGACTCTGGGGTTGTGCGCCCATCTCACTTAAGAGGCCAGGGGCCAGCGCTGTCCGAAGACACTTCCGGGTCACGTGGCCAGCGTGACATCGCTGCTCTGGCGAGCCAGAGCTGCACACGGAAACGCCGTTTACCTTCCCGCTAGAAAGCGGTCCCTATTTATCTACTTGCACCCGGGGGTGCTTTCGAACTGCTAGGTTGGCAGGCGCTGGGACCGAGCAGCGGGAGCGCACCCCGCCGTGGGGATTCGAACCGCCGACCTTTCGATCGGCAAGTCCTAGGCGCTGAGGCTTTAACCCACAGCGCCACCTGCGTCCCTAAACCGAGGTACCACTTTATTATTATTTTTAGATAGAAAAATATCAGTATATGACATAAACAAACAGTATGCCTAAACTAAGTGGTAGAACATGAGCCTCTTAATTTGAAGGTTGTGGGTTTGACCCCCACTTTGGGCAAAAACTTCCTGCACTGCAGGGGGTTTGATTAGATGACCCTTGGGGTCCCTTCCAACTCTGTGATTCTATTCTATGATTCTATTCTATCACTCAGTGCTAGTCTGGATGCTGCAACTCCAATTCCCTAATTTTGAATGTCATTGGGATTCAAGCTGTTTTATGGTCAAGGACCTGTCAGAACCTTTGTTGAAACATCTGGGAAGAATTTGGAGCATTAATTAAAATGGGCTTTGCTGTGAATACCATTTCCAAATCAGCAGGCACCCCAGTGTCACTTACAGTTAATACTGCAGCATTTATCCTGTACATTTTTAGAAAGTAGTGGAATAGGAAAATTCTGCAATGTAACCATTTTGTTGTTATTTGCTGGTAGTAGTAGAAGTCTTCTCTTCTCTTCTTCTTCTTCTCTTTGGTGATCACTCATAGCCGAGTAAGATTGTCTTCCATAAACACGGTTTTAACAATGAGTCCGTAAGTAACTGTGGAGGCCAATTCTGGATCCACACGTCCTTCCACAGTGAGGACATTGGTTTCCGGGCGGGAGTTGATCACGGTGTGGATTTGTCAAGTGTGCCTTCCTCTTAGCATGTTTCTCCCTTGCGTCCTGAGTTCGAGCATCATCAAAGTCCATGACACCTTTGGTAAAGGCTGTTCTCCAACTGGAGTGCTTGCAGGCCAGTATTTCTCAGTTGTCAGTGTTCGTACATTTTTTAAAGATTTGCCTTGAGAGAGTCTTTAAACCTCTTTTGTTGACCACCAGCATTACACTTTCCATTTTTAAGTTTGGAATAGAGCAGTTGCTTTGGAAGACGTTCATCAGGCATCAGCACACATGACCAGTCCAACAAAGTTGATGTGGTAGAAGTAATAATTGCTGGTGTTGATGATGCTTGGTTTGTTGTTGTTTTTTAAATCCCTGTTAGAATCCTGACAATATGCCCATTTACTCAGCAGAAAGTCGCACTGAGTTTAATGGTATTTACTCCTAAGGAGGTGCATTGCAGCCAAGAGAGAAGCGGTGCAGGGAGACGAGCTGGGACTCGTAAGAGGCGAGAGAAGGAGGGACCAGTCTCCCTTCCTTTCCCAATCAGTAGCGGACCTTGGTGCCTGAAATTTCTGTGATGCCCAAATCTCGTGCACATCTCTGCTTCTTGCTTCCATAATAGTGGTGGCACCTGCTGAACCATCCCAGAAACCCTGCACTCGGTGCCACAACACCAGTCACATTCGCCACTGCCCTGCTTGCAAAAACCAGGATTTGCGGGACATAGTGAGAAACCATGATTGCTTCCATGGCAGTCCCGGTGGAATTGGGGCAGTTGGAGTTACCGGAATACTGTAGAATTGGATTACCGGCATACTGTAGAACAACAACAAAAGTAAATACAGACACCTGAGGTTTAAGATCTTATTCACTTCTGGGTAAACTAGAAAAGGCTTCCATATTAGTAGGAAATCTTCAGGATTAGCATTGGCTCATTGTTGATTGATTTCTTGTGAGTGCATGCTCATATTGTGGAACTAATGCTCATAACCATTGATTCATTGAAAGAATTACATCAGAGATATGGATACACACACATGTATGTATGTATGTGTAGGTTTTAAAAAAAGATTTTCCAATCTGACATCTAGTTTTGTTTTTTGCTTTAGTTTTCATATACTTGTTTTGAATTCAGGCTTGAATCATTGATCATCTCCAGCAGATATGTGAAAAGTACCCTTCTTACCACTGGCCTCCCAGAAGATACTCTGATTTATGAATGGGATCGATGAATCAATCTATTTATTGTCTGTGTGTCAGTTCTGCATGTGTCCATTCATAAAAACCCATCCTTTTTCATATCAATGAGTGAGTTGAATCTGTACCAAAATTCATAATTAAATGTGTAGTTTACCACAAAATATGTAATTAAATAACATATTTTAACTCGATGCACACATTTCTAAATGTATTTTATCCTATAATTTTGTGATTTATTACAGTACTTTCCTCCCCAGCCGTATCTCAATATTCAGAGTGTGTGAAATTCAAAGGATAATTATGTTCCAATCCATGTATTCATTTATAAAATGCAAATTAGATCATTTCCCTTAAAAATGCAGCCTGAACAAAATTCCCTCCCATCCCTGCTTATTAATTTTTTTTTCTGGGTTTAAGTACTGTCCACTAAGGACAGGTACAGCATCTGTAACTTTTGCCCCTTGTAGACCTAATTGAAGCCTTAGTAAAGTAATTTAAATTGGAGACAAGGCACAAGAGGGCTAAACAATTCCTTCACCACTTCCCAGAGCGGCTTCCTCCATAAAATTAGCAACCCATGCAGCTGCTTTGAAATAAAAATATAAGCCCACATAGACTCCCCCTTCCATGTCACGTCTAGTTGAGCCCTAATAACCTTGAAAACTGTCTCCTTAACATTATCATCTAAAAAAGTGAAGTCTCTTGTGTCCAAACATTTTTCCATACAGAAAATAGAATGCTTTCACCGGTGGCCTGAAATGTTGTGGTGAGAGGGCTTATGGGTTTGGGGAATCATTTCAGAACAGCCAGGACATATAAATGTAGGTAGCTTGCCATTTCATTCCGAGTGAGCAATTGAGGTACTACAGCACCCCCGACACACTTTCCTTTCTATCTCCACAGACAAAAGAGCTAGAGGCTTGATTTTAAAATGAAACCTGAACATTCATTTCCACCATATATGCCCCCCAATACTGTCAGGCAACTTGGGCTACCCTTAGCTTTATACCAGGCAGAATTATCCATCTAACCAAGTATTGTCTATTCTGATAAACAGTGGGCAAGAGTCTAAGGCAGAGGTTTTTTTCATCACCTGCCACCTGAACCATTTTGTGTAGAGATGCTGAGGAATGAACCTGGAATCTTCTGCATTACAAATCATGTGCTTTGCTGCTCAACCATCACCCGCCTCAAATCAACAAACCTGTTGATATATAAATAAACCCAGTAGGTTTCTACATAGTTGAGATTCAATATTTGCTTCTGAATTCCAAAAATGCAACAGGTTCTCAACAGATGTCAAATACCTTATTCGTTTGGACCAAGCAACCCTAATTCAAGGGCCTTCAGGTTTACAGCAGTTGTTAAAGAGAGGGGAGCAGATGTTCCCATATCAGGCATGGCCAAACTTGGCCCTCCAGCTGTTTTGGAACTACAATTCCCATCATCCCTGACCACTAGCTAGGGATGATGGGAGTTGTAGTCCCAAAACAGCTGGAGGGCCAAGTTTGGCCATGCCTGCCATAGATGCTTAGGACTGTAAATGTCATCATGACCCACCCCTTAAACCAGGCCAAATATTGCGTTAATGGGTTGAAAGGGAGACAGGTTAGAACAGGCTTCCTCCAACTTGGCCCTCCAGATGTTTTTGGCCTACAGCTCCCATGATCCCTAGCTAGCAGGACCAGTGGTCAGGGATTATGGGAATTGTAGTCTTAAAACATCTGGAGGGGCGAGTTTGAGGAAGCCTGGGTTAGAATCAGTTAACAGATTAGAGTAGGAGAGAAGAAGCCACAATTGCCAGCTGACAGGATCACCATGTCAGCCAGTTGCTGGTTCTTCAGCTGGGACTGGACCTCTCCTTTCCTCTCCTCCCTGAAGCCATTAGAAGGAACTGCCTTGTGAGCTGGAGAGGAAGAAGCAGACAGGAGAAGCAATCTGTCATTATCACTACCCCATTAAACAGGCCATTTCAAGATGGCATGCACTTTCTACTGTTCTCATCTAAGCTATTATTCTTATTAATCTTGTGTGAGCTGCCCTGCAGGGGACTTTGCTGGATAAGGAGTAGTGTAAAAATGCATTAACTTACTAAAAGAAAAAAAGTAACTTGTCCATACATGAAGGTCTTCAGATGAGGCCTTTTTCCAAGTTCTCTCTGTAGGAGAGGAGCATTATGCATCCACGAAACAGAAGACCTTTTTAGTGGTGGTGCCACAGCTTTGAAATAACCTCCCAAAGGAAGTAAGGCTGTATTATTTTCAGTAGCAGGTTAAAGTGTTTCTTTTTCATGTTTCCAGTTTTGTGGTTTTTTTAAAAAAAACCACAACTATTAAACTGTCTTACTTAATTGAATAGTTTTGGTTTATTACTTCTCAAATATTATTACTATATTATACATTGAGGGGCTTTTTTGTATTTGAATGAATCTTTATTTGCATCAGCCATCGGCCATATCAATAAAAAGACAATACAATATACAAATAATAGAAATAAAAAGTCAATTATATAAAATACATTTTGGGGTTTTGAATCAATAGTCAAATGGTGGATCTTACTCTGAGGTTTTAGCCCCAGCTAAAGGTTTTAGCCCCAGCTAAAAACCTTGCATCCTTTGCTGTCACCTGCTCATCTTGATCTGCCAAGAGAAAGGACACTATGGCAGTGGTTGGGCGATCCGGAATGGACAAAAAAGGGGGGGCAAGCCAGAAGGGCATGTGCCACCATTTCGGGACTGCCATCTCCACAGGGACATGAGTGTTTTTCATGTGGAATCTGTTGGAATCATCCCTCAAGTACAGCCGAGGGCAATACATTCAGTCTTGCGAGAGTAAAAGTGCGTCTATATTTTAGAATGGTATTTGGTATTGTATTGATATTAGATTTTTATGCACACCTCCTCGGAACTGATGCTTTGGATGAAGTCTCAGTTTAGAAATTTTCAAAATAACATAATAGCATGATGCTAAGTGGCATGGTGCACCGTGGCAGATCAGTGAATAGATTCTGAGGTGGGCGCTTATCCCTGAAAAGCTTTCTGTGTTCATTAAAGTAAGCAAATCTTAGTGTGTACATTGATTTGTGTTCCCCATTGAAAAAAGGGGGGCATGAATCTTTGAACACCCAACTGGGTGCATCGAGTAGCTGTGGCACTGAAGATATGTAATGGTGCAAATGTTTTGGGCTGGTGTATAAAGCGCACGCAAGGGATGCGGGTGGCGCTGTGGGTTAAACCACAGAGCCTAGGACTTGCCGATCAGAAGGTCAGCGGTTCGAATCCCCGTGACACGGTGAGCTCCCGTTGCTCGGTCCCAGCTTCTGCCCACCTAGCAGTTTGAAAGCACATCAAAGTGCAAGTAGATAAATAGGTACCGCTCCAGTGGGAAGGTAAACGGCGTTTCCGTGCGCTGCTCTGGTTCGTCAGAAGCGGCTTAGTCATGCTGGCCACATGACCCGGAAGCTCCCTCGGCCAATAAAGCGAGATGAGCGCCGTAACCCCAGAGTCAGTCATGACTGGACCTAATGGTCAGGGGTCCCTTTACCTTTTTTATAAAACGCACAGCCAGCCCTACTGAAAGGCATAGTAAGGCAGCCGATTCTGGGCATCATCTTGTTTTCTTTTTCTTTTATATTGATGCATTTTTACTCCCAAGGAAGCGGCACTTGTGGGGTTATCTGCCTCAGGTGCCCAAGTAACTTGGCGAGTCTTGGGTAGTGTGTGCCTTCAAAGTTGGCGACAGGAGATCCACTTGCTGTTCTGCCTCAGGAGCTACAAAATGTCAGCCCTGATAGAGCAATCTTTTGATTCACAGACCAATCCCAATTTCAAAAGGCTGAATAAAGCAGGCTTTAAGGGGGGTTGGGGGAAGAAGTCGCAAGAAGCAACTATAAAAAAGAGCAATAAACATAAATAGAGAGAAGAAAAATCTCTTATTGAGAGAAATCTGTTGCTAGTGTGCTGTGAGCAGTAAGCAGTTTCTCAGCACTAATAGTGAGCATTAAAGAGAGGCAGTGTGGTGGACTAAACATTTTTCTCCTTGATCGTTTTGTGAGGGAAGAGCAAACACCACATATCTTCTGAATGATACCATTCTGTTTATGCTCTCATGTGTCCCTTCTCTCATTTCCCAGCCTGCACTGTCTTTTTCTCTGTTCACTTAGCTAGGTGTCGTCATGTTTTTTAAAAAGACACATCTCCAATGTCAGTCACACTGTGGGTCGGCCACACACTGACAAACAGGCTGAATGTTGAAGGCTTTTGGTGGCTGACTTTACAAAACGAGAATGGAGAGTTATGGCCTGAACTTTTATTGATTTTCATTTAAGTACAGTGCACAGAAGATTATGTTATGGACTCTGTAATTCCAAGCAAGAAAGCTTTTTTCTCCTCCTTTTCCACTCTGTGAAAATAGATAAGGAGGAGACCTAGGGAAGATGCATCTTAAGCCATCAGAAATGCTTCATCTCTGCTAAGTTGCTTTGAGAAAAATAAGCCACTGAAAAGTTTGGGGAGGGGGCGGCATGAGTTGTAGTGTCTGTCACCATTGGCAACTGTGTAATTTTGTTTTGTAGGCCATTTGCTAATTTTGATAGAATTATTTTCAAAGATAGAAAGCAACATGGAACGATCAGGTTCCAGAGTGAGAAATGAGAATAGAATAGGAAAGGAGAAAGTGGATTTAAAATATAAGGGGCCTCTGACAATTTATATTTCCTGACACAAAAATTGTAGATAAGGGGGGGTGATGGCTGGGAGGCCTCTTGTACAACAGCAGCCACCAGAATAGCATTTTCTGTATATGGAGGTTTAGAAAAACATGGTGTGTGTAGCTTTCCTTTTTTACTGGGAGGGAAGCAGTATCATAATAGTTCTAAGGTAGCAGCTTTTCATACTGAGGGCTCCTGTACTTGAAATGGCACATTCTCTCTCTCTCTCTCTCTCTCTCTCTCTCTCTCTCTCTCTCTCTCTCTCTCTCTCTCTCTGTTTTGCATTCTTCATGGGTTTAATTTTCTAGGAATGCTTTGGAAAGGGAAAGAGTGCCACATAAAAAAAGAACTTGACTACTCTGCAGTTTGTACAAAATTGCAGGTAAATCTGTGTCAGAGACATTTTTTAATCTTCTGAACTGACAGAAGAGTTTTCCCTCTCAAAGACCAGTTAAATCCAAAGAATCTTTTTATAGCAGGGCAGCTGTTTCTACATGCTGATTTGCATGCCTCTAAGACACATTGTCATGTATGTTGCATACAGGGACGTGGGTGGTGCTGTGGTCTAAACCACAGAGCCTAGGGCTTGCTGATCAGAAGGTCGGCGGTTCGAATCCCCGCAACAGGTTGAACTCCCGTTGCTCAGTCCCTGCTCCTACCAACCTAGCAGTTCGAAAGCACATCAAAGTGCAAGTAAATAAGTACCGCTCCAGCGGGAAGGTAAACGGCGTTTCCGTGCGCTGCTCTGGTTCGCCAGAAGCGGCTTAGTCATGCTGGCCACATGACCCGGAAGCTGTATGCCAGCTCCCTCGGCCAATAAAGCGAGATGAGCGCCGCAACCCCAGAGTCGTCTGCAACTGGACCTAATGGTCAGGGGTCCCTTTACCTTTACTAAGACACATTATCATGTATGTTGCATACAGGCACTCCAGGAGTGTCTTAAGGTGCGAATGGGGCTAAGAAATGTCCAATGTTAAATATGAAATTGAAAAAGGATTTCAGCTGTACTGAAGACACCATCCATGAGTATCACAGAACAGGCAGAAGAACTAGAAACTCTCTGTCGAGGGCTCAGGCTCTTCACTCTCAACCTCAGCTTTGTCTGCCTCTCTCCTTAGCTCTCAGCTCAGCTTGGCTCCTTCCTCTATTGCTAAGCTCTGCTCCCAAGCCTAGTAATTGCATTCAATTGCTGCGGCACACAGCTGCATCTCTCCCTCACCTCTATCAATTAGCCTTAATTGTAACAGCAAATGGGTTAGAATCATAGGGTTGGAGGGGACCCCAAGGGACATCACGTCCAGCCTTCTGCATTGCAGGAACCTCAGCTAAAGCATCCTTGACAGGTGGCCATCCAACCTCTGCTTAAGAACTTCCAAGGAAGGAGAGTCTAGAGACCGTTCCACTGTCAGTTTGTCTGATTATCATCCCAATGGAAGTCAGTCCCTCCCTCCCCGCTTCAATCTTGGGTGACATTAGCCCCCTCTACCCTCTTCATTTGGGGGTCTCTGGTTTCAAAACATCACAAGGGACACAGAGTGTATGCAAAATAAGAACTCTTTTACTTGAATAGAATTGCCACTGTCTGTATTTTTTGCATTTACATTACCTTGCTCCCTACAATTCCTCCCACCCTCAATGTGTATATATACCTCCCAAGTACATATTACATTTCATGCGCCTGATGGACTCTACTCAATAAAAGCTTATTCCTTAATAAATGTGTTAGTCTTTAAGGTACCACAAGACACCTTGCTGCATTGGCCTTGTTTGGTTTTTTTTGACTGCCATTGATTGCAACTGGGCATGTAACCCATGTAAGCAGAGTTGATGTAGTTATGGTCCAGGATATAAATTGCCTCTAGATCACTTTAAAATAGGAATCCCCGCCTCTCACACTTCTACAATACATTTCCACAGTGAAAAACACTTATGTAATGCATTTTAGGCAAGTATAGTTAGATGTTCATCCTAATGGTTGTCCCAGCTTAGAATTTGGTGCCCAAGATCTTGGATCTCCATTTAATGTCCACATGCAGGTGTTATTTCAAAGCTTAAAATGCACAGTTTTCGAGAGAGTTAAATTGTATAGCTAAAAAGTAGCGACAAAGTTCAATAAATATCACCCTCAAAAAATATACCTTCCATCATACCATCATTTTATTTGTATGCCGCTTTTCCATAGTTAGACATATGCTCAAAGCGGCTTGCAACATAGAATCATGGAATTGTGGAGCTGGAAGGGATCTGGAGAGTCATCTAGACCAACCCCCTGTAATGCAGGACTCTCAGCATGCGATCTCCCATCCAATTTGAATCCATACCAGACCCTGCTTAGCTTTGCAACTGTGCTAGCAGTTTTATTGCTGCACCACCACATAACAAAAGTGGGTGCTACCGGCGTCCCTATAACAAAAGTAGTCCTAAGCAATAAATAAAACATCAAAACTACACAACCAAACCGTAGTAAGATCTAAAATAAAGTTGCAAAAAATTAATATTAAAAACAGCAAAGAAAAAAAGGCCAAAGAAATTTCCCTAAACAATACCCCATCCCAAGTGTCTGTTCAGCCCCCAGCTTTTGCAGTCAGGTCCCTGCACTCCCAGGCCAGGTGAAAAATGGCCTTGGAAGTCAAGAAAGCAGGTCTTCCAAGACTTACAGCTGATATTTTCCATTCCATGCTCCCATAAGGCCTCGATAAGGTGTGGAATATATATGGCAATAGCAACAGAATAAATGCAAAGTTGTTCCTGCCTTTATTTGGAGTGAAAAGCTTAGTAGGTGAAAAGAGGGAAGGCTGGTCCGTGTGCAGCCCTTAGCCATGCTCAGCTTCTCTTCCCTTCCCAGCTCAGCTTAGACTTCTCTGCCAGTATACTCCACTTAACTTCATTAGGGCAATGAATTTGAGTTGATTGTTATGTGTTGAAGCAATGAGCTCCTCTGTTGCTGAGTCACCATGAGGTCATAGAAGTCTGGGGAACAAGTGAGGAGGGATGGACATGCCAAAGGTATGGCGTCCGGAACGCCTTATGGTGGAACAGTGCACATGTTTCTTAATTGTGGTTAAGTTACTGGAAGCAGCAGTGGAATGAAACATTCCCTTTCCATAGTGAATTCATGCTGCTGCTTCTTCTAAAAAGTTTAGGTTTAACCAGACTTTCCACAAGATTATTGTTAACTCCAAAATCTGTTGAAAAAATCCTGGTTGGGAAGGAGGGATTTCTGCATCTGCATATAAAGAAGAGCTCTGCAGAATCATATGAAAGGCCCATCTAGTACAGCATTTTAATCCTACTATGGTCAACCAGCAAGCAATGGCCTTCTCCCACATGTCTTTCCCAGAAGTACATTTAGAGCACACACTCTCTGATACTTGAATTAATTTGTAGCTATCCTGACCATTGTGGGCCTTATCCTCCATCAATGGGTGTACGATCACCTAGCCTGCTGTTGATCTTTTAACTGTGGTTAACTGATCAGCTCTTACGATGTGAGTTCCCAAGCCTAAGAAGGCTCTCGGTTTCTTCACGAAACAAATGTTTTCTTTGCATGGAAAGCAAATGGGGTTTTGCGGTAAATGTGCCATAACTACATGCCACAATTACCCTGTGTTAAGTCTAGCCATAAGTACATTGTAACCTGCACTCTGACTGGGGAAGTGGAAACAGCCCTGCACGCACCCTCTAATTTCACAGTACTCCCTTGGAAGGTAACACGGATGCTTTGCCACTGCTTGTAACTTACCATATGATTACATTGCCCACATTTGGCACGGGAATAAGGAGAATCACGTGGTACTTGAAGGCCATAAAGCATTGCTGGAACTTGTTCCTCTATCTCTCATGGAATGCCTTCCCCAGTCAATTTCTGCTTTTGCTACTAGTTGACGTTTCATCTGTAGAACTAAATGCAATCTCTTTCCAGTGTTCCTTCTGGTCATTGCACAGATACATGTGAAATCCTGCATGCTTACTCAATGGAGCTTGCTCCCGGGTTAGTGTTAGTGCATGGATGACAGTATACAAGTGTGCTCTTAGTTGCATTCTGAGCATGGTTGTAGAGCAATTAACACACATTTGCCATCTGTCCTGCTGTTTGCCCGAAATGGCCTTCAGGTTGCATAAAGCAGTACACTGAACATGTGTGTGATAAACCATCACGGTAAAGGCCTTGAATGCTTATTAAACCATTTGTTCTTCTATACACTCCTACCATACTGGGTTGTAGACATACAAATCCGGTCTTCCTACTTGCTTCTTAGCCCACAGGGGATTTGACTGATATTTATTCAACCAAGTTGTCTGTCTAGCAGGGCTAACAAGTAGTAATGTTAAAAGCATCAGGGGATTCACAAACTGCAAACTGACCCCATCAGATAAATGCCAGAAAAGAGAGGCTGCATGTAAGGTTGCCTAAATTATCAAATAGCACAGGGACCTTGTGACAACTGTGAAGGATTTGAGACACCAACTGGTTCAAATACTGAATCCTGACATTTAACTTACAAGCCAACTTGTCATTGCTAACCACATACCCTTGGCACTCGTTACTGCCTTTGCTGCTATATGGAGAAAATAAAAGATTTATTTATTCCCATAATGGAGAGATGAAAATGATTTTACATATTGTACTTTCTGCATATCATTTTATTTAATAAGAATAAATAGGTTTCCCCTTTCTTTTTTAAGTATTTTAAACAGCTAGTGAGCTCAATTAATTCTGCATTAAAGAAGAAAACAAGAAAGTATCTTGTGGCATCTTAATGACGAACACATTTATTGTGGCATCCACTTTCAGAGATGAGATTCATAGACGAGAAATGGACATTTAACTGCTTGAGTCAAAGGGAGGA
Organism: Podarcis melisellensis; assembly: GCF_964234715.1. Lineage (NCBI taxonomy): Eukaryota > Metazoa > Chordata > Lepidosauria > Squamata > Lacertidae > Podarcis > Podarcis melisellensis. The sequence continues at coordinate 37,705,413 of NC_138544.1, forward strand.
CAGTGCCTTGTCCTCATTATGTACCCTGAAACTTTAATTTTACTTCACTAATGGTAGAAGAACACGGTCCTCCACTGTACCTGAGAGCAACAAACGAACTAAAGGGGCGGGACAGACTATGTAACACACACTGTTCTGTTCTCCTACACAGTGGCACCGTTGGAATATCTGATGATACTTGACAACAATCAAATAATAGGTTGACAATTGATCAGTTGATTGATTTGCTACTGAGCAAGGTACAGGGTTCTTGGGTTAATGACCAAACCCTAAATAAGTTGGGCCCCAAAGCCCTTCTGGGCTATCTGATCCCTTATACTGAGGGATCTCAATCACTGAAATCCTGTGATGGGGCACTTCTGGTGGTTCCCCACCCACCTATGGTTTGGTTTAGTGTGGTAGGAGCTGTTCCTGCCCTCTTTCAGACATCTTCTGAGAACTGCACTGTTTAGATAGGCCTTCACAGTATGATTCCCCCCCCCCCCTTGAGTCAACCAGTAGTTACTGACATTTTATCAATGTCTTTAATTATGTTCTGTAGATATTTATAGACCATTTTATTGTATTTCATATACTGCAATTAGGGTGGATAAAAATAAATGTGTTTTTTTTAAAAAAAAATCAGATTTTTTTATTTAAATTGGAATTTTTAATTTAAATTTGATTTTTTTATTTAAATCAAAAAAATTATTTAAATTGGATTTTTAAAATAAAATGCTTTTGGAGGAAAAAAAATCTTTCTAAAGATAGTTTTCTATTTAAGTACATTATAGTCCAAAGTCCACCAGGAAATAAGGATTTATTTTTAAGTTTTTCATGTGTGCTGAAAATCAGTCTAAGTTGTTTTTTTATTTAAAAAATGTTTAACCACATCAGTTAACAAACATGGATACATCTGCTATGATGTTATTGTTTTAGTTAAATAAATAGTTTAAATTGTTATTAAGGAAATGGTTATTTTTCTCCTTCCAAGAAAGTACAGCAGAAAAGTTGTCCCATATAAACAGTTCACTTATTAAACCTCACAATAATTTCATAATTATCTGTCTATGTATTTCTAATAGTATAACCAAATCAGTAATTTTTGATATAACTGTAAAAACTACTCTGAAAATTTATTATTCCAAAAATGAAACCTACATCTGGTTGTAAATATTAAGATTATACCAGCAAGAATGCCTTTCTGTGTAAAAAAAAGGGGGATTTAAATCAAGTCTTACTTGATTTGATTTAAATCAAATTCACCCTGACTGCAATGCACCTTGATATGTTCCATGAAAGTGTGCAAATAAATAAATAACAAATAGGCTGGTATTTGGCTGGCTGGCTGGCATACTGACCCTTCGTATATATGTGGCCTGCGTGTGCTTTTTTGCCAGAGGCATCCTTCTCAAAAGAGAGGGGGGAAAATAGACTCCAGCTTTATAGCGCAATGCAAAGACTCAGTGCTTAAGGGTTGCCCCATCACAAGTGGTGACTGTATGCTGGCGTTGCAAGGATGTTCTGTGGGCATTGCTGGCCAGGCACAAAGGTTTATAAATGGAGTGCTAGTCAGCTGAAAGAAAGCAAAAGGAATCTCTAGCCTGTCCAGAAATAAAGCAATATAAGAGAGCGTGGGAGACTTTGCTTCACTCCTTCCCCGATCTTGAGTGCAAGTCCCAAGCTCATTATTAGAGTGCGAGGCCCAAGCTCATTATTCTCTTACTTAAACACTCTTATATTGTCTTAGGGATGTGGAATCATTTCTGTCTTTTTGTTTCCCCAACTCACTAATCTTAGTGTAATTATAACGGCGATGGCACTCCTCCAGGGCTGCATTGTCGAGCACAAAATTGCAGTCCTTTGGTAGGAGTGAAGTCCAAATTCCTTGCTGAAGCAACAACAAAATAATAAATACACCAACTATATAAAAGTAATAATTGTTTGCTTCTAACATTACAAAATATTGATTTTGATCAACTAGAGTAAAGCATGTGAGAATAACATTTTGTCTAAATATTTGTTTTCTGTTCTTGATAGGGAATCCTTCAAACTAAGCACCGGTAGAACGTTTCTTGCCTTTGCTTAATAAATTGTGCAATGTGATTCCCAGTGAATGTTATTCCCCTGGTGCTCCTTTTTGCTCATTTCCCTATTACGCTTAAAAGTCTCGGCTGAGTTCTGTGATCCCCCTCCAGGACAAAAAAAAAGCCACATTCTCAGCAGGTTCACTGTGTCTAGTGCTACTGGATGGATGGAGAAGGAATTATTGAAGGGGAAAGGCAATGTGATTTAGGGAGAATAAGAATTAGGCTGAATGAGGCACCCTACTAATGTAACATGGTCTTGCACTGAACTTGCAGCAAATTCGTCAGCACAGGCTCAAGCTGGCAAACCACCCATATGAGTAAGGCTGCTATTGAGTTCTAACCTTTTAAAGAGATTTCTGTCCACAAAAACACCATTGTTCTCTAGAATGGCTGGGTGAATGTCTGACAATGAATATAACAGGGAAAACTACTGTCTTGCAATGTGACATAAATGGTGCAGATTATTTTAAGGCTCCCATTTAACAACATAGTAGTTAATTTTCAGATTAAAATGTTTGTGGTGTGTTTTTTTTTATATAGCTTGAAATCTCTAGACTGGAAGTTTAATCTATGTAGTTAAACTTGTGTTACTGTGCCTGTCTGCTCTTAACCACAGAAGTTTCTCAGGAGATTGAGCATTGTGGTTTAAAACCAAATATATATCTTATCTCGATACCCAGACTTTGTATGCATTCCCTCCTTTGCTACACTGTGTGGATTCCAGTCAGATTTAGACATTAAATAAGCATGCTGAAATTCAAGCTGTACCATTATTTGGTCATAAATGTCTACTGAACTGTAATTTTAATGATACCACTTTAAATATATTTCATCTGCATCTTCCTTTTAAAATAACTAGCTGTATACCTAATTGTGGAATATTATCAGCATTGCTCAAAATACTATTGAACATATGATTTGCATGCTATACATTAATACAGTATTATTGTACGTAATGTGTAGCATTTCAACTAGATTTGCATGATGCCATTGATGCAATACCAGGATGCTGTATAACTTGAATGAAGAAGTAATGTGGGTTTATGCCAGGAGAAGTGTATTAACCCAACTTGGCTGATAAGTGTAAAAAACATATGAGATCAAAAATGAAATTGTATACAAATTTGTTTTGTGCTTATTCACACATCACAAGGTAGCTTTAAGCTACCTCCTTAGAAATAAATCCTACAGAAGTGAACAGGTGGCTGATTTCATGCCATTAGTCATCAAGAAAACGTCCTCTCGGTATCAGGGAAAACTGTAATCATATACTTGGTTTAAAAACACGGCACAGAAAGTAATCTTCACAGTTTTGTGAAATGAGAAGTTCACTGAAATCAGCAGCAAGTCACCTGGTGCACAACTTGGTTTCTGGTAGAGTTTTTCAGTTGATTTCCACCAAACAGTGAGTTTGTTCTGGATCAGCAGGATCAGTAGCTGGTTTAACTGGCTGGCTGTAATTCTTTGCAAAAAGCAAAATGCAATTTACTGTGCTGAGAGTTGGTTTAAGCTAAACTTAAGTTGCTTTAAGTTGAGTGCCTCCTGCCCTATGTATTTGCTTCTGCTGCACACGCAATCACCGCTAAATCTGAGGGTTGGTAAATAAACAACTCAGAAGGATATAACAAATCTTCAAAACAGCTTCAATTCAATGCATTCCAGAAGGTGGTGTTCATCATTTCTTACCACTTTGAAATGGTTGAGTGCAAAACAGTATATTCCATTAGAAAAGATCAACATAATATAATTGCGACGTTAACAGTAGTTGATGAGACTAAACAGTTCCTTCATCTGCTGTTGTAGGTGGGCACCCATCCTTGGAAAGCAGTCTAGCAACTATAGGAAACAGGAAGCTGCCTTGTATGTAGCCAGACCTTTGGTCTGTTGAGCTCAGTATTAGCTGTACTGAATGATGGCAGCTGTCCAGGGTGACATTCCCAGCCCCACCTGAAGATGCCGAGGACTCAACCTGTGAACTTCTGCATGCAAAGCAGATACTCCAGCACTGAGTTATGGTCCTTCCTCATAAGTTTGATTCTCCTGGGATAACTCAGTCAGCAGAGCACGAGACTCTTAAATCTCAGGGTCATGGGTTTGAGCCTCATGTTGGGCAAAGGACTCATGTATTGCAGGGATTTTGGACTAGATCAGAGGTTTTCAACGTTTTTGAGTCCACGGTTCCCTTGACCAACTACATTCATTCTGCGGCACCCCTGTGGGGCTCAGGAGCCCAGTTGTGTCACCCCTTGCCTGCAGAGCTGGCAGTCTCTCACCCTTTCCCGAACACTCTCCCTTGTGGAGTGTTCCCTCAGCCTCCTCTGCCCTCCCCTCTCCTTGGGAGTCCTCCTGCAGCTGTCCCTGGTCTCTGAGCTGCCCCCCACTCCACCCCAAAGAGAGATGCCTTCCAGAGGACCATTTGACTGCGGAACTTATAGCTAGGGCTGCTGCAATAAACAGCTGTGCAAGCCTTTGGGAGGCAGAGATGCAAGAGGGCATCAGAGGAGGGAGGGAAGGAAAGAGGGACAGAGGCCAGTGTTGCCCCTAACCATCATTCAAGGCACCCCAGTGTGCCATGGCACACTGGTTGAAAACCACTTAACTAGGTAACTGTTGTGGTCCCTTCCAACTCTACAGTTGTCAGGCAGCTGCAAGCAACTCTCACAGCCAGTTGCCTAGGCACATACAAAGACAAGGAAAAGTTTCTTACCATCCATTTTTTATTCAATATTTACAGAGAGAGGCTTTAGAACACAGCCTCTTGGATAATGCTGTTGTCCTGAGTGAATCTCCACCCCGCTTCTCTCCCACTTCCTCATTCATCGTCATCATCACCTCCTCTACAGGTGCCGCTTAATGCCCTCTGTCTTTGAGCTCTTTGCTCTCCTACTTTTAAGGCTCACCGGGTTCTGGGAGATGGTGGGTCTGGAATGCTTTCTAGTGACAACGTGTCAGTCAGCTGCTGCTCCGGCTCGGCCTCCTCCTCTCCCATTATTTCCCAACTTTCCCCCTCATCTTCCTCTGAGCTGTGGTCTCCCTCAAACCCCTGTTGTAATTCTGAACTGTTTCCTCTTCTCTGGAAGGGACAGGCTGGGGAGGCGGTCTCCACCATTCCTCGTCTGCCCAGTACCTGACAACAGTTCTGTGATTCTAACTATTCTATGATTCTTGTGTATTTGTCCTTTGGTGCAGCAGAACAGCATGCTGGCAATAGCAATAGTATACCCTTCATGTGCAGTTTCACCAATAAAGAGCAGGGAGATTTTAAAATTTACACCCCACTGCTCTGCTTTTAAGGCAGCTCCTCTCTATTATGGAAAAATAGTGCAGGAAACGCCTATATAAAATTCCCCCCGTTTTTCTTTCTTTTCAATCCATTTATGTGTCGGTCCTTTAGAGAACATCCTCTGTTATAACTCATCCCTTTTGTGTGGTGACACACATTCTGCTGGTTATCTGAGCATGGAGGAGCCAAAACAAAATTACATAGGTTGTGTACCGCAACGTAAGTGTGCAATCTTGTCATTTTAGTAGGCCCCATTTACTCCTTCCTCTCCCCCAAAAAGGTCAAGCCTTAAATGTAACAAGTTGGGTTATATTTACCAACTTTTAAACTTCATTGAATTTACTTTCCCCCCTTTTTATCCCTAATGCTTATACAAGCATTAGCCAGAAAGTGGTAGTGGAAATGCCAGTTTTGCAAGAATTGGGGGTGGGTGGGTGTGAGGGTTTTATAAACCTCTGGCTTGGCTCCTCAATATGAGATGTTTATCAATCAGATACAGGCAGAGCTGATCTCAGACTGCAGTGGTCTCAGGTTACCCGTACCTGCTTACGGATTTGACTGCTCCCTTGCTTGGCTATCTGTGTTCTTTACAGTAGAAATGTCAGCATCAGTGGTATCTATTTATTTCCAGACTGCTGGCCCTCCAGACTGCTGGCCCTCACAGACCATGATCTAGGACAAATCCTAGATTGAGGTATTCTCGACTCAAGTTGTTAATGGCCTTATAAAAATCAGACAAGAACCTTGAATCTGGCTGGCCTGGTAGAGTGCAAGGCAGTGCAAGCTTTTGAGAACTGGAGTTATGTGCTCAAATAGTTGTAGAGGTATGAGGGGCAGTAGGACCTCTGGTGCTCTTCCTAATATGGTAGAGGTCTGTCTTTGGCAAGCAGCTTGAGTCAAGCAAACAGCTTGCTCAGCTTCAGCATGTTAGCAGTTGGAGGAGATGGTAGTTTGCTATGCTGAGCCCCTGCATAGCATTTCTGCATTCAGCCAGCCTATCTGAAAGCAGGAGAAGGTTCTTGTGGACCTCCAGCCATGTTGTAGGTCTAGTATCTGATAAAACTAGTAAGATATGCCATTGGCTGTAATTTAGAATTATCTAATTAATAGGCCAGGTCAGAATATTTCAGCCACTTTGTGTCCTGGTGCAATTATTTTTGGATGGAAATGTATTTATTTATTTATTTGTTAAAATTGATATCCCTCCATTCCTCCCAAAGGGCCTTCACACTTTCTTGGTTTAAGTAATAAGTGGAAAGATGATAAAATTTGAAGAGACTGGAAGGTTTGAGTGCCTCTCTTATATCCTGTTTTTGCTGACTAATGCATTTTCAGAGGAAAGCTGTAAGATTTAGTGATTTTCTAAGCAATATTGTTGTTGTCTCCAAATGCCCTAGGACGAGAGGAGGAAGTGACCTCGAATCTCTTAAAAGGCACTCTGTGCACTTATCGGCCTACTCTATATGCTGCTGCAACCTGCCCAATAACATCAAATCGACTTCCATGCTCAAAGAGCCATGCAAGCTTTGCCCAGATGAAGACTCTGTCATACAAAACCTTTCATTGTGCTGTCATCACTGACAGACAATTGCTTTTCCAGCTAATTAAGCACTGACCTTTGTGTTAGCCAGAGCTTTTAACATATGGTTCTACCAAGCACTATCTAAATTATATTAAGTAAATTAGTCTTTTTTTGACAAACAGCTGATTTCCCTAGGTAGGCTTGAAATATGACTCTGAGGCTGTGGAGCCTTACCAACTTAGGCTTTCACAGTATTAAGTCAATGCAAAAACTCCTATACATTTAAAATAAGGTCATTTTTTCAATCCAGTGATTCCTAGACAACCTAATCAACTTTGAACAAAACAAGGAGACCTCACAACTACTTGTTTTTTTTAAAAAAGGAACAACACCCTGCTTTTCCCTTCACTCAAAAGAAAGCAACTATATAAACATGTCATTATTCCATTTGTTAAAACACAAATTAACAAAACTAAGCAGCAAAGCAAAGAGCAGCCTTTGAAATTGGTACATTAAGCAGCGACAGCATCAAACGCTTGCTCAGAAAAGCATTTTTTGAGTTGCCATTAGAACACAAATAAAAGGGGGAAGAGAACTTAAATTTCCTAGAGCAGGAAGGCAAGGCGCCACCAGAGGAAAAGCCACCAACTCTGCCTCAGAAGGCAGTGGCACATGTCAGAGGGCTGCAACAGCCAACCTTACTAGACAGGCAGATTCACAAGAGAGAAGAAAGGTTCTTCAAGCAATGCACTCATGCTTCAGTACACTAGCCCAGAGGTGCAAGGATATTGCTTTTCAGAAACAGACAAAATAAAAACAATGCAGGGAATCCAGGGAGATGGATAACAGTTTGGGGTTTTTTTACAACATAAGCTTTCATTGATTAGAGTCCACTTCATCAAATGCATGCAAGTGGGGAGAGGGCAAGTGTGTGAAGGAATGTAAAGGTAAAGGGTAAAGGGACCCCTGACCATTAGGTCCAGTCGTGACCGACTCTGGGGTTGCGGGGCTCATCTCGCTTTACTGGCTGAGTCATGTGGCCAGCATGACTAAGCCGCTTCTGGCAAACCAGAGCAGTGCACAGAAACGCTGTTTACCTTTCCACCGGAGCGGTACCTATTTATCTACTTGCACTTTGACGTGCTTTTGAACTGCTAGGTTGGCAGGAGCAGGGACCGAACAACAGGAGCTCACCCCGTCGCAGGGATTCGAACCGCCAACCGACCTTCTGATCGGCAAGTCCTAGGCTCTCTGGTTTAACCCACAGCACCACCCACGTCCCGTGAAGTAATGAGCAGGCTCCAAAATTGAGGTTGCTAATGATTTGGCTGGGATACAGAGACCAGGTACACCAAGCAGCTTGGGTACACCAAGTAAGATTTCTAAATCACCACCCACCCACCACCACGATTGACTTCCATGCCATTATCACAAACTGCCTCCCCTCAGTTTCAAAAGAAGTTAGGACCATGAGAAGATCCTTACACCAGGCTACACCATAAGTCATAGAATCACAGAATAGAATCATAGAGTTGGAAGAGACCACAAGGGCCATCGAGTCCAACCCCCTGCCAAGCAGGAAACACCATCAGAGCACTCCTGACATATGGTTGTCAAGCCTCTGCTTAAAGACCTCCAAAGAAGGAGACTCCACCACACTCCTTGGCAGCAAATTCCACTGTCGAACAGCTCTTACTGTCAGGAAGTTCTTCCTAATGTTTAGGTGGAATCTTCTTTCTTGTAGTTTGGATCCATTGCTCTGTGTCCGCTACTCTGGAGCTGCAGAAAACAACCTTTCTCCCTCCTCTATCTAAGTCCATCTGGCTCAGTATTGTCAACATAATTGGGAGCAGCTTTCCAGGGTTTCAGCCAGTAGTCCTTACCAGCACTCTCTGGGTTTACTGGAGATGGAACTTTTTACATGCAAAGCATGTACAGTGGTACCTCGGGTTACATACGCTTCAGGTTACAGACTCCGCTAACCCAGAAATAGTACCTCGGGTTAAGAACTTTGCTTCAGGATGAGAACAGAAATCGTGCTCCGGCGGCGAGGCAGCAGCGGGAGGCCCCATTAGCTAAAGTGGTGCTTCAGGTTAAGAACAGTTTCAGGTTAAGAACGGACCTCCAGAACAAATTAAGTACTTAACCCAAGGTACCACTGTACTCTACCACTGAACTATGGCCCTTCCCTATGACTTCATGTTTTATTTGACATGTATTGTGGTGGGCTGCTGAGATGCTTGGATCTGTCTTGGGCAAGCAGAACAACTCATGTGTTATTTGGATCCGAATCATCAAATGTAAAAATTACTGTAGAATCCTGTATCATTGGGTGCGTGCATTTTGTTCTGTTTTTATGTTGCAGAATGAGGGACAGTCCTTTAATAAAAATAAAAGCAGTGGTAGTGGTTGTTATTTATTACTGTCAGAATCATCATCATTATTATTTATTGAATATAATGTATTACATTTATAACCTACTCTTCCTCTCAAATGACCCCAGGGCAGCAAACACATGATAAAACAGTAAAAAAAACCCGAAAAACAAATGCACTTGTATCAGCAAGTCATCCCTAATCAGTCCGTGCTTTTCATAAATTTTTCTTTCCTGGTCTAAAGGCTTTCTGTAAAGCTATACGATGCAATTTTAAATCCCCTCTTTAATAACTTTCCATGCTGTAACTTGATTAATTTACTCAGGCAGTTGAGAAGACAGTGTCTTATGTTTCAAGCTGTAGAGTCTTTCCGGAAATGCCAAACCCCTCCCACAAAGGAAAGATTAAGTAGTTCAGGAAACTGTAGGTTTGGAACATTCTTGCTGGGCCACAATGAATCAACAGAGAGCAAATGTAACCATCAGAAAACTGGGTCATAGACAGTATAAGCCAGCTCTTGCCAAATGTCTGTGCAAGCCTATTCAAAAATATGCTCGGTTTACATTTGCGATTTACTCAGGGTATTAGTGAAAATGATAAAATATCCTGTTCAGCGGGAAACCATTCAAGCTTTGAATCTGTGGGATGCTTTGAACTTATCCTGTGTTTCTTTCCAAGTTGTACTGAAGCATGACTAGAGTTGACGTTTGATCCCAGAAATGCTTCCTGGCTTGCAGTTATCCATCTTGTTACTTTCCCTTTCTTTTTATTTCTTCCTGTAACTTTGGAGCAGGGGTGGCAGCAATCCACAGTGCAACATTTACTGAGAGAGCAGAAAATGTATTAACTTGTGAATCTAGCTGCAGCATTGGTCAGATGTGGCTGATCTGTTTTGGACCGGGGCAGGGGGACTGATCGTCCCTAGTTGTTGATGAGCTTCAACTCCCATCACTTCCAGCCAGCATGGCCAGTGGTCAGTGACGATGGGAGCTGTAGTTCAACAGCATCGGGGAGGGAGGGCTACACATCCCCAAACCTGCTTTCAATGAAACAGAGAATGCAATCTGACAACAGGTGTTGATTGCAGTATGTATACTTTGTGCCCACCAACATGGACAGGTGGATGGGACAAGCCACCTGTCAATCAAGTGACATCATTATGATATCAAACAGCTGATAGGTGGGTTGTTCCACACCACTTGTGAAAAGCTCTTGCACAGCATTTTAGCCAGCTGGTTATTTGGTGCTTAGGAACTGCTCAACACCAAGTACACAAAAACTCTTAAGAGAAATTCTGTATCTCTGCACAAGATATGACTGTGAGCTAGAATTTAAAGCAGAAGAGGGCATATGCTTTATGAGCTTGACAATGGAATAATTAGCAAACACACACTCACAAATAAATACTGTGCACTTTACAGAGTTAAGGTAGCCCTATGGAACAGAGTGAGCAAGCATGCATGGAATTGCAGTGTAAGAGGCAGAACTATAAACCAGAAAGACTCTTCGTCTTCCACATAATGTTAGCAACAGGCTTTATGTTCACCCCACCTCTCAAAAGTGGCCTGAAGATCCCAGCTGATGAACACTGGCCTGAATTATTTCCCTATCAATATGGCCCCTGACTTTTGTTCCTCATGGGAATCTATTCTTCTCTTGGCCTTTATGGTGTTTTTTTCTGTATTCTTTTGCCGTTCTTTGATTCATTATTAAAACCTGGTGATGAGATTAATTTTCCTTCAGTAACTCTTTGAAGCTCTGGCAGCACCTAATTAACTCTGGCATGTATTAACTTTTCAGCTGTGGCTGACATGATTCTGCTCTTTTGTTTCTTTATTATAGGTTTTATATATACAGGGGAAGTTGTGCATCGAATGCTAACAGCTACGCAATACATCGCACCTTTGATGGCCAACTTTGACCCTAGTGTGTCAAGAAACTCGACTGTCAGATACTTTGATAATGGTAAGTATTAATCCTTCTGCCAGATTATCCTTTAGCTCTTCTTTTTTGTCCTTTGTAGGAAAATAAGCACTGAAGACGGTTTATAATATTTAGCTCTCAGAAGTTTTATTCATCTGGCTAGCCATCCATCTGAGTCAAATACCATGGTTTAAAATGTTATTGGTAGATTGTGTTGGCAAACATTATCCAATATTATAATCCATCCAAGCTGCTAAAGTCCTAAATCTTACTTTAGTCATGAATCTCTATTAACTTCATCAGCTGAAAAAGACAACCCTCTAGTCTTCCAAAAGGATATGTTCCCTCTGGTACCATCAGTACATTAAATGGGAACCATTTTGTATTCTTAGAGTCATTTTTCACCCAGAGGTAGAGCATGCCTGAGGTTAATAACCCTCATCAAGATGGTGTGCAAAGTGAGCCTATATAATAATCTAATAAGCCTTACTTTACCTACAGCTCCCGAAGGTCAAATACCTAGGACAGAATTTTATGTGATAGAATGCTGTACTTGGCATGGATACCTGTATATTGGCTTATTAATCTGGGGTGTTGAAGATCTTTCTAACTGTGGGGGCCAGCCTTGCACTCCCCTTTCCTAAGTACCTTCTCAAGCCCTTTAAACCACCTTCTACCCATGGATTAAGATCCTGGCTAGTTCCGATCCTGATAACTGGAGTTTCCCAGTTTGGGCATAATGGCGAAACTAGGTTAATTAGCTCAGGAAGGTTGAATCATAGCAAACCAGGAAAAGAGGAGCCAAGAGGCAACACAGTGGTGGAACACATACATACAAGGCTGGTGAAAATCTTGCCTGAATCACTCCAAAGTTGAAGTCCCACTACCCAAAATGCCCAAATCTACCAAATCCCCCCACAATGAATCCTCATGGGGAACACTGGTCAAGATAAGGATCAAGATGGCTATTGGAGGAGGCACTTGGGACCTGAGTCATTTCAGGTTTTATAAGTTATTACCACTTTGAATAGGTCTCTGTAATTCTTAGCAAGCCAATGCAGTGCTTTTAGGATTGCTGTTATATTCTCCCATCTTGCTCCCCCAGCTAATGACATGCCAATAGCATTCTAAACTTGATGTAGCTTCCAGATAGTTTTCATGGGCAGCCCCATGTAATCTGAGTGCAAAGTCATCAGAGCATGAATTGCTGATACCTGCTTATCTTGGTCCAACAACAGCCATAGTCAGTGAACCAACTGGAGCTGGAAATAGGCAATCTTCGACAGTGAGGCCTCCTGAGTCTCTAGTGGCAACATCATGTCAAGGAATGTAGTCTCAGGTTTCGTTACCAGGAAATGAATATATATCTCTTCTCTTGTCAAATCACCAAATAGGCTATATAATTTTGTGGACCGATATATGCACATATTGCATATGCATAATAACCAAATATTTGTGAGACAAAATGAATATTTGTATGGAAGAATTGCTTTTAAATAAAATAGAAGCAACCCGATCAATATTCAGAAAGTAAATTGCAAACATGTCTGTCTGTTTCACACCATCCAGTGATGCGCTATGCAGTGAAATAATTTATGCAGCGAGATTGTGAAAGTTCCATTTGAAGATAACATAATGAACATGCTTCAATTTCCCCCCTTAAATGACTTGCTTTTTTTATTTCCGCCAAAGTGCTGGTAAGAAACAAGAATAAATTACAGCGTGTTGTTGTTGAACTATTATCGTGATGCTTTAAGATACTCTCCATGGTGCATTGAGCTTGAATCACACTGACCCATTTTGAGTTGTCGTTAGGTCACTCTGACAAGGAAAACTTGTTGAGATGTGAATCAAAGCATATGCTGTGAGGGAATGAGTCAGTTCAGAGTCCAAAAGGCATTTTTTTGTATGCAAATGCCTGAAATAAACTTTGAGATATTTACTAAAGAGGAGTTGCATTCAGCTATTCTTTACTCAGAGTAGACCTGTTGAAATTAAAGACCTTGGGGATATTTTAGTTTCGAGAAAAGGTGAGTAAGAGGTGACATGATAGAAGGTTATAAAATTATGCATTGCACAGAGAAAGTGAATAGAAAGGAGTTTTTCTCCCTCTTTCGTAACACTAGAACATGTTGACATCCACCAATGCTGAATGTTGGAAGTTTGGGTACAGATAAAAGAAAATACTTATCCATGCAGCGCATCATTAAACTATGGAACTCACTCCCACAGGAGGCACCAACTTGGTTGACTTTAAAAGAGGGTTGGGTGGCTATCTTCTGCCTCCAGTCAGAGGCAGTAATGATCCTGAATACCAGTTCCTGGAAACCACAGTAGGGCAGAGTGCTCTTGTGCTTCAGTTCTGCTTGCAGGTTTCTCACAGGTATCAGGGTGGCTACTGTGAGAACAGGACTACATGGGCTACTGGCCTGACCCGGCAGACTTTTCTTACATTTAATGGCCATGACTAACTTAGGTCCAGAAATTTCAAGTGGTCTACTCTGAGTGATAGTTGATTGAATACAACCCAATGCCTTTTGTATTCAGGACGATATCAGGATTTGCCCCGCTTTTACTGTATTAAAAGAGGTAATCCATCATGATCAGGCCAGATTCTTGCCAAGGCAACAAATGAAGGACATTATTAGGAATATAATTTATATAATAGAATATTTAAAAGTGAGGAATGAAAAATAAGCAGCCTTAATGTTTTTAGATGCAGAGAAAGCATTTGATAATGTCTCCTGGGATCTTATGTTTAAAGTTTTAGAGTACATGAGCTGTGGAGACACTTTTATAAGAGGAGTCAAGGCAATATATACCGAACAGTCAGCAAAACTGATAGTAAATGATGTGTTGACTGAGAATTGTAAAATAACTAAGGGAACAAGACAAGGCTGCCCATTGTCACCCTTGTTTATATTTTTTTTAAAAGGATTTGCCCCACTTTTGTAGGGCATACTAGTTACCTGGGACTACATTTTCAAGCTGCTGATCCAACAAAAAGACACAACAGGAATTTTATATTCAAGAATGCAAAAACTGGGGCTTTCCAGCACATGGTAAGCCACAATGCCAGGGCTTTGCTCAGCACGGCAAGATGGTTTGAGCATATTACTTCGATCCTAGCCCGACTACACTGACTGACAATTAGCTACAAGCCCAATTCAAAGTGCTGGTTTTGACCTATAAAGCCTGAAGCGGCTCAGGACCACAGTACCTCAAGGAACGCCTCTCCCCATATAAACCAACCTGAATTCTGCAGTCATCACCTGAGGCCCTTCTTTGTGCCTCCTTCATGAGAGGTCCAGAGGGTAGCAACACAAGAACAGGCCTTTTCGGCAGTAGCTCCCTGCTTGTGGAATGCTCTCCCTAGGGAGGTTCAGCTGGTGCCTTCACATTATTTTTAGGCTCCAGGTGAAAAGGTTCCTCTTCAACCAGGCCTTTGTTTTTGTTTTAACTATTTGTCTGTGTTTTATTTTGTATTTTTATCTTGTGAACAACCCTGAGATGAAGGGCAGCCCTGAGATATGAAGGGCAGTGTATAAATCTTAACAACAGGCTGCATCCAGCTTGGTAGGTCAGAAGGATTATAGTTTGGTCTATGGGGATTCAACAAAACAATGTGTGTAAAGAATAGTGGGACATGTGCACCTAAGATGCTCAACACCATTATTAATATGGGCATCATCCATAAATTCATGTGATTCTATTTAGCCAGTGTAGTTAATGTTTACCACCAATGATGTATATTATTTAACACCCTTCCACTCTGAAAGCTTGCAGTAGATAAGAAAAGATAGTATTATGCATAATAAATGGACGGAGTGAAAATGGAATGCTTTAAATATTAACATTTCTGTGTCAGCATTTTGGTAAACATCCTTAAGTTTTATAGGCAGTGAGTTATGAGCTAAATAACACAATGAAAAACTTATGATGAAAGAAAGCTAGCAGTTTTGATTTAGAAGAAACAATATTTTAAACAATTGCACACAGAGAGTTTTAAAAAATAATAAAATATGTAGCATCATTGTTTCACTCAGACCTGACCTGTTGTGGCTTCGAAGTCTGATTTTTTCCCCCCTAAGGACTAGCTTGAATTTTTTGGTAGGCCAGCATCAATGTATAGGTACTAGCCCAGGCAGCCCATAATAAATATATCATGTTCTTAGGTACCAGAGTATCAATCCTGACCACTTGTGTGCATCTTCATTCATTCTCGTATCACCTTGCTGCCAAAGCTCTCAGGGAGGTTTCCAGTGGAAAACAATGTCTTTCAAACTATGATAGAAGAGGAAGACGGAACAGGGAGGGATGAGAAAAATAAGGAGAGGTGAAGCCAAATGGCAGTTGATCCCAATGGAGGAAGGCTTTGGCTGGCCCATCACCTCTCCTCAGATTCAGGCAGGTGGCACAGCTGTGGATGGAGGCAGCTCTGAATCTGGCATTTATTATCCCAATAGTATAATAGCTCAGCCCTACAAACCCTACAACATTAGTCACAGATCTAAAGGAAATATAATGCCTCTTCACAAAGTTGCAGTATTAATTAAACTCTGTAATTTGCTGTTGCAAGATAAGGGGTAGCCACTGGCTTCAATTGCATTGCACATGCCGCGTGAAAAAGACTGTTTTTTCTTGCTGCTCAGTTCCTGTTTGCACTGTCTTGGGCTCTCTGACATTGAAAACACCCCCTTTTAACACGTTCACATTTCATTGGATGCCAGGATTCTGCACCCACCTTACCTTCTGTTTTCTGCTGAGGCGGTGGCTGATGTTTGGAGGTGTATTTGAACACCCCTCAGTCAAATTATCTTCACTTCTGTAGGCTAAGAATGTCTGAACAATAGATAAAGCTCTATCCACTGTAAGGCCTATTTAGCAATAGTAATAGTTGTGATAATATTGCTATAAAGTTACATTTTGTATGGTATCGGATGCTGCTGAATGGCTACCCTATAATTTACGGTGACATTTTCCTCTCCTCTTCGCGACTTTGGACTTGACAGGTACTGCATTGGTTGTCCAGTGGGATCACGTACATCTACAGGATAATTACAATCTGGGCAGTTTCACATTTCAAGCAACACTTCTCAACGATGGGCGTATCATATTTGGCTATAAAGAGGTGAGTTCAAGCACCGAAATGATTTACTAAATTTAAAATCCTGCTCCGTTCAAGCAGCTGAAATATTTAAAAAGCGACAGCCCCAATGCTCTGCCATCTTAACACAGAAGACTTTTTTCTGTGCCAAGACTAGATGCTACCGTTCAAAGGATGCTCTTTGCCCATCTAAGAGATTGCTGTCAGGAACAGTCAGGGTCATCCCAGGAGAGAGGGAGGACTAGGCAAAACCACACGGTGCCTCCCTTGCCCCCCAGTAACATTTTTACACAGACCAAATCTGCCTCCAGGACTAATCCAGGAAATGAAGAAGCTATAGCAGAAAACATTGGGAGGTATGGTGCAGTGTTAGAGGTTTAGTGAGGAATTATTCTCCCCACAATAAAGAAAAAGGAACAAAGAGTGTGCAGAAAATTAGTTTGACTGTTAACTGAATATAGAGTGCAGATATAATGCCATTTGTTTAAGATTACTTGCAATGATTTTTTTATTTAGAGCAAATAAACATTACTGAGCGAGTTGAATTCAGGATTTGGGGGTCACAAATCCTCCTTTTTGAATGCAGTTGCACCCCCTCCTCCCACACCAGCCCTTTCCTGGAGCTGCAAAGGGGCTTCTGGGTATCTGCCCAGGCACCGGGCGAGTTGACATCGCATTAAGGCACCAGGCTGATTTCATGATGAAAGCTTAGAGGAGAGTTTGGATGGTGTTAGAGCAATCGAATGGGTGTAAATAGTACTCTGCTCACAAGGGAGTTCCTTTGTGTGCAATATGGCATCAGAGAAGATTACTGCAGCTTCTTCTAAGATACGGCATGAGGGAAACCGGCAGTCCCATTTTATGGAATAAATATCGCGTACCAACTTGCCCTGATATTTCACTGCTTGCATCCCTAGGCCCTTTAATGTGACAAGTTTAGCTATCTTTTTAGTTAAATATACCGGATTGGCCTGAATATAAGCCTCACTTTTTTCTCAAATTCCAACTGTGAAAAGTTAAAGTGCAGCTTATATTCGCGACCTTACGGTATGCAGCCAGGAGTGCAGGGCGAACAGTGCCAGGAGCAGCGCCCGCCCCGCGCATAGTCCCCCATCCTCTCCCCCAAGGCTGGGAAGGAAGAGAGCAAGGAAAGGGAAAGGCCGCCTGTGACGCAGCGTGGCTCCACCCCACCCCCAAGTATGTAGCCAGGAGCAGCGAGGAAGGGAGCGGCTTATATTCAGGTATTTTTTTCTTTTCCTCCCTCCAATTTTAAAGGTGCGGCTTATATTCGGGTGCGGCTTATATTCGGGCCAATACAGTAATAGCTCTGTGTGCTCTCCCATACGATTTGGATTTGGTTTGGAGGGTTCAAGCCTCTTACAAACCTAGCACCCATGGAAATAAGAGGTGAGGTCCTGTCTTGCCCAATGCAAGGTGGTACTTTTAATGAGATTCAGAAGCAATACAAACACAAGTGAGTGAAAGGTTAAAGATTTTATTCTAAACAACAAGCATTATATACGTTACCAAGCAAGCACTTGGATCTGCCACTAGGAATTTCTCAAGAAGTGGCAAAGTGACATCTTGGTAGCCTTTGTTTGCACAGCCCTTCGATCAGTCCATGCACAAGCTTCTCAGAACTATGCCAAAAAACCATCCAATTTATAGATAGCTAACTTGTTAGACCACGTGCCTTGCCCGACTAGCTAGTGCAGATTATTAATTAGCTAGACCCCTCTTCCAATATTGCACATTCCTCCAAACAATGTCTACCATCAAAGAAGGTCAGAAGGTTACCTGTTAAGTTGTGGGTGAACATATCAGACAACACAGCGATTCTTCAAACAGCTCTTGTTTATTCACAGGCCAGAACAGAACAGAACTGAAGGGTTCAGGCAGCCTGCTTATATAGAGCTCCAGTACAACATAACTGTAACAATTTTCTAAAACTATCTAATCACTGAACGTCACATTCGATCCCTTATTTGCATAACTATCTACAGTATCCCCCTGCTGGCCCAGGGTGAGAACTTCAGTACATAACATTACCCATCACTATTGCTTCTTCCTTCCACCAGATTATACATTAAAGGCTGCTCTCAGCCATCAAAGAACTTTAACAAGAGATAGAGAAGGGAAGTAAACAGAGGCAGAAAGAGATGACCAAGTTAGATCACTAAACTCCTTAAAATACAATCTATCTTCTGGATAGATTGCCCATACAGGTCCTCTTGTGGAAGGGGGAGTTACTGGTTTGCTTTGCTTTTGCTTTTGTTTATTGTGTATTTTGTGTCTTCATTTTGTATTTTCATGTTGTGAACCGCCCTGTGATCTTTGGATGAAGGGCAGTATACAAATTTAATAAATATTTTTTTAAAAATCTGATGTGGTTGGATAGAGCTGCCCTCCAGACACCACGCTGTGACAGCTTACCAGGATGGGCCAGGGCGGTGGCCAGGTCAGGATTGTATGGATGCACCAGTTGGAAAAGCCAGGTTGGCTCCGCTTGTGTGTCTCGGCAGCCCTGACCCTGCCACCACCCCACCCCAGGCCTGCCCAGGTAAGCTGCAGTGATGGGAGACCAGTTCTGGCTTGCCCCGTCAGCTGCTACTGATTTGTACCTGCCAGCCAACTCTAGTAATGTCTCAGCTGGCACTGAAAAAACATTCTCCTGGGGATGGTTTCTATGACACTCATGTGCAGTAAGAAGTTTTTTGTTTCAACCAATAAATATTAACATGAAAACAAATCATTTCTCCTGTCAGCTTGTCCATTGCCTATCATCAGATGCTGCCCTATTCTTTTCATCACAGCGTAATGATTTTCTTGTCAACTATTCACAGCATCAACATAAATAGTAGATCCAGTTTTTTAAAAGGAAAATTAAGCGCTGGTTTACCCTTAAAAATACAAGGCACAGTGTCAGGACCTGCTAGAGCTGTTCTTCTCAAACTTTAGTTCTGGGTGCTTCTGCCCCATGTGGTGGGTTATCAAAACTGCAGCTTGGAAATATCTTGCTGATACTCTCTAGCTAGTGAAGAACAATAATTGGTGAAATAATCTCAGGCTGTGGATTGGCCCTGCCTACCAAGGCTTGTCATTAAGCTGTCCTAGACCAGAAGGACTTCTTGGGATGTCTGGGCAGCAAGGTGTTTTTGGCTCTGGTTTGGCTTTGTGTGGGCCTTAGCTGTGACACCTGGTTTAATCCTTCCAGTTCTGATTCCTCAACTCAGCTCCTGCCTTCTGGGTCCCAGCACTTAGCTGCCCTCTAGCAGTAGTCTCTGGGTCATTCTTGATACCCTTTGTATTTTCCTCACTCCTACTTTACTCATGGGACTTTCCTACTATCAATTGGACTTCTCAGTCGGCAGCCCTTGCCAAAACAGCAGCATGACCTAATGGTTTGGACAGGGCTCTTTGATCTTTCTTCCTCTGCAACACCTATGGTTCACAGTAAAGTTTCTCAGGAGGCAGACATGAGCACTGTGTATATTCTGGGGGAACAAAAATGAGCAGTGAAATGGGGCCAGGCCGTTGCAGGCCAACCAGAGTTTGTAACAAACCATAGTTGGTTTGATCCTGATTTCACTATGGTTTTGACAAACAACAGTTTCTTGTTTCTGGATTAAATGGAAACAGCGGCCTGTGGAAATATTGTTAACCATGATTAACTATTGCGCCACTGGAGGTGAAATTCCTGGACAATGCACAAGGCAAACCACAGTCAAGAGCATTTGCATAGAATGTTTTCATTAATCAAGTATGATCTTGGGCCGATCACTGCCTCTCAGCCTAACCCACCTCACAGGGTTGTTGTGAGAATAAATGGGGAGTGGGAAAACCACCTTGACCTTCTTGGAAGAAAGGTGGGATATAAATGTAATGATAAATAAATAAACAAACAAACCAGGTTCAAACCATATCCTAGTTTGTTAACTAGCAAAGTTTTGCATATCCAGATGAAACAAGAAATTGTTTTGTTACAAACTGTGACCAGAAGGTTTAAATCTGGTCCCATTTTGTGCAAAGAAGAGAGGAAGAAGGGGAAGCACATGAGCCCAAGGTTCATGAAAGCATGTTCTGATGCTTGAATGTCACTATTGTCTCTTAGCAGATAAATCATCATGGGATCTAGCCATTTCTGGCTACTTTCCAGCATCACATACCTTTGTTCATGTAGCCGAAGAAACTCTTCACATTCTATCCCAGAACTATTTTCTGTTTCCTTCCTCACCCACAATGCATTCTGCAAAGGCAGCAAATGTTACAACTTCTGTAATGGCTCCTTGGTGATTATATGACTGGAGGCTCATTACTGCCTAAATGAGCAGGCAAGAGTTGTTGCCTTAGGAAAATTCAGGAAAAAAATACACCAAATAATGTAGAGATATTTCAGTGGTGGTTTATTATGTGTGAAAGACTTGCAGCGCTGAACATTAGCACTACTTACAAGCATTATTTTGTCCCCGCTTATGCAAAGATTAAATGATTGCTTTCTGCAATAGGCATCATAGCTCTTTAAAACAAAACTATTCTTAGATTCACTATATTAGTCCACTTCCCTCTCTTAGCCAAAATGGGTTATCACTTTTAGTGCTTACAAAAGTGAACAGAGTTTCTATGAAATATTCAGTAATAGAAACGGATTTCATTTCCCAATGTAATATAGTTTCTGTGTGGCTCTGTGTGCAGAATTGTATTAGGTGTTAGCGAAACAGCATTAAGAGGAGCCTGTTTACACAATAAGCAAGCTAAACTGTTTGAGGAAAAAATATTCATTGTACTTCAAGGTTTTGCGAGTTTCTTCCCTGCAGTGAATTGACAATGAAGCCTATAATTGGCTGGCGCAAAGTAAATTTACTTTCTCCTCGTTGATTACTGAAAGGTAGGCTAGAAATTGTAATTGCTAAAGTACTTATGAGGGATTGATTAACAAGTCCATCAAAACTGAAGTACTAAACCAGAGCCAAATCTCATAGTACACTTCAGTATTATTTTCGTTAGCTCCCATCCAGCTGTCCCTTTCATTAAAAGGAAAAATAAAAGGCCTAAAGGTGCTGTACAGAGAATCTAGATAATGTGAAGACAATTCAAGGCTGTGCTGGTGAGCAGAAATGCCATTACAGGTTGGCATCACTGGGCAACTGCCTATTGGTGGGGGTTCAGATGCAACAGACTGCATTGCTCTGACTCTGTTTAGCATTTGATTCTATCAATTAAATTGTAGGGTACAAGTAGAAGAAAGCATTTTATATATAGGTATGCATATGGCATTTGTCTATTTTTGTCTTGCAGATTCCTGTCTCAGTGACGCAGATCAGTTCAACCAACCACCCTGTGAAGGTGGGCCTGTCAGATGCCTTTGTGGTTGTCCACAGGATCCAGCAAATTCCCAGTATGTTTTTTTAATGCATGCTAATGAATGTGACGTAAGCCTGTGTGTGTGTGTGTTTGAAAGGGAGGGGATGATTGAGTGGAAAGCAAATTTAAAGAGATCAAAAATATGTTTTAACTAAACAGAAAACAAAATGCTTATGAAGTCTCAGTTTGTTAATTTAAATATAATTTCATTTTGGTTTACAACTCCCACAGTTGTTCATTGCTTCATTGTTTGTCTTGAGCCGATAAGGCCAGATGTGGCTGTTAGCCCAAAGGGGGAGATGGTATAATTCTGTATTCCATGGGATACTCCTTCATGTTTTCCAGAATAGTAATTGTATGGTTGTGGTTTTGTTGTTGTTTCTTATTTTGCTTTGGAAGATGCAAAGAAATTGAACATAAGATGCCTTTCTAAGCTGGCTGAAATAAATTAAACAATATTTATCAGAACAGCGTGCAGTAGCAAGTGTGGTTCCCTCCTGATGTTGTCAGACTACAGTTACCATCATCCATACTAGCTGAGGCTGATGGGGCTGCAACACCTAGATGGCACCTTGCTGGCTACCACTGGAATAGATTTGCTTTAAGAAAATTCCATACATTGTTTTCACTGTCTTGGACTTTCCTATGGGCAGTTTCTTCATTCTTTGAAGGGAGATTAAGGAGCCTATACCCGGCTGGTCACGTCAATTTGTTGAAATTAACTAATCCCAGCTACTCACGTAATTGTAACTGTTCAGCAGTACAGATTTCCTTTTCATTAAGACAGCACAGTTTAGAGCAAATATAGGATACCTTCATTAAAAACCAAGGAAAACGTCTCACCGTGTGTTAATAATACTTTGGGCACCATCTTCTTTGCTTTGGCTCTCCGGTTTAGCTTTCAAGGTTAAAATTAGTATTCACTCTTCCTTTTGTTGGCAGACTAATGATTACAGACCATCCCTTTCCAAAGTCCTTGCTGCGTATCACAACACAGACCATTAGAATCAACACTGTGATGGCACTTCCATGCTTATCACTATCGTGGCCCTGGTGTGTCAACCTGGTGTAGGAGAGTATGCCTTGCCTAAGGAATGATATCCCTTTCTAGAAAGCTGTTTCTAGAAGGTCTTACATGTTGTGGAGGCACCTTGAACAGAGGCATAGGAGGCTGGGCAGCCGGCAGCCCCGCAACTTCAGGATTTGGAAACAAAAGTACTGGCAGCTATTTGAGAATTCTTCTTTGTAAAGGGTGGGGATCCCACTTTCTATTAAAAAATTTTTTTTTCTTTTGGCTCCTTTGGTATGTAATATTCAAGAAAAGGCTCATTCATAGCTGTCTTTGCAAAGCAGATACATATTTTTGAAACTGCAGGCAATATACCACTCTCCTGACAAAATAAATCAAGTTGGGCCACAGAGAGCCTATGTCAGCTTTTCCTTAAGTGTGCATGTTCTTGCATTCTTGTCTTTTCAAAGATGCTAAGCGGGCCATAAATCAACCCAGTCAATTATTGCAAAAGGGAGATGTGAGAAAGTTTTCCTTAGCCTGTTTGAGGGTTCTGTTGGACTATTTGTTTCTTGCAGGAGGCTTAGAGATATATAAGCATTGTTCTATATCTCCTTATACCTAAATACATAAAGGACTGAATCCCAGGCTGGGCAAGAAATAAAATCACAAGCTCTTTACAATCAGATAAAAAGGAATAGATAAAAACACAGGAGAAACCTTAACATTTCAATGTATATAAAAGCCATAGAACCTTACATCTTCATGTAAACACTAGGAGCCTACAGATGCCCAAACAAACAAATGGTGCCAGAATGATAAAAAAGCATACGCACCATATATGATTCCAAGGGAGGGCATTCTACAGATAGGGCATCACCACAGAGAATGGGTCTCTCTCTTTATTAGCATGCCTGTGCCCTAAAATTGGCAGGAGAGGCCCTACCCTACTTTTAAAGTAGAGTTGTACTTTTTTCTTGGTTTTATGGTTTTATCTTTCGTATACCACTTTGAGGTTTTTTACATTCAAGTGGTGTGTGGATTTTATGAAATAATTAAATTAACAAACTGAGCATTCTACCACTGAGAGGCATACATTATGCAGCGATGCAGGAAAGGGCCATTTCTACCAGCCCCATTTTCTGCCAGTTTCCCCATCCTTTGCTTCCTACCCACTTTCTTCTAGAAGTCCAACCCTTCCCTCTGGCCCTCTGGGGCAACTTTTTGTGAGCCAAATGCTGTGGGGAGAAATCCCAAGACCCTTCACACAACTCTCTATCTTTAATGAAAATAATTATTGGGATGTGGCATGGCAAAACGTGTACTGGCACAGAGATTGCTATGTTTCTACTACAGGTCTAGTATAGAATTGGATGGATAGATGGAAACAGTTGCACAACACAAACTCATAAATTAGCAAAAGAATTTTTTGGACCAGTACATAATTCTTCACAGTCCCGATTAATAATAATTGGCCTGAAGCCCAGATATAGAGTAGATAAAAGACAATTTGCCCTGTGGTAACTCATTGAGCGATGACAACCATCACAAGGAAAGTAAAGCTGCAATTCCATACACACTTACCTGGGACTAAGTCCCATTGGGCTTTTTTGGATATTTCTAAATAGACATGGATAGAACTTCTCTAATATCAAGCCACATGGCAAGGAAATTTTACCATAACTCAGCAACCACTAACACTGGACAGGGGTGGGGCAGGGTGGGACTCACTCTGGGCAATGTGGCCACAGGCACCACCACTGTTTTCGGCATTGGGGATTGAACCATTTTAAAAGGACTTTAAGTGTCCTTAAATTTTTATTTGTTGCACTCTGTCAAAAACTCATATGGGCTATGATAGATGGGGAATTTTTATAACAGAGAGCCTTGGGGCACAGGGCATATTCACACTGGCATATAAATTATCAGGAAGTTGCCTGATAGTAATCTCTAAAGAAAATCTTCACTGTCAAGACAGTCGTTTTCTGCAGGAGCACTGCCACTGACTAAAGTTAAGTTAGGACCATGGATCCCCACCTGTTAGATTTCACTGAATGCATTTGAGGGAGGAGGGATTTAGCACTTCTCCTGCCTTTAATAGTCCAGGTTGTGTGAACAAAGGGGCAGTGAAGGTGTGCTAAGGGGTAATTAATCTGTGTTAAGTGATCTTGAGCATAGACAGTATAAATATTGATCTAGCCTACAGGATTTTTCCATAGATGGCTAAACATTGAGACAGTTTATCGCTTCGGTTGTAAGAAAGAATCAATTCAAATGATTGTCTTAGAAATAAATCATTCACTCGTATAGTTATCCTCTTAAAATTGAGATAGATAGGAATATAACAAACTTTTAATCTCTTTGATAATAACTCACAGAAATCAATGACTTTGGATTCGGTGCAGTCATTGGTTTCTCCTACAAAACTCAACATAAGACATTCAGTGATGAGTGTCACTCAGAAATCTTTAAATGTATGATATAGCCATATAATAAAAAACAGACCCAATGCACTCCCCTGGGCTCTGAGTGAAGAAAACAGATACACTGTGAACACACACTAATATACCTGAGCAGAACTTTGGAAAACCCAAAGAGGAGTACAGGGAAGGAGGTCCAGTGGGTGGTTCTGGAGGAAAAGATCTTAAGGATTGGAGCCTAAAATAGATTAAGTAACTAAAGTCTCCCATCTTGTTCAACCCTCTTCGACTACCTGTAACCCACCCCCTCCAAAAACCTCTGAAGGGTGTGGCATTTAATGAAAAATGTTGAATGAGGTGACACAGAAGCTGCTGGGGATAAGGAGGCAGCAGGAAGCTTTCTTCCCATCAACTTCCTTAAGTTAAGCAACTTCCCTGTTTCCTGTCCCATATTGTTCAGAAGGACTGCTGAATCTCCAGAGAGGCTTTCTGGGGGCAGAGGGAAGGAGGGTACAGGAAAGATTTCTTCTGTGAAGTTCAACTTACCTTAAAAACCAAGACCAACTGGGAGAAGTTCTCTACTCCTCCTACAACCCATCCAACATTGCTCAAGAAGTTTTCTTATGTGAAAAGGGAAGAAGCTGCATAAAACTCTGAACTTTCTTAATGCAGGTCAGATTGGGGGCAGCTCTTCCCTCTCCCTGTAGCCCATTCCACATTGTTCAGGTGGGTCCCCAGCCTTCCAGCCAGGGGATGTGGGGAATAGGAAGAGAGAGCACACTTTCCTTCCATGAACTTCCTTCAGTTAACCTATACATAGATAGGAGAAAGAGGGCTTGGTAGCACATTCCTCATCTGTGCTGTGACCTTGCCTTCTCAATTTAGGTGTCAGGCATTGAAAGCAGTGGCTGTAGTGCAGGTTCAAGTCCTTCAGTCTTGTTCTTCCTGACTCTCTAGCTTCCTGATCCTCCCTCTATGGTTTCTTCTTCTTCATTCACTGACTGGAGAAAGTTGCAGGGTGCCAACTCAGTCAAGATCATCAGACGCGAGCATCTTCTAGCCCAGCACCTAGCTATGCATTCCCTTTGTTTGGCTTCTCCAGGCAGAGAAGGGGAAGGTAAAAGTATTGGGCAAGTGACAGAGAGGCATAGTGGGGGAGAAGGAAGGTTAAAGGACGTGGGTCTGCTTTGACAGGTCAGTAGGAAATATGAGTTTGTAGTGATGTGCTTGCTCCAGGAGTCCCCTTTTTGCATTACATCTGTGTCTCCTGGATCCTGGCCTCTGAGATGATGTTCCAGTAGGATGCTCACAGTAATCACTACACTGTAAGATTTATTGTGCCATATTTGTAATGCTCAGCCTCAAGTCACACCTCCTCCTCCTCAAGTGTTCATCCATTAAAAAGCAGCTTTTAATATTGTGTTTGATGAGGTGTCATGGGGATTTGGTTTAGAATACAAAAGATGGTTCTAGTCAGGCTCATTTTTAGTACCTGGCTTCCTTGAATACTCTGTTTGGGTCTCAGAGCCTCAGCAGGGCCCAGCAGTGCTGACGCCTGCTCTTGAGCCACAGTCATGCCACACATTTAAAATGCTATGATACCACTTCAAACAAAATTCTTCCTCCAAAGAATTCTGGAGGTTGTAGTTTGTTAAGGGCATCGACCTATGTGTCTGAGTTCTCTGTGCCTATGATTCTGAGTTCTCTGTGAAGAGGTTGTTGATGGTTATCAGTGAAACTAACAAGCAAAAATGCATTATATCAGAAAAAAATGCTTTGGGGGGAAATGTGTGTATTTGGCAAAACTGAATGCAAAACTGTATACAGTGGTACCTCAGGTTACATGCACTTCAGGTTACATACGCTCCAGGTTACACACTCCACTAACCCAGAAATAGTGCTTCAGGTTAAGAACTTTGCTTCAGGATGAGAACATAAATAGCACAGCAGCAGTGCAGCAGCAGCAGGAAGCCCCATTAGCTAAAGTGGTGCTTCAGGTTATGAACAGTTTCAGGTTAAGAACAGACCTCCAGAACAAATTAGGTTTTTAACCCGAGGTACGCAGGTGGCGCTGTGGGTTAAAGCCTCAGCGCCTAGGACTTGCCGATCGAAAGGTCAGCGGTTCGAATCCCTGCGGCGGGGTGCGCTCCCGCTGCTCGGTCCCAGCGCCTGCCAACCTAGCAGTTCGAAAGCACCTCCGGGTGCAAGTAGATAAATAGGGACCGCTTACCAGCGGGAAGGTAAATGGCGTTTCCGTGTGCGGCTCTGGCTCGCCAGATGCAGCTATGTCACGCTGGCCACGTGACCCGGAAGTGTCTCCGGACAGCGCTGGCCCCTGGCCTCTTAAGTGAGATGGGCGCACAACCCCAGAGTCTGTCAAGACTGGCCCGTACGGGCAGGGGTACCTTTACCTTTACCTTTACCACTGTATTAGGAGAAAGTCACAGTAAAATGCTGGTCAATATCCATGAGGCCTTTTTAAAATGCAAACTGATACAGAAATATAGAAAGTGAATTTAAGATTAGAAAAAGGAGAAGCTGAAATGGACACATTCACTCTTCCCAAATTCCTGTATATGTCTACTCGGAAGTTGTTGTTTAGTCGTTTAGTCGTGTCCGACTCTTCGTGACCCCATGGACCAGAGAACGCCAGGCACCTCTGTCCTCCACTGCCTCCCGCAGTTTGGTCAAACTCATGCTGGTAACCTTGAAAACACTATCCAACCATCTCGTCCTCTGCCGTCCCCTTCTCCTTGTGCCCTCCATCTTTCCCAACATCAGGGTCTTCTCCAGGGAGTCTTCTCTTCTCATGAGGTGGCCAAAGTACTGGAGCCTCAGCTTCACAATCTGTCCTTCCAGTGAGCACTCAGGGTTGATTTCCTTCAGTATGGAGAGGTTTGATCTTCTTGCAGTCCATGGGACTCTCAAGAGTCTCCTCCAGCACCATAATTCAAAAGCATCAATTCTTCGGCGATCAGCCTTCTTTATGGTCCAGCTCTCACTTCCATACATCACTACTGGGAAAACCATAGCTTTAACTATACGAACCTTTGTTGGCAAGGTGATGTCTCTACTTCTCAAGATGCTGTCTAGGCCTGTCATTGCCCTTCTCCCAAGAAGCAGGCGTCTTTTAATTTCGTGGCTGCTGTCACCATCTGCAGTGATCATTGAGCCCAAGAAAGTAAAATCTCTCACTACCTCCATTTCTTCCCCTTCTATTTGCCAGGAGGTGATGGGACCAGTGGCCATGATCTTTGTTTTTTTGATGTTGAGCTTCAGACCATATTTTGCGCTCTCCTCTTTCACCCTCATTAAAAGGTTCTTTAATTCCTCCTCACTTTCTGCCATCAAGGTTGTGTCATCTGCATATCTGAGGTTGTTGATATTTCTTCCGGCAATCTTAATTCCGGCTAGGGATTCATCCAGCCCAGCCTTTCGCATGATGAATTCTGCATATAAGTTAAATAAGCAGGGAGACAAAATACAGCCTTGTCGTACTCCTTTCCCAATTTTGAACCAATCAGTTGTTCCATATCCAGTTCTAACTGTAGCTTCTTGTCCCACATAGAGATTTCTCAGGAGACAGATGAGGTGATCTGGCACTCCCATTTCTTTAAGAACTTGCCATAGTTTGCCGTGGTCGACACAGTCAAAGGCTTTTGCATAGTCAATGAAGCAGAAGTAGATGTCTTTCTGGAACTCTCTAGCTTTCTCCATAATCCAGCGCATGTTTGCAATTTGGTCTCTGGTTCCTCTGCCTCTTCTAAATCCAGCTTGCACTTCTGGGAGTTCTCGGTCCACATACTGCTTGAGCCTTCCTTGTAGAATTTTAAGCATAACCTTGCTAGCGTGTGAAATGAGTGCAATTGTGCGGTAGTTGGAGCATTCTTTGGCACTGCCCTTCTTTGGGATTGGGATGTAGACTGATCTTCTCCAATCTTCTGGCCACTGCTGAGTTTTCCAAACTTGCTGGCATATTGAGTGTAGCACCTTAACAGCATCATCTTTTAAAATTTTAAATAGTTCAGCTGGAATACCATCACTTCCACTGGCCTTGTTATTTGCAGTGCTTTCTAAGGCCCATTTGACTTCACTTTCCAGGATGTCTGGCTCAAGGTCAGCAACCACACTACCTGGGGTATACGAGACATCTATTTCTTTCTGGTATAATTCCTCTGTGTATTCTTGCCACCTCTTCTTGATGTCTTCTGCTTCTGTTAGGTCCTTTCCACTTTTGTCCTTTATTATGGAAATCTTTGTACGAAATGTTCCTTTCATATCTCCAATTTTCTTGAACAGATCTCTGGTTCTTCCCATTCTATTGCTTTCCTCTATTTCTTTGCATTGCTCGTTTAAGAAGGTCTTCTTGTCTCTCCTTGCTATTCTTTGGAAATCTGCATTCAATTTCCTGTATCTTTCACCATCTCCCTCACATTTTGCTTGCCTTCTCTCCCCCGCTATTTGTAAGGCCTCATTGGACAGCCACTTTGCTTTCTTGCATTTCCTTTCCATTGGGATGGTTTTCGTTGCTGCCTCCTGTATAATGTTACGAGCCTCCATCCATAGTTCTTCAGGCATTCTGTCCACCAAATCTAAATCCTTAAACCTGTTCCTCACTTCCACTGTGTATTCATAAGGGATTTGACTTAGATTGTATCTTACCGGCCCAGTGGTTTTTCCTACTTTCTTCAGTTTAAGCTTGAATTTCGCTATAAGAAGCTGATGATCTGAGCCACAGTCAGCTCCAGGTCTTGTTTTTGCTGCCTGTATAGAGCTTCTCCATCTTTGGCTGCAGAGAATATAATCAATCTGATTTCGATGCTGCCCATCTGGTGATGTCCATGTGTAGAGTCGTCTCTTATGTTGTTGGAAAAGCGTGTTTGTGATGACCAGCCTGTTCTCTTGACAGAACTCTATTAGCCTTTGCCCTGCTTCGTTTTGATCTCCAAGGCCAAACTTGCCAGTTGTTCCTTTTATCTCTTGACTCCCTACTTTAGCATTCCAATCCCCTATAATGAGAAGAACATCCTTCTTTGGTGTCACTTCTATAAGGTCTTGTAAGTCTTCATAGAATTGGTCAATTTCAGTTTCTTCAGCACAAGTAGTTGGTGCATAAACTTGGATTACTGTGATGTTAAAAGGTCTGCCTTGGATTCGTATCGAGATCATTCTATCATTTTTGAGATTGCATCCCAGTACAGCTTTTGCCACTCTTTTGTTGACTATGAGGGCCACTCCATTTCTTTTACGGGTTTCTTGCCCACAGTAGTAGATATGATGGTCAGCCGAACTGAATTCACCCATTCCCGTCCATTTTAGTTCACTGATGCCCAGGATGTCAATATTTATTCTTGCCATCTCATTTTTGACCACCTCCAACTTACCCAGGTTCATGGTTCTTACATTCCAGGTTCCTATGCAATATTTTTCTTTACAGCATTGGACTTTCCTTTCGCTTCCAGGCATCTCCGCAACTGAGCGTCCTTTCGGCTTTGGCCCAGCCGCTTCATCAGCTCTGGATCTACTTGTACTTGCCCTCCGCTCTTCCCCAGTAGCATGTTGGACGCCTTCCGACCTGAGGGGCTCATCTTCCAGCGTCATATCTTTTATATGCCTGTTGTCTTTGTCCATGGAGTTTTCTTGGCAGGGATACTGGAGTGGCTTGCCGGTTCCTCCTCCAGGTGGATCACGTTTGGTCAAAACTCTCCACTATGACCTGTTCATCTTGGGTGCCCTGCTCGGCATAGTTCATAGCTTCTCTGAGTTCTTCAAGCCCCTTCGCCACGGCAAGGCAGTGATCCATGAAGGGGCTACTCGGAAGTAAGTCCCATTAATTTCAGTGGGGCTTCTTCTCAGATAAATTGGCATAGGATTTCAGCCTTACACTATTAGAGCCAGTCACCTTAGCAGTTCAGCTGTGGGCATTTTTCTTTCTTTTCCCTTCTGATGAGAGGTGTTGTCACAAAGGCCTAATAGCTTCCTACAATCCCTTTCTCATACTGTTCCTGAGGAGCACATTCAGAATTTGCCAGCTTATGCCAAGCCAGTGTGCCCTGAGTTAACCTTTGCTAATGACAGAACACTGAAAGGTTCAGCTGAAGTGCCAATACCATCATTTTTATTTAGGTATTCATTGGCTTGCTTTTTTGGACTGAAGGACCCGACTTCTTTGGGGGAAACAAATTAAAGCCGCTGGCGCTGGCAGGAGTTCATTTCAAACACATCCCTGCAATGCTCTGTGTTGGCAGGTGCATCATACGGGCAAGTCACTGTGGGGGAATAAATCTTCCCCGCTTGGCAACAAAGGTTCTCAGATCCAGCCCAAATTAGCTTAGCCTCGGCACACATGTTTTAGCCCAGTGCATTTGGAGCGCCAGACAGGTATCAGACCTTCCAGGATAGGTATCTAGCCCAGAATCTTCCTAGTAATTCATTCAGACTGGCTGGGTGGCAGTAATTTATTCACTTAATAGGATGTTACATTCACATCTGAGGGAGAGAGAGAAGGGGGGGGGGAGAGGCCTTTCATCAAGAGGGTTTGAAAGAATTGGCCCTAAACTAAATAACACGCTGATTTAATTGGCAATGATGGTGCTCAGCCATGATAAGAAGTTAAGTAGAATAATTTGTGGATTTGTTTCTGTGCCACATCCTGCCAGTATGTGCCTATGAAACAAGATAAGAACAAAAGCACCCTCCACTGTGCTCTGGGTATAGGGAGCCTTGCCAGTATATAACAGAAATTACTGCTGCTAAACAGGCAGTACTGGCTGCTTTGTTGAACTCACTGGGTTGTAGCCACGCTAAGGCAGGGTCCCATCAACGTAAGGATTGCCACTTGTGTGACCGGAATACTTCATTTCTCCTCCCCCCTATTGACCCTTAAGTCTGTTCTAGAGGTTCCCCCAGCCCTCCAGAGCAGATTTGGGAAGGGCACAAGACAAAGGGGGGGGGAATCCCGCTACGCTAACGGCAATCCCTTCATTGACATGACAGATTAGTAGAATACCACTCACTGCTCCATCTTGCTTGCAGGTGAGTGAGGAATCATATCTGCTGATTGATTTTCATTGTTATCCTCTGAGAAACTCGGAGCAATGGACATGGCTTTGCCACTAACCTCATTTTTATCATTGCAACAACCCTGTGAGGTAGACTAAGCTGAGAGGGGAATGCAGCCAATGTTAGGTAAAGGTAAAGGGACCCCTGACCATTAGGTCCAGTCGTATCCAACTCTGGGGTTGCGGCGCTCATCTCGCTTTATTGGCCAAGGGAGTCGGCGTACAGCTTCCGGGTCATGTGGCCAGCATGACTAAGCTGCTTCTGGTGAACCAGAGCAACGCACGGAAACGCCGTTTACCTTCCTGCCAGAGCGGTACCTATTTATCTACTTGCACTTTGACGTGCTTTCGAACTGCTAGGTTGGCAGGAACAGGGACCGGGCAACGGGAGCTCACCCCATCGCAGGGATTCGAACCACTGACCTTTTGATTGGCAAGTCCTAGGCTCTGTGGTTTAACCCATAGCCCCACCTGCGTCCCACAGCCAAGGTTACAGGGCCTTTAAATACTGTGTGGGGAATGTTTTTTCTGCAAATGGTTTCTGTCTGTCTGGGTTTCAGTACCCCAGTGGAAGTAAGATGGAAGTATGAGACCTCAAGGTGGGGAAAATGGGATAGGAAGGCTCCTCTTTCATAGCTCTAAAAAAAAAGAAGGTCCCAAATGGTAACATGTCAAGGACCCCCCAATCACTTGGCCCAAGTGGTACAGCACCTGCTTTATATGCAGAAGGTCCCAGGTTGACTCTCCAGAAGAGACCCCTGCCTGAAACCCTGAACAGCTACTGCTGGTCAGTGCAGGCAATTCTGACCTTAATGGACTTAGGGCAGATACATACCATACATTTAAATCACATTTCCACCCCACACACAGAATACTGGGAACTATAGTTTCCCCCTCATCATACCCTCCACTGCCATTAAACAAACTACAGTTCCCATAATTCTTTGGAGGAAAGTCATGTGCTTTAAATGTGTGTTGGGTATGTTTTACATGTAGGGTGTGAGGCAGCTACCTGTACTCCTTACATTCCCTATTTTTCAGCTGCTCATGCCAAGATATTGGGAAAGTGAAAAGAAAATGTGGAGAAGCCTTCCTCTTTGGGAGAGGGATTAATCCTTTTCAGGATTATAAGGATTCTGCTTACCAGCTCCTTTGGGGATATGAGTGAAGCACTGTCCTTTGATCAAAATCCTTTTCCGGGAGGGGTGGGTCTTTGTTTTGATCCCTTTGTCTCCCTCAGTGAGAAAGGGGTCATTGATGTTGATCTGGATTTCTTGATCCTGCAGATTGGTTGATTCTGTCTTTCCGGTTCATTATCCAACTAAGTGTTGCTTCTTCATGCTGGGCTTCTCTGTGAGATCTAATAATCCATATCTGCTCTGATTCTGCTCTCCTCTCCAGTTCTGGTTGATGCTCAGTGTGGTGTGGATGCCCCACCATTAATTACCCTTCTCCTACCTCCTGCATTATAATCACCCGTTTGTCTAGTCATAGGCACTTTGTTTCCTGGCCTGCCTATAAATTGTGCCTTCTCTCCCCCACCCCACCCCCATTAATATGAATTTAATTGCATTCAGTAGAAGTTTGTAAGAACTCGGAAGTCCAGAGTAAAAGGTCAACATAGTTTCTCAGTGTTATAGTATGAAAATGCAAGCTTGTCTTGTAGTCATGAAGGTAATACAGGCCTGAACATGATTATAATAATAAAATAATGAATAGGAAAGCTAGAATTAGATGCTGATTTTTTATCATCTTTTTGCTTATAAATAATATTTGCAGAAGCCTTTCAAAGCAATCAATTCATGGCTTGGCAATTAACATTCTGCCTTGAGGAGAAGTTCTGGCTTCAGTTCTATACCAGCTGAAACTATAATCCTGTCCAAAATTACTTCTGAGATAATGTGGGATGATACAATGAAAACATGTTGATGCGTGATTCTTTTTCTGGCCTCCATTTAAACTTTTCGGTGAACTCTCCCAAGTTTCAGAGAAAGTTTTGCATTACAAAGGAGGACGTTGTAAACAAAACTGAGTGATAAACTGCTATTATATTTTACCAGTGATACCTAATTATTTTGAGGATTTTTTTTATCCCACTTGTCTGTCAGCAGTAATCAAATAGGCTTACAAGTTGGCTTACAAACGACATGTCTGAAATAACTGGATGAAATAGCAGCACACAAACAAAAGAAATGCACCAGGAGCATTGAAATAAATTATATTATACTCAGCAACAAAATGCCTGTGAAAACAATTGAGTCTTGACTGCCCTGCAAAAAAATCATCCAACAATCATCAAAAATCATCCAGAGCCAGCTGGATAAGACCTGCTGTATTCTGGGCACCATGACAGAAAAGACTGCTTACCATTTTTGGCGGCAAGGAGCAGTTGTGACCCAGCATGCCCTCAAGCAAGCTGGAGCAGGGCAAAAACTTCCTGCACAGCTGGCTGGCAACGTCATCAGGCTCAGCCAGCTGCGGGGAGTTGCAGGACACCTTATCACTTTGACTTTGAATCAGCCAATCATGGCCAGGTTGCTGGGCAGAATTTTGGGGACGGACCTGGGTCAAGCCTGTCTTCACTCAGGTCCACCTCCAAACCATTTAAACCGGCTGAGCTTGCTTCCTGCAGCAGAGTCAGCAACAGACATGTTCAACTTCTGAATTTAAAGTTGTTGTTTCCTTCCTGGTAGATGTCCGTAGAAGAACGATATATGAGTATCACAGAGTGGAGCTTCAAATGTCAAAGGTTACCAATCTGTCAGCTGTTGAGATGATTCCTCTACCCAGTAAGTACAAACCAAGAAGCACATGATATATGTCATTCTTAAAGACCATCTATTAGTTTTAAAATTCTTTAGAGACATCTTCCCTCTTAGCCTAAAATGGCCTGGTTCACATGTCACTTTAAATGACAGTTAACTATGGCTTAAAGCTGAATGTACGGCACGTTGATGCACACAGGGGAAATTGCTGCTTCTCTGCTCCTGTTGCTGCCATGCTACTAGGAGCTAAACCTCTTTGATTCTCCATCACTCCTGATGTGCTGGGAGCTAAGCCTTGGCTTGGCTTACTGTTACACCTGCATCCGAGCTCATGGTTTGTCTCCTCAAACAAACCATGAGTGAGTGGTAAGCCAAAAAGAAACCTTGGTTACAGCTCGTGGCTGTTTGAAGAGCAACAAACCATGAGCCTAACAGTAAGCCAAACTGTGCCTTGGCTCCTAGTAGCACAACACAGCTGGAGTGGTGAAAGATTAAGCAGCTATGATTTTCTTCCTTTTCATCCACACACTGCAGCGTTGTTGTTTTGTTGCATTTGTACTTTTCAATATTAATTCCTTTGTTTATTGTATATTTATTTTAAATAAGGAAACTATAAATACATGAGAGGGACATCAGGGCACACACCAGAACAAAAGAAAATGTGAAGAACTACATTTCAAAGGCCAGACATACCTAACTGGTTACTCTCTAGATAATACCAGTATATCCCAACATCCAATATCTGGCAATTGTATATTGATCACCAAGTGATCATGGGTGCATAATAAGCCCTGCAAAGGAAGTAGTGACAAACGCTTATTTTGTATCTCATTTTGTATTCACACACACACTTTAAAGAAAGCTTGGAATGTAAATTGCTAGACAAACCATCAGTAGAAACTGGAGTCAGCTCCCATCCCCCTCTTAATCCAATTACAGCTCTTACACAGTTTTCTACCCCAGCTTATTACGCCTATATGACAAAAACATTAGCTATACGCCGCAAAATGTAAGACCTCAAAAGGAAAGAGACATAAAGAAATAATTGAATGCTTTCATGGCAAAAGGCGAATTTAGGAGCTGGGCAAGAAATGAAGATTTGCAGAAATGGTAGTATAGTTACAGACAGGATTAAAATTGAATCTCAAAGATCAATATTTCATAGGTGGTGCCTATTTCCATAGTGTGTCATAGTAGCCTGTTTCTAATGACAGATGGTTAGAACTCACTTATTCACCAATTATTTTAAAGAGAATACATTATTTTAGTCCTTAGAAAACTATTGGTGGTAGGAAATATTTGCAGGGTGAAGTTTTTATCTGCCTGGGTCTTTTCTTGTTGCAGCCTGCCTCCAGTTTAACAGCTGTGGGCCATGTGTCACGGCTCAGATTGGCTTCAACTGCAGCTGGTGCAATAAACTCCAAAGGTAAGATAAGCTAGTTAATTCTGGCCTTTGATATACAATGGCACTGATAATGAATCCATTTTTTCTCTTGCCCTATATAATGCATAGGGATTCTTCTTTTAATTGGGCTGATTTATTTCCTACTGACAACTGAAGTGATGGTTTTGACCTTTCAATTTGCGATATATAAAGTAATAAGGTTCCTTCCTCAGAATCCCTGTAGGACCAGCCAGCATACGCCACACTTGGGGAGAAAGGTTCATTCACTAAACATTGACCTCCAGGGCAATGTACCCTTTACCATAGGCTTCTAAACTCTGGTTAAGAAGACCAGGAACGTGTTGCTAAGTCAAAAGACAAAATAGACTGGAACAGCCTTAAAGGTCCTTGGACTTTTCTTAATATTCAGGATATTTCCAGATGGGCCACATTTTTGCTTGAGTTAAATTGTTGCATAGTTGTTGCAAGAAATTGAAAATCTGTCCTTTAGCTAGGTCCTCTCTCTTTGCTGATCTGCCTACATATTTTGTTGCAGGGGGGGATGCATTCCTGATTAGTGTGCTTTTTCTGATAGTAACTGTTGTGTGAAATGCAGTTCCTTGAGATCTGTGGCTAACTGACAGGTGTATGCTTACCCTAATAAACTGAGCAGTACGCTATGAACTGCTGCACTTGGGTGGGTGGGTTCATGTGTATATGCATCTCTGTGTTAAATAATGGCTCAACACTGTTCCCTACATATTTAGACTCTCTTTGAGAGTGTTCCTATGCCTATCCTTGGGGGGGAAGGCTGTGGTGATTGTCATGATGAGCTCCTGCACTTCA
This sequence comes from Podarcis melisellensis, assembly GCF_964234715.1. NCBI lineage: Eukaryota > Metazoa > Chordata > Lepidosauria > Squamata > Lacertidae > Podarcis > Podarcis melisellensis. The sequence goes on from NC_138544.1 coordinate 37,742,538, forward strand.
AAATTTACCACTGGGTGAAACCTTTGAAGAAAGGCTGTCACTGATTCCCCTCCTCAAACAAATGCATCATGTGGGAACAATATCTTGTCCCACTGTTACGGAACCAAACACTAGTATACTGTTAACAATAGACTTGTTCATATGTTTTACAGAAGTGGGTACAAATATTTTTGTAAAAGAGTCTACACTTGGTAGTTTCTACAGCTCAGGTGTTGGGTACACAGACTGTAAATTTTTGAGTGTTACATGTGAGTAACTGCACATGTGCACTCTACAACTATTTCTGTAGACAGGTATACAGATTGTACATTCATTTGGGTCATCGGGAAAGACTGACATTGAATGTTTCACTGTTTCATCCAGTATGGCAGCAGTAGGGACAATTTGTAAGTCACAAAATAGCTGGAATATAAAGAGCACAATCATTCTACACAGTCTTAGCTTTTAAAACGTTCCCCAGCTGCTGACCTTGGTTAGCTTGAATGAATTCAACAGAAACTCCTGTTATGCAAGCCTGGCTGTATTAGTGCTGCGTTTTTGCTTTAGGTTTTGTTGTGCTTTTAGCCCAAGAAATTAGATTCAGAAATTCTTGTCATTAGTGAAAGGAAAATGTATAAAGAAAATAAGACCTTTAGATTTTCTGGGGCTTGCAGAGACCTAATGAGGGTCTGGGAGAGAACAGATAAAGGGTCACTGACATTAATAGGTTGCACATGTTCTTTGGAATTCTGTGTGTTTCTTCTTGGGATGAGTTGTTTCATTCAGTTTTCCCCTTTGAGATCAGTTAATTAATTTGTCAATTAGTTTTGGCAACAATATTTGACATATATTATACATATTATACCTAAATAAAACATCTTCATAGAAGAAGATTATGACCCAGAGCTAAACAGACCTGCATGTAACAAAAGCAGCAGTATTGTATTAGGCTTCCCCCATCACTTTTGAAATCTAACTTACCCCATGTGTTATAGTGGGTGCTCCTGGTCCCCCCCCCCATTTTTGCAGCATTCTCACAACTTCATTGACATTAAAATGCCAGGGAATATTCCAATGTAATCCCTATTCATGCTTCATGAAGAAAATCCACTAAATCAAACAAAAGCACAGTTGCCAATGAGCTGTTTTTGGATATCCCAATGGCCTGTTACCAAATTTAGCCCTTGCCTGGAAGCACTCGGTGCATATTTCCCCATAAACCAAACCATTTGCATTGTGTGTAACAATAGCTTCCTTACAAGCCTAATCCTTGTTACCAGAATCTGAGTGCGCATGATTTGGGTTGGTCAGCAAAGGAAGTTCAAAACGTGCTAAGATTTTGTAAGATGTAGCCATCTTTGTTAATGTTGTAACTTCCAGTCCATATGCACTCAGGCACACAGTTCTGTCCTTTCCAGCACAGTTCCCAATATAGCTTCTCCCTCCAGTGCCCAAGACTGCAGATGTCTGAAATAATCTGTGAGCATTTGGGGAAGGTTTCCCTAGGGAAGGTCAACAGCTTGGATCCTGAGTTCCCATGAGCTCTCAGGATGCTTCCTCTAGAGGAGAGGTGAGGAACCTTTTTGGCCCAGCAGGCCAGATCCTTATCTCCCCACCTGGTTATCTCTGGAGCTGTTGATCACTTGTAGAGCGAATGGCTGGAGGCCCTCACAAGTAGGCGCCTAAAATTCTAGATCCCAACCTCTAGCCCCCATGCTTTTCCTACTGCCAAGTTGACTGATAAAGGGAAGAACTGGCAGAGATGTTAGGGTGTATGTGTCTCTGTGTTTCATGGTGGTGGTGGTGGGTGGGGGAGATGTTTTGCTGTTTAAAAACAGCTAAAACCCCAGAAAATTATCTCCTGTGTTTTTAGAGCATGCTGCGTGTTGTAAATGATTGCCTTTGGCAAAGTATGTCATTGTCCCGTTGCTTCCAATAAAGAAAAGTGTGCCAGGGTGGGGGTGGCCTACTCACAAATCCCTATGGGTAAGAACGGAAATGCCTCTAAATTGATTACTGCTGTTTCATTGCATTTGTCCATTTCCTCATTCACAGTATTACTGCTTTTATGAACTGTAATTTCCATCAAATAACATGGTCTTGGAGTTTTAGCTCCTGTTGTGGAAAAATGGTACCTTTTGCATCAAAATAGAACATTTATTTGAAAATCAAAGAGCCCTTTCCAATATCACAAATTAGTGTTTAGCATCAAACCAGCATGGGGTGGGGGGAGTTTGGCAGCAATTTGTGATGGTACATTGTATTAGAATAAAATAAAAACCAGCATACCTGCTCATCCGAGTTTAGACCAGGGCCTGAGTTCATTCTGGGAAGATCAGGAGTCTAAGAGAGGTGTAACAGTTGGGTATTGCAGTTAAGCAGCATGAGATGAGATTGTAATAAGGCAACAATGTGGTTGCCAGTGTGGTGTAGTGGTTAAGAGCGGTAGTCTCGTAACCTGGGGAACCGGGTTCGCGTCTCCGCTCCTCCACATGCAGCTGCTGGGTGACCTTGGGCTAGTCACACTTCTTTGAAGTCTCTCAGCCCCACTCACCTCACAGAGTGTTTGTTGTGGGGGAGGAAGGGAAAGGAGAATGTTAGCCGCTTTGTGACTCCTTAAAGGGAGTGAAAGGCGGGATATCAGATCCAAACTCTTCTTCTTCTTCTTCAACAAACACAGCTAGAAATGTGACCACAAGCAGTGTGTGGTAATGCTCCAGTCCCGTAATCTGCACTGGCATGACACCTCCACACATGCATTTCTTTGCGCATCTAGACTAGCTCTAAGAGTTTAGCTACATGGTTCACAAAGTAGAGTGGAGCAACCACCTTACCCTGCCATCTCTGATAATTGGATTTTAATTTTTTAAAAAAAGATTACAAGGAAGTAGTATTTTTCTTTCTCCCAAGATGCCAGAGGAGGCAGTTATCAGAGCAGGTATTCTAGCAACTCAGGTTAGAGTAGGGTTCAGGTTAACGTCAACAGCAATGCATATACTTACCTGCTATCATATAACAGGTTAAATGAGAACAGATGGACATTAGCAGATTACCAAAGAAATGCTACTTGGAACAGCCAAAATGCAGTGACAGAAATAGCCAATGATCTTCATGGAACCATAAACTACAGCTTTTGGAACTGGATCTGCACCTTTTTAAAAAAAAGGTGTATCTAATACGTGTGCAGCAAACCATTAAAAAATAAATTAAGTGATTATTATATTGAACAGGACGTAGAACCCATCCAGACATTGGACTTGTTTTCAACATCTTAAAGAGAGACACATTTTGAAAAGTCGTTTCCTTGACTTTACCTTCCATGACTTACTGCAAAGAGCCTTTATGGCTTGAAAATCCATAAATTATGAAAAATCTAAAATTTTAGTCTACGAAAGAAGATTCTCCCAGTCTAAATGGGTGCTGGGTGGCCATAACCTTGAACAGGTAAAATACTTCAGTTACCTAGGGCTCACATTCCATCATACAGGATCTTGGAAGCACCATTGGCAAACCTCCCTTCAAAAGGCGGGGATTACAAAGCTAGCCATGTATAGATTCTTCTTCACAAAGGGCGGCAAATATGTTCCAGCAGCCTTAAGGGTTTTCAACGCAAAGCCCATTTCCCAACTCCTGTATGCAGCAAATGTCTGGCATAATGGGGACCTGCCAAAGCTAGATGGCTTTCAGGCAAAATTTATACAATCTCTGCTGCAGGTACCTAACTGCGTCCCCAACTCCGTACTTCTGTTGGAAGCTGGTGAATGCCCAGTTTCAGCTAGAGCGTGGTGGGCTGCCCTAAAACATTGGCTCAGGATTTCAGTGTTTAATCTAGGGAAGGGTCTGTACCAAGATTTGACCAATGAGGAATTTGTCAGCAAATGGCAGAAAACCATGGCTAAAAAAGCCACCTCTATTGGTCTGTCTCCCCCCCCCCCAACTGTATTACCTGGGTTATGAAGGCGCCCAAAAGGTTTTAAAGCAAAGATTATGGGACAATGCACACAGTGACTTGCGATCTCGATCACACGCAGTCTGTAGTCCGCTGGCAGCAGGAGTTCAATATGGGTATGTCTTTGAGTTAACATCTTACATCAAAAACCTGACAGTACCTAACTATCGAAGGCTTTTCACCAAAGCCAGACTAAATGTCTTCCCCTCTGCAGTGCTGGATGGTAGGTTGAGAGGAGTTCCCTACCAGGACAGACTTTGCTCATGTGCTCAAGACATCGATTCCATAAACCATATTTTGCATTGTGCGAAGTATGAGCAGGCCAGGGCTGAACTGATACTACCCTTGCTGGTGCCTTTCCCGAGAAAATTAGAGGCTCACTATGTCAGGTTCCTACTGGAAGACCGGACAAAAGCTAGAACGTTGGCAGTGGTGAAGTTTTTATCAATGGTTGCAAGAACAAATGAGCCCTATATTCTAAACAAAATGCTTGATTAACCTGGAGGTAGGCTGTATGAACTCTGTATTGATTTGTAATGTTTTGTTGGGTCTCTGGACCGTAATAAAGATTGCTGCTGCTTGAAAATGTCATCCTGTGCCATTTACTTACCAATAGAACAAAGATGTTTCCAGGTCTGCCATTGTTTCTGTTTGCAATCAATTTATGTTGTGTGGTTTCCTCTATACCTTCTTCCTCACCCACCCCTAAATTGCACCTCTCTTTGGACTGCAAACTGTGGAAGATTTAGGCATTATCTTTTCCATTGTCCCATATATATGACCTGCTCTTTTCCTATGAATATTTTCTTCAAGTTCCTTACAGCTAAGGAAAGGGCAAAAGAATAAAAATTAAAACTCCCATTTGACCTTTTTTTAAAAAAAAAAAATCAGGAACAGAAGCCCATAACATATGACGAAAATAAAATTCCCACTGTGCAATAAGGACAAACACTTAACATGTGAAGTATCCAGTTTTGCTGTAGTGGCACAAAACCTGAAATGTGCTTTTGCAGAGGAAAATGAGCCTCTTATCCTTAGTTGTATAAAAGCTTTTATTGACTGGATGTCTGCGTGTTTTGTCATGATAATTGTAATGACCTTTAGTAAACTGATTGCCTGATTTTCTAACACAAAAATGTGAAAGCTGTGGCCCTCCAGACATTATTGGACTCCATCACCCCAGCCAGCATCATTAATGGTCAGGAACAGCCAATGGGCAGGGAGGTGGAGTCCAGCAACATCTGGATGGCCAGAGGTTCCTTATCCCTGTTACAGTGGTACCTTGGGTTAAGTACTTAATTCGTTCTGGAGGTCAGTTCTTAACCTGAAACTGCTCTTAACCTGAAGCACCACTTTAGCTAATGGGGCCTCCCGCTGCCGCCGCATCGCCGGAGCACGATTTCTGTTCTCATCCTGAAGCAAAGTTCTTAACCCAAGGTACTATTTCTGAGTTAGCGGAGTCTGTAACCTGAAGCATATGTAACCCGAGATACCACTGTATAAAACTGCACACAGGCTCTTATCATGAAAAAACAATTGCCTTATATTACTATATGTGAGGATCTGAAGTTGCTAATGGTTCTCTGCCACTTCTATTTTCCCATTTTGGTCTTCATTGTTGCTGTCTACATACAATTTGGAAGGGTTTTGCTTTGACTCTAGATGTCTCATCAAACACTTGTCGTTGATGTGATTCGTTGCCCTAATTTGCTGCCCTAATTTTCTTAGGTTTAGCCAAGCATGTATCCAGAAGTACTAACTGATATACCATTGCTGAGCATCCATAACAGCAAAAGCGTTTATGGGCAGGCTTGATTAAAGGGCAAGCAACGTGTCCCCTGCTTGCTCATACTAATGAAATAATTAGTTCTCTTGAAAATAAAGGTAATTGCCCAAGAAAGAAATTAAGTTTAAGTTTATAAACAGACACTAAGCTAACGTGGACTTGAATGTAAATGGCAGTAGCACAGGTGATGCTTTCTAAAGTTATTATATTGAGGTTTACTGGGGCATAAAACTGTAGGGTCATAGGTAGATACTTAGGTAGATACTTACCTAATACAAAATCACCTATTATTTGAAAATGCAGGATTGATATTATGACAATTGTATAGGACAGTGGAGCTAATCTGGATCTGGATGACAGAGATCCATCAGGCATATTTCGTAGGAGCACAATAAACCTTCCTGTGATATGGAAGCTTTTCTGATTGTTTGAGAGAGCTTTCCCTGCCTTCTTTAGAGTGGGTGTGTATGGCTACACATACAGATATGCTGTGTATGGAACTGTTGATACGAGAGAGTGCAAGCTTTCAGTTTACCCTGAACAATATAGTAGGCTCACATGATTGGCATCAGCTGTATTTATGGATTGCTTGCATTTAGATGATACCAAATACCTTTAGCTCAGGTCTTCTTCCTTAATTTTAAATTCATTTATTTTCACTGACTGTTCCCATAGGTACCACAATTTGAAACTGTGATATCAAAAAGTTCCTCTTCCCCCACAAAAAAAAGTCATTAAAAAGGGGGGAGAGTGACCACACTTATAGGTTTTCTGCTGTGGTTCCGAAAGATTATTGTGGCCCCCACCACAGCAAAATTTCCCCCTTTTTAAATGGCCACACACAATTTTATACATCAGACACACCAACTTTGACATGCAGCCCCTCAACTGCTGATCATGGACCTATGCAGTCCTTGGCTTGAACAGGGTTAGCCAACCCTGGTTTAGGTCTCATAAGGTCCTTATGGCCCAATGCAAAGTTGTAGCAAACACTTTGAAAGCAGGAAATTTTCCAGCTATCTTCTATATATTTAAATATTTGGAGGTACATGTTTACATACATTCATAAACCTTTCTGTCTATGACTGAATATATTTATGTGTCTCCATGTGGAAGTGCTTCCCAAGTTGGATGCAGCCTGGAGACCAGTATAAACACTGTGTGGGAAACTAGCCATGCACGGCCTCACTGATTGTAATAGCACACGACTTCCTCTGAGGGAGACTGGTCCGGTTGCATCTGGTCATTCCCATGGTGCTTCTGCGCTTTTGTTTTGCAGAGTTTCTCCCACGCTGATTTGTACTTGGACAGAGATAGCTAAAGGCACATGTGCTCTATATTCCTGTGACTGCGATTTGTCTTAACTGTTTTTAATATTGAATTTTAAATTGTTGCAACCCGTCCGGGGACATGCTGCTGAAGGGCGGGTAATAAATTTAACAACAACTGCTACGGATCTGTCATGCAAGGTGGATAGGTGCACTAAGCAGGCAACTTGCCAATGAAATATGCAAACATGCTCCCTCCTACATATTTTTAAACGAAATGGGGAAACATTTACATGCAGGCTAATGGTGGACAGATCAGTCTGTATTTTATCATAATACGTGCATTTCTAAACACGTTTTATCATAAAATACACATCCGTTTACACATTCACCTTTAAGCAGAGAACAGTATCACAAAATTCAGAGAAGTGCATCATCCGAAGGATAATCTTCTTCCAAACCATTTGGAACAAGGTGAGAATTAGGTTGCTTCACTTAATAACACAGAGCAAACGAAATTCTCCTCCAGTGCTAAAATGGGTGCATTTTAGATTCCAGTAACAACACAAACTACGAAAGGTTACATGAAAAGCCACCCTAGATCTTTTTTGTTGCTGACTCCTCCAATGCACGCATTATATAATAGCAGTAATTAAACCATTTGCTTCCCACCTCTAGGTGTAATGAGTGCTAATGGGTATTCCTAATGAGAAAACTGATGAGCCCCTACTCTTCTATAATTCATCAGTAATCAGCATTTGACTGTTTTTGCTGTGTGTTCACTTTAATTTGACTTTGCATTCATCTAAAGACAAATGTAACCCAGAGGGGAAGGAAGAAACTCCACTATGCCTTAAACTTAGAGCCCACACCATCCAAGCTCAATGAACAAACACCATCTGTCATAGAACCTTCAAGGCTTTCCTTAGCTTGTTTCTTGTCTGTGTTGATTAAATCAGTCTAAGAGTTTTACTGCGTTCATCTGCCTATGTCAATCGGCCTTTCCGATTTGTCTAGGCTTTCCACATCTGGAATAGGAGGGCAGCCATTCAATATGGATATGCTAATGCTCTTGCCAGCGGCAAGTATGGGCTTTTTTTTATTCTGGTGAGCATATTTATGGTGCCTGTCCCAGCCCCAAGTAAGTGGTGAGTGGGAGGATCTTCCCTGGTCTCGTGATCTCTGAGAACTTCCAAAGCTCAGAGCTTGTTGCGATGGCTATATGTGTCCTCCAAGACCAGGGGCACCATGCTTCTGAATACCAGCCACTAGAGAACAGCAGCAAGAGAAGGCTCTTGTACTCATGTCCTTCCCATAGATATCTGGGAAACAAGATGCTAGCCTAGACAGACCTTTGGCCTTATCTAGAAGAATTCGTCTGTTCCAACCCTAAATCTGGTGGCAACTACAAACGTAGCCAGCCCATCAATATAGTGTGTATTCTTATGAATGAGGATTAGATGGATTTATATCCTGAAAGTTGGGATATAAATGATTGATGGTCAGAGTCAGGCTTGAGGTCGTCATAGAATGTGAACACTCACTAATAATATCCTTTAAACAAAATTAGCAACAGACAATTTTTTCTGGATCCACTTAGTTCCCATGAAAATTAATAGATGTTGAGTTAAATCCTGATGAATTGGTTCCATTGATTTCAGATTTGCAAGGCTTGTTGAGGGCAGTAACTCATATTCACATTGAATTAGACACTGCTGTTGGTAAATGACCTGGAAGCAATATGCAGATGACACCAAGCTCTTGTTTCTCCAGGTAAAGGTGTGCAAGTGCTGGATTGGTGTCTGGAGGCAGTAATGGGCTGGATCAGGGTAAATAAACAGAAACTGAATTCCAGCAAGATAGAGGCTCAGATGGTAGACAGATCCCTGTCGAGGATTTGGAGCTATGGTCTGTGCTAGATGGGTTTGCCCTCACCTGAAGGAACAGATTTGTCGCTTGGTGATACTCCTGATTCTGCACTATATACTCAGGTGACCTCAGTAGCAAGGAATGTGCCAGCTACAGCCATTACTGGAATGGAATAGTTTAGCAACAAGTACCATGCCCTGGTAACCTCATGTTCAGATTATTATAATGTGCTGTACATGAGGAAATCTGTAAAGACTGTCTGGAAGCTACACCTAGCGTGGAGCACAGCCACCAGGGGTGTGAGTGGTTGTTTTATTTGGGACCATATAAGACCAATATTGCACACTGTTCACTGCCTATATGCTACCAGGCACAATTCAAAATTTTCTTGTCCAGTTAAAAAGCCCTGAATTATTTGGGTTCCATGTACTTGAAGGAGAACCTCTCCCATTATCTGCTGACCTGTGCCTTAAGATCTTCTGAGGAGACCTTCCTTGCAATCCCACTGCCAAGGATACCATATAGGGAGGTGGTGTGGAGAAGGGCCTTCTCAGTTGTAGAGCCCTTTCAGCACAACTCTGTCCCCCTAGAGGTAAGGTTGACTCACTCATTACTGAATTTTAGGTGGGGTGTGAAGACACACCTTTTTAAGCTGGCCTACAGGACAGAGTGATGCTGTCTACTTTTTAGTGTCTTCACGTTTACAATGCTGAACACTAGCATTTTTAGAAATTATATTTTATTTGATACCCGTTACTCTCCTTCTGATAAATTATTCGTTTGATTTTGCTAGTATCATCGTTTCAGCTCATTTACCTGGGATTACCTTGAAATCAATGGGACCAGCTTCTGAGCAGACATGCATACCATTGAGAACAGTTCCCAGACTTTAAAAATACCTCTTCTCTTCCTGTGGAACAAGATTCATTGTGGACTCAGCTGAGCATTTGATTAGAACAATGTTCAAAAAATACGTCCCTCCTCAATACACTTAATTCTTCACCCACTTTTCCAACCACAAAAATATGTACAGGCCTCAGCATACCCAGAAGTCTGTTCACATATTGTTGCAAACTAACAAATTCTGAGACAGTACATGCCACCTACCAGCCTTTAGTCTCTCTCCTGGTCTAAAGTCAACAGTTCTGCTTAGAATCTCTTCATTTCTCTGTTGCTGACAGACCATGGCTATTATAAAGAGATGCCCCTGGGGGTCCAAGCCGTGGGTCTCCTGCCCCACTACTGACCCCTTTGTAAGTTGTTTCTGGCTGTGTTGTCTAAATGAGGGTTGCCACATGTTTCCTGGCAGCGCCCCTTTGCCCTTGACAGCTCTTTGGTGGGCAGGAAACATTCTCAAATGAAACATGCTGAATCCATCCCATTATGCAGAAATTTCTAAAGATGCTGGTAGTTTTTGACCTCTCTCTTTTCACCATTATAAAAGGAGAAGATTTTTATTTAGAAAAACAACTTTCAGGTAGCATAGTAAATAAACACTCGGCCTTATTTTTCTGTGCCAAAAATAGGGACAAATGACCCCCTAGGAGACCTCAAGATGTTTACTGCTTCTTTCTGTCTCTTACATTCACTACCCTGGAATAAATCTGCTCTGTTCCCTGTGGTTTCCTATCAAGAGCCACTAGCCAAATCAAACCATCACCATTATGTCTGTAAACATCTCTTAACGTCCCACTGCAACTCCTAACATCACATTTCTGTGTTCCATGTAAACAAGAGAAGCAGAGAATCCTCAGGTTTCCCCCCCCCCTTCAAATAAGGCCCTTGTTCCCCTGTCCTCAAATGTGGTCTGTTAATTGCTTCTCCAGGAGCAGACTTGGGTCATCCTTTGAGAATGAAGTTGTTATAAAACGGCTGTGTTGACAGATGGTACAAATGGCATAACTAATCAAATCTACCATGGTGTTTTCATGGCAATGGGGAATTATCGCTGTGCCAGTAAATGAAAGGCTTATTAAATGTTGTGTTCTAAGCAGGAAATACATTGTAATGATAGCTTACAGAGTCGTAATTTGGGGATGCAACAATGATTATATGCTCTGTGACGGATGAGTCTCTGACATATGCCTTGGAAACATTTTGCAGATAGCTTCACTTGGAGCCAAAACTATCACTTCTGATAATGCAGCTTTTCAGTAAGGCTTTTTAGGTTCACCAGTGCCTCAGCAGAAAGTGTCAAATAAGCAGTGCCCTTAGGTCTTTCAAGTTCCTTAGGGCAGAGTAATCCAGATAACTTGCTTGTTCCACATCTTTTGGTCAGGAATTATTTCAGTTCCTCTCATGCAGTGTAGGCAGGCAGTTAATAGACAGAGATTTCCTGCTTCAGTAGTGCAGAAAGCTGCCTTGATTTGTGCAATGGGACTTAACTTCCTGGTAAGTGTGGATAAGATTGCATGCTAAACCGTGGTCTAACATCGTGTGTACACATCTCTGCGCACCGCCTCTCCCTTCCTCTCTCCTGCCCCTAGTGCAGGACTTCTGCCTAGTTTAGTTTCATATTCATCAAAGACTCAGCTGAGTGTTAAGGTGTGAGCCAGTTTTTGTGGCTTATTACAAGCCATGGTTGATGAAACAAAATAAATGAATGTGTTTTGCTTTTGTTATTTTTTTAAAAATTGCAAGCGTTGAATAATTTCTGTCAATATAGCACTGGGTTGATTTCTATAGTTGAGCAACATCTCATATGTAAGTTGAGCTTGATTACTCCACACCTTCTTGCTTAATAATTTACATAGTTGCAGCACTTTTTTCCTATTCAAGACCTCAAGCCACCTTAAAACAATTAATGACAATTCTTCCGCTGTTGGATGCTCCCTGGGAATAATTAAAGCATAATTCTACCAGCTGCTTTGAAAATGCACTCCTTGTATATCATACACTATAATTTGGTGTCAACCTCATTAATTTTCAGTTAATTAGGGTAAAAGTTTATGGGCATCCCACGTCTTTGCAATAAAAAAATGAAAAGTTCAAGGAAAGAATTTCTTCAAAAGTTGCTTTTGAGACTGTTTTGGATGGGTTCTTGCCTAAAACCTGGCATGCACTGATCAGACATTTATGGATTCCTTGATATCCCTGATCGCCTAGTATGATGAAACAGAGCCGCATTGCTTGGTACAGTGTGTTCTTTGTAGTATGGCTTTATACAAAATGAAGGGAAAATGCTGGACAGAATAAATTAAATTGGCTTAAATCCACGGGCTTGAGATCAAACCTTAATCTCCTGCTGCATAGTAAAATGAAACAATTAACTATCCATAGCAGAAAGACACTGACATGTCAAATTGTCTAATCGTGAAAATTAGTTCCTTATAGGGAGAATTAATCATTTTGACTTGGAATATCATCCTAAATGAAGTGAATACTCTGTTGATCATAAAGGTTTAACAGTACAGGACTTACTTTCCCCCTCCCCCTCCCTCTTCCTCTCCCCCCTTCCCTCTTTATCCAACCAATCTATTTTTCATTTGCATCTGGATCGCTTTAATCCCTTACCATCATTTAAAGATGTTCCAGTGGATTTGATCGTCATCGGCAAGACTGGGTAGATGGCGGATGCCCTGAAGAGGTAATGTTTTGACGTCCCATATTTAATAAATATTTTTGGTGAACAGCTGGGGCAATAAACAAACAAACAAACAAACAAACCTGAGATTATGGTCCTGATCCAGAGATACAACTTTCCCCTGCTAACCAATGTTGAAAGGAGAATTTGGGGGATCAGCTTCCCCTGGAGATAATCAAGGTTGAAAGCTGAACATCTGCTCCATCACTATTGCCATGAGCACCTGATGCTGGTTACAAGTGTGCCTCTCCCTCACATTCCCTAACAGCATCTTTTGGGCATGGATGCTGAATCCCAGAGTATTGTCCATGCATAACGACCTTGTCATTTTGGAACGCATGCTAGAATAGCTGTTAATGACATTTAAATATGATAAGTAGGTGTTGTTGTTTTTTAAGATTTAGCAATGTTTCCTTTTACTAGTTATTCATGGTATGGGAAAATATGAGATGTGCTATAAATGCTGGACGGTAACAAAATGAGTGGCTTAGTACCAAAGTCCTAGCCTGCCAACTGTTTTGTAGATACTGATGGTCTTGTATGTCAGGTCACGCTGGAGACTAGCCCTGGATTATGTTTGGAAGGCCTAGGTCTCAACTTTAGAGTGTTATGGAAAAATCTAGGTGCGAGGCTGGTCAGTCACCCAGCTCGTCGAGCAGAGCCCGCGGGTCCCTGCGGAATAAAGGAAGGAGTCCAGCCACCAACCGGAGCAAATAGCTGTAGACCAAAGTTTATTGCGCAACAGGTTCAAAGAGGAATTTTGAACCCCAAGGATGGGGTGACAAGGACTCTTAAAAGTTTCTATCTTATCCCAGCATACAGTTCATTAAGCATCATCACTACATCATTGCTACATTAGAAAGGGGGAGGGTTATACATGATTAACATAGGAGGAATGTGTTGGGGCAACAGGTGGATACAGGATATGTATTGGGAAGTACATTCTAAGCACCTACCACAAAGGGACAATAGAGCTTTGGTTTGCATAGTCTGCCACCTGGGCAAGTCTGGAGGAGTGCCTTTGCCCAGCGATTGACACCTATGAGTACCTTCCTGTGAGTACGTGACCTCCCGCTTGAGGGATCATGGCAGGGACCGAGTGGTTTCCAAGTCCTTGGCCAATGAAGCAAATTGGCAGAGGAATGAAGGAAACTAGCAAAGGAGTTGATTTTATATGATTTTTAAAGCTAGGTAACTTCCCTGAGCTGTCAAGTCAAAAGGATACATTGATGCTGAATATTTGTAACATTTAACAACTTTAAAGATGTGCCCCCCCCGGTAATTAACGTAACAAGAGCATGTGAAGTAATGATGACAAATAGGGGTAGCCAGCATGGGACCCTACTATCAGCCCCAGCCAACAGTGTTCAGGGATGAAGGGAATTGTGTAGTGCAACAGCCACTAATGTATGTGGCCCTTCCATGACAAATCAGCATTCCCAGCATAGCAGAGAATCTGAGCATGCCCAGAGATCCTTCCCTCCTCCAACTTGGTCACTGCAATTCATCCTCAACCATCTTACAGATTTCCGCACTGCCTCTCTCCCTTTTTTTTTTTTTTTTAATCAAGGCAGAGAGTATTCTGTCTTGATTTTTATTTTATTTTTAAGTCTTGATTTAAGGTTTCCATTTTCACTCACTCCGGTCTGACATTTTGTGCTTGCTTTAGATGTCTGTAGATCAGAGACAAATGGCCTTCATTGAGAACCAATTTTCTCCTTTCTTGTTTGTGCCCCCCCCCCCGCTCTGTAGTCTAAAGATAAGATTTGTGAGAAGAATGTAGACCCGACGCAAATGCCTCCGCATACCACTACTGCTATCCAACAGACAACAATGAGATTCAGAGTTTTAACCACTACCAAAGGAGCCACGACATCCCATCTGCCAACTAGCCTACCCACAGAAGGTAACTTAAACTGGAAGGGGTTATCTGTTGTGCTAAGCTTCCTAGGGCGAAAACCTCACATGACATCAGCACATTAGGGGAAAGCAATCCTCAAGTAGTGATTCTGATCCAAAGATACTACAAACCAAGGGAGGGCCAGTGGCTGAATGCAGACCTCCTGGCCTCTCTCTCTGATCCATGGAATGCTTCATGAGCCACACCCTGCACCCGCCATGAGGGGTTCTGTCCTCAAACTCTGATCAACCCTCATGCTTGCCTGAACGGAGGCTAGACAGAGTTGTGTGAGTGTGGAAGAAAAGCACCCTACTGTACAAAGGTAACATTAACATTCTGGCATCACGCAGGGCATGTTATTTTAGGGGGTCAGTGTGAAAGTTAACCTTTGCACATTTCTTCAGCGAGAGATCTTAAAAATACCGTTTTTTGCTGTGAGGAATTCAAAGCTGCTATTATTTTTTGTGATTGGACAACATTTAGCTTTGTAAATATATTTTGATGAAGAAGCACATAAACTACTTTTGGAAAAACAAAAGAATTTTACTTTTACCTTCTGAAAATGACAGGTAATGTTAAAATAACAACAACTGCAAGCACTTGGCAATTTTTTTTAATGATTTCCATGCAATTCTGCACACAGGTCACTTACCAGGCAAAACTAAATTACATTAATTTAATCAAAATAACTTTTGAATTCCTAAGTCGTGTTACAAGTTCTTAGCACCCCTCATTTGGGGAATTTGAAACTGGACAGCACAACACCAGCTCCTCTTGATGTCAAGAATCTTTAGTTGCTTCAAAAAACTGGAGAATGCTAAATTACTGTATATTTGTAGTACAGAAATGCTCTTAAATTACTGATGTGCACAGCCTACTGTGAATGTGGGACCAAATAGAATACCAAAGTTAAACTGGAAATAATAAGACTCACAAGTAAAGCATTATATCAGATTTTTATGCAAAGTTCTGTGTTCTAATAGCTTTGATTTTCTTTTTCTAGATGATACCAAGATAGCGTTACACCTAAAAGATAATGGAGGTAAGAGCAGCTAATCTTTGTGTTCAAATAATGTCAGCTACATTCCATGGAACCACATTAATCTGTCTCAGAGAAACCTTGTCCTGAACCCACAGGAGAAGTCACTTGCCTTCTTCTTCTTCTTCTTCTTCTTCTTCTTCTTATTATTATTATTATTATTATTATTATATTTTATTTTTTGGTACCACAATACTATGGAAGACATTCCAGGAGAGTACACAGTACGTTATTATGTTATTGACATTATTAAATGCATAATTCATTTCCCCAAATTAGTCAAACATACTTGACACTGGTTTATTGATTTATGGAGTATATGCCCTGCTTTGCCTAACTAGGAAAACAAAGGTAGATGTAGGAAAATACATTCTAATAGAGAAAAGAATGGACTAATTTTGTCAGTCATGCCTCCCTGACTTAGTTTTGGTTGAGGCCAGGGAAGGGGACTACCATTAATCCCAGGCCGCATAGCCAGTGATCAGGGGTGGTGGGATTTAAGAGTCCATCAACACCTGGATGGTCTCATCCCTGGCCTAAGCTCAGATCTGAGGAACTCATAAAGGTTCCAGAATTCTGTCTACCATAGTTACCCTTTCATCTGTGTGGTTCCTTAAAAGAGCACTGTCTTTTAAGAATCTCCTTCCCACCCAAGGTATCTTGTTAATGCATTTCACATCCTTGCACACTCCCAAAAGTTAAGTGCTCATTCCATGTGTTCATATGGTCACAGAGGTTGCTGTAGCTTCTATTCTCTTCTTACTGTTCAAGCATGTGCCTCTGATGTTCCTAGTGCAAAACACATTTCACTTGCAAACTACTTCTGTGCCCAGGACCTGTCAGTTTAGGCAGGCAAAGAAGACTACATTGCTCAACTCCTGACACTATAGAGGAAATTTGGGACAGAATAATAACATTGATCAGCCAGCAACAACCCTCCCATCGCTATTGATGGACTGTAGCTCTTCATCAGTCAACCACAATTAATTCTGTGTTTCAGAATGTCAAGGATGCTTTAGGAGTCAGTAATTCCCCCCCCCAAGCTCATTCTTTCATTTCCTTTTCATTTCATTGTTTATTTTTTAAGTCCCGTTGTTTATGTTCTGCTAGTAACCATGCTTCGGAAGCTTTCCCCCCCCCCTTTCCCTTTTCTGAAGACAGAGCAAATCAGCCCTTAATTGCTTCTCATCTGCGCTTCATTCCAGCACATTTCACAGCAAAGGTCAGAGTGTTCAGCACTCAGTATGTTCTGATTGTGGCTTTCCAGGTCTAAAGAAGAGTTGCTGCATGCAATTTATAATACTGGAAATCAGTCATGTGTTGTTGTTGTTGTGTTAACAGAAAACAGCAATAGATCTTTTCCTGTTATGGACTTCCCTTTCCCCAAAGGAAGAAATCAAAGCAAAAGCAAACCAAGTACATATAGTGATGATATATGAGATCAGATTTCTGAGTATTTCCATGGCCTTAGCTTTTGCTAGAAGCGTGTGGGCAAAAGGGCTGGTTTGCTTGCCTCCAGTGACGACCTGTAAAACTCTACATTATGCAGCATGGAATTTCAAGTCTGTGGATGGCTGATTTCTCGTGATTATTGTAATCATGCAACTCAGCTTAGAAGCGCTTGATTCCCTCCCGCCCCGGTCAGTCTTTACTCAGCTTGTTTACGACCTGAGTTTTCTCTGAATGTCTGTGGGGCACTTCAGCATGGAAAGTCTTGTAAAAGTGGTAGTTATGTAGAGAGCTGCGCTTATGCTGTTGCTTTCTTCCCAGTACTGCTTGAAACAAACAAATAAAATGGGGAGGAAGAACTAAATGCTAACTGCTACCTTTTAAATTGGGGGCTCTGCTCATGGAACATCCTCAATTATGCACTGCTTTTTATCCTAGCCTTCAGATTAGGCTGATAAAACTTCTCTAGCTGTGCTTTGTTAGCCTTTCAGGCAGACAATCCCAAGCCAGACAAATAAAAAGCCATCAGCTTTCCCAAAATAAGATCCTCTATTAAACTCTTATCGAATTGGAGAAGGGAGTTATATCTGATCAATGAGGCTGTGTCGTTACTTGGGCTCCGTTGGGGCGCCACAGTCAATACTTGATTAGAAACAACCAAAGGATTCTTAATAATCCTGCCATTCTTTTCACACTGTAACACTTAAGGCCATAATTTATCACACGGTGACTTAATTACATTTTAAATCTTACTGCCGGCTTAGGTCAAACTATTCTGACCTTTTTATTTTATTTTATATTTATGGGGAAATCACCTGTAATTAAAAGCGTTGAACCCCCGTGGGAACGCTGAATGGTTTCTCGTTGTAAATTCCCCATTGCTTTTATTGGCTTCTCCTTTAGAAATACAGTTTATCCAGATGTGTGTTGTCTTTTTAAGGTACAGTCTGTCTCGCTATATGTCCTCCAGCTCAGCTTTTTTGGAATATTGTAAATGTTGATTGGTAGAGGCAGCAAAGCAGTTCTGTCTGGGTCTGCCCTAAGAAGGGGTGAGGGAGAAATTCAATTTGTCTTTTAATGCAAATCTATTTAATTTGCACTTCCAGAAGCAATATGTGAACTGAGAAACAAGCTATCCTCTGAAATTCACACTTCTCTGAATTTTGCAATGCAGTTCTCCAGCCCAAAAAATATGTGAAACAAAATTGCACATATATGGGGACAATGTGTATTAAAATGCATGTATATGTGAAAACAACATTAGGATACATCACTTTCAGAAATGTGTATGTTAGGCAAAACTGAATACAAAAATGTATATTTTAGAAGAGGTGCACTTTTAAAATGCTATTTTGTGAGGACTTCTTTTTAATTGCAAAAAAATGTGGAAATCTGGTGAACTGAATTTAAGCTTGGAAGAAGGAGAAACCAAAACTGACAGATTGGTCCACCCCTGCTGAAAATTAAGTCCTATCTTGGAAGATTTTTCAACCACTTGAGCCATTTAGACCTTCTGTCCCGACTTTTAAAAAGTGAAATTTCAAGCTAGAACAAGTTGTGCTAAAGTTTAGTAATAGCTTCTCTTATCTGCAATACTTCTAAAGCGTCTGTTGCTCCCCCTGAAAATGTAAAGCCTTGAAAATTATTGTCAGAAAAGTAGTGTCAGTCATTCCAGAAGGTTGGTTTAGTAACTCTGCTGCACCACATTGCCCGCTACTGCTTCCTGGTCTCATTGCCATCTTCTCATGTTGTTCACCCTTCCTTCTGGCATCATCCCAGATCCCTGCTTTTCCTCCTTTTGTTCATTTCATCAGCCTCCTGATTGCTGATTCTTAACTGCACCCGCTTCTGTATTCCAAAACTCTTTTCTGGCACCAGATTCCTTTATCTCAAAGAAGTATTAATTACTGGACCTATATTCATATGAGCAACAAGATTGTTTCTTCTGAAAATGCTATATACCCTTTTGAAATCAGACTCCGTAATCAGCTGCATCTGTAGGAGAATTACCAAAACCTTCCGTTGTAATCAGGTCTGTGCACAAGCAACCCATTTCATGCACTTCTGAACCAAGAGACAATCAAAGCCAAGCACAAGAGGAAAAGGAAGAGGAGAGCCCTTGATAGATAATTGAATGGTTCAAAATCCAGCCCCAACCCTCCTGAAAGGTGGAGTGGTGAATGTTTTTACGTATTATTACATTTGGATGCCACCTTTCCTTCAATGAGCTCATTTGGATGCCACCTTTCCTTCCTTCTCCGCCTCCTCACGCTACCCTCACAATTCTGCAAGGTAGGCTAGACCAAGTGATGGAGATTGGCTCAGGGAGCCTCATGGCTGAGTTGGGATTTGAACTAGGCCCTCCCACATCCTGGTCCAGGAACCTAACCACTATACAATACTGGCTGTCCAGTATATTGCATGAACATCCATCACTTTTTGGCTCATCTCAACCATTTTTCACTGCTAGTGCTATCAGCAGTCTTGGTAACTGCTAAAAATAACATAAACTTGTAAGTCAATATCTATATATATACATATGTGTGTGTGTGTGCGCGCGCTGTAAAATTGCTATGTTTATTCTCGAGCATTTTCTGTTTTGATATGGCTAGGTTTCCGTGCTTTTTCATGGTGAGGTTCTCGGGGAAGTGGTGCTATTTGTTTCAAGGAATGATGAGCTGGGTGTTTACTCCTTCTTTCTCTCTTAACAAAGGGCTTGTTTAAATTCTCTGCCGGAAGAGAAAAGTGCTGAAGTCATTCATCCTGGGAAAGCAGCCTCCCAGATTAATAATCTTTACTTTGAGGAAATTTAATCTAGTCACTCTGATAAATTGCTTTCACTTCAGCTTGTTTCATGGGGTTTTGGAGTTTGCTCAAAAGTGTGTTGGTATAAAATGCCTGGATTTGCTCCAGATTTTTCCCAGCCCACCCCCCCACCCCCCGCGCTTCACTAAGCACCGTTTTTTACTGCAGCCTTTGCTGCTGAAAGTGTTCAGAGTAGTGCAGAAATTAAGCAAAGAGATTGTTCAAATCACTACGGTTTGTTTCCTTAAGTGATGGGAATGTAACTTTTTTTCCTCCATGCTGGATGCCAAAATCTTATTTTGCTTTGAAAAGCAGTTATATAAATGGCAAGGTTATATAAATGACTGCCATTGAATTTAAACTTGTTTTTGCATCAGAACAGCCTCCAGGATTGAGAATATGCAGAACACCAGCAGAAGATCTCTGTTGCATTCAAAAGCCTGCATATGCAGGTCAAATAAAAGATGTGTCCTTGATCAATTTACTCTTAGAATTTGTAATCCCAAAAGGAATTGAGATGTGGTCTGCAAATAACATAGCTCTGCAGCAATTATTTGGATTTCAGAGAGAATTATTCTAGGGTAAAAGATCTGAGGATTGCAATTAAATTTCATTTGGTTCATAGAAGGAGAATTCTTTGGATAGTACTTTGTTGCTTTCTCATCATGCCTTGTAGGCTAATGCTCAGTGATATCCAACATTACTGCTTCCTTTTGGGGGGCTGGGATCTTATAATGGAGAAGAGACAGAGACTCAGAATGATAGCGGATTCATTTCATTCATTCTACAACTGATTTCAGAATGTCCGCAGGATGCAATCTGGGCTATAACTGTGGAGCCTTTTGGTGTTTTCTGCCATCTAAAGTAAGACAGCAGGGGATTGACAAAAGCAGTGAAGTGGTTTTTCCAGAGAATTTTGAATTACAATCTTCCCATGCAAATTTGGGTTATTTTCATAAGAAAACACCCCATGCCCTGGAGAGTGATCTAATTTAGCATGTTTATTTTACTTGTATGGAGTAAACAAATGTCAAAACTTTGAAACTGCCGACCTTGCATAATAATGTGTTGCAATGGGCATCCATTCATTGTCACTAATAAACTTTTGAAATGGAAAATCTTCCATGGAAAAATAAATCACTAGGAAATTTTCAGCCCCACATTACAGGCAGAAGGGAAATCCATTACTGGATACTCTGCTTGTTTGTCTTTTTAAAGTTAAAAGCAGAAGGGGGTGGAAATAGATCCTGATTGCATCACTGAGGGATCTGGTGGGTGGGTGTGGACCTTTTCTCCCAATGCTGTTTTCCTGATCTAACCCTCTCCTCCAAACTGTAATTTCATCCTTAGTGGGGGGAAATACAGGTACTGTATTTTCTGGCGTGTAAGACTACTTTTTAACCCAGGAAAATCTTCTCAAAAGTCGGGGGTCATCTTATACGCTGGCTTCAGCAGCAGCTCCTGCAGCAACTTCCCAACAAAGGACAAAATGACAGCAAATTAAATCAGAGGACACCAAGCTCTCTAGATTAAGCAGAAATATGCTTGGAAATTGGCCCCAGAAGCCCCCCAATCACCAGCAACAGAAAGGATTTCCGAGCCAGACTGGCGACTGGTTTTTTTTAATTTTTATTTGGTGTGCGTTGGAAGAGGGGTAGTCTTATACGGCGAGTATATCCCAAACTCTATATTTTTACTGGAAAAGTTGGGGGTCATCTTATATGCCCAGTCATCTTATACGCCGGAAAATACGGTACATAGAAATAGAAGCTTCCGGGGGGGGACAATTTAGATTGTGAAATAGTACAAAGAAAAAGATTTTATAATTCTTCTCGGGAGTCTCATAGCTACACTGACTCCTTTAGCTATAGCATCCTGTTTACTTTGGTCTTCAGGTAGAATACCCCATCTATTTCCCTGACATGGACTCAAGGTAGATTACAAATAAAAATAAGAACAGCTAAAAACATAGATTTTTTTTTTAAGTGAACATGAAATGAGAGAGAGAGAGAAAAATCTATTAAAACAATACAAATAATTACAGCAAAAACAGCACAGCACCAGCGCTTTCATCAAAAGCAGTCAGAGACTTAAGTGCACTCTCTTGTGGTCACCTTAATTGCAAATGAACTTTGAAGAGATGGTGAGGAGAGGAGCCTCAAGAAGCCAAGCAGGGTTCCATTGTCCTGGCAACATCAGATAAGCTGTGGTTAACATAATACATTATTCTCACCCGCAAAAAGTTCTGAGGTTGCTTCTTCCTTCCCTTCTTTTCCACCACTTTGTAAGGAAACTGGTGCCTTCTCTGCCAGCGAAAAGTTTTCGAAGTTGACAACCCTTTTCATTGTCTGTGCCAACAGAGTAAAAATGATTTCCCTTTTACATTTTAACCTTGAGGTTATCAATTTATGGGACTTCAGTTATGCAGATCATTTGTTTGTATACCGTTTGACACTTAAAAATCACACACACACACACACACACGTACCTCACGTTCCTTTTGCATTTGGCATGCTGATCCCCATGTCCAATATACATGGAGCGCTTCATAAGCAGAGGCTGGCAGAAATACTGACAAGATGTTGGCATATGTATTGTCTGGAAGTGACAGAATTCTCGTTTTCAAACCTGGATGCTAAACACTGTATGAATATCAAATGGATAGGATTAGTTTTTATGGTTCTTACTCTCTTAGCTTGTGGTTTTGTTGAAATCCAGCATTATCTAAGATGTCTGTGGCCTGAATCTCTTTTTAATAGAGCTTTGCTTGTATCTACTGTGAAGAAGTTTAACTCACACATACTGGTGCCACAGGAAGATTTGGACTGCAAATTGTGAACTCTTCGAAAATGTGTCGGTCTCCTTGTTAGGGCCTATTTAGTAGCTCCTTATTGGTGGGAATTAGAAATACACCACAAATGGACTGCTTCCATACCACATTATTAAGATCTTTATGGTGACAGGTTAGTGTTGCTGCCTCAGACCCCTGATTTCTGGTGGTTACTAACAAAACTTTTAGAGACCATTCTCTTGCAAAAGAATCCCAGAGCATTTCCCAACATACTATAAAACAGCATACTGTAATAACAACAGCAACAACCCAATTAAATAAATCAATTTATCCATCAGTTATAGAATCAGTTAAAAGAATAGCAGGTGTCAATCAAGAGCAGCCAGCATGGAGTGGCATTGTTGTGCATGTAGCCTCTGGGCAGCAACGTCACTGTAGTTTACCAGGTGGGAGAAGAACACCCTGGTGGGTGAACCAGATTTGTTCCATTAGTGCAGCACCAACCTCACTTCCCGCTTTCTTCTCAATAATCTGCAACATCATCAATGCCATGAAGCCACGGGCATGCCACCACCCTTCCCTGCCAGCAGCTCCTGGTGCCAGTGCAATGTTTAAAAATGTTTTCAGGGCATGCTCTGAATGCGATAGACATAAGCTTGAAAACCCATGCACCGTTCATGTATGCTCACAAGGGAGCCACAATTGCATACAGCTCCCAGCTGAGTAGTGGCCAATGTAGCCCTTCCCAGGGACCATAGGATTACACTCCTGGGTTTGAATGACCTCTTTTGATGACTCTTATTTATCTGGCAGTGTTGGTCCAATGCCCATGCAGTGTTTTATTTATGGAAAACAGGCTATTCTACCCAATAGTAAGCTTTCAGTATCCCATTAGATGTCCAGAGCATCCAAAACTACAATTGTTCTTTGCCACCGGCAGCCAGACGCCAAGAAACTAGCTAAATATACTAAACTTCATGGCATCAGTTTTAAACAGAGTTCTGGTTGGCTAGCTTTTGGAAGATTGTTTTGCTGTCGGTGGTACTTGCTCCGATTTGTCCCTTTCTCGGCTGTCAGCGTATTACAACATGGAACGTGTTGCCATAAAAGTTTAGCAACGGGATGGCTTTCAGCAGCATTTTTATATGGTACTTAGGCTCTGTTCCGATCAAAATATTTGAGGACCATTTAATGCCCATCTGCTCCGCTGTAGCACAGAAGTTTGGAAGATGATGCTCTGCACTTGCCCAATTTTATTGACTCTTCCTCAGAAAGATTTGCGATAGCTCGTAACTTGGAAGCTTGCAAGATGTGATGATGACCTGCAGCGTTCAATTAATGTATGTCTGTAGGCAGCGGTGCTACATTAGTGGGAAAACAAAACGTAGATTCATTAGGTGGCTTAATTTGGAAACGCTGGGATGCCTACATTTCGTGTGCAAAGAAGGAAAGCCCTGCTGGACCAGGCCAAAGGCCCCTTTGGTTCAGCATCCTCTTCATACAGGGGCCAACCAGAAGCCTATGGGATGCCCACTAGCAGGACCAAAGGCAGGACCAGATTCCCAGCAACTGGCATTCAGAGGCACACTGCCTCCAGTGAAAATACAACATAGCCATCTGGCTAGTAGCCATTGAATTTGACTTATTCTCCATGCATTTGTCTAATCCTCTTTTAAAGCTATCCAAGTTGGTGACCATCACTATCTCTTTCAGGACCGCTGTGTAAATAAGTGCTTTTGTGTGTTTGCCCTCCTTGCTCTTTCCATATCTAGCTTCCTTGGATGGCCCCAAGTTCTACATCTTGATCATGTCCCATTCCTGCCTCCCGCCTTACTCATCTTCTTTCCCTAAACTATATTAATGTTGTTTACTGAGCTAGAAATAAAGAGAGCATTTGGAAATTGTCCATTTTCATTGGCAATATATGAGTATGTAGCTCACAGGAAAAGAGGCGCCTCAGTTTCCTAGAGTAAAACCTTGTATTTATGGGAAAGAGGGGAACAAAATGAAATGTTGGGTTGGAGTTTTATGGTGTTCTTTCTTCTTTTTTACAGCCTCAACAGATGACAGTGCAGCAGAGAGAAAAAGCGGGACTCTTCACGCAGGTTTAATTGTTGGGATTTTCATACTGGTCCTGATTGTTGCAGCGGCAATACTTGTGACAGTTTATATGTACCACCATCCAACGTCAGCAGCCAGTCTCTTCTTTATTGAGGTGAGATGTGTTTGTCATACTAGATCACCAACTCTTCCACCTATAACCTGGTCAGAGGCTGGTCTGCTTCCTGTATGCTGAAACTCTGAAGTATTCTCAGAGTCCTGATAAGCACTGGCTTTTGTCTTTTCCTGTCGTGTTGCTATTGTTCTTCTTTGATTTACAATGCTTGGCCTTTAGCTGGGCAGTATGATAACAGGCAGGGAGTGTATCTCAAGCCAGTTTAACTGCAGCGAACTTGAGCATGACCTTTTCCCCAAAACGACGTGTTAAGTGACAGATCTGACTTGTTTGCTGAATAAATTTCTGAGGTCAAGTAGTCTGTCTCCAACCCTGTCTCTGAATCATCTTTGCAATAGTTGACCATATTAATGTGCCTGTGCCATCATGATACACTAGTTAATATCAGTATAACACATGCCATTATCAATAATGGTGGAAATAATTCATCTTAACTCAGTGTTCCTTTGTTGCAAATTTTCTGTGTCTTACGAAAAGAAAACACCGAAGTATCACTGTTTTTATAGGAAAGTAGACAGTAGCCTTGTTCCAGACACGGCTGTGGGCAACAATGTGATGCATATGACTGCTGGTTTCTGTAGGAATTGCATTTCTTTATTTTTCATACCCTGCTCTTCTTTTCAAGAGCCCTGGCAGAGTTTCTTGCAGGCAACTCAGAGTCCAGCCTGCTTAGCTTCAGCAATAGGGCTGTGTCCTGGGGCTTCAGACTGTTGCCTTTTGCAGAGGCACCATCCAGTGTATGTGGAAGCACATCTAGGAATAGAAGGGAAGATTTATCTACTTCATTCCTTTGCTGTTTGAATGCGCATGCGAGTGTCTAAGGCTAAGCAGATGGCCACCTGTGCGGATATGCTATGCAATTCAGTGGATTTGCCAATCCGTATGTTGGTCACTCATTTAATGCTTGCCTATGCAAGGAAAAGTTATGCATCCACCGCACAGCTGCATGCAAAGGAACAGATATGGAGAGAAGCCTTTTCATCTGGACAAGCTGCTGAATTGGAGTGAAGATTCTCGTATCACACAGCATTGCTCTCAGTGTTGCTGTACTCTACTCGTGTGGGTAAAGTGGTTGTGCCTCACTGGGTTCAACTGAAGGTAGAAATCATTCACATAAGCAACACAATCCACCTCCACAGCAACTGGACCATTCTGCATGCTGATCGTCATCAATGCAATTTCATCATGGGAATGCCAACATCCTTGCTAGGCGGATGGATGGATGGATGGATGGATGAATCAACAAATCAAATGCCAAATGATTTCAATATGAGCATTAATCTACAACCCTAGACTCAAATGAGACTACTTTTGAGTAGACGTGTCTCGTTGGAATCTGCACAGCTCTTTCACCAGTCTGTAGAGCCCTCTTCCTTTAAAGGGGGGGGAGTGGCTTCATGACCAGCAACAGTGACAGAACTGTGGGGTTGTTGATGGAGGGGGGGAGAGAAGACTCAGTAGTTCCCAAAAATGAAAATGAAACTTGTTTGCTTGCTTGCTTGATTAGCCCTAATGCTATCATTTCCCCTTTAATAAATATTGTAATGTAGCAAGTTACCACAAGGACTTGTTTAGTAAATTGGTAGTAAAATTGCAAGTAATCCAGCGAAGGCACCTCATAATTTACATTTCTCTGCATGCAGCAAATAACAAAAAAAGATGTTTAATGTAATGGAGACACCCCACCCCCATGATAAACTGTTATGTTTCCAATTTGGCAAGCCTCTCAGCATGCAGAATAGTTTCAGGCACCCTTTCTGTGTGCATTGGTGGACAAAACAACATGTTTCTGAAATGATCTCCACCGCAGACATTATGAACTTACTGTGGAATAAACTCATGGAAGGAAATGCATATAAAGAGATTATTTAGAATCTCAGCAAACTAACACTGAATCAGAGCGCATACACAGCGCTCGTAATTGCTGTAACTGAATTCTCGTAGTAGGTAAAATGTACAGCATTATTGGTGTACATAAAAAATTATATAGCTCCTTATAAGGCATAACAATATGCTTCTCAGTTTCATCAGGAGCCATGGGGGGAATAGTCATTAAATGCCAATATACCCATATTCCTTTGCTTGCGCAATATGTGGAAATCATTAAACCCCAGTGAGCACATCTGTTCAGCTATTCTATCACCAATCTTCTCCTTCATCACTTATCCCCTAATCTTTATCTCCCTGTGGCATGTGCATAACAGATCTCTCCCACTACTTACTTGCTCACAGCATCTAGAACTTTCTTTTTTTTTACAGTCCCAGTGGGTTGCTGTGCACGCATACAAAATCACATAACACTCCCCCTCCCATTGTTTTTAGTAACACTTTCACCGTAAATAAATACCTTAACTGACTGGCATTGTTTGAAAGACAAGGGTGTTCTGCAGCCATGCTTGCCATGTGCATTCTGTATCTGCAGTCCTATGTTCACTTACCTGAGAGTCTCATTGCACAAGTCCCCCAAGTACTCAGTGAGGCTAACATCTGAATAGACTATGGGATATCTTTGTTAGATGTTAGAAGGCTATCCAGGAGAGCTTCTTAATTAGATTGGTGTTCTCTGCCCAGCTGGTGGTGTGTTTGCTGCTGTGCTTATAGTATTCATTTGAGTACATGGCAAAGAGAGAAGCCGGCTGGTTTGTTTTTCCAAAGGCTAATAACAAATAGCTCATTTCTGTTTAAGGACATCTGGACACTTAAGCAATAAGCTGATCTAGTTTCAGTTTAGTTCAGTTTAGCAAGCTTTGTTTTGTTTTTTAAAGAGTCCCCCTCCCAATATTCTTTATTGAGTTTGATTATTACTACAGTTATTCCATTCATTCTTCAAAATATAATAAGGTACATAAAGAAAAAACAGAATAAATCAACATCAAATCATACTTTATCTTAAGTCTTTAGAGCTGACTTCCCTCCACCTCACTGCGGGTCCTTACTTCTTCTTTTTCTTTTTAACTGTCTCTCAGCTTTTAGTTCACTGATCTTACATGGCGTACATTATCTGTCTGTTATCTAATTTGTGAAAATTAATCAAAGCATATTAAGGATTTTGTTTGGGAACAATGTTTTTCTAAGTAAACTCGGTAACACTCCCACTCAGTTTTAAACTTTTGGTTTGTTTGGTTCCTCATTACACCTGTCATCTTTGGTACCAATTTCTAAACCCTAGATTCCACCATTGCAATGCAAGGCAGAGATCATAAGGAGAACCACAAAAAGCACATTTAGTTTGACAAAGATATGTGTGAATAAAGTAGATAATGTTTTGCCATAATTGTCCCATGGCCATTTCAGCAGTTCATCATGGCTGCCCCTTTAACCATAGGCCCAGGGAGAATTAAAAGAAAAAGTGTAAAACACATTGAGCTTTAACAAATTAATCTTTAGCTAACTGAAATGCTACCATTTGAACAGTTAGTGTGAAGTAAGGACCTCAATGAAGAAAAAGAAGAAAGTACCCAGCCTGTGCTTCATTATTTCCCTCATTTTCTTAACTGCTTCTATACTAAACTGTGTCAGACTTCATAACCTAGTCACTTAGTTTCCAGGGCAAAGGGGGTTTGTCAGTTACCCTGGTACTCCAGCAGATTACATAATTACCTTGCTCAGGGGGGGGGGGGAGGGAATGGAGCTAAAATCCTTTCCACTGCCCATAGTTGGAGCTCCAGTCCTAGAGCCATCTTCTGTAGATACATTTTTTAATTTTTAAAAAAGTTCCACTCGTATGCAGTATATAAAATTTAATCAGTGTTTGTGAATTAGGTCTGTACTACATACTTCTTCCTCATCCTTTACTTTCTCTCAGCTTAGTAGCTACTGCTAAGACTAAAAATGATGAGAGATTAATTTGGCTTCTCCTGGACTTCAGGAGTGTGAAGAGCTGCAAATCCCGCCAGGACAATTAACTTTTATTTGTATTATCAATTAATAGCTGAAATATTTGAGTTTGGATCGGTAGCTCAGTCAAGTGAACTAATAATAGCTCTTGTCAAAGTTTCATAGCTTGACAGGTACAATTAGACAACCCTGACTATGTTATTATTAATGAGAAACTTCAGAAGCAAAACTTTAAAAAAAAAAGATGTGGAAAGATGTACTTTGGACAATTTTCAAGTTTTTAAAGTAACTTGCAGGGTTTTTCACTTCTTGTATGACAGCTGCATCCCATCTTACATAAACTGATTATTTTTATTTCTGATTTACAACATCAGAAATGGTTGTTTACACACGGAATGTGAACAATCCCAGGCAGCTTTGCTGAAATTCTAGAATCCATTTGATTGTGTGTCATCAGGCAAGTTACACAGAACTATTGTCATAATGACTAACTGAAGTCCCATTGATTAATATCCCAACAAACAGTAATGTAAGGATGCAGAGAGTTGTTTGGAGACACTTATTCCCCTCGCAGAACTACAATTTCCGCAGTTCCCTGGGGGAAGAGGGTTAAACCACTCTGAAAATTGTAGCTCCGTGAGGGGGAATAGGGGATCTCCAAATAACTCTCAGCACCCTTCCCTTACAACTGTATGGTGGTGCTTTAAATGTGTGGTGCGAATGTGGCCTAGTTGTGGAACTGACCCTACATTTTTACATAGATTTATGTAGAGCCATGTTGGCCAAATTAGGTCTCCAGCTGTTTTTGAACTACAACTCCCATCATCCCTACCTAACAGGACCCAGTGGTCAGGGATGATGGGAATTGTAGTCCCAAAGCAGCTGGAGACCCAAGTTTGGCCACCACTGATGTAGAGCTTGGGACAGCTTCTGCTAGAGTCTGACTGCCTTTGTTTTTCTTGTCCACTCTTCTAGCGTCGCCCCAGCAGATGGCCTGCAATGAAATTTCGAAGAGGCTCTGGACACCCTGCTTACGCCGAAGTGGAACCTGTGGGCGAAAAGGAAGGCTTCATTGTGTCAGAGCAGTGCTAGGATTTCTAAGGCAGATCACCAGTACTGGCCTACAGGTGTGAGACATTTACTCTGCCTCTGATGAAAGAAATGGAAATCTAAGCTGCTGTAAACCCAAGAGAGAGACAGAATGGAGTTCTGGATGAACTTTCTCCAAGGAAAAGTGTCTAGGATACCCGATTACCCTTTCAGAGATATTTTTTTGCCCCCCTCACAGCAAATCACCATGCCATGTTTCAGTAGCACCCTTCAGAAACACCTACAGTAGGAGAATGATGAACACAGTTGCCATGCTCTCCAGGTATCGGAGATGTAGAGTGATTCGGGATATAAAGCTTTAGTTCAGAACAGTGCTTCCCTTCTGGATCCAGTGCAGTGATGGTGTTTTTTTCCCAGCTGTTACCGGTGGGTTATCCTTTCAGCCCCAGAGGCAATGCTTCTCATTTGACAAGGCTGCTGGTGAGATCAATCTGATGCAGATAACATAGCTAAGCAGTTTTCTGCAGTTCATGAGTAATGTAATTTTCATTTCTAAAAATAAAATTAGAAAACTCCACCCAAGTCCAGAAACATGATATACATCTGAAAACAACAAGAGTCCTTCTTGTATTCTGTAGGCTTATATCCCATGAACTGTGATTATTATTGTTTTGCTCACAACTATATTTCTATAGTTGACAAAGCATTAGAGAGTTGTCAGGGGGGTTTTCTAAAAAGAAAAAAAGCTGTAAGGTTTTTCACTATGGTGAAATTGAGCTGTCCTGCTGGAATATACAGAGAAATTGGACTAATATTCAGTTTTGATCTTCACAAAAGTGAGACGGAGTCAGCACTGCCAGGTATGCTCGCTTGGGAGTAAGTCGCTTAGGTGTGGCCACGCCTAGTATTTTTAGCTGATAGTTTCAGGGATAATGCTTATGCTCCTGAAATGTGGATTGAAACAGAAGTGGTAGATGTGTTTGGCTGATGCCAGAGGGGAAACAGCCTTGAAACACAAAAAGAAATTATTACCATTTTTAACTCTTACCATTCTGTCACAGGTCACTTGAGAACAGTGCTGTTGGTTCCACCGCACCCCTCCCCAAGACAAACATTAAATGTGTTGCAATCCCTGCAGATTCATGTAGAAGTATTGTTTAATGCACATAGTAGCAGCATACATACATACATACATGCGTATATATATATAAATACATATATATATATATAAATCTATTTTTTTTATAGCTAACACAAGGCAGGCTCTTGTGACTGTTAAGAGTGCTTTTTTGCCATCCGGACGATGGAAATATATTGCATTGCTGCATATTTCCACTGAGTTGTAAAATAATCCTTAATATTAAAATAAGATTTTATGTTGTATAGGGAAAGTGGTTCATTTATCTGCAGTGCTATAACTTTGCCTGCCTCTGGAAGCCACAGTTTCTTAAAGAACAAAACCCTTTCCTTCCCTGACTGGGAAAGATAATATTTTTTTAAAGAAAACTCCCAGTGAAATATTCCTTTGGATGGAAAGGGGGCAATATATACTGAGCTACTAAAATGTCTATTCAAGTTTTGTATGGACATTATTGCATTGTGAAACCCATTCATTAATTTCACCTTCCATATGAACAGCAGCACTTGAATCATAGTAGTTTCAGGTTGTTCAGATACCTTTTCAGGTCGCACCTTTATAACACGGTTCTTTACATTTTCACATCAATACTTGTATGGTTCTGGTTTTTTTAAAGGGGGGGAAACAAAACCTCCATGATTTTTACTTGTTATTTCCTTCAGTAAATAATACAATACTGTATTTTCTGTATTCATTATTTCCTCTGTTGGATTCATTTTGCTGCGTGTCCACTAGTCGTCCAGAAGAAGATGGGACATTTCTGAAAGCAGTGGTTGAACTACAAAACTGTTAAAAAGCCAGTCATTTTCCTTTCCTGGAGTTTTCCATTTCCTGGTAACAAACCAGAACTCATTCTGTACAGGGGCCTCCCATTCTTCCAGTGACAGGTCTGGGTGGACGGCTGTATTGTAGAGAAGGAAACAAGAAGTTTATTCACCTGAGGGCCAAGAAGATTACTGGTGAGGAACCTTTTCCAGTCCAAGGGCCGCATTCCCTTCTGAGCAACCTTCCAGGGGCCAGTGATAGACAGGGCATGGGGCAAAGGAGCACAGAGCAAGACATGTAAACACACCTCTCAGTATCCTCCAGTTAAACAAACTAGAGGCATTAGTAGCATGATTATTTTATTAAATTTGTATGCCACCCTTCACCTGTAGATCTCAGGGCTCTTCACAACATAAAAATACAAGATAAAAAAAACACAAAATACATAACAAGAAGAAACCAATAGCACACCCCTCCCACAACACATTTAAAAGGGTATTGGATGTGAAGCAGCCCAAGGTCTGGTTGAAGGATGTTTTCACCTGGCGCCTAAAGATGAATAATGAAAGTGCCAGGCGAGCCTCTCTGGGGAGAGCATTCCACAAATGGAGCCACTGCAGAAAAGGCCCGTTCTTATGTTGCCACCCTCTGGACCTCTTGTGGAAGTGGCACATGAAGATGGGCCTCAGATGATGAACACAGGGTCCAGGTAGGTTCATATGTTGTGAGGCAGTCCTTGAGGTATTGCAGTCCCGAGGCATTTAAGGCTTTATAGGTCAAAACCAGCACTTTGAATTGAGCCCAGAAACTGATTGGCAGCCAGTGCAGTCGGGCCAGGATTGGCGTTATATGCTCAAACTGTCTTGCCCTGGTGAGCAACCTGGCCACTGAATTCTGCACCAGCTGAAGTTTCTGAACTGTCTTCAGAGGAAGCCCCATGTATAATGCATATTGCAGTAATTTAACCTAGAGGTTACCAGAGCATAGACAACAGAAGTTAGGCTGCCCTTGTCCAGATAAACCTGCCACAGCTAATGGAAGGCACTTTGCACCACTGAGGCCATGTGAGCCTCAAGCAGCAGCAGTGGATCCAGAAGCGTCCCCAAGCTACGTACCCAGTCCTTCAGAAGAAATGTAACCCCATCAAAAGCAGGCAACCTCCCATTCATCTGGTCTAGGGAACCACCCAGTAACAGTGCCTCAGTCTTGTCTGGACTGAGCTTCAGTTTGTTGGCTCTCATCCAGTCAAGTTATCAGAGTTCAAGGGCATCTGGTAGACTTCCATCTTGGTATCGGCCATTAGCATCACATTCTCCCATATCCTTTTGGAGAGGCAAACCATTGGTGTAGCTGCCTTGCCAATTTGCTTGTCCTGCTCATTGTTTATGGAGAGGTTGCTGGTTATGATGGAACCCAGGTAGACAAAGTCATCTACCACCTCAAGCGTGTGATCACTAATGCTGATGCGTGGAGTGCTGGTGACATTCTGACCGAAGATGTTGGTCTTTGTCAGGCTGGTGGTGAGTGTGAAGTCCCTGCAGGCTTGTGCAAAATGGTTGATGAATCTGTAGAGCTTCCTCAGAGAGTGCTGTCAAGGCTGCATCACCTGCAAGCAACATCTCATGGACAAGAACCCGCCATGCTTTTGCCATGGCATGGAGACACATGGTCCAGATGCTGTTGAACTCCTATCAGCTTGGATGAAGATAAATGAGAATAGGAGCTGGAATCCAATCACATCAGGAGGGGCAAAGGTTCTCTCTCTTACACCCACTGAATACCTTCCATCACTGGTATAAGAGAATAGTGATAAAGGAAGTCAGGGAAACACACTCTTGTCGAATGCAATGCAAGGAGTAAACAATATTTCAAATTATGCAATCATTTGCTCTTTTCAATAGCTGGTAATGTTCTGTAATAACAAATGTACTAATAAGATATGGGGAGATGCATTTTGTCTTTAGTCCCAGAAACTCAGTGGTTGTACTGCTAATTAATAGTGTAGCAAATGAGACTGACATTCTTCAGCCCCCCTATCTTATCTTGTGGAGCCTGCAAAGGCCATGGAGTCATTGCAGCTGCCCAAGGGATTCTGATTTTGCTTCTGGGCATCTTTGATTGCCACAGGCTGTTAATTCAGGTGGCAGGCACCACATGTAGGATCCTGGAAAATGCTCATTCTTACGGATCACAAATACCAGACAGCAAATTATGAATCACCAATAAAAATGGGCCTAATGTAACAATTACTGAATGTTCGCTTGCTGTTAGTTTGACGCATGAATGGATGCACAGCATATTTTGCTCATGGTGCCAAGCTTGATACTTGTACCACTTACTAAATTCATGTCACTCCAGAGCCCCGTTATGGCCATTGCGGCACAGTGTTAATCCTTCTCAACAGATGCGTTCCACGACGCTGCTCTTAATTCGTCTAGTTTAAGGACCTCTGGTAGTAAGAAAGAGTCACATGAGAGTGAACATCTTGGGCACGGACTTTCTTGTGTTGCTTTCAAACGCTTCTATTCCTCTCTGTGGGACGTTCACAGGAGAACTCTGTGGTTTGTGCCTTTGGGCCATAACTGAATAAACCACATGTAGATAATTTTACAATGTTGTATGCCACTGACGTGAATGGGGAAATGCCTGTGTCATTTGGCAGCAGACAGTGGGACGGGGCAGGCAGCCTAGGTAGGCTTATCTGCTTGTTAGAAAACCAAAAATCTGAAATAATACAAAAGATATATACAGCAATTTAAATGAAATAAAAATGATGTTATCAGGTTCAATCTTTAGTTATTACTTTAAAAAAAAAGCACCAGTGTCTAGGCTTTATGGTAATAACTAGTATGTGAGAATTGGGGCAATTCATTAATTACGTTGCATTGTAGAAAATACATGGAGAGCAGTTTCTGGGTGTCATGAACTGGCAGGACAACAGGGAAGAGGAAGAGGATCCCAGCAAAGAGTGTAGCCAGGACTGGGACACACTGGGGCAAGCTGGGGATGGGGAAGGAGAGGTTGGTGTTAGAAGTACTCACAGGGTGACGGAGGATGACAAGGGGATGGGGGTTAATGCACAGGGACCAGAACAGCAGGACCCAGAGGGAGCCCTGTCTCAACAAACACAGTGGGCTCTGAGGGAGCAGCCGAAGGGGAACTCCAGGAGGCTGAGGCAGGCAAGCACCCACAGCCCAGCTCCCTAGCTGGCCAGGTGGGGTCACTAGCTCTGGGAGGAGGCGTGTGATTCCTCAGCTGGAGTTGGCTTGATACAGGTGAGGGTCACCTGCCTCATCAAGCCCAGGTGCTGCTACCAGCATGCAAACTACTAAAGGGCAGCAGAGCTGAGGTGCTGTTTCTGCCCAACTGCCCATATAGATGGACCTCAGCTTGGGTGCTCCAGGGTCTCTGTGGGACTACTGCTTCCTTTTGACACTCGGATTGACCCTGGACTGGGGACTTGACATACTGGCTTGCCACCAGGTAGGCCAAGGGTTCAGGACATTGGATTCATTTACTTTGGCCAATAGGCATATTCATGTGACCATGTAATACTGATATCTATAGGGAAATGCCATTCATGCCTCCTTTGATTCACAATGGCAAATTCTGCCTTTTCCTGTGAAGCAAGAATGGCATGAAGCTAACTGTGGTCATCTATACTTCCCATGTTTTTAATTTGATTGGATTGAAAATGATACAAATATGATTCTTTACTCCAACGTCTGTGGTTAAGTGTCAGTATTGCCCAAAGAATCCTGCTACTATAATTGGAAGCACAAATTTGGACTGTGAGACAAATCCAGAATTAAATGTTTCGTAAGTGTTCTCCTTAGTTTTTAATGGTGATCATTCTGATCCAGCAGTGATGTTGCACATACTGTTAAGGCCCAGCGGCTTGGTTGTTTGGTGTGTGTTTGTGTCTGTTTAATTGGGTATGCTTAGCCTGGAGAAGAGGTCATTATGAGGAAATGTGAGAGAGCCATCTTCAAATATTTAAAAGGCTGTCAGAGAGATGGTGTAACAAATTGGCTTGCTGTTGCTGGGGAGGGTCAAATCCAAACCAATGGATTCAAATGAGAATAAAAAGGAGGTAGACTGAATGTTAGGAATAACTTTCTGGTGGTGTGAGCTGTTTGACAGTGGAAAAGACTGCTCAGAGTTACCCACACCTGTTTTAGATGCCATTTTCTCTACATTTCAGCTTTGTTTTTAGCCTGTCTTTTCTCTTGCAGTCTCTTGTATATTGCTGGGGTTTTTTGTTTTTTTAATTATTGCATTTGCATGTTGTAGGAACAGTTTTAGTCATTTTTTTGCATTCTGTCCTGGGATCATCTGATGCTGGGCGGTTAAGAAATATTTCAGTAAATAAAATTTCTGCTTGCACAATCGTAACAGCGGTGAGGTCTGCTGTGCAGAAAGAGCAAGCTACATTCCTTTGGCAACTGTGTAGGGACCAGCTGCTCTTTAGTGAAAGGTTTACATGAAAAGATTAATTTGTACCCAAATATTTATTTGGGATTCCAGTATCCTTAGATGCTTAGCAGACTGGTGCTTTTAGGATGATGACTATAGTGTTTCTGACATTAGCCAAGTGGTCTTTTAAAATGCTCGGCAGATTGGTGGATGTAATAAGGCGCATTAAAATCCAGATGAAGCAAAAAAATCCAAAAAAAAACCTCAGTACGTCAGCAGATAAAATGCGAATGCAGCTTTGTCAGTGGCGTAGATAGGAATCATCTTATGTAACCAGATGACATGCCATTTTTCCATGGGATAATTGTTCGTGGCGTGATTACGAATTAAACCCTTGACAGGGAGGGATGGAGGGACATTCTTAACATGAAAACATGGCTAGAATAAAACAAACCAGCCAGTGAAATCAGCTGTGTAATGCTGGGCAGTTTTACAAGTGATCATTAGCCTTAATACAAAGGTTAATAACTTGCAGCCCACAGGTTTGATCGGGCTGAAGAACGTAAGATGAGCTTGCTGGATCAGGCCAGTGGTACATCTCTTTCTCACTGTAGCCACAGAATGATCTGCGAAGAACAAAAGATGGGATCCCCCATCTCCAATCACAGTGCGGGGATGGGGAGGAGCATGTGTGTCGCATGACATGTGGCAACTGCATGTAGTCTGTATGTGGTATATGTTTTAATGCAGGTGCCCCCAAACTCAGCCCTCCAGATGTTTTGGAACTACAACTCCCATCATCTCTAGCTAACAGGACCAGTGGTCAGGGATGATGGGAGTTGTAGTCCCAGAACATCTGGAGGGCTGAGTTTGGGGGTGCCTGTTTTAATGTATTTTTAATCTTTTGTAAGAAGCCACCCAGAGTGGCTGGGGAAACCCAGCCTGATGGGCCGGGTATAAATAAAAAATATTAATATTATTTGTCAGTGTTTGGGGGGGGAAGGTTCTGACCTCCTTTTTACTCCTTTGCCTAGTCCTCAGACCTTAGTTGGCACAAAAGAGTCTTTGAGAAAGAGTATTCTTGCAGAGTATTGCTGCTTTTATTCTTAAAAAGTCTTCTTCAACCACGACCGACAGCTTTTACACACACCAAACACAACAAGCTTTCTACCATCCAACCAACCCACACCCAACACTAACATTGACCACTCTATATATACAGGTACATTTGGTGAAAGGTTGCATGAGTCATTGTAGGCCACTGATTCATGCTGACTTAGTTCTTTTAGCGTTAAAGAAACAGCGGCCAATTTTTAGCCGTGACATCATCATCATCATTATTATTATTATTATTATCATTATTATTCTGCATAAGCTACTCTATATAAAATGGGGCTCTGTGTTTCCCATTCACTCTTACTGGGTAACTAAAAGTGGGTATAACCTTTTTTCAATTTTGGCAGAAGCAAATGAAATTCATAGGCACAAAATCCGCCGCAGAGGCCTGCCAAATTGTAGGTCCAGGTTTGTTTGTTTTTAATGAGGGAAGTAAAGGGGATTCATTTTCCTGCATAATCCATATACAGGCAATACCTTTTTTATTAGGCCAACTAGAATTCTAGAATCTATTCAGAGGTGGCTGAGTGCTGTATATTCTTGCCTGATGATTTAAAATATATATTAAAAAATCAGCAGCTTTACCCCATCCAGTTCAGCTTTCATGAGGCTTGTTTGCGTTTTGAGGAGATGTCCTCCAGTAAGCATTAAAAGGTGGGTCTATCTTTAATAATGTCTCTAGTGTGTTGAAGGAGTTTCAGATGGTTTTTTTTTTACCCCTCCAAGCAGAGCAGTGGATGACTTCTTTAAAAGTTAAGTGAAGGTTTTTTAACTCTTAAAAAGTCTCTTCACTGCTCTGCTTTAACAAAATGCTTAAAAGGAAATAATCCAGAGTTCTTCAGTGCTCCACAGGAGCTGTTGGCCAGCCTCACATCATGCAGAGCCCATTAACCTAACATTGAGAAAGAAAGAGGCACTGCAACGTAGAGAGCACAGAAAACAAAATGGCAGAGCAACATGAGGCTTTGTGTAGGATTGCCATATTTCAAAAGGTGAAAATCTGGACACAAAAGCTTTCTTTAACAAAGTTGTTGAGCTTTTTTTGGGGGGGGCAAACTCACAAAAAGTGAAGTTTTAAAGCTATTTTTAAGGAAATTCACCAAAATCTACACTTCCAACACGGACATTTCAGCAATTTCCATCCGGATACTGTTTCCGACTGCCGTATTCCAGATTTATGGCAGCCCTAGAGTTGTGGGGCCCTGATCTGACTTTGTTGGCATCACAGTTTGACTTGGGGAGGTATAGAATCACTCTCATTCACCCTGTTATTTGGATCCAGCGCTGAGTCCTTAGTATATGTGTGCGCTGTTGGGGGGGGGCACATAGGTATATGTGCCAAAGCCATTTAAGGAATTTACATCCTGCCCTTCCTTCCCATGGAGCCCAGGGCTGCAAACAAATCTACAATTTAGAACAAAAACCATTTAGAAACAGTTAAAAACTAAAAGCAGGTACAGTTTAAAACAATACTCCATCCAGACAGGGTTTTTTCCCCCGGAGGGAACTCACCAGAACTCAGTTCTGGCATCTCTCAGGTGAGTTCTGGCACCTCTCCTGTGGGGGCCATTGTCATTATAACAGAACAAGGGAAGCGTTGCTGGTGAGTTCTGGCACCTCTTTTTCTAGAAAAATAGCACTATATCCAGTAATCTTGGGGTTGAACAGGAATAGTGTTCTTCAGCCACAAAATACCTAGGTAAACAAGAATGTTTTCAAATTCCTCCTGAAACTTAAGGATGGAGACATGCACCTCACTAGGGAAAGAATTCCACAACCAGGGAGTCACCACTGAGCAGGCCCTGTTGTAGGTCACCCCACCCCCCACATGCCCAACTAGACAGCCTCCAGTGGTGGCACCAACAACATGACCTCACCTGCCAGTCGAGGCCTGAAGAATGTGTGGCCATCAGATGGGTGGCTTATCATTAATGCAACTCTTGGGCTGGAAAGGGTTAGCCACCCCTGCCCTAATAAATGGAAGAAATTCTACTGAGTATTCACACACTCCATTTCCTTACTGAACATATAAGGTTACTTGTGGGCCAGCCCCATTCATCCTTCTAGACTAAAGTCTAGCACAGGCTTCCTCAACCTCGGCCCTCCAGATGTTTTGAGACTACATTCCCATCATCCTTGACCACTGGTTCTGCTAGCTAGGGATCATGGGAGTTGTAGACCAAAAACAGCTGGAGGACCAAGGTTGAGGAAACCTGGTCTAGCACTTTTTCAGGGCGAGAGTGCACAAGATCACAGCACCCAAAATGGCCACCAAGATGTCTTGAGGAAAAAATGTGGTGTCCCATTTTTTCTGGGGCACTTGGAAGGTATGCACCCCACTAGAGTCAGATTTAGGGGTGCTCAACCGGTTGGGTTGCACTGGGCGGATAGCATCTGGGGTGCCACAGCTATGATTTAGAATAAAGTGTGACAGGAGCCAAATTCTGGCATCGCACTGGGCGCCGCTGAAATTTGAGGCCCCAAGATCCACCACTGACTCCACCCTTCAAATGCATTCCAGATGGACAAAACATTAACTTACATAATGTAAATAATTATTTTCTTTGGGTACATTGTCATGTTATTCAACCCTATTCATTTCAATGCAAAAAAATGCAATGTGGATGTGGGGAGAAGAGGGACAGAATTAATTATGTGTTGTTTGTGGGCAGACAGCAGCAACAACAACCACCACCACAACAGCAGTGAATGCCAATTGTATTTGCTGGTTTGATTCCCGTTCTGAACGTGGAATGAATAAACAAATATTGGCAATTTCTGCTCCTATTCCTGTTTTCATCTGAATTATCTGAATTATCTCTAGCGGGCACGTGCATCAATAATGCTGAATAATAAAATGAGCTGCGCTATCTAAGATCATTCATTTTCATCATTCTCTGTTAAGAGCAAATTCACGTGGTGAACGCAGATAGGATTGGAGCTCAAAATGAGGCCACTGGGAAACAAGAAGGTGATGTGGCAGCATGTTTTGGGGAAAACTCAAGTTTGCAAAGTACACGCCAATTTAGCATTTAATGGGGCCACACACAGCAACAGCAAACATCTTATAAGGACTGAGCATGCTCAGTAAGCATAGACTGTTGAGTGTTGGTTGGGAAAGAAAAACAGGGAGGACTATGAATCTTGAAAGAAACACTCCTGTTAGGGGCGATAATGACAGGAACCCAGGATTCCTGTAGCCCTGACTGGACAGATCCTTGCTCTGATCTGAGCTGGGAGAACAGGGCTGCCATGGCCTTATCTCTTGTGTTATTGGGGAGACTATCACATTATTGGTGTGTGACTTCAAAGGCAACTGTAAATCGTTGTTGGGGGAGCAAATGTCTTTGGAAGCGAAGTTGACTCGCCTACTTTAAGCTGTGTTTGTGTTTGTAACAAGGGGTGTCAGTTCCATTTGCGATAGCAGAGCTAGCAGACAGATGAGTCATCAGCAGCACTGATTTTTGATGGGCCATCCCAAATGGGCAGAGAAAAGTAACTACACTGGCAGTCAGAGCTCATTATTGAGACAGATGGTGAAAGAGACACGTTGTCTAAAACTAAATTCAAATACAAAACAAGGGCTTTCAGAACACCGAACATCCTCTCGAGAGAGAGCCCAAAGACTAAATGAAGAGAAGGAATTCATTCAATCTCTTTCAATATGTCGGTGGCCAGTGCACGGTTTCTTTTGTGGGGTGGAACACAAGAGCAGTTTATTTCAATCAGTAAAGGTGATATTTGTACAGAGATGCTTCGGTTTATGGGTGAGAAGCAGTTTTACTGCACCATCCCAAGCAGCTGAAGAACCACTGAAGTGTGGCATAGGAATATAGGAAGAAGCTTCCTTATAACAAGCTCAGTATTGTCTACAATGACTTGGATAGGCTCTTCAGGGTTTCAGAGAGAGCCCTACCTGGACATGTCAGGGGTTGAATCTTGGACCTTCAGATGCTCTGGCACTCCCCCCCCCCCCGGTAGATGGACTAGTACCATTGAGGGCTCCTTGAACCACATGGAAGCAGAAAGGCTGGTAATGGCAACAGCCATTCGATTACAGATCACAAGCAAAATTCCTGGTACCCATTCACTTCCATGGGAGGAAGTAAAGAGACTGCAATCAGGTACTTGGCTGAAGGGAGCAGGGAATCTCCCTGTTGACTCCAGAGATTTGTGGCACTGGTGAAGTAAATATAACTATGGTATACTCCCAATACTACCAAGGCTAAAGGCTCTATTTGCTTCAATAGAACTGCCTTCAGATTGTCTGAATTTTAACAAATTGGTCTCCGATTGTTTTTTTAAAAAACTGTTCAGATTGTCTAGATGTTATCAGAGACCAATTTGTTACACACGGGGAGAAACCTCACTTAGGAAATAAGAATGTAAAGATCTAATTCCAGGTATTCTTCTTGTTCCCTATCTACAGAGTTTTAAGTGTGTGTGCATGTGCATGCGCACTATCAGTCTTGCGCATGGAAGGAGCATAATATTCTGTGCCTTGATGGAGGAACTACAGTGTCCATGCATCTTTTTTAAAATGCACTCGTTTTATCTAGGAGTGCACATCCATTTCATAATGAATGGAAAGTTGAAATGAATGTGGCCCATTCATTTCATTCAGTATTATTAAAGAAATAAATGGTTCTCGGCCTCATTTATTAATTTGTCTCTCATTTGGAACTCGGTGCCATTTTAACATTCATTTCCCCTTGGAACCAGCATAGGTCAAGTTAGAGGTGCAGAGAAAAGGGGCAAGGAGAGATTGCCATTGTAAGATGTCCAATGTATATCTTTCCACATATAACTGTCCACTTACAGTGATGGTGGGACGCCCTTGTTATTTTCTAAAAGGGAGACAAATACTTGGTTGGGGGTTGCCTGTTTTTTACTATGAGCTGTTTCTCCTTGGAGAGTGTGTGTCTGCAGGTTGTTATGCCTTTTGTATTTCTGCAAAAACAGACCCCTTTCCATTACCTCTTGCAGTTCCTTAAAGTATTTAGAATCCATTTGACACTATATTACACTCTATTTCCCATTCACTTATGCTTAGCGAGTTGTTAGTAGTTCTCTTTATAAAGCATTTAGGCAGTAGTTAGGCTGTCCATCCCTATGCCTTTGCTGATGAAATGGAAACATTTCTCTGTACAGCTGAAATTTTGCATGCCAGATTCTTTGGAGCGGGTAGTCAAATGTTATGGCATTTAGGTAGAAAACACAGTTACAGGCAGGGCATCAGAAAAGCAGATGGGTTTCCTCTTCAAAGCAATGGGAAATCAAAACAAAGTAGAATAACAAAAATATTTGTGATTTTAATTACTGAATATCTAAACTGATGAGCTTTTAATAATGATTATAATAGCTAGATAAGCAAATAATTGCAGGCCCCTAATTTTGCCTAAACCCAGAGCATGCACATTTGCTTAAACAAGACTGCTACAACGTCCAAAATAAAACAAATATTTCCTCTTCAAAGGACAAATTAATTATGCACGGTCATTGTGCTCTAAGGAGAGAGGACTGTCAAACTCCCTTGATTCCAGGGTGCTGTAATGGTTTCAGTGTTGGAGTCCAGGGTTCAAATTGCCATTCAGCCATGAAGCTCACTGGGTAACCTTGGGCCAGCCACCAGGTGGTATATAAATAAACAACTGGTTCAGCCCAAGTGGCCAGGAAATTCCACATTGGCCTGATTCACACAGCACCACCTTGGCTTTGGAAGACCACATGAAGCAGGTGATCCTTTCCTAGAGAGGACCTCATAGCTGGTCCTTTTGGCTGCTGTGCTGCACTTTCCTAGCACTCAAGGTTGGTGAGGAGAAAGCTTAACCACGAGTCCTGGTTTACACAACCCATTCAAGCTTAGCTTGGCACAGCAGCTGGGAGCCAACATATCTGTGCAGTCTTCTGAAGCCAAAGTGTGGCTCAGTGTGCTGTGCGAACTTGGTTGTTATTTTCCTTCTGGAAACATCAACCCATGCTAACAGAAAAGCTACATTCTCCTTGCATATTACAGAAAGATACACACGCCATGAGCCAGAGGCTCTGATGTACATCTGGAGTTCCCATGTGAGCATCAGCTCTTCAATTAATTTTGGGACCGGCTTTGTGCTTGCATCTCTGTTGTGCACTTGGAGCTGCCCAAACACTGGAGCGGGCTGGAAGGTCCCTGCAGAAGGCTCCATGCCTGACTTCCCCTTATACCTTAGATCTGATCCTGCATTTCTCCCACCAACAAAGGCAATAAATGTATTCAAGCATTAGGGTAAGTTAGCTCTCTTTTCTTCCTGTGGAAAAGAAAAACGCTTGAAGGATTTCGCATCATCGGAAATGGTTATTAATATGTATTGAGACATAAATACACTTTCCGCTTCTCCCATCTTAAAACAAAACTATCTGAGGAGCATCTTGGCACAGAAGGCAGCCAGTGTTTATCCTGTTGAAAATCCCTCTCTGGACACTGAAGTCATGCTTTTTTGTCACTTTGCCTCTTTTTTCCCTCTTCAATACCCCCGAGTAGCAATTAAGTTACACTGCCACTAAATCTCAAAATATATCTGCTTTAGCAGCAACTCCCTGTGCCTTTGGAAGAGAGACCAGAATGTGAATCTCTGCACCTGCTGAGTTGTGTCTGGAATCGTGTACTGTAGATATATTGATCTGCAGGCACCTGTGGGATCTTTGATGCTAATTATGGGATTATTATGTTAGCCACAAAATGCCCCATTAGCGAGTGCAACTCCACAATGGTTCCAAGAAAAGGACAAGGCAACTTGGTAATGTTTTCAGCTGCAGCTCCTAAAACCATGTCATCCTAGGTCCAATGAAAATTCCTTCCAGTAGCACCTTAAAGACCAACTAAGTTAGTTCTTGGTATGAGCTTTCGTGTGCATGCACACTTCAGATACTGAAGAAGTGTGCATGCACACGAAAGCTCATACCAAGAACTAACTTAGTTGGTCTTTAAGGTGCTACTGGAAGGAATTTTTTTTGTTTTGACTATGGCAGACCAACACGGCTACCTATCTGTAACTAGGTCCAATGAGTTACCTGCAGCAAGGTCTTAGAGGATGGATCTGGGCCTTCTTCATTAATTTGCTGCCCTCAGGTGTGGAGAACAGCACTGTCTCATCACCAGGGTTAAAGTAAGCTTTGGTAGCCAGTCTACGTGGAATAAGAGGAACAATATTTCAGCTAGTCCTGATGAACACCAAAAATCTACTCCGTCCTCTAAATTTATACAACAGGGCTATCTGCACCATCACTTTGAGACCACCAAGTACTTATGTATTATTCCATTATCTAGGGGTGTAAAGAAAGTGCTGTGGACTTTGTTGGGCTGCTGCACTGAGTCTCATCTGCATGTTGGGGGAGTCAACTCAATATGAAAGCACTAGAGTAAGGTTACAAGACGTCCCCGTTTCCGTCCCCGGATTTACAAATCAGTCCCCTGATAAAATCAATCTATTTAGTAGGAAGTTGAAAAGTGTCCCCGGATTCATTGAAAAAAATCTGATAACCTTACCCTAAAGGTTTTCAACCTTTTTTAGTCCACGGCTCCCTTAACCAATTACATTCCTTCTGCTGCATCCCTGTGCCCAGTTACCATATTTTTCCGTGTATTGGACAAGGTTTATTGACTAAAAAATCACGTCAAAAACCTGGGGTTGTCCAATACACAGATAGTGGCATTGGTTGGTGG
Organism: Podarcis melisellensis; assembly: GCF_964234715.1. NCBI lineage: Eukaryota > Metazoa > Chordata > Lepidosauria > Squamata > Lacertidae > Podarcis > Podarcis melisellensis. Next base: position 37,787,216 of record NC_138544.1, read on the forward strand.
GAGCGTGGCTTCCCCTGATGCCACAGCAAGCGGGGAGCGATCTGGGGGGTTTCCTGCCCGCAGCTGCATGGGGGGGAGAAGCTACGCGCTGCCAGCCAGCTTGTTGGTGGGAGCACAACTTCCCCCCGATGCCGCTGTGCACAGCTGGCACTCCTTGGGTCATTTTCCCCATGTGGCGGCATCGGAAGAGTTTGTGCTCCCAAAAACCAGATGGCTGGCAGGAGCAGAAATTCACCTGATGCCGCTGCACATGGGAAATGATCTAGGGAGTGTTTTCTGCCTGCAGCTCCGTGGGGGGAGAGGCTCAACAACTTTGGGCATCTCCCCTCATTTTCTTAAAATTGAGTCCCCCAAAATAGGGGGGGGGCTTATACAAGGGGGCGTCTTATACACGGAAAAGTACGGTATGTCATGCATTGCCTACAGAGCTGGCAGCCTCTCACCCTTTTTTCAAACACCCTCTCTTGTGGAGTGTTTCCTCAGCCTTCTCTCCCCTCTCCTTGCGAGTCCTCCAGGGAGCTGCTGCTGCCGCCCTGGTCTCTGAGCTGCCCCCCACTGTCCCAAAGAGAGGTGCCTCCCAGAGGCACCATTTGCCTGTGGAGCTTATAGCCAGGGCTGCTGCAATAAACAGCTGTGCATGTCTTTGGGAGGCAGAGACATGAGAGGGTATCAGAGGGAGGGAGGAAAGGAAAAAGCCACAGAGGCCAGTGTGACCCCTGACCACCATTCAAGACACCCCAGGGTGCCATTGCACACTGGTTGAAAACCTGGAGCTAGTGTGATTCCACCGACTTAGGTGGCTACTTTGTTATTAATCTTACTGAATTGTTGGTTGTGTGGATGCAGGATTAGGTCTCTGGTCAGCAGGTCTCCTAGGTGGAGAACGCCTGGGAGATAAGCCACATGTGGAATAACTGGGGAGAGGCTCAACTGTTGGCTGTGAAGCCACAGAGTATCTTATAACTGGGAAGAGCAGGCTTTACTGGACTTCCAATTGAGCCAAAGTTCAACAAAGAGAAGGTGCTGGAAAGAAATTTGAAGGGCAAGTAGCCTAGCTACAGTAAAGTGTCAGCTTCAGCCTATGCCCAACAGGTATCTTAACAAGGAACTTATGGAGGATATTCAAGGGGTATGAGTGTGGGATGTAACATCTTGCCCCTAATAAACAACAGCAAACTGAAGAATCCAATGGTTGTGGTTATTTGTGTGCAGCAAGAGAGGGACCAGGGGTATGGACACTGGGCCTTTTGATGTATCCCTGCCTATGGGGAGGAGGGGGAAAGGCAGCCATGAAGAAATGAGTAATCAAGAGTTCTTCTTAATGCATATTTTGCAGGAAAATAACGGTCCTAAAATTAGTTTTGCACCTGTTTTCCGGAGACCTAAAAAAGGAGCACATTTTCTTTCATCACCTTTGAGAAATTGCTTTCATGCTCTTGATGTATCGCTGAACTTGTTTCTGACTTGTGTTTCATTTTGCACTGCATCCCCAGCTCACCTCCTTGGCTTTTAGCAATACTTTCCCCCCAATACAAACGCATACATTTCTAACCTTTCCTTTTCCATGTTTCCCTATTGGGAAATGAGGCCTTGTTAGAAAGATCTGAAAGACTTCTAAAGAAAATAAGGTGCTTGTAAAGAAGATGTGACACAGTGAACGAGAAGATGCTGGAAAAGCTACTGAAACCTGAAGTTACTTTCATTCTTTTTATCATATCAGAAAATGGCTAAAACTGTTGACCACATCAAACGATACTTGCGTTCAGGATGTATTAAAAACTCATCCACATTTGTTGAAAATCCTCCAGCATTTTTTGGTCCACCTTTAAAGCAGCTAGTTAGAATATACTTGTCAGTTTCGCTGCTCTAAGCATCAGCCTTCGATTTTTATGAAACTCCTTGCTGGGAGCATTAAGTACACCTGCACTGACAACACTCATCAAATCTAGTCCTCTGTGTGAAGTTGATATTTGACAGTGGATTGCCTTTCAAGATTGGTTATCTGTCTGTCTCCTATTGTGAACATGACACTTCCATATTGGATCAGAACAATGAGTTAGCACATTCCTATACTTCTGCATCTTTGCTGTGTTGGAGAAAGTATAGAAGAACCAAAGCAACTGGGACATAAATATTTAACATACTTTATTTAAACTTTTACCAAATGCAATTTTTTTTACAAAACATAGAAAATAAAAGTTTCAAAGTATCTAGGTATGTTAGTAGGACTGGGTGGATTCCCAGGTGAGGCCCAGGACCTGGGGAAAGTGGGGAAAGATGTCAAGAGACAGCTACAGGAGAAGTCAGAACCTAGCAAGCAGGGGTGGTGTGTCCCATTTCACTGCTTGAGGCAAAAGAGGAAGTGTTGCTCTGCCCTGCCAATGCTCCCACCACCTCCTACCTGCTTCTGCTGCCACTGCACACCCTGCCAGATCCACCACTGGTGGAGAAGTGATGCCACCATCAGTTCTGATTTCAGCCAATTAGGGATGATATCTCCCAAACAGACGCAACTGTGCCCAAAATTGGCGCCAATCGTGGCACAGCTTCTTCATTGATGGCAGAGGTGGTGGGACAAGTGGGGCATATGTGGACGTGTCTCCTGGGGGGCTTCTTCCACCTGAGGCAGTGGCCTCACCCTGCTTAAAGGTGAGGCTATAATGGCTACAAGAGCAAGAATGCAGTAGGGATAGGAAGTTTGAAGAGCTTGGAGGTTGAAAAATGATCTATGCTCCCAGGAGTGGGGCACCTGGAGGAGAAGCACTGAAGACAAAGGAGTAAGCACGGTTAGGGATGGGCAAATATATCAGCTTCAGGTTCTCATTTTTCTAGTGTTAAGTTTTCTACACTTCCACATCATATTTGTGATTAGAGGAAAATAAAGTCCAGATGAAAATTCACCAGCATTTTAGGTCCATTGTCTCCTGATATAGACATGTGTGGTTGCAACTTTGCTTAGTGTATTATTATTATTATTTGTTGTTATTATTTGTTGTTATTATTATTATTATGCAAAGCAATTCCCCCATATGATGCATTTTTGTTCTTTTCACTAATATATGCATTTTTACACATACTTTAACCTTGTACATGCATTCCATGACTAAAGAATTGTGTTGCAAAATTCAGAAACTGCAAATTTAGAAAAATGGCTGTGTTTTAGTTCACATTCTGTTGCATAAAGGACAAATTAGATGGGCTTGCCTTTAAATGAAAATTGAATCAAATTTCAGCTCACTCCCACGATGACAGTTTTTGCTTAAGGCATTCCCAATAAGCAAGCTATTTTTAAAACTGCATTTTTAGCATTAAAGGAGCTCGGTTAGTCATTGCATTTTACTCAACATTCATATCTGGAAATATATGAACTGTAGCTGTATAAATAATTAGGAAATAACATCTGACAGCAAACATCTTTATTGAGAAGAGTAAGTCCAGAATGCAAAGAAATGCCATTGTTCTTGGCTCCCATATGGGAAACTTGACATTTAACAATAGAAGTAGTTTAGGGTAGTTAAAAGCTACTCTTATGAAAGTAATGGGCACAATCATAAACCTTAAGACTTTTTAAAAACCTGCATTCAGGTTAAAAATGAAAAGAGCACATTCTAGGCAAAGGTAAGAACTTTAAAATCAGATTATTGTTGAAATGAGTGAGATATTAACATTAGACACATTTACATAGAAGTAAGTTCCATTGAGTTATAGAAGTCTTACTCCAAGGCAAATACGCATAGGGTTGCAACCTTTAAGTTATTTATTTGGATGGAATATTTCCAGTGTTTTGGAATGCTCATTTCCCTTTCTTATACCGTGTCAATCATAGAATTGAAGAGTTGGGAGGGTCATCTAGTCCACCCCCTTGCAATGCAGGAATCTCAACTAAATCATATGTGACAGACAGCCATCCAAGCTCTGTTTAAAAACCTCCAAGAAAGAATGGTCCACCACATCATGTGGGAATCTGTTTCACTGTCAAATGTACAAGAATCTCCTTTCTTGTAACTTAAATCCATTGGTTCCGGTCCTAGTTCCTGGAGTAAGAGAAAACAAGCTTGCTCCATCCTCCTGGGACAGTCCTTTAGATACTTGAAGATATTTGAAGGTGGCTATCATATCTCCTCTCAGTCTTTACCAGCCTCTCAGTCTTTACCAGGTTAAAGATACCCGGTTCCCTCAACCATTCCTCCTAAGGCCTGGTTTCTAAACCTCTGATCATCTTGATTGCCCTCCTCTGCAAACATTCCAGCTTGTCCAGATCATTCTTAAATTGTGGTGCCCAGAACGGGACACAGTACTCCAGATGTGGTCTGACCAACGCATAATAGAGTAGGACTATTACTTCCCTTGATTGGGAAACTATACTTCTGTTGATACAGCCTAGCAATAGCTTTTTCTTTTGCTGCTGCACCACAGTGTTAACTCGTGTTAAGCTTGTGGTCTACTAAGACTCCTAGATTAATATCACATGTACTACGGGCAAGTCAGGTGTCCTCCATCTTATATTTGTCCAGTGGCTTCTTTCTGCCTACGTGCAGAACCTTACATTTGTCCCTATTGGAATTCATTTTGTTAGGTTTGGCCCTGTTCTCCAATCTGTTAAGATAAGTAAAGGTACCCCTGCCCATTCAGGCCAGTTTTGCCAGACTCTAGGGTTGTGCGCTCATCTCACTCTATAGGCCGGGAGCCAGCGCTGTCCGCAGACACTTCCGGGTCATGTGGCCAGCGTGACAAGCTGCATCTGGTGAGCCAGCGCAGCACACAGAACGCCATTTACCTTCCCGCTGGTAAGCGGTCCCTATTTATCTACTTGCACCCGGAGGTGCTTTCGAACTGCTAGGTTGGCAGGCGCTGGGACCGAACAACGGGAGCGCACCCCGCCACGGCGATTCGAACTGCTGACCATGCGATCGGCAAGTCCTAGGCGCTGAGGTTTTACCCACAGCACCACCCACGTCCCCTATCTGTTAAGATAGGGTTGCCATATTTCAAAACAGTAAAAAAAAAAACAACCACACGCCTGTGATTTTTCAATTGACTTCTCTAAGATCAAGGACAAATAGCCACTTTTCGGAACACCCCCCCCCCCCGGACATCAATTCCACCTTTGAAATCCCAGTAATGTATGGCAGCCCTAGTTAAGATTATTTTGAATTCAAATTCTGTCTTCAGCATTAGCTACCCCTTCCAGTTTAGTGTCATCTGCAAATTTGATGAGCATCTACACAGTACCTTCGTCCAAATTATTTATAAAGATGTTGAACAACAACAGGCCCAGGACAGAATCATGGGGCACCCCATTTGTCATTTTATTCCAGGATGATGAGGAACCATTAGTAAGCACTCTTTGGGTTCAGTCAGTCAACTAGCTGCAAATCCTCCTACCAATTATCTCATCCAATCCACATTTTACCAGCTTCTCTGCAAGAATATCATTGGGGAATTTGTCAAAAGGCTTACTGAAATCAAGATATACTACATCCATAGCATTCCCCTGATCTACCAAGTTTATAACTATAAAAAGTGAGATTTGTCTAGCATGAACTGTTTTTAAGAAACCCATGCTTGTTCTTAGCATCCTTTTCTAAGTGATCACAGACTGATTGTTTAATTATTTGTTCTAGGACCTTTCCTGGTATTGATGTCAAACTCACCAATCAGTAGTTACCTGGACCTTCTTTTTTCCACTTTTTGAAGATGGGGACAACATTTCTAGATCACCTCTTTAGAAAATTTATGAGTATAATTACTATCCTTATTTCCATGTATGACTACCAAAATTCACACACACACACACACACACACACACACACACACACGTAATTACAATGGCACTACTCACTGTGTCCTGGGGGGGCAGTGTTGCCTCTTTCTTGCTGGGAAAGGAGTACAAGCTGTTCAGGGTGGAGTCAGCTACAATGGCTTCATACCACCCAGCCAATGAAAGGGCAGTGTATGATGTAGCTTTAAAGGCCCCACAGCTTCCCCAAAGCCATCACTTTGAGAAAGAAGCAACAACGCACTCATCTCCTATCCAGCTCTTTCTGCAACATGGGACTAGCTGGGATTTTGGATATATTTTTGCCACCTTTGCTTATTGGTTTCAGGAAAAGTACTATTTCATCTATGGCACTGCCATAAGTTTAGGGTAACAATTTTGGTTTGGGAGCCAAGTATGTTAGGATACTAATTCATTTTTGCTAATAAAGCATTATACTCCTTGCTAAAGTCTTTATTAAACTTTTAGTGACTATTTCACTGATACATTTATTATAAATTCCCTACTTTGAAAAAGGAACAACTTTTATTCCCAATCACAAATAAAATATTACTGCTTGTTTTGATGTGAGTTGAGCTAAGTTCTTTTCTAGCTATAAAAATGTATAGTTCATTCGTAAGAGTTACAGCCTGCAATTTCACATTTCTGCTCAAGAGTTATTGCTTGCAATCCATACAGATGTGAAAAATGAATTTTCATGCCTCCTATGAATATGGAAATCAGTCAATCAAGGGTGCATTTCCAACCCTTTTTGAAGTATATTTAGGCACTATAATTACTTGTTTGTATTTGTTTTGAAGTTGATCATTTTCACGGCAACTCCTAAAATTATGCAAGTTATTATGAGATATAATACGAGAGCTGCCTTTTATCAAATGCATATTTATCAGAAGTGTACTGTGAGGGTTTGTTGTTGGGTTATTTTTATTTAAAAAAGCCTGTTTCCTGTAATACAGACATATTTAACTACGTATTTTCTTTAGATGAGCTTCTGCTTCCAATGGGAAAAACCACACACATTGAGTTTATGTATATATATTTATCTGTGATCAGATTCTGCCTTATGCATGTACACAGTGCCTCATATATTTATCTCTTATGAGATTTTATGCTTTAAAAACCTTACATTTCTTCCAGTAGTGCAGTTAGGGCATGTTATAGACACTGATTTTAATGCTTTTAAGGGGCGGCATCTCTCTTTAGATGGTAATGTGTATTACAAACAACAACTCCACCTCCACCAGCACATCCCAGGGAGAGTTACAACATTCCAAAATTCAACATTATAAAACAGTTAAAATAAATCACACAGGAATAGGGTGCACCTCAAAAATACTTATCTCAGGTGTCAAAGCCAATGGGAAAAGGTGTTTCTTCAGCATACAATGAAAGCTATATAAAGAAGGTACCAGATGCCCCACTGTGGAAAGGGAATTCCACAACCAAGCAGCTGCTGCAGAGAGTACCCTCTCCTGGGCCACCACCAGGTTGGTGGAACTGCCAAGAGCAGGCTTCCTCAAACTTGGCCCTCCAGCTGTTTTTGGACTACAGCTGCCATCATCCCTAGCTAGCAGGACCGGTGGTCAGGGATGATGATGGGAATTGTAGTCTCAAAACATCTGGAGGGCTGAGTTTGAGGAAACCTGGCCAAGTGTGTCTCCTTTGTTGATCTTAACACCTGAGAAGAACTGTAGGGAAAGAGGCATTTTACCTGATATTTGAGGCCCAAGTCATTTAGCATTCTAAACACTAAGGTGATTACCTTGAATTGAGCCTGGAAACAAACTGATAACTGCAGCTGTTTTAAAATTGGGGTCATATGAGTACTAAATGGAACCCAAGCCATTAATCTGGCTGTAGCATTTTTGATCCAGTTAAGCTTCCCAGTTGTCTCCAAGGGCAGCTCCATGTAGAACACACTGCAGTAATCCAACCTGGAAGTTACCAGAGCATGGAGTACCATGGCTAAGTCATCTCTGTCCAAAAAAGGGCAGTAGCTGGGGAACCAGCTGAAACTGGAGCTGCAAATAGCATCCCTCGCCACAGAGGCTGCCTGACCCTCCAGAAGTAAGCCATCTCCTCTGTTTTGGGTCCTTCCTGCTAGCTCTGCTGAATTGGGCTGTCAACTTTGCACCTAAGTCCTGCCCTGATAGCACCACTGATTTTCCCAACTACCCACCATGCAATAAACTATAAATATCCTTTGCATCTTTAAAAGACAAAAAATGGAATGCAGTTATCGAATGAACACGGTGCTCTGGTATTTGGCCTCCTGCTCTTGCCAAATTTCTTTGCTGTGTATTTGTAGTACTGGCCAGCTGTTTATTCGCTTCTTGGGTTCTTCAAGTTCTGGCATTTTCTAACAGTAGTGGGGGGTAGACTGGGGTGGAGCCACAGAGCCACCGACCCAACACACAGGCATCACAGCCACTTGGTTGGGGCTGAGGTAGAATGACAGTGAGTCAGGCCTACACGAGTTCACAAGCAGGACCGTCACTGTTACTAATTCAGTTTTCACACTGGTGCAACCATGTGGACCCGACTTTATCACTGTCCCATCTCAACCCAGATAAACAGCTGTGATGTGAATGTTGGGAGGGTGGCACCATGGCTCCCCACCAGTACTGTTTTCTAAAGCAGGGTTGGTGAAACTATGGCCTGCCAGCTCTTGTTGGACTACAGTTCTCATCAGCCCTGACCACAATACACATTTGTATCATGCTGGGGCTGATGGGAGTTGGAGCCCAACACATGCAGACGCCACAGGTTCCCCATCTCCGCTTTAGAAGGAAATCATAACCAGCCCTTAATCAAGGGAGCAGTAGATCAACATCTAGGAAGAAAGAACCCAGACTCTATTTTTCTTACTTTGACCTTGCTTCAGTGGTATTCAGTTAGTGTAGTTAAGTAAAAGTGTGCAGTTAGGGGAGAGTGAGCTGAGAAAATGAGGAACTGTGTGCATCTCTGTGTGGATTAACTGAAGTGTATTTTTCTACCACAAAGAATTACTTTTAGATTTTCACAACCTTCTCCATATGATGCACTCTGACTGTCTCTCAGACACATTCATGTTATGAAAACAGCACACGGCCTGGACCATTCATAAAGGCAGCCTGATCTACCCCTAAGTGCTGTTTGTCTCCAGGCTGTTAAAAGGAGTGCTATCCTGATAACAGAATTACTGTCAGGAACGTGTGGCTGCCCCCTTGGGTGTCCCTTATTATACATTACGTTCTCTGCCAGCATGCATTCCAAGGACTTTCTTGCAACATTATGTTTGATGCAGCCCTTAATCAATTTGTGATGTATATCCAACTTCATTCTGGCCTAGTGAATTATTGCATATGAGTTAAAACATCTTTCTTGTGCTCAGTCACATTCAGTTAGGTGACTTCAAATGCATAGTTGCCTCCTTTCGTTTTGTACAGATGTACATTTGAATTCTAAAAGGCAACCTCGTTAAAGTGTGGTAGTTTGATTACCGTTTCCGTGTCATTATGATAAATAGGAACTTGCTAGTTTAAGGTGGCAATCCTATTCAAGGTCACTTGGAAGTATATCTCACTGAGCTTCCTGGGGCTTGCTTCTGAATGGCCATGAATGCAACTGCAAATACAAAAGCAAAGTGGAAGCACACCAACTGTTTATGCAGTGATGGGGCAGTGAACCTTTGGCCCTCCAGATGTTGCTAAACTCTATTTCCCACCAACCCCAGTCAGCATGGTCAATAGTCAAGACTGATGGGAGTTGTAGTCCAGCAACATCTGGTGGGCCAAATGTTCCCCATTGCTGATGTACAGGATGTGCAGAAACTCTTCTTCCTTTCAGCTATGTGTATAATGGACAAGTCATGTATCTCTCATGAAGTCCTCCGTTGAACAACAGTTAGGTTTCCTATGAGTTAATGAGAAAGCTTCACAAATGCAAGTCATCCATCACTTCTTTTATTTTAATATTTCTGAGTAGCTTTTGCAAGCCAATAAACACCACCCAGATAATCAAATGGAGTGGATCTAGAGTGGATCTGATTACCTGGGAGTAGCCCCATTGAATCCAATATGACTTATGTCTGAGAAGGCATGGTTGGGATTGCACTGTTGGTGTCATTTTTGCACCTGCCAATTATCTTTTTTTCATTTTCCCAAGTATTTCCAGCTGTCCTTTTCTCTGTGTGTGCCTCTTTTTATGCTGCCTTTGTACTTTAATGGTTGAATTGAATTTTATTATTGAGTTACTGATTTTTTTAAAGTTTTATTTGCCTTTTTGGTGTGAATCCACATGAGAACCTTTTTATAGGGCAACCTAGAAACACTGTAAACAAATAAGAAAGAAAGAAAATGCATACTAACCTGGTAGCAGAAAGCAAGTAAGGACAGATTGCGGCAGGCTTCAGTGGGAAGCTGGGGGATAGAACGATCAATGCCCTTCAATATAGGGCCACTAAGCCAAGTGAAATTTCCAGGTGAGCATATTTGTGAGATCTTGCAACAGAGGAATTCCTTTAGGTACAGGCAAATGTTTTAGGTTCCTCTACTCCTCATGCCATGGCTTTTGTGCTCTCGGAATCAACAACAAAACAGCCATTTGTGTAATATATATATATATATATATATATATATATATATATATATATACCTTAAAGGTAAAGGTACCCCTGCCCGTACGGGCCAGTCTTGACAGACTCTGGGGTTGTGCGCCCATCTCACTCAAGAGGCCAGGGGCCAGCGCTGTCCGAAGACACTTCCGGGTCACGTGGCCAGCGTGACAAAGCTGCATCTGGCGAGCCAGAGCCACACACGGAAACGCCGTTTACCTTCCCGCTGGTAAGCAGTCCCTATTTATCTACTTGCACCCGGAGGTGCTTTCGAACTGCTAGGTTGGCAGGCGCTGGGACTGAGCAGCGGGAGCGCACCCCGCCGCAGGGATTCGAACCGCCGACCTTTCGATCAGCAAGTCCTAGGTGCTGAGGCTTTAACCCACAGCGCCACCTGCGTCCCTTATATATATATATACCTTAGCTGAGTGCATATACTGACTTGCTTTATCTGTGGCCACACTGGTATATTAAGGCTATGAAGGGAAAGTACTTAGCCAAGAAGGATAAACAAAAGAGGTCATACGCCGATTATTCCTCTACTTTAAAAGCAATCACTGTGGGGAGATTAAAACTAGCCACTACCGTAGTAAAGGGATTACTTCTATCTTGTTAAGTTTTATAGTGTTGCAAGAACATTGGATTTTTCAGAGTGACCCTTTAACTGTTTCTTTCCTGAAGCTAGCATGGGATTTCAGCTTTGCTAGATACACTATATTGATTTTAAAGGTGTGCTGCCTTTTCCAATATTCACACACTGTTGCTAGACTATTTATCCCCTGTGAAAGTAGGAAAGGGATATTCACCTAGATAGGTCTTTAGTCTGATCTGTTGCAGAGAGAGGTTTGGAAGAGATATAATTTATTCTCTTGTAGCAGAGTTGGCACAATGGCAATTGCTTCAAGCACATTAAAACCTGGTTAGATTTGCATCTGTCCTAATGCACCTTTAAACAAATATTCCCCATGAAAATACTTAGGCTAGAACAAATCACACTTAGCTTTGCGAATTAGTATTTTACTCATCATTTCCAGAAGTTACATCAAACAAGTCTCCATCTACTGGCAGTAAAACGAAGATGAAAAGGGTTCAACTGATATAAAAATAAAATTACTTGGTTTTCTTTAAAAAAATATCATGGAATCTTTGGTTTAGCAAAGATGCAGACGGTAAAATCTCCCTTTTGGAGAGATTTCATTCACTTGGTTTTTCTTGCAGCTGGGAGCCATTTATCTCATGGCTCCTTGCTTGTTCCAGGAAGCACAAAGGGAGAGAAGAATGGGAGGGAGAAAACAAAAGGCTGCAGCGTTCCTGCTAAGTTCCACCCCCCACTGGCAACCTGCACTCAGGCTAACTCTTTCATGCACACAAATGTGAATCAGCAACTATATATTACAACATGATCCTATCCTATTGTTCTGATGTGGAACATTACTACCTAAGGAGTGCAGACTCCTTCATCCTGTGTAGACCAAGCCTTTAATCTAGTCCAGTGAGGCAGCTCTTGTTCTTCAAGCAGGAAGTTTCATGTGACCTTCTGCATGAAGCAGAGTGTATCAATAACTAACTTTGCACACAATGAGGAAACTTCTATATATTATCTTGTAAATTGTTAGTCATACTGAAGCATAAAATATCACCTAGCACAAATGTGTTAGAAATAGCAGAGACTACTGAAATGCTCTTATTTTATTTAAAAAAGAAAGAAAAATGCATGTGTTGATAAGACATTATCAATATGCAATCATAAGACTGTATCACTAGCCAAGAACAATAATTCATTGCTATTGCTTAACAGTGTAGTATTGCTTAGTTGCCAGGAACTGTTTATGCAGAAAATGTGTAATCACTATAATTTGCTATTGGTTGGCTTAGGAGTTGATAAGGGTAATGATAAGAGAACAAAAACAGCAGTTGAGTTCTTGGATGGCAGAGGTCCATGCCACAGAGGCTACCTCATGATTAAATGTAATTAGCATTCAATGGCTTAGACTACTTAAAGATGAAACTACAGACCAGACATAGAACTCCAGACAAATCATCATCATCATCATCAAACCTTTTATTGGCATCACATAAAAAAACAACAACAAATCAATACAGAATTACTACTTCCCCAGTGGCACAAAACATTTGCTAAAAGAAAGGAGGCAGAGCAGTCTATCGTCACATCCAGACAAATCCCAAGCACTTGCTTCCCAAAATCAGGTTCCTTATGGTATCCTGTTTAGGGTGGTAGGGGGCTCAATATATGAAGAAATTAAGAAGAAAACTCCTCCTCACTACAGCTAGGGTGGTAGACCTGTAGCCCTCAGATGTTGCTGGACCATGGATGGGGCTCATCAATCTGAGAAGGTAGCCCATCTAGGAGAAGGAAAACTCTGACCTTAAACTTCTGCTGCCTTGTGGCTATACTCGTTTGTGAGAAAGGCTTCAAGAGTAAACCCTGAGGAATAATCTATGTCTACTGGCTTGTGGGAGAAGAAAAGGCCAAGGAGTAAACCCTACACAAATCTAGAGTGGTGTCCCTAATACGGTTGGATGTTGTCTTGTATGTCAGTGACAATTCCTGCAGCCAAACTGGTGCCAGATGTACTGTTTTGCTTTCCTTTGGATTACATCAGTGAGGCTGATCCTGTTATCTGGGCAGCCCAGAACTTTCATATACACTTCCCAGGCTTGCGCCCCAGAGTTTTTCCAATGACACAGCCTTCCATTGTCTCTCGAGACAGACAGGTGCCCACAACAACCCCAACCATCCCTGGTTATTGGATACGCTTGCTGGGGCTGATGAGTTGGAGTCCAAGTACATCTGGATACAGATAGTCTGAGGTGGAGGTAGTGATGAGGTCAGGGCTGCGCAGGTGCACCAGCAGAGCCAATGCAGCAGTCCCACCAGATTGCCTGACTTCATCATCATTCCACTATTATAGTGGGATAAGCTATAATTATTTTTATATGGTGAAATACTATTTGGAACGATCAAGGGGTCAATAAATTGTATTGGTTGTTGGAAGGTCCATGTTAACCACTGATTCATCATTAAAGAAGACCAATAGGTTAGGATCCCGATGGAGCTAAGAACATGATTGGATGAAGGTTCCAGCAGGGGAAGAGCATAATCAATTGGAGACCATTGGTTATCAGTCCTGAACTGCCCTGAGACCCCCGGGTATAGGGCGGTATATAAATTCTTATTCTTATTCCTATTTAATCAGGAAAAAGTAAGATGGGCTGTCAGAGAGAATCCTGCTGAGAAAATACCTTAAGGGTGGAACTGATGGCTAAGGGGAGAAAGGAACTCTTCTATGAGGCTGCAGTGAAGCTTCAAGTAAGCAGCAGACTCTCACACTAGAGGGCTTTAGGCAGTGTTCTGATCAGAGGGTGAATATAAACAAGCTGTTCTTGAAACATCTGACCCAACTTTGAAATTGGAAGAAGCAGGAAAAGCTTGAGGCTCTGAGAGTCGTCTGTATAAGCATCTGTTCTTGGTTGTGAGTGATTGGTTGGGGATAGAGGCTAGGGAAATTTCCCCCTAAAGGTATATATGGAGAAGACACTCTTTGAAAATAAGTAACTATTTCTAAGCCCAACTCACATAAGGCAACTTCCTGAGTTTCTATCAAGTTGGGATGGCATTTTGGGGCACCTGCAAAGGCCCACATCACAGCAGGTGGTGGGGCAAAGTTAACCCCTGGAGCCACTCTGCATCACCTCTTTGTTGTCACTGCCTGTTTACCTGGGGATTTTTTCCTAAGCAAATGAGCAGTGGCAGGAGTAAGAAGAAGCCTCTTCTCACCTTGCCCTCTCCCTTAGGTAGCTGTGTATATTGGGAACCCAAGGCCAGTGAATGTTCACTGGCATTGGCAATGAAGACAAGATTAGGGACCCCCCAAAACCCAGTGCCAGCACGGCTAGCTGTGCAGCAGATTGAATCTGGAGCAGTGACTTCATAGGCTGGAATGGTACTGTACCATTTTTGTGTTGAGTTTGGTGATGAAATTACAAGTGGTGGCTGAACCTATGTCCCAAAATGGGTGTAGTCATGCAAAAGTCACATTTCAGTCAGCCATCCTGATTCAAAATGGCAGCCAGCATCTTAACATCAATGAAAACCATGACTTCCACTTGGAACCCTTATGCCAATTTTGGTGACGATATCTCAAAAGGTGTTCAAATCTACAGAGGACAGACAGACAGACAAACCAATTTTCAAAATAGATGGGCGCTCAAGGTGGCATACTCATTTAATCCTCACACTAACCCTGTGAAGTAGGTTAGGCTGAGAGATGGTGACTGGCCCAAGGTGAGCTTCGTGGCCAAGAGGGGATTTAGACCCTGGTCTCCCAGATCCCAGTCCCCCTTTAAACAGTTATTTACATGCATCAAGCAGCACTGCTTAAACCAGAATTCGCAATATGTATGCATATAAAGTGGTACCTCGGGTTAGGAACTTAATTTGTTCTGGAGGTCCGTTCTTAACCTGAAACTGTTCTTAACCTGAAGCACGACTTTAGCTTATGGGGCCTCCTGCTGCTGCTGCACCGCCGCTGCACGATTTCTGTTCTCATCCTGAGGCAAAATTCTTAACCCAAGGTAATATTTCTGGGTTAGCAGAGTCTGTAACCTGAAGCGTATGTAACCTGAAGCGTATGTAACCCGAGGTACCACTGTACAACAGTTGTGTTTGCTTTGTTACATGTATAATTGCCCTTACAGCTGATTATATGTTTATACAGTGTTAGGTTGGGGCAGCCTCAGTTCCTTTGAATGATAGTACGAATAAATGAGAGATAAGAGTTTATTAGAATAAACAGGGGTGTGGCTTAGTTAACATTATTATAAACTCAATGTGAACAAAGCATAGCTAAGTTCTTTCTGCCTAATACAGTCTCTGTTGTTTGTATGCAAAGCAGGAAGTTTACCCCCTCCTTTTTATTCGCTTCCTCGTTCTTTTTTACCATCTCAGGCTTTTCATGAGCTAAGCATTTCCTTTGGAGCATAAGCAGATTTAACTAGCAGTTTACTCATTTTTACAGGGTAATTTTTAAAAACAAGTTGTTTGGGTTTTTTTAAAAACAGAGTTGAGTTTTAAAATGGCTAATTTACTTTGATGGAGTATGGAAATCTTTTATTTATTTATTTGCTGCATTTTCTTCTTCTGTGTAATAAAACCCATTATAACAGAAGACTCTTCGGGCAAATGGAAATCTAAAGGAAAATGTTTTTGTCTGGTTGAAAAGCAAAGTTTGTAACAGGTAAACTCATTTTCACACAGCTTATACATGCAACGTGGAGTAGAATCAGATTGTTCACATTACAGTGCGGTAAAACCTGATGGGACTGATATATTTCAACCAAAATATGATTGCTAATTGTGATCATTACTGGAGTGCTGACCAAAACATTGCAATATTCAAATACTTTTCAATGTATCTGTTAATTAACATTATTTCTTTTTACACCCTTTGCCTAAGAATGCTGCCATGGAATAGTAGCTCCCATTAATTTCAGTGGAACTCACAAATATGTGCAGCTAGAGTTATGCTATTTTGAAGTCTATTTTTAGAATGTATTTACAATATCCAAATCTACCACTGACATATATGTGGAACTTGTATGTTTAGTAGCAGGTTGTCAGGTCCTGGCTGGCTGAAGAGGAGTGGTGAGAGGCACCAGTTAGGGAACTGCCAAGGGAAGCCAAGCCTCAGAGGAGGAAGGCTCAGAACCTGGGAAGTAATGGTGGAGGATGACATTGGGATAGAATGGTTGGAGGCTGAAGAAGCAACAGGCTTGAATGAGAGAGAAGAGCCAGGTGCCAGAAAGCAATGCAGACTCAGGACCTGAAGCATAGAAGGAGGGGCAGAGGCTGAAGAAGAAGAAGAATCCACAGAGCTTCCTTTTCCTACCATGGTAAGCGCTCCTCCCTACTTGTCTCCAAGGACATGGAGGGTTTTGAATATAGTAGAGGTGGCGCCTCCCCGACATAGTTGAAGGCTGCGAGGGAGACATCCAGCTGGGGAGGAGCAGAGACAAAGATCTTCAGTCCTGGTAATTATTTTATGAGGGCTAGTCCTGTTTTGTAGGCATTGCTGCCTGGTATGCTGGGTTTTTTGTTAAAAAAATTAATGAGCTAACTTTTCTGCTTGTCTCTGCATCTTGAGTGCTGTCCTGCATCTGAACCAGCCCTGGCACATGTGGAGCTTCAGTCTTCCACTCTGAAAATGTTGCTTATCACCATTTGCACTTGTGTGTCAGAGCCAGTGCCAATTACTGTGTGGACAAAATGGCGACCATGGACAAAAGGAGCTGGAAGTCAATAGAGATGAGGCTCCAGATGAGCACCTGAACAGACCTTGACCCCATCTGCACTCTACATTTAAAGCAGTGCCACGCCACTTTAAGCAGACATGGCTCCCCCCAAAGAATCATGGGAAGTGTCATTTTCTAAGGGTGTTGAGAGTTGTTAAGGGATCTCTATTTCTCTCACAGAGCTCCAGTCCTTGGAGTGGTTTAAAATCAATCCCTCTTTCTAAGGAACTCTGGGAATTGTAGCTCTGTGAGGGGAATAGGTGTCTCCTACAATGGGGACATTTCACTGGAAAGACCTTGTAGGCCTTCCTTGCCTGACCTGGCCACTCAGACACATCATTTCCCACTGGGATGTTTAGGAGATGTAGTTTCTTATTGTTCCTGACAAGGGAAGCAGAAAGGGGAAATGTTTATGCTGGGTTTTAATACGCAATATACTCTCAAAAAACGCAATCATTATTTCATAGGAATTAAAATTGATATAGGATGTGTAAGGCTTTCTCTCAAATAGCTTTTATTAAACATTTAAGTATTATTTTAAATATGCATCGGGCATTGCAGGACTTAACAACCTTGTGAAGTAGAGCATTATTATTGAGATTTATTGCACTGAAATAAATGACAAAAAGGTGATGATGCCATCTAGAAGCTTGCCCGTGGCCTTGAAATCGTATCTAGGCCCTTTAGGACTGATCTTCATTCTGTGTTCATGTGGGCTTTCCTATTAATTCCTCCCTCCCCAAAATAGAAACTATTTTGCACCCTAGTGCAACTTTCAGCACCCTTTCAGCACCCTAGTGCTGAAAAGGAATGTACCAGAAGAATATACTAGTTTAAGAAATGTTGAGTTTGGTGGTTTTACTTACTTTTAATATCCAGGATAAATTAACATTTGACTAGGTTAATGAGGCACAAGGATATTCAGCATTCATTTGGTACAGTTAGAGAGATGAGACAGCCAATTGCTTTTGTTCATAGAACTGTGTCACATGAATGGCACCCATACCCAAAGGTTGCAGTGTCTCACCAGCCCTAACAGGAGTTTCTCTTCAGGGTTCCAGCAGTTACACAGCAACATCTTTCTTCAGGATACAATCTTAGCAGCATACCTGATCACAAGGAGGCTTGTAGCATATTCAGTTGAGCACACATGCTACGTTCGGATCTTACTCTTCTCTACGAACAACCTTCTTGTAACTCCCCTACCCCCCCCAGTTGAAGTCTTCATGTTTCCTTCTGGACAAAGGGTTTTTTGATGGCTTCTGTATGCTGTCCATATTTGTTTGACTTATTGGCAAATTGCTACAGGTGGATTTCTACCAATATCTTTTCCTCAAAAACACTGCTACATACACTTCCATTAACTCTTTTGTAAGTATGGCAACCAACTACATAATATGAATGAGTTACACAGGCAGTTCTAGACATGCTTATTGGACTGTCTTGTCCCATATGTCCCACGTGATTACCAAGATAATTTGGGGAAGCATGATCAGTGGTCCAGAAGCAAAACTCACGTCAAAGAGTCATACCTTCAGCATAGTGGGCCCAACTCTGTGGAACTTCTTCCCAGTGGGCAGACACCATTCTTGCAAAGTTTCAGATATTGGGTCAGAGCAGTTTTATTTCAGGAAGCTTTTGCTCCAAGAACGCAACTCCAATGTTCTTATTTTCTGATGTTTTCATCTCTGTTTTAAATGTTGTACCTTGTATGTTTCTTTCTTTTTTTCTTTGTCAGCTGATTTGAGACACATGTGAAAAGCAGGGTCTGATTTTAAAAATAAGTTTTGGTCTATGGGATGTACACCCTGGGAAGTAGTTTTAAGCATTGCCACTGGTTTCTCTCTCTCTTACAGTATAATTTTCTTCCTCTCTTTTAATGTGAAAGATTAACAGAATATGTTTTAGCTGCACCGTCCCTTGATTTGTGAATGAATGTCACATTAATAGCATAGCAGTCTGCAATATTTTCTGAACGCTTCAGGGCCTTCCTTATTTTATCTTGCCTTCAGAACTAATCTCCAGAGACTATACATTAAATATGACAGACTTTAACTCTGGGAAATAATGGGAAATAAAGCCCGAACTATTACAGAAGACAAAACATACAATGTACTTCTTGGCTAGATCTGAGATGATTGCAGCTCCTTGAATTGACTGGTCGCAAATTGTTCTCTGTGCAAAATGGCCATTGCTTACAATGCACATGATTTATTCATCTATGGCAACATAATTCTCTCTGTGTGCAGCTGGGCCTCCTTGTGCAATTCTAGCCAATTAAGATCCCACATAACAATGTGCAGCTGGCCTCTGCCTTGTATTTCCATGGGCAAGAAGTGTGATCCGGGAAGTGGGTGCAAATTTTTCTTGTCCTCAAGTTTCAGTTGAACTAGTTCAGCTGAGGTGCTCGCTTGAGGTGCATTCACACATGATGCTGCTCACATGATATCTGCAGGTGTAAGAAGTTGCTACAATCAGTTACTGGGAGACAGTGTGCCGGCCATGTGTATGTGTGGGAAAGAAGCTTTGCTGTGGGAGGATACTTTTAAAATTGGGGTGGAGGACGTATGCTCCTGGCCTGGAAAGCAGAGGTGTGAAGCCTCCTAATTTTTTTTTTAAAAGAAGAAATGAAGGGAGGAAATGCACAAATTGGAAAGGCACTTTATCAAGATGAGAGAGTGTTTTCCTGGTTTATGGCACACACAGAAGTATTTCTACATTTTAGTAGCACAGCAGTGGAGAACTTAGCCCCCGAAGAAGTAAATATTTATATTTTAAGATCACAAAATGCCACAAGCAGTTCAGAGTTATGTCACCCCTCCTAAGAGCAAATGATATCTGGGCATGTTCTGCATTGTGCAAGAGATTGACACAAATTATTCAGCAATGAACCATTTTAGCATGGTTAATTATCTTGCTTTAAATCGCTGTACCCGTTTAGAATTTTAGAATGCCGTGAATCACTAGAATGCCCATCTGACCAGAAAGGCAGGGTGTAAACAGAATGAAAAACTTCAGTCCTAAAATTTCAGGAGCCTAAGCCACTACCTTTATAATTTGAAATTTATACAACACTACATCTCCCACTATCTTTTGTACCCCACATCTGCAAACTGAAGAAAGATAGAGGAAGGAGATGCTGGCATATAAGGCTTTAGAGAAACCATCAACAGTGTTTTGGTTGATGCCTTATCCACATAGGTAGCAGTGCTTTAGTTGTGAGATATGGACTCTTCTAAATTTCTGATTAGGTATAAGAGAAGAAGAATCCACAAGAAGAATCCCTGATGCTTTTTTTCTCAGATGATATGGAGAACCATATAATTGACTGAGAAGGGGTAATCACTTGTAGGACTCTGAAAAGCCAGCTGTCGTATTCCTATCCTTGATCCATGGACTCTCGGCAATTTCCCCTTGCCCATAAGACTGGAACAAGGACAACCACACCACATTGCCTGATGTCTCTCATTGTCTTGTTAAGCCCATAGCCTTTGGGAGCTGGTACAGTGGTACCTCGGGTTACATACGCTTCAGGTTACAGACTCTGTTAACCCAGAAATAGTGCTTCAGGTTAAGAACTTTGCTTCAGGGTAAGAACAGAAATCGTGCTCCGGCGGTGCAGCAGCAGCGGGAGGCCCCATTAGCTAAAGTGGTGCTTCAGGTTAAGAACAGTTTCAGGTTAAGAATGGACCACCGCAATGAATTAAGTACTTAACCCAAGGTACCACTGTACTTGACACTTGTATTTTGATAAAGTGTTTCTTCAACTAATGTCAACAAAAATGCTTAAAATGTAGAGGCTGTTGAGTTAGCCTCCAGTTCTGAAGATGAAGTTCTCTTGCCAAAACAAAATGCACAAGTGCACATAACTGTTTTTATACACCTAATAGCTTGCACATGCCCATGGGATCTTTTTTTCACTCTGGAGATGCTCTTGTGTGCTGATGAAACTCATGCATTTCTGAAGAAAAACCAAACAATGAACTTAAGGCCGATAATATAATCTGTTTCATCAATGGTTTCACATTATATGTTTCTATTGTTAGATTCTGCTTCAAATGCTAAAGCAGTAATAGTATTACACCGATACCTGGAGTTTTAAATGCTTGTTCCAAACTTCATTTTCTATTATTTATGATCAACTAAGCATTGATGTATGTTTTTCATTTTTGCAGAAAGGGAATACATGGCATTAAAAATGAATCTAAAGCCAATAAAAGGATTTTTTTTAAAAAAAAACTTCCAGTCAGTCAAAGAATAAATGCCACAATATACTCAGCATTGCAAACATTTTCCTAAGTCTTTTAAATGTTCTTTAATGATCTCTGAATTTGTGATTTTTGCTGTTTGAAATGTGTAGCTTAATTTTAGTTCTGAAGCAGCCAATTAGTTACTTTATGCTTGATCAACTTTAGGATAATAAAACATAGGTTGGTGTTATATACAGTGGTACCTCGGGTTACAAACACTTCGGGTTACAGACACCGGTAACCCAGAAGTAGTATCTCGGGTTAAGAAATTTGCCCTGGGATGAGAACAGAAATTGTGCAGTGGCAGCGGGAGGCCCCATTAGCAAAAGTGGTACCTCAGGTTAAGAACAGTTTCAGGTTAAGAACAGACCTCCAGAATGAATTAAGTTCTTAACCCGAGGTACCACTGTACAGTTATGCCCACGTTACCAGCAGATGCTACTCTGTGTCTCAGATCTGGCACACCCAGAATCCTGGTATGGGTCTAAGCTTTTACATCAGGAAATGGCAGGAATCAGGCTGACGGGATTTACTCTGTCATTTACTGGAAGCCTAGCATACAATAACAGGAGCCAAGTACAAAATAGTGGCACAGGAGGAAAACATACACTTAGAATTTAGGAACATAGTAATTCTCATCTCAGGAATTTCATTTATTATCGCATTGATATTCTGCATTTTCTCTAAGGAGCCCAGAATGGCATATATGCTTTCTCATGCTCACCACTATATCTTTCCTATAATAATAATAATAATAATAATACATTTTATTTATATCCCGCCCTCCCCAGCCGAAGCCGGGCTCAGGGCGGCTAACAACAATCAAATAATCAAATAGTCAAATAATCAGACTTCCGGTCAGCGCCAGCGTTAATGGCGGTCCTTGCTTCGAGCTCCGAAGCAGGACTGCTCCGTGAGTTCGGGTCTGACCCGCTACGGCGAGCGGGGGACCCCTAAAATCACAGGCGCTGAAGCCTGTGAACAAGGAGATTCGGTGGGCACCTTTGCGCCCCCCGGTATCGCGAAAGAGCCTTTTTAAAGGCTCCGGAGCGGCATCGGGTGTGAGCGCGGTGCTGAGGATCGCAACCCAGCTCACGGAGCGAAGCCGTGTCGCCATTGACGGAGAGCGCCGATTCCTTCCTGAAACTACCGATTGGAAACAACACCCGTGAGTAAGAACAGCAAATAAAGGGAACGGGACTTTAAAATTTAAGAAGATTTGGCTGAAAACGGGAGAGGCAAAAATTAAGGAAGTCTGCCCCCCGGAACTGCATGATTGACTGAGCAACGAAAAGAGTAAGCTGTGCTTAAAGGGGACGTTTTTATGCTTTTTAACTCTGTTAAACCTGACATCGGAAGAGGACCTCCCCCCCCAACGAGCAGGAGAGGGGGGGAAGAAATTTGACTTAATTTTATCTGCTCAAGAAAGGAGTTTTGAACGGGAAACCTTCCACTGCCGATACCTCTGGCCAGGCTGCCGGAGCAGTGAGCGCCTGAAGTGAGCTGTCAAACTTGACTGAGGATACAAAGTAAGATTTATCTGATATAAAATAACGGGACTTTAGTGGACAAAAACTGCAACATTTTAAATTGCAACAAAGTAGGGTTTTTACTTGGACTTTCGCTTTTGGAACTTTGCATGGTTATTTCTTTCCCTGTTTCTTTGTCTTCGTACTGGATACAATGTACTCCCTCTAGAGGCTTAAAAGAGAGACTGCTGCATTGAGATAGAAACAGTGGGATTTTCCAACTGCAACTGTTCCTGTGGGAACGACCTTGAGATATGAGCGGCCCACTGGATGAAATATCAACAAGATCCAAAGCAAAACAGGCTCAGGCTCAAAAGAAAAGAGGCTCCTTGACAGGAGCAACAGCAACACAGGAAAGAACAACAACGGTATCAATGGATTCTATGACACAGGCTCTACTCAGGATAAATGAATCTTTAGAATCACTTACTAGGCAAACTACAGAGAACTCCAAGAAACTGACTGAATTGACAACAAGATTGGATTTGAACACGACAATAATATCGACTAATACAGATTCTATAAACCGTCTAATTCAGGAAAGTACAGAGACGAGGAAAATAGCCGAAAGCGCGAGGACCACGGCCGAGGAAACCAAAGGGAAATTTGTTCCTATTGCAAAGAAGGTACATGAGCATGATGAAGCCCTGGCCCTCATGGAATTGGAGAGGAAAGGCAAGAATTTGAAATTGAGACTGGTACCTGAGGAGGAGGAGGACAAGCTCGGGGAATTTCTTACAGACAAGTTCCAAGAATTTTGGAGTGAAGAGTTGGGGGAAGAGGAAGAGGATTTTACAATAACTACAGCCTTCCGGATTGGCAGAAAGCAAGGTAAGAAGCCAAGGGATTACTTAATAACTCTCAGATCCAAGGAAGAAAGAGATAAAATATTGAACCTACATTTCCAGAGGGCATTGGTTATCAAAAATTCCCAAATACAGATCTTCAAAGATATTCCTAGATACTTTTTGGAGGTGAGAACACAATTTAAAGACCTAGTCGACCTATTAAAACAAAACAACATTCAATTCAGGTGGGAATTCCCACAAGGGTTGTCCTTCAACTTCAAAGGGAAAAAAATCAAAATAAAAACAATTCAAGACAAAGAACACTTTTTGGAGAGAAACTTTGAGGACTTTCAGAAAGGAACTGTAGAGAGGGAAACACTGGATATTACAAACCTATCGTTTGGATTGAACCCAGCACCGACCGACGAGGAACAAGAACTTGGAGCAGTGGGTGGGAAAAATACCCAATAACAAAAATGTCTCTGCAACTTCTGAGCTGGAACTGTAATGGTCTAAACCATCCCCGAAAAAGAGATCAAGTTTTTCACATACTAAAGAAAGAACAGCTAGATATAATTTGCTTGCAAGAAACCCATATTGCCAGGATACACAGGAAACTTTTGATAAATAAGAGATTAGGACTGGAATTTGTTTCCTCAGACAAAGTCAAGAAAAGAGGGGTGGTGATTTATGCCAAGGAAAAATGGGAACCAAAAATGATCTTCAAAGATGATGAAGGAAGATACCTGGCAGTAGAAATTCAAATTCAAGGAGAAAAGATCTTAATTGTTGGAGT
This sequence comes from Podarcis melisellensis, assembly GCF_964234715.1. Classification (NCBI taxonomy): domain Eukaryota; kingdom Metazoa; phylum Chordata; class Lepidosauria; order Squamata; family Lacertidae; genus Podarcis; species Podarcis melisellensis. Next base: position 37,811,264 of record NC_138544.1, read on the forward strand.
TTATGCACCCAATGAGGGGAAGGCAGAGTTCTTCAAGAAGTTGCATGAGACCTTAATGGACTTTATGGACTTTAAAATTATAATGATGGGAGATTTCAACGGAGTTGTCTCCACAAACATGGACAAGGCACAAAGACAAGTAATATCCAAGGATGGGAGACTACCAAAGACCTTTTTCGAACTCACTGACACCATGGACTTGATCGACATCTGGAGAACTAGGAACCCTCTGGAAAGAGAGGGAACCTTTTTCTCGGAAGCAAAAATGACCTGGACTAGAATTGATCAAATTTGGATTTCTAGCAGTCTGGCACCAAGAGTGAAAAAAACAGAAATCTGCACAAAAACCTGCTCCGACCATAATGCAGTCAAGATGGAAATGAAATTAACAACGGCTGGAACCTTCAGATGGAGAATGAATGACACCCTATTTAGAGATGAAGAAATTTATCATAAGGCCCAAAAAATATTGAAGGATTACTTTGAGATAAATTTGAGAACGGAGGTGGAAAAAAGAATAGTATGGGACGCAAGTAAGGCCGTGATGCGTGGATTCCTAATTCAGCAAAATTCTATAAAAAGGAAGAAACAAAATGAGAAGAAGGAAAAGATTTTGAACCAGATAAAGGAAGGAGAAAAGAAACTGAGATCTAAGCCGAAGTCTCATGAGATTTTAAGAGAAATAAAGTACCATCAGACGCAATACATGGAATTGATGAATCAGGAAATAGAATGGAAGATAAAGCAAATGAGACAAAGGACATTTGAATCGGCAGATAAATGCGGGAAACTGCTGTCATGGCAACTGAAAAAGAGGCAAAAGTTAAATACGGTGACATCCCTGGAAATAGATGGGAAAATTATCAACAAACCAAATGAAATAAGCAACTGTTTTCAAAGTTTCTTCAAAAAACTTTACGCACAAGGGCCTACAAATGAACAAGAAATAGAAGAATTCGTCAAAAAATATGGACTATCAAAGATTTCAGAGCAAAATAAAAGGATTTTGAATGAAAAAATTACAGAACAAGAAATAGAGGGTGCCATCCAGAATACGAAATTGGGGAAATCACCAGGACCAGATGGTTTGACTGCAAAATACTACAAAGATCTTAAAGAATGGCTAATACAGCCATTGAAGGAAGTATGCAACCAGATATTAGAGGGGAAAAAGGCTCCCGAATCGTGGAAAGACGCATTTATCTCACTTATACCGAAGACAGAAACTGAGAAACATCAAGTTAAAAACTACCGCCCTATATCACTCTTGAATGTGGATTATAAAATTTTTGCAGACGTTTTAGCAAAAAGATTTAAGAGAGTTTTGATGGAGGAGATTCATAAGAACCAAACAGGCTTTCTCCCAGGGAGACATATGTCAGAAAATGTGAGGAACATTATAGACATTTTGGAGATGCTAGAGGTGGACATTAATAGGAAGGCAGTTCTGATCTTTGTGGACGCGGAGAAGGCCTTTGACAACATTTCTTGGAAATTTATGAAGAAGAATCTCCATGGGATGGGGGTAGGCCAAGGGTTTGAAAACGGTATAGGTGCAATATATTCTGAACAAAGAGCGAAATTAATTGTGAACAATGTGGTAATGGATGAGATACCAATAGAGAAAGGTACACGACAGGGATGCCCTATATCCCCTTTACTGTTTATATCGGTCCTGGAGGTTTTATTAAACATGATTAGGAAGGACCAGCTGGTAAAAGGAATACAGGTCGGATCCAAACAATATAAGTTAAGGGCATTTGCAGATGATTTAGTGCTAACTTTGCAACAGCCAGAAGCTAGTACCAAAAGAGTTTTAGAATTAATGGAGATATTCAGCCAGGTCGCAGGATTTAAATTGAACAAACAGAAAACAAAGGTGCTGGAAAAAAATCTAACAAAAGAGGAGAAAGATAGGTTTCAAAGTGAAACTGGGTTAAGTAGAAAAAAAGAAAAATAGAAAAAAAGGTTAAGTACCTGGGGGTAAATCTGACATCAAAAAATGTGAATTTATTTAAAGACAACTATGAAAAATGTTGGACAGAAGTTAAGAAAGATCTAGACATATGGTCTAGGCTGAAACTTTCCTTGTTAGGCCGAATTGCTGTTATCAAGATGAATGTATTGCCAAGAATGTTGTTTTTATTTCAGACGTTGCAGATTCTAGACAAAATGGACTGTTTCAAGAGGTGGCAGAAAGACATATCTAAATTTGTCTGGCAGGGCAAAAAGCCCAGAATAAAATTTAAGATCTTAACTGATGCAAAAGATAGAGGGGGCTTTGCCCTGCCAGACTTAAGACTTTATTATGAATCAGCAGCCTTTTGCTGGTTGAAGCAATGGCTACTTCTTGAAGACACAGACATTCTTGATCTGGAAGGATATGACAATAGTTTTGGTTGGCATGCATATCTGTGGTATGACAAGGTAAAGGTGTATAAAAGTTTTAAGAACCATATTGTCAGGAAAGCATTGTACAATGTTTGGAATAGATATAAGGATTTATTGGAAAGTAAAACCCCTAGGTGGTTGTCACCAATGGAAGCGAAAGCAGTGAAAAAAATTAACATGGACTCTAATTGGCCTAAGTATTGTGAAATTTTAGAATATGATGGCGAAAGACTGAAGCTACAAAGTTTTGAGAAGCTAAAGCATAAAGTTCGAGACTGGTTACACTACCGTCAGATAAATGAGATGTTTAAGCAGGACAGGAAACTTGGTTTTCAGAAGGAGAGGTCAAAGTTAGAAACAGAATTGTTAGAATCCAATACTAAAAACTTATCTAAAATGTATAATTTGCTGCTGAAATGGAATACACAGGATGAAACAGTGAAATCAGCTATGATTAAATGGGCACAGGATATTGGTCATGACATTATGTTTGACAACTGGGAACAGTTATGGACCACCGGTGTTAAATTTACGGCATGTAATGCCCTGAAAGAGAATATAATGAAAATGATCTATAGGTGGTACATGACCCCAGTCAAACTTGCAAAGATTTACCATTTGCCCAATAACAAATGTTGGAAATGTAATGAGGCTGAAGGTACCTTTTACCATCTTTGGTGGACCTGCCCAAAGATTAAGGCCTACTGGGAAATGATCTATAATGAAATTAAGAAAGTCCTTAAGTGGACATTTGTAAAGAAACCGGAGGCTTTTCTCTTGGGCATGGTCGGCCAATTGGTATCAAAGAAGGATAAGACATTCTTTATGTATGCAACCACAGCAGCAAGAATCCTGTTGGCAAAGTATTGGAAGATGCAAGAATTACCTACTCTGGAAGAATGGCAATCGAAGGTGATGGAATATATGGGACTGGCAGAGATGACCGGCAGAATCCGTGACCAGAGGAAAGAGACAGTGGAAGAGGACTGGGGGAAATTTAAAACATATCTAAAAAATTACTGTAAAATTGTGGACTGATAAGATGTTAAGGGGTAGGAAACAAAGAACTACAGCTGTAAATCTTAAACTTTAAGGAAATTCAAAAGGGACTTAACTAAAGACTGATTGATGAGTTGCTCGAAAAAATGGTAAAACAAGGATGTGGCGAAGGGAAGGCATGGGGAAGTCAATTTTTGTTGTTTGTTTTTTTATGTTTGTGTTTGTCTTGTATTGTCATTAATATGTGTAAAAACTAATAAAAATATTTTAAAAAAATCAAATAGTCAAATAATCACACATTCTAAAAATATTTCATTATCAAAATTAATTAAAATCAAAATTGATGGCAACCGATTATGCAAAATTCTGTGCAGGTTGCCAGAGGAGGGAGTCAGGCTGCGCCCTGACCAAAGGCCTGGTGGAACAACTCTGTCTTGCAGGCCCTGCGGAAAGATGTCAGGTCCCGCAGGGCCCTAGTCTCTTGTGACAGAGCGTTCCACCAAATTGGAGCCGCAGCCGAGAAGGCCCTGGCTCTAGTTGAGGCCAGCCTAACCTCTCTGTGGCCTGGGACCTTCAGGATGTTATTATTTGCAGACCATAGGTTTCTCTGTGGGGCATACCAGGAGAGGCGGTCCCGTAGGTACGAGGGTCCTAGGCTGTATAGGGCTTTAAAGGTTAAAACCAGCACCTTAAACCTGATCCTGTACTCCACTGGGAGCCAGTGCAGCTGGTATAGTACCGGATGAATGTGATCTCGCAGCGAAGACCCCATAAGGAGTCTCGCCGCGGCATTCTGCACCCGCTGGAGTTTCTGGGTCAGTCTCAAGGGCAGCCCCACGTAGAGCGAGTTACAATAATCCAGTCTGGAGGTGACCGTCGCATGGATCACAGTGGCTAGGTCAGGGCGAGAGAGATAAGGGGCCAACTGCTTAGCTTGGCGGAGATGAAAAAAATGCCGCCTTTGTTATAGCTGTAATCTGCGCCTCCATAGAGAGGCAGGTATCGAAGATTACACCCAAACTCTTAACGGACGGTGGTGGCACTAATTGCACCCCCGCAAGAGATGGGAGTTGCCCCCTCAATCCCATATCGTCCCGCCCCAGCCAGAGGACCTCTGTCTTCGAAGGATTTAACTTCAACCGGCTCCCACGTAACCATCCAGCCATAGCTACCTCTATGAGGTAGGTGAGGCTGAGAGCTTGTTTCCAGGTCACCAACTGGGCTTCATGGCTGAGTAGAGATTTGAACTCTGGTCTCCCATTTAATTTATTAATTACTTCCCATGAAACATCCCAAAGTTCCTAACAACAAAACACCAACAATAAAAAACATACAAAAGCAATTTCAAGTCCAATGGGTACAGACAACTATTGCAAATGGTGTCGACTCCTGTTCTGTTCAGGTGGCCTACCAGAACAAATCGGTCTTAAGATGCTGCTTGAATGAACATAATTTAGGAGACAACTTGATCTCTACAGAGAGGGAGTTCCATAGTTGGGGTGCTGTCAATGAGAGGGTCCACCCTCTGGTGGTGACCTCCTCAGCATTCGTAGCCTTTTAGATGAAAATCCACTTCTTGATTTCCCCCAAGTTTCCTTTGATCCAGGGCTTTTATTTAGAAGGGAGGGGCAATTGTTGTTGTTACTGCAAAACAACTGGAAGTCAGCCTTGTCCAATCCAGAGATTCACCTGTAGATCCTTATCTGTTTTCTGCCTACCCTGAGGGGGAGGAGGGATAAGGGAGAAATTAGATTCAGTTCACATTTAAGGATGAACCTGCCCTGCCTTCTGAAACAATAAGTGAACTAAGATACAACCATCCTTAAAAATTTGTACAGTGCTGTTCTCAAGCCAAGTCAAATAATGTCTACAAAAAAAATGCATCTGCCTTTGAAAGGTATAAATGCAGATCCTCATGAAATTAACATACAAGAATGAGGACCTCAGAAAACAATATCGACTGTGACTGATGTGGAGATCTGAATTTAAGACTGGAAAAATGAGAAACTAGGACACACGAAAACTGACAGACTCACCCATCCCTAAGAGGAAGCAGAAGGCACTGTCTGGAATCTTGAACAGCTGCACTCCTTGCTCCATCTTTTTATTGCACATCCCACATGCCCGTTAAGAATATGCCATATGAAAGTCGATAATGATTGATTGATTGAGCTGCACAGACTTGGAAGGAGTCTGTTGCTAATAAATGCCAGAAAATACTTCACCACCCAATGGAATTCTTCTCCAAATGCATTCCCATTGCTTGTTTCAATTAAGGGTGGAACTACACCTTATCCCAGAAAACATGGTTTCCCATATCCATACTTGTTGGCATAACAGGACCATAGGTGCTGGAAGTCATTCACAAGAGAGAAATAATGTGAAAAGCTAGAGGGAGATGTTAAACCAGGCATAGGCAAACTCGGCCCTCCAGATGTTTTTTGGGACTACAACTCCCATCATCCCTAGCTAACAGGACCAGTGGTCAGGGATGATGGGAGTTGTAGTCCCAAAACATCTGGAGGGCCGAGTTTGCCTATGCCTGTGTTAAACCTTCCTTTCCCCATCCACTCGTTCTCTGAAGCAATTATCCGGTGACCCTTTTCTTGTCACGTGAGCTTATTTCTGTTCTTGGGGTCCCAGCTGGTAAAGAGAGTTAAAAGGCAGCTTGGAGTAGGGGTTGTAGAAAATAATCGGCAAGCAATTGAAGAGTTAAGCACTTTCCACTCACCCTTTGAGTCATTCCTGCAGCTGCCCTCACTTTTTCCAGCATTAGGGCTATGATGCAGGCAGAGGATGCCCAAATCCTGCATTTACTTGGCTGTGTGTCTTTCCACTTTCCACTTTAGCTCTGCAGCATATTCAAGTCTCCTTACTCTGCCATCACTTTACATTTTAATTTGATTGGGCACTTTTATGTAGTGCCGCAGGGTGATTGATATGTTCATTTTCTAAGTTACGTGTTGTTTTTAATATATAAGGTTGCATTCTTGATTGCTGTCACTGACCTTCACAACAGAGGCTCTCTTCTAGCTACAAAGCTTTTACTCCAATTTGGCAGGTTAATGTTGTTATAAAGGCGACAAAGTTATATCATGTTAGTTTAGTAGTTAAATTTGAAGAAGAAGAAAATTACAGTCCCATCCAAACTTGAAAAGGCTTATGAGCTATAGTAAATCACTGTGATTTCCAATGCAAGGAGTTTTTGTTATAAATTTTGTTGCAATTTAGCTTGCTGCAATGGATTTGCATGGGTTTAGACAAAGTAAGGGATCTCTGGCTTGCCAGACTATCCCTGTACAGTGGTACCTCTAGTTACAAACTTAATTCATTCCAGAGGTCCGTTCTTAACCTGAAACTGTTCTTAACTAGAGGCGTGCTTTTGCTAATGGGGCCTCTTGCTGCTGCTGCGCTACCGGCACACAATTTCCATTCTCATCCTAGGGCAAAGTTCTCAACTCAAGGTAACTCTTCCAGGTTAGCGGAGTTTGTAACCTGAAGCATTTGTAACCCGAGGAATTTGTAATTCGAGGTACCACTGTCTAAACATTAGACATTGTACTAAGCTGTACTGGCTTATCAGTCTAAACATTAAAGAGAGAAAGAGAGATCATGGGTTGGGGAAAGCCATGACTGTTGTGTGGTATAAGAGGACTTTATGGTGTGGGTGTTACCTTTCTTAAATGAGATAGAACAGCAAGAAGAAAGTTTTCTCCAACTTGTATTTTGTATACTGAATAATGAAATAATTTCCCCTACTGTACCAACAAAAAAGAAGAGAAACAAAATACAGATACTCTTTAATTTTCCTCCTCGTCAGAACATTGAAAATCTGTAACTAACTCTTGGAAATTCTCCATGTAACTTGCAATAACCCCCCCCCCCCAAAAAATGTTCCAGTTCATAAATGTATTTTTTATGCAATTATATTCCTTAAACCTTATATAATATGTTAATTTTACCATTACTGCACAATCCCATATTTTATTATACCCTTTTTTCATCGTTGGAACAGTTGTAGCTCTCTGTTTGCCTGTGTGTAAGATCTGTCAGTTGTTAATAAATACTATACCACCTGCATTTATTTTATAACAATTTCCTTTTATCCTTGAATTCAGGAAAAACTTATGTGCAGTTGTTCATAACTTCTCCCAAACCTCCACTAGCATATTTTTTCCCAGTGTTCTGAGCTCATTTAGCATCTAACCTGCTCTGGTTCCATGTTGCAGTTCAACAACAAAAGATATATTTTCACTAATCTGTGTTAATCTGTTTTAGTATTATTTAAAATCTCCCATTTCTCTGATTTGATTGAAATTTTAGAAAGTTCAGAACAAATTTGGAATTATTCAAACCATAAAGAGTTCCTGCTTTTTATTGTTGTCTTAACCTCCAAATATTTAATTGAAATTCTCTTTCAAATACAGTGTCAAACCCCTCCTTACAGGTGTTGAAATATTGCCCTGTAGGTCCCCAAGATTGGCTTGCTAGAACTTGCTGATTTAACTCAATTATAAAAGCAATCTTTATATATGAGCATTGTGGGCACCCCTAGAATCTGGATGGGGTTGCTCCAGAGGGAATCCAGTATTGCTGAGTCAGCTCCTTCGACTTCTATGGGTTGCTACTACTAGGGAGAATGGCTCTGGTGGCAGAAGAGCTGGGATGCCCCAGAATCCTCTGCAGTGTCAAATAGTTATTGGTTCAGCATCCCACAATAAAAATGCAGAAGCAGTAGAAAGCAGAACCCCCTTTTTCAGTCAGGTTAGGGATAATCTTTGATTAGATAGGAAACAGGGCATGAGAGGTCATGGAACATAATTGCATCCTGCCTAAAAATAAACCTCAATTTTTATTACGTGGCAGAAGGCAAATATATTATCTCACAAATAATCATGGTAGAGCAGACGGTAGTTAAATAGAAAATAATTTTGCTTCTATGTACACAATTGCTGAACTTAAGAAAGAAGAAAGTAATAGAGAACAGGACACCAACGTGATGTGCATACAAACATTTCCATTCTTCACATCTGCAAAATGTTTCAGCACTCATAGGTAGAAGACACAGAGATTGCACCTCATCAAGCAGGTACCCTTTTGTTTCTCCTTCATCCTCATGCATCCACCATATCCCAAAAGCACAATGGTCATACTCAGACAACCATCTAAGGTTTCATAACATTTATACTGCTTTGGTTGCAGCTGTATAGCTGAGTCCTATGATTCATGAAGCTATCGGTGAGTACACTCATCCCTTGCTTCTTCCCCCTTTTTCTTCCATCATACATTGACTTAGGCATGACAATCCCAAACTGCATTAAGCTAGAGTTTCCCATTACATCCAAACCAGAGAACTCTATCCTAATATCAGATAAGGAAACAGGGAAATAGGATAAGGTCTCATCAGAGCTGTACCTAGAACACGGTATTCAGTTAGTAATTCATTGTCCCTGAGTAAAACAAAGTTCCCTCAAAGGAGTTACAATTGCCAGGCAGGAACCCTATTAGGAAGAAGACCGTAGCAATGCCTGATGTATACAATAGAGGCCTAAGATAATTTAGGGTATGTTGGGGGGATACTGGTGTACCTCCAAATGTTACTGGACTCCAATTCCCATCAGCTCCAACCAAAATGACTAAGGGCCAGGGATTATGAACGTTGTAGTCCAGCACAATTTGGAGGGCCACAGGATGCCCACCTCTATCGTAGGGCCTTTAGAACTGCTTTGCGTGATTCTTGGTCTTCTACATTGTTCCATTTTTTATTTTATTTTTTTGTCCAAGGGGCCAGCTGTCATAATAAGCATTCATCTCTTAAACATGAAGAGAATGAAATGGTAAGTGGTCAGTCATGCTGAGATCTGGGAACCAATATTTTTTTGTTAGGATTGCTGTTTTGGAATATTTCAGAGGCAGCTGTATTAAAAATTCATCTGAGAGCAGCTCAAGCTTGTATCTGGGGGGAAAGGTTTTGGCTCCAAGAGTCCCAGTTCTTAGTGCATAGAAACTTGGCTAGAGGTATGGAAAAGCAAAATCAGTAGTACAAAGACATTCTTTTGGATTAATTTCAAATAGTGTTTCTCTTACTTATCTGGGGCACACAGCTGAGAAGTCACTGGATAGGATTTTAGCTAACAAACGGTTGGCCTGGTTGTATCATTTTCCTGGCCATGTTGTGAAATATCTGAGCTGGAATATGTGTGCCTCGGCATTTTGCGGGGGTGGGGGGGTTGGCTGCTCCACCATATGCACCTGTTGGTGGTTGCAAATCTGCTCATTCTTTCTGTTACCCAATGGATGAATGTTTTGCTGATGTCATGAAAAGCCAACATGTATTTTGTTATACCCCAATGAAGATGACTGTTAAAGCACACACACACTTGGCCCTGATGAGTCAAATGAGGAACTGAGCCACTGAGGGACTTGCTTGGACAATTTCTTGCCATGTCCCATTCCTCTAGTAAAGCAAAGGGAAGCAAGAATGTTCAAAAGAGGACAGGAAGTTTTCTGTATGCTCCACTCCTTGTCTTTCCCATTACTGCAATGGCCTGGGGCTGCATTCAATCAGCCAGACCTCTCTGTCAGGACCTCAGGGCTCTCCTCAGCCCACACCCCCTCTCCTCAGGCCACATTTCTCATTGGCCCTGCTTTGCCAAATGTTCTTACCTGGCTGTCATGTGTCTTTCAAACCTGATTATAGCCCTTGCTTTTCTAGATAGAAAGCAGTGTGTGAGTGCATAGAAACTGCCCTACTGTACTGAGGCACAATCCACATTCATTGCTCTGCCCACATTTGCCTGTCCAGCACTGTCATGAGACCCTGAAGCAGAAAAACATTCTCCATTTTATGAACCCAGTGAAATGACTGGACTTCTTTTCCTGATCGTATCTTGAGGATACTGGAAGTGGGATCTCGACAGGATCATCAAGACATCAAAGGGAGGCTTACATGAAAAGGACGAAAAGAAGAAGAAGAGTTTGGATTTGATATCCCGCCTTTCACTCCCCTTCAGGAGTCTCAAAGTGGCTAACAATCTCCTTTCCCTTCCTCCCCCATAACGAGACTACCTCTCTTAACCACTACACCACACTGGCTCTGTTGCTGTGGTCAGTTTATACTTCCACTTACATCACTTTGCAGAGAAATAGTTGAGAGACTCAGGATTGTGCTAATAATTTCTCTTTCACCCTGCAGCTCCATCACTTTGCCCATTGAGGCCCACAGTGCTGGCACAGGCCATTGGTCTAGGAAAGGTCCTTTGTAAGTGGGGTTGCGTCTAAAGTATTGATCCAGTGTATTGGTGCAAATACTTTCCAATGTAATGACATTGCTTTCTTTACTTAGGTTTATCAAAAATTGATGTTGTGTGACGAGAAATGTGCAATGGGTCTTGGAAAACATGGTAGTGACATGCCTATTCCATACCTTCCCATTTTTTCTGGTGCAAAACTGGGCTGCATGTCTTCCAGGATGCACTTTTGGGTGAGTAACGTGACCTGTGCCTCTTACTTGCCCCGAAAAAGTGATTTTGGGGTGGGGGATAAGGTCTTGCATGGTGCCCCAAAACTTGCAAGATAATCCCCCCCAAAGCACTTTTTCCAGGCAAGAGCGCAGTGTAAAAGTACACGAGATCATGGCACCAAAAATGGGCACTTGGAAGGTATGCTATTCTTAAACCTTAAAGCTTCTTTAGTTCAGTGATTAAGAGTGGGTGGCTGAGAAAGACTCACACTGGCAATGCATGCAATTCAAAACAAACTTCATGCATTTGAGAAAAATATTTCAGACAACTCACATGGCAGGGATAAAAGTTACCAAGTGAGGGGAAATACTCCTATTCTATGGGATTAGGGTGAGGGGAAATTCCCAGCTGCTTCTCACTTTTGATTGACAGCACCATTATGCAAATTGCCACTTAATGTCACAAATGGAGCCAATAGGTTGAGGATCATTTGATTTATCCACACCTGCCTATGTTCATAAAACAGGTATTAGAAAGCGGCTCAGCCTGGATTGTGAAGCATTTACAGGTGCTTTCTAACTATTGTATCGCATGGAGGAGAAAGAGAATAACAATGAAGAACTCTGCTCCTTTAGAGATGCTGGTCATGAACTGAAAACATGCCCCCAAAACTGTTGGTCTGGACTTGTAAGGATTACAAAGAGAAATGCATGGTTTTGAGGTCTGAAACAGAGCCAGGGCTATAGTTACATTCCTTTCTATTCGCTTTAACTGAAGATTCCATACATTGCTGTGAAAATTTTAACCGTCTGTCTGTCTGTCTGTCTGTCTGTCTGTCTGTCTCTCTCTCTCTGTGTGTGTGTGTGTGTGTGTGTGTGTGTTTCTGTCTGTCTTCAAGAATGGTTCCAGCACTGCTTCCAGCACTGCTTTGTTCTCTGCCTACTGCAAGAGGCTAAAGGTGAGTTTGCCAGTTTCTCCTGCAATACTGCAAAGTCCCTAATTTCAACACAATGCTCCCAGGCTAACCATAAGTTTGCCAACAGCATCTCCTTTGATGCTGTTGTTGAAACATCCAAGACAGTTTCCTCCAGGGATTTTCCTGAGAGCTCATGCTACTTTTTGTAGATCACAAAAATTCTGCGCTGTATAATGTATAGCATTTCTCAATTCCAGCTAGGGATGTGCAGGGTAGGGGGTGGGGAGAAATCTGATTTTGTTTGTGTTATAATGCGAAACGGTCTAGCTTGCACTTTTTGAACCAATATGTGAACAGTAACACAATTATCCTTCTGGATTCACACTTCTCCAGATTTTGCGATGCAATTCTCCAACTAAAAAAAGCGTACAAAAGTGCATGTATGAGTGAAATGAGTGAAAATAGCATAATAAAGTGTGTTAATTACGGGAAATAGTTGGCAAAAATGTGTATATTCATCAGAGTTACAGAAAAATGTACATCTCAGGATAAATTTGCAGTAAAATAATGACAAATTTTCATGAGGATTCTTAAGAAATGTAGAGAATTGAATTTAAGATTGGAATAATGAGAAACAGAGAAACCAAAATAAATGAGGGCCAAACTGGACATGACATTAAATAAAGTTTTGCATTTAACACACTGTTTTAAAAATGCAAATAACAGCAGGAGCGGAGGGGGAGTGTAACCCTTCCTTCTCCTTCTAGGTCCTGACAAAAATTGCTCCTCTCAAACTGCTACTTGCATGGGGAAGAAAGCTGTCATTGGTGCCAATACAGTTTCAACCTGATGTAGATTTGGCATACTCAATATGACTTTAAACTATGTAACAACATATGCTGTGCCTTTATTGAGATTCAGATTAACTTGCAGTGTGATTGCTGTTCCTGATACACATCTTAGAGAAGGCGTGGTAAGATCAAAGTTGTAACCCATAATGCTATGGCTTCATTTTGTTTAGCCTAAATTTAAGAGCTCATTTCACGTGTTTGGTTTTATTATTTATCCAGGCGAACAATAAAAAGGCAAGGTCATTTGTTTGGATTCCCATTAAATAAAGGTTCATCATTTTGTTACAGTCGTGGTGGTGACTGTCCATTGACTTCCTTCCACCTATTTGTTATATTTACTGACATTCCATTAAGTTTGTTCAATAACTGCATCTCTGGTTGGGTGTTTATAGACCCGTTAATTGCTAACTTCATACAGAGACATTGCAAAGGAAACAACAAAAGAACACTTTGTTGGCTTGCTGTCACATCTCATAATAGAAAAGAGCAGGAGAGGCTTTGGGAAAGATGATATGGAAGCCTGCTGGTCAAAAATGGCTGAAATGGAGTCGTAGCAACGCTAAATGAATTGTGCATTTATTTATTACATGCATTCCGTATCAAATCTTAGCTTCTAATTGTATTATTATTATTATTATTATTATTATTATTACTGATTTTAATCCATGGTCAGAAGTACCGTATTTTTCGCTTACCCTCTTTGCTTTCTCATACTGATGATGTCCAAACCCACACCCAAAGTTCAGATTACGCCCCACACATGCATTGAGAAAACCTGCAAAGAGACCTGTGGGGCTGCATGGGCTTGCGCTGCACCCTGCCACATGCAGAGGGTACACCTCCCTGCTGCCCACAGGTTCTGTTGGCATGTGAAAGAAACTCTAGTAGCATGCTAATGTATCTGTGTCTAATGCAAATGTATCTGTCTCTAGTAGCTTGCTCTTCCATATGGGAGGTGTCTCCTCTTACATTGAGGACATCAGCGCATCAAGGACCGATTGAACTTGTGGGTGGGAGCAGACATAACCAGAGCACATGCCTGCAGCAGAAGGCAGGGCTGGCCTGTGAGGCCCTGCAAAAACCCTCATGGGTTCTTTCCACAAATGGGAGGGTATCATTTGAATCCCCCCCCCCCATTGCAACAGCACCAGTGATGTAGACTCCTGATGTACAATGCCATGGTGAAGATGAGAAAGGGAAATATAACGGGATGATGAGCACTTATGAGAAATGGGTTTGCATTTCACCATTCTGTTGGCTTATTGATGCTTGTTATGCAGAGCAAAACAGGCACATAGCTATTTTCATGTTATATCGTGAATATTATTGTACCATTGTTGGTGAAATAAATAAATATGCAAAGTGCCTCAGAAAGGGAAAGCAAATTCTGCCCCGTTGTTGTAACTCTGATCAATCTAAGATATGCACACATTATTATTATTTCGTGAAGGCAAATGTTACATTTTGTCAGCCCTTACTCTGCAGTAACATTTTTGGCAAAACTGTGCCTAAAACCTTGTGATAAATGGCATTTGGAGAGGTCAGGATAAACTGTATTTGTTTTAACACTTGCTGAACTCGCTTTGTTTGGAGACCCATGTTTTGTTGTGCTGTGTCATGACAATATATTGTCCTCGGGGTCATTCTTGGGAGAGAAAACATGGCTGTAGCTCAGTGGCAGAACATCAGCTTTGCATGCAGAAGGATGCTGAACTCCAGGTAGGACTCACAATGTCTTCCATCTGAAACCCAGGAGAGCAGCTGCCAGTCAGTGTAGGCAACACTGAGCTGAATAGACTAATGGTCTGACTCAGTTGAAGGCATCTTACTGTGTTCCTTTGGCTTGCCCCCATTGGGCCCACGTAGATCCAGTTGGAATATCAATAAAACAATAAGCTGGGTGAAATAATTTGGAATAGAAAGAAATGTCCAGAGATCATGTTGAAACAGAGAAGGAGAAGAGAAGCAAGAAACTGTGGTAAGGATTAAAAGGCACTTCTATCACTAAAAATATGCTAGCTAATGGATCACCAGAATAAATAAATAAATAAATAAATAAATAAATAAATAAATAAATACCCAGTTCCAATTAGAAGATAAGCTACATGCTTTAAGGATGAATGCATAGATATCTGCAATATTGTGGCAAAAAATATATTGATGGTTTTACTGGATTCATCAGACCATCTTGCCCTTTATCTGCAAGTGAACAGATGTATTCACTAGTTCCGAATGATCAAACTGGAGCTTCAAAACAGACTTGTCTCTCCAATAAGCAGATTTACAAGTAAAATGAACATTTTCCCCAAGGTGGCATAAACTTGCAGCTAGTTTTTGTAAAGATTTGCAGGGATCTTGCAGAAGAATTGTTGCTTACCATCCGCTGCCAGAGAGTGGCGGTTTGGAGCCTCGTGTGTCCTTGGCTGAGCTGGGGGCCATTGCTCTGCCCTGCACAGCTATTGCAGGACAGCCATGTGGGATGCTGGGAGGCTGCCCATTTGAATGAACCAATCCTGGGCATGCAAGGGGGTGTGGCCACAGTGTTGTATCTGGCTGAAGACTCCTGCCAGGGGTCTTCAGTCAGGTTCACATGACATAGTGCACGGACACCCTCTGACTGGCAAAGTCCATCAACCTTGGGGGACGGCCCTCAAATATTTTATTGGGGGAACCAAAGGGACCTTGGCCTCTAGGAGCTGAATAGGTAAAAAGGTAAAGATAAAGGACCCCTGGATGGTTAAGTCCAGTCAAAGGCAACTATGGGGTTGCGGGGCTCATCTCGCTTTCAGGCCGAGGGAGCCAGCGTTTGTCCACAGACAGCTTTCTGGGTCGTGTGGCCAGTATGACTAAACCGCTTCTGGTGCAACGGTGATGGAAGCCAGAGCACACAGAAATGCCATTTACCTTCCCGCCACAGCAGTACCTATTTATCTACTTGCAGGACCAGGCATCAGACTTCCCATCCCCAACCCGTATAATGAGAGACCAAAGAGACTGGTTTTGGGTCAAAACAGGTTACAACTTTATTGAATACAGATTAAAGAGGTTTGGCTTCAGCATGGGGCAATCAAAATACTTCCAGCCCGCCCGTGATGCATGGTCAATCCAGGTGGGGGTTCCTAAGACTTACATCTAACAGGGCGACCCCCACAGGGAGCACTGTCTGGGGTAGTGCCTTTGGCTCTGGCCCCACCAGGGCACATGGACATGGCCACTCCCCCTCGGATCCCTTTAATAGGATATGCAGCATTTGGAGGGGCAGGCAGAGACTAAAACCTCCCCTCTATCTAAAACAAAGGATTGGCCCAATGCCAAAGCAGGGTGCAGGCATAGGATCTGCATAGGAAGGGCCCAGTCAAGGTTGAATTCCTCCATCGGGGCCCCTGTGAAGCCTCCTCTGTCCCGCAATGCCACCGCACGCAAAAGGGTGAGCGGGCTTACACTGGCATGCTTTCAAACTGCTAGGTTGGCAGGAGCTGGGACAGAGCAACGGGAGCTCACCCCGTCACAGGGATTTGAACCTCCGACCTGGTTGGCAAACCCAAAAGGCTCAGTGGTTTAGACCACAGCACCACCCGCTGAATATTACCTCTTCAACTCTGGTGACAGGACAGTATGGAGCATGATGCATCTTCAGTACCTGATGGCATCAAGCTAGCTCAGGGGACTAATGTAATTTCAATCCTGGCATCTGCCACATGAGGCAGCTCCTTCACCCCGGACCAGCCCTAAGTAAATATTCAAAGATTTATCTGAAGGTAAATCTTCAAGTGATATGTGAAGCCCATCTCTTGTTTAGAAGCCGCTCTGAGGGAACTTGCAACCAAGCAGAAAAAAAGCTGATTAAACCTATCATGACCTTCATGGTAAAATGAGTGAGCAGAAGGACAGAAAATGCACATAGCATTAAGGCCTCTCTCCCTCTCCCCCCACTCCCCTAAATATCTTCCTGTATATCATTTATATTTGCTACAAAGAAACTGCATGACTTAGAAATGGAAAGATATAGTTAGGGAATGTTTGGTCTCATCACTGCATAACAACAACAACAACAAAATGAGACTTCATTAGGCATCTTCAGGCTAATTAAAGACTGTGCTGCTCAAGCAGATGGTACCCTCCTAAGAAAGCCAGTAGACATTAGCTACTACCAAGGGAAATAGAAGGTGTTACACAATTTTTGTTTTGAAAGAATAAAATATTTTCAGCTATCTGGGAACAGATGCAGTTTTAAAAGAGAGGAAAGCACAACAGACCAATGTAATATAATGACACAAAGACACAAAGCAGAGAACAGTGGATGGGAGCAGCCACATGTCAAAGCCCTAAACTCACACATGTAATATGCATGCGCGCACCATTATATGCAATGTATGAGCAGCAATGAGAGAGAATAAGGGGAAAGCAGTTCTCAAATTCCTAGCTCTGCCTTGTGGTGTCCAAACAGGTTGCTTGACAATCACAGTTCTAAACTTCACCCATTGGGTAAAACCCTCTAAAATGGGGACTACCAACCAGGCTAGCTCATTTCACGGAAATTGGAGTGGGGTGTCTTTCCTATTTCAGCTTATATATTTTGATCTAAAGCATATAGGAACTTACTTTTAATGGAAGCTGGCTATGCCTCCCCCTACCGCAAACCCAACTGTTCCTTCCAATCTATTGGCAGCCCTGCTCACACATGTGGATGTTGTGTAGAAAACCCAGGGATGAGGAACTTGTGGCCCTCAAGATGTTGTACTACAACTCCCATAATCCCTGATCATCAGCCATGCTGGCTGGGACCGGTGGAATCCAGCAACTTCTGGGTGGCCACAGATTCCTCATCCCTTTTCTAGACATATCATGGACTTCCCATGAATACCTAAGAGTGTGGGAGGAAAAACAGAAAGCTCCAATAAATAGGGAAATGTCCTGTCATGACCATTCTTTTTTGTTTTAATTGAGGACGCAGAGACTATGGGAAAATGGCATTTCCCAGTTCCTTAGTGCATGGGATTCTGGTGTTGCCGTGTTCCAGTTGCCAGAGAGCGCGGTAGACAAAGATATGTACATTCACCAAGACCTTGTGTTGTCCCCATCACTACCAACACAAGTTAAGTAAAAGTGGGCACACTTTGTTACTTGGCCTCATTTCTAAATTTGGACTGGATAACAAATTTGGTTCTTCTGATGACATCACCTTGGTTCAAATGCCTCCCCCTCAAGGTGAGTCTCAGAATCTTGTCTTGCTTTCCCCCTTCGGCTATTTCAACTTCATAGAATTATATGACAGGAATCCCGGGGGGCGGGGAGAGAAGAGAGAGAGATTGTCCACTGCACATGAGTAGCTGAAGGTGAGGGAGACTTGCTGTGCTGTGACACATTTCCTTTAGTGCTGAAGGCTCTTCCTCCATCACCATGTGGAAGGAATTTCAATAAGGGAGTATGACTTTCCAGTAGGGAAGCAGGGACACAAAGAGATCTTATCTCTACATAGTTCTAGAGTTAGGAATGCGATGCTTTGAAAGTATGAAAATACACACCATCAATTTGATAAAACAGTAAATATTTAAGGATGGGAAATTGTTACACCTTAATGTTCTTCAGGAAATGAGGAGCCATCTTGGAGATGAAGGGGATTTTTGGAGTGGACTTTCATTTCCCAGTGGGAATTGAACCTGTAAGCAAAAGCAGTACAGTGGTACCTCGGGTTACATACGCTTCAGGTTACAGACTCCGCTAACCCAGAAATAGTAGCTCAGGTTAAGAACTTTGCTTCAGGATGAGAACAGAAATCGTGCTCCGGCGGCGCGGGGGCAGCAGGAGGCCCCATTAGCTAAAGTGGTGCTTCAGGTTAAGAACAGTTTCAGGTTAAGAACAGACCTCCGGAACGAATTAAGTACTTAACCTGAGGTACCACTGTATGCAACTCTCAACTGGCCTCCCTTTTAAGCCAAATTCTGGTTTCTAGGAAAGGTACTGCTTCTTATCTTGCAGTCGTTCCTCCCAGGAAAGAGGAATGCTCTCTAGGTAAGAATCAGTGATGACTCTCACCCTCACAAACTGTTCAAGGAAGCGGTGGCAAGCTCCAGTATGAATGGGAGCAGCTGGACATTGTTCACGGGCTGCCTATTGACTGTGCTCATCAAAGGACCCTATGAATCTTTTGATTCATAAACCCTCAGGCAAATCCTGGAAGAAAGTCTGATTGATTGCAGTAACACTTTTAAAATTCTGTGATGAATTCAATTTGCAGAATTGAAGCCTACTGGCTTAAATAGATGCTGGTACTATTGTGTTCCCATAAAAGCATGGAAGAAATAATAGAAATAAGGCCACTTTAAAATATGGCTAACTTCTGAACACTCATTCATATGAATGCCACCGAGCAGACAAAATTCACTTTTCCTTTTGCAGAGCGAAATGTGAAGTGCAAATATCACAAATCTATTTTCCAGACTCTCCAAAACACACACAGTAATAAACAGAGAGTAGAGGTTCCTATTTTTACAAAAGAGAAAATGTATTTGCTCTCAAATTATTTTCAGCTTTTTCCTATGAAGTGACAAATAGAAAATATATATTTTCAGCCTCTTATCATCCATCATTTCCCCCTCTTTTTTACCCATATAAACACTATAAGAAAATGATTGAAATGTGGAAGGAACAGAACGGAAGATGAGATCTAAAGCTAGTTCACATTTTCTGTCCTCAGTACCAGCTTTTTAAAAGCAGCCAACCATTTAATTTTCTCAGGCTGCTCTGTATGTTTCATTGTTCCAGGGTACGGGGTGGATTGGTAGCAGTTTCCACTGGTGGCCATCATTTTTGCCCCAGAATGACTTGGAATGAAGCAATGACGGAGGAATTCTTGGAACATAAAATGGTAAAAACAGAAGTTAATGCCCTTTGCAGCAAAAATCACATTGTCATCAGCATTGTTCTGCTGTTTTGTTATGTACAGTGCTTTTTTCCTGGGGGGGTACGCAGGGTTACGCATACCCCTAAACATTTTGTGAATCTAAGTTTGACCTCATTGAGGGGCAGTATCTCAATATGAGTAGGAAAATGAGAGTACCCCTAAACATTTTTTTTAAAGAAAAAAAGCACTGATTTTTGTCATTGTATTTTATTGCCATGACTTGTAAGTGTTTGCAGAGTTTGGTGAATCAGAGGAGGAGACAACTGGAAACAGTAAAAGAACAGAGATGAAGCGAAAGTACTCAGCTGCTGCAAAATGTTACTGGTTTCTTTGCCTGAGGAATTCCCAGTTGTTTTATTGCTGGACTTTTATCAGTGAACAAACCTTTTCTTTTAAAAAAACATGATCCTTATCTGGAATGAGCAGGCTTCTTAGTTAAAGGCCTGTTTAGTCTAGAAAAGTATCAAAAGTTGCAGAACTATCCCCAACTCAGAACAGGTTATATAAGAGCCTAGAGAAAGGGTGTTTGTATTTTGTACCACCAAAGAGCATTTGTGTGATGCTTGGCTGAATTTCCCTCCCAGTGTTCTGAACAAAGCAGAAGAATGAGGCCAACCCAAAGAGAAATTGATTAGAAAGAAACCAAAGCCTCATGTGGCATGAACACTCTTAGTATTAATTATGGCTGTATTGCTCTGGCTGTTTGTCATATTTTTAATTTGATGTGAGCTACTTTGGTTTTAACCCTTCATTGGTTAAAAAAATGAATAAATTTAATAACACTAATAAATATCATGGTAATAATTATAACTATAAACTACTGCTACTTATTGTGGTGGTTGTGAAGACTCCATACAGGGGGACATTTGGGATACAAGGACTAAGGAGGCATAAATATCAAAGAATCCCCCCAAATAAGAACCTAAGAAGAGCCTGCCAGATAAGGTCAAAGTTAATTTAGTCCAGCATCCTCTTCTGACAGTGACCAAACAGATGTGTGTGGGTAGCCCACAGAAAAGACCCAAGCAGAACAGCATCCTTAACCGTAAAAGGAACATGCAAAATTAATGCTTCTTAAAATGGCATTCTCCCCCCCCCACAACCTAATTCATTAATTAAAATCACATTTGTTTCCTTATTTATTTGTTTATGTTGCATTCATTTCATTATTAACTTCATATTTTCTTTTTCTTTCTCTTCTGCTGCTATTTATGGAAATAGTGTTGGCAGCTGAACTGATGTTGGCAGCAGCTGGGAGCCGTCAGCTATTTTATTTTTCTCACAGTGCCATTGCAGGGCATTCTGGGTAGGGAGGATATGGCAGCTCCCACTAGTAGGGGGTTGTGATGATCACACAGGGTCCCCGGATGTTTCACCATCTATTGATCCCTGTGCCACCAATTTATTTATCGCTGCCACCACCCAGGCCCTACCTGGGACAATACTGAGTCCAGTCAGCTTTAAATTGGAACATAAACTTCGGTTTATTTATTGCAGTTTAACAATCATGTGGTTTCATAAACGGTATCAGTCAATTACAATCATAGGGTGCCTATCCAGACCGATAACTTCCGCTACCTGCTCTCACTCACTAAACCACCTCTCAGATATTTACTCATCTTCCTAGCTCCTAACTGTTCCTGACTCAACTTATTTCGCTAAACTAACTCAACCTACCCACAGGCTCTATCCCAATTCACTCCCACTCCAACCAACCACCCAGCAAATTCTCCTTTCACCCCTCCCAGAGCTGGTTTTATAGTCCCTCTGACTCCACCCCCCTGGGTTCTGATTGGGTAACTTGTTTAACTATTTCACCTCCAGCACTCTCATATGTTAAAATCACAGGGGCAGCCACAGGAAATGGGCTCACAGCAATCACTTCTCCCTGGGCCAGTAACGAACTCGGTCTATATATGGCTGGCACCATCTATTAACATCAACAGATCCTAATAATTTAACTGTGTGTTTCAGTCCTACACATCTGAATATGAGGTGTGCCTTCTTATGCTGCATTGTCTATTGCAAAGGAAGTGGGTAAATATAAATGCAACCTGCTGGACTGTAGGATTCATGTGTCTTTGCTATATATTCATAATATATCTGATTATTAAAAATCTGTGTGACCTCCCAACTTAGGTGATCTGAGCTTCATCCAAAGCTCAGTGTTTCTATTTGGACTGTTAGAAAAGGTTTACAAGATACTGAAGCCAGAGTTTCTGTCTAGCACATCCTGTTTTCTGTGCAAAGTTTACTTTACCTGAGGAGACTGTTTGCTAAAGAGAGAGTCAAATTCTCCATGCAGAAGCTAGCTGATGAGCTTACCTTAGGCCTTGCACTGATCAAAGGTATATTTGGGGGGAAACAGCAGCTTTTCATCCTCCACTGTCTCATAAACATTTGGAGAGCTTGCCTGCACTGTGACACCTGTCCCAGTTATTATAGATATAGATATAATATTAGAAATACAACCACACAACAAGCCATTTCATACTGCTCTAATTATTTCTGGCTGTCCATTTTAAGCTAATTGTCCTTTATCAAATGAAGTATTGGGAGAGCTTGCTAGCTTGCTTTTTTCTGCAAAAGCTGTTCATTTATTTTCCCCTCCCCCATTCTCTGAGAAAGAACCCTCGTAAGACAAGTCCATTCACATTTGTGAACTTTTCATTTGTCTTTCCGGTGATAAGAGAAGAACTATGGTATCTCCAGAGTTTGTTTTACTGCCATTGTTTATTATAGCTGTGTTTCATTCCAAGAGCTGAAACTTAAAACAATATATTTCAAAGATTACTTTGGTAAGGTGACAGTTTTTATAACTTCTGTCCTTAGTGGCAGTGTGAAATTGCCATCTCCCAATAACTTCTTTCTTAAGAAAATGCATGGCACAGAAAGCCTGCTATGGAAGAAGAACTCAACTCATGACAACTTTTCAGGTGAGCGGAATAACCTGCACTGCCTGAATTTAAACCAGTGTCACTAAGTGGACATCAGTTCATGGTCAAAGTAGTGGTAACAATGGCAGATTTTTAAATTCAAGTTTCCCCACTCACATCTAAAGCTCAAATGGTGATGGTCTAATTTGTACATCAAATGGTGGACTGGCTATCAATTAGCTGCCGACCAAGTTAAAGGAGTTGTTATTAACAAATAAAGCTCTGAATAATTCAGGGCAGATTACCTGCATAGACTGGTAGCATCACTTGGGTCATATGGGAAAATTTTACTCATGGCACCACACCCTACAGAATATCTTGGGGTGGTGGCCCCAACATCAGAATTTTCTGCCATCCTTCACTTTGGAATGTACTTTCCTCTGCTGTACATGAAGTAATCATCCATCAGTTGCGTTAGATATCTTGTGAAGACATTTTTTTGCCCACGTGTTCCTTGCTCCAGTAGTGTTTTATTTTTATTTCTGTTTTTAATGATACTGGTTTTTTTAATTTTAAAAAAGGCCTTAGATTTTTTACATACCTCAAAGCAAAATGTTCCTATTGAAAGTGAATACAAATGTCAAATGTCTCAAAAGTTCCAGCAGCTTCTGATTCAGTCAATCTTCATTTCAATCTTACTTAACTGAAAGAGATAAAATATTCTTGAACGTACTGGAAGGCAGGTTCATGCACACAATTCTCAAAGCAATATTGTGTGTTCAATCTTTTTTTAAAGTAAAAAAGTTCTTTAAATGGTGTGCAATATTTTGCATATCCCACTCCATACACCTGTTCTCCAGGCAGACATGCCATTAAGAGTCCTTTTTTTTTCATATGGACTATCCACTTGGACTGGGCATGGCTATATTAGATATTGCTGGGATCTGGTGGACAAAACTGAGAATCTGAACCCAGAGGAAGGGGGAAACAGACAAGCATGCCATAATAGTTTAATCCCACAAGTACTCTGTGATGAAGCTTCCAGTTGCATTGAACATATGGCCACTTCAACAAGAGAGGATGGCACACTCAAACTTTATAGAAGCTTACGCAAATGTGAAGTGTTATGATCCTGAATAAAAACGGCAATGCCTGTTATCATTTTTAGCCAGTGTCTGAAGACTTCTTTGGAATCTGAAAATACAGCAGAAGTCCAGAAGCAATGTGGTTCCACACATCCTGATAGCATCCTGTGATAGCACGAAAATCAGCTCCTGAAAAAAGATTAAAAATGCCTGGGGAAATTCATCATCAAGGTGCTGTTTTCAGCATTCACATTTCCTGTTTTTGAAGGCCGAGAAATGAAGGGAATAGTGACAAGAAAGAATGTAACCTGTGGAAAGTCACCAGTTGCCTTGTCTTTCAAAAAGAGGCAATAAGAATGAAAATACTTTTCTTCTGCAGTTTATAAAAGTTGAATGATAAAGCACAGGGTGCTCAGCTGTGTCGCATACTGAAGCTCCGGTGATGGAAATTAACATTTTTCAGGGACTGTATCTTTGCTGAGCATTGAAATTGATAAAGAATATGCCACTGAAATTGTAAATATGGTATAAGCAGATACACCAAGAGCCGAATGTCATGTGTGCGTGTGTTCGTTCATCCAAAAATTCATTACTATACCATTGTTCCCTGCAAAGTGAACAACCTTAAGGTCAAGTGTGCTTTGTGCAGTTTTTTTAAAAAATGTCCATTTTGTAAAGATGCTGATACAGATCTTCTCATTTGCAGTATTTGCAATAATGTGCAACATGGAAGTTTCTACATACATACTATGCACATGAAGGTGTTCTTATATGGGTACCAGGGAGTGGGATCACACTGCTGCCTCCAAGCTTAGGGTAGTATGGCTAGGGGAAATGTCCATGCGCTTAGAGGACTTTGTGAGTAGGCTTCCCCAGGATTTGGAATTTTACAAGCAAGGATTGCAGTTATGGGAAAGGCAATCTGTGTAGGCTTTATGCCTGCAGACATCTGCACCCAGTGCATGGATATCATAGGTGGGGCAAGAGGAAACCACATGGACTTTGGGTGCAGCCAGTGGTGCAGTCCTGTTTCCCAGAAATTGTGTATTTCTTCACATGTATAATGCTTGAAGACGGCTGTCAGGGGTTCAGGGAGAGAAGAGCAGATGAGGGAGGAGACAGAGAGCGAGGGGGAAGAATCCCAGAGCGACGAGGAAGAGGATGACAATGACCAAAGGTCGTCCATGAGTTTGTCCAGTGAGTCAGAGGATTCCCAAAAGGAAGCCCCCCTGGTCAGGCCAAGGGGAGCCAAAGGGGGAAGCAGTCAGGAGCAGGGGAGCGAAGGGAGAGCCCCCAGTGGGAGTTGGAGATCGGGGCCGGCTTCTCCGCCGGAACGGAGTGAAGGGGGTGGAGTTACCAGTGTGTCAGAGGGAGCAGAACAGGAAGCAGACAGGGGAAGGAGATCGGGGCAAGACGTCCTGCCGGAAGGGGCGGAGACTAGTACCGGGAGCAGTGTAGCGGTCGAGAGGAAGGTCAGGAGCAACGTACGCGTGCCAAGTTCAAATGTGGAGGCGCGCGGAAGTGAGGGAAGTCCTGGGGAGGAGCCTGGTCCCAAAGCGCGAAAGAGGGGGGAACAGGCGTCAGAGGAGTCAGCCTCTGAGGAGTCCCGGCGGGAGGGAGCCCAGGGGGGCAGAAAGACCCTGCGGAAAAGGAAGGAGAGGAAGAGGTGGTCCAGCACAAGCCTCTTAAACTGGTGCAGGGGCGGTACTGATTCAGAGGGTACTTCAGCGGTCTGATGTCACAGACGTAGAGCCACGGAGATGTATTGTAAAACCGGCAATGTTCTTCAATAAACACTTTTGTATATAAACTGGATTGGACTTGGGTCTCTTGTGAGCTGGGACCACGGGTGGCTCTGACAACGGCTTTTAGGAATGGCTAATTACTGAACAAAGTTCTTCGGTGTAGATTCTAATATTGACAACATCAGGTTCTATCCAGTTGAGTTTAACTGAGTAGCAATATTACCTTTGCTGTCCAGTAGGAATAAAATAATTAAATAATATCATTGAGATTTCACATTTCATTGAAGTAGTGTGATACGGGTTTTCAGTTTAAAAACAACAACCCCAAACCTAATTACATTTTTAAGCGCGACATATATTTAGATATATGTTCAGTGAGATAAGATGCTTATTTAGGAATAAAAACATTTATTTAGATGCAAATTTTCATATGTTTAAAAAATGCAAATTAATACCAAAAAAGGGAATGGACTTATGAAAATTGGAAAATTGATGTGGACTGGGAATGCTCTGATCCATTCATCCCCTATTGTAAAAGGGGATGCAACACTGGTAACTATATGACCCTATCTGGAAAAATGTGAAATCTGAAGGATTTTCTTTGTTTGCTTAAAAATTACAGCCTGCTTTTCATCACATCTGGTTCTCGATACATTCAATATACAAAATTTAAAAGAGAAATTAAAACAGCAGTGATAGCATACTTGTCTTCTAAAATAAAGCAGTTTTTAACCTTGTACCTGAATAGAAGCAAGGCCAGAAAACTTCCAATATTCCAATCCCTGCATTAGTCCAGGTGGCTTGAAATAGGTACCAAGAGTTGGAAAACAATAATGTATTCTCTAGCTGTACACAACTCTGTTGGAAGGAAGGAAGGAAGGAAGGAAGGAAGGAAGGAAGGAAGGAAGGAAGGAAGGAAGGAAGGAAGGAGAGAGAGAGGGGGGGTACCATTTCATGGGAGGCATTTTGAACACCTTTGCCTGAAGAAGAATTCTGGATCTTTTCTACACCACAGGGCCTCCATCGGTCTGTGAAATGCAAACGAAGCACTTAGCTTGAATTACATTGAATTATTGAGTTTGACCAAACTGTGGGAGGCAGTGGAAGACAGGAGTGCCTGGCGTGCTCTGGTCCATGGGGTCACGAAGAGTCGGACACGACTAAACAACAACAGCAACATTGAATTATACACTACCATCCCAGCAGAAGAGCATGCGTTCCTCCACCCCCACCCTCACTACCTTGTAGGCATCTAAAATATTGGAACTGAAATAAGTAATTAACATAAATTTCATGCTTACCTATCAGTTTTATCTAGTGTAAAATTTCTTCCTGGGGTTTCTGTCATCGTTTGTCATTTTAACAGCACGAACAGTGACAAAAATAGGACATGATTTTTGCATGATGCGGCAGTCTTGTCGATAGGGGAGAAGTTCCCAAAGGGCTGAGGTGGGCTCGGAGCGGCTCCACCTTGAGAAACGGTTCATGACTTTTTAGTTTAGAGGAAAAGCAAGCAAGATGTGACATGACAGAGGTTTATAAAATTAAGCAGAGAAAGTGGGTAGAGAAAAGTTTTTCCTTGTCTCTTACCACAGTAGACATCAAAGGAAGCCGAATGCTGGGAGGTTCAGGAAGGAATAAAAGAAAGTGCTTCCTCACACAGCGCTATGGAATTTCCTCCCACAGGAGGAAGCGATGGCTGCCATTTTGGATAGCTTCAAAAGAGGACTGGGCAAATTTGTGGAGGATAGGGCTATCAATGGCTACTAGCCATGATGGCTATGGTCTGCCTCCATATTTATTTTTATTTTTTACCCAGAGTCAAAGGCAGTATACTTCCATACATCACAAAGGCCTTTGAAAAATGGGACATCCCATTGTTTTTATATGAGATCTCGGCGGCCATTTTGGAAGCCATGATCTCGCTGTACTCTCCCTCTTGGGAAAAGTTGTTTTTTTCCAGGGCAAGAGTGAGGCATGAATCACGTGACTCACCCAGGAGTATTTCCTGCAAGACACGTGTCCTGGTTTTGCGTCAGAAAAAGTTGGATGGAATGTACTTCTGAATAGCAGTTGCTGGATAATGCAGAAGGGGTGAGTGCTCTTGTGCTCAGGCCCTACTTGTGGTTTCCCATTGGCATTTGTGAGAAGTGTGAGGCTACTGTGAGAACAGGCTGCTGGACTAGTTGAGCCATTGGCCTGATCCAGCAGGCTTTTCTTACATTCTTATGAAGAGCTACCACTGCCACAGGACTTGAAGGGATCAAAGAGGAAGAGAGAGACAGAAAGGATGGAGGGGGGTAGCTAGAGATGACAATTTCTGGCTTTGCTGCCACCCACCACCAGTATGCAGCCCCCTGCCTTCCCTGTAGTAAGAGAAGGCCAGGCATATTAGACATTAACATATTGTCAGGCTTGAGGGATCCTCTCCCTCCCCCTGATGGCACAAAGAAGCAAGGAGGAAACAAGAGAGTTCTTACTTATGATTTATTCAGTCATCACAGTGAAAGACAAAGAATCCAAGTCATTCCTCCATGATGGAATTGCTCACACTGAGCTCCTCCCCCTTTCCCAATAGCAACAACACGTGCTTCTATGGCGTCTGTCCGTGGACAACTATCTCTGAGCTCTTTGTTCTTGCACCCTTAATGAACGCTGTTACGTATCTTCCTCAAAGCCCTGCTGTAATTTGAGACTGCCTTTCTCCTCACTGGAAACTGTAGGAGAAGGGGTGTGTGATCTCCATCACTCCTCCTCCTCCAGTTCGCCCTCTTGAGTCCAATCCCTGACACATATGCATGTTCAACATAACACCCACCCTCAACCATGTATCCATGTAGGCTCTGTGCAGGAATTATGTTGAAAGTGCCTAGAGCCAAGACTGGGTCCGGCATACCTGAAAGGTTAATAATAATAATAATAATAATAATAATAATAATAATAATAATAATTTATACCCCACCCATATGGCCACTCTGGGAGGCTTCCAACAGAATATTAAAATACAATAGTCCATTAAACATTAAAAGCTTCCCTTTAACAGGGCTGCCTTCAGATGTCTTCTAAAAGTCTGGTAGTTGTTTTTCTCTTTGACATCTGGTGGGAGGGCGGGTGCCACTACCGAGAAGGCCCTCTGCCTGGTTCTCTGTAACTTGGCTTCTCGCAGCGAGGGAACAGCCAGAAGGCCCTTGGCACTGGACCTCAGTGTCCAGGCAGAACGATGGGGGTGGAGACGCTCCTTCAGTTATACTGGACCGAGGCTGTTTAGGGCTTGAAAGGTCAGCACCAACACAGTCAGAAACGTTCTGGGAGCCAGTGTAAGTCTTTCAAGACCAGTGTTATGTGGTCTCGGCAGCCGCTCCCAAGTAGCCAGTCTAGCTGCCGCATTCTGGATTAGTTGTAGATAGTATCTTCCATCTGTCATTGGATGCTTCAGCCGAGATTCCTGCATTGCAGAGGGTTGGACTAGATGGTTACCTTCCTACTCTAAGATTCTCTTATTCCTCCTCCCTCCTGGCTCAGATCAATGTCCTACCACCCTCTGAAGTGTGTTTAGTTAATATGCAGGACAGGATCCAATAATGGCCAGCCGGACTCAATACAACACAGGTGCAGGGGAAGGAGTGTCAGATTGGCTTCACGATTGTGCCCTCACTGAGCTGTCCGCATTGGTCACCAACACACCTTCACACTTGATGCCTTCAAAACTGTATTTCCGCCTATTGCTCCCAAAGCGAAATTAGCACAAGAATCTCCCCTCTTGCATGGACATTAGTATGGGAGGTGCTTAGCCTGGGTTCCATTCCATGCATGTTTGCAACCCTGGCTGAAGTGTTTCCCAATGCCTTTCCACATCAATGAAAGTTCCTGTCGAATCCAAAGATTCATGCAGCCCCAGCCTTCAGCTTCAAGCAATGTAAACACTTTCTTTTCTGAGCACAGAAGATAAAGGAAACAGCATAGCAGCACACATCCCCCTACTATTTCTGAAAGGCAGCCTGTAGTTTTTCATCCAGCCCCAAAATGTATGGACAGTAGGAAACACTCACTTTCTTGAAATGAAAATAAATGCTCACCAAAAAAAACAAAAATGGTTTTTAGAATGGGAAAAATGTCATGACACCATGGTTTTTAGAATGACAAAAATGCTCTCCCTCCTCCCCTACCCACCCATCACTCTTTTCCCATTTTACTTCAGTGCAGAATGTATTAAGCCTTTAGATAAAGGTCAATATATGCACAGTCCTCTTTGTTAACTTATTCATATTTGTCAAATGAAAAGACCTTTCAGAGAGCCACGCCATGGTGAGTCTATGACAGTTCTTTGCTTTTGGAAGAAAGGGAGGGAAAGATTTTGAGATTAAACCACAAAAATACTACCCTTTTCAAAAAGCTTGAAGATGGGAGAAATGTGCCATTTTGGACAGTTCTTTGGAATGTATGTTACTGAGACATAACAAAACTAGGGAACGTTAAGTTTGTTTATACAGGGCCAAGAGGAAAGTGACGCCTTTCAGTTTAGGTAGGGTACCGTATTTAAGAGTAGTTTTTGTCATTCCCAGGGCTGAGCCATGAGGCAAGGTGAGGCAGCCACCTGGGGCAGCAGAAGTCCAACATTGGAAAGGACTCTCTTTGAAAGTGGTGGACTCTCCTTCATCTCTCCTTGGAGGTTATAAAGCCTTAATTCCGTAACACAACAGGTAGAGCAGCGCAAAAACAAATATTATAAATTGAGAGAGAAAATCTAACTTTATAACTGCCTGAATACTGCCTAAGTGGCCCAGTTAGGTGCTTCTGCAATGAGTCACTTAATCCATCAGTTGCCATGGAGGGGGGGGGGGAGGAATTTCATTCAACAAAGGAAAATCTAATCTTCTCATTCCCAAAAAAGGGTCCATTCAACAACTGCTTATTACTCCTTTGTCATGCATTTGAAAATGCTTTTCTTTTCAATTCACAGCGCTTAACTGTGATGGATTTCAGCCACTCTCTCCCCGCACATTTACACGTAACCTTTAAATAAACCTTTTATTTCAAGTCAAGAACAACTTAGGTTGCATTGGAGAGGAATGATGTAGCTGTTGGCCTGGAAGAAGCACCCTTTTGATTTTCTTGCATCTATAGATATGAATCTTCTTAAAACTTGAATCTTCAGGAGTATTTACAGTTGTTGCACAAACAAACCAATTGTCTGGCCACCCAGCAGCTCATAATGCCACACCTTAAGGCCTCTCAGCCAGCCTTCAGGTAAGTATAGGATTGCTCCCTAAATAAAGAAGCAACTGCAGACAGCAACTTCCTTCTGTGTAAATAGGGCTGCATTGGAAAGAACAATTGCAGACTCTGGATTGCTCTGTTGGAGAAGTTCCATGCAAAAAGGTCTAACATAGAGCAGCGACAATTGCAGTAACATACTCATGAATTTAATGTGTCAAAAGCAAGCATCTGGTGATTTAAATAACAGAAGAGCATTGCCTTGCATGAAAATGTGCATGCATTCCTTCTCCATAACAGGCTGTTACCATTTGCTTGGAAGTACCATATTTTTTGCTCTATAAGACTCACTTTTTCCCTCCTAAAAAGTAAGGGGAAATGTGTGGGCATCTTATGGAGCGAATGCAGGCTGCGCAGCTATCACAGAAGCCAGAACAGCAAGAGGGATTGCTGCTTTCACTGCGTAGTGATCCCTCTTGCTGTTCTGGCTTCTGAGATTCAGAATATGTTTTTTCTTGTTTTCCTCCTCCAAAAACTAGATGCGTCTTGTGGTCTGGTGCATCTTATAGAGCGAAAAATACGGTAAATACTGCATGTGCTTTATCAGAGTTCAACTTGTTTTCTGTAATGATGCATGGGGAAGGAGGGTCCAGATAGCTTGGAAGAGGAAAACAAAGGAAAATTAATTTCTCTTATGACTTTCAACCATCTCTGACTTTCTTCTACTTCTCCAGCAACGCTGTGGGCTCCCACTGTCTTTGCCTTTCATCTCATTGAAGTCTGAATCATTAATGTTCAGCAGCTCCTTATTCTTCTTTTCTTGCACAAAATCATACTGGACTAAAAAAAAGCAAACCCCCACTCAGCTGATTTAGCTCATTCTGACCAAATCATCTATCCATTGCTTTGTACAGTATGTATTCAGTCCACCAAGAATGTCCCCCACCCACTCCAGTCTCATTCATTTTAATGGGCTTGGGACTGATATCTGGGATTCTTTCACGGAATATTTGACCTCTCTTAACTTAATAAGAGAGGTGACGCTGTGGTCTAAACCACAGGCCTAGGGCTTGCTGATCAGAAAGTTGGCAGTTCGAATCCCCATGACGGGGTGAGCTCCCGTTGCTCGGTCCCTGCTCCTGCCAACCTAGCAGTTCTAAAGCACATCAGTGCAAGTAGATAAATACCTTCCGGCAGGAAGGTAAACGGCGTTTCCATGCGCTGCTCTGGTTCACCAGAAGCGGCTTAGTCATGCTGGCCACATGACCTGGAAGCTGTATGCCGGCTCCCTCGGCCAATAAAGTGAGATGAGCACCGCAACCCCAGAGTCGTCCACAACTGGACCTAACAGTCAGGGGTCCCTTTACCTTTAACTTAATAAAACCCTTCACTCATGCCTGAAATCTAAACACAGCCCCGCAACATGTTCTTCACTCCTGCCTTCTGGATTATGAAGTTGTTTATTGCACCAGTTTTCTGGACAAAGAAATTAGACAACAAATGGTTATTTGGGTTAAGTTACTTACAGTACCAAAGTCACACAAGAATAATAATAATAATAAAATCACCCTACTGATGTGAGATTTAATGAAACTGCAATGTAACACAAAACTATTTAACTAATGGTTCTTACTTAGTAACACAAAAGTAAAATGTAAAACTTGGACAGGCATTACTAATATCCAAATAGAATCCAAATAGAATCATAGAACCATAAAGTTGTCGGGCTGGAAGGGACCATAAGGGGCAGGAATCCTTTTGCCCAACATGGGATTTAAACCCATTTCTCTGAGATTAAGAGTCTTGTGTTCTACTGACTGAGCTAACCCAATGTATAAGAAGATGCTTTGAAGTGAATATGATGAAGTCAGAATAGAACTTGAAACTAGTCATTTTTAATTTTAACAATGGGCTCTATAAAGTGGCCTTGATAAGGGGGTGGCTGCTATTTATTTCCATGCAATTAGTGTCACATCTTTGACGCTATAGTTAGTCACATTTCTTGAACTGCTGAAGAGTTGTCTGCCGCTGTTGTCAAGGCTTAGGAGCCAGTTTGTTTGAGGTGACAGGATTTACTCCCCTGAGTGCATTTTTAAAAGGGGGTGGGGGAATCCACCTTAGACTAAAGATAAACAGACATGCAGTATGGTCTCTTTCTATCAAAATGGTAACCAGCCAGTCACCTAGAAATTGCATAATACATCATTAAAATTGCAATGGCGTTTTTACATTCATCTGCTTTAAATCTCTTACAGCATGGCTACATTATGAACGTCCATTAGTTTAACAGCAATGGTTTTCCACGCAGTGAACTCTGGGCAATGTGGTTTTGAGAGAGAGTGACAGGGATTTCTACCCTTTTCAGGATATTTGCAAAACTACAGTCCTTTGTTGATAATCTTAAAGAGCAAAAGAAAATGTCTGGGTTTTGGTATGTGTTCATCTGGGCTAATTTATTGAAAAAGTATGGCAGAGGTAAAGAAAGCATTGCCCTCTGATCCAGATCATGTTGGGCAACTCCCCTCATGCCTGGCAATTGGCCATGATAAATGAGGCAGATGAGAGTTGGCATTCAACAATATCTGGAGGACAAGAGCCAGTGTGGTGTAGTGGTTAAGAGCGGTAGACTCATTATCTGGTGAACCGGGTTCGTGTCTCCGCCCCTCCACATGCAGCTGCTGGATGACCTTGGGCTGGTCACACTTCTCTGAAGTCTCTCAGCCCCACTCACCTCACAGAGTGCTTGTTGTGGGGGAGGAAGGGAAAGGAGAATGTTAGCCGCTTTGAGACTCCTTAGGGTAGTGATAAAGCAGGATCTCAAATCCAAACTCTTCTTCCAGCAGTACGGTTTTAGAAATGTTCTAAACACACTTCTAAACCTGCTATTTTCATAAATAGCAAGCTTTCATTTGTACTGTTGTTGTTGTTGTTGTTGTTGTTTAAAAAGAGTCTAAACTAGAGGGTTTGGTTATGAACATGGATTTTCTTGAATACAATCTGAATAATCCTGATATAATAGAAACATTTGTAAAACTGAATCCATAATCCATTTAAGCAGAAGCATTTGGATTTCATGTTGTTTCATCTCAGTGAAATAAAATGGGATAATTTGGGTTATATCTTTGCACTTCGCAGTGACTGCACCATGGCTCAAGCTTATTGCCAGCCCCCCCCCCAAAAAACAGCCAACATTTTATTCTGAGAGTGTTCATTCTTTATTACTCTTGTATTAAATATATCCAGCTTTTCCTTGAGCACTAGTTGCTAACATTTCACACCACTTGGGTTTCATTTAACTTCCTCACAAATTAATTATGCTAATTCCAGTTTTTCATAATTTCGTGTAGTTTTTTCATCTCTCAGGAATAGCAGGTTGATTTGTTTCTGTTTTTGTTTTACTATACTGCGAACCCACCTGAATAGAGGGAACGCTGCTTTATTCTCTCCAAAGACAGAGGAAAAAACATTTATGTTAATTTCATTGATTGCTATCTATCGTTATCTTTGTTTTTACTTATTTCTTTGAGAAGGAACTTTGATTCTGCACATTAATCACCTCGGGCCAGTTCTTTCTCATCTTTTATACATGCATCCCAAATATTTATGAAATGTATACTACAACAAATCAATTATATTGTGCTTTGCCCCCACCACCTCTGAAAATATTTTTTGAAAAAGCTTTGCTGGATCCCACTTAAGCAGGCTTACCTGGTGGAGCAGAGATTTCAGTGCTGAGCAGAGGGGATGCAAAATTGAGAAGAGCCATAACTGAGAAGATCCATTTGGGGGCTCCAGATTTTGGCCTCACATAGGGTGCTGTCTGGGACGCAGGTGGCGCTGTGGGTTAAACCACAGAGCCTAGGACTTGCTGATCAGAAGGTCGGCGGTTTGAATCCCCGCGACAGAGTGAGCTCCTGTTGCTCGGTCCCTGCTCTTGCCAACCTAGCAGTTCAAAAGCACGTCAAAGTACAAGTAGATAAATAGGTACCACTCTGGTGGGAAGGTAAACAGCATTTCCATGCGCTGCTCTAGTTAGCCGGAAGCGGCTTAGTCATGCTGGCCACATGACCCGGAAGCTGTACGCCAGCTCCCTCGGCCAGTAAAGCGAGATGAGCGCCACAACCCCAGAGTCGGCCATGACTGGACCTAATGGTCAGGGGTCCCTTTACCTTTACCTTTAGGGTGCTGTCTAGCAGCGGATTCGTGACCACTTAGTAGGAGGGAGGGAGCAGAAGCGAAGTTATGGCAGGGTCAGTGTTGCACAAAACCCAAAAGTGGGTGAATCCGTCAGTTTCAGTTTCTCCCTTTTTTCTCATTGAAAATTCACCAGCATTTTCAGTCCTGTGGTCAAAAATCCTGCACTTTTATCTTTCCCGAATCACCCACCATGTAGATTTGTTGACCTAGAGTTCTATTATTGAGAGGGAGAAAAACTTCACTTTCTCTGCACTATGTGTTAATGTTAATTTGGCAAAATCGGGGTTTTAAAGCACAAGGGGAACCTCCATGAGCGAAGTGACTCCCTGCTTCACGCTTTCTTGAAGGGCTGAAAAGGTGGTGGAGCTTCGCTGGAAGGGGTGAGGCTTGGCAAGGCACACACCTCCTCACCTTCATGTGTTTGCTATCAGGAGCACAAACAGAACAGCCAAACAGGACTTTTGAATCAATTTAAGAGGAGCTCTTTACCCTCTTAACATTTTTTTTTTTTTTTGCTCTGCCATTTAATTATTTAGCAACCAGGCTTCAGTAATTTTCTGCCACTAAATGCATTCTGGGGAGAAGGAAAGAATCGTGACATTTCGGGATCATTATTTTTTTATATTAAAAAAAAAGAATGCAAATTCCTGCTCAAAGTACAAAATATTAATTAAGCCATTTGCAGCAGCCTACAATAAATATGCCAGACGTTAAAATTACTGTTTGAGTAAGTCTAAAAGTACAAGGAGAATGGGATGTTTTTCTTCTTTCTCCTTTCCTTGTCAGCCCTAGTTAGAACACATTGTACAGTAGCACCACTAAATTATAAAATGCTTATTAAAAATCATTCTAAAAACCTCAGCTGAAAAGTCCCAGCCAGCTTAAATGTTACAGTACTGTACTCATGTTTACATAGATGTCATTATGTTTCAATAATGGATTCACTGTAACTATAAAGTATGGCCATAAGCCTAACTATGTCTACTTCGAAGTAAATGGTATTGAATTCAATGGGGATTACTTCCCATTCTACTTTCAACCTATAAAAATTGCTAATAAATACAGTGGTGCCCCGCAAGACGAACGCCTCACAAGATGGAAAACCTGCTAGACGAAAGGGTTTTCCGTTTTGGAGGCGCTTCACAAAACGAATTTCCCTATGGGGTTGCTTCGCAAGATGAAAAAATCTTGCGAGTCCCCGCGTTTTTTTTCCGCTTTCCCCCCCTTTTCCTAAGCTGCTAAGCCGCTTAACAGCTGATCGCTAGAAGCCGCTAGACCACTGTAGCGCTAATCCGCTAAGCTGTCAATGGGCTTGCTTCGCAAGACGAAAAAACCGCTAGACGAAGAGAATCGCGGAACGGATTCTTTTCGTCTTGCGAGGCACCACTGTATAGAGAGGAGGAAAACCTTTGATTCAGATACATATTCTCCAAATTAACAATACGTTAATCAGTTACCATGTAATGTATCATCAGAGTTCATCCCTTATAGATACTTTTTTGTAGTGCTGGCCTTTGAATTTAAGCAGGATAGTGTAAGTATCTAGGGATAAATGAGACTGCATAGTTTCTACCATTATTTCATTCACAACTTCCCAGTACTGTAGCCCTTTGTGCTCTCAAAATGACCACAACTGATGAAGTTCCACTGGGGTTTAGCACAAAACCAATACAGTCCATTAATATTTGTATATATCTTGGATACTTTGTATGGCATGAGATGCGGATGCAGAGCTACCATGGAGTGATTCTCTTAAATCTAAACACATTTAAAGTAGTGAACGAGCTGCATCTTGTACCTAATAGTGTGATTCTGCTGGCCATGCACAAGGTTCTATTTAGATGGGATAGGTTGTTGATAATGCCTTTTTATTCCCATTTAAAGGTGTTTTATTTCAAAATTAGTGGGAGGTGTTGATAATGCTGCATTTCCAGTTAGGGGTAAGCAAACAAACCTGATGGATAAATATTGAAATAATCATTTTACATATAAATTCCGCAAACCCTTTGATGTCAGGCAACATTCTCCCTATTTCAAACTTCCCACAGCACCATTTGAAGTTAGTGAGTTCATAATCTAAAACTAATTTGAAGGTGATAATTTTGGAGCTATTTTCTTTCTATATTTGTCTCAGCATTCAGTATAATTATTTATCATCCTACCTATACCTTTATCCATATTAACAGAGCAGTCCTTGCCACCTGGGTGGAAAAATCTGTGCCAGAACCACCCCTGTAGACTAACAAAAGCAAGGGTAGGAGCTGAAGGATGGCTGGTTTATTATTATTATTTTCCCCATTTCCCTATGGGAAAGAACCATAGCTCAGTTGCAGACTATATGCCTTTCATGCTGGAGGTCCCATGGTCAGTCCCTGGTGCCTCCAGGTACATTTGATTTAATTTCCATGATCTATGTAAAAGTTCAAACGAAAGAGAAGGCAAACATATACTGGGAAATGATTTGCATATAAGGAGCTACCTCTCTCTTTGTGATGGTCTTTGCTAATTAACAGCGCAGGAAGCAGAAACATGTCTATCATTGAAAGAAAGGTATAATCCCTTTCATCTGGATATTGAATCCTCCGAAAATCTTTTTAACTGAAAACATTTAATCCCCTTTTAAAACCATCTGACTAATGAGTGCCTGCTTTTTGCATCTGTGCCACAGCTACCCATGAAGTTGTTTGTTGCAAAATTCATATCTCCTCCCATGACGAGGTCTCCTTCTCCAAAGTTAATAAGTACATCAACTAGCTCATTGAAGGTTTCCCCCTCCCTTTGGTCAGAAGTGTAAAAGTAAAATATTGTTGGGGTATTTAACTTTTACAAAGCTATAGCTCCCATTTTCACCTGTATTTCCTCTGTTTTCATCTGGGAGTTGCTCAGACATGTAGCAATACTCTTAGATTAAAAAAAAACTATTTTCTAAAAGATTTTCAAATTGCTTTTTTATATGAGGTGCCTGAAAAATGGGAGGTTTTCTTTGTATAGTCTTGAGCACATCATTTTTTGCTTAAACTTATTATTTAACTACTGACTAAAGGGTAGAAAGCTGAATTATACCAGGACAGATTATTTCCCATCTGATCCAATATCCTGAACAACGGGTGCTCTTCAGGGTCTCAGACCCTAGTATTTCTTAAATCACCCACTACCTGATCCTTTTTCTAATTTCATTATTTGCACTCTGTGTGCATAACTAGGGATTGGGTCTCCTGCATTTTCTGTACTGCCAACTCCCCATTTGCGTGGGTGTTGCGTTCCAGGTCATTGTGAGTGCTGGTGGAGTCCACATAAGCCAGCCCCACCCTGCCCAGTTCTGCCACCATTCCACCTGATTCTGGGGCCAAAAATGGCATGTGTGGTTGTGGTTGTGTTCCAATCAAGCACACACAAAATGGTTGCCACCTGTACAGCCATGATGTAATTGGAACCATGGAAGAAGGAACAATTCAGATTGAGACTATGGTTCAGGGAGAATGTAGATTAACCCTTTCCATCCCCATTGTTTGTACAATGTGCCCCCGCCCTGCTGAACTGCTATTTGCCCCCGAGAGGAACATTAAGGTACTGCATTCACCCTTGTAACCAAATACAAGAGATCCAGCCATGGACCTCTCATTTTCTTGACTCTAAAGACAGGGATCCTCTTCACTCACCAGCTAATCGGTTCGCTGGAGACTTTATCCATGCCTAAATGAGAGGGATGTTACGTCAAGTGCTGGCAAGCGGCAGAGTATAGCAGCACTGCCTGTAAAGGGATGCTCCATGTTTACTCTTCCCCAGGCAAACTGAATCATAGGAACCAACTCCAGGTGGCCGTGGGCACCCACAGTAATATAATTGTGGGGCTGGACTCCCACAAAGTCAATAAAAAAGCCAACAGGCAGCAATGGTACTGCCTCCGAGAAAGAAGCAGTTCAGCTCCGCCTTCCACAGCCAGAGAGGGAAGGATCCGTTTCTGGGGGGTTGGGGCACAGATGCAGCAGCAGTCTCTCTTCCTCCGGGTCTGAGCCTCTCCCCACAGAAAAGGGTGCCTCACTGGCTGTGGATAGGAGGAGGAAGAGGAATCGCTGCCGACCGCCGCAGTGCAGACGTGCAACGTTGCACACGCATGCCTGCATGTCGGTGTTGTGGCGGCAGGCTCCCACAAACCTGAGGACAAGATGGTGCCCCTGAATTAAAACTGATATCATAACAATACGAGGTGCCACCAGGCCAGGAGCCAAAATGGGGAAACTGAGTAAGAAGAGGTAGGTATTCTCAAGGGAACCCCCCCGCCCCCACAAAGTTTGCAGACAAAATCTTTAAGGGAAAAAAATCCTAAGGGAGAACCCCTCTAAAGCAACAACAGCCCAGTGAGGACAGCATGCTCAGTGGGCACAGAATACCAGCTGACTGTGATGGAATGAACAGAAAACCAAGAGAGTAGGAAAAATGGAAGAGGAGGATTGTGGAACTCAGTGGGCTGGTACTTTGAACAGGAGCAGCACAACATTTTGTTACAGGTCCCATTAGTCAGCTTCATCCTATATCTAACATAATTGCATTTGGTGAGTCAGCTCAGCTTCAAAGTTTTCAAATTTTGTTTTACATTTGCAAATATTATTCATCTTACTGAGCGTTGCCTATCTGATCCCTTGCAGCTGCCTGTTCATTTGTTTAAATACCAGTCTTAACGCATCTCAGATTAATCATGAGAAGTGGAAACAAAGAAGATCCCAGTGTGTTTCTAAACTCTGTGTAATGACATCCCTTGCCTTTGTCTCGAGTCCGTTTAGGTCACAGTATAATTAATTCCTCAGTAAATTCCAGCAACATGTAGAGCTTGGCTGATATTAACACAGCATGTCCGGTGCGCTACAGAGGGAATGGAATAACAAGCGTATGAACAAATGTTGAATAAGGGCATCATCCATCTGGGTGATCTCCTATCCAGGCCCCATTGAAATGAGGGGGTTTTCTGCAATAGCACTGGTCTTGCACCTTTCCTAAGGAAACAGGAAGAATGAAAGTCAATAGAAGTGGATACTCACCCATTCCTCCCCAGTTTTTTTAACTGAAAATTTTCTGTGATGTACAATGTACAATACAGTATACCCCCTGAATAATTAATCACTTAAATGAAAAATAGAAATTCAAGTTTAATAGTCAGTTGTTGTTATTATTATTTGTAGTTTCATCCTGGTGTGACTGAGCTCTCTAAAGTTCCGAGCAAACAAGCACAGGTCAATATTATCTTATACTTTGCCATGCTGAGAACTAATAAACAAACTCCACTTCTCAGTAAATTGGTTGTTATAGCGTCTTCTTTCTACCAGATTTTCAATTTAAACATATATTATTTAACCAATCATCCAGTAAAGAAGACTATAGGTTTTTCCAGTTGCAGCTTGTTACTGTATAGGTGGCTGTTAACAAATGAACAACTAGACCATAAACAGAACCTTCCCATTATTTCCTTATTACATTTTTATCCTAGCCTTCCTCCAAGGAGTTCAGAGCAGCACATGTTGGAGTTCAGAATATAGACACAATGATCAGCTTCTCTGATATAAAGATTTGCGTTTCCAGGTTAGGGTGAACAGACCTAATAATCTGTTGTTTATTTATTTATTAGACTTTCTGGTCACTTGTTACCCAAAGGTCTCCAAGCAACTAAAAGGTAAAGGTAAAGGTACCCCTGCCCTTTCGGGCCAGTCTTGCCAGACTCTAGGGTTGTGCGCTCATCTCACTCTATAGGCCAGGAGCCAGCGCTGTCCGCAGACACTTCCGGGTCACGTGGCCAGCGTGACAAGCTGCATCTGGTGAGCCAGCGCAGCACACGGAACGCCGTTTACCTTCCCGCTAGTAAGCGGTCCCTATTTATCTACTTGCACCCGGAGGTGCTTTCGAACTGCTAGGTTGGCAGGCGCTGGGACCGAACGACGGGAGCGCACCCCGCCACGGGGATTCGAACCTCAGACCGTGTGATCGGCAAGTCCTAGGCACTGAGGTTTTACCCACAGCGCCACCCGCGTCCCTCCAAGCAACTAGCAACACATTTAAAACATAAACATAGATACATGGGGGGCAGGGCGGGGGGCAGGAAGCTCCAATCATATAAAAATACCTTCCACGTAAAAAACACCTCCTACCCTTTTAGACATGAAAATACAGTGGGTTGTAAACTCTACAGTTGCTTTAGGAAAGTGAGAATCACTCACTTATCAGTCCTTGGCTACCCATTACATTTAAATGGTATAACCATAATATTTCTGAGGCATGATCATGTCTGACAATGGACTAGAGGTACAATTCTGCACTACAGCACTTCCTAAAGCATGCAGTGTCCAGTTTCAGTACTGTATGTGTATTGTAATCATGTGGTAAACGTATATTTTCCTAGCATTTGAGTCATTACGCTTGGAGCTGTGCCATGCTGCTATTAGACACATCCCACAGGCTATAGGAGAATGGTCTCTGGGAAAAACCAGTTGCAAAATAAGGAGGGATACCTGATGAATATTAAGTCATGGACCCACAGTGATAGAGTACAGCAGAATTACTTTGGTGCTTCCCTTATCACTTAAGCATATACCGTATGTCTATAGATGTATAGATGTATAGACATCTATAGGATTGCACTGTCACATCTGCCTTGACTTTTGCAGCAGTGCATAGAGCAGTTACTTCATCCTTGCTCTCGCTGGCATGGGTCCAAGGAAACTGACTCAGAGGAATGCAGCAAACCCATTGCCATATGAAGATTGATGGTTGCTAAGCAAGCCATGGTTGTATTCAAGAAAAAAAGGCTCTTGGTGCTTTGTTATGTAGAAAGGGGAAACAATGCATCTAGGTATGAACCACATTATAAAATAGAGGATGTGTGACTTACAGGAGTGCAGAACTATGAATGGCTGGGTACTTGAGTCAGTGTTATATCATAGTACAGACATTCAGAAACCTGTTTCTCTTACGAAATTGCTGTCAGTCCATCACCTGCCTTTCTCTGTGGAACGCCCTGCCTTCAGATGTCGAGGAAATAAACAACTATCTGACTTTTAGAAGACATCTGAAGACAGCCCTGTTTAAGGAAGTTTTTAATGTCTAATGTTTTATTATGTTTTTACTATTCTCCTGGGGTATAAAATTATTATTATTATTATGAAACACAAAATTTGTTGAGGCTGCAATCCTATACCCGCTTACCTAAGAGTAAGCCCCATTGAACTTTGTGGGACTTACTTCTGCATAGAGACTTAGGATTGCTCTGTAAAAAGCAGCATATGACCATTTTAAGGAAATGCTGGGTTTTGGTTTTATGAAATCCAAACCATAAAGAAAATGCCAATAATTTTATATGACAGTAAAACCAATAAACTGGAGAGTGCAAAGCAAGCACAGTGTAAAGTTAAATCACTAGTAAAACAAATTTAGAGGTGCTGGGAATACATAGCAGAGGTCTGTGCTGCTCTAGCCTCTACCTTGTGAAATAAATATGTGACATGAATTTTCATTCTATTCATTCTGCAGTTTCTGTTCAAAGGTTAAACATAAACTAAGGACCTCACATGTAGCATTCAGTCACTTTGAATGGGCAGGAAAGAGCAAGGTATGGCATTGCCCAGGACCCTCATGCCCTTAAATTCCCCATGGGGTTTCAGTGGGAAATGTTGTCAGACAGGAAAATGGCATTGCATAGCACAATAGAAATGATTTCCAGGTGTATTTGTATTAACAGCCATATATTTTGCTTATCATAAAAATGAATCTAATATCTGTGTCCCAGTTGCTCTTTAATAATGCAGGCAGCGGCACACTGGAGATCATATGAACCAATTCCTCAAAGATGATGGATGCACTTGGTCCTCTAGAAGATGCTGGTTATAGGACAGCTGATCAGAACTAGGAACTGGACTGTTCATAAAATCTCTGACTCTTACACTATGTACATACCGTGCTTTTAAAGCACATTGCTTCCTCTAAAGAATTGTGAGAACTGTAGGTTTCTCCATCACAGAGCCATAATTCCTAGCACCCTTAATAAACTACAGGGGAGGGATTTAAAAATATGCTGTGTATCCAAATATGGCTGGTGCACTTCTGCCCTGAGTCATCAGCTTCTAAAGCAGGCATCAGCAAACTCGACCCTCCAGATGTTTTGGGACTGTAACTCCCATCATCCTAGCTAACAGGGCCAGTGGTCAGGGATGATGGGAGTTGCAGTCCCAAAACATCTGGAGGGCCGAGTTTGCCTATGCCTGTTCTAAAGGTTCTGTGGGTCCAAAATCCTGGAGTTATGAGCTGCTTTTGTGGCAGTTGGGGAAGGGAGCTTCTGGGTTTGACCCTTTGCTTTAAGCACTAATAGTCCTATGAAAGCACCACAAATGGCTATTTCAGAGAAGGAATTGATATATCTGTCTATTTCTAGTTCATTTTAGTACATTCATCAGTCCATTCTATCCCATTCTTGCACCAATCTGCATTTTTTTTAAAAGCATGAAGATTCGCAATATTTTAACAATCTTTTCATAAAATTCACATTTTTATACACATATTTCCTAATATATGCATTTTGTATGTATTTTCTCCTGAAATGCAAGGTTGTGCTCATTTTTACCCCAAATACACATTTTTATATGCATTTTTGTACTTGTTTTTTAAGCCAAGAACTATATTGAAAAATTCAGAGAAGTGCAAAAATCAACAGAATACTGTGCCTTGATCTGCTTGTTAGACGGAAAAGTGTGAATCAGTCAGTTTGCTTAAAAATGCAGCTCAATAAAATATTTGAGGGCCCCTGCCTCATTGTTACAACTCATAGGATTCTGTTGTTAGAGAGCGCAGGAAATATTGGTTATTATCAACACTCACAAGGAGAATCATGCAGACATTTGGATACTTTTTCTCTTACTGAACTAAGAAGGAATGGAACTAATTACCAACTATTGTCTCATCTGCAAAGAGGTATCCAAGTTCAATAGTTTACATCCCCATCTGTGACCCTGCAATAGAAACAGAATGTTTTCCCTCAGCAGTTGGGAACTGTATTTCTTCTTTTAAAATGTTGGTCTGGTGGGGATTGAATTTCATTTTATTACTCAAGCTGTCTTTCTTGCTATATTAAAAAAATAACTTGGAAGCAAACAGCATTAAAACTGATCTTTATAATCTACCAACATGTCTCTTTGCAGAATAAAAAAAAGTTCCTTAAATGTTTGTTCTCAGATGGTTATTTGATGTGTGATTTTTTGGTGACCAAGAGATGGGTGAAATCCAAATTAGAGTTTTGGCACTGACTTGTAACTATAGCATATGATACATATAAACTAAGCATATGATGCTGACAGATACTCATTGACTTTGCTCTCTGCTGTCTAAGATAAATCAGCAAAGTGAAGTACATTTTATTCTACCACTCAGAGTCCCTCCATACATCCTTTTTATTGTGCATTCATGATTACTTGTGCTGTGGGTGGTATTAAAACAGTTCTACACATTTCTAGGTAATGAAAGTAAAGTTAAAGGACCTCTGGATGGTCAAAGGCGATTATGGGGTTACGGCGCTCATCTCGCTTTCAGGCCGAGGGAGCCGGCGTTTGTCCACAGACAGCTTTCCAGGTCATGTGGCCAGCATGACTTAACTGCTTCTGGTGCAACGGGACACCGTGACAGAAACCAGAGTACACAAAAAAACCATTTACCTTCCCTGCCACAGCAGTACCAATTTATCTACTTGCACTGGTGTGCTTTCGAACTGTTAGGTTGGCAGAAGCTGGGACAGAGCAACGGGAGCTCACCCCATTGAGTGGATTTGAACCGC
Organism: Podarcis melisellensis; assembly: GCF_964234715.1. Lineage (NCBI taxonomy): Eukaryota > Metazoa > Chordata > Lepidosauria > Squamata > Lacertidae > Podarcis > Podarcis melisellensis. The sequence continues at coordinate 37,855,710 of NC_138544.1, forward strand.
TGACCTTCTGATCGGCAAGCCCAAAAGGCTCAGTGGTTTAGACCACAGCACCACTTGCATTGCCCCATTTTACCTTTTTACACATTTCTATACTTTTTTGCACCTGCTAATGTTTCAGGGAAGACACATTGCTTTTTTCCCAATCAGTGTATGTCCCATAACTTCCTGCTGAAATCCTGTAACTTTTCATGTCACAAATGCTTGGGGACACAGGTTGTCCTGCTTTTAATGTCCTATAGTGCGAGAACCATAGAATCACAGAATTGTGGAGCTGGAAGGGACCACAAGAGTCATCTAGTCCAACCCCCTGCAATGCAGGAATCTTTTTGCCCAATTTGAGGCTCGAACCCATAACCTTGAGATTAAGAGTACCCTTCCAGACAATGTGGTAATATTGGGAAAGTATTGTAGAACAGTGGAATGCTGTGTAGACGATCCAGTATAAATCTACCTCTTATGCAGTGTTATTGCATCAATGGCACACTGCAGACTACACCCTGCAAACAAAAAAACAGACAAACAGCAATTTGTCATGGCCCTTAATATGCAAAGGACAATTAATATAAGGAAAATATTACACACACACACAAAAAAAAATCTTAACCACCACTGGTCTTCTAGGAGAAACCAGGATTCTGCTGGCTTTTCTTCAGTCACCCAGTCAAGAAAGGTTCCTTTTCAATGGGTTTTGATCATTGGCTCAGGACAAATTAAAATACAAAAAGCGAGTGATTCGTTTGCTATAGGAGGCTCATGCTGTAAAATCGTTAAGCAATATATTCACTCCTCCCCCACCCCCCAGGCCTCTTTCTTGTCAATGTAATTAAGGGCTGAAATAAAACATTTAAGGGTTTTACTGAAATGTATGTGAAATTCAATTGAGATCGACATTTGTGCTGCTTCATGGATGCGGCTGGACGATGGCAAAACATCATGGTTTCGTAACATGATGAGGAAAAACAAAAGCAGAGCATTCATTCAGTAGGAAGAGTTATATCTCAAATAGCTCAGCCTGCAGAGGCAGCTTATCTATTTTACATACAGCACTAAAATGAAACAGGCTTTTCTTCCCAATTCCTGATTTGCATTTCAAATATCCAGAGCTTTCACCATTTCAGCCTCTATATTACTGCAGAAAAGAAGGACAAAGTAGCTGCTTATGCCACCCTTTCCTTCATGTTGCCCTGATAGATTTTCAATGCAGATCTTTTCTTTTTTTTTCTGGAAATGAAAACGAATGTTGTCACACATTCCTCATGGCTTGTCCCAGCATCTAGGCAATCTGAAGATGAAGTCTTGTTTCCATAGCCATCCACACGATCAGAGAGGCTTGATGGGAGATTGGCATGGAAAAGAATCCTAGAGGATTCAAAAAAGTGGGGGACTGAAAGATGCCCAGGAAAAGAGGCTTTCTGATGAGGCATTCTAACACAAAGGGCGATCTCATCAAGACAGGGCCTGACATATCAATTTAATATCAGGATTGGGGTCTGTACGCTGTGAGGGGGAAGGACAGAGGAATAGTAGCAAGGCTGGTCAAGAAAGGGGTTAGGTGACAGTGGGGAACAGTAGGCAGTAGGCATCTATCTATCTATCTGGGATAGCTCAGTTGGTTAAGCGTGACACTCTCAAGCTCAGGGTCATGGGTTTGAGCCCCATGTTGGGCAAAAGGGGCATGGAACTAGATGACCCTTAGGGTCTCTTCCAACTCTACAATTCTGTGATTCTGTGAAAAGCAGGAACCTGAGAAAGCAGGGTAAAAGAAACATGCAGTTGAAGCAAGGAGGAACTCCAGAGAAAGGATGAAAACAAAACTGGAAAGTAAAGCTATCGGGAAAGAAGTAAGCAGGAAATGAGTTTTGCTGGACAAAAGACAGCAGGTCAAAGAGTTGAAGGCCCTAGACCAGTGATGGCCAAACTTGGCCCTCCAGCTGTTTGGGGACTACAATTCCCATAATCCCTGACCACTGGTCCTGTTAGCTAGGGATGATGGGAGTTGCAGTCCCAAAACAGCTAGAGAGCCAAGTTTGGCCATCACTGCCCAAAAATGTAGAGCAGTCCTTCCCAACCTGGTGCCCTTCAGATGTTTTGGACTACAACTCCCATCAGCCCCAGTTAGTACAGTGCTGGCTGGAACTGATGGGAAATGTAGTCCAAAACATCTAGTGTTGCCTGACATCCAGGGCTGACCTGAAGTCTCCAGGTTTGCCTGTCTCGCTCCAAGCGGCAGAGGAATGGCTTGAGTGTCCAGGTGGGTAAGAATAACTAGACAGAGACAATGTGTGCTTCTGGAAGCTTCTGTCCAACAGGATCCAGCTGCAAATTACCGGTATAGCCCAGATTCACCCTCCTCCGCTCTTTCCTGTGCTCTCCCAATTTGCCTCTGTTTCCAAGGCTTACTGCTGGGAGGGAGATGAATGACCTGCTCTTGGCATAGGAGCCAACTCCTTGGGGCCAAGAGGTCTTCGCCCCACTAATAAAATAATTGAGGGGGCCGTCCGCCCCCAATATGATGGGCATACCCTTTCAAATGCTCATGTTTTATTGAACTTGACACCTCTGCTTTATTCAAGCTGGCTTTCGGTGACTGTGGTTGATGTTTGATGTGTGATGCTTATCCCTGGTGCCTGCCCCATAATATCACCAGGGGCCAACCCTAGGTCTCAGACTTAGGCCCTGAAATCTCAGGGTCTTGGGTGCTCCCGAGCTTGCAAACCCTAGAAGTGTACCAGGTCCAGGCAGGCAGCTTTCCAGTCCAGGTTCTATCTTTGCAGTGCTGTGAACTAACAACCCTCTGGAGGAAGAAGTAGGTAGTAAAAAAAAAAGCAGGGCAGAGTATACTACAGTGGTACCTTGGGTTAAGAATTCGTTCTGGAGGTCCGTTCTTAACCTGAAACTGTTCTTAACCTGAGGCACCACTTTAGCACTGCCACACGATTTCTGTTCTCATCCTGAAGCAAAGTTCTTAACCCGAGGTACTATTTCTGGGTTAGCAGAGTCTGTAACCTGAAGCGTCTGTAACCCGAGGTACCACTGTGTTCACTTATTGACCTGAGGCAGCTAGTGCAGGCATGGCTAAACTTGGCCCTCCGGCTGTTTTGGGAGTACAATTCCCATCATCCCTGACCACTGGTCCTGTTAGCTAGGGATGAGGGGAGTTGTAGTCCCAAAACAGCTGGAGGGCCAAGTCTGGCCATGCCTGAGCTAGGGCCTACTGCTGCTGCGGGAATAGATTCTGAAACACACTTTTAGTGAATGAAGTTTCATAAAGCAGATGGCAGACTATAAAGCTTTCTGGTCTATACTATGACATCATCTTATTGAGCAAAGGACCATAGCTCAGTAATAGAGTGCATGTGTTGCATCCAATTGGCTTGGGTCTTATCTTTGAGATCTCCAGCTCAGGCTGGGAAAGTGCTGTTGGTTGAAACCCTGATGAGCCTCTGTCAGAAACAGCACTGAGCTAACTGTACCAGTGGCCGGAGTTGAAATAAGGCAGCTTCCTATGTGCTGCCAACTCTTTCAAATGGTTGTGCAGCATGATTTGTCCTGCTTCCCTGGAAAATGTTTTAGCAATAAAGAAATATCACAGGCGATTTGAAGAATGCAACCAACACAATGTGACACCGTTTCTTTCAAAGGAATCCGTCATTCTGAGATGAATCACATAAGATGAAATGTGTGCGTGTGTGTTTTGGTCTTAGAACTTTTTCGTCTTTCTCACTTCATGAAAGTTTTGTTGGCTCCCTCTCTGAATCAAACAAAAAACAGCAGGAAATATCAAAGTATCTTGTTTCTTTATACAAGAAATCTGGCTGTGAAAGGCAGGGAAGGATGTTAAAAAATGATGTTGTTAACAGCAACAAAACCACTTTCCCTTCTCCAAAATGGCTGAGGTAACCACTTGACAAGAGCTTTATCGGAGTTTTAATTTACTTGGTCTCCAAATGTCATTCTTGGAAAAGAACTTCAAGATTAAAAGGTGGGTGTCATGTTTATTTTTAACATTTCTTTTGGGAGGTGACGGCTTTTTGCTGTTTGTTCTTAATGTTGGCAATGCAGCTGAGGAAAAGTGTTGTTCCGTATCCTGTTTCTTATCAGCTGATGGAAGCCAGCTCTCTCCATGAAAACCACGTCTCCATTTTTCAATCTCCTCCTCCTGCAGTTTTCGACCAATTTGGTGTTCTTCCTCCACTGAGTGAATTCACTATTTATGTTTTTTAAAAGACAGATGAGAGAACATCAAACAGGAAAAGAAGTAGGTTAGCCTTCCTGGGAGAGTAAGCTGCTGCATTTTATTTGGATTACTGGTGACCTTTATGGGAAAAGCCTATAAACAAGGTGAACATTTCATTGCCCAAACTGGCTCATGTTTTGTGACCAACTCCCCTGTTTATGTCTCTGCAAATGCAATATGAAAGCATAAATCCATCTTATGAATATACCATATTTTTAAGTGCCTTCCTTTATTTTTCACAACGGCGGTATAAAATCCATTTTTCTTTCAAAATTTTATCATCTCCACAGATAAGCAGCATTGGAGTCAAAAGCAATTTGCTGATGCCCTTTCAGCAGTAAGGCAAAATGAAAATACATCAAAACATGCAGTGCACCTTCTTATTTTCTCAGAATCACAGGCCACGTATTTGAACTCCTTAAGCAAAAGTCATAAAGATGTTAGCTTTACACCTGAGACATAGTATATTTCCCATATTAATTATGAGCCAGTTTATACCAGCCTTTGACAATTTGGTGCCTTCCATATGTTTTGGACTACAAGTCCAATCAGCCATCAGCCAGTTGGATCTTTGATAGATATAACTTATCATGCCTGCTCAGAAGTCAGCCTGTTTAAGTTCAGTAGGCCTTGTGCCCATGTAAACGTGTACAAGGTTGAAGCTAAAATAGTATAATAAATAATAATCTGCCTCTTCTTGGGTTTTTTTCCTTTTGTTTTTGAGGTTGATTGCCACCTAGACCACATAACACTGGTCTTGAAAGATCTACACTGGCTCCCAGTACGTTTCCGAGCACAATTCAAAGTGTTGGTGCTGACCTTTAAAGCCCTAAATGACCTCCGTCCAGTATACCTGAAGGAGCGTCTCCACCCTCATCGTTCTGCCCGGACACTGAGGTCCAGTGCAGAGAGCCTTCCGGCGGTTCCCTCACTGCAAGAAGCCATGTTACAGGGAACCAGCACCTTCTCGGTAGTGGGACCCGCCCTGTAGAACGCCCTCCCACCAAATGTCAAAGAGAAAACAACTACCAGACTTTTAAAAGACAACTTAAGGCAGCCCTGTTTAGGGAAGTTTTTAATATCTGATGCCCAATGGAAGCCGCCCAGAGTGGCTGGGGAAACCTAGCCAGATGGGCAGGGTATAAATAATAAATAATAATAATAATAATTATTATTATTATTATTATTATTATTATTATTATTTAAACATAACGTTTGAGTGAATGTATAATTGTTTTAATAAAAATAATATAAAATGCAATCATGCTGTATTAAGTACTCCCTGGCAACATTTGGTATCAGATCCTGAGATTTGGGAATGATCCGGAGCCAAACAGACACAAAAAAGTGTTCTTGGTTGGTTGAAGCTAAATCTAGTGATTAGGAGAAGAGTCTAAATCAGAAATTCTGCTGAAATCTTTTTTGTGGATCATGAAAATGAAGCAGAGGACCTTGGTCCAACAAGAGATTACTCCCACATACATAAGGACTAGATAAAATGGTGGTTCGTTCTAGTATCCTCCATGTGTCACACATATGCAGGGAGGGAACAGCCAATTGGACCTCTCCCCCTGCCTCCAATGTCATGTGATTTACTAGTGCTGCTGCTGAAGTCACATGGCCCCAATGACTGCATGTTGGGCATCCAACATTTTGCTATTTAGGCAATAGCTAGTGACCAAAAAAAAAAAACCCGTAAGAAGGCTTTATTCCATATTATGGAATATTACTTGCAAAATGGTTGTTGAAACAGTAATAAAATTCAAAAGATTAAAAGCAATAAATTAACCTTGGTTTATTACAATTTTGTAACCAAAATAAGAAATAAAATAAAGTGGCCATATGTACAGACAGCGTGATGTGCATGGTAGCTCATCCACATGTTGGCAGTGGTGGCTGTACTATAATGCAAGGCATCCCTTGCAAATCCAGATTTCTAGACAGAATGCAACTGTCCATCCCCTCTAAAAGAAAAGCCTACTTCTCAGAGACTTGTTATAACTTCATCATAAATCAGTGGCTGCTTTTTCATAGATTTCAACAGGAACAGAAACACAAACCTTACATGACAGCATTAATTCCACACAATATCATGCCCCTTTTCCAGTATTATGTCCCTTTTGGCATATTTATGAAAAGCATCTCATCCCATTTAGCTCATTAAATGAGCTTATTATTTTCCCAAAAAAACCATTTCCTCCAAAGTGTAATACCTCATCATTGGCATTATTATCTGCTTCAGGAGCACAGTATGTTTTCTATTAGCCCTGATTGCTCAATGTGGCTTGAAGGGAAATGTCTTCATGTTTTTAATTTGACTGAATTGCTCTTTATCAATGGAGGAGACAGCTGAAGATGAAACATATTGTCAGTCCTGCACTGCAAGAGGTCTTATTATCCTCACCTATGCAAATCCCTCCTGCACATTTTCTCTGCAAACAGGATCCCCCCCCCCCCACAACAAGCCAACAATGTGGGGGCAGCCCCACACATACAGATGGGCTCAGTCCTGGTTAGAGAATCCAGTCATACACACAATACTGAGCTAACTCAGTATAAGACAACTACGTATGTCCACATTACTTCCCTGCAAATGGAAAATAAGCAATGTGAGGAAAAATCTAGGCTAGCTTTTCACCAAGTTCACTGGAAATAAACTCCTGTATTGGGGAGGGGTAGTACTGCTGGTGGGGTTTAAACCAGATGAGTGTCAAACCCTCAGTGAATTAGGGACTTCCCCTGCATGTGAAGATAGGCTCTGGCAAGTTGAGTAGACAAGGTAAAGGTAAATGACCCCTGGACAGTTATGTTCAGTCAAAGGCGACTATCGGGTTGCGGCACTCATCTCACTTGAGGCCAAGCAAGCCGGCGTTTGTCCACAGACAGCTTTCCAGGTCATGTGGCCAGCATAACTAAACCTCTTCTGGCTCAACGGGAGCTCACCCAATCGTGCAGATTTGAACCGCCAACCTTCTGATTGGCAAGCCCAAGAGGCTCAGTGGTTTAGACCACAGCACTACCTGCGTCCCTTAGTGGACAAGACCAATAGTGGGTCCAACAGTCAAAAAGGTGGTTTCTCCACATGCTGTAGAGCAAAGTGAGAGGCAGATGGGACTCATCAATCTGGGAAGATAGCCCATCTAGGAGAAGAAAATTCTGGTCCTAAAGCTCCGCTGCCTTGCAGGATATTTTTGGGAGAAGAAAAGGAGTAAACCTGAAGACGACTGGATGGTGCCTTGCATGTCTCCTTCCAGCAACTCCTGCAGCCAAGCTGGTGCCAGATGTATTGCTCTGCTTTCCCTTGGACCACATAAACAGGGCTAAGAGAAAGGTCTTGTCACCTGGGCAGCCCAGGACCTCCATACACACTGCCCCGGCTTGCACCCAGGGGAGGTCACTTTGGTGCTGCTAACTCAGAGGTTTGACTTCACCCCCAGAGGCAAACTCCATTGTCACTTGAGACAGACAGATGCCAATAAGCAGGCTCCAACCCTTGGTTGCTGTCATTTCAGACCCCACAGAGGAATCCAACCCAAAAATGAAGGGAAAGTCAAATCGTAACTGAGATGGAAATATAAGAGGGGTGGAATCTGGGAGCTATGGCATGTCAGGAAGAATAATCTGGTAAGTACAAGTGACTAATAGGCCCTGAATATTAATTAAAAGTAGTAGTGGTAATAATAATAATAATAATAATAATAATAATAAGGCCTGCAGGGTTACAATCTAATTAAGAGCAAGAAATGCATGGAATGGGAGAACAAAAGGAAAGCTTCTATAAAGAATGCATTCCAATGCCAGGTTATGCAGACATCTGACAGCATTCAATCTGTGCCTTTTCTGCATTTGCCCCAGTTGTGTTGACTTTGCATATGTGTCCATTTGTGCCCCATTTCAGATAATGAAACCATATTTAGGGACCAGAAATCATTTAACCTGCTAAATATGCAGGTGGTGTGCAATCCAAGACACCGAATAGCAGATGTGATAGTTAAGCAACTCAGATCACATCATGATTCATTATTTGGAGGCAGAGTGGTGCTGTGTGGCTTTGTGAATATGGTAATAATCAAAGCAGTTAACTATTAAATAAGTTTAGACTTTGTACCTGTGTGAATGTCCCCCCCCCAAATGAAATATTAGAATCGTATCCTTCTGACATGCACTGTTTGTAATTGCTTGCCCTTTTATATAAAAATGTATTGCAGTGAATAATTTTTACAAAGTACACGTAGGAAGACAAAGCACTAACACATCACATTAATGCTCCAGCTGCTATTTCATTAGAAAAAAAAACCCCTCTCACCTGTCAATGGCACAACTGAACTTATCTCTCTGATTTCTATCAACATCACAGTTCTAAATTGTACTGTCAACTGTATTTCTGCTTCCAACAACTCTGAAATGAATAGAAACTTTTAACATGTTTCTTCCTTTGTATTTTATTTTTTTAAAAACAACCAAGGCACAATCCACCTAAAACTGGGCATATTTGAGATTGATTTCAATGGGGACGTTAAGCATATGCTTCACTCTTTCTAATTGCAGTGTAATGCTGTACAGATCTATTCAAAGACAAGTCCCAGTGAGTTCAATGGGGCTTACTCCCAAGTAGGTGTGCATAGGATTTCAGCCTTAAGAACATCTAGTCTGCCATCCCATTTCCTACAGTGGCCAACCAGATATTTCTGGGAAGCCCATAAGCCCCGCATGAAATCAATAGCCCTGCTTCATCAGGGGGTGCCTCGTCCGCCCTCCCCAGTCAGCACAGACATAACTCCGCCACTGTCAGCACTCACTCTAACCAACTGAGGTTCTATCCATGGTAGACCAAGAAAGGAACCTCTCCAGACTGCTGCCTTTCAAAGATAAAGTGAGCTAGGGTACTAGGCTCAACCATGGCATGGCTCCAACTGGAAGAGCACATGCTGCATATGCAGAAGATCCCAATCCTCAACATCTCCAGGCAGGGTTGGGAAAGCCTAGTGTCAGAAACCATGGACAACCACTGCCAGTCAATGCAGACAATATATAAACCAAATACCCTCTGCAATATACATTTAAGGCAATATCCTTGACAGTTAAGTCCAGTCGCGAACGACTCTGGGGTTGCGGCGCTCATCTCGCTTTACTGGCTGAGGGAGCCGACGTTTGTCCACAAACAGTTTTTCCAGGTCATGTGGCCAGCATGACTAAGCCGCTTCTGGCGAAACCAGAGCAGTGCACGGAAACGCCGTTTACCTTCCCGCTGGAGCAGTACCTATTTATCTACTTGCACTTTGACGTGCTTTCGAACTGCTAGGTTGGCAGGAGCTGGTACCGAGCAACGGGAGCTCACCCCGTCACGGGGATTCGAACCACCGACCTTCCGATCGGCAGCCCAAGAGGCTCAATGGTTTAGACCACAGTACCACCTGCGTCCCTAAAGCAATATCATACCCCTTTAATTGCCCTGGCTCTCCCCCAATAACCCTGGCAACTGTAGTTTGTTAAGAGAGCAGAGAGTTGTTAGGAGATCCCTATTTCCTTCACAGAGCTACATTTTCCAGAGTGGTTTAACAATCAGTTAGACTTCCCTGGAAACTCTGGGAATTATACTTTGGAGGGGGGATAGGAATGGAAGTAGAGCTGGGCAGAGGGATACCTTTGCTTCATAAACAAACAAACAAACCTCCAGATCAGCGGATCAGAGGTTTGAATTGCTCTGTTCATCAAGATTTAACTTTCATTTATTTTAGTAAGCCTTCTCTATGTAGGAGCTATGGCTGGAGACAACCCATTGTATCTGTTTTAAAAATTGCACCCTGCATTTTCTTTCAGAAGAGATCTCGCAAATCCTTAAACACAACACTTTTCATAGCAGCCAATTCATATGTCCAGCTCTAAGTCATGAAGAGAGGAGCTTATGCAAGAGATGTCTCATACAGGCATACATGAAACAGTTTTGAGGAGGGGTATTCTCTCATATCAATTCTCCTCACTATTCGAGCTTATATATTGTTTACTGCTTCCTAATATATTTGTACAAGGTTCACCACTTCCTCATTTCATTCCATTATTCCAAAGCACGGCCCATTGTTGCACTCTAAATCATTTCTTTCCTTCTGTTGCTTGCTTATCCCTTAAATACTCAAAGAGTTGGGACTCCATCTATCACTGTCACAAATATCTCCCACACAACACTTTTGCAAAATGCTAATTCACTGCTAAACTCTTTCTTTTGTGTCCAAACAATTCAACTAGGCACTCCTGAAAGTCATCCTGCATTTCTCCTACTACTTTTTCAAAATGCTTCGGGGGAAAAGTGCTTTCAGAATCACTTAACAACCCAATTTTACTACAACCTAGTGTAACGTTTAATTTAGTGGTGTACAAAAATATTTGTATGGCTTGATAGCTTTGCACAGAATGTGGTAGTTCGTGTTTTTGTTTGAGTGTGTCTAAGTGGTACTTGTATGGAGGGGCACAAAAATAAAGTTTTCAACACGCATGCTAGGCTACTTCTCACATCAATACACTTTGCTTGTTACTCTGTATGTAGTACCACCTAGGAGTACCACTGAAACTGATCTCAAACAAAACCTTATGAAGGATAGTGAATCTCTTTTAGTTTCTTCCTGTCTGCAAATCCTTTTTAAAGGTGCCTAGCACACAAAAATGGACCTGTTTATCTGCAATTTGACAGGTTTATTCCATACTGGCCCCTCTCTCGTGTCTGGTATTTTCATTTTTAAAAATCTCAGAAAACAATAGGGAAGATTAAGCAATTACTTTTAAAAAACACACATCAAATATGTAAAGGCTGCCCTTGCAAGAAAACCAATGCAGCCGTCTTTCTGAAATTTGGCAGTAATCAGTCCCTCAGAAGGTTCTACTGTGCTTGCAAATTTCACCCACTTTGGCTCAAATAAAACTTTAAAAGTTCCTAACACAAAAAAGCTGGTCCTAGTTGCCTACAGTTAGGCAGGTTGCTTATCTCTCTTCTTTCTGCTACATTGATAACAATTGTATATAAAAAAGGGAAACCTTTTAAGTCACCCAAATGGTGAAGATTCCTCTTGCAGGACACCCCCTGCAACTATCTTCTGGCATTTGGCAGGATTCATCCTCTCAGGAGAGTCTATCATACCTGAAATTTCATCCCAATCTGCTAAACTATTAAAAAATGATAGAGGGTTCCTTCTGAAAAATAAGTATATTTTATAGATGCCTAGCACCCACTCACCCAGCCCCTGGACACATTTTCCTACAATTTAATTTTATTCACTATGGAAGTTATTGGGGGTTTGATTTCCCCATAATACTGACTGGGGAGTGAAATAAAGCTTCATTTATTTCTGAAGCAGTTTGTAGTCAAACCCCAAACGAGGCAGCCTCCCAAACACTTCAGGTGGAGGCAGGCTGTTTGTTTGTTTGTTTGTTTGTTTGTTTGTTTGTTTGTTTCAGTCACCAAACTGAGGTCCAAACCAAATCTACTGACTGGTAGCAGCTCTTGGGGTCTTGAATTGAGACCCTTCAGACCACCTGCAGCTTCCTGGAGATACCAGGGATTGTGCCTGGGACCTTCTGCCAGCGTAGCATCAGAAGTCAGCATGGTTGAGCACTTACTTAGTGCCCAGAAGTTTTGGAGGACTCTAGTGCCACCAGGAACCCCACCTGATGCCAGGAACCAGGTCCACGGTGCAGCATCACTGTTGATGCTTGCTGCCATTCCAAGACTCACGTCATCCCCTCCCAAATATGCCCAGCTACCTTTTGCCACAGCAGTGTATATGCATCATTGCACATTGTGCAGCCCTTCTTTACCATTGTATGTAGGAAAAGGCACAAGGCAAGCTCTTTGTGCTTTGGATTTCTCTCTGTATGACTTGCTCAAGCTGTGCCCAAAAGGCTTCTGTTCTTCATGCTACCTTCTAATGCGACTGAGACCAAGAATGAAAACAGAAGGAAAGTGAAAAGGTGGCTGGCAGCAGCTCAGAAGAACACCATGGATCTTTTCTATGTGCTCTACTTAGCACTTCTGCTTTCCAGGTAATATATATATTAAAATCTGTGAAGAGAAACTGTTTCCTCTTGCAGAAGGAAGGAACTTTTCCAAACTTTGTAGAAAGTGCATAAAAAGATGTATTGCCACTTTATCAAAATCCATACTGTCTGCAATGTGTTCATTCACCACTATGCTTTGGTCCCATTGAGGCAAAGGTAACTTAAGTAGTTACACTGTAGTAAACTAGCTGTGTTTTGAAAGTATTCCCCACCTAACTCTAGAAAATGACCATCCTTTAGTCACAGCATATTATGAAACCATGTGAACAAAAAACAACAACAGCAAATTAAAAATAATAATATTGGTGCTTATTCCTAAGATGAGCCATGCTAAGTGAATGTTGCTTTTATATAAATTATGGTAAGCTTTTAATAAACATGACAGTTCATCATGTTGCTCTTTTTGGAATCTCTCTCTCTCTCTCACACACACACACACACACACACACACACACACACTTCTCTGGGTTGAGTATTCTGCATTGTAAGCTTCATGAGGCAGAGAACACCACAGAGAGGCCACTGATCCCTCCCATGGTCCTCTTCTCCTCCATTCTCCCAGCATATGGGCTGCTCACACTATTAGGCAAGCTTGCATTTTGAAGCAGAACAATCCCAAGAAGGCTGCGTGTGCCATGTGCTTTTCCTGCATATGCAGCTCATCTCATAGAGAGGAGTGGCAGAACCAATATTGTCAGACTCGTGAAATCCTCGAGATCCCCCTCTGAAGAGAAAATAAATGAGCAAGCCATACCATAGCTCTGCCCTTGTGTCTTTTCCAATACAGAGTCCCCTTTCTGCTCTATCACGTCAGTAAATATACAGTCCAGGGTCTAACAGATACTAGAACATGAGTAGGCAAACTAAGGCCCGGGGGCCAAATCCAGCCCAATCGCCTTCTCAATCCAGCCCGCAGACGGTCCTGCAATCAGCATGTTTTTACATGAGTAGAATGTGTCCTTTTATTTAAAATGTATCTCTGGGTTGTTTGTAGGGCATAGGCATTCGTTCATTCCCCCCCCAAAAAAAGTCCGGCCCCCCACAAGGTCTGAGGGACAGTGGACCGGCCCCCTGCTTAAAAAGCTTGCTGACCCCTGTACTAGAAGAAGAGCCATCCAAAACATGAACTTGTGTTTATTCTTATCAAAGCCACGTGGAGTTTTCTCAGGAGTCAAAGCACAGAGAGGAAGGGGGCCATTTAAGAGCAGTAAAAAACAAAGCAAAACAAGAAGTAGTTGGGAAAAGTTTACCACTCCCTTCCAAGACCCACATCCTGGCCATGAGATTTCTTGTGAAGGGGAGGAGCCTTCTGCACAACTCCAGGGTCATCACAAACAGACATCATTGAGTACTGATTTTTTTTAACTACTGTATTTTTTGCTCTATAAGACTCACTTTTTCCCTCCTAAAAAGTAAGGGGAAATGTATGTGCGTCTTATGGAGCGAATGCAGGCCGTGCAGCTATCCCAGAAGCCAGAACAGCAAGAGGGATTGCTGCTTTCACTGTGCAGCAATCCCTCTTGCTGTTCTGGCTTCTGAGATTCAGAATATTTTTTTTCTTGTTTTTCTCCTCCAAAAACTAGGTGTGTCTTGTGGTCTGGTGAGTCTTATAGAGTGAAAAATACGGTAAATCCACTGAGATTCCTAAGCACAGTAGTTGATGTCTACATAATCTAAGCATCCTTACTAGGAAGTGAAATCTACTGAAATCAATGGGACTTGATTCTGAGTAAGCCTCCTTAGGATTTGCTGCAAAATTCTCCTTTACTGGTAACATCGCAGAAAACATTACAGTCATGCCGCCATTGTTTTGCAATTTGCATCTTCAAACTTAGCTCTTTAATAATAGCGTTTAGAAGGCGTTGCTTTATGCTATTTTACTTTGCATTTATTATGCCAGTATAAATATACAGAATAGTAGCTTCCAGTACTTTTGGTCCTATCAACTTATTTACAATCTGCCTACACATTATGGCATAATAGCATCATAATGCACTCAGTGAGATAATAATGGTGACAGGGAGGGCTTAGTCAACAAGAGTTCTGGATCCATAAATATGCAGGAATGGTTGCCAACACAGAAAAAATGCTAGCACCACCTACTGGTAAGAATGCAAAGGATAGATAATACCATACAATAGTGGACCTTTGTAGTATAATTTCAAGTTACTTTTTTGCAAGGAAACCACTGTAAAAATACAAAGGAGCAGAGTTAAGTTGTTTAATTAAAAGCTGTTAAGCATATTGCTTGGTTGATGTCTTCTGTTTTCTTGGCAGGTAAAAAAAAACTGATGCAAAGTTTAATGCTCATATGAGGGATTATGAAATAGCATATGGGATTATTATATTATTTTATTTTTTAAACTTAGTACCTTAATTTCCCATTTAAATCTGGCCAACTATGTGTACTATACAAGATTTATTGGAAAACTACCTTCTGGTGTTTATTATTAAGGAATAATATAGCATATTTGGGCTAACAGCAGACAACCAGATGCCTATGGGAAGCCCACAAAGAGGACCTGGGTGCATCAGGACTCTCCCCCTTTCTGATTCCCAGGAACTGGGATTCAGGGGCATACGGCCCAGCTCTGAGGGCCTTTTGGCGGTTCCCTCACTGTGAGAAGTGAGGTTACGGGGAACCAGGCAGAGGGCCTTCTTGGTAGTGGTGCCTGCCCTCTGGAACGCCCTCCCACCAGATGTCAAGGAAATAAGCAACTATCTGACTTTTAGAAGACATCTAAAGGCAACTCTATTTAGGGAAGTTTTTGAGGAGATTTCACCCCTCCCATACCCAAGAATCTCCTGATCATCTCCTGAGGTCTCTGCTGACTCTACAGAGAGGAGGAGCAATGTACTGCTCTCTACTTAATTAGTCAAGTGAGTGAGTCTCTGTGTGTGAGAGAGAGAGTCAGTCAGTGTGTCGGAGAGTGAGTGCAAGAGATAGTTTTTAGAGATAAGATTGCTGCTAAGAGCAGCTGCAGGCACTCAGAGTAGCATTGATGTATGCTCAGAATATTTAGCTCTGTATATAGTTTGTATTATAGCTGTAGTTATAGAATAAAAGAAGATACTTTACAGAGCTGCTCTCCGAGTGGTTTATACTCTGCAAGACTCTGCAAAACGCTGCTGCGCAACGACTGCATTATTGAGACAGTGAATCCGGTGCTCTCAGCTCCAAGCTGTGAGTCCACAGCACTGTGACCAGTTCCTGTGGGAAAGGAGGTCTCCGGCAGTACTACCTAGCTCACCTAGCCCAGTCAGGGCTGTAGTGCATGAGTCCAGTTGGTACACTGGCTCAAGGGCAATGCTGACAGTTTTTAATGTTTGATGTTTTATCATGTTTTTAATATTCTCTTATGAGCCGCCCAGAGTGGCTGGAGAAACCCAGCCAGATGGGCGGGGTATAAATAATATATTTATCTCCAATAGTGGAGGTAAAACTTAGCCATGTATGTCAAGATATTTCGGCACTGGCATCAAATAAATGTAATGTGAGCTCCTAAAAGTTGTACACATTTAACTAACAGATCAACGGTGGTGAGTGACTCCAGGTTTCAATATTAGTCCTCTCAAGCCCAATGCATTTGCTGGAATAATGAGGGCATGTTTTTGAGACCTATTGATCTTGCTGTACAAGAGCAAGGGCCTGGCTTCATTGATGTATTGGCACACTCAAAGGTGAAAAGTGAATTTAACTTATATCATCTTCCATTAGCTAAAAGGGAGAAAATTAAATAACATTCAGTTAAGCCTTGAAGTAATATTATGCCAGGCGCATGCGTCTCCCTCCCCGCTCCCCAATCTATAAAGAGACTTCCCTTCTTTCCTTTTTGCATTAATGAATTCTCTTCCTTCTGATTGACCTAATGGATCTTTAGTTTTCAGCTGATATGTCAACTTAACAAACCTTGCCACTCTAAGACTTCCGTTTCAAAATATGTTCATGTTTGTGTGCATCACTCTGCAACATCAGCAGAATAATACAATTTGTGAGGTGCTGTATCAGCACTTGATAAACAGCAGGTAGTTAAATCAGCAAGTCTTATAGCAGCTGACTGTCGGGATGCTCTCGTGTCTCACCTTTTCCCCAACCATTACAAAAGGTTTCATTCCATATAACGTTTCTTCCACCACCTCCATCAGCACCCCATTCCTCTCACTGCTTAGCAGCATCTCATTAGAAAGATGAAGTGCTTCTTCTCTGCCTAGACGGAGGCTGGTGAGCTCAGACAGAATGCATGGCTTCACCTTTTGGAGGTTCAGGGCTCCTGGCGGTGCTTCCAAGCCTGGGCTTCCAATGGTGTGTAAAAAGTGGACACACGTCTCTCATAACATCAGATTTTGTCAGATTTCTTCACCCCTGAAGCCATTTCACATACCTCAGATGAGTGCAATATTTGTGAAATTCATTGATTACATTTATTTCACACTCTCTCTCCAGGGACCTTGGGGTCTCAAATTCCAGCAGCACCCTGTGCGGTGCCAAAATTTACTCCCTCACCCCCTGCCGCCATTCTACCTCATAGTTGTGGCACCCCCAAGGCTTGGCACCCAGGGTGACCAAAATGTCATGCTCCCCTAAATCCACCTCTGCTCCCTCCCTCCCTTTCAGTGAGCTCCATGGCTGAGTTGGAGGATTTGAACCCTTTGCTGCAAGCCCACCTCCCAATTTGTCAACACAATTTATCAGGCAGAGCTCCTGGTACCTCAAGAGTTGCTCAGCAGACAGAAATTCGGTGTTCGGCACTTCCCCCGTCATCATTTCTATGCTAGAGGAAAATACTGGGAAAGCTACACCTGTTGAATTAATGCCTGGCAGGTGCAGAGACCTCTGTTAAAGAGAGGGGGGAATGCATTCTCCATCAGAAGCATAGCTATCTTTTAAAAGTTTAAAGCTATCCAATGTGTCTCCTGCCACCGAGGTCCCCTTGATATGATTCTTGTTGCGGCAAAACACATTTGACCACATGACTGATTCAAAACCTGTCAACATCCCCCTTGAAAAATGTTTTCCTTTTCATTCGCTGCCTTTGATCGTAAATAAGATGAATGCACCGAAAGTTTTTGAATTTCATTAAGCCTTTCTTCTCCAGCGGCGGCAAACTCCTGGCAGCGCTCGGGAACAGCAGCAAGACGGGAACAAAGCACAGCAGAAGCAGACAGTGAGATAAGAGATGTCCCCCAAGTGAACATGAAAACTGTACTTATTGCAAAAAGGAAGGCAAAATTATTCTGAGAAGGAGGCCGGCACATAAATTATGCCTGCCTATGGAAAGGTGAGTGTGGGCATTCATACATCTCAAGTGTCCATATGCGATTTATAAGTGGCTTGAATCGAAGGGTAAAAGTGTGCTCTTCTGTCCCTTGACCCAAATATTACCTTTGCAATCTGGTGTGTGGCCAAAAAAAAGGAACACGAACGGCACAAGGCAGCACAAGGCGGTTTGAAAAGCTTTCCATGTCTTTGGATGCTACAGGAAATGGCAATATTAAGGATGGGGCCAACAGAATCATAGTCATTCAAAGATTCTGAGGGCTGAAGGGAATGGGCGAATGAATGACAGTAGTTATGGGGAGAAATGGATAAGTTCATTTGAAGACTACCCTTGTCTTTTGCTGGAGCAATTCCTGGTCTGTTCCAGCTTCTGGATCTGCCTAGATATCAAGAACTTCTGTTCCACTGTATTGCCATCATATGATAGATGGTACCTGGTTGTGATCCCACCGTTAGTTGAGAAAAAATATAATTCCACTGAATGTGCATTCCTACTTACAGCCCTGCTCTCCTGTGAATGCTTCTGTTTAGCACAGACACATTCTATACGAGGGGCGAGGAAACTGTGGCCCGCCAGATGTTGCGAGAACCCCATCATCTCTGACCATTGGGCCATTGGGAGTTGGATTATGGAAGGCAGCTCTGCTTTACATTGTTAGGGATACCTTTAAATGAAGAGGCCTTTTAGTCTAAAACTTCCCTGCTCCCTTGACCACAGACAATCTGAACAGGAAACAAAAGCCTTTAACAGCAATACATCTGAAACAAGTCTAGAAATGGGGTGGTTTGATGCTTCTCTCTCGGCTCATGTGCTGCTGGGTGAGACATTAAAGAATATATGTACTTCACATTATAGTATGAGATTTTTCATTCAAGTGTAATATCTGTAAGGCTCCAGCCCTCTTACAATCAATTTAGGGGAAACACAGCAGCTTTACACCCTGTCAATTGATTTTACACAAACACACACACTGTATCCAGTACAGAAAATGCACATCATACTGTAGCGTATTTTCCTTCCAGCCCTTCCAGTCCTGTGAGATTTGGACAAGATAGTCAGAGGATGAGTTGGAGTGTATTTCGCCAGCTTGGAAGCAATCAAATTCCCAAACTCGGGGATGAAGGATGTCACCTGAGGAAGAAGGAAATGATCCCTTAGGAGGGACCTATTTCATAGGGGCTGAGTAGCTATCCTTTTGCACCAAGGGTACTCTTTGGCAGGTGGTGGCTTCTGCTAGTGAGTGATTCAGACATTAGAAACATTGACACTGTGGTTTGTGATGTGTGTGTAGACCTCATGGTGACTTGCCCACTTGGTGCAAAGGTTGCAGATGTCACACATCAGCTAGACAACCTGGTAGATTAGACTGGGAAGGAGTCACAGTGCATGTGGTTATTGTGGGGTGCATTGGGATTCCCACTTTTATGTTTTCAATTTCTGCAAGTTTCAGGGTTACCCTGAATCTGCCAGTACTTCTCTGCTGTATATTGGTGGTGCAATTTTGAAAAGAAAAGAAAAATGAAAAGAAACAAAAAGAAAAGAAACCTAACCTAACCTAACCTCACCTCACCTCACCTAACCTCAAATAGGTATTAGCATATAGTAGATCAGAAATTTGTGGCCTTCCAGATGTTGTTGAACTGCAACCTGGCCCAATGCCCATCTGTAGCGGATGGGAATTAGAGCCCAACAACATCTAGAGAGCCACAGGTTCCCCAACACTGCTATAAATTATTGGTGCTATAAGCAGGTAGGGAGAGTATTTTCTCTGGTTTCTCTGAAAGATGGTTTGCAGACCATCTTTCATTGCTCATGGAATATAATTACACTTGGCTAATTGCAAAAATCATTTGCAAACACCTGAAATACTTTTTATTACAAATTACCATGTTAAATCCATTTGCTGCAGCTAGTCACTGATACATTGATGACAACTAATGAAACCCATAATTCATGCTTCTCCCCGATATGCTATTCTCTGCCCTGCATGTTGCAGTAGCAATTGCTTTCAGATAGCAGGATTCTCCCCAGGGACTCATAGAGTTGCATCAAACAAAACAAACCACTGTTGATTCTGCTGTTGCTGCAAAGATAGAATTGTAGTGTAGGGGGGAAATGACAAAGAGAGCCTTGTCATATAGCCCCCATTGCCTTTTGGAAAATTTCATATTGTCATGCTCAGTAGTGTTAGCTAGGATGGTAACTGTTACAGAGAGCAGCTTTTCTTGATAGGTCATGTGCTGCTGGTGTGAAATAGAACAGCAACCTATTTTATTTCAAAGGACAAAAGGAGCATGGGAGGTCTGGCAGCAAAACTACCCAAAAAAAGAAAAAGGAGACTGAGGAGACTGCAGTCCTATCCTCATTCACCTGGGACTAAGTCCCATAAATTAAGTGGGGTTACTTTTGAGTAGGCATGCATATGATTGTGACAGCCAAGGCAGAACTGAACCGTGTCCTCCTGTCCATCAGCTGACATCATGAGTGATGGCAGCTGACTAACAAATGCACATTGTTTGTGGGAAATGGCCTCATTGACCAGTCTTGGGCTGGACATTCCTCACTCCTGCTTCAGAAAGAAAAATGGGCCAACTAGGATAAAATATTGGGGGGGGGGAGTAAGCCCCATCTAGATGTGGTGCATGCACACCATTTAAATGGCAACACCTATCGATTTGGGGGGCTGGCCTCTCAAATATTTTATTGGGGTCCCTGAAGTGGCTTCAGCGCCTAGAGGCTGGCTCCTGTGTGTATGAAGCACACACCCAAAGATTTTCCCTTTCATTTTTAATCTTCTCCTTATCCATCGCATTATGTTTTGCCCATTTGTAGTAGTAGTAATAATAATAATAATAATAATAATAATAATAATAATAATAATAATAATAATTTATTTATACCCTGCCCATCTGGCTGGGTTTCCCCAGCCACTCTGGGCGGCTTCCAACCAAACACTAAAATACAATAACCTATTAAACATTAAAAGCTTCCCTAAACTTTCATCTTTGCGCTTTTCATCTGTGCTTACCAGCGCTGCAATTCACTTAATCTGGAGACTTTTGCGCTGCGCTTCTCTCGCTAAATGCAGAGGCGGCTTGATTTTCTTCCCTTGCGCCACAGCGCAGGATCTGTGGCACTCCTCTTCCATTGCATTTTAGTCATTTCAGTTTGCTTTGGGCTTTGCCAATATTTGCCTGATCCTGAGAGCATTCGTTGAGCATGCTGGCCCACTGCCTACTAATGCGCTGTGCTGTTTGTTCCATGAATGTCTGTGCTTGCTGAAGCTGCCCTTTGCTTGTGTTTGCAGTACAAATTGCTTTGATGTATAGGCATGGAAAACCAAGACTCATGGCGAACTCATCGGCGGCGGAGCTGCATTTCTTCGTATAACATAGTGCTACGGAAACGCGATAATTTCAAGAGAGTGTTTGGTATGGAAACAACATTCCTGCAATAAGATAATCTGAGAGGAGCACTGATTTTTCTGGGCCTGCACAAGTGTTAGGAAATCCATCATGGCTTCCACTTAGCATGGCAGTGCATCAAAGATATGCTTGCCCTGGTCAATTTCACATAATTTATTCAGGTAAATGGTGCTAGTAGTTTATACTGTCTAAATCTGGAGTGGCTTGTCTGGTGAGGCAGAGCTGGAGCAATAGCCTCCTGGCAGCAGCATTCTGTGCTACACAGCCCTGACCTCCCTGCTTCTCCCAACCTAAACAGAACACGTTTCTCCTGTTCCAATTTGTTGCTGGATATTCTTTTATTTTTCTTATTAATAATTCTGCATATTACACAGCAGTGTGGTGGGCCTGTGGAAAAGGTAGCTAAATTTTGGGACACGTTCAATGAAATTCATAAAATAACTGGACAGAAAAGCAGTTAAATCCCCAGAGTTGGCCTTGCTAAAGCTGTGTTTGTGTGTGTGTGTGTGTGTGTGTGTGTGTGTGTGTAGAAAATACAGATTTGCGCTTTAAGCCGTTGGATACTTACTATTCACAGCATGACTTGTTATAGCTAAGTATTAGAGAAATGTGGAGGGGGAGTCTTTGATAAACTGCTATACCAAAGTCTGGCAATTAGCACTTGCTCAAAAACTCAGTAACAGACTGGCACATGGATTAAAATGTAAGGACTCATTCACATCTGACTGGTACAGCTTTATTATGTGTGCAGCAAAGAATGATTACAAAAGACTCCATACTTCCCACAAGTTCTTTTGACTGGTTTCTTCTTTGTTTCTTCTGGACTTCTGGAACTTGGATACTCATCTAAATCTGGACATAGATTTCAACCTCTTGGATGGAGGGTAGTAGTTCTTATGGCTTCTAGGTATTCGATCCATACAGATTTACAATCCTGCAATGTAAGAACTAACTTTACTGCAATATCACAAAATTTCCCTGCACATATTGCAGCTAACTTTCAACGGATTTCCCCCTCAGTGTGACTTTAACACCAAGTGGGTCCAACCACGTCTTCCATTTTAGTATTTTCACTGAAATTGGTGCCCTCCACCAAGAGGTTCTGGGCATGTGGTTCTGGGCCTTAATCGTTGCAGCTATGCTATAAGGTGAACCCATGAAAAGTGGGCCTGACAGTGCAACTATAGCGTATATGGAGCCCCTTTGAAGTAGCACCAGTAAGCTGGGCAAATATTTTTTATGATAACTTTTTGTCTTCACTTTAGAACTTCTTTGCTGTGCCAACATCTACCTCTTCACCAGACGTCATGCTGTCTCTACAATGGCCTATTTTTCAACCTCAGAAGTTCCTTGTCCTGTTCGCAAACAATTCCATTGGCCCCATATTTATATTTCTAGCCAGCTCTAGACTAGTCTCAATGTTGGATCCAATGAAATAAGAAGATTTTGCCTCTGTTCAATGGATTGCTGAGTAAAGGATGTTATTAATTGTGGGATGACCTTATCATCCCCACATATGTTAGCTCATCACCTTCCAGTGGTTCCTGAGGCCATTGGCTATAACTTTTGCAGAATATGTTATTCACTAGAGTTATCTCAAAAATAGTTTCCATCCCGGTCTGGGATGGGGAAGTGGCATTCCTCTCTGGCTCACCTCTGCTATATTAAATCACGACATATTGCCAGATCAGATGTTTTTGCTCAATAAATCTTGGAGATTTCGCTTTTTCAGCTGAAGTGGCAGATGTTATGCCGAGTTACACAGAGCTCTGTGATTCAGGGCATGAAACTGCATTAGAGGTCCTGAGCAATAATAGGAAAGTATTTTTATTTTAATTGCTTACTTTGCACTCTGGTGGGGATTTTACAAGCTGTTCGTTTCTTGTAGGACTCTCGGAAGGCTCACAGCTTGTTTATTTTAAGAATAAACAGTGTTGGAGGGCAAATGATAAACTAGAGATTAAGGCAGAGCTTTTCAAAAGACACAGAGGGCAAGTGAAAGTCGCAAGAGGCAGCCATTTCACTGCCAATTTGCACCCCTCCCCTTTAAAACTGGCATCCTATTGCAAACATATTGAAATGATCTCATTCATGTCTGGCATACTGGGTTTTTCAAAAGGTTTAAGTCTTCAGAGCCGCAACAATCATGCTTAATTTCAATCCATTTCCCTATGGCCCAGAGGTTGCTTCTTTAGTACTGTGGAGGCACTGCTATTCCACAATTAGCTGAAGGCAGAATTGAAATGAAGGTTCCACAAATCACTTTAACGTCTTGCCATATTATCCAGAAGTACTCTCCCCACTGGCCAAGATTCTCCTATAATTTTAATGTACAAATAAGTCCTGTTCAGCAAGTATCCCTAGAAACTTCAGAGAGGGTATAGCACACTATCAAAACTTACAAAAAGTCAGATGCAACATCACACAGAAGCAACTTTTGGAAACAACATGGCAGCTGCTGTTGGAGGCTGCCATTTCCCCACTGAATCCCTCTTGGTTTGATGCTGCATCATGGAGAGGGGGTTTCTGGGAGAAGGTGAATGATGTCACCAATGGAAAGCCACCAAGAGGAGCTGCTTTGGCTGCCTCTGCCCCTGTGGCTAGTAAACCCAGACCCCAGCAAAACTTTTTGCCCCATTTTATCTTTCTTCTCTTCTCTCAATGGGCTTTATTAAAGCAAAAAAGCTAATTGGACAACAGAACAATCTGGCCATTATAAAGAAACTCTGTCTTGGTATGCTTTTTCCCCCCTTCTCAGTTTGATTCCCTGGCACCATATTTGTATAAATTAACTATCCCAAAATACAGACGTGCCTTCACACTGGCCAGATTGGATGTGATGCCCTCTACCGTACTTGAGGGCGGATACCAAAAGATTCCAACTGAGAAACGACTCTGCCCACGTGGAGATGGCAATCTGGAAACAGTGGCTCATGTTCTCCTGTCCTGTCCCCTTTATAAAGATCTGAGGAATGAGATCATCACCCCACTCTTACTTACCATCCTAGGCCACCCATCTGCAGCCACATTGTTCTTTCTTTTATCGGATCAAAATGATCAACAACAACAGCAAAGGTTGCTAGGTTTATCGAGGGTGCAATGAGATTAAGGGCCACTATCTGAATGATAATCTTGGTCATCTGATTGTCCTTTTTACCCATTGTTGTCTTTTTAATTGTATATATTGCTTGTTTTGTGTTGCTATGGCATTTGGCTAATGCGAATAAAGTTTATCTATCTACAGTATCTTATTTTTCTTCTCCCATCATCAGAATGCCTGTCTTCATGGCCTGCAAACAGAGTGTGCTCAGCTCCCTTTTTCCTGTTACCCCAATCTATTGGCATGGCTACCATTTCATTTAATTTCATTCTAACTTTAAAATTGCTTTTTTTTTTTTTTTGGTCTTCCCCAAGGAGCTAAGTAACAGCAGGTAAACAAACCCTTCCAGTCTAACAACAGAGCAATAGGAAAACATTTACTCAGAAGTAAGCTCCACTAAACTGAATGGGATTCACTTCATAATGTGAGTGCTGAGGATTCTAATCTAACCATTGTTCTGGAACTAAATTCAAGCCTATCTGAGGAAGTAGCAAGCAAATTTGCCCCCAGTTGCATCTAAAAACATTCTCAGTGTGAATTTGCAGCCTCTTCACTGAGCTGTAGGCCTGGGCAATATCCAGGACCCGTATGAGGAGCAGACCGTGTTGTCGGTTTCACTCAGCAGTATATCACTGATGAAACCGCCACCGCTCCTGAGTCCCTCTGCTAGCAGCATCCATTGGAGGGAGACAAAAGAGTTCCTTCCTCCAGCGGGCCCTGCTAGCCGAGGGACTCAGGAGCTGTGGCGGTTTCATCAGTGATATATCGCTGAGTGAAACCACCATTCCACTCCGCCCTCATATGACGGAGAGGGAGAAACAGCTTGTTCCTCCTCTGCATCTTTAAACTGCTTGACTGAGGAGTGTGTAGCTGTCTTTGCCTCAGTCAAGTAGTTAAAGGAGCCCCCAGCCCAGCGCTGGCTCCCACAAGCCAGCGGCGGGGTGGAGGCTCTGGGAAACTGCTCAGCTTAGGGGAGCTCGGTTGTCGCTCCCCGCAGTGAGCAGTTAAAGGAACCCTGATGCTTTGCCCACTCGCAAGCTGGGGAACGTTCCCTCCCCTCAGCTGAGTGGCACAAACAAACTGCATTGTCCCAGCCTCCGAGCCTGGGTGAAACCGCCTCAGCTCTCAAGGTGAGAGCTGGGGCAGTTTCATCTGGTGTCTTGTGGGCAGAGGGCAAAGCATCTCATTTTTTCAACATTGTGGTATACAGTGGTAACTCGGGTTAAGTACTTAATTCGTTCCGGAGGTCTGTTCTTAACCTGAAACTGTTCTTAACCTGAAGCACCACTTTAGCTAATGAGGCCTCCTGCTGCTGCCGTGCTGCTGGAGCACAATTTCTGTTCTCATCCTGAAGCAAAGTTCTTAACCCGAGGTACTATTTCCGGGTTAGCAGAGTCTGTAAGCTGAAGCGTATGTAACCTGAAGCATATGTAACCCAAGGTACCACTGTATTGCCAAACTGTGATGTTTGTCTGGTGATACACCGCAATGTTGAAAAGCTGATATCGCCCAGCCCTACTGAGCTGAGCAAAATGACTCTTCTTAACATTCACCTGACTTTACCCACAGCCTCTCCATATGGTCCAGCGTCTGTTTAGCAGGAGAGATTTGTTCCTACAGAGCTTGCAGTTATCCATCACCTTGCAGTTCAGTATTTTAAACGGGCATTTTTAATTGCCTCTTGAAGGTCCTCATTATGTCATTTCAGGATGTCTAGTCAAAAATGGTGCCGAAAGTCCAACTGGAGAGGGCAGAACATTATCTAACTTGTCACACTGGAGTAACAGCACAGGCCTTCTTGTGGAAATGAAGGAACTTGGGGGGGGAGTAACAGAGTGGGGGAGGTTGTTCTAAACACCTTCAATTTAAATCAAATTTAATGGATAGAAGAGGGAGGGAGGGAGAGGGGAGAGAGAGAGAGAAAGCTCTGTGCTGAGGATAAATGATGTAGGAATTGTCTGCATTTATTTCATATACATAATTTATTGCAGCATGTGGAGGAAGCTTAATTGAAGAAGCCACCCACTGTCCCGGTGTGTTTAAGCATGGCAGTGCATGTTTTCACTTCCTCGCATTTGCACAGCTGGAGTCTTCTGCTATGCACCACTTTTTAAGAATACATGGCATAAGGAGGGACAAAGGAGAAATTTGATTTGGTTTGCATTTAAAAGCAAACTTTCCTAATTCACACACTTTCCAAAACAATGTGCAAGCCGAAACACAACCAGCCTTCACAATTCAAACTTTTCTGAATTTTGCAGCACGGTTCTCCAGCCAAGTAATAAATACAAAAATGCATAGGCTGCACTAAAGCATGAATAGAAAATCTACATTAGTGAAAATAAGAAATAAAAACACCTTGTATTAGGGGGAACTGCTGCACTGAGGCCAACACTTTCAAAAGTCTTGCCGTGCCATTTAGACACAATTCCTGCCATCTATTCCCCATCTGCTCCCTGCTGCATAGCAGGGTTGGCTCCTGCAGTGAGATTAACATTAACCATACAGCGGAATGAACCTTGGACTGACAGGAAAACAGAGAAGAGTTTCACTACTTGCTTTTGGTAACATCACCATCTCTACTGTTTACATGGGCAAACAGAAGCATGCTGTGATTCCTGCATTTTAGGGGGTTGGACCAGGTGACTCTACAATGCTATGCTATGCTATGTTATGCTGCTTAAAGGTGAGGTGCATGACTATTAATATATATGTCCAGGCCCAGAGAGTTGTCTAGGGGCACAGAATGCCATCCTGCTGCCAATGCTAAGCGCCCCATCACTGAGCACTGCCAGGATGAAATGTGTGCTTCTCTGGGTTCCTTGACAGAGTACATGTTAAATACATAAATAAATAGTGGTAGTTGGATTTTGTTTAAGATACCCTTAAATTTTAGGGGACGCAGATGCAAAGGCCTCATAGATATGTAAGTAGTATCAAGAGTAACTTTATGAAACATCATAAAAAAACCAAACACAGACATGTTGGTACATTGAAAAGAAAACCCTACAGTCCATTGGAAAGTTTGCCACATATTTTTGTGACTTTCATTGCACTTAATAAGGGTATTATTGTGAAAATTGAAGGGGTTTTTTTGTTTTGCTTTTAAGAATGGGTTAGGTTTTAGCACCCTTTTTCTTATGCATTGAATCTGCATTTGATTTTGTGTTGTTTTGCTAGCTGACCTTAACTTCGGGCCCTAAACAACTTCCCTGAAATGAGGAACCTCAATGTTCCTCCAAATACAAGGTGAGACCTATGGAGAACAAACCAAAGTGGGCAATAATTCTGCATCTCTTTCCATATGTCCACGTCATAGGCCCAAACTCCTGGGTAGCTCCACAGAAATCTGTTCTGGGTTACAAAGGGCCAGGGTTAAAAGCCTGCACCAGTAGAATTGACTGTGAGAAAAGGAAATAGCCTGGCTTCAACCCAACCCATGATTAAATGCCACTGAGTCAAAGAAGAGAGGGTTTGTTTCTTTGCTGGCCCAGATCTCACATCCAGCCAGTTCTTGCATTGGGGTGAAACCCTTTTGGCATTGGTGTTACAATTATCCATCTGCAGAGGTAGCCATTAGAATCTGTGAATGACCAAAATGACTGGTTCTTCAATGTGACATGTAAGAATGAAGTCAGAAATAATGGGGAGAAGTTAAGGAAGAGAAAATCTCGCCTGGGTGTCATGTTGAAGCCTCTTGGTATAAAGAGCCATTTTCATTAGAAACCAGAAGCCAATAATTTAGCTGGTAAATGTCAACACTCATAACTCTCCTACCCCACTCAGCACCAGGTGGCTACTAGCTATCTGTAAGCTATGGGAGAAAACTGTCTTATGCAACCATCATTCCCCTGGGGCATGTCTCTTCCTCTTCTCCCCTTCTGCCACCATCCCATATACGTTAATTCGTTACCTGCAACCCATTCTCTATGCCTTCTTTATCTGGGTGAGCCTTGGTGTCCTCAAGGTGTGTTATCCATAGGCCAGTCTGCAAGCAGCTGAAGGACATGAGGAGACTTTGAATTGGGGGGGGCAGGGCTGAACTGTAGATTTTAAGGTAAATCTTTGGGGGCAAATTGAACTATAGAATGAGGGAAATTTGTTTCCTTCAATTACGAGATGGCTTGTTTATAGAAATGACATTTTGAGAGAACAGAACCATCAGTTTCCTCAAAACGTCAACATATTACATCTCCAAACGTAAATATTGTAGTGTATTATTATTACAGTGGTACCTCGATTGTCGAACATAATCCTTTCCGGAAGACCGTTCGACTTCCAAAACTTTTGACAACTGAGGTGCAATGGGCGGTTGGTAAATTCCATTGAGAAAATGGAGAAAGGCACCTCAGAAGCCGTTCGACTTCCGAGGTGCGGTCAAAAATGGAAGCATTCGTTTCCAGGTTTTTGGTGTCCGGGTTCCAAATCGTTCAGCTTCTGAGATGCTCAAAAACCAAGGTATTCCACTGTAGTATTATTTAGACAATTTCTGTATTGCTTACAATGCAAACATATCTGTAAGCAATGTTGCAAAAACACACAATAAAACCATTAGTGCAAATTACTAATGCACAAATACTGATATAAAAGCCTTCCGACTAGTGGCGGAGGAACCCTCTCCGGCACCCGGAGCGTCACAGCCCATATGGACGGTGCTCGTATGGACGGCCATCTTGTCACCCCTCCCAGAGTGGCACCTGGGGCGGCCCACCCCCTCCACCCCCCTTCCTATGCCACTGCTTCCAACATACGTCCCCATTGAACACCTCTCAGTCTCCTGGTTCTCATTCTGAATGCTGCTCAACCACTCAGGATCCAAACTCCCAGATCAGCCCCCCAAAATCTCATGGCAAAGCAAGTCCCAGAAGCCTGTTGATATTGCCCTAGTGTATCACTTTAGGCATGTGTTAATGGGGAGAGTGAAGGGAGGGAGGGAAATGAGGTTGGTTTGTGGAGGAGCCTTATGTCACAGAAAATGGCACTCGTCTCCAATGACCTTCATTCCAAGGTATGCTCTGGAGCCCCTGAAATCTCTCACCGCTCAGAGATTGGGCTGCTCTGCTCATAAGCTGCATCTGTTCCTAGTGAGTGTCTGATGGTGACTCTAGTCACAGGTGGCAGAGGGATGCAATCCTGGAGAAAACTCTTCGTGATGCATTTTGGTTGGTACAGCACTCACAAAATATACCAAGTATAAAGGTCAACCAAAGGGCACTTTACTATTGATCCAACAAGGATGAAGGGTATGAGACAAGACTGTAAAGTCTGGATTTATAGCCCGTTCCATTTAGAGGAGATTTAGATTTAGCTACATTAAACTTTAAGTAGTACAGTTGATGCCAAATGCCGTTATCCGTTTTTCTCTCCTCAAAAACAGATAAGAGGACAATGGCAATAACTGCAAAGTAAAGAAAACAAATCAGAAACAGATGTCATGTGTCCCATTTTCCTCCGCAACGTTTGCGTGGAAGGACTTTCTGAGCAGAGGCGCTGAAGTTTAAACACTGGGGGATCATTTAAGAAACAATTACAGTAAATGGCATCCTGAGGGGATTGGAGTATTAAAAGAAAATGAAACTTAATAGGCTGAATTGACTTCACTTATTCCCTGAAATTTATTACGTTCATAAACCTTGGAACAAATACAGTAGTGGAGAGAGAAACTATAGGCGGGGAGGCTGGCTGCTTGCTGCGCATCCTGCCCTGTCACAGGAATCTGCTGCAAAATGGGATCAGAAAGATACAAACGATATAACCTCTTTAGGGACATTTTCAACCATTTCAGAATTTGCCTCTGGGAGAAGTTAACAACAGCAATCGCTCTCTAAATTTGGCACAGCTGTTACTAATAAAAGGGCCAGTTTCACAGACGGAGGCATCTGGGAATTATAAAAGCAAAAAATAAATAAAATTAAGGTTTAGTAAAGCAGTCACATGTTGAATGAAATTCCAGAAAGCCATATGTGACTTGTATATACAAGTTCCATGCAGAAATCATACAAAAGCTGGAACAGGGAGAAAACCAGCCCTTTCCTCCAGAGAGAGGAAACTGAAGCTGGGCTGTTATTCTGAAGTTTGCTTCAGCTTTTGCCTGCTAGGGTTTTAACGTATGGTATCATGCAGTCACAGAATCAGTGGATTCTATCTGAAGTACTTATTCATCGAAATCCTAACAGGCCTATGGAATCCAGGGCTGGAGCAAGCTGGGATGGTCAGGAACAGAAATGACTTGCCATTTAAAGCCATAAATGGTTTGCAGAGGGGATTATGTCGTGTCCTTGCACAAAATCTGCCTTTCTTTTCCTTTGTATTGAAACGAAGGGCTGGAATACTGAAAACATAAGTGCATACTTTATGTAATTAATTGTGTAAGTTGTGTAAGCAGACAGTGAGACAACTAACATTGGTTTTGTTAGAAGACGAACTGCAGCAAGATGGAAACAGCTCTGCAGTGAATACAGGGCAGAATGGAAAACAACACCTTCTAGTATCCCTAATCAGGATGGATCAAAGACAGGAATAATCATGAGGAGAGACCCTCTTCGTGGTGTTTCTTGTTCCTGGGGTCAAATTTAACTATGAAGAGGAAGATCAGCAAAATTATATGGGCCCTAAGATGCTCTCCCTCCTAGCAACCAGAGAATGGAGTCCTTATAATGATTGGGCAAAGTAGTGGCTGGTATTACAGCCATGAGAGCGAAAAATAGAAGCCCCATATTCAAAGGCACTATACCAAATGCAAACATTAACAAATGCTAGTAATAAGCCCCAGCAATGGAATTTGTTGACACTGATGATGGGATGAAGATTATTCATTTATTAGATTTCTGTCCGTTACTACATATAACACATGTGTGTTGGGAGCATAGTATTCTCAGAGAAATATTTCCTGGTGTTTTATTTTGCTACAGATCCTATAGACTCAACTTTTCCTAATAAACCAAGAAAACTATATATTTATCTTCTCTATATTCAGCACAAGTGTTACTGGTGAAAATTAAAATGTCACAACTAATTTATACCCTTTCCATCCTCCCAGTCTGAATACATCTAAATATCAACAGCCATCCTTCACGCTTCTCCTGTTAAATATAATTTATTAACACCCCAGTTAAACCAAGCATTTTTCATATCCTGGCATCATTAATCATTTTTAAACTTGCTGGGTTTGTTGTTCCTGCAGCATGACAGGCAATAGGGACCCTCCCCCTGTTTCTTTAATCTCTAGCAAATTGTATTATAAGAACCTCCTCTGGGACTTTACAGCTTTAGCCATGTCAGCCTTCATTTTTATAAATCCCCACTTCCATCCTTAAAAATTGCCTGCCACAGCAGGCTGATGTTGTGCATACAACATTTCAGGCCAAGAAGTTGTTGCTCAAATTATAATTATAA
Source organism: Podarcis melisellensis (assembly GCF_964234715.1). Classification (NCBI taxonomy): domain Eukaryota; kingdom Metazoa; phylum Chordata; class Lepidosauria; order Squamata; family Lacertidae; genus Podarcis; species Podarcis melisellensis. Next base: position 37,887,192 of record NC_138544.1, read on the forward strand.
GCAATTAGGGTCATGCAGCAGAATTAAACTCAACGCAAGTCTAAAATAAGGGGCATTTCCGGAATGGAGATTATAGCTATGTTGGAAATGAACATATGAAATCTCTACAACGCCTCCACCCCAATCACACATGGCACTTCCTGCCCTGCACTCTTGGATCCAGTTTAGGTGCTACCTGGGGTATGGGCATCCCTAAATTTCCCACTCTGTTTTGTTCAGAAAAGCAGACTGCAGGGATTGGAACCATCAAACATGAATTTCCCCACCAAGCTGCCTTATTCTTAATCTGGACATTGATTCATCTAATGTAAAAGAACATAAGATGTGCTTTGCTAGACCACACCAAAGACCCAACTAGTCCAACATCCCTTTCTGTTATTGATCAGCCAGATGCCTACAAGCAGGACATGAGTATAACAGCAACTCTGGTTGAGCATCGTCCCCACTGACCAGAAATACCTTTCCAGCACTTGGAACTGGCAATGCTCTCCTGCACTTTCAAATATCCCCTTGCCAGCCATTATCCATTTTATTTTTCATCCTGTCCAACTTTAGAGAACCATCAATAGCACCCCTTGAGAGTTATTGATCAAGCAGGCCAGTTTGATCAATTGTTACGGAACTGAAGAGAGTTGACATTTTGAGATATGGAGATGGAGATTTGTGAGCACCGCCGCAACATGTGTGGGGTACAGACATAGCTGAAAGTTTTGGAAGTGCTGGTTGAGCCGTGAGCTGTTGAATCACAAACTTAGTATTTGTCAAGCATCCACATGCCATTCACTAAGAACAGGGCCGGTCCAAGACATTTTGCCATTTGAGGCAAAGAAGAAAATGGCTTTCCAGTTATCATCCCTAACATTTGGCCACCCAAGCTCAGGCTGAGTCCAATAACATCTGGATGGCCACAGGTGCTCCACCCCTATATTACAGAAACGAAGAAGGACAGGTAGGATGTTTGCCCTCAACCTACATTCACAACCCCAGTGTGGTATTTAAGCAGCGGTGACAAGGCAATATCTCTGCTCCATCTCCTCAGAGAGACCACATAATTCACTAAAACAACCAATACTATCGCATGCACCTTCTCTGGTTATATTTCTGTATCAAGGGGACATGCTTCAGACACTGATTGGCACAGATCGAGAAATATAAGCTCTTGGAGCTTTAACCCAATAGCAATATGAAATGTACTCTGTCACTGTTTGTCAAAGTCAGCATGAAATGTTCTGAGAACATTTCCTCCCCCCCCCCCCTGTTTTTCAGTCTTACCACAAGTAAATGCTGGCATTTCCTGTCTTTCTGTTGTGCATCATTTTTGCAGAGTAGGCCTGTACCTTGTGTGTGTGTTTTAAATGAAAAGCGTCTTAGGCCCTCCTCAGATCAGCAGTCTCCTCACCTCATCGACCCTGACAAGCTTCCAGCAGCAGATGCCAACCTCCACCCTGCTAACCGCTGCATTGCTCTGAAAGTGGCTGTTTGCAAATAGTATGCAATAGAAATCAGCATTACATACACCTCTAAAAGCATAAAACATGGCTTATCTTGTGCTACAACATAATGTTGTTCATTCAAAAGAAAGGCAGGGGATTTTATGAAGCCTGTATTTGACAGCTAAGTATCAGCATCTTCCATTAAAAAAAATGTAAGCAATTAAAATGAATTACCATTAAGCAAGAAGGATGGACATGTCTTATATAGTGTTGCTTATCACAAATTATGAGCCTTGGATACATAAGCAGAGGAAAGGGAGTAGAATCCAGCAATTGACATTTGCTGCTGAAGGCTAGAACCAACTGACAGGCTGTCAATCGCCCTCCTTTGTGTGAAAACATACAGTGGAAATATTGGCCAGCACTAGGGGCGTTTGAAGCCATCTATTTTTTATAAAACCACATCCATGGATTTAAGCAGAACTTCGTATTTTGACTCTGTCACTTTAAAGAGATTCTAGTTTTTAGTAGCGTTCTGTACTTTAGTAGCATTCTGTGTATATATTGATAACTCACCAAAAGTTTTGCAGGACAGCTTTGTTCATTCGTTCATTCATTCACTCATTCACACACTTTCTGTGGGGCTTCCCTTTGGGCTGATGCAGAAGCTGCAGTTAGTGCAAATTGCAGTGGATCAGCTGCTCACTGGGACAGAATATTGCCATTCTATGACGCCACTGCTACAAAAACTGAACTGCCTGCCAGTTAGCTACTGGGCTAGGTTCAAGACACTGGTATTGGTGTACAAAGTCCTGCACATCTGAGGGCTGGGGTACCTAAAAGATCCTCTCACCAACTGATATACCCAACTGATCACTGCATTCTGCAGAAAAGAGCAATCTACAGACACCTTTCTATCAGAAGGTCCATTCCACACAATGTCGGAATCAGTGTGGTGGCCCCAACCCTTTGCAACTCCTTCCTATCAGCCAGGCACTTTCTCTATTGTCTTTTAGGGGCCACTGAATAAATTCTTCTTTCATCAAGCCACCTAAATGGAGGCCTTTATCCCAGTTGGCAACTGCACTGGATCTGGATTGATCTCATGTATAGGATGTTGTTGTGAACTGTTTTCATGTGTAAGCTGTTAGTTGAGGTTTTTTGGATGTCCACTACCAAGATGAGGGTCCACCAAGCTTGCGTGTTGAGCACACTGCCTTATGGAAGTGAATCTTGGGCAACTTACAACTGTCAGGAGCAATGCCTCAATGCCTTCCATATGTGCTGCGTCAGGAAGATTTTGGGTATCTCATGGCCGGACAGCATTTCAAACAATGATGTTCTCTCCCAAGCCTACATTCCCAGCATGTTCGCACTCCTGTCTCAGCGACATCTACAGAACGGAAGATGGCAAGATCCCCAAGGAGATGTTCTATGGGGAGCTGGCTTCCGGTACTAGGCCAATTGGCAGGCCAACTCCGCGTTACAAAGAGGATTCCCTTGCAGACGACTGCAGTGCCTGCAGACAGGCAGTCAAGTCATGTGTCCATAGTAGCGACCAAAGGAGAAATGACCGCTGGGAGGAACGTGGAAAGAATAAATGTCGTGGTGCATCTGCAGCAGCACAGCCAGATGCCTTCATCCGCCCCAACTGCAACAGAACATGTCTCTCCCATATCAGTCTCTACAGCCACATTAGGTGTTGCAACTGTCCAACAGCTTGACCTAACCCCAAAAGGTGCACTCCGCTCTTGCCTCTCGAGACAGACAGATGCCAACAATTGCTTTTTTAATACTCAGTTGTTTTAACTGCTTTATATGTATTTTTATTATAATGCAATTCACTCTAGGATACCTCGTGGGAAGCTATTCCTAGATGATGATAATGATGATGATGATTCTTTTGAAATGTTGTAGTCTAAGGCTGCCTTTCAGGGCAAAAAGCTCCTCCTAAGATAGCTTACATAAAAATATATAATTGGGGAAATTAATTTCAATAACATAACAAGCACAAGGCTTACTATTATTTTGTTCCCTTATCTACTTCAATATATCAACATGTATGGAATGACCATGATCTTGTGGCCAGTTTAATAGCAGATCTTTACTTGCCCATTTCAGAATGATAGCTGAGTAGCATCTTATAAATCACTCCTTCTTCAACAACAAAAAATAGGCAGTTATATATACTTGGATGCTTTTTTTAAAAAAAAAAAAGAAGAAGCTTGGCAAAGTTTCCCTTTTGCTTGCCTGAAGCTTTCTTCACATCCTATGCCTTAAGTTATCTCTCTGTCTTTCTAGTGTAACTTCTCTCTGGTATCACAAGGCTTCCCTTCTGATTGAAGCTTCTCTCATACTCGGAGCACTTGAACTGCTTCTCTCCAGTGTGTTTTCTCTCCTGTTCTTTGAGTTCCTTTGTTCCTGGCATAAAAGGACGGTCCAGTATTGTCGTGCTCCAGCTGGTAATCATGGACACATGCATTATGTATGGGGAATGTGTGCTTAAAGCACCTTCCTCTCTGCTCTGCTTCCAATCACCCTCTCCTGAATCTGCTTTTCCTAGCAGAAGTAGCTGTCTGTGTGGTTCTGCCTTGTGTGTTGCCAGTTAGAACAATATTCTGCTCCAGCAACATGGAGGAGCATCCTAATGGCAATATGTGAGATGAGGCTGTGCGTTTTAGCTGCTTTGTCCCACTCCAGTGTTGCAAAACCCCAGCACTGAGTTGAACATGGCTGTAAACTGAGCTATATTCATAGCCAGATCCAATAACAACATTATACATGTTGTATAGTGGGAAAGATGGGCAACAGACACAGCTCTTTAAGCAACAGCTCTTTATTACAGCAGTTAGCACTGCTCTAAGTCTCTCTGAACAACAGTGAAGGTGGCCGCCTTACATAATGCTCAATAACTTGTAACTGTAACAAATTCCAACTAACTACCCAATCGGTGAAAGCAACTTTCAATCCTTCATTTGCATACTGGTGGCCCAGAGTGAGAATGCAGCCAGTCTGAATACATAACAATACATATACGTGGATGTGTCTGTGTCTGAAAGTATCTCAATAAAGACTAGTCAACTTAATCCTTGGTTTAGCTTCTAGGAAACTTCTGAACAGAATCTTGTAGGATTATCTGTCTATTTTTTCCTCCCCTTTTCATTTTTGTTCATATTGAATCCTTTAAACTGTGGGTTGCTATTTAGTTCCTGGCTCCTGAACCTCAAGGACAACCTTTTATCTCAAATAAGACACAAGAGAAGGATTTCTGCCTGCTGTATACTTTGAGAGTAGGACTAATAAGGCACCTAGAGACTGTGAAGGCACATTGGGATCTAAATCAACCCTATCTTTTTTCCCCCATTTGTAATGTGGTGTTTTAATTTTAACGGTTGTCTCCTATATATTTATCTACAATTGGGAAGGTGTTCTCTGATATATATATTAAATCTTTCCCATACTATTCTGTTTATAATTTATACAAAATTATTGGCTGCATTCCCATTTTTAAAAGTGCTCAGGTCTGAAGATGCTGGAATGATGAGAGTTTGGTACTTGGCGATAGTGAATAAGCTCACACAGCAATGCAAACTCACCAGTGGTGAAATAACAGAAGACAGAGGGCAGACTTAGGGGATCAGAAGGTCAGCGGTTCGAATCCCCACGGCAGGGTGAGCTCCCATTGCTTGGTCCCTGCTCCTGCCAACCTAGCAGTTCGAAAGCACATCAAAGTGCAAGTAGATAAATAGGTACCGCTCCAGCAGGAAGGTAAACGGTGTTTCTGTGCACTGCTCTGGTTCGCCAGAAGTGGCTTAGTCATGCTGGCCACATGACCCAGAAAAACTGTCTGTGGACAAACAGCGGCTCCCTCGGCCTGAAAGCGAAATGAGCCCCGCAACCCCTTAGTTGCCTTTGACTGGACATAACCATCCAGGGGTCCTTTACCTTTACCTTTTTACCAATTTCCCCTTTGCTGAGTGCAGGGGCCTGCCCACCTCCTTCCCAAACCTCCTATGCCTGCTTTTGGGAAGGCAGTTTTGGGCTGGGGGGGACATCAAACTTTGGCCTCACACAGGGTACCATATTACAAGGTCCGCTCCTGCACAATACACTTTTGAAGTTGATTGGTTTCCTTTTCTTTCACTCCAGTACAGGAGAACCTAATATCCAGAGATCTTTTCGTAGGGGTTATTTGTCCCGATTCACCTGATTTGCTGCTTCTTTGTAGATTGTTCTTACTACCCTGTACACAGCCTTGTATGTTACAGGCTTGTTACTGGCCTATTGGTTCATTATGGGGCTCGCAGAAGGCTAGTGATATTGCTTTCTGGTGTTACTAAACTTTCTGGTGTTGTCAGTTATTTTTGTCTTGGGTGGATTGCTATGATATAAATAAAATTTTATTTTATTTTTAAATAGCTCCTCTTTCAGGCTTCCAACAGGCTCCCAACCAAAAACACAATGACAGTGACTCTTACTTGAAAATAAAGAAGAGATCTCAATTCAGGTTAATAGCAATACAGGCTCAGCAGCCATCACGAATCCCAGGTACAGGCCCAAAAGCAAGAAGTTCATAACCAAACAAAAGCTAGGAAGATGACTTGATGATTGACACATCTTTCCTGCCAACCTCTAAAAATGAGGTGGGGGCAAGTTCACTCGTGGGACTCTTTCATCCTATGCTGCACATGTGCTCCGACAGAAAGGATGCATCTGATCCCACCTATAGAAGTGGTGCTGAGTTCTTGGTGACAAGTACCATCTTCCCTTGCTCAGCTCCTCCCTCTGCTTGGTCAATGTTTTTCCCCAACCATGATGAGGTTCTGCAGAAGGGGAGGGGAAGGGGAAGGGGAGGGGAAGGGGAAGGGGAAGGGTTTCCTCCTCTTAGTCATCTAGAGACATAATAGGAGCAACTCTCCCCTCGACCCCAGGGTGGGTGGGTGGGTGCCTGCCTTCCATCGTCTTCTCCTCCGCTTGCACCAGAGCTGGCAGGCCCATCTCCTACCTTCTCATTTTTCACTAATCAGTGGAAACATCCCTGTTTCAGGAAACCTTTCTTTTGCAGGCAGATGGTGTCGTATGCAGAGCACCCTATTTAGGGCTTTTATCTTTTGAGTTGGTTTAGATTACTTTGTTTTGGTGTTTCTACTTTATTGTGGTATTGCTGTGTTATAATTATTGAAGGCCTCTCTCAGCAATGCAAATGCATTTGAAGGGCAATAAACCTTTAGGTCAGCCTTTCTCAACCTTGGGTCTCCAGATGTTGTTGAACTACAACTCCCATCATCCCTAGCTAGCAAGGCCAGAGCTCAGGGATGATGGGAGTTGTAGTCCAACAACATCTGAGGACCCAAAGTTGAGAAATACTGCTTTAGGTGGAATCGCTTGAAGTCACCTTGATCTTTCGGTACTGTAATTCTTGTGTTCTGCTTAACCAGTTTATAATTGGTTACATTTCCAGAATTGGTTATAATTACAAAGAACTTTAATGCTCTCACTTTGATCCACCATGTGTAAGGATAGGCAGATCTGACAATTACAGTCTAATTTCCCAGTCTTCAGTTCAGTTTTCCACATTTCTGCCTCAGTTTGCATTTTTTTAAAAAGTCTTCATGACAATTTGTCAATAGATACACTTATTCTTTCATTATTTTCCTCAGAACCATTTTTGCACCTGTGCTGAGGTTAGTCTCTCCCGCTCTCTACAGCACTAATTAATATTAGCAACCATGGTGTATGAAATATTACTGTATTAAAATGATATGTAAGGATGCTTTCAAAGGAGCAATCATTCGCAGAGTCATTTTTGTTATCGAAACGTTGGCAACTTTAATATCAAGATTTTAATATCCTGTGGGATAATGAAATGTCTGCCTGATGTAGGGTTTTTCCAGTCTCTACAATATGATAACTGGATATTGCCTCTGAGTGGAATAACATTTTAAAGACTGTGAGTACGACAGGCAACAGTGCTTTCCTATCAGGAATGCTCTTCAGATACAAGTCTAAACTTACAATGTGTGGCAGCAATATACACAGTTAGCCAGAGCTCTTGAAACTAGATCTGGACTTCTAGGCTGAGATGCTGCACTTGGGTAGTTCCTGTAGTGATGTAGCTGTCCACTAGGAGCAGCCTGCCTTGCATGTTGCCAGGGGTGCCCACAATTATACTGAGGACCTCAGCTTTCAGAGACTAATGGTCAGTAGTGACTGGTGCCGCCAAAGGATGGAATGGGCAACAAATTGACCTTAGCACTCCATTTGGAAGGCCCTTGAACCCAAACTACCAGGGAACCTGTCCCAGGTGAAGTGAGGGGAGCTAGAAGCACTCAGGGTTGACCCAAGTGGAGGCAACAGATTCTCCCTGAGGATCCTGCCCCCCTAATGTAATTGAGAATGTGGTGTCTGGTCATGTCCCAAAAGGGTCCTGCAAATCAATGGGGCTAAGAGGGAATGGACTCCACCAGCTCTTCCAGTTTTACCAAAACTGACTGCCAGCAGCTCTCCAGGGTTTCAGATAGTGGCCTCTTCCCAGCCTTACCTGGGAGATGACGGGGTTTGGATCCGAGACCTCTTGGACACAATGTGTGTGTTCCCTCACTGAGCCTCACTCTTCCAAGTTGATGGGCATCACATCTCTTGGTAGCAAATTCTGTTGTAGAACTTTGGGCTATAGTAGTAATGAAGTCATTGAAAAGATGGCGGGGGGGGGAATAAGGATGATATGTTTCTGGATAATATGTTTTGTTTTAATTTTGAATAAAAAAGTTATTAAAAAAGAGAGAGAGAAATAGAACCACAGATCTACGACACGGTGACTCAAAAGTGTAAAGGAAGCCAATTTAACCAAGGAGAGCAGTTTTTTCCAGAGAAGTCACAGTTTCCCAGGAAGTGCTCTGCGGCGAGGATTGAAATTGCTGGAAAAGCAGCCCAAGCTCCAGAAGTCGGGCAGCCAAGTCCTGGTTAGCATCTGTCTGAGGAAACGGTTACTGGAGGGAAAGACGGAGCATGGTTGTGTTTCACATCATGCACAATCCAAAGGCTACAATCTACTAATCTCCCTTGCCTTTTCATTTGCTAAAGGACACTCTTGCAAATCAGCATAACCACAAGTGGAGAAAGCTGAGGGACACTTTCGCAAGCAGCCTTTAAGATCATCAGATGGTCCCTAACCATTATGACATGTGTGGAATAGGAACCTGGGAAAGGGGCCTTTTCACTGGTGGCTCCTCATATGTGGAACTCCCTCCCTACCAAGGTGCATCTGGACCCATCTCATTATACGTTTCAGTGGCTGGCTAAGATGCATCTTTTCTGACAAGCGTTTGGGGGAGGAGAATCCCAATTGCTGTTGCTACAGCAGCTGTTAGGAATTGTTCTTTGCTGATTCGTCGTGTGTTCCTATATAGCTTTTAAAAAAAAAACTTGCCTGTTGTAGAAAGCCCTGTGGCTTGTACAAAGGGTGGTATATCAATTATCTAAATAAATCAAACAATGTGATTTAGTGCGGAGGGAACTGAATGCCAAAAGTGGCAAAAAAAAGCAAGAAAGGGAGTGTGGTGCAGGGAGATTGAATGACAAGCAACACTCGAGTGGACTGGGCTGCAAAAGAAAACCATCAAATAGCCTTGAAGCCTGAGTTTGGGCAGCTATGTGTGAAGTGTGGGGCTGCTGTCATGTAAAAGTGACTTGACAGGAGGCCATCAGCCTTCACCTTGAAGTGGGAGAATGCAGAATATAAGACTGCAGCAAACTCTTGTGGCTGTAGGTGGAATCTGAATATCTGCATAGTTCTAGTTTCCTCTTCCTCAAGGAGGGCAGCCCAACTTGTACCTGTTGTTCATGTTTAATGACAACTGTTCTAGAGGCATATATCTGCAGTTTATGCCAGGAGGGTTTTTTGTTTGTGTGTGTGTGTGTGTGTGTGTGTTATAGATTTAGAGATGTATATTTTATTGTTGGGTCACACCCTGAGGCCTTATGGTAAAAGGTGGCTAAGAAATCTAATAGATAAATAATAAAATAAAAATCAGTATTCAAGGCTGAATTCCAGGGGGGTCTTCCTCTGCATATTCAAACTTTTCCTTCTGATATCTGGTATGCTGCCCGCTGCGCCATTAGCAATGTCTCCTGCCATGTGACACAGTCCTATTAGCCACTGTTTTACAGTAGGTACAGCTGAACTTAAATTGAAAAGTCCCGGCTATGATTTTTCTTAAAAAAGAAGAAATATTGGTACATTTTTATCCCACATTTCAGGTAAATTTCCTCACAAACCAGCAGACATAAATGGATGAACTAAACAGTGTGCAACAGCAACATAAAAAAGAAACAGTTTCAAACTTTAAAACATCCCATAACCCTAAAATAGGCAGCACATTAAAAACAAGCCAGTACTATCATGAAGCACAATTTCATTAGAATTAGAAACAGCACCACAGGTTTACACTGCTAACCTGAAAAGCAGGAGAAAAGACACCTTTTCAAGGTTTGCTTTAAAACTTGTAAGGAAATTTATTGATTTCACTTGGCACTGAGTTCCACAGATGGGGGCCACGGCAGAAAAAGCCCTCTCCTTTGCACCCGCCAACCTGATTGTGTTCACAAGTGTGATGGGTGAATCTGTCAGTTTGGGTTCTTCTCCATATCTCATTTTTCCAATGTTAAATTCAGTTCTCCATATTTCCTCATCAGCTTGTTGTTGTTATTTTAAGCCCTCATGAAAATTAATCAGCAAATTTCTCCTAAAATACAAAATTGTATATACACAGTTGCCCAATATACACATTTTCCAAAGTGGTTTCCCCCAAATATAATGCATTTTAAATGTTATATTGACTAACACATGCACTTATATGCACATTCGATGGGTGCATTTTGGCTGGAGAACTGCCTCAAAAGAATCAGAGAAGTGTGAATTTCAAAGAATGGCTGGGTTTCGGTTTGTGTAAATTAGGTAGGCTTGCCTTTAAATGTGAACCAAATTCTTCCCTATCCCTACTTAACAAATGGGGAGACAAACAGGGCCCCAGAAGCAGATTGTAAGGCATGGGCAAATTGGTACAACTGAAAGCCACCCTTCAGGTTACTCTGTCCCAAGTTGAGTTTGTATCTATAAGCATATAGTTTGTAGTTGCTGTTTGAATTTGGAAGTGCCTTCAACGCATGTGCCAAAAAAATCTCATGGACAGTTTTATAATATAAAAAGGTAAAGCTTGGGGAGTCGGTGGCACTGTGGTCTAAACCACTGCTCCTCTTGGGGTTGCTGATCAGAAGGTCGGCAGCTCAAATCCACTCGAATCCCATTGCTCTGTCCCAGCTTCTGCCAACTAAAGCACGCCAGTGCAAGTAGATAAATAGGTACTACTGCGGCGGGAAGGTAAACGGCGTTTCCATGCACTCTGCTTTCCGGCACAGTGTCCCGTTGCGCCAGAAGCGGTTTAGTCATGCTGGCCACATGACCCGAAAAGCTGTCTGTGGACAAACGCCGGCTCCCTTGGCCTTAAAAGCAAGATGAGCACCGCAACCCCATTGTTGCCTTTGACTGGACTTAACTGTTCAGGGGTCCTTTCCTCTCTCTTTATTACCTTTTATAATATAGTGTGTGCATCAATTACTTCAACTGTAAGAAGGAGCCAAAGACACAGTTTAGCATCGTTTATACAAAACCAATTCTTCCCATGGTGCTAGATCCCACAGCAGGACAGTGAAGTCAATTCCTCATATTCCAGATTCAGCAGGGGGCGCAGGGCGAGAGATAAAAGGTCTGCTTTGCCTTGTGTGATAAATATAAAGAGTAAATTACTGTATTTTTCAGTGTATAAGACTAGGTTTTTCCCCTAAAAAGTAATGTCAAAAATTAGGGGGCGTCTTATGCACGGATACATCTCCCCCATTTTCTTAAATCTTATAGACTGAAAAATACGGTAATTTATGCATTAACAGAACAATTCAGTCAACAAAGCAAAGGCTCTGCATCAGGAATTAAAATGTTAAAACATTCTGCACGCTGGGTGTCCAATTAAGTGACATGCTAACCGTAACATCTCACTCCTCACCCACCTCTAATGAGGGCATGAGCCAGTTCTAAAAATATGCAATCATTTACATTTCAGAAGGAAAGCCTGATAAAGAATCTTGCTGCTTTCCATTTATTGCAGCACTTCCTACCCTCTTAGTCAGTCCTTCTCAAAGGTGGCTGGCAAAGTGGGGGGGGGGGGCGACGTTGTTTGAGTCTTGGCATATGCTATGTTAATTTTGTCGTTTCTCTAATGTATTTAAATGCATGCACTTTCTTGAGTTTGGTGGTCACTGCTTCACTGAAAGTAAAATAAATCATTCATGAACACATGGGATTTATTTTCCTGGGGTATAAATAAACAAATAACTCCAAAGTTATGCAAAATTTGAAGTTGCTTCCTCTTGCTTCCCTCAATACATTTCTCCCCCTAATTGATCACGGCAGTACACCAGACCTAAGGGAGCTGTACAAATACTGTACTGGTTTGTAAGGTCAGCTTGTTTTTGACAGGCTTAGGGGTGGGAGAGGAACTTTTTCAGTTTGTTTTTGGAGTTGCAAAACACAGAGAACAAAGAAAGGTTACACTATCTGGGGCTTGGGGGCAGGGGAAGGTGGGTAAGGAAGGCTGTGCTAGAAGTGTATAAAATTAGGCATGGTGTGAAGAAAGTGGATAGAGAGACTTTTTCTCCAGTGTGGTGTAGTGGTTAAGAGCGGTAGTCTCATAATCTGGGGAACCGGGTTCGTGTCTCTGCTCCTCCACATGCAGCTGCTGGATGACCTTGGGCCAGTCACACTTCTTTGAAGTCTCTCAGCCTCACTCACCTCACAGAGTGTTTGTTGTGGGGGAGAAAGGGAAAGGAGAATGTTAGCCGCTTTGAGACTCCTTAAAGGGAGTGAAAGGTGGGATATCAAATCCAAACTACTACTACTACTACTACTACTCCTCTTCTTCTTCTTCTCTGCATTATATTAGAGACAGGGACTCAGCTGCATTCATTAAGATAAAGCACTTGATTAGTGTTGAAACATTGTGACACCAGATGACGCTGTGAAGTCCTGTGTTTTGCTAACAGGATTTCCCTTTCTGAAGTTTACAATGCATTTAGCTGAAGCGCGTCTTTGATGTGTCTAGACCCAGCCCAGGACATTTCCAATGTTGCTGAGTGCTGCAAGATTCGGCATAGACAAAAGAAAGTCCTTCTTCACACAGCCTTTAACAGCATAATGGCTTCCAAGACTAAGAACAGATGTGGGGCATCTGTGACCGTTCCAGATGTTGACTTTGTGGGATTCATGTGAGTTGGGAGTCCAACAACATCTGGAGGGGTTCCCCATCCCTGACTTAAATAGTTTTAGTATTGCAATATGATCAGGGGTAGACTTAATGGGCTTTTGAGGTTCCAAGTTTGCAATTTGCTAGCTTTAAGATGGGATTCTGCAGAAAAAGGAGACTGCTAAAATGATCAAGATAGCGACCTTCATTAAGTAAATTGTCAAAGCCAGGTCTGTTAAATACCTGCTTTGTTCTGTAGGTATTGACAAAAGTGTTGCTGTAGAAGCGATACAAAGATGGACTCTCCCAAGTCCACATTCCCAGCATGTTCGCACTCCTGTCTCAGCGATGTTTATGTTGGCTTGGTAAAGTCCACAAAATGGAGGAGGGCAGGATCCATAGGGGAGCTGGCTTCAGGCACCAAGCCCTTTGGCAGACCAACTCTGCATTGCAAACGTAACATGAAGGTTGGCAACATCAACACCACCATGTGGGAATCCTTTGCAGACAATCACAGTACCTGGAGACAGGCAGTCAAGCAGTACATCCATAGCAGTGACCAGAGGAGGAATGACTGCTGGGAGAAGCACAGGAAGAAGAACTGCCATGGTGCATCTGCAGCAGCACAACCAGACGCCTTCATCTGCCCCAGCTGCAACAAAACATGTGTCTCCTGTATCAGTCCCTAGAGCCACAGCAGGCATTGCAACCTTCCAACAGTTTGACTTCACCCCAAAAGGCACACTCCTCTATCGTCTCCCAAAACAGACAGATGCCAACCACAACAGAAGTTACACGGCTGGAGACACTTCTGGAAGGAGAGCTGTATAGGCTACCTATAGTATTAGTCTTTCCTTTTCCAACTCTGCAACTTTCAGAACGACCTTAAAAGCCTGGCTACCCCTTGTCCTGTCTCCAAAACCTAATTAAAGTTCTACCGGTTGACCAGATGCAAAGCATTTGGTGCTTGCCTTGCATCAGCAAATGGAATCATTGTTACGTGAGTAGTTTTGGTATGTTAGCGCTGTAATGAATTAAGAGAAGGTTTTCTGTTCCAAGCAGGTTTGAATGCAAAACAGCTTGCTCAGAGTGAAGAGCGCTTGGCAGGTCTAGCTTGGTAGAAAGGCTTACCTAATGTATGCAAATGAAAGGCGGGAAACCAGAATGCTAGTCAAAATAGAATGGAATATTTTAAGTTTACTCTTGGTGCAAGTTGTTGGAAGGAAATAAATGGTGCAGAGGAAAAGAAAATCTGATGCACTGCTTTACTATGTCTTGCTATGCTGCTTTTTGGAATCGTTTCCCTCTTTTACTGGCAGTAGGGTAGGTTTAAGACAGGAGGTTGCATAACAGGGTCGGCTCCTGTCCAAATTGACAGTCTGCGGCGCTTTGCTTTCAGATGTTCATTCCCTTCATCTGTGACCTTTTTCTTCATCACACCCATTCTCGGCTTGATATGCTACGGGGAAACCAAGACCGGCATGATGGTTACAAATAACCTCCGCTAAGTTAACTGCGACTGGAGCAAAGAAAGGAGTGCAAGAACAGCTCTGACAAGCAGCTACCTCTCACTTTTCCAAAAAGAGAACAGAATGTGAGAGAGGCATAAAGTGACCTTAGCTGTGAGAGGTTGCCTGTATCTTCCTCTCCGCCCACCACTCGCCCAACTCTGTGACTCATGCACTACAACCGTCAATCTGCTACCAGTTCTTTTCTGAAGTCCAGAGGCAGAGTAAGATTTGAGTGTTGGACTAGGACCTAGAGATCGGGTTCAAACTCCACACAACTACAAAGCACACTGGCTAGTCATCATCTCACAACCTGACCTATGACACAGGGCTGTTGTGATAGGAGCAGTGGTGCCTGGTGCAGCTGGTGGGATTGCCACATGATGGGAGTGTGGCCAATGAGCAGCCACGGGGTGTGGCCAAGCTGTCTAGGCTGTATGAGCCCTTCTTTGAGCAGTCCAAAGGCCCACCTAGCCCAACAGACTGTTTCTTGCAATGGCCACCTAGATGCTTTGATGCCCCACAGCACTCTCATCATGTGTGATTCCCCGCAGAGGTAGAGGCAGTAGAACATAGCCAGCAGTCATGGGTGTAGCAGTCAATAGCTAGAAAACGCTGGTGTTCAGATGGAACCCTAAAACAACCAGTGAAAGGACGGCAAGACCCAGCAGCAGAGGGAAAAGGGAATAGCAGGTTTGCACTGATAGTGTGTCTTATTTCCTGATGGACATTGCATTCTCTCTCAAGACAAAACAAGTCTTTTTATTTTTAAGGAATATAAAACCACTGTGAACATTTCCAGCTCTTCATAATTCAAATTGGCAATAGAACACCTAATCAGAAACACAGCTGGAAGCTGGTACAGTATTTGGGTTAGTCAGACCTGGAGAGAGCTGCTTTTGTTATGGCTCAGTTTGCTCTATAAACATAGACTGGAACAAGATTATCTGTTGGGGGAGTGGATTATATTGCAGAGCTGGTTGCAAGTGGGTTGGTGGGTGTGTGAAGAACCAATTTGTTAACAAACCACTTAAAAATCACTTGGCTTCAACTCTTTTCTGCTCTTGAGGTGAAACGCAGAGTTGCCCCAACATTTTCAGCACAATTTTAAAAGGCAATAACTCAGTAGTGGGATAGATATAGATATAGACATAGATGGAGGAGAAGGAGAAGGAGAAGGAGAAGGAGAAGGAGAAGGAGAAGGAGAAGAAGCGACTAGTGACATTATGCAGGCAATGTCTTCTTCTTTGGCAGACACTCGTAGCCAAGCAAAATTGTCTTCCATGAACACGGTCTTAACATTGAGTCTGTAAGTGACAGAGGAGGCCAAGTGACTGTGCACACAATAACGTGCTAATTATAAATAATTAGCATTTGATTATGTGCCTGATAAGGTTGTCACCTCTTCAGATTCTCTTGCGGTTCTCTTGCTGTTGTCCTTGCTGAATAATCAGCAATTATTCCTAAAGTTTCACCATTCAGCTTCATTACAAGGATCTGGTTAAATAGACAGTATACATCTGCCCCCTTGTGTCAGTTTTGTGCAATTGCCTTTTGTGTTTTGCAAAGAAAACAGACTGAAGGTCTGCACTGGGGGCCAGGGAACGAGGAAAAGAGCAAAACATATTATCATAGAATTGTAGAGTTGGAAGAGACCACGAGGGTCATGCAGTCCAACCCCCTGCAATGCAGGAATCTTTTGCCCAACGTGGGGCTTGAACCCATGACCTTGAGATTAAAGTCTCATGTTGGAAAACTTTTAAAGACAACATCAACTCTGCTGTATTTTGCTTTCGAAATTATTTTTGTGGGTCTTTGGGCTGTAATAAAGAATCTGTGTGATTTAATAATAATAAAAATCAACTCATGCTCAAAGTGCCCCAAACGAAAAAGTACAAAATGCAAGTCCATTTTGGGATATATTTTAGAGATTCTTCTTTAGACTAGAATACAAGGAAGAATAGTGCTTAACTTTACAAGGCCCTCAGAAAGTTGGGTTCAATATATATTAAGGATCATCTGATCCCTTATATATCCCAACCCAATAACTGAGATCTTGCGGGGGGGGGGGGCGTTTCTTCGTTGGTTGTTTCCCATGGCTCAGATTCACAGTTCATAACTACAAAGAACTGTGCATTCAGTGTAGTGGGCCTAAGATTGTGGAACTCCCTCCCACATGAAATTAGACAGGCACCCTCCTTTTTGAACTTTGGGTGCATGACTAAGACTTTCTCGTTCCCTCAGACACATGCTTGGTTTTAAGGTTTTGTTTTGTTCTGCCATTTTCTGTGGATTCTTTGCATCTTTGCTTAGAAATGCAAATAACTTGGCATTATAGAAATTTATAAAACTTCAGACAGAGTGCTGGATTTTGTGCAAAAGCTCACTGGGTAACCTTGGGCCTGCCACACTTCCTGCTTGAGCTAGCCCACCACGCATAGTTGTTCACAGTTAAAATGATATACTGTAAACCCTGAGCTTCTTGGAAGATGATAATCAGGCATCCGAACAACATGACCAGTCCCATGAAGTTGATGTTGAATAATCATTGTTTCGACACTGGTGATCTCTGCTTCATCCAGTACACTGGCAATAATTCGCCAGTCAAGGGGCCCTTCTCTTGAATGTGCACCTGATCTGCATAAAGGATCCCAGGAAATTGCTCTCTCCTGGCTGCTTTTTACCCCCACCAATTTTGTTTATTTATTGAATGAACTTGAGACGCAAACAGCAGCCAGGTAAGGGAAAATTTTCCGAAATAAAATTGATCTGGTTAAACATGTGACTAACATAACTGTGTACTTATGGTCCTCGTGTAATGATGAGAAGGCTATTAGTTTAAATTACTTGGCCCTTCTATTGTGTGCCTACTTCTTAAGGCCCCTTCTGTGGCAAAGGACCATCAAACATCTGTTCTTACTTTTCTTTTAATGTACATGAATACAGTATAAAATGAGAAATGCCTTTAAAAGGTGCATCAGATGGGGTTGAGAATAGGAACAGAAACAAAGATACTGAGAGAGGGAGGATTAAAATGTTCATGGTTTTCCTTCTTGTAGTAGCTGTCTCACCTTCTCATGCAGCCTTTACAAAGAATAGCATGAAGTTACATGTTGATAAACTCTGCCAAACACTTAAAGACACAGAGAGCAAAAGGCATTCTATAATAATATATGTCCATCAAAGCTGCAACACATAGGTATTCTGTAATAATATATGTCACATACAGCAAAAAACGTATTATGGCTCTATATTATTGCAGCGAAAGTAAGTTTTTCTGTATTGAGGTTATGGATACTAAAGGAAAAAAGTGGGGAGATCTACCCAATTTTACCCATTGCTCAATACTTTTGTATGGTAGATTTCATTATTTTCATTGGCTGTAAAAAAACAACCAAGAGAGTTAAATCAAGTGATTTCTTACCTGCCTTTCCAAACACATTTATTTACTGTAAAAGCACATATATAGTAGAACAGTGCATATTTATATCAGGGATGCCATCAGCCCTGGCCAACATGGCCAGTAGGCAAGGATGATGAGAGCTGTGCTCCAACAATATCTGGAGGGCCACAAGTTCCCCCAAAGCGACCAGTGGCATTATGCACACAATAACATGCTACCTATAAATAGGTACAGTGGTACCTCGGGTTAAGTACTTAATTCGTTCCAGAGGTCCGTTCTTAACCTGAAACTGTTCTTAACCTGAAGCACCACTTTAGCTAATGGGGCCTCCTGCTGCTGCTGCGCCGCCGGAGCATGATTTCTGTTCTCATCCTGAAGCAAAGTTCTTAACCTGAAGCACTATTTCTGGGTTAGCGGAGTCTGTAACCTAAAGTGTATGTAACCTGAAGTGTATGTAACTTGAGGTACCACTGTAATTAGATTATGCGCCTGATAAGGCTGTCACCTCTTCAGGTGACAGGTTCTCCTGTGACCTGTATCAGTCAGTGTGGGGTGACAAGGGTGGAGGCTGATTGGAAGGCAGGTGGGAGTGCATAGGTGAGAGTGAGCCTATGATTGGCAGGAATGAGGTGAAGGAGACAGGAGCGTCAGCAGAGAGAGCCCCCTGGTCCCGAAAGATGTGCCAGAGGCCTCTGGCATGGAGGGTTTGCGAAATGAGGCAAGTGAGGGTGAGGTGAAGGTATTTCACTCTTCCTGAGGTTTTTTCATCCAGAGAGAACTCTGGATTGTAAACACCATCTGAATCTGGAGGGGTGTGGGCATGCACTCAGCTTCTGCAGACGTTTTGTGCTGTGGGGAGGTCAGCAAGCTTTGCAGCTTCCGTGTTGGGCTTGCCGTCCTTACTTGGGAAAGAAAAAGAAAAGGCTCTACTGGAAATCTTGCTTCCAAGTAGACCGCAGTACTACTGGGCTGCACATCTTTCCTTTCCGAGAAGTGCAATAAAACCGATAGGGAGCTGCGCTCAGCTCTTTCACTTTCTCTCCCCACACACACACACCACAAACGCTGTACACTTTGTTGTACTGTGTTGCAAAAGTGAGATGCAGTCTCTGAAAATTTCTTAGTGATGGGTATTAGAAATAAGGATATCTAAAATATAAAGAAACATTCAAACACATTGTGGTGCAGGATGCTTCCTATTTCACCCTCAATTCAGCTGTTAAACTAAGTTGGCGGTCCTTGATAATTTCCAATTACTTAAGAATCATCAGCCAAATGATTGTTATGAATGTGGGAGCAGGGAGACACTCCCACAAAAAAATCCAAGAAATTAATGAATGTCAGAATCTAGATATTTGGAGTACTGATGTAGAATATAATGTCCCTCTTTTCATTACATTTTCATTTTCCCTCTTTTCATTTTCCAACAGTTGGAGGGTATATTATTGACTGTTCTGCAGTCTATGGACCACCTGAATAAAGCCTGTGGACCACAAGTGCTCTGTACACCACAATTTGAGAACCTCTGTTGTTAGGCTAAAGATCCTTACCTGAATCCAGGTGCATAGGCCTAACAGACCATCCACACAAAGCAACATCTTATTCACGAAGGGGTTTGGCTAGAAACCCTTGCTAAAATGAAGGGGAAGGAACAGTCATTCTAGCAGGGGATTCAAATGTGAAGCCTTTCCTTATTCATTCATTTTAGCAGGAGACTTCGGGACTTCAAAGCACCTTGCACCTGATCTCATTATGATACCAGATGATTGGCAGGTAGGCAGCACTACCCACCTGCCAAATATGACCCACAGAGCTGATCCTGATAAGGATCTGGCCCAAGGAACCAAAAGGGCTCCCTACAATTTATAACTTTATTACAAGCAAATTCAGTTATTTCTAGGCATTTTTAAGTGCAATATTAGTTTTGGACATTCATACAATGATCTGTAAAAGTATGTGTGCATTATTCCTCTCTTACATTTGATGAATTAAACCAGAGAGTTATCTTGGTCAAGACTGAAATGCAATGAATATAGTAGAAGGGCTATTTTTTCCCCCTTCCCTTGGCCTCCCACTTGCACACTCCAGATGTCTCTCTCCCCGAATGTTTTTCCTAAAAGAATGTATGCAGCTCATGTGCCTCAGCTAAGGAGAATTATTTCATAGGATGGCATGAGAAATGAGGACTTTGTAGTAGCTGCTTGTGGATTAAGTTGTTCTCAGATTTATAAACTATAAGTGTTTTCTGGGGACGCGGGTGGCGCTGTGGGTAAAACCTCAGTGCCTAGGACTTGCTGATCGTATGGTCGGCTGTTCGAATCTCCACAGCGGGGTGAGTTCCCGTCATTTGGTCCCAGCTCCTGCCCACCTAGCAGTTCGAAAGCACTCTTAAGTGCAAGTAGATAAATAGGTACCGCTTTATAGCGGGAAGGTAAACGGCATTTCCGTGTGCTGCACTGGTGCCAGCTCGCCAGCTGCAGCTTTGTCACGCTGGCCATGTGACCCGGAAGTGTCTTTGGACGGTGCCAGCTCACGGCCTCTAGAGCGAGATGAGCACGCAACCCTAGAGTCGGACACGACTGGCCCATACGGTCAGGGGTACCTTTACCTTTTAAGTGTTTTCTATGGGAAAAATCGCACACTCATTGCACCTCACTGCATTAGGCGCTTTTGAACGACAAGTGCTTTCCAAAGAAACTGAGGGTGTGGCTTACGACATACATGCAAGTCTGTTCTGAAAAGATCAGTGAATGAAAAAAGTAACTTTTGGATGTGATGATGCATAATACTGGCTGCCCTCTGGTCAAACAGGATAGGTGACCCACAATTCCTTTGTTTTTTAAGTGGTTACAGGGGTGGGTGACTTGATGAGGCTGCAGCATAGTTTGAACCCTTCCCCCTTAGCCACACCGTCAATTTATTAGCTTGGTTGGATGGAGTAAAATGAAAATCCAGGTGCAATATGGGTACCTGTTTTACCCCTTTGTTGTGCTCAATAGCAGGTTCGGTAGCATTTAAGTCACTGAAAAAGCATATGGGGAATTAAACTCGCCTCTGTCAGCACAATCACCAAATTAAGATCCCACCCCGCTGCTGCTTTTAACAAGAGAGAGAGAGATCTAACCTTATCATGTCTAGTTTAGCCCCCAAGGCTTGTTTGCCAAATTCAGGTTGCTGTTGCCCTTTTACATCACAGAGTGAAGACAAGAAACTGAGCTCAGCCCTGGGTTGGGTAGGAGAAGTGGGGAAGACTAAGTTCATTGCCAAATGACCATCTCACAATCATTATCACTGCAAGCACCATCAGAAGCCTCCACCAGTATTTCTGAAGCTCTTTTGAGGGATCCTGGGCCACACCTTTTCGGTCTGTCCTTGGAAAATACAACTGCTCTAAGGAATGTGAAGAAAGAAGGTGGATAGCTGATCACCCTCCCCATCTCTGAAGAGGCCAAGTACTATATTTTTGTGACTTGTGCCCTGACAGCTAAGAGTGGTGGGTGGGTCACACAAGTAGAAGATTAGAACAAGACAACAATGCGGAACCCAAGGGGAAACAAATCATTCCAGTTGAAAACAAAATCTGATTAAGCCGTTAACTTTCAGCTAAAGAAAATCAATGTGTGTCAAGCTGGTTTTCTTGGGCTATATCTATCGTGCCACAGAAAAGAAAGAATCACAGATTTTTGTTTCTAGGGACGCATGCATGTGTTATGTACAGATGTGTGCATGGAAGTGGTTACAAGTTCATATAACCTGAAATTCTAAAACATACACCTATGGCAGTGCTTCCAAATCCTCCTTATTTTGCCTTTATCATGCAAAAACTAGAGAGGTCCACTTTGCTCCTTGATAATATGTTCCATTTTATTTGGATGGGCTCCATATAGCCTCTACTTTCCTTTGCCTTTTGGAGCCGTCTTCAGCATCCTTTGTTTTGGAAAAGAATGTCTCGTGGAAGCCAGATAATACAAGCACTTTTCTTTAATTTTCTTCTTTGTCTGTGTGTCTCTCATATTAAAAAGCCAGACTGAATTTAAACCATCAGGGATTTTTTTCCCCCTCTTCTTCTCCTGCAATTGACATTTCAGCTCCCTCTGGAATTAATTCTGAATCCTTTGCCATTAAGAGTCATGAACAAGATTAGCATTCAAATTTGGGCTTTTAAAACAAAATGTTTGAATACATTGAACACTCCTTTCTCTCTGCTGTGTATTTACACATGAACTGGAACAAAAATACCGGTTCTGAAAGAGGCACGCTATGTTAGCTCAAAAGACATGTATAAATAGTTGCAGCTGAGTGAGAAAGGTAGGAACCCTATTGTTTCAGCTCCACCAGCCATCTTGGACTATTTCTCGTTATTTTAATAATAATCTACAAAGGATTTTGCAACCTTCTCCGGCAAGATGCCAGGCACTCGATTCTCCTGACTATCATGATGTACTCTCAGTATGCAGATCCTGACCATGATCAACACAGACAGATCAGAGGGTTTAACTGGGGAAAAACTTGTGCCCTAACGCTTTGAAAAAGGGTAACATTACAATGTACTTGCAGCTATGACTTTGGCTCCTTAGTTGCTGGCAGCTCCTCCTGAACAAACTGTACTGAAACAAATAGGAACTATGCAAAAACACAGCAATGTCCAGGATAAATTCACCCCGGTGGAGCTTGTTTTAGAGATCATACTCCACGATTTCACCATGGGGAGATCAGGGCAGCAGGAGGGATATATTTCTGCATCATCCAATACCAAAAATTGTATTCTGAAACACTGCATGAAAAATCAAGGTGTTTTCAGCTGCATGAAAAATCAAGGTGTTTCCTGGGAATTTTAGGTGTCACCAATATGTGGATGATGCCCAGCTCTCTCTCTCTCTATTCCATCTGAGTCAGGACTTATGTCCCAAATACCTGAATGACATCTCCTCCCCTACAGACCCTCTGTGCTGATTGGAGCTGTAGTTCAAAACATAGGGAGGGCACCATATTAGTGAACGCTGATCTAGCAGATGTGATAGCTGCAGGAAATGAACCTTCAAAGCAAAGTGACCCAGAGAACATGCAGCTAATGTTTTAAATGTCTTAAAGTATAATTGTTTAATTGTACATTGAAATGGAAAAGAACCCTGTATATGCGCTGTATGTGC
Source organism: Podarcis melisellensis (assembly GCF_964234715.1). NCBI lineage: Eukaryota > Metazoa > Chordata > Lepidosauria > Squamata > Lacertidae > Podarcis > Podarcis melisellensis. Next base: position 37,909,980 of record NC_138544.1, read on the forward strand.
ATTGCCATCTCTCGCCACAACCTGGACTCGGCATTCATCCTCTGAGGCATTTCTTCATGTGTTTCCTGCCTTTAAGGTCCAGAGCGTGGCAACACGAGAACGGGCCTTTTCTGCAGTGGCCCCCCGTTTGTGGAATGCTCTCCCCAGGGAGGTTCATCCAATCACCTTCCTTATATATGCTTAGGCCCTGGGCAAATACGTTCCTCTTCAACCAGGCCTTTGGCTGATTAATATTCTACAGCCTTTTAAATGTGTTTTTTTTTTGGGGGGGGGTTGTTTTATTGATTCTGTTTTAACATTTTATTTGTGTTTTTATCTTGTGAACTACCACTCTGTGATCTTTTGATGAAGGGCAGTATATAAATTTAATTTAATACATAAATAAAAATAAATCTCTGATCCTGCTGCCACAGCTACAATCAAAAGTTAGAACTAGAGTCAAGGTAAAGGACCCCAGATGATAAAGTCCAGTCAAAGGCAACAATGGGGTTGCGGTGCTCATCTCACTTTCAGGCCAAGGAAGCTGGCATTTGTCCACGGACAACTTTCCAGGTCATGTGGCCAGCATGACTAAACTGCTTCTGGTGCAATGGGACACCGAGACGGAAACAAGAGCGCACAAAAATGCTTTTTACCTTCCCGCCGCAGTGGTACCTATTTATCTGTTTGCACTGGCGTGTTTTCGAACTGCTAGATTGGCAGAAGCTGGGACAGAACAACGGCAGCTCACCCCGTTGTGAGGATTCTAACTGCTGACCTTCTGATCAGCAAGCCCAAGAGGCTCAGTGGTTTAGACCACAGCGTCACCTGCATCCCAGGGCTAGAATATACCTTCACTTACCATATTCTAGCATGGGCACCCTGAAACTGCCTGTCAAAGTGACACATATTTCACTACTACAAAGGAAATATCTTTGTCATGGAGTGTTGTGGCTTTGAAAAGTTTCTGATTAATATCATGCATACATAGTAGCAGCTTTAATATTTTATTTCAGTGCCATTGTATGTTATGCAGAATATGTAAATGTTACAACTACTTGACATCAACCAAAATGTGAACTAGGTTGCATAGGTTAGTACTTCAGGCAGCAGAAGAATGTTGCTCTAGTCCACTGAAGCATTGAGATTCACAGTGTACAGGGGCGGAAACAGGATTTAAAGCATTTCTAATAAAATATATTTTAATAGCTGGTGTTATCCTTTCGCATAACAAAAGCCAAATTATGCCAATGCATCATATGATCTCTTAAAATTACTCCCCTCCCCTGTTGAACTACAAAGTTTCCTTAATAATTTTATACTCCCAAATAAAAGTACAATTTTGCAAATTAACTCAGTATATGCATTTTTAAGCAAACGTACAAACTAAGCAGTTTTGTTATTTGTTTTTTTTTATAAATTGCAAAAAGTAGATGAGTTCCACATCATGCTAACCAAATACAGTCAGAAAAAAATGATTTCCAGTGGTTTAGAGACATGTACTTTGCAATACAGATTTGTAATGATACAGCAGATAATTTATGATCTCTCTAAATAAAATGTTTCTGTTGCAACTTGATTACATCATAAATACAATATGCAATTTCTATATATTGGAGAAAAAAAGCATATGAAATTCATTTGAACATCCTGTAAGTACTACAGGCAGTTTCAGAAGAAAATATAACTCCAAATATTTATCCCAGCGGGATTCAAAGTTGGAGGTGCTTGGAGGCACATTCGTGCTTCAGAAAGACCCATATACAGAGCTAAAGTTCTGTTTGCTCTTTTTCATATGAAGATGATTTCATGAGTTTGGCTATAATGAATTGTTATGTTTTTGCTGGAAGAACAATCAGAGACTTAACAAAAAGGTCTCAGCATTCCTCAGTGACCCTAATCATCTGACTGTGATTGCCAGATCTTGAAATCACAAACTCTAGCAACTGGGCTGGATCTCAGATTAGAACTCTCTGGCCAGAGACAGGAAAATAGAGCAGGTCTGGTAATCAAACCTCAAAACTGGCACAGTATTCACTTAAGGTTTACAGCTTTACAAGAGAAAAAGTAATGGTCCTTCCTCTCATTGTTCCAGCAACTGGCCCTGAAACAAGCAACCTTGTCAAGCTCGTTTCATGGTGTTTGAACCAAAGTTTGGGGAACAGAGAGACAGCTTGAAACAAGTCTGAATTTGGAAAGAGTTGCAGGCAAACAGGGGCAGAAAACCTGAGGAATTTTAGCTACAGTTAGCTAAAACTGAGCTGCAACAGTTTTTTACCTGGGAATCTGGTGCAGAATTTGTAATTGTGCAGTCTGCAATAGAATCTGATTCCTTCCAACATCTGATGCATGCTCCCTTGTTGGAAAAAAAGCATACCTCTGTAAGCTAGAAGTGAAGAATTTGCGGCCCTGCAGATGTTGTTGGTCAATGGTCAGGGGTGATGGGAGTTGGAGTCTAGCAACATCTGGAGGGTGACGGATTCCTCATCCCTGGTTCTGGACTTACTGTCATTTGGGATAGGGGGAAACATATTGCAGAATATGAAGCTGCCTGACACTAAGAAAGATACTTGACCCATCTAAACCAGTGCTGTACTGTAATTGGAAGCAGTTCTTCAAATTCTCAGGCACAACTTTCATACCTGGAATTCTTTTAATCGCAGTTGCAAACTATAGAACCTGGACCCTTCATAAAAACCATGTGCTCCATAATGAACAGTTCTTTCTTCCAAGCAGTATTTTACACTAAAAAATAGATTCTTGGGCCAATAGCAGTATATGAAGCTCTGGGTACATGCATCACTTTCTTCTCCTTGTCTATCTCCTACCTCTGAATCTCAGCCTGGAGAAGAATTGGCAAGGCATTGTTAAGAGCTTCATAATTTTAATTCAGAAGTTTGCATTTGTTAGCAGAAAACACTGCTAGGTTGGAAGAGTTCGATGCTACTGATTCAGCTATTTAATTATTAACTAAAGTTTACCCAGTAGTTAACGGCATAATGTCGTTTCTAACACCTAAAATCTAACAGCTCTTATTAACTAATGGCTAAACTACATTCTTCCCAACTTTTGCAATTCTTTTAGAAAGAAGAATAAATTTCAGGTATTGTCCAGTACAAGGTGAAACACCCAAAAAAATTAAAAATGTATTTCACCTCTCTAGAAAATGTCTTCTTAAGTTGAGCACATTGAATTCAAGTTTTCAAAAGGATACTTTTTATGTAGCCTCATTTTGAGGTGGTGGGATTCAATTATGAATGTGCACAGTGGGGATTATAAGGGCTACATCATACATTATTAGACAGCATTTGCCAACCTGCAGCTGCCTTCCTGACCATTGGCCATGCTGTGTAGAGTTGATTGGCATTGTAGTCCACAACATCTATAGGACAGCAGGCTGAGGAAGGCTCTTATAGCATAGTTGCCACTGGAATCCATTTCTGCGTGGCAGAGTTTAATCTGAAGGCTGCAGTATTTGGAAGTACCCATCTGCACCACGACTTTATGAGGGAGGTGGTGCATGAGTTTCCATGTGATTTGTGGGTTTTCCACAAATCTGAGTCACTAAATAAGTGCCACAACCCTATGAACAATCCACAATAGGTGAGATCCAGTGGCAACCACACTGCTTGTGTATGAAACTGTATGAAACTGCATTCATTTATATGCAGCATGGGGCACCAGCTCAAAAACAGCATTAGAGATTTGAATAAATGCCATAAACATTTTGCAGTGGGACAGTTCTCTTTGAAAAACAATTACCAGTACCTTGTTTCGGGGGTTTTTTTTAAAATTACAACAGGCAAATAAAGATGGCATTCATCCTTGCAATTTAATATCACATGTAATAATATCACAGACTGCATATGCATGTTGTTTGCACAAATATGGGTATTGCAGACAATTTCCTTTACTTAATGAGAAACTATTTTGACAGCGTTGCTTGCCAACATGGAGGTGGTTGAATGAAGGGACTGAAAGTGCAAGCAGATAAATAGGTACTGCTGCTCTGGTTCGCCAGAAGCAGCTTAGTCCTGCTGGCCACATGACCTGGAAGCTGTACGCTGGCTCCCTCGGCCAATAAAGTGAGATGAGCACTGCAACCCCAGAGTCGGCCACGACTGGACCTAATGGTCAGGGGCCCCTTTACCTTTACCTTACAACAATATCAGCATAAGGTAAATGTAAACTCGTTTCAGGGCAAAACTTGTCACATATAAACTGAATTGGCATGATCTCATGAGTAGATTGGTCCATCTCATCTTGTGAACACTTGAATCAGGCATGACAGTCTTTTTATTAACACCAATCTGAAGTCCATGCTCTGGCCCAATGAATAGCTAAATGGCCTGAACTGCCCTGGTCAAACTGAGGCCATTCTATGGCTACCACTCTCACAGAAAAATGGCCACTAGACAAAACAGCTGTTGGTCTGATGGAAAAAATGGTTTATTTTCCTTCTCTTGGGTAAAACAGAATAATAGAAATGAAGAGCTTTCTATTCTTTAACTTCTGTACTTATGAGTTACTTACTATGTTTGAGATGTTATGCTAGAGACATTGTCCTCTGACATCTGAGAACAAAACTCTCTAAAAGCAGTTTAAATATACTTCCCTTAGACAATTAAAAAATAATAATATGCACAATACAATAGACGCAGCATACCTTCAAAGGTCAACTTCAGTAATTCATACCATTAGCAAAATACATTGTAGCCCTTAGACACCAATCTATGTAAATAACAATCTATTTAAAAAACATCTTACTTGGGGGTTTACATTTCCCTCTCTCTGACCTGGATCTTTTTTTAAACACACATACACCCTCACCAGTCCTGATTTTATTTGTATGGAGGGAAAACAAGAGATAAATGGTCATAAATATCCATACTTTGAGTACCTAGAAAAATATATTCTTCCCATACCTCCTCTTTTCGTAATATGTTGGATACTATGAATGCAGAATGGAAGTAACTTATATTGGTACTGATTTTAATTTTTAATTTTTGCATAAACAACTAGGAATATGTCTGAGCAAGTTTGTTTTCATGCACTACTTGCTGGGCTTGAAGAAATGCACTGGTTCAGGGGACAAATTCTGACAACTAAACTCATTGTATTTCCCTTTTGCTCTTTCATTTTTTTTACCTTGTGTTAATAATAATTGGCTTGATCCAAACATTCCCTTCAACTGACAGAATGCATCTTCCATCAAATGAGTCTTTCCATTAAAGGAAGGAAACCTTTGGACCCAACCCTATAATACTATAAAGTTATTCACCAGTATTATCTTGTAATCCTTACAACAGCCCTTCAGTATTTGCAGATAAGGAACTGAGGTTCTCCACATTTGCAGATAAGGAACTGAGGTTGAGTGAGAGTGACTTAAGTAAGGCCAGCTTGTGGGAGAAGTGAGATTTGAATCAGGGGCTTTCCTGGTTCAAAGCTCAGCCTCTAATCCACTACACCACACCAGCTCTCACCAGCTCCTAAAAAGCTTAGGAACATCTAGCAAGTGTTTTGTGATCCAATGACTATTAATTAGAAGTGATAAAGTAAGACAGCAGTGCAACTGATATAATTTTTTTTAAAGAAAACATTGGGAAATAATGGTTTTGTATAGCGGGAAGACAAAGTTTCTCAGGTGGATGCCATGCTTCAATTACTGAGTAAATCCTTGAGTTATATTCACAAAGCTAGAAATTTACTAAATATCTAATAATCTTTTTCTTGAACTAAGCCTCTGGAAAAAATCACATTCTTTGCCAGTCAGGTCCCAAATCCAAGCCACAATTCATGAAGTAACCCCTACCACCAATCCATTATACCAGAGATGGAAAACCTGTGGCTGTCCAAATGTGGCTGGACTCCAGTTCCCTTCATCCCTGGCCAAAACATCTGGAAGGCTACATATTTGCCATCCCTGCACTGAACCATTACACATAAAGGGTACAATTATATGTCATTGCAAAGTTCTCAGGACAGACCCTTGCAACAACAACAACAAAATAGATATATGTGTTTTGAAGACAGTGCTTTGAAGACAGTAATTTCTATACAAACAGTGTTAATACAAGGGGAAATAGAAAAGGTTGGAATTAACAAATTAGAAAATGCACTCTAAAATTGTTTCTAACTGTGCAAAAAGGCACAGCTATTGTCATGACTTGGAGATCATTCACAACTGGTAGTTTGGGAGGACTAACATGAATTGGGACTATGGATGAGAGAAAATGAAAGATTCAGGGGAAAATACAGTAGACAGCTGTGTGTCAGGAAGTTTCCGGCATTAAGTACAAGATACGTTTTGTTTAAGGCTGCCAGGCAGTTGTAAGCAACTTCTGAGCATGTCATTTATCACAACAACAAAAGATTTGTTCCGTTAACTTGGATTTTTAATTACTCGGACCTTAACACCAAGGTATAACCTCTTACAATTTCAAAGTCACACAATAAAAAATACCAGCTGCTTTGTGATTAAAACTTAAGTGGGAAATGCAGCCTACTGTAAAGGCAGAAACCTATCTGGGAGCTAATTAATAGAAACCTTTACATGATTACAAGCACCAGGTTTCCACCAACAAGTTTGTTTTTCTATATCTGTTTAAGCAGCACACTTTGGGAACTCAGTGCTTCTTGGACTTGTTAGAGGAATTGTGTGTTGACTTCCAGAAAGGAGCACTGATTGTTACATTAACAGGGAAGTAATGAAGATGTGGTCTTAAAAGTACGTTTGTAAAGCTTAAGTAAATCAAAATAAAGCTCAGAAGTACTAACGGTGAGTATTAATTAACAAACTCAATGTAATTTGCTGGAAGCATTCCAGTTTTCCCAGTTCTCTGAACAGTACCATACATCCAACCATCGTCAATTGGTTGCACATTGATGATGTAGTCACCATCCCTGAATGAAACTTCATCTTCGTCTTGGGCACTATAGTCATACATTGCTCTATATGTTCTCTGTGAAAAGAAAGGAGAGGGGAGTCCATTAAACACAATTCACAGACCTTCCAACAAACCAGTCTCTACAAACCTACATTATATGTCACCAGCAATGCGGGTTGTATAGATCAGCAAACTTTCAAATTGCAAAGAAATTATTCTTCATGGAACTAGGGATAGTCTTGAGTATGCAGCCCTGAATGTTAGAAACACTTTTGAAATATGCATTGTCACTTGCCTGGTCGTCATAAAATAAGCGAAGATATCCATATTTGGGGAGAATACCATTGGTATGAACTGGCACTTAAAAAGCACACAATATACCACACCAATTACACGTCACAATGCTCTATATCAGGCAAATTCAACGATCAACTATATTTGAGGAGGATTTTCACCCTTTTCCTGCCATTAATTGTATATAACCACACATATTACACATAGATATCTACACAATCGGAGTGGGAGGTGGGGAGAGAGATAAATTATTGTTGAGGAGGTTTTTAGATATTCACCATAAAGATGTGGTCACGTTTGCTAGCTAAACTTAGTGATCAGTCAGGGAAGACAGTATTTCAAAATCTATTCTTAAGCGACCACAATTTACTAAACACATTTATGCCAACCTAAGTATGGGAGAATCACCTGTTGGGAGCCACCCAGATTGGCTGGGGCAACCCAGTCACATGGGTGACATTTATTTTTATATTTATTTATTTATTTATTTATTTATTTATTATTATTATTATTATTATTATTATTATTATTATTATTATTATTATTCCACCCAAGATTCTATGAGCTTGTCCACACTTCTGCTTGTGCAGCTGCTTAAACCTGGTTTTTCTGCAGATATTTGTTCCAATTCAGCAGTAAAGAGTGGGTTTTCCCAGGGAAAATGGCAAGACAAATGAAAAACTGCTCAGATCCATGCCAAAAAAGTATGAGAAAAGTGGACGTATGGATGGGTCCTATGATGCATTTTGCGATGGAAATGCTTACAGCAATATTTCATTGTTTACAGAAAGCTTTTAACTGAGAGTTTGAAGATCCAAACAATTTTACACATTTATTCACTGCCGTTCAAAGCAGTTTATGGTAGGTTTTTGGTAGTGTTTTAATCCATCATTCTTCATCAAGATGAGATTGTGTGGGTTTTTTTAAGTGTCAGTTTCCAGCCATATGCCAGAAACATCAAGAGATATTTGGAATATCAAATACTGTATTAGAAGGCGTGGGAATGCGATTCTTTAGTGTATCTTATGATTCTGGGACAGCCTTTGCCAACCTAATGCCCTCCAGACGTTTAGGAATATGACTCCTATCAGCTCCAGGCAGCATAGCCACACTGTGAAAAACTTCTAAAACTTTTTAGAACCTTATTATGATCTGGGTGTAACTGAGAAACAAAGCTCAAAGTTCTACATGTAATTACATAAGGCAGCTGTCAGGGGAAATCTCCAGCATAATTCAATTACAATGTAGTAATTTAGCTACTGCATAGATTGCAATATGTAATTGAGATTTGTACTCCTTTAAGGTCTTAAACAGGTCCCTTACACAAAAAAAATTAAGTTTGCTCAGGTTAAGTTTAGAGAACATGTTTATAGCCCATGTGAAAAAGTGCAAGATAAAGGTGTTTTTTTTAAGACAGGCTCAGTTATAGAGGAAAGAGGGGAAATAATTGTGTTTGCAGGAGAGAGGCTGCTGTGAAAAGGATTAATTATTTAACTCAATACTCACCAAGGTAGCTGAATGTGGCTGTGAATGCATCGATCTCATAGACGACACGCTAGTCTGGTGCATGTAACCATATCCTTGGGGCTGACTTTGTTGATATGCCCCCGGAAGTACAGGGGCTGCATGGCAAAAGAAACATTAATGAATTACTACATACTACTGCTATGGTCATTCATTAAGTGAAGTGATGCTTTCTTCTCCCTCTACAACATCTGCAGGAGTTGGTTTCCTCAGTAGGAATTGGAGTAAGCAGAAATAGCTTCTGTATACACAAAAAAAGCTTGTCTTAGATAGAAAAACAAACTTTAAAAATTAGTGGGGGACTCGCCAAGCACACACTGACACCCCAAACTTGGCAGATGCAAGGAAAAGTGTAATTTACTCAAGGTTATATCTGAATCAAGAGAAAAGCAGCACAAATTTGCCCTGTAAGAGTGAACAAAAAAAATCAACAAAAACAAAGTTAAATGAAAACATTCTATAGTTAATGTCACATAGCACATTGTGTTGTCTACAATTCCACTTCAAAAGAGCTGCACCCCCTTGACTTTTTTATTCTATGAAGCAGTACTTGTTTACTATCTATGGCTACATACACCAACATGAAAATCAAAGGTTGGTAGATTTGGTCCTGGCCTCACAACCTTCCTACATCTTGCTGATGTAGGACCCAGAGAGTCACAAGAGGTGCATTCACACCTCTCTTCGCAGACAGAGTTCACTTCAGCAGTAAAGGAAATTACTTCTGTGCTGTCTACACTACAAACGCAGTGGGCAGCAAACAACTCATATTCACTTTGGGACCAGGGTTTTGCTAAAACAGAAAGACATACAATCCTTCTACCAAACAAGCAATTTTATTAACCTAGAACACAACAATGGACACAGATACAAGCTGCTATTATATTAGGTGGGGGGAAACAATTGTTATCAAGGGATCCAAAAGCACATCAAAAGGTTTCCAAATTCTCTGACCCAAAGTAGGATATCTGTTCCCGAGTTCTTTGGATGTAGGTTAAACCAGGGGTAGCCAACATAGCTACTTCCAGATGTTGTTGGACTCTGTTTCCATCATCCCTAAGCATTGGCCATATTGGATGGGGCTGGTGGGAGTTGGTGTCCAACAACATCTGGAGAGCACCACATTGGCTACCTCTGGATTAGATATTATGGAGACATGAGGATGCTGTCATTTGGGCACCAGTGGGCCCAGTCCTCCCCATTCCTGCAGAAGGATCTAGGTTGCCCTTCTAAAAGTGGAGTGACATTGTGTTGTGATTTTCTCTTCCTCCATTTGTTGACTGGGTAAAAACACACACAAAGGTGGCCAGTATATTGGTCCATATGAAACAAATGTCCTACATCTGCTGTTGGGTTATTGGGACCAACCAAAATGACACAAAATAGTAGCAATAGTAGCTTTTGAGTTGTGGAGAACATTTTATCAGGCAAGATGTTGCCCAAAGCAGCAGGAGTGGGGGACGGTGATGGGGAAGGACAAAAATTAGCCTGCATTTTATAGTCACGAGGTCAGGGAGAAAGATATCCCTGGCAAGGATATGTCTCTTTAAGACACACAACTTCTCTAGTATCATTTTCCTTTTAAGCAGGGATGTCATGTCTTCCCAAATACTTTTTCATCTGCAACCTGAGCAACTGATTGGAAGATGTGGATAAGTAGTGAAGCCGAGAAATTTATGCAGTAATGAACACTAATCTCTGTTTCCTATATGCATGCAAATCAGTATGTGCAACTCAGGCCCACATGCAGCTAAACTTACTGGTTGCACTGAACAATTATCACTCTAAAGAACATTTGCACAAGTGGCTATTATTTCTTTGCTCCCCACCTGCAATTCTTTACAGACCCAACATTCCGCTCCTGTACCCAAGACAACCCTATGTCTGTGAGTTATAGGCATTCAAAGGTTAGCTAGATCTTTCTTGTTTGTTTGTTTGTTTGTTTGTTTGTTTGTTTGTTTTTGAGGCGTCCTCCTGCCTTTTGCCTTTGATCGCTTAGACCTAATGAAAACTTTCTTAAACTTAGTAGGTCACACACTACATACATGTGCCCACAGGGATGTTGCAGGAAAGCAAGCAGTCCTGCTCCCAAAGAGATGCAGAGATGCTGGCTGAATGTTCCATTGCCCAGAGCAAATAACAGGCTCAGAGTACTCCTACCCGAGGGTGGAGGGTGGAGTCACAGGCAGCACTATACCTGGCCCCATCCTAAGGCAGCTCAGTAGGAAGGAACTGCTTGTCAATTCATCACAGTCCATTTTAACCTCAGTTCCAAAGAGGAGTTTGGCACAAAAAGTGGCAATCTTGCATCATGCGGTATAAGCTGCAGATAATACTACCAAGGATGTGTAGAGCCTTCCACATCCCAGTAGACTGCATAACGTCTAACCTTGATGCTAGGCAGTCAATGCTGGATTTGGTTCATGAAGAGTCCCTCGTGGTGGAGGGATCATCACTGCAGGTGTCCTTATTTAACCTTGCCCTATAGATATTATTTTATCTATTGCTCAAGACCTTTCTATCCCGCCTGCCTGAAGTCCTATTGACATTCCCATTCCGATGGTATAAACCTTGTGTAAAAAAAGAAGAAGAATTTTTAAAGATCGTTGGTCTTTCCAAGACAGAATACTTTACCATGCAAAACCTTTTTAATTATATGAGCTCTTTCCCCACGCAGTAAAATCTTCCCCATTTTTCCGAAAAATAACAAAGCCATTACAAATTGCTAGGTTTTTACACATGGTTAAATAAGCAAACAATAACAAAAGACTGCTGTATCATAAAAGCTCCTTGCTCCATTAAGTATGATTAAAAAGTGGTTTGGTTTTAATTATCTACTCGACTAGAAAATCTGATGGAATCTTAACTTTGCTTTTATGAGTTACTTTCTTTTCACTATGCATCTCAACAGGAAATGCACTGAAATGAACCATGAAGAATATATAATCTAATTGTATAATAGTTGCAAAATCATAAAGCCTGGAAAGTAACAATTTGAACAAAGAGATCCTTTGATCTACAAAACCATTCATAAAATATTCTAATATTAGAACCTACTAAACAGGCCAACTAGAAACCCTTTATGTTTCTGAATGGGGGAATGTTTGCCGCTTTATTACATAAATGCACACAGATTCCATTAGGCTGAGAAGTCTTGCCTACCCAACCCCTTTCGCTGATGTATAGGTAGCTCATAAAATATCATATACAAGATGCACCATCCATGGAACCACAATGCAATCACTACATTAATGGAAACACGTGTACTATTATATATATTCAAAATTCTGTGGTAGCCCCCCTAACTGTGAAAAGTTCTTTCAGGATGGTTTTATTCTCCTTAATTTCATTGCATTGTTGGTTTTTGGCACTTTTTATAATTTTGCAAAACATTTGATAGTGGCTGGATCTCTCATATATATATATATATATATATATATATATATATATATATATATATATATATATATGTATATATATATATATATATATATCACAACAAATGTCAACTACAACTGAAGAAAGGCATTCAGGACTTTACAGAAATGTAGTAAGCAAGATAACTCATTATGGGAGAGGACCTTCTTTTCAGATTAACACATTTATTTTAAAATTGGTGTTTCATAATAGAAAATACATAGTTTATCACTAAAGGGCTTGAACTTGGCAAATTTCAGAGACCAAAATATTAAATTCCAAATAAGAAACACATAGTTGTCAGATGCTAATGGGAGCGCTAAAGCTATTCAGTTTTAAGACAAAATACCTCCCTGAAATGACAAGGCATAGTTTAAATGGCCTGGAAATATAGTCAAGAAGAATAGAAGATTGCAATGAATATTTCATAGACATATTTAAGTGTAATGCAAAATCCACTTTAAAGCACAGACACAACAACAAGCATGCTTATTAAGCTCTCCATGTATATTCATTTACGGAAATGGTTGGCAACTTCGTTCAGAACACTGGCATGAAGATCGAGTGAGCTGGGACTTTGCCAACATATACCAGAATTCCAATAAAAGCATGCAAGAAACACGGGGAAGCCTGAACTATCAGTCTACAAGTCTACAAGTTGCCCTGTGATAATGTGTGTTAAGAATGTAAGGATGTGATTTACAGTGGAGCACAAACCTTTAATTTAAATGATCAGGGGCCCTGCAATTGAATACAATAGCAGAAAGCATAAAATAATTCAAGACTTGGGTACTTGCCCCTCTCAGTGACTTAGATGCTGTGTACTCCTACAAAATACCCAACACAATACAGCATACACACATAGACAGACAAACACTTATGGTATGGGTGTGTGGGTGTGGGTGGGTGTAGGACTGCTTGTAACACTGTGCTGGCATCCTAAATCAACTAAAACATTGCACCTCTTGCTGTGTAATAGCAGCACAAATCAGTCACATGGCAAAGACCATGAACACCTTTCAAACACAGTTGACCAAAACTATATTAGACAGCCCCGGTCTCTATGTTCTCCTCACACTTTCCAATGAGCTTGTACTTGGGACAAGGGCAATAAATAGATTGACCCCCTTCCTTTCCCCACCTCCCCACTTAAAGTCACATATTTGAAGTTATTTGAACTCTACACAACTGAAGTCAGAGGTGGACGAGCTTCATTAAAACAAAACAAAAATATTTTATTTAACAAGTATGTTAATAGCTAACCAAGAAGAGGCATTAAGACCTGTGAATCAAACACTGCATGCAAAAAACCAAACAAACCAAAATCTTACTGGCTATCTCAAGGGCTCTTTGACGTTAATAAAAATACATCTCTCACACAGCTGTTTGTTTACTGGGCAAACAAGGGTTGCTGAGTTAACCTGGAGATGTGCAAGGAAACAGGCACACTGTGACTGTTAATCAGAAGGGAACAGAGGACATCTATGGGTACCTCCTTCGTTAGATGGCCTTGTTACCTCACTGGAACAAGAAAACATAGAGCCCTCTGATTTGTCATCTCCAACGCCAGAAGTACTGGTAGAACGGAAATGCTGTTTACTGTAACGTCTTGCTTTTTCTACGAGGGGAAACACAATACTGCAGTAAATAGCTATAGGACAGATGAGTAAAGTAAGAGAGAGCTTCTTTATTTGTTTGTTTTTATTCAAATAACAGGACTGACAACTTGGGTACTTCCCATGCCAGCAACATCTTGTGCAAAGCTGCCCCAAGATACTAATAACTGGAATCCATGAGCTCACTAAAATGTGCAAGTAGGGAAAACTGTTCGCACAGGAATGCCGCTATTGGATTCTGGCTAGGGCCACGCAGTATTTCCCACAAATACTGGTACAGCTGCGACCAGTGGTGCCAACTTGAATAGAGTATTAGGAAGGCCAGGTAAGCCCCACCCCGCATAATCAATCACATGACGTGACTTGTGCACACCATTTGAATGGCAATGTCCGTCAACTTGGGGAGGGCAGCCCCCTCAAATATTTTATTGGTGGGGGTGAAGGGACCTTGGCCTCTAAGAGCTGGGCTCCTATGGCTGTGACATAAGACATTTTACTGCCCAAAGGAAATTGTGTTGCTTAGCCTTAAGAGGAACCATGCAGAAACTTGCTGGAATGTGGATTATAACTCCCCTATGATCCTCAGGTGAAGGGCGCTGTAGAATTTGTGTATGTGTGTAAAATTATGGCAGCAAGCAGATTATATTTAGTTATTCAGTTATTTAAAGGATACAGTGGATAGCTCATGGAGGCTATGTGCTGTCCTTTTTGAGATGTGGTTTTAAATGGTTTGCATTTAACCACAGAATCTAGGGAGCTGATAGAAAACCCACAAGACCTATCACCAACTTTAAATTGCATTCTGGATCTTTCTATAAGCCAAGCCATGTGATCCATAGCAAAAATTAAACTAACCATTGTCGTGATATTTAATAAATTTCATAATTGTAATAAACATCCAGTGCTTAAATTAGACAGTAGTGGGCATTAGATCTGCAGCCTTTAGGCCTGTCCAGACATCAGTAAATTGCCTCAGGAAACGCAAACATGTGGAGTAAACGAAGCCTCACTCAGTGAATTAGTGCACAGGCCAATGACAATTCACATGAATGCGGCCACCCCATTAAAAAATTGCTTCTGTGCTCACACAAATCAGTTCTGAAAAGCAGCAGCTACATCATTAGATGGGGTGGTCAAATATTACTTGACTACAATCAAGCACTGGAGAAAATCATGAGTTAAACAATACCCGAAAGCATATGTAGACTCCTAGACTGAATATTATCTTCCAAAGGGTCAATGTCGAAGATGGAGCCAGGATCTGTGCGCCAAACTTTGAGGTCTTTCCCAAAAAGAAACAGTAAGACAATTGGGGGAAGAAAGTAAAAGCACAAAGATGTTATCAGGGAAGACATAAATAATCCCTGGGGGGCAATGGAGATGGGTTTTACCATGGATTTGACCATGGGAAAAATAACATTTGAAAAAGTGTGAGATATGATTTGTGGCTTCATAGTTTTATAAATACTATCCAACATTGCAGAAATAACTTTACGAGATTCTTAGTGTGTTACTGAAGGAAAAGAATAAATGCATCTCATTTTCATTTCAATGCACAGGTCAGCACTTATAGTTTGCAAATAAAAATAATACGACTTTTCCAACAATAAAAATCTCATCATACCAGGTATTAAAATCATGGAGCTGAATTCCTTTTCTGCTAATCTACGTGAAAAAGTCAAATGGCAATTTCTTCTGTGATTACTTTCATTTTTTAAAAAGAAAGTTAAGAATGTTAATAATTGGCTGCTCATATTAACAATTTAAGTACTTTTTATATTGTCTCTCTCTCTCTTTCTTTACCTTTCAGCCTTTGTAGAGCAAATTAATGTTTGATTAAAATACCTTTCATCTTATCATCTGTTCTGTTAATTACTATACTCATTACTTCAGAGGTGACTGCAATCAGGAATTCTGCGGCAGACAATTATCGCCTGATAACCCAAAACTGACCTATCATTTTAATCTTAAGAAGGAACTGCATATGAAACAAAGGTACAAAACATCAAATACAGATAACACTGCAACTAGACAGAACAAGATAACTAGATAAGTAAATAAATAACAGAGCAAGATTATTCTGCAGAGCTGGCCCACATAATATATTTGGGTCAGTAAAGCACAGAGTAGAAACTTACCCACAATTATTCCAGGTCTCCTGTCCATTTCAACTATATGTGGGTGGACGCCTTTGTAGGCAGCATCACTAACCACCTGGGTGTTTCTTCTCACCCGTTCAGTCACAGGATCGTCCACTATTGGAGTGAAACCTCTGCCTTTCGTCTTCTCAAAATCTTCATGGTATTTGACCTAGAGCGGGGTGAGAAGATTATTAATTTCTAGTCCAATGACAAGGTGTATTGAGAGCTGTGGAAGATAGGCATTGTCACCATTATTTTTCTTGGGCACTGACATTTTTGCTTATTTCAGGCTGCTAACCACTGTCATGCAATTGTTCCTTGCCGCTAGAAGGCCCAATAGAAGTGCAATTCCCATTGTCGTCGCTGGTTTGGTTTTTTTAAGGTAATTACTTTTTGTATACAGATAAAAAGACGCATGCAGTCTGTTGCATTTAGTGTTACATTCACATGCAAATGATGGTGCTAAACCCTTCAAAATCATCTTACATTTCATTCAATTTCAGTTGTAGAAAGCACAAGTGCTCCATATCAATACGTTAGGATAAAATTTCAAATTAGTATGACTTTTCAAGGTATTACAGATATCGATATGCTTTTTAAAAGCCTCCCTCCCCCCATTCCTCACATACGGTCATATACACAGCACACTCACACATACACAATCCTTCAGGCAAAGGCAATCAGAGCAACCAAATTCAGAATTCCACTTGCACACACAAATCAAAAACATGCACAGGCACAAGGCAGTGTGTGTGTGTGTATCACCCTCTCCAGTTAAAATCTGCAATGCTGGAACAGAGAGGAACCACGTGAAGTGTCTTTAAGAAGCCACACGAGTGAATGGTTAGGGAAGTCGTTTTATTAGTATAGCAATATGCAACATTTAAATGCAGTTAGCAAACCCCCACCCCAAGAACCACTGTGTAAGTGGGAAAACTCAGTCCAGACTTTAGTGCATCGTGCTAGTTACCTAGATTAATGAAGGGTTCAATCCAATCCAATCTACAGCTACTGCTCTTCAGAACACACTAGCTATGTGAAAAATGTACCCTACCATTGAGATGTTGTTTTGTGTCTCTTTGACATGCCTCAGCTCAGGTGTGTCTAGAATCATACTAGGTCTACCTTTCATCTGTTGCTGATCTCTGCTGTACTTGACCTGCAAAAGACAGCACATGGATTTTTCAAGTGTGCACAACTTGACAGGAAAATCATGCTTAATGTCACGCGCAACTGATATTCTTTTACCATTCTATCCCAAAATGTATAGGCATTGTGGAGATGCGGTAATGCGCATTGCACTGGTCTACCCATTCAAAGTCATCGGCCTTCACTACAATTCGTAACCGACTAGTTAATAATGCATGATACAAAAAATGTAAGATTGTACTTTAGTAAACATTGGCAAAGTCATTAAAAAACAAAGTGGAGAAATAAGAAAAACACACATGAAACTGCTTCATTATTAGCAGTCACTAGGCCAAACGGATAAATACACATTTCTATAGTACTCTTAAAGATTCAAAATTAATTTATTAAGGACATGATTTGTTAAGGGCATGATGCACTCATCACAGAAAGGTTAAATTCTTTAGTAATCCAAAACAATAAAAAGAAACAAGGAAAAACAAAGGACTTGCCGAGCTGATAATTTCTTGATTCTTCTTGACTCTCTCCATCTCAGGAGTGACACTGACAGCAGTTGCTTTACCAGGTTGCACTTTATAGTAAGCCTATTAATTTCAGATATATATAAATAACATTGCAACTGAACAATGATAAATAGGGCACCTGGTGTTTAAATTCCAAATGTTCTAATTAGTTTGGTATTTAAAGCTGTATGCTGAAGCATAACGTAATTATTTCTTTGTATTTCATTGGTAAAATATGTGCATAGAGAAGCATTACTAACTTAAACATAATTTGCTCTAAGGTATATTAGTGCTACTGCTGCTGTACAGTCTCCATTTGGTTCAACAGGGATTTTTACTGCAGTTACAGGGCTGGTGCACAAAAGGGAAAGGAAGTTTAAAAACTGACACATAGTCCCTAAAATAGATCAAACAATAGATCTATTCTCTTTCGACAATATTAAGTGCAGGTTGGGAATTTGTTTCATTTCAGCGTTTACGATATAAAGTCAAACATTCTGATGAAGTCAGAAGGATATCATAAGAAGTTGCAAAACTGGGTGTTAGACTGAGACTCCTCAAGAAGTACTGCAGAGACAGAAATATACAAGAAAAAGGACACTTCATGCATATAAAATCAGGGGATAGAATCGTAGAACTGCAGAGTTGGAAGGGACTACGGTGAGAATCTAGTCCAACCCCCTGGAATGCAGGAATCTTTCACCTAATATGGGGCTTGAACCCAGGACCCTGAGATTAAGAGTTACATGCATATATTAAGAGGCTGGGCTTTTCTTCCCACTTTCTAAATAGCTCCTGAATTGGGAGAATGAAAGAAAGGGAGAGTGCTTAACTCTTCCTGTGTCCGCTGCTTCTTTGCTCCAAAGGGTTTGCCCCCAGGGTTTCAAATGCAGGTGGGCTGGGGAATCTGACTGATGCTGAATTATGATATATTTCACTTGGAATGTCAGTTTTATAGTTCTATTTTTGTTTTTTGTTTTTTAGAACAGTGCATTTCCACAACAATAACAACAGCAATAATAAAAATTTGCACCAAGGGGCATCTGTTTTTAAAAAAACTTACTGCGCTAATATTTTGCTGGTTTTTCTTTACTCGTTCAATCTCTGGAGTCTCTGTTACTGCTGTACCAGCTCCTATCACTTTCTTGTACAATACCTTCATTGAACAATAGAAAAATAATTATGAAGGTATGCTTCCTGGCACAAGTTTGCAACAACAGGCAATGTTCCAAATACTAAAGTATACCGCCTCTGTTGTTTTAGCTTCCCATAAACTAACTCAATCACCACAAGAACTAATAAACTCATTTTCTTTACTGGAACCTCACATGAAAAGAGTGCACATTGGGAAAGGCCATAACAAATAGCATTTGATATCCACAGTGATATCCACAGAGGTATAAGGTTTAATTGTCCTGGCTCTTAGCATCTGATAAAGGTTGAGCACTTTCCTTTATACCTGTTCTTGTAGCCCTTTAAAAATAGTGCAAGACTACCCTCACCTCCATCACAGCATCCCATCACTTAAAGACTAATAAATTTATTATAGTATAAACCAACAATGGAGTAGAGTACACTTCATACTTTCTCTGGTCCATAAAAGCTTATGCCATAATAAATTTGGCTGCATTGAATTAAATGGGGTTTAGGTCCACATAACTGTGTAGAAGATTGCAGTGCTCAAAAAAAATTGTTGTATTGCTACCTTTTCCCACAGTACTGTGAAAATTATTATTGCAGTTATTATTATTTATTAAACTTCTATACCGCCCTTCATCTGAGGATCACAGGGCAGTTTACAATATATATAAAAAAATTACATATCATGATAACAAACAAAAACAAAACAAAAACAATAACCCCCCCCCAACAGGAGTGGTACAACCTTTATCAACGAGGGTATGCAACTGGCTTGGGGACAATGAATGGTACATTTTTCATTGTGCCCTGGGATACAAGAGAGTTCATTTGATGTTGAACTTTGTTAAGAGTTTCCCTTAAAATTTGGGCTGTTGCTACTTACAGCACTGATATTTCTCTGTGTGTTTTTAATTCTCTCGATTTCAGGAGTGTCTGGAACAGCAGAGTAGGAGCACAGCATCTTCTCTGCTTCATCTTTGTACTTTTTCTACAAAATAGAAAGCCCAGCCAGATGGGTGGGGTATAAATAATAAAATTATTTGTATTAGTGTCAAAATAAGTATGTATGTATTAAGCAATTAAACAACTAAATAGGCTTAAATATGTGTAAGCCTACTTTATTGTCGCTTCACAATTCCTATACCATGGCAAACTGGGCCTTAATATAACTCAGAATTAAGGTCTGTATCTTTTATTATTTTTATTTTAGCATCCACACATTAAAATAAATGCACTGCCATAAGAAATATGCATACTTATTAAAAAATAAGACTCATATCAGAACAAAACGAACAACCCTGTGCGCAGCAGGACACTTCCGAACTGCAAGCAGCACTTAATTACTCTTCATTCCCTACCCACCTGGCTGGCTATTTCAGAAGCTTTCTTTGCTCGCTGTATCTCTGGGATATCTGAGCCCACCTGCATTCCCTTCCCTTTGATTTCAGTCTCCAGGTCCTTCATATATTCTTTCTGTAAGAAATGGAACGTTAATGAATTCTTAGACATACAATATCTTTAGCCTTTCATACCCATACAGCTGGAATAATTCATGTGTGCTGCTTTCAAAAAGGTATGCTTGCAACACAAACTAGATTTCTGATGCCTGGCTGTGCTTCTGTCAGATTCAGTTTTTATTATTTTTCTATACTTCCTGCTTTCAAAAGGATTTCGTAAAAAAAAAAAAAAAAAAAGTTTAAAAGCCCATTGTATTTTACTGTAAATGTCATTGAAGCAATGCATTCTGCACTAACCTGGCTTGCAATTTCATAAGCTTTCTTTGCTCGTTGTATATCAGGAGTATCCATGCCCACCTGCATGCCTTTCCCTTTAATTTCCATTTCTAGATGTTTCTTGTATTCTTTCTGTGAAGGACAGATCAGGAAATACTCAGATCTACAGCAGCTGAAGCTTTTATACAGATCCTGCTTTAATCTGCATGCTTTTATTAAATAGCACCCATGAAGGTCAAATTGTCCCTTTATACTCTCAGAACATTGACTCTGTCTGTAGGAGATACTCAGATATATCTGATGTTCCTTAAGGAAGAAAATCATTTAACAAAAATGCTTCTTTTTAAAAATAATAATAATCTCTGTAGTATTTTATTTCAGGTTGCTCCTGTTTTCACTGCCCCGAATCAATGGATAAATTCATATAATTGAGCATTATAGATAATAGATGTAATTCAGAAAGGACTAAATTCATCTGTCACAAGATCCACTCACTAGTTTAAGGTTTGAGCATTTATGTCTTATAAATGCTTACCACTGATTTTGACATTCAATGCAAATGGAGGATGAAAAGCCCCTCCTCTGTTCTTCTACAGGTAAGTTATCAATGAAAGTTTACCACCACAAGTCCTTGGCTCCCTGTTTAGCCCACAAACCAATTTCCCCAAAACCACACCTAATCATCCCACACCTGACATCGTATGTAGGATCAGGTGCGAAGTAGGTGGACATGCAGCTGAAGACACAGTTCCCTGTAGAAAACAGGACTGAACTCCCAGAACATCAGCCAACATGCAGGTGGTTTAGTCTTGCTGGGTTTGGGTATGTGAGCAATTTCATATGATGCCCCACAGTACCCTCACCAGAACCTTACAGCCAACAGTACTAAAGCCCTTCCAAAAAAAGACCCAACTTGGAATCTAGTCTAACTGGGGTTCAGACCTGGTTTGGTATGGAAACTGACTTGGTCACCCTGTACAATGATCTGTATCAGGAGAGAGCTGAGAGTGTAGCTCTGTAGATTCACCTACATGCCTTTTGATGCCATCAGCCATGTTATTTTTCTGGGGTCTGAGCTGAGTATTAGGGGAACCACATTGAAGTGATTCCACTCCTGCTTGGGTGGCCAGATCCAGATGGTGGTTCTTGGGGAGCACTGCTCAGCTCTGTGAGGTTCTGCAGTTTGGGGTTTCGCATAGATCAGTTCTATCCCCAATGTTGTTTAACATCTATACAAAACCACTGAGTGGGGTCACACAGAGTTTTGGAGTTCATTGTCACCAGTATGCAGATGACACACCACTTTATTTCTCCTTTCTATCTTCTGCAGGTGAGGGAGTGGATGTACTGAATCAGTTCTTGGCTCTGATAATGGGCTGAATGGGTGCTGATAAAGTGACATTTAATCCAGACAACAATGAGGTGCTGTTAGTGAGTCGTTCCTCTGTTTAGCTGAGTGGTGTGCAGTCTGCTCTAGATGGAGAGACACTCCCTCAGAGGACCAAGTTCATAGCTTGACGGTTCTCCTGGACCCCACCCCCCGCTGTCCCTTAAGGCACAGGGGGCCATGGTGGTCTGCCTTCCACCAGCTTAGGTTGGTGGTCCAACCCCATCCATGACAACTTTTGGAATTCACACTCAGTTTTGCAAGAGTTGAATATTTTGGTCTAAGGTCACACTTTACATTTAAAGCACACCACTTCAACAGTCATGGCTTCCCACAAAGAATGCAGTGGTACCTCAGGTTAAGAACTTAATTCGTTTCGGAGGTCTATTCTTAACCTGAAACACCACTTTAGCTAATGGGGCCTCCTGCTGCCACCACACCACCGGAGCACAATTTCTGTTCTCATCCTGAAGCAAAGTTCTTAACATGAAGCACTATTTCTGGGTTAGCGGAGTCTGTAACCTGAAGCGTCTGTAACCTGAAGCGTATGTAACCCGAGGTACCACTGTACCGGGAACTGCAGTTTGTTAAGGGTGCTGGGAATTGTAGCCCTTTGAAGGGTCGCCTTACAATTCTCGGTACCTTTAACTTCAGCTTTAACTTCAGGCAAAGCCACGGATGTTAAAGAGGTATGAGAGTGCTTTAAATGTATGGTGCAGATGGGACACCAGACCAAAATGCTCCACTCTTGCAAAACTGAGTATAAATTCCAAAAGTTGTCATATTACCTTATATCATGCTATAAAGCATACAGTTCCATTTCAAGAAGCATTTTAAACAAACCTGGCTTGCAATTTCAGATGCTCTCTTGGCTCGCTGTATTTCAGGAGTATCTGTGCCAACCTGCATCCCTTTCCCTTTAATTTCAGTCTCCAGGTCTTTTTTATATTCTTTCTGTGCACACAAGAAAATATATATCAGGGTCTATTTGAAACAGAATGGGTGGGAGAGAGCGGAACACCTTTAAATGATACACATTGCATATTCAAAACCTTTGCCCTCAAAGACCAATTTACAATTTAGGCAAATGGTTTCTCTCTGCAGCGGAGTTCTTGCACACCTACAAAATGAATAAATGTGTCAGAGTGTTTAGAAGGCTTGCATATTAAACACATGGTCAAACCCTTTAATAATGGTGGTTTAAAATTCTGTTGAGGTACTGAGTTACATGGGGAGTTTTCAGCAATGTTTTCTTTTTTAAAAAAAATGTTTTTAGTATACAAAGAACGCTTCCTAATTTAAATAGCCTCTGCTATTGACTTGGGGATTACCAAGTGATATAAAATATAAATAATTAATTCAAAATATACATTTTATTTTCAGCGGGTCCTAACACATCCTAATTCTCTAAATAAGCACATATATTATTAAAAGTGTGTTGGAAGGTGTGTTGAGTTAACTGCTCTAGAATATTTATTTGTACACTGGGGTAGACACATAAGCTGGGGTTGAACTGGGCCACTTCTATTTAGACCTTAAATTAAAATAATCAGAGGAGAATGCCTATGGGGAAGAAACTAATTTAACTGTATAACTATAGCCATTGGGTGACCCACCATTGCCTAAGGAATTAGGGCACGCCTCCCTAGCCTGTCCTGACTCCTGGGCCCCCTAAAGGTGAGAAGGAAAGACTTACCCCATCACCGCCACCCCAAGACCGCAGAACCACAAGTGGATGAGAGAGTTTGGCCTCAGATGAGGCCCCCTCCCAGCCCCTGAACCTAAGAGTCCAGGAAATGAGCCTCAGTGCCGACCCATCAGCTGAAACATGCCAAAAGGACTTCACCAGGCTAAACCAAACTACCATATTTTTTGCTCTATAAGACTCACTTTTTCCCTCCTAAAAAGTAAGGGGAAATGTGTGTGCATGTTATGGAGCGAATGCAGGCTGCGCAGCTATCCCAGAAGCCAGAACAGCAAGAGGGATTGCTGATTTCGCTGCGCAGCGATCCCTTTTGTTGTTCTGGCTTCTGAGATTCAGAATATTTTTTTTCTTGTTTTGCTCCTCCAAAAACTAGGTGCGTCTTATGGTCTGGTGCATCTTATAGGGCGAAAAATACGGGATTTCTTTTCCTGCACCAAAACTGCCAAAAGCAACCAAATCAAGAAGATTAACCTATTTAAACAACACAGCAGACCATATAGCACTCCATCCCACTATTCAGTGTGAAGTAGGGAAAGAAAACCAATCTGCGATCCAAAATGCAGATTGGGAGAAATCCCTAGCAAAGACCATGAAACAGGGAGGGAGGGAAGGTGCTGTTGCAAAAAGAAAGCTGGAGGGAAGGCAGCTTGTCCCTTCAATAAGGATCAAGCCCTGACCCATTCCTCAGACCACCTTGGAAATGCAAGGATTTTCCTCCTCTGACTCTCTTGCCCAATGGCTCGTAAAGCCACCCATCCTTCTAGGAACCATCTCGGACTTTTGGCTGAATGTTCTGGCACCCCGACAGACAAAGCAAGGCCCATTAAGTTCAATGGACTTACTCCTATGTAACCTAATATGCCTTTGGCAATACAAAGCTACATTGCCAAAGAACTCTATCGTGTTATGCCTTCCACATCGTTTCAAAAACAGAATGTGCTGCATTAGATTTCTACAATGATTTTCAATAAACAGAATAATTTCTATATATATTTGCTTAAATGAGAACAATACAGAAAGTGTTTCTGAAATTCAGCTTTATTGCTCTTCTTGTGCCGGATGTGCCAATTAATTGCTAATTCCACCAAGCCATAAAAGATGCAAAGGAATAATTTTAAATGTTTTGCTCTACTGACCTCACTAACAATTTTAGATGCTCTCTTTGCTTTTTGAACCTCAGGAGTTTCAGAGATGAGCTTAACTCCTTTCCCCTTTATTTCATTTTCCAGATCTTTTCTGTATTCCTTCTAAAAAAAATAAAAAGTTGGAAACAGTTTCAAAGCATGGACTTTTTCATAGACTCTAAAAACTAAGCAGATGTGTCATTGGGCGCTTTGTGAAGGGCTCACTTTCCACGACATTAATAACCTTTACTAACATAACCTACCTCATTTAGTATCTGAGCTGCATTTTTCACTCTAATCAACTCTGGCGTATCTTCAAACACTGTCAGTCCTTTTCCTTTCATCCCTTCTTCCAAATCTTTTCTATACTCTTTCTGAAGGTTTGAAGGAGAAGGGGGGAAAAAGGTTTCTCAGCTTTAAATCGTGAGCAAGATCTTGAAAAGGAAAAGTTCTTATTAAATATTTCAAGGAATACTTTGAAAATCTCTATAAAATATGAATTAGATAGTGCACATTTACCATAGTTAAAATAGAATTGGGAAATCAAAAGATAGGATGCACCAAGAATGAAAAGATTGTAATCTTTACTTGCTCCTGGGAGCAGGAGAACCACATTCTTCTTTTTATACAACTAGTTCCTACAGATACTTTATAAAACTGTAAGAGCTTCCGCTATGGATGGTAGGTTTTTTTTTTTTTTTCAGATTACAGACAAGTAAATGACCCTGTCACTCAAGTTCTGCTAATGCTATCATTATTCACAAAGGTGCAGTAAATGCAATGCAAAAGGCACTTATCCACAAATCAGAGTTACATAGCATGATGAGTACTTGTGATTGAAATGAACATGTAGAAAGATATCACACTAATGCTGCAGAAAACATAACCCAGAGTTACATCAGTTTATGACACTGTCTCCAGAAGATATGTGTTCCTCCTTGATTGACAAACCAAGAGGTATTGTTTCAGTTTATCTCCAGGTATCTTTGAAGCTTCAAGTCAATTCAGGCATGACACCAAACAATCTTTAATGAAGCCTAAGGATGACTTGGCGTGATTATCTGACAGTGGCAAGTCATCGTTTGTGGTTGGCCAGCAAACAAGAATCAGAAACCATGGTTTTAAGTGAGTTGGCAACCTCACTTAACTGTTGTGCTAACCGGGGCTTCACTCACCCTGTCATGTGTGCAAGCAAGTGGGCAGGCAAGCAAATTAGGAGGGTAGCTGCAGCAACAAGGGAACATGAGAAAGCATGTCTGTGTCACCAGCCTGCCCAATGGCAGGCTTGCTCACTCAGCTGGCATGCTCACCCACAACTCTAGCCTGCATGTTTTGCTCGCTTGCTCCATCCGCTGTTGTCACACTGCAGTACTGTGGCTACGCAAACTGCATCACAACAACTTCTTTCTTACCAAAGTATTATATACGTAGTAAAACAAGAAGTAACTAGAGGTGGTTCTTCCATCTTCTGACTTATTACAGCTTGTGCAGGTGGCGCTGTGGGTTAAACCACAGAGCCTAGGACTTGCCGATCAGAAGGTCGGCAGTTCGAATCCCCGCGACAGGGTGAGCTCCCGTTGCTCGGTCCCTGCTCCTGCCAACCTAGCAGTTCAAAAGCCCGTCAGACTGCAAGTAGATAAATAGGTACCGCTCCGGCGGGAAGGTAAACGGTGTTTCTGTGCACTGCTCTGGTTCGCCAGAAGCGGCTTAGTCATGCTGGCCACATGACCCGGAAGCTGTACGCTGGCTCCCTCGGCCAATAAAGTGAGATGAGCACCGCAACCCCAGAGTCGGTCACGACTGGACCTGATGGTCAGGGGTCCCTTTACCTTTACCTCTTTGAGCAGGTTGGTAACACGCTTCACATTCAAGAATTCCGGGGTCTTGTCCAAGTCCAGCGCTGCCTTTCCTTTGAGTTTATCTTCAAATTCTTTTCGATATATTTTCTGTGCACGAAATAAAATTTTATATAACTCTAAAATTGCATGCCGTTTCATGTAAGCTGTAGTTATATTGCAGCAAGAGGTAAAACGTTTTCTCTGAACAATCCAAAACATAAAGATACAGAATCTAAACATTTGGAGGATATCAAAGTGCGTCTCTAAAACAGCTATTCCAACTTCAAATGGGAGACACAACGGGATCCAAAGATTTGCTCAACTTGTTCCATGTGTTGAAGCCTGTTTTGAACATGTGGTTGTTTCCTGAAGAGCAGCATGTGGTGCTGCAAATGGTTTTGGAAGTGGGAGGACTTCAAAAACCAGTATGCAGTGTGTCAAGTTGGTATGCTGGTATGCAGTGGGGGGGGGGGCGGGGAATCCAAGATCCAAACTGAGTGAGAACTAGGCTGAATTATCTCCTTAGGCTGTGACCAATGCATTTCATCATAGTGAAAGAACTACCCACAGCCCTTATTCAAATGCCATAGCAGCACAATGTATTGAATACTGCAGTACAGTAATGGTTTCCAAAAGCATTCCACCAACCTCACTTTGACACCTCTGAGCCTCCTTTGAAACTTGGTAAGTCGGGGTATCCACAAATTCCATCATGGCCCTGCCTTTTGATTTTTCATACTTCTCTTTGTACTTCACCTAACAGAACAGAGCGCGGATCAAAACTACAGCAATTTTTAAAACCGACGATTTGTTCATTCACAGAGGAGGGGCTTCCCATTCCTTGTGTATGAATTCTCTTTTATGCATGAAAAGCATTTCCTTCCTTCTAAACATATATGCTGTACATAATATACAATCCAAACATGCAGAGCTACTGGACTGTGCACACTGTGTGCATACCTGACTTTGGAGCACTGCGTTTTCTTTGTGGTGCAGCTGTTCAACTGTATCCAGTGCGAAATGATACAGCCCCTTACTTTTCTCAAACAGCTTCTTATATTCATACTGAAAGAAATAATAGGCAAATATATATAAAAGACCAAAACTGTCAGTTAATATAAATCCCTTAAAACTATAATGATACCTCATTGTAGTAGTTGTTGTTTAAACCCACAACTTTGTTTCAAAGTTTGTAAGAACCAGTGGCGTAGCGTGGGGGGTGCAGGGGGGGCCGGCCACACCGGGCGCAACGTCTGGGAGTTAGGGTTAGGGGGTGCAAATCCATGGGTTAGGGGGCACAAATCCACGGGTTAGGGGGTGCAAATTACTTGCCTTGCCCCGGGTGCTGACAACCCACGCTACGCCACTGGTAAGAACTCATCTTTAAAGCAAAAGTGTAAACTAAACCGTGAAATGGTTTCTATAAAAAACAACAACAGATGAAGCTCTGATCCAGTGAGGACAACATGTGCACATGGAAACAACATGCAGAGCGATTCGTGGCAATTCCAGTATTTGATCTGAACCATGTATGTAGCATTGGAAGATATTTTCAATATCTGTCTACACCTCTGCACAGCACTGATCACCTCTAAGCAGGGCAGAGTCTAAGGTTTTCCATCCCTCCAAAATTCATAGCTAATGCTTGGTGCTAGATCGTAATCACATGCAGTAGCATGACACATACCTCACACCACTTCAGCACATGTGCAACTTTTGATCAGGACATATAACAGCCTTGGGGCTGTTCGGGATTCATAAACAATCTTCCTGTGCAAAGTGATTCCATGGAGCGGGGCCACAGCTGGTTTCCTAATCTAGTGGCAGTGGTTATCTTATCATAGCCAATGAAATCCTGCTCCAGAAGGTCCACCTAACTTTCAAGGGCAGCTTTTCAGGGGGTGAAGGTATGCTGCAGAACATGCATAGCCCTGGATCCCAATTTAATAACCCAAAGAAGCTCAAGTGTTGAAAATTATAGAAATAGTGTGAGCTCAATTTGACAGTCTCTTATTGCCTCCTAGTGGAGCCAAGCAAACATTGTACAGCCTCTATCTGTTTTAAAAGTGAAATGCAATTAGTCAATTTGCTAATATAAAAATAGAAACTCAGAAAAAGAGTATAAAAGTATGCATACTACACACCCAGTGCAATTGTATGCACTTTTTACTCAGAAATGGACAGGGAGCCTGGAAAGGCAGTGGAAACCATAGCAAACAATGGGCAACCTTGTTAAATTGGCAGGGAAGTCAGGACTCAAAATCTGGAAGCATTTTCCCATCTACATGCTGTACCTACAGGTCTACAGGTGAACATCAACCAAAAACAAGTCGCCTTTAAGAAGAGAGCTTGGCTGCCAAATCGCATGAGCATGCTTCATGATTCAACACAAAGCAATTGCTTGTACTGTGAGAGCAAAAACCCATTTCACAGTAAAACAAAACCAGGGTGTGTGGAGGTGTTACTCTGCAGCATGTGAATTAGATTCAGCTACCTCAAATCATATCCCAAAAATAAGAGGAGTGAGCGGGGGGCAATCTGAAGTCTTTCCACATCTACCGGTAGTTTATGCAAATATTGATGTGCTGATTCCTTTTAACTGTTATAAAGGTTAGAAGTTTATAAAAGTGTTATTTTAAAAGAAGAAGAGGAGCTAAAAAGGTAAAAGAAAACAAAAAAAACCTCATAAACTATAGTGCTACTGGTGTAGTGGCAGATTGGGTAGTGCAAGGAGACATTTGTTTCTTCTGTCTACACAGAGTTCTTTTAAAAATCTGCCAGATATTTTAACATTTATCTTCCCTCTTTCTTTTCATGGAAACTACTTCTTCAAGAATTGCAATATGTATATTTAAAATGCATTTTATCCTCAATACATGTCGTAAATGCATCTTAGTTCCTTTTTTTGAGCCAGTAAATTTATCACAGAATTGGGGAAAAAGTATGAAATCCAAAAGAAATCCACACTTCTGTTTGAATCAGAATTCATAAAGATTGAATTCCTCAATGGTTAGAATTAGATTTGAAGCGCGCACACACACACACACACACACACACACACACACACACCATTTTGAGACATTGGTGTGTCTCAAGAACTCCTGGTCACAGTATGCTGGTAACTCAGACATTATTAGTATCAGTATCATTAATATTAAATAAATTTCTCTACTACCCTTCATCAGAGAATCACAGGCAGTTTACAATATAAAAACACCAAATCTCATCTATGGTAAGAGATTAATTTAAGACCACAAACCCTTGCTTCCCATTTTTCATCCCATGAATGCCATTACAGATGGCTGCTGCCTGCATACAAAGATGGGCTTTGCTTTTTAAGGATATGTAATTATGATTTTTTTAATTACTTATTAAATTTCTATACTGCCCTTCATCCAAGGTTCACAGGGCAGATTTATAATATAAAAATATAAAAATACAGAACATATTATCATATTAATCAGCCAGAGGCCTGGGAGAAGAGGAACGTTTTCACCTGGCACCTAAAGATATGTAAGGAATGTGCCAGGCGGGCCTCCTTGAAGAAAGCATTCCACAAATGGGGAGCCACCACGGAAAAGGCCCGTTTCTGTGTTGCCACCCTCCAGACCTCTCATGTAGGAGGCATACAAAGAAGGGCCTCAGATGATGATCACAGGGTCTGGGTCTCTCCTCATATAGGGAGAGGTGGTCCTTGAGATATTGCGACCCTGAGCCATTTAAGGCTTGATAGGTCAAAACAATCAGGTCCACAAACTAATCAGCAGCCAGTGCAATCAGGCCAGGATTGGATGCTCAGACCAACCGGCCCCAGTGAGCAACCTGGCTACTGAATTCTGCACCAGCCCATGTATAACGCGTTGCAATACTCTACCCTAGAGGTTACCAGAGCACAGACAACAGAAGTTAGGCTATTCTTGTCCACATAGGGGCGCAGGTGAGCCACCAGCCAAAGCTGACGGAAGGTACGCTATGCCACTGAGGCCACCTGAACCTCAAGCGACAGCAGTGGACCCAGAAGTAGTATCCCCAACCAATGTACCTGCTCCTTCAGATGAAGGGCTCATTACGTTTAATGGAACATAACACAACAATTATCTGCTCTGAACCATTTGCATTTTAAAACCCTATTCAAATGAATTAATCACAAGAAAGTCAACTTACCTGGCTACTTATTTTGCTGGCATTCAAGGCATGCTCTAACTGTAACAGGTTCGGAAAGGTAGATGCTGGCTCATGAAGGCTTTCTAGGTCTTTTTTGTATTTCACCTGCAAGGTGAAGAATAGACATTTGGTTAAAAACAAACCAGAGCATGGGACAGAAAGGCATGGTTTCATTTTCACTGCAGGAAAAAAATGTTCTTCTTTTCCATGTTTGCCTGCCATGTTTTCTATCGGCCATTAGGTGGCACTCATTTACTATGGTCTGACAAAAAGATGGCTGCAATGCATATTCTATTATAGGGGAAAGTTTAACCCTTTGAAAAGAGACCTTTCCAAATAAATGCTAAGAAAATAAAATGCCCACCAAGCAACTTCCACACAAAAACGTTACAATAAAAAGAGTGCCAAAAACAGCCCTACTTACGTCACTTGCCAAGACAGAGGCAAGTTGTGCTTGCTTGAAAGAAGCACTTTCCAGAGGATTGTAGCAGTAATTCTTCATATCCTTATTAAACTGCTCTTTGTATTTTGCCTGAGAAACAAACAAATCACATAGGTTGTAATAGTGCATAAGTGCAGATTTCAGAATAGCTTAGCATCGGCATTTTCTATTCATAGCTTATCCCAAACCCTCAGTTATATAATTACAGGCCAGTTCAATAAACACAGAGGGTATGATACAGGGCGATAGGCCCGGCCCCAAAGGGCTTATCTAGGTTTCTGGAGCATCTTTGCCTGATCCCTGCTTCATAAAAGGAAAGCAAAGCTGGAACTAGATGACGCAGCAGATAGAAGGCTGCCATGAAAAATAGGAACCCTCCATCTCTCCTCAGTAATATCTGCTGATACAACATCCATAATGTTACATCATGGTGCTGTAAGCTTCTCTGCTCCTACCAACAGCAGCACTGAAGTGCAACAGCATCGTGTCACAGGCCGTGTATCACTTAATATTTCCAACGAAAACATAATGTAAGGTTGCTGCCGTCAATGGCAGATCTCCCTAGTCCCAGCCTTTGGAAAAAGAGGGCAAGTAAGAATAACACGTGTTGGTGGTAAACTTTCAAACTCAAAGTAAAAACAACAAGAGCAAGATCTGAAGAAATGACATGGTTTATAGAGTAGAATAAAATTTTGGTTGCAGTGCACAGGAGAAAGGGGAAGCAGTCTGGCGTTAAATGTAGTCAAAAGTTTGTTTCTAACAGAAGACATCTATACCACACTCTCAGGTGCATGTCAGGCTTAAAAAAAACTTTTGAAGAGCAGAAATCCCAGGAGCTTTTCATCGCCAAACTAGTTTTAGAGAACTGGGAAAGTCCCCCCCCCCCCAAGCTCGATTTTAATTATAAAGGCTAACTTTATAAGCTATTTGGATGGGAAGCAAAGGCACGTGTCTCAAAAGAAGTTTGTCTTTTCTTTACAAAAATCCTGACCATTTACTGCATTGCCTTCCTTTCTTTTCTTGAGAGCATAGAAAGGAAATTGGACGCTGCCTTAGTCTGAGTCAGACCACTGGTCCAACAGTGTCAACACTGTTCATTCCGGCTGGCAGCTGTTCTGCAGAGCTTCAGATGGGGTATTTCCTAGCTCTACCTTACATGCCGAGGATTGAAAACAGGACCTTTTGCATGCAAAGTATATACTCTATCACTGAGCTACAGTCCTTTCCAAAGGAGTCTCTCACAATAATCGTTTTATTTGAGTATCAAGATACTTATTTAATGTGATGATTACACGTGAAGCATGTTTTCTTTTAAGGACTGAGATTAATTTAAGACAACATATATCATATATATCATCAAAACATGGCTCAGAAAGAAGCAGGAGGAAAACAAAAACAACCGTGAAGAATGCTAAGCCAAACAAATTTCTTGCTAAACTTGCACAAATCCCATATACAGCTGGGGAAAGTGTATCTTTTGAAGCAATAAGGCAGCTTTCCTAACCGCAAGCACTTTCAATAAGTATTAGGTTTCATAAGTGAACAATAGCACCTGCTGTTCTATTTACCACCCCAAAAGGTTAAAAAAAAAGCCAAGCACTAGGCATTGCACATTAGAAAGTTCTCGTTGTAAATGAAATAGGTTTTTAACACGATAAATCATTTTCTTATCCCTATAACAAACAAAATGTATATACTAAGAAGCTGAGAACAACCAAAGGGTTTCCAGGAGATCAAATAAAGTAGAGCATAAATATGCAGCACCCTGAAATTTGTCTGGAAGCATCAAGTACCTGCTGAGAATATAACCTGAGAGAGGATAATAAATAACATGGTCTCTGAGGCATAAAAGCAAGAGCTGGCCCCACCTACATAACCAAAGCAAGCAAATGATTGCCAGGGATGAAGACAGTCAGCACAGGGTTTAAAAGAAGTGCCCCAGGATCCATCGTAATGTCACGACAGCTGCTGCAACACAACATTACTTGGGGTCCTGCAATAGATGCCTCTCAGTGTAGCTGTTCTTGCATGAAATGTCCTGGGCCAAATGTGGCAAAAATCCCCTGCATTTTCTACAGTAATACAATACCTTAACACATGATCCAAGCTCTAATAGTTACCCCTCAAATAATTAATACCACACTGATTGAGTGTAAGATATAAATTAGTATTTTAAAGGATTATTAACAAAGAGCAAATTCTTTAATAAGATAATGGGATTATTCACGCAAAACCTTATTACTGGGGCTCTAAAAAGAAAGAGGAAATATATAACCTAGCTGCTTTCGACCAGCATGTATGATTAAAGTAAATGATATTTTAATTATATGATTTAGCTTACAGGTATCATAAAGCAGATCTTAATTTTGTTCCACATGGCCTAATTAACTCCTTTTTTTTTTTAAGTAGCAGATGTACCATAGCTATATTTTTACGTCCCAATCATGTTCCCATAAAATGTTCTTTGGGTGGAAAATAGGACCAGGAAGGATGGTTTGTTTCTTTTTTGTGTGAAAAACTAGTGGCTTAAAATCGCCACTTAAAAACACTATTCTCTTCTTAATACACCAGTATGCCTTGACAGATCACTTGGCTCCTCTTTGTCCCTAGAATTCCCTACATATATGAACTATCCATGATCCAAAGAAAACACGAGGACTGCAGAGATGCAACGAGGGGGGAAACTGCTGTTTTCCAGGGCTCTGTGACATTCATTTGCATCAATTGCAATCCTGTCTTAGAATTTAGTGACACCTTGACATCAAGCAGAATGCCATAATGCCACTCTGTCTTATGGCTCCACCGAGTTCATGTGGTTTGCTCTCTGAATGGACTGAAATTATGTATTTATTTTTTATAAAACATGCTTTTGTGTGGCAAAAGAACACCTCCACTTTCAAAAGACTTTGAAACAAAAATCAAACACCACAGTCCAGGCCCGATGACTATATATTTGGCCAGTCACATCAAAATGTATTAATCCTACCACCAAACTAACTGTGACCGAAGGCAAGTTTCCTCATCCACTTGTGGGCTTTCAGCTATAGATCTCTCAAAATATTAAATGCATACCAATTACAGCAATTCTATGGGAAAGAGTTGTGGAAACCTTATCTTGAAGTTTTCATGCAATTATAGAAAGTTTGCAATTAGAAAAGTGAAGCATTTGATTGCACTCCTGGGAATCAGATATCTCAATTGAGTCATTGTCTGAAAGCTAAGAAAATCTTACTTGGCTTAAATATTTGGAAACCTCTTTTGCATGGTTGAAGTCTGGTCTTCCGAGGACAGTTGGTTCCTTACTCATTTCTCGCCTTCCTTTCGCATATTCAGCCTTCAAGTAATAAAAAGAAAAGTATGTACACGCCAGGCATAATTTTATTTTGAGAGTTCCCCCCACCCTTTCAGTTTTGTCAGGGGAAATGTAAGTCTCAAAAGAAACAGTATAGCAAGTATCTTTGGTGACCTTTGTTGACACCACTTTCGCTAACACTCTAATCAGCAATTCCCAGGCTTCTCCTGATTCAACAAATATACCATTTATTTTATTTGAGAAACAATATGCAGCATTTTTTAAAAATCCTCCAGTTTGATCAAGGGTTGAGCTTAAACATAAGAAATGCTGATTCCCGGTTATTTTGGGGGATTTGCAATTTCCAGCAAAGCTGAACTGAAAATGCAGGTGGCTGCCTTTTTTAAAAAATATAATAGGTCAGATTCCACTCTAAATTACAGAAATACAATCCTATTAAAGTCAATAAAGACTGCAATGAGTTAAATATAGTGGAAGTCTGCATACCGGGGGTGGGAAGGGGAGTCTGCATGAAATTCTATAGGAGAGTGAACCCACCAACAGGTGTGCAGGTCAAGGAAGCATGGAAGGGGGAAAGGTCAGAGACTGATAGACAGGATACCTTATATGCTAGAACTGCAGACAGAGAATCTATCCTTTAAACCTTTGGATGCAACTTTGGTACTTCAAGAATGAAAAACAGATGGATATTTGAGGCTGCATGGTGGCATTCTTTAATTGGCCAATCCAAAATTTTGGAAGAAAGGAACTGGGGGAAGCTTAAAATTGAGTGGAGTGATGAATGCTAGAAAAGTTGAGGCAGCAGGTTAAGGGTTTTTAGAAAGCGTGGCTGCTGATAATAGTGAGTGCTAGATGGAAATTTTCTCATGTTTATGCACATAAGAAGAGGGGGAAAGGAACATTTACTGAAAATTGCCCCCTTTGGGGTACTTAGGTTATTGGTCTGAATGCAATCTAGAATTTATCTTAACTTTGAACAACTTTAGTAGCTCTGTCCATAATAAAAATAAATTTTAAGTTATCAACATTTTCTATAAATTACAAATAAGTTTAATTTCATACGTTGCTTATTATCTTTGTTAACTGGGTTGCCATCATTATGTCTGGTCGATTTGAAACTTCAGTATATCTGTGAGTGTCCTGGAGATCTTTTTTATATGAAACCTGTAAAATAAAAGACTCATTAATTATCTATGGCTTAGCAGGTCAGCTATAAATGTAGCAATGTTAACATATTAGCTGTCCTATATATTTAGCAAACATCACCTGGTAGATTGCCAGGATAAAGGCAAAATAAAACCTAATAACAGCCTATATCATAAACAAAATGAGAAACTCAGTCCTATTTCAAAGACCAAAATGGAAATGCTAGTATATCGGCATGTATATTATGCAATGTGTATTATGAGGGGAACTCTTTTATTTTTCATTTGTTTTCCCAAACGTATCTAATTGATATCTGAAGATTATCTTGCCTTGCAGACACAAAGCTGGTTGGGTTTTACAGGTTGGGGCTAAATATTGTCCTGTAACAAAAGCTGATCAGGTTTGATCTAGTAACAGTCATTCAATCCTGTTAGTCACATCCACACTAGATTACTATTACAAACTCTGCATGGAGTGGCCTTTAAAGGGATCTTGGAAACTTCAGCTCTTCCAGAATGTACCCCACCAAATGTTGATGGAGGCAGGCTACAAGCTGAATCTGTGAAGCCCGTAAGCAGGACATAAGGGCAACAAGCTTCTCCCACTCCCAATTCCTTTCCTAATATCTCTTCCTTATCTGAAGAGCAAATTACTTTGCCTTCAAATTCTAAACTTTCATGCCAACAGGAACATTGGAAGTACCATATTAGTGGATGTATTTATTATGAATAAAAAAAACCAAATCACAATTTTATAACAAATAGTCTACCCAAAATATTAAATCAACATAAATTTTCAGCTTCTGTCCATATCGCTTTAACACCTTTATTATTTTAGATATATGTGAAATTGTTTTTTACATGTACTTAATTGTATTGTTTTAATCACTGATATGTTTGCCACCCAGGCATAGCTCAACATTTTCCTTTTTTAAGGGAAATTCCCTTATTCCAAATAGGATTCCTCACCAGAAGAGGGGAAAGTTGACCGCTATGAACCCAGGACTCCTTTAGGAGGAAGGGTGGAACATACATTAAATAAGTAGATAGACAAACAGATTTTTTAAAAAAAATCTGACTGCTTCTGTATGTTAGTCGCTTGATGATGTTTTCATTTAATACATTACTTTTTACAAAAAAAAAGGTCTAAGTGAAGCTGCTAAAATAATTTCCTAGTATTCTTTGTAAAAAATTAACTCATCTTATTCACCACTGTCATGCAAAACATTGGAAACATTTTTTTAATGAATAAAACCAGAAGTGCATCCAGGTTCTTGCAATTCAGAGCATTACATAGATTTAGCTAATTATATGCTGTTCACCCTAATGACCACATGAGGTGAAGTGAATACCATAAAGGCAGCAGGAACAGGTTTCTGAAAAGGACCCCATCATCCATGTAAATTGCAAATTAAAGCCCAGCATATGCGCTCAAAACAGCAGCAAGGACTGAACTGTCAGCTCAGACACAGAGAAAAATGCACAGAATCTTGCGGCGAACGCTGCAGCAATTTTGTACCTTATTGTTCCCAAGTGACAGTCACATAGTAAATGAAATAAGGAAGTGTGGTTAATTTCACAGTGAGGAGACAGTAGAAAAATCAGACAGTTATTTCACCAATCAAGTTTGATGTAAGGTCTAGCGCAATACTTTTCCTCTCATAAATTATTACTCTTCTGGCACCCAGTCAAAGATATATTTATGTTGGAGTGAGACAGAGACATCAAACATTTTGCAAATGTCTGCAATATATAGTTTGTATGTTGCCATACCCCATTGATATTACTAATGTTATGTAGCAGCAGAACATAGGCTGCAGAAGGCTACACATTTCCCAGTCTGTGAATTATCGCGACTAGGCCCATGCCAAGACAAATATGTGCTGTTCACAAACGCTGCAGCCTACTGTGAAACTTGCCATTCCTTCTCATGATTTTGCGCAAGGTGCCTGCACACCTGATGGGGAGGCAGGTGTCAAGAAACTAAACATGTGCCTCTTGCTAAGGCAACTAGGCCAAGGATCCCTGAAATTCCCATTGCCTGCCATCACTTGTCTCACAGTAAGGTCCTACAAGACAGGGAGCACATTGCAGAAGCAGTCCTTCCTGTTAACACCCATTCTGTATGAGGGCAATGCAGCTCCATTTGCCTTCAGTGGCACTGGCTACATGGTCCAGGGACATCACACGTAACTACATGATCCCTGATTGGCTGCAATCACTTCTAAAAAATTAGAGGGGGAAATGGCACTGAAACAGCAAGAGATTCTTCATAGTGACATATAGCTGTGATGGACTAGGGGACCTAGTGAATAAGCAATCAATAACTGCAAATAGTAAATAAATACATAGAAGGGTAAGACTAAGGTTTTTCATTTCTAGTTAAGGTTCCCGTTGTATTTCACCAGTATGCACAGCCCTGATCTTATTACCGAGTAAGCCTGTCTCCTATTTAGTCTATAAACTGGTGGTGGATATATTGCTGCCATTCTGCTCTAGTAATTTTTTTTCATTTATTTATTTCAAAAAAATATATGCAGCCCTTGATTGTAAAACAAAACACACACAAAAAACTCAAAGCTGTTTACAAACAAGATGAAATCACTAAGAAAAATGGAAAAGACATCTGAAAAGTTAAAACAACAATAGAGTTAAAACTCACATCAACTTTCTAAGCATCTAAATAAAATGCAGCCAACATCACATCTGTTTTGATAATTCCTTCCAGTAGCACCTTAAAGACCAACTAAGTTAGTTCTTGGTATGAGCTTTCGTGTGCATGCACACTTCTTCAGATACCATGCACACGAAAGCTCATACCAAGAACTAACTTAGTTGGTCTTTAAGGTGCTACTGGAAGGAATTTTTTTTGTTTTGACTATGGCAGACCAACACGGCTACCTATCTGTATCTGTTTTGATAGGCAGTATCAGTAACAGTTCCACCATGAACCCAAACAAGGTCCTTCCTACGTCCTACGGGACCGCCTCTCCCGGTATGCCCCACGGAGAGCCTCAAGGTCCATAAATAGCAACACTCTAGTGGTCCCGGGCCCTAAGGAAGTTAGATTGGCTTCAACCAGAGCCAGGGCCTTTTCAACACTGGGTCCGGCCTGGTGGAACGCTCTGCCTCATGAGACCAGGGCCCTGCAGGATCTGATTTCTTTCCGCAGGGCCTGTAAGACAGAGTTGGCCCTGGCCTTTGGCTTGGAGCCAATTTGATTCCCTCCCCCTCTTTCTTTTTCCTTTCTCCTCCTGTGATGAGGCTGCATTTTAATAGTTTAATGTTTCAATATTTTAATGTTGTATTTTAATCTTGTTTTTAAGTTGTAATCATTCAACTTGTTTTTATTATTGCTTGTTAGCCACCCTGAGCCCAGCCCTGGCTGGGGAGGGCGTGGTATAAATAAAAATTATTATTATTATTACTTCTTCCTCATCCCTTCCCTTGTCCTATTTTACCTATCTGGAGATGCTCAAATGTGAAAATGCAAGACACATTGGCCACCCCTGTTCTAGGCAATATGTTGTCCTCCAGATATTGCTAGAATGCATTCCTGATCATGTGGCAAAGCAAAGTTCAACAACATCAGGAGGGCTACAGGTTCCACCCCCCTGCTTCTCACATTGCCTAAAGTCCCTAAGAGTGGCACAATTGTTCTTCACTTCCATAATCTGAATGCCATAGTTTTAAGAATGCCTTTGAAAATAATTTCAGGTGGAATCTAGACATATATTTTAAAATGCTGTGAAAATGCTTTTTAAAAAAATGTTTTTTAAAAAAATATATTGAATTTGCCATTAGCTCACCATCGCCATCTAGTGTCATATTTGTATAATGCACTTAAAATGTTATATTTGTAGCTATACAGCTGAGTCCTGAGTGATGGTTTGCCATCTACTGATGAAACATAAGGGAAGCCCTTTTGAGGATATGAGGTTAGCTAACCAGATCCCTAGATCCTGCCACAACATTTGCAACACAATCCTATGCATATCTATTTAGGAGTGAGATTCATTGAGTTCAGTGGGATATGCTTCTAGATGAGTATAAGGTGACAAACTTAATATTCTACAACCAGAAAACTAATCACATATTGCGGAACAAGCTTTCAGATAAACATAGCATACCAACTAAAATAATTTTGTAACTATATTTCTTGGGGGTCAGAAATGTAATTGCCATAATTTGGGGGATCATTTTGCTTGCTATAGATGTTGATATCATTAAAATGTCCATCCCCTAAGTTATAAGCCTGGGAAATTTGACAGTATTTATTTTCCTATTATACAACTTCAGCCGACTGTGAAGCTCAGCGTGAATTCTGTTCAAGGTGGCATGAAGTCATGACGCACTAGACGATTTCAAACTGGGAGTGCAATGATATTTTTAGAAGATGACAGTCTGCATCTGTAAAAGGAAATTTCCCATTTCACACACTTAAGTATAAGTCTGAGCAAATAATCTTAAACTCGCCCTAATCCTATTAATTGTAAACTCTATGTGTAAAGGTTGGAATTAATTAGAGCACTGTAGGTAAATAAGCATTCTGCTCCTATACTGACACATAACACTCTGTTGGTAGATAAGAAAGGTTTTGGCCTGTCTACAATATGTCTACAATAGGTTTAATCTTTAAAACGAAGCTCATTAAAGCAAAAAAATTACACTCCAGGAGGGTGGATGCTTAATTTTTTTACATTCCAATGACAAACTTTAATATTCAGATATGAACATGCAGCCTCATGTGAATCACAAATAACTTTATTTTTACAAAACTAGAAATCCCAAATTTAAACATTAAGTCAACTCTTCAAGAGTAAGAAAATTAACCAAGTAAGTAAATGAACGAAGTAAATGGAAAACAATAGGTATAAATTGGTATACCTGTTTCCCAATGCATGACAGAGCTATGGAACTGGAAAAGCTGTAAAATTCTTTTTGGAAATAATCTGTTAATACTGATGCCTGTCACATAGCTGTAAATATTCAGCATACTTTCTGTTTTGTTAAGTGCAAAAGCAGATATCATGATTGCCTTTCATTTTGTTCTGATTTTATATTGGGGTTGAATAAACATTCTTAAATTTGGAGATTTCTTTTGTGTAACAAAGCCCACTATGATCTAAAGAACCATTTCCCCTTAATGCCACATGGCAAACAACCAAAGCCACACTATTTCACAAGCCATTTCTAGTGTAGTATAGGTATAGTCAAAATGTTGTATGGAGTTCTAACATGTATTAAGAAGGTGATAATTTTGTTTTCACAATTTGGGGACCTGTTTCTACATCAGTCTCGCTTTTTCCCTCATAAGGTTGGCGCAGAATCATTTATTCCTATCTGAAAGGTAGTTCTGTGCTGCTGGTTAAAGATCATCAGTGGTCAAAAGAATGAAAGACAACCTGAGGGAAGTAGGCAGCTCCCAGAATCCAGTTCGCTTTCCTGCCTTCATCAAAGTTGTTATGTTCATCTCAAACTCCCTTCTTTCCTCAGGCCTTTTTTCCCCTACTTCTAATTCCTTCAAAACTTTTACCCTTTCTTTTTCTGTTTTCCTTTCCCAGTGCCACCCTTTGTGTGCAGCCACTTGCAGTTTGTCCTGAGACATTGTTTTCGTTTTCTCCAGTCTTCCCCTCGGTCGCCATGAAGCCCTGTGAACTGAATGTTACTCACAGTCTTTCCATCCCTCTCACTCCCTGCATCTTGCTAAAAGAACAAACACGTTCACAAAAAACCACCCACAACACACAAATAAACTGCTTGTGTCAATTCCATGGGTAGGCAAACTAAGGCCTGGGAGCCGGAGCCAGCCCAATCACCTTCTCAATCCAGCCCATGGACGGTCCAGGAATCAGCATGTTTTTTACATGAGTAGAATGTGTCTTTTTATTTAAAATGCATCTCTGGGTTAATTGTGGGGCATAGGAATTCTTTCCTTTTTTCTTCTTCAAAATATAGTCCGGGGCCCCCACACCCAAGGTCTGAGGGACAGTGGACTGGCCCCCTGCTGAAAAAGTTTGCTGACCCCTGGTCTATTCCAATCTCCTTGTCTCCCTCCCTCCCTCATTAGCCTCTCTGCCCCTCTCCCATTTCTCTCTTAAGTCAGGGGACGCAGCCTCACATAGTACCAGCGATCACAGGTGATCCCTTTGAATCCTGAATGTGATGATGAGGCGTGGTGTGGAGTCTCAAGTGGAATGAGCAAATCTCTCATCCTTTCTTCCATGATTCCTATTCCTGTGTATCCCCAATATCTGTACCGGAGGAGAAAAGAGGGGCCCTGCTCCACTAATGAATGCGCACTTGCACTAGGTTGGATCTCACTCACGGTTTTCATACAAAGCATTTTCTATAACTAGCAAATATTTCCCTTAAATCGTTGTATGATTAAATTCTCAAACCATGATTTCTCCAAAATATCAAAGCTACATTTCATTTCAAACATAGGAGCATCACAAATTAATAGCAGAGAATACTCACATTACTTTGGTGTTTACTGACTTCCATGGCATGCTTAACATCTGGAGGCTCCTTCATATGCGCATAACTTGATGTACCCTTTTCAGCATCATGTTTTTGCTTGTAGAGGACCTGTAAATGGTACATTTTATATGATATGTATCATGCAAGATATGAAGGAAGGTCAATCAGAGTTTCTTTTCTTACACCATTTTTATTTTTTCCTGTCATGCCTTTACATAAACCTAAACTATGAAGATGCAAAGAACCAGACTCCCTCCGTCTCTCTCTCTCTCTCTATTATCAAAATATCTCATAATGCTGAAGTGCTCATTTGCCTCGACAATTTGTGAAGAAGCAAACTATAATCTACATTTTACAATTAGGTATCAAAATGTGCAACAGAGTGATGTAGTCAAAGACTGCATGCTTATAGATAAAAGTAGACATTTAAACCCAAGTCCACACCCAATATCCTGTCCATTGAACCAAGCTGACTGGTACTCACTGAATAAAAGAGATCAAAACTAGAATATTTAATTTTGCATTGAAAAAATGAAAAGCAAGGCAAAAAGCAATTTAACTGAAATACCAGAATAAACTGTTGGGATACATTCAAGCCAGCTACCCTGTGGGAAGGATCCTGATTAGTTTTTTATGTTTGGGTACTGCCCTTTGCTTTTACTTAGAAGTCACCATTGGAAGCATTTGTATCCTTAAGGCAGGATAGAAACCACAAACAAAAACTTCAAACCAAGAAACCCCGCAACAGGGTGAGCTCCCGTTGCTCGATCCCTGCTCCTGCCAACCTAGCAGTTCAAAAGCATGTCAAAGTGCAAGTAGATAAATAGGCACCGCTCCGGTGGGAAGGTAAACAGCGTTTCTGTGCGCTGCTCTGGTTCGCCAGAAGCTGCTTAGTCATGCTGGTCACATGACCTGGAAGCTGTACGCCAGCTCCCTCGGCAAATAAAGCGAGATGAGTGCCGCAACCCCAGAGTCGTCCGCGACTGGACCCAATGGTCATGGGTCCCTTTACCTTTACCTTTATATATCTTTCATAGAACTGGCTGCATATAAGAGATATCAGATACAGTTAACTGAAATGGTGTGTTTGTGAGTGTGTGAGTGTGTAGGCACAAAAACACCACACCAGGTTAGAGCCAAAGTTTTCTTCCTTCTGTTGGAAAAAGGGAAGCTTTGGATTCAAACCAACTAGGTTTCTATTCTTGGCAATACGGTCCTCAATCAACAGGCATTTTATAAGGAGCTCTTGGAATACAGGCACTCAAGTGGTGTGTAACCTAATAGCAAAGATTGCAAGAAGATTTGAAAACATATTAGCCAAAGAAGGGTTTGCAACTGGTAAAGATCAATGCAGATTAAAGCAAGCAAGTTTACAGCAGATCAGTAAAAGGAGGGTCTGATTTCTCACTTCACTACACAAAGATAATGCCTGAACAAACAAATGTGAGATTCTGAGGACCATCATTTTAAATATTGACTTTTTAAAATCTCCTTACAGCAAAGGCAGTAGGTGTTTATTTTCAAAATAATGCACATCCGTAAGAGTCCCACAGTTTTGATATCAAAACTGCTGGGTCCACATAATTAATTTCAGACTTGGCCAAGGACACTGTAAAGAATTTCATGGATGGGTGCAGCAAGATAAACAATACTATTGAGAAATTGCAAACAGAACTTACGATATTGCCAAGGAATGAGCTTTAATAGGATCTTATTCCTGAACTTTAATTTAGCACATAGCTCAAGAACTTCATAAAGTTGTTCAGATTCACCCCAATCTCATTTTGAATCCAAACTGAATGTAAATTGTGTCCAATCAGATTTACTGAGCCAACATTTATAGATGTGAATATGTGCTTTTAATTAGTTGGTATGCCATAATATTTAATACATATTCCAGAAAGTTGAAAGTTCTGTTTATTCCAAAAATGGATTACACAGCTTTACCACCACTCTTTCTTCAGTCTTGAACGTAGAACGTAGGATTTCCACAATTCATCATTTTCAGAAACATTACTTCAAGCATATTTGCCAAGAGCTTGAAAAAATGTTAGCTATAAAGAAGAAAATTGAACAGTCTGTTGACATGCTCTAATTTTCTATTTTCCTTGGGTCATTTTGTTTCCCCGATAAGGATCAAGCCTTGGAATTTTCTGTCAAAGTGATGGAATGTATGTGAATCAAAACCTTTGTCCTGGTTTTTCCCCCATCATTTCCTCATTCATTTATTTCAAGCAGTTTGTCTTTCATTGTGATATTTTTAAAATACTTTTGAGGAGAGCAGGAAACCTGGAAATCCGTTTCCTTGTTTTCCAGAAAAACAAAGGACCTAACTATCTGTTAACTACCATATCACAATGCTCCAAAATATGATGTTATTTGTTCTGATACTGTTTTGACAGTATACAGACATAACAGGGCAAAAAAAAAACATAGAAAATGAGTGCCCAGTAATCCTCTTGAAGGAAGAAATGTTGGTTTGCAAAATCTCTTTTTCATATGCAAGTCAGCTAGAATCCTCTCACAGCTATTTTGGTGCTCAGAAATTTGTTTACTTCTTCTAATGAATAAACAGTAATGCTAGTTAGGCTAATTGCTGATTAATCTCTTCAGTGCCACATTCGATGATCCCGTACATATCCTCATCCTCCTTGACCTCTCTGCTGTTTTGCTACAGCTGATTACCTTTTCTCTTCCTAATTATTTTTATAGGGAGAAGGTCTTCTGCTTTCTCTCAGCAATCTGTTTTTGGCTCTCTGCTTTTCTCTTTCCACATAGTCTATTAGGGTCAAGTGAGTAGTGACTAAGCCGCTAAAATGCTAGCTAGACTCTTGGGAAGATTTGTAGTTAGTTGGCAGGCCATACCAAAATTGTATTTCTCAATCGTTCCTGGAGAAATGTCGCAAGTAGGCTGCAGCAGGGTTCTGTCCTGGGCCCGGTGCTGTGTTAACTTCTTAATAAAAGACTTGGGTAAAGGAAATGGGGTGAGGTGATCATCAAAT
This sequence comes from Podarcis melisellensis, assembly GCF_964234715.1. Lineage (NCBI taxonomy): Eukaryota > Metazoa > Chordata > Lepidosauria > Squamata > Lacertidae > Podarcis > Podarcis melisellensis. Next base: position 37,954,966 of record NC_138544.1, read on the forward strand.
TTGCAGATGTTGCCAAACTTGAAGGTATAGCTAATGGGTATGCACACTGGCCAAATAACAAGGCAAATTGCGGAGATTCATAAGTTGTTTTATCCTCCTTCAAAGTGCACTTTAAAAGAGGTACTTCTCTGTACTATTGTTGGTTGTTGTTGCTGGCAACCATCTGACTTGAGAGGCAATGGAGTGCATCTCCAGGGGTGAAGTCAAACAGCTATGTTAGCAGCACCAAAGTAACCCCCCTTGGGTACAAGTCTGGGCAGTGTGTATGAAGGTCGTGGCTTGCCCTGCCCCGGCTCTTGGTCACAAGCAACATTTTTTAAAAACAAACAAACATCAAATTAGGCACTGAGATGTTCTTTCCATCTTCTGTGACAGCACTGTAAGTCATGGAGGACACTGGAGCCACAATAAATATAGAGGAAAGGCAAGAAAAGCAAGAGGGAGCAGAATATAAATATTATCATTTTATTCCCTCCAGCATATGTCAAACTTGTCTGTGCACGAACACTGCACTTTTGGAAGATGCGAGTCTAGATGAGGGTGGTTTGGGAAGGGACAAATCTCAGCTCTGCTGTAAAACCACCATCTCTCATTTTCCTTGCAGGCATAGTTTTTGGGAAACCCGACAAGAGGAAATTATTCCACTTTCCCTGGCTTTTGCAGCAGAAAGCAGTGATTTATGTTACAAATGGGAAATAAATGTGTCTGCAGGTTTTAATTTTCATGCTGCATCTAATATATATTATGTATGTCCTTTAAAAAAAAAGGATGTGTGTTTCAGAATAAATGTTTTAATAGCAGTTTCATTATTTAATTATTTAGGAATATGTTTTATACGAGGAACATCAACAAGACAGAGCTGCGCTAACAAACTTTATTTTAATCTTATAGTCAGTTTTTTATTGTATCTGTTCTGTTGTATCACTGAAGCGGGGGGGGTGTACTATGTAAAACTGTATGCTATGCTGTTTTGGAACAGGGCCAGAAAAGAAATGCATTGACAGCCAGATAAATTATGTTAATCTCATTTATAAATCAAACTAAGTATGTTATTTAAAAACATTCTGTAATTTACTGCTATCACAATAGAAAGCTCACTTAAACTCTTAACTCTTTGCAACCAGCAATTTTAAGAGACTGTATTGATTACAGATTTACCTGTTACTGTGCTGATCAAGATTGTTATAAGCTGTTTATTATACATCTGTTTCTCACAACCGTGATTGCAATTTCCTGTTTCCGCCTGCTTGTGGATACTTAAAGTGTACAAATCAAAGTCTATTTTTTGAATGTCTTCAGATTTCAAGCAGTATCGCTAAGAGCGAATGTTTTTCTCCCTTGCAAAAATCATAGCTGCCTTTCTTAAAACAATTTATTCTAGATTGAGATTTTTAAGGTCACTCTTCCTGAATAACATACATATAATAAGGAATGAGTATGAAAAGTCTTGTTTATATTTAAAAAAAGAGTATGGTTGTTCCTTTTTGGCGCCTCAAATGAGACAGCAGTGAGATGGCTCATCTGAAAAACGTATCTTTGAACCCAAACAAACTGTATAATTTCCCTTTTCTGGGTTAGGTGCTCAAATGTGTGGAGTGGCAGCCTAGCTTCAAACATTAATTGTCCAGAAACACTTTGATCTGGCTTATGAAGCAGGTTTGAGGCAGAAACTGCCTTGCTCACCCTGGCTGACTTAAACTCTATACCAGGAGATAGTCAGGAATGTGTAACCTTGCTGATTCTCCTAGATCAGCTTCCAATACCATTGATCATGGTGGACCTTCTGGGTCTTCTGTCTGGATTGGGAACTGGAAGAGTCAAACTGCAATGGTTTTGTTCCCATCTGAGTGGAAGAACCCAGAAAGTGGTGCTGGGAAATGTTTACTCCACCCTGTGGTATGGGTGCAATGGGTGCCACTAAGTTCTATGTTGTGTCCTATGTCATTTTACCATTGTCACAGAACTGCTGGTAGAGGCTGTTCAGAGAATTCCTGAAGTGGGAGTACTAGCCAGTCTTACCAGTTACTAAAATTGCTGCAGACAGAACACTCCAGGGTGGATCATAGAGTAACTTGTACACTGGGACTCTGGGGAGGAGAAGGACTTCTAGACACGTTTATGGGAGGCATGGAAAGGAATGGATAGAATGACTGACAGCTAACAAGTGGAGGCAGAAGGCCCCAACAAGTACCCTAAAGTGGGGGGGGGTGCTTTCCTCCATGTGCATAGGCATGTGTACCAGCAGGAAATGGATCAGGCTGCTTAAATATACAGTATACTTATTTTTTTATAAAAATTACTTTGCTCTGAAGCTGCGTAACTTCTTTTGCGAACACGCTGTCAATTGTGGCTGGCATCTGCTGATAGATTGAGTTGGAGAGGTCTTTCTTTGCACCTGCTTTGTATTGTGCCTAGAAGGAAGAGAAATAATGCAGCAATTATTTCAAACAGATTAAAAAGACATTTAGGACGAAAGGTTCAACATTATGCCTTTTGACAACTGGATATAAAAACAGATTTTGCCCATCTCTGGTGACAAATCTTTATAGACATCTCGTTGAGATTCTGATTGCAGCATTAAAAGTTTTTGTCTATGGTAAGCAGTTATCTTCACAGAATTTGTGGCAGACCCACTTGAAAAAGTTAATGTAATAATATATATTTTTAAACCGTATCTGCTCCCCTGGAGAGGCTCCCTTTTGTTTTCCAACTTCCATGACAGCCTCCACTCACCAACCCTGCTTCGTTTCTCTTTACTGACCCTCTACAGACCAACCCAACTGAAGAACTCTATGTGATATATCCTACATGTGTAAGCCCCATGTTGTCCACCAGAGTTTTGTTATCCTTGTTTTTGCTATATTAAATAAACATATTTTTAAAATAAATAAAAAGGGGAATGTAGGAGGATGTAGGTGAAGGCATTTATTTCACAGCCATTCAGAATTCTCAAACATGCACAAAGTCGGGAACATATTTTGATGTAAAACCTTTATGCAAAACCACACACTCTGCCCTGAATATTGCTGAATTTTGCCGTGTGTGTGTGTTCACTATAGTCCATAAATATTTCTTGCATTTCCAAATCAAATAATGTTGAAGTGTTTGACTTGCATCTGGAATCAGTAAGACCCAAAGAATATACACATAAAAATACAGAATGACACACATATTGAGTATCTATAAATAGATCAAAGCACCTAAGTATTATGAGCTAGCGCCCAACAGATTTATACTTGGTACATCAATAACATGTTAAATAAATTAGAATTGCTAATTTTGTATCCATTTTACAGATTACTCTCTTACACAATCTAACAATTCCATTTTTCGGCCAAACTTGGATTCTAAAATAATTCTAGCATGTTACTTGAAATCATGCAATATCAATTTACACTAATGTGTTTTTGAATTAAGAGTCCTATAAAAGTGACAATTTCCAGAGGAACAGCCATGTTAGTCTGTTGTAGCAATTAAAGACTAACTACTTTATTATGGAATAAACTTTTGTCGACACTGATCCATGTGCCTGGCAGGAGAGGGGGCAGTCTCAGTAATTCTGGGTAAGGGGAGGCATGGTGTGGTAGGTGGGGCAGGCCAGATAAGCAGTTAGTGACAGTGCCATGTGCCAGCCCCTCCTCCAACCTGGGGCGCTGTGATTGTCCTATCAGCCAGCCCTTGGGTCTGCAGCTGCTGCTGTTGAATGCCAAGTCAACTCTGAATAAGATCTTCCTCATGCATGATCTGATTGTGGATGAGGGGGCCGATCTGGTCTGTATCTCTGAGACCTGGGCGGATGAGTAGGGTGGCACAGGCTATGTCCACCTGTATAGTCAATGCAGCATGAGGGACAGGGGGGGAGTTGCTGTGGCTCATAGAAATGCCATTGCTTTGTCAAGGCTCTCTGTCCAGTTGAGAGGGATCTAGAATGTGTGTTCCCGACACAAAGCAATCAGGACAGATTAGGGATTCTGCTCTTTTACCTCCCACTTCACTGCCCAGCAGTCTCCCTACCTGAGCTGACAGAGCTGGTCTCAGAAGCAGTGTTGAGGACCCCCAAACTGCCCGTTCTGGGGGACTTCAACATCCATGCCAAGGCAATTGGCTCTGGGGTGGCTCAGGACTTCTCGGCTACCATGACACCATGAGTCTGTCCCAACATGTGATCAGTCCAATGCAAGTGGCAGGCCACACTCTGCAGGCCAGTTGCCAATCTCCCCTTTGGGGGCAAGGTTCTTGAGCGGGTGGTTGCAGACCAGATCCAGGCACTCTTGGAGGAAACTGCCCTGTATGATGACCTCTGTCAGGAGAGAAGTAGGAATATGTACCCCTGTCAATTCTCCTCAGTGGCTTTGGATACCATCAAGCATAGTATCCTTCTAGAGCTTGCTGTCTGAGTTAGGAGTGGGTGGAAGTGCTGGAACTGTAAATATTGCCACTCTAGGACTGTACATATTGCCAAACAATTTCCCAAATATTCTGTGCCTTACCTCAGAAATAAAGGCAGAGATGTTTTTCACATGCTTTAGCTGAGGGGTGTCAGGAACAAATATGCACTGGCCTTTAGATTTTTCATATGCTCCTTTATAATGGACCTGTAAATGAAGAATAGGATTGGAAAGGAGAAGCAGAAAATAATATATTAGCGTGTGCATGTATAAACTGTCGGCCAGTGTTGAACCTTGCTGTAGTGCAAGACAAGCAAGCATGGTCTCACTGGGGGGCCAGGGTGCAGATTCCAACCAAGCAGATACCGAACCCACACTTGGGTTTGCTGTGGTCAATCCTCCCCCTCAAGTCCTTTATGGGGGGCCCCTATACTATGTTGATCCTGACCAATGCCATTTCCACCCTCATACAATGTTCTTCCACCTATGAATTTCATTGAAGAAAGGTGGGAAAAGCCCCAACAAGTGCTTATCAGGTTGAGAGAGTAAAATTCATTTCCGGCCCAAAATTGCTCAGTGAAGGCTCTAACCCGAGGGTGGGTGTGCCGAAACCTCTCAAACAAAATGGCTGTGAGACCCAGGGGAAGCAGCCTTATATAGACTTTCCCCTCCTCTCTTCAGCAAGGGTGGCAGACCCATCACACAGAGAATATACTGGGTAAAATCTTGCCCCAGTATTTTGCTGCAATCTTTGGGCCACAGCGCTGCCGGGCAAAGGCATCCCATGCTTTTAGCTTATATGTACCTCATTCAGAAAAGGAAACACAAAGCTTGAATCAGTGCTAGGAACTGGACATCAGAGAGATGTAAAGTGGCTAGATGAGGACACTTAAACATTTCAGTTATCATCACTATGCTTATAATGGCAGAAATCCAACAGACTTCCATTAAGCCAGTGAAAAGAGCTTTAGAAATCAATGATCTAGAGAAGAAGGTTCTTCGTGGATATCCACTGTGGATCTGACAAGTTTCAATTTTGTGTATGTGATAAAAGCAGCAACTCCACCCAGATTAAGGCACAATCCTGTTAAAGTTAAGCACAATTAAGTCTCGTTGAACAGAAGACAGTTAAGCAAGTGACCAACCATGCCACTGAAATTAGTGGGTCTCAAGGAAAAACTAATACTATGGCCATGATACAGCCATAGTTAAGAATTTTCATATGTTCAAGATGGCTTCAGTATATTGTCTCAGGGCAGTTCAATATTGTTATCACCCTTTCACAGATGGTCGCGCTGAACCTGAGAGATTATGGTATGGCCAATGGCTACCTCAGTGGAATCACAGTTGTGCTGACATTTATTTATTTAGTGAAATATTTTAACTCTGCCTTTCTTTCAAAGAGAAATCCAGAGCAGCTAATAAAATTTAAACACATATACAGTGGTACCTCGGATTAAGTACTTAATTCGTTCTGGAGGTCCGTTCTTAACCTGAAACTGTTCTTAACCTGAAGCACCACTTTAGCTAATGGGGCCTCCTGCTGCTGCCGTGCCGCCACTGCACAATTTTTGTTCTCATCCTGAAGCAAAGCTCTTAACCTGAAGCACTATTTCTGGGTTAGCAGAGTCTGTAACCTGAAGCGTATGTAACCCAAGGTACCACTGTACAACATCAGGAAAAAAATTTAAAACAATCAAAACCAAAGGTATAAAAAAACAGCAACAAGGACCTCCAATAGTAATAAAAAATGCAACGCCCCAAAGGTCTTCCTAAAGAACCATATACTGTCCAAATGGCGCAGACGATGCAATGAAGAAGCCAGTCATGTCTCCCTAGGGAGGTTTTTCGGGGGCTCAAGTGACATGACAAAGATGAGTTCTCTATCTCAAACCCACCAAAAGAATGCCTGAAGCCAAGACTCATTTGCTCTGAAATTCACCAGCTCCATCTGAGCAATGATGTCCCAGAAAACAACATTCAGAGTTGTTGTGAAAAGGAGTCACTTATTGCTCAAATTCAACTTTCATGATGCCACTTTAAAGCTAACTTCTAAAAAATTTGGGCTCCACATTATTTAAAACCCCATCAGAATTTGTTAATGTATTCTGAATAAGCTTCTACTGACAACTTAGAAACGTTGGAACACTTTGCAAAGAAAAGGGAAAACTGAAAACGGCAAAAGCCAGTTTCACAATGCCGTTTTAAAGGAAAACCGCTAACCCTTTCACAAATATGCATACATATTTTCCAGGAACAAATTGGTCCGTTTCTACTTAGAGCCTTGGATGCGTGCTTTTAAAATCTTGTCTAGCTGAAACATGACCAAAAATTTAATAAGGAATTAACACACTACTAAGAACCTTTACTTACATCACTTATCATTTCAGTGCACCTTCTGGCAAGCTCCATGTTTCTATCCTCAATAACAGGCTTAAGGAACACCTATAGAAGAAAGAAGGCATGCCAAAAATGAGTACAAATCACATAATGAATTCCCTAGCACTTTACAGAATGTATCAGAACCACCCACCTTTGCCTCAGAGTTCTCCTCCTCCTCCTCACTTCCATTCTCCCTAGATTCTTGAAACGGCATTCTCATTTCTTCCGTTCAGTTAGAAAAATGGCAAAGTTCAGTAAGGTAAAACAGCTTGCACTCTACAACTTGTTGAATGCCTATGCTGGTCTGCTTCTACAGCGAGCTTAACGTCCCCATGGTTTCTCCCTTATTTAGGCAGTACTTCAAGGGTCTTATCTGAACAATTCAGCATGAGTGGAGTGAAAGGCATCACAAATGTCCTTGCTATAGTGACCTAAAAAAAAAACACAACAGTTAAAACTTCCTTGCAACCAGGCTTAAAATATCTAAAACTGCACTTGAGAATATTGAGCTTTAAACAAAAGCCTGCCCCTTAATTTTGTAAAATTGGCAGGATTGCAAAATTCTCAGGAGTGTGTATATGAACATACAGGAGTGCTAGTAGTGCATGTGCGAATCCAAGTACACACTTGCAACAACACCTCAAAAATACAATGTTATAGGTTTGAGGGGGGACTGCCCTATACCCTAGAAATTAATAAACTGTATGATTTTTATTATTTGGGGTATTGGAGTATTTGGCGTATAATTTGGAGCCAGTGGCTCATCTGGGATAGTGATGTTAGTATTACAAAAGGTATTGATGGCCCAATCTAAGAGGAATCTTGGGCCTGGGCAGACAGAGGTTGCCAAGGCGGGGGAGGTGACAGGAAAGAGTGTCTTTAGCAAGGTGTGATGGGAAGAAGAAGGGAGAACAAAGGGAGGTATCTATCTTGGGCAGTCTGCCTGCAGTATGGCTGGGAGAGGTACTTTGGGCTCCTGCGCTTCACTGGTGTGGGGAACAAGCCCCTCTTGAAGAAGAAGAGTTTGGATTTGATATCCCGCCTTTCACTCCCTTTAAGGAGTCTCAAAGCGGCTAACATTCTCCTTTCCCTTCCTCCCCCACAACAAACACTCTGTGAGGTGAGTGGGGCTGAGAGACTTCAGAGAAGTGTGACTGGCCCAAGGTCACCCAGCAGCTGCATGTGGAGGAGCGAACCCGGTTCCCCAGATTACGAGACTACCGCTCTTAACCACTACACCACACTGGCTTGAGATGACTATGCTGTAAGATCTGAACACCCTCCATCTAAATTCAGGGGTAAATATGTTTTTTTTAAAAAAAAAAATCGTATTTCTTAAAGCTACAACAGCCTCTGCCGCATCTTCAATTTTCCAAAGGAACACAGACCCTGGTTGAGGGCCAAGACCCCAGGAATCCCATGCACAGCTCAGCAGGGATCAGAGACCATTGACTATTAAACTATGTCAAACTCCCACTGCTAATTACAAGGCTGTCTTGTAGGCAAACAGCAAACATAGCTTTCTGCTATTCCTACAGATTTCCCAGAAAGCTGTATAGTTCAAATACTTGGCGGGGGGGGGGGGTTAGTTATACAGTAAACCTGCATTACATTTTGACACATTTGCCTGAAAAGACTCCTGTCATTTTCAATGAAGGGAACCTGGTTGACTTAACAGGTGAAAGTTACAATATGGTAAAAGCATACTAAAAACCTTCTAAAATATACTGTGAATAATTTTTAAAAAGCGGTTCTACAGAATGACTTTGATCAAACAATAATACTGTATTGGGATACCAGCCAGGGCAGCATTTACAGTACCCTCTGTTGGTGTTGCGGACTAAGTGCCTAAGTGCTGAGCTAGAAATACTCTGTAGCTTGTCCTACATTCCCTGCTCTCCCTTTCCCATACATGAACTTGCTGAAGGTTCATTTCCCTGTGTTTACTTATCTGGGGTTGTTCTTGTTTTCTAGACGCACTGAATATATCATTCCAAGAGGACACAGAGTACTCATTTGTGTGCTCATGTTCTTGACACACCTTCCCAGAGCCTATCAAGGTGGCAATGTGCCCTACTTTACAGAGGAGAGTACTCTGTTTGAAGGGCAGACAGAATACAAGGAATACCCTGTTGGAAGAGATGCTTGGGTCCAAGTCCAGAAGAACCAAATGAAGGGAATGCAAAGGCCTTGTGGTATAGCAGTTCAAGTTGGCCCAGGACCTAGGAAACATCACTTTCAGGGTTGTTGTTTTTTTTGTTTCTCATTATTCCAGCCTGAAAGTCTAGAATAATTTCTGCATCACCTTGTGACTTATTTTTTTAAGTCCTCATAAAAACCTCTTTTAAACGTTTTGATATGCATTTTTTCCTAATATTCACACTTTTGCAAAGCAATATTTTTTAGTATAATGTGTTTTTGCATGTTATTTTCAACTATGCATTTTTAAATGAGCTCTTTATCATACTATTTGCATTTTTTATATACATCACTATGTATTATGGAGAACTGAAGTGGAAATTTTGAACTATGGCTATGGTTAAGTCTGCATATTATTTTGGAAACTGCAAATTAGGTAAGTTTCTCTTCTATTCCCAGGTAGAAGGGCCCAATCACTAGGTATGGCTATTCCAGGTTATGTGAGTACTTGGCTACCTAGGCAAATGACTACAATTCTACAGCTCATCACATTCGAGCACAGTTCTGACACTAGCAGTTCTTGTCCTAAAATCCTTTCTCCACCAGTGCTTCTCCCCGAAATTGCCTTGCCCAGCTATTACTCTCCTGGTGAGACCTCCAAGGCTACAAGTAAACTTATTGAGAGAAAAATGGCTGGGGGAGGCTGTTTCAAGGACACGTTTGGCACCGCACTCTTTCCTACCTTTCACTGTAAATCTCCTCCACATGGCTTTATAGGCTGTCAGCACAATCCACATGCTAACACATAGGCTGACCCTAACCCTGGAGAGAAACGAGGATGTGTCGTTCCAGAGAACTGACATAAAATGAATTGAAAATGTAATGGCTAGCAATAATTAGGTAAAGGGAAGTTAGGCTCCCTACGAAGAAGGCTACCCAACAAGGAAACATGGTTACCTTGACAACAGGGAGATGGTGATAAATATGGCTCTTTCTTGCAACCTCCTGAAAAACATAATTCTGCCTACACATTGTCAAATATCTATTTTACAGTTGCCATACTACATTCCAACACATGCAGCTGCAGCAGCTCTGTGAGTACAGTTAGCATATTTTAGGATCTAAATGACAATTTAATGCCGGTAAAAAAAAGGTTGTATACCCAGCAATATATATATATATATATATATATATATATATATATATATACACACACACACCGTATTTTTCGCTCTATAAGACGCACCAGACCCCAAGACGCACCTAGTTTTTGGAGGAGAAAAACAAGGAAAAAAATATTCTGAATCTCAGAAGCCAGAACAGCAAGAGGGATCACTGCGCAGTGAAAGCAGCAATCACTCTTGCTGTTCTGGCTTCTGGGATAGCTGTGCAGCCTGCATTCGCTCCATAAGACGCACACACATTTCCCCTTACTCTTTAGGAGGGAAAAAGTGAGTCTTATAGAGCAAAAAATACGGTATATTCATTTGCTACATAGAATGCTTTGCTTTGCAGGCACTCCTTGATCGAGCCATATGAAACTTTAGGTTTCACAATTCATTGGGAGGGGCAGAATTATGAACACTTAAATTGAAACAGGCTTTTGTGCTGCATAGTTCAGGAACACACAGTGCAAGCTCAAGAGATAATATACATCTAAATTTCCAAATTAAGCCTGAAACTAGGCAGACCAAGTGGTCTGACGCAGTATAAGTCAGCTTCCTCTGATCCTGAGTTCCTGTTGGGAACTTGCATCTCTATGAAGCCTTGGGACTATCCGCCCAGTATCTCATGAAACATCACACTGTAGATGTCTTACAATACTTCAGTTTCAAAAATGGAATTGGGGCTACAAAATCCAGACTCCTGTCCTAGGGCATTATCCATGCAAGCTGCTGACACAGCCCATTCACTTCAGTGAAGAAGCACACAAGGCTTTGGATTGTCACCCTTCATGGGAGCAGATCTCTGATTGGCTGGCAGGTTAGCATGCTTTTTGTCTTCATCCAGAATGGGATCTAAATCTTGAGTTTTCATTGATTAAATTGGCTGTTTTGGTCATAAACGAACTTTGGTAGAAGAGCCAGCACAGATATGGCTTTTCAAAATGGCCTTTAGCTCCTATTTTTTTTCTAAGGTTAAAAGCTTAAAGGGTAAAGGACCCCTGGACGGTTAAGTCCAGTCAAAGGTGACTATGGGGTGCGGTGCTCATCTCGCTTTCAGGCCAAGGGAACTGGCACTTGTCTGGTGGTTGGCTGTGCATATTGTGTGATAGGCTGCCATAATGCAAAGTGAAGATTATGAACTGTCTGAGGCTAAGAACATCTCTGAACATGGTAACACGTTTGGTGACCCTGCATCACCTATTTACTACTGCATGAAATTGACATATATCTGGTTACTTAGTAATGAGAGATATAAAATGTAGACATCGAATGCAACAAATGAAAGAGGGGAGGGAGCCTCAAAATGGCACTACCTGTCTTTTTTCTCTCCCCACCCTCCCTCTGTCTTTCCCATGACAACCTAGTAGCAATCTAAGGACATCTGCCAAGACTGGTACAGTAGGCTACCAAAGTCAGCCAAAGAACCCAATGGTTTTAAGCTGTTCTACTATTGCTTTCCATTCCGCTTCAGAGATGCCGCCAGTTTTGAGTGCCCTGGACAAGGAACCCTGTGTGCCACCTCCAGGGCTGTCTTAAGCATATGCGGTGCTAGGGTGCAACGATCCGCCCAGTGCCCCTCCCCCCAGGTAGCCCAGTCCCAGGCAGGGAGGGTGGAGCCAGGCAGCCACCTCAGCATCTTGCTGGCTCAGTCCCCCCTGAACCTGCGCCGCAGCAGAAGAGCCCACCACAGCGCTCCGACCGGCAGACAGGCTCTTCCTCGGACTCAACTCTCAGGCCCTGGACTCTCGGCCTGGCGCCCCTAAGAGCCCGGCGCCCAGGTGTCCCGCACCCCTAGTGCCTATGGGTAAGACGGCCTTGGTCACCTTTGTCCTGGTCCACCTCCTTGCCACCTTTACTGTATTGGCCACCCTGCTCTTCTCCATTACTCCTGCCACTGCTACCACCTCTGATGCTTGCTTTTTGGGGTGGCTGAGTGGTTAAGGCCCCTGTATTTTTAATTCTCCAAAATGCTGGTGGGCCCGATGTGAATCCCAAGGCATTTCTGTGGAAACAATGGGGTGTGGGTGGCTGCAGATGGCCCAGCACATAACTTCATTTTCTAGTGCACATAGTGACTTGCTGGCGCCCAATCATTTTGGGCATCATTTCACTTTAGAGTCACTTTTTTGCTGTAGACACAGACAACTTTCTCACTTAAAGAAGGAGAACTTGCACGTCTTCAGAGTACTGGACATACATTGTACTGAAGAAGTATTGAAGAGACAGTGGGTTGACTTTCTTATGGGGAAAGCAAGTTTAAAGCTAAATGTGCTTTAGGCAGTTTAGGTGGCAGGGGACTCTTTAAATAATTTAGGGATCTGTCATGGTTTGCTCTGGTGTGGATCTGTCATGGTATCTCATGATTGGGCAGCTGTTTGTTTAGTGGACAAGTTTATAATAAGGGACTTGTTCTCTGCCAGATAATGTCAAAGATTCCCCATGGGCATCTTTTTGAATTTTCTGCATCTGTAATGCATATGGAGAACATACATTAACTTTTAATTTCATGGCCCTTTTGGCCCTAGGTGCATGTGTATAGTTTCATAGGTCTGGAAAAGCAAGCTCTAGCCCACAACAGTGATTGCCACAATAAGTCTGTTAATCTTCAAGGTGCCACAAGTTATATTTCCTGCAACAAGTCAATATGGCGACACCTTCAGAAGCTGTCTTGAATATTATCTACCACCATATATTATAACATATTAAGCAAATTAATATGTGCACAAGCAACACAATAACATTTAGTGTAACGTGCAGCTAGTTTAATAATTCAAGCATTTACATTTTACCCCTGGAGGAAAGTGTTTCTATCTCTCTAACAGCAGCTGAGTGTCAGCCTCCACTCTTAAACATGCCAGGAGTTTTTTTAGTTGTTTTAAAAATAAACTGGTGCTGTGGGGAAATCAGTAGAGAAAGAGTTTTAATAGGGCAACCTAATCAAGACATATTTGGGGTCTTTGTACATTTTATTAATTGGGGTTCCATACCCTACCGCTGTGGGTTAAACCACACAGCCTAGGGCTTGCTGATCAGAAGATTGGCGGTTCGAATCCCCACGGCGGGGTGAGCTCCCGTTGCTCGGTCCCAGCTCCTGCCAACCTAGCAGTTCAAAAGCACTTCAAAGTGCAAGTAGTTAAATAGGTACTGCTCTGGCAGGAAAGGTAAACGGTGTTTCCATGCGCTGCTCTGGTTCGCCAGAAGCGGCTTAGTCATGCTGGTCACATGACCCAGAAGCTGTACACCTGCTCTCTTGGCCAATAAAGCGAGATGAGTGCCGCAACCCCAGAGTCGGCCACGACTGGACCTAATTGTCAGGGGCCCCTTTACCTTTACCTTTACCCTACCAGTTACTGAACATCTGCTCCAGTGCTCAGTAGAACTTGGCAGCTACAAGACAGAGCAGTCAGGACTCAATAAGAACTAGAATTAGCCTTGGAACCCCATTTCTTATCTGGGCGCACATATAGTGCATAGATAAAGTACCTGGCACCTGCAAGACGTGTGCTCTGCAACTGAGTTATGGGCCTGTGCAGAGAGCTTTTCCTCCTTTCATACAGCAGCCATGACGTCGGTGGAGGAGAATGTGATTCATTTATTAATTTTCCTGAGATACTAGCCTATAGGGGCTGCTGTCTTCTGCTCTTGGCACTTGGTCCTTTTTCAGCTGTGAAAGATAGGAAAGTGGACTAGGCATGTCAAAACTAAAGAGACTACAACCATAATCTTAGAGTGGTGGTGATGCACTAGGAGGGCTCTGCATAAATGGTTATTTCATTCAGCCATAACCTGGGTGAACCATCCTATGAAGTAGCAAATTCTGAATGAACCATATGGAAGTACCCTTAGGTGCTATCTAAAATGAACAGCTCAGTGAGTGACATTTTCAAAGTGTAATTAGCTTAAGATAGTTTTATGTGATTTTTAAAAAATGTGCATTTATTCCAAAACTTTGACCTAATATTTCAAACTACATGTAAGTTGGTTACTGCATTAAAACACAATGTGTTAACAAGCAAATTACTAAATTTAAAATGTGTAGAAGGTGGCAGATCTATTATTGACCTGCTGCAAGATAAAATACCATTTATTTTGCTTTTTATAAGCTTTCATCTGGGGTTGCGACTTTCTTGCTTTAATTTACAGAACACCCTTTCTGCTTGTGATGCACTGCTGTTTACAGCTGTCGGTGCTTTTGAAAGCATCTGGCTTGATAAGTACAAATATGAAGCTATACAATTCTCTGCATATGCTTAATTTCTAGCTTGCGTTTGGTGACATTAGCTGCGGAGTGGTTTAAATTACTAACATAGTGAAGCAGGATTATTGCATGTTAGATTTAAAAGTGTGTTAGGAAATGAAATAAGGCTCCATGTTGGGAAAGGTATGTATAAATAAGATTTGACGTTTCCCTCTTCTGCCTCCTGGCAAAGCCTCATGCCATTTTGATTTACAGATTATTATCTCTGGGGTTTTGATGAGACTTAAAAGTCGCCTCTCATGCTCTAGAAAAATCCACAAAGCTCATTGGTACAGATTCAAACCAGCCCCTGGCGCTAGATAGTATTTTTTTTAAACAGAAAGGCAGACTCTGGCTGCCTATGAGATCATCAGAAAGATAAAAGCCTAAAAGCTCATCCAAGTTATGCCCTTGGCCCTCCTGGAAATTAACTTTCTGGTGACAGCCTGAATATGTAAACCTTAATAAATAAGCTATTGGTTTGGAAAAAAAGAATCTGTCCTACTTCATCTTGTCACTTGCAGCCTATATTGGATTGCATTTTTGTGTCACCTTATCTGTTTCCCCTTATTCCTTTTCTTACTGCCACAAGTTCATATTCATGCTATGCTTATCTTCGTCCATTCCTGCCATTCTCAGCGACTGGAACAGTCTGTCTTTCACTCAGTGCAGATGCCGTTCCTCCTTCCAAAAACCTTGCTCCAATCTACCACGGGCTCTGGCTGCAGTCAGATCATTCATTTATTTTTTAAAAACTTAAATTTCTAGTGCATTACTGTACAGAAGTCTCTTAATGTTACAAATAATAGACAAAAAGAAAAAGCCAAACACCATGGCCTTAGATGAGACTATAAAATTATTTTATAGTTCACAAAGTTCACAAAGACAGGCAGCCATGAAGTTGCCCAATAATGTAGACCTACTCACAGTGTGCTCAACCCTTGTGGACAAAGACATGAGGAATGACAGGGGGAGCAAACAAGACACAACAACTTTCTGGGATTAAAATGTGGTCACAACTTTATTGATTAATAAAGCTTGGGCTTAGGCATTGGGTGTGTATCCATTATCAGCCTCCAGAGGGAAGGCTGAGGATTGGACAGGACTATGCCTGCCACCTCAAGATGTAGGCCAACAAAGCTGGGCCTCCCCTTGCCACTACTCGAAGTTCTATGGCCCTATTGCTCCCCACGTGGCTTCAGGACAGAAACTTCCAATCAGACCCCTTTACCGGGGAACCCTGAGATCAAACCTGCTTGAGGTCGGGGTAATGCACTAAATCACCCCAGACACAAAACTGGACTAAGGATTCCATCCACTGAAAGTTGTGGTGATTGCTATGAGGAAAAACCCCAAACAGGCCCAGCCCCAAAGACCGTGACTACCTTAAACCACAGCAAGGGGTTTTTTTACTGGTGTCTAAAGAATAACATGTAGGGTGGGCAACTGGGTTGCTCTTCTGTTGACTCCAGTGGCATAGCGTGGGTTGTCAGCACCTGGGACAAGGCAAGTAATTTGCACCCCCTAACGCGTGGATTTGCGCCCCCTAACGCGTGGATTTGCGCCCCCTAACCCATGGATTTGCGCCCCCTAACCCTAACCCCCAGATGTTGCGCCCGGTGCGGGCGGCCCCCCCCTGCACCCCCCACGCTACGCCACTGGTTGACTCAGCTGAGGATCCGCAGCACAGCCATCTTTTATTCCCTGGAAGTGGACCGTAGTGAAGACTTGCTCCCTCCAGTCTGCTGCCAAAGCTCTACCCACCCAAGGCCCTGAATAGGTGAAAATTCAAATTGTTCCCTTGGCAGGCTATCCCAGGAGTCATGGTGGCTGGCCACACAGCAGCCCAATGATTGGCCGTGAGGGCAAAGGGGGGGGTGTCCACGATGGGCCACAACCAGAGGCCCCCCAAACTGGATAAGCACCACCTGTCAAACCACTGGTCTATTCACCACAGTACTGACTTCTCTGTCAGGGGGAAAGGTGGGGTATAAATATTATAGCAACAACACTCTGCAAGTGGCATTCCAACATCTCAAACAAAGAAAGGTCTCTCTCATCACCTGCTACCTGATTTTTTTAAACTAGACAAGTCAGGGATTAAACCTTGAATGCAAAGAATGTGCTCTGTGTGCACAAACATGTTTAGGGCTTTGTTAGCCGAACATTTTAGAGGAACTTAATATAATTTAAAATGTCTCATGCAACATAAAACTTATAAAAGATGTTATTTCTAAAAGCAAAATAATTATGCGGTACTATCTCTACCCAAAACAGTAGCTATAATATCTGGATAATTATGAGAACTTTTGCCGTCTTATAAAATCCATCATATGAAAACTGGAAACCATAGAATCTAAGTGCATGACATCATGAAAAGGATCAGCAGGGTGAAGGCATGTGTAATGTCTGCTTCAGTATTATTTCATGTCTCATCCTAGCCCTACCACTTACAAATCAGACAGGGTCAGGAAGTAACAGATTAATGCTCTTTTCCATCAAACTGCAAAACACTATGCTTTTCATTAGCTAAATCTAGGGCATTTGTTTAAGTATTAAATTAATGTTCTCAAAATAAAGTTAATACTATGGATTTACAGCTCTGTGTAAATGTACCATCTGCATTCACACATAACTCTTAAGCCGTTGGTTGTTTTAACCATGCTTTGTTCACAGATAAGCAAACAAGCCAAAGCTTAGTTTTCCAAGGCTTGATTTGTTTTCTAGCTGCTCCTGCCTATAGCTTGGTGAGCATCTAGAATGAGGTGGCCAAACAAACCAAGTCTATGGGTTGGGGCATAATGCCAAATCAGAGTTTAAACAATCCATGGTTCATAAGCCAACAACAAACCTTGACTTCACATTGTGGTTTGTTGCCAGAATAAAACCCAAGGTTATTCTGTTCAGTTGGGTTAGACATTGAAACAAATCACAGTTTGGTGAAACAATGTATGGCTTTGCATTATAGGTGAACCAGGCCAGACTCTTCATCATGCTCCTTGGAGCACCTCAGGATTCCTCACTCAGACACACAAATCCCATTTCTCAATTATAGAAGCACAATGAACTTGTTGAAATATTAGGAAAACTCTTTCCTCCATCACCAAACTCATTTATGCCATTGATAGCATGCATTTTATCTGTCAATGGAAAGACAAAACAGTCCAGTTTGCAAACTATGGCTTAGTGCAAACAAGCAGGTTCCCAAAATAAAATTATGGCCATGGTTTGGTTTAGCCTTACCTTTTAATCTTGAATAATCTTTGGCTAAATATAATGTCAGGCAATGGACAAGTGGGAAGCCCTTCTCACCAGTCAAATGTGGCCCGCAGAGAGTTTATCTGGTCAAAAGGACTTCTCCACCTCTATTCTGTAATCTAGTTTTACACTACCCTAAAACACAAAACCAACTCATTTGGAGGAGCTTATATAAAGCCCTTATTATGGTTGAATAAAATCATTATCATGGTTGGGATCAGTCTCTTCTGAGAACACAAATATTTGTCTCACTGGTTGGACTGGAAATGTCTGTTCCTAAATGCTCCTAAAGCAGAAGTAAACATTAGAATTTTCCTGGGGATTTTCCTACTAGTCAACAGTTGCTCTATTGATAGCTTTGCTGATCTGAAGAATGACAGACTAGGCTACTAGCTTCCCCTCAGTTATTGCCACAGATCCTCAAATATTTGATGAATGGTTAAAATACTAGTGACAGCCCTTGAGATATTTGAAGACGGCTTTCATATCTCCTATAAGTCTCCTCTTACACAGGCAAAACATACCCAACTCCTTCAACCATTCCTCATAAGGCTTGGTTTCCAAACCCTTTATAATCTTGGGCATGTTCTTCTGCATGCCTTCCACTTGTCAATATCCTTCTTAAATTTTGGTGCCCAGAACTGGACACAGTACTCCAGGTGGAGGTCTGACCAAGACGGAATAAAGGTAAAGGTAAAGGGACCCCTGACCATTAGGTCCAGTCGTGGCCGACTCTGGGGTTGCAGCGCTCATCTCGCTTTATTGGCCGAGGGAGCTGGCATACAGCTTCCAGGTCATGTGGCCAGCATGACTAAGCCGCTTCTGGCGAACCAGAGCAGCACACGGAAACGCCGTTTACCTTCCCGCCAGAGCGGTACCTATTTATCTACTTGCACTTTGACGTGCTTTCGAACTGCTAAATTGGCAGGAGCAGGGACCGAACAACGGGAGCTCACCCTGTCGCGGGGATTCAAACCGCGGACCTTCTGATCAGCAAGTCCTAGGCTCTATGATTTAACCCACAGCGCCACCCGCATCCAAGACGGAATAGAGCGGTACTATTACTCCCCTTGAATGCTTTGTCCATTGTTACTGTTGCATATTTCCTTTTGCTAATACATTTCATAATAGCCCCCAAGTACCCACTCAGAACAGCTTTAATGGAATTATACCCACAGGATTGATGTCAGAAAACTAAATATATGAACAAAAATAGGCTGAAATACCCACTAAAGTAGAGAGTCCTTAAATACTTCTCTATTGAAAGAAGAGCCCTGCATAGAAACATCTCCATCTGCCAATCAGACAGAGAGGTATGCTAATAAATCTTTCTCAGCACCACTGGTGCACAGATTGACAGGGCCAAGGACACAAACCACAGGAAGAGTGGTAAATGAGATTGCAGGTCAATATTTTAACTTCCTGCCCTTTTTTGGTCAATCAGTGAACCACATGTGTCCCCCTCCAGATGTGTCTGCTCCTTGGGCCTCACAAATTGCCTCACAGCCAGCCAGGCAACAAGCTACTCAAGTAAGCAGACCTTTTGCTACATTGAAGAATACAGCCCACAAGAGTTTATTTACTCAAGTTTGGATACGCTGCATCTGCTGTGTTGGCAAGTCATTAACAATTTCTAGGATTGTAAGAAATGATACATTATATTATATCCTCTCTGATATTCAGTAGCGTTTTCTCTTAAACATTTACAAGATCTACAGTTCAGCTGGGAGGCAATGCTACATTCAAAATAAATGCAACAGCATTTTCTAGTATTCTACAGCTTTCTTAGGTAACAACATCTCTTAAAATACTCCTATTTAAAATCATATTTTCATCCTACAATAAAACACAGGTATACAATGAAGAACCTCAAGCATGCCTAAAGAGGCTTATATTCACTTAAACAGAGCTATGGTGAAATAGTAACACCCCAGTGCACTTTTTATTTCAGATTTTACCCAAAAGTAGACATACAACCTACTGTTGGTTTCCGTGCCTTCTGTCCCAATAAGCATCAGTCCCAATAAGCATCAATCTATGCAGGATTTCTCCTTTCCAAAGTACCCCCCCCGACTAATATTTGCATACTAATGCTGTAGTAAATCCAACTTATTTATAAGAAAACACCATTATGACCTCTAAAAGTAAAAGCACACCATATTTTGTTTTAACAGATTCACAATAGGCCCCCCCATTATCATCTAAGAAAACTCACTTTTCTCTAACGATGATCTTCCTGTAGTGTAATTTATATTGCATTTTGCTATACTGTATCTTGCAGCAACCTTAAAATCTCATCCCTGTCATACTTTAAAAGGAAGGTGTTCTGGCCATTTAACCCTGCTACAAAGTGTATCAAAGAATCAAGACTAATAAACAAACAAAACAACGCTGGCGCATTCAAAAATCTCCATTCGAAGTAGAAGAATGACTAGGAATCCAGTATTATTCATCTATATTTCAGCATTTTAAACACAACAGAAATGCTTCCCCAGTCACCAGGCAGATGATGAATCATAAAAATGCAATAAATAACTCCAAGGCCAAGGCAGGCATAGCAAGCTAGCAGCTGGAGAAAAAAACATTTTGCTTTCTCCTCTTTTGCATGTTCCATTATGCTCCTCATAAGCTCCTTTGCTGACCTTGAGGAGAAAGGTAGGAGGACAGTGGTATGGCACACACAGGCAGGTAAGAGGGCAGCACATTCCAAAGATGAAGCTTTTTCAGGGCATCCTACCTAATTCATGCTCTCTTTTCCCCCCTTTAATCCACTTTGAATAGCAGTTCAGGTAGTTCAAAAAGTTCACAAGCATAAGGCAAGTAATACATACAAAAGTTACTATGTCCCTTACTACTACAAGCTTGCCAATTGGCAGAAAGACTTCCATATCTGCACTTCAATCCCCGTTCATATAGAAACAGCCGACCTTCATGTTAAAGGGAGAGCTGCGTGAGATTCAACTGACTGTGACTGCTCTGTGCAACAGAATGCCTTCAGAAAAAGTTAAGTTTATAAAATCCCTGGAAGGAGTCAAAAGAGCCAAAGCAAGCTAACAAGTAAAGATGCAAGCTGTTCACGCTACAAGCAAGATGCAGTACTCAACATATGCAACCGCTCTGGCCAAAGTGAGAATTATCTGAATAATTCAAACACGTTGCCAAAATATTCTGCTCCTACTCTGTGCTAAAGATTAAGGCATGCAATACTATTTTAAGTAAAAACAAAATTGAAGAATATTTCATACAACTCCCTTAATTCTTTCCTGTTAAAAATGTAAGATGATTTCTGTGCATTTTATAACTATTAGGCCTTTAAAAGAATTTTATACAGCTATATCCAAAGATCTCAAGGTAAAACCTCAATAAAAATGCAGAGTCCACTACAATTAAAAATTAAAAATATATTTCAACCCATCATAAAACTGTAAAAAGGTAAAGGTAAAGGACTCCTGACAGTTAAGTCCAGTCGCAAATGACTCTGGGGTTGCGGCACTCATCTTGCTTTACTGGCCAAAGGAGCCAGTGTTTGTCTGCTTCCACAGACAGTTTTTCCGGGTTATGTGGTCAGCATGACTAAGCTGGCGAAACCAGAGCAGCGCACGGAAACGCCGTTTACCTTCCCGCCAGAGCGGTACCTATTTATCTACTTGCACTTTGACGTTCTTTTGAACTGCTAGGTTGGCAGGAGCAGAGACCGAGCAATGGGAGCTCACCCCATCATGGGGATTCGAACCGTCGACCTTCCGATTGGGAAGCCCTAGACTGTGGTTTAGACCACAGTGCATCCTGCATTCCTGAAACTGTAGCCATCACTTAATCTGCTAGTTGCTCCCAAAGGACTAGCCAAGTTTTAAATGGGCATCTGGATGTAAGCAGAATAGTCACCAGCTATATTTCTGAGGCAGGGAGTTTCATAAGTAGGGCATCATCAAACCATGCTGGGTATGACACCTAATGGCACAACACCAAGAAAGGCCTCTCTGGCAGATCTTAACATCTGTGCAGGACTCCTTCAAGTATCCAGGTCATTCAGTCATCTGGTTAGATATGCTTGGCGTTCAGTGCCTTCCACACGCTGTTTGATGGGTTTTTTGGCTTGTTCGTACCCAATGTCAAGTAGGATCTGTGGCGTGAAACCTAGAGTTGTCATTATGTAGGGATGCCATATGTCCTGATTTTCCTGGACATTACTGGGATTTCAAAGGCAGAATTGACATCCAGGGTGAATCGCTTTTGGGGGCGTTTTTGTAAAACGGGGTTTGAAATATGGCAACCCAACCTATGAGGTAAGGTTGCAGTGTTTAGGACTTTTTAGTTCAGAGAAAAAACCAATAAGGGGGACAAGATAGAAGTTTATAAAAGTATACATGACATGGAGAAAGTGGAGAAAGTTTTTCTCCTTCTCTCATAACACTGGAACTTGTGGTCCGCAATGAAGTTGGTTGTTGGAAGATTCAGAACAAGATAAAAGGATGCATTTCTTCATGTAGCACTTAGTTAAGCAATGGAACTCACTCCCTTGGGAAATAATGATGGCCACCAACTTGGAAGGCTTTGAAAGAGGATTGGACAAATTCATTGAGGTTAAGGCTATCAATAAGGGACGCCGGTGGTGCTGTGGGTTTAACCACAGACCCTAGGACTTGCCGATCAGAAGGTCAATGGTTCGAATCCCCGTGACAGGGTGAGCTCCCGTTGCTTGGTCCCTGCTCCTGCTAACCTGCCAACCTAGAAGTTTGAAAGCATGTCAAAGTGCAATTAGATAAATAGGTACCACTCCAGCGGGAAGGTAAACGGTGTTTCCGTGTGCTGGTCTGGTTCGCCAGAAGCGGCTTAGTCATGCTGGCCACATGGCCCGGAAGCTGTACAGTGACTCCTTTGGCCAATAAAGCGAGATAAGTGCTGCAACCCCAGAGTCGGTCACGACTGGACCTAATGGTCACGGGTGCCTTTACCTTTACCTAAGGCTATCAATGGCTATGCTCTGCCTCCATGGTCAAAGGTAGTAATGCTTCCAAATACCAGCTGCTGGAAACCACAGGAGAGTCCTGATGTGCTCAAATCCTGCTTGCTGTTTTCCCATAAGCATCTGGGTGGCCACTGTGAGAATAAGATGCTGGACTAGATGGGCCACTGGCCTAACCCAGAAGGAACTTATTACGATCTTGTTGCAATGGATATTATTTTTGTTGTGCAGTAACAGAACAGGGATTGGAAACCTCCAGGCTACAGATGCGGTCTAAAACCAGATTTGACCAGGCCCTCTTGGTCTCTTCCAAACCTTAGCTGTTCAGCAGGAAACAGACAAGAGGGAAAGTGGATTTGGTTTTGTGCAAAATGTACAATTGTGATTCCATCTTCAGTAAGAGCTGCTGCAATATCAAGGCAGCAAGGAAATGTCTCAGCAGACTTGCTTTTGCTTCAAATATGCAAAAGATGGTCAATGCATTTTGCAGCTGCATGCATGCAATTTTCCAGATGCAATTGCTTTCAACAGCCATAATGAAAGGCTTGCAACATAGCTGTCTGCATTGGCTTTAATAACATCATTTTGCAGGTATTACTGAGTACTTTTTGCCTTTTTTGCATAGTCAGGATAACTAAAGTGTGTTGGAGCATTTCTATTTGTTTTTTCAGAAAATAAAAAGTAAAACTTGAACAATGTTTCTAAGAACATTTTTCTAAGAACCTATTTCTGTTTTCATGGGAAATAACTGTATGTGTGACTATGTGTGGGTCCAGCCCCACCCACTTTTAGAATACAGTTTTCTACTAGAGCAGGCATTACTCTAGTGCAGGCATGGCCAAACTTGGCCCTGCAGCTGCTTTGGGACTACAGTTCCCATCATCCCTGACCACTGGTCCTGTTAGCTAAGGATGATGGGAGTTGTAGTTCCAAAACAGCTGGAGGGCCAAGTTTGGCCATGCCTGCATTAGAGTAATGCTGGCCTTGGACCAAAAAAGCAGAAACACACCAACTCCAGAATACAGAATATTCTCAGTTCTTAACACCACCACATTGGGGCCAAAACTGGCTAGAAATGAAGCTGCAAGGAATAATCAATTAACTGGCTGGATTAATAGATTAAAACCTATAGAATGACTAAAAAGGTGTCACATCTGAATAACTGGGCATGTGAGAGAAATATTAATATATTGATACAACTATTTCCTGGTGCAAAGTGTCACCTTACCAAATGCATTCGCCCCACCCTTTGTTTTCTTCTGAGATGATTCCCATTATGACACACATCACCATTTAAAAAATATTTTCAGCCATATTTAAATGTATACACAAATTTAACTGATCATTAAATTTTATTTAAAGAGGCAATAGTCCTTTTAAAAATTAAGAGTTTGAATCCATCTGCACTGTGAAAGAGCCAGATTTAAAAGAAACGTTGACATTGGTTTCCAAACGAGCACAGTTGGCTTCAGTTGCTGTGGTTTTTATTTATAGTAGGAAAGCTGTAGCATTTGCATCCTGAAGGGCAAATTATCTAAAGATTAGCAGATAGACGTTGAAGGGGAGAAAAACACCTTTATGCTTCCTTTTACTCTCCATCAAATAAAGGAACTAGGATCTGTCATTGCTGCATAAAGGGCACATCAGTGCACAGGTCAATCCTCACTTCTCCTTTTAAGCATGGAGAAGTATGTGTATGCATGAGATTAGAATTTTGGCAAATTAATCTACCAATTAAATGCATTATAGCTTTCACTCCTAATAAGCATCTGATATGCATGGAAGCTAAGATACAAACTACAGCACATTCTAGTTCTGAGCTCCCCTCTAATCAGAGGACCACCCAACACAGATTTCCCCCATAGCTGGCAATGCACTCTTTTTTCTCCAGAGTTACATACTTTTAATTTGTGGACCTTTTAGCAATATCAAAATTATGTAAGTCCTACCACACACTCCAGTATGAAAAGCCAAACGCCTACCAAACTGAATTGCTCAGTGATTCCATGCATATATTTTTTTTTACCTCATCATCACACCATGCAATTCATGAGTATGTAATTATTAGGCTCCAGGAACGCAGCCCCATTTTGTTTCATTTTTGCTTTCATGTCTATTTTCAGTCCAGTAGAATCTATTAGAATAGGAACTCATGAATCCATTCATTTCTCAAAGCTGCATTGGGTTATTTAGTACTTTAGGAGATCAGTGTGAACATCACTTGAAGAAGGTAAAGTAAATCACTTAAATAATGTTCTGCAGTTTCCAAATGGTGCTATGGACCTTCATTTAACATCTTTGCTTGCCAATTCTCCCTGCAATCTGTTTTATCAATTTCAGAGCACAGCTTATGCTTGAGCAAGTAAACAGGTTGCACAAATGTGCCAACAATTCTAATTATAGGGATTTTTTTTTAAAGTGTACAGTTAAAGCCAGAAACCGTGCACAGTACATCACCATCAGCAGATAGTGAATTTAGTTGTTGATATGGCTAGCTGTGGTCTAAGAAACTTTCCAGTGCAATTTCCCTACAAGAAGCATATTGTTCTTCATATTTACAAATACTGTATGTAACTCTCAGAATGATAAACAGAAAAGCACACACACACACACACACACACACACACACACAAATGCAGCATTTCTGAAAATGTCAAATACTAAAAAGACATGCTGAGGCTAAAAATTCGGTGGTGGGGCAGAAAAACATCTGTTATCTGGGTTTGATGGGAGTTGTAGTCCAAAACATCTGGAAGACGCTAGGTTAAGGAAGGCTGGCTTATACACTTTGGGGAAATGAGTCCATAGTGTAAAGGAATATGGGTGCCAACTTAAATAAAATATTGGGGAGGTAGGTAAGCCTCATCCTGCATAATTGATCACATGACATGGTGCGCGCACACCATTTGAATAGCAATGCCCATCAGCTTGAGGGAGAGGAACACCCCTTGGCCCCTAGGGGTTGGCTCCTATGCAAAGAAATGTTTTCGGTGCTCCCAAAGGCTTGTGCAGAGTTTTACTCTTTCTTTCTTTTCATCCTTTCAACAGCAGGTCCCTCTGTCATAACACAAATAAAAAAAAAACAACAATTTCTCTCAAGCTTCTCAAAGTGGTTTGCCATGTGGGCTGGGGTTTGTCTTTCAAGAACCACGAAGCCATTTGATTTCATAGAGCTCATTGCATGATTCACTGGATGTGGCAAAGCGGATTGTGGCCCATGAAAGCTTACGCCATATTGGAGCCAGTGTGGTATAAAGATTAAGATTGATGGGCTAGGACCTTGGAGACCAGGGTTCAAATCCCTGCTCAGTCATAGTCTCTCAGCCCAACCTGCCTCACAGGGTTGTTGTGAGGAATAAATGGGAAGAAAGAGAACCATATACGCCAACTAGAACATCTTAGAGGAAATGTGGGGTATAAATGTAATAAATAAATAAAGGAGTGTTGATCTTTACTAAGTTTTACCCTGTGATTTGTTATTTGCCTTCAAAACAGCTTTATATTCTCTTCATTAACAACTTAACAGATAGCTTTAGAAACAGGTACATATATGTGATAAGAGATTTCATTTAAAGGAGTGGCGTGGAATTATACAACCATCACAATTTCCAGTACTGACCTATGCCCTTTGACATCTTTGAAATTAAATTATAAGGTGTGCCTTCAGTCTGTGTCAGCAAAGGAAAACTACCTAACAACAATGCCATTTAGCCCAAATTCTTACCTATTGCCCAGAGACAGATAATAGGCATGCTAAGTGCAAACGGATGCCATTTCCCCACCACCAGCACAAGGACAGTGTTGTCTTACCTTGGGCCAGGAGCGCAGGGTGATAACGTCATCTGTGGTTTTGCTACTTTCTCCAGTCAGCAGGTGGAAGCAATCTGATAAGTTCTCCAGTGACTGCCCATCAACAGTACTACATAAGAGCAAACCAATGTTTTTAGGAAACAATCAAGGGTGTGTATGCGTTTGCACCTTTAGGCTGCCTTCCAGAGTAGATATCCTCCTTTTATATTTGTGTTGATTTGTGTTGATCTTTGTGTTGATTTTCTAAACTCATTTCTTACATCAGATTATTATTAAATTTTTATTTATTCTTCACAAAATGAGGAAAAATGGAGACTGAAATATACTTTCATTATGAAAGTATATATACTTTCATTATGAAAGTATCTAACATACCCCGCAAAAAATACCAGTTACAGGGGACAGGGGTGTAGAATGGTCCTGATCATGCAATGTGAATGTACACCAAGCACAGAGACAGATTTGAGGCCCCCAAGTCAGTGTGTGTTCTCTCTCCTCAGCAGAATAGATGTGAATATTTTAGATCTGGAATATTGAAAAAAATAATTTATGAGCATCTTAAATCACACCACACAAATTGAAAAATGCACAGGCAATTTAAAATGGCCATCCAACCATGGAAAGGTGAACCAAAATGTCTAAAACTTGTCATTAAAGAGAAGCAGTTAATTTATTTAATTTTCCTAGAGCAATCCATACAAGACACTGAGTTTGTGACTGCCATGACAACAGAAACCTATCAAGCCTTTGATTCTGCTTCTGTGAGAGCTTCTCTTCAAAGCATTCCCATTCCCACCGACTTCTGGAGGCATTGCTTGCTTGAAAAATTGCATCTTTCAATAGGAGGTTGGCAGGCTCTTTACAGCATACAAATAGACACCCTCTCGTGGTAAATTTCCATCTTGATATGTCATACACTAGCCTGCTTACCATTCATATTTTATTGGTATTTTTCTGAACATCAGGAGACATGAAACTTGATCTCAACCATGGTTAGCATTAACATCAGTGGAAATATGGTATAACACTGATAGCTCTGAAAAGAGAAAGGAAAGGAATTGGGAGGGGGGGAGGAGAAGGAAGGAGCTTATAAACCAACCACACACTTCCCATGTCCCACAGAACTTTCTTATATATTTCTACTCAGAAGCAGTTCCATTGCATTCATTGGAGCTTACTTCCAGGTAAGTGTGCTGCTAAACTATGCATTATTTATTTATTTATTTTATTATTATTTAGGCACCACTCATCTAACTGGGTTTCCTCTCCCACTCTGGGAAGCTTCCAGCAAAATATAAAAACACAACATCAGATATTTAAAACTACCCTATACAGAGCTGCCTTCAAATGTCTTCTAAAAGTTGTATAGTTATTTATCTCCTTGACATCTGATGGAAGGGTGTTCCACAGGGTAGGTGCCACTACGGAGAAGGCCCTATACCTTGTTTCCTATAATTTCACTTTTTGCAGTCAGGGAACTGCCAGAAGGCCCTTGGAGCTGGACCTCAGTGTCTGGGCTGAACAATGGGTTTGGAGAGGCTCCTTCAGGTATACAGGACCGAAGCCATTTAGGGCTTTAAAGGTCAACATTTTTAATTGTGCTTGGAAATGTACTGGGAGCCAATGCAGTCTTTCAGGAAAGGTGTTATATGGTCCCATTGGCTGCTCCCAGTTACCAGTCTAGCTGCTGCATTCCAGATTAGTTGTAGTTTCCAAGTCACCTTCAAAGGTAGTAGCCCCACGTAGAGCACATTGCAATAATCCAAGCGGGAGATAATCAGAGCATGCACCAGCTGGCTTACCAGATACCTGTCCTGGGCACAGAATTAACCTGCAGGTGTGCATTTGTTCTGGGTTCAATGTTATAGTCTGAACTTACAGAATGAGCTCCTCTGTCACCCTCATTTATTTCTGATCCGAGACCTCCATTATCACTCAAGAATCTTTTACAAAGTGAAGCAAGTATGATATTACTGAAGCATTTAAGTAGTAAGTCAATCCTAGCTACAAATAGGAAATGTTGTTCCTGTATGAAAATTTAAATTTTATTATTTTTATCACAGAATGTTGCCCCATTCACTTAGCTTATTTACTGAGTCCAGATTCTCCTTCTCAAAAAGTATTCTGGAAAGGTTATTTAAAAATAGGTACTTACAATACCAGTATGCCTTTTGCAGAACCAGTCTTTCAGAAAGCTGTATGCAGTATGGGTAAGAATTAGTTATTTAAAATAATAATAATAATAATAATAATAATAATAATAATAATAATAACCCTTACCTTGTGTGGTGGATGACCCTTGCTCTGAAAATCATGGTCAAAATTAAAGGGTTCAGGAACTCAGACCAGACCAAATTTCATAATATCATACACAGACTTTACTAAAACAAGACTCTACAAGAGAGAAAAACTCCAAATATTCACACAGATTAAAATAGCTCAGAAGGTTAAAAAAAAAACACACTAACTTATTCAGCTAATTAACATAAATGCTTACACTTAAGCAATGGAAGAAGATGCTGTCAAAAGCCCCAATAGATGCTGACCTTGGCTGGTTAGCTACCAAGAGCTCCCATCAATCCAGGTTTTATGGGAACTTAGACCATGGGCGTTCACCTATTCCACCCAAATACCTTGTGACACAGGTCTTGAAGCCTTAAAGGGAGGCAGCTGCATGTAAGCTCATTATTTCTGAGGTTCTAACCCATTTCCATAAACCAGACTTAAAGGAGCGAATCACTACACCTTCAGAACTTCACAACAACACATCCCCCAAAGCAAGATGCAAATTGTGGAATGCAAAATCATGTGAACTACATGGCCAGAAGTCTTGTTTTATAGTCCTGAGCAGTATAAAGACTATTTGCTGTCAAAAGAGATGTGTTTTAATTTGTCCCAAAAACCAAATGGTATGCATGCTTGTTTGGGAACCAATTATTTAAAATCAACCCTTTTTCTTGGCAATTTCAATCATGTTTTAGTCAATACAACTTAGCTGTGTGGTATACCTAAAGGCAGTTAAAATAAGAATTAGATGAAATAATATATTGAAGTCAATTGCAAATGCACTATAAGGCACCAGTTTTGAGTTTTGCATACCAGATGCAAGTAAGACAAACATTGCTACAGAGCGCTTTGTAACAATAGCAGATAGCATGGCTGGGTGGAGGCACTTACAGAAGGACGAGGTGGAAAGGAAGGAGGTGTGGTGCAAACGCACTGGCAGGGGTGCCAGATTAGCTCTGGCTTGTGCATTTTCACCATGTCCCTGCTGCCTCGCCTCTCCCATTTCTGGTAAGCAGTAGTGACTTACCTACCAGGAGGTCAAGGAAGCACTTGTGTCCATTTCTGCTCTCCAGGACACCAGGGGAAAAAATTCAAGTGCACTCTGGAAAATTTTCAGTGCAGATTATCCTAATCTGCACAGGATTCTTTTTTCGAAGAAAACTCACATCACTGATTGAGCATGACTCACATTACATATTAAAGCCAAGAGTTATAGACATGGCAAAGAGAAGCAAAACCATTAAAGTAATTCTGCAAGATGAAGTTACCTGGAAATTTGGTTTATTGCTTTTATCCTGCACATTACATGAAAGCAGAAAGGTGCCTATTTGCAAGAAATTGTTTCTCTAAAGGAATGAATATTTTGTAAACAGCATGTCCACCTTTAATTGGTATGGAGAGGGGAAACACACACCACCATTGTGCTGCACAAGCAACACAAAGCTTTGAACTCAGGCACAACAAACACAAAAGCATAAAACAATTCCAGTCCCCACATACATACAAACTCACACCTGGAAACATTCTCTCGGATCCAACCATGCCATTTCACTTGTGCATCACGTTTCTGATCTACTATCAATGGGCCACATACGTTACTAATTTGCTCCTGAGTCCTTTTCAGTCTTTGCAATTCTGGTGTGTCAGTTACAATGCTGAAACCTCTTCCTTTGCTTTCCTCAAAGTCACGTTTGTATTTGACCTATCAAACAGAAAACAGAGAAACGTTATTTTCACTATATACTACGCCACCAAATGAAGCTTTGGGTGAACAAAATGCTGCCAACACCTTAGCACATCCTACTTTCATTTAATCAATGGAACAGTTTTACCGCAGGCATTCTTAGCACGCAGAGCTGGTTGATCATGAAGAAGGGCAAAATAAACGATGGCCACATCATCTGCATACTACAAAATTCATCTAAATGTCTCTAGCTGGTCATGGCAATATTTGGGTCTAGAAAGGGCACCTGAAGCCATTCATGTTTTATTAGATACTATGGTAAAGCACAGTATTTACTTCTTCCAGGTCTCCCAACTATGCTAGACTTCAACCAATATTGGTCCGATTCAACAGCATGTATCTCGATATACACTGTCCAATATAAGGATCTAACTGAAATCAAGGGAAGTTACTTTCTGATTCATTAGTGATCATTGTTTCAGAGGATGAACAGCACCGGATACATCCCACTGTATGTAACTGCTTCAGGAGAAACCAGGTTTTGTGTTCAGTTTAGCCACATGCCAGATGGAACTCTTAGACAGTGCAAGAAATGGTTGAAATATTTCAGAACATAAAGGAAAGCAAAAGTAAATACTATGGCCTTGTTGGCCATGGGTGTAGCCAAGGGGGGCAGGGAGGGGCAACTGCCCCCCAAATCAATAAAAATACATAGCAAACAGAGGTTCTGCCCCCCCCAATACTGGCTACGCCCATGTTGTTGGCATAACTCAGTAAGCCAAACTATGGCTTGCCTGGACTGTATGATCATGTTGGTTCCCAGAAAGGTGCTTGTACCTGCTGTGCCCCTCTCCAGTCCTTTTAGCTCAATACAGTGTGGTATAGCTGCTAAACCAAGGTTTGGCTTAACATACTGTCTGAACCTAGGCTCATGGTTAAGCTCCCTCCTTCTTAACTATGAGATAAAAGAACCAAGGAGGAGCAGAGCAGTTGCAATCTCCTCCCCAGGAACCCATGACTTCATGCTAAACCATGGTTTGGAGTAGAATTCTAAGCAAATTTTAAGCAAATGTGTTTTGTATAACCCAATACTTGCAAATCCGATAAAACTCCTCTAAATGAGTTCTGTGAGCTGAAAACCTCACACCAACAGAAAACAATATTGTAAAAAAAATGGCACCTCCCTACTATAAGCCCATTTATGTTCAAGACAAAAGGCTTAAGCATTTCTGAATAATCAAAAGCAATACGCTTGCCCATAACTTGTGGTTCCTTCATTCACTTTTCTTGACATTTATTACATATAAATGTAACATTATTTTATTACACTTATATACGGCCCTTCAGTCGTATATAAAGGCCCTTTCATCGCAGGAAAGTTTACAGTCAACAGAAAAATACATAACAGAATAGCAAACAAAACAACACACACACACACAGTTTAAAAACACAGAGATTGTTTAGTTAGCCAAAGGACTAGAAGAGGAATGTTTTCACCTGGCTCTAAACATATTTCCAGCTCTTGCTTTGCACTTGTGGTACATTGTTTGCATCAGCCTCACATATTTGGGGGGGCACATTTTTCTTGAATTTTAATTCCACCCTTGTATGCAAAATATTATTAACAAAATATATGCACTACAGTCACTAAGTAAACTGATTATTTAAATTTTTTTTTACAAAAACCTACAGCTGCCGCAATAATCACAGAGGATAATATGATGCATCGCCACCAAATGGTCAAGAAGTGGGAGGTTCTGTATCATGTAGTTAACTGGGCAAATCTCCCTGTAAATGTTTCTGTGGCCATTTGCAAGGGTTTTGTTGGATAAGAATGGAGAAGCTGTTATAATTAAATGACTGGCAGTTAAAGGATAGGGTAGGTTCAAATTCTTTAAAATATAGAAGCAACAGTAATTAATGGTTGTACAGCATTGCCTCATTTTTCTATGATTTCTGAAAAGGTCAAACAAAAATAAAGAAGTAATGATGACAAAGGTTGATGCAGCTGAAATCTATCTGGAGCAGTGTATAAAAAAACCTGATATCCGAAAAGGCCAGGATAAAGAATCTTGAAGACAAAATATAACACTTCTTTTTACCTTGCCCATTTCCAAAATACCAAAAGGTAAGCATATAAGATGTTTATATAACTCAAGGCTTTGAACCCATACAGTCATTTAGTGTTACACGTACAAGCCTTGAAATTATGTACATGCCCTTCTCCTGCTACTGCACATCTACAAGGAAGACACTGGAAGCTTTCATTTATGTTGTCTGTTAACCATAGTTTATTGTGATGTATCTGGAACAGTGGTTAATATTAACTATGGCTTAAGGCAGGCTGGGGAACCTCCAGCCTGTGGGCTAATATTAGCCTGCCAGAGAGTCCAATTTGGCTTGGCAGGCTGTTTTCTGCAAACCACAGCCATTGGCCCATCAGATTGACAGGGCAACCCAAAGCATGTTTATTTACTCATTAAAGAGTACGCTTAGGATTGCAGCCAAAGGCAGCCCACAATGCCAAACTGGAGCAAACTGAGCATCTTTAGTTTGAGCGAAAAAAAGAAATAAAGATGAAGGTATCGGTTTTGCTGTAGTTTAGTTGTAACCTTGTATTGTGTTATATTGTTTTGTTGTGGGAAACAAAAAAGGTAACCCCTGCTCATGCAGCTGAATATAAAATGAAGGGGAATGGTGGACAAAGCATTTTATTCAAAAAAAAGAAGTGTTTCAATGAACTATACTACTAGAGACACCTAATGTATGCATGCATGTATCTTCACTTCATCACTGCCTAGGAGCGCATGTGCGTGCATACACACACACTAGTTTATTAAAGCTAAGGGAAATGGTGTGCATTAAGGATTCAGGAATTAAGAACACAAACTTCCATAAGCTATACCTGGAAGGAAAGAAACAGAATGACAATATAAGGCATAGGCAAACTGGGATTTTCATACTTTCTCCTGCATTCCATTGTTATTTTGGATAGCCTTTTACAAACAGTTTGCCTTTTATCTGGTCTCCCTCTCTCGTCACAAACGTCCATGGACAGGAGATAGCATATCTGGCACCAGTGACAGACCAGGTGGCATCACTCTCTGTCAACCATCTGCTCTCAGTTTCCTCTTGGTCAAGCGTACCAGTACCAAATGACATTGAAACTGCTATGAATCCATTTTTTTAAAAAAATAAAATGTAAAATGCAAATACAGCCATTAAAAAAGAAAGAAAGTGGGAACATGGGACCAGTGACAAGACAGAAGATGGCCCTTTGTTATAGTTGTGAGATTGAAGCAGAAAACACTCTCTAGTTTGGTATTTAACAATTTCGTGTTATAGACATGAAGTACTGTGATTTCTGAATAGTGTTCATGCAACTGAGAAAGCAAGAAAGAGTAAAGTTTACATCAAATGTTCTTTCTAAGCAACAATTCTTATTGTCACATGTGAAACACTCAAGCATTGTGTCTGATTCAGATAACTGAAAAGATAGCAGCATATCGCCGCTAACGCGAGGTCAGTACATATGTCTTCATCTAAAATAGCCTGAGCAAGCTAATGGCAGTGTCTGACATTGTCCACCTGCAAACCTTCAGTTCAAATTGCCTAGAAGTGAAAGACGAAGACAGTGGACATTTTTTAAGGGAGTCTTGAATAAAGCTAAGCTGCTCTGTGTCTTATCAGTGCCTGGGATGGGAAGAACATGAATGTCACTATGAGTTCCATGGTTGAAGATAGGCAGGGTAAAAAAATGTCCTAAATAAATACTCCTTGCACAGAGAGGAAACACTTTACCTCACTGTGGCACTGGCCGCATTTGGGCATTCATCGTCAGCTTCAGGCAAGTGCCACAAGCCACGGCCACATGCTCCTCCCTCACCACTTCCCTCCTCCCACTGCATGCAGGTTCAGGTCAAATATCCTGGCTTGAATTAAGCCAGAGTTCCCTGCAGAGTTCCTATGCAAATTCTGAACTAGGTGGATTAATGTCAGAATATTCTACAGAATTGGATAAATTAGAATAGGCTATTGCACATTAGAAATACACTTCCATTGCATTGTGTGGAAGCACAGCCTTCTATTCCACAACACATGGCTTTAATCTGAAGCATAATAAAGGGCTGAGATTAATGGCATGCATGAATGGAATACAGGAAGCATAAATCACAATTCTTCTGTTTCCACATTTGATTAGCATCGGAAAGGAAGGAACCCCAATCCTATTTCTATCTGAATTACCCAGCAAAGGGACTGGTTTTGAAGTGTTACGGGGTTTCCCTGAAAATATAGGGAAGAATCATTTTGTTTCTGAGATAGTTTTAAAATTTGCCCTCTAGTAGACAGTTGCATATTTTCCCCGTATCAAGCTTAGTTAGTTTTATTTTCATGTTTTAAACGTTCAGGTAAACCAAATTATGCATCTTGTAGGTGGATTTTTTTAAAAATGAGTTACTTCAGCCTCTCAAAATATACAGGAAGTTGTTTGTGTATTCAGACAGTGCTGGTCAGGATACTAAAAACTCTACTAGAGCTAAACATCTGCAATAAATGTTCATCATTTCAAAATGAACTAATCACGACAGAACAAAAAATCAATAGCTTTTCAAACCAAGCATTTCACAATCAGTTCCAATTAAGCTTCACGCTGCAGCGTAGAATATATTTACCTGACATGCTCCTTTGTTGTTTTGAGCCATGCTTCAGGCAAATTAAGCACTACAAAATTAGGAAGTCTCACCAGAAATCAATGTTTGTCATTTAATATTAATGACATTCAGGTGTCCTGACTTTTTTTTTTTTTTTTTTGAAAATCAGCTTTTTTGAAAATCATACCAAATTTCAAGTTATAAAAAATATGGACTTCTTTAGTAACTAAATATTTTAAAAGCCTAGAGGAAGTCAGAACCTAAATGAGAAGCAACAAAGCAAAAGTTTGACAGACACACAACCTTCAGAGAGGGTGGAGGGGCAAATATTGTTTAATAGAGAGGAGGGCCATAGCTCAGTGATAGAGCATTCGCTTGAATGGAGGGGGGGCCATGTTTAATCCCTGACATCTCCAGGTAGGAATGGGAGAGACCCTGGTCTGAAATCCTGGATAGCTGCTGCCTTTCAGTGTAGACAACACTGAACTAGATGGAACAATGGTCAGACTCAATATAAGGAAGCTTCCTGCATTATGAGAACACCGCTTACTGAACCAAGATAAGACAAACTTTCCTCCATCAAGCAGGCAAGAAGAATTTAATTAGAAAGCTAGCTACTGAACCTGACAAATGTTAGGACTGCACACTTACATGGAAATAAGCCTCACTGAACTCAGGTTGGACAAACTGAATAGAGTTCTTGATTGCATAGGGCTACACACGCATTAAGAGCCCCTTTTGTAAATTCATCTGAACGTGTGAATGGGGCTGGCTAGTACAGTCTCACACCCCCTTACACACACTGAGAATTGTCGTGAAAGGGCAGTCATCCTTCATATAATTTTCTAGGACAATGTTCGATTCAGTTGTGCCATTTTGTTCCTGCCACTTAAGATATTTGTAGCACTTCATACCTTTACCGTTTTTTGTTGTCAGTAACACCACCTTGGTTCATACCTCACCCTTTTCAAATATAGTTACAATTGCACATAACACCTGAATATTTTGACTAACATTGACAACACCACTAGTGCAGATTAAATGCTGGTATTTTTTTAATTAATTGTAGATTTGGAAGGGGATTCAGGGGGTTGTCTAGTCCAGCCCCCTGCAATGCCGGAATCTCAGCTGAAGTATCCATGACAGATGACCATCCACCCTCTGTTTAAAAACCTCCAGTGAAGCAGTTTTGCTGCAGGTGTAGCTCTGTACGTTCTCAGGCAGGAAGAGGACATGACACAGGGATTGCAGGTCACTGCAGCAGTTCCCTCATCATCCATGTCTCTTGGTCCTACGTACACTGAGAGAGCACTCTGAGTTCCCCCCTCAAACTCCTCCACTAAACAACCACTCATAATCTGTAATTGACCAAATTTATTGTTTCTTATTTTACACTATTCCCTACTCTGAGTAAAACTCAGCTGAATACCATCCTGTGCCTCATTAAGATAATATTCTCTGCAAGGCTAAAAAAGGAACACTACAAAAGATGATTTAGATAGATTACCGCACATAAACTTATTTCGCTGCCTTTAGTGAACATATGAAAGTCCTCGAACATCTGTGTGCCATCTTTTCCTCTGCTTTGCTCGAATTCCTTACAAAACAAAACAAAACCTTTCACTAAGATGTGACTAGTATTAATGACGAGTTGCATCCTAGTCAAAGGAATAAGCAACTCAGGCTGTACTTGGAGATTTACAGGACTTGATCAAAGAGTAATGCAGATGTGAAATTTAGATTGTGTTAGGCAATGAAGCACTTTCTGCATGATGCATAAAATGCAGTAAATTATTTATGAGCCTAGTACAACAAATCATTAAAAATTAAACTGTAATTGACGCTATAGGTGAAATAATTGAATAAACAGGTAAACACTTCATTTGCTATTATTTATGAAGTCAGGAGAATATGAATTCTTAGATGCATACATGTGGTGCAATTTAGTCCACTGCAGGCACATGCGGATTCCTGGGGGCTCAGCATAGTTCTGCTCCCCCATCTCACCGGTGCATTCTTTCATATATGCATACAAATATGCAGGCAGGCAGCAGTTGGGAGCCATTAAGACTTCTTCTTTGGCGATCACTTGTAGCTGAATAAGATTGTCTTCCATAAACATGGTTTTAACAATGAGTCCGTAAGTGACTGTGGAGGCCAATTCTGGATCCACACGTCCTTCCACAGTGGGGACATTGGTTTCCGGGCAGGAGTCGATCACGGTGTGGTTTTGCCAAGCGTGCTTTCCTCTTAGCATGTTTCTCCCTTGCGTTCGGAGTTCAAGTGTCTTCAAAGCCCATGACACCTTTGGTAAAGGCTGTTCTCCAACCGGAGTGCTCACAGGCCAGTGTTTCCCAGTTGTCAGTGTTTATACTACATTTTTTTAGATTTGCCTTGAGACAGTCTTTAAACCTCTTTTGTTGACCACCAGCATTACACTTTCCATTTTTAAGTTCGGAAAAGAGTAGTTGCTTTGGAAGACGATCTTCAAGCATCCACACAACATGACCAGTCCAACGAAGTTGACGTTGAAGAATCATTGCTTCAACACTGGTGATCTTTGCTTCTGCCAGCACACTGATATTACTTTGCCTGTCTTCCCAAGTGATGTGTAATTTTTTTTCAGAGACACCATTGATGGAATCTTTCGAGGAGTTGGAGATGGCGTTTATAAGTGGTCCATATTTCACAAGCATACAGTAAGGTTGATAGTACAATAGCTTTGTAAACAAGCATTTTGGTTTCCCTGCAACTGTCCCAGTCCTCAAATACTCTGCACTTCAATCGGGAGAAAGCCGCACTCGCAGAGCTCAGGCAATGCTGGATTTCGGCATCAATGTTGGCCCTTGTGTAAAGATAACTGCCTAGTAGGAGAAGTGATCGACATTTTCCAACGTTACACCATTGAGTTGGATTTGTGGCGCTGCAAGTATTTTGTACTTGTTGGTTCAGCACTTTGGTTTTTTGGATGTTGAGTGATAGGCCAAGCTTTTCGTAAGCTTCTGCAAAGATATTTAGGATGGTTTGGAGGTCATCCTCTGAGCATGCGCACACTACGTTGTCATCAGCATACTGAAGCTCTATGACGGAAGTTCCAGTAACCTTACTCTTTGCCATTAAGGCAACCTTTGCCCGGCTTTTGTTCTCCACAGTTACCATAGCTGTGCTGGCTGCAACTGACGGGAGTTGCATTTCCAAACAACTAGAGGGCCCCAAGTTGGGGAAGGCTGAATTAGAGTGAAGAGAAGGCCTTCCCCTCTTCACTTGGTGCAAGTTACTTGCACTCTTGAGCATGAGTAACTTGTATCAAGGCAAGAGGCAGGCTGTTTTAATGAAGTGTAGCAAGTGCCCACTTTGGCCGCACATTCCCAGGAAACAATGTAGCATGTGAACTAATTGATCACAGATTTAGGGAAACCAAATTCTCCTGATCAGGGCAGCACTTTTCATTAGGCCAAAAGCAGTTTGATCATTTAAGTAGGACTTCAAAAAAGCCAAATATTAATGCTTCTCCATATGCCAAATGCTACAGGGAGCTACCACTGAGAAGGCTCTGTCATGCATCACCGTCAGCAAGGCAACCAGGTGACCCACAACCAGGCAACCTCCTGCTGATCATCAGACCCAAGGTGGCTGATATTGGAGAAGATGTTTCTCCCTCCTCCTTCCCATGACACCCCATCAAGAGTACAATCAGTGGGGCCAAGAAGGGTCAGCAGCAAGAAAGGGTGCTCCACCCGAGAGATGACTGCCTCAACCAAGGAAAGTCCTAGCATCCCTCCTCAGGTGGAAAGGTCCCTCTTCCCAGGAAGTGGAGCACCTGCCACTGGGGCAAGTCAAATGGCACCTTAAATACTCATAGACAGCTATGAGCAGGACCCTCCTCAGCTTGGACCTACCCCAAGTAGTCAAACAGTGTTTCCATTATCAAAACAACAACAAAAAGGGTATCACAAATAATTGAATAGAGCTCCACCCCCCCACCCCCCAGTAAATTCAAATTCTTATTGCTCACACAAATATGTGTCTCTGTCTTGGAACATCAAGTTTTCACGTGTGAGAGGAAAAACAGCAATGTGTGTTGTTTGAACTAACCCTTGGTCTCACACCATTGCGCCTTTATTTTAGAATAATGGATCCCAATTGCTAAGAACAATGTTCACCACATAGGCAAAATAATTCACAGCTTACCTGACTTTGCAATTCACTTTGTTGTTTCAATCGGAGGTTTTCGGGTGTGTCTGCCACTGTAGTAAAGGACTGCTTTGGGTAGTGTCTAGAAGAAGAAGAAAAATAGTAATGAAATTACTTTGGAGGTAAGTATGTTTGGTGCTGGACTTCTGTACAAGCAAAGTAAGCTACAGTTTAAGGCCACAGATTATGACAGTCCTCTTTAAAAAAAAAAAAACAACCACTAAATTTGAAGTTTTACATAACTGGTTAAAAAATAAATAGGTTTATTGCAAGACATATGTTTTAGTTAGGTTTTTAGTTGCATCCTCACCTATGTATATATGCAAATATAAAACTACTTTTTTACTGTCCTTTCCATTAGAATCATACACATTTTGGAGGTAATACTATGGGACCTATTAAAATTGACATGGCTTAGGGCCCCAGTATGTCTGTTATGAGCATTGTGATATCAGCTGTGCTTCAGTCTCAAGGGGACTTGCAAACTGAAATTTCCTTTCCTCGAATTGCAACTTGCCTCCAGTGGTCTCTAAACAGAGGACTGCAGGGATGCAGGCTGCTGTGCAGCAGCCTATGATATAGAGCAAATTGTTTAACTGTGCATGAGCAAGGGACTCCATAGTTCTCAGTTCTTGCAAAGAACACTGCTGCACAGGAGAAAGGAACAACTAGAGTTGGGCCATATCTTCAAAAATAAAATATTTATGACTCTTTAGATCTTAGTGTGGTTGTTCTTCATTTTCAAACTTGTACAGAACATGAAATGCCTTCATTTAAAAACATGCCCCTTCTTCAGAATACTGATTCAGCATCAATACAATATACACACTTCTTCACTGTGGAATCTATGGGTTGTTGCCAGAGGTCCAGGGCTTGAACAAGAAATCTCCAACATAACAGTTGCTCAGCCCTTGGGCTTCTCTGGGGAAGCGAGTGGTAAAGGGACAGACCTTCCAGTCAAACAAGCTGATTCAGATTCTATAACAGCTTAGACATCTTGAGATTAGAGGAGAGCTATGCTATCGGAAGGCGGGGGAAGATGTAAAGGCAGCTTTTTCTCACTGCAAGCTGACTATGGCAACCCACTGAGTGCTGGCTGGCATGCAGCAATCCTGGCAAGGACTAGTTGCTCCAAGTAAAAATGCTGCAGGTTAATCAGTAGGAAGTTGTCTGTTCAGGTTTTTCTATCCAGGCAACCTTTGTGAGTCTCCCACTAAAATGCCCACCTCTCTTCAATTGCTGATCACTCCTGTTTCTAGTTTCTTGCTTTCACCAAGCTCTGGCCATTCTATCTGCCTTGGTACCTCTTGGCACCATCCTCCCCTTTATTTACCCTTTTCTTGTGAATCTGCCTTT
The DNA here is from genome assembly GCF_964234715.1 of Podarcis melisellensis. NCBI lineage: Eukaryota > Metazoa > Chordata > Lepidosauria > Squamata > Lacertidae > Podarcis > Podarcis melisellensis. The sequence continues at coordinate 37,995,484 of NC_138544.1, forward strand.
GACAGGTGATTACCCTTATTTCCTGCTGCTGGAGTAAATCTCATGAGCTACAGTCTAAATTTTGGATCTTGGTTCTGCTCATAGATGTGCCTTTTGGCTTGACAACGAAACACTGATTTAACTGCCCTGAGCCTTGGCTTGCTTATTAGTTTTGTTTCCAGCACTGAGCAAGCAAAATGCTCAAACCATAATTTTGTAAATATGCAACAACCATTATGAAACCGCCAGTTAAGCCTCCAGTAAACTCATTCAAGGGAAAATGAACCTGAATACATGCTGCCCCCCCCCCCGGGTTCTTGCTACTCAGAGAATTTGAACATGGGTGACTTGTTTTCAAAAGCATGCAAGCACATGTTATAGCAGGCACCATTTTAGAAGAATCTCTCACACACACCGCAAAAAAACCCCCATGAAATATCTCTACTTACGCACTCTTCCTCCAGGTTCTTGCATTACAATTAACCATTATAATTTTTTCCTACCTACTTAATTTGGGACTTCTGAATCAGTTAAAATGTTAATTCAGCCTTCCCCAACCTGGTTGTCTCCAGATGTTTAGGACTACAACTCCCATTAGCCTCAGCCAGCACAGATGTACTGACTAGAGTTGATGGGAGTTGTAGTCTAAACAGCTGGAAGGCACCAACTTGGGAAAGGCTGGGCTAACTGATGAATCAGGTAACGGTTGCAGCCATAATATGCACCCATAGGGTTTTACTCCAGGAACTAACGAACTAGTGAATCTTAAAGTATCTCTCAGGATATGAATGAGCAGGGGGTGGGGTGGGGGCGTTGTTCATGAAAGGATGAGTGGAAATGCTAGAAAACAGACACAACCATGTAAATTGGGGCAGGGCAGAGAGAGACAGAAACAAATATGTACAAAGTTAAAGGAAATCAGTACCGTTCCCATAAGCTACTAGGGTTTGGCTTGTGCTACCTAGAATGGTTGCTACATGGTATGAACGATGTGGTTTGGGGCAAGTAACCTTTCATTCCTGGTGAGCACACAGGTCACAACGTTTCACTATCTTGATCACCACCTCATTTTGCATACAGACTGAGCCACCCCTATTGAGCAGTATACAAAGGGTTCCTGGCATTACACAGCCCCTCCACCTCCCCCAAAGGTCAACACTATTAGTGCCAGTAGTGTCAGAGTATTGGCTTACATAAGTGGAAAATATACTCAGCAAAAGATGTGCTACAAAGAACAGCAACCTACTCAGCATCTCTTCCTCAGTTTTAAACAATATGCCTGTCACACATTAAATGTTAAATACTGAGTCATGTTCTACTTGTACAGCATCGCACATTCACAAACGTGTGAACTGACAGTTCTTATAAGGTTCCCCACTCCCACCTGCTCACAGTTCTTTTCTGAATTACCTATATTAAAAAATGAAAGAAAACAGTTTGCCACACATACTTGTTTGTTGAAGCAAGAGCACTGTCAGGGCTTTATTTATAAATCTTCTCAGGATCTTAAGCTCCAGTCGGAAAGAACAGAGACTCAATTTGCTAATGTAAAAGCTGTATGACATTTAGGTGTCAAGTTTTGTGTTGTTGTTTTTTCCTCCCTTTTTGCCTCCTGGCATCCCAATTAGTCATCACATATTTGTTGCAAGCAAACAAATTCAACCTCACATCAATGTACGCGCTGCAGTACAGTGTCCCTGTAGAATAATTGGAGCATTATTTACTACAGACAAATGTGAAAGTTCCATGCTGTCTATAGTTCAACTACTGGAAATAATCTAGTGACGTAACACAAACAGAAATGGTACAGTGGTGGTCAGCCCGGATAGCTCAGATAGTTAGAGTGTGGTGCTGATAACACCAAGGTTGCAGGTTCGATCCCCTTATGAGACAGCTGCACAGTCCTGCATTGCAAGGGGTTGGGCTAAATGATCCTTGGGTCCCTTCCAACTGTACAGTTCTATGACCCAGCCACATTTTGTGTCTGCCTTACAGTGCAAAGGGCACATCCAAAATTTCAATACTGGAAGAGACACAAGCATGGCTTCTCTCATCCAACAGCCACAGACTGCCATTAAAACTGTACCTAGGGAGAAAGCAATAGGGACCCAGCTTTTTTCAAGATGGTGCATTGACTGAAAAACAATAAAAGGAATGTTATTTGATATTGTGCCTGGCTCCTAGTCTTATGTAGGCAGATGAAACAGGTGCAGAAGATGTCTGTTAGGAACTTATGCTTTCCCAACTCTCTGCATGCACCATGCGGTAACATGCAACATGGCTGATATACATGTACATCCAATTTCTGCAGTTTTCCCTCCTCAACTGTATGAAAAGGTAGAATCTGGTATTTCAAAGAAATCAATTTTGAAAAACTGGAATGAAAACGGTGGCAGTCCTCAAACTATTTTCAACTCAGCCACTTCATAAATTATGCAAGTATATGTAAATGTTTTTATAAGATTTGGAAGCCACACAAAAGCTGGCTTCTGGTCGGGGAGGCAAACACTTAGATGACTTCTAAATATTATAGGAACTAATATGTAGGCAAATGTAACGAATGAAGCAATCCTCCGGAAAACAACTGCAAATGTCCTTCACTACTTGTTAGTAAAGAGTGTTGAGAGTATTAAATGTTTATTTGGTCTTACAATATCAGTGCATAGCAGGAAGACATTCAACCACATATATGGGAAAACTCCCTAAGAACACAGCAAATCAAAACACATGCAACCTCAGTCAAGTTGATGCCACTCTGACTGGTTATTAAGCAACCTCTCCATACACACCCTCTTCAGTACTTGACTAACACTGAGAACAGAATTAACTCTTAGATTGCAAACCGAACCATCTCTGCTGTTGCACTTCCAAAATGCCCTACTGCAGTGTTTTTCAACCAGTGTGCTGTGGCACCCTGGGGTGCCTTGAATGATGGTCAGGGGTGCCATAGGCAACACTGGCCTCTGTCCCTCATTCCTTCCCTACCTTCCTCTGATGCCCTCTCATGTCTCTCCCTCCCTTGCACAGCTGTTTATTGCAGCAGCTCTGGCTACAAGCTCCCCAGGTGAATGGTGCCTCTGGGGCTGACCAGGGGGTGCTTCCCAGGCCCCTGTGGGGCAGTGTGAGAAGGCACTTTTCTTTGGGGTGAGGGGCCAGCTCAGACACCAGGAGCAGTAGTTGCAGTTGCCCAAAGGACTCCCAAGGAGCGTGGAGCAGAGAGGAGGCTGAGGGAACACTCCACAAGGGAGGATGTTCAAAAAGGGGTGAGTGGCTGCTGGCTCTGCAGGCAACAGGTGACATAACTGGGCTCCTGAGCCCCACAGGGGTGCTGCAGAAAGAATATGGTTTGTCAAGGGAACTGTGGACCCCAAAAGGTTGAAAACCTCTACCTTACTATATTATGCCCTAGTTTTGCAAGGGAAGAGCTTGGGCAGTTTTTATTTTTCTGTGTGCCGGACATGAAGCTCTCTTTAAAGTTAGAATTTCTCTTTGAAGTTCAACTGATGTGCTTTCTGCTGTGTACTCTGCTCTTTGAAGTTCACCATCAAAATATTTCTGATAGTAGAAAATTAGTAAGATGAGTTTTGAAACAACAGGATGCTGTGTACCCAATACTAGACAACTAGCAGCAAATAATTAGCATCCAACCCTTGTTTAATTAGATTGAGAATAAGCAGGATGAGAGGGTGATTATAATTCTGCAGAATTAAATAAACAAATACACCTCGCTCTCTTTTTCAGAAGCAGAATATGCAAACACTGTGTTAAAATTGAGGCTGCTTTTTGTAGTGACAGAGCAAATGAAAAGTTGCAAAGCAAACCCACTCTATTTAATTTTTTAAAAGAGTCAGCGCTGGACGAAATAGAAATAGTTATCTTGTTTGCTTTCACTTATATGCTAAAATTGAAATGTTGCAACGAAATATTCATAAAAAGAAAAGCTGATTATTCTTGCTTTTTGTGTTTTCGGTAAAACAATAGGGGGGAAGAAGAAGAAAAAAACCTCCTCAAACACTGTTGTAAACAAGAACAATACATAGAAGTCGCATCAACAGTAGCAGAATTATTTGTTGTTTGTGATTGGTGGTAGCAGCGGGGGGAGCAGGAAGAGGCCAGATAAAGGTAGCAAGAAGCAGGGGGAAATGAAAAGAAATAATTTCCCACCTACTGCATCTTTTGTGATTTTTCTCTGTATCCTATATTTAATAAAATATGTAAACCACTAAACATAGTGCTTTTAAAACAGTATTTCAATTACAAAATACTACCTAATTCCGTAGCACAGCATCTCATAGGACTGGTTCGTCCACAAGTTGTTGTCATACATAATGTTTCTTGTAAGAGAGACAAGACTTCCTTTTGGGCCAAATACATGAATGCAGACATCAGTGTTACTATGGACTAGACTCCCTCACTTCGCTGTATGGAGCAATTACAAGGGTTCTGGTAGTGGTGGTGTGCTTTCGTGTGTACACATGTGTAAGCAGCTTATGAAAGTGGTTTTACTCGCTCTCCTCACCTGAAGGCCCATGTTTTGTGTGCTTGTCATTTCAGAAAAGGATTGTCTAATCCTGCTGGTTATGTCATCCACAGAAGTGTCTTTCCTTGATTTTCTTTGAAGAGGGGAGGTTACATTTTCATAGCTAACAGACATTGTGTTGTTTTAATAATTCACATTTGATATGCTATTTCTAAAGGAATACCTAATCTGCAATTTATAAACCACAACTGTTATGCTGATAAAGAGCAGCCTGTGAGTGGATAGAATTCTGGTTTGTTTAGCAATGTAAACCAGATTGTGCTATTTTGAGGCAAACTTTGATGCCATTCAATTGAGTTTAACAGCCATTGTCCAATGCATCCTTTACGTCACATCATTCCAGCACATTCTGAGGGGGAGGGACACGGCCCTTGCTGCTGCTTGCAACTTTTTTGTGTGATGGGCACCTTTTTCAACAGGATGACCCTAGAGTAATGCAACATCCAGTTGATCTTGAAAAAAAATATGCAGCCACAAGGAACAGTCACATCAACCTGTTCTGCTGCCGCCACCAAATTACATTTTTAAAAATGGGGTAAAGAACATAAATGTGAGTGACGAAGTGAATAAACAACCAACAAAAATAATTGAAGTCTTTTCGATTAAATGGACAGAATAGCAGCACACAAAGAATTATTGCACACCTCTAAGAGGATAGAAAGTAAAAAGGGGAAGAAGAATAGGCATTTAGTTCAATGACTTTAACTATGTGTTTGAATCCCATGGTTGAGTTTCTCCACATCTCTTTTTAAATTGCTTAATTTACCAAAAGAAGACATACAGGGCCAGCCCTACCATTAGGCAGAGTGAAGCAGTTACAGTTGCTGCTGGGAATGAGGAGCAGCGGTGGCAGAACACAGAGACACTCAAAATCACCTTCTGCAGCTTTGAAAGTAACAATTTTCAGTGGTCCCAATCTGGATCAGAACTGCATAACTGCTGGTTTGGGGTTGGGGTGTTTTTAATAAGACCTAGAAAAATCCATGTACAGAATTCAGATACACCTTTAGAATAGCATCTAGTCTGAGGCAGGAAGCTTCCTCACACCACTGGTCCATCTAACCTAGTATTACCCACACAGACCGGCAGTGGCTTTCCAAGGCTTCAAGCAGGAGTCCTTCCCATCCCTACCTGGAGACACCACAGACTCAACCTGGGACGTTCTGCATGCAAAGCATGTGCCCTACCACTGAGCTATGGCTGACCCTTAGTCTTAGTGACAGTAAAAGAGGATGGTGAGGGGACTGTGCCAAAAGCTTCATAGAAAATATTGGTGCGGAAGGTGTCCCCAAGCTTCACAGAACTGGAACATGCCACCCCTAAGATTGTTTGGAGCCTGGCCCTCTGTCCATAGTGTTCATTACAGACAATAAAACTTGTAGCAGTATATCTTTTCGGTACATGTACTAGTCAAACTCCTGCTGTGCTCAACACAAAGGAAAGTTTACCAAATGAGAAACACAGTTGCTTTAAAAGGGTGTGCACCCACTTTCTAAACTAGCAGTAGACTGTTCTAGAGAGCGATGACGGTCTTCCGGAAGTTTCAAAGAGCTCAGTTCAGCCAGCTGACATTCCCAGACTGGCACTAATGCCAACGCTCCATTAAATTGTATTCTCATAAAACCTTTCAAAAGGTCACCTTGCAAGTTCCCACAATAAGCCTGTGGCTGGGAAGAGTTGCTTTTACATTAAGAACTCCTGGGCACTTGTAATGGAGTCCATAAACTCCAGCTACCAAGTTTTATTATTTATTTCCTATTTATTTGATTAGCTGTGTCATACTCTATCCTGTGGGCTGAGAGCAGCTGGCATCAGTTTTTGTTTTTGTTTTTATTATATTTTTATTCTCCTTTTCATATAATTTATTGTCTCCTAAAGCAATTCAAATCATTCATATATATGCATATACACACAAACACAGAGAAACTCTTACAAACTAGAAAGCATACCAGGGAAAGAGAGGGGAAGGAAAAGGAGAAGAGGGAGATCAGTTCTTCAAAGCCTCATGTTTATTACTTTTGTCCCCAAGGAGCTAACAGTCTAAGCAATTACAGCAGGCTGGTCCAATATGCAACTCTTGAGGCCTTTCTTGGCAGCCCTCAGCAACATTTGACACCATTCCCCCAGCCCTTGCGCTGCCTTCCCATAGCCAGGTAAGGTAGGCGTTGGTTTGGGGGAAGGAGGGGTGAGGGTTCTGACAGGGTCCCAGAGTCCTCCCCACCCCTACCTAAAGCCTAGTTGGTGCTTCTCCAGCTGTGGGAAGAACGTGGGAGGGCTCTAGGAGATTCAACTCCTAAATGATCTTCAAGGTCCCTTCCAACGTTTATAATTATATGTAGATGGTATTGAGTGCCAGTTGAGTACTTGGAAAGTGAAATAGCAGTTTCAGTTGCATAGACTCCACGTGTCTATACTTGAACCGAAAAATCTGGGCCTTAGGCCTACCCCTGTGCCATCCAACTCCAAAGCACTGGTGAAGCCTGAACGGACCACAATGTAAGATACCACAATATGTCCACATTGCCTAAATAATGCATCTGTTAAGGGTGCAGTCCTTAAGAGTTGCATTTTCTTGGTATTTTGGAACTTGAGCAGATATAGCAAGCCCTTAACAAACATGTTAAAACTGAAAGTTGTTTTTATTTCTGTTTTGTTGTTGTTAATTGATCAAAATAATATGGAGGACTAAGCAAAACAAAGTTGGCGTGGTAGATATGTAGGTTTGTTGCCAGGCTGGCTGTTTTCTCATTACAATAGGGCAAACCCATGGCTGCAAAAAGGTCTGGAAGCAAAATACATAAAGAGTTTAGGAATGTACACGTGTGTATCAGTAATTGTCTTTGGACAGAGCTTGGGGGTTAACTTCAAAATGGAAATTTCCAAAACGAAAGGTACAAATATCCCTGCCACAACATTTTCTTGACCCTTGGACACTCATTTAGAGTGAAGAATATCTGTGCTGCCTATTGCTATTCCCACAGCAAGAATGGAAATCTGACAATGAGTGAAATTTGGAGATGTGTGACCTTGTCAAACTTGGCAGTCTAATGACTCACCACACAGCTCTCTCTGCTCCTGTTCTAACTCTGGCAGCATTTATATTTCTGCATGAGTGACACCTTTATATGATGGAAGAATTAGTAAAGATTTGGGAAGACTATCCATGTTCTGAGCCATTCTCATTCGTCATTTACAAAAACAAATATTTGGGGGAGGGATTGTTTCAGGCGAAAGCAATTCCCTATCATTGCCTCTGTCTATTTTAAGACCTGGTGTCATTAAATAAACTGGCAGAAACAGGAAATCAAGCCACACATGTTTTGTATAAAAGGACAGGCCTGCTTTTCTAAACTATGATTACTTCCAAGTGACATCTCCTATACGACGAAACATAAACTCCTTATTTTGCATAAAGCAATTCTATGGTACACTGTGTACTCAAAACAGTTAATCACATCAAATACACATTCTCTCCCTGCCAGTGAGGGCAAGAATAGATTTATAGATCAGTACATGCCATTCATTGATTAATGCATCATAATAGTCCCTAGGGGAGTGTCACAGATCTGATATCCAAGTTTGACATTTGCATGTGCACTTGGCTTTTTTAGAGTTACCAGTTAATTATTTCAGCCAGCTTTTCCAATTGAAATGCACAGAGTTACCTCTAACAACTGTCGTTTCAGACAGTACCAAAAAACCCAGATATTTAATTCCTATGATTCAATATGGTCTGAATACTCGTGTCTCTCAAGTAATACCTTCCCCTCCCACCCCCCAAAATGGAGTTAAGCACAACAACAAAAAATTTATTTATTTATTCCTCCAATTTGTAGACCACTCTTTGTCTCATGAGGTAGCCTCCAATTTGTAGACCACTCTTTGTCTCATGAGGTAGCCCCAGCTACCCAATGACAGACATACTGGGGACCAGCCAGGGCATAAAAGGGAGACAACTCATTCCAGAACAGCTTGTCCTCAAAGGTTTTCTGATGTTTAGGTATTCTTGATTCTCCACATATTTTGGTATTAGTAGAGTTTCCTTAATCATTTGCCAATTTCAAAATATTTGTTACAAAGTCAAATAAAAGCTTCCAAAATCCTTCCAGTCTTTCCTTTTGTTTTTGTTTTTTTAAATATTTTTTATTGAGTTTTCACATTTTATAGACATACACACACACAAACACAAAACACAAAACAAAACATATATAATGTTCATTACCCTCTTTCCTTGACTTCCCCACATCTCTCCTTCCCCCATTCCAATTTCAATAGTTAATTCAGCAAGTTATTTCCTCTTCTCTCTATTATATTTTTGTCCTCTGTTCTTAATATTTAACATCTCTTGTTGGGCTCCAGTTTACTTATCCTATTTTTACACATTAGCTCCTTTCTCTAAGGTCGTCCTACCCTCTCTCCCACGAAATCCTCCCACGTAATATTTAATGCACCGAAATCCTCCCTTTTTATTAAACAATCCATATCAAAATTAAAAAGAACAAAAATCATAAATTTTTACTATTCTACTCTCCCCCTCCCTCCCTGGCCCGGTTTCTGTCCCTTCCCATATCACTATTCTAAAAGAACAGTTTCAGCCCGGGTTTCTCACATCCGAGGCTCTCAAGCCCCAGTTAGTCTTTCTCCATCTGTTTTGTTGCTTATTGGCCTTCAGTTCTCGAAGGAGTTGTGTCCCAAGTTCCATCTTCTTTCCTTCCACCAAAGTCAGTAGCAATTGCTGCCAAGGATCTGCCAATCTCCCATGTTCAATCTTAAAGAAAAGGTCCCAATCATGCTTGTTCTTTCCTTCCACCGAATCAGTCAATAGCAATTGCTGCCATGGATCTGCCAGTCTCCCATATTCGAACTTGAGGAAGAAGTCCCAATCATGTTTATTTGTTTTTTTGTATTCCAGTATTCCAGATATTCCAGGGGCTTCTTCCTTTGTCCTTCTCTCCTTTTGCAGATTTACGGTCCACTGGTCCTCTTCTTCAGTTCCTTTGTTTCCTAAAACTGCAGACTTTTGGTTGGTGCTTTCCATCTGAACATCCTCTCCTTCTTCTTCTTCTTCTTTTCCCCCCATTTCCAAAGCTGTCTCTTCTTTTCCGGCTGCCAGGTTTTTTTCCAACTTTGTATCGTCAGCAGAGTTGCTCAATTTCAGATTCAAGGTCACAAGTTGTTTGCTCATATCTGCAGTCTGCTCTTGTAAAGTTCCCACGAGAAAAAACATCCTTTCTATCTCTGCCCATAATTTTCCTTCTGCAGCCATTGCAGTATCCTTTGTTCCCTCCAGGGGGATTGCCAGTCTAATAGTTCTTTTCCAGCAATTCGTTACTTTGTTGTTCAAAATACTTTGTTTCCAATCAGTTCAGATACAATATGTCACCTTTAATCCAAAGAGAAATTTCTAAATATCACAGTTCCAGCCTCTAATCGTCCGTTTAACAGCTCTTTTGACAGCTGTCAAACTTTCTCTTTTTTTTTCTCAGGCTCACACGCAGGACACTCCCGGGTCCAGAATGGGGGGGGGGGATTACACAAAAGCTTCTAATATTCCTCTTTCCTCTCCAGCACAATAACTTTTAATCCATTTCGTGCAAGTTGTTTTTCTAAACACAAAAGTCTTTCCACCTTAGTGCTCCTCTCCTTGCTTGAATCTTTTTGTGGGGGGGGGGAGTGTGGACTTCCTTTTAGCACATCCCCCGGTCGTACTCCAATCAAAGGTAAAATTTTAGTGTCGAATTTTCATTTTACTCACGGGTTCTTTGTTTCAGTCCAAATTTCAGGAAGGAAGACAGCGCTCTCCGGCCATGGCTCGCGGCTTCGCTCCGCCGAGGTAGCGATGGACTCTCAGCACCGCGCCGCACCCCAGTCCACTCCGCAGCCTTTAAAAAGGCTCTTCGCGGGTCGGGGAGGGCGTTTAAGGTGCCCACCGAGTCACCAAGTCCGCAGGCTTCAGCGCCTGCGGTTTTTGAGGGTCCCCGTGTCGCCGGCACGGCAAGACCCGTCCTCTGCGGAGCCGATTCCCTCCGGAGCTCGGAGGGAATCCGCCATTACCGGATCGCGCTATCCCGGAAGTCCCCCAGTCTTTCCTTTTGATCTGGAATACTTCTAGTTTTTAAAGATGCATTTCCCATGATCTAATGCACAATGTAGAACTGCCATTTTCCCCATGGAAAATAAGCCTCTTGGTGACATCACCATTCATCTCCCCCACTCCCTCCCTGGCTTCATGAGACAAGCTATATATTGGTCCCTAGATCTTTGTCCCTCTCTACTAGGAAAGAGCAACAGCATGGAGAAAGGGAGGGAGCGAACGAGCTCTCCTTCTACATAGAAGTAACATAAGCAAGAGTGGCCCATCGCCACAATGCTGAGTCCAACCAGATACAGAACTTGGGCGTATGTTCAAGACCAACCAGCTAAATACGGAAGGATTCTTTATATCACCTTAGCATACAACACCTCATTTTTTGTCTCACTTTCTACTACTATTCATTTCTAATATAAGGGGAAGGGTAGAGAAGAGACAGAACAAACAACAAGAAGAAAAAGAATGCATATGTGACCTCTTCAGACCACAAATGATCAATCCTATCTCAGTGCCAAAGGCTACCTACTGGTAGGAAATAAGGTCAAACAAACAAGCATACAAAAAGATTCTGGCTTCCACAAGAAACCTAGAGGAGTCTCCATGTCAAAAGCAATATAGCACCCATGAGCTAGAATGCATATCAGTTACGGAACGTGACAGATACAGAAAGCCATCTTGACACCATTGGTTTGCAAGCAATAAGCTTATGTTATATATTTCTTGCTAAAAAATGCCTCTGCACAACATTTATTTTTATATCATTGTAACGGTGCATTAAATATTATTTAATTTTGATCTCATCTTTCTCCATTCCAGAGACTCAAGGCAGATTGCAAACTCAGTAAGTGCAGCCCAAGTAAAAATGCACTCAGTGGCCAGAGGCCTTAAAAACATTATAAAACCTATGGGTGATAGCCAATGTCAGCTACTCAGAGTAGGCCTACATATTTAGCATTGCTATTAAAGTTTCCCGATTTACCAGAGATGTGAATGCCAAATCAGCAGTTTTTCAGAAACAAAGTAGGTGCTATATAAATGCAAATAATATATAATATAAAGCAGCCTTGTTGTTGTTTTCAATATTATGAAGTAGTCTATGGAACCTGGCTAGGATAGTCATTTGCACATCCAAAAAAAGAGGGCAGAAGAGAATACAGATTTGTATAAAATGTGTATATGCTAAGTGAGAGAGGAGGGAGATACAAATTTAGAAATAATTTAAATAGGAAGACCATTGTATGGAAGACTATGGCCAGGTGAACTATGTAGCTGCTCAAAGTTCTGGGAAACTTCAAGCACCCTGCTCTCCCTTAATATTTATTACATTTATACACCACCACCACCACCTCCCCCTCCCCCGGGGAGGAGCTCAATATGGTACACATAGTTCTCTGCTCCCCATTTTATCCTCACAAAAAACCCTGAGAGCTAGGTTAGGCTCAGAAACAGAGAATGAACCAAGGTAACCCAGTGAGCTCCATAGCTGAGTGGGGATTCATACTCTGGTGTCCAACACCCTAACCATTACGCCACATAAAGTAAGCCTAGGACACACAGCCACCCCAATTCTGGCAATTCTGGCATATACTCTTCTAAAAATGTCATATAAAAATGCCTAGGATACAGTGCCTATGCTGTTTAGGTATACATCTATACAAATCCATATTTTATTCAACACAATCTATATGTATAAAACTACCCCACAATGGCAATCTGTGAGTTTGGCAGGAGAACTGATTATTTTTCAATTCTAACTATCCCCTTGCAAAGTGAATTAGTTACACATTTATATATTTACCAAATATTTTATTTATCCATAAATAACATTTGCTCCTCTGCGATCTCTTAAGTTTTCCTCGGTAAAAAAAACAAAAAACAAAAAGTCAAAACCCCTTCATTGACAGGAATCAGCTATCACTAATACTTTCAAGCTATATCTAGGAAAACTGGATTCCTCTTGCCAGAAGAGAATTGGAGGCCACTGCCACATATGTGCATATGGCTGTTGCGGGTCCTAATGAAGGGTCCATGAAATCATTGGAGCCAAATAACATTCTTGTTGATTTTTTATTACAATATTTATATCCCACTCTTCAGTCTGGAGATTTTCAGGATGGCTTACAATTAAACACAGCAATCATAAACAATAAAGTTAGCATCACTATTAAAAAAAAACAAAAGGCAAACAAAAGACAAGACTGGCACTAAACTAGTTTCTTAAGAATTGTACAGTACAAGCAACAAGTCACCGCTACCCCCGTTTCCTGGAGTAGATTTTTAATGCTTTTTATTTTTTGTGTAAATCTTGTTGCTATAAAATATGCTGTAGAAATGCTACTTAGAAGTAGGTCTCATTCGGTTCAATGAGTCTTCCACCCTGGGTGAAACTCAATCAAGACAAGAGGTGCTATTAGCAGGTGATTCATCTGCCCAGTTGATCCACAGAGGGAACGCTTATGAACTTTAATACATGCAAGTTTCCATTAGCAGCTGTAAAACAAATCTCTCTGTTCCCTCCTTGTCACTTTCAGATTGTGCCTCTTTGTAACAGTATAAAACACTGTCTATAAAACACTGAGGTGCCATGTACCTTGATGGAACTGAATTTAAAAGAAATAGTAACACAATCAATCCATATGTGAAGAATTGTGGTTGGGGGTAGAGGCTTCCTACTATTGGCCATTTATTCCAGCAGTTGCTTCACTGTCTACTGCATGAGCTTCCCTACTGGGCATTGTTTCAACAATGCAAGTAGTCATCAGCAGCATTACAGTTTCATGGAAACAGAACACTACTTCGCACACATTTACAGTAAACTCTCAATGGGTTTCATTTCCCCCCCCCCCCCCTTAGCAATAGTGCTAACAGCTACTATCCAACTGAATAAGATTCACTCAGCAGTTCATCGTACACAGCCAACAATGTTTTGGTCCATTAATTTTTCACATTGGTCAAAAGCCAATATGTCTCCACTACTCATTTTTAACAAGTGAGTGTGAGAAGCAGGATTGCCAATCAACCAGGAAAAGACTGGTCCAGCTGGGGCTGAGGAGGGAGAGGGGAGAGTGTAGAAAGGAAAAGAGAAAAGGCACCAATTACAGGAAGAAAACAGCACTCTATGGCACTCCTACTTTACTGCTCCTGCTGTTGTTTTAATTTTAATGTATTGTTTCTTTGTTTCTTAATTTGTATTCCCACTTTCCATTACCCTGGGCTTTTATCACAACCAATGCTTAAGCATTGGAGTGACCAACAGCCACTCCAACAAGCTGCAGCAGTGGTGAGAGAGTCAGAAAGAGGTTTCATTTCATCAGCTGTGCTAAAATACCAATTCCACTGGACTCCTTGTGCCCCTGAATGGTTTCCATTCCATCTAGTCATTATAAGTTGTAGCCAATGAAGTCCTCCTGAGAGTAGACCCTAAGTTAGTTGTGTTCTTTAATTTCAATAGGTGTGCCAAGGGAGACCAAGAGGAAGAGATGAGTCCAAATGGTGAAAAGGCGCGGATGTATCCCTCTCCTGCTGCAAAAAGCTCCCCACCCTCCTGGTCTCCCAGAACCAGGAGAGGCATGAAAAGGGCAGAGGAAAGGTTGGCTTCATGCAGGCACAATCACCAGTTGCTTGGGGAAAACCCTGGAGAGGAGAGGACTTAGGCAGCTGTCAGTCTCAGCAACTGCTTCATGAGGGCAAGACCTGCTGGAGATGAGTTGCTATGCTCATTAGGCCTGACACTCCTGTGCAGATCCTGTTTTTGCTAATAAAGAGTTAACTCCAACTTGCTTGGTGTGATTTACTGCTGGCTCCTGTCATCCACACCTTCAAAGCTGTATTCAGGAGGGAGGCTGCCCAGTGCTGAGCAGCCTCCCACCCACCCAAGGAGATATCTGCCTCTGTTTAGATCCCACATATCAATTGGAATAATGCAGCTAGTTTTGCTGATTAAAAATACCTTACATAATACAGCTAATTTCAATGCTGTTCTGTGCAACCATAAACCAGCATTTTAATTTCATTTTGTTAACTAATGAATCTGTTACTTTGCATTTATTAATGAAGACCACCGGCACCTCAGCCCTGCCCCTACCCACAGCACAAGTCATGTGTTGTTGAAGATGCAGCATTAGTGGTTTATCCTATGCTATACTGCATCACCCCAAACTTACAAGCTTTTTCACTTTTCTCCAGCATGTTAAAAATCCTACTGATATGACTAATGAATCAACCACATAAATCCTATTCTATACACTTAAACTGTAATCAGCTCAGATAAATATTCTGTTTCCATAGTGATTACTTTACATTTCAATGCTCCCTGGGATAAATCAAACAGAAAAATCCTTTGACAGAAGTAGTGATATGACAAACAGGTAGGATTTCAAGAAGGCGTACTATCTGCCTAACATTAAAACCATTTAAAATATTCTGGAAACATCCAGAGCAAATAAAGGAGGTTGTGTGATAGCTCTTTTGCAAGTCAGGGATTGCTGTCCTTTCAGCAGCAGTTTGATCCACAGGACTGCTCATGTGATCACATTTAGCCCCATGCAATAAAAAGCACGAGGGACACGGGTGGCGCTGTGGGTTAAACCACAGAGCCTAGGACTAAGCCGATCACAAGGTCGGCGGTTTGAATCCCCATGACGGAGTGAGCTCCCGTTGCTCGGTCCCTGCTCCTGCCAACCTAGCAGTTTGAAAGCACATCAAAGTGCAAGTAGATACTGTAAATAGGTACCGCTCCAGCAGTTTCCATGCGCTGCTCTGGTTCTCCAGAAGCGGCTTAGTCATGCTGGCCAAATGACCCGGAAGCTGTACGCCGGCTCCCTTGGCCAGTAAAGCAAGATGAGTGCCGCAACCCCAGAGTTGGCCATGACTGGACCTGATGGTCAGGGGTCCCTTTACCTTTACCTAATAAAAAGCACAGAGTACAGGTTTCTGCATAGGAAACCTCTGTTAACAAATCAGAAACAGACCAGGGCTTTTTTTCTTCTGGATGGAGGAAATCCTATGCAAGTCTACTTGAAAATGGTCTGGACCTCTCCATTATTCTCCATTTATTTCATTGCTTATGAAAGGAGGCTCTTGTCACATCTTTACACTGCAGCATCCCTTTCTACTAAAAAGCACTGAAGTACAAGTCCCACTGTCCTTAGCAGAGAACACCAGCAGCCAGGATTGTGGACTTCTAGCTCAACCTGCATGACCCAAGGCAGAAGAAGGTATTGCAAGCATCTCTCTAGTTTTTAAAGAAGAAAGTAGGAGGGGTGAAGGGAAGGTCATTGCCTGCTACCTTGTGCTGATGCCCAAGCAGGTTTGTGCAGAGCTTGCCTGAGGCCCAGGGTAGGAGTCTTGTTAGAATAAAGTTATAAACTAAAGGGGGGGGAAAAAGCAGGGGCCCTTCAGCCAGCTTAGACCTCCAAGGCCCAGGGCAAGTGTACCCGGCTACCACTCTCTCTGCACAGGCCTGCTGCTAAACACACAGTCTAAATGGGAAAATAAAATGTAAAAGGCAAATGAACACAGATATTTCCTTCAAGCTATTCCCCTCTCCAGAGCTGCTCATTCAAACTATGATAGGAGGCACCATTAGATGTCTTGGGCTCATAGCAGCCAACTCCTAGGGGCCAAGGTCCCTTCACACACACCCCAAGAAAATATTTGAGGGGGCCAGGCATCCCGCAAAGTTGATGGGCACTGCCATTCAAATGGTGTGCTTGCGCAGCGTCTTGTGATCGATTATGCAGGGTGGAGCTTCCCCCCCCCACACACACACACACAAAAATTATTTAAGTTGGCACCGCTGCTTGGGCTAGTCACCATCCTAGCTTATTCTCAATTGTTGGTGTCACCCTGGACAGGGAAACATGTACAGCTTCCATCAAATCTGTTCACCCTTTTACCCCAAATTGACCCTTTTAGACAGGTACATATAACAGACATTCCTTCACATTTGTGGGGAAGCAGAGCTACTTTTGAGAATAATATTGTAAGGGAATGTCTGTCTAGTTTCCATCACCAACTATGGGTGGCCCCATAACCACTGGGATACAATGTATGTCTGCATATAGAGATATGCAGCCCCTACAGGGTTCCTTGCAATACATAAACACTCCCTCTCTTATATTCATATTCACACACACCACCTGCTACAATGACCGGCATTTTGCTAATGAACAACTACTGTTTTAGTCTGCAAATAAATATTACTTCCATATGCTGGAGCCTTCCTTTGCAAGCTACAGTATACCTGTCAGGGTGAGCAGTCTAGAGGCAAGCTAAAAGCAGAAGCAGGCAAGTCTACACAATGCCCAGCTGGTGCCTGAGCGATTTACTTAGACAGGAGCCATACCAAAATTTCTGCGTGGAACTCTATTTTTCCCTTGTTCTACCTGAACCTCTGCAGATCTGGTAGGATCAATACTCCTCTGGCCAATGGTTGTAAAGCACAGCAATCAATAACAGAGGGGGGGTGCATTCCCCCCCCCCCCCCCGTTGAGGGCTGCACTACTTCAGGAGCAATTGGTCAAGGACTATATGCTGGCAATCTGGAAAGAAGGTAGTACACTCATCATTCTCTGTCTCTCTTTCTGCCATCCACCACTATCCTCCTCCTCCTCCTTGTCTCCTGCATGAAATGAGGCCAAGGGTCAGAGGCTGTCCACCTCTGCCTTAGAGAAACTCTCATATTGCAATAGCAATTATTCCACAAGGACTAGAGCTGCCTGAAGAGTTCTGATAGGGAAGGGTGCTGCTGCCAGATTTCAACTGTTCCTCAGGAAGCAAAGTGCTGAGGTCTGCAGTCTAACTCCAGATGTATACCACTGTTTTTGTTATGGAACTATGACTGAGAAGGACAGGATGCACATATGCTCACCTTGTGATTGTGGATATTTCACATGTTCCAGGGATCATAATGTCTACAAGGTTCTCTTTAAAATTGTAGGAGGAGGTTGAATATACACTGGGTTCTGTGTGCAGGAAATCCCATTAAATATGGCCTCTTTAATGCAAGGATTTTTTTCTTCTTCTTGCCCTTATTTTAGAAGAAAGTGACAAATCTGACATTTTAATTTCAATACTATATTTTATTACAATTTACAGGAAACCCTTATGAATGCTTCAAACTTGTGCCTATATTAATAGTAGCCATCTCATTATTGAATTATCACCCTGGACACTGGGAAAACAAAGTCACAACACAGTAATTGCTTCCTCTCAACTAAGTCTATATAAAGAGAAACAGCACTCTGCTGTTTTTGCAGTAAGATGGTAAAGTGCAATACAATGATAAGCAGCTGTAACCTTTCCTCCTGGAAAGGCGTTTCCTCCCCAGCAAAACAATTTAGGTCACAGGACGGAATAATGCCATTAATTCAATGGACAATCTATTTATTTTTAAAACAAGGTTTTCCTTTTGCTCTTTTCAGAATTAATTACTTTTTAAAAATAATAAATATAACTGAATGTATCATTTTTCAAGAACCACTTGTTTTTAAGAACATCAGTAGTAATATCTATGCTATTTTTAGCAGGGTGGTTCCAGCTTTGTACCTTCAGTTTTTAAAGGCACTTGGATCAATGGCATGCTAGGAATTACTAGGAGTACTAAAGAATTTCAGCACTCCCTATTTTGAAAACACTTTAGGAGAAACAAAAGTCCTTCCTCACTTCTTTCAGGTCCTGTTTTATTTATTTTTTAATGGGCTGGGAAGTGGAGCCTACTGCACGTGTCAACTGATGATGCCAAAGATCAGGGGAGGGAAAATAGCTTTACTGTTCCTAGGCTTTTCAGCTCTTTACTTGTGATACCAGATTGTTCTCCTCCCTCCCTTTTCAGTCTGTTCACAGACCTGGGATGAGGCTGCTTCCTGCCAAGAGAGTGCTGATTCACACATGCCTCCTCTATATCACTCAGTGGCTGGCAGCTGAACTTGCTAACTGCTGCTGCATTGAAAAGCACGGTTTGGGAGGTGATGATACAGAAGCATGCACATGAAAGTATGGCTCAGCAGCTTAAGGATGCTGCTTGCACTTGGATTAGAACTCCGCCCCCATGGGCAATGTGTTCACCTTCACTGAAGGCGGTGCCAGGGTTGTGCCTCTTAACAAATGTTTAAAATCAGCACATTTCTAGGAAGAGGATACCTTTTTCAGCCCAAGGACCAACCTTTACGGGCAAGCAGGAATAGCATGCAAGTGATTGGTGGGAATAGAGGCAGCAGTGGGTGTAACAATAAATGTCAGCCTTACTTTTGTACAGTAGATTAGTGTCATGGACTGGCTGGATCCAGAGGAGTGGTGAGAGACACCAGCTGGTGAACCCCTAAGGGAACCCCCAAGGGAAGAAGGCTCAGAGCAGGGGATTGGTGGTGGGATGATAATGCGTGATCAGAGGGGGGGGAGCAGACTTGCAGTAGGGGTTGGAAGCTGAAGAGGTTGGGGTTGGAAGCAGAAAAAGGCTGCAGCAGAGGGCTGTCAAGAATCAGAGGCTGAAGAGGAGTGGGGGCAGGCTGCTAAAGAATCCAAGGAGTCTGCCCCTCCTGCTACAACCCACTCCTCTCTCCCCTGGTCTCCCAGAACATGCAGAGAAATGAAAAGAGCAGAGATTGGTTTGCGCACAGATTCAGTCACCAATTGCTTTGGGGGAAACCAGTAGGCAGCAGTGGGACCTTCAGTCCTCACGACCTACTGAGAAGAGATGCTGGGATCACTAGGCCTGCACTGTTTTGGTTTCTTTGAACAAAGAGTTAACTTTACTGACATCAGTGTTTGTTTATAGCTGACCTACACCTGACTCTGGCTCCTGACAGTTAGCATCTACACACACTCACATACCCCTCGTTATTCTCCATCCAGGCAAGCAAGATGTATCATCGCAATTCAAGGAAACAGCCCAGCCAGGCAAACACACTTGAGGAGGGTATGACTAAGGAGAGGGGGTTGGGATGGGGAGTGTGTCAAAGAGGCCTTGAGGATCACATTCCCCACCCCAAAGATAAAAGCTTCCTAATAGCAGAGCTAAGAGACCTCATCCTAAGGCCCCAGAGACCCACTCTCCATTTGAGTACTTGGTGCCCCGCTGCCAACTTTGGGGCCATGGATACTAGCAGATGGCATACTGGGACTACAGCGCTCACCTGTCCTGACGCTGGTAGGAGGTGGGGGAAGACAAAGAAGTTGGTGCAGTGCAAACACAATGGCAGTAGAACCAAATTTGCTCTGCCAGTGCATTTGCACCATACCAACCTCCCCTCCAGCTCACACCTCGCCCTCCCCTTACCAGCAAGCAGCTGTGACTCAGCTACTGGGAGGTCATATAACTACTGCAACCCCACCATGCTGTCCATTACTGGTTGCTGAGCTCCCAACCCCATAAAGTCCATTTGCCTACCTCTTCATTAGCATTTTGGGATGTTGCAAAGACTGTTCTGTTTCACCACATTGTGGGAATAATTTTTATTCCCTCCTGTTACATTGACTGTTTTATACATTTCAGTTTATTTGTCCATGCTGAATATTTTATGCAATTTGACTTTGATGCTATTTCAAGGCTGTTGTGGGCTGCCTTTGGGGTTGCTTTTCAAACCAAAAGCTGACATATACATATTTTAATAAATACAGGCCTAACCAGTCTCAATAATACAGCTTCAAATTAAAATTCAGTAAACAAGTATGAGCTGACTCCAGGTATACCCACTCCCCCCGCCCCCCGCTCCCAAGTAACTTTGGGGATGTTTAATATGATTTTTTTTCCTTGGCCTTGTGGGCTTTAAGCCTAATGATAATGGTCAGTTTACAACTTTGGACAACTCAGTAAAGACAGGATTTTCAAGATGTCTGGAAATTAAGCTCCCAAATCCTAATGACTTTTAATGAGAGCTTGAAGTTTGAATACTCCCCTGCCTTTCAAGTTCTTAAGTCATCTGCTTAATTACAAGTGAACGTAATTCTGCTTGCTTCACAGAGATGTAAAAACTTCAGGATGAAAACTGCTATAGCTCATATAATTTTTGAAATTTTAATCTGTTCTTAATATATGTGCATTTTGGTGGGCATTTTAGGGCATGAAGGGGCAGACTGCAGACTGTATGGCTTATGTGATAACTGCTTTACTTTTCCCTTCAAGCCACCATTTTGCGTCTACCTCCAACTGGTGGTGGACCGTCAAGTTCTAGTAAAAAAAAAGATATAGACCCCCCCCACAGGCAGACAGTCTGCTCACATATGTTTTAAAGTATAAATTTCTATGTTCTCAGAATATACATAAAATTCTATCCTGCTTTTAGTGGCCTCATTTTGCTGCCATGTTGTTGTGCCTGCAAATCACTTTGGGGCTCCTTTCTGGGACTGTGAAGCAAAACGTGACTGAATTTAACTGAATTCTGCCTACCTAGGGAGTTCCCTGAGTTTACAGAAACAAAGGGAAATGCCTTATGCCAAGTTAGCCATTGGTCAATCTAGTGACCAACACACATTTCACAATGCCTTCCATATACTGTATTGCTGGACTACAGCTACCATCAAATCGAGTCAGCATGGAGTGCAGCAACATCTGTAAGGGCAGATTCCCCTTCCCTGCAGTAAAGCAATTTGTACATTACAACTGCTGAATAAATAATTAGCATTATTATAGGCTATCAAAAGATTTGGGCTTCAGATTCAGCAAGAGTTATCTCCTAGAATGTATGTTCAAAACATACATACCCACATTTAGCAAGGGTCTGTTAATATCAAAATTATTTTGTCTGAAAAATGATTGAAAATCAATAGTTTCATTTCATACTTCCTTTCAAAATAAAGCCACACTTTTAAGAAACCTGTGAAGCCCAGTACCCAATAAAATTGATCCAGTAACATATCTATATGGAAGTGTGCATGAGAGGCACTCTTTGCAGATCACAGCCTTTCTAAATGAACCACTTTACTGTACTAAATTTAAAGTGAACTAAATTTAAAGTGAATTTCCATTTAATTTGTGCAGCTAAGCTTCACTCCTCCATCCAATTAAGTATGCCACTCATTGTTTTTCTAACATGCCAGAAAATAAGAAAAACCTAGCAATAACCTCCCTGTAAGCCATTAGAAACTCACACATAACTATTAGAAAAACAGTCACAAGACACAGAAATATGAGGCTGTTTTTAATGAGGCTGGTGTGAGTCTATGGAGTCACAATCACGCTTCAGTGTCAAATGATGTTGTCACAAACTGGGAAGGTCTCTAGCTCAGTGGGCTCTGTTTGAAACCATTGAGAATTTCTGCTTACAGAGACTTGCAGAACCAGCACTAACTCTATAGAAGCCACATGCACAGGTTTACAAATTCTTCTAAGTTCAACTCAAAAAACATGCTCTGCCTCTGGTAAGGAACGCTTATATTCTCCATCACTGTGTGTACAAACCTATAAATTCATCATCCTACAACAACCATTTTAAGCTTGATATGAAGCTGCTAAGGACAAACTTACCCTGGGATACTTGACATCTGCCAAGCAACTGATATGCTTGGAAAGGAATGATATTCAGTGGGAAATCCCCCTCAAATAAATTGTTTTTCTTCCAACACTCATTACTGAAGAACACCACATTTTGTACTCTCTTGGAATGCAGCCATGCAAGAAGGGCCTTTTGAGACAATTTGCCATTACCTCTGGATTTGACATTACACTTAAACCTTTGAACAGGGACTAGTACACAAGACTAAATGTGGTTGGGGCCCCAATTCACTGATCATCTCTAGAAGAACCATTCATATGTAATGCAAAAGCAAGATTGATAATTCCACCAACTAGATCATAATTATCCTTTTGGAGCTGGAAAATGAGGAAATATAATACAACACAGAGAGTTGTGTTAGCTGTATCTCAACTCTGTGCCTCAACAGGACATGAAGAAGTGGATTAGGCATGCCCTGCGTAGGACTGTGAATATAATACTACCACAGTATGTGGGAAGCAAAGTGTTCAATTGCCAAGGGTGGGGGGAAATGTGGTACTGGAAATTTCCATTCCTTCTAGTACCTTATGACAAAAATTTTGTAGCTATCTTTCTAGCCCTTGCAGGCAAAGTTAGAATACTGCTATATATATATTCTACTAGAGAAATTCAGAGATTAACCAAAATCAGTAGCTACAAAAATCTAAAACCCAAACAAGGTGTTTAACACACTATGCTGCTTAGGTCTACCCGTTTGAGTATTTACGCTCTTCCTTCAAACCCTGGTTGGGAACACTGGTTACTGCCACATAAACATAGTTAAGAGTGAAAAGGAAAGGCGGTATTTCCTCTCTTGGAAGAATTGCACAAGATATAAAGCAAATCTGGACTCTTGAGAAACATGAAAACCTCCATATGCTGCTGTCATTGGTTAAGGAATACAGTAGTACCTCGGGTTAAGTACTTACAGTGGCGTAGCGTGGGGGTGCAGGGGGGCCGGCCACACCGGGCGCAACATCTGGGGGTTAGGGTTAGGGGGTGCAACATCTGGGGGTTAGGGGTGCAAATCCACGGGTTAGGGGGCACAAATTACTTGCCTTGCCCCGGGTGCTGACAACCCATGCTCCGCCACTGAGTACTTAATTTGTTCCGGAGGTCCGTTCTTAACCTGAAGCTGTTCTTAACCTGAAGCACCACTTTAGCTAATGGGGCCTCCCGCTTCTGCTGTGCCGCCGGTGAACGATTTCTGTTCTCATCATGAAGCAAAGTTCTTAACCTGAAGCACTATTTCTGGGTTAGCGGAGTCTGTAACCTGAAGCGTATGCAACCTGAAGTGTATGTAACCTGAGGGACCACCATAAAGTCTTGGGCTATGTGCACACTAACCCACTTGTAGCACAGAAAGTGTAGCTTTTTCCTTCTTCTGGAATTGTTCGTGATCATGCTGCTTTCAATCTATACCAATTCCAGATCCTGCCAGCCACAAGGATGGATGTGATAGTTACTTGATACACATTTTAAAACCCTCCCCTTGATTATTGTATCAGTGGTGTATCACTCAATCAATTTATTGTATGTAGCCAAAGACTTTTACAATGCACAGGAGCAACAGAAAGGGGGGGGGGAATATGCCATCATTAAAAAAATGAAAGCTCTGAAGTTATGGCCATGAGGGAAGAGAACAAGAAGTTAGGGGGAGCTAATTGGTACTTGGCAGGGGAAATTAAATCTACAGGATTATTCTTTCACATGTTTGCCTTAAAGGAAGATCTGGAGAAGCTATAAAAACTGAGGGAACATGGGGAGAAATGATAAGAAAAGGAAAAACCATGATGGCAGAGAGAACAAGTAAAACTAACGAAGAGAACAAACAGGTCTGAAAAGTTAAACATAAAAAGCAAGACAGTAAAGCATGACCAGACTTCAGTTTATTTTAATGTAATTTGGTTGCATCACAAAGGTCCATATTTACATAAAGCTGACTGGTGAGATAGTTCAAAGCATTTACTCTGTCCTGTACTCCTAGTACATATGAGCAGTTCTCCCACTTCACAACATGGCAACTTTAGAGCATGACAGTACTATTTGTTTAAGTTGATGTGGTAGGGGCTACTAGATTTGTTGACTTCTTCAAAAGGATCACACACATTCGTGGAAAACAGATTTATGAACGACTATTAGGCATGATAGGTAGATGTACAAATTGAAAGTACATTTGAATACAAAATAGTCACCTTCATGTCCTGCTTGTGAACACATCTCCCTAGCCTGTGGTACATGCCACATGACCACATACCGGTACCCAGGGCATTCCCACTGCTAGTTTTTGAAGCTGTATTCACACATTAGCCATATAATTCACAACATGAATGTTACCCACTGAACATCGGCCTGTATCCTACATAGCTTAGATTTATTACCCACACCACAAATAGTCCCCCATTGATTTTTAGGCATTTTTTTCATATTTTTTGCTTCTTTCAGTGAACAGCTTCTGCACTGTTACACTGCTGCCATTAAGTAATTTCTGTCTTTATTACTTGATTTTTTTAAAATATTCAAATTTGTATGTCACTTTTCCAACAACACTGAGCTTAAAATGGCTCAAAACTATAACCAAGTTTTAATATAAATAGCATTTCCAACAATGTAACCATCTTTTTACACACACACACACAAACGAGAGAGAGGGAGGGAGAACCAAACAGTACCAGTAAAGCAAAAGCGAGCATGTCCTCTTTACATATTTACTTAAGCCTTGTAGAGAAGAGTTACATCAAACAATTACACTTTCAAACTCTGTTCACCATCATTTTCAAGGGGTTAGAGAAGTAGTTAAAGCTGGTGGAATCAAGTTGCTTAGCAACCTTTTAGCAACTGTTACAGAAAATGAGGAACAGGCTGTATGTCTCCTGTAATGCAACAGCCTGACATGCTGAATTAAGCGGCAGGCAACCTTTCTGATGCTACAATGGCAGTGTTCCACTGGAGAGAGAAGAGGCCTCCTTCTTGGGCAACTAGCAAAGAGCCCGAGAATAAAAGCTCAGGGTCAGCACCAACACACACACCCTCCTCCTAGCTTGGCTGAAGTTGAAATGCAAGCAGCCAGCATTCGCTGCTTACCTAATAGCTCCTCTCTGGCTCAAGAGAGCTTTCATCCCCAGATTACTTCCCAACCCTCTGCTTTTCTAGGCAGGGCCCAAGTGAGGTAAGGGGGAGGAATTTGCCAGGGAGCCCAATCCAGGCTACAACCCCATGAACATAGGGGGGGAACTTAGGCTAAATTGTACGTTATGCTTGATGATATTTATTGAAACCCATTTCCCTGTAACTATGTAGGGTTTGGAAGAGCCAATCAGAGCAGTGTTAGGGCAAAACATTCTGAACAGTGAGAGTTGATGACCCAGGTTCTTCTCTAGTGAAGTAAAGCTCTCTAGAGCTTGAGAGACTTCCCTTTGTCACATGGCCTCTTGAGACCAACCCTGGAATTCCTGGGTTAAACCACAGAGCCTAAGACTTTCCAATCAGAAGGTCGGTCGTTTGAATCCCCGTGACGGGGTGAGCTCCTGTTGATCAGTCCCTGCTCCTGCCCACCTAGCAGTTTGAAAGCATGTCAAAGTGCAAGTAGATAAATAGGTACCACTCTGGCGGGAACGTAAACAGCATTTCCATGTGCTGCTCTGGTTTGCCAGAAGCGGCTTAGTCATGCTGGCCACATGACCTGGAAGCTGTACACCGGCTCCCTCGGCCAATAAAGCGAGATGAGCGCCGCAACCCCAGAGTCGGCCACGACTGGACCTAATGGTCAGGGGTCCCTTTACATTTACCTTTTATACCCTATAAATTCATAAACAGTAGGATTTACTGTAGGCCAAGGTATAACTTCAGAAATGTATATTTACAATTAAAAAGTGTTATTTTATAATTAAAACAGCAGCATCCCCCCATTGTATTGCAATTATATGGGATGGGATTTTGATATAAAAGTGGGTGGTTGTGTTACATGTTTTGTACTAGACCCTATCTGTAAATCAGCTGACTAAGACCTCTATGTCAGCTGACCACTTCCTAAATCCCCTGATCCTCCTGTAGATTACGGTACCTAAAAATGACTGCATTTCCTGAAAACAATCAAACTTTGACAGTATTCCTGGGAGATACTTGGATATCCCTGCACAATTATGCTGCACATTGTATGAATGAACAGCAGATGAAAATACCACATGCATGAAAGCCCACAGGGATCAGGTGAATTATCTAATCACACCCCACAGAAACTATTATATTTGCACAATCACAGCCTTAGAGACTGGCTATTTATATTCAGCTACCAGACTCCTATCCAAGTGAACACATATTTCTCTAGGATCTCTATGGTAGGGGGATGTTGGAGAATTTTTTCCTATGCAGGAGCATTACTCGTCTTCCCCTTCTACTATGGTAGCAAGCTGTGATGGCAGGATAAGAGCAGCACCACTACAGGAAGGTTCAGCAAGAATCCTCCAACACTATGATGTTCATAAGTAAAGAGCCCCTAGCAGGTTTACTATCTGACAGAAACAGTTAAAAGAAATACAAACTTGGCTTGAAGGGTATAGTCATTTGGCATCAGAGTGGATCCAACAAGATGGTTACTGCAATGCAAACCCTATAATTTGGCAGTTTAACAGCAGACTCTTAAATTGGACAAAGATTATACTGTGATCTCCTCAGTTTGATGAACAGGAAATGCTGGGGATTGAGCGGGGAGGTAGAAGTTGTTAACTCTCTTCAGTAATATAGCCTATAAGAAGCTGCACCCCAACTGGTAGTAGAGAGTTACTGTGGACTGCCTCTAAATGTCTGCTGTTTTAATAACAGCATTGCAGCCAAAGTACAGGTAACGTATGACTGGAGAAAAATAGAACCTAAACAAAGTGTTGCATATTCTCAAATTCTTCTTCACCACGGAGAATTCTACATTTTGCAGAGTCCTGTCCAATTTCCTGACATTGAAAGGACGAAAAGCTACATATACCAGTGACCATCTGGCCACCCAAGAGAGATCCTTGCCCAGCTGCCCTATATAAGGACCTATATTATGTAACAGGAAGATAAAGTGATGTACTGTATACATATTTTAGATGTTACTGGATCTATATACTTATTAATACTCAACCTACATCACTAGGAAGCAGGGGAAGAAATTTTAACTTTATTGATTTCAAATATAGTTTTAAAATCAGGCTGGATTTCTGCAATATGTTTCCACGTGAAGCTGTCTTTCAAACCATTCAGACTTCTGAGCTGGTTCAGAATGCTGCCACAAGGCTGCTCACAGGAACAACTGGGAATTAACAGATTTCACAAGTATCTAAAGACCTTCACTGGCTACTAGTTTGTTTCTGAGGACAATTCAGTTTGTCTTGACTACCTATAATGAAATCATCAGAAACCTTAGTTGAGCTGGTGACCAGAGACAGTGGTGACTTTATTAGTAATAGCACCTTTGCTGTAGAACTCCCACCTCTTATCTACTCATCTTGTACCAAATTTTATTACCTTTAAGCTCCATATAAACACAATTCTGTTTTCCTTAGCTTCTAGTGGTTTTAAACAGACCTTGAGGATTAAGCTGCTGCTGTGGGGAAAATTCTGCTGCCATATTTTTGTTTTAATGAAAATAAGAATGTGAGTGTTTTAAGGAAATAAAATGCTTTGAATGAAAGTTTTAAACACACATTTCAGTGCTTACTTATATTTAGCATACATAAAAGTACTCTGAAAGCCCCCAATTGCAACATTTGCAAGATGTCACTGCAGAAGATGTTAAGGAGGTTTGAGCCAACAGTCTTTCGACACAACTCTGAAAATCTATATTAAGATGTTAGAAAAGAATGCAGATTTCTGCCTAAATGTCTTTCAGCATAAACTTAGTAACAGTAGTGAGCATAATCCACTAAGCACAGCTCCTACTCAAACTTCAATGAAATAAGCTTGCACTGGAACAAAACTTGGACACAACCCATTTGTTTCAAATTACCAACTAAGTCATGCTCCAACTAGACTTATTGAAATTAATGCACTAGACTAACATCAACCAATAGATTTGAATAGCTGTACTCCAAGAATGACTTAGCTGGATGCAACCCAATGTATTTAAAGCTATACATTCATGTTTATAAATACAGAGGGGGAAATGTCTTAATGAGATTTCCATTTCCTTACTGTTGTGCATAGAAGCACAATGAAATAGATGCATGCCTATTAAAAGTCACTTTCAAACATGTTGTATCTTCCTTCATATTAAACATTATGAAGCAGAGGAGCATAGAGCCTGTTTTTATTTGCTACAGGGCTGGGTTTCTTTCTTAGAAGAGTATGTTTCAAAACAGTTTGTTTTCCAAAAGAAAAGGAAAAGTAAGGGAGAAGGAAAAACAGTACACAGTACCAGTTAGGCTTGTCTTCACAGCACCTTCTAAGTAGCAACAACCGTTTTAATGCTTTGAATTCAGCAGTGCACTTGGCAGGTGATTAAGGGAATGCCAACTTCAAAAATGAAAATACAAGCACAAATCTCTTGTGTTTCTCTTGCTAAGCTATTCATTTCCTAAGAGAGCATGTTGTTTAGGAAGTAATCCACAGGGAACCCACACAGCTTCAAGACATTTCAGGATCCTCCCTTCCCAAAACATGAAATAAATGCATCAGACCCCACCTAAGTATGGCACTTATCCCATTTTTTTAGGCTGTTATTCGCTGTTGCCCAAAGCAATGAACCATTCTAAACAGACGACAGTTACAGTATTTGTGTTTCCTTCCTCTCCAAGAGTATAAATGCCAACTTCCCATGGTGGATTCAGTCTTCTACTTCAAAGCAGAAGTGAGCTTAACAGAACAACAGACAAGGGTTTAAAGTAAAATGGAAGGTGAAATTGGATTACCCATGGAATAATTTTAGATTGTTAAAAACCTATTACCGGCTTCACTGTAGAAAGTAGTCATCTTTGACATGTTGCTTAAATGTCTTGTTGTCTTTCTAGGGACTGCTCGTCAACCTCTCTTTGATGCAAGCCCAATCCTGTCTAAGAGAAGAAGGTTCAAATGTTTTGCTTCCCCTTAGCCCCTTCTACCCTCTGTTTTGAAAATGAACTTTGGAAAAGCACTTTGCAAATACACAGGACATGACTTTTTGTCAGCTAGCACCATGAAAAAAATAGACAACTGGACTCAATCTATTTTAACATATGCATTAACTTCACTTTTTAAAGAACAGATCATGGGCATGGAACATCCTAACACTGGTACAACAACAGCATTCAGGGATTAATATGGGGCAGACTCAGCAGAGCTCCATTTCCCCTTCCTCCTGCTTGGTGTACACACACAGACACACACACATCATGGAAAATCTGTGCACGCCACCCACATTCCCTTCCGCTTGATGCAAACATTGCATGCTCAGAGGCTAATACACTTTTCTTTAACCAACCAGTATTTGTTGTTGTTTTTTCTGATGTCTTATTGATCTGTTTATTTTTGCTGTAATTTTTGTATGGTGTACACAACTTTTGTAACCAAGATGTAGCTTAAATATACACTTGCACAAGGTTGAGAGGGAGTGCTGAATACAGACCTGTCAGCTATGCACAGACCTCCACATCTTCATGTTGAGTTGATGCCCTGTACACACACACACAGACACAGACACACACACACACACACACACAGGGTATTATGGCAATATCAGTATACCTTTAAATACCAGCTGCTGGGAATCACAAGTGCAGTGAGTACTATTCTACTCAGGACCTGCTTTGTGGGATTTTTATAGGCATCTATCTGACCACTGCAAAAACAGCATGTTGGACTAAATGGGCCTAAATGGACAAGGGCACTTGTCCAGCAGGGGACTGTACCTGCAATGGAATGTATCACGCCTGAAATGGAAAACCTCCAAAAATATTTGCTTATCTTTCAACTTTAATACTTGCACTTTGGTGGGTTACTTTATTATCACAAACCAGCCTGCTTCAAAATAATGTTTGTGGGTTACTAAGCAACTGTTCCTAAGAATTCCTGTAATTGAAACTTAAAAGCCCAGTGCAACAATAACCAAACCTAAAACGTAATTAACAAGTAGAGAGCAGAGTCATATTTAAAGAAAACACCTCAATAATCTGTGGCTATCATAATAATAATTTATTATTTATACCCCGTCCATCTGGCTGGGTTTCCCCAGCCACTGTGGGCGGCTATAGAAAGAGGGACAAATCCAATTTGAATAATATTATTTTTTATTACAAAAGTACATGCATTGTCTCTTTTTTCAGGTTATACAGTAAAGTCTTTTCTACAGATCAGTTACATTTGTCATGAGACATTAGTGTTGAGTACAGTATAAAGTTGGGGAAGAAGAGAGGTGAGAGGAGAGGTGGGGTGGTGAAATGTATTTTATATAGAGTACATGTGGGGTTTTGTGTCAATGTCAGCTGGGTAGGCTCTGTTTCTATTCATTTATTACATTTCTTGGGAGTGAGAGGGATTTGGGGAGCCCAGCGTGTGGCTGACTGTCTGTGGGGTTTGTTTGCATTTGTGAGGAGGGGGCTTGTTGGGCCAAGTAAGCCAGATTGATTTGTATGCCATTGGTGGACAAATACAATTTTATAGTGACATGGTACCCTTTTATCACATACTCAATGGAACATCAATTGCAGTGGCATCTACCAGACACTCATCTGAAACTTTGGAATAATATTTTCCCATAGGAATCTATGGTTTTTAGGGGAAGGTGTGGGCAGGGGAAACAGTTTATTAAAGGGGGTTCTTTCTCAAAAACTGATTTACATTTTTAAAAATTGTGGTTGTTTTTACATTTGTCAAATTAGGGTCATTAAAGAGAGGATGTGCTAACTTCATTTCGCTTAGCATTGCATGTGAACCTGAGCTCGTAGTTTTCCTCCTCCAAACAAACTATGAGCAGTTAGCCAAAAACAAACCTTGCATCATAGTTTATTTGGAGAAAGGCAAGCTATGAGCTGGGCTCAGACATGCAGCATGGTGCAGTAGGCGCAGGGGAGAAGCAAATGGGCCAAAGTGCAACAGAATGCTTGCTCATTCAAGCTATGCATTAGTTTGACTCAACATTATGCATCAGCCAAGTCTACGACAGACTAAGCTGTAGAAGTAGATGCCTCCTGATCTACTTCCCTCTAATGTTGTCAACATATAGCTAAGGACATGTTTATACAGTAGGTACCAGTAATTGCTTCACTGAATTCTGATGAGTTTTTAGTATATGTGATATCATATTGTGCGTTTACTATTTTTTGTTGGGAGCTTCCAAGAGTGGCTGGGACAACCTGGTCAGAAGGGCGGCACATATATATATATAATCACTAGAGTCACATGCGTCTATGGTTTGTTGCACTTAAAGTCTAGTTGCCTGAGCCCTAGTTAATATCCTAAACATTGCAATTGTGAGTGCTGGGTGGACTGTGTGGACTATTGTATAGTGCCCCTGAAATTATTATTATTAATTTCTATTATTAATTAGTATTAATTAATATTATTATTAATTTCCCCAGCCACTCTGGGCGGCTTCCAACAAAATATTAAAAATACGTTAAAACATCCGTCATTAAAAACTTCGCTAAACAGGGCTGCCTTCAGATGTCTTCTAAAAGTCAGATAGTTGTTTATTTCCTTGACATCTGATGGGACGGCATTCCACAGGGTGGGCGCCACTACCAAGAATTTAATAATAATTTGCCTTTGAGAAGGTTCCCTGGCATGAAGACTGGATATAGTGCTTGAGAGGAAATGGAGAGAGAAAATACAAGAATACAAAAAAAAATAAGCAGAAGTAATAGTGTGGTAAAATGCAAGAAATGCAGGAAAAGTTACATTTTACATGAGACATGGAGTTGCCCCCAAAAGAACAGCAGCCCCATGTCAATTCTTCCCCTTTTCTAAATGCTGGTACTTTGGTTTGGGTCACTTAATGTGTACTGCTAAGTAGATTGGCCACCATATTGATAGGATTAGAACTGGATATTGTTAATTTACCTGTTGATATATTTAACATGCGGGACTCAGGTGGCGCTGTGGGTTAAAGCCTCAGCGCCTAGGACTTGCCGATCGAAAGGTCGGCGGTTCGAATCCCTGCGGCGGGGTGCACTCCCGCTGCTCGGTCCCAGCGCCTGCCAACCTAGCAGTTCGAAAGCACCTCCGGGTGCAAGTAGATAAATAGGGACCGCTTACTAGCGGGAAGGTAAACGGCGTTTCCGTGTGCGGCTCTGGCTCGCCAGATGCAGCTTTGTCACGCTGGCCACGTGACCCGGAAGTGTCTCCGGACAGCGCTGGCCCCTGGCCTCTTGAGTGAGATGGGCACACAACCCCAGAGTCTGTCAAGACTGGCCCGTACGGGCAGGGGTACCTTTACCTTTACCTTATATTTAACATTCAAGAAGTATAGCTGTTGAACTGTCAATGCTTTCACTGTAGTGTTTTGTGGCTATTGTGCTATTACTGTATTTACCGGTAAATCACATATTTTTCCATGAATTGTTTCAAGGACAATGCATTTGTGGAAAATCCAGTGTATAAATAAACTGACTGTGGCTGTTGCTGTAGAAGCTACTTCTGGAAGCTAGAGCAAACGCAATGAATAAAAGATACAAATGAAAACAGAGAAACAAACTGCTTCTACTCAAGTGGTAATATAAAAAAGATACACTGTGTTCCTGAACTCGAATGGAGTTTGTGCATATGGCAATGGTAATCTCCAGAGAATTCCAGGACAGATGTCATTTGCAATGGGTAGAGTAACATGGCAGCAGCTCACTGGTAGATGACCAGGACTTCAACTGTTGGGTGAGTTATCAGGTACCATTATTCAGTCAGAAAGTTGGGACCCACAACTGCAGCATGAGCTAAGTCACTCCAACAGCACACCAACAACGTCTTGTCCATTTTGCCCAAACTGCCTGTCTTTTCAGTCTCAGTCTATGATATGACAGTAGCAACCAGACCTGTGCAGATGTGTGGGGGCAGCCAAGTATGCTTGCCCTAGTTGGCCAGGGTGGGGGGCACCAGGGACCGGCTGCTTTTCTGTTTGTGTTTATAACTTTTCTCTAACAAGGCTCCCGCCCTGGGCCTCAGACAAGCTCTGTGTGGGCCTGCTACCAACTATGACTTTTGCTTTGGGGGAAAGGCAGATAATTTAGTTTTCTAATTAGAAAAGGGCAATACGTGAGACTGAAGAGCACCTAATTGGCAGCAAAGCTCACAGTGTTGATTTAGGAAAAGAAGCTGGGTTATGCAAAGGGTCCAAAAGATAGCTGGAATGTACTTCATTACTCTTTATCTCAGGATTTTGTATTTATCTGTGTTTTCCCTCTCATAATACAAATAATAATGTTACAAGGCCTCCAAATTATTCCAGTTAAGATTCAACATTCCACTGCTAGACAAAGACCAACCAAAATATCTATTTTCACCTACTGTTTCTCTTCCAATCTATTTATTTATTTATTTTAGATCCTAATTTATTTTTATACACATGAACACAGATTGTTATAAGGACTGTGTATACTTTGACAATACGCACTTAGGAGTGCATAATATCCAGCAAATAAGTGAACAAATAAATATATAAAGGCCAGGATGCAAAGGTCTACATTAAGTTAAAGGCTTTCTGGTCTCTGCCCCTTCTAATGGGTAGCTCCCTATCCCTCCCAAAATCCTAGGACTGTCGAGAGGAACATTCCAAGAGGCACAAGGAGCTTCCACTGAAAGACGAAAAATTGAATCCAGGCCAAAGTCTTATGTGCTACATCAAGAATTCTCACTTCAGTACTTTTTCATAAAAAAGCGTTTATATGAAATATTGAAACAAGTATTTTTAAAGAAAGGCATCAGCTATCTTTTCATTAACTCTTCACCAAAATTCACTCCCAGCTCAGCCTCTATACATGCTAGGGAGGAAAAAAAGCATTAAGCGTATGAATGCCTGTGTCTTGTAAAATTTTCTTAGCAATAATCCTATTAATAGATGCTCTTCTTGGCACAGGTTCACATTTAACTATTTCATTTTCTTATCTTTCAAATATAAAACAGCCAGAGTTTGCACATTATGTGGCAACTTGTCTCTTGAGTTTCGAATGGGCAAGGCATAGCTTTATTTCCCTAAATTGAAGGTTTTTAACTCAACTTTTCCCCCATGTACAAAAGGAGAGAAAATCCTCATATTCCTATTTACAGTCCTCAAAAATTGGCAGAAACAGGTCTATGCACATCCAGCTCGCCCTTGTTCTAACACTTACATTTCCAATGTTTTTTTTCTGCTTTCAAAAAATAGAATAATTGTAGCCTTAAAATTTCATTCCAGACAAGTGTTAAGTTTCTGTTTATTTTGCTAAGTTGGCATCAAACCAGTGCAGCTATGTGGAAAATGTGGTCACACTGAAAGCTTTGGGACATAAAAGCTTATACTCAAATATTCTCCTTATCAAGTGAAAAATTGAAAGGAATCTTGGCAACCATTAAAAAAAGAACAGGAATTTGTTTGTTTAAGAAGATGAGCTTCAGCTTTGACTACACACTAACATTAAGCAAGCAATTAATACTGTTGACTATTCCTTTCCTTTAACACAGGAGAGGAGGGCCTTTTTCAGCCCAAGGGCCACACTGCTTTCTCATCAACTTTCAGGGGCCACTGAATGCCAATGGTGGGTGGGGCCAGAAGCTAAAGTGGGTGGGGCAACTAATGTTAATTTTACCTTTCTGCCATCGTCTACAAACACATGCACACAGATACACCTCCATATCCTCTATCCAGGCAAGTAAGAGTTAAAGGACACATGAAAGAACCTTCAAATAGCCTTCGCTGCACTCTTTTTGGCACCTCCTTAATTTCATTCAGGCCAGTGTACCCAGACATGTAGATGCTGACATGTTTCAATATTTTACTGTTAAAGAGGACCATGAAAGAGGACCATGCAGGGAGGCCTGGAGAGCTACATTTGCTCCCAGACCTGAAGTTATCCCTCCCCTACTGATTTAACACATGCTCTAAAGAGTTAGCATTATTTTCTATTAAAAGTTTAGCGACAACTGAGTGGTTGATTGAAACATTGGCAAAAATTGGAGAGGTCAATTGATAACCCTTCTGCGGTATTTCTTACTAATTTCTTATTCTTGTGACTTCAAATGGAAGAGAGAACATCTGATGCTCCTTTGCAATTCTTGAGTTTGATCTACATTACAGTAAAAGCCTTCTGAATTGTGCAGGCCCTTCATTGGACAACATAGCAGATGGTTCTCCCTTTACAAGCGCAAACAGGAATGCATCTGTTACTCTTTGGCACAGGTGGGCGGTCCACATGGCCCTCAGCCTAATTTTATATGGCCCTCGAACTAATTTCAAAAGCCCTCTTCAAGCAATTAATTCAGAGCTTCTAGCAAGAACAATCAGACTTATCCCCCAGCAGACTCCTGGGTAGGGAGAAAGGGAACGAAAGGGGCAGTGGCTGCACACACTTTTTGCTCTGCCCCTTCCCCACCCCCAAATTGGCTTCAGCACCACCCATGCACACAATCAGCTTGTGGACCCTGACACATTGCCCCCTGAGGCAGAAATGAAAAGTTGTCCATCCTTAATCTAGGTCATTTGGAAGGAGTGCAGTAAACAAGGGAGGAAGTTCCTTTTCTTTCATTAATTTGTGGGATCAAGCCGAGCCCTTACGCCACTGGAAAACCAAAGGGCTATTTCAGGCATACCAGGCCTGTCATTCAAGTCTTGTTTCGCTGAAACAAGTTGCCAGTAAGAGCCAGAACTACATACAGTGGTACCTCAGGTTACATACGCTTCAGGTTACATACGCTTCAGGTTACAGACTCCGCTAACCCAGAAATAGTGCTTCAGGTTAAGAACTTTGCTTCAGGATGAGAACAGAAATTGTGCTCCGACGGCGCAGCAGCAGCAGGAGGCCCCATTAGCTAAAGTGGTGCTTCACGTTAAGAACAGTTTCAGGTTAAGTACGGACCTCCGGAACGAATTAAGTACTTAACCTGAGGTACCACTGTACAGGGACGCGGGTGGCGCTGTGGGTAAAACCTCAGCGCCTAGGACTTGCCGATCGTCAGGTCGGCGGTTCGAATCCCCGCGGCGGGGTGCGCTCCCGTTGCTCGGTGCCAACCTAGCAGTTCGAAAGCACCCTCGGGTGCAAGTAGATAAATAGGGACCGCTTACTAGCGGGAAGGTAAACGGCGTTTCCGTGTGCTGCGCTGGCTCGCCAGATGCAGCTTGTCACGCTGGCCACGTGACCCGGAAGTGTCTTCGGACAGCGCTGGCCCCCGGCCTCTTAAGCGAGATGGGCGCGCAACCCCAGAGTTGGACACGACTGGCCCGTATGGGCAGGGGTACCTTTACCTTTACCTTACCACTGTACAACTACCACCTTGAATGCTAGACTAGTTGCAGCTCTTCTTCCACACCCCTTTCCTGAAAGTAAAAAAAAAAACCTAGAGCAGCACTTGCCTACAAATAGTGAGAAGTTTCACCCTAAATAGCCAGTATTTAGCCTTTCAGTTAAATAAACATTAGCAAACACCCCTACTAGCATTATGGCATACCTATGCTAAACCTTGCATAGCAGTGATGAATTTGAAAGCTTTTGAAGAATGAAATACTATTGATAGAAGGACAGAACTGAATCTTAACCATAGACAGGAGCTTCAGAGACCACAGTGTTGTCCATACTAAAAGCCAGCTGAAACAGGAAAATAAGAAGACCATGCTGGATTTGAACCAAGGAGAATGTAGACTGAAATCACAGTTGGCATGGAGGTGGGGGCAGTGGGACAACTATTCCAGATTTCACCCAAGAAAGAGTACCATATAGGACCATAAGCAGCTGCCTTATACCAGTCAAACCATTGGTCCATCTAGATCAGCGTTGTCTACACTGACGGGCAGAAGCTATGCAGAGAGGAAGTCTGTCCCAGTTCTTACCTGGAAACACCGTCTGAATGCACAGAAGCTATGACCCTTCTCACATCAACACTGACTCACAGTACTATATTTCACTGTTTTAATATTGAGGCATTCATTCATTCATTGTATACTGCTCTTGTTTGTAAAAAGTCAACAATGTGCTGCTACTGCTTTCTCCTCCCACTCCCTTATATCCCAAGGAAAACTAATAGCTTCAGTTAACTGCACTAGAAAGTGGGACATTGAAGCAAAGTATCACACCCAATGAGAGCTCAACCATTTAAACTCTATATTTGATGTTTATATATCACATTATATATCACATTGATGAAATGTGAAAAGGCTGCAGTTAAACCAACTTTTACTCAGGGTAGGCCCACTGAAATTAATACTCATGAATCACTTGGGTCCATTAATATTAATTGATGTACTCTGAGTGAAAGTTAGTTGAACAGATTGAAGGGATTGCTCAGTCAGTAAAGTATGAGACTTTTAATCTCAGGGTTGTGGGTTTGAGCCCCATGTTGAGCCCCTCGTGATCCTTTCCAACTCTCTGATTCTATGATCTATGAATAATACCCTAAAGTGTTGTATCCAATACTAGTCATCCTCAGAATAGACCCACTAAAATTAATAGATTACTCTCAATAGGTCTACTTAATTGGATATAACCTTTACCTCAGAGGGAGTAAAAAGCACTTACTTCTGAGGGACATATAACACTGTTTATTTGTTCGTTCAT
This sequence comes from Podarcis melisellensis, assembly GCF_964234715.1. Taxonomy (NCBI): domain Eukaryota; kingdom Metazoa; phylum Chordata; class Lepidosauria; order Squamata; family Lacertidae; genus Podarcis; species Podarcis melisellensis. Next base: position 38,033,245 of record NC_138544.1, read on the forward strand.
TCATTCTTACCAAGTATCTTGGTAAGAAACTACAAAGAAAAACAGCTCATATGTTAAAATGACAGATCTGTATGAAAATGTTTGTAAAGTACTGTGCCATCCAATGTAGAGTTGCTACCAAACTGCCTCCTGACATGCAGGTTACATAATCAACTATTATAAACTCCCACTGCATTCCAAGACTCACAACCCTCACCTAAAGTCCCACCAGTCTCCATAAAAGTACTCTTTTATTTTAAATTCCTGAGAGATAGCAATGTCAGTCTGCTGAGGCAAAAATGATTAAGACCCCTGTGGCTAAACACATCTCTGCAGCAGGACAATTTATAGGCAAGAGCCCACTTTGTCATATGCATAAGAAAGCCAATGCCACAATAAATATATTTTAAGGTCCCAAGGGACGTGCTTATTTCAGCGCTTAGGATATTTTATGTCCCTTGTTTCAAGGAACTGTATTACTGGTTGATCTTCACTTCTCTACCTTTTTTTTCTATTCCAGGTATTTAAGAGCTTAGCACTACTTCTGAAAAGATCATGGCCATCTTGAAGAGAAATCTGCCAGCACCAAGGTTGGCTGTCTCTAAGCAGAACAAATCTAAAACACAGAGGTTTTTAAGTTGATGTGTTTCACGCTGATGGAAGCAAGCTTCCAGCCTGGGGAAATGGATACAACCATGTCTTTGTTGTATCTATTTTCCCAGGCCTTCTTTCATCAGCAGGTGTAGTTCAACCATCAAATAAACCAACACCCATACTGAGTCATGCCACACTTCTGACTTCTGAGGCTGAAACCTGCACACATCTACCTGGACTTAATCCCTATTCAATATAATGGAACTAACTTCCAAATAAACATTAATTTATTTTTTATTTTTAAAAGCTTTCAAAAGACTTGCTTTTCCTAAGAAGAGCATCCAATGTGGCTTAAAGTCTGTATTCACCAATTCTTCATGTGCCAGTTTCCCAAGCCCTGCCTCCACATAGTAAAAATGGTAAAAGGCATTTCTATCACTGCATCTTACTAAAATTCTGTCTCATATGGGGGTATCAGGTAACAAAACGTAGCCTTGACCTGGAAAGGGAAAAAAAGGTTTCCTGCAGGCTCAAGTAGAAGCAGAGACAACAGTTTACCGCAGCACCTTAATCAAGTAGTGAATCATAGGAGCTGGCTTCCAACACAATATTCATTGCATCCAGTCAGATCCCCAAGGATCCTAACGTTTTTAAAGCACATTGTAAACTCTTTTGCTTGTAGTGATGAAAAGATAAAGCCTTTAGGAGGCAATCTCTCGGATAACAGAAGCATTCTGGGAGAGGTCTATAGCAAATTGAGATATTTCCCTAGCCTACCTACTAACCAGAAATATCTCGTGGTCATGACTCCTGTTTCCCTTTCTCGTCTACTGCTGCACTGCTTTGCTATATGTAAAGTAAATGTGCAGAGGTATAACCCTATCAGTCATTGACTGACCTGGCCTAATTTTAGCAAGGTATGAGGTGAGCAGAAGATGTATGGCAGTCATTTATGAGCTACTCAGCTACTACAGAGAAGGAAAAGGCAGATAGAAGGCCCTAAGGAAAAAGAATAGATGCAGAATGAGTCTTCTAGGCCAGACTTCTCTAACTTGTCTAAAACATCCATCATCCCAAGCCATTGGCCCAGCTGGCTGGAGCTAATGGGAGTTGGGCTCCAAAACTTCTGGAGGGCATGAAGCTGGGGAAAGGAGGTCTTGAAAACTGGGGGCTGCAGTCAAAAAAGGCAGATGGCCAAAGGCAGTAAAGGAAGTGAGAGGGAGAGTTCTCCAAAGCAGAACAGATGCTGGTGAGAGAATGAAATTTGGGGCAGAGAACAAAGACAAAAAGGTACCAATAAGCAGGAACCGCAGAGGCACTCAAAATACTCATCCAGATCTCCTAGTTTAAACTAGTGCTGTGTACTGGATTCAGCAGAAGCCCAAACCAAACCAGGGCAATTTGGGCAGAACTGGGCTTCAAACAAATCAGGCTGAGGCTGTCAGAAGGTGTGGCAGTTGAGCAGCAGCAGGGAAGGAAACAAGGTAGGCAGTCTCTGCAAGCCTGTTTGTGAAAAGGGCTTTCAAACAGCCCACACTGTGCTCTGGCTGCATGTGGGAAACAGGTGTGCACAGCCAAACTCACCGTGTTCCCTTCTGGGAACACACTAGCAAAGCAGCTCCTAGCCGAATTGCACCCTCCATGGGCTTAATCCTGTTGGCTGCTGTGCGGGTTAGGTGGAGCAGGAATGAGCTTAGCTTCTCCTTACCCCACCCCCAACCACAGGTTTAATCAGAGTTTTATAAGCTCTGATTAAACATGAAGGTATCAGAAGGAGGTGGTAGGAAAGGCTGGCTCCCAAATCAATGTGGGGCTTGAATCTGTCAAAACAGCCTAGGTAGCCCCTTAAGTAGATGGATCTTCACTTGAAACTCCAACAGCACCAGATCAAATTTTTTATATACTGTATGTATATTCTGGTGCTACTGAACTGGCAGGGTATGACCTACATGGCTGTAGCCATAGGCACCACATTTGTGCAACTGCTATCCTCTAATAACAGGAAAGGCTTCTTAAAAGATTACATTGCTGCAGAGCAAGTACAAAGAGATCGTCTCCCTGCCCAAACCAGAATTTCTGCATGCCAGCATTCAACGTTCATCATTTTGCTGCCATCCCTTTCAACTCAGGCAGGCTTGAAAAGCACTTTTCATTACCATGCTTTAGTAAACAGGTCATTTTTGCTTCTGCTGCTTTGTAGGCCTCCCCAAAATAACTTCACCATTTGAGTTTGCAGCTCCACTAACTTTTGTCCTTAAGCTCCAGTTATCCAAACCACAAACCCAGAGGTAGTACTCTTTCATTCACACAGACACACAGAGTAGCATATACCCTGTTTATTCTCTTCTGTGGAAGAGAAGAGAGAAATTTCTGAGGAGGAAGGGGGGCAGACATGGGTTTCATCCACTCCAAGCATTCAATGCTCATTGCTTCCCTCAAAGAATTCCTGGGAACTGTAGTTTGTTAATGATACTGGGAATTACAGTTATGTGAAGTGTGAACTACAGTTCCCAGGATTCTTTGTGGGGAGAGCCATGTGCTTTAAATGTATGGTATGGATGTGACCATGAACAATGGAGAAGGGGGAAAGAACTGAAGAGAGAATAAAAAAGATATGGAAAGAAAATGGAGAGAGAAGGAAAACTGGAAAGACTGGCAGATAACGTAGCAAATACCTAAAGCTGAGATAACAAATCACTTGCCTAGAAGCTTTGCCATAGAGGCTGAGAATACTATCCAAGATTATGTCACACTCATGGTATTTAGGGGCGCATTTCATTCACCCAACCATAGCCACTAACTTGCCTCACTACCATTCTTGTCCATTTTGATTGATCCAGAATATGGCTGTGTACAACCCATAAAGTTTTGTGTTCTTATGATCACAAGGACAAAACCTATGAAAATGCCTGTCCCAAGATATTTTCACCAGCAGATAAACCACTTCCCCTCATCTGAAGAATGGTAAGTGGAAACTCCTTTTTGTCATTAATCAAAATCAGCCCAGCTCCTCCTAGAGAACTTTCTTACTCCAACAGGATTTTCAGAACTGACTGCTTTTAATGAAAGGTCTGGTGCCATGCTTTTTTTTACAGTAAATATTTCTAGGTTTTTAATAGATTGTGTGTGTGTGTGTGTGTGTGTGTGTGTGTGTGTGTGTGTGTGTAAAATTATATTAATGTTTAATTGGATTTTTTATGATTGGAGGTTTTTCCCCACTAAGTTTTTAGCTGTTCTTGTTATATCTGTAAGCAGCTTTAATTCCCCATCGGGGAAAAAGGCATGGTATAAATAAATTAATAATAATAATAATAATAATAATTATTATTATTATTATTATTATTATTATTTATCATTAAAGTACTTCTGTATATTTTTAACTTGAAAGGCCTCATCATACAACTATCCCCAGATTTCAATGTGCTACTAGAAACAAACCTTTTGAATGATATTGGGTGATATCAAAAGTCAAATTTAGCCTATGGCGGCATGTAAGTGCCTATCATGAGCTTAACACAAGTAGAGGCAGCTGTGGAAGTTTGCATGTTCTTCTTGCAGCTGCTGTAAGAAGTGATGCTGGTGTGAAGAAGCCCTTCGCCAGTTTCTTCTTCCCTTCCTTTTTCTGAACACCTGCTAGAATCCAGCATCAAGACAGGTTCTTAATTAGTACACTCTGTTTCCAAGGCCACGCTCACAAATTTCCTGCTTTTGCACCAAGGCATTGCACCATTAAAGATGTCCAGATGTTGATATTTAAGCATTTTGAAACACAGCACACCTTTTCCTAATGTAATTGAGACAAAGCCCCCAGGAGAAAAGCTCTGAGTGCTATGGTTAAGATAGCAACTGATGAGCAGTAATGCAAATCTTATGATCTCATCAGCTCACTGGAATAGGAAAATGCACATCTCATTTTTATAGTCCAATTTCATATTCAAAATGGGAATTTTCTAAGTTAAACATACCAGCCATATGCACAGCTAAAATATATATTTTAAAAATCCAATAGAAAAAGACAAATAAGAAATATAACTTATGTCTTTTGCAAAAGTATTTTAAGAGTAAAAAGACACCTGACAACCGGGTTAAAAAGTATAAGAAATCAGATCAAAGTGTACACTATTAAATAAATTCATTGCCAACACTAATAATTCCATTGGAATGATGGAGATATGTATTTTGAACATTAAGACCAACTATCTGGCCTTCAACTCATTAAAGTGTTCATAGTACACTTTTAGGGTAAGTTAAAGGACCCCTGGACAGTTAAGTCCAGTCAAAGGTGACAATGGGGTTGTGGCGCTCATCTTGCTTTCAGGTCGAGGGAGCCGGCGTTTGTCCACATACAGTTTTCCGGGTCATGTGGCCAGCATGACTAAACCGTTTCTAGCACAACAGAATGCCGTAATGGAAGCCAGAACACACGGAAGTGCCATTTACCTTCCCATTGCAGCAGTACCTATTTATCTACTTGCACTGGTGTGCTTTAACTGCTAGGTTGGCAAGAGCAATGGGAGCTCACCCCGTCACGGGGATGCGACCTTCTGATTGGCAAGCCCAAGAGGCTCAGTGGTTTAGATCACAGTGCCACTTGCACCCCTACTTTTACCTTTACTTTTAGGTTATAAATCAGTCTACTCCAGCCTGGAAGCCACCTAATATTTTGAACTACAACCCCGCATCACCCCTGACTATGGATCATGTCAGTTAGAGCTGAAGTCCACAACAATGAAGGGCACCAGGTTGGGGAAGTCTGGTGCAAAAATTCTTTGTACACCTAAAGAGACACTTATATTTGTTTGTATTTATGATATTTTTACTGGAGAACGGTTCAGTTGCCAAATGCATTCAGCCTTCATTTCCAGCATTCTGACTGCATACTAAACTCAACAGTAACGTAAGTTTTCTACTAACACTAAAAGGATCAAGCTTTTTTTTTAAAAAAAAAAAGCATTACTGTAAACAGCAACTTGATTTTGTTTGGGCAGCTACATGAAAAAGCAAACAGGTAAATAAATCACAAGCTGGAATGGCAAGTCTCCTTTTCCAGTGATTAAAAGAAAGCCCTGTTTTCTCTCAGGCAAGAACTCATCATGCATACAAACTAGAAAACTCACTTAAACCTTTTTAAATCCCATTTGCTCCAAAAGGAGGGGTAGGAGTGCACAACTTTGATTGTGTTTGTGCCCATTCTTATTTGAAATTCATTTAAGAGTAGTCTTAGATATCAGGCATCATGAGAAGGCAATTTGAAATAAAACATTCTATACTGATGCTATGGGGGGGGGGGGAGTCATTCTACTGCAGCCCTCTAGATGTTGTTGGATTCCAACGCAGCTAACATGACCAATGTTCATGGATGATAGCAGGTATGGTGCAAAAAACAGCTGCTGGGCCACAGGTTTCCTACCTCTGCACTGGTATAAGACTAATTACCCAATAATTTGGTGTTCTGAAGGGAGGAACTCTAAGGGCATGGAACCAAGTACATACATGTGCCAGATTTTTTTTATTTCTAATATTTATATTCTACCTTTCAAGGCACTATACACACATATCCACAATACAATAATTAAAACTTTGTTAACATTATAACAATAAGACAGCAGCAACTGGAACAGTACAAAGCAGAGCATACTAAAAAGTAGTTGGAATTTTGTTCACAAGCATGAATCCACCATCATAAGATGTCCCAAACAAACATGATAAAATGGGACTTTTAATTTAAAAACAACAACAACATAATTGCTGGATTGTTGGACTAGGACCTGGGACACAAGGCTTAGGGTTCAAATTTCCACCTGGCCATGAGGCACATTGGATGACCTTAGGCCAGTCACAACCTCTTGCCTACCTTGTTGTGGGATTAAATAAGGAGTGGGGAACCATGTACTCAGCACTGAGCTCCTTGGAGGCAAAGATGGGATATAAATGCAATAAACAAACAATATATAAAATTGGCATAGCAGAAATGTTAAAGTCAGTGGAAATGGTCAGGTAAAACTAGCAAGGAGACATGCTGGATGTCCTGGGCAATTGAATTGAGGTTTTTGCTGGTGCAAAAGAGCACCAGGTTCAATGACAGGCAAGTGTCTCTTGTGAGGACATTCCACATCCTCCTTTCTGGCCAATTAACTCCACCACCAATATTCAGAAAGCAAGGAGGTTCGGAAAGCAATTACAGCCTGTGGGCAGGCTCCTCTGGGGGAAAAGCACATGATCTAAATTATCTAAATTATCAGGTCCCAAGTTGTTTATGGCTTTAAAAAGATACACATCAGAACTGTGTCCATAAGTGGGAAAACAGTCTGTGTAGTTTAAGAACTGGTAATACGTTTTCCATACAGCTGGCCCCAGTTAGTAGACTAGCAATTGTGATTTGAACTAAATTTAGTCTTTAAGAAATCGTCAGGTTACTGTCACAGTTACACCAATGCTCTGGCAGTAACCAAAGCATTAGTAACATTGGCCATAAGAACATAAGATGAGCCTGCTGGATCAGACCAGTGACCCATCTAGTGAAGCATCTTGTTCTGCCAGTGGCCAACAAGATGCCTGTGAAAAATCAACAAGCAGGATCTAAGCACGAGAGCACTCTCCTCTTCTATTGTTTCCAGCAACCAGCATTCAGAAGCATTACTGCCTCCAACCATGCAGGAACAGTATAGCCATTATGGCTAGTGGTCATCAACAGGCTAGGTTCTCTTTGTCTAGGAGTAGTGACAGCCAGCACACCAGCCTTAGTTGGTAGAAAGTACTGTGCGCCACAGATGCAATTTGGGCATCCAGTATCAAACCTGAATCTAGCAGCATCCCGAAGTTGCAAATCTGATCCTTCAAGGGAAGTGCAAACCTGTGCAGAACAGGTAGGCCACCATCACTTCCTTGTGAGACAAACTACACAGCTATAGTACATGCCCACTGTGCAAAGAGGAATTCACAATAAAATAGAAATCTGCTATAATCGAGATATTGCCACTACCAAGCATGAACATGTTCAAGCACCTGATACCAAGGGATGAGCTGCAACAAAGCTACATAATTGAAATGGATGACAAGTTCCCAGCTCTTGAAAAAGTGACCGCAATATCTGTATACTCCTTTTTTTATTATTTATTTCCCCAAACAATAATACTCTGAAAAAATAAATCTGACCCCCAATTTCATTTTTACTTCAAAAAAATCATCATCATTCACAGGCAGACCAATAGGACTTCCTGCTGCTTCTGCTTTTTGACTGAAAGAGATAAGCCTTTGCTTTAGCCCACCACAGCTGAGATAGAGAACCTGCAGCCTGCCAGATGTTATCAGACTCCAGCTCTCATCACCTTCAGCCACAAAGCCAATGGTCAGGGGTGATGGGAGTTGTAGTCCAGCAACATCCAGAGGGTCACAGTTTCCCCATCTCTGCACTAAAACCTCAAAACCAATAGATGGAAATTAGGGCACACTATGAAATGTGGATTTTACAACCACAATCATACCCCATTCACGTGCTATGATATCACACACACCAAATTATTTGTATTTAGACAGTTTATATATGATGTATGTTTCAGAAAATAGAAATCTAAGCAGTTTACAACATTCTGTAAACATCACAAATAGAAGTCCAAATAATAATAATAATAATAATAATAATAATAATAATAGGGGGAAATCCACATTATAAAACAACACAATTAACAATGAAACAGGACCGCGTCTTCAGCGTCAGAATAAAACATTACACAGGAAAATCAACTACAAAAATACAAAGAAAATTCCACATTGTTCATCTACTAGTACCGTAGCCCATAACATGTGGGGAAAAAATGTTGCTCATTTTCAAGTACACAGGGAACCAGAACCAACGGAGGCTTCCCACAATATATACTCAAGTGTTTCCCTCTCTCACAGCACAAAGTAGACCAAAAGTACACATAGAATGTGTTTGTGTAAAATGAGGGACTCCTTTGGATTTGGGGTCACTTTTTCCAAAATAACCCTTCCATGGGTTAAACCCAATGTGCTTTTGCCCTTATCTATGCAAGTAAACACCCAATCTAATGATGTTTTAACTTTTACAGTAACCTGTGCACAGTGTAAAAGTCTGCCCAGACATACACCCTTTTAGATCCAGTACAGTTCTAGAAAACTAGACGATGTGAGACACTTACGCATTGCAGTACGGTTTCTTCTCATACCCTTTGTAGTTGTTCATGTTTAGAGCCATTTTGCAGACCTCGCAATGGAAACATCCTTTGTGCCAGTACTGAAAAATAATTCATAGTGTTACATATGGTATCACTGCCAGTATTTGCCATTTACACATTGAAAGAGGGATTTCCAGTTTTTAAAAATTCTACTAATTTTACAGAGTTTTACTTCATTGTGCAAATCAAAACCTTTTCAATATACACATGCCACATTTTCTACACACATTTTAGCATTTTTCTGGTGGCAGTGACTGCAGCTCAGCACAGCCACAAGGAAACCAGAGGGGACAGGGGGTCTTCATCCGAGTGACCTCTGGAGGCACTAACAGCCTCAGCTAGTTGCGGAGTCTACTGGGAGGTCCTGCCAGAAACTGAACTTCAAATTGGCCAATCACAGCCGGTCCAGTGGTTTGCAAGCTAGACCTGGGGGACCTAGTCTCCACTCAGGTCCTCCTCACTGTGAGTGAGCAGCATAGTCATCAATGGATGTTCCGCCCACCCTGTGTCTTTTGGCCCTGCCCAAAGATAAGTGGACAACGCTCTAGCATGACCTTGCTGTGGAATTAATTGGTATTCGGGACCAGGGAGAAATTTGTCTGCAGACAAATTGTGCCCATCTTAAGGTTTTGCCTACCTCATAGCAAGAGTCACAACTTTTGGCGCAAAAGGTATTGGGTTGGACCCTTAGTCAAAACTGGAAGAAAATGTTTAAGGTATCCTGGTAAAGGGGTCCATGGGGAAAGTTTTATCCGAAGGCCCAGACAGGGGCTAATAGGCCATAAAACTTTCCAAGTGGCAGCCTGGCAGGTCTGCCCCATTTGATCTGCATTGTGGGGCGATTCTTTAACCCAGGATCTACCCTAAAGGATTAATTAGCCAGCAATTGAGCTAGGCTGATTCAAGATATACAGTGGACGCTCGGGTTGCGAACATGATCCGTGCGGGAGGCACCCGCAGCTCCGCGTCTGTGCACATGCAGGTCGCAATTCGGTGCTTCTGCACATGCGCAAAGTGCGATTTAGTGCTTTTGCGCATGCGCGAGCACCAAAACCCGGAAGTAAGCCCTTCTGGGTTCGACACGGTGCGCAACCCAAAAACGTGCAACCTGAAGCGTCTGTAACCCAAGGTATGACTGTATACTCAATGCCTAAGACAAAGCCAGTGATCAATAAAATTGTGGCTATTTTAATCCCAGTTAACATCGGCACACTGCACCTGGGCTTAGGTCCAGACTAACAAAGCAATCCTAACCATGTTGACTCAGAAGTAAGTCTCCTAGGTGCATACAGTTGGTATTGCCACCTAAGCTAGTTGAAATTGGGTCTCACTGAAACCAAGGAGGCAACTTGGTCATGTCTTAACTACATTTCCCACCAACTTCAATGGAAACTGAACTCAACTGACTTAGCCAATCCAAGGCCTCTTTCAGCCAATAAACACTCACACCCTATGAAGCAAGTGACAGAAGTGCCATTTGTCTGACTTTTAAAGTGAATGATACAGTCTGGGCATTTTTGCTCTTACATATGTCAAGCCCAACGTAATGGTGACTCCCTGAAGATTTAGGATGTCATCATGTCATCATTTAACTAGGTGGGCAGCAGTTTATTTAAGTGATAAGTCACATCATCTCCTTAGCCTGTCACACATCCCTGATGACCGCAGCTTTACCTTTCTAAGTTTAGCACATACATACACACACACACACACCCAAAAAATTGGTTCTGGGTTGTTTTGAGTAGCAGAAGGAAATAAGGCTTCTTTAAGAAAATCTTTCAGCAAATACCCATCCCAAACACTGCATAAACAAATACCACCCATTAAGCCTGTTTGTGCTTTTACAGAAACTGCCTCCACCCTGAAGCCTAAGAGGCGCCCATCCCCTTTTGGGGAGTTGAAGGTGCAGAGAAACAGAGGCATCTGACACAGCCTCAATGCTTTGCGGTTTTTCTTCAGACAAACGTGCTTTTGTGATCACCACCACCACGGGGAGAGGGACAGGAGACCTCGTTTCGGAGAAAAGGGCATGCCCAGGATGCTGATGCTGAGCCTCACCCCCTCCTGCGACTTGCCTGTCAGTCACACCGCCCGAGCTGGCTGCAGTTGCGTAAGAAGCTGCCGTTGTCAGAAGCATCTCCTTCTGCACTGCAGCCCTGGAGGCGATGAAAGCGCTCCGAGTCCGGAGCAAAGGGACGACTCACCTTTAGGGCTAAAAAGAGGAGGGCGAGGGGGGCGGGCAGCTTCGACCCTCATTTCTCTAGGGGGGGGGACGACATCCGGGGAGGGATGGAGGGGGCTTTCCTCCACCTACTGTGCTGCCTGCTGAGCATATCCAACCTAGAGAAGCTTTCTGGTCGGATTGAAAGGGGACCTGACTAAACCCCTCACAAAACTGACGGCCGGGATGGGGGGGCCGTATCCAGTTTAATCTTGCTCCGCCCCCACCGCGGCGGGCGCGCTTCGCGATGCGTCAGTGGCTGGTTGACACGTTAATTACCGTCTGCCCACCCCGCCACCGCCGCGCTGATGAGAGTAGGAAGGGGACGAGGCGGGGGAGGAGCAGCGGCGCAGATTCCGATGCACAAGCAGCCGCCCAGGCGCGCGCTCGGCCACCTGCGAAGCTTCCCGTTCCAGCCTCTCATCCCACCGCAGCCCAGCTCCTCAAAGCAGGCGGCGGAGCCCAGCCCAGCGCCAGGCCACTGCGCGCCTGGGCGTCCCCCACGACCACCGACACCTCACGGCTCCCCGTTAACCCTTCGTGGCGCTCCCTCGCCGCCGCCGCCGCCCCACCACCACCTTGCTCCTCCGCTTCGCCCCCTTCCCTCACGCGCCCCTTCCCTGCTCTTCTCCGGGAACCGCAAGGGCAACGTTCAGCCCGCGCTTAAGTGGGAAGGCCAGGGTGGTGGGGGTGGGAATTACCAGGCTCTGGTTTTTTTATCATCACTATTATAATTATTATTACGTTTTGTTACGCTTCCCTTTTCACCCCTCACAAGTGCAAGTGGCGGACACTTTTTCCCGTCCTGGGTGAGGTGGGGGACTCAAGTTCAAGGGGCGGGAGGAAAACGGAGGAACCCCGGAGCCCTCTCTCCTCACGCACAAAATAAAAAGCGACGCATTTTCCGATTTTTTTGAGAGCAGCAGGCACTTCTTCAAGCAGGTGAAGCAAAATGACGCTGGGCAGGGAGGCGAGGGAGTTCAGAAGCAGCTCCCGAGGGAAGCTCCCTTCTCCCCTCATACACACACACACACACACACACACACACGGGTCGCCCCTCGTCCTGCTTCCCCTCAGCCCTCCTCCCCCTGTTCCCCCCACGCACCCCGCCCGCCCGCCCGCCCGCCCTCCCGCGCGCGCACCTTATCCAGGCAGTTGACTTTCTCGGTCGGATAGACGACTTTGCCACAGCGGGCGCACTGAGGGTTCATGGTCGAGCTGTCGGCGAAGCGTCCCGGCGGAAGCGGCCGCCCGGAGCTGCTGGGGCATTCCCTGCCCGCCGCCGCGGCGCTGAGCAGCGAGCGAGGCGGATGAGTCGCCGGGCACTGCGGACTCTCTGGCGAGGAAGGTCAGCGGCGGAAGCGCGGCTCCAGCTGGCGGCGGCGGCTGCGACAGAGGCTCGGCAGCATGTGCAAGCGAGTGGGAGGGGGAAAACAACCGCTGCTGCCTGGAGCCTCCTCCGCCTGCGCCCGCCTCCGCCTCGTGCCTGCGCGCTCCGCTCCTCCAGCAGAGAGCGAGAGGGAGAGACCCGCCGCGCTGGAGGAAGGGGGCGGGCTGCTCCCTTCGCCGCCAGGCCTCTCTCGCTAAGGAAGAGGAGGACCCCCGGAGCAGGTGGGGAACGTGGCCTGGCCTCTCTGCTGCTATGGCTTAGCCATCAGGGCTCGAGAAGAATGGAAACGTAAGCATGGATAAGTTGTTGCCTTCGAAACTTATCATGAGGTGGGGGAAATTAGGGGAGAAGAAAGGGTTCCTTCCCTGGTATCTCCTTCCAAGCTCCAAGGATCCAGCCTCTCAACAAGATGTGTTGGCAAACCTCCCCCTACCAATACTGGTTTGATTGATTGATTGATTGATTGATTGATTTCTATACCGCTTAATATATTAAAAATGTTTCTAAGCGGTGTACAAAAAAACCAGAGCAACCACAGGCAACTTAAACAAACTATTACAAAAATAGATACAGTATTGCATATAAAAGTATTATACAAAGCTACTTCTGTAGTGTGGAATGCCATCCCAATATCCCAGTGGTGTGAGATTTCAGAGGTTCCAGGCACTTATCCAGGGTTCCTGTCTTTTTGGAATGAGGCACAGGGGAGACTGTGGCGTCTTTATTATATATAGGTGGTTTATTTACACACATATACAACCTGAGCCTACGATGAAGGGGTTTGCAGCATTAGCACCCCAAAAGGGTCTTGTTTCTTCCATAGGTACAGCCTTGGATTTAAACAGAAAACAAATATTTCTCTGACATTCTCCAGCTTGCTGCTTTAACTCTAGGTCACATCACTGCCACTCTGAACTCTAAATTCAGGATTTCTCCTCCTAACTCTCTCCCCGCCCATTTGTCTTCTCACACAGAGCCCCCTTTCCTTGGTTCTCTTAATGGCCCTGCACCCAGGCAATCACTTCAACAAAAGAAGCTAGGCTGGCTTATATTCTAACATTGTTGGATCCAGGGGCTAGAAGGATCTCGCATACAGCCTGCTTCCTCCCTCCAAAACTCATAACAATATATAAATCAGTATCAAATCATTTTCCTTTTGACACACCCTCCCTCTCAGCCTTCTGGTTCTTGTCCAGGGTCCAAACAAACTATCAGGGGTGCAGTTTGGTAATTTTGGGGAAAGCTTTGGCCCTCCAGGTGCTGGTGGACCTCAGCTCCCACCACCTGGTTCTTGGCCATGATGGCTGGGGCTGATGGGAGTTTGAGTCCAATAATATTTGGAGGGCTACAGATTCCTCCACTCCTTTTAGATCCTTGGCCCAGCTCATAAGGTGGTGGTACTTTTTGATTCTGCTGAGTTGGGCCCTGGACCTCTGCCCTGATTTCCTGCCCTAACAGCACTACTGTTAGAGACATTTTAACATCCCCTGAGCAGACCTTTCACAGTCCTGTATGATTATAGTGTTGGTTTTTAGACACCATTGATGATCACTTGTGAATCATCACTTGACAACTGATGGGTGATCAAGGACTTAACAAGCTGACACAGTGTTCCTTTGGCTGCAATACTATACAGACTTTCCTGGGAGTAAGGCCCACTGAACTTCATGGTATTTGCCTGCAAGGAAACATGCATAGGCTTCCACTGTTAACCTCTGGAAAACTCTCTGGAATTCTTTTATAAACTTTTTTTATTTAATAAAAATAATTGCACTTCTCCTTTCTGAGCAAAGCTTCTTCAAGTCGGTTTACATTATAAAATCTTCCAAAATGCAATAGCAGTACAAAATATAAATGCAGAATCATTTCTATAAGTGCTCTAGTACTAAAATCTTAATGTCACACAGCCTTCAGCTTGGTGGGAGGACTAGAGAGACAGCAGTTGTGGTTTGAATTGGAGCAGAGAGAACGAGATGGCACTGTGAGCTTAGCAAGACTGGAAAAAGCCTCGGGGCTTCTGGATAGGGTCTGTCCCCATTACTGCTTTTGGAATTTGATGGATGATTAGTGGGCATGCTGCATGCTTAGGCATCAACCCACTTCCAATATTTGTTCAGTTCTATGTGTCTTGAGCATAAAACCATAACAAAAATGCTATGCTATCAAAAAAGTATAATTGCCCTTCCCCTGCCCCCAAGCATCAGTGTAATACCCAGATCAATAAAGTCAAAAGATTCCAAAGTATTCCTTGGGGTATACCTTTATATCCAAAAGCCTTAAAGACATGACACAATGACTTTCAGCACTCTGATTTACAGAAAGCTAAATGCAAACTAAAACAGACGTGACAGCAAAGGAGGCAGGGCTGGCCCACCCATGAGGCAGGGTGAGGCAACCACCTCGGGCGCCAGAATCTACAGGGGCAGCAGATCCAGCCTCCAATGAATGCATGCTTCTTGGAAGCCGGATCTGCCACCTCTTCAGCAGCCCACCCCAGTGCCACCTCTACAGCAGCCACTTGGCAAATAGGAGGTTCTGCTGGTCTCCTCCCACCCCTAGGGAGGAAACAGTGAGCTCTGGGGTCTCCTGGGTTCTGCACCCACCTGGCTGCTTTCCCTCCTGTGACAGCCTCTGATTCCTACTTCAACAATCAGGTAAGGTTGAGCTGATTCCCCTCCTTGTTCCTGATGGACGTTGTCACTCCTCCCTTGTTCCCAGTGTAGATCTTCACTCACTCCTTCTTCCCTGGCTGTTGGGCCAGTGCCATTTCATGGTTCGCCTCAGGTACCAAAAGTCTTGGTTGTCATACGCAAATGAAAGCTTGACATTTTGCTGATTAGATCACTGCTCAAATCCTTGAAGTGATGAGTAGAAACTTGTTCACGTTTTCAGATACCAGGAGGCATACCCTCCCATTACAAATACAGTGCCAGTGCTTAAAGGAGAATTTTGTGCCCCTGAGTTTTACAAGGGCAACATTGAGACCAAAGAAGAGGAGGAGGAAGCTGACAGTCAAGGCCACATCCTGAACTGGTTGTAAATAAGGAAACAGGAAAGTGGAAACTGGCTGAGGGCAGACTGAGGTTGGTTGGGCAGTGCCTCATTCACCCAAACAGACCAGTCGCCATTGGTCTATCCGGAGTCCCAAGGTGAGCAACTGTAAGAGTTCCAGGCAGAGAAGTGCTAGCACTATATTCAAGCTCCCTTGGGTGCTGCTTTGTGCAAAATGTCCCTTTCTCCACCATTCTGCTCAGCAGAATTCCCCCTTTCGAGCTTTAAGGTTGTGTAAACTGAGGCCAGGGATTGTCATCTGCCCAACTACAGCATTTCTAAGCTATGGTCTGGTGATGGTGCGTTGTGCCTTGACTGCTGAGTTGCACTGCATCCTATGCTCTATCCTTGCAGCATGGGCAGAGCAGCTGTCAACGTGGAGGTGGCCATTTCCACATTTATTTCTCATCCTATTGAAGTCAATGCAAAGGAAATTTCTTGCACTGGGTTCCGGAGTAGTGTAAAGTTCCACTGTGGCGTGGATGCGCTCTGGAGGAGCATAGGATGCAATGTAAATGTGAGCCTCCCCCATCCCACCCTGTTTCAGGTATTCCATGAGCATATCTCACATTCCACCAGGGTAGTAGGGTTTCCATCATATCCTTTGATCTCTCAACCAGTTTAACTCAAGCATAGGAGTGCCCTGTTAGAGAACAGTTTCCGTGTATGAGAACAGCAGCTATAATTACTAGTCTTCACTGTGTGTGTGAGGCTGCATGGTGAATACCACAAGTCTAAATGCTACATTAGCGTAAAATCCTATTAGTCTGGCAGAAAGCATAAGGCAGTCCTGTTTAAATCATTTCCCAATTTTCCAACTCACTGAAGCAATGGAGTTATGTGTAGTTTGAAGATTAAATTGCCTGCTATGTTTCCATTTGTGCTAATACAGAAACAAAGTACGGTAACCATTGCCTGTATGGTATTTGCAAACTTCCTAATGTGATTCTTCATCTTTTCTTCAAGAGTTACCAATCGCTTTGGTTTAAAAAATAAAATAAAATATGGTGTTGGTAGTTGTGGTACAACTAAATTACAACAATTCAGTGTGCCAGTCCTGAACAGATTTACATGGAATTCCAGGGCAATTCAATTCACATGACCATTCCTTTGTTATATTCCCCCCCCCCCCAATTTACAGATACTTTTTTAATCAGTATTTTTTGCATGTGCATGTGGAAAAAGCCAAAATGCATTTAGAGGAGAAAATGCTCAAGCAAATTCTTCTATTTCAGATTTGTCTATGAAAGTTTCCATTTGAATTTCCCAATCCTGCAACACACCACACTGATTTTCTGCAGACCGTTGTATTCCACAAACAGAGGGCAGATATACCACAAAGGCAAAAGATTTGCAGTTACTCATGTATATACAAACTGAGTTGAACACTGAAGGCAAAATTACTGTAATACCTTCCAGTTACATTTCATCTTCTGTATGGAAAGCAACAACAGTTTTCCACCTGTGGGGGAAGACAATTTCCCTTTCAAATTGTTCAGCATACAGTTCATGGGTGTTATACTCTCATTGAATACTGCATAATATATGATGAGATTAACATTTTATATTTTTCCAAGATCTTGATAAAAGAAAACGAAGATAAAATAGCCACCCCCAAGAAAGGCATGTAGAACAAAGCCACACTGATTTGCTTGGTTCTGCATCACAGAGCTTGAATCAACCCGTAGTAATTATCTTGCTTTAAATAAAATTAATCCTTGTTATATGCTTACATTTGGAGAGATAAATATTTGCTGTGTTGAGATGGGCAGCTTGCTCATGCCTGCTGCAGTGCAATGTCCTCGTTCTCTAATAAGCAGTTTTCCCTCCCGAAGGAATCAGTATCTCCTTGGAGCTGTTTAAAACTATAATTTTATATTTATCCCACTCTCTTGTATATCATGTGCATTTAGCTGGAAACTATTGTTCTATCTGATAAATTCAAGAGACAGTTTGCTGGTGGACCTGGTTGGTATAGACTGGAGTATCCAACGGGGCACCATCCAGATGTTGGGCTCCAACTCGTATCAGCTTTAGTCAGCATAGCCAACAACATCTGGAGGGCTCTAAATTAGCTACTGTTACAGGCAATGACAAGACTAAGACTGTGACCAGGTGATATTTCTCTAACCTAGCACCAATAAGCTTATGTCTCAAGACAGGAATGGCTAACCTGTGGCCCTCCAGTTGTTGGAGTAGAATTCACATCAGCACCAGCCGGCATGGCCAATTGCCAAGGAGATGGGAGTTGTAGTCCAACAACATCTGGAGGGTCACAGGAGGGGGGCATTGTATTGGACCAAGTTCTCCATTTCGCATACCGGTATGTGCTAACTGCAGGGTACATGGTAAAAAGTACATGCTTGATAGGAAAGAGTTCTTCTATAGACCGATGTAACTAGTTGGAGAAACAAAGAAGCCATGCTTGTCCCTTTGTTCTCAGAAGATACATCAAGGTGACCTTACATCTCAAGGTTGAGAGAAAGTGTGAGAAAGGAGGTGGAAGTGAAAGGGGGTGACTCTTAACACATATCAATTTCACTTCAAAGTACAGGTCAGCACAGAGGGCAAAGAGCCAGAGCCAGTTTAGGTCTCCCACTCTGTCTGTCTTAACCCCATTCAAGCCTCTCTAAGCAAGCTGAATTACAGGTCATCTTCCAATGGTCAGGAGGTCAGGGGCATGCGATCTACTTCAAGGCAGTAAACGTTCATGCAAGAGGAAGGTAACATAGTCCAATGAAGGTGGAAAAGGCACTCAGTTTCTGGAAGTCCACCGTGCCTTTTAGTGAGTCCTTCAGAAGCCTATAGAGCAGCCATTTTAGGTGACAAATTACTCAAAATAAGACGTAAACTAGAGTTATCAGTTATATAAGGCAAGCAGGACCCCCTTAGCACACACCACCTGCGGTTCTCCTTTCTGCCATTATCAAGGTGCTGCTGTGAAGCAACAAAATCAGGCCAGACATTTCCTCCTTCCGCAAGCTGTCCTGATGGTGCGGAGTTTGGAATCTGCTGCCGAATTCCTAGAGTTCAGCCCTCCAATGCCTTACAGAACTTTCTTCATGCAGCTCATCTCCTTGTCACAGAGTTTCATGGCTATCTTGCCCAGCAACTTCAGAGAACAAGGGTACTATAGCTGTAGTCTTTTATGCAAGAGTAATGTTTTGAATATCATGGCTTATCCAATAGTCAATAATTCAATATTTTCTGCTGGAGATTGTGCAGAAGAGTCAGCATTGCAGTCAAGTACATTAAGAATCATGTTGAACTAAACAATTGACTTATTTTTTAGCCCTTCAGTGACATATACACTGCAGCAATAGATACCATCACACGGGCAGGAAAAGTAGAACAATCTAGGGAGATACTTTAAAGGGGAAATGATATTAGACTTTGCTGAGCAAACTCAACAGAAGAGAGGAATAGAATTTTTTGAAGATAATGCATATAAGTAGGGAGAAAGATATAAAGGAGGAAAAGGACAGATGCCTGGGGAAGTTTTTTTCTCTCCCTTTTCATCTGTGTTCATTCTAGCTCACCCATACTGAGCAAAATAGTTCTAAATGGAGGCCAGGAAGAACATTCCGTCTCCTTGAAATATGCAAATCACTATACCGTAGTACATTTTGTGCATGTATATCTCATTGATTTTAATGGGACCCAGATATCTTTGACTGTCAGCAGAACTGCAGCCTAAATGGTTCTACAAATGCTTCTATAGAAAGTAATTCTTTGTAATATTTCGGTTAGGAGAAGCACTTGCATATACCTATTGACCTCAGGGGCCATCACTACCTCTGATTCAGCTATTCCTTGCTTACTCAAAATCATCCTGTTCTCCTTCTCTCATTTTGCAGAATTTCTTGTAAAAATCACCCAGGGCATTCTCTGCTTGCTTAAAAAGAAGAAGAAGAACCTTGTTTGAGCCAATTCAGCCAAGGAAACTTCAGATTTTGAGATAGAAGGACATAGACACAGACACAAATGAAGCAAAGAAATCAGGTTTTGAGGGGCTCAATGTGGTCCTCCTTCCACCACAGAACCTTCTTTGTCCTCACAGTCAAGGTCGACAGCCTCTCACTTAGCAGGGGGAGATCGTGGGAAGTGGATAAGTAAGGAGCAGCAGCAGCTTCTGATCTGCATCCTTGCTGCCATCCCAATTTACTCCCTTAAAAATCTATGGCAGCAACTATTTGCAGAAATAAGGCAGGGGAACATCCATAGATTGATTTTTGAAGTGAAATATTTGCCTGGATTACAGTGTTTGTAGAGGGAGCACCTACTGGATACTATGTGTGATGGCTATTTATTTATGGAATATGGCTGTGATACAATAGGTAGATGAGGGCTCACCACTGTTTTGGGACCTGTGGGCACATTTGGAAACCTGGTCATTGTTCACACTCAGTATCCCAGCAGGACAAGGTCCCAGGCACTGATGTTCTGGGCTGAAAGAAGCAACATCTCAAGGAAAGAATCCTTTTCCATTCAAGCTCAGCTCAGGCCAACATTCCATGGAGAAAGACTGTTCAAGCACCACAAAGACAACCTTAAAGCAAAGGTTTGTGCCACTGAGTTCCTGAAGCTTAGGTAAAATGAAAACCAGGCTTGATCCAACTGAGGCAAGGTATGCTACTCTAATAAACATTGGAAGTCTTCTGCATCCAAAATGCCAGGAAAAAATATTTTGAAAGGAAAACGTATCAGCCCCTCTCTCTGGAATAACCTGCAGTGTAATCAAACAAGCTATTTTTGTAGCTGGACTGTTGGAATCAGGAACTCACTCCATAAACTGGGACAGACCCATGACTTGTCATCAAAGCACAGAGGCCTTGAGCCAGGGTGTATACAATGTGCATGAAGTGCCCAGAGGGTTGGCTAAGGGTGAATTTGGTCCTTGAGCCCCAAGGGCGTAACCACCCCTGGTTTGTAGAATGATAAATTTGTTAGCTGTCATCACACAGCCCCCACTGAAGAATCTGGAGTGCTGCATAACAATTGGGCAGAAGGTGGAAAGGGTACTTAGTAGTTGCAATGTGTGGGAGAAGGAAGATGCAGGAGGTTTATCCATCCATCCAATTTCTATACCTCCTTTTATCCAGTGTTCCCAGGGCAGTGTACAACATTAAAAACATAATTTACATATATATTTTGTCTTTTACATAATTAACATAAAAATAAAAGACAATAAAACAATCACAGAAAAAAGTCATAATAACAGGTCCCCCCATGTTTAAAAGGCCATAGTTGTTTAGTGGCTGAGGGCCTGGGTAAAGAGGAATGTTTTCGCCTGGCATCTAGAGACATGTAATGATGGCGCCAAATGGACAGCCACCACAGAAAAGGCCCGTTCTCATGTTGTCACCCTCTGAACCTTTTGGGAAGTGGGGACACAGAGAAGTGCCTTGGGGGAAAAGCACAGGGTCTGGGTTGGTTCATATGGGGAGGTGCAGTCCTTAAGGTAATGAGGTCCTGAGTCATGTGAGTTTAGCATGGAGGTGGTTCGTGTACAGGGTGTTGCACAAAAGGAGGGAAGAGGCATGGACGTGGGGGTGATGGTAAAAATAGGGGTGCAGGATAGAAGAGAGAAATAGCTTCAATTATTAGGTTGGGAAGATAAAACGTCATCTTAGCAATTGCATGGGGTGGAAAGGGGAAGCTGCAGGGGGTTAGTGTGAGGAAAATGGCAGGGGTTGGCAAGCAAAGCACACAGGTGTGCAGTCCCTAGTATTACAATAAATATATAAAGGTAAAGTAGTACCTCGGGTTACATAGGCTTCAGGTTACATAGGCTTCAGGTTACAGACTCCGCTAACCCAGAATAGTACCTCGAGTTAAGAACTTTGCTTCAGGATGAGAACAGAAATCGTGCTCCGGCGGCGCAGCGGCAACAGGAGGCCCCATTAGCTAAAGTGGTGCTTCAGGTTAAGAACAATTTCAGGTTAAGAACGGACCTCCGGAACAAATTAAGTACTTAACCGAGGTACCACTGTAAAGGGACCCCTGACCATTAGGTCCAGTCGCGGACGACTCTGGGGTTGCGGCCCTCATCTTGCTTTATTGGCCAAGGGAGCCAGCATACAGCTTCCGGGTCATGTGGCCAGCATGACTAAGCCACTTCTGGCGAACCAGAGCAGTGCACAGAAACGCCATTTACCTTCCCGCCGGAGAGGTACCTATTTATCTACTTGCACTTTGATGTGTTTTCGAACTGCTAGGATGGCAGGAGAATAAAAATATACTCCAGGAGAAAAAATGGTTTCCATGCTTTCAGGACCCAACCCATCTGTGCAAGCAAGATGTTACCACTTAACTAGTTATATGGGAACAGAGATAGGGATGCAGATCACTCAAATGCAGATCAGAATGTGCATCTGGTTGCTGGAAACCACAAGTGGGGAGGGTGTTCTTGGGCTTGAATCCTGCTTGCTGGTTTCCCAGAGGCAACTGTTCAGCCACTGTAAGAACAGGATGCTGGGCTAGAATGGCCATTGACATGATCTAGCAGGGTCTTCATATGTTACTATCCCTTTCAAAGCAATGCAGTATAGCTAGGTATGATCTGATGCACATCCTGTCCATGATTTGTTACAGTTTCCAAACCATCAAGTTCTATTTATGTTCTCTGTGCACAGAGAACTCTTTAGCTGCTGATCAGTTCCGAAGAAAAGTCACAGAAGAGAAACCACTTATTTTGAACTTGAGTTAAAGGAAGGTGCCCTTTAGAATGCAGCAGAGGTTAAAGAGAAATTCCTTCTGTTTATGTAACAGCGCCCAGTTCAACAGCCTCAGCAGCTGAAATCCAGTTAGGATTCTATCCATCAAAACTGCCTCAGAAAAGGAATGGCTCTCAAAGGCTAAAGAACCTTCTCAAACGAATGCAAAATGAAATAAAGACACACACACATTCACATACAATGAAAAGTGTTGGAAATAAGGCTGACTTTGTCTCGTTAACCTGGCACACAAGCCCCGGTGATCAGTAGCTGGCATTTATGAGAACCTGCTAGGAGGGAACTCTAAACTTCACAAATGAGTGTCACTATGGAAACTAATCAAATGAACAAAAGTATGAAAGAGCAGACTCAGTGGAAACATCTGAGCACAGTAAACAAATTGTGTATGTTAAAAGTCCATGATTGAAAAGCTCGGGCGAACAAACCCTGATATCTAGAGGGTTCTGGAGTAAGTTCATGACAATTTCTCACTGAGTCATTAAAATCTGTGAGCACTATATATTTTTCAAGGGGAGGACACACACTGTGCCTCTTTTATAGGCAAACCAGAGCAGTTGGCACAGAGTGCTGTTAGCTAGAGGATGGATTTTTGGCAGAATGTTGTGTTCCTAGTGCAACAGGAAAATAAAAGGCTTCAAATAAGCTACCAGTGTATGCTTTTTTATTTCAAAAATGACAAAATTTTGGGTTTTCCAAATTAAATAACAGCTGCCTTTTAATTTAGGGCAAGCTTTTAGAAATGCCCCTCACAACACGCAACTGGGAAGTTGGCTTGCAGTCCCTGCAAGTTTGGTAGTAAACAGAGCTTTCTTTGATTTCTTAGAAAATCAGCTAAGTGGGGTAAACTTGGGCTACGGTGAGAAAAAATACCATTATTAGTGAGCACATGCAACAAGTTCAAAGGAAACTACACTCTCAAAGGCATATTCATTAATAATATTGTATATCCTATGCTAGGGGTGGGCAAACGATGACCATCCAGATGTTATTTAACTCCTGTCTTCTGTCAGCCCCAGCCAACATAGCCAATAGTCAGGGATGGTGGGAATTGTAGCCCAACAAGATCTGGAAGGCCGGAGGTTGCTCAGCCCTGATGTATACCATACTGATTATCATCTGAAAAGGGACATGGGTTCAGAGAACCCAGAGAGAAAGATTATATAAGCGGACCATGCTGAAGACACAGCTGGTTTTCGTGGGTCAGATCCGCACCAGATGCATTCTGATTAGGGCTGCCAAGGTCAGGAGCATCCCAGAGCTTGAGATTTTAGGCCCACACCTGAGAGCTAGAGATGGTCCCTGGTGATGTCACAGGGGTGGGTCCTGGTGATGTCGTTAAGCATGACGCATGAAGCATTAAGCACAGTCACTTGAGAGTATGTCATTTAAATGAAAAACACAGTAGATGAGTGAATATGTCACAGGCTGGAGATTAAAATAGAAGTCTCTAGCTTATTGTGAATTGCATTTGTGAACATTCAGTACTAATGATGCTATCGCCAGTCAGCACCATATGCAATTAATTTTCTTCTGACCTCACTATCTACACAAACCCCTCACCAAGACTTCTGCTATTATACAATTTGTTGCTCATTAAGGTGCCACAAGACATTCCTTCTTGTTCAGAAAACACACACAAATAAATTTAAGAAGTTCCTATGAACACATAACATTAACCTCAGCATACAAGGTCACCCGTGCAGGTCTACTTTTATGGCATATAAGGCAATTTGGTAGAAGTGAGGAGTAGCACAATTCAGCTAGCACAATTCAGTTTAACTTTTCTAACTTTTGCTTTAAACAGAAGCTCACTATGTTACCCATGCTGTGTGCTTAAGGCACAAGATATGATGTTGCAGTCCACCCAAGTAAAATTTGCAAGGATGCTCCTTTCACACCAATAACAGATCTTTCCAAATGTCCACATGACACACAGACACAATTTATTCCCCAAGCTCTGTATTTAAGACATTGACTGAGGGGGGGGGATACCACTGGGCTAGCAGAAAGCCCTTTTGTGAGTGACCATAGCTCTGTCTTCGGTCCAGATTTCAGTTTGGAAAACTCACCCATTTTTCTGAACACACTTCCTGCCTTTCCAGCATTTCATTCTTTTCTATATCCTAATTGATATTACAGGCCCATTCCTAGGGTTCCCCATTGGATTATTTTAGAGGAGGTCTGCTCTGTATGCGGAAGGGGGGGGAAATAAAATAAGATTGGGAACTTCTCAGTCTAGTGTTTCCTTTTCTTCTGTCTTCAAGGCAGCTGCCACACAACCAGCTTCCCCCTGAAATGATCCAGTTGAGTGTTGTAACAGACATTTCTAAAAGCTTGCCCTAAATTAAAAGGCAACTGTTATCTAATTTGTGGTGGGGCAGCAAATTGTGCTCATTAGAGTTATTATAATGTCATTTTATAACACTGCTTCACATGGGTGGGAGGTAGAATAATTTGGTATGTAAAATAATGTAGTATTTGGATGGCCATCTGTCATGCATGATCTAGTTGAGATTCCTACATTGCAGGGGGTTGGAATAGATTACCCTTGGGGTCCCTCCCAACTCTGCAATTGTATGATTTTATTTCAGAGGCTGAAAGTCCCATTTTATGTTTTTTGTCCTGCATAAATGAGGAGCAGCTATTACCTTGCCTAATGTGAGCAAAGAGCACATCAAACAAAAGCTTTTGTTTTCATGTAATAGCATATGTGTTCCACGGTCAGAGAAGGACTGAAAACTGTAATGTTCCTTATATCTGATGAGCTTTGCAAAGATAGCCTAACTGGAAACGTAGCTCTTGAGCTGAGATGCTTTTAAAACAAACACACCACACACACACACACACACACACACACACACACACACACACGACTTCTGCTGATTAGTGGCACCATCTGGTGGTTATTAAGAATAAGCACTCATAGCCACCAAACGGTGCACATACTTGGAACAAAAAATGTATTACTTTTTGAGGACCATTTCCAAATCTGAAATCTTTTACTGTTATTTTTCTAATCGCTCATCAATCACTGGAAAGAGGATGTTCAAAGATCTAGCTTATTGCATTGTGATTTACACACTTATCTAGTCTGCATCTAGCTTTGCCCCTTTTGTAATCTAATTCTATCTTCTCCCACTAGGAAACACTTTGTACCAGATATTCTATTGATTTGTACCCTTTGACTTGCATTCCAAACTGTCACTCGAAGTTACTTTATGTTCACATGATGTTCTGATGCAGCTCTTGTCTCCCTGTGCTATTCATACCCATAACAAATACTTCAGAGCTGATATTACTCCCATTCAAGCCAAACCAGTTTTGAAAGTATAATCTGCTGTCATAGTCTTCTCTGGCCTTTATGATGTCACTGTCTAGGAATAAAAAAAGAGAGAAGCAAACTGTATCTACTTTATGAAGGCTGTCAACAGCTGTCACCAGAGGTCTGGTTTTTATATCTAAAGTAGACTCCGCAGTCATGTTCTCACATATTTCTTTCAGTCACGAAAGCAAAAAAAAAACCAAAAAAAAAACCAACATTCAAAAGACTTGAAATGGCTTAAAAAGTCAGATAAAATCCTCTACTATTTGCCACAGTATAGTTGTAAAATCATCAGAACTTAAGCATCAGATCATAAGAGTCCTGCTGGGTCAGACCACAGTGGCCAACACGTAGGCAGGTATGTCCAAAGTCCATTTCATGGGCCTAATTCGGCTTGCCAGTCTGTTTAATCCAGCCCCTATGGCAGTTTATTTCCTGGGGTAAAATGCTTTTTAAAAAAAGCCTTCAACTACCTCAACCCTAAAAAAAGGTTAACAACTTTGGTCGGCCCTTTGGTCGGCCCTCACAGCCCTTTGCTTCATCAAATCTGGCCCTCTTTGAAAACAGTTTGGACACCACTCCTAGGGGAAGCCCACATAAAAAAGGGTCACTGAGTCCAAGCCCCTGCAATGAAGGAAACTTAACAAGAGTCTTTGCTGGATGAAGCCAGTGACTTGTCCAGCATCCTGTTCTCACAGTGGCTGACCAGATACCTCTGGGAAACCCACTAGGAAGATTTGAACACAAAACCACTCTCCCCTTCTGTGGTTTCTAGCAACTGTATTGAGAAGCGTTGCTGCGTCCAACTGTGGAAGCAGAGAAAAGCCATCAGTACTGGTTTTATACATTTATTTCTCTGTTGTGAACCACCCTGGTATTATTTTTTAATGAAAGTCGGTAAAATGCTTTTAAATAAATACATTTAGCAGTACATTGATTTTCAAATATTTCAGGGCTAGCTGAGCTGGTTGTTGTTACAGAATAAAAAAACAAAACCTAAAGAATGATGGTGTTGTTGTTTAGTCGTTTAGTCGTGTCCGACTCTTTGTGACCCCATGGACCAGAGCACGCCAGGCACTCCTGTCTTCCACTGCCTCCTGCAGTTTGGTCAGACTCATGCTGGTAGCTTTGAGAACACTGTCCAACCATCTCGTCCTCTGTCATCCCCTTATCCTTGTGCCCTCCATCTTTCCCAACATCAGGGTCTTTTCCAGGGAGTCTTCTCTTCTCATGAGGTGGCCAAAGTATTGGAGCCTCAGCTTCAGGATCTGTCCTTGCAGTGAGCACTCAGGGCTAATTTCCTTAAGAATGGAGAGGTTTGATCTTCTTGCAGTCCATGGGACTCTCAAGAGTCTCCTCCAGCACCATTATTCAAAAGCATCAATTCTTCGGCGATCAGCCTTCTTTATGGTCCAGCTCTCACTTCCATACATCACTACTGGGAAAACCATAGCTTTAACTATACGGACCTTTGTTGGCAAAGAATGATGGTAGCTTCTCTCAATACACTGTAACTATAGAGGGGGGAGAGACATGAATTCATACTATGGTTGTGGATCCTCTAGCAGAATGAAACCATCTGGAAATTTGCAGCTCTATAGCTTTGCTAGAGCAGGGACCAGACAAACGTCTGTTCTGACAACAGAAGTGTCTTGCAAAGGTAAGTTTTGTACTTCATTTTCTGCATGTTGCACATGGTCCAAGGGACCAAGGCACCATGCCAAAGGACAACAAGCCTGGAGTCATAGAATTATCTGGTGACTGCAAATTAATATGTGAAGCTGATTCTGCCCACCCCAACCCTAGCTCCTGGGTGATGGCTCCTTTGGGCTGCCAGGTCACAATGTGACAGTGAAAGCAGAGATATCATACAGCTCCCTTTTACTTAGATATTTATTCAGAGCCCCTCCTCTTATTAGTCCCTGCTTTCTTCAGTTTGTTGTCTTCTCTGCTGCATTCCTCAAGAAAAGCTTCCTTCAAATTCCTCTTAGTCTAATTCACCTTGTCTCTGGGGCTCCCTATCTTGTAGCTCCCCTTCCTCCTGGAGTCTTTTCTCTGTTCTCAAGCTGCCCCACAAAGCATAAGGCTTTAGTCACAGCCTAATGGACAACATTCCCAGCCCACATAGGAACTTAAACCTTGCTTGTTGAGCAACTGGTATGTTTGTGAATGTTCTGTGATGTCATACCAGCTGATCTGAACTGCGTTGAAGATGCACCACCATAGGTACAATCAGGGCTGGCCCAATACATTTTGGCACTGGAGCAGAGCCACAAAGTAGAGACTCCTACCTCTGTGCCAGGGAAGAAGGGGGTGAGTGAAGATCTAGATCAGAAAACGGCAGTGGAGGGAGAGATCTACATTGGGACCCCAGTGAATACTGCCATCTGAGGCAGTTGCCTTACCTTGCCTTATAGGTGAGCTGGCCCTGGGTGTAATGCAATATAAATGCCAGAAACCTTCAGTTGTGTATCAATGACCTACAGTAGGTTAGACCAATTGTATTGTACAGAATAGATCTGACTCAGCAGCAGGTAACACTGACCAAGGTGTTATAGAAATTGGTCATCTTAGAACTCTGTTGGGGCAAAAGAACCCTTTGGATAGCATGGGTTGTAACTGGTGCCATGCCCATCACACCACTAGTGCCTACTGATATGATATTCACAAACCCACTGTTTGCTGATTCAGCAGAGACCTCTTTTCCTTCCAGTAAGTGGTTCATTGATACACAGTATATTATCTCATAAGGGACGCAGTGCTGTGGGTTAAACCACAAACCCTAGGGCTTGCCGATCAGAAGGTTGGCGGTTCGAATCCCCGTGATGGGGTGAGCTCCCATTACTCGGTCCCTGCTCCTGCCAACCTAGCAGTTCAAAAGCACGAAGTGCAAGTAGATAACTAGGTACTGCTCTGGCAGGAAGGTAAACAGCGTTTCCGTGTGCTGCTCTTGTTCGCCAGAAGCGGCTTAGTCATGCTGGCCACATGACCTGGAAGCTGTATGCTGGCTCCCTTGGCCAATAAAGCGAGATGAGCACCGCAACCCCAGAGTCGTCCGCAACTGGACCTAATGGTCAGGGGTCCCTTTACCTTTATATTAACTCATGGCGTTGGACCCTTATTGTAGGGCTGCTTTCTTATTTACAATGCCAGCCAATTAACTTTAAATGGTGTTGGAGCACAGACAAACTTCTCTAGAAGTACCACTTTCAGTAACTAGTTTCAAGTAAAACACTAGCTTCAGTCTCAGAGGAAACAAGCCGACTGATAATAATCCTGCAGTTGTTAGACTCAGTACTTCCTTTGAAATCAAAGAGAGATTTGCTAGGTGGGACAATTGTGGGATCAGGAAGACATATTATGAAAGGTTCCCTCATTGATGTTTCTGATGTGATCATTAAGGGATCAATTGGGATTTTTTTCACATAAAAAAAAGTTTCCGGATTCTGAACAGACATGGAAGAGAGAGGCATATCATCAACTCAAATAAAAAGCCAGGTGTCAGGGCTGAATAAACAGAAGGGGGAGAAGATGCAAAACAATTATCAAAAGGAGAATTTAAGATGATATGTTTTTATGTAAAACAAGTATCTAGTGGTAGCAGAAATGGCTTAAAGACATTAAAGTATCAAGATACCGAAATAACAGCAATAGACATTGCAATAGAGATCACTGTCAAAACACTTGGGGGTGTTGAGTAGGACTTGCAGCTGATAGAAACAACTATTTTGCCATCACAAGTTGTTCCTTCACAGCTAACCTATTATTCTTCTTCTGAAGGAGTCAAGATGCAGTCTACTATAGGCTGTAGCATGTGGTGGCACTACTGATTTATGATAAATTTACTCAAAAAAAACCCCACCATGGATCACCAGCCCAGGGGAATTCTCTTATCTCATGGTTGCAAAATGCTTTAGATCAGGGAGGGGCATAAGAGTTCTTCTACATCAGGCCAAAGACCCATTTAGTCCAGCAATCTGTTCTCACAGTGGCCAGCCAGATGCCTATAGGAAGCTCACATGCAGAACCTGAGTTTATACAAAGGTAGTGCCAAGGTCAGGAGAAAGTTGAAATGAGGTGGACCATCAAAACATGGCAGCTGGTACTAGGGAGAACCAGAGTAAAGGCTAAGAACCAGGATCTGGGAACAGGAGTGAAAAAGGCTGGAAAACACAGAGCAGGGTCAGTGCAAGAGATCACACCACTGCTGATGCCCTCATGGCTAATACTCCCCATGGCAATGGTGGCAGCTTCCCTCAACTTACTACCATTACTTTAGCTTTCCACCATGTCCCTCTCTTGCTTTGGGAAAGGCCAGGCAGCATGATGCAGGCAGTCTCATGGCTATTCAGCTCAGAACTCTTCTGTCTCCGAGGAAGGAACCCCTTTGATCTCACTAGAGTAAGAAATGGGGAGAGGGGAGGGAAGGTATTGCCAGGCAGTGGCAGGGCCAGCCAAGCCAGTGCAGGCAAGCAGCAGGCGCTGTGGGTGCTAATCTGCTGCTCCACATGCCAGGTGCTTGAGGCAATTGCCTCACTTTGCCTAATGGTAAGGCCAGCCCTAACACAGAGCAGAAGTAAGCCTGGTGAAGTATTGCTCACATCAAGACCATGCCGTCAACCTACAGCTGGGCCAATACCCGAGGGAACTTGAAATATCCACTTTCAGAGCGCTGTTGGTCAGTTGTTCAGGCTGCAGTACAAAACAGTTAATTCTTCACTAAACTGAGTCCAGACAATCCTGGATGTATTACAAAATGAGATATTTGCACGTCTGCTTCTGTTTTGCTGCTAGACAGGGCTGGACATATTTCCCTCCTTAATTACATATCTGTGCAACTCTGTTTGAAATAATGAAGGCAAGGCGGAGTGTTCAAACCTCAGGTGCATCTGTGGGACACTGAAGACAAAATAATAATTTCACCAACAGATGACCCTGGTTTCATTACTGCTGCTCTTAAGTACATGTAGAAACTCTGAAGGGAAGTAGCCTAATATTTTTAAATGGGCCAGGGCTGATGGCACTCTGCCAGAAATGAGTGTAGCCGCCCCATCTCCTGCAGTGTTGCCAGAGCTATTTTTGTGGGTTAGGAAGCTTGGCTGATACTTGCAAAGAGCTGGAAAGCTCTTATTAAAAACTGACTGAAGTATTTGGAATGAAGAGTTTGTTTTGACTGAAGAGATGTAATTGGGTATGTCCCAGTAGTTTGCATTCAGATGGAGGGAGGCAGATTAAGTCGACTAGCCTCAATCATATGGGAGATGACATGCCTTGCTGTGTTTGAAGTGTTTTGTGAACAGGAGGACAGGGCTAGTTTTGAAGTTCATATTAACTTACCGTAATCTGTTTGATGCAGCAGCTGCAGTGACACACCCTAACCCTTTGAAAGTCTGGCCAATGGAACACATCACAAAAGGCAAAGTTGTCTCTCACCTCCATGGGGAAGGAGAACTCCTCTACAATCACAGCCATTAACCTCTCCTTTAAACTGCATGCAAGAGAGCCAACATTAAGTGCAGCCCACAAAACTGTTAAGGAAAAAAGAGCTCCAAGCTCAACATCTTAAGGCTTAGGAGAGAACAATAAATAAACCGATGCCTTTAAACAGATATACAGAATCATTATTATTTTTCTTCACTACAGCCAGTCAGCGTCACACACAGCAACCCTATTGCCTCTTATTTCAGACGCCAAACAATATAAGAATGATAGCTGCCTACGTGAACAGCCTTAAAAATAAAACCATTTCAAATCCAACACTCCTAAAGTTCCCTTTTCTGTGGGCTGAGCAGCAAATTAAACAGGGGCAGCTGATGTGATTTAAAGTGTAATCCTGTGCATGTCTACTCAAAAGTAAGTACCACAAGGACACAAGGGACGAGGGGGGGGGCGATATAGCTCCTTGCCAAGGGTGCCAGAGATTGTTGTAGATATGCCTCTGTCTATAATTAAAGTCAGCATTATTAACACAGAGCCTGGTGCTCTGTAAGGCCTTTTGCCCCAGTTTAAAGCTTAATTAAAAAGAAAAAGAAGGGGGGCTGTCAGTAAAGAGGTTTATTCTTTCATTTGGATATTAACAGGTTGGTACCAGGCCTACCAAAATTTGCCACCTGGAGCTCATCAGAGAAGCAGCTGTTGTAATCCAGGAGGAGAAGGAAGTGAAATTTATGCCAAGAGCAGAATACACCTGGTCTCCTTCCGAACAGGCTGCCAGAACAGCACGTTAAACACCCCATTTTCCTTCATGGCCATTGACTAGACACAGGTAACTCTTTGCAAAGCATCTAAAGACAGGCTAAGCAGCTCAGATGCTTTCAAGATAACACTCTGGGATCGCTTTGGGGGCATTGAAAAGATAATTCTGAGGGCTGTAAAGGGATCTTTTGAGAATGTCTTTTAATAATGTAAGAATGGGAGGTAGGGTTTCCATTGAATGACAGATGGGATGAATCGAACAGAGGAACAATGGCCCTATTGACACACGGTTGCTACTTGATAACCCTTTGAGCCTCTCCTGGGTTTTCCCTTGACCTGGTACAGGGTATGCCCCAGATGGGGATGCTCTCCTCTTGGGGCACGTTGAGTGGGAGAGTTTGAAGAGAGATTAATTAGAGAGTGGCTGAATTACATACTTTTCCAAAATCCATCAAAAAGTTAAGAGCTCAGGAACGCAAACAGCTTGACCAACTTCCTATTCAAGAGTGCTGGAAAACTTAGCTTCAAAAAATGTTGAACTATCACCCAGAGCAGAGGGTAACAATAACACCCAGAAAACACATTTAGGTGACAAATTATGTCTTTTTCTCATACTCCCTTGTCCTATAAATTTAGCAATACTGTAAGGTTCCCCCACAATGAAGTCATTTGCCTTTTCATTCTCCAGATATATACTTTTGAAGGCTCAGTTGCTAGGTACAAATTAGGAGCAGACTAGCCAATGGAGACCAACTGAAGAGTATAGATGAGGTTTCTATCAGAGGTGAGGAACCTCAGGACCAAGGGGCAAATGCAAGCTTCCTGGCCTTTCTGTCTGGTCCTTTGAACTCTCCCTGGGACACAACCTCTAGCCAGTCTTGCTCAGCACCCTCTTCAGGGTAGAAACCTCTGACTGAAATGCAACCTACCCTACAAAAGGAAGAGTTACACCTGTTGCTCCATCCACTTTTGCCTCGGGGCCCCAACCACCATGGCAGGTGACCTCCAGCAGGTTACCAACAAGGGAATGCAGATCTCAAGCTGGAAAATGTCATGTGCTCCCCACGCTCAATTATATGGTTATAGTTCTTTGGCTGAATGTTTGAAACATGAAGTCTGCATTTGGTCTTCTCTCCTCTGATTCTTCATTGAGAAAGTAAAGATGCCTCACCTAGTTTCCTCAGCTGTAGTCTGTAGTCTGTGTAAACTAATAGCTGGGAAACGGTTCTAGCATTTCTAATTTCTTGTTGGCTAAATCTGCTCTTTGTTATCTGGATTATCCTAAGCAGGTGGAACAAAACCACATGGCTATTTAATTGGGAGTTGGATTTCTATCTAAAAGGAAGATATTTTAATTTGGGCAAGTGGGTTCCCATTGGGAGGGGGTTAAAATAACTAGCCCTGCCCGCGTAGACATGAGAACAAGAAATATAGATTAGATGCCATTTTCTATTTCAGCAGTTTTTATACCGACAGACAGAGAGAAGTGGTGTACAGCAAACTAGAAAAACAGAAAAATGTTACAATATTACACAATAAAACCATTAATAAAAACCAATAATAAATAAACACAGATACAAATGCCTTCTTCTGACACAATTCACCACTCAGCATGTCTCAGCCTCCTGGCTCTCACCCAGACCCAAACCATCTACCATGGTTCTTACCCAAGGTCCAAACAAACTCACAGATCAACCCCCAAATCTCACAACAAATCTCCTTGAACCTGCTGGCTGACATCACCCTAGTCTCTCCCTCTAGGGTGTATGGTTAGGCACCCAGGCCTGATAGAACTAACTCAGGCTGCCCACTGCTGTGTTCCATTCGACATTCAAATCAGCTGCACTGTACACACCCATTTTCAGACAACAATAGCTTTGGTCAGTTTTCGGGGGGTCCCAAGGATGGCATATCTGTGATCCATTTCATTGCATTAGTGATTATTACGGCAGGAGTGTACACCTTAGAAGTGACACAACCTGCCTTGTACTTGCTCAAACACCTGAGCATGAAAAATCCAGTGACATGTCCTTGTTGCTCAGATTGGTGTGCTTTTGAAACACACTTGGATGCTTGAACCAAACTGCTGTATGGAGAAAAAAGGGGCATTGCTTTGTGTGTGTTTGTTTCCATTCCCATCTCTTTGGGGGGGGGGCTAGCTGTTCTTCAACCATGTTAGGCGCATTAATCTGAGAATAAATACACTCCGGCACATGTACACACACTTGAACAGTTTGTGAACTGCGCAGTCCCTCACGCTTGAAGTGGAATGTAAAATTGCATTAATGACTTGAACCTGGGAATTGTGAGTATTCTGAAGACTACTTGTTAGGCAGCTGTGAGGGCCTTTATGTACCATGTAACCTTTTCTCCCTCTAAAATGCTATTATTATGTTAGCACAGCTCTTAAAAACAGCTCCTTGCAGCTGACATGCACTGTCCATTTTTAACAAAATAAAACATGTTGCTCTATCTTTGACTGTGCACTTATGGCGAAATTATGAGCTCTTATGGCTTATTCCACATGGCTTTTATGCTGCTCTCCAGAAACCACTTTTGGCCTGTGAAAACATCCCCTCTCTCCAATTCATAATCTCTTAGATGAACATCTAACTACATTAACTCCTAAAGAATAAGGCTATAAAATCACCACATTACTCTGGCTTTTAGCTAGCTCATCCATCACTATCGTTTTTTGCTACATCTCTCAAGAAACAATCCAGCAGCTTGAAATTTTGATTTTCAAAACATGGTCTCCCTTTTTTAAAAAAAAAAAATTGTTCCCGTTTTGTGACACTCTGTACACAATGCGGCTCAAAAATAAGTATAATCAAAAGTAATATGTGAGCACCTTAGAAAATATTATTACCAATATTTACAGACATGTATTGTGTGATATCCAACACCTTGATCAGCAATTAGTCTTGCTAATTGGCTACTTTGACAAAAAAAGTGGGAGGGGTGGGCTTCACTGTGAAACTGCCCTGCTGCAAAGTATTACTGTTGCAGATACACCTCCTTTTTAACTCTGGGACTGATAAATGGAGGAGGGGGCAGAAGGCATGACTTGGGGTGCTGATGTGGTCCATGGTCTGCTAGTTACTGACCCCTACCTCAATTTTATGTGAATAGAAAAATAAAGGTAAAGGTAAAGGGACCCCTGACCATGAGGTCCAGTCATGACCGACTCTGGGGTTGCGGTGCTCATCTCGCTTTACTGGCCGAGGGAGCTGGTGTACAGCTTCTGGGTCATGTGGCCAGCATGACTAAGCCGCTTCTGGCGAACTAGAGCAGCACACGGAAATGCTGTTTACCTTCCTGCCAGAGCGGTACCTATTAATCTACTTGCACTTAGACTTGCTTTCGAACTGCTAGGTTGGCAGGAGCAGGAACCCAGCAATGGGAGAAAAATAAACCAAACCCTTATTGATAGGAACTGGAGGAACTATCTCATATCAGGTCAAACTCTTTGGCATCTACTCTGATTGTCTAACCAACATGGCACCCTTCAGGTGTTGATGGACTCCCATTGTCCCTAACCATTGACCATGCTGGCTGGAGTTGATGGGAGTTAGGAGTCCAACAACATCTAGAGGACACCATTTTGGCTACCCCGGGTCTACTCTGATCGGCGTAGCCATCCAGGGTCCAAGGCAGAAGTATTTCCCATCAAAGGTTCCCTCATCCTTTTAACTAGACTTTCTGCATGCAGAATATGCTTTGCCACCGAGTCAAGGTCCCTTCCCAAAACTTCCCTTCCATTTCTCCTTTATAGAGACAATAGCAATTGTTTGTAGCCACTTCAGTGCACATTCATTTTCCTTTGCTCAAGTAAAGCTTGTATACTGTGTGTTCATGTTTAGGGAAAGGTCAAATATTTTCGTGGCTGCCTACACAATACTAGTGCCGCTTAATACATTTATCTGTGCCCCCACACTACACTGTATTTTTTTTTCTTTTTTGTGTTCTAAGAATATATTTAATACTGTTAATTCTGTAGCACAAAATAAAATAAAAACAAGCTATGATGATCCCCACAATAAGGCTTAAAGCATAACACATTATTGCCTGAAATTCAAACGATACTTCCATTATGTAAAAATGTTTGCACATAATGCAATCCAGCAGGAGGGTTGCACTCTACTGAGACACAGAGCAGAAAAATCAGTAGTCAGTAGCTGAGTGCCAAACTACACGTGATGGAGAAAAATCATATGAAAAGCCCCAGCAGTCTCAAGTTGCATCCAGGTCTTCATCAGAGAAAATGAGAATCCAAAAACATGCAAGTCTGAAATGGTTCAGTAGCCTGCATTTCCAAGTTCTCTTCAAAGGTCAAGTAACTGAATACTTTCAGGCTTGCTTGCTTTGGGATCCAAATCTTTCTCTGATTACAAGATGGGTGCAGCTTGAAGTGGTCTGTGTATTTCTGTATCGTTCTCTGAAACTGTGTTACTGGATGTTGATGTTAGACTAGGCTGAGGGCCAAATCTAAAAGTTACATGCATTGTTTCCCTCCACCACTACAGTGGTGAGTAGTGTGTGTGTGTGTGTGTGTGTGTGTGTGTGTGTGTGTCTAGAGCAGCCTTTCCCAACCCTGGGTTCCTAGATGTGGTTGGACTACAAGTCCCATCATCCCTGACCACTGGTCCTGCTAGCTATGGATGATGGGATTTGTAATCCAACAATATCTGAGACCCAAGGCTGAGAAAGGCTGGTCTAAAGCATGGCTAACTAGCCTGTGACCTTTCAGTTGTCAGACTCCAACTGTCATTATCCCTCACAGTGCTGGATTACCTAATAGGCAATCTCAACACTTCCTTGGGGCACCAGCAAAGCAAGGTCACCAAAAAAAGAGAGGTCTTTTTCTTTTAAGAATTTGACATTCGCTATTTTAAAAACATTTTTCATGGGGAAAATTGGGCCTCTGTTAGACTTCATTACACACTCTTCCCCCCTTTTTCTGTTCTTTCTATTACTTTTACTCACCTAAACTAGGGGGAATCCAACTAATGCAGATCAAAGTGATGCAAGGAAATAAGATCCTGTTGGGTATTGCAATAATCTATGTTTTAGCTTTTAGCTTTTTTATAAAAAAAAGTTTTATTTTACAGTTTAGTATTGTTTTTATTTTGAATTACATGGGGAGGCACCACAACCTTTTCTGTGCTTAGGGCCTCTAAAGGTCTGGATCTGGATCTGGATCTGGATCTGGTCCTGATCCCTGATCCCTGACTCTGGCTGGAAGCTATGAGGGTTGTAATCCAGCATTAATGCTGAGCCTGCCAAGTGAAATGCTGCAGCTTATACTAGATACGGTATGTGGCACACACTAGAAAAGTTTAGAGGTGCATCCTGAGCTTAAAACATGGGAATTGGACCTAAAATGACATGTCTGTCAACAGCAGCACACAAACTTTCCCAGGCAGAGTAAATGACTTGTGTGTTTGTTGATGGATGATTTGGGCCAAAGTTTATGGTCAACTGGATTTTAAAACAGAGCCAATTTTTTTGTACTAATTTATTTAAAACTGGGTATTTCAAATGGCATTACATTCCACTGTAAACATTCCCACACAGCGGCCTCAATGGTCTTTAATCGGCTTTGTAACTGGAGAGGTACATGTTTTTTGAAGCCAACTACTGTCAGCCTTCCATCTTTTATCAGTAGTAATTACCCATTTACTATAGTTCAAACTTCTCTCTTTTGATAACATTGAAACAGTTATTTACAAAGAAGATTTAGGGTTAAATAATTGTTAGACATGCACATGTAGAATTTTGTGTGTGCGTGCTGGGCAGAGAAAGAATGTATTGAATGCTCTTTCCTGCAGCCAAAATCCTTAGCAGACCTCAGTCTGCCCTTTCCTGTCTTCCTTCTAGCTCTAAGCAGGCCTGAGGCTCCCCACTGGTTCCCCACCCCTGTCTGCCTGCCTAATATAAGGATGTAAGAAAAGCCCTCCTGGATCAACTAAGGACTGGACTTAACCGTCCAGGGGTCATTTACCTTTTACCTGATCTATGTCACAAAACGACAAACTGTGGGAAGTCCACAGGCAAGGCAGAAAAGCTCCTGCTCCTGTTGCTGCTTCTCAGCAACTGGGGTTCAGTGGCATACTGCCTCCAGAGATTGTGGTTCCATAGAGCATTATGACCATTATTCCTCTAATATGGGGCATAGGTGGTCCCTTGGAAACATAATGGGGCCAACCAAAAATGTGACAATGTCCCCACATGTTTGGGGAGCTCTCCAGACCTGCGGAAATTTTTATCTTAGTTAAAAGAAATCGAAACTTTCAAAAACACAGTGCGTGTAGCATGGTGAATGAAGGTTCCAAGAGAATGGAAAAGAAAAAAAAATTGATCTCATTTCCTATATGCCTTCCTGAATCTTGTTGCCTGCTCTGAACCCCAAAATCTGCTAAATGTGTCCTGTTCCACCGTTATTAAACTCCCATTCCTTTAACAGCACGCTCCATGTTTACTCTGAAATGTGTCTCACCAAGTTCAGTGGGTTTACTCCCAAACATAGGATTGTATCCTTAATCATGTTGTTGTTGTTGTTGTTGTTGTTGTTGTTGTTAGCATCCATCTGTCGCTGGAGACAATGGAGGTGTGCGCCTTTGGGGGTGAGGTCAAGATGTTGGAAGGTTGCAGCGCCTGCTGTGGCTGTAGAAACAGATATGGGAAAGACATGTTTTGTTGCAGCTGGGGCAGATGAAGGCGTCCGGTTGTGCTGCTGCAAATGTGCCATGCTGTTTCTTATATCTGCACTCCTCCCAGCAGTCATTCCTCCTCTGGTCACTGCTGTGGATACAGGATCTAACTATCTTCAGGCACTGCAGGCATCTGCAAGGGGTTCCCACATGGCACAGTTGAAGTTGCCAGCCTTCGTGTCACATTTGCAGACACCTTTGGGATGCAGGTGGCGCTGTGGGTTAAACCACAGAGCCTAGGACTTGCTGATCAGGAGGTCGGCGGTTCGAATCCCCGTGACGGGGTG
Organism: Podarcis melisellensis; assembly: GCF_964234715.1. Classification (NCBI taxonomy): domain Eukaryota; kingdom Metazoa; phylum Chordata; class Lepidosauria; order Squamata; family Lacertidae; genus Podarcis; species Podarcis melisellensis. The sequence goes on from NC_138544.1 coordinate 38,071,929, forward strand.
AGCTCCCGTTGCTCGGTCCTTGCTCCTGCCAAACTAGCAGTTTGAAAGCACATCAAAAGTGCAAGTAGATACGGTAAATAGGTACCGCTCCGGCGTTTCCGCGCGCTGCTCTGGTTTGCCAGAAGCGTCTTAGTCCTGCTGGCCACATGACCCGGAAGCTGCTTGCTGGCTCTCTCGGCCAATAAAGCGAGATGAGTGCTGCAACCCCAGAGTCAGCCACGACTGGACCTAATGGTCAGGGATCCCTTTACCTTTACCTTTTACTTTGTAACACAGAGTTGCTCTGTCAACAGGCCTGGTGCCTGAAGCCAGCTCCCCATAGAGAACGTCCTTGGTATTCTGTGGACATAACCAAGCCAGTATAAGTGTCGCTGAGACACAGAAGTGCAAACATAATGGGACTGTGGGCTTGGGAGAGCACATCTTTATTTCAGAATCTGTCCTGTCATGTGATGCTCAAAATTGTAGGATGCCCACAATTCACAGGATCACATTAAATGAATTTCCCAACTGTTTTCAGAAGTGTAGTGGAATAATTCCAGCACAGACTTCTGGCATCTGCTTTACTTTTATTCCTTTCTTTTTATTTGATCCCCAAAATCCAGCAGCCTAAGCCAGATGCAAAATAGTGGAGAGGTGGAAAAAAATACTATTAGAATTAGGAGCAAGTTGCCTCCCAGCACATGCATAGTCCAGGAATTTGTTTTCGGTTCCAGAACTCAGCTCACTGCTCTCCCACACAAAAATCCACTCCAGGTTTCCCCCCTAAGCTTAAACTCCCTTCGCCTTTGCAACCTAATTGGAAGCTTTCTGTTGCTGCTGTTGTTAAGCAGCGGGAAGCCAAGATCTTTACTGCTCTGCTGCAAAGCACTCTGCTATCTACCAGTAGATCCCCATCTGCCAGCTCTGTAAGGAGGTCGTTAAAATGTGTGAAATCGAGTGATTTTACGATTAGACTGGAAATAGCGACAGAGCAGTATTTCCCCAGCTCACACCCAATGTTTCCCCCCATCCGCAATCTGAGCGCCTCTGAATATTTGGAATTCTAGATGGAAACCTGCCAGAAAGAGCCTGAGCTCCGCTCTTTTGGAACGGGAAGCCAAACTCCGGCAGACTCAATCAAAATGTATGGATTTCATTTGCATGCCGCCCTTTGCACGAGCCGCAGGGCGGTTTGCAACAAAATCAAATATAAGAGAAAAAGAAGACCTAAAAAGTTATAAAATAACACAATCGCTTTTTAAAAAACGACAGCACAACAAATCACTAAACAGCAAAGAGCAATGGAACTCAGTTTAATTTATTTTTCCCGATCACAGAAGAGGACTTTCAGCTGCCCGGAAGAGTTAATGGGAATCGCATGGTTTTTCGAGGTGGGGGGAGGAGGCGTGGAGGCAGCCGAGCCTTTTCATCTCTTGAGTGCCATGCTCCCCTCTGACACTCCCCTGGCGCATCAATTATCACCGGGCCCTTTATTTAAATGATGTAGCAGGAATGTCCTAGCACCATACACGCACACCATGAATGCACTTTGTTGTAATTCACTTGTACGTCTGGGGGCACCACAAGGGGTGACGTTTATTTTACTGCCAAATAATTGTTGTTTCAGCTGTAGACCTATGAAGGTTTTTTTTGGGGGGGCTCACATTACCAGCAGTTCGTTAGATTAATTACAGGTGTGTAATGCCCATGTACACCCTGCAGCGCATACCCTTTCATTTTCCTAAAGATGGGAAGGGGGGCCTGGGGGGGGACACTCTGAAACAACCTCAGGCTGGGATGAAGCTCAGTTCTTAGATACTGTTCAGGGGAAAACTGTTGCAGGAAAATGTGGGCAATGCAAAGTAAATAAATAAATCACCATTCTCTTCCAATTGCTGCATGAGAAGCATGCAATGTAACATAATGAAGTTGCAAAATTAAATTTGAAAGTCTGGCGGTCATTGAATGCCATGAAGAAAGCTGGGAGGGTTATTATTATTACTACTACTACTGTTACTGTTATTGTTATTGTTATTGTTACTGTTACTGGATGTCTCTGGGGCTAACGGCCTAGACTGACTGTGTGGGATGGGTATCAGAGGCACTGTACTACAGTAGCTAGAGGTAGTAGCTACTACAAAAAGTAGCACTGTTTTCTCTGCAATGCTTTTTAACAGAAAAGCAGAAATAAACAAACTCCCCATCTACTCATCAAGCCACAGTAAAGCCTGACAGATCACAGGCCATTTAATCTCCTATGCTGAGGACATACCACTGTGTGTGTGTGTGTGTGTGTGTGTGTGTGTGTGTGTGTTTAGGGGGAGGAATCAAAAGAAAACTATAGCAGGATGCCCAAGAATCCCCATCAAATCTGACTCAGCAGAAGTCAAGCCTGTAGGTACATTGTAAGTGGTTGCTTTGTTTTGCACTGTCACTTATTGGTGCCCATAGGGCTCCAAAGGAGAGAGAAGAAGTCCTTTCGGAAAGGCAGCAAAACAACCCCTGGCCCATCCGTTGTTGTTGTTTGTTGTTGTTGTTGTTTTAAAAGGACAACGCTCTTAGAAGAGAAGTTTGCCGCTGGTTTGCCAAGTTCCCTTCCCAAGAGAAGATTTTCCAGGGGGAATAAATGAATGGAAGAAACCCACCAATTCCTGCACTCGAGTCACAGCACCCCTGTATTAATCTACCTGCTGGGTTCTTAGCACAGTTCAAAGTGTCAGTGTTTACCTATAAAGCCCTGAACAGCTTGTCTGCTGGAACCTTCCCACCAAACATAGGTGATGAATACAGAGTACATGATAATGATATGGCCTACCCAAGTGAGGATCTCCTGGGACCAACTTTGACGTCATTCTGGCATCAGGCAAAGACATTTCTGTTCAGAAGCTGCCTCAGGTTGGAAGCCACAGTTGTTTCACAATTAGCTTACTGTATAATATTTTTATCTGCTTTGCTGAAGTTTTGCACCATTGTTCTCCCCCTCTGTCCATGTTCCACCTCCATTGCAGAAACAATCTGCTTCTAAATACCAGTTACTGGAAGTGGTGGGAGCTGGGAGGAGAGAGTAAGGGATAGCCTTGTCCTCCATGAATTTGTCTGGTCCTCTTTTTGCAAAAGGCAGAACCCAAAGCAACTGAATCCAGTGACAATTTTGCTATTTTAGTTGTGGTGTCAATCGCTCCTAGAACTCCACTACACTTTATATTCTCCGGGTATCCAAAATTGAGCTGCATATCATTTTAACAAGCCTTAGAAATGTGTTCAGTGCCTCCTTCCTCTCCCCCTGCAAAATGGAATATTCTCCTGGAAGAGGGAAGTTGTACAAAGAGAATTATTAAGCCAGGAATGAAGAACTTTGGCCCTGCAGAGGCCTTTGTTCTCAAACTGCTACAGTGGTACCTCGGGTTAAGTACTTAATTCGTTCCAGAGGTCCATTCTTAACCTGAAACTGTTCTTAACCTGAAGCATCACTTTAGCTAATGGGGCCTCCTGCTGCTGCTGCACCACCAGAGCACAATTTCTGTTCTCATCCTGAAGCAAAGTTCTTAACCTGAAGCACTATTTCTGGGTTAGCAAAGTCTGTAACCTGAAGCGTATGTAACCTGAAGCATATGTAACCCGAGGTGCCACTGTATTAGCATCAGGGTGATGCTCTCTAGGCTCCCGTTCCCTGAATATACCAAGCGGGGGACATCCAGGTGTTTTGGAGTACAACTCCCATCAGCTCCACCCAGCATGGTCAATGTAGTCGGAAACGATGGGAGGGCACTTGAGGTGGTGTAACCCCTGCCTGGCGTGCTCTGGTCCATGGGGTCACGAAGTGTCGGACCCGACTAAACGACTAAACAACAACAAAGCCCTGCCATAGACCTTATTCGCCTATGTACTTTCAGTTCAGCTCTTTCGCCTGCGGAGAAAAACGGGTCAGCCTCGGAAAGAGGTTCGGTCCCTTGAAAGGGAAGCTGGTCCCTGCGTGCGATCCACACCCTGGCGATGCGACCGTATCCCCCGACCCTTGCCCCAAGTCGACACGAGGGATAGGCTACGGCTCATACAGAGAAGGGAAAGCACTCAGTACGTTACCAGAGGCGCTCTTTCCATTATGGCTTAGCCTGCGTGTCCCGAGGCCGAGGAACCCTAGAACTGATCGATGTCAAGAGCGGAGAGGGGAAAGTGAGGAGGAAGGCTTAGGGACACCAGCCACGCTTTGCAGCCAAGGCAGCGGCTTGTTCGCGTCAGCTGAGATGCTCGTTAAAAACTCGCCGCAGCTGGCACGAATCCAAGAGGATCGGGAGAGGGGGAGCAGCAGCAGCAGCAGCAGCAGCATCGACGTGCCACGGGGCTGTTTTTCTGCGGGTGCCAGGGAAGGCGAGAGGCGTCGGGAAAGGGTTAACCGGCCGCCGGAGCTCTGGGGGGAGCGGGAGCGAGCGAGGGAGGGAGGCGGTGGGGCCGGCTGCTCTTTCCCCGGAGCGCTCAGCCGCTGGCGCGGTGCCAGCCCTGGCGCAGCCCCGGGAAGCTGCCTGCGCGCTGCTCCTCTTCTGCAAGCTGCGCAGCCGGGGAGAGAGAGAGACAGAGACGCAGGCAAGGAGCGAGGACCAGCGGCGTCTTCTTGCTTGCTTTCTCCTGCATCTCGGCGGCGTCGTCGGATCTTGCTCGCCTGGTGCGGGTCGGCTGCCCCGCTTCCTGGCTCGACGGCAGCGAGCCGCCTGGCCCTCGCCCATCCTTTCTGCCCACGGAAAAAGGAGGCAGCGTCGGCCGCGCAGGGGGATTCACCCGCCGGGTCCCGGCAGCCGAGCTTGCGCTCAGGACCGACCGGGAGCTGTTGGGGTCGGAGAGGGGGGCAGCGGGTGCCGAGTTGCCGTCGGGGCCGTGGAGATCCGGGCTGGGCTGGGCGCGCAGGGCTGGTCCGGCAAGCGCATCCCCGGGAGGAGCAGCTGGCTGGCCGCGCTGTGTGGCTCTTTCTGCGGCTGGTTCTGCAGCCTGATTCTCGCTGGGGCAGACTGCCATCCTGCCCAGCTTAAGCAAGACCCACGGCTCTCGGAAGGACTTCCTCGCGAGCCCGATGCCAGCGTCGGTCTGGACTTGTTGCGGATGCTGCCGAAGACCAGCCTTTGGAAACTGCAGGAGGGGAGAGGGCTCGGGGCTGCTTCGGTGTTCCCCACAGGCACCCAGGACTGAAAACAGGATCCTGCACCAGCTCTTCTTAGCTTCGCGTCCTCGTCGATGCCTCCACAAGACTCAGCTCCGCGATTCGTTTCCTGGACGTGCCTCCTGACCTCGGCTTACCTGCTTGCGGACGGAGGGACGCGCTTCTCCATAGCCCACAAATACCGATCCCCGTCTATGCCCCTCTGGCACCCGTCCGAAATCGGTGGCAAGCTCGCTAGGTGGACGGTGGAGGCTGCGTCGGAACCTTTATTTGTTGCGCTTATATCCCACCTTTTCCTGCAAGCTGCTCAAGGGGCCGTGCATTTAATCCTCCAATGAGGTAGGAGAGCGAGAGAGAGGCCCTGACTAGCCCAAAGCGAGTTTCCTGGCCCCGTGGGGATCCGGACCCTGGGTCTCCCAGGTCCTTAATTCGACACTCTAACCACTGCCCCACGCCGGAGCAGCAGCAGGAGAAAGTTCGTTTTCATTGAGGGTTGGGCTGAGGTGGTGAGACGAAGAGGACACTGACTGCGGGCGAATGATGTTTCTATTCCAGAGTAGCAGAGCCGAGCCGCCGGGACTGCAAGCTGTGAGCCGGGAAAAGCCACAGCTGGAGCCGCTCGCTCCTACCCTAGAAACGGGCCTTCCTGGAGCCACCCTCTGCCCACCACTTCTCATCCATCTTCTGCCACATGGGCGTGACAGTGCCATGCTCTTAAATGAAGAAGATGTCTAGGAAAAGTCAGGGGTGGTCGAGGTGATGCTCTCCGGATGTTGCTGGACCACAACTCCCATCATCCCTGACCTTTGGCCACGCTGAGTGTGGGGCTGATGGAAGTTGGAGTCCGACGATATCTAGAGGGCACCAGGTTGGTTATAATGGGGTGCCTTGGGCACTCTAAGGCTGGGCTGGGGGCTTCCAGCTCCCTTCAGCCCCGGCCAGCATGGCCAGTGGTCAGGGGTGATGGAAGGAATTCCAGTTCTGCAACATGACTGTTCCAAAGCGTTATATAAATGCCAAGTTTCTATAAATTTCCTGCTTTAAGACTAAACAAGAATAAAGAAGCGATCAGTCTGTTTTTCTGCTCTTGTGTTCCGGGCTCCTTCCCCCCATACCCTTCCCCGCCCTATTATATCTGTCCTTATTGATTTACTTACATCAGATTGAAGGGAAAGGGAAGCAACAGTCTGAGCCAACTTAATAAAGTCAGCAACACATGCCATATCAAAGCAATAAAAACAGAGGGAAATGCAAACCGTGCGGATATCTGAAGATTTTCGCGGGGCGGGAGCGGCGGAAGAGGAAATCCTTCTTATTAAAAGGAGACGGGTAGATTCCTGGAGGGGATCAATACCGCGGACGAGCCGTAAGAATGAAGGGATTTTGCTATTATTATTATTATCATCATCATCGCCGTCATCATCATTATTATTATTATTATTATTATTGCTCTACTACTCGGACCAGTCCACCTTAAGAGCAACTTCCCCTTTAAGAGGAAAGCCTTGGCTGCAATGAGGCAATGGCCTGCAGGGGGCGCTGCCGGTCCGCGTTTCTCCTCTCCAATGCCTGAGAGACAGAGCCTGTTAATTGCTCGCGCCGGAGCCCACACAGCGGAGCGGAGCGTTGATACGGGATCCTGCCTGAGCGAGATCTTGTACTGTGCTGGAAAGGAAATAAATAAGACGCCTGCGGTTCCCCTGGTGTTACAACGAAATTATGCCAATAGCTGACGCTGTGCTTCGCCGTGGCCCTAAACTCGCTTACCTGGGAGCATCGAAGGCGACTTGTTAGGGTTAGAAGGTGCGCAGTTTTGCGCCGATGCAAAGGACGGAGGGACATGCATTTACGAGAGATCCAAAAATCTGCATTTTTGTTCCGTATTTGTTTTACTTTTTAAAGACCTGTTGAGGCTCCTTAGGGACTCGCTTATTTATGTATCAGGGAGACACGCAGCGCTACGATGATCTGCCTCAATATCACACACGATTAGCAGGGTCATTGTAAGAATCCTGGGCTCTGCAAATCAGCCCGGCCCCTTTTTAGATGCGATCTTAACAATCGCTTGTTTGATATTCCCTTCTGTGGATAATCTGGGTGTTTAACTGATTAAATCTTCTACCTCGTTTCCAGAATCTTGTGACTCTGGTTCTGACCCAGTAAGCCCCATTGAACACAATGAGAATTACCGTACTTCGGAGTAGGCGGGGATCTATCCAGGCAAAGTTGAGCCTTTATTTCAGTGGGATAGTTAAGCGCTGGCTAAGGCCTCAGGTCCAAAAGACACTGATTAGTAATGGGATTTTATTTCGCACAGACCCGATGGGGATCCCGCTGCAAACATCTACCGTTGAAATCCATGAGACTTAACACACTTCGAGTTTGCCTCAGCCGGGATTCTCGAAGATCCTTATTTCCTTCCTCCTCTCTCCCACGAGCCAACCCTGAACAGGCTACCGGGGGGGGGGCGGGAGTTTAATGGGGACTCCTTGGCAAGTCCTACGCTCAGGATCAAGGGTCTGAAGTGGGAACAAGGGTGGATAGGGCGCGGAGGCTAGCATTCCCAGCCAAACAAATCCTTCTGGTGCCATCCTAAACACACGTTGATTTCCACTTGGATTCAATACTCCTTCCTCCTAAGAAGTGGTGGAGAGGCTTGCAACCTTGCTACACGGAAGTAAAGCTTCCCGGGGTTGTAGGAGTCTACTTCCAAGAAATCCAGCCTCCACACCTGATCCTACACTAGTTTCACTCTGAAGAAGTCTCCACTGAGTCGTTTTAGAGGCTCACTTCCAAGTACCCGTGCAGATTTAGGAGAGCCGTCTAACGCGGCAGCCACGTCTGCTTCCTCAAGAGCCTCGCTCGGACCCGGGGTCTAAATCGATCGCTGCAGTGCTCTCACGTCAACTCGTGGGAGATGGATGCTGGTTTCTCTGGGATGCGGGAAAGTACCGTTTTCCTACTACAGGACGACAAAACGTCCTCGAGACCTTTGAAGGAGCCGTCAGTCCAGGCGGCTGCGGCGTCTCTTCTGCTTCTCTTCAGCGTTGCTCGAAGCTCCGTCCGCACAGCCGCCTTGGACAGCCTGCGCGACCGGCGCGCGTGTAATGCTTTTATTTATTTTTTTAGGGGGGACGGCTGCCGATCTTAGACTGCTTCAATCCAATACCGCCGTGCATGGAATTGCCCTTCCGGAAATCGGATTAGCAATCCCTCACGTGCATTTAAAAGGGATCCCGGGGACACCTTTCTACTGGGAAACGGGTGAAGCTTTCGGGAATGTGCAAAATGCAGAAGAGGAAGGCATGCGGGACACTTTCCTCCCCGACCTGAATCACCCCGCTCCATATCATGACTGCAAATAGTTTTCGAAATAGTGTGGAAGTTCTGGACTAGCGCAGCTCCGGCTGGGCCAGTGAGGGCTTGTCCACACTGTCGTTTAAAGTGGATGCGAGTCAGCTTCCTGCGCCTCCATTCATTCTCCATACGACGTTCTTTTCCAACCAAAGCATCCTCTTCTCACGTTTTCCCCTCCCTCAGTCCGGATTTTCTCATACACCAGGGATTCCCCGCAAAGGAGAGGGTATTAAAGGGGGGGGGGTCCGGATTGGGGGAGGGGAAAGTGTAGGAATCAGTGATTTGGAGGAGAACGTCGTGTGGGCAACGGAGAATGAATGGAGGTGCAGAAAGCCTATTATCCACATTAAACGACAGTGTGGGTGAGCTATGGATTTAATGGTTTTGCTGGAGCCCTGCCCCCCCCCCAAAACGTTGGGAAGCCAACCCCCCGCCCGCGCGCGTATTCCGCAGGGAGGGTCCCTGGTCTTCTGCCTTAGACTGCAACCCGGACAGGTCTTCTGGGAAGATCCATCTCGACGTGGCAAACTGCAACTGGAGTCCATTGGCCTGTCCGGAAGGGAGAAAAACAATGACATACATACATACATACATACATACGAACTTCTTAACTAAGGAGGCAAACACGCTAGTCCACATCTCTCGCTTTTCCCCAGGAGCCCACAGCGAGGCACCTTGACACTCTTTCAAGCTGAATTCCCTGACTTGGGTCCATTTTATATTTTCATTCATCTATTACACCCGAAGCAGCAAAAAAGTCGATGCAGCCGCCGGATTCTCCCCCCCCCCTTTCATTTAAAGGATCTTACCTACAAGAGTCTGTGCTCAAGCTCCAGGGCTTTCCTCCCCCCTCCCTCAGTCTGGTCCCCTCTCCTTCCAGCCCAGCAGCCAACAAAACCGAGCCGAATAGACTGAAATACTTCGCAAAGTACGAGGCCTCTTCATCCCACCCGCGGAATGTCGGCCTGGCGCATTCATTCCGCCGAGGGAGGAGGGTCCTTACTTTGTTCGAGCACTCCAGCGCTGAGTTAAACAGCCTTTCTCCGTTAATTCAGAAAATAATTAGACGACACGATTGTCTGTGTGGGTGGGTGAAGCCAAGAGAATGAGCTCGGATAAGATGACAATAATCTTAATTTTCCTGTGACACGACCTTTACGCACACCTATTTTTTAATTAATAATGGGAAGAAAGCATTATTTTTTAAATAAAAAAATAACCCCAAGATTTTCCAAATGATATGATATCATAAGCCAGACACTGGAGAGACCTGTCAGGAGTGAACATGGAGCACTGGTACCAAATCGTATGGGAAACAGCCTTACTAGAAAAGCTAGCCAATAGACTGACACTGGGAGAAACAGAAGAGCACGCCTTCACCCCAGTGTGGCTCCCTTTTATCCTATACACAGCCCAACAAGACAACAGCAAGAACCCACCGACAGCATACGAATCAATATGGCTTACTTGACCCAATAATTCCTCTCCCCCCACCACAATTGCGAACTAACCTCACGGCAGCCAACTACAAACAACCCACCATACCCCGGGCGCGCCCCTCCAGTCCCTCTCACAAGCAAGGAAATGTTACAAGCGAATACAAAGAGAACCTACCCAGCTGACACAAAACCCCACACGTACACCATATAAAATAATATAAGCTTCAGCACCCCACCCCTCCTATTCTCCCCCAACCTTATACTGCCTACAACACTAATGTCTCATATCAAATGTAACCGATCGGTAGAAAAGACTTTATAACCTGGGAAAAAAGAGGCCATGCACGTACTATTGTAAACCAAGAAAACATTTAATAAAAAATATTTTTTAAAAAAATGATGTGATATCCGAGAAGCTTTGGAGAAACATCAGAAGGGTTGATAAACTGCTATACAAGAAGACAGAGGCATCTGGTTGTGAAACTGATCCTTTCACGCGCCTCCATGGAAACTAACAGGTTCTAAATTAAAACCACTTTACAGTTGTTCCAAGATCTGGAATATTTTCTCCCCCCTCTTCCTTTTGGGTTCTGGTGATTTGCCTTCCGAGTCCTGCAAGGGACTATGACAAGAGTCAGTAGCTGCAAGTCTGCACGCTACCAACTTGTGGTGGGGAATTGGGGGGGGCATCATTTTCTTTATCATCAACAACAGCAAAACAATAAGAATACAGCATCAGCTCTGCCCCATTTCCTGCCCTGTAGAGATGCATCGCAGGACAACTGCCCTCCACCCCTCCGAACAAATCGTCTTCTCCTGCCCGAAAGAATTGAGAAGGGGGGGCTTTGCAGATTGCAAAATGTCATCCAAATTGAATGGATGTGCCTCCTTGGAATGCCTTGAAATTACTCTCTAATTTACAATGTATGCCTGTTCTAAACATACGTTCTGCCTTTATTACCTCTCAGATTTGCCCATCTAGACTTACGATTCAGGTGACCCGTCCCATATTTAATTTTGTCGTTATTGCTTGTGAATTATTAATTTGTTTACTTTATCTCCCTTTTATTTCATTTCATTCTTGGTAGTCCACAACACACACTTTAGAGGGAAATAGATAGGAGATTTCCCACAGTTAACATGCATGTAACAATAATTTAATTATATGGATTTCAGTGCAATTTCTTTCTAACTAGCTAAAAGGACCAGGAAGAACGTTTGCGAATTAAGTATTTTGCTATCATTGTTAGTGCTGCTGACTATTACTACTACTCATAGTAGTCATTTCATCTTCCTCTACTTTTGATGCACCAAAAAACACAAAATGTTTAGTAAAGGAATTTTATTTATCTTAAGGGATAATATTCTCCCGGGAATCATTTAGAGCGAAATGGGATTTTGGAGCGATCCAGAGTTCTAATCTTGGCTGATGTTTTGGTGTATTCCCGGTAATGAGTCTTATTCCCTGGAGTCACGAAGCCCCCAAACGTCAATCACCCAAACCGATTCAGAAATGCCTTTGTTTGTCTCCCACGTCATTCCCCTTCCTCTCATTTCCCTTAACAATACCGGAGTTCTCTGATCGCTCATTCGGAATATGGGGGCATTATCTTGGGGAAATGCGCCGAGAGCCTTGGGCTTCTAGCGAGCAGATATTATTCTGAGCCCGGTTTCCGCCTAAGACTCCGGACTGTTTTTCTTCCTTTTTTACCCCCCTTCCCTTTCACCCCGCGTGTCTTCTTCTCCTGTCTCTGGACTTTTTACTGCAGCTCAAGAGAACCCTGCAAATATCCTGAAAGGCGATCATGCCACCAATCCGTCAAAAAATTAATTTGTCCAGATAGATGTAACATGTCTATTTCCGCGATGAAAGCAGAAGGCGACTCTCGGATCTGTCACCGGGAAGAGGAAGGCGGCTTGCCTGACTTCCCTGGCGCGTTCCCCGCGCTCAGCAGCGGATTAGCACACGAGGACTTTCTCAGTAACCCATGATGTAACCCATGCGTTTTGCAAATATTTAAAGCCTGGCGGAAAGCTGCCAAAAAGCTGCGCTGCTTCCCTCCCCGCTCCACACTCTCCAATGTGAAAAGGGCGGCAGCATTCTGGCCGATGGGAGGTAGCTCTGGCTCCGGCGATTCTTCCCTCCTCCTTCGATGTCCTTAGGTTACCCCTTCACCTCGCTGCCAAGTCCTCCACATTCCCCTCTCCCATCCCTGGGTGAAAATACCCAAACTGCAACTGTGGCACAACACCTTCCCTAGGAACAATGAAGAAGTAGCAAACACTCTTTCCCTCTGTGAGCAATTCTTCCACGAAGGTATTATTGTGCTGCTGCTACTACTACTAAACAGGTTTCCCACTTAATCCGCCATCAGGGCTGCTGCCTGAGTGTGTTTGTGCCTTGCATGTGTGTGTTTTTCCCACTATGAAGGTGTTTCCACAAAAGGAGGCCCTGATAAAGATTCTTAGATATAAGTTCCACCCTTCCTGGATTTTCCAAATAAGAACTCAAGTTAAATTTCGCTTTGAGTAACACTCCCCAGGACAGGGGCTTAAAGACCTCAAGATCCCACAATCTCAGACTGAGAAGCCCACCGAAAACACCTCCGTTGCTCTCAATGGGATTTCTCCAACTGTAGCTGGTGCAAGGCTGTCGACTTGCAGCCCCATTAAGCTTGGATATCCGCATCCAATACACAAAGGCAGCCGATGCTTTTGGATGCAATACGCAGAAGGAGGAGGACTCGAAATTTGTTTCAAAAGGATAGGATCTCCTCCAATATTGCACGCATATTTCAAGACCAATGACTCTGACATTCCTAATTCCTAAGGGGAATTATGCTCATGTAACTAGATTGAATGTAGTTTACCCAGATCTTAACACACAATTTAACTTGGACATAAATCCGATGGATTCCAGTGCTCTTCCAGTTAAATGTTGTTGTTGTTATTATTATTATTGGTTGTAGGGTTTAGGCATCAGTGTCATGTGGACATAAAAGCTAAAGGACAGAGCAGTTCCAGGTTTTGAACTGGAGGCTTTTGCTCCTACAAAATCAGGAGGTAAATCTAAGACATGAAACTGAGTTTTCCTCTCTTTTTTTCTACACGCATGAGGCCTGTTGATCTGGGGCACGTTCAAAACTCCCTAAGGTTCTGTTTTCTATATTAAATGCCCACGTTGATGGTGAAAAATAAAAAGGAAAGTCTAAGTCTCCCAAGTAAGCTTCAAACGATTTCACAATATTTAATTGAATTCCTCCCCCACCCCACCCCAAGTTCTGAACTTCGGAGTGAAATAATAAATATTAACCTTTCACGGCATTTCGAAGTGCGGATTGCAAGATGGTAACATCTTGTTAATTTCAGATTATTGGAGCAGGGCAGGCTCCCCGCTCCCCTCCCCATTCCAAAGGCCTTTTGTCTCTTCATTTCACTAATGCCTTGGATTTGTTGCCGGTTGCCAAGTTCTATTAATGGGAAGGGGGGAGAGAGGAGGGGGGAAAGAGATTGGGAAACGTTTTCACCCCTTTCTTGTCCTAAACTGGACACCAGGATGCGGAGGCCTGGTTTAGCTTACTCATCTTCTACCATTCAAACGTTCCTTTATCCACTTTTTGACTTCCTCCACCTGCTTTTTAGAAACGCTTGGGCACGATCCAGCCTAACAGAAGCAGTTTTCAGTTCCATTGATTTGGGGGGGGTGTTAAGCATGTACTTAATTTACAATTTAATCCTAAATACACTTACCATAGCTGTCAACTTTTCCCTTTTCTTGCGAGGAATCCTATTCAGAATAAGGGAATTTCTCTTTAAAAAAGGGAAAAGTTGACAGCTATGACACTTACTAGAGAACACGTCCTATTGAATTGAACATTGGGGTTGCCCTTCTAAACTGAGGAGTCTCAGAAGCACTTAGCTGCATTTGGAGAGCCCTTTTGCCTTGGTGCAAATTCATTTCAATGAAGCTTGTGCAAAATTCCATGATGGATCGTTTACCCTCCCCCCAGTAATTCAGTGTTGTCACTGAAATTTATGCTCACTTTTTGCATACATTCTCACTGTATTCTAAATAAACTGTAAGCTTCTGAGTTGTTAATGTTCTGTTCCATTGATATAACTCTGATGAAGCATAGGTTTTGTGCTATTGTTTCCAGTGAACCGCTTGGAGCACAAGTGCATGTGTGGCGTACACTGCAGATAAGTAACCCGGCTACGATTATTATTATGTATTATTTTCAATAACACCCCCAAGGTCACTGGAATTTGGCATATGAACCCATGGGGGGGGGTCCCATGAGTTATTCCTCTTTTTCCTCAAATGGAACAAGTCTTCAATGATCACAGAAGATACTTTTTATTCCACCCACAACACAAGAATCTCTGTGGAGAGGATACTTGAACTGGTAATGCATAAACAAATGTATTGCTTGTGTACTGTGTACTACATATGAAACAAGACTCTACCACTGGACAAACTACTGTAGTTATATGTTGTATTTACATGAAATCCAATAAAAATGATTTTTAAAGAAGTCTTCCAACGATCCCATTTCATGCACAACTAGCCAAATGCACACCAAGGAGTCCTGTGGCACCTGAAAGGCCACGGCTGCACTCCTCACCCCCGCTTTCCCTGGGAGTAAGCCCAACTAAATTCAATGGGACTTACTTCTGAGTAGCCACGGCTAAGATGGCAGCCTTGGCCTAAATTGGGGGGGGGGGGGAGCTGGCGGGGCCCTGGCGATGACGACCAGAGAAGCAGCAGAAGCAACAGACGACACTGCTCTTGCTAGGCCTAGCCTGTTCCCTCTTTGGACTCGGGGTCCCCTCGGCTTGGGGGTCCCCCTCGGCTACCCTTCTTCCCAGCGGGGCAGGCAGGGTTCGGGCCTTCCCCGCCCCCGCTGCCCGGCCCTCCCTCCCGGCCTGCTTGCCTGCCTGAGGCTGCCCCCTCCGAGGGCGAGCGAGGCCTGCAAGGCCGAGGAGAGGAAATGAAATTGTTCTGGCGATTACGCGGCGGCCTGTCCGCTTTCCGCAGGCCTGGCGGCAAGCCCGGCGGGCCGAGGCGTGAAGCCGCCCGCTTGTCTTCCCCCGGGCAAGAATGGGGCCGTTTTCGCGCTCATTTGCCGCTTCCCCCGAAGCCTTGGCGCGAAGCAGTGAACCTGAAGCGCCCCTTTCAGGGCCTCGATAGGGACTCTTTTGTCACCGGGGCCGGACTCTGATCGCCCTGACAGGTGAATCCAGGGGCGGAGGAGGGAGGAAGGCAGCCGCCTCCCCACACAACACAAGGCCCGGGGGTTTCACAAAGGCCAGGGGGAGCCTTTCCACCCCCGGGGCCACGGGGCACCCGACAGGTTTCCCTGCGCAGGGCCGCCAACCCACGACCAGGCCTCAGAGAAAGAGAAGCCGAAGGGGGCGTCGATATGGGGGGGGGGGGCTCCCATTCAGAGCAGCCAGTTATGGCGCAGCCCCTGAATCTTGGCCTGACCAGGAGCCCCTTTCGTTGGGCCAGAGGAGGAGATGAAGGGGAGGCCCGAATGGATGGAGGAGGGAGAAAGGGAAGCTCCACCGAAGCGGGGTGCGCCCCATCCCCGCAGTTCGTGAGAGTGCTGTTGCTGCTGCTGCTGACACTGATGTCAGGCCTTCAGCAAATCTGGCCTTCCCCACCTTTGTCCTCCGGTTTTCCTCTTGCCCTTGGCCCTTCCACGCCTGCTGCCACGGTGGAGCAGCTGCTCTGCAGGGTACAAGGGCCCCGGGTTCGAATCCCCGGCATCCCGCAGCAGGAACGTCTCTCCTCTGCAACCCCGAGAGGGCAGGCAAGGCTGGCCGTCCAAATCTTATGTGTTTCTGTGAGCAGAACCTATCGTCCCTCCTGGTTCTTTTAAAGAGCAGGAGAAGGTGATTCGTGGCTGGAATGCTGCTGCGTTGCGGAGCAATGGACCCTTGTAAGGAAGCTTTAAAGGAGCAACTTGAATTATTGTTACTAAATCCAAGGGGGCTGGGAATAACAGGACCCAGTTGTGTGGCTCATCTTCTTCTTTCTTCTTGTGGCCGAGTAAGATTGTCTTCTCTGAAAACAGTCTTAATGGTGTGTGTCCATAAGGGACTGCGGAGGGCAATTCTGGATCCACACGACTTTCTGGCAGCTCTGCTGCTGCTACTTCTACAACCACTGCTACTGCTGTAGGTAGTTCTACATTGCTCAAAATTCCAAAACTACATTATAATACCTAATAAAGGTTTTTTTAAAAGGGTTCAAAATCTTCACAACAACCTTATAGTGTAGACTGCTATTATTCCCACATGGGATAAATATGTGTGACTGTATGAGGATATCTTGCTTCAGACTACTCACTTTCTTCAGGGTAAGGTGACATTTGATCTGATTTGCTGTTCATTGCCTTAACTATTTATTATACTAATTATGTTACTGTATTTTTTAGTGTAAGAGTTCATCATTTATTTTAGGAAGACACTAATAAGCTTAAATAATAAACTAATTTCTCTAGGTGATGTACCATACATCAGTATAGGCATATGTAAGTAAAAGTCTGCTTACTGTACAAATGAGCAAGGGGTCTTGTACCAGCATCTGCTCCATCTCAATTTGAGGAGATGTTAAATATATTCTATGCATATGTTGTCTGCATTCTATAACAGTTATACCACAAATATCAACATCCTTGGACTTCACTCTCTTCATAATCTATCTATTAATTGCTAAGCTTTTGTGTGCTATAAAAGAAGGTTTTAGTTTACTAGGCCCTCTTTGTGCATCAGTAAATAAAAAGAACAAAGTAATATGACAACGTTAACTATAGTGCAATAATTTATTAGATAAATCATCCTGATTAGATGATTTTCTAGACAGATAGATAAAAATATAATAAATTAAGAGTCACTGTCAAATGAAAACTGTTTTGAATAGCAGGAACCAAAGCATGTCCCTCTATTGAACAACAAGCTTTGTCCTGTCTGAAAGCACAGAGTGATCCCTTGTTGCTTATTACTGACAGATTATTATACTCATTCCTTACTATTTGAACAGTGCATAAGGTTTCAGGATTCTAAGGCTGCAATCCTATGCAGTGCAAACTGATCAATACTAATTTTGGGGGAAAGTAAAGGCTGGAGGTAGCCAACGTGGTGTCCTTCAGACATTGCAAGATTACAGCTCCCATCAGCCTCAGCTGGAATGGCCAGTGGTCAGGCATGATGGGAGTTGGAGGCCAACATCTGGAAGGCACTGTCACAGTTGGCTAATCCTGGGATAGATGCTGGTGAGAAGGGAGTGGCAATAGCAGGAGCAGTTATCTAAAGGTATATCCAAAGGTAAGTAACCCCAGGATAAAGAGCAGGAGCTTGTGTATATTTCACCCCTTCTGTTTTCTCCTCACCTTTTTCTCCCTTTCCTTTCCCCATCATTCACTCACACGGGCTGAGAGACAGAGAGAGAGAATCAAGCCTTCTCCCTTTCAATGTTATATAAAGCAAAGGCAGTCTGATTATGAGGTTAGAACAATGTCAGATTTGGGGAACTACGGGTGGCTTTGAGGGACCGTTTTAATTGGCTTCGCTTCGTTCCAAAAAAGAAAGGTCGCCTTCATTCATTCATTCATTCATTCTCTTTGCCAGCTAATGCCAAACATTTTTCCGGCACATTCCCTCACGGATTTGTGGGAATTTTAAGGCGGGTGCGGGGACCTAAGTGTCAGCCAAAACTCTTCCAGGCTTATTTGAGTTGGTATCTTCTTCCCATAGCATGGTTAGGGGAGATTTCCTGTCCAGATCTGTTTCTCCTGTTCTTCTGAAGATCTCCCACGTCCTAGAGACCAGCGGGGTTCAGCCCGTTTAGGGTTCGTCGAGGATTGCTCCATAACCTTTACTTAGCTCCATGAATGAAATTCGTGAGTGCTTCTGAGCATGCGCAGAAATACATTCACTTAACGCTGCAATCCTAATTCCATTGAACTCAATCGGACCTGGTTAGGATTGCAACCTTAGTTTGCTTTTTTAAAGAGATTAGACCAATTCCTGACGGATGCGTTTATCAATAGCTTCAAGTGCTCAGTGCAACTTGCAGGTCCACAGGCAGCATACGTGTGAATACTAGCTGATGGGGAGCAACAACGGGAGAGGGCAGTTGCCTTCCTGCCTTCTCTGTCGACTTCCCGGAGGCAGCTATTGAAAATCAAGCAGTGGAGGCTGGTGCACTAGGAGAACGACAAGCAATTAAGAAAAAAACCCAAATTTCAAACGCATACCCTCCAACATTTCTCCAATGAAAATAGGGACATCCTAAGAAAAAGTGGGACATTCCGGGATCAAATCAGAAACCGGGCGACTTCTCTAAATTAGGGACGTCCATGGAAAATAGGGACACTTGGGGGGTCTGCACACTCTTTCCTGTCCCCCCCCACACACGTTATATTTTTATTTGAACTTAGAGAAGCTCCGCAAACATTTCTGTCAATCTACCGTTATTGGGCCAATCAGATCCCTGCACTCCTCAGCCAATCCCAAAGTATAGCTATGGCAAAAAAGCCCCTCCCATATGCCCCTAAGCAGAAGAACCATGTGATTGATAGGAGTGCCCAGTGTGAAGCCTTGCACTCCATCTGTTGTTATGAGGGCTAACCTGCATTCGCAGTATTGGTCTAGGAGGGCTGCCTTTAAGAGCAGTCCGAACCTGCTCAGAGCTGTTTCCTAAGGCCACACCCACATCACAACGCACATTCTTTGTAGGAGAAGGGTGTGGTTGCTATCTTGAGCAGCTTTTTTATTATGAATATTTGTTAAGAGAGAGCAGTGGTGGAGAGATTGTGTGAGTATCTTTCCATTTGATGTACTTTTTTGCTTAAGCACTACTAACAGTTATTTTTGTGAATGGGGTTGAAGGGTTGGGAGAATAAATTGTGGATGGCTTCTCTGTGCCTGGTAGCTATCAACACTTGAGTGTTATTGCAACCGTAGGGTTTGTGTGTGTCTAGATTTCAGGTGCGAAATACTGAGGTTTTGTGTTCCTGTTTTTCTTTAAGTTGAAAAATACTGAGGGTTTTTATTAGTTTGGCTACTGTAAGAACAGGATGCTGGACCAGATGGGACTTTGGCCTGACTCAGCCGAATCTTCTGCTGTGGTGAATGTACTGTTTATGCAAAGACTGTCTGTTGTGGAATCACCTTATTAACTACAAACAAGTTATTCATTGGGTGAGGAAGGTGCACCCTGTTGCATGCTCCTGGGATTTATTTATGAGGCTCATAGTTCCTAATTATGTCTCCTCTCCTCAAGTATGTGAAAGGAGGTTGTGGTTTGCAAGGAGGAGTTGATATTATAAGTCAAACCCCTTAGGCTTCATCACACTAACTTCTCCATAAGTCAATTGGCAAGAGCCTCCTTGTCTCCATACATTTAAAAAAGAAAGACAATAGATAGAGGATCTGGAGACTTAAAAGTCCTCCTCTGTCACTGGCTGTGTGTGGTACATTTCTCTCATATTCTTTCAATCAAAGGGGTTAGCCATGACTTAGAGCAGAAATGAAACAATACTCAGTTGGCACTTTAGAGGCTAGCAAATGCATTTTATTCCATATTCCGGTGAGGAAGACGTAGAAATGAGTAAGCTGTGGAAGGGAGTAACATTTTTCCATAGCTCTGGAAATTAATAGGGTCCCTTATTAAAAGTCTGTGGGGTATCTTTAATATTAACCCATTCGTGCTGCAATCCTTTACATTCTTATTGGGAAGCAATCCCCATGGAATTCAGCCATGTTTACCTCTGGATAACAAGCAGTTGTGGCATGAGTCCACACTAGAAATTATGGCAGCAGGGCCTCATTCTGAACACTTGGGTGCTAAGTATTAACAAAGCTGCTATGATTATGCGTCCCCTGTTTCTTTGCAAAGGATGAGGACATGGAGAGAATCAGAGCAGGTGGAGAAGAAAACAACTTTTCTCCCAGCAAAGAAGCAATTGTGACTGGAGGGGCCCCTTCTGAACAAAAGTAGGACATTCTCAGCTTATAGTTAGGTGCTAAGCATTGCTGCTTTACAAATAGTTAAGGGACCCACCATGGTATCTTTGTAAGGAAGAAGGATGGGGAGAAACCAGAAATTGGCTATGCCCTCATGACCTTTCATTGGCCAAACCCCCATGACCTCTTAGAAGCTCCACCAATTGCAGTGAGTGTCTGCTGCAACTGAAATCGGGCATGGGGAACCTGTGGCCGTCTAGCTGTTTCTGGACTTCAGCTCCAGTCAGTGCAGAGAAAGGTCAGGGATGATGAGAGTTGTAGTCACAACATCTGGAAGGCCAAAGCTTTCCCAAACACAACATTGTATAGCATCCTTTCCTCCCCATCCCTCGGGTCAAGCAGGGCTCTTAGGTTCTGTTTGCCGCCTCCTCTTCCATCATCATCGCCACCTATTGTTATCACCATCACCATTATTAATTTCTACCCCACTTTTCTAATTAAAACACAAAATGCTGTGGACAATTTGAAACACACCATCAATATTAAAATGAACACTCAGTTTAAAACAATCATGACAGCAACTGTTATTAGTAAAATTTATTCAATCTCCATAGGCATGGAATACTGATCTGCAGCTGCACTCAACAACTCATTTCAAAGCCTTGGGGTTTGGGGGTGGGGGTAGGGGACACAGGAACAACTTATAGGATGATGCAGACCATTTTTTTGGAGAGGCCAAAGACAACCAATGTAGAGCAGTCATTCTCTGTTCCAGGTCAGAAACTCCAAGTTGGAAGGAGGCTGAGAGAGAGGGAAGTGTGGAAAGTATCCCAGTATAAAACCAGGCTTCAGGTTGTTTCCCAATACACATTCTTTAGTCCTCAGCCAGGAGGACCAGCAGAAGTGCCCTTCAGGTACATGCAGAGTCCCACCCAGATCTCAAGGCAGACCAGTCCTTTTCTTCAGGAATAGGAAGGTGTTAGCATTTCTCTCAACACTGAATAATTTTTCTAAAACGATGCTGGTGCTAAAGTCTGCGGGGACCTCACACCCTCGGCCCTGGAAGTCCTTTGCAATTCCCACATGTATGGGAGATGAAGAGTGGTGGCAGTGGCTGTTCTGCCTTTATCTCTGGCATCCTTAACGTAATTTGTTGGGGGAAAAATTCCTTCCAGTAGCACCTTAAAGACCAACTAAGTTAGTTCTTGGTATGAGCTTTCGTGTGCATGCACACTTCTTCAGATTCGTATCTGAAGAAGTGTGCATGCACACGAAAGCTCATACCAAGAACTAACTTAGTTGGTCTTTAAGGTGCTACTGGAAGGAATTTTTTTTGTTTTGACTATGGCAGACCAACACGGCTACCTATCTGTAACTGTAATTTATTGGAGTGAGAGAAGGGCTCTCCAGGAGCTCGCTTCAAGCTATCTTAGCCAATAAAACCGCTCCCCATCTCCATTTCCATGGTACACTTTTAAAGGACATTCCCCCCCAAAGGAACCTGGGAACTGTAGTTTGCCCTCACACAGCTACGGTTCCCAGCACACCTGGGGAAACTTTGGGGGAAATGTATAGTGTGTGTACACTTATTGAGAAATCTGTTTCCCTGAACCCATGTATTTAGGCTGATGCAGTCAACCCAGGGCAGAAAACAAGAAGGGGAAGATTGCGGGGCAGGGGAGCTGGAACCCAGGAAGTTTTTTAGACAGAATCAGACCTCTGTGGTCCATCCAGCTCGGTGTGGTTTGTTTGCACTGCCAGGCAGCCGCTCTGCAGAATTTCAGCTCAGGCTGAAGGTGCCGAGAACCGAACCGGGACCTCCTTGCACGCCAAGAGTTTGCGTCACAGCGAAGCTACGGCTCCTCCCCTTGTAAGAGTTTTGCGGAAAGGACTTGGGGTTGAGGAGAAAAAGAACGATTAGCTGTTC
The DNA here is from genome assembly GCF_964234715.1 of Podarcis melisellensis. Lineage (NCBI taxonomy): Eukaryota > Metazoa > Chordata > Lepidosauria > Squamata > Lacertidae > Podarcis > Podarcis melisellensis. Next base: position 38,093,758 of record NC_138544.1, read on the forward strand.
AGGAAGGAAGATGATGTCAGGCTGCTGGGGAGGGAGGGAGGGAAAACCCTGGAAAAGGGAAAGGGGTCATCGATCCCTACCAAGAACTCCCATCATGCCCTTCTTCCTGTCCAAACCCGGGAGGTGGCTTTCCTGAAATCCATCTCTTTGGGCTGGGCAATGGGGTCCCCTAATCCCAGACGTGCGCCGCTTGGATGGCTGCCACTCTTTACGGGCGAGGAGGAGGAAGATAGTTTTTCCCGGCTGCCTACATCCCCGCTGTTCCTCCACGTCAAATTTCCCCTCTCCCATTGTACCTTCACAACAACCCTGCGAGGAGGCCGCCTGGGCTGGGCGGTCCCCACCCCAGCGATGGCAGCACGTGGGTGGGAAGCGGAGTCTCTTTATTCCAGCCCCACTCCCACAGCAAGCCGGCTCTCTCCCCACATGTGCTGGGGCTTGTTTTCATTATTTTTTATGACTTCGCGCGATCCCAGAGGCTGGGACCTGCCATTCAAACGAGACCCGAGGCTGCGCTTTATATTTCCCCAAAGCAAGGTCGGAAATAGAGGTAGTAAGCAAACGGCTGGAGGAAACACTGGAGAAGCCGGCAGGACACACACACACACACACACACACACACACACAAACACACACACACAGGCTTGGCGGCAGCAGCAGTGGCTCTCGAGATTTCCTCCTCGGCGTGGAGAAGGGTCCCAGGCATGTGCGCCCCCCCCCCAGCTCCACGACCCCCTCCTGCCCCGCCAGGGATCCGAGCCACGCGCTCTTGCACCCAGGCGCACCCTGGGGGAGGTGCCCGGCCCGAGACAAAAGCATTTGTTGGGCCCCATCCGGAACAAAAAAGAGCGAGCCCCGGGGAGGGGGGAAGCTGACCCCCTCCCTCCACCCCTCTCCCTCTCTCCTTCTGGGATTTGGGGAGAAGGCAGCTCCCAGCGCGCTCCTCCTTAATCCGCCTTCCGAAGCACAAAGCCCTCTCGGCTTTTTCACCCCGAGATGCAGCAGCCTGGAGAGGCCACTCACCTCTGGGTTGCAACCCAGACTGGGGGCGCGCAGGCTTCAAAGATGGACTAGCGCAGCGCTCTCCCCCCGTCCTCCACCTTCCCCACCCCCTTCCAGCCCCACAGCGGAGAATCGCGGGGTTTCCCAGCCCACAAAGCCGCCTTTCCTCCCCCACTCCGACGAAAGAGAGAGAAATGGGGATCCCCTCCTTGGCTCAGGATACAGACCTCGATCGCGGCAAGATTTAATGCCTTCCAGCCCCAGGGAGGGTTCCCTGCCTTCCTCGCCGCTTTGATTCCCAGCGCGCCTTTCCCGGGTTGAGAAATCGGATCCCCCGATTTAATTTCTGCCCCCACCTCACCTCACCCTCTCCTGCCTCCCCCCATAAGACCCACAGAACATGAGGTGGTCTGCAGAGGCCGCAGGGGTTAGGGGGCCAAACGCCCTTGCAACCCCGGAAGCGAGTGTTCTCCGCCCCCGACCGCGGCTTCGAAGTAAAAAGAAGCATAAAGTTTCGGGCGACGGAGTTCCTCGGGACCCCAGCTCAGATCCCGGGCGCCTTCTCCTGGCGAGCAAATCCCCTCGACCTCCAGAGCGCTGAGCGAGTTTCCTCGAAGGCAAGGCCCGTGGAAATCGAGGGGATCGACCCCCGAGTAAATGCCCCTTCGCGCTTTGCAAAGGGAAGGGAGCCCAGCCAAGCAGCCCTCGGTTGTGTGCGTATCCCGAATTTCCCTTTTGTGCGCTATCCTGACCTGTCTCATAACCTTGTAATCCACTGGAATATTTTCGGGACGACCTCTTTCTTTTTGGATTACCCTACCGCCAACATGGGTTGTTTTTAGCCCTAGATACAGCACATTTAGAATTTTTTTATTTTTTAAAAAAGAATATTTGATATTACTACTGCAGCGCTAAGAGTGTGCAATGTGGCTGCAACATAGGCAAGGCTCCTTGATCAGGTCAAGAGATGGTCAGAAAGTCCTGGTTTGTTTTCTGCAAATTTGCAGGGAAATGGACGGTTCTATTTTTTCCATAGAGGTGTGGGGGGGGGGGAATCTTGTACATTTATTTCCGTTTGGGTTCTCGATCACGCGGGGGAAGTTACTGAAAACCCTTCCGTTTGTTTCATGCCGATTCACAGTCAAGTGGCCTGTTTTTCACTCGCATTTTTAAAGTGTGCAGATCACCATCGAAAAGCCGTCGGTTGTGTCTGGTTTTCCCAGACGAATACCCGTTGTCTGGTTGTCTCTGGTAGTAGTTTTATATATATATATATATATATATATATATATATATATATATATATATATATATATATATATATATATATATATATATATATATATATATATATGTATATGTATATATATATATGTATATATATATATGTATGTATATATATATATAAAAACTTGTCTTGCATTTCTCTTTAAAATGAATGGAAATTTCTTCCAACAGGCGCCGAGGAGGCCTGCCTTCATCAAGGAAAACCAGGCCAGGTGTCGCGCCTGAGAGGGCTTCCCTCATTCCCGAGCAGCCACGTCGTAGGAAATGAACTAAAGGAAACGGACTGTGAATTCGGGATTTCCATTGGCCTCCCGGACTTCTCTGTTTCCCCGGGTCATAAGGGCTCCCATTCAGCCTTACTGACTTCGGTGCCTGGTATCTGAGATTTTCATCCCAGAGGGCATCGCATTTTTCTCCTGTTAAGCATTCCAGTTGTAAATATAATAAGCCGCCCGGGATCTGGACTTATCACAGACGTAGTCTGGGAATTAAAAATTCCCGTTACTGTTACTACTAGTACCGCTACTACCACCTAAAAATAACGATGGTCCCAACAATAGTAATGTAGTGGTATTTGGGGGGGGGGAGTGTCAGACTCTGTACCCAAAAGCAAGCCCCAGCCCGAAAATTGCGATCTCCCAATAAAGCATGCAGCAATTCAGACATTTACTTGCAACGATGTCGCTGAATCTTGCTAAATGTGGCAAGGAGCGGGAGGTCGCAGAAGATACGGATGGGGGGGGGAAGGTTAAGGCGTTTCAAAAGGAAAAGCATTGCTAAAGCTCTCCCATCTCTGCGAGAGAGGCAGATAGAGCGAGAGGGATCCCTGGCTCTTGCTGCCCGAAATGAATGGATTCGCCTGTGCTGAGCAGGAGCCGACGACCACCTAAGGCCGCTGAGCAGGGGTGCGGATTCTTTTGCGAGGGGGCGCGCAGTGGAGCCTGCTTTTCCCCCCCACCCCTCGCCGCCCATGTCCACCTCCCCCGCTCCTTTCTCTGTCGACTAACGCTGGGGATCCTTCAGCGTTTCAATCCCTCACTGACATGTCCGTGCAGAGGCATTAACATTATTGATTGCTAATGGGGGAAACCCGAAGTTTCTTTGTGAGCGCCCAACCCGAGCACATGTTGGGCGCCGCCGCAGCGCGCAGACCCGGGAGCTGAAAGGCAGAGCGGCGCTTGGGCGCATCTCGCCCTCAAAGCGCCAGGATCGCCTCGGCCCAGCGGCGCCCACTTGCCAGATCAATACCTGTCGCGGGGGCGGAGAGAGACCGCCAGTTTTCTGCAAAACTCACCTAGCTCCTTAAAAAAAAGCAAACCACATAGTCCACCCCGCGGTATTGTATCACCCTGACCAGGACCTTCCATGGGGGAAGTTGGTGATTTAGTTGCCTTGAATAGCTTTCACTGTGTGTCGGCGAGATGATAGATAAGATATAGAATGGGGGTGGGGAGATAATCAGATACGGGTACAAATAATTCAGATAATCTGAATATTATCTAATATCATCTGCTACCTTACACTCCGGCTACACTGCAAGAGAGACCAACAACTTGTGAAAGATATCAAGCGTGGAAAGGAACTCCCACGCGCTTGGCTTCCATTGAAAGTCGCCTCGCTTCAAGATCCTGGGCTCCTCTTTTTTCCCACCCATGCCAAGGAGTTTAGGATCGGGTTGTTGGCTTAGAACACTGCTAGAAGCAACATGCAAAGCGAACTGCTAGCTACAGTCCAGTCAGATGAGTCAAAAGGACATTTCAGGCAGCTTTAGAACTTGATCGAAACTAAATACTTAGATTTTCAGTTCTAGTCCTGGACTGGGCTGCAATGCAGTAGTGTGTTTTTGTGGGTTGCTTTGAATGGCATTACCTGTCAGCAGTTTACACAGTTAATAGCAGGCTTAATGTGAGGTGGAAGAGATCCGAGATTGCTTTGGTAGTTCAATCATATAAGTACAAGGTGAGCGTTTTGGTGTCTAGGAAGAAAAAAAGTCAAAAAGGCCAGTAGTGTTTTAGAGGGGAATTTGTTTTTTTTGCATGGATCTATTGATGCTTTTATTCTAATTCCACCACTGGAAAGCTCTGCTCCTAACACATGAAAGCTCATGCCGGTTACTTAGTAAAGAGCCACGTCGTTTTTGTTGTTGTTGCTAAAGTATGGAGGCATCTTCCTTCTGTGAAACTGCAGTATGCAGATCTTCCTGGGTTCAAGGGAACTTCTTTTCAAAACAGGCTCAATCAATCAATTCATGTTTTAAGGGGAGAATAAAGGCCCTTCTTTATATTGTATACTCAGATCTCTTATCTGATGCAAACAGCCTATCATCCCCAGTGACCTAGGGAGTCAAATATAGTGGGCTGCTTTTCCACTTTGCTCCAAGATTTTTGCGGCACCAACACGTGCTCTGTTCCGGGTACACAAAGCAAGTTTAGAATTTTCCTCTCCCCTCTTAGCAGTCAATAATGTTAATGTCCCACTATCTCCATTGGAGACAACTTAAAAGCATTTCTCATAAGGAAATGGTCAGTTTCAAGTTGTCCAAGACAAACCTGGTGAGGTTTGTAAAATACCCTGTAACGTTAAACTGCATATTCCCATAATTTGTAATGGCTAAAGCTGTCTAAGAAACAAGGGTGATTTTTTTTTGTACATTTACCCGAAAGAGAACTAGATTTGGCCTTATGAATACAGGGCTGGTTTGAGTACCACTGACCACTTAATGAGATCTTAATAACATGAAGCCAATTTGTTCAAATACTATCTATGCTCTATAGATTATCATTTAACAACGCATCCCACAGAAGAATCTTATGCAATATGAAAGGGTGCTATTCTTCTATAGTAGGGTAGGAAAAAACCTACTTGGTAAGTTGTGTTGGGTCCTGTCTTTCTGATCCTCTGATCTTACATTTACTTGGAAACAAGGCTCATCAAGGTTGCTTACCTCCAAACAGGGGACAAGCGGATTACAGCACAGAAGGAGAAGTCCTTATGAGATTCCTGAAACTGGGATTTCCCCCTCCCCCCATCTCCCTCTCTCATTGTGATTTAGCCTCGCTAGGTAGTAAGCTTGTTTATAAGACTAAATGAATGAGGATCTGGCTGAGCGATGCTGACCCTGAGTAAATAAACAGCATTCACATTTATGGTGGGGTTTTTTTTTTGTTAAGTTGCAAATATTTCTAGCAAAACTGGAATATCGTAAGGGGTCCTCACCAACACAGAAAACCCTTAAGATTCTCTCTTTTACACACGCACGCGAACAATTTACAACGATGCTGAGTGGCCTGGATAGAATTCGCTGCAGAGGTAGCAGCGGTGACGGTGCTGTTCCCCCACCGGTTTTGCTGCGGGGAGAGAGAGAGAGAGAGAAGGAAAACGAAAGGGACGGCTGTTTGAAATGCAAAGGGAGGGGGGATGTGAACTGACCCGAGCGACAGTTTAAATGGGATGGTTTATCTCTCCAGTATTTCTGAGCAGCGCTTTCCCAACTGGCTTGTGGGGGCAGATCTTTCGCCCTGAGCTGGGGAAGAGCAGTTGCAGTGGAAACGAAATGCAGCTTGATGGAAGTATCCTGTTTAGAGGGAAATGGGCTGCGCTGCCTCACAACTCTCCTTGGGGCGTGCTAATAAAAAAAGAAAAGAAAAAGAGGGGACGGGGGAAGCGGTTTTGTGCGTGTTGCGATCTTTCCACGGCCTGCCTCTCCCATTCTCAGCAGTTGGAAACGGCCGCCGAAGTAAATAACGTGCAGCGTCGGCGTCTAAACTTCTTTCCTGCCGCTTTTATCTTCGGAAGGCCGAAGATGAGATCTTAACGCTCAGTCTAGTGGGGGTGAGGCGAGCAAGTGCCGGTTGCTGCTGCTGCTGCCGGAGGAGTCCGGAAGACAACGAGCGAGTTTGGGCGTTTTGAGGCTCAAGAGGAAAAGCCCCATAAAAGTAGAGGGAGGCACGTACATTTCATCGCAATGTGTATTTTGTAATATACAGACACACGTGCGCCGGGAGAGCGGCTGGAATGGCGCGCGGAGTCGGTGGATCAGCTGCTGCTGCTCCTTCTTTCGAGTCGGCCGGCTTCTCATTTTCCTTTGAAAGCCAGACATAGTGAAAAGCTCTCACTGGCAGGCAGCTCTTTGGGACAGGAGAGCTTGCTGGAGTTTTCACGGTACAACCCTCCTCTCCCCCCCCAAAATAAAATAAATCCTACCCATCTGAGTTTCTTTCTCTAAAAACAAAGCCACTTAAATCTTTTTTTCAACAATAACACACGCACACACACAAAGTAGAAAGCATAAAAATTAGTTGGCTGGAAGAGCTGAATGCTGGACGGAAATAGCCACGTCTTCCTCAATGTTTGGCAATTTATTTTCCGCCGTCCTTTTTTTTTTTTAAGTGGCTTGTATTTTGCGATCTCCTGGAGGCGTTCGCCAAGAGCCACGCACGTTTACTTGATGGGCGTTTGTTGTGAGCTTTTAACAAAGGAGAGAAATCAAAGACCCTCGTGCATGTTCCCCGCTGCCATTTAAATATTTCTCCGGTTTTCTCTCTCCCTGAAATGTGCGGTTTCTTTCCTTTAGGGACCCCTGCAATCCTCCGACTCGGAACTTGGAAAAGACGGCCGAGGCCTTGTGGTTATTATTTGTTCTAGTTTTCTTATATGTGTGAACTAAGAAACATTTTCAGCCCCGAGAGATTCAGAGTTCCTTTTCCCACTACCGACATTGGACCCGAATTGTGCTGCGGGTCCGAGTTTACACCTCAGTCCTAAACACACTGAAGCGGAAGCGGCCTTCCTTCACTACAAGGCAACTTACTCCAGAGTAAATAGTGTGTGCGGGCGTGCGAGGGCTCACACAGGAAATGTGTGGGACTTACTTCCGAGTAAATGTGGCTTAGCTTGGTGTTAAGTCGCTGCATCAAAATGTCTCCTTCAGCAAAGGACTAAAATAGTTGTAACTGAATCTTTTCCAGGAAGCTGCATCAAAGAGCATCTATGGAGTTGCAGGATTGCAAATCTGCCCTTAAAATGTGTGTGTCTAGTCCTGCATGGAATCAAGTTCCACGTATTGCATTCCGGGCCTTCCTAAACAAACAGCACCTTTGGAGCGGGAGTGAAAAAGAAAACTGGGCCCAACCATTTCCTTCCTTGCTTTCTGCTCGGCCATGGCCGATCCCAGCCTTGGCTCTTTAAAACGAGGCGGCCATTTACTGCCCCCTTATTTCACCACTGACCAGGTTAGCTCATAAAGCTATTCACCCGGCACAATGGGGATTTTCTCAACAATTAACAAGAAACAACATAATAAAGCCATTGACAAAGGCCCGGCTATTTACTAGAAATTAGGCACTCTTTAAGAGACCAGTGCGTAATTTCACACACTTTACAACCTCCCAGTGCATTTTCAAACACCAGAGTAAACAACCTTGAGTGCACTTTTCGGCTGAAGCTGTCGCCACAACTGGCCAATTGTCTCAAAACTCCCACCTCACCTCTCAAAACTCCCACCTCACCTCTCTCTCTCTCTCTCTCTCTCTCTCTCTCTCTCTCTCTCTCTCTCTCTCTCTCTCTCTCTCTCTCACACACACACACACACACACACACACACACACACACCACCCAGCTCTGTTTTCCTTGGAACAGTTTTAAATTGCAGAGTGGATGGAATCGGAGAGCCGATCCGCTCCAAACACTGCAACCCCCCCCCCCTTCCCTCTACCACTCTGATCTTCCCCATATTCCTTGCGAGCAGCGCTGCATTTCTCCCTCATCCAAAGGTGCCTGGGCTGAAGCCGGCCGAGGAGTCGCCTCTTGTGACCCGGAAGCCCAGCTCCCAACCCTGCAACCGCGAGCTCCGGCCCGGGCCCGTCCCCGGGGAGGGAGAAGGGAGATGGTGCGTGGAAGGCGGCCTTGCGCCGCCAAGCCACCTCGGGCCTGAGATTCGCAAGCCCTGCCGAGTTCCTCGCGGAGCTTTGCAAGGCGGCAAATCCCTGCGCCCTGTGGAGGTCCCCTATTTATTTATTTGCGCGGCAAGCAGCGCCCTTTCTGCTGGTGCACGAAGAGCCGGCCCGAGGGTCCCCATTGGGGAGCCCTTCTGAATCCCCTTCGCGGGAAGGTGGGCGCGACCGAGGGGACCTACTCTTTCAGGGCGGGCGACCCGGAAAAGGCCGGTGTGGGAGCGAGGCCTAGTCGGGAAGGGGAGCCGCTTTGGAGCAGCTGGAGAGGCGAGAAGGCGGGAGACGAGAGGAGACAAAAGGGAAAAGGAGAGCGGCCGGTGGAGAGCCCAGGCCCGAGTGGGCGCAGGCCCTCGACTCGGCTTTCCCTCGCCTCCTTCCTGCAAAGAGACAGGCCACCTTGAAGTGGGGCTCCGGGCCGGCCCTTCCGCCTCGCCTAAATGAGTCGGTCCCATGTCGGGGGGAGAGGAAGAGAAAGGCCAGGCGACACCAGGAGAGGCCGGCCGGGGCGAAGCACCACAAGGAGTTTGTTTTCGAGCGCGCAAGATGGCGACCAGGAGAGGCCTCCGGCTACCTCTCCTGGCCCACGGAGCTGAGTCCGCCGGTTCCCTTGCAACCTGCGATGCTCCCGCAGGAAAGCAGGAGAGTCGCCTTCCCGAGGAAGGAATCGTGAAACGGGGAAGCCAGAGACCCCCGGACTTGGCGCGTATGCGCTGCGCAGGCACTCTCGTCAAAGAGGAAAAGAAGAGCAGGGAAGCGTCGCCGGCTTCCCACCCAAATTCCCAGCCCTGTTTACAAACACAGCTGTTGTCGTAGATTTGCAAAGCACCCTAAAAGCCACCAGCCGCGAGAGAAGGTGCAGGCAAAGGAGGGGGGGGAGAGAGCAGGGGGACGGAGAGAGGGAGGGAGGGAGGGAGGGAGGTGGTCTCGGCATCTGGAAAGGACAGAGCGCCTTGTTTTTGAAACTGTCAATTCTCTCAACCCCTATTGTGAGAGCTTCATGCAAAACATCTCGGGCCTTTTAACGCTGGGGCTTGTGAGGCCGCCTCAGATTGAAAAGGAGAGGGAGAGAAGAGAAGGGAGGGGGAAGCCAGGGCAACGCAAATAATTATATTGGAATAGACACACGCACAAACTAACTGCAACATACTGTGTGTGTCTATGTAGATATCTGTGTGCGTGCATATATATATATATATGTATATGCATACACACATATATACACATATGACAGATATTTGGGAATTGCCCTTCGTTTAGCAAAAATGCGGAGGGGGGAGGTAAAATCCTTGCCTTAGTCAGGGCTAAGAAAAGCCCATGATCCCCCCGCCCAGTTCCCCCCTCAATCGTATTTTTATTAAACACGCTTGTTGTTGGAATCCCTAGGAGGAGATTTTGCCAGTGCCTGATGTTTGCAAGGGCGATTTAACAAGGTAGATTCCCGCTCTTTGTCCTGCTTCTATTGGAAAGGAAAATTGTTCTATAAGCTTCTACTCTTTAGGAAAGTTTCTGCTACCCCAACGGATTTGCAGTTAAATCGTGAACTTTTTTTCCCCTACAACGCAAAGCATCTTAACCGTAAAAAAACCACAGCGAGCAGCACTTCCTGTGTTGTATCTGTTTTTTTCCTCCAAAAGGCCACTTTTGAGTACAGCTCCTCTAAGCACACTTACACGTGTAAAGTGAAACCAAAACATCGCATTTCTCTTCTTTCTGCAGAAACTTAAATTTATTGGCAACTAAATCTGATAGAGCATCATCCCCTTTTGTAAATTGCCAAGGGGATGATTGAACAACAGTCTTCATACAACAGACAGCAGGACTTTCCTTTATTACTGCATAGTGGTGTTTAGAATAAACAACCAGCAGTGAGATTTCTCCTCCCCCCCATTTTTATTTTGTGTTGCCACTGTAGTTAAGTATGGGTGGACTTATAGAGACAATCCCTTTTCAGAGTAAAGGGTTGTAAACTCTGTGTTACATCATTTAAGGCAATAGACCTGGTTTTGCTGAAAGGCATTTACACATGTTCCCTTTTGAATGCCAGATATATAGTCCATCGTTTCCTTTGTCTCCAAGAGCAGGGGAGAACACTTCTCAACACATTTCTCAATAACATAAGAGCAACTCTGTTATATGCTTCATAGATGAATAATATTTGTCGGGGTATATATATTTTTTTATTGCCAGATTTTTGTTGTGGTTTGGTTTGGTTTAGCCCTATGAACTGGACAGTCTGTAGAGCCATATCAAATGGGAAATAGAATTTCTCTTTCATTTCAGGTTAAATTGAAAAATTATATATGTCCACTGTTGCTTACTAAAAGGTATTTTACAAAGAGCACAAAGAGACATTCCTAAACCCAACAATTTGTGCTGAACACCACAAGCCATGTGCTCCAAGGCATTCCAGCTAAAGGCAATGGGATTGCTCTGAAGCAATTTAACTGGGTTGTGTATATGGAGTTTGGCCATCAGTCATACTCTAATAAGAATCCACTGGACCAGTTGGAATTGTTAATTTGTACAAAGGAAAATACCTAGCAGAATTTCAGGCCTCCCTCTTTCTCCTTGCATCTCCCCCCCCCTCCCCTCAAAAAACAAAAACATCTTTCACTGCCAACCATGAAGCAATAGGTCTTCCTGTCGGTCTTGAAGTGAGATGGACATGTGATTATATTTAGGATTTTGGAGTATTATTTGGTGGATTGGTTTTTCTCCTGCCCCCTGCCTCCAATGCAATTCTTTGGACAAAACTGGGCTAAAAAGCTACGCCTTACAAAGCCTTTGGCTCAACACTGTTCATTCTGCAGCTTCTGGAAAGTGCAGCTAGCGAGTAACTCTCTGAAAGCTACAGGGGCTGAGGTGCCAACAAAGCACAATTAAAAATAAAAACAGTGTCTCAAACGTCTAAAAGTACCACAGAGTCAACAATGTGGTGCTTCAGTCCCCATCAGGGTTGAAAAACTTCCCCTGTTCTCTCTCTGCCATTTTCTATGGAAGGGCCAAAGTGATGAGCCTGCAGGCCCCATGGAGTGGAGAAGAGGCCACTTTGGGATGGGCAGAGGCATGTTTGACACAGGGGGTGGAGAGCTCTGGAACTCTGCCTCTAATGGCAGGATGATTTTGCCATGAATAATAGTGGAGTGGGGGGGGAGCATTGGCAAATCACCCTGCAGCTTGCTAAAGAAGCCAGAGTGGGTGCCTGAGGCTGGGAGACTTACGCAAACTAAGTATGGCCTTTTGGAGTGACATAAGGCTGTAATTTGTGCAGCTCCAGACACAGACTAGCCTATAGCAACATAACTCCTTCCCCCATTTTGAGACCATCAGATTTTAACAGAGCAAGTTAAATAAGTAATATACCACCATAACTGATGATTGCAACTGCCCAACCTGACGTGAAAAACGTATGTGTATATCTGTTATGTGTGCATATACACAACACACACACATATATCCTGCAGGTATTACAAGGAGTGGAAAACCCTTACTCATTTATTTCTCTCTCCATGTGTTTTAAAAGAAGATCAAATTAGCTAATGTCTGCTTGGAAGATTTAGAGGGGGGGCGTTATCACCAGGGGCAGGAATTTAAAGACCTTAAGGAAGAACAACAAAACAAGCCAAGGATTTCCATCTTAAAAACGTTGGCTCTGAGGCCCAGGGCGAAACATTTCAAATGCTGATTTCTTTTGTGATTTAGTAGAAATCATTATGTTGAGATTCTTCTATAGGTGAAATCCTTGAGAATTTGAATTTAGAAAGAGAATCTGTTGGCATATAAATGCTAAATTGGCGAGAAAGAAATTGCCCAGGAGCTGGCAGTCAATCCCAAAGTGCTGATTCAGCAACTCTGTGTCAGTACTTTCTCAGCCTTTAAACTTTTGGCTAAAATCTATTTAGCTTCCCTTCCCTGCTGTCTTCCACCAACATGCAACAGCACTGACAACTGCCTCACACTTGTTTGTTTTTATATCACAGTTTTATAAAGAAACAGCAACCAGCCTCTGGAAGCAGAAGTCCTTCCAATCAAATCTCTACACTTTTCTCTCACATAGACACAGACATTCCCTCTCACAAAAGAGTCAGAAACGAACGAGGAACCCTACAATGAGTATAAAATCATCATCGCTTTTTTTAAAACAGTGTTTTAATTGAAAATAAAGCTAAAGCATGCTTTTTCCAACAGTGCAAATTTCCATCATTTTGATTTACTGCTTCCATCATCACAACATATTACACCAGCATGTCTTATCAAAGGCTCGACTCTAGAAGTCTGCCTGCTTCAACTCTGTCGAGGTTTAAGTGCAAATATAGACAATTGCCTCTGATTGTCACGTGCAGTAGAAAATGATCCTGCTACAAAGATAGGGTGGTTGGGAAAAGTCCTCTTTTTTCCGAGATGTAAAGAAAACAGTGACAAGTCCTGGTTTAAAAAGCCTGAGTTTAGGTGCCAAAGTAGCCACCAAGAGTATGGGGTTCTTCATTGATAATATCCCTTCCACTGGGGCCTCTGTTGCACTTAGCATGCTGAATGTGACTGCATTTCCTTCCGATTCCCTCCAATGGGAGTGTGAGAACCTAACATTTTTTCCTGACTTTGCAAATCTGGGAGGACCAGATTTTGAGAACATCCCCCCCCCCACACACACACCTGCAAACCTTCCAATAGAAACAGAGCTCCAACCCAGTCCCACAACAAAACCTAATGATTGGAAGGCCCCCTCCTTGAGAGTAAAATTTACTTGGAGGCAAATCCCATTGAACGTGGGGTTAGAGCAGCTTCCGAGCAAATGGTTTGGCTGGGTTGAGTATTGTAGCCGAGATAGGCAATCGTGGCCAACCTGAAGGGTTCAAGGTGAAACGAGAAGGCAAAGAGTGGCATGTCCTTTTTTAGTCTCTCTCTTTTTTTCCGTCCTAAAAAATGCCTGACCATCTAATTCCAACTCTCCCACTGGTGACCCGGAGACACACGCACACACACTCCCAGCTGCAGAGTGCAACTGCTTTTGTGGAAAGGACAGGTGGGGAATTAAAACGTAACAATGAACCCTCGGCAATAAAGTAGAGGGCATTCCCAGCAGAAAGATAGTGAATTCTCCCTGTGCAACCTCTCGCTGAAAACAAAACGAAACAAAAAAAAACCTTGTACGGAACTGAACATTTAGACTTCCTGAATTCGAAATCTAGTGCATTTACACGTTAATGGCTCATTCGAATTGATATCATTCAACTTAAAAAAAAAAAAAACATAAACCAAACATTTATTTGTAGCAGTTGGAATTGAGGTACCAGGTGCTTTACTAGCATTTTGAGACAGTAAAGTGTTCCAGCTTTAGCAGATTCCACTGAGGTGGTTTTTTTGTTTGTTGTGTGGTGTGTGTGTTTTTAATAAACTTGGAAAACTTTCGCCTGAAGTAGTCTGTGGAATGTTAGACCTCTTTCGTCCTCCTCCTCGTCGTCGTCGTCCCTCCCTCCCCCCCCCCACGATGGGTTTTCATGGCAAAGAAAATAGTAATCCGGTTTTATTTTCGTCGTCCTCCAAAAATAGAATAAACCAGGATTCCCCCACACCATAAAAAAAAAATATCAAAATCAAATCGGATGTGATGAGGGGCGGGACCAGCATCCAGCGTAAGATTCTCGAAGGTCAGGAAAAGAAGTAGTTGGGGTCCCCCCCCAAAAAAGGAAAAAAGACCAACAGCAACAACAACAACGACCATGAAGTAGGGTTCCCATTCAATCTCTCTCTCATGAATGAAATTTCCTGAATTTGTGGCTGGGTGGAAGAGGTATTGCTGAGCCGCCCAGCTGCCATTTCCAGACAGGATGGGCCTTGGGAGGCGGCTGCGCATCCCGGGCGGTGTTTAAGGTGTAGGCTGGCAGCAGATCCCCGTCGAGGCCCACCACCAAGGAGGGCGGGCAGGGAAAGTTGCCCATGAAGCTGAAGGGCCTCTTGACGGCCGAGGCGACGTGGCCGGCCGCCCTTTTGCGCCGGCTGAGAACTGTCAAGTCGTCCAGGGCGCCCTCGGGGGCGTCCAGGAGCTTCCCGGCGGGCAGGCGGGGGCTCCGGACGGATTTCAGATTTGGTTTGAGCGGCGGCGGGCTGGGCAGCAGGGCTCGCTTGCCCAGCACCAAAGTCCGGTAGTTCTTCCTCACCCGGGCTCCAAATTTGTACTCCCCATCCTCGGGTTTGGCGGCGGCGGCGGCGCCTAAAGTGCAGGAAGCGAGGGCCTGGCTCGACGGGGCGGGCTGGCCCGGGGGGCTCAGCGGAGGGCTGGGGGGCTCGTCAGTGCAGCAGGCGGGGTCTTCCTTGGCTGGCAGCAGAAGTTCCTGAGGCTGGTGGGTCGGGCTGGGTGGCGGAGACGGCGAGGGCCCGGGCTCGCTGTCCGCCTCCAGCTTGTGCTCGTCATCGCTGCCTTCACATTTGAGCGGGGGCTGGCTCTGTCCCTGAACGGGGAGGGCGCCATACTCGGCGTTGGCACTGCTGTCCTCGACTTTAATCTGGGCAATGGGCACAAGGGGCAGCGGCTCGGGGTATTCAGCAGCAGCAGCAGCAGCAGCAGCAGCAGCAGCAGCAAGCACCTCGGGCTGGCTTTGGGAGGAGGAACAGCCCAGGCAGGGGGTCAATGGGCGATGGGGCTGGGGGGCTTCTGGGGGCACCCCAAGAGCAGCAGTAGGGCTCTCTGCAGGAGGAGGAGGAGGAGAGCGGGTGGGCCAGCCTCTCGCCGCGTCTCGAAGGAACCTTGGCTGTGGCAAAGCTTGGGGCATCTTTGGGCTGGGTGAAGGGCACCCCCTGGCCAGGCAGGGGGCGGCTTTCAGGTCGGGAGCTTTCACGTCGGGCGAGGGAGAGGGACACCCGCCGCCCCTTCGGACCTGGCTCAGCTCCCCAAAGCAGTGGCAATCCACCCCGGGCTCGGTTTTGGGGACCCAGCCGGCAGGGGTGATGCCCCAGTCCTCCTCGGGCGCCTCGGCTTTGATGCTCCGCGCGGGTCCAGGGAGGCTCTCGTCCCGTCCAGCCGAGGCGGGCGTTGGAGGCAAAAGACTGGCCGGAACCCCCGCCAGACCGGGCGGCTTGCAGAAGCTGGTGCGCCTGAAGCGGATGCTCTGCACGGATGCTTGGCTGGAGCCGGAGCTGGAGTCCGATTCGGAGCTGCTCTCCTCTTCTTCTTCTTCCTCTTCCTCCTCCTCCTCTTCCTCCTCCTCGTCTTCCTCCTCGTCGGAGCTCAGCTCGCTGGAATCCGAGGCGTAGCTGCCCTCCTCGTCCTCCGAAGACCCCGAATTGCTGCTGCTGGTCAAACTGGAGCAGAAATCGGAGTCGTTGGCCGCGTGGTCCGAATAGGAGCTGGAGTCGGAGTCACTGCTGTAGGAGGGCTCCGGGAAAGGCTGCTGGGGCGGCGCCGGCGCCAGGAAGCCGTTCAAGCCCGGCAGCCTCTCCAGCGAGGCGGCTTTGGGGGGCTTGCCGGCGCGGGGCACTAGCAGCGGGAAGCGCCCCTCGGCGGCTTTCTTCCTCTTGGAGCGGCAACCCAGAGCCAGCGGGCCGCTCTCCGACGTGGCGGCGGCTGCTGCTGCTGCTGCGGCTGCTGCAGCGGCGGCGGCGGCGGCGGCGGCGACGAGCTTGGGTTGGCTGGCAATGGCGGCCGAGGAGTGGTAGTAGTAGTGCGGGTGCTTGGAGCAGAGCAGGCTCCGAAAGCAAGGCGCCTCCGACGCCAGCGAGACATAGCGCGGCGCCAGCGGCGCAGTTTCATAGTTTGGCGACCCTTTGCAAGGGGATCGCGCCAGTCCCGGCGCGCTGGGCGCGGGCGATTTGCTCCAAAAGTGAGGTAGATCCGAAGCCGGTAGGAAAGCGCCCGATGCTGCCGCCGCCGCCGCCGCGCGCCACGCTTTCCGTCGGCGGCCGCTGCTGCCTCCGCCGCCGCCGCTGCTGGCCAGAGGCGCGGTGGCTCCATTCAAACCCAGCCAAAGTTTACCGCCTCCTTTCCAGAAGGCCGCGTAAGGGTCCGGCCCGGGGGCTTCTTGGAGGGCCGCGGCCCCCTTGCGCTTGGTCCTGAGCACCCTCTCGGTTTTGCACGACGTGTAGAGCGCCTCGACGTCCTCGCGGGAGATGAGGGTGCATTTGGCGGCGTGGAAGGCGATGGAGTTGATGGCTTTGAGCTTGCGCAGCTCCTGCAGGTCGCAGTGGTGCTTCTGCACGTTGAGGTGGTCCATGCGCTTGTGCACCGTCGTCCGAGGGATGTTCTTCAGCAGATCCGTGAAGACCTGCGACAGCGCGAACATCTGCTTGCCCCGGATCACCAGGTAACCCAGGCGCACGCCGTCCACCTCCTCGAAGCCCGACTTCAGGTGGTCTCCCATGGCGCGCGCCTCAGAGCAGTCCCGGCATCCGGGCAGCGGGAGGGAGCATAAAAAGGGGGCGCCGGAGGGGCCCCCCAACCCCCACACATGCACGCCGCACCCCGGAGTTGGAACCAGCAGCCTTCGGCGGCGGGAGGAAAAGGTGTGCAGCCGGTGGGGGCGGATGGAGGGGGTGGGTGGGTGGCAAGGAAGGAGAGGAGATCCACGCGAGAAAAGGCTATTTATTTATATATATATATATATATATATATATATATATATATATATATATATATATATATAAAATCCTCAGCCAGGTGCTGGAGCGGGTCTCAAGGCATCCTGCTGGAGCAAAAAGAACAAAGCCTGTTATACCCGATCAAACTTTAGGCGGGGGGCGGGGGGGGGAGATGTTGGAATCAGGAGAGAGAGAGAGAAAGAAAGAAAGAGAAAGAAAGAGGGACTGAGCGCTATAGGGAGGGGATTTAAAAAAAAAACAGGTCCTGGAAAACTGCCTTAGGGGATTGGGCGGGAGCGATTGGCTCGCTTGCCCCCGGTGTTTCTCGACGGCACTGAGGCAGGCTGGCTACCTGTGCCCTTTGGCTGGCGGCTTCCCCCCACTGCCCAGCCAGGATAAAGGAATGTGAGCCAAAGGGGGCTGTGCGGAGACGAGCCGAGCCACGCAGCCGCTCTTCCCGTCGCTGCTTTCGCTCCAAATCAAATGACAGAGGGAAGTGAGCTGGTCCGGAGACACCTTCATCAATTAATTCCCCTCAAGCCAGCGCTGATTGGACACTCCTGACAGGTGATGCAATAAAAATTGATATTCCACCCCCTTCGCAGCTCCCCCCTCCAAATCTCTGGCTAATTAGCATACTCTTAGGCTCCTACCTCCCCTCCCAAAGTAAATAATACTGTTAGTATATAAATCTTTCTATTAAACAATCCGGAGCTCCCAGCCAGCCCACAGCTCGCTCTCGGCGGCGCTGGCGACTGAAAGACCGGGTTTGGAAGCCCTCGGTGACACGGGTTTTGTTTTATTTTTTGAAACAAATATAAGAAATAAATGGAATTTGGAAACCTTCTTGGGGTTATTTAGTGGGGATAAAGTGCGGGGGTGGGGAGGACAGAAAGCTGTTTCCCCCACGATATGAATTCTGTGGATGTAAAGATTGGAAGGGGGAGCTTTTAAGTAACCATTTTAAAGGGGCGCTTATTCTGCAATGCGTGTCAAAAGGAGGGTTCCTCAACAGGTATTCCCCTTCCTTTGGCTTGCAAGCATAGTTAAAAAAAACAAACAAAAAACCCTGGGGTTTGTCTGACGTTATTTTGTATATTTCTGTGAACGACTCAGAAAACGAGAATACTCACGTCCCTTCTTTTCCTCTTCCTCCTGGTCTCTCACTCTCACTCTTTCCGATAGCTAAGTTGGTGCTACTGGGGGGTGGGGGGTGGGAATTATTTAGGGCTGCGTGCTTATCCTGAGCTCCAGCCCCGCAATACTGTAACACTTTTCTCTGAAATTCTGCCTGTAATATTGGGGGGTGGGGGAGGGGGAGAGGAGGGGGAGAGGAGGAGGTTGGAAGAGAGAGAGAGAGAGAGAGATCGGGACGCGGGCTCACGTCAGACCCATAACAAAGCCGAGATAAGCCAGCAGCAAGGTCTCTACTTTTCCGCAGTTCCCCCGTGCTAGCTCCCAAGGTGGAGGGAGTCCCCCCTCCGGTCCGCGCGTCCACGCCAGGATCGCCTGCGTGTTGATTGCTTCCAGCAGGGGGAAAAAGATGGCAACAGAGCCGAGAGGAAAGCTTGGAGAAGGAGGAGGAGGAAGGAGGGAGGAGGAAGGGGAAGATTGCAATGGGTCACAGGGATGCTTCTGACTTCTAGGGTGCCGCCCTCGCTAGAACTTCCCTGGAGGCTGAGTGTTCTCCCCCCCCCCCCCGCCCCGCTACCTGCGGTCCAGACGATGAGACTTCCCCCCTCCCCGCCGCTGGAATAGTAAATTCACTGAAGGTGTCTGGGTGTAAGGGGTTTCCTATTCACACGTTCGGTGTCAGAATGTGGGTGTGGGAAAGAGGCTTGCCCCTCCCCCCGCACGCTTCCATCGCTCTATAGAAAAGGCTCTCTCTCTCCCCCCCCCCCCACCTTACAATTCCAACTTTCATCTTTCCCAAGTGGCGGCCGAATATTTTCGGCTCCGTGGACAAAAGAGGGATGGGAAATAAGGCCCAGCCCACGAAAAACTTATACTGTCTTATGGGGGGGGGGTGTTTGAGTGTATTATCCCGCCCCCCTCCAAGCCCTTCCGTCTTTCAGATCTATCCCAACCCAACGGCAAAATGACCAGCAGCCCGGCCCTATTCCCCGCATCTAAGCGGCTGAATAGCGAGCCGGAGTCGAATCGGCGTCGATCCAAATCCTGCTAGTCCGCGGGGTTGCGGTGGATCGCAGTCGCTAATCGATTCACGCCGAATTCCGGCCAGAAGCACAAAGTGGCTGTGTCTTTGCAGAGAGGAGCTCGCGGCCAGAGCCAAAATGAAATGCATCCCTGTGCTCCAGGAAAACCACTGGGATTCCTCGGACTAAGAAACAGTGTGTGTGTGTGTGTGTGTGTGTGTGTGTGTGTAGGGGAGGGGGCGGAAGGTAAGAAGAAGATGGCCTGCCTTCGAAGGCCATGTGCCCCACTGACATAGATTCCCATAGTCCTATGCCCCATAATATCAGCGGCTGCAGAATAATTACGTCGGAACTGGGAAAACAAATAAGCAAGTCTACCAACAGAGCACAAAAAACTCATCCTGTGTTCTCCCCCAAAAAATCCCCTCCTTTTGCTTGCTTTCTTTTTATTGGTGATTCATTTTCACGGTCGTTGTGCATGACTAGATAAAAATTCAGCAGGCGATTTCTCTCTCTTCCAACCGGCCCCCTCCCAGCTCCCAGTGTGAGGACTGAAGGGCCAAGGGGTGCTGGCGAGCGTCCGGAAATTAAGAAAGCCCGTGGCCTCGCCTCCCAACTCAGGCTGGGCTTGACCGAGCCGTGGAGCTCGGCTGCTGCTCGCCAGACAGAAGGCGACACAACTTGCACGGAGTGACTTCTTCCCTCCGAGCTCCAAGGCCCGGTTCCCTCTTGAATCAAGAAACTGGAGAGAGAGAGAGAGAGAGAGAGAGAGAGAGAGAGAGAGAGAGAGAGAGAGAGAGAGAGAGAGAGAGAGAAGAGAGAAAGAAAGAGAGAAAGAAAGAAAGAAAGAGAGAGAGAGAGAGAGAGAGAGAGAATTTATACACACACACCCTTGTCTCAAGGAATATCATTCCTATATATGTGTGGGTGTGATTATATATAATATTATATATTATAGATCTCCCTTGAGACAAGAGCGAAAAGGAGAGCTTGGTCCAGGGTCTCGTGATAGTACAGCCCTTCCAACGCAATCGAAAGGCGGTGGCGAACAATGAATGGAAGGCTCCTCGCAGCCCAGTTGAGCTCCGCATCTGGCTGCCTTCGCCTGTGCGCGTTCCTCTTCCCCCTCGCGCAGGAGACATCGCCTCTCATTCTGGAGCTGCAAAGCAAAGTTTGGAGGGGAAACAGCTGCCTGGCTGTTTTATTTTGTGTGTGGGGTTTGTGTGGGTGTGGGTGTAGAATGAAGCGGCGAAGAGGGAAATAAAGCGGTATCAGCTTTTGTAGGGTTAAGCAATGGGGACCTTTCAGACCCCTCTGTTCTCGGTCTCCTATTCCCCAGGATGGCAGCCGTCGTCTCGTGCCCCCCCCCACTCCCGGCACACACACAGCCCCACACCACGCTGCTCCTCCCCCTCTCCCCCCCCAATTTGATGCTGAAGGTGATGGCATCCCTGACAGGCCGATCCACAAAGTAAATGAAGCCCGAGGTATTGGCTTTAAAGTTCCGGCCGATGCCTCGCTGTTTGTCTATTTCGCAAAGTTGAGTTCTCAAGTCGTGGCTCGGTTACTTTTAGCTTCCAAATCGGCACAGGCTATACAACCAAGTCATCCGCCTTGCAAAGGGTGGCGTACTCCGGAGTAAAGAGGTTGTGGGGATCTCAGCCACAAAACAAGCGCATCCAGGCTCAGAGACAGAGCCACATCCATTCTGCCTCGCAAACTCTCTCTCTCTCTCTCTCTCTCTCTCTCTCTCTCTCTCTCTCACACACACACACACACACACACGACTACAGTCGTCTGCTTCTTTGGCTTCTTCAGGCTGGGCCCCCAGTTTTTGTTTGCTTTAAACATCGACGTTAAAAGCAACAAAATCGGGTGTGTGCGCGCTTTAAATAGCTGCTTTTCTTTAGCAAATCGACATTTCTACCAAGGTACAACGTTAACTCTCTATTTGGAAAAAAAAAATCGTGGTAACAACTGTGTGTGTGTGTAGGACTAGATCAGTTAATACACAAATAAACACACACACCAAGACGGAGATCTTAAGGAAATATTCAATACACATGGGAAAGGCACATTGGAGTCGAGTTGAAACTCCCCCAGCAGATTCCCTCCCGCAGCCTTTTGTTCCTTGAAACTTCTCCATCTTGAGTTTGCGGGGGTGGGGGTGGGGGAGGGGAGGAACCTGCCAGTTTTCTTGTGGTCATCAAAACACACCGCTGCATATCCGGGATCTTCCTTAGGCACTTCGGGAGTCGATCCTCATTTCCACAACCCCTCGCGGACCGAGGACCCTCTCTGGAAGCAAAAGGAAGGCCGAGGAGGTTTTTCCAGTGGATTCGCAGGCAGACATACCGAAGCTAGCAACAGTTTTGCAGCTTCAGATTATGAACGTGAGAACGCTCCCTCCAAAACACACAGCCACACACGCTGGGGGAGCGGATAGATATCGGGGTGTGTGCAAATAAGGTGCCTGTTGTCGGCGGTGTTCAAAATTAGGCGAGACTTTACTGATTTCCCTGAGTGAACAACAGACGCCGGCAGCGTTCATAGAGGAAAATCAAAGGCAGTACAATTTCTCGGCCCTGCCACTGAGTCCGCCTCTCCAGTCCAGCTACGGGGGATTCCTTGAATTCAAATGCAATTTTAAGCACGCTTTCGGGGCGGGATGGGGGGGGCCTAATTAAACGGAGTAGAACTTCCTTCCAAGTAAACGTGCTTTGGCTTGGCCTACTAGGTTGCAACCCTAAAACGCTTAGTTGGAAGCAAGTTGCTCTGCAACCCGCGGGACTTATTTTTCCAAATACCAGGAAGATCTCTGTATGTTTGCAAATCCTGCCGAAGGATTTAGGAATAAATCTATGCACAGGGAAAAAGAGTGAGGTTCACTGCATTGTGAATCTGTTTTGTTTTGTAGAGTGGGGAGGGTGTGTGTTTTACCTGCGGCTGAAATGTGGCCTTCTTTTTCTTTCTGGCGAAACAGATAAGGCTACCGGTGGATCCATATACCAGTTAGACGAGGAAATACTTGGATTTTAGGTCGTCTTGCAGCCTGGAAAACCTTTAAGTGAAAGTCTTCGAATTAAAGCTGATTTAGTGACACTGATTTCAGGCATCAGTCCCGGTAGTTATGAATGGGACGCGGTGGAATTAATGGAATCAATAATTCGAAAATCAATTAGATTGAATCGGGTTCAGCCTTTGGACAACAATTCAACTGGGTTGTGGATAGCGAGAACGCTCATGAGGCATTTTCCTCTTCTCACCTCCGAGAGAGAGAGAGAGAGAGAGAGAGAGAGAGAGAGAGAGAGAGAGAGAGAGAGATTATCAATCAAATGTGCTCCTTTTCCCATCGAGTAGCCCCAGTCTGTAATGTATACCCTACCTTAGATAGGATTTCTTTACCTTAGATGATATTTCAGTCTGAAGCACTCTTGGCGAACGACAAACCTAATTAGAAAATAACGAGGAAAAATAATATTCCTCACCCAATGCTGTAAACCTATTCCCATTGATCTCAGATTGCATAGTTGTTGTTTTTACTCTGTGGTCTTAAAAATATATAGAAGCTCCCTTGTATCGCTGCTTTTTTGGGGAAAGGGGGGTTTACTGGGAGATGAGTGTGTCTGCGTTTGAGAGAGGGGGGGTATATATTTGAAAACGCCCTCTGAGGTTGTGCTTTGATATATTTTCATTGTATTATCATGACTATGTTTAAACAGCCCAGCAATCCAGGCTGACCTCTTATTTCTGGGGCAAGTCACTCAGAGCACCATTTACAGCCCTTTAAATGTTTACTTGTGAAATGCAACAGCACTTTAAGCTTCTATTTTCACTAGGTCCTCGAATTCTCCGTATCCCGGTGCATTTTCACACTACAACAGCCACCGCCAGACTATCTTATTCTTGGTTATAACCCTTTTCCGATTGGCACAGCTTATTATTCGTGGGTTATTCTGCATATAATTATTATAATCATTATTATTTTATTTCAGAGGTAAAAATATATCATTTCCCAGCCTAAATTAGATTTTCAGAGTTGGTGCATTGCCTGTAGTCACCCCTATAATATATCCAGGGCGGATTGGGGGAGGGGAAGAAACAGTTGGGGAATATGGCAAAGGGACCAAAACCTGTCAAAAGGGTCATTCAGCTCCCCATATCATTCAGCCAAACGTAAGTGCAGACTTTAAAAAACCCTCCACATACACTTATTTTAAAAAGGACAAGCACAGACACCTTTTGACACATTACAGCAATCCCCAGTATAGTTAAAGGCTTTGCGTGGTGCGGGGACACTCCAAGACCCATAGCTAAGTTCCTGCAACACATCACACTGTGAGTTATTTCTCTGTAAACAGAGCAACAATTTATAGTGCTGTTGAGGGCTGCTTTGTTTTCTCACATGGACATATCTTCTTGCTTTGCAAATATCAGGAAAAGAGGTTTTCTTCTCTTTCATCGTCAAATTTTCCCCTAGAAACTTCGCTCATCCTTGTTGTTTTTAAACCTCACTTTTAAAGAAGAGGTTTTTTGGGACACAGACTGCCTGCCATGTTGCCTACTGACCCATAATCAAAATGCAGTGACCTCCTACCCTTTTTTTGCCCCTTGACCCATCCCGAATTCAATGCAGCCTTTATAAATTTGCAAATCCTTGGACGTAAAGGGGGATTTGGGGAGGCTTTGTTCGGCGAGGATCCTAAAAGTGTGCATTTTTAATTAGACACAAAGGTGCAGTAAACAAAGACTCAGGGACACGCTGGTGTTTCTGACGTACAGGTGGGCAGAACCCCCCCCCTCACACGCCTGGACTCGATTGCAAAAGATATATTGCCCACCCCAAACGCCCCCCTCCAAATTGCCGCCAAAAATAACGCACCAAAAATTGAAGCAAGCAGCAAAAGGCAATTACAAACGCACACGAGATCCAAAGGGTTAGGGATTGCACCAAATTAGCAATGTGGTACAAATCACTTTCATGACGTAAGGAATGGCCAGGCCAGAGTCTTGCAGCGTTCCTCATCTCTAAGGACTGTGGGGATCCTGATGACCCGGGGAGGGGGAGAGAGCGAGAGGGAGGGAGAGGGACGGAGAGAGATTTGATCTGAAGCTACAGGCACATTCCCTTATCTCCCTAGCTATCAGCCAGTTTAAAGGACACCGTAATTACGATTGCGATAAAAGCAAGACAATGCCTGCCTATTTGGGCTGAATAAATAAGGAATGTTTACAACTGTAGAATGTTTCAGTGGCAATTAAAGGCTGGCAAAGAAAACCTCTCCTTCTGCCCTCAACCTTATTTACTCGGTTTTGCTTTTATTGCAATCTTTTCATTCCTTTCCTATGCAGCAGATCACCTTTTTAGAAGGGTGGTAAAGAGGAAATGGGGAGCGTTACATGAGGGACAGAAAAGACACCAGAGACGCCTGCTCCGTATTTGTTGTTATTTTTCTTCATTTCTCCAGTTGCACACACAGAGCGAAACTTTCAGGTCTAGCCATAAAAGAGCCGGGACATCCAGCGCGGTGTTACAATATGGCGCTGAGGGGGCTATGCTCATTTCCACCCACAACCAAAACCCAAAGATGTTTGAGGGGCTCCATAAGGTGTTGGTGGACAATCAGAGCCTTATTTCCTCTCATGCCCGGAAACCGAGGGAAGCCGAAAATCCACCTCATTTGCTAAGACACAAGGATCTATTCAACTATCCATTGTATCAGCAAACCTCATCATAATCAGATTAAATGCAGGTTTGGACACTAATACCTGCGAGGCTGAGCATTAAACATCGCCTGGAGTATGCAGAAATCCGTGAATGGGCTTATTTTGCTCGCTTGATCATCGCGTTACCAAAATAGTAACACCAACAGCATTTCCTCTTAAAAACAAAAAACTGTTCCTCCTCCTCCTCCGACACATTTTCTCCCAGCTACAACCCTAACCTAAACTTCCCAACCTCGTTTTCTACCGCCGGCTCATTTGTTTTTATTTCGAGATTCAAAACTTTTGCCACATGGGGTGAGAGCAAGGAGGGTAGTGGGTTTCAAATGCAGGCAGGGATCGGCTTTTAACACATTCGCTCTTAAGGAATTAATAAAGTGCAAACTTTTTCTTTCTTTCACGTTAAACTCTCACCGGGGAAGGTTTCCTTATTTAAAGCTAAGGGAGGGGGGCAAACAAGTGCGTATGTGCGTGTAGTGGCGGCGGCGGGGGGCATCCTAGTGTATATTTGCCGCTCTCTGGCTAGTTCCAGGCCCCCTTTCCTTTTGAAAGTTTTAGACCTTCAATACCCTCGGATTCTACTGGCAGACTTAGGATGGCCTTGGAGGGTCCTAAACGCGACCATTCACTGAGGCGGGGGGCTACAGCTTGCAACAACGTGCTCGGCAACTTAATCTTGCCCCAAAATGGGAAGAGCGCGCAAAAGAACGGAATACAAACTCTCTCTACATCTCTAGTCCCTTTCTAAGGTGGATTGTGTATTTTGCAGCCGATGGGAACGTCTGGATTTCGCAGCAAAAAGGAGAGAAGGTAAGTGTTTTATCCTTGTAGCCGCCAGTTCGTGGAGAAACAATGCCAGAACAAAGGGGACCACTTCTCCCTATGAAGCGTTTTGCATTTTCTTCCTCCATTTCTCATCGAGGAGACACTGGGGAGGGGGAAGGGAGAGGCGACTGGCACAACTTTTTCGCTTTTAGGTAAGAAAGGCTGGAGCGAGCGGGGCGTTTGAGAAACTAGCCACCGGCGCGCGGATTTAAATACTACTCAAAAGAGAAAGGGAGAAGGATCCCAGCAGCAGCAGCAGCCACCTCCCTCGCACCGCCTGCAGCAAACGGGTCCGCCGCCAATTCAGCGGCGCTGAAACTGGAGAAACGGCTCGCGCCGTCTCGGCCGCGAAAAGAAAAAAACCCAAACACCACCTAAACCCTCCCTTCCGAAGGCGAGCCGGCGCCTCCAGCTCGGCCGGGCTTTCGAGCGACTGCTCCGCGCGGAAAAAACGGCTAGGAGCCGCACGAAGAAGGAAGGGGGCTGCGTTTTAAAACGCAAACTCTCGCCGCCGCCGCCTTCGGAAAAGCGGCCCAGGAAGGAAACGTAGGGAATATATCAGGGTCTCCCCGCCCCCCGATCGCGGGGAGCAAAGGAGAAAAAGGGCCCGGCGAGGTTTGTGCGTGCGCGGGCTGAGGAAGGCAGCCCGCCTTCACGAACAGCTCTCCTGTTTGGGGTTTTGTGGGGCAAGGGGGAAGCGGGAACTGGAGGCTGCAAGGTCCTTTGCAGCCGAGAAAGCGCTTCTTGCCTCGGCGGGAGCAGGGAGAACCCGGGGCCTGTTGTGGCCCAAGCTCAGGAGGTGGAGGCGGCATTGCCTAAGTTGTCCCCGCGTAGCAGCAGCAGCAGCAGCAGAGGATTTCCCCCCCCCCGTCCAATGTTTATAGCTCTCCCCTTCGGCTGCATTGTCCGGGAGCAGCGGGGGGAGGAGACTGGAGAGAAGGGGCCTAACGTCTCCTTACGCCAATGTAAGGCGTCGCTGCCTCCTTCCCCCCCAGAGAAGAAGAGTGGCGGGCAGGCAGGCAGGCAAGCGCAGTTAGCACGAGGAACCCGCCACCGCCGCTGCAGCAGCAGCAGCAGCTTCCCTTTCCCCCTCTCGCCTGGGCTCTTTCCATTCATTTACCCGGGCGCAGGGGGCGGGGCCTGCGGGCCGGTGACCTTTCACCTCCTGCCTTCCTGCCTTCTCCTCCTCCCCCTCGGCGTTTCCTTTTGCCGCTCGGCCATTTGCTTACCCAGAAGCCAGCGCGCCGGGCGCGCTCGTGCCGAGCTCGAGTCTCTCGTAATCGCCCCTCTCAACCCCGCCCACTCCGCTTCTCTCTCCCCTCCCCTCCCGGGCGCGCGGCTTCCAATCTCAGGCCGGCAGGCAGCCTCCTGGCGGAGGCCGCTGCTGCAACTCCCCGCGTGGACGCTAGGGGCAGCCGCTTCCAAGGGAGGGTGCTATTAGCTGCCCGCGGGAGACTTTCTATGGATAATAATAATAATAATAATAATAATAATAATAATAATAATAATAATAATGGTTCTATAACGCCCTTTATAAAACAGTTCCAAACACTAATTTTACGGTCCTACTGACACTAGTGCAGATTACTTTCAAGTCACGTATTCAACATCCGGTATCACTGTCCACGTTATTATAGGTAATTATTAATTATAATTTCCGACAGCAGTAATTAATTGCATTTATTGAACACAGCTAACGCTTGTCATAAATCAGGATTATTTACAACGATGACGGTAATGCGGCTGAAGAGAGGGGGGAAAAAAAAGTTCCTGAAAGTTTAGGCAGGGCGATTAAAACTGGGAGAAAAGGAGGGGGAGATGGTAAAGGATTTCCCCTTCCATAAGGCAAAGGGCTAGACTTCAAAGCCCCCACATCCCGCCCCCAATATGGGGGAAATGTAGTTGAAGGGAATATTAGGGAACTATTTCGAGGATGAAGAGCCACTGCAGTTCCTACTCAGCATCTCCTGCCCCAAGTCATCATCTCCCCTCCCCCTTCCCCCAAAAGCAAAAGGGCTGGCTTTGAAGAAAAAGGTTTAGAACTCTTTGTTTCTGCTTTTCTTCCTGACCATGTGAGTGAGGCGGGGTTGGGTCGGTGGGACTGGAAAGCAGCAAAACAGGTCACTGGGTGACTTGCTTCTTCATCCTTCAGCTTTTAGCGTCTCTCTCTCTCTCTGCCCTAGAAAAATGACACTCCTGGGTTTCCTTAAAAAGAATATTTTAAGTGGGAAAAGAGGGAGGGGGGACTCGAGATCGAGGACTGTTTTAATGGTCTCCGTCTAAAGCATGAGGGGACTACCATCAAATGGCACAGCGTTACACTCTTAAGAATATCTGAATAGATCAAATCCCGCTCGCCCCTCCTTGGAAGGCTGGAAAGAAACAAGTTCTTTTAACGAAGAGCTTTAGAACTTAAGCTAAAGCTGCAGCCGAGAGGGAAGTGTTTTTCTCGGCCTTGCTTGCGGATCTGCAGAGCTTGCAGCGTGGCCCAGAACCGGTAGCGTTCAGATGCACGTGCAGCAGACAGCCCCGGCCATCTGCAATATCTTCAGATCGCTGCCTGCTTTTTGTTTTTGTTGAAGCCTTCCCAACCTGCGAGATCACTGCGAGAACAAAGTGCAGGCTAGGAGCAGGCGTGGGCCGAGCTTCCGGAGGGCTCTGAGACGGAGGAGGGGGAGGGAAGAGGTGCTTCTGGGGACAGCCTCCCAAATCGCAGCTTTCCCCAAAAGCAGCAAGACGTAGAAAGTGGCGACCCAAACGGTGACCTACTGCATACGAGCGGAAGGTTGCAGGGAGGACAGGAATCCATCCGAACAGCGAGGCGGGATTGTACTGCATATTAAAGAAGAGATCTTTACGAGGCTGGTTTTCGTTTGAAAGCATGGCCGTGTTAGGCAAATGAGTGTCAAGGCATTGCACAAGGCTTTCTTGGGAGATTCTTGCTGGCGACATAATCGATACAAACAAATCATGTAGAAGGGAACAAAAAGATTCTCTCCCCGCGCCACCCTTAAATGGTAATAAAAGACTGAAGCTCCATGAATTGTCAAATCCCGCTAAAGGTTTTGAGAGAGACGCTTGTCCACCGGGCGGAAGGGGGATTTGGAGCTGCTTGTTGCCTGTTGAATATGACGGACAAGTGTTTTCTATCCCAGGCAAAATGCGCCTATTCGCCAAATACTCAATTGGAACAGGTTTTGGCATCGGGCTGTTAAAAGGGTCTTGTCAGGTCTTGAGTAAAATAAATATTTTAAAAAATAAAATTCTGACACTGTTAACTGTCGAGTTGCAGCTCGGCATCCAAAGAAAAATCAGTCTCACACCATTGTAGGTTCCGAAATATGGCTGCTCCTAGGGCTAATGCAGCACAGCTTTTATTGTGTGAAATCAGAAAGATACAAAGTACAAGCCAAGCAATTTGTTCTAGCAAGCAGATAAGAACCTTCGCACTAGACCATGCGAGCATCAGGCCATGCCACGTTAGCCAATCATATAGGACATCACGAGCTGTCCACGCGCTGTTCATGTTCCAAGGATGCTTCTAGCTATGAAATCACCCTATAACAATAAGAACTTTGCTCATGCTCTCATGTACAAGCAATCATTTTCCCACATATCCCCTTTTCTTGTTTATATTATTAGAGGAAAAGAGGGACCATTAGTCCAAATCGTACACTTCCTTGCCGAAGCGTCTACACCTTGCAACATAAATTCCTCTTGTAACCCCTGTGGTGGGCCGTGGTCGGTACCACCATGCAGTGCATTGGGAAATCAAAGAGGGTATGCATTGAATGCAACAACACACCATAATAAAACCAACAATACATGCAATTACAATCAATAATACTTTTCTTAACCACACTCCATTGGGTAACCAAGAAGACAACCACTCCCATGGATCAAAACCTTCAGGTGGATTTAAAGGATTATGGGCTATCATTTGTTCCATATGATTAATAGTAGCAGAGATATTGGTCGATTGATCAGTTATATACATGCAGCAATGAGAATAAATTAAGGCACAAATTCCACCTTTAGAAGCAAGGATCACATCTAAAGCATAATGATGTTGAAGAACTACATTTCTTATTTCTGATATTTCTTTGTTAATCATTTTTAAAGCCAAAATGGTGGAATTAAACAAATTTTCTGTCCAGTTTGCCAATTTATGCAAATCACGGTAATTCATGGCTGCACCTAAAGAAGGCAGAAGGGACCTAGAGATGGCCGTCCCTGTATATTGAGAAATAGGTGATAGTACTTCCCTTCTGTTACGCAAACGGACCGCTGGGAGCTTATCTATTTTATATACCAAGGGTACTACTATACCTAACGTGCAGGTACCAGAAAAGGCAGAGGGGATTTCTTTGTAGGCACGTGTGCCACAAAGTAACCATAAATCAGATTGAAGCAAACATGTAGTTCTGCTGCTCTTTCTCATCCATTCGAACCAAACATAAAAGTCTCTACACGCAGCTTGTTGTTCATAGGTCATGTAAGTTGTGACATTATTAATTAAAACCTTTGGTCTGCCACTCATGGTTGTAACATTAAGAAAACAAGAAGATCCATTAATGTATTCATGTGTCCAATTACAATATGGATAATGACCTAAAAATTTTTTGCTATTGTGATTAAAATGAAAACAATAAGGAGCTAATTCTACAAGCGATAGAGATACAGGAGGTAAACTTATGCGATTGTCCTTCATATTATTGCTAATCTTATATGAAGCATTTATAGGAATACCATGTAATAAAATGCCAGATCTTTTTGATTGAGGAGGGATATGCATACACATCCAACAATCAGAAAGGTTAAGCATAGAAGCAAAATGATTAATGTCTCTAACGTAAGTATTGTTAGTCCAAATCTGATGATAAAGTTCAGGCCTCCTGGCCTTCTGCAAAAAAGCAGCACGACGAAAGCGGCGTTTTACAAAGTTCACGGAGAGGCTCCATCCGTGTGAAGTGGAATTGTGGGGCCACTCAGGACGATGCCATATTGGTTGCTCGGGGGGGCAATAAGGGTGAGAATGGTAAATTATTCCAATAGCTGTTTCCGAGCAACCTGCGTGATATTTCGTGGCTCGATTATTGGCATGTAAAAACCACAAACCAGGAGAAGCCACACAGCCATTTCTGCAGATACAGGAGCCCATTTGCTGTAAATAGGCCTTATGTACTGTTCCGTGCATTGCGGAGCCAAAAATCCAAACCCAACGAAACGTGGTGACACAGATGGGATGGTCGCTATTGGGGGGCAAAACCCAAGCGATGCCGGTCTGACGAGGGCATCCTTCAAAGCCAGGTTCATTTCCCAGACAAGAGGCGGCAAAACTGTAACGATAAGTGGTAGAAACG
Source organism: Podarcis melisellensis (assembly GCF_964234715.1). Lineage (NCBI taxonomy): Eukaryota > Metazoa > Chordata > Lepidosauria > Squamata > Lacertidae > Podarcis > Podarcis melisellensis. The sequence goes on from NC_138544.1 coordinate 38,124,637, forward strand.
GTGGCTTCCCAGGGGGAAGGGGGGCCAACGCGATAGGGTTGAAGATGGCCTTTCAACGTGCCAGGAAACACTGGAACCGCTGTGGAAGGTGACGTAATCCAGGGCACATCAATATGGCGATGTCTCCAACTGCAATGTGGGTTGAGGTCAGGTGAGAGGTCATCACCGGCAAACAGCGTAAAATACGGTTTCAAGGTGCTGGTGTCTCCTCGGGCGAAGACGAGGCAACAGAAGAGCGCCAAGGTCGAACGCAGCGGGCTGGAACCCATCGGGGAACTCCGTCTACGTCAATTGCCGCAAACCCGCGACCCCAGGAAATCAAGGAAGTTGGACCCTTCCACTGTGGATCTGGAAGCAACCTGTAAGACACTAAAGGGCGTTGCAATACTTCCTCCTTCCGGAAATGGAGTTCAGCAGGCGTAAAATCCTTATTGTGGGGATACAAGAGATGATTTAGAGTAAACAATACTTGATGTACAGCATTAGGTATTTCAGATACAGCAGGCGATCGACCTCCCAATTGCTTGTTGAGAAGGGTCTTAAAGGTCAAATGAGAACGCTCGACTATCGCCTGCCCTGTAGAATTGAAAGGAATGCCATGAGTCAACCTTATATCCCACAAAGAACAAAAATCAGAAAAGGCCTGAGAAGTGTACGCAGGGCCATTGTCAGTTTTTAAGGTATGGGGTTTTCCCATAACAGCAAAACAGCGCATTAAATGTTGAATAACATGACGAGTGGTCTCTCCTTTGAGAGGAGTGGCCCAGATAAAAGCAGAGGCAGTGTCCACAGTGAGATGTACCCTAGAAAATGGAGCCAAAGAAGGCGTGTGGGTGACATCCATTTGCCAAATTGCCAGAGGATGCAGGCCTCTAGGGTTAACTGCATCAAAAGGAATGACTGTGGGAGATTTAGCGCATACTGCACACTGTGACACAATGTCTCGAGCTTGAGAAATGGGCAAGGAAAAAGATTTTGCCAGAACTTTAGCATTTTGATGAAATACAGAATGACTTTCAAATGGGTCGGAAAACAATGAAAAAATACCAGTTTTCAAAGCATGGTCTGCCCGGGCATTACCTTCTGCCAAATACCCAGGGTGGCCAGTGTGAGATCTGAGATGGGCAACATAAAACTGACAAGTTCTAGCTTGTACCAAGTTCTGCAAAGTGGAAAACAATGTAAACAAATTTTTGTCAATAGCAGGAGTGATATAAGACAATGGTAAGACATTCAAAAGATTATATACATACTGAGAATCCACAATGAGATTGAAAGGGATATTAGCAAACTGTTGAAATGCCAAAATTACAGCTGCCAATTCAGCACGTTGTGCTGAGGTCTGCTCAGTAGTATACAAACTTTTCCATCCCCCCTCCTCTTCCCACACCACCACCCCTCTGGATTTGTTACCATCAGTGAACACAGTAAGGGCGGAGGGTAAGGGTAAGGGGGACAAAGCAGTTTGCAAGACATAACGTAGCCCTGTAAGGAAAGACAAACGAGGGTCTTTAGGAGGAGTATGAAAGATATGTCCCAAGAAATCAGCAAAAGCTATTTGGGTAGAAACGGCTGTCATCATCAGATGCTGAAATTCTTCCTGTGAAAAGGGCAGGTACACTGACTGTAAGTCCATTCCAGAGAGGGCAAGGGCTCGATGTCGGCCCTTAGCAACAAGGTCCATGACGCTGTTGGGTGTAGCATACACGTTCCGTGGAGGAGTATGAGGCAAATGAAGCCACTCCACAATAGACACAGTCCCAGGCTTTTGGCCTGTGGTGTACAATATAGCTGTTGGAAGGAGCGGGGTGGCAAATACTGCAAGTGATAATTGTGCCATGGAAAGAGAAGGAATCCTGTCCACCATACACCTGCGGAGATGGTTGTTCACAGTGGTTAGAGCCTCTTTCATTGCAGAGGTGACTGTGATCTTGTCTGCTGGATCCTTATGTCCTTTAAGGGCAGAAAATAGTGGAGACAAAGTAGAGGTGGGCAGGTCCAAATAACTCTTTATCCAATTCAGCTGTCCAAGGATTTGTTGTAAATCCACCAGTCTAAGATGACCAGGAAACTGTAGTTGAGGCATAACTGGAATGGCTGCAGATGCTGTCAGTTTGTGTCCCAGGTACGTAATAGGTAAAGTCCGCTGGATTTTTTCTTTAGCCACTGTCAATCCTGCTTGCATCAGAGTATGGATTAGGTCCTCGAGAAGAGTGTCAGGGATGTGTGATGATGAAATTAAAATATCATCCATGTAATGACAACAGATGACCGCTAGGTGGCGCTCACGGAATGGTTGAAGCGCCTTATCCACATAATACTGGCATAAGGTCGGAGAATTTTTCATACCTTGTGGGAGAACCGACCATTGAAAGCGCTGGGTTGGCTTGGAGTTGTTCAGGACTGGCAAAGTGAATGCAAAACGCTGTCTGTCTTGTGGTGCCAAAGGGATAGAGAAAAAACAGTCCTTGAGATCGATGACTGCAAGCTGATGGTCTTGTGGCAACATGTTGGGATTTAGAATGCCAGGTTGCAAGGTCCCCATAGGGTGCAATTGGTTGTTAACCCTTCGTAGATCGTGCAACAGACGGTATTTTCCAGATGTCTTTTTTCTGATGACAAAAATAGGCGTATTCCATGGGCTGGTAGAAGGTTCAATATGCCCCAGTTCAAGTTGTTCCGCAATTAACTGGGCTGCCACTGCAAGCTTCTGTCTAGGCAAAGGCCACTGATCCACCCATACGGGGGTGTCTGTGGTCCAGCAGAGAGAAAGCGCAGTCCGGGGCATGGCAGGGGCAGCCCTTAGCATAAATTTGTAGAAATAGTAGTTTCCGCTGCAGCAAGCAGGTCTCGCCCCCAAAGGGAGACGGGAATGTCTAGAACCAGTGGTAAGATAGTCATTTCAAAGCCTTGTGAGCCTTGAATCAAAATAGGGTTCCTGCTGCGCTGGGCAGCTGCAGCGCCACCAACGCCAATGACAGAAGAAGCTGGCTCAAGTGGCCAGGCAGAGGGCCAATCCTTGATAGCGATCACAGAACAGTCTGCCCCCGTGTCCAAGACCCCTTCAATCGTGCGACCCCCAAGGGTCATGTGGATCTTTGGACGCTTCTCTGTGACTGGGAAGGTAGCAGCAATGAGGGGGTCATGGTCCTGGGTTGGCTTCGGGACGCATATAAGTTTTGCTATAGGAGAACCTGATTGCAAACGCGCCTCGCGATCAGAAAATACAGTCACATAGGGGTCATTTTGATGTAATCCATGTAAAACATCTGGAACAAGGTGGATCCCTTGCTGCAAAACCTCTGACAGTGGAAAAACAAGGCATTGTGCTGAAGAAGAAAAACCAGCCCCTATCGACACCCTGGCTTGGTGTGGTACAAAGGGGACTGGCAGGTATAAGTCCTGAATTAAAAGGAGGCGAGGTAAAGCCGGAGGTGGGATGGCTGGAGAATGCACTGGATCCCCTATTGTTGAGCCTGGGCCCGGGGTGGGCCCGACTGCCGGTTTCCCGTCGGCTGATTTTGCTGGTTCTGCTGAGGCGTGGCGGAGCGACACTGATTGGCCCAGTGGAAACCTTTTTTGCAAATGGGGCATTTTTTGCTAGGACGACATTGCTCTGTATTAGATCTGCACTGTGCACGAAAATGGCCCACTTTGCCACATCCATAGCAGGTTTTATCCTTTGCAGGATTTTTGGACACAGTGGAGGATAGAGCTGCGGCTAGCAAGCGAGCTTTATGTATCTCAGTCCCCACCGATTGGCAGGCTTTAAGCATATCTGCAATGGCTACATTGGGAGTTGCCATCAAAGGGCGTAGTGCTTGCTTACAGTCCTCATTCGCATTATCAAACGCAAGCTGGCGGACAATCACTTCTTGGGCTGCTACGTCCTGAACTTGCCGTTTAAGGGTGTTATACAAGCGATCGACAAATTGTCCATAAGGCTCTGTAGGACCTTGTCTAACGCTCCCCCATCGGCCATCGCGCTCAGTTTTGTCATCAGGGACAGAAGCCAAGGCCTCCTGAGCAGCAGCCGTAGTGGCCTCCCAATATTGAGGATCGAGAGTTAGCTGTTGGGCAACAGTAAGAAAGTTGCCTCCTCCCGTTAACCCATCGAGGACATCAGCTTGGGTTAACATGACGGGGGCTGGGGGTGGGGCGGCACCAGCAGCGGCAGCAGCCAAAGCAGCCTGATGATTAGCCAATGCAACATTATTAAGATTATTCCGAATCCCATCAACACGACGTTGGCAGGCCCAGTGCCAAGCTTGTATAAACAAAATCATTTGATGAGGCTGCATTACAGTGCGGGCCAACAGCTTAACATCCTCTGGTATCAAATTTTGTTGAAAAATAGTGCCTAACAAACCCAGGGTGTAAGGAGATTGCAAGCCATTGTTCTGGACAGAGGAATACAGTTCTTTTATGAATCTCAAATCAAACTGTTCGTGCCGGGCTGGGCCTCCCCCTGGCGCGGCAGGAGCAATCACAGGAAAAAGATTAGGAGTTGTAGAATCAAAAGCTAGCAACGGAGCAGCGGCGCGAAGAGATTCTTGAAGTGGGGTGGAAACGGTGCCAGATGCCTTGGGCAGAGGAGGTGGAAGAGCGGGGGGTGCTGCAGAATTTGAAGAATGCAGGGGAGTGACAGGATGAGGCGAAGAGAGAATGTCCGGAGGTTTAGGAGGAAGGTTTGAGGCAGGCAAAGCGGGAACCGGGGGGGCGTCTGAGGAAGCTGGTGCAGCAGCCAGAAGAATGTTTGAAGGAGTTAAGCACGACATAGCTTTGTAGACGTTACCCCAGGCATGTAAAACCTTTACATCAATCTGCGGATGATTTTGAAAGAAGTGTCCAATTTTTTTCCAATCGTCTAACCCCCAATTTCCATCCTGGGGAAACCACGGGCAGTGGGTGTCCAGGGCTTTTATAAGGGACTTAAGGTCAGCTTTCCGAACAGCAAGGTTGTTACTGGCCAAAAGGAATTTAAGGTCTTTAAAAAATTTTTTCTGTGGTGCAGAGAGAGATTTTCCCATGATTGCAAGAGTTGCAAGAAAGAGCAGGGAGCACTTACCGAGGGATCCTTAGGAGGATGAGGGAGGCGCCTTTTGCCCTGTCCGGGCGGAGATAAGTGCTGATCCAGAATCACATTCACACGGGAGCTCTCACCGGGGATCCACTACGTGGATGAACGACGCGTCTGCAGCCCTGCCGGGCGAGGTGAGGCTGAACGTTGTAAAACAGCATGAAGTCCGAAAGAAATCACACGGGAGCACTCACCAGGGATCCACAACGTGGATGAACGACGTGTTGGTGAGTGCTGAACAATGAAAAACAACGTGAAGTCCGAAGGCAGTCACACGGGGCACCAATTGTCGAGTTGCAGCTCGGCATCCAAAGAAAAATCAGTCTCACACCATTGTAGGTTCCGAAATATGGCTGCTCCTAGGGCTAATGCAGCACAGCTTTTATTGTGTGAAATCAGAAAGATACAAAGTACAAGCCAAGCAATTTGTTCTAGCAAGCAGATAAGAACCTTCGCACTAGACCATGCGAGCATCAGGCCATGCCACGTTAGCCAATCATATAGGACATCACGAGCTGTCCACGCGCTGTTCATGTTCCAAGGATGCTTCTAGCTATGAAATCACCCTATAACAATAAGAACTTTGCTCATGCTCTCATGTACAAGCAATCATTTTCCCACAGTTAACATGGTTGTCAAAATGTGGAAAAACAAGATACAGTGGTATTTTAATTATTTAAGTGGATTTAAACCTTTTTCCCTTGCTCTCTCTTTTACACACAGCATCCCAGTTAGGCACCTGATAATTTCGATCCAGATACCAATTAATGCCAAGTATTTTGATTAAATTGATTAATCCTCTTATGCTACATGCGTTATTTAGAAGTGAGTTCCATGACATGACTTGCATTTCTTAACTTTACTATTTGAGATGTTAAATTGCCATCCATAATCAATTTATTCTGGATCAATCTCTTTGGATTATTCTGGAATAAACAGACTGTTGAGTGTGCTTCTGGGGTTGCAATCCTGACACTTATTTAGAAGGCAAGCACAACAGAAGCAGTGACCTATTGCCAGTTAAACGTGTTTTAGAAACCAGTAGCTGATATTGTGTGATCGGCTGCAATTGTATGCAGGTTTTCCTGAGAGTAAGTCCCACAAACTTAGTCGGCTTTACTTGCAAGTGAACATGAAAGAACCCAATTTTAACTGGGCTGTAAATCGAGTTGCCAGTTAAGTGCCTATAATTTCCCCTAATTAGCATATCTGGATTTCTGTATCCCATGGTTGGGCCATGCTTACAATGAGCAGTGGATTGGTTACAAATAGATTTTAGTTGTCGGAATATAAACCAGCTCATTTAAAAAGAAAATAAGGGAAACGTATTTTATTTGTAACAAAAACACACCAATCAACAGCAGATTGAAAAGAGACACTTCCTCATAGTGCAATAATTTAAAAATACTCTTTTTTTATTAAAAAAGTGGGAAGTAGTTTTATGTTTATGTGAGAAAATATCAAAGCAGGAAAAGGTTTTCTTTACAATAAAATAATTGCAAAGCATCCTCCCACACTCCAAAATATAGCAAATAAACTAAAAGAAAGCCAAAATGTAACACAATTCCACTCATGGTTAAATTATAGGTAAGGAAGTTGAAGGAAAGATGCATTTTGTTTATTTTAAAGGGCCTGTCTAGGTGGCTCTTAGTTGTATTAGGTTGATTTGTTAAAAACAAGAGGAATGCTTTTTGTTTTCTTTAGAGGTTAGCATCTTGTGAATCTGCTGTCTTGTGGTAAAACTATTGAGAATTGTAGAAAGACTCAGCGAACAAAAAAGGCAGCGTTTGCAGGGCAATAGGAGCGTGACAGTTTGAGCCAAGGTGGCAAAGAGTTCAAGTCATGAAGACGTTAAACCGAAGTTCTTGGATTGAAGCCAGTTTTGCAAAGTGCATCGGCTTAATTCCCTTTCATTGGGACTTCCTTCCGAGTAAGCGCATATATGAGAGGACAGTAGAGCTCCACTCTATCGGTTGTGGATCCAAGCTTTCCTAAGAGTAGTTTTACCAGGGTTGGAAGAAATTGAGAAAGGTCTGTGGTCAGCACTTGTCCTGCTTTGATTGATGATCTATCCCCTCCCCCTCCCTTCTTTTCTCCTGCAACCAACCGCTGCAAAGGCTGCTTAAAAGAAGAAGTTTGCCTTTTTGGTTAGGGCACAGAAGCCCTCCCCAGAAAAAGCAGCATGTGCTGCTGCTGCTGCATTGGAGGAGAGCGCAGAGCCCCCGCTTTTCCTCTAGGCAGCGCTGCAGCTGCGAAGAAGGACGAGGGAGCAGGACAGGGGCCAGCTGGCAAGGCAGTGGCAGCAAAAGGGTTTTTTGCACGGCGCCTTTGCAAGGTCGTCCTGATTGGAACCCGGGACCCTCGTGTAAGGGAAGAGGGGAGAGGAGCTTGGCGGGCAGCCAAACCCAATAACCCCCACCCTCTCCCCTTCCTCGAAGCCCTTTTTGCGTTGATGAAAGAGGTTGAGGGCGAGCAGGTGAAATAATGAATTTGTGGGTGTCGCTTACAAAACGAGAGTCAATTGAGAGGCCTGCTTGTGCAAGGACTAAGCCTGGCTGGCAGGAGGGCTCAGAGAAGGAGCTGCTCCTCCTGAGGGAAGAAGCAGCCCAGCCAGGCTCGCAGCCGGGCCTACTAACCACAGGCCGGCCTGCTCGCCTGCCCGCCTGTAGCCACAGGAGCAGAAGGGGCTGGGCCCCACGAAAGAAGCCGCGAGGGACGCCGAGAGAGCGCAGGGGGAGCTGGGAGGCCGCCTGACGAGATCTGGGGGGCGGAGGGGGGAAGGAAAGGGGCTGCCGGCGGCGGCGGGAGGGGAAGCTGCGAAAGGCGGTAGCAGCTGCCGCCGAGGAGCTGAGGCCTCATTCAGGCAGGAAGTGCAGTTGGAGGGAAGGTGCTCGGTTGCAGCAGGCGGGCCGGGGCAGCAGCGAGCGGGGTAGGCCGGCCTCCGTGAGGGGAGAGGAAGGGGAGCCGCGGCTCCTTTCCCCCCATTGCTCGTAGGGAAGCCGCCGCTGCAGCCCTTCTTCGCGCGAAGGCTCCCCTTGTTTTCTCGCCGCACCTGTGAAGGAAAAAGGGACGAGCTTCTGCTTTTTGGGTTGAGCTTCCCCAAGCACTATTTTATTTTATTGTTGGGTTCGAGTTTGCGATGCTCTTCCCTCCCGGTTTCCAGCAGCAGTTTTATCTGGTCCATAAGTAGGGAGGACTTTTTTTATTTCTTCTTTTTCCTTGTTTTCCTCTAGTGCTGCTGTTTTATTCACTGGGCTTTATAGCTCACCGAAGGTAAAAGACCCCACCAGGGAGAAAAAGCTCGCCTGATACAAAGGGAAACATCTGTTCAGCGGTGAATTTTTAGAACAGGACTTTTCGAGAGGGAAGGGGAGGGGGGGAAAGGGGCAGGAAACAACTCGAGGAGGAAAAACACTAAATGCTGAAATAATTAGATTTTACGAAGAGGGAGCTAAAGGGAGAGTGGGTTCGGAAAAGAGCGGGTTCTTTTTAAAAAAAAAAATGTTGCTGAAGTTGGAAAAACCGTGTCTTGTTCCTTTCAGAGGCTGGCAAAAATAAAAGTTCTTAAAACGAAAGGCCTGTTCCTTCTGAAGTGTTTCTCTTTAAAAAGTAAAAACAAAAACTAAACGCATTTGTCCTTAAAAACAATTCAGTTAATTTGAGTTGATTTTGGTCATTTTAATTACTTGAAGGAAAATAAACTGCTTAACCTTGTCTTTAAAAAAAAAATCCAACAAGTGTCTATAATACATTGTTTTTAAATGTTGCGCCTGGGGTACTGTTTACTCGACCAGCCTTGTTAGATGGGGGGAGGTAAGCGTGTCTACTTACTTTCTATCTATCTATCTATCTATCTATCTATCTATCTATCTATCTATCTATCTATAAAGACTTGAAACCATTTTTCTGGTAAAATAGCTTCTTAGCAATACAGTAGTGTTGTTTCATGCAACTTGAGGGAATTTTAAAAGGCAGATTAGAATAATTTCTAAATATTGTATTTCCATGTTCTCTGGGGGGAAATGGAATTTATTGAAGTTCTGAACTTCAGTAAAGCACTCAACAGGGCTGTATTTCTGGACACCATGGAGCAGAAAACTGTTGGTAGCTTTCCTGGAGACAGGGTTGAAATACGTTTGTGTTTATTCCTTTTCTTTGTAAAACTTGCTGTCTTTGGAGCCTTTAGATAGTAAATGCCAATGCAGGAGAATAAGGCAAACCTCACTTTGAAAATAATTTCAGAATTTAAAATTCCCATATTTTGAGACATCACCATAGTTAAAAATATTGGTGGTTGTAATCTTTAATGATCACGGATCCTTAATAACAAATAATTAGAATAATATTGAAATATATATATATGTGAGAAGGCCTTCAGATGCACACATAATTTATATAAGGCAATACGTATACAGGGATTTTAAAATCAAATCTGTATTACAGAAGAAAAAATACAGCTGAAGGAACAGGATAAATAGCATGTCTGGTTTTTCCTCAGTGTTTCATACTACTTTTCTTGTTTCCGAAATAGAAACATTTTCCCATCTTCTTTCTTGCCAAATGGGTAATTTTTTTAAAAAAATGAGAGTAGCACGATGTAAAAAAATCACATTCCGACTCTGAAGTGCCACAGTGAGACTGACAAAAAGTGATCCGAGGCTTGTGCCCTTAATTCGCTCGGAATGTTAAGCTTCCCAAGATACTCCCCGCCTATGCGGTCATGTTAGCTTTTCTCTGTATTTAGTAGGTGGTTTTTAATGGTTTAAAATTAGTACGTGGATCGTCTGTACCCTTACGTTTGTAATATCAATATTAAAAAAAAAGTGTGTCCTGTAACAGGAAACGTCACACATTGTTAGATTTTTTTTTTTAATGGTTGCATTTGGCTACTCCATTCATAGACACAATACAATTAATTAACATATTCTTGGGTGTGTTTTTGAGATTGGGAGGTAGTAGCCCCCATTTGAGGAGAAAACTCCTTAAATAAAAAAAGTAACATGATTCTGCCCAAACCAGACACATAATTGATATTGACTAGAGATCTGTTTCATGTATAGCAAGTTGCTTTTATATTTAACAAAACTGCTTTCCTCCCTTTTCTATGGATAATTTTTAACTGGTGATAACAGTCATTCTGAAATAGCTTTATAGTTTACATGCATGATAGGGAATTAAAGATGTTTTCTAATAGAAGAACAAGCATGAATAAAAAGGGGAAATGCAACCTAGGAGTATTGACAAAAATATGAACCAGTATAAACTTTTGATTTCTATTCAAATATAGGCTCATATTTCATGTTTTTTGTGCTTTTTGGTGTGTGTGTGGATGAGGGGAAAGACTACTTTCAAATATCCCTACTGCCAGAAACAAACCATTTACAGCAAAATTCCAAATCTTTATTGAGATACTGCAAAGAAAATCAGTACATTACATGTAAATTACATTAAATCTAAACTTTAAAGTTTACTATCTTTCCCTCTGATTAGTACAGCATTATTATATTAAATGTGAATTTTCAAAAAACCTATAATAATAAATTATATTTGTATATAAGCTGAAAGTAGCACTTAACTATATTCCAATGAATAACTTTATAAATTAGCTCTTAAATGTAAACCTTGGGCCTCTCAAACTGAAGGTGTGTTTACCCACCATGCTAAAAAAAATTCCTGTGCTGTAATATTTACTTAGAATATTTAATCTAGGGGTTTTATGTAAAAAACACTCTTTTGCATCATGTTTACAGTACATCTCAGGCTGAAATTAACAATTAAATGCTAGCATTATCATAATAGAAGCAGTACTTGGAAAACAACTATTTCATCCACTGGTGCTCCTAGTTAAGTGGCATTTGCCCAAAGCCTCCTGAGGTGATAGTGCAATTTAAAACAATATAATGGATGCTTTAAAAACAACTTACCAGTTAAATTAGTGGTTTTACTGGCTAGATTCTGAGAAAGATTCAAACAATGCCATCACAGTTTTAACTGTCAAAGTTATACTTACATTAATAGGTAGTTTGGTCAGCACACAACTGACTTAAAACTTGTATGTACAAATTGGAAAATGTGTAAATACATTAAAAAATGCAGATGAAAGGTGAACTGCATATAAGCTGGTATTTATATTGCTGCAAAGTATTCCTGCGGTTATGTGTACATGCACACACACAAAATAAAAATATATATGTTTTTACTGGTGTAGCTTTACTCAGAAACTCTACAAGCACATTTTGTTTAAAGTAAGTTCTGTTTAAACCAATTGGAAAGTAGATTTTAGGACTGAAGTACTGAACACAACAGGATTAACATAGGGAGTAAAAAAAACATGGACAAAATGTTATGCTCTTCATAACTGAGCAAGGGCAAATAATTTGCTGAATTCAGACCACTATACCTTATAGTTTTAAATACTGTATAGCAGTAGTGTGTATGGGTCAAATCACAAGTGTCGCACTCCACGCTGTGGGCTGACCATTATGCTTTCATTTCCTAGGATTAAACAAATAGCAGCATGAACATTTAAATTAATGCTATATTCAAGTTCAGCAAGCGAAGAAGGTAAAGAAAGTGTGATTTTTAAAAAAATAAACACAAATAAGAAGATACTTAATATCTATTAAGTTTTTTCTCAGAACATTTAAAAGGCACATTATTTTATGAATACTATAGCTTCTTGTGCTTGGGTAAAGTATAAAATTTAAGTTTGGACAAAGATTCAGTTTTAAAATATTAACATGTTAACGGCTTTAGGCAAGCATCTATTCCTACCCTCACTCTTCAAAAACAAACAGCCCTGACACAACTCTTCTATTCCTCCTCCATTTATCCCTCCTTCCCTCCTAATTGTTTTCAACATAGGATGAAAAAGACATGTTTGGGTTTGAAGAGATTTTTTGGGTTTTGCTTTTATATATCTATTTTACCTCACATGCTCGTTCTTATTGAGTAATAAGAAAATTACACCTGATTTAATTGTGACAAAGAGGTGATTAAGTAATACAGGCTCTTTTGCTCAACAAGCCCAGGATGTGTTACTGAATCCATGTTTAGAATTATTAGCCACATGCAAAACATAAAGGGCATTTCAGGAAATTGGAATTTTAGGTTGATGCTACTTGTTTTTAAAATATTTTTAAATACTTAGGTGATACAGAACGTTAAAAGTGCTGAAAATGTTTTTGTACATTACTTCCCCCCCACCTAACATTTAAAAGTCTATTTCCTATTTAAAATAAAAGTAAATAACATGAAAACCTAGAAGTACATCTTATGGAGTTCAATGCCACCTACTCCCAGGTAAGTGTGTATAGGATTGCAGCTTAAAACAAAGTTATAAAATAGTAGACAATTACATGTACCTTTAAAATATGTGGATTGATTTGTTGTCTACATTGTATCTTTTAAAAAACTACCAATTTGAAATACAGAGTAATTCAATCTTTGCCTGCTTTCCTTTTATAATAGGCATACTGTATTTCTATCTCTGAGTCTGAAAAAGCTGTGAATTCAAAAACATTTCCCCCTATCATCAGCCTTTACATCTATTCCTGAAAACACACCCTAACACCCCAACTTAAAAACCGTAACTTGAAAGTAAATCTCATTGATTTCAAACTTGCCTCAAGTAGTGTGCTTAGGAATAGGATGCAAAAGGTTTCCACATTCATATCATATGGATGTTAATGGCTTACTATGTGTGTAGTACATTGTCGTAAAGCCTTTCTCTTCCTATTTTGCATTTCAATGGTTCTTTCCAAATGCATTGTTTTACAAAACCACCAAGAGGCTATCTACATTTTGTCATCAAGTTCCCTGCAATGTTTTAAAATAGGATCATAGTCCCTCTTTCAGTCTATATATTTCAATTCCTTAAATGAAACTAAAGTTAGTACAATCAATTTAAAATAAAGTTTAATGTATTATTATAGTGCAATACAATTTACTCTGGGGGGTTTTGTGCCAAAATCAAAGTTTTATGTTGATCATTCTGTTAATATACAGCATATAGACTTTAAAAAAGAGATTTGTTCAAAATGCATCCAAAGGTTTTGCAAAATACATTTCTAACATATACATTTTAGTTTGGGCAGTTCTTTTAGCATGATTTTCAGTTGACATTGCCTTACATTCTAGGAAGGGCCAAATTTTAAATGATACTGAATGTGAAAAATGAACTATATGAAGCTTAATAGTGTTCAAAAGAAAAAATATGTCCAAAGCTTTTACAAACTGGAAGGAAACATAGGCTGCAATTGTATTACAATGTACTTTTCCAGAGTACTGTATCCCTTAGGTTTCTTGTCCATTGTATGCTTTGCTAAACAGCAGAACCTTGGTGCTATTTAATTCTGAAATTTCCAAGTCCTCAGCATCCCTGACATTCACCCTCCCTTTGCTACCTTAAAGTCCAACTCCATCTGTCAGTGCACCTATCTGTATTTATTCAGTCTCCCACAATAGTTCCTAGTAGATGTAGACTGACTTGATGAATAATGCTGCTTCAGTCACTCTGGGTCTACTTTGTAGTGAAGTGGTTGGTATCTATTTAGTTCTTTTGGTCTCCATTAAAAAAGAATAAATATGAGGAATGATTTATGTTTAAATAAAACATTTTATTTGGTCTCCATTAAAAGGCATATAGTGTGTATGGGAAATTTCCAATGAAAAGGGCAATGAAGAAACAAGAATTAAATTAGTCTGTAAGGTAGCAACAAACTGTCTACAAACTAGAGTTCAATTTAGGCCACAGTTCTAATGCTGGGGTTAACAATATCACTGGGAATACTTTTTAGAACTTAGATATCATTTTCCTGAAATAAGCAAAAATAGCTTTGAAATACTCTTCACTCAGATCCACAACTCATTTAAAGCTGCAACCCTATCTACACTTTCAAGGAAGACCCATGTAATAGTGAGGCTTACTCATGAGTAAATTTGCATAGGAACAGGCTAATTTTTGAATAATTTAGGTGTATATGGGTCAATAGAGTTGACAGTGCAATCCTATATTTTTTTTCTTACAATAAGTCCCACTGTGTTCAGTAGGGCTTACTTCCAAGTAAGCATGTATGGTTTTAAAGTCTGAATTAGTTAAAACAGTAGTTTGGTTTGATAGGAACACAGTTATTAAAGTGGAATCTAATCCTTTAAATAATTTTATTTAAATAATAATGTAGCTTTCAGAACATAAGGAAATTAATAAATTACACAATATACTTCTAATTTCCATATCTTTGAAGGACTGAAAGATAATACACATGATTGAAAGGCAATACATGTTTTTGTACTTAGGCTCTAGGATTTTAAATATCGCTCTCCATTCTACATATTTTTTTTTCTTTGCTGTAGCAGGCACATGGAAATACAGGCACTTTGTGAAGCATTTTTGTATGGTATGTCAAAAGTTATTGCCTCAAAATGCTAAAACTGGACTTTGGGGGGATATTGCCATGCAGCATACAGATGAATATTTGGCAGATCACAAACACTCCAATGACCCTGTTATGTTAATCGAAGTGCTCAGCTATGCCTTCTGTAGGAAATGACACTCACCACTCCCTCTCCCTGTCCTTCCTCCTCTATCTAGAAAATTTCACTTCAGACTTTAAAGGACAGCAAAAACTGACCCAAGATATCCCTCTCATAAACTGCAGGCTCTGATATCCCAAAGGAGAATAGTTCTGCACATCTCCTCTCTCTTTAAACAGCAGCTCTTCACAAGCCCACATATCTGCAGATGTGTTAAACTGTTCTTTATTTCACAACTTCTAAAACACACACACACACACACACACACACACACACACACTTAGGACAATACAGATGGTTTAATACTGTACACTTGATTTAAATTGTCTTCATGTCAGGCAATAATGCAGTCTTGCAAAATCATACAATTTTACCAGTCTATGCATAAAGTCACTTTAGCATGATAATAGGGAAAAATCAATGGTATTTTACTTGTAAGGCTTTCCCTTCACCTTCTCCTTCACAAAAGTAGCAGCCCTGGGGCTAGTGGAGGAGGAGAATTTTGCAAAGCTGCATTTAATCTCCTTTCAGTCTTAACAGTAGCCACAATTAGTTCCTTCTGCTACAGTTCTACCTGCTTATAGTGGATAATTGAAAAGCTTGGGATTCTGATAACCTGAACCATCTCGTTTTTTTACTCTGCTTTTTGAAATATATAAAAGCAAACCCAACAATCATTGATCAAAATCTGGAAAACATGTCCTTTTAAATTAATCTAGATAACAAAAACATCTAAGTTTAGGGGGATGTGCATATTTCTAAAGGGATAAGGCAGCCTGTCTTTTCCCTGGTTGTGTTGTCTGCTCAATTCTAGTTTTTACAACAGCCATGCAGAAAGACCTCTGCATGCATGGTACTAAAAGATATGGCGAGGCCAGGATGAAGGTAAGGAGAACATGAGCATTTCTGCAGGATTTGTGCAGTGGTCTCTAGGTTAGCCAAACAGAAAAGTGGAAATGTATCAGTTCTGCCCTTGCATCTAAAGTGATGCAAGAGAAACCGAATTCCAAAGGGATATAGCTATATTACCCGTGTTTTATAGCAACTAGGGTAATAGAGTTTGACTAAGTAGTATGTATGTGCACACAGAGAGATTAAGACGCTGTTTCTATAAAAACAAAGAATTCCAGAGAGTACTTGGGATAGTTTGTCACCATAAAATGGTATTTTTAGATGCCACGGTGCCCATTGTGGTTCATAGACACGATATATATTGGAAATGCAGCACATTCAAACAAGTTAAGAGGGGGAATTTTGGAAGGATTACCTAGCAATCCGAAATTGAGGCTGGGGACCCTTAAAGCAGGAAGGAAGTGCCCCTGAAAGGAATTCCTGTTCCAGGAGTTTGGGATCATCAGGGTGGAAGAGGAAACCCGCCGCATCAGCCAAGAACAGAGAAACGGAATGCAACATCCCTTGAAATGCAAAAGAAGAAGAGCCTGTTGCAGAAGTGCAGGTCGCATGTGTGCGTGCACACCCTCCCGCCCGGCCGCCATCCTAAACTGATCAAATTTCTAGGGCCAGGCTAGGTGATCGCAATCGTTTTTGTTTCACTCAGGCTTTTGACTCTGCCCAGCTGTTTCAGCTGCCTGGCCTCGTAAACACACGAGAGGATGCGGTGCGTGTGACGGAGCGAGGAGCGGGAAAGTATAAATCCCGCTGCTCCTCAAGGTGTCACAGCGGCCTGAGGGAAATAAAGAGAGACTGACGAAAAACACGCGCGCGGGCGGCGCTGGGATCCCTCGGGAAGAGAAGAGTGTGTGATGCCATCGTTGTATGATAAGTTGAACACGTGTAAGAGAGGAGGCGCACGGCTCGGGCCGGGCCTAGTTTGGCACTCGCACCACACACAAGAGCACGAGTCCCTCAAGGCAGGAGGAGCCCGGCAGCGGGAGTGTATATTTGTCACTTGGCCCTCCGCCCCAGGGGACACCCCCCCCCAACCTCGACCGCCCCCGTCACGCGCACGCTCTGACTGGGCACCCGCTCAAAAAAACAAAAAACGGTTGAGAGCCAGCAGGGCAGCGCGCGACGCAGAACTTCGCCCAGCGAGCTCGTGTTCTGCTGTCGGCCCATGAGCCACCGCGGGGGGAAAAGGAGGAGGAAAAGCGAGAGAGCGAAGGCTGCTGCTGCTGCTGCCGCGTCGCGGGGCCTTCGCCTAGGAGGCGTTGCAGTGCGCCTGCGTGCAGCAGGCCCCTGCTTCTGTTGCCTTTTTCGCGTTGCTGTCTCTCTCTCCCTCGCCTTCTCTCTCTCTCTCCGCCCCCCCCCCCAGTCCGTGCGGCTCGCAGGACTGTTGCCGCTGCCAGCAAGCCCTTCATTCCTTGCTGGAGATCTCCCAAGACGGACTGGGTACCTGCCCGGCCGAGCCGGCGCCCAGCGAGGAACTTGGAAGGAGCCCCTTATCCGCCGCTCGGCTGTTGTTGCTGTTGCTGCTGCCGCCGCCGCCGCTGCCACCAGCGGCCATGGGTCCCACGTCCCTGCTATGGAGGCGGTACTGGCGGCGGCGGTGGCTGAGCGACTGAAGGCGGAGTGCTGCGGGGCAAGAACTGAGGCGGCGGCGGCGGCGGCCGGGGTCTCTCCGGTGCCGGGGGGTGTCGTGCTGACGGTGTTTTTAACCCTTAGATGGTCTCTAGCGAGCCGCTGTTGCTGCCTGTGTCACTGGAGGGTGAGTTCTCCAATAGTATGAAGGAGATGATCGGCGGCTGCTGCGTTTGCTCCGACGAGAGGGGCTGGGCCGAGAATCCGCTGGTTTACTGCGACGGGCATGGCTGCAATGTCGCAGTGCATCAAGGTGAGTGAGACGGGCCTGCTTCGGCCAACCTCTCTTGGGTGGTGGGGGGGTGGGGGGTAAAGACACAGAGAGAGAGAGGGCCGGGGGGCTGCTTTCGGAGGCGTCTCTTTTTCCTCCCCCCCCCCATGTCTCTTCTCTGTCTTTCACACACGCGTCACAAGTCACCACTTTATGGAGTGCGCCATCCACGTCTTTCCCCTCCTTGCTTGCAGGCGTGGGTCGCCTTCCCCCCGTCCCCCTGCCTCCTGTTAACTCTGTTGCTGGCTGTGTTCGTGGGTGCTTAAAACTCAAGGAGGCGGGCCCGATGCTGAGGGCGGCCGGGCATGTGCTTTTGGAGGAGGGGTGGCCAGCAATGTCAGAAACAAGGTGTTCTATCCTTGTGTGTGAACGAGTAAGTTGCGTGTGTCGCCCTAGTCGTTACTTCCTCATCCTGTGTGAGTGAGTGCCTGCCCTTCCTTCCTTCCTCCGCCCTTAGTAGTGAAAGGAGGCAGGAAGGGAAAGGCAGTATCAAAACACTTCGACGGGAGCTTAAGAGAGTATGGGCAACGTGCGCTTTTTTGCTTTTAGCAAAATTGCCCCTGCCTGCTCCGTCGATATCCCTTTGCACTTTTTGGCACGTCCTCGAAAAGTCTTGCTCCTCCTCCTGTCTCCTAAACCTAGGTAAGAAGCCAGAAAACGTGTTTGTCAAAGGGAGAGAGTTAGCTGTCATGTGACTGCCCCTTTCCTCCCGACTGCCTCTGCCGGAGCGTCCTTTGGCTGGATGGTGTCTGCTGGATGAGGAGACTTCCTGTTTGTGGTAGGAGAGTGTTGGGGGAGGGGAGGAAAGGGGCACCGTTTACTGACTTATCCTTTGATGGTAGATTTGTTAGGATTAGTGGAGGGAGAGCAGTTGGCTGGTGCCCAGCTGAGTGGCTGTGTTGCTGTTTTGCTTGCTATAATGAGCACAGTGTGTCTCTGCTTGTCTCTGATGATCTGTATGAGTTTCCTTTACGTCTGGAATATGTTACTGTTGCGGTCGTAACTTAGAGTATGCGAGTACATGCATGATAGTACAAAAGATCCAGCTGATCCAGATTGTTTTTTAATCCTATTTGTGAGAGGTGGCTGCAGGGCTACATAGTTTGTGACTAGTCAGAAGGAGCACTGGGGAATGGAATAAACTGTCATTCCTTCATGTGAACTTGTCTATCAAGAAAATCTTCAGGAATTCTCTTCCACCCGAAGGGTGACACCTTGGAACTAATCTTTTTATGTTTCCAGTGTGCATGCATGTACTTTTTCTAGAATTTCATGTCTGGGCTTACTATTATTTGTTACAGCAAATGCCAAATCTTTAGAATTGCAACTGTGTACCTATGTGTTTGATTCGGTGCATTGAAAAAGGGGTCAAGGTGTCTAGGTGAATAGATGCCTGTCCTAGAGAAAGAGGAGGGATGGGACATTGTCCAAGTCAAGGGGCAATGTGAAACTTCAGCTCCCCTCTCATTTCACAAAAGCTTATGCGTGTTTAGAGGTATGAGATTTCATGTGAGCAACCAGGAAATGGGCCGCAGATGGTGACCTATTACAAAGTGGTGCAGATGTGCCCCATCCCCTTTCAGCATGACTATTGGATTGCAGAAAAACCTTAGTTTACGTGCACCCTACAGTATATTGTTTGTGGAATCCTCTGTACTCCGTAAACTGAAATTGATATCTATATTTATAGTAAGTCTCAGTTTTTAATGAAAGTGAGAGACTGTGGCATCTGTGCTCTTATTCAGTTTCCCACACATGCAGCTAACCCAGCTTTTTCTTCTGTTGATGTGGTTATGAGTTTGCAAAATCTTTAAGACATAGTCTGAGAATGGGAAATAGGAAGTAAGTAAGAAATTGAAAGTGGAATAGGGAGACTTATAGGAGGAGTTACAGTACAAAAGTACTCATGTGAGACTAATATTGATTAGTGTATTTGTTTTGCTTTTAAATCACAGTTGCACTCTAGGTGTGTAATTTGATTCTGAAAAAGCACCAGAAAGCTTGATCCTGTGCATGTTTTTTCAGAGTAAATCCCATTTAGTTCAGTGGGGTTTACTCCCAAGTAAATGCACATATAATTTACATTATCTGAAAAATAGCTGCAAATGTCTGTTTTGTTATATCATTGTTTGGGTCTGCACTAGGGTCCTCAAAGTTATTTGCAATAAGACTTGGCTCTCTCTATGGAAATTAGATTAAATACTATTAATATACTGTGGGAAAATCAAAGTACTATTTCTTTTATATTTCAGGAAAGCTTTACCTGGGAAAACTTCACTCCCAAACTTCTATTATTGATTTCATGTGTACCAATAAACCTGTTGGAGGGAGCTAGACATCCGTGGAGAAGAAACAGCTTAGGGCCCCCCTCTTCCTGTAGTAGCTGCTATTTCCCCAGGGGACCTAGAAGCAAGGTGACTGTGCAGCAGGACAGTAGCGAGAAACAGCTGTCATTCCTTTAGTGCTCCAATCTTCAGTGACAGCATGTTAAGTAAAGGAATCTGAAATTGTGGGAGACTTTTGTAGAGCTGCAGAAATAACGTGAGATGACACCTTAAAAAGGGAAACCAGAGCAATCTTCACCTGAATAGTTATTCCATTTGAATTGGTTCTCCTTGTGGGGAATGTACTTACACATGAAAAGTATGTGAACAGTACAGAAATAAGTATCCCCTTCCTCTAAAGTAACTAACCCTCTTTGTTTATGTAATGGCAGCCTAGGACACAGAGACTAAGCATGGCGTCTGATGGTGTCCTAACACTGAGGAGTAAATGGAGTAGGACATAAACATTTTCTTCTAGATAAGGAAAGGAGAGGGGTGCTAGCATGGAAATTTGCTTTAAGAAAGCCAGTTACTTTTGCACAACTTATGTATTAAGAGAGACCCTGTATTTTCTTTTTTGTTCTAGTTAGAGGCATCATGAGGTTTATTCCATCTTTTTGGACATGCTGACAACACCATTTTCCAAAATTTCTGAAATCACTTTGGCTAATTAGGTGATAGAATTATTTGGCTCTGTTTTGGAAAACATTCCCAATACACCCAATATTTTTATTAATTCAGATGCAGGAGCCACTGCAGTTGTGGTTGGTTGGGAGCTTCAGCCTACACTGCAAAGTGTATCTAAGGCCCCATCTCATGCATACATATCTGGAAATAAACCCAGTTTAATCCATGCAATTTAACTTCCAAGTAAATACACATAAGATCATACTGTGTGCTGTATAACTCAAGCTATCCAGAGATATAGTGCTGATCTGATGCACTAATGAATTCTCAAGTAGAATTCTATACGATCCGCTGTTCCAACTTAGTTTTGTTACATGCTCTCTGCTTGTGCACATATTCAGGGTATTTAGCTTTATGATGCCGTTGAATTCTGGACTATATAAAGCCTTGGGCTAGTTGATCTGTTTGCACAGTGGTCTCTGCAATATTAATTCCTAAGCTCAGTCATGCCTGTGACACATGGATTTAGAGAGACTTGCACATATGTAGCATTTCATCATAAATCATGTGAGGGCAAATTGTTGAGGCTTAAGAGCAAGTATAAAAGGTATAACCAGCATTGGCAAATGCTGATGGAAGGCAGTTTTGAGTACATATACCTGTTTTGAGCTCCATAATTTCTCACTTTAATTGTATAAAGCGCCATGTGCATTGATGGTGCTATATAAATAAATGTCAGGGATAATAATATGTACTTGAGCATAGATTTGACTTCTTAAGTTTCATTAATCAGGATGGGACTGCACAGGTGTGCAGGGTTATTCACATTGCCTGAGTAGATAGACATGATAAGGACTGTAAAATGTTTAATTTCCTTGTTCTCTGGAGCAGTACATGGGTGTTTTCTATTGTATTTCTCTCACTTGTCCCCTCCTGCTGCTTCTGCAGTCTTTCTTGGAATCTGAAATAGCTCATCTGCCTCTTGGGCCATTTAAGACCAGAAGAGACTGTCCCTGGCACACTTCCCAATATGGGGGAAATTACACTTTTGGCCCAAATGCCTATGGGAATGAGTACAGAGTGCTGCAGTTGGTGAGCACTTTGTTGTAGGGATGGGTGTTTTCATTGGGTTTACACCTGATAAGCTTGTTGCTGCAGAATTAGAGCTCTGGATGGATATGCAGAGTCTACAAACAGCAGGTTTTGAGGAGCCATGGAATGAGAGCCAGACAAGAGAGAGATCAGGAACCATGAAAAAAGTCTAAGGCACAAAGCATAAAGAGGAACCAGACCTCAGGAGTCAGAAGAGAGACAGTGCAGTCAGTTTATACCGTACATGCAAAAGAAGAACCAACATCATAACTTATAGTAGCCAAGGTCACAGCTGGGTAGATTATTCAGAAGGACTGGGAGCAGGAACTGTGGAAAGAGTAAAAGGCATACCAGGAGGCAGGTCACAAGAGATGGCAGGCTGAGAAGCACAAACAGGAGCTTAGGTATGCAAGGTCAAATGGATTATTTAACTTTAGACTTCAGATTTGGGTCTAATTGGGGGAGGCTTTATCTCCAGCAAAGTGTGAAACTAGAGAGGAGTCATGGAAAAGATCAGGCACATAAGGGTGAACGCCTTCAAGTGCCAGTGATTCAGTGGCCACATTTAACATATAATTGTAAGCTAAAAACCTTGGCTTATACACCATACTGTGCAGGAGGTTTATGCTAGTGCATGCAGGCTGATTGCTGTCACTTAGTTTCTCCTTTTGCATGAGCAAGTAAACAAACTAGGAAGGGTTAACTTAGCATTACTTCCAAACCTGGGATCGAGGGTTGTTTCTCCCTAACAAGCCAGGTCTGTAAACCATGTATCTTGAACCAAACCTAAGTCAATTTTAAGCCAAGGTTTAATGATCCTGGGTTTGGATATAATGCTAACTCTCCTTTTCTCGGGTTTTGCACTCGCAGGAAGCATGGAGTGAAACAGAAGTAACTGGGCACATACAACATGGGTTGTTTAGCCACAGTTCTTGGCTTATTATGTGTGAGTGCAGCCATTGTTAAACAAGAATTCAGGTTCAAGATGAGACTGCATCTTTGGGCTAATGTGCTTTCTTCTGTGATAATGCTGCACATATCCTCTGTTGTGGTATATTAGATAACAAGAGTACTGGTTAGAAATGGACATACTTTTGAGTGTAAAAATGACTCTCCTTATGTTTTTGGATAGTGTTTTTATAGTGACACCTACATGTTGTTGTTAAATTTGGCAGTCTGCTCTGCAAGGCTGTTTTTATACAATGTTTTTATTTGTAACACAAAAAAATGCAATTTGTGTAATTGGAAACAATGGTAGTTCTGTCTTTGCTTTCAATAGGATGTGGATTGCACCCAGAATGGTGCAAGCGTCGGTTATAAACTCATTTGGCTGTAAATGCCTTTTGAAATTAGTAGAATTTTCTTTCTTTACCATACTTGACTGAATCCGGTCTTTTTGGTGCGTGTATGTTGTGTGTGTCTGCATGCACATTTAGACCACAAGATTTGATACTATAGGAAACAGCCAGCCTTGGTTCAAGAAGCTCTGTAGGTTTGTCCTAGTCCACATGTTTCTCCCTTCATTCATGAATGCGCAAAAAAAGAGAGACACTCCCCCCGACTTTTGACAGAAGTTAACAAATTCTGTAGGCATACTAGGTCCCTGTAGAGTGGATAGTAAAGGTAAAGGGACCTCTGACCATTAGGTCCAGTCATGACTGACTCTGGGATTGCGGCACCCATCTCGCTTTATTGGCCAAGGGAGCCGGCGTACGGCTTCTGGGTCATGTGGCCAGCATGACTAAGCCACTTCTGGCGAACCAGAGCAGCTCACGGAAACGCCGTTTACCTTCCTGCCAAAGCAGTACCTATTTATCTACTTGCACTTTGACGTGCTTTCAAACTGCTAGGTTGGCAGGAGCAGGGACTGAGCAACGGGAGCTCACCCTGTTGCGGGGATTTGAACCGCCGACCTTCTGATCAGCAAGTCCTAGGCTCTGTGGTTTAACCCACAGCGCCACCTGTGTCCCTTGTAGAGTGGATAATGCTTGCTAAATTACAGGCAAGCAGTGTTAGAAGTTAGGATAGAAAAGCTAGGAGCTAAATGGCTTCTGAGACCTGGGTTTTGGGTGCCAAAACAGAATGTCGGGGTGGGGTGGGGTGGGGGTCAGCAACACTTTTAAGTTATTATTTTGATAAGCATAAGAGACATATTTTTAATATCACATTTTTAGCAGGAAATTGTTAATACATGTTTAATTTGGTGTTGAAATAAAAATATTGGTACTATACTTCGGTTTTCCAAACACTCTACTCTTTATTGTTAAACTTCTTAAGTAGTTAAGGATTGTCTATCCTTAACATATACTTTGAGGCTTCAAAGCACATACATTTCAGTGATCCTTAAGTGTCAGCCAGGCGCAAAAAATGGCACCTAGGCTTTCTGAGGTGCTCGCAAATGGAGAATCTGTAGTTGCAAAATGTGCCTGGTGCCCTGCTAATTTTGAACCCTGCAGGCAGGTAGGTGGGATACACCTTATAAAAATTGATTTTGGCATAGGAATAACTAAAAGGGATTTGCTTTGTGATTACAAGCTAGACTTTTTGTGAAGAAGCTATCCCATTCTATACTGACGTCTTTCCTAAGCTTGGCGAGCTAAATTTCAATTTTGTAGTGTACCTGTTGCCCTTTCACCTCACGATTTGGCATTTAACTTGTGTGGTAAGCGTAGAAGCTTATCTTCAGTTTTAGTAGACACTTGTCTGCAGCATTTTTAAAATGTCTATCACTGAGTCAATATTAAGTTGTTTAGGGTCCCTGCTTTAACTGGTGCAGACTTGCACAGGTCCTGTCCTTACCTAGGTAAGCTTACAATACTACTGAGGCATCAAATTTTAGCTTGGGGTTCTTCTGAATCCAATGCACAACCCTAAAATAAACTGATAACCTGTGATTTTTAGACAGATGAAATAAAATTTATTTACCCATTGACCTAGGGCTCCCACAACATCCTCTCTTCCACCTCTCCCCCTGTTGAAGTTAGACTTGAAAGAAACATTCTGTGGTAGCCAGTAGAATACATTGTGGTGTGTGCTTGGTTGAAATGTATGTGTGGTGCCTGCAACAGTTTCTCCAGTTTGCAAATGTACTCTCAGAATGACCCTTGCACTTACCTATGTGTGTATTGCAGGACTTATTTTTCTGTATAATATATGTATTTTTAATATGATTTTTTGGCTCTTTTCTCCCAAAATAGCATGCTATGGAATTGTACAAGTACCTACTGGACCTTGGTTTTGTAGAAAATGTGAATCTCAGGAAAGAGCAGCTAGAGTGGTAAGTTTGAATTGGTGTGTAATACTTGGGTGCATGTTTTAATCTAGTTCTTATCTTGGTAGCATTGCTCAAAATGTATTATTCTTAGCAGGGGGTGAAGCTTTCTCATTCTCAGGTTAACAGTGGGCATATATCTGCTGGAAGCCATAGAAATTCATTTTTTCCCCTTTGCCTGGATTTTTTCATGTTCTAGTTTTAATATGGAAGTACAGAGAGAACCAGGCAGGATTTTCAGTGCTGCTCAGAGGCCAACAGTTGCAGAAATACTGTACTGCATGCTTCATAGTTATGTTTCCCACCACCACAACCTTTTTCTGGTGAGGGGAAAGGATGGCAGAGGATCTTGTGAGGGAATGCTAACCTTCATTTTCTTCCCCATTGACTCCCTGCAACAAGGGGAGAGAGAGAGAGAGAAGCCAGACACAAACACTGTGCCACCAGAAGTGTGGTACTCTGCTATCTTGATAAATGTTTTACTCTCTGATTTTTGGACACCCACCACCCCACTGTGAGAATACACTGTAAACCAAAGAGAGATAAATCAGGTTGGCTCTGTAGTCTGCCTGCAATGCTCTAGCTTCAACACATGAACTTCTTTGGGGTATTATTAATTCCAGTCTTGGAGGATACTTTTGCAAGTACTGATAAAGCTTTCTTATAATTCTGTATTGGCAATGAAGTAAAAAAGAAGCATCTATGGAGAACTGAAGTTCTGGATTTTGATATAACTGGATTTTGATATAAATTACTTAATAAATATAAACGACACAACTCTCCTGCTACTTTCAAATGTATTGAATTTAATATTGGTTGTTTGATCTTAGCTTCATAATGCTAGTGTGGAGATAACCAACTTTAATTTGAATTCTGGATATGGTTAGTATTGTACTAAACATCACAGTTTCAACATAAAGTTTTGCAATAATGGTTGGTATTGATTCTTTTAGGCCATAACATTATGTGGCTCACGCAGAACAGATCTATCTTGTGGGTTTTGATACAACAGTGTTGCTTTTAGCACTATCACTTGGAGCAGTGTGTGTATGCAGAAGCACACATGGTTGTCTTATTTGTGTCGTTGTTCCTGTAAATACAGAACTTAAAGGCTCTGGAGGTTTGGCTTGTCTGTAATTTAGAAATTGAGCTCCAGAAATGGCCATTCTCATAAGTAGCTATAGATGAATAGAAACCATGGATGTGAAATGTTGGATACTGAGCTGTGATTTAAGACATAGATATCTGTTAGAGAGAGGTTTTTTAACTTAAGGAAAGCATCTATATTTATGAGAAAGGAGACAAATAGGAAATGGGTCAACTACAGAAAATATTTGAACGGTACCTTAGTTCTTGTTTTAATAACTGTTTGCCTTCCTGCAGAGATGCGAATTATGCCCTCATAAGGATGGTGCTTTGAAGAGGACTGATAATGGGGGTAAGTCTTTTACCTTTTCAAAAAAAGTCTCTAGTAATTTAAAGATTTTGTTCCTTTTTCTGCAGTTCAGTTGCATAAACTGATAAAATTGGAACATAGCTTGTGTGGTTAAGATTTTTGGAGCCCCATGAATAAATATTCTGTTATTCTAAAGAGCTCTGAAACTTAGGTATTTCAGGGTTTGTATATTTAATAATTTAGGTGCTCATCACTGTAAAATGTATTTATTCTTGCAGCATGTATATGAGAAATCTTATCTTCCTCTTACACATGGAGAATGAGAGCACTGCATCATGCTAGAGGGCTGTATATAAATTGTAGACTTTAATTTTATGCAAAAATAATTCAGTGTAAGTGAACAGTGAAGGTTATTTAATTCCTTCGGTGGCTATGGTTTGCTAACTCAAGTGGCACACTTAATATGACAAGCAACTACTTGATGATACCACATGACTTTAAAAATGGTGTTTCCTTCTCCCCAAGCCAGCATGGCTAATGATCAGGGTTGGCAAAATTTGTAGTCCAGTAATATCTACACAGCACACACTAGCTTGACCAACCCTGCACCCATCCATTATAGAGGGAGCACATGGAGAAGGGCTCCTGAAGAAGGTCTTTAAACTTGTGGCTAGGCTCATGTAGAAGAAGAGATGTATCCATGACCCACACCATTTAGGGTCATCAGCACTTTGAATTAGACTTTGGAGCCAATGCAGGTTGTTTGTATTAAAATACATGGAAACTTATCTGTGCTTAATTTTTTTCATTTTTGTGAAGGCTTAATTTGGGTTTCCGTGGTGATTACTTTCCTTTTCCATGGATCCATGATAAAGTTTTATTTTATAGACCCATCTCTTTTTGAGACTTTTTGAGGTGGCTTACAAAAAGCAGAAATAGGATAAAAGATAAAAACATGGCACTAATACAAACATATTTATACTCTCATTTTAACTTACAAGCCAGGTTACTTGCTATAATGCTTTTTAGAGGGAATAAGTAACACATGATTTTTAAATTTTGGCTAAGAGCCCCAAATGTGCTTATTAGAAGAAAGCAAAAGTCTGCATTGCTTACTTAGCCTAGCTTTAATTTGCCTAATGATTCATTACCATAATTTTCTTGAAATAGGACGTGGATTATTATTGATGCAAAGCTATCTCTTATTCTGTGTAGGAGTCTAGTGTAAGAGATGAAAATATGCATCAAGAAACAAGTTGGTCTTGCCTTCATGCTACTTTGTATGGAAAAGCAGCTCATATACGTCAAGAATTTTCAATTCAGCCTTGTCACTGCTGTTGTATTACCACAATGAATAAGGTGTTAACTTCCATGAACTTGTGGTTACTGACATGGAATATGTGTATCGATTAGGGTACTGTCTTAGTGGGTAGAGGGTGCTGTTTGGGGGATGCAACTACTCCATTGTCATGGAAAGTTGACTCTCTGGGAGTATCTGTCAAGTCTTGCAGATGTGGCAGGCTAATAAGGATTGTTCTCATCTGAAGGTTGATGGATCTAGTTGGTTTCCAAACTGCATTTTTGGTGCACTTGGCAGACTGTCCTGTCAAAGCTCTAGCTCAGGGGTGGATAACTACTTAGCTCAATAGGCCACATCTTTATCTTCCCCCGACCCCTGGGGCCCAACTTTGATGGGGGGGGGCACAACATGTCAGTTGACTGATAGGTGGGAATTCCTGTGGCAGTGCGGGGAGCAGTCTGCTTCCTGAGCTCATTCCCTGCAGAGAATGTGCTGGCAAAGCAAATCCCAGCAAGACTGAATTTCCTGCTCTCCAGTTGGTGAGCAGAGAGTGTAGTCCTCCTGCCTACAGGATTCACAGTACTCAGCAGGATTTTACCCTGTCCCCTATCCATCAGCTGCAGTTACCCAGTGACACTGGCTGGTGGACAGGTGGGTATGTTTTGGGGCAAATAGCTTCATGGGTTAATTTGGCCCCTTGGCAGACCAAGATTGGTCTTCTACCACCCACTGGAACCGGCTTGAGTATTGGACATGATGGCTGTAGAACAGGAGTAGCCAGTGCACCTCCAGATGTTGGCAGACTCCATCAGGCCTGGTCAGACGTGCTCTAGATATTCAAGGCAATTTAGAACAATGAAGGAACTGGATGATGAGGTGCAGAAAGGTGTAGGAAAGGTCAAGTTAGGTTCAGCTGAACACAGATTCTTTGGTGGTGTCTGTGAAGAAATCCTATCTTCACCACTGTTTTATCTGCACAGTGCCATCCACTGGAGCTTTTTCAAGTCATAAAAGTCTTGTTACAACATGACTAGCTCAATTTTTACTTTTAGATAGTTGATGAAATCCTTCCTGCTTCAGGCTTTGAGGGGAGGGAGAGAAGTCTTAAAGAAAGGGCACACACACTTAAATGTTTCTGGAACCTGCCAGATAGGTTCCCCACCCCCTTGTATTATGTTTCTGTATTTTAAATTGGTACTGTTCTTATATTTATGATATGGTATTAGCCAGCCTGAGGGATCCGAGGAACCATGTTTGGCAGCACACCAATTTAAAAATAAATATAAATGAGCTGCCGAACATTAAATTGCTATCTACGCAAAAATATCAGCCTCCTATTATCAACAATCTGGAGGATATGCTATAAAAATAATAAAGCCTTTAAAACTATTTTCAAAAGTTGCTTCTGGATAATGCTTGCCTAAAATGAAGATTACTTTCAACTTAATGGTAGGGTTTGCATGGTATTTATTAGGGGTAGGCTTTGCCAGGAAAATCATGTTTTTTCTTGCCCTGGGAAAAGCTATTTTTCTCATATTTTAAGACATTATAAAAATTGTTTCATTATTACAATATTATGTTTCAAGCTGGGTTTATGACATGTAGCTTATTTAGCGTTGAACGAGGAAATTATCATAGACCATGTTATATTTTAGTTTTGTATTCTGTTAACAGAATTTATACTACATTAAAAACAGAATAGCATGTAAAAGAACGGAAATAATAATAATTTGGGATTAGATCTTAACTAAAGTTCTGCTGGTGGGAACAACCTGTGGGTGGAGTTCATTTGGTAGGAAGCTCCCACTAGGATGGGGGGGGCCAGTGGCATTTTCTGCCATTTCCCCCTGCATCCCCTTTGTTCCTCAAAATTGTGGTCTGCACCATTTAGTGACATTCTGGAGCATCATGAGAAAGGGGTTGCTGGGGGAAGGAGAGGGTAGCGGAAAATGTTACCCTGCCCTGCACCCTGGCAGCATTTTCTGAATTCCTATTCCTGCTGCAAACAGAAAGAGCTCTTCCATTCATAATCTTAGAATAACAGTAGAAGAACAAAAGTTCAAATTTTGAGACCTTAAGTAAAGATAAAGACAAGAGGTTCAGTGGGGAGATGGGCCTGGAAGAAGCTACACATAAGACTACATCTTGGTGGTCCTGTTGGAACTCTACTTGAAACTGACAATATCACTAACTGTTGCTATACCAAGCTTTCGTCATGTCCACTTACTGTAAATTGCCCCGCCGCATTGTTGCATTATACAGTTGTTTTTCCTTCTGCATCAGTTTCTTGTCTAATAGCATCTTGCTCTTCCTAAGAAGCTGGATACTTTTTGTTTGTGTATTAGATTAACTAATTTAAATTCCAGTTGCTTGCTGTAGCTGGCAATATATATCTTGCAAGATTTCCACAGAGGTCTTAATCACTGCATAAACAACTGACCTTATGTTTTGCTTGTTCTACTACAGTACTCTTAAATTGCACATCTTTGATCTCCAGCAAGATGCCCTGGAGTAAGAATGGATACCAGAGACACTTATTTTTTAAAGCTCAGTATCTCTGCAAAAACATTTGGGTGTTAGTTGTTGTTTGTGTTTGTGTGTGTGTGCTTTAAATAAATCAATAAGAGACTTAAAAAGCTGTGAGGGAGTTGGTTCTTTTAAACTGTTACAAAGCACCCAGTATTTGCAATCTTTCTTGTTTTACGGTTTTGTTTGGAAGCCTGCACTGTACACAACAAAGCTTTTTAGTTCAGCATATTTAGAACCAGTTATTGGATTGAAATCTGTTCCAACTGGATGCTGATCAGGAATGTTGTGCATCAGCATTCTTTGTCAGCTTTATAACAAGATTTCTGGAAGGCAGCTGCTTGGTTGAAAGCCAACTAACAATGCAATAGTGTCGTCATTTTTTTAAGGGTTAGAGTGGGGATCTCCTAAGCTTGTAAGGAATGTCACATGCCAGCTTTTGAGTCAGCAGCTTTCTCCCTCTGAATTTCATTAAGGCTCTGCAAGTTAAAAGAAAAAGCACTAATGCAAACTTAAGTTACCCAAGTGCTGTCACCGACTACTGCTAATATATTGTATTAAGTACTTATATCTGCTTGTAGCCGGATTCTGATATAAATTACTTAATAAATATAAACAACATAACCCTTCTGCTACTTTGAAATGTGAGATTTTAATATTGAACTCAGCTTCATAATGCTAGTGTTGAGATACCCAACTTTAATTTGATTGTTGAATCATCTGTTTTCAAACTTGGACTGATTTGCGGCTGTTCTTTCTTGATTGAAGCTGAGAGTAGGGCATGTTCGACACCACCTAAGTACTGGTGTGTTGTATAGTAAGCAACAAATAAAAAGAATACTAAAGATGGTCTGATAAAACAAATTAGTAGGTCTTCTAAAAGCAAATAGTTTTTGTTAAATTATTTTCATTCATTGTACAGAGAAGGGCGTTCAGTATTGAGATAAGTTCTGTTTCCAGGAATTCGGAAGGTAGCTTCTTGTGAAGTTGGCACCTTCCATCTATTCCAAGTCATCTATCTGTTTGTATAGGAAGACACTGTGGTGCTCTTCAGGAGCTGCATAAAGGGAAGGATGCAGAGGGCCTTCTCGGTAGTCATGCCCTGTGGAATGCCTTCCTGTCAGATGTCAAGGAAACAAACAACTATCTGACTTTTAGGAGATATCTGAAGGTGTAGGGAGTTTTTAATGTTTGATGTTTTACTGTGCTTAGTGATTTAATTTGTTGGAAGCCACCCTGAGTGTCTGGGGCAACTCAGTCAGATGGGTGGATATTATTAATAACAATAACAATAATAAATAAACAATGAGAGAGAGGGAGTGAGAAACCAAAAACCAACATAGTAGAAACACACTCTGGTCTTGCCTTTCATTTTCCAATATTTGGTGATTTACTTAAGGGTGCTCCTTTTGTTTTATGGACAAGATACCCTCCTGTTCTAGACATTCCTCTTGTTTCTCTCATCCATCTCATGGATACCATGAGCAGTTTTCGAAACTCCCATTGTTCTAGGCGCATTTTGTGACAGGGAATTTCATTAGTGCAAGATGTTTCTGAGCTCAGGGTGCAGAACTGTGCCTAAGATTTCAGATTAAAACTGCAGAGTGGAAAGAAAGGAGGACCTTTTTCTGTCCCCCCACTTCCAGCTAGTCTCTGAAGACTGGAGAAGAGATTCTCTTAAGAATATTAGGGGGGTGGGCAGGGGAACGACTAGACCATGTGAAAAATGAACATAATATTTTAGCAGCAGTTCATTCATTTTCAGCTTTGTATTCTTGTTATAAAAAAGTTCACCTAGACATTCCTTTGTTGCACCTATAACCTAGGTTTAAGGTGCCATTTAGCTCCTAGCTTTCATATCTCAGTTTCTAACACTGACCATGAGAGAAGCAATATCAAACTCCAAAAGTTCGCCCAAACCAAAGAGTAACTCTGATCAGCCCTAACCTGGGGAGAAACCCTTCCTCTTGACTCAAGGCTCCTTAGTTTCTTAACACTTTCAGATATGTGGTTGAAGGGCCATGTTGTAGGTGGGTTCTGCAAACAGTGAGAGAAAGTTATTCCCCCTTCAAGCATACTTAGAGACCATCCCTTACTTTCCCTTGCTCAGGCAACCCAAGAAAGATGCAACACTATTCCAATGCTATCCAATACTTTCTGGAGAGAAGAGTAATAGACTCCGAGCTAGTTCCAGAGGGATAATTACTTCTTTAAGGTGAATTATATTTTTGTCAGTATATTGAAGAAATCAGAAGACCTCAGAAAGATCGTAGATCTCCACGCTTTGGCATGGAGATGGGTCGCACTATTTCTGCATGCCTGTATTGTTAAGATTTCCTTGCATGAATAAATTTTATGGAGGACTACTAACTGCCTGGTTGACTTTGCAATTGTTCCTTCTGCACTTCAGTGCCAGTTGTTCTGTCTTCAGCTCCTTCTTCCTGTCCTTGGTCCTAGTTACCCATAAGACTTACTTGAAGATGGTAGAGTACAAGTTTTATTCCTGTTTGTAAGACTACCTGGTTGTGTCTTTAACATGTGCAGACTACTTTACAGAAGCCTCAGAGGCACATGTTTTTGATAACTCTTTCTGGAAGCCAATTGTTTTTCTTTTCTTTTAGAGGGGGGAAAAACCTGTTATCTCTGGTCAAAGGAGATTTAACTCTTAGCCAGACTGTTGGAAATGATGGGTTTTAATTTCAGCTGACTTTCTTGGGCCTATCTACATGTCTGAGCTCTTCAGACATTCCTGCTAATCTTCAAGATCAAATTGCATCAAGATTGAACCCACATATCTGAATACCCAGGAACTCAAAAGTCAATATCCCAGTGGACTATGGTGGAAAGGTGTACATATCAAAGACTTACTCATAGTATGTTCAGAAGTAACCATTGCCAGCCTACCTATGTGGGAAGCGCACTTCAAATAATTCTTCATCTAGGAGCTGTGGTCACACTGTAAGACATCTTGTAGCATCAGCTTCCTAGAGTTCTGAGTGGTCTGTCTGACTCTCAGAACCTTTGCTCTCCTGTTGGACAGAACAAATGTGTCTTTCCAAACCAACAAATACATGTGAAAAAGCTTATTGGAAGCTGTGTCCTACCTATGGAAAGCCCTTGCATGCCTTCTGTTGAGTGAAGCAGGACTCTTCCAACAGCCAGGTATCTGAGAGGCATCTACAATGCTTGGATGGTAGTTGAGCAGGCAGCAAATAAACCAGTTGGAATGATCTCTAACTCTGGAGGTTCCTTCTGATCAGTTATGTTTGGGTTCCAGTTGTTGACTTTCATGTCTGCTGAAGAAGCAAACGAGGGACCAAATGTGGCTGCAGAGATGAATTATGAATAAGCAGACCATGCCTTTCAAATGCATTCTTAGTTCTTTTGTTTTCTGTAATACCTATGACAGAACGATTAGATGCTACTTTGGTTATTTCTAGGTGGCCAAGACGTTCTTGGTGGCTCTTGATGGAGGTTCTGTGAACACTTCCTGCAGAGGTGCACTGGCTGTGCAAGGAAGGGCTCTTCTCAGCCCCAGCTATTATCCTTCCACCTTGAAGATGGAAAGGCAGGCCTTAGGCCTTAGGCCTTACTAGCTATCAGGATGTCACCCAGTGTGACTTCCATACCTATGGCATCATTTAAGCTATAAATTATCCTAGCATATAATACTTGGAAGGCCCTTGTCAACTGAACTGTTCAGAATTGTCTGCTGTTATCTTAGTGAGGGATATAGTTCTGTTTGCAAGGTGACTGGATTATGGTCTGCAGTCAGATACACTGAGCTTCAATGTAATGCAAATTCTCACAATACTTGGTGAGTTCCTTAAGTAACATGGATTCAGAGGGTGCTAACTGCCCACTGTAAGCGCATAGTAGTGTTAGAACTTAATGTTGTTGCCTATTCAGAACCCAAGGTTTTTTAACGCATAATAATATTGGATACTTCTTATCTGGTGCAAATGTGCTAAAATTTTGAGGGGGGTGGGAAGTAATATCCTTATCTTGCTCAGTTAAGAGGACATTTCTGTCTCCAAAGAGATCCCAGCTGCTTTCAACATTCCCTGAAAAAGCAAGTGTTATGTCATGGGGTTTGTATCTAAGGGTTTGGAAGAAAGGAAATCTGAAAAATGATTAGCTCATGAAAAAAAGCTGTTTGAACGGAGCAGTGTGCATAAACAATATTAGCCAGGAACGCAGCAGGTCACTTTCTAGGACCCTGAACAGAAGAACACGTTATTTCTAGTGGCAGAAAGCAGATGGGATGCATTAGTTCCAACGTCTGTTATAAAAGGTTATGAGTTCCTGTGGAAAGGGGAACTGAAAAATGAACACCAGTGGCTTTCTGGGACCCCAAAGAAAGCTATAGCCCTAACTTCCACTTTAGTATAATCTGCTCTACATAAATCAGTGTTTCAGTTTGCCATAACCTCTTGTGGGCAGCTAGCTGCTTGAAATCCAGCAAAATTAATTTCCCAGCAGTTTTTTGGTTGTTAGGAGCACAAAGACATTGTTTCCAGCAGATAGCAACAGAAATAACTAAAGCCAAAGTGGTATTTCAGTGTAACTTCATGTATCAATCCTGGGCTCTTTTTTCCTCCTCCTATTAACAGCGTACCAACCAGAATACATTTATCATTTAAGGCTTTATCTCAATAGTGTGGAGACTTTTTCAGCCTGAGGGTCAGGTCACATTATCTTATGGAAAACCTTCTGAATGTTGCATTCCAGTACTGGGTGGGGCAAGAGGGAATACTGGGTGGAGCAGTAGATGCAACTCTTACTAGAGATATAATTTTTTTTTGGAAATTCTGAACCCAAAGGAGAATATTTTTTCCTTTTTTTAGGGGTGTGGAAATTTGTGGACACTTGAAAAAAAAATCAACTTTTAAAAGCCGTTTTTACAGATCAAATGTCACTTTGTTGCTTTAGGAACATAACATGTATTTTGTTATGGTTTGCCATTAGATTATCATGTTTGGTATATTAAAATACAATTTATTTGGTCCATTGCAAATTGAATTTACATTTTTAATTCATTTCATTTTTTTTGTTACAAGTGGAGCTCCAAACTGCTGAACTGTAAGGAGTCTAGCATCCCTTTTGTTTTGTCAGTTTATGAGAATGGAAAAAACAATAAAAACAGGAGAAACCATGATAATTATAGTAAAAATAAGAAAACTATATATTTGACTAAGCCCTACTCAGAGTAGACCCTTTAAAATTTAGGGACCTATGTTAGTCATGTCTCTTAACTTCCAGTAGGTCTATCTAAGTAGGACTAGCATTGAATACCACTCTGTCTCCTTCTGTTCTCTATAGTGTCAAGCAGACATAATGCACTCATTGCCATAAAAAGAGCTGTGAGGGGGCAGGGAGGGGGCAGAGAGAAGGCAGAGCCAAGACTCAATGAATACTTCATGAAATTTAATCAATCTCATTTTCTGAGCTATCTCAGTCCATTTATGCTTCTTCATAATTGTCATCATATTTATTATGGACTTTTAAATATCAAAGGTTTGCCTGGATAGAAACAAATTTTATCCACCCTGTCACATGTCATAGCCCAACATCTTTCAATTTTCCCATTTTTGGAGAGGGAAAAAGGCTTCAGGGAGGAAAAACAGCACTAAATGTTGTACACGTGATTGGCACTTGTGTGTTTGGTTTTCCTGTGTTAAATATTGCTGAGGGAGGCCTGATTGGCACGTTGATGTGGGGATAAGTGTGTGTGTGTGGGGGGGTTAATTCATTGCTCCTCTCATGGTTCCAATACAGGTAGGACTTGCCCAGTGGTTACCATTTGCCTTCAGAGGAAAGCTGCCATTGGGTGTAAAGATTTTGAAAGACAACAAAGTAAACAAGGGCCAGTCACGTGCACAGTGGCATGTCTAGTTTGACCTTGAGAGTATATTAACCTTGTCCCTTGTGCACACATTCTCTCTTGTGGAATTTGATGTGTGTGTCATAACATTTCTGCATGCTGGAATAGGTTGATTTAGACTTTTGGCAAGGGTGTTTGTTGCATATATACCAGTGCGTAGTATGTATGCTGTAAACACCACAATTTCTGTTTTGCAGATATTTATAAATAGTTCTGGAGCAGGTTCCACAGAGCTGTAGACAATCAAATATTTCTCCTTTCATGGCCCCAAATGTTTGCAAACCTGTTTCAGCTTTACGTAATATTTGCTGTTCACAGCATTGCCATGTAAAACAGCATCTATTACCTTATGCATGGTTTGAAGCAACTGAGTATACACGGAATAAGTAGAGCTGAGCCATATAACATTGTATGAAGATTAGATAAGTTGTATATGTGATATTTCTAACAGGTACTTTGTGTACCCCTGTGATATTTTTCCCTTCTTCATGTTTGGACGTTAACACAGATATAGAGTATGTGTGAAGATTGGGACCTAATTTCTTGTGGAAGGCTGCAATTACTTTTGAACATTCCTGCTATTCTGCTGCTTTTCATATTGGGAAATTGGTGTATCAAACTGTCTGGGAATTCTCTGTATAAAGTAATCCAGGACAGAATATGGGCAGCTCTTGAATAGCAAGGTAATTTTCAAGCTGAGCTATTTATGCAATGAAACAGTAGCAGACATGGTTAAATTGTTTTCTTTGGCAAGCACAAATTGGTGACTCTCTTGGGAACCACAGAGAACCTGAAATTAGGCAGGCTCTTATCTGGGTCAAGAATCCTTGGAAATTGAAAAGAAAAAACTGTCAGAAAAAAATACCCTACTGGTCTATGAAATACTATCAAAAGCTACTGAAAGAAAGCTAAAAATATATGCTGCTTTATGCTGAAATACCATTCTAGGATGCCACACAGGAAGATATAAAAGTAATAGTGTCAGGTCTTAGATGTAAGCAACAAGAAAAGAAGCAAAAAATTCATTCTTTCTTATGGAAAGGTGTGAAGAGAAACCATTATATTTTAATTATCTGCATATTTTCTTCCCAATTTCAAGCATGTAGGCCCGTTAATTTCAATGTGAATTAAGAACTAGGTACAATCTAAAAGTGTTTTGTTTCTACTTTTGCAAAATCATTATTTCTATTAGTTGTTTACAGCTCTTTGAAAATATGTAATCTTATCTTTATAAGCTGTGATGTGCTAAGGAATGTGTTAGATATTTACATTGTGTTTAAATAATTGAAAATACATGTAACATATGAAATGTTCTTTTTTATAGTTGAAATTATTCTATTTGTATTGTCAGAAGGCATTAAGAATAAAATGTAATTAACTTTTTATAGGTTGGGCTCATGTGGTTTGTGCTCTGTACATTCCCGAGGTGCAATTTGCAAATGTTTCTACAATGGAACCTATCGTGTTGCAGTCTGTTCCTCATGATCGCTATAATAAGGTATAATTCTACTATGACTTATTTTCTTGATATAATTCCGTATTTGAAAAATATGCTATATATTTCACATCTCATTAAAAAAACCAAGCATATTTTGCTTTGAAGGGCTTGTATTTCTTTAAAGAACATTTTGTATGAAAGAAAATGAGTAAAATTATTTACGTCTTACTGAAGTTTATAGCATGAGGTAATATCTACTTAGATATCTAATGTTTTTCATCACTAACTGATCAAATAGGTTTATGACATTTCCTGTTTTATTAGTAATCACTATATTTAGCAGCAGATTACTGTTGATCAGTTCCTTGATACGGCTCTTATTAAAAGCTAATTGAGAGTAGAATTGAATTTTTCAACTGTTGTTGTTGTTGTTTTCTCCCTTTCTTCTTATAGCACAATGTTCACAGTTCTCGTTCTCTTGCTTTAGGGAAGCATCTGTAGTTAAACATTGTTTTGCCATTGAGAAAGTGAATGAAATATCAGCAGGAGCTCCCCACCCACTCATGTTCTTTACACATAATAGACCAGTGTAGAAATTCAGTTGGAACGTGTGTTGTGAGATTTAGATTATGCTGACTCACAAGTTAAGTACAGGCGACTCCCCACTTATGCGGAGGTTACATTCTGGTCCCCCGCACACATAATTGAAATTGGCTAAAGAAGGGAGCACCCTCTAAAAAAACCCTTTAAATGCCCTTTTTGTAGCTCTCTCTTCAATCCATACCAAAATTACTGTATCCAAAAATATCTACAGCTATAATTGAAGTTCTGGGGCTGGCAGGAGGCTGGAGGACTTTCACGAAAGTAGCAGCTGCTGCTGTGCTACCCCGCACATGCAGCTGTTAGGTGCGGAGGCTGAGCAGTGTAAACAAAGCCCCACTTCGCCTCTTCAGGGTCTCTTCAGGGTTTCCTCCTCCCTCACTGATGTCCTTTTCATGCTCTTGGAAGGTTCTCCTTGCTAGCCATGATAACGCTCCAACTCTCTTGCCATTTCCAGGTGAATTGAATTATTTAATTATTTTCTAGTACTGCGTGTATATGAGGTTACACAGCAGTCAATCATATGTAAGTGGGGGGGCACCTATATTATTGGAGTTGTACATGCATAGAGCCCAGTAGACAAAACCAGAGTGTACTGATTATGGGATTCTGGTCCTCGTGTGTAAACCGCTTAGAGGTTTTATTACAGTCAAGCAGTATATAGGTTTTGGTAACCTACGTACGGCTTAAAAACGGATATATATATATGATACCCAGCATGCAATATCATTGAGAACTTGGAGCAGGGGGGAAGGCTGGCAGAATAAGCCAGCGTGATCCCTGCCATGTGTTTTCTTGAACGTTAGCTGGGGATTAATACAGTGTTCATGGAAGATGTGCTATAGTCATCTGTATGTACTCTATCTTTAACTCTTTATCCAGCCTACCATTTTCAATTGGGGGACCAATGTATGGGGTTAGGGACAGAATGATGCAGCAGGGACATTGTTATATGCACAGCATGGGGAGGACTTCCAGAAATGTGAGTCCTGTTCCCCCTGTTACCATTCACCAGTTAACCCAATCTGCTGTTTTGTCTTAATTTTATTTTTTAACCTAACTTATAGTTATTTTTAACTTTGTCAGATGTCAAGCACAGTATTACAAAGCTACAGTTAAGGCTACAGAAAATGTCATCCCACATAGGCCAGTTTAAAGAACTAGTTTATGATACTAATTTCCTAAACTGGGCATTGGGGATGCAATTCAACTTTATATTTATTGAACGGCAGAACTACAGGCTGTATGTAAAAACGTTCTTGAAACTTAAAGGGGTTTCAAAATTAGTTCAATATCAAGAGTTTGTTATACATAGAAAAGCCAGTTTAGTTGAGTTAGTGCAAGTTAACTTTCATTTTCAGAATTTTACTATCTTTTCTAGACTTAGTTTTGTTTCTGTGGTTTCTCAACACTTCACCACCATTTATTTTTTCAGTTTTTGTTATGCTGTCAGTGACTACATTTCATTACATTTTTGTCATTCTCATTCATTAAAAAATATTGTGGTACATTCTGTCTGCGCATCATATCTTTGCTGTAAGTGTGTTTTAGTCATGAAATACATTAAAACCATGTTGTTGTTGTTGTTGTTGTTGTTTTGTTTTAAAAACCCTAAAGTCCTCACAATTTGCCCAACATGTAGCTGGTGTTTTATAACATGTTCACCCTAATCCAGTGACAGTGATTCTTCAATACAGTAGAAGAATTAGTTGCTCTGTGTGTGGCTGTAATGTTCAGGTAGTTGGCACTGGAACTTGATGTTGTAAAAGCTGAACATGTCATCAATAAGATCCAGTCAGGCATGTTTAGTCTACTACACATCTCTGAATTGGGTTGATGCAGTTGATCAAGAGATCATAAAGACATATGATTTTATCATATTTGTAGAAAACCATTTTGCAATGTGAACTGATATTTGAAAAACAGTTGTCTATGTGTTTGACTAAGGCCTACTCAGAGTAGATCCATTATGTATATTTTAAGGGCATTTTATAAAACCGATTCATATTGTACATAAATATGGAAAGGATATGCTTATATATGTTTATATGCAACTGTGTTGTTCCCCTTAATGTATGAGAGACTCACTTGTTCTCCATGTGTATGCTCTGTAGCAGATTTACAGATATGTCATACATCCATTTTGTAACCATACCTATGTCATATACGTATGTTTACAAAATGGATATATGATATTTCTGTACTTAACAGGTATATATTACTAACTTGGATAATGTGTGAAGGGACCCTTGGAGTCCTGTTTTTGTTTTTGGTGCAGCTTCAGGCTTTGCTAGTGGGCATTTATTGGTGAATACTTAATCATTGCTGAAAACAGTAGGCTGCTCAACACTGGGCCTGTAGAGAAGAAACGTGGTGGGACTTCTGTGTCCTCTTTCACATCTAAAACAAAAATGAATGTCAGACACATATGGACAAATATCTGCATGAGATTTCTGTAGTAAACTTGTCGGGTAGAATACAGACTCTTACATGAAGAAAGTTGTTAGATGGATTTGGGTTTACTAATAAGATAGAGATGAGTATATGAGCATTATATGATGTAAGGTAGAACAGGAGCCTGTCATTGGAGGGAGCAAATAATAGTTGGTTATGGATTAGAATAAGAGTTCCAAATGTTTTTGAGATAACTTGATAGACTGTAATAAGCCAGTATCAAAGTTCATTATCTTGTGGAAAGTGACTGGTTACATGAAACATTTCATGTCATGAAATTGTAATGAGATGATTAAATGAGATTGTATGTTGCTAAGGGCACCAGTATTTGAACAATGCTTTCAAAGAATCTATTAATACGTTTGTAAGCAGCCTTTGAAAGTTTCACCCTACAGTCAATACAGTTGTACCTTGGTAGTCAAATGCCTTAGTCGTGGAACAAATCGGCTCCCGGTTGTCACAAACCCAGAAGTGAGTGTTCTGGTTTGCATACATTTTTTGGGAAGCTGAATGTCCAGTGTGGCTTCCGATTGGCTACAGGAATCTCCTGCAGCCAATCGGAAGCGGTGCCTTGGTTTTTGAACCGTTTCAGGAGTTGAACGAACTCCCAGAACAGATTAAGTTTGAGAACCAAGGTATGACTGTATAGGAGTACCACAAGTAAGACACCAGCTCCTTTCAGCAGACAACCCTTGCTGTCCCCAAACATGAAGCTTGTTGAGTTTTCAGCTGAAGAGCTAGAGGCATTGCAAGAGTTAAAATATTTGTTTGGATTAGAATTGTACTGTATTTAATAAGTACTAGGAATGCCCAGCTATGCATCCTGTGAGACTGAGATTATTTTAAGAATATAACAATTTTCTGTGAATATTAGAAATCTTGTTTGAAAAGTAGGTTTATTGTGAATCTCCATGCTGGTAAAGGAATTACTGAATCTGCCTAGAAGAGTGCATTTTTATGAAATCCTCTGGCAGCCATGAAACAGCCCCCATTATAGCTTTGTGATTGCTGATATGCATTTCTGGGTTTCAATTCTGCAGGGTAGCCATTGATACAAAACAGTTAATGCCAGCAGCCCAAGGAAAATTGAGATAATCTTACTTCACAAGAATGTTGACTTAGAAGTATTTTGTTAGACCTGCAAAAGCAACAGGTTTTATTGAAAAATATTAAAATGTTAGCTTTGCATATTTTAAATAGAATTCCTTTGTGGTTGTGCATCTGGGTATGTGTGTCGTATGCTGCTG
Organism: Podarcis melisellensis; assembly: GCF_964234715.1. Lineage (NCBI taxonomy): Eukaryota > Metazoa > Chordata > Lepidosauria > Squamata > Lacertidae > Podarcis > Podarcis melisellensis. Next base: position 38,166,219 of record NC_138544.1, read on the forward strand.
GCCCCACTGGAGGTCTTCCACATTGCTACAGCGAATTTAATTAAAATAATCAGAAAATCTTAATGATACGATGATCTGAAGAAATGTAAATTATAGGGCACTTATCATGTAGCAAAGTTATTCCAGGTTTTCTTAGTACAGTACTGTTATTTACTGCATCTGAGGCCTGATGTCAGTCATTGATTACTATGCAGGAACACTTTCCCATAATGCCTTTCCTTGCTATTAACATGATATGAAGCCTCAGTAAATTCATTCTGAGTCTTTATAACCAAGGAGCTTTATTTGCCAGAACCATCCTCCAGGGTAGTGTATTAATGTGGAGACATACCATATGATAAAGAAGTAGGTTGTATTCATCCAAGGGTGGTCTGTACATGAGGCGAAGCGAAGTCATTTGCCTCAGGTGATTCTGATTCTGTTCCCTCCCCCTCCTCGCCCCCACTGTTGTACTGCTGCCAGCACATTTCATGCTGTGGATCCAGTGCAGTTCCCCTTGCCACCGTGTCCTTGCCATTGCTGTGGTGTTGTGGTGGCAGCGCAGCCACAGCCACAGTTGTGGTGATGGGTTGGGTGGCAGGGACAGCGGAGGGAGGGGGTAGGGTACCATATCTGCAGGGGGCAGGCATCAGGGGCGTAGGCAAAATGTCTTGGGCCAGCCCTGTATTTACCAATGCTATACATAATCCAGGGACTAAACTAGGCCAACATGGTGTGGTGGTTAAGAGCGGTGGGCTCGTAATCTGGTGAACCGGGTTCACGTCTCCATTCCTCCACATGCAGCTGCTGGGTGACCTTGGGCTAGTCGCAATTCTCTGAAGTCTCTCAGCCCCACTCACCTCACAGAGTGTTTGTTGTGGGGGAGGAGGGGCAAGGAGATTGTTAGCCGCTTTGAGACTCCTTAGGGTAGTGATAAAGTGGGATATCAAATCCAAACTCTTCTAGGCTTTATTTCACCCTGGTCAGAAAATTAGTTTGGCACCCTCCTATGCGTGTTTGTGTACACACATAGAGAGAGACTAGGAGCCTCAATGGCGTCCCTCTGGAGGCTTCACCTAGGGCAAAAAAACTGCCCCCCCCCATAGCTACGGCTCTGCATCTTGGTAGCATCGGGAACAGCTAATCACACAAAGCATTCTGCATAACATAACATCTGAAGAAGTGTGCATGCACACGAAAACTCATGCCTATAACAAACTTAGTTGGTCTCTAATGTGCTACTGGAAGGAATTTTTTTGACTATGACAGACCAACATGGCTACCTACCTGTAACTATGCATAACATACCGTCTGTTTTGGAATATTGGAGTGTGACTTCAATTAGCAGGTCTGAGAACCGAAGCACTGTTCAGTCTTGCCTTTGCTTTGTATTTGCTTTGTTGCACAAAGGAGTATTACTCTTACTTTTGCTGCTGAGTTTGAGTCCATTTAAAGGTAATAGTGTTCTTACAACTGTCTTATTTTCCCCAATAGACATGTTATATATGTGATGAGCAAGGCAGAGAAAGTAAAGCAGCCACTGGCGCTTGCATGACTTGTAACAAGCATGGATGCCGCCAGGCTTTCCATGTAACATGGTAAGTAAGCAATTCCCACTTGTGTGCATTCCTGGTTTCCTCTCTCCAAGTTATATTGTTTTATTGCCCTGGTAGATGTGGCTCCATAGTGGCATGATTCCATTTAAAATAATCACTTGTTATAGCACGGTTGTAGTAAGTACATTTCACTTAACCATTATTTCTATAACTCATTGTACAATTTGTGCTGCGGTAGTGCAGAAAAAAGGCTTGCTGTCCTTCCTACTCACAAACAGCAGTAACCTTAAGACATTTTTCTGATTAGATTTTCAAGTGCATGTTTACACACTCGGCCAAAAGATTATCTTTCATCTAAGTAAGAACCTGTTTTAGGGAGCAGTTTTGTGTGTCTCAGGAGGGAGGCTGAGAGGTTGTAGGATGCTGTGGAGATGGAGGTGTGTGGGCACAGGCCTCCCTAGTATGGGGGCATAAGTTCTGTTGCTGTCATTCTACTACCAGCAGTGTTCTGAGGATGGTAGAGAAACAGGCCTTCTGGGACATATTGGGGAAGGCATTACATCCATTTGATCCCAGACCCCATTGTTGTCCAAACATGCCAACAGAAAGGGAGAAAAACTATTTCCCCTTTCATTACTTATTTCCCTTCCCATTAATGTCAATGAGAGGGGGGAAATTTCGAAGGCTGAAAGGAGGGGAGTGGAACTTCTGCCTCCCAGCTCCTGACTTCCACCTTCACCAGCCCAAGCTGGGAGAGCTTAGGCAATGACATTCTCTCTATCATAGATCCCTCCCCCTGACAACTTTGGGATTCCTCTCCTAAATATTTTGTTGAGCAGTTACATTTTCTATCTTCAGTATCTGATTTCTTCCTCTCTTTTGCTTCTTCTCAGTGCACAGTTTGCAGGACTTCTTTGTGAAGAAGAAGGAAATGGTGCAGATAACGTACAGTATTGTGGCTACTGTAAATACCATTTCAGTAAGCTGGTAAGAATCTGTTGAATTTAGTGTTTCAAATATTGTATTTTACTAATGACATGTACACTTAACAATTGACCACTAACAAGGTGTTGCTTTTACTAAATAGTGACTAAAATGTAATCTTCTGGTCATTTAAAAAAAATTAGTGAATGACAATTTTGACTTTCCAGTTTTATTTCATAGTGAGTTTAATCTTTGTTATGGGAATAGCCTGAGGAACACCCACATTTTAATACTACATGTGTACTTTGCCTTATAAAGAAAAAGCTTCCTAACTAAATCAGACAGTCATCCAGTCCATTGTTCTTGCAGCAGTGCCCCCCACCATCCCAGATATCTCTGGGAAGCCCCAACTCAGAACATGATGGTAATAGCCATGCACTGATCTCTGTTCCCTATAGATAGTAAGGTTCCTTTTTAGCTAACATAATAATAGCAACTTGCTGGCTTCCTGATTCTCTTGCTCTTATTTAAACTAATATTTTTAAAAATAGCAATTCTTTTTTTTCCTGGCTTGTTTGATGTACATTTGGTTTGTCAGAGCACTTTTTCTTGTGTCTCTCACTATGTTTCAATTCAGGCAAGCCCTGCAATTTTTGAAAGAAAAATTATTGACTTTTATAGCATTCTTTATTATTTGCATTGTTTATGTGCCACCCTAAAACAAAAACTATCTGCGCTGCTTTGAACATAAAAATACATGTTACAATAAAAGTACAATAAAAACACAGCAATAAAATCAGAACAGTCAATTGAAACAGAGAGCAAATAAATAAATTCACAATTTGAAACAGTGGAATAAAAGTTCACTGAATTAAATAATATTCAAAACACAATGTTCAAAGGCCTGGGAAAATCAGAAGGCCTTTCAGGTGGGGAGGAAAAACCTACCAGAGGAGGTGTGAGGCAGACCTCTCTAGAAACTGAATTCAACAAGTGGGGGGCTACTGGTGCAAAGGACCCCTTTTCTTGATACTGCTATTTAACTACCCTTGCATCTTTTAAGATTTATTGGTGCCTTTTTTCACCTGTTGTAGCTATTATTAAAGAAGTTTAAAATAATTTCCAAGCTTCTTGAAGTGATTTGGCTCTCCCAACTATGTATGTTTTAGCTTACTTTTACCTAATAATAATCATAATATTAATGTTAATTCCCCATTTTACAGTTTAATATGACTGAGTGAATTTCTGGTCATTTTTTCATATTCACTATATTTAAGCATGATTGTATTGTGTTCATTGTTTGCATCTTCTGCCAGATCCTATTCACCTTTTGGGATTAAATACATAAATTTTCTTTTTGGTGAGTTCCATGATTGACCATCCCATCTGGAGTCATTTATTGTCTCTAGAAAACTTGTGCCTATTGTGATACGATTCCCCCACCCCCTGAGAAATTTCATGGAGTCTCCTGTTATAATATTTCCAACCTTAGCTGCATCCCTGACAACCTTTTTGTAATTTAGCCTATTTTACAAGCCTAAATGGGAGTAAGTCTAACTGAATTCAGTGAGACTTGCTTCTGAACTGACATGCATAGGATTTATGCTGTCAGTCACTATTAGAGCAATAGCCATATGTTATTATTTTTACTTGGATTTTGGGGATAAACTTTATGTTCGAAGTTTTCTAATTTATTCAGTTAACTAATGCCATTTCTTTAATAAAAATTGTATGTGAGGATAATCACATGCTGTTGACTTTTCAGTATTCTCCTAGGTTTCTGATTCAGCAAATATAGCTATATTCTCTTCCAATTCTGAGCTTCCTAATTTATATATTTTGTCCTTCTCCTAAAATTATTTTTCTGTGTAGGATTTCAAGTGACATTTGAGTATTTCTGAACAGCTCCCATTAGTTTCTGTGCTTGTTGTCAGTTTCTGTTCTATCTGTACTCTGAGGGTGTAGATTAAGGCTCCAGATTGTTCCATTGCTGCTATATCTCTCTACCCGCATGACACCTGACATCAGGTGTGGGCAGGTGGGCATGGTTTGGGGGAAAGTGCCTTGTGGGCCAAATTTGGGGCTGATTTGGCCTGAAGGCCACTGCTTCCCCACCCTCATATAGAATAACAGCTGCAAGTGATCCTGAAACAGATACTCCTCAGCACCTGCAGGTTGTTCACCAAAAGTTGGGCTTTACAACCTATGATTATGTTGTATGATTATGTTGTACAACCTAAATCATAGGTTACAGGGAACCAGACAGAGGGCCTTCTCGGTAGCGGCGCCCATCCTGTGGAACACCCTCCCTTCAGATGTGAAGGAAATAAGCAGCTATCCTATCTTTAAAAGACATCTGAAGGCAGCCCTGTTCAGGGATGTTTTTAATATTTAATGCTGTACTGTTTTTAACATTTGATTGGGAGCCGCCCAGAGTGGCTGGGGAAACTCAGCCAGATGGTATAAATAATAAATTATTATTATTATTATTATTATTATTATTATTATTATTATTATTATTATGCTAGATTCCGATTCCTTTGGGATTCAAGATAAGCAAGTGTTGTCGATGCAGAATGTGATCCAGAGATGTGGAATTAATCTGATTTAACTTATTCATAAGCTATATATACTTAAGAGCTGACTAGTGAGGATTCTGCTGTGTATACAGGTTTTCCCCACTCTAGCATATTAAAGTGTTAGACCTGAATTTGGTATTTCTCAGATCTCACAGGCAATGGACTCCCAGTAGGATGCCTGATATTTATCCTTGCTCAGTCCCTCCCCTTCCCAGGACACACTTAAGTTCTGCAAAAATTTCCTTTCCTTTCCTTTCCTTCTGATCATCACTTGCTGCTACTGTAAACCCTCCTGACTTCCCACTTTCTTTTCCTGGATTTTTCCATGCTTTGCCATGTGGATTTAGACATCTTGCTTGCATTTCATTGTTTTGCTCATAGATGTCTTCATGTCTTCTGGACTGGAATGGCAGCTTAGAATTGCTTGCCTCCCTATAGCGCTAGTATCAGCAGGAGGACTGTTTATTCTGCTATCAGTAAATGCTAGAAACAACTATAACTGGAGTTGCCTTGGCTACTTGGCTTTACTTGAACGCTAGTCCTAGGGATTAAGATTTTATTCTGTTCTTTTCACCTCCCTGACAGCCTTAATATTTTATAAGGATCTCTGATCAAAGTGGAGTTAAGGTTTCAAATTCCACATCATAAGCAGGAATAACTCCACTGATTCAGTTGTTTGCATTTGACTACTGTACTTGCATTGACAGAAAAATAAGGTTAGCTATGTAAAATGAGTACTGATGTTAATATCTCACAGTTTACTAATGGCACAGCCAAGACACTATAAACCTGCATGTCTGAGATCATGTAGTGGAGCTGACAGTATGGCTTCTGGTGTAATATGTGCATTTTTAAAAGTTTTGTGTATAGTAAGGGGATTGGGCCCTTTCTGTCCCCAGCCCACTCAGCAGTCAAATATTGGATGTTTTGTTTGCATTTTGGTGTACACAGCCACAACCTAAAATGTGCAACTTGTAAATTTCAGTTTTGTGGTACATAGGGCTGACTTGTGTTAGACTTTATGCACATAGACTCCTATGCAAACATAATATCTGATGAACAGCTGTCATGCAGATCCATGGGCATGAAAGTACAACCACCTATTCTCTTTGAGAATATGTTGGATCAAGGCAGAGACCCGTCTAGTCCAGCCAGATGCGTATGGGCTGCCTGCAAACAGGACCTGAACACAAGAGCGCACTCCTCTGCTGTCATTTCCAGAAGCTAGTATTCAGAAACATGGCTGCCTCTGACTATGGAGGCAGACCATTGTCATCATGACTACTAGCCACTGAAAGCTGTATTGTTCATTAATTTGTCTACTCCTGTTTTAAAGCCATCCAAGTTGGTGGCCATCTCTGCTTACTGTGGAAGTAAGTTCCATAGTTTAACTATGCATTGCACTTTCTTTTAACTGTCCCAAAATTTCCAACATTCATTGGAATGCTACACGTTTTTGTGTTGGATGGCTACAGGTTTTAGTGTAATGTATTTAGTGTTAGTGTTATGAAAGAGGGAGAAAAACCTTTTTTCCATTTCCTCCATGCCACTCATAATTTTATAAATTTCTATCATGTCACCTCTTTCTCACCTTTCCTATGATTTAAAAAGTCCAAAATGTTGAAACTTCCTCATAGGGGAGTTTTTCCAACCCCTTGATCCTTTTGGTCACAGTTTTCTGAAACTTTTCTAACTCTTGAATACACTTTTTGAAGTGAAGCAACCAGAACTGTACACAGTATTCCAAACGTGGTCATACCATAGATTTGTATAACAGCAGTATGGTATTGGCAGTTTTATTTTCCATTCCTTTCCTAATGATCCCTAGTATGGAATTTGCAGTTTTCACAGCTGTTGCCCACCAGGTCAACATTTTAATTGAGCTATTCATTATAATCTCAAGGTCTCTTTCCTGGTCACTTGCTGCCAGCTCAGACCTCAGGATCATGTGTGTGTGTGTGTGTGTGTGTGTGTGTGTGTAAGATTTCTTTTGTACCAACATGCAAAACTTTATACTTGTTTACATTGAATTACTATTGCCATTTTTCTGCCCATTCACTCAGTTTGTTTTAATATCCCTGAACAATTTTGTATTATCAGCAAACATGATTATCAGCAAACATCACTGCTCACTCCTAATTCTAAATTGTTTATGAACAAATAAAGAGGCACAGGTCCCAATACTGATCCCAGGGCGCCTCCACTTTCTACAACTGCCATTTATTCCTGATGCACAAGAGGACCTCTCCTTTTATTCCATGACTGTTAAGCTTGGTCAGGAGTCAGAGTTTTTTTAGAGTCCATGTACACGTTATCTGTATGCTTACTATCTCTCACAAAGACCCGTAATAGGCTAGTAAGACAGGACTTGCCGTTGCAGAAGCCAGGTTGCCTCTTCTTCAGCAAGGCTTGTTCTTCTATATGCTTCATTATTTTATCTTTGACAATTCTTTCCACCATTTTTCTTGGGATAAACGTTAAGCTATTTGGCCTGTAATTTCCAGGATTCTCCCAGTTCCCTTTTTAGAAATTGGTTGTACACTGGCTGCTTTCTAGTTCTCAGGGACAAGTTATATATTTTTGTTAGAATATCAACAATTTCACATTTGAGTTCTCTGAGAACTCGCAAGTGAACGCCATCCAGACCAAGTGATCTATTAGGTGTAAAACTTCATTTCTTAGCAGCACTATCTGCCTCAGACATCTTTGCACTTGTAGCTCTCATAACCTCTGTATAGATCAGTAGTTGCTGTAGAATCATTACAATTTTTCAAATTTCTGTGGCTTTCCTTGTTATGGAATGATGCCTGAAAAAGTACAGGATGGGGCTTTTTAAGTGGTTGGGCTTCTAATAATGAAAGACACAGCTTTCCCCATGAACTCTCAATTAATATATTTAAACACCTGTTGTTCTGCAGTATTTTATAAATCCCTACTCTTCTCCAGTCAGTGACATGATACCTTGAAACAATAAAATTCATGCACGGCAGAAAGTCGTGTTATGAGTCGTGAAAGTAATTGTGCATTACTTTCTTCAGCACTATAAAAGTACCAAGTAAGTAATGTGCCAGAATTATACTGAGGATTATTGAGGCTACAGTTGTTGAAGTATTAATTTGTTATTTTTAAGCACTATGCAAATAAATACTGCATAGATAATAAAAAAATACAAGTCTAATATAAATTCTGCTTCTTGGGTCATGTCTTAATACTTGGATTGACTCTTTAAATATTGCTACTTTTTTAAAGGTATGATTACCTAGAAATACTGTTGATTCTGAAATGGGTTGATTCTGAAGCAGCTACTCTTTAGCTGTTTAACTGTCAGCTTCAATGAGCAAATGAATAGAAGTTGCTAATTCTTTAGGCTAGGAACTACTAATAGGTGCTGTTTATTTAAGGTGCTGTTTATTCATGCCTCACATAAGCATGTCTTAATATATGCAAATTCAGCAAAATAATGCTTTTAATCTTATGATACTGACTTTATTAAAGGTACCTTTACAAATAGTGGCAGTGAAGATAGCAGGCTTTTTATTCTCGTCTTTTCATACTCCTCAGAACAGCTTTGTTTAGATTATGAGTGTATTGGTTAGCTCTGGAGTTATGAATTTGTGTTTTGATTGATAAGGTGCTTGTCAGACATGGTGTAGATGGCTTTTACGTATATTCATTTCATGAATATATATATATATATATATATGTATATATATTTTCTCTTTTTAGAAAAAGAGCAAACGGGCATCTAATAGGTCATATGATCAAAGTTTAAGTGATTCTTCCTCTCACTCTCAGGATAAGCACCATGAGAAAGAGAAAAAAGTAAGTGGATCTGTTACATAACACATCTGCTTTTATTGTGTTAGCACCTTCGAAATGTTTAATCAGTAATCATTAAATGTATGAGGATGTTTGGTTTCTTCAGTGTGGGAAACAACTATATTAATACTGTGTGCGTGTTGATTCAGCGATAACAAGACCTAGTGGAGGAACTCTCCTTTTTGTTCCTTACATTTCATTCTACCAGTGTCCTTGTTTCAAGTTGCGGGGAAAGGGGATTAGAGTAGGGTTTCTTGCATGTAATTGATTTTATTATAGATTTTGTCATATAATAGTGAAGCTGGTTTTCATTTGACTATACGAGTAGCATACCAGTTCTTAAAAAATATCAGTTTCTGCATATCTTCTTATTGCAATCTTTCATGTACCCATTTCACTTCTGTTAAGAAAGCTAGTTAGAAGTTGTTGGCTGATCTTTCGGTGGTACTTGCAATCTTTTCTGCATTGTAATTACATACAAGATGCTATTATCATTCATATGGAAATTTGTAATCTCAGTAAATTGTAAAAAATAAATCACTAAAGACTAATTGCATCCCTGTTGACTTGTTCTTCTTATACTTTGATTTTAGATAGTTTAGGGAAGAAGGTTGATTCAGTGTTGGTAAGTGAATACTTGCAAATTTTTGGCTCACAATACCAAATTTATAATTGCTTTAAGTTATTTGTTTTCCATTGCATAGAACTAAAGCAGCAGATTTAACTCAAACCTCTATAAGAGGAGAGTAGACTCTGTCTGGATATTCCAAGCCTATGTTCAGTGTTACCTTGTTTTGTGAACTATTTTGTTGGGGAAACGGCTCTGCTTTTCCAACTTAGCCATATTTGCTAGGATTCAGGAAGGTATACATTGAAGTCGGCTCAGCTTCTTGCTGGTGATGTGGGATGGGGCACAATCCTGAAATTGTATTTCATAAAATGTAATTAGCAAATAAATCTATCTATAAAATTCCAGTCAATCTGAGTAGTTTCAAGTTGTATCAGTCATAAATATGGCTTCTGTAGAGAGTGAAGTGTGATAAGCTGCCCATAGATTTGTTGTAGGTAGAACGATCCTACAGTGGAAAAGAATGTGGCTAACATACTTTTAAATTAGATTCACTTTAATCCAATCTGCAACTAACAAATAGTATGTTTCTACAGACAGACATAGTGAAACTGAAGGTGCCAGTTCCAGGCAACAGCTTTGAGAGTACAGGGGTTCTGAATCAAGGCAAAAAATCCGGTTTAGGCCACCAGAGTAAGAAGTCAAGGCAGGGTAAAGTCTCTGGGTTATGGCAATGCAAGGGTTTCAAGATTCATTGGCACCCTGGATAACTCAATGCAAAACTCAGGCTAGAGACACCATAACAGTAGAGATTAAATGTTGCCTGAGCATGGCAGATGTTCAGACTTAATAGAAGCTGCAGCTCTATCTGAGTTACTAGTTTCACCTTAAGTGAGACAAGGTGCCACAACCAGCCTGCCTTGACAGATTGGGAGAGTCTGTGGTTCTGTTAAGACTTCTGAGTTGGAGTTCTCTGAGTCAGAGGAGGGAAAGTGACTGACATAATAGACTCTTCTTTCATAAGTACTTCTGGACACGTCGTCTCAGAGGTCTAGAGAGGCCTGGGCCACTTCCAACTTTTGAGACCTCTACTCAGAATAAAAACTACAAACAATGAGTCAACACACTAAAACAAAATAATACAATCCTTCCTCCTCCCCATTCAACAACCAAAAACTGTTTCCTTCAGACTCAGAGCAAGAAATACAAAGGGCCTGTGTGTAGGCCAGCCTGAGAACGAGACACACTGGTTGGATGGGAGAAATTTGCACAGTGGAAACTCTCTTTTCAAATATTTAGGCTGCAATCCTAATCCCAATGGGAGTAATATCCATTGAATTCAATATAATTTATTTCTTATGGTTAGGATTGCCCTTAAAATCAACAGCTTCTCTGTACATGTGTGTAAGTGCCTTAGATACGCACAAGGGCTCTTTGGCTCTCAGCCATAGATAACCCTAATTATCCTAATGATGCAGAAAGAGGCATAGTAGCTGTGTGTTGACATTTCCATCTTATAAGTGGGTAGAAGGCCAACAATTAGACGCTTTCTCAAGATTATTGACCAAGGCTCTTGGTTTTGCTTCCCACACCATGTCTCTAGGTCATACATAATATGAGGAAGTTTTTATCTTGGGATTCTAGTTACATTCTCCCCACCTTTCTCGGCAGTTTGAATATACTTGTGCATTTGTCACACCAGGTTATTGACTAGGTAAAGGTAAAGGTACCCCTGCCCGTACGGGCCAGTCTTGACAGACTCTGGGGTTGTGCGCCCATCTCACTTAAGAGGCCAGGGGCCAGCGCTGTCCGGAGACACTTCCGGGTCACGTGGCCAGTGTGACAAAGCTGCATCTGGCGAGCCAGAGCCGCACACGGAAACGCCGTTTACCTTCCCGCTGGTAAGCGGTCCCTATTTATCTACTTGCACCCGGAGGTGCTTTCGAACTGCTAGGTTGGCAGGCGCTGGGACCGAGCAGCGGGAGCGCACCCCGCCGCAGGGATTCGAACTGCCGACCTTTTGATCGGCAAGTCCTAGGCGCTGAGGCTTTAACCCACAGCGCCACCTGCGTTATTGACTACTAATCAGTTTTTTCCAATTTTGCAGGGGGGAGGTATTCGTTATACTCAGTTGTATTTTAAATTGTTATATGGATATTTTAATATTTTAATATTTTGTTACTAAAGCTAACAGCATTAGAATAATAGAACCTAATAGGCAGTTCATTCCTAGAGTGTAGATCCTTGTGGCATCATCCATGCATATGGGGGAATCCAAAAGGAGCCAATTGCCAGCTAAGCATGCTAAGTGGCCACAGAAGAGTGCCTTTTTGAGGAGGAGGAGTAATGCAAAACGGGGGGTGGAGAGGAATTGGATATAGAATATCCTGGAAAAGGGCATAGCTGGCTGGTTGGAGCCCTTAACAGAAGCACTGCACACTGCCAAATGTTCTTGCAGGTCCCCTTGTATAGGCTGGAGCCTGCTTGTCTGTTGGGTAGTTTCTAAACCATTTTAAATGATTATAGCCTGAGAGCTCAGTTTTTAAAGTAAGCAATTTTTTCTTAATAGTAGCAATTGCAAAGAAATCTGTTTTATTTAATTTCGGTTTACAAAATTTTCAAAATCCCTTGATAGATGAATTTAAGTTTTGAAAATGTCATGATTCTTCCATAATTGCAAACATGAGAGACACGTTTTACAGTTAAAAGCCTATGCTGTGTTGCAGTGGAGGAGCAGACATTAATGAACTATTCATTTTAGTGTGTATCCTTCTTCAAGTCACAATGAAAACGTGGGTGGGGAACTCCTTGCTAAACTTGTTTAACTAGCATTTCCAGCTCTTTGGAAGAGCTGCCAAGCCGATCTGCACTGTATGAAGACAACATGCAGTATGTGAACAAAATAAAACTGACTGAAAGAGCAACCAACCAAAACGATATATAACATTTTTTCCCTTATTTAAAACTTTGTTGCTGTGAAATGCTTCTCTTTGTATTGCACTGAATAAAATATTGATGCTGCAGATAAAATGAAGAATTCATTGTCCAGTAGCAAATACCTTGTGTTAGATGTGCCAGAAAGTCCTTTAAGGATTTACAGTAGGACTTAAGATCTCCCTGTTACATTCCACTGGCTAGAAAATTGGTGCCTTTAGAAGGGGAAAGAGCCTAACCACCAGTTGATATTATGTTTGGGGTAAGTCTTTGTATGCTGAAGTGACATTTTGATGCTGGGGTTTTCTGGGCGGGGGAATGGAGATACTTTGGAAGTCCTCTTGGTCTCCCTTTTGTCTGTGAAACTGCGCATATAGATTTGTTGTGTCAATTTCTTTCATTGATTGATGAACTAGCTGGCTTTATATGGATGGCTATTTACATTTGGGTCACCGTTTATTCTTTATTATAATTAATGGTAGTATCATAGCTGATTTGCTCTCCTCTCATAGCTGTTGTTTTTGGGGTTGTTTTTTTAATGGATGCTTGTTCTTAAGAGTTTTAAGTGAAATTTATGGTCCAATGTGTATAATTCAGCTGTTTACATTTTATTATATGCAGATTATGCTGTTTTAACCTTGCAAACCCACTTGGGACTTAGATGACTAGCAACTTATTGCAGATTGTTATTGAAACAAATATTAACTATGAGAAGTCAAAAGTTAATGGTCTTTCCAAAAGGGAAGGCCAAGTAAACTTCGGCCATGGGTATGGATAAGTATCTTGGGATCTTGTTTCAGGAATCTACCAGTTAGGAAGTGCAGGACAAATTAGCAAAGGTCAAAGCAAAGCATACAATAATAACATTAATTGGATTTTTCTACACAAAAGGAAGTAAATTTGTTCCAGCAACCATATGCATGTAGGCTGCAAAAAGTTGTGACCCAGATTTTGTTTGGAGCCTCAATCTTGTTTCCAGGACTCAACTTTTCTTTGGAAGGAATTCAGTCTTCCTTTCTTAGAACTATACCTAAATGTGTTGCTGGTGCTGCTTTTAATTTGGAAGTCAGTTTTAGCTCATTAAGTAGCTTGGCATGGACACACTCAATTCATTATTGGTTTCAAATTTGCTCCTTTACCTCTTCCAACTCTCTGGTCTGTCAGGTGCTGCTTTGTGTCTTTCTGGAAAAGCGAGTTAAGTGGAAAAAACTGCTGCTGGTTTTTCTCCTGTTTTCTGCTCTCACTGGAATTAGTAGTTGAATAGAGTATAAATATACAGGCGGGCAAGAGCTACATCTATTAGCTAGGGGAACATCTACTGTACGTCATTGGCCCTGGCTTCATCTGCTTCTAATAATGGTGTGTCAATACCAATGCCTCAGTGCAGAAGAGTATTTTATTGGACCATTTTAATATTAATTCTTCAAAGAGTTTAGATGGCAGAATTGCTAGAGAGCTTTCATTTAAAGATAGAGGCTGTCCATGTAACCACACAAAGACCGAAACAGTCTTATGTGTTCTTTTACTGTAGTTTTTATCAGGAGCTTAGAGAATGTATTGTATATCCTTTTATATGACAGCTTCCTAGTTGATCTTATTACAGAGCAGGTGGCAAAATATCGGAATGGCGTCATATTTCTTGTTCTTAGACTGTCAGGTTTTAAACAGTTTGTTTCAATGAGGCTGCAATTTTGTATTTTGTCTTTTTGACCTGTTGATCATAATAAACATCTGAATATCTAATTTAGGGGTCATGCCATATATATGTTTTTGCTATTGGCATTTGCTAGAAGTTTGTCTTTTCAAATCATCGTATTTATTTATTTGCAGTATTGATATTTTACTTTATTAAATTTGTATACCACCCTTCATCCATAGTTCTCAGGGAGGTTCACAGCAATAGGCTGTAATGCTTTCTTGAGGGCGGGGGAAGTCTTATAAAGAAGAGCACATCCTTTGATAAGTGGTATATTCATTGTTGAATTGTTTCTTCTTAATATCTGCAATACTTGACTTTTCTGTATGCAGGGCAGTGATGGAATCTATTATATTTTGGTCCAAGGTGCCAACAAGGTATCTGGCAGTGTTGGATCTCCAGTAGCAGTGGGAGGAACTCCCCCCAGGTTGTGGGTATGGTGGCTGCTGCAATAAGCAAATGACTGGTTGAGCATGGGGTTAAGAAGGTATAAACTGTACTGTTGGTTCAGTGAGAGGGAATTAATCAGGTCTGAACAGCAACTAATGCAATTGACACAGCTCTGGGAAGCTATAGATCTTTATATTCTTTCCATGATTCCTTTCCACCTCAAACCTACTCTGACTCGAGGAACAAACTGTATCTGGGATTCTGCCATGCCCAAAAGCTTTTCCATAGGTCAAATTGGGGAGTCTTGCTCCATCTACGCCATCACCCCCCTTCCACTAAAGCATAACCTCTGTATACAAAGCCATTCAGAATGGTGGACTTGGTGCCCAAGCCCCATATAATAACTATTTCTGTAAATTCTTCCTGGAAACAAATTGGGAGCCAATGAGATCAAACAAAAAGGGAATGACATGATCTTTGTAAAATGTACCTGGAAGCAATCTTGCCACACAATTCTGCATCAGCTACACTTTCCAAACCCTTAGAGCACATTTCAGGTGTGGCAGGAGGCATGGTACCTCTGGTGGGGGACATGTGCTCCTTCTGGAGTAGTTTGGCTACCTTTGTTCCCCACCCAGCACTCACCTGTGGCTCCTAGAAGCTGCCAGCATGTGACAGTGGCCATACCCCGGGAAATGGATTTGACTGGCTCGCTAAATCAGGTGAGGGTTGCCGATTGGTCTCAACCCTCAGTGGATCAAGGACTTCCCCTGCATGCGATGACGGGATCTGGTTGAGTAAGCGGATGAAACCGGTAGTTGGTCCAGTGGTCAAGAAGGTCGTTTATGCACGTGCTATAGAGGGAAGTGAAATGCAGATGGGGCTCATCAACCTGGGAAGGTAACCCATCAAGGAGAAGGAAAACTCTGATCCTAAACCTCCACTGCCTTGCCTCCTTCCGCCAACTCCTGCAGCCAAACATATTGTTCTGCTTTCCTTTGGAACACACCAGCAAGGCCAAGAGTCATCTGGGCAGCCCAGGACCTCTATATACACAGCCCCAGGCTTGTGCCCTGGGGCGAGGTCACTGGTGTAGCACTCCATTGGCCAAGCTGGATATTACCAAGGTATATTTGATAGTCCTTTTTAATTGTGACATGTTGAACTGTGTACATGTTATACAAACATATATCATGGTTAATTCTTATTGTAATTTTAAAGATAAATTTAAAATGTCATGATACGGATAATTAACACTATAATATAGTTTGACATTTTTATTGAAAGAAACAAAAATCTACTAACTCCAAAATTCCAATTATCAAAAATAAAGGAATGATGTAAAGTGAATTTACATTTTTTTAAAAAAATGAAATTGTGTTTGTCAGCTAGTCATACTGCAAAGGGAGAAGTCGTAGCCAAACTAAATGATGGTCTACAAAAGAGAGAGCTTAAAAATGCCTTCTCTGGCATCGTGTTTAAAAAATACTTTGTTTTATAGCAATCTGAAGACCACAGAAGTTACTAAATATAATCTTTCCCAGGCAACCAAAATGTGTGCTTGGAATTTCCCCTTATGCTTCCAAATGCCTAAAATAATGTATGACTCCTGGAATCGTTAGAAAAGGTATCTCCCCACAGAACCACAAAGTCCATAAGCTGCCAAAAGAAGCCCAAATCAGCATGTGGCAACTCATTGCCATAGTTTCCTTTTCTATTGGTCTTAAATTAGATTTACCAGGCCTGAAACTGCTGAAATGTTTGCTAGGCCAATATGTTTTCTGGTGTCATTTCTTATTCTAAGATAGCTCTCAAAATACTGTGGCTCCATGTAATTAGGCTTGCATAGTTCTGTGGGTTCTGTACTTTGAAAGGGATCTTACATAGCATTGGAAAGGAAAACTGAGCCACACAGAATAGATTGTATTTGTGTGGTTACTTATACTTTATGTTTCCCACCCTTATGCCACCACATACAAGGTTTACTATGCCTGCCAGCTGCGTGCATAGGAGGGAGCTGCATTGTGGTAGGAGGCATACTTCCTCTACTCAAATTCAAATATGCTGTACACTATAAATGGAAACAAGACAGCAGCTTACTGCTACTGCTGTTTTTCAAAAGCTTGACAAAACCCCATAACATGCTTCTCTGAGCCAGTTAAGTATGGTTATTCTGTAATGAGCCAATAGTTGGTAGGAAATAAACTAGACTTAATAGTTGTAGTCTGATGGCCTTTTGAGAGTTCATGTGACCCTTTCAGGTTGGTGGAAAACCTGGATATTCTGTCCTATGAGATATAGGCAGCGTGCAGGATTGCTGGACACTGGGAAGATAGCACAGGGTGAGCTTCATGGTAACCTTTGTGACAAACTGATTGAACTGTAGAACAACAGCCTGTCCTTTGACTATAAGACAGGGCTGCCCCTGAGTGTTCTTCTACTGAGAACAGGTAAGGGCAAGCAGACATTTAAAGCACAGCTGGGAGTCACATCATACTGAAGTTGGAGATGAAAGCTCTGCAGTGGTTATGGCATCACTGCTGGAAAAGAAGTCTCTTCCTGTGCCACAGTCTACAGACTTTTCCTCTGCTGATCTCAGTTGGAAATGGCTCTGTGGGTCAGTTATGTTCTTGGTTCGCACTCAGCTGTATGTATTTAGGTTAACTTGGTGACTTTTCCTTCGACTATGTGCTGGACTTTCCATATGACTTAATGCACATCTAATGTATGCTTTACCCTAAGACACTACATGTTTAGAGTAAGAGTGAGTCTTATCTCCTCCACCCCAAATTATTCAGTCATTCAAATTTATGTTGGGAATTATGAACATAGAACCAGGAGCCACTCCAATATTAATTTGTAATAAAAATTGAGATATTATGTATGTCTGAGTTTTTGGAATGTGTGGCTTGAGTTTTCTTACTTGGTTTTGTTTGTTTTCAGTCTGCTTCAGCTGATATGTCTATGCAGGGATGGTATGTAGAGCAGTGGCCTAGGGAAAGAATTACAGGAGGAGGAGGAGCTGCCAGAGCCCCCTTTTCACACAACTACTTGCCAACATTCCTGTCTTCCACGTAGTCCAAGGGAAGTATCTGGGGATAGTGACACTTGAGTATCATGCTCTGCCGTTTTGCTAGCACTACAACTAGCTGTAGTTTTTATATTTTATCTTTGGAGCAGATAATCTTTGGAGACCCATAATTCATAAGCCTTGAGATGATTCTGATTAATTTGCCCTTCCATAGGAAGAGATTGTAGGAAACACATTTCTGCTGCAACAGCCCGATCAGAAGGCTATGGGTGGAATTCAGTGCCATGCTATTACAAACAGTCCCCACACTGTTCTGGTTGTTCTC
Organism: Podarcis melisellensis; assembly: GCF_964234715.1. Classification (NCBI taxonomy): domain Eukaryota; kingdom Metazoa; phylum Chordata; class Lepidosauria; order Squamata; family Lacertidae; genus Podarcis; species Podarcis melisellensis. Next base: position 38,184,020 of record NC_138544.1, read on the forward strand.
CTGACCTCCCCAGAGCCAATTTTGTGTGCATGTGTGCCAGAGAAGGACTTTCACTGACTGGGTGTGTTAGGTGAATCCTGACCTATTACTTTTCACCTTCGTATTGAAATCCTGTTGTCTTTGTCCATGGAGTTTTATTGGCAGGGATACTGGAGTGGCTTGCCAGTTCCTGCTCCAGGTGGATCACGTTTGGTCAAAACTCTCCACTATGACCTGTCCATCTTGGGTGGCCCTGCACGGCATAGCTCATAGCTTCTCTGAGTTATTCAAGCCCCTTCGCCATGGCAAGGCAGTGGTTGGACAGTGTTTTCGAAGCTACCAGCATGAGTTTGACCGAACTGTGGGAGGCAGTAGAAGACAGGAGTGCCTAGCGTTCTTTGGTCCATGGGGTCACGAAGAGTCAGACATGACTAAACGACTAAACAACAACAATTGAAATCCTGCGGTGGCTTCAGTTGTTTCCACAACTTTGAGGTTAAGGGTAAAGGTAAAGGGACCCCTGACAGTTAAGTCCAGTCACGAACGACTCTCAGGTTGTGGTGCTCACCTCGCCTTACAGGTCGAGGGAGCCGATGTTTGTCCGCTTTTGCAGACAGTTTTTCCGGGTCATGTGGCCAGCATTACTAAGCCGCTTCTGGTGAAACCAGAGCAGTGCATGGAAATGCCATTTACCTTCCCGCCGGAGCGGTACCTATTAATATACTTGCAGTTTTTGGTGTGCTTTCGAAGTGCTAGGTTGGCAGGAACTGGAACTGAGCAACGGGAGCTCACCCCATTGCGGGGATTTGAACCGCCAACCTTTTGATAAGCAAGCCCAATGCTCAGTGGTTTAGACCACAGTGCCACCCGCGTCCCTTAATTTTGAGGTTACATCACTGCAATATAATCTGCACATGATGAAGTCTAGTCACAGAAAGTATACAGTACTACAAAAAAGCGTACTGGCAGAAATTGCTTTTGCTACAACCGAGTAACATAGCCAGTCCTCTGGAGTATATGTCTAGAAAACCATTATTTATTATTTCTACTACTACTGGCTATTATGTAACTTGGTTGTTACATTGGATGTAGCAACACAGTTAAGTGTTTTGGCTCCGCAAATCACAGTTTGCAACATTTGCCTAGACTGTGGCATTCAGATACTGTATCCTGTTACTGTATTTACCAAATTGCGCTTCGGTGGTTGGGAATGCTCTGCAGGCTTGCACGCCCCACTCCCTGTTCCCCTTTGGACTCATTTACTTATTTCACTGCCTTTTGCTGTTTAGCAATGACTGTGATTCATTGGGGTATCTGAACCAGCATAACCACAGCTACTGCTAACAAAAGTTTGCTCTCAAGAAATAAAATGATGCTAAATTAAACCGGGATATACGCCTAGTTTCCATAGTTTAGTTTGAGAACCAGTGGTGGTCAGTAGTAACTATATACCAGTTACAACATCCTGATATAAGATGTTGGGTAGAGAAAGCTAGAGAAACTCATAAATTATAGGTCTCCTTTGATTGCTTCTTTAGCCTTGAAATTCTTCTGGTTAAATTGCCACAAAGGGAGGGAAAATATGCATGGGAGGGAGAAGCAGTAATGAGGAGCACACAAAACTAGGATGTGTTCTAATCACTGAAACATGGTTTCATAATCAGAATAATGTCTGAATCAAACATGCAACCAGGGCTTTTTTTCAACTGGAACTCACCAGCATCTCTCAGGTGGGCACTACTGCCATTATATAACGAGGCCATTATATAACGAGGGAGGCATTTTTGGTGAGTTCTGGCACCTCTTTTTCTAGAAAAATTGCACTGCCTGCAACAATTCTCTGTATTTGAGAGAAAGAAAATCCTCTTTCAATTTCTCCTATGAACTTGTATAACTGTATGCTGAATAATTAGCACATAACTTTTTTTTATCATGGAGTAGCTTCAAGATATGATTACTGTGTGTCTGTGTCTACATATTTCTATCTCTAAGGAAGACTATGATTTTAAAAAAGTTTTTTACAGCAAGAGAAAAAATAAATACAAAAAAATGAGAGAGCATAGGCATAAATATTTAGATTTCATTCTGCAGCTACTGTTAATTCTGTCAGATACGCTCATTTACCTGTTTTTTTGGGGGGGAAGGGGGCATTCATATATCAAAACAAGATTGCCCAATTGAGATTATTCTCTCTCTGCCTTTCCTCTAAATAAAGCTACCCATCTCTATCTCCTCTAATACATCCACTATTACATTGTTTCCTGGTGATGGCTATCTGGTAGAGGGACAGAGTGCAGAGTAGCAAGTGAGGGGGTTTTCTGTAGCTAATGGTGCTGGCATCCCTCTTGTGGCTCATTGAATCCCTTCCGAGGAAGGAAGAACCATTTGCAATGATATAATGGGACAGAGTGGTTTGGTTGCTGCTGGAACAGCAGAGACAGGGTTATCGCCTCATCTCTTGCTTGGGGCTGCTGCTTCAGCTTCTACTTGGTGCCCCTGACCTCCAGACAAGAAGAGCTGAGGATGGAAGAGCTATCATACTCCCTGTGATGCCTTCTTCACCCACTTCTCACTCACTCTTGCCCAGGTGGGAAAACAAGTAATGACTGACACCCACCCCCTTCCTTAGCTCTTTTGCACAAGATGTGCTCTGCTAAGGGAGGGAAAGAAAAAGTGGGGAAACTAAGGATTTATATTACTCCTAGATGGCTGCTGCATGCCATCTGCAGTGGAGATTGGCTCGGAAGTGAGGGAGAGGCACAGAAGTGATGAAAACTCCAAATGAAAATTGTTGGAACAAATATAGTTTATATGTGCATATATATTGTTAGTTTTTTATTTTGGTTGTAATAGCTGCTGAAGTTTTGTGGTCACTCTTATTGGTTGAATGATATTTTGATTATTAAACTTGTACATTTCAACAGCAAATTTTTTTTTTAGAAGGATTTCATCCGGAACCTTAAAAAAAGATTGCATTCCTATGTCCATGTTTTTCAGATACTTTATTGAATGATATAATTTATTGCCTTTCCAGCAAAAATTGCTCAAAAAGTATATAAATGCAAAATTTATAAGGGCAGATTATGCCAAAATGCTCATTTTGCCAGTGACAAGTACCATCCCTCTGGCAAGTGGATTCTCTGCAAATATGAAGAAGGAGAGGGTGTTTCATTTTGTTTCCCTCTGTAAAATCATAGTGAAAGAAAACAGACACATCCCACTTCCCCACTTCCTAACTACAAGCATTGGGGAAGAAGTGATATCCATGCTGCTGCTTGCCTTCTCTGAAGACCTGCAGGAGGTAGAATAAACTATTGACCCTCTCCCAAGTGCTCTGAACATGCTAGAGAAGTTGGAGCTGGGTGGATGGTGGCAACCACAAACGAAAGATGGCTAGCAAGCCAAGCAAAAGATGTTTGGATATCTGTTTTATGTTGTGATGCAAAACCATGTTTTTAGGAGAAATGGACAACATTAAATTTTTTATACCTTCTTTATTAACAATACTACTTTACATTTATTACACTACAATAAAACATTAATAGTTTCTTAGACATCAGAAACACTGAGGGCTGTATCCAACAGAGTTGTCTTGTTGGTGCAAGAACTTCCCCCCTCTCCTCCCCTGGCCCAGATATCTTCTGGAGTTTCCCCACAACTCTCCAGAGCAATTTTTGGGGTGTGTCTGTCTGTGTGTGCTGGGAACACGGAGGAGAGGGGAGGTCAGGTTCTATTGCAGAAGTCTTTATGTGAATGAGATGACTTCTGTTGGGTACAACCCTTTATTAATTTTTAGTAGCAGCTCATATTAACGCAATTTAAATGACAAAAAAATCATTTTGCATAAACCTGATGTTGCATTTTATTTTGCTTTCATGCTTTGTTAGAAATATAAAGAAAAGGATAAACATAAACAAAAACACAAGAAGCAATCAGAATCCTCACCGTCTCTGGTTCCTTCTCTAACAGTAACTACAGAGAAAGTAAGTGAGCTTTTCCTACATCTTCTTTAGAATGACATTTATATTCTTGGTGTATGTTTTATGGAGTGAGGAATTCTGCTGTTGCTAAATTGCTTATCACAAAGAACCCCCTATTGATGTCTAGCAATCCTTCTGATCAAACAGCTGTTTGTAATATAACAAACTTGATTTTTGAAATGTACATCTTTTCTAAAAAATGAGATATCATTGATTCTATATTACTGTTCCGCTAAAGTACTCTGCTGCTTACATAAATAAATATAGTAGAATAACCTCAATTATTTTAAATGTTTCATATTCTCATTTGTAATCAGAGTTTAAACTATAGTTTTCCAGTAAGTATCATGGTTTGGATGTTAGAGGAAATTCTGGTTTAACAAACCCTGGAGTACCATATATATATAGTACAGTACACAATTGAATCAGTTAAAATACATGAAACAATATTTCCAAGTAATTAGCTGGTTCAATTATCAGTATCAGAGAAAGAGTAAGTGTTGGGCAGTAAATCCATCCGAGGGAGGAGGCAGCAGACACCACTGTCTCCCTAGGCATTAACTGCCTTGTGAAACCCACCCAGTCAGTCCCTGCTGATCTCACAGGCCATGTTGGGCAAGGCACAAGATAACATGTTTTTGGCTTGACCCTTGCAACCTTCCTGCCCACATTCTCAGGCTGCAATAACTCAAACTGATCTCACACAAAAATAACCAGATGGGTGTTCTAGACACCTCTACAGCAAAAAGAAAGGAAGGAGAGTAGGAAGTATGGTCTCAACCCCAAAAGTCATTGGGAGTTTTCCAACTAATTTCTGTTAAGAGTAGATCCACTGAAATGAATGTTAATTGTACATATGACTAACACTGGATACAACTCACAGATTATTGGACTCAAATCACTGCATTTCTGGGCTACATTTTTGATGCTGTAGAGTTCCTGTCCTTAGTCTACTTATGTGACTTCGTAACACACCTTCCGCTTTGGCAGTCATTTTATCCAGTAGGCTAAGTATCATTTTGGTTATCGTACCCACCCCCTCTTTGCTAGAAGAAGTGTACAGTACTGTCTCCATAACCTGAGGTCTTTATGCAAAGATGATATCTAAAATAATGTGTTGCTTCCAGATTTTTTAAAAATAAAATCTTTGCAAGAGAATCAGCAGAAATCTTGGCATTTGGGCATTGTTTTGTATGTCAAAATGTGTTCATATCTCTCACCTGAGGATCTTGTTTCTATGCAAGTTATGTGACTTACTTATAAAAGGAACATTAAGAGATTTTTTTCCTTTGGTGCTTTAGGTCATATGGAGCTCCTATCATTTGAAAGTTTCTTATGTAGGTAGTAGGCTTAAATTTATGTTTCTGTTCACAAAATGTGTTTCTAGATTTCATGGCTGTGGAGTTAGCTTTCTGTTTCCAACACCGTGTTGTTTGAACAAATCTGTAATATAAGCAGAAGTATAACTGGAAATTATACTCATATGAGTGTTTCCTAATGATACCCAAGGGGAAGATTCAGATACTTCTCTCTCAAGTGGTGTAGAGAAAACAGATTAAAACATTGGGTACTATTTCTCCCACTTTTTCATAAGTGTTCATCAAACTAGTCTGTAATGCTAGTCTGTAATGCAGTCACCTGACTATCTTAATCACCAGTATTTTCTCTCCTCATGGCCTTGTCCTTTTAGAAAGAAAGACCTAGCATTCCTCATGTCAAAGCAGCAAGTTCCAACACTGACCCTCCTTTTGTAACTGAAAATTCCTAAGTTTTAGAATCTCTTGCTGGATGACAGTTCTATAATTTATGTAGATGGGATTCCAGTATTCAAATGTGAATGCACTTACACAGTTGCGTGTTCTTTGCATTTCTCCCTACCAATTGGTTAAAAAATGTTTCTGGAGAGATAATAGCCAATTCAGAGACTCTCAAACACTCCACTGTTTTACAAGTACCTTGGTAATGGTTTAATAAAATGGCACTATTTTCTTCAGTTCTACATACAGCTGATGATTTCTCTTTTAATATACTATAGTATATTAGCAGCAACAGCAGCAAAAAAAAATAAAATTAAAAATCAGAAGTAGTGTTTGGTATTTGACACCATAGAGAGAGAAAAATAGAATCAAGCAAAGATATTTGGGCTTATGGGGTAGCTCAGCACTGTGGCAGTTATTAGCATAGTATGAAGGGCAAACTACTGGATCACATTTCATAATGCAAGAATTAAAATATACTGAACTATAACCACTACGAGCATGTTTGGTAGAGACTTTTAACCGGGGATACAAGTTCTGTTCTGAAATTGCATCTTGAAGCTGGGCAAGTTACGTGTTGTGTGCTTTCATTGGATGAATCTTGTTCCTTTATTTTAAAGAACTGTTTAGGATGGGAGTAATTGGGATTGGGACCATGGCACACGGGGAGAGGAGTTAATGTTTCCCCCATCATGGTCCTGACAAAAATGATGTCCCTGAAGCTGATGCTTGTCCCAATGGGGAGCCTGTTCTTGACACCAATGACAGCCTTAGGTGGAGGAGTTGTTGGGCAAGAAGGTCAGCCACTCTTTTCGGCATGCTGAGGTCCCCATCTTTATCCCACCCTCCACCCCAGCCAGCTGTTGCATCAAATAAAATAACTATACATGTTAATTGCAATATTTACTTGTTGGCTTTTTCTCCTGAAAAGGTGGTATATGGATGAGAAAATGCAATACAGTCATACCTTGGGTTACAGATGCTTCAGGTTGCGTTTTTTTCGGGTTACAGACAGCCGAAACCCGGAAGTACTGCAATGGGTTACTTCTGGGTTTCGACAGTCGCACATGCGCAGAAGCGCTGAATTGTGCTTTGTGCATGTGCAGAAGTGCCGAATTGCAACCTGTGCGTGCACAGACGTGCTGCTGTGGGTTGCGAACGTGCACCCCACATGGATCACATTCACAACCCGAGCGCCCACTGTACTTCATTTGGAAATAGTGAAGATGCTGGTGTTGTTGTTTAGTCATTTAGTCGTGTCCGACTCTTCGTGACTCCATGGACCAGAGCACGCCAGGCACTCCTTCTTCCACTGCCTCCCGCAGTTTGGTCAGACTCATGTTTGTAGCTTCGAGAACACTGTCCAACCATCTCGTCCTCTGTCGTCCCCTTCTCCTTGTGCCCTCTATCTTTCCCAACATGAGGGTCTTTTCCAGGGAGTCTTCTCTTCTCATGAGGTGGCCAAAGTATTGGAGCCTCACCTTCACGATCTGTCCTTCCAGTGAGAACTCAGGGCTGATTTCCTTAAGAATGGATAGGTTTGATCTTCTTGCAGTCCATGGGACTCTCAAGAGTCTCCTCCAGCACCATAATTCAAAGGAGGGTAAATAATATCTAATGAAATGGCCAGATTCTTAAAATGTCCTAGGAAAGTGTCTGAGAAAGATGATTTGTAATTAGAAAGGCACTTTCTAGGTTTCAGCTAGGTTTCAGTCAGTAAGTACCCTCCCCCCATTCCGCCCCCTGTTCTGGAATGCTAAGCTTTAATTTGTCACTTCTGAGGCTTCATGGAATTTAGCCACAATTTATTAGCTTTTTAAACCTATTATAAAATAGAAGTTGGTTTATAATTAGTCACAACTGAATCTGCTTACCTCACAAGACACCTAGAATAAACAATGGCTTGCCTGTTTGACGTCAGATGGTCCACAACTTTTTTTTAAAAAAGATAGATACTCAGAATAAAAACAAAATGCAATACAAAACTAGAGTAAGACAGGCAATAAAAATAATGCCAGCAATTAAATGCAGCAGATTAAAACAGTCTTTAAAAGGTCTGGGAGAACATAAAGACTTTTTCCTTGCTCCAAAGGATAGCAAAATAGCCACAGGTGAGCCTGTCTGAGGAGACATGGCATCCTTGCTGTAAAAGGCCTCTGGTTTCCCATTAGCCTCACCACATATGTCAAGGGCATCTAAAAGCATCATTTGCTGACCTACACATGGGAGGTTTGATGCAGGAACATGCATTTGTTCAGCTACCCTGATTCTAAGCAATGTATAATGTACGACGTCTTCATATACTTGTTGGCATCCGCCTGTCTTGAGAGACAGTGGAGTGCATCTCCAGGAGCAAAGTCAAACTGCTGGAGAAGCACAGCACCTGCTGTGTTGGTAACTCAGAACTGCTGCCTCCTGTGTTATGTTGGCTGTGGTAGCATCACAGAAGTGACCTTCCTGAGGCGCAAGCCTGAGCAGTATGTATTGAGGTCTTGAGCTGCCCAAACGACAATACCCCCCTCTCAGCCTTGCTGATGTATTGCTCTGCTTTCCTTTGGACTACGTTTGGCACCAGCTTGGCTGTAGGAATTTCTGGAAGGAATCGTACAAGGTGCCATTGAACCGTCTTAGGGATTCTACTTCGGATTGGTGTAGGGTTTACTCCTGAGCCTTTTCTTCTGCCAAAGATGTTCTGCAAGGCAGTGGATGTCTAGGATCAGAATTTTCCTTCTTTTTGATGGGCTACCCTCCCAGAGAAGTCCCACCTGCCCCTCACTTCCCTCTACAGCTCATGCAGAAACTGCTTTCTTGACTGTTGGACCTACTATTGGTCTCATCCGCTCAATCTGCCGGAGCCTGTCTTTGCATGTAGGGGAAGTCAGTAACTCAGCAAGGGTTTGAAACCCATGAGCTACCTTCACCTGGTTTAACCGACCAGTCAAAGCTGTTCCTGGGGTGCAGCTGCTATCGCATGCTGACAGCTTCTAGGAGTACTGAATATGTTTGTAGAAAAATGTGTGTTAAGTGTAAACAGCACCTGAGAAAACTGGCCAGAGCTAATCTTTTAGGTGAAAGTTTATATTGCTTTTCCAAAGTACATAACAAAATGTCACCCTTTTGAATTACACTGATTACGCTTTGTTGGTCTTTATCACATCTAAATTTGCTCTTGGAGTCAGCTGGGTTTCATTTGGTTTAAAGAAAACATTCCCTTTATTTTATGGGATGAATGCTGATACATATAGAATCAAAATGGCACCTCACCCACCCACACGAGAGGCAGCAGAAGACACAGGGGAACTCAGGTTTGCAGAAGTACAGCATTAGAAATAAAAAGAAAAGGGGACCAAGATCAGGAAATGGATTGTGTATACATGTGCACAACCATTTTCTGTCCTGACAGTTGCAGGAGGTGGGGAAGGAGAAGTATGGGCAGTAGTTCCACTGCCATCCGTACTCATTTGGGAGGCCAGACTTGCAATAACAGCTGCCACTGGAACTGTGCAAGCTATGAATGTCCTTCATTCTTCCTGTAACACATTTGCCTGTCCCAGATTTGAAAGCAGATAGAGGAATGATGGAAATCCCTAAGGTGGGGCTTCTGGCATCTCTCTTAGAAATGAGACTGACTCTAGGTTGAGAAGGAGAATGTGTCAGCACAGCAGGCTGCTAAAAGAAATAGGAGGCCTCTATCTCTGCCCAGTTAGAGCACAAGATCATGGGTGGAGGCTTGATGATACCCTGTGGGAATTCCTCTGGGTGTTGCACCAATGGAACTGGAGAAACTCATATTTAATGTAAAATGCTGTAACTTTGATGAAGTTTAATCATCAGGTGTTAAGTTTAACATGGCTTCTACATGGTTTAATTTTATTAATTTCCCAAAGGGAAATGAGGACCTCAACTAAGTTCCAACATGGTACAAGTTTCTGAACAAAGCTTTCTTTCATTTGTCATACATGAACATGCAACACCTTTGACCCTGTGGAAATACTAGAAAAAATAAATTTTCTCTATTATGTCTTTATATATATATTGTATATGGCCACTTGCTACCTGATTCACTAGTACTGCACAATATTTTTCTCAGGGGTATATTTTTAAAACTTCATTAAAGATTCACGTTTGGTGTTTTTCCAGATTGTGTGAAGTAAATTAGAATATATTTGGCCTTCATATTTAAGCAGTATTTTAATTTAATCAATATGTCAAATATGTTTATATTATTTGTGGAATGCTTTCCTCAGGGAGCTTCACCTGGTGCCATCATTACATGTCTTTAGGCGCTAGGCAAAAACGTTTCTCTTCAACCAGGTGTTTGGCTGATTAACATTCTATGGCTTTTTAAATGTGTTTGTGGGAGTGGGGTTATTGGTTTGTTTTTGTTTTATTATGTATTTTGCATTCTCATTTTGTATTTTAATGTTGTGAACTGCACTAGGATCTTCAGATGGAGGGTGGTATACAAATTTAAACAACAACAACTTTAAGTGGACAAAGTGCTTGTTGACACTTAAGGAAGTGAAACCATACTGCACTTGTTTCACTGGCTTACGTCTGCCATTTTGAAAAAAATATTTGAAGCATTTCCAAAAATGGCTTTTACAAGAAACAAACCCCAACCCTGAAACCCCATAGTAATTCTGTTGCAGAATTCGGAGTGCAATCTAGCCACATTTAAGCACTTTGAACTTCAATTAGAGAGCATTAAGGAGATGTTCAAATCTTTTCCATTAAAATGAATGAAACCTAAGTTTTTAATGGTTGGCTGAATTATGTTCTGTTTTGGTTTTTAAAAAACAAACCTTTGGCAAGAATTCAAAGGGCTGTGAATTGTGTTTCATGCAAACACACATTTTCTTTTCTTTGAAAAAGGCCTGGTTTGCACTGCAGCACCTGCTGTGCCTTAAAAACATTGTACTTGAGGGTTGGGGAAGCCTTCTTGAGCAGTAGTTGATATGGTTCAAGGGGGTGCAGCTAGAAGGGAAAATATGCAATCCATTTGTGCATATATGGAAGTATTTTAGGCATGTGGGTTAAACCACAGAGCCTAGGACTTGCCGATCAGAAGGTCGGTGGTTCGAATCCCCGTGACAGGGTGAGCTCCCATTGCTCGGTCCCTGCTCCTGCCAACCTAGCATTTCGAAAGCACATCAAAGTGCAAGTAGATAAATAGGTACCAATCCGGCGGGAAGGTAAAGGGTGTTTCCATGCGCTGTTCTGGTTTGCCAGAAGCGGCTTAGTCATGCTGGCCACATGACTCGGAAGCTGTACTCCGGCTCCCTCAGCCAATAAAGTGAGATGAGCGCCGCAACCCCAGAGTCGGCCACAATTGGACCTAATGGTCAGGGGTCCCTTTACCTTTACCTATAGAGCTCTACAGATCCTGGCTCATAACTACTAAATTTTTACCAGTAGAAAATCATCTTGTCTCTCCATTAGTCTTTGATACTTCACCAGCAGTTCTATACCTTCTTATCTGGAACTAAGTTCTTGAAACTCTTAGGAAACTTCTGAATAGGCCTCCATAGGATTGCACTGTTAGCACTATGATGTTTGAGATAAGCAAAAACATTTTTTTTATATTAATTTTTATTGAACAACAAAGACAGACAGTACACATGAAGAGAAAAACAAACATTAACAACAAAATCATGTAAGTTAAACGCAAGGAGTTTCATAATAAAGTCAAAAGAAAAATCAGGCGTGAATGAAATGGGTACAGTTATAAAAGGCTTATATAACACAACTTACATTGTACAATAAAGGAAATAGGAAAAAACAAAAAGGTACTGCCTGTTTATGGAGTGCTAAATAAATTTTTGTTTGAAGGGGTTTGAATTTTGAATAATAAGCTTCTGTCTTACAAATAAGCTTGTGTCTTACAAATAATAAGCTTGTGTCTTACAAAAATATTTTCTCCAGTTAATTTAAGATTTAGTTACTAATTTTTAAATGACAAGCAGCACTGCAGAAAAAATCCATACATATGTTAATGAATATGTATAAATATTGGTGTAAATGTATTGTATTTCATCATATTGTATTTTCCTTTATACGTTGTACAGAAAATTAAAAATTACCTTTCAAATTACAATAGTCTGAACAACCTAAAGGAAAAGAGCTATCTTACAAAAGCTTATATCTGCAAATCTGAGGCAATAAAGATTAATTTACAGAATAACCTGTTGTTACACGTTGCAAAAGCATGCATTTCAGCAGGAACTAGTGTTTGGAAAAATAGCTGACATTTTCTGTATTTAATAAATAGAAGTATCATGATTAAGTGTAAGGGGATGCCAGTATGTGCACTTCTATTAATTGCTGCAATCTGATGCTTGCAAAACTGACAGCTGATATCTTGCTCATATATTAGTAAGTGTATTTTGTTCTTTATAGTTCCCTGTCAGTTTAATATTTTTTTTAAACCCACCTTTAAAGTGCTCAGTTATTTTAAGTGGCAACTTTATAACATAGTTAGCTTTAACTTTCTCTATGCTGTTTTAGAATGTTGGGACACATCTATGTTTCTGAATTGAAATAACATTGTGTGTCTTTTGGAGTACAGTTAATTTATTGTGGTCTAACTGTCTCTCTCAACTTCCTCTTTCCCACTTCAATACTGTTAGACTTACACAAGCACTACCAACAACTCTATGACAGGCTCATTGAAGAGGCTGGAAGATACAGCAGCTCGCTTTACAAATGCAAATTTCCAGGAAGTGTCTGCACATGCTTCAAGTGGTAAAGATGTTTCAGAGGCCAGAGGTTCAGAGAGCAAAGGGAAGAAGTCCGCAGGTCATAATTCAGGTCAGAGGGGAAGAAAGCCTGGTGGTGGAAGGACTCCTGGAGCTCCGGTGTCAGCAGCTTGTACTTTTCAACAAGGTATTATTCAAGAATACTATATAACTTCCATGACTGCCAAGAATTAAATAGGTTAAAAACTTTGCAAATTTAGATGAACTTTTCTATGTATTATATTTGATCAATGCAATAACTGAATTGTATGCTAATTTAGTTGAGAGAAATTTTTTTGGGACAGCTAGCAGAAGTAATGCATCTTTTTTTCTTGAAATAGGTAAGTACTATTATTATGATTAGAATATTCCTTTCCAGGAATATTTTTATATCTATGAAATATAACCATCTGCGGGGATGAACCCTGTTTTTCCAGCTGAGACACAGGCAAATGATTTTGTATTCATACAGTCTTTCAGGTTGTGGATTACATTTAATCAATCACTACATTTCTTTAGTCTGCATGCAGTAACACTTTTCTTTTGGAAGCAAACTGCTCATACTACTTACTAAATAATGGACTGTCTACAATCAATGGTTGTTTAAATGGTGATATTTTAATATTTGACACCGTATTTAGCTCACTTCATTCTAGTTATCCTTTCCATATGTTATGATCCACTCTTTTTGCACACAGATACCCTACTGTAGTTATGGATTTCTTCTGCCACGACAGAAGAATCAGGCAACTATGATTAATACTAACCTCTGAACCATGTTTTTCAAAACCACGATTTCAAATAATTGCTTGAAACCTGTAACATACAACTAACTATGGTTGTACTATAATAGAGGAGGGAATCTTTTGTGTAGGTGAGAATAAGCAATCCAGACTTGATTTGATTTTCCAACTCATGGTGTGGAGGATCATCTGAATTAAGCCAAAGTCACCCTGGGTCTCTGCTGATGAACCTAAGAGTTCCAGGCCTATCACTCCCCATTCCCTCCTACGAGCAAACAGTTTTTGCAAACTTCCTGTGGTATTTCTGTCTGTTCCTCTTACTTTAGTTTTTGGGAGATGGGGGATAGCTCAGTCAGTAGAGCATGAGACTCAATCTCAGGCTTGTGGGTTCGAGCCCAACGTTGGGCAAAAGATTCTTGCATTGCTGGGAGTTGGACTAGATGATCCTCGTGGTCCCTTCCAACTCTTCATTTCTACAATTCTCCTTGACGCTATAAAGTAGAAACAGCCCCTTCCATGCCTGTTTTTCCACCCCTGCAGTTATTCAGTATACCTGGGCTTTGTTCCAGACAGCTGGTACAGGTGGGAAGCCAAAATACCTTGGCATCTCTTCCAGATTCAAAACAGCCTGTTTGAAAAGTAGTTGTTGCCTGTCCTGGGCTTGTGGGGAAAAGACAATATATCAAACAGCAGATAACATACTTGTAGAAGGTCCCAGTTTCCATCCCTGGTATCTCCAGTTACCCAGGCTGTAGAGCTTGGGAAAACCACCGCCAGATGCTGCTAGGTAGGGTGGACAATATTGGGTAGACAGTATTAGTCATGATGGACCAAATTGTCTGGCTCTGTATAAGGCAGCTTTTCATAGGTTCAAGTGGGCTAGAAAGGCGAATACCAAGTGTGTGTTAACACATACAAAAATCTAATCCTTCCTAATGGATTTTGCTTATATTATCCACATTATATACAGGACATAAACTGCCTAGTATAAGATATAAATGCAAAACACATGCACATTTCCAGTGCAGTTCTGTGCATGTTTACTCAAAAATAGGTCCCACTATGTTCAATACGACTTACTCCCAGGTAAGCATGCATAGGATAGTAACCTGAGTGTACTTGAGATAAATATTGATATTTAAGTAGAATAAGAAATACTGTTTGTAATTATGCATAGCTCTCTAAATGAAATGTGAATGTCAGCTTCCTTTGGGGCAGTACAAACAATTTTTCTTCTTTATTCTTGTTACACTTGAGACTATTCCTTTAGATATTGAGCAGGATTACCTTGTGGTGATTTTCTGTTGTATTTTCTATAATATCTTTCCTCAACTTGCATAAACATTACACAGTATGGGAGCATGTTGGAATAAAGACAAAAGGATTAGTGCTCAAACAAGGAAGAAATTAGACATGTAAGAAAAGCTGTCTTGGCCATTTTCCTCAGTATAGTGTCCTAATTTTCTCCTTCTGATGAATGTCAACCTATATTTTAGAAGTGTATTGGGAACACTTGGCTTCAAATACCCTGATTAGCAGTTATTTACTGGCAGGCTACTTTGCCATTGGGCTAGACAGTTATACCCACTTTTCCAGTTTCCCTCCATGCTACCTTAAATATGGGAGCTGGTAGGAAGCGAACAGGGATTAGAGGCTTCCCTCTCTTCTTAATGTACCTGATGTTCTCCTTATGATTCTCCTTTTGTGGAGAGGAGTTAGGAGGAAAAGATTGGAGTGCACCTCTGACAAGTGTGTGTCTTAAGTCATTTATGCACTTCTTCTTCTTCTTCTTCTTCTTCTTCTTCTTCTTCTTCTTCTTCTTCTTCTTCTTCTTCAATTTATTCCCCACCTTTCTTTCATCAAGGTGGTATGGATAGTTTCCCCCTTTCACGTTTTATCCTTGCAACAATTGTTGAGTTTCTGGGGTGTAGGTGTGCCTCCTAGTGCAGCACTCTACATCACACTAGTTGTCAACCTAACTTATCTTTCCTTTATATGAAGCTGTTTCAAGACACCTAAAAGGGAGGGAATGGTTTGGCAGCTGTGAAATCATTTGCCACTCTCTTCTGTCATATAAAATATAATGCATTTCATCATGTTATTCAGAAACTTTATCTTATTGTCTGGCACCTGGAAGCTTTTTTAAAATTTGCATTAAGCTGTTCAGTCACATTATCTTCTGATTTTCTGTAGATTTTGCATTTTACTGTTGTTTTCACAATCTGGTTTATCTTATTATTTTATTTTTGATTTGTGTATAATTGTATAGTGTAACCTTTTTACATTTTTGTCTTGGCCTAAGGACCACCAGCTGCCAACCCCTTTTCGTCCAGCAAGGAATTACTGCATGCTGTCATTTTTGTTAGTCCAGCATCCTGTTCTCACAGTGGCCAGCTGGTCATGCTAATCATACCAAAATTAACTGTGCTTAATCTTAGCTGCTTTGTTGCAAGAAACTATGGTTAAGAGTAACCACAGTTTAGAGTGGCAAACTCTAATTAATCTACAATGCAGTCTAAAGTTTCTGAGCTCCTCATAGAGGGGGAAGGGAAAATTATATGAGATTGAGACTTGTTATTGTAATCCCTCAGTTGACTGTAAATTTCTGAGGAGCCAAGTAGGGACTTTGCAAGACCTGGCAGTCACTGATTGAATCCTAGGATCACAGTTATAATGCTAAACTATGGTTTGTTATGACATCTGAACCATCTCTTTTCACTTTTTACAGTTATGTTCATCTGCCTCTGTACTGAAAGCATTTGAAATATATGCAAAGTATTTTAAAAGGCATTCAATACAATGCTCATGTTTATTGTAGGAATATTCTTTTCCTATTGGAAAGCTTTGTGATTAATTTTCAGTTATTTTGAGACTTATTTATTATGGTTTTGCTGAAACTGGTAGAACTAATAATTAGAAGCGAACATATTGGCCATGTTTGGATTACATTTTCTGAGAAATGTTTTGTTCATACAGATTTGCCTTGTGGGGAATTAGTCAGTGCCATCTACAAAGGGCAAGTCAGAGTGATAGAAACAGGGATAAACTTAGGGCACACTGCCATCCCCCCAGTTACCCTGACATCTTTTCTGCCCCTGGGCAGTTGTGGCTGAGAAATTATATTCTAGAGGTTTTTCATTGGCACGATATCATAAAACAGTTTTATAAAACAATGTGAACATTGGTGCCAAAGTTGAATTACAGAGTGATAAGAACCTCTACTTTGTGATTTACTTGGGCTTTATCCATTTTATTAGTGCAGTCTCAGTCATTACTGTCTAGGGCTAGGCCAATAAAGAGCTGAAAGAAATGAAGGTTGGCTGGGAATATGAGAACATAACATGTGCTGTAACTTTGCCACTTCCCTGCCCCTTTTAGACGGCACAAAGACCAGAGCAAAACTCTTATAGAACACAAACAGCAAAGCTGCTGTAACTTCTTGTTTGCCAACAAGATACATGTGCTAATTGTATTGCTGTGCTTACACATTTGCCAGTTTATTTTATTTTTAACACTCTTTTTTGTCCTTTTCTCCAGGAAGTTTTTTGGGAACTCCTAGTAGTATAAAGTCATCTTCCGGAAGTTCAGTTCAGTCTCCCCAGGACTTTTTGAGTTTTACAGACTCGGATCTACGTAATGACAGCTATACTCATTCCCAGCAGACATTGTCGACCAAAGATGTACATAAAGGAGAGACTGGAAGCCAGGAAGGGGGTGTGAATTGTTTTACTTCCTTAATTGGTCTTCCTTCAACCTCAACTGTTGCCTCCCAGCCTAATATTTTTGACAGCTCACCTGGAGAGTTGGGTAATTCAAGCCTTACATCAACAGGATACAAGCGTGTTCAGTCCTCTGGGACAGAAGATGAAACTGTAAAGGAAAAGAAGCGGAAAGGAAATAAGCAGTGTAAACATGGGCCTGGTAGGCCAAAAGGAAATAAAAGCCAGGAGAATATTTCCCACCTATCGGTTTGTTCTGCCTCCCCAACATCATCTGTGGCATCTGCTGCAGGAAGTATAACCAGTTCTAATTTGCAAAAATCTCCAACGTTGCTTAGGAATGGAAGTCTACAAAGTCTCAGTGTTGGCTCCTCCCCTGTTGGTTCAGGTAGGCATATGTTTTACTTTAGAAAGCAAAAGTTTGAGTATATAATATAACATGGAACTTTTGGTCTCAATGATCATATACATTCAGTCTAAGTTGATGCCCCCTAAACTGGCTATCTTGAAAACAGAAAAATTAACACACACTCCATCACACTATACACCTGTTTGGAAAAATGACTAACAAAGATTGAACTTATAACTAGAAACAAACTGAGGTCTCATCCAATAATGCCTGTTAAGAAAATGTGTAATGACTTTCTTTGCTTTGTATTAATATTCTCAGTGTTTCACGAGGATCCCTGATAGACACATCCAAAGATAATTGTTTTGTTCTGTAATAGCATTTGGCTTTGCTATTAAAGTTTTATTTAAAAAAATAAAACCTAAATTAAAGTTTTGCAAATAGTTGAAAAAGTAAAGGAGACATGTGCTTAGTTTTCTTCAGCATCCTTGAAAACTGTTTCTGCAGTCACCTTAACAGGGCTAGTGGCTGTCTGTTACAGGTCTCTTTTTCGGTGCTACTTATGTTTAGGCCACTAAAGACCTATTTCAAGAATTCCTAGGATTGAATATCTGAACTTGGCTTTGGATTGAGGGGTTTAGAATACCAGGTGCTGTGATTTTTTTTTGTTAAGGTGTAGAATCCTTAGAAATGTTAGAATTTCAGTGCAAGACTATAAACTAGAAAGCCTTTATGGAGGCATGAAATAATTTCTTAACTGGGTGGGTTTTAGGTATACTTTATAGAGGCACCACAAAAATACATTTCCTACAGTTTGTGTCCAAATATTTAATCAGTGGTGTTGGATGGAAAAATTCCCCCAGTTATATTTTCCCATGGAACACTTTTCAGATTGAGGTATGCATTGTTTTCTAAAATTAACTAGCAATGTAATTAATTTGACTATTTGGAGAACTTTTCAGATATTTAAACAGTAAGTAAAATTATTACAACTTTTTAATTTTTATTTAACCAGGTCAGACTTACTTGGTTCAGATACCCTTTGATTTAAGATAGATGAATTTATTTATTTTTTTGGATTTCAAGATTTTTCAGAAAATTCACTACTGTTTCCAATAAGAGATTTCCTACAAACCAGGATATATTTTAATGGAAAAAAGACTAGGGGAATATAGTAGCAGAAGGTAACAGCTATTTGAATTCCTCTTTCTGGCTTGCAAACAAGCGGATATTTTGTAACTGGGAAGCAGCTACCAAAACTGCTGTTATTTTAAGCGTACAGTTTCCTTTACTCTAGAATGAAAGCAGTCAACAGCATTGTGTGGCTTTTTAACAGGCATTATCTTTCCTGGATGTGCCGTTTCTTCCTTAAAATTCCAACCGCTTCCCTGATAATTGCAACTGTAACTTTTAAAGAATGATTTAAATATCCTGTGTATGTGAGTTTGAACTTTCTCTCCAAAACTATTCTTCCTCCAACTCTTTATTTCTTGCCTATCAAACTTTAAAAATGTTTCTGCACAGGAAGTCACTGTTGGCTATTCTTGCTTAACAGTTCTTGAAGAACATAGAACTTTAAGGCGGGGGGAGACCTGAAATTTGTGTGTATTTTAATTTGGGCACATAAAGTAAATTGATGTGGGGAATTTGAAAAGTATGCAGAAAGTACAAGGTCTGTTACACTGCCAGCATCCCCTCCAATTTGTGACAGCCTTGATATTTAAAATGTCTTTATGTATGCAATGTTTAGCACTTTCAGGCACACCGGCAGGAGTGAGCAACAACACAGTGTTGTTACCCCTCTATTATATGTGGAAATGTTATCATTGGAATATGGTCTTTGGGAGCAGAAAGCCCTTTGTGATATAGCTCGATTCATCAAGTACCTATGCAGGAACTATATCAGTTAAGCAGGATCAACACTGCTTTGAAAACAATATACAAGGGGACCTTCAGCTGTCATCTGCACTATATTTTCCATATCTTTTCCAATCAATGGCGTAGCGTGGGGGGTGCAGGGGGAGCTGGCCCCACCGGGTGCAACACCTGCCGGATAGGGTTAGGGGGCGCAAATCCACAGGTTAGGGGGTGCAAATTACTTGCCTTGCCCCGGGTACTGACAACCCACGCTACGCCACTGTTTCCAATGAAATATGAAACAGGAT
This sequence comes from Podarcis melisellensis, assembly GCF_964234715.1. NCBI lineage: Eukaryota > Metazoa > Chordata > Lepidosauria > Squamata > Lacertidae > Podarcis > Podarcis melisellensis. Next base: position 38,203,449 of record NC_138544.1, read on the forward strand.
ACAATCCATGATATTTGGTCTAATAATTTGATGAATTTGGAAATCAACCATTTGAGAATTTCAGAGATGTTGTATTGTTACATACAGTGGCTATTAGTCATGTTCATATATCTATTTCACATGCAGTCTTGCTTGTCCACTCCTAAATCACGCATAAAAGTCTTTGTAGACATGAAACACATGAAACATGAAAGTGGTAAAGGAAATGACAATTGAGAAAATGCAAATAAAAAATGTGGGGATGGTCCATAGAGTGCTGAGTGCTTCCTACATGGGAATTACTGTGATGATTGGCACTCCAAAGTTCTATACTGGTCAGAAGGACCTTGTTAGAGATCATAAGAGGTTGGCATGGAAAGGCCACCTCCAGAAGGCCAACATACAAATGTAGAAATCAGTGCATGGCTATAAGAACATAAGAGCCTGGTGATTCAGGCCAGTGACCCATCTAGTCCAGCATTCTGTTCTCACAGTGGCCAAACAGATGCTTGTGTGATGAAATAGAAGCAAGTAGGAGAAATACTGCATGCCAACAGCAATTGTATATATAACAACTTGAATTTATAGAGGATAATTTTATCCCCTCTTGTTTTTTTAGTAGTTTTTAAAATCCTTGTACAGCATCTTGAGTGTGCTAATGTGTTCCATACATGTTTCATTTTCTGCTACTACAACTTCCACCATTCAGGCTTGTAGGCACACATGAACTATTTCTAGCGAAACAGCTCTGAATACATTTGTAGGCATAATGATTGAAATTCCTGCACGCCCACTAATGTTTCACAAGAGTAGGCCTTATGTTGTGCAGAGTGGAGGCTGGAAATCCAGTTTTGCCTAGCTGTGTTTTCATTGCAACATCAGTTGTGGGACAGGGTAGGGTGGAGGAGTTTCTGTGGTTTTCAAATATTCCATCTTACTTGCCAGATATTCCACCCCAAATCCTGTCTTTACTAATTAGTCTAACACCAGGTACACTCTGTGACACAAAATAGTGATTCTGTTTATATACTCCCAACTGGCTTCCTAATTGACTGAGCTTGCTGAGGTGTTCTAGGAAATGGTTTTGTGGACCCCTCAGACTGGGGAATGTCAGAAGAAACAACTTGGGGCTTAATGGCTACCTTGGAGCTCTCCCAGTGTATAGTTGGGCAGGCACATAGCAGGTGCCCCAGATTTGATACTCTCTGCTGATAGGATGTTGGTGATCTTATAGTTAGGAATATTTTGACTCCTTTTTTGTCATTAACAGGTAAACATCTGGTGAGGATTGGCGTTTCAGCACCTTAGTTATGTGTAAACAATGGCAGAGAGATTAAAATTTTCTGTTCCTGGTGGCTGATGGTTTTCAGAAAGCTCATTGGAAGTTTTCAGTTAACTAACAAACATGACTAACCTTTGGAACAGGGAATCAGTTCAAGTGATTGCCATTATTTGCTTGCTGGAGCTGATTCTTGAAGAGCTGAGACTAATGAGGCAGTTAGGATGATAGCACAAATGCTGTGGTGGAAAACTTGACAAGCAGAGCTTTTCATTGCTGTTAGAGATATCTCATAACCAGGTTAGAAATGTGATCATGGGAGATCCTCAGTAATTTACTGTGGTTATTTGCAAGGCACTTAAGAGTTGCTGATATCCTTTCTATCCTGGGCAGTACAATGTGTACATGTCTGCTATTCAACACATCCACCGCATCCATTAGTAGGCTTGTTTGGGTGGGTTGCAGTTTTGTCACCCAAGGATGTGTACAAGATTCTTGGAGTGCTTAGGCCTACCACCTGCTTGCCCTAATATAGCTCATTTTGGCTGATTAGACTTAGCTGATTAGACTTAGCTTAGCTTAGGGGTATTACTTAAAAAATGGTGCCATTCAATTAATGTCCCCCAAGGAAATGTGGGGATACTGCCCACATTTTTGTAAGAGAGGAAGATAAAACCTTAAGTGGATGAGGAAACCTTTTCCTCAGTCCCTTAGACCAGAGTTTCCCAAACTTATTATTCCGCCCCCCTTTCAGTTAAAAAAAATACTCAGTGCCCCCCTGGAAACCTACCTTTTTAAAATAAACAAACAGAAAGATGTATCTATATTTCTTCCTATGTCCTAGACCTAGAACATAGTAAAAAAAGATGTTGTAAATAAGATATTGAAGCCTGAAATTATAAATAGGCAGGCAAGCTGCAATCCACTTCCCGGGCCTTGGTGAAGCTGAAAAGGGCTCAAAGCCGGGGAAAACTCGTCACCTCCAGCACATCCACTAGATCCAGGGGAGGCATCGTTGCTGTCCTGCAACAGTGTTGCAGGACAGCAACAGATGAAACGTGACACTGAAGTGTAGTAGAAAATTTTCCGAACTGATGCCTAGAATTGCTACTAGGCCGGATGGGGTGAATTAATTTACATGTAATCTTCACACTAGGAGATGTTGATGATGGATGGCCCAGTCTTGTAAATGTTTTGCCTGTTCTAAAGGGGGTCATACTACCCAGTAGGAGCAGTTTTGCAGATTGGATGGCTAGGTGGCATCTGTATCCAGGTCTACCTTTGTCACATGTGCCCTTTTTTTGGGAAATAATCTAGCCACTATTATATATGTTCTGTTAACTTCAAACTATTCTAATGTGCTGCACATGAAGCAGCCACTGCAGATTTTGAAAAGTTCTGAACTGGCTAAAAACATGGTAATTGGGGGATAGATACTAGGAACATATTTCATCAGTATTAAAATAATGTCACTTGTTGCTACTTACCATTTGAGTACTACTTTTTACCTTCAATGCCCTAAACATTTGGGAGCACTTTTCCCATACCATCCATGCCATAAACTTAGATTGTCTTTTGCTCTAGTGCCCCAGCCATCAGAAGCTAGGTTTATGGGGCTCTCTCAATAGTGGTACCCTCCTTTTGAACTCTCCAAAGAGCAGTCTCTTTTGCTGCTGCCTTGTTGATCTGGGAGACCAAAAGGTGGGATATAAACTTAGTACAAGTCTGAACGGCAATTGGGTTATGATGTGTCATTTCTTCAGTTTTCTATAAGTACTTCAGTTCCCAGAAATAGCTCTTCCTTAAAGTGTAAATGGCAACTGCCTTTTTGTAAATATTTCTTAAGAAAATAAAAGTTAAGACGCCTTCTTAGGATCAATCATCGTTGAGCATCTGGAATCAATTTACCACAGAACACATTCCTGGTAGCTCATTTGCAAGATAGCAATCAGCCCTTAACTTCAAAAAGCCTGTTTAAAAAGTTGTTGAGGAAGAAAAAACAAAATATGTTGTTTGAGGTTTATAAAGGAAAATTAAGACTCCATATAAAGATGATTTTGGATGCTATATAATATCTCCTGTGATGCTAAACATTGGTATTAAATATTCAAAATGGTGAATGTTCAGGTTTATTCAGACAAGGGTATGTGTAGGGAGAAAAAAAAATACAAAAGCACCCAAGCTGGTATTTTGAGCAATATTTACATTCACAACAAGCAGAGGAAAATATATTTCAAACAGTGATGCTTGAAGATTCTTGTTTAAATAATTAATATATTTGAAAACACAACTATTGCCTTCTCCAACCTGGTGCTGTCAACTAATCCCAGCCAGCATTGCCTGCGGGCAGATATAATGGGAGTTTTAGCTCAAAGTATCTGGAGGGCACCAGTTGGGGGAGGCTGTCCAAAACACAATATTGAAGCATGCCACTGTGCAACTTCCATTTAAGATAACTCTGCAAGACTTCAAATAAAATGTATAGCTTTTTTTAAGGGGCAATCAACTCTTGGACTAAGACAGGAACTTTTATGTTTTTGTTGCATACACTGCAACATGATTTGAAAATAAGAGAATATTTTAGTTTGTATTTTCCTTTATCTCATGACCCTCCTTAATGCAATCTTCCTTAACCTGATACCCTTGAGACCTTTTGAACTGCATCTCCTGTCATCCCTGACCATTGGCTATGCTGATGAGAGTTGTAGTCCAAACTATGTGGACAGCACCAGGTTGACAAAGGCTGCCTTGAGGTGAAACATCTAGAAGGCAGGAGTGGGAGGAAAATAATACACCGGGAACCTGAAATATTTCAAAGTTTGGTAATTAAATTCTAGATGTTGTAAACCATATCCTGAAGGTTGGAGGGGCAGGATTTACAGCGTTTAAAACCAACTACTTCCAGAAAAATTACGTTTTATACAACATCATGTTAAATCCAAAAGAATTGCCACCTCACTTAACCGGGCCTAGTTCTTTCTGTTGGATAGTTGGACATAGGTGTCTGGCAGCTTCCTGGTATGTAACTGCATGGTTCCAAAAGTGGTAAGAAATATGGAGGATGCCAAACATCCTGGAACAGAGCTGTCTAAACTGTGTGTCACAACACGTTAGTGTGTTGGCTGCAGTGTATAGGTGTGTTGTGCGAATGCTCTCCATCCTCCTCCTGGGGCTGAAAGGGGGTTAATTTAACCTCTGGTTTGGTAGTAAAACTGAATTACTGTGTCATGAAATAATGCATGTCTAAAAAGAGTGTCACCAACATGAAAAGTTTGGAAAGCTGTGTCCTAAAATAAAGAGGGACTGTGGTAAGTTGCGGAGTGTGTGTGTGTGTGTGCGCGCGCAAAATGGTTGTTTGTGCTTTCCAGGATGTTTCGATTTCTGAAGCCATCCTTGGAAGGAATGCTCTCTCATTCTTTATTAACTCGTATCACTGAAAGGTAGCTGAAAATGAAGGGTGCTTATTCTCAGGCTTGTAGAGCAGCCATCAAAAATGTGTCTATACACACATTCGTTGTCTGCATATATAGCGTTGTCTGCATATATTCAGCCTCAAGACTAGTGGGGCCTGAGAAAAAGGCATTATCTTAAGGATGCATAGTCAAGGTATTGTATAATTATTGAGATTCACACCAAATTAGGTAGTGTTTGGAAGAAGTAAGTTCTTCCACAGTGACCAGAATTTGTATTCCTGTCCCTTACTTTGGCAGAATCTTCCATTATATACTCATGCTGCCAAAAGTTCGGTGTGTCCAGAAATAGCTGTTATGTTGCTCACCTCTGAGTCCACTTTCAGTCCACTTTCCAAGATTGCTATGATGCATTTTCCCTCATTTTTCCACTGCTTCTTCCTCATTTACATCTCCCTGCATGTTCATCAGAAGTAATTTCCCATTAGTAATTTTTAAAGTACTTATTTTCCCCCTCCCAAACATCATCATTAGTAGTAATGTGATTCTGTAAGTGCTATAAGCCTGGCAAAAGCCTGTAATATTTGAGTATATTTGTCTTATTTATTATTAAATTCATATCCCACCTTCCTCCAGTGAGCTCAAGATTATATACAAGGCTCTCTTTTTTCCATTTTATCATCACAACCCCTCTGTGAACTATGTTAGGTTGAGAGGCAGTGAGCTTCTTTTCTGAGTAAGGATTTTAACCCTGGGTTTCTGGGTCCTGGTCTAAGACTCTTAACAAATGCTATGAGAGTAATGTTTTACTTTAATGGTGTTTTGATTTAACAGTGTTAAGTAAGGAATATACAGTAGCTACATTTAATACTGAGAATTTTAATCATGCAAATAGATATGAAGGGGTGTACAAATTTGTTGTGGCAGTTGCTGGTGTCACAAAGTCACTAAGTCAATATGCCCTCAGCCTGCCATGATTTAAAATACACAATGTATGCCTACAGATAAAATAGCTTTTAATAAACATATCAAATATAGAATGATAGGAAGTAAAACCTGGTGCAACATAATAATAAAGGCAAAACCTTCTTTGAAGGTTTATGGACATCAATAAAATATGCATATTGCTGAATGGAAAGTTATTGTAGGAAAACAATCCATGACTTATATAACATTTCTCAGATATGTTTTCTAATACTATCATTTCATTCATAAAATAAGCAATATGATTGAATGCACTCAGGAAGCCTTTAAAAAAATCAATATAATAGCTGTTAGAAAACGCTTTTTACAGGTAAGTGATCAGAGCAATAGCAGCAGAGAGATGTATTCTTCTTCATTGAAAACCACATCTATACATATATTCTTTTGTGTGTGTATTAAAACAATTTTAACATGGAGTTCTTTTTCTCCAAACTCAAAAGCTGTCTTGTAGTTTATGAATACTGTAGAGGATGGTAAGTTATATTAGAATGTTCTCCACAGGTTCATTTATCACAAAAGGTAGTCTTTTGTGCAAAATTCTGATTGAAGGTCTGTATGTTCTATTGATTGGATGAAATCCAAGGTTATAGTGAGTCAATTGTTCAGTACCTCAGTGAAAACTTTGTAGATGCCTGCAGGAGGCTGATAGGTCAATAGTTCCTCAGGTTCCTTTTATTACAGTTTTTGTGTGTAGCAAAATGAAAATAGTGTTATTCTACTACTAACACTTTTTTCTCTTTAATTATTTTTGTGACTGGCTTTCCTAGATTCCATTCATAGCTGTGCAGTACGGAGGTATACCTCAAGCTGCCTTACACTTTTGACCAGCTATTATTTTAGAAAAATACATGGAAAGATATTTAGTCTTAAACATTATTCCTTAGTTCATTATGCAATCCAAGGTTGCACCCCAATGGCATTCAGAGAGCTAAAAGTCAACTATTTTAATTAGGCGCTAGTTAGTGTGTCCCTGAATATTGGTTCTGGCCTTTTGATTATGTATTTATAGCTAGTAGGGAAGAAGTGGCAATTTAGAATTCTAGGGTAGAAAGGGACCTCAACAATTCATTTCATCTAATGTCATCCTGCTGATACAGGAAACCCACTACTATAGCATCCCTGATAGGTTGCCATCAGCTTTCTGCTTAAAAACCTTCTAACAAAGAAGAATTCACAATTTTTCAGGCAATCTGTTCTACTGTTTAACAGCTGTATTTCTGTTGATTGAAACAATCATTCTTCCAAATGTTTGTCTAAATTCTTTCTCCTGAAATTTGAATCCATTGCTTAAGATCCCACCATCTTGAGCAACAGAAAACAAAATGGTTGTTTCATCTGCATGACGCTGCTTAATAGTCTTATCTTCAGGTTAAACATGCACATCCTTCAACCTTGCCTCATAAAATCTCCAGCCTCTCTCCATCTTTCTCATCCTTCTTTGAACACATTCCAGTTTGTCAGTGTTCTTTTAAACTGCAGTATCGAGAACTGGACACAGGAGAAGTATAAGCAAAGCAGAATAGAGTAGTACCTTTTTTGCAATCTGGACACTATACTTCTCTAGTTGCAACCTAGAATTCCATTTGCTATTTGTGCTATCACATCATACTGCTGACTTATATGTAGCATGTGGTATACTAAAATCACTAGATCACTTCCACATGTAAGGTTATCAAACCCAGTGTCATCCAGGGAATCAACATCAGTAAGAGAAAAACATACTGAAATAAGGTTTCCTAAAGTCTTGGGTGCACATTTGGCTAGGTTAAGCTTTCCCTTTCCTCAGTATCATGAATACCAAGATGTTGTGGTCACTTACACTTTCTGCTGTTTCACCTCAGCAGCCCAACAAGTTCTTATGGTTGATGAATATCAGGTGCATGGTAGCTGGTCCCCGTATTTCTTCTTTTACTTTGTGGAAGATAAACTTTTCAACAAGATAGGTCAGGAATTTCTTAGTTGGAATCTTCCATTACAGTGGTACCTCGGGTTACATACGCTTCAGGTTACAGACTCCGCTAACCCAGAAATATTACCTTGGGTTAAGAACTTTGCTTCAGGATGAGAACAGACTGTGCTCTGGCGGCGTGGCGGCAGCAGGAGGCCCCATTAGCTAAAGTGGTGCTTCAGGTTAAGAACAGTTTCAGGTTAAGAATGGACCTCTGGAACGAATTAAGTACGTAATCAGAGGTACCACTGTACTACCATCTCTCCCCCCTTTGAGAATGTGGTAGGTAATCTGATCTAGGAAGGTGTCATCCTTGTTTTCTACCTAAGTTTTTGTACCAATCTTCCACAATGATATTGGGTTGCATTGAATGTAGTGCTAAGAACAACAGTTCAACACTGCAAAGATTTCTCATTGTGCAATGGAACATTCTCCTCCTCTCCTTGCTGTCCAAGCAGCTTGACCAATTGCCGATACATTTTAGAATCTAAAAGCTAGACTTTTAAGCTTCTGACCAACCCGTTATAGGAAGAGTTAAGGCTAACCTATGTGGGTGATAATTATTACTCAATGTAGCAATTTATGACTGTTTAAATAATTGTCCTTTTAACCTTAAAATATTTTCCAGGTTATAGTTATAATCCTCAAGCCAAACAAACAAAAAACCCCCTACCCTACCTGCAAACAGTTGCAAATTTGTTTGTGCCACTTCACAATAGGATTGTTCTTGTTTCATATGCCTTTTAATGAACTCCTTGTTTTTATATAAAATGCAGTAGAGGGCCTTCTTTAGATCCAACTAATGTAGTACTAATTTGGTTCATGAATCCAGAAAGACATTTGTACGTGTGCTTTCTTTCAGGCATTTATAGCAGCAATGATGTAGCAGTGTCCTTTCCAAACACAGTGTCTGGCTCAGGATCTAGCACTCCTGTTTCCAGTTCACATTTACCTCAGCAGTCTTCTGGTCACGTACAGCAAGTGGGAACTTTGTCTCCGTCTTCTACGCCTTCTGTAACTACAACTGTTGCTACAACTCAGGTAGGTTGGGTTTTTTTATTGGTGAGATATTCTGCCACGACAAATGAGCCATATTGGCTATTTGTATTTCAGTTAACTAAATACAAATATTTGAACAATATAATATGTTAAGTCTTAAAATCCTTGGATATTTTATGTATAAAGGCAGGATAAAAATACTTTAATAACTAACCTTCTCATATTTGTGACTTCCCGTTAGCTTCTCTTCACTTGTTTCATAAAACTTCTGCAAATAGTATTCAGAGTGTCTGCGTACTGTGGTTTCAATATTAGCATTACGACAGATTTCCATCCCACCCCCCACCCCCCATTGTGCCAGTGTTTGCCTTCCAAAGCTAATCCTTTCAATAAGTGCCTTATAAGATCTCCATTGAAAGTAGACATTATAATTGGGTTATAACTAAGGCTGCAATCCAAACCCCCTTTATTCCTGGCTGGGGGTGGTAGTGGTTTGGATTGGGCAGAAGTGTTCCTCCATCTAGTCATGCTGGCTTTTGCCTGCGTGCTAAAGTCAGCATCACTTTGCCAGACTGGAACTGCTTGTTTTGTTTGCCAGGTGGGCAGAAATGTTGGTGGTGGGATCCCCACTAGCAGCAGCCAGTGGAAAGGCCCAGAATGTACCTGGGGAGCAGCTGAACTAGCCTGGGATCTGCTGGATATGCCTAAGCCAGCGCCACTGCCATCATGTGGCAGCATCGGACTCAGTTTAGGCCTGATCTCCCACACCTTCTGCCCTGGCCAGCAGGGTTGTCAATGTGGGTTGCTGCTTCTCTGCCAGAGTTTAGATTGCCCCCAAAGTCAGCATACACAATGATGAAGGGGTTAATTAAAGAGAGTTCCCTTTAACAAAACACTTCTTCCAGGCTCCACAGGTGAAATAAATACAGGAACAAAAACCCTTCTACTAAAATGTCTTTAGGACTGTAAATTGAGGGCTTAAAAGAAAAGTACTCTGCTTTGACTAAGAATAATCATTGGGGGGTGTAATATAAATACAAGAACAAATTTAAAAATAGATCAATATCACAAGTGACACACACACACAAAAAAACACACACCACAATTTAATGTATAAGCAAAAAGTTATCACTGCAATTTGCATTGTTTGGTTGTGGTTTTTCACCCCCTAGGCTCGCACACAAGCTTCTTCCCCTCTCTGATTTGAGCCCTTTTCTGCTGTTAAGGCTCCTTGTGTGGGAATGAATATTTGAGAAATGGGGGCATGTTTCCAAGCTCTGCCCCTTGAACATGTCAGCTCAATACATGAGGTTGAGGGTGATTGGCTGAAGCAAGAGTTCTAAACCACTCAGGAAGACTCCACAAGTATGGAGGTGCAATATTGGGGGCAGGGCTCCACAGCACAGTCCCACTGTATATTCAGTGGCACACGAAGAGACTGAACACCAAAGTCGTTCTTCTTTCTCCTTCACTTGTTGGTTTCAGAATTGGAAGCTCACTTCAAATCATGGAACCTGATCTTTCATACTTCCTCCTGGTTCCTGGCGTAGCTCTTCCTTGAACCTTCTTCCTCATTGGGATCTGCCTCAGGTGCCAAAATGTCTTGGGCCGCTCCTGTATTCAGTTGTGTTCAGAACATACTTTTTAGGAGAAAGAGCTAGCCTTGATTATTTATGATTCATTTTGGAGTTCAACCTCCAAATAATAACATAGTTCCTTGTGAAGGCAGAAATTTCATAACAAAGTTTCTCTTGCTAACTCCAGCTGAAAGGAGAACCTCAGCTAGTAGCACCAAAGCCTGCTTATCATCTCACTGTAAATTTTGCCAGAAGAATAAGAAAATGGGCAACATTATGGTATTTCTGCTAGGTGAAAGACAACATGAGAAAAGGGGATGGAGCTTCACCTGCTTACCCTTTAGTACTTTACCCTTTTGGTACTGGATTGGATGAAATGCTTACTATGTTCTAGCATAATTGCTGTCTTGGCAGTGCTTTTTGTGCCTAAAACATAAAAAGGCAGTCTTTTAAAAAGCTTGGGGCATTTAAAAAACAACCACCATCCATTGTGAGGGAATATAAAAAGTTTTAAATTCAGCACCAAAGGGGTTAATTAAAGAGAGTCCCCTTTAACAAAACCCTTCTTCCAGGCCCCACAGGTGAAATAAATACAGGTACAAAAACCCTTCTACTAAAATAGCTAGTTGCTGCAGTTGCTGTTAATACAGAGATCTGCAAGATTCTTCAAACAGTTATGTGTAAGTAAAAAGGTGTTTCTTTTCCTCATTCAGTCTGGTTTCATTTTTATCCTTCTCTGCAATTGAGTTTTTTTTCTTATTTCTGTTGCAGTATACAGATGCTTCCAATGATATGATTTCTGCCTTTGCAAGCATGTGTGTCATGGTTTCATAGGGCTGTTCCTTCTGGTAGTCATATATATAATGAAGAACATTGTTTGTTATTTATGTGCTAACAAACAGGCATAATCTTTGGAAAGGTATTCATAATTTTTTAGTCTGATTATTCCATATAAAAGGAGATGCAGCAGAGAGAGTAGATGCTAAATAGTTTGTAGGCTTGTTTAACAAATAGGTTATATAACACTAAGCCATATATTATTTTGTATTTGCTTATATTTATTGCTTCAGTTTGGCATTTGTGCTGTACTTTACTGGTTATTGCTGTATCACTTTTTCACACAATCCCAAATGTGGATATTGCCAGTCATAATTACTTTTATGGGGGTCCCACCTGTCCTTCCTGATCTCTTACTATGATATCTGATGTGGTGTCCATACATTCAGTAACTGTTTGATAAGGTATTGATGTAAGTGTAAAAAATGGTTGGGATACATTATTCTTTTTAATAAAAAAATCTGACTATTTTTGAATAGCACAATGATACCATTTAAAGCAATGGTTCTCAAACATTCATCCTTTGGGCCACACTTTCAGAATAAAAATTTGATTGTGCCACACCAAAAAATTTAATTGGTAAGAAATACATTGGAAAGCAGAAAGAAACTACTCTTAGCAGTACTTGATTTATAACATAGGACACAGCTACTTTATAATATGATCATGGGGCATTCATAAAGTGTAAAATAATGCAGCTACATAAGAACATGAATCCTTCCCAAAACGTAATTATAAACAATCCTCCTACCTTAACTTGATGAGAGGTGTGAACTTGCTTTCGTTGGCTAATCTCATTTATATTATCTTTAATTTGAGACAAACTATCATCTCATCAGCACGAATGAAATGTTTAAATGTTTCATTGATTGTCCTTGAATCTTCCTGCCACACTTGCCATTCTCTCCTGCCACATGAGTGTGGTGTGCCACACCTTTTGAGAACCACCAATTTAGAGAACTCTAAATCTTGTTTTGCAGCTACTTTTTTATGGGTAGCTGCAAAAAGTTAACAGCAAGGTGTTGCAACAATGAGGGTGTATGTGTGACACAAGAATAGTTTAACTTTGTCTGGTATAATGCACTAGCAGAGAAATTGAAGTTTTCAGATGGCCAGACTGCGAAGACAATTTTGTGGGCACGTGGTATGGTTTTACTGAATGGTTGAAAGGACCAAATACCCGTAACACCTTTCTCCAAACATGGTATGCTATGGGATGGTATATTGGGATGAAGTGAAAGCTTGAGAGGTATTTTATCTGTAGCCATCTATCAAATCTGAATGTATAACATATCACATGCTGTACTACTGCTTTAAAAAAAGCACAACCCCATAAAAAACCACATGATACAATAAGTACAAAGAATTGGTAGCAATTTTCTTGCCAATCTAATCCACATTGCTCCAGAAGGCTGAAAAAAGAAAGTGCCTGCCGTGCCCTAGCTAGCTTTGAATAGATGCAGGTGACTTGAAGGAACCCACCACACTTGTGCAAAACTATTGGAGGCTGGTCAGAATTCAAGCGCTTGAATGGAAAACTGAGCCCTATTCACCCATGTCTTCGCTTTTCCTAGTCATTCCAACCAAAAAGTCCTCCTCATTTGTAGATACTTTAAAGCAGACTTCCCTAATGTGATGCCCCACAAATGTTTTGAACCACTTCAGGCCTGCTGACTAGGCCTGATAAGGTCTAGGCCAAAACATGGAAGATGGCACCAGGCTGGGGAAGGCTGACCTGAAGAATACCGACTCTCAGTACAGACCCTTGTGAAGCCACACAGTTTATCTCTGACAACTCTCAGTTTACCCACTTTTTGGTTTTTCTGTCATTTTAAGAGTTCCCAATATAATTTTTTTATATAACAGAATCTTAAGTTATTCCATAGCTGCTAAGTTTTATGTGTCTGGCAAAGAACTTGGTCAGAAACAGAATATATACCATACATACCTCTGTCTGCCAAAACCTAAACTTTTAAGGAACATGTTCTGGTTAAAGGTATGTTGATGTTCTTTCAGCATGGCTGCTTTTCCACATCCTTAATTCTGTTTATAAAAATCTTTCTGACCATTTCAAGACAGATGATTGGTCAATTTGTTCATATTAAGTGATTCTGGAAATCTTGTAACTTCATAGTACAAAAGCTGACTCTAAACATGTTGGTTTTCTGAATAGTTGAAAACTTACAACTACTTTAGAGAATGCAATTGAGGCTTGGATGACTACTGTGATATATTACTCAAGAAAAATGAATTGGGTTTGATATTTCTTGATATTTTGTAATGAAGATGCGACAAATTCATTGTTTTGCTATAATTCCTTCCCTTATAACTTTGCCAGTTACCAGTTTTACTGTTTTTCTGGCCAGCTTCTGATGTACTTAAATAATATTCATTGTGTAAATAAATAGTACATAAAGAGCAACATATCATTCAGTACCTTATGCTGAAATAGTCAGATAGTTAGAAGGAGACAACATGTGTAGTTATAGTAAGTCATAGACTTACATGTAACAAATGTGTGCTCCCCTTTGGGCTTGTTTCCATAACCTAGTAAAATAAAATGTGTCTGCAAGGTGGCATTCCTTTATCTACTTTCCTGTCAGTAATCCCCATTAAACTAAATGAGTTCAATGTACTGTACTCCTGAGTAGACAGGTACCGGAGTGTGCTCCCAAGTAGGCTTCTCATTGGCTTGGTTGAAAGCATTCAGAAGTACTTGCATTGCCTATTATGTTCTCAAAACTTTTAATGTTATTGTTGAAGACAAGTAAAACATATCTGGGAGACAAGTGAAGCATGCCTGCAATATTTTTCCTGAAAGGAGTGATAGAGCAGCAGTGTCATCTAGCTTATTTAAGTTGTTAATGGTTTATGGCTGTGTGCAGCAGCTTCATCACAAGTGTATAGGAGAATTGTATGTCAGGCCCTGAACTTTGTCCTGAGTTCCTGTGTGCTTCTGAAAAGTGTTATCTGTATCATTCTGCAGTGACCCCCTCTGGCTGGCAGGCATAAAAGCAGCCATATCTAATTCACTTTCTCTCCCCCCTCCCCTTAATGTAAAGATCCTAAAACAGAAATATCATATTTTTGACTTTCTTCAGAAATAATATTTTCACTTAGTGGTGTTTATGTTTGAGTAAAAGTTTCAGAATGTAGGAAGATTTCCATTAAAGTGTTGTCTTGTTTTTCTTTAAAATGGCATTTGAACAGTTTTTATCAAATACTAGACAAAACTAAGCAAAATCCTATTTCGTTGTCATTATGACTGGGGACTTTGGGGTGGAAGAGAAGAATTTACTGCCAGAGGGAAAATTCCACACAACATGTGACTCTACTAGAAGAACAAAGGAATCATAGTTGCTCATAGTGGTAGTATTTTGCCCAATTAAAATCTTTACTTTTTAATAAACTGATTTCAGTAATGCAGGCCTCCTGTATAAATACAGTTTAGCAAGGTTGACAGACAGTTGCATGATTTTGTGCACACTGCTGCATGCTGAGACAACTGCTTCAATGTTTCAGTCCAGCAGTAAATGCTTTCTGCCTTCGAGCTGAAGCTTATTTAGTTGGGCTTATCTGGTGCTGCTGTAGCAACCATCAGTCTCCAGGCAACTGAGGCACATTGACCTCTTCGATGAACTGAGTGTAGCACTACTTCAGTTTAGCTTCCTGAGACAATAGTAATGGCAGTGAATGTGAAAAATGGTTTTTTTGTGTGCGTGTTTTGGTAAGAGCCTACATTGCGATGAAAAGATGTCAAAATACTTCCGTGAATTTTGATATAACTTTGGAAAGGTTGTGTGCAAAACCTTTCACGGGAGTGGCCAAAGTTCACTGATAGTGCAAAGCCCTTATATAAATATACTGTGAATTTTGAGCATTTCTGTACAGAACAGTGTTTGAAATTGACTAGTGTGCATTATGGGGCAATTGACTATGTTGTGTTAGGCTTTTTTAGTAATATGCCATGCCATTGCCTGACTATAATCTTGCTTGCTTGCTTAAAAAATGTACACCAGTGATTATCTGACTTCGCCAAAGTTCCTGCTGGAGAGTGAGCGGTGTTGTAATAGCAGTGTCTTCACAGTATATGCATTTGGCTGGAGGACAGAAAGCTTTGAAGCCGCATTCAACATAAAGTTGTATCTCCACTTGATCCTAGACATACTCTCCTGTTCTGTTTGGGTTTTCAACAATCAGAGGGCTAGTATCTGGCAGGTATCTTTTGTCTTTTAACAGTAAATATTAAAAATGTTGGAATAAAGGTATCAGATAATTTAGAAGACAAGTTAAGCTATTTAGTAGCTAATGATTAGACAGTACTGATTAGAGCTCTTTGCATCTAGTGACTTCATGGCTTATATTATAAGTAACTACAGTGGTACCTCAGTTTATGAACTTAGTCCGTTCCGGAAGTCCGTTCTTAAACCAAAACCGTTCTTAAACCGAGGCATGCTTTCCCTAATGAGGCCTTCCACCGCCGGTGCCCTTCCACCGTTCGGATTCCGTTCTTAGACCGAGGTAAAGTTCTCAAACCAAGGCACTATTTCTGATTTTGCAGAGTTTGTAAACCAAATCATTCTTAAAACCTGACTGTTCTTAAACTGAGGTACCACTGTATATGGCTACATGTTATTTTCTGTGGGAAATACAGAGTGTTCTTAAAATGGACATCAGCTTTCCCTTTTTTTTGATATTTAAATTTTCAGTAATGTTAAATAACTAAGATTTATTTGTCTGTATGAAGCAGAGGAGGTTGTGGCCCTCCAGGTGTTGCCGGACTACAGCTTGCATCATCCCACCTATTGACCACACTGCCTGGGGCTGATGGGAGTCCCAACATCTGGAGGACCACAGATTGTTCGTCCCTGCTATAGCTATGATTTAACAGCAAATCGCCCTTTGTAAACCCTGTGTAAAATGAACAGCACTTGGGGAAAAAATCATAAATACCAACAGGATATCAGACATTTTTGAGTGTTTTTGTTGAAACAACTTCCACTAGAAGAGGGAACAAAAATTGCACTTGTCATCTTAGAGAGGCGAAGGATCTCCAATTAAAATTACAGTGGTTAAGTTTTTTAAAGTACATCTATATGGAGAATATATTTCCATTTTAGCTTTGGCAAAAATATATTTGATAATCTTTGTATCCTCTTTTCCAAATTCCGATGATAAAGAATTTTAAAAAATAAAAGGAAATATTTCTGGTCTGAAGCAAATAATGATGCTGTTCTTCATTTAATTTTAAAGTATGGAAATAATTGTGACCCTCAACAATTATTAACAAAAAAATTAATTTGCAAGGGGGTATTTATTGGATATAAACTGATTTTACAAAGCAGCTTTGGAATTGGTGGCTCAGGCCTTTCTTGTTGTCCTATCATGAATGAAGGAGAGTTCAGTAATGGTTTAAGTACAATTAAATCCCTCCCCCTTCTTTATGGAAACTCAACTGTGGGCATTTCAGCATTAGCCTAAACAATGGTTTTGAATATGTTAAGCCCCTAACAATTAGAGTGAAGTTTGGGGCATTGAATAATGTCGGAATGATGCAATTGAACCTGACAGCTTCAACAGTCAGCCTACTCATGGGACCTGAAAGTTGTTCACACTTGGTTTCATCTCTCATCACACGCTGAGTATTAAAACCTTAGTCGTGGGGAGCTTAGACAGGAATGGGGGCTGTATCAGAAAATACTAAATATCCTAAAAGTTGAGGTGACTGGGTGCTTGTGCTTGATTTTTAAGACTATAGGGGTTCTGTCATATTTAGAAAAAAAGTGTTCTGCCAGGTTTTATTCTTACATATTGATTTTCTTAAAATTTAAGGGACACATCATGTGGCTATTTGCTAGATGTAGAAATAACTACTAATAAAATCTTAGGGCACGACCCACTCTCCTGTTGGTGCAGTTCCTATGTGCATAGGGTGTCTGTTCACAATGGAGACCCATTCATCTTGCCCCTACTCTTAACCTGCATGTGCAACACAATAGGCTTTTTGAGCCTGAGTAACCTGCCCTGACCAGAGAGGAAGGGCAGGATGGGAGTATGGAAGGCAAACACAGACCTACCATCTCCTTGACTGGCTGCCTGTGCATGCATGTAGTCAGGGGAGGGGGGGAAATAAGGCTCTCTTGAGCCTATGGAAATTGTTTGTGCATGGGCACAGCATATGAGCTGCTCTGGATTATGCCTCATGTCATTAAGCAAATAATTCTAAATAGGTAATGGCTTATTTAAAACATTGACTTACCCAGTTTGCTTTTCTGTTTCATGCAACACAGAGACTAGGTATAGGTCTCTGTATTGCCTTTAATCAGAACATTAAAATGATATTTTTATAAGGTATACCTTCCACGATCTGCTTCTATTTTTAGTACATTGCATTACCTATAGATAAAAGGCATTTTGTAAGTGTCCAGAATCTATGTGCTGAAACATCTTTAAAGTTAAGTTTCACATGGATAGAAAGTGCATTTCAGTCTTGAGTTGATGTTTCTGATTAAACCGAGTTAGCTGAAGTAAAGTGAAATGCAGTTTCAGAACTGCATATTGGTACATGTTTGAACCCATTATCTTAAACGTAGTGATAGGATGAGTCTGCCTTTTAAAGAAACGCTTCTTCAGTGTTTTTCAACTTCAAATGAAACATGATTCTTTTACTTCACCTTTAAACAATGCAGCAGTGGGATACTTTACTTTCCTGTCCAAATTAAGTTCCTATATAAATAGTAATCCTGCCTCTAATTTCTTTTTCCCCCTGACAGTGTTTTGGTTCATGATATACTTCCCAATTAATGACCAATTTGATTAAAACAGCTTTTATTGCAATTTAGGAATAATATTTGAAATATAATGTGTACATCTCTGGGAACTATAAAATATTGCAAAATGTTGAATTTGAATGGGTCTAAATTTGTGTGTGTGTAGTAAAAAAAAGGGTTCGCTTTTCAAATGTTCAAAAATATTATTTTCTTTTGTCCTGTTTTAGTCGGTGGGTTGGATAGCTACCATGGTTGGAAAGGTACCAGCAATTTTTGCATGTTTGGCAAGATGAGATAAAAAACCTACTACTTGCAGCTAAATCTCTGTGAAATCAATGGATAGGATCCAAAGAACAACACTCCTAATTATGTGTTCAAGGAGCTTGTGTTTCTTGAGCAGTTCCTTGTTCAGTATAGCAAACTGCTTCTGAAAGGGCTGGGTCTCAAAAGCAGTTTGTGTTATAGCATGGGGTCTTGCTGTCCCGTGTGTGGGGAGTTAAAAACCTTACTGGGCTTGTCAGAAATTATCTCTGTGGATTTTTGCCAGTGGATCTGTTGTCCAAGGGCTATGTCTAGAATCAGCACAGGAAAATGCTTGCAGCAAAAAAGTTGGACTTGGATGGGGAAACAACTAAGCACTCATTATTCTCTGCTTTTCACCAGTGCGTTTTATTGTATTGGAAATGGGCATAGTACTTTTATTGTGCTAGGAGGAATAATGAGTTAAGTGCAAAGACCTGCATTTTTTTGTATAAATTCTGCAAATTCTCGGGGACTTGCCTTCTTATTGCATTTTAATCCTTAGGACCTTTTGGGAGGGTAATTAAGAGGACAGTAAATGAATTAGGACTTGGGCAAAACCTACAAAGTATTTTTATTTCGTGTAATTCCAGCTTTCTTAAGAATATTGTTTGCATGTATATGATTATACAAATGAATTCAAAATTGCTCTTCTAATCCATAATTCAACTCCATGAATATTCACTGAGTACTGCATCGAGTGGCAACTTGTGTGTGTGAATGAGCCATCACTGAACAGCTACCACAGTGAGAACTTTCTCATTCATACTTAATTTGGGCTGCCATTTAGTGCGTAATCTTCACTAGGTAGCTTGCATAATATAATTAAATTAAAAACAGCAGTATTAAAAACGATCTAAGAAAATTAAAGAAACAAGTAGCGTAAAACCAAACACCTTTAATCAGGCGTTCCCAAACTGTTTTCTGTGGATCACCAGTGATCCATGAGCTTCACTCGGGTGGTCCATGGCATGCCCGTATTAAATATCCATATTGATTTTAATTATATATTTTTATTGCTTATTTTATTTCTTATACCATACTTTAATGTATTACAATTTCAGTTATATGGAATGCAAATTAAAATAAAAGAATTAAAAGAAGCAATAAAAATACAATTAAAAAATCATACAGCATCTAGCAAAGTGCATCACAATTGCTACAACAGGCAGAAAAATCATTAAGTGCACCAAGACCCTCAACAATTTTCAAGTGGCCTGTAGAGGAAAGAAACTGGGAAGTGCTGCCTTAAACCATTTTACAGCAGCACACCAAAAGATCTATGTTGCCCCGGTTCTTTTCAATAGAGCCATTTCACACATTCAGCTGCAAATAATCTAGTTGGCAGTCTTAAGTATTCTTGCCAGGAAGTCTGTCACTGATTGAACTTTAAGGATTGAACTGTAAGCACAGAGCCATCAAATGATGCAAGTGATTGTATGAATTGGACTAAGTAATTCATTCCTTTTTTCTTATCTCGTAACATGTTAAAATGTTCAAAGGATTCAGCCCTTTTGATTCTCTTACAGAATAATAGGAATTACCTGCGCTCTGGATTTAGCCAGTGTTACGCCACAAATTAGTAATGAAAATTCAGTATTTCATAAGTATCTTCTCTCATATCCCAGGTTTCCTTGGTATTTTGTGCAAAATAGGCAAAATACTTTTTTTGTCTTTGTTTTGGGTTTTGACTTACTTACTGATGCTTCCATGTAAAAATATTCTGTTCTGGTAGCAGATAAAGCACTGGATAATATCCAGCTGAATCATCGCTTGAATTAGACCCATTGAAATAAATGGACTAAAGTCATTTATTTCAGTACGTCTACCCTAATAATGAACATCATCCAATGCATTAAATCACGAAATTTTCAAGTGTGTGTGTGTGTGATTTCTTGTCAGTGCTTTGCTTGCACATGAAAATAGAAAAACTTGAAGAGTGGCTTTGGGGCACAATTTTCCCTTGGTTTATAAGCAAGGGCTATTGACTTTCTTTTGAAATAGTTGATAAATGTATACATTTGTAGAAGCTTAACATGTTGGCTGGAGGCCAAAGCCTAATAGCAGAGTAAGATTCTTTTAAAGATGCAGCTTATACTTTGTAATATTTTGCTTATGGTATTTATGTTGTGTGCAGGTAGTCAACCTTCTTTTAAATGGGGGGACAAGCTGTCCAATTTCAGCATTTTAAAAATCTGTTGATCTTAATGTCAAACACAAGTTTAACTATTCCATTGAATTCAATGGGTTGTGTTGTACAATCTCAAGTATGCTTATGAGAAAGTAATTTTCCAGTGGGGCTTACTCCCTAGTAAGTGTGCTTGTGATCAGACACTTAACTTTGGCTGGATTACACCTTAAAATTTAATTTCTTCTTCAAAAACAAATTTTCATGTTTTTTGAGTTTAAATTAAAACTATTTATAATTTTTAAGTGTTTAACTTTCTCTGCGTTAATACCATGAGGCTGAAATCTATAATATATTCTTCTTAAAAGCAATTCTCTGAAGAACTGGTAGCAGTTCACCAAGCTTCCAAATTGAGTATTAAATGAGTTATGTTAGTAGAAAGTAACAGAGTTAAGGGAAGAAGGTATTTTTATTACGCCGGATTAGACAAAAGTTCTGCCAGCCTCCTCAGTTTTATCTCTTCAAGGGTTCATTTTGCTTGTTTGGCACAAGTCCCAGCGGAGAACTTCAGAATTGTGGTTAGCAACATGAATGAATACAATTTTGGATGAGCTCTTCAGTAAGTTGAACTGGCCAGCTGCCAAAACTGAACTTCCTTATAAGGGGGTTGGGGCAGAGCTGTGATTCACGGAGCCCAACGTTGTATAGAAATGTACTTGTAATGGCTGTGTTTTCTGTAAAATAAAACAAAAACAAAAACTTGGTTTCCTCGTGTAAATGAAATAGGAAGTAACCAAATAGTGTTCAGGTTTTACTAATGATAGAGCACAACAAAGGAAATATGACTCTATGCGGTTAAACTATAAAGCTGGAAGTTGGATCTTTTGACCTTCATTGCCTTCTCGTGATGTAAGGAACCCAAGCATTTGTGAGACATCTGTTGTCTACCTGCCCTTATTCTGTAAATGGTTTAAGAAGATTAAATAATTAGGAAAACCACATGGTCACCATGCAGCCAAGCCCTGGTATTGCCTGCGTCCTTTGGAAATGTGAGCAATTCTGTGTTACCCAACATTTTGTAGCAGTTACTTTGAAATGGTAGCTCATGCCATTTCTGGTGCGGATTAGTTTGGATGTTGCAATGCTCTACAGCGGCGTTTTCCAAAGTGTGATACGTGTATCCCCAGGAATGTGTGTGCAAGGCTTACGGCAGAATTCTTTTGTTTGACTTAAAATATGTATTGTTAAAACTACCCCCAAATCATCTGTCCCGCTATTATTTTAAGTTTGGGAAACACTCGTCTACGGTATCATAAAGTTGGAAATGTTTGTTTAGTTTTCAAATATATTTATTTGGTTCTAAGCCTGATTTGAAGACTGTACGTGTGTGATATTCTTGACTGCCTGTGTTGAGTTTGTGACACTTTCAGGTGATGCCTTGTTAGGTTTTTCTCTGCAAAAGTATAAACCTATTTTAATTTTATTTTTGTATAGGCAAATACCCTACCTGGATCTTCTCTCAGCCTGCCTCCATCTCATACGTATGGCAATAGGCTGAACCCCACCTCAACAATGGGAGCACTTACATCTCAGTCTGAAAATAGTCAAACAGGCAAGATAAAGATTTTCAAAATGTCTCTTTTGCACCGTATCTTTTAAAAGGATATTTTTTAGCTAATTCCTTCTTGCTTTTGGTTCAGCTGCATGTTGAACAGCTTGCTGCATTTTTGGAAATGAATGCTGCTTTACTGCAGAAGTCATTGCTGTGTATCTTCCACTGTCTGAAATGTAAATGTTTAAGCAGAGCCATGAGCAGGCAGGAATGCAACAATGTCTCCTGTGACTTTTGTGATTGATGCGTTCAGTTCTCTTAGTTCTCTGCAATGAGGGGAGAGCAGCGCTGGGGTTTGTTGTGAATAGTTTAAACCTTTATTTGCATAATTCATGAAATTGCACGATATACAAGTTTGTGTGACCGAGATCCTGTTACGCAAACTTTCGCACTGTTTTTAAAAATGATGCTTTTTTAAAAAAAATAGTATTGGCTTAAAAAGAAAAAAAAAATCTAATGAGCTGCTGGATTTGCTTTGTTTCATTCCATCCTTAAGGATTTGTTGACATGTCGTAATAGTCATGCCTGTTTGGGGGAAGGGAATGAGTTTAGCAGTTTACCAAGAATGGATCAGTCATGTCTTGCCCTCTAAGAGGCCAGAGGTCATTTGCTGCAGAATAGGGGGAGGGCAACCTTGAAGGGGGCAGATAGGGTTATTTTATTGAGAGGCCATAGGGAAAAATAACCCTTTTGAGTCCTACCGAGTAAGACGCTTCCATGTATTTAATGATAGATTTTAAACACATCTCATATTCTCCATCTTTCTTTTTCTTCACTTTTAAAGTAATAGGCATTAACTTTTTTTAGAAAAATAATGTATGCTTTAACATTTGTTAGTGGAACTTCTGGGGGGGAAAAGTTACTGATAAGAAGTAAATATACAGGGCGGTTTATGGGTTTTCCTGGGATGCAAAGTGTTAACAAAAATACAAAGCCTGGGGATTTGCTGTGATAAGCATACAGATTAGCTGTCCACAGCTGTGATTCATTACTTTCGCTGCAGAAATTAAAAGTGGCTGAGGGGAGGGTACTGGAAATGCAAGCCATGCTTCTGTGCTATAAAACTGAAAGCAATGAAAGGACTGAGGCTAATCCTTGGCCTGCTACGCTCAGAGAAATGTGTGCGGACAATGCCTTCCCCACTGCAGTTAGCAGTTTTAAACTGGTAACCTTCTCTAGTGTTACTAGCAACTCCCAGATACTGGATTACATTTTGAAAGGATCTCCCTATCTGCAACATCTTAAAATATTATCTCGGAAAGAGTCACTCTTGGCTTTGAAATATTTACTCTGCAGATCAAGATCTTGGAGACAATAGCCGGAGCCTTGTGGGCAGGGGAGGTTCACCCAGAGGAAGCCTTTCACCACGGTAAGCAGTATTTACACTCGTGAGTTAAGGCAAAGGAAATATTCTTTAAGGCATGGAAACTTTTATCTCTTATCAGCCATGCTTTCATTTAGGCTGAACAGAATTGTACAGATTTGTGTCTAGAGGGGTAAAGAAAAATGTTCCCAATATCAACTTAACAGGATTAACTAATAAAATAATATATTTTACCTCTGGTATGAAAATGGCTTTGGGGAATTCCACATCCCTCCAATTGTGACATAATCTTGGCTTACCTATATGGCTAGTTGATTATTTGTATGTAAAATCCTGTGTATCAGCAGCCACAAAATATGTGTGTGTGTGTGTGTGTGTATATATATATATATATATATATATATATATGTTAAATGTAAACATTTTATATGTTAAATGTGTTTTTTAAATGTGTTAAAGAAAGAAAAAGATAGGTAGTTAAGGAAAAGGGAAAGTTCTTCCAGAGGCAATGAAATCTAAAATGTAGACATGATCAGAACTGAAACACTGGTCACCAGAATTTAATCACTTTATGCTGGTGTCTTTGTTTAAAGAAATAGTATTTGCTGCTAAGTGTCATGTAAAGATGGTATTGCACTGCTTGTATATTGAGGAATATAGTGGGGGGGAAAAACATTTCATAATTATTGGTTGGCTTTCTTAAACTTTTTGCTTAATGATAGAATAGCACTATGTGCTGCTGCAGCAGTATCAGCAGTCATTTAATAAGTTGGTAATAAATAAAAAACATTGTTAGTGGAGGCATGTCAATGTCCCATATCTAATCAGAAGTGCTGTGTCATGTACAAGAGTAAATGAACTGTAAAGTGAATGTTAGTGATCTGTGGCCTGATTTTCAAGAGCTTGCAAATCCCAAAGACTGACTGAAAATATATTCACTTCTAAAGAATCAGGCCAGTATTGTCTTAGGGACAAATCCTCAAAAGTCTTATGAAGATGGACTGTGACAGATTGCAAATTAAGCCTTTTACGTATATAGATCTATTTCCTTAAACATCTTTATCTCTGTTGGAGCTGTTTGTAGGGTTCCATTATGCATTAGTTAGTTAAAATTAAATAAAACGGATAATGTAATATATTTTCTTATTAGTGTTGCAGCATACTAAGCCTTTTGATCAATTTTTTTGGTCTGGTAAACATGTGGATTATTGGAAAACTTTTTATTTAAGTATTTTTATTAGGGTCTTGTCCCTTTTCAGAACTCTTTCATAAATAGAGGAATAATAGCACAGAATACACAGAAATTCTCCTTGTTTAAGTACCATTGATTTCACTGGAATTTAGGTTTGCTTCAGGTCTTTATGGACTATGGCCTAGCACTCAACTCTTCTTCAGATATATTTGTTATTTATGGATTATATGTAATTATAACAAAGTGAAACATTATTAACATAGGCTTGCAAATAAAATGCTGCCTATGCTTATATGACATAACTCCTGTAGGTATAAAACACATGTTAAACATGTGTTTAGATTATAAGTATTTTGATTTTATGAAACCCTTCAGTTTTATCCCATTCTGTTTTATAATATACTAAAAAGGGTGCAAAATTGTGTGTAAGACAACACATCTGTCTCTGACACTGTACATGAAACAATGGAAAGGGGCAATGTATCTTTTAATCACACTCCACTATTTTATATATAAAAACTGCCAGTTTAGATCTAGCCAGTGACCTTTGGTAAACCTAGTGCCCTGTCTAATTGTTCGAGAAATATGCAGGTATGGGATGATCTGCTCTTTGCACCTCCCCCCCCCAATTCCTGACATTCAAAGGGTTTAGATTTAGTGCAGTCTACTAAGCATATATGCCTGTATAATGCACAATCATTAACATAGAGCTTATGCAGATCTCCCACAATGCATCCAAATAAGTGAATGGAGGTTTGTGCAGCAGTCGACTCTGCACCCTTTGAGAGAGACTATGTGCAGAAGTGCTCTGGTCACATTGGCTAATAACCACAGATTAATATGTTTAATACTGTATTTTAACCAATGTAGTATATTGCCCCACTTCTGTGGTGCAATTGCAGATTTAGTATACTTTGCAAGGAAGAACAATGGATTTGGTGTCATGTAATTCTTGCATTGTACTGAAGAGTATATAGCAGTTTTATATCTACTTTACCCTGTTTATGATATTATACATTTCCATACTATGAGCTCTGAATTTTCCTTCAAATGGTGTAATTCTTGATTGGATTTAATCTTGTATGGAAGATGTTCTGTATTCCAGTAGCATTCTATAGATATTATTTCTTCTTAGAAAAAAAAATCATATTTGGTATAATATGTGTACTTTCATAATGTGGATTTATACAGAATTACATAATTATTTGTGTCTTTTCTCGCCCTTAATGCTTTCTAGCATCCCATTTCACTTGACTCCAGCTCTATAGTTAGTTATCATCAAGATTTGCTTACTTAGAGGGGACCACTTACACAATTTTAGGTTATTTATTTTCTGGCTAGGATTTACCCCAGCATACCCACTTGTGAAAATGAGATTTCCGTTTGCTATTTTAACTTGTTTTGTTCTTTAAGAACAGCTTTTAACTGTTTACAAGGGTGTAAAAATGAAGTGGAATAAAAAATTATAAGATACTTTTAAATCTGATCTTTGTCACTTGCCACTTGCTTTCCTTATTGAGTAATTTCACTGATAGTATCCTGCAGAAGATCTAGAGTCCAACTGAATGTTAGCTGTTTATGAAATAATTCACACTTTGTGTTCATTTCCTTTTTGCCTATTTCTTCTGATTACCAGCTTTGATTTTAAACAAAATATTTCCCAATGCAGGATGTTGCTGGTGATCTTTTCAGTACAAAAAAATACTGTATATCCTACATACCAGGCCAGAAAACAAGACTTTTGTGGTCTTGTTTTCTGTTACTGTGTTAGTTCTCCTGCATGTTTCTCAGCAATTCTCTTAATTTCTATGTGCTTTAAACTAGATTAAGTAAATGTGAGATGAAACTATTTTTGTTACTTGGAAATAGGGGCATAGATTCATTAGTTACATGCGGTAATAGGCTGAATATTGAGTTCCTAGTCAAACCAACAGAGATTATGCAATATGGCAATAGGAAGAGTTGGATCCAAAGCCCGTTAAATTCAAAGCAGCCCTGATACTGATATAAATGGTGCCGCATTAAGACAGAAGTTACATGTATTTTAAATAGTAGGTAGCTTTTTACGTGCCCTTACTCCAGCTAAGGCAGAGAGCTGGGGGAAATGCTTTGTGCTGTCATGTTCAAGAATCTATACTTGAAAACTGTGAATGTCAGAAGGAAATTGCAATATTCTTGTAATTAAGTGGACAGGAAGTATTTGAATTCACCAGCATCTTAGGTCTATATGTATTTTTAATTTTTAAGATGAATTTAAAAATGTCTGAAGTATAATTTTGATAGGAAGCTGCTGTAATGTTATCTCTCGACTCTGACACAGGAAATGCTTGGCCCTCAAAAGACTCAATGAGGTCACAGTCTTCAAAGAAATTGTAATGTGCTCTCGGTTTGTGTGTGTTAATTTTTTTTTTTTTTAAGAAACAAAAGTTTCCAAATTGTAAAAGTGTCTGTCACATTACATGCTGATCAGGATTTCCTGTTGTGACCTAAATTAGCTATACTGTCTACATGTGCCTTTAATTTCTTGCATGTCATATTGACTGCTGTTATACTTAAGGTTTTTCTTTAGTATAGTGTCTTAATCGCTTGGTTCAGTTATACAGAGATCCTATACTACATCATACAGAAGCCTTGCCTTTTAAGTAGAGATTAATAGCATGTTACATTTCTTTTTTCTTTAGCTATTCATTGGGCTAGATTCCAAAGATATTTGATGATCAAAACATAAGCCATAAGTATTTGAATGGCACAGTCATTTTCTTCCTAAAATCTCACACAAGCGAATTTGTGCAAAATTTCATAAACTATGGAGGACCTCAGGAATTTGACAAGTATTTTATTGCCTGGCATTGTATAAAGGTGTTGCTTGATATATACATATATATCTTTTGTAGAGCTCTTGTGGCTGATTATATCAGCAAAACATTCCATCAGCTGATGAGGTTTGCATTCATCTGGGCACTTTTAAATTAGATTATCCAAATAAGAGAAGCTTTGTATTTTGAACAGAAATTTTCTAAGAACTGTTGTCATGCTGGGATTTTATTTTAAACCATTGTTGATGGGAGCCAGTAAGGGATCTTAAGGAATGTTGATTTGCAAGGGGTTAAGGAGCAGCTAAAGAAAGTTGCTGGGTCTTTTATGTGGGGTTTTCCTCCCTCCTCTTCCTTTTAAATATAATTTATAATCTTCCTACAGGTCGCCTGTAAGTAATTTACAGATTCGTTATGATCAGCCAGGGAATAGCAATGTGGAGCATTTGCCCCCGGTGCCAGTTACTATAGAGCAACTTCTGGAGAGGCAATGGAGTGAAGGGCAACAGTTCTTGCTAGAACAGGGCACCCCTAGTGACAGTAAGTACTTCATACTGTCTTGCCTGTTTCAAACGCTGAACATTGTTAACCATGTATGGCCCCATTTGTGTAATATCCAACAGAGAAATGTTTTCTGGTGAGTGTGCGTTAATTACGTTTGAACAGTGATAAACATTGCTAAAGCATAATAATGTGTTTAAACATGGTTCTGGCAGCCTCTCCCCATCTTGGAATGAAAAAATGCTTGCCTGAAATGTTGGCCAATGACATTTTGCTCCAGAACCTTGACAACGGGGGAGATCTGGTTAGTGGGTTACAGCAGATGTGGGAACATTTTAATAATAATAATAATAATAATAATAATAATAATAATAATTTATATATGTGGTCTAAATGATTGCCTGAGCCCCTTTTGAGAAGTGATTTTCTGTTTGTAATCCAAGCATTTAAATATTTGAAATGGTAAAATTAATATTTTTAAACAATTAACAAATAAAACATTGAGCGTGCTTCCCTGGTTGTTGATAGTGAGAGAAGTGCCATCTAGTTGGTATTTTTTTTTTATGAATGGTACCCTGACAAAAATGCTAATTGTGAGGAAATTCATGCAGGGATAATCCTTTAAACATGATAGCTGGAGGACAGGTTTAGCTAAGTCTTATTGCATCTCATTTGGGCACACTGAGAGTTCCTTTGTATGTTCTTGAAGAGGAGGGATAAAAAAGCTAAATCCTTGGGAAATGACCAGATGTGCCTGTACCAGTAGACTGGCGTCTGTATTAGGCCCAGAGGTCACGTTGAACAAGTACAATTTACAATTTAAAAAGTAGCTTTTACCATGTTTTAATCGCTAAACTATCTTGCATGCAGGCTGATGCGAAAGTCCCAAAATTCACCCAAAATCCAAATTTGAGGGTAGAGAAGATGGTATGTGGCTGAGGATGTGCTTTATCTGCAGGGAGAGGGCAGAGACTGCAGGGTTCCTCCTGCTCCCTGCTGGGTGCTCTTTAGAGGGACATTGAAAGCAGCTGGAGTCTGTTGATTTAAAAGCAATAAAAACAGAGTAAAAGTTTTCATTGATTACATAAATTTGCAGGTTTTTTGGCCAATGAGTCAACAAATCAGCCCCCCCCCCAAAAAAAATAAAAAAGAAAACCCTACAAAACTGTTCTGTGAGAGCATAATAGCATTTAAAACTTTTGTACAACCCAAACTGAGTATCTTTTTCTTGAACAATTACTTGGCAGTGGATGCTCCTGAAGGAATCTTTCCTTTAGAAAAGTGATGGCAAACTGAAAGCGTGTGCGCTGCCATTTGTTTATGGCCATTGGTAGGGACAAATGAGAGTGGGTTACAAAATTCTTTGCGCGTTAAGCCGGGTACAGGAGTCAGACTTTGTCCTCTGAAATATGTGTGTCATATTAAGAAGCTTATACACTTGGGGCTTCCAGAATATGTGCAGCACAGGCATGCACTGGGTTACCTGGAGGATATACACTAAGCAGAGATGGGGATAAACAGATGTGTATGAATTGACCCCTGTAGTTCTCACCATGCCTAACTTCAAAGGGAATTTAGAGCATTTTTCACCTCTTTGCCTGTCTTTCTGATAAGGACATATCTTAAAAAGAAGTTACTAGAGAAGTAAAAAAGTGCTCTCTAGTAACTGATTTGCTAGTGGTGTCTTAGATTTTTTTAAAAAAATATATTATTCCAAGCCGGAACAATGTATGCAGTTATTATGTTAAGAAATAGCACCTTTAATTAGAATTTTTCAGGGACTTGGATTGATTGGTCGTATTTTGGTCAGTTTTAGGTATGCTGAAGTCATTGCACCAGCTTCAAGTTGAGAACCGACGCTTAGAAGAACAGATTAAAAACCTGACTGCTAAAAAGGAACGCCTCCAGCTACTAAATGCCCAGCTTTCAGTTCCTTTCCCAACAATAACCTGCAATCCGAGTCCTTCACATCAAATACATGCATTTTCAGCTCAGGCTGGTAAGGCAACAGTAGTAGTTTTTGTTTTTAATGCAGAGCTCTGTCACAACTTCCAGAAAGCTTTTGGCCTCTTACTATTGCCTGTTATCTGTATGAGAAGGAAGCAAATTGAATGTTTCTACTGATTTTATTCTATATTTTGACCTGTAAAATCAGTAATTTCTGAGAACACTTTTAAAGAGACTATATGTTGGCCAGGTGAAACTTAAGAGATTAAATTAATTTAAGTACTTCTGCTGGCTGTGGATTCATATTGAGCAGCAAAAAAGCAGATCACTATTAGTCCATATATTTAATATAACATTAATTCACTTTTATTTAAGTGTTCCACATTGAATTAGGTTTTATGCCTTTTGGGTGCAGAAACAGAGATTTTCTCACACTCTCGTTTGTTTGTTTTTAACTCATGCTTTTAGCTGCTAGCACTGATTCTTTGAACAGCAGCAAGAGCCCTCATCTGGGAAGCACCTTTCTACCTGACAATTCCCTTCCCGTATTAAATCAGGTACTGTTTGTTTTCTTTTCCATGCATTCTAAGACTTCTGCTAGGTTAATAGTGCATCTCGATTATTTGCTTTTGTGTGAAGTTTGATGCAGCTGAGCCTTTGTGTTTTCACTAGGAGATCAACTCCAGTGGACAAAGCACCAGTAGCTCCTCTGCTCTTTCCACTCCCCCACCTGCTGGGCAAAGTCCAGCTCAGCAAGGCACCGGAGTCGCAGGAGTTCAACAGGTCAATGGCGTGACAGTGGGGGCACTTGCCGGCGGAATGCAAACTGTAACATCCACCATTCCTGCCGCCGTTGGTGGAATAATTGGAGCTCTGCCAGGTAACCAGCTGGCAATCAATGGAATTGTTGGGGCTTTAAATGGGGTAATTCAGACTCCTGCCACAATATCGCAGAACCCTTCTCCTCTCGCTCACGCAACTGTGCCACCAAACACAGCACATCCTCTGCCAACTACACTGAGTAGCAGGTAAGCCTTTGCTCTTGTTTGTGTTTTTGGCTCATATTTGCTATTCTTCCCCCCCCCTCTTTTTTAAGTCTGTCTAAAATAACTGCTTTTTCTTGAAGGTACTGAGGGAAGAGCTTAAAAACAGTGAAATTCTTACTGTGTTTGAATTTCCTTTTGCATGTGAATAGGAAACTTAAGCAGTCATTCTCTCTTGCAGCAGCTGACTCCTAAAACATAGGATTAATTTCTATGATTTTGTTTTGAGCATGGAGTGTGTGTTCATCTGTGCATGTTCTTGTTTTTGTTTTTTGAACAGTCAACTTCAGTTTAGATCCTTTCTCCCAAGTTCTCCTCTTAACCGTCTGCACTGCCACAATATGCTCCCTCCAGCTTAGCTTGGGGGCTTATACTGCATGAGTTGACTGGACAACGGGATATGTGATGCAGCTATTCTATTTCCATGACATGCTCTAAAGTTGCCATGTTCCTTAGTTCATCTGGCTGTTGAAATATCTAGCCGCAAGGGACACAATTCTGCTGATTGTGCTTCTGGTCGTCTGTTCAGTCACCTGGGTTTTACACCTGGACAGACTTTGTTTTGGGAAAATCTAGAACTAGGCTTGCATTTTGGCAGACTGCTTTCCCCTACTGTCTGCACATGCTCTAAGTATATGTTCCCACTCGGTTCCTTTTTTACTGCTACAACAGTAACACCATATGAAACACTCTGTTTGCTTAGCATCTATCTCTAGTGTATTGGATAACTTCATTTATCCTGTGTTTTGCATTGGCATATTTATTTATATTTCACTGTACCTTTCTGTGCCCTTGCTGTCCTTTTCTTTAGCATATGGCTTTAAAGGCAGCCCCTTTCCATAAGCATCTGTCTTGAATTGGCAAGGGAAGGAACACTTTTGACTAAGCAGCCACTCTTTTGGCCTTCTCGGTCCTAGAAGGCCATGTAGTTGAGACCTGGGAGCAGTGCTGGTTTCTTACTAGGTGATGTTGGAGAAATGGGTGCATCCAGGTTTTGGGTTCTCCTTTCCGGAGCAAGCACTGCTGGCAGCCAGCATAAAGCCAGGGCCTCCACCACAGCTCCGCCTTGTGCTCCGCCCTGGTTTCATCAGCTGCACTTCCCATAGCTGGCAGTCCTGCTACGTCTCTGCCTACTGGTAGCACCTTGATAGTGCAGTAGAGGCACCCCTGGCACAGAAACTCTCCATGTCTGCTTCAAGTTCATGGATGGACTGTGTTGCCCATTGTAAACAGCATTCAGTGTGTTTTTTTCTAGAAAGTGCAGGATGAGTGCATGTACTTTTTCAAACTTGCAAGTAAGCACTAGGAAGTCATCCTTCTCTCCCACCACTGGGTTTTTGTGCATGCAAAATGTGGGTGAGATTTAGTCCTGCATTTGGTTTTGCAAGTATGCAAAAAAAGAGAAAAAATAAAAAACTACTGCTAATTTGTCTTCAGAATTCAGGGGAGGATTAAGTACTTCCCTTGTTTGGCTGCATTTATACTTGGATCTGTAAATGTAATCTGAAATGACAAGAACTCTAGTTTTGTTTTTCCTAAGATAAGATACATCAAAGTTTTAAAATAATTTTAGTGGGATGTATAATCAAATGCATCTAGGCACATGCATGTTAATCTGCATATATTTAATGTTTTAGATTTTTTTTTTTAACTTTTGCTGAAAGAGTGCCATAAAAATGATCAAGGAGCTAATTCACCAGATAAATGAATTTTCAGTTAAGAGTTTGTTGGTAATTTGCAGTGCTTCTGGACTTGGGTTTCTTCCGGAGCAACAGAGACAACTCCTGCTACATCAACAGCACCAGCAATTTCAGCAGTTACTGAATACTCAACAATTCACACCAGTGAGTCTTTTTTTATCGTCCCTTTTATTTCCAGAGTTCGGGGGCAAGTGTTGATGTTTATGTGGCTAGTTTGGGTCTTGTTCTAAATCTTGTCACAAGCTTCAAAAAGGTGCTCACAGAGAGGGACCCAGGGAAAATGATAGAACTGTTTTTAATAAGAGAAGCACGAAAGGCTGCTTGAGCTTTAAGCAGTTCAGAATCTTGGATGAGAAGAAGTAGATGGCCAGATGTATTTTGGTGCCTGAGGTGTCATCAAAAGGACTTTCGTAAAAAACAACAACACCTAAATCGAAATGAAGTGAAGCTGCTGTGTTAGCAGCACTGAAGTGACCTCCCCCGGGTGCAGGCCTGGGCAGTGTGTGTGTTTGAGTGGACGTCCTCAGATGACAAGACCCTCCTCAGCCTCTCTGATGGGGTCCAAAGGAAAGCAGAGCAATGCATTTGGCACCAGCTTGGCTGCAGGAGTTGCTGGAAGGAGGCATGCAAGGCACTATCCAACCATATCACAAAATTGCCACCTCTTTGCCAAGGGCCAAGCATACCTTCAGTTGTACAGATGTGGATGTTGGAACAAATGTAATTCCAACAACTCACCACACAAGTCATGCATGCCTCCCATAACTCTAGAAGAGCAAAGACAGTGCCCCCATGGCGTTGCCTGTCTCATTCCTTCCAACCCGTCACTAACTATCTCCCATTTATTGGAGAAAAGAGGGCTGGCTCACTTTGCTCCGCAGGAAGTGGTGTGGGCGTCAGACTGGAAGAGGAGATGGTCTCCTCAACCTCTTTTGCTACTGCAGAACTGTTACGACATGCACCAACCTGGAAGGATTTTTCTTCAGCTTGAAAGATGTTTATGGCATTGGTACAAAATAAGAGGCAATGATATTCCTGAGAGATTTGTAGACATACAAACTTGCAGGCACAGTGTTCTCTTTCACGTGCATACATTTTTGAACGGGGTACCAGGATGTGGGGGTAGACTATAAGCACCCTGAAGCTAAACATCCAATTACATTCACAATCCAGTATCCACTGAAGACAGATACACAAATGATGTTTTATCTTATAGCTCTTTAGAAAGGTGCTTACTAGACCCTGCCGCCTGTTAGTTCTCCAAAAGAACTTTTTTCATTTAGCTTCTGACACAAATGCTTTTGCTTTGTACATCCATACTGGATTCTTAGATTGGCTTAGTCAGGAAGAAGACAGGGGCTTTCAGATATCTCTGTGCCACTACCCTTTAAAGTTATCTATCCCCTGGATTTGTAGTCAACAGCATGACTTTCTGCTTTTCCTGGTTCACGTCTTTGTTTCTGCATCCCACTTGTCTGGTCAAAGTTGTGTTTTAGTTCTTGCAATAAATTTATTCAATGCCTGCCAGTATGTTTCATACTTAAGCAGAGATGTGAACTGGACTTCCCTGTATCAAAGCTCTGCTCTTAATTGTGGCAAAACATTAGTTCTGAGCAGGCAAGGGACCTCTCCCTCCCTCTACCAACAGCAGCTTTAAGAGGCTAGTTCTGGCTGCTCTTCTGCCTTGAAGCTGTGGAAAAGTCAACTACAGTCATCTTAAATCTAAACTACAGAAAAGTGTGTGTAAATCCTGGATAAGGGAGGAGTTACTTCACTCACAAGTTTAGTTTTCACCAGTTTTGACTACTCATTTTTCTGAATGCAAGAAGAAGTGTGTTCACCCATAAAATGACTAAAACTGTCCTTCTCCATTGTACTTGAGGAACAGCACCAGGCTCTTCTGTATCAACTAGTTCAGCAGCAACACCACCAGCCTGAAGTACAACAGTTGCAAATTTCTGGAGCAACACAGATTCCCATCAATAACTTGCTGGCAGGCAATCAGGCATCCCCACTTCATACAGCTACGAGTAACCCATTCCTTACCATTCACGGGGATAACACAGCTCAAAAAGTAACTGTAAGTATATACGTGTACTGCTCATATAAGCAAATTCAAGTGCAGGAGAAGGTCTTAACTAGGTAAAGGTTAAAAATACCAACCCCAAGGGAAATGTTTATATTAAAGATTAAATGGAGAGAGGAAATCCTGTTCAGCTACAAGTGTATGACTGAAATGAGTGGCTTGAACTGTCACATCTACTTTGGCATCCAGTCCTTAGACTGAGAACCCCTCTGGTCCCTGCCTGGTAAAGCCTTCAAGCTCCCCCCTCACTAGGATAATGTTGCAGGATAATCAGCAGCTCTTCTACTTTTCCAGGGGACAGCAAGGGCATTTGCTGCTACAGTTGCACTTGTGTGTGTGCCATTGCTGAGTTTTGACCACATGCTGCTCGTTGTTGCTTTGTACTAGCCATGGGGGTATTTTTGCGCTTTCAGCACCATCAAGTTACAATACTTTTCAATAAACTACTGGAAGACCCACAGCATAGTGAACTCTAGCACTGGAACATTAGCACAAGAGAGGAAAGAACCATTTTTCTGCGTTGGTATTGCCCATTACTGTTGTCTAGTTTTCTAAAAAATTTTTTACCAGAAAAGCTGTGTATGCTGTTCCTTTGATAGGACTTGGCTCAATAACATTACCCTGTCTTAGCAATTAACCACTGCTTTTAAATAGGGCTAGCCACCAATTTTAAAGAGTTAGTAACCAATCAGCAATTACCTGATCAATTAATCAGTATTGCAAATTATTTGCATATTTCCCAAAACTCATTGAATGTGATATTTAGTGACAGAAACAAATAGGAAAGGCCATTTTTAATATTCCCCCCCCCCATTTCCTCACATACCTAACCCCAACTGTCTGTAAAGGTGCTGCTTCTCAGTTGGAACAGTAGAAGTAAATGAACAGTGAATACATCTGCATTCATTATTTCATAATGAAATGTGTGCTTTGTTTCCTAAAAATCCTGTAGATATTAATTCAAATTTTGTGTACTGTGGAGAAAACATAAACTGGCTGAATCCAGAAGCAGCTTATGAGAGCTTTTAGGTGGTGGTTTGCTCCCCCCCCCCTAGTGAGGGGAGTACAGGCTGGAGACCAAAGTTCATCCTTTTATGTCAAAAGTTTTCATTTTATGTTGCTTCTCAACCTTAGGAAGTTTTGCCATACGTAAAAACAATTTTGTGTGTATATATATATATATATATATATATATATATATATATATATATATATATATAAAAACCCTGATAATGTGACACAATTGTACGCTGGCCTGACATGTTGATTTCGTCTCCAGAGACTCAATGATAAAAGTGGACCAGTTGCACCGGAAAAGAATTGACATTTGGAGAAATAAAAACATGAGAATTATGTGTCCTGCTGTGAGAGCACTTCATCAGTTTGCAAGTTGCAGACTCTCTGCAGGTATGACTCAATGCAACAAGGAGCTAACTGCACACTGGAAAAGCGAATCTACCTGAAGACATTTATTGTAAGGCTTTGACCTTGTTGCTTTTTGTTGCACTGAACCTTAACTGTTTTCTTCCAATTTCATGGAACTTTTAAAGTATTTTTGCATATTAGAGTTGTCAGTTTGGGCCATTTGTTTGACTTCTGCTGCTGAACTAGTAGCCTTTTAACATACCAGAGTGCTAATGAACAGACTGTCTGTCCCTGCCTGTTCCAGATCCATTACTTGTTTGAAGAAAGCAAGCCAAATTGCAGTATCTGCCAATTGCAAGTTGTTACTGTTTAGCTAAACACCAGTGGTTTTTTTAAAAAGAGGTACCAGTTTTTCCCCCAATAAAGGACCAGGTTTTAAACTTTTTACTCCCACCCCCAGTTAACTTTAATGGATGTTTTGCTAAAGCAAGAAGTCTCAAGTAATGACAAATGGTGGCTAATGCTCAATTGGATTTTTTTTTTAAGGTTGCTGGAAAAAAACAGATCAGTTCAAAGATGATAAATCTTACCAGACGAGAGGGCAACTCATGTTCTGGTAATATTTGAATTAACCCAAGTGCCTGTTGCTTACCTCTATTGGGTTGGAATTGCTTTGTATAGCTGGGCATGCACTAAACAAGTCTTTGTGAAAGCCGTCAGTGTGCTCAACCTTGCACCAGCAGCCGTACCCCATTGATCTGCCTTTATGAGAAGGGTTTGTCACTGTAGATAGCTCAGGCAAATTGTTACCTGGGTTGCTTTCCACTAATAAGTTACCAAAAAAAAGAAAGGGGGGGGGGAGAAGGAATTTCACATTTCTGAGGAAATGGTGTAAACGGGTGGAATTTTTTTTTTAAAAAAATATTTTCACTTTGAATAGTTGATTTTCATGGTATGACTATGCAGTATAGCAGAACATAGATTGAGGTTGGGATTTAATGGCCACTAATCTGAATTTGTGTGAATTATTAGTGGAAAATACTCAAGTATACTTTAGACCTACACTGTGTACTTAATTGGATGAACCTATTGTTTCTGCAATATCGTTTGGTTAAACATTGCACAGTTCTTACCTCATTTCTGTAAATAAGGTTTTGTGACAGTTTTTTGTATTGTGGAAAATTCATAAGGTGGATATTTTGATTTGTAATATTTCTAATTGGTAGATTTAATTGAAAATGAAAGAATAATTTATTTTTATATGTTCATGGGAATTTTTTTAAAAAGTCACAAATCACTTTTGTAGATAATTTACTAAAGTAAATCAGTGTGGTTTAATTTGCTTAAACCACTCGTTAATATTCTGTAACAATTTGTACAAATTGTTGCTGTTTTGCTAGATGTAAAATTGCAAGTTTATATAAAGATATGTACAAAGCTTTGGTTAATAAATTTTAATATTGTTTATGGTTGTAAACATAACCCAACTTATTTCTTCCAACTGCAGTTTTTTTATGATGTGCTTATCATTGGATTGTATTACACACATCGTTGTGTGTGAATGAGAAGTCATGTTTTAAAGACGGCATCTGAAGTTCCAGCTTCGCTTGATTTGCTGTATCTGGTAGGAGCCCATGCAGCACACTCTAAAAATGGCAATATTAACTAAATGTTCTATTAACCCCCCAACCTGGCACCCTCTAGATATTACTGGACCCCAGCACTCGCCAAACTTAACTATTGTGACTTGAAGTCCCACAACAGTTTGAGGGCGCCATGTTGATCATCCCTCCCTGTAGAGATTTTGGACTACAGATTTTTAGGGTGTTTTTAGGCCATGTTTTACTAATAGGTTTAAGTACTCGTTCTTTCATACTTACTTTTCTTGGCAAAAAAAATTCTACTGATCTTATAAGCACAAGTTTTAAAGGAATGCATAAAATGTATTGATTTATTTTTTACTAAGGCACATGACATACTGAAATACTGAGGTACAAAAATACAAGTTACTGCATATGTTGTTTAAAATATCTCCATTTTCAGTAAGCAAAGTTCTTGAGAATGTTCATTCAGCTCTTTGCCATTTTTTTCTTTTGTATGAGTTCAACCAGCAACTTGTATCGAGTCACGCATTCTTCCTGCAGGCAGAGAAGCAGAATTGAGATTAAAGGATATTTCACTTTTGTTAAATGAAAACGTATGCTAGCAATTTAAAGGGGCATTTTATGGAAAACTGACAATGGGGAAAATATCCTAAATAGTTCATGCTATGGAATTTCTCACTGTAAATGTGTCCATAGTGAGACAATTCCATGGGGAAAATGCATGAACAAGTTGCCATACAGAGTCCTAGGTCCTTGCAGAGATTTCAAGTCGACTTTTCACAGCTACCGACTCACTGCTTGTACCAACCAACACATTCACACCAATTGTTTTTGCTGCCTTTCTGTGAGCTGTCAAAGAAACTATGCAAAAAGTTCTATTTCTATCTAAAAGAAACAACCTTGCTCACATTCATGTGGCATTTTGCATTACCCTAATAAAATAAAATTCACGTTAGTGAATTTTGAAATGTTTCTAATGGACCAACAGGACTTCGTAAAAGCAGCAACTGTTTGGAAAAACAATAAAAGTGACGAATTCCTAATAAAAAGCAAAATGCCAGAAACTAATATTGGGCCTCACTATGTTAACTTCAGGGAAGCCGATGGCGCTGTGGCTTAAACCACAGAGCCTAGGACTTGCCGATCAGAAGGTTGGCAGTTCGAATCCCCGCGACAGGCTCGGTCCCTGCTCCTGCCCACCTAGCAGTTCGAAAGCACGTCAAAGTGCAAGTAGATAAATAGGTACCGCTCCAGCGGAAAGGTAAATGGTGCTTCCCCCTGGTTTGCCAGAAGCGGCTTAGTCATGCTGGCCACATGACCTGGAAGCTGTCTGCGGACAAACGCCAGCTCCCTCGGCCGACAGAGCCAGATGAGCGCCACAACCCCAGAGTCGTCCGCGAATGGACCTAACTTCACTGTTTTACCAGTTTAGAAGCAATGCTATACAGAACCAGCCGAAACCTCCAAAAGCCCTGCCTTGAAAGGAGCTGCATGTTAGCAACTACAGCATTTAGCCATATGCCACACCTCATTCTCATCAACATTTGCTGAAAACTGAAGTGCATTCCCTCCCCCAGGTTGAACTTTTGGAGGAATCAAGGAGGCGGCTTCAGCTTTTAGCTAGTGTACCACACCACACCCAACGGCAGAGTGCTTTAACCCTACACAAGAGCATGACCTCACCTTAGTTTTCCCTGGAACACATTTGGCAATCTTATCCCAGCGTTCTGCGGTTCCCTTTGGATACTGCTGTAAAGCCAGCTCCAAAAGCTTCTGTTGATTCTGAGTCCACAAGTCTTCAGAACTGCGGCATCTCTCTCTTTTTCTGGCCTCCTCGTCGCTATATTCCTCTTGATCTGCAGTGTCAAAGTCCTTCTGGCGCTTCCCCCTACATTTGTCCTCTGCTGCCTCTTTCATCACTGGGAGTGTCACTTCAGGGCCCTTTAGTATTGTTTTCCTCCTGCGGTGTCTGGCTTCAGTCAACGCAGTCTCTTGTTGATCTGCTGTTGCCATATCTATTGGTTCTGGGTCACAACTGTACTTTGACACGTCCTCCTCCAGGTCTTCCTCTTTTTCCCGCTGAGTGATTATGTGATCTGACAAGTTAACACTGGCCTTGTTGGATTTGGAGTTTTGGGCCAACATTTTCAGCTCTGACAGCCTAACAATACCTGTTGGAAACAGCATCATTTTCAGCATGATTTAAGCCAGGGCAGGGGAAACTGATCCTATAGTATTCTTATTCTGCAACTGTTACCCCCCAGTAAGTAATTGTTGAGTCAACCCTTGAAAAAAATCTGATACATCTACTCAAAAATCAAGAGTTCATAAAAATAATGAATTTGGGCTTCTGTTTTTACTTCCTCCTTTGTTTCCATGGTAGGCACACCTGAATTAAGCAATCCAGAAATAGCATCAAT
The DNA here is from genome assembly GCF_964234715.1 of Podarcis melisellensis. NCBI lineage: Eukaryota > Metazoa > Chordata > Lepidosauria > Squamata > Lacertidae > Podarcis > Podarcis melisellensis. The sequence continues at coordinate 38,243,267 of NC_138544.1, forward strand.
TAGGTATGATGCTAAAACATCTGGCACTGTTTTCTGGTTCCTTTGTTAACATGCACCTGCTACTGCACAATTTCCACTGGTTTGAAATGAATGAACTGCATTGCCCCTACTGCTAACGGTACCCTTAGTTATTCTGTGTCCTTTGCACTGCTGACCACTGAAGGGTAGAGCCTCATATTATCCACTTAATACGGTCAAATATACAAGTCCCTTTCTGCCTGGATCATTTTATAGAAGAGGCAGCCAGTACAGTTAAGTTTCTTGTGAGTTTCTCAAAGCTGTGGATGAAGGAGTGCGAGGTTTCATTCTGCAGATATATCACTCTAACATTATGGCTTGAGTTGAACACTCAACTCCCAGGTCATTGCAGGGATAAGGGATGGGAAGAGAATGCATTGCCATTTCCCAATACCATGAGTCTGGTGGGGCAAGCTGAGACCCTGCATGGCAGCAATGTTATAGCTGGAACAGGAGTTCCTATTCTCTAAAAAAAGTTTGGCCAGCGAGATCTAACCCAGGAACTGGCCAAAATAGGGGTGGGCAGAATGCGGGCAGTGAGGAAAGAGCGAATTTGTGGAGGTTCACCTAGTTGCTGCTGGTTGCTGGAAAGAATACTGAACTACTATCTGATTCAGTAAGGCACTAATGTTTTTAAACTTGAATGTACTCCAATCTCACTTAACACAGATTAATTATGCTCTAAGCATCAAGAAACAAATAACAGAAGCACTAGAAACTTACCAGGAGCACACGTAACTGAATCTTTAATCTGTTTGGTTTTCATGGTGACCTGTTTAGGAAGAAAGAGAAAGTATTTAATTTATAGATATGTTTTGTAAGACGGCTTAAAAGAAGACATCAAAGAAAACTGATCAAGACAAAGAATCCTGTGAATACCAATAACCAGAACTATTGATGGAGACCAGCTGCACATTTCCATCCCTATTCAGCTATTCTAAAAGCCCAATGTGCATGATATGTAATTACAATAAATATTTTATTAAATAAACATGGACTCTGATGTATGTCTTGCAAGCAAAACTGTGAACAATCCTCCCAGATGAGAAGCAGGGTGGGGCAGGATTGTGGACATTCCTGAGCTGCTTAAAAGGAAGGATGGGGTATAAGTGTAACAAGTCAGTCAACAAACAACCACAACACACTGGCTCTCTCTATAGGCCAAAGTAAGAGTCCAACTCCAGTAAGAAAGGAAAAAGAGGAAGATTTCTTATTTCACCCATATGACGCTCATAACCCTGCTCTTAAAAAAGGGGACAGCATCATTATTTGCATGAAATGGTACACCGTTTTAAAAAATACATGTTAATCAGTGTTCTTTAAGATAAACTCTTATTTAAATAGAAAACAACAGAAAACCTAAGACCAGCAATCAGTTTCTCTTCATGGATCACTTCCCTAGACAATCTCTCCCTCAAATAATACTAATCTAACTATGTTTAGCACAGATCTGGAGCCCTTTACACCTCATGGTAACAGAAGTTAAAAGGTAGTGTGTTTCTACTCATGAGCTCAAATTTAGACAGCCCAGTGGCAGTTAATCATTTCCCTATCTTCTCTTTGACATATGGGATGTTTTTATAACTGCACCCCCTTTACCTCACACTGCCAAGCACCACACTAATTAGAAAAGTGTGCTCCTATCTACCCACCTGCCCATTGTTGTTTTGCTGCCTACCTGGGCCTTTTCCATGCAGGCAGCAAATCCCCCATCAATCTGCTATTGCAACCTAAATATAAGAGATTAGTGACTGCATAGGCAAAGCAGCATCAGTTTACATCCTCTTAGCCAAGCAAATGATATTATTTCATGTGAATGGAACCGGAGAGCTCTTTGCTGCCAGTTGAAAAACTCACAGTGAAATAACCACATGAAAATAAACAACTAGGAGTCTGCTTTGCACACACACCAGATTGTTTTCACAATTTTTAGCGTCCTTTTAAAAACTTTAAAATAAAAAATAATGACCGTGGTCCCAAGGCACCTTTCACAAGTGCCTTAGAAGTTTTTGGTGGTAGCTGCTGCCTGTTATAAAGATCCCTGAGAGACCCTGGTTCCATACAAATGCCAGGCGTTTTCTGCTCCTGTATTAGATTTGAGCACAATTTTCAGACTCTGGTAAGTCGCGTTGAGAGGGCTCTCAGTGGGATAACAGTAGCCCAATAAATACATATTCAGATGCATGTTTCCAATTCAGGAGTGCTTATTTCTGACTGCATAGGTTCAACCTGTAACAATGCATAAGCTTTAACAGAAGCTCCACGTTCCGTATCCACTACACCACACTGCCTTTGGTCATCCAGATGTGGATGGACTCCAACTCCCATCAGCCCCAGTCAGTATAGCCAGTTGTCAATGAGCTCATCTTGCTGGGGAAGCCTGAAACAAGTGAGCCATTCGTTAACCAAACCAGGGAGAGCTCAGCCATTGAAGGGGGGAGTGTGTTTAGGAGGGGTGGGGGAAGAATGTTCAATTATTTCTTCAAGTAGTAAGAGGGCAAGAATGAGCGCCAAAAATCCAACAAGGGGGAAACGGGTCAAAGAACAGATGTGTGGAGGCAGACGTGGGGTGCTGGTACAGGTAACCGGGGTCAGCTGGCAGGAACTCTGATTAAAGAGAACTGGAAGGCTTCCCTTTCATAATCAAAACGCTTGACAAAAACAAATCTAATTAATACCACAAGCCCAAACCAGGAAAGTAATTTAATAAATGCTGCATTATCTTTCCACTTACAAATAAAAATGTGATCCCATTATACTGATTGGTTTGAGAGGATTTTTGTTTTTGGTCTGGACTTTGTTTTGAAAGGAGAGGTGAAGCGGCTTAGACGTTACACAGTTGCTTCAAATGTTTAGATTTTGGAGACTATTTCTCACAATCAAGCTGACATGGTAAGTTGTGAGTTGAGGAGATCTAGGCTGACGGGGGACGGGGGGGTTTCGAATAAAGTGGTTACCTGACTTATTTCACACCAAGGCACTGTAAAACTACTAAAACTAATCATCTTATTAAGATTGGGCAGGATACTTTTTTAAAAAATACATACAAATTGAGAGAAGGTTCGGGAAAACAAAAAGGGAAAGAAAACACCTCACATGACCGAACAAGGAGAACAGGCTCCAGTGCCACTGATGAAAAATTGTTTTGGAGTAAAATACTACTTCAGAAGCTAGAGAAGCTAATTACTTACTTCTTAAAATCCGAATACACCTCATTTTAAAAATTTAACCAGCTTGGAAAAAGTAGTAGTGCAAATAAATTTGCTCCCCATGCTGAACTTGTACACTGAATCAGGAAAGGTTCAGGAAAGAAGGAAGGGGTACACAATGCATAGTTCAGTTACGTATTTCACTACAGAAGTGATATCGGGGGGCGGGGGCGGGCACTGTAGCCAACATATTCCCTAATATTCTATTTTTCTATATGTACTACTAGTAGTAACCATTTTATTTGTTTATCTATAAGCTATAAACAAACAAACAACAAATCTGGCTCTCAATTTCCTGGCAGCTAACACAAATAGAGAACACAAGACAACATAATTTTCCTCATCCCAACAGTAAGGTAAAGGTAAAGGGACCCCTGACCATGAGGTCCAGTCGTGACCGACTCTGGGGTTGCGGCGCTCATCTCGCTTTATTGGCCGAGGGAGCCGGTGTACAGCTTCCGGGTCATGTGGCCAGCATAACTAAGCCGCTTCTGGCAAACCAGAGCAGCGCACAGAAACGCCGTTTACCTTCCCGCCGGAGCGGTACCTATTTATCTACTTGCACTTTGATGTGCTTTCAAACTGCTAGGTGGGCAGGAGCAGGGACCGAGCAACGGGAGCTCACCCCGTCACGGGGATTCGAACCGCCGACCTTCTGATCAGCAAGTCCTAGGCTCTGTGGTTTAACCCACAGCGGCACCCCTGTCCCTATCCCAACAGTAAAAAGCACACAAACTCACTTCATGTTAACGACCTTTTTTCCTGCAGCCAAACTCAAGACTGTCATTGTTCATAAAGACCTTTATATAAATAACACTATATAGTGAACATCCTCTTTAACCAGGGCTTTTTTCCCCCAGGGGGAACTCACTGGAACTCAGTTCTGGCACCTCTAAGGTGGGCACCATTGCCATTATAAGAGAATAAGGGAGGTGTTCATGGAGAATTCGGGCACCTCTCTTTTCTAGAAAAACAGCACTGTCTATAACCATTTTGCAGTACAGTGTGCAGTAAGATTTTTTTCCAATGGTGGACTGTTTAGCCACAAGACTCATCTACCCCCCCCAAAAAAAAACTCCACCCATAGTCCAGAAAAGTTTTATTGTGTGACCTGCTGTCTGTAAATAGAGCCTAAGATGGTGGACAGTGAGAAAAGGCCGTAGCTCAGCGACACAGATGGATCAGTAGTCTGGCTCAGTGTGTGTGTGGGTGGGTGGGTGTGCACGCACACACACATACATGCGTATGTATATGTGTATGTATATGTGTATGTACACACACACACAATTTTTTTAAAAAATGTTAAAACCATTAGAACATAAGCTTTTGTTGTCATGGCCAAATGGACAAAGGATAGCCATGACAGCTGAATGAGCTTCTTTACTTCCTCAGAGATCCTTACTTGGAGCTGTTGCCTGGCAACTGCCAACTTCCAGCAGTAGAAAACTGCTTCTATCATGGACTGAGTAACTTTCGGTGGCTGACCTCCATTTCAGTTCCTTACAAAGTTTTGGTGGTTATGACATCAGAAAAGGCTACCAGAGAGACCCTGGTTCCATGCAGGCACCTGCATTTTTTGTTCCTGTACTAGATCTGGGCGCAATTTTCAGACTCTTTGCTAAGCCACGTTGAGAGGGCTCTCGGGGCTATAAAGTGCGATAACAGTAGCCCAATAAATATATATTCAAGTGCACAATATCACCAATTACCAGCCACTGGAGAGGGATCCTTACCACCATTGTGTGCTGCCTGGGAGCTTCCTAAAGTCATCTGGCTGGGCACTGTTTGGGGAGATGACTAAATTCAATGGACTTTGGTTGTGCTCCAGTAAGGCAATTCTTAGATTATTATAGCTGACTTAACATAAGCCAGGTGAAAAAAAGGAGGGTTGTTTTTTTAAACTGGGGGGAAGGGCTAAAGCCCAGTGATAGAGCAAGGCATCTCCAGGGAGGCCTGAGACACCCTGCCCGAAATCCTGGACAGCTGCTGTTTATCAGTGTCATAGATTTCATAGAAATCATAGAGTTGGAAGGGTCATTTAGTCCAACCCTCTGCAATGCAGGAATCCTCCCCACAGCCAACACTGGGTCAGCTCAAACCACCCACATTTTGGTTAGCAGACGCACTGACGCAGTGTGCCACAAGGCTTCAATACTGAACAAAACAATAATATAAAAATAATAATTAATAGTAATAACAACACTGAACTAGATAGACAAGTGGACTCGTTATAAGGCAGCTTCCTGTGTTCCTTCAAAATACCCTCGGTCTTTATCATCCCTAGAAAGACAAAGTGAACTCTGACTACACAGTCACAAGTCTGCCACAAGGCTAGCAACTACAGTGGTCTGGACACATTTGACAGCTGCTCCTTGAAAATTTGGGTTGTATCTTAGGTTGTCTGCAACCTTCCTGTTAGGCAGACAGTTCACCCTGCCTATTGTATACCCAACTACCCATGTTCTTAATGTTCAAACCACCAACTCTCAGGATCAGTACTAGTTTTTTCATCCTCAACCCCTGAGGAGACACACTTCCTTAAAGAACTTGTTGCCTAGTGAGACACTGTCCCTAGTGGGACAGTGATCAATGCTACACAAAGTGGTTATGGAGGTCAGCTTCTTCTCCCAGCAATGGGATAATGTTCTTAATGCCCAGATGTGACAACAGCCAAGCACCACTGATGAGGTTCAACTAATTTTCATGCTCTTTCCCTAATGCCTCTGAACTGAAGAGAATTCAATTTCTTCTCTCCCAAAACAGTACTCAAGAACTACAACTCCTTAAGTCCATTTTAAAAAGAAACAACAGTGGATGTTTTGCCTCACAAAGTGCTAAATTTGTCATTTTACACATCACCGTATTCTGTGTTAGGATGTAGGTCCATCAGTGTGTGTGTGTGTGTGTGTGTGTGTGTGTGTGTGTGAGAGAGAGAGAGAGAGAGAGAGAGAGAGAGAGAGAGAGAGAGAGAGATCTCCCAAGCTTAATTAATGGATACCACCTGTCTAAACACTATTAGCTGATCTGCATTTAGGGTTTTTTTTTGAAAGGGGGGGGTTTGGCCCAACCAGAAATATTATCTTTACTTAAGTCTCACAAATGTCCTCTTCCAGCAAAGAGGGTTTACTAGAAAGCCTAAAACTGGCATTGTTTTTTTGTTATCGGGTTACAGTAGCTTGAGTCTCTAAGCGCCAGAATCCCCATATAGCTGATCAGTTACAGCTGTTAATTGTGGAGCAGGGGGACCAGCTGACATCTGCTTCTTGCTTAGTTAGTTAATGGTTCACTTCCAGGTCCTAAAAGGATTGCAGCCTCTCTCAAAAGACAATGTTGGACCCCATCTATGTCTGGCTTCTACACTGCCTGTCTTGTTCTGGTTTGTCCATACAATGCAAATTCGAGTGAACTCACATCTGCCACTGATCGACCCAATTCGTGAGCAATCTTTTCCCATCGACCAGGCGTCCCCCCTGGGAACTTAACCATACTTCTTGTCAGTTGGCTAAGGTCCTCTTCCGTCCATTCCGGTGCCTGTAAAACATTTGAAGAACATTCATTACACAAGGAGGGTTTGTCTGTGGCAGGAGGGGGTAGAGACACTGAGCACAAGACTAAAGCAAAGTAATCATGCAAAGGGTGTTCATTGCAAATACAATTATTTTATAGCTTGCTTAATACTTCCTACTCTTGCTTGTTGAATAGAGGAACACATATACCTAGCAGGTCTAGTTTATTTATAATGATTTGGACACAAATGCGTGCGGGCGCACACTAATTCTACAAATGCAACATAGTGTCAGATGCTTTAAGGTATTAACATGACAAAATTGTGCATAAAATCCATCTCCCCAGGGAAGTGAATTTAGGAAAGACCCTGGATTTGTGGTTACGTGTATCACACAATCCAATACACTACCACACTGTTGCATTTTTAATGGTGTAACAAATTTGCCTAGATTTTTCTCCGACAAGGAAAGGATTTGTGGAGGTGGTCACAGAATTGTAGAGTTGGAAGGGACCCCAAGGGTCATCTAGTCCAACCCTTCACAATGCAGAAATCTCAGCTAAAGCATGCATGAAGATGGCCATCCAAGGTCTGCTTAAACCTCTGGTGGTTAATCTATTGGAAGCACCTGGAATGAATAGCTCCTGAACACAGCACATTTAGGGGCAGGGGAGCTGTTTCCAGAGAGACCAATACACATGCTCCCTCAATTGCACACCCAAACTCCAATTTCTTATTTTTTTAAAATGACAAATCAAGCCCCCAAACCTTGAAGCAGGAGTGCAGGGGCTCTATACAGAGAAGCCTTAACATTCATTCACATGCAAGCAGCTGTTTCCACCTTCCCCTTTTTTTCTCATCAGAAAGGCCATCTGCACCAGGCTTCCTCTGCACTGGCACGGGCAGCAAGCAACAGCTTCCCATTTCTATTTATTTCTAAAAAGAGCCCTTTATGACAAATACCTCCCCCTAATCACCATTTCCGATAATGAACAGGCAGGCACCAAGCAGTTTGCATTACAGAGCCATCAGCACAGAACAACATTCAGAGGTGAATGACCCCAGAGACCATCTCCACAGCTACGGCAAAGCTTCTCCCTGACACTAATCCTGCCTGTCATTCTCCCACTGTGCTCTAACCACGCTGACGTCCGCCTGCTCCACCACAAGCTTAAACGGGGCCCTTCCCTGACTTTTCACTGTCTCCCCCAATCAATGGCTCAAGCGTGCTCTTTTCACCATGTCCAAATGGCAGCTTCACTCCTAATCAGAGTGCCTTGCCCCTGTTTAACAGGCTTCCCAAAGGCTCTGCCATTTGCATTCATTTGCAAAGCAAACTACTTTTATTCACTTTGTCCTGCTATCAAGAATGCTCCCTGAAGCAGATAAATTGGCATAAATATACAGCCTGCCGCTTAAGAAGCAGTAAATAATAGCCAATAGTGGGAAGGATTTTATCAATCATCCCCTGTTTTGTGTCCGTGAATGCCTTTGTTCACCAAATGCTGAAAATCATATCTGTGCGACTTTTTGTACAACCATAATAATTCAGGACTGGCTGTGTGGGTGGATGGAGACACAGACACACAGGCGTATATATCAATAAGGATGTACTTTTTTCTGGGGAGGAGGAAAGAAATAAATATGTGTACATACACACACACACACACACAGTGCAGGGCAGTGGGAAACTGCCATTGCTTTGGATCAGGTAAAGGCAGCTAATTTCCAGTGCAAGTAATAGATCTTTCTGTTGCACCATGCGCTCCCCCCCCCCCCCGGAAAGAGGCACTTATAGATATTTAATGTAAAATTCACTACCCAAGTATCATGTGCTGTTGGCCAGGATCCAAAAAGCCCTCTCAGATGTGTACAATGGCTTATTACGTACTTGGTGGGATTTCGAACATCCCACTGCTCCTGTAGCAATTTGCACTATATCGGGTTTGTGAAGTTGCTATAAGATTTGGCTGGGGGCAAGGAGGGGGGAAGGGGTTGATGCTGTCAGAAAGGGAGACACTGAAATTCTGCAGGGTCCCTTGAGCTAGGAATGTGGCTCTTGGATCTTGACCTATACCATTACCTGGGGAGTTGGCAGAAAGTATGTCAAGTGTGCTTGTTGCTATTCAGCATTTCTTCAAGTGGAGATAAGTGTTCCGAGAAGTCAGTGTAAAAACAAAAGAACAGGGAGAAACTGTTTTTTTCTTTTTCTTGCTATCAAAAGCTTTCAATACCACATAGCCAAACATAAGTCTAATAGTGTGAAAGTCTGCAAAGCTAATCTGAAACGGTGGGGAGATAGTAGGAAATGGAACAATTCCACAAATTGTCTTTCACACAGACGGCATTTAAGAACACAAGAGACAGTTGCTTTGCAGCCTAGTTTCCTAACACTAATAATTCACTGCCCATCATTACTTAAAACTTAGTGTATTCAAAAGAACACGCTGAATGAAAAATTCCCCACTTTGAATTCTTGGCACAAATATTGATGGGACAAGACTTTTTTTTGTTAGATTTGCCTTTCCAAGTAAAAAGTTAAGTGACAAACAGATCCACACTGTTAAAAATAAAGTTAGGTGGTACTATCAAAGGCAAGCATTTGAAGAACACATGAAGTCAGGGATAGGAATCCCATGGCTCCCCAGACATTGTTGGACTTCCAACTCCTCAGCCAAGGTCACCAGTGGTCAACAACTCTTAGAGGGACACAGCTTCCCGTCTCCCCCTAAAGTGCTTCTCAACATACTTTGGAATTACACCAATTTCTCCTTGCAGCTGCTGCTTATCACAGCATGCAGGATGCCACTTCAGAGGGTCTCTGATTTACAGGGTTTGTACCCAACTGAATTATACGCAGAGCAGACCCACTGAAATCAATGGATCTGCATTAGCCACATTCCTTAGTTCCCGTTCGTCTACTTGGAACAGGACTTATTATGGGATACAACCCCTAGAGTGGCTTTTCCAGTATGTGAGAGGACCCTGGGAGGAGAGCCCCACCACAAAAGCCCTGAGCATAAAAGCAGTCCCATGTGCTGAGCTCATAATATTTTAGAGAAAAGCCGTTCTCAGACAAAGTTCAGTCAGTGGCCTTGGGCAGTTCACTCTTCCGCCCACCCCAGCTTCTCTCACAAGATTGTGGATGAGGAGATAAAATGAGAGACAGAGAGATTGCAACTTTCCCTTGAACCCTTTAGATGCAGAGGCGGAGATGCACACATACCCAAAACATTAAACTTGCCGACTTCCTTCCTTACAAGCACAAATTCCTTCACTATCTGGAAGATATAATGCCAGGCCTAACTTATATATTACTTCTGAGCCCCAGGGGCTACAATCAACATACCAATAGTTAAGCAAAGCCCTCAATTTAAACTATGAGTTTCCCTATTCTGAAAAGAAGGGGGAAAGTTTCTTCCAAATCTTCAACATTTCCCCCAAAAGTTAAATCATTTCATTTAAGCCAACACTGCTAAATGGACTAGTCTGGCTATTTAGTGGGCTATGAATGGCTTAGGCTAAAAGATCACATTTGAATCAGGGGGCAGGAGATCTTTTAAAAGTCTATGGACAAAAGAAACATGTTTATTAGAATGCTGCTGAAAGTATTAAGTAGAGAATGCTGCTGAAAGTATTAAGTAGAATCTTGACAGCTAGGATTTAGCTATGCACTGACAAGAGGAATATAGGGAAGGGCTGTAGAGAATCTGCTTTGCAAGTCTGGGGTTCAACCTTGGGCTTTTCTAGGTAGGGAACCCTCTCTTTTTAATTATGGAGAATAACTGCAAATCAGTGTAGATGGAACAATGATGCTGACTCTTTATAAAGCAGCAGCTTCTATGTTCCTAGAAACACCTTTAAAAGAAGAATTCGTGTTCAAGTTAGCCGCTGAAATTTGTATATTTGAATTTACATTCAAGTAAACTTGTTCATATGTTGCTTTGATCATTTCTTACCAAAATAAATTCAGAAATAAAGAAAGCTTGTCTTTTAATCGCTAAAAGAACAGGCCTCCATAACCCTGGAAGCATAGACATCCACCTTCTATATACATAAACATGTACACACTCATGTGGGTGCAGGTACACACACACACACACACACACACACACACACAGGCTTTTATTTTGTTCTTCTTAAGGGGTGGTGAATTTACAGCTCTTCCACAACAGTAAACGGTGTCTTTAAGATAACCCCCTGTGACTCCACTGCTATAAGCAGCTAGGAGGGTGGCAACACTGTGAATTTATTCTCCCTGTACTGCTCTGGAGCCAGAGTCAGATGAATGTGTAAGCATAAGCCTTTGCCACTTAAAACCATGTTTGTCCAATATTACTGAAGCACTGGGCCAAAACTCATCTCTACAGTAGAGTGATGGAAGATACCACATGGTGAGGGGACAGCTGTTGTGTCTACACAAGCATTCAGATTTTACATCAGAAAGACAGTGCTTTGGGATTAGCTCTCCACACTGAACACAACACACTCAAAAGAAGGGGGAGGCAAACAGAGACACGAGGAACCATTTTTAACACAAAAATTAAAAACAGATTACTTTCACAGCTATAAATATTCATATCGGCTGGTCAAATAACATTTTAAAGAAATTTACTGAACGAGATTTTTTCATACTGAATATAAGCTTTTAGCAGTTAACTGGGGGTTTTTTTTGGTGCTGTGCTCCCTGCTCTTATGGTTGCTCTAAATACCTTTTAAATACCATACACACACATTTCAAATATTCCAAGAAAACAGCAAATATGTTTTAAAATTTGCCGTCTTATAACCTGTCATTTACTAACAGGTTTGCAACAGTGGGCAGCTGTAGTACAGCTGCATTTTAATAGAGAGGAAAGCGCTCTTGTTCCTGCGGTAACAATTTACAATTAAAAAATAATAATTACAACACTATTTATTTATCCACACAGAAATTTACATTCCACCTTTCTACTGTATACCTGCCAGTATATTTTTGCTCCCTCCAGTACAGTCTTCCCCAACCTGGTGCTCTTCAGATGTTTTGAACTCCTGTGTAGCTTGGAGCCGATGGGAGTTATAGTTCAAAGCAGCTACAGCCAGGTGAAATAATATTCTTGACCATTCTAACTGTTCAAGCAGAGGCCATTGCAGGAGCCAAGAGCTTGGTGAGCCCTGCTCTACGCCTTGTGCTAAGCTCCCCCCCCCAAAAAAATCTGCTCCTTAATCCTAGTGCCCACATATCTTTCAGCATTCTACAACCCTGATTTTGCCTTCTTCACCCCTATGTGGGGCACATTGCCTCCTCTCTGTGGGCTTGGTATGAGCTCTGCCTTCAACCAGATATGCTGCTTCTGCTGACAGGAAACATTCCTTGCGTGGCCACCGCTTTCAATTGTTTAAAAAAGTCTCTAGCCCCACTAGAAAGAAAGTTATGAAGCAAAATGTGTGGGCACCAGTCCTAGTCACTTCTGTGAAATGAGTCAAGCCTGACAGCTGAAATCACTGACAGGTTCACAAAGGAGTGAAGTCAGAGTTGTGACTTGGTAAGTGATTGATTGGAGACCAGTCAAGAGGAATTCCTGGAGCTCTACAGAACTATTTCCCACTACCTTGTAAGGCAGCCCCCCAAAAACATTCTGTCTTTCCCCCTTCTAGTCCTTAGAATCTCTGTAGTTTACCCTTCCTTTTTCCCTAGTAACTAGGACACATCTTTCCAGTACAGTGGTACCTCGGTTTATGAACTTAATTCATTCTGAAAATCCATTCTCAAACCAAAGCATTCTTAAACCGAGGTGTGCTTACCCTACTGAGGCCTCCCACCGCTGGTGCCCTTCCACTGTTCATCTTCCATTCATCTTCCAAGGCAAAGTACACTAACTGGAATACCGACTTCCAGTTTTGTGGAGTTCGTTCACCCAAAAGTTCGTTAACAGGGTTGTTTGTAGACCGAGGTACCATTGTAGTCGGCTTGTTTGAGATCAGGTAGTCCCTAGAAGTTATTCTATGCGAGTACTACTATACAATGATTGTGGGTGGATGTGAAAAAATCTCTCCTTCCCCCAAAAGGCAAATATGAAAACTTTGCAAAGAGTCTTAGGGACATCTGCTGGTGTGCAGGAACTAAAGAACACTCATAAGAATTCACTGTATAGTTAATTTACATTTCAATGGACTACATGGAAGTCTCTGTGTTTAAAGGGATAGCCTATGTTTTGGTTTAGGCTTAGCACTGGGGTGGGGTGGGGAGACAAGGTTCTTGTGACTTTAACAACTGTATGGGAGGCAGAAATTCATCAGGTTAAGACTTTTTTTTAGTATGGAAATACAATTATGGGGAAAGCTTCACAATGACTGTACAAGCTCCATTGTGATTCCAGAAATGAACTATTTTAATAAAATAAAATGTTTATTATGAAAACCCCACCACCAGGATTATCCCAGACTAAGAAACGTAAGTTGATACAAAATTCAAAAAATAAAAAGTTTGACCGATTTTTAAAATAAAATCTCCAATCAAAGTAAGCTGCCAAACTTCACTTTGCTACTGTTTAAAAACCATCCACTCTGCTGACAGATGGTGCAGTGCATGGTTTTATTTACACTGCAGGCAGACGAATAAAATCCAGGAGACCAAAGGAGGAAGGAGGCACAGGGCTATAATTGAGATTTCATAAGGAATCGTTTAGATGTTTTTAATACACTGGAAATGTGCATTAAGAGAGTGTACTATTGTATATACACTTCTAACACGAGACAATAGTATCAAAGGGTGCAGAATGATACCGGGATTAGCAGTGTTGCCAAAAGAGGAAAGACACCTGGAATCTGTCTTGGTGTTTAACCTTGGAAAGAGACAGGCGTTCATGGTGCCTGGCCCTTCTTCCCATTTAAGCAGCGATAATAAAGCCCACTTCACAATGGCATTATGAGGAGGCTTGCTTGACTTGACAGGATGACCACCAGCAGCAATCCAAGGGAGGCCTTGTGGGCAGAGGGTGGGACCAGGCCAGGCATAGCTCATGTCTGCTGCTAAGCATGCCCTCAGGGGCAATTAGCCAGAAGCTGTGTGTTCAGATGAAAACAGCAGCCTCCGTACAAGTTGCTTTGGGGCAGACTTCCTCCTACACTTTGAGAAAAGGAAAGGGAAAAGCCAGCAGCTCTGCCTTGGACCCAATTCTCCAGAGCCAAAGGAGGATTCCCCTGAATGCAGGCGAAACCAAATCACCAGGCTGGGGAAGTTCCTGCGCTGCAAAGCAAAAGCAAGCAGCCAGCAACTTCAGCAGATGTCTCCGAAGGTATTTCCAAAGCCATTGATATATGTTTAAACTTCTGCAGGAGATTTTAAAGAAAATGGCATTGTCCTCTCCCCCTCCCCCAATGTTCAAGTTCAGTGTTTTGGTTTTTATTCTGTTTTGAGATTTAGAGGTGCCTTTTGCTTGGGGGGGGGGACCTTAAAAGCACACGCAGCAAGTACAGAATTAAAAATAGTAGTTCTAAATCCCACTCGATGTAGCATTCAGGATATTCAGTAGCTGAACAAAGTCATTCTAGCATATAGCTACTGCACAGAAGTGAAACCAACTGCCACCTAATGCTTCCAATAGTTCATCTGAATACACTAGCAGAGGTGTGCACAGGCATAGGAATATTTTGAGAAGACAGAGCCAAATTCCAGGTGCACAGGTGTGGGGTGTGTGTGTGTGTGTGAAGCTCATCTAAACATTGATGGGTTGTGTGAGAACTGATGTCGCCAACTCTACTGCCTCCCAGAAATTGCCTTGTGGGCAACCTGAGTTTTCCCAATAAAAACCTGAGATAGGAGACACTTTTATTGAAAATGTTAATGTATGCACAGATTTAGTGCTGTTTGGTGCGATCGTGCTCTGTAACAGCACTGGAGAGGCAGGGAGACAGACAACCACAAAAAGAACACAGAAACAGACAGATGCTATACTAATAACATACATCCACAGACACACGGAGACCTACAATTAATGCAAGCTCAGTCAAATGCTACTAAGGCCAGAATGAGAGATGGGCATAATGCTCTAGGCAGGCACACACAACAGTAAGAGTAATGCAAGGATTGGAACAAGGGAAGATTGCACAAGCAAAACACAACCACCAACTTCTGCAAACTCTTTCAAATGCTGCTGTTCTTAAGACAAGCAAAGGGCAGCAAAAAAACAGAATGCTTTCCCAATATGTTACTCTTCAGTATCCCTCCCCCAAAGCATGGTGATTGGAGAGTTCTGGTGAAGTCATTCCCTGATTTGAAGTCAGAGCCGTCACTCACAAAATTACACCCCGCTTTTTCTCCCTCCCTTCTCCGCTATTTTCCTTTTATGGAATGATTGCAGGAAGTTTTAGAAAAATGCATTGAGTGGGGCTTACAGCAGCAAACCACCCACTAAAGCAGGTCCAAGGATTTGGGAGCAGTCTGCTTTGGTTTCGACCACTTGCAGATCAGTTGCTGAGGTTCAGACATGATCCAAATACCTAAGAAGCAGCTTGCTTTGCCTTGGAACTCATGTTTTATCCAAAGCAGATGCACAGGGCTATCAGGAAGAAGCTACAAGCAACAGCAGATCTGAGTCTTCAAATCTAAGTTGCTACCAAATGCCTGTTAGCCTGGGGGGGGGGGCAGGTTCAAAGCGGGAAAGTAGGTGGTTAATATAGCCCTCCTCTACATAGCAGAAAAGTGATTCAAAGGAAGCTGAAAGTGCTGCAGGAAAGGAGAGGAGGAAAGGGTCCAGGAACCTCTTCCTTCTACTGCATTTCCACGTAAAAATCACCCCACTGATCCTTTTTACCAGATTTCTTGTGGGGTTTTTTGGCAGTAAGTGCCTGCTCTGGTTGTATGAGATTCTGCCCCCTGGACTTGAACACTCAATCCAGCAGCCTAGTGTCACTTCATATATTCTTTGGTGTTGTGAAGTACATACTTCACAGGAAGCGTGTACACGGCGTTGTGCAAATGGACACAGACAAGATCAAGCCCATGCCTTCTTCATACAGGTACGCTTGCCAAAGAGGCAGGTAATCATTGCTACTTGGCAGGTATACCTGCATGGGTTTGATGTTTTCAGTGCAGGTCTTGAAGGTGTGCACTAAATCAGCTTAGCTCTCTACCTAACCCTCCCATGCCCCTCCCAGTTCACCACTGGCCCAGCAATCCTTTATTAGGCAGCGTGGATCAAAGGCTGCGCTCAGCAATCCCTGCCGGTCCTGGCTACGTACAGCATCTTTCACTGAACCAGATATTATACCTGCCCTCCCCTGAAAGGTACAATTTAGCAAGCATTTTTTAATATACAAATTTGCAAGTACTAGAACAAAACTGGCTAATAACGTAACAGGATCTGCATGAAAAACCCACCCCGTTCTTTCCTTTTAAAAGAAGCAGTGGGGAAAGAGGAAGAGAGAATATGAATCCCAAACAAGTAATAAGCAATGGATTACGACAGCATAAAGAACTCATCCAGCTCTAGTGAGATGGAGAATTATTGCTTTCTCTGTCACTCAAGCTACTTTCCAGCTATCCACAACCTTATCCCAATCTAACCAGGCAGCCTAAACTGCCTGTGACATTGCAGCATAAAAATCTCCCATTTAGTCATGTTTGATCTAGATTGGTACAACAAACATGATTGATGTGAATACAGTTTCTATGAAGAAAATCCTGCTTCTTTTTAATCTATTAAAGCAGGCATTGCAGTCACATTTTTTTTTTACTTTGAGGCTATTATTAATTAGGCCAATTAAGTACATATCAATTCTGACATTCCTATCTCCTGAGTATCCCCACCAGGTCTCAAGACAGAGCGTAATTAAGACGCTTATTTCTGAGCCATGCTGTTTCTGAATACTTTACAATGTTGGCCAGATTAATTTATAGTAGTTGTTTTCAATTATGTAGAATAAGCCTATTACAGCATTTTCGTCGATGGCAACTGTTTATAATGTTGATAATCATTGCCCTTGTAATATTATCCAGATCTATAGTGTGTCCACAATTATATTTGCACTGGTCCAATTTTATACGCATGCTTTATTTAGTCCTGGCTCATTCTCAGTATTTGCTGTAGTCCTGAGACAAAACTAATTTCCAAAAAAAACCCCCCACAAAAAACCTAAGGCCAGATTCCCTTGGCAACTCATTCATCTTGCTCTTAAACCTCATCCAAGTCAGCTACAATTGATATGCATGTGGCAGATGACAAAAAGGCTATCAGTAGGAAGAACCAGAACATATATAGATTTATTAGGATCACAAAGAAAGCCCAGTTGTGCAAATTATTAACCAGGCAAGTCTTTGCTATGCTAAATTAGTCACCCCTGTTTACCATTTTCATATTCTCAGAATTGCAGAGGACATTACACACTAGCTAGCAAGCAACAAAATTATACCTTGGTATTTATTTCACGAACCCTCATTTTTCATCTACGGTAAAGATGCTTATTATAGCAAGAATGAAAAAAAAATGGTTAAATTCAGATACGGTTCTAGAAGAATAAAGTATTATTTTCAGATTAATTTAAAACATAACTCACTGCTTTCTGATCTAGTAACTATTTTAAATAATTCTGTCATAATTTATTCTAAATGGAAACGAATAAAAGAGAGAGAGAGAGAGAGAGAGAGAGAGAGAGAGAGAGAGAGAGAGAGAGAGAGAAAGGTAGCAATATAAAGATCTATGCAGAGCCACAGCATACATACCAAAGTACAGATACAAAAATCTACGTGTCCTATTGGAAACATTTATGAACTCGCAGTGCTACTTTTTTAAAAAAAGATGCAACAATCTTCAAAATTGTTTCACAAGTTCAACATGTTGGTGCTTGGATGCAGTTCAAAAGCCCAAACCAGCCAATGTTAATGTATTACTGTCACCACTTAAAAAAAGAAGCAAATGCTATCTGTTTGTTTTCACCAAAAGGCTCTGAAATGATTCATACTAACTAGCTACTGTTTGAAAGTCCTAGGAATCCAGACACGGATGACGTGGTTTCACACAGTGAGGATTTTATAACAGGACTTGGTGTCATGGAGTCATCTGCCTGCACCTGCCATTTAAGGAAGAAGGCGGGGGCGGGGGGAGAGACTGGACAATCAAGGAGCAAGAGGGGTCATTTTTTCCTTTGTTTGGCTTCTGCTGATTGGCTGCAGCAGTTTTCAGCAGAAAGCATGGAGGAAAGGAGAGAGAGAACAGACAAATCACGGATTAGAAATGTCCCCATAGGAAGTAACAGAAAGCACCAGCTCGTTATACGAATGCTCACCTACTGAACAATTTCCTGCAAGCACATTGAGTTCAGAGAGTGGGACCTGCGTGTATAGTACCACCATCTAAGCTCATAAACCTCTAAGCCACTGAGGTGCCTTCAAGCTTTCATCATGGGACTTGGGAAGCCGCCAGCAGATTGCTGCTGGATGCAAGAGCCGGCCTCTGTCCTTGCCTTATTCCCAATTGCACAAACCTTAGAACATGTTGCTGGAGTTCCTAGCTTGGGAAAGGTCAACCCGAGTGATCAAAAGCATCCAGACAACCTCCAGTATAAGGCAGGGAGCAAGAGAAATAGTGAATAGCAAGATGAAAACAAAACACAAACTTAGTTTCTAGGTAGCCTAACATACTGAGCATGCCATAAGGTTCAGCCTGGCATTATCGATGGATCTTCAATATATTTCGATCTCGACCAAAAACAGTAAAAAAAATGACCTCACCTATATCTTGTGCTTCACATGGCCTGTCAGTTGTTCAGCACAAAACAATTACCGTATTTTTTGCACCATAACACTCACTTTTTTCCTCCTAGAAAGTAAGGAGAAATGTCTGTGTGTGTTATGGAGGAAATGCCTACGGGTGGCATGCCTATGGATTTTCCTCCTCTAAAAACTACGTGCATGTTATGGTCGGGTGCGTGTTATAGAGCGAAAAATACGGTATATTCATTGCTGGCTGCCTCTCCTCCAATAGACCATACCAGACACACCTCTCCCCACCACCATTTTAGCCTGGCTATGTCCATCAAAGAAATAGTAGTTCAGCTTGGACTTAACTATTCTTTAGCTCCTTTTACATTAAAATGCTAAATGTAAGCAGCTCCCTTCCCCCTGTGCTGTGAAAAAGCTTTACATAGCTAGAAGAAGGATTGGAAGAATGTATGGGTGTTAGGGCTGGGTTCTAGTATGAGCACAGAGCCATAAAAGTGGTTTCAGTGCTTCAAGTCACAAGAAATCCTTTGGGAGCCAAATTTACTGTGGAAAAATTCAAAATATAAGCAGCTTTTGAAGTGGCTATTATTTAGTGCTAACAGTACGTTTTTCATACAATAGTGGATAGAGAAATGTTATTTTCTTCACTTTCAAAACATTAAAGGAATAAATTGAAAATATCTATTTGTATATAGATTGGAGTGTATGCTGCATTTTGCAAACAACAACAATGTAGAGAGATGTTTCCTATTGTTCTGCAAATCATAAATTCCTGATGCTGCACCAAGTGCTCAAGAAGAAAGAAAGCATCACAATTAGAAATAGTTCATAAATACTCAAGTCCATTTTAAGGAAAAGAAATTAAAAGGCAATTTTTAATTAAAAGGCCAATATAATTGGTAGCACTTAGCAGAAAGCATTAACTCATTTATTTCTGATTAGCTTCCAGGCAATTGTTTTAATTCAGAAAAGATGTGAAATACTCTAGTAAATTTGATTATAGGACACTCAGGCATGTAGATCAAATAATCCATAGGTTGCATTGTGTTTGGCCTGTCATAAGGCAGGTGCGGGTAGGCTATAGCAAGAGCAGTATTTTCAAAATGCACAAGTTTTGGTAAGTCATGCTCACTCTCCCATAAGAAAAAGTCAACATCACCCACGTCAGTTCAACACCACCAAAATGAAACATTCACATACCACAAAATAAATTTATTTCCCATAGGATGTGGTGATGGCTACTTGTCTGAATGGCTTTAAAATAAAAAAGAAGAACTAAACAAGGTCACAGAAGACAGTACCTGCCAGCTATATAAACCACATGTGTGCTGCCTTGGGCTCCATGATGGAAGATAGGAAATGTATTTTATTTATTTACTTAAATATTTATAAACTTTATAATATATACATAAAATGTATAGCAGGGCTGTGTGTAGCATTGTAACATAAAACTACAATAACGTCAATAAAAACACCAGTAAAGAACAGTTGGTTAAAAAAAAAAACATTTTCCAAAGGCCTGTCTGAACAGCACAGCTCTTGAAAGGAAGAAGAAATTACAAGGAGTGCTATGGGGCAGGATCTGTCACACTAAAGGCTCAGTCCCTGGTAGAGTTCAAACCTCATTGAGGTGGAGCATAAGGAACCCAACAGACCTTACAGGCATAAATGTAAGAAGGTGGAATCTTCATTGGCTAGATTATAAAAACAAGGACCTTTTCAGCAGCAACTCTGTGTCATTTGTAACATCTACCCTTAGATCATCATCAATTTGGTTTGGTTGAGCTAAGAAGCGAAACACACAACTTGCTGCCGAAAATAAACTAAATGCTTGTTATCTGTTCACTTGAAAGAAAAAAGTCAGCATAAGAATGGCTTAGTGTTTCAGATGTTTTATATTTACCGTCTTTTTCGCCCTATAGGACACACTTTTTCCCCTCCAAAAATGAAGGGGAAATGTGTGTGCGTCCTATGGGGCGAATGCAGGCTTTCGCTGAAGCCTGGCGAGAGGCGTCGGTGCGCACCAACCCCCCTCACTCTCCACGCTTCAGGAAGCTAGCCGCAAGCCTTGCGCGCCCGGCGGGGGTCCCGCCAGGCGCACGAGGCTTGGGGCGGCAGCCTGCAGCCCAAAGCACGGGGCGTCCTCCGGAGGATGCCCTGTGCTTCGGGGAGGTGTGCGCAAGCCTTGCGCACCCGACGGGAGGTCCCGCCGGGCGCGCAAGGCTTGGGGCGGCAGCCTGTTCTGTGGGCTGGGGTAATAATTTTTTTTAATTCATTCCCCCCCCCAAAAAAAACAACAACCCGAGGTGCGTCCTATGGGCCAGTGCACCTTATAGGGCGAAAAATACGGTATGTTAGTGAATTATTTAGTTAACAAATAATTTTTTTAAAACCGGCAAGAAAGCACTGACTGACCTTGGCAGACCTACATCTACATATGATGGGATGCTATAAACTGCTCTTTAAAAAATCCTACTTTTAAATCCAAGTCAAAACAGAATATCCAAAATCTAGCATGGCAATGATGTTATAATAATCACTAAATACACATAGAGATTCCATATTGAGCTCAGCTTGGAAGACAGCCAGACTTTTTTCAGCCCAAAACAGGGAATACCAACCCACTGAAGACTCTCTGAAATATGTAGTAGTTTTAAACTAGAGATTACTATTTGAAATCAATCCAAAAGCATTCTGCAATGGAAACTTCACTTAATTCTTCATGAACCTACTGATGGCATCTCTGAATCTTGCAAAGGCACCCACAGCACTTAATAAAAATGGAGCATTACTGTTTATCCTGAAACTGCTTGACAGTGAGGTGAGATGTTTGCGGGTGCTCTGCAGAATATGAAGTACAAGGATGGGCAAATGGTGGGGGGGGGGGGAATCAGGAAGAACTTACTGACTGGCTGCTCAAATGCAGGAAATAGGCACAATCGGGAGGGTTCACATCCTTACCGAAACCCTCTGAAATCACCTTTCTTTCAATCATCACATTAGAAAGAGACTAGGAGTTCCTGGTCCAAGGTTTCAGATTTACAGTATGCTTAGCGACAAGTTGCCTGAGGCAATGTACAAACTTGCAATAAATAAAACACAAAATCAAAATTTAACAGCAACAAAACAAAAGCAACATGCACATATATGGCAGCAGCAAGCCGAGAGGGAAATCAGCAATTTAATTAACTAAAAGCCCAAGTGTTTGTTTTCTTTTAAAGGTTTTAACAGCAAAAGCCAAGAAGTGAGAAGGCCTGATAAGTTTCCTACAAAGTGTCTAATTTCTTCCCATATCCTCTTCCTCATCCCTCTCTCTCTCACACACACACACCTGCAAAACCATCTCCACATTCATGACTCAGACTATACTTTAAAAAAGAATAGAGCATAAACTCCTTCCTGTCTTGGTCCAGTATTGAACACACATTTGCACAAATGATTTTGTACCCTTCAAAAGCAAGGATAAACAGGTATGACTTTCAAGGAGGAACAGTACTAACATAAAATAAAAAGACTGCAAATAACGAAGATCATCACATGCCATAAAATGAATTCTGGGCATAAGTAGGGGGAAGGAAGAAAATAATTTCAAGTGAGTGCAAATATTTAAAAGTCACAAGTCAGGCCCTGTACTACGGGATTGACCAGAAAGATCACAATACACAAACACAGCTGGAATAGTTTAGAAGGCCCAGAGGAAAGAGTTCTGAGCCTTAGCAACACCTACCATTAGTTTCAAATATATCTACTATAAATGAAGCCACAGGGGTTGTTTTTGTAAAAAAATAAAATAAAGGAATTAATGAGACTCAAACAAATAGAAAAAGAAAAAAACCTCAATGTGCTAGCATGAGTGCAATTTTTAAAAGCAGCATACATGTTTAAGACATCATCTCAGAAGAGGAATTTGCCTCTCATCTGTGAGGAAATGCAGGTAGTTGAGACACTACCTGCTGTGATACATGTGAATATCATTGAAAAGCAAGGGAAGTGTGTTTCCTCCCATGTCAGAAGTATTTTTTATTCATATGCAAATATATGTGATTTAATCAACTGATTGGCCAACTAAAACTCATAAGATTTATCAACTAAGATCTCTAAACTGAGTAGCTGAACAGACACAGAAATGCTTTTGGGAAAGTCAAGGACCTCGAGTGGTTTATTCCTCCTTTGGAAACTATCTTCTGAATGCTGGCACCAGCCTTCCCCTGCCCTGCCCCATCACCACTAGAATAGCCTTCTTCAACCTGATTCCTCCCCACAGTTGTTTCAGACTACAAGTCAGATCAGGGATATGAGAGTGGAATCCAACAGCATTTGGAGGGCACACGTTGAGGAAGGCTGAACAAGAGACTCAAGAGAGATCTCTCCCTTCAGATTTTAACTCAGTTTCAGCTAGCTATGTTGTAGCATGGCATTTCTTCAACAACAAGACAGGTGGCAACATCACGTCCAAATAATTTAATTTATTTTGTGGTTTCATTTTAACATACAGGACTGACCAAGGCAAATTGATTCCTTGCCAAGGTGGTGTAGTGAGCAGAGTACTGGACTACATCTAAAAAGGATCCCCACTCAGTCAAAAAGTTCATTGGGTGACCCTGGGCCAGTTGCCCTCTCTCAGCCTGACCTATCTCACAGGCTTGTTGAAGAATGGGGGGGGGGGCACTTGGGTTGGGTGAGGCCTCTTAGGCCACCACAGGCTCCTTGTAGAAAAAGCAGAATTTTAAAATGTAATAAAATAATTTTAAGAACTCAGGATTCATTATTTTCAGGTAGTTTAAGTGTAATACAATAAAAGAATTGTAGAGTTGCAAGGGACCCCAATGGCCTCTAGTCTGCAATGCAGGAATATGCAGATGGCTCGCTATTGTTTAGCCAAAAGGAGCACTACCTATATAATGGCTTTTCTAAGTTTGAAACTTGGTTCAACCTTTAGACTATACAAAGACTTTTGGCTAAAAATAACCCACAAATAGTTATTTAGGGTGGAATTTTAATTCGCTCTGTCCTACAAAAGTTGAGGGCTAGATATTCATTAACCAGCAATTCCTTTGAGTTATCAATTTCTGCCCATGCCTGAGCGCTGAATATCCTATCCTGCGTGCTGAGCATGACTATTCAAGTTTGACAGGTTTCACTGAACATTTTCATTGAATCATAGAATTGTAGAGTTGGAAGGGACCAGGATGCCCATCTAGTCCAACCACCTGCAATTAAGGAATCTTTTGCCCAACGCAGGGCTTGAATTCACGACCCTGAGAATAAGAGTCTCGTGCTTTACCAACCGAGCTATGCAAGTATTGCAGAGAGGAAGGAGGTATGTTACAAGGGAAAGGATGCCTTCTCTCTAAGCATTTCACTTTTTCATAATCTGTAAAAAAAAAAAAGTTATTTGGACTTAATTTTAGAAGTTTCTGAAAAACCTGCCCTTTTCAAAAACAAGCAACTTCCCTCGCAAGCGACAATGACACCCTTTTGAGAGGGTAAGTGAGACAAGAGCTGTAACAAACTGAAAACATTGATGGTGAACTAGAAATGATTTTGTTTTGCAAGATGCTTCTTCTAGGGTAATGTATTGTTTTGGGGAAGCTCTCTAAAGGGTGGTGGTGTCTGATCACGTACAATTTTGTTTCCTCTGCTGTGTGCGCACTAGACAATTACTTTGGGATTTTCTTTAGCTCTAGTTCAGAGAAGGCAAGGACAGGCAGCTCACCTTGTTTGGAGTGAGCTTCTACTTAGTATTTATCTGCGGCCAGGTTTCTCTTTGAATGGTATTGTGGAAAGGCTGTTGCTAGGGTTTAAGGGATACTTAGAGATATAAATGTCATTGTCTTGCCTGCTTCATCAAATGGGTTTGTTGCTCTGTCTATACTATTAAGACACCTATCATATTACTCCGTTGCCATTTAATTGTATACCTTCCCGCTGTCCATCTAAGGAGCCACCATATTATTAACTGGAGTCAGAGCAGAGAGGGAGCATGTTTTGGCAAACTTGATCTGGGATTCAAGCTGAACACATTCTCACTGTTTTGATTGCTATTTCTGTGACGATGCCAGCAACTTGAACGTATTTAAACAAACGAGAAAATATGATGCGGACGAACAAGCAAGCTCTGCCAAGAGATTCTTGCGGGTTTCACATAAAAGCAAAGAGCTGTCCCCTTAGACCACCAACTGCAGGTGTTTGACCATGGGCTGCATCCAGTCGTAGTCATACTCATGAGTAGACACAGTGAAATTAATAGCCATGACTAACTCAGGTCCATTAATTTCAGTGGGCCTTCTCAGAGCAGAACTTGGTTGGATATGCACACACATTTAAATGAATTTGAATTTCAATAGGTTTCCATTTTGCAGATGAGCAACACTGGTCACTGGAAAGCAGCAGATGCCACAGTCTTATAAAGCCCTCAACAAAAATCACATGGTTCATTAGAAGGTTTCTAAAATGTGTAAAATTTTGGGCTTCCTTCATGCATTGGTAACTGGCAATACGCTCTGCAAATCCAAGATAATGGTCACTTTTGCTTCCCTGCCGTGCCCAAGACTCACTTCCTCAATGTGCGGTAAATGAATTGCTGCCAATCACAATTGCCTTATTAGGCTCATGTAGAGCCACACACCTATGAATCCATCTGTCTTTCATGTCTTAGTAATGCCCACTTTGAAGAGTTTTTTGTTCTAATGTCAAACAAACCACTCACTCTTGCACTTCCTCCCTGCCAAGGACCCTCCTCCGACCCACAAAACTTTACAAGAGGAAATCTAATGTAAGCACTGCAGAATACAGAAAACTGAAAAATTAAACTTTGAACATTTAGCACACAGCTGCCCTAAGGACCAATGGAACAAGCTCTTGTTGGAGCAAACCGGTCCTATTTCCTGATGTGTATATCAGGTTAATTTTTTTAAAAAGAGAGAGAGAGAGAGAGAGAGAGAAAAGGGGGGAAATTACATTTGCACAGCCAATCTCACAAAAACATGCATGGATTTTCATACACAAGGAGAGAATTTGCATGCATTAAAGTGCAACACTCTTAACAGCGGGAGAATGAACATGTAGATATAGTATGCAACAACGAATACAATCAAAAGTCCAGATAACAAAACAAAACAATGCATAGGACTGGGGTTTAAGTGCCTTTTCCCTGATGATTAAAATGAACTCAATTCAATGGCAATTAGTTCCATCAGCGCATTTGCCACCCCTGCCTGCCCCCGAAAAGAAGAAACCATTTCTTTTTTGTCCCTTCCTTGCCTGGAAAGCATGATCTCGGTCATCAGGAGTATGATTGCAAAACTTAAAGAAACTGCTCTTACAATCTATTACTCCTAAAAAAACACACAACTGGTGCAGACACTTCCTTACACTAGCAATGATGGGATGGCCACATAGGAGCCAACTCCTAGGGGCCAAGGTCCCTTTGGCCCCACCCTTAATAAAATATTTGAGGGGGCTGTTCTTGTTTTTCAATTGCTCATTTTAAGACTATTTTACTGAAGATGTTGTTGTTGTTATTTTATTGGTATTTATTGATTTGTCCAGAAAGGCAAGACAGTGTTGAGCAATCCATTTCCTGCCTGGACTTGAAACACTTTGTTTAATTTTTAGAAAAATAGATATGCTTGCCTTCCTTTTTAGCGATTTGTTCCTTTCTTCCAGCCAATCATCCAACTGTTCTTCAACCTCTTCAATTGAAGCGCCATGATCATACGATGGTATAAATGCATTTTTCTCTGCCACGGTGTATACAGGAAATTCAGATTTTGGTTTCTTGACTTTAGGTTTCTTTTCTTCTACAAAACAAAATTTGACCTACAGTCACAAACTCTGCCCAGAAACATGATTTAAACACCTATTGAACGCAAATTTTATAAAGCTGTTGTCACACTTATAGATCACAGCTGCAAAAAAAGAGGTTACAACTTGGATTTTAGACATGCAGGGAGCAATCCTACACACAAAAAGCTGGCATAAAGCAAGCTGAGGTAACTTAAGCTGGTGTAACCAGAACCAAACCCTGTTCAGCAGTGGGAATGCTGCTGCTTCTCTGCCTAAGCCTGGCAGATAGAAAACAAGCCTTTAAAATAGTGTTTTATGCCAGGACGCTAGTTCACAAGTCTGAGTTGAACGGCCTTAGGAATGGGCTCTCTTTGGTGCTGCCATGCCATGCTCCCAGAATGTTCTCTTTTTAGGACTTATACAGTCGCACCTTGGAAGTCAAACGGAATCCTTTCTGGAAGTCCGTTCAACTTCTAAAATGTTTGAAAACTCAAGTGCGGCTTCTGATAGGCTGCAGGAAGCTCCTGCAGCACACAAAGCTTTTAATATAACACAACAATGGATGTGTTTGGACATAACATTAAACCATAGTTTCGAGTTTTGTGTTATGTGCATGAGACTCAGACCTGGGCGCTCCCTCTCCACTTCCCAAAATATTGAAAACCTTTGCTTCCATTTTCAACAAACCACAGTTTGTGGGGTATGTTTGAACCCAGAAGTGTGGTTAGTCCCACTGTTTGGAGGACCAAGAAATGAAGTTGGTTTGAAGTTGGCTTGTTTCCCTAATCCATAGTTAAGACTAACCAGAATTTGCCAGGGTAACCATACCACGCATCACAATGCAGTTAACTGAAATCAGAAGCGTAGGTTTCCAAGCTCCTCCTCACAACCTGCCAGAGGAAGAGAATTCACAAGCCCAAGGTTCACATAACGCGAAGCTCTAGTTTAGTGTTATGTCCAAACACAGCCATTCTATAATGCTCTGGTCTAGTATACCCAAGCAACACAACACAGGATGGGTTTTCAAGTTCAGAGCAGGATTCACTCTAAATAGAGAGGCTTCACAGTAAGAGATATACAGTAGCATCTTGGCTTACATTACCCTCGGGTAACGTAAACTTTGGGTTGCGAAAGCGGCAAACCCGGAAGTGTTTTGCCATGCGTGCATGCGCAAAAGCGCTCTACCGCATGCACAGATGCAGTCCCACCGGTTGCAGAAACCTAAGATTCCGACCAGAGCTCCGGAACGGATCCTGTCCACAACTGGATGTACCACTGTAAATGGATTCTATAGCTCAATATGAAGCATGATATACACTTTACAGCTGAAGACAGGGATAAATGGAATGGGCATTTAGGGATTTTCAGTTTATAAAAGTTTTAAACCCATAATATGAAAATGTGTAAATTAAACGGCTAAGATTTTTTAAGTAATTCTAAATAAAAGCTTTAAAGAATCCACATTCTTCCAGTGTTCTTTTCAAACAGTTGGCAGTGACCGCCAATGTGGCTTAGTGGCTCGATTGTCAGACTAAGACCATGGAGACCCAAA
The DNA here is from genome assembly GCF_964234715.1 of Podarcis melisellensis. NCBI lineage: Eukaryota > Metazoa > Chordata > Lepidosauria > Squamata > Lacertidae > Podarcis > Podarcis melisellensis. Next base: position 38,271,040 of record NC_138544.1, read on the forward strand.
GCCCAAAGCCCCACTCAGGCATGAAGCTGACACAGAATGACCTTTCAGCACTCATCCCTCCATCTAACCAACCTCACAGGGTTCTTGTGAGGATAAAACGGGTTTGTGGGAGTCATATGTAAGCCATTCGGAGCTCCTTGGAGGAAAATTGGGTGGGATTGTGTAATTACATAAATAAGATATCCCATGCAATTTGTTTTATCATTATCAGCTGAGATAATAAGCATCATTAACCCAATTAAAGCTGTCTCAGACTCCAGTGCAAATCCCTCTAAATAAATCAACCTCATGTCCTACTTTATACTATATATTAACATTCACTTTTTGTGGGGGAAAGCCACACAGGATGGTGCTAACTAGACAGCTACAATTTGAAGTTACTTTGCATAACGTTTGTCCTATAACAGAAAAGGATGAAAACAGGTATTTTCCAGGGTCAAAATACGGACATAAAATGAAGCAAACTGGAAAGTGTACAATAGCACAAAAAGGTAATAATATACACAGAAATATTGAAAACTCAAAATTTGTAAAATGTGTGGGTTGTAACAAAAAAAGTAAATTAGGCACAGCTTTTCCTAATGGGATGGTAAGTTATATATTGCAGTCAATCATGCTTATTAAGCAGTCAGTAGAGTTGTCTCTCCAAGTTCTAATTCAAAATATCAAAGGGGTCACAGCTTTGCCGCATAAGTTTTGCATCTACAATTTCTGCAGGTGCATATAATTTTGAGTGCATTTTAGAATACTTAGAAGTCAAACCAATTTGGAACTGCTATAAAACGCACCACCAATTATTTGAATTATTTCCAGGCAGCCACAAAACCAAGGCAGGCTCTCGGTGTCTGCTATTTCACTGCAGACTTCTTAGGTATTTTCTCTTGCAAATTATTATATTAGTATTTCTATCGCATTTCTGCCCAACGTTATTTGTTACTCAACCTATTCGTTTGCATGCATTAAAATTTCTACAGAGAATTCAGAAATCCAAATGTTATTATGCAGCAACTTCATACTACAGTGAAGTCGGATCAGAGCAATCCTGTTTTCTGCAGTTGCTGCAACACAGAGGACACATTTGTGAGAGAGAAACTGTGATCTTACCCCATATATGGGTATATGTAATCAAGACTGTGAATAAAGATAAAAACTTACTCTGAAGCGTTTCCAGTTCAGCTCTAGCCAGGGCCTCTTCTTTCTCCTTCATTTTTGCTTCTTTATATTCTACATACAGTTGTCTGGCATCCTTTAAAAGAAATGTAGTGATATTAGCATCTCAAAACAGCTGGCTGCAATGACACCATTTTATATGATTAGATTCAAGCCCCATCAATTAATCACTTTGGGTGAGGGTGGGTATTCCTGTGCTGACTCAATCAAATATTTAAAATAGTGACATTCATTACACATGAGAGAAAACAGCATGAATGACAATTGTGCACCATGACATAGTCAAAACAGCGAAACTATGAAGAAGTTGCACTGGAGCAGCATGTTAACGCTCATGAAAATGTAATTGAGATCATTAAAAATGTTGTGTTTGCAGATTTTGAAATGTTACGTTCCTTGCTGGCTTCCTACAGTGTGCAAATGCATGCTATCAATGGCTGCCACAAGACACCATTCCAACTCAGTTGCTTATTTGCACAGATCAATGTGAGGTATTTTACAGAAGTACATAATTTGATTGCATGCTGACAGCTTCTAGGAGCCACTGGTGAGAGCCAAGTGCAGGGTGGGGGCCAAAGGTGGACAAACTACCCCTGAAAGAGCATGATGTTGTCTCCCACCAGTGGTACTACCCCTCCCCTAACACACCCTGGGAAACAGCTTCAACTGGCCAGTTAAACCAAGTGAGGGTAGCCTATGGGTCTCAAGCCCTTGGTGAATTAGGGACTTCCCCAGCATGTGACTACAGGCTCCGGCATATTGAGTAGATGAGACGAATAGTTGGTCCAATGGCCAAGAGGGCGGTTTCTGTATGTGCTGTAGAGCATAGCTGTCAACGTTTCCCTTTTTTAAAGGGAAATTCCCTTATTCCAAATAGGATTCCTCGCAAGAAAAGGGAAAAGTTGGCAGCTATGGCTGTAGAAAGAAGTGAGGGGCAAATGGGGCTTGTCAACTTGGGAAGGTAGCCCATCTAGGAGAAAGAAAACTCTGATCTGAAAACTCAGGAACAATACTCCATGATCTGATAATGTTGACAGTCTTTACTTTGACTCATGTGCAACTACTCATTCAATGTTCCTATTGTATAGTTTTGTTTTTCAACTTTTAATTTTCATCCGTTATAATTGTTCTGTTTTAGATACATTACAGAATTAAATAATTTTAAAAACTTTACAAATAAATTGTATTAAGACTTGCTTGTGGGCATTTCTGTAAACTGCTTTTAAAAAAATGATCTATATATATATACACATGTGTTTTAAAAATAACTAAATAAAATAAAAGCTTTGCCGGCCAAACCAATTGAACACAGCAGGACTTGTTTCCAAGCAAACATGTACAGAGTTGCACAGAAGGTGAGCATTTGTCAAGGCCAGCCAAAAGCATTGTGGACTCCTTTGCCATGGCTGTGAAGTGCATTAGCGTAATAGATGCTGGTTTATACTGCTCAAGCATGATGTGTCGTCAGGCTAACCTGACAATCTTGCAGCAGAGAGCAGGGGTAAAGGTGGAGTAAGAAACAGGGAAGTGTTTCTGCCATTGAGGATTAGAGGTTTTGCTGCTATGGGCTATAAACTGGGATATTCTATCTAGTTCGTTCCCACTGCAGAATATCTTATCTGTGAACACAATAAATTCATCTCATGAAGACACTGTATACGCTCGAGGCTTCAGAGATCAAGTGATCATGTGCACATATAAGCAATAGCCCAGGAAACTTTTAAAAAATACACTGTATTTTACATAGTTAAAAAACAAAACTAAATGCATTTTGACCTTTCCAGATTCAAGTACATAAACATGTACAAATGTAGAGATACTATCTTATATAATAAATTCTGGCTTTTCCAATCACAGTTATTTCACACTCATGTGCAAGGACACCTGATTGTGTTGCATTTTATTCACTTAGTAGTAATTTACCAAAATGTGATCATTTATAAATCTTCCACATGGTGTTTCGGAGATTACATCAAATGCACAATACCAAGATCCCATGGATGCTTTTTGCTTGTGGCTTCAGCTTAGACACAGTCAATCAGCATTTAACTTTAACCCCTTTGACACTGAAAGCCAATATTTGATGCTAAAATCTGGAACAGAATCTATTATTGCTTATGCGACCTCCAGACATCAGACTCTAAGGGGTATCTGTCAATCTTGCTGGCGTGTCAATCATGAAACAATTGGAACTGAGACTCAGACGAGAATGACAGAAAGGAGGAGGAAACCAAACAGAATCTTCAGTAGTCAAAGCGGGCAAACACTAATAAATAATTGTGATACACTTATAGTTTGACTGGTCACCACCGCATGTTACATGACCAAATGTAGAATGTGGGTTTTTTGTTTTATGAAGCTGGATCTTTTCACTTTCTTCTGATCAAGCAGAAGACAGTTAAAATACGGAGTCTCTTCTCTACTGAGTCTCTGAACTCACAAACTAATACTGGATCATCATATCATGATATCCATATTAATTATTGTAATGAACCTAAGCAGCTATAACCCTAACTTTGCAATCAAAATGGAAAAAGAACCTATGTTCTCTCTGTTCCGGATAAGTATCGGAATTTATATATTATATAAAAATATACACAGGGAATTAGGAAGCTGCCTTATACATGGGCCAGACCATTGGCCAACACAGCTCAGTATTTTCTGCACTGCATGGCTGCAGCTATCCAGGGTTTCAGGCCTTTTGCATGCAAGCTTTGTGTACTACTACCGAGCTGTGGTTTATCTATATGCACATCTTTATATGTAAACTCAAAACAATCACTGTGATTCTCCCACAACCACTGCTGCTTTCATGGCAATTACATCATTTCATTCTGCCATGCATTTCACTAGATCAAGGATGGGCAACTTCTGTATTGTTGGGGTTTGCTTTCATTATTCACCAGACAATTCCAAGGAGATGCAAAATACTCTTCCCTAGACAGTGCTGAGAACCGGTGTACAAAATACTGGGTTAGAGATGGATAAGGGATAGAGAGCCAGGGTAATGTAGGGGTTAAAGGGTCGGAATAGGACCTGGGAGATCAGGGTTCAAATCCCCACTCAGCAATGAAGCTCAATGGGGGACCCTGGGCCAGTCACTGCCTCTCTGACTAATCAACCTCACAGGGATTAAAGGAGAAAGGAAGAGAACCATGTACACCCAGCGTTCGAGACCCCCATTGTTCTAGGCACGTTTTGCGACAGGGAATTTCATTAATGCGATCAGTTTCTGAGCTCTGGTCGCAGTGCTGCGGCTATGATTTCAGATTAAAACTGCCACTGCTGGAATGAAAGGAGGACCTTTTTCTGCCTCCTCACTTCCAGCTGCTCTCTGAAGACTGGAGAAGAGACCCTCTTAAGAATATTAGGGGGGTGGGCAGGGGAAGGACTAGACCATGTGAAAAATGAACACGATATTTTAGCTGCAGTTCATTCATTTTCAGCTTTCTATTCTTGTTATTAAAAAACCGTGCCTAGACCCTCCGTTGCGGTGCCCATAACCTAGGTTTAATCTGCCATTTACCTCCTAGCTTTCATATCTCAGTTTCTAACACTGTGTATACACCACACTGAGCTCCTTGAAGAAAAAGGTGGGGTATAACTGCAATAAATAAACCAATAAATAAATTTTGTTGCACTGCTTGGCTCTTTCATGGATGATCAAGCTCTATAATTTTTATTTATTGTTATATTTTCACTTCATTTATATACCAGTTTTCTTCCAAGGAGCTCAAAGTGGGGGTTGTTCCTTTCCTATTTTATCCTCACAACAACCCTGTGAGGTAGGTTGGGGTTAGAGACAGTGACTGGCTCAAGGTCAGCCAGTGACCTTTGAACTCTTGTCTCCCAGGTTCTACTTCTAACCAATGCCAAAGGAAAGATTTTAAATGCAAAATAAAACCGGTTACGTAATATTTTGATCTTTTAAAACCATTTTGTGTTATTTAGCGATGGACAAAAAAGGATGACCTCTAAGTCTTGATTAAAATTTGCATTTAGCCTCTGAAGCAATTCTGGTCCACAGGCTGCCAGTGACAACTTTGACAATATTCCTTGTTGACCACCCAAACTTCAAGCAAAACTATTATCTGCCCTTCATAAAATCCCCCAGATTCTTAGTTTTGCACTGAGCGAGACAGAAGGTAGAAAGGTTTGTCTCACACAGTGCAGAACTCTGGTTACTGGTCTGCAAAAATAAATAAATAACAAAGCTCAAATACAATTCACTCCCTGCAAAATAGCCTTGTTTACTTGAGTATACAGTAACGATTGAGGGCCCCCTCCTTCAATGTGTTTCTTAGATATAATCCCTCCATCTGCCTCACATCACAATCGGAAGAGAGGCATAAATTAAAACAAAACACACAAATACATAGCTAAGGATGCAAAACGGAGGCATTTTAAATAGCTTTGTCAAGGACAATGCGCTTCAGCTTTTTAAGATTCTTTTTAAAACAAAACAAAACCAACAATCTGACTGTTGGCTAACTGGACTGTTCCCTTTTTTAAAAAAGAAAAAAGCAACAACAAGAACAGCAAACTGTTCCAGAACAGTGGCGAGCATCTCCAGAATTAATGTTTTTCCCAAGTAATTACAATGTTGTTATGAAATTAGAACACCTACAGGTCATTGACTTGAACAGCATCCAGCTAGTACATGCGTAAGAATAATTAATGTATTCAGGTTTACATGAAATCAACTGAGAGTGTTTAACCCAGTCCTCCCTGTTAGCGAATACAAGCCTAAGTTTTTTGGTTGTGTGCATTGTGTTCTTTTCTTTTTTAAAAAATAAAACAAAAACTAACCTCTTCCATCTCCATCCTTTAATTTATAAGAGAATGGATACCCTGCCTTTCTGTAAGACAGCTAAGAATTGTGTGAAACAATAAATTAAAACAATTAGAAACAGCTTTGGGAAGCAGAGTATATTATATCACACCGTGCTGTATTTATATAGTCTATATAGCTCTTTATAAAGTGGAAGCAATTGCCTCCTACCAACACAAATCCACTAGGAGATTACTCTGCCCTAGCTCCAGAAATTACGCAGCCATGCTCTTTCATTGTTCCCATTCATTTTACTGGGAATTTTGAAGAAATTCGTGGTGTATATTCCCCCCAAGTCTTCACTAGACCGCACTGCTGAAGATCTGCAGGTAATGCAAGAGCTTCATTTTCTTTTAAAGGCCTATCATTTTTGTAGAAACCAGGTAGCAATTTTCCTGCTTCATTACTGTAGTAACCCAAATAAAAGATGCATAGTGGAGCTTTGCTGGCATCCAGAAATTTGATGCAAAGTGAATGCAAGCTTGCATTTTGCAAATGAAGACTTCTTCGAAAGAAAAAGGGAAAACAATAGTACTTCAGAAATCCAAGTTTTTAAAGTCACTCCCTCTGACCCATGCTTGGAAGACACAGTTTTAACATTCGTTTTAAGTGAAGCAATGAGCATCTCTTAGTGAAGCAACTACACTCACGGATAGTTAATTACAGATTTCATTCTAACTAACAGCTGTGTTCTGTTTTAGATTCTCAGCTTGCACTGGTTTCCTTTAAACAAGTCCACTTCTGGTTCACCAGGCTCTTTAATGGACTTTCAACCCAATTTTAACTGGGCTTATTTGGAAACAAGCCCCAATGAAGTCAATGGCCCTTGCTTTGAAGTGCTAAGGACTGCAGCCTTTGTGAGCAATAACACTAACTCTGCATTATGGGATTCAAGTTCATGTTTAATGGTTTCGTATAAAATATGCAGGAAGTAGGAGTCAATTCTATCTCCCATATATTGCTTTCAAAATGAACTGTTCTGATTTTTTTTTTAAAAAATTACTTTCTACCCCAATTAAAAGGGGGAGATCAAGAACCTGTTATCAATTTGCATTTTTAATACAGATTTATTATTTTAAAAAGCACACAAAAGGATAAAACCCATCTCAACACTATGCACATTTTTCAGTTGTTCACAAACAATTTTCACTTCTCAACGTGTGGCAGTATTACTCGTCTCACACAGCAACAGAACAGCTTGTCGTTTTCCTATAACTTATTTTACAATACCAGGTTTTTAGCAGGACTTGATATTTTACTGGTGCTTCAAAGGAGGAACACTAAGGTAAAAAAAATGGGTTCCTCCCCTCCCTACAAAACAGAGGTTGAGATTCAACAAATAAGTCCCATCTGCAAAAGCCCTGAGTAAGACTTCCAGTTGGACAACAGGGCTTCCCCCTCTCCTTCTCCTCTGTGTGCCCCAAAATTGGTTGGGAGGCATGAGAACTCCTGGAACCACACTGGGGGGGCGGAGAGGGGGGTCATTCTGTGCGGCAAGCTGGAATGCTTGCACCGACAGAAGATTCAGAAGTGTGTGGTGCTGAATTCTTCCCACTTCCTCAGACATTGTGGCAATGCAGGAGGGAGAAGGAAAGCTCAGGCTGGGAAAGTGCCATGGAAATTCTCTTTTGGAAAGCACAGCAGAAGAATTCTCTGCAAGTCCCCTCATGTGTTGCAGTGTGCTTGCCAGTTTCTCAATGCACAGTAAAGCAAGTGGTGCTTTATGAATAGACTATACTTAAGCACCAAATCTGAGGATTGGGGGGGGGCGCGGGCGGGGAATTTTACAACTTCAGCCTTGCAAATATCCTTTTGCTCCCTTTGCCCTGCTTGGCTTCCTTGGGTCAGCTATCTAGGCAGTTTTTGTAATTAACTAAAATTGAGAGCATACACCTTTGGAATGCTAGGCCAACCTCCTCTCCCCACCCCCACCCCCGATGTAGCTTTAGTCTATAGAAGGCCATCCAAATTATCTGAGGGGATTCTACACAGGACATGGCAGGACAGCTGATCAACACATCACAGAGCGGGGAAACGTCATTTCCCTGCACCAAGTTCCTGCACCTTTGGCTCTTCAGAGATTGCTGGGACTCCAACTCACATCAGCTCCCGCCACCATGGCTAAAGGCTAAGCATGCTGGGAGTTGTACTTCAGCACCACCGGGAGGGCCAAAGGTTGGCCACTCCTGTTCTAGAGGCCAGAGATTCATAGCAGAGCTTTGCCAGGAAATGCTTCCAGGTCAGGGGTCAGCAACCTTTTTCAGCCCTGGGCCGGTCCACCGTCCCTCAGAGCATGTGGTGGGCCGGACTATATTTTGGAAAAATAATAATGAACAAATTCCTATGCCCCATAAATAACCCAGAGATGCATTTTAAATAAAAGGACACATTCTACTCATGTAAAAACACACTGATTCCTGGACCATCTGTGGGCCGGATTTAGAAGGCGATTGGGCCGCATCCGGCCCACGGACCTTAGGTTGCCTACCCCTGTTCCAGGTTCAAATCTCAGCATCTAAATTAAACAAAAGAAAGGTTGCAGAGAAAGACCTCCAGTGCCACTATTTGCAAATCTCATGCGCAGAGAGATCAGTGCACCTGAGATGCCCTCCCGAGATCCCAGTGCAAGGAAGACTTGCAGACGCCTTCACTTGAGAGGCAAAGATTTGGAAGCATGCCTAAATGGCACTTCAGCTGCCCCCCACTTGTTAAACGTACACATCAGTTCCCTGCGCATCAGAAATCCATCTTAATCTACCTCCTCCCCATCCTCCACAAAATAATTAAAAATAAAGCTCTCAAAAAATTATGCCTTGAAACCTGCACACCATTTTTCTTCCAACTCTAGAGAACAGAGAACAGCTGGCATAGCAGAGAACAGTAAAAATGACAATGGCTAACCTGTGGACATGCATACAAAGCAGTTTTCTCAAGTAAAGAACTACCTTAATTATTTTAAGTGCCTTCGTGTATTCCTCCTTCCTCCCCCCACCCCACCCCCCACAACCCCCAGTTAGGGGGAAAAGAAAAGGGGCAGGAGCAATGAAAAACGTGCGGTTGGATAAATGACAATCAGATGCGGGTAGCAGCTTTGCAACGTGATTCATGTAAATGGATATCCTGCCACTCACATTTCTTTTATGTTATATTAAACAAGATAGAGGATTGGATCCAAAGACCTCCCCCAAAAAAAACAACAATCCTGAGTTAAATGGAAAGCGCTTCTGCTCAAACACAAGGGGTAGGTGTGGGTGACTGTTACCACTGTTAGCAACGCCCAATTCTGCTTCAGCCCTGTATGTTGGTCCTCCCCACACAGCCCCCCATGCATGCAAAAGCCATTCCAGAGAAGCCTTTCAGAATGGCACGAAGTGGCATGATGGGTCTTGAAAGAGAAAACATCACCCATGAACAAGCACAGGCAACTTCCACTCTTGCAGGAGACCTCTAGAACCAAATCACAGTCAAAACATAGTTTTAATTGGACAGGGGGAGGCAGGGGAGGGAGGAAACTCATTGCTTGGTTTCAAGAACAAAGAATCATCTCTGTCCTTTAACAGTCAGAAAAAAACCAATTCAGCTGCTTAGAACTTTGAAGGAAGGAAGTAACCTTGCTCTCCTCAACCCACACAAATGTGCTTTAATGAGGGGTGAGCTTAGGCATGGTAAATAACACTTGTTATTTTGTGCTTTGCCCCAGTGCATGACTGATTTCTTGGGAGCACACGGCTTTAGCTGCTAGGAGCTAGGAGCTTTATCTACAACATTGGCTACAACAGCCTGCTCCTCATGTTGAAGACTGGAATCTTGCTGCTATCATCGCTGCCTTTGTAACCTTGAGGATAAACTACAAAAACTCTCTGCGTGGGGTTTAGCCTTTGAAAGCTTTCTCTGCTGCAGAATGTAGTTTCCCTCCTTATTCTGTTTCCATCAGGCATAGGGAGTAACAAACATCCTCCCAATCACCGGAAAAAAATACACTCCAACCTCTCTCACCATTGCGAATTTTACTGTCTTAAACAAACAGCGAAGTGCTTCTTTTGCTGTGCTGGAAGAAGCTTAATACAGGTAAAAACAAAACGCTGTACAGTGGTACCTCTTGTTACATACTTAATCCGTTACGGAGGTCCGTTTGTAACAGGAAACCGCTCCTAACATTCTAGGTGCGCTTTCTCTAATGGCGGCTCCCACTGCTGCCACACCACTGGAGCGCAACTTCCGCTCGCATCCCAGGGCAAAGGTCGCAACAAGGGGCATATACTTCCGGGTTACCGGAGTGTGTAACCTGCAGCATTCATAAGGGGGATGGTACGTAACACGAGGTACCACTGTAATAATTTTCAATAACAAATCCACTCTCTCCTTGACAAAAGTCAAATCAAGCAGATTTGCCAAAATAAAGAGGTCTTTCAAAAAAATCAAAATAGTGATCAATACATTTCCCCCCCAAAAAATCAAAATGTAGAGATGGAGGAGGGAAAATCCTTTAACTTCAACAAAAAGGTATTCTATAACCTTGTGGCCACTACTATCAAGGTCCTGCTCCTAGCAGTAGATGTCCTAATCTCATGTTATAAGAATATATGGAGCAAGACCCGGCTTGCCAAATGCAAGTGGTCCAGGGGCTGGTACAGAGGGAGTTAGCTCTTAAGGTGGGAATGTCTCAGACCATAAAGGGCTTCAAAAGGCTTTAACTCACACCTTGCATTGGGCCTAGTGACTTCATCCTCCTCCACCCAACTATCACCTCCTACACTGGCTAAGGGCAGAACTGAGTTGCAGGAAAGTAAGAGATGGGTGACACTAGCATACTGATGACACCTATTCCTAAGGCTGCAAGTGACTACCATTTATTCATATCAACACTGAACAGTATTTAAACATCATCATGTGCCTGTTCCCACAAAGCTGAGCTTTCCAATTTTCCACCTTATCCTTTAAGCAGGAGGAAACTTCTTTCAACAAGGCACTTATGTTTCTAACCAGATGACCACTGTCTGGTCAGACTGGGCTTCCCCATGAGTCCAAACAGCATGCAACAGGCTCCACAACTCTCAGCACCATCAACATCGCTGAGCGAACCCAAATCAAATGCAAACAAGCTACTAGAGGCTGTTTTCAACATTTCTCATATAGATTCTGACTGAACAGCAGTATCTTACTGTGGTAATTGGGAAATACATGAGCAAGTCTGCCAGGAAAGAATCGTGCAAAACTGTCATGGAAAACTCAAGTTGCATCACCATCCATCAGAGCCTAAGAGCCTACACATCGACTAGGAGAACTTAGCAAGATATAGTCATCTATTGCAGCAGGTTGCAAAGTACCATGTATCCCAGCTCTTCAGCAAATTATAGAGCTGAGATCTGGGACGGGGGAGAGAAAGAGAGGGTACTTGGGGGGGGGATCACACCAGTGCACAGTTATGCCATATAATGACCAAGATGTGGCCTCTCTCCAGAATTTCTCATTACTTCCTTTGCTGCATTCTGATTCTGTAAACCTGAAGAATCCATAACATTTCAAATGTAGACCATCCTTACTACCCCAGTCAACAGATTCTTGTCCAGCTTAGAACAGCAAATCCAGCACATGATGTTCTACATGTGCAAGGCCCAATACAAACTGGCATAGCTCCACAACTGCAACAAAGTGTCATGAACTGCACCAGACAAGGAGGTCTGAGCATGTATACTGGAGTGACCCAGTACAGTTCTCAGGGCATCTCAAACAGCAATCTCAAGATGATCGCACCAGCTAAAAGAGTGCTACGTAGCCGGAAATATCCCAAATTAGTCCCTGGTATCCAACACCAAGGCAACCAATCAAGACCAGTCTACCTGTACAAGGTAGAGTAGGCAAAATGCATTGTGACCATCCCTACCTCATATCTCTCTGGCCAAAGTTGATCGTGGACACAAGTTAGGCTAGCATAGGTCTACTTATCTCATCCAACTAGGTTGGAGGCAAAATTATCTACTCACCAGTCTTGCATTTACCAGCACTAAGGGCAAGGAGGAATTTAAGAGATCCAGAATTCCAAACTCATGTTGGACCCAGAGAGCCAGTACAGAAATGGTTTTCACACACACCTCAACCTGCACCATGCAGGCCCTGAAGCTTGCCATACTCCTCTAACCAAACTTCCTTATCCACTAAGCAATCTCTGCAACACATCCCCATTATGATCTATACTTGAAGGCAACACTAGAAGGCCAACATTGTGGTGGTGCTTATCAACACTTTTTCTCAATTGCAGAAAAGTCAAAATAGAATCACCAGCTAAAAGATATGCATCATGGACCAATCAAAGAGCTTGTTCTCACTTGCTCACAGAGTCAGGAGCAGGAGACAAGAGGGGCTTTCCAACTAGACATAGCTGTTTCAAGCCCTACCAAGAACCAGCAGTTTCTTCATAAGCTTGTCTATCTAGCAAAGAGATGAATGGACTTGGTCAACCAAGTCCTCCATCTCTCTGGAGGCTTTGCAGTCACACACAAGCTCTAAACTATCCATTGCATACATGGGAGATTTAGTGGCTAAAAACTTTCTCCTCTACTGCTTTGCTTTGTCCTCTTAGCTTTTAATTTAAATCTGCCAGCACTAGCACATCCTGTAAGAGCTCTGTTATCCATGCAGATACCGGCACAGTATCAAGGTCTGGGTTAATAGGTTGCTAATGATGGGCAGATTTGACGCTTAACCTGTCTTGCTCTGCATGGTCTATACCAAACACAGAGAAGTGTGTGTAAAATTAAAATGCCTTAATAAGCTATTAAAGGAGATCTTGTACAATGATACCTTAGGCAACAGAAGTGTTGCTTTCTCACCTCAACCAAATTTAATAAATTTCTTAATAAATTGACCACAAATGCACCAATCTTGTAATACTGTACAGTACTGTTTTATAACACTGGCCAAGAACCAATTATAAGCCTTAGGAACACACACAGACACACTTCAGCAGACTATGCTAAACTGGGTTCTGAACATCTCCCTAACTCAGGGATAATATACAGTTTGAGGCATTAAGACATTCAAATAATTTATTAAATTTGTACTCTGGTAAAGAGGAAGAAGAAGAAAGTCCAGGGTAATGACAATAAATGCGCTCTTTTTAAATAATACTTTGCTTTCCCACCTTTTTGAAACCTGAATTATTACTGCTCACATTTATGTATTTTTATTACTCATATACCAATGCTATAAAATATGAGCAATTACTCATATTTTAATGCTTTAGGGTCCAATATACATGGCAAGTCTTTCAACACACTGCTGCTGATTCAGAAGTCTCATTTTAGGAGTGACGCTTCCCCCTCCTTTTCCATTTATTTAGCCGAGCTCTCAATGATTCAGTGTTTATCATTCCTATATGGGAACCATTGGGGCTCCACTGTTTTTACAACTATGAAACATTCTCTAGGCTCAAAATAGTTACGTGGCCAAAGGCAGAAGACTCCTAAAAATAAAACCAAATGCTGTTCTGTGGGAGAATTAAACGAAAAGTGGAATCGTTTCCAAAACTACAAAAGGAAACACACAACTCTGCATTTTTACCTGAAATAGCTGAGGCAGTGCTTTTACTGTCAAACAGAACCATATTCCCAGCTTGCATGGAAGAAGGTCCTGCCACTGTGGCTTCTCTAGCAACCTATAGAAATAATAATAATAATTCATGAATTTATGTGTATATGTCTTCTTGCATACACTGCGATGAAAGCCTCCAACAAGGAACATGAGGGCTAAAGAAAGTAGCATCCCACTATAGGAACCATGTAAATATTTCCATGTAGAACGTAATCAATAAAACAAATATATTCAGAGGGCCTTCCTAAACATTGGGCTTGCCTGCACCTCACAGAATAAACCCCTCAGACTTTTTGACGGCTTCAGTACGGGGGGCGGGGGGAGAGAAACTACCACCAAACCAGTCACAAGCGCTGACAACCAGATATGAAGTCTGTAGCATAAACAAACCAATACATAAAAATTAATGTCATTTGCAGTTCACTGAAGCATTACTCACTGATGTCATCAGAACTGAAGACAGGCAAAATGGTCTGTGCTCTCCATCCTGCATTGATCCAGTTCATGCTCCTGCTGTGTGAACTATTTAAACCCTTTATTTCTTTCTATGAATCAATAGAAGGAATGGTGGTATCTTTCGGAGTATTCTGAATGTCACTATTTCCCCCCATGTTGTTTCTTGGCTTTAAAGGGGGGGGGCACTGTATCACAGGATTGAGAACATTTTCCTAATGTCTTTTTTGCTTCTAAGGCCAAACAGTGCCAGCTTATAATCTACGCTACCCTTAACAGCAGATATGTCTGGAAAATTAAGATCCCGTTGAATATCCTGCATGCAAAGTGAAAAACTACCAAATTTAAATTAGCAGAAGTTCCCACACTTTCTGCTGGTTCCCCCCCCCCCGCCCCCAATAATGTATTAATTTCATACAATCAACCCACAGCTATGTCTCAAAAATTATTAGAACTAATGGCAATTGCTTAAGTTATTTTTTGTGTGTTTTTTTAAACAAACACTGCAAAGCTTCTCTTCCAAGTGTCAAAACATTCAGAAGTTGCTACTTTTATGTGCCTGCCTGGCAAGAACTATTTCAGCGCTTCCTTCCCCACCTTTCATTCTTGTCTACACCAAGTTTCGCTTCTTCCATATTCTTCCCTCCTGCCCTCTTCTTCTTCTCTTTTTTTTTCCTGCTAAGCAGCTCATCCTAATACAGAGAGGAGGGGGGAACTGTTAGAGGTTATCAGAAACATGTGCTCTGCAATTGTTAGGAAGATTCTCCAATTAAGAGCAGAACAGAACAGCATTTATGCAAATGCGAGGGGGGGGGGAGCTACATGATTAAGTAAAATCATCTAACAATAACTGTTGCCATGGCATCTCCACTCCTTAAGCACACATGAAGTCCGGCTCTGCCAGTCACGCAAATATCTACAGCAATCAAAGTTTCTCTTATTTTTTTAAGAAATTAACTTCTTTCCTCATATGACAACTTTAATATGGTAGCTCTGAAAACACAAAATCAAACAAACAGATGCTAAAGATCAAATTTTGCATGTAAATAATCATTGCTCTTTTGCTTTCTGGCAGACAAGAAGGAAGCAACATTTAAAACATTTCTTTTGCTTCTGTCATTTTACCATTCTAACCCTGGAACATTTATCACATTTGAAAGACACTTCAATTTGGGCGTTGGGAGGGGACCTTCCATTAAGACATTAAAAGCCCAGGCGAGTATGAATTTCAAACATCAAGAATGGAAGCTGGGGAGGGGGAGAAGAACCCCCAAAACCTGCATTTGTGCAATTTGCCAGGAGGGTTAGGTAAAAAGATCCCTGAAAGTCACCAATACAGAAAGCGAAATGATTTGCATTTTATTGTTAAATGTTGCAGATCATTTAAAAGGCTTTTTTTTTTTGTTTGCCGAGGGGTTCATACTCGGTTATTGGATTCAAGTGAGGAATGTTTGTCCGTCTGTAATTACTAGGAAACTAATTTAGAGGGTGTGGGTGTGATGAACCCTTTTGCAGCGATTTTAAATAAAACTTATTTCCGATGCTTACCAGTTGTTTTTCCAGGTAGATTGACCAAACCACAGCATAATGGCCCACTGTGAGGATAATGAACAACAGCAATGCCAACTCTGCATTGCTCATTTTCCTCACTCGTCTGTAGTAAAATACAGGCTGTCGCCAATCTGGTAGCCCATTGATCAGAATATCATCATACCTACAGTGGCAAAAACAAACAAGCTTTCATGAGGCATTTAAAATGAACCTATTTGCTTTTTTAAGAGAGAGAGAGAAAGAGAGAGAAAAGTATGGAAATTCTGTTTTACTCATCCACTTTTCAAAAATATTAAATTCCCGCATCAGCAGCTGCAGCAACAACAACATTTTAATCTGGGCTCCTGGTAAACAGAATCTTCTTCAGTGACTGCATAAAAAGGGTAGCTCTACTGTTCTAACAGCACCCCCAATTGATTCACTTGAGAAATGTTTTTATTCTACAATGAACCATATGTTCAACCTACCTGTCAATCATTGGTCATGTTCCCAGAATAAAAGAATTACAAAGGGATGGTTTTAAGTGGGAAGCAACAACCACCAAATCCATTTGCTAGCTTTGACTCCTTAATTTAGAAAAATATGGGGAAAAACAACCTCGTTCCTGTTGAACAGAGGTGTAACGTTATTAAACTTTTTTCTTTTGACATGAAAACTAATTTAGAAATGACTTGCAATGTACAAGTGATTGGCATTTTCTTTAAAAGAATGAAATTTGAAACATTATAGGCTGCTAAGTTTGCATTTTATTCTAGCGACTTTTCTGCCTTCTTTTCTCTCTGTGTGCGTGCGTTTCATATAAAAAGCCATTTGTTAGAAATAAATTCTTTCTACATTTATTATTCTTGAAATCAGTTCTACTACTGATCATTTACGCGCACACAACTCTTAACTGCATAAACCACTGAAGTAGATAACTTTTAGTATAGAAACCTGACATGCCTATTATTAGGAAGATTTAGAATTGAGGCATTTAAAATACTGTATGTTAAAATTAATCCTAAATGGAGCACGACTCATTGAATATTCTAATCACGCTATTTCCAGAATTAAATCGGCACTGAAAAGCCTAATTTGGTGCAACACATTGACCAAAATATTTTAATTAAAAATATTCTGAGTTAGTCGCAGGCCTAATTACAGGAATAGAAATAGGGCCTATATTGTCATGCAGGTCAGTAGGACTCAGTAGTAGGTTTTTCTCAAGTAAATTGACCGATCGGAATAATAGCGCAGCTGCTAAACTGCCAGCCTTGACGTGTAAATCAATTTAAATGCAACAACTGCAGTAGCTACTTTGATAGTTATTAAATTGATACCTTGGAGATAGATTAATGAATAATTTCTTTTTTTAAAAAAATGTCTTCTTTTTTTAAAAAAAAGCCATACATCTTTGTATAAAGTAGATTTCATTGAAAAAAATTAAGATGCCTTCTGATTCATTTGTTCTAAACAAACGGTTAATTATTTGTTGGTCAGAGCAAAACAGTCTGCTAATTTGCATTGCTGAATATTAGCAGGATAAATATTACATAACTTTGCCACCTCTGTCGGTTGTTATGTGCGATATAAAAACAGAAACAATACATATTTATTAGGGTCTAGTTTAAGCCATCACTATAAAAGATTAAGAGTCTTAAGCCATGTCTATAATGATAGGAGTATGTCTGTTTTTCCTCTCCAAAAAGGGAAAAGGGGGGGGGGTCTCAAATGTCCTAGAAAAATTGTTTTAGTGTGAGCAACAAAAAGAATTAGAAAACTAGCTATTTCAATACCATGGGGTTTTTCAGAATGTCTCAGTAATTTGAAATGTGAACATAAGTAAGAAGTGAAAATGGTGAACAAATAATAAAATTTTAAAATACTTAATATATATTGTGCTTGCATGAAACAGAGTGTGCTTGCATGAAATAGATCCCCCCCCTTTAAAACTATTGAAACTAAAACCGAAAACATCTCCCCATCACTGCTACCAAACAGTGAGTGAATGGGGAGGGGGAGAGACATTAAAGGTTATGTACTAATAAGGGGGTGAAATGCTAAATATTTATCTTCTGGAACTATCATAGACCTTGATAATCCACACTGAATTTCACAATATATTAAAAATCTGTTCTATATGCGTCCAGATCTGACACATGAAAATTCCATGCACTAAACACACTCTGTATTTACCAGGCTACGTCTGCTATTCTGAACAAAAGTCTCCAAGGATTTAGTTCCAGAATCAATGCTCTATTGATTTTACTATCAATGAACATTATGGCTCACACGACTGGCCATTTTAAGGGAAGATAGCTTCTATTATAACCCACTTTTTAGAATATATACTGTCAAAAAATAAATCACTCCTTTCTATGGTAATTGAGCACTGTATTTAAAAATTAAGACGTCTGTTTAATTTTTAGGACCGCATATGAACAATGATCCTTAAGTTACTCAGAATCCTCTGATAATTTTAAATCTTGTTTTTCACATTTAGCAAATTAGTTAATTAGGAAGCATACAGATGATTCATTAAAGTACTTATTTGCAGAAATCAATTTATCACCTACGATGGACTTTCAGAGGCATGCATAAGAATTAAGCAAATAAGGAAATCACAAAGCAGACTGCCTTTATGTCCTCTTTGCATCTTATTCATGCTCTGATTTTGCACACTTCCAAAATATGGGCAACATAGAGCTAGGTCTGTAATGCACACACGTCAATCAGATAATTATTATTGTGAAATGTATATTAAGTAAAACCTGAGATCACTATGTTTGTTATTATTGTTAAAGCTAGCCAAAAATAAGTTCTCATATTCAAAACAGAAATTTGGTATTAAAACCACAGACCAAAACTAGTTGATTATTCTACAGCACAACTGTAGCTTCAAGTAAACTGTAAAGATGAAATTATAAGAGGACAAAGAAATATATTTCGCTCACCCATATTCAGCTTTATGCAGCATGCTGCAATGCCACTATAGTCTAGCTAGCTTAACACAATGCTTCAGAATTCCCAACTTTTATAGGCTTGCTTCAAACATATATCTTTAGAGTCTTAAATTATTTAAAATCTCAAAATTCTGAATCTACGCACATTTAAATTGAACTTTCTGCAAAATCAATGGAACTCACTCCCATCTAATACTTGCAGAGAAATTAGGTTTTAAAATCTAAGCTCAAAGGGGGAGAAAACACTCCCTTTCATCCTGCTGTTGTTGCCAAAAAATAATAATGTAAATGTACAGTACTCGCTTCATATACTTTCCATATGGTACATGTAGAAACCTCTTCATTATGAAAAAGGTGCTATAGGATTCAACCTTGGTGTTAGATCCCTTATTTTGATGCCCAACTACTGGTTCCAGTAATCTATCCACAAGCATTTAAAAACGCTTTTCTAAATTAGAAAGGCTGTATGATTTTAAAACTGATAAGTTGTTGATCTGTCATTAGGGTTGCTTTTTTAAAAAACAAAAACACCACCAGCCTGTTCAGATTATATTTTCTATCATCTAATGGAAGAAAAGAATCTGTTGGAAATGAAACCATTTCCAACTACATATTAAAGACAAGCAACAACGTATTTACTCTGTAATATTACAGTAAATGCAGCTGGATTAAGAGTAGCTCCCAATATCAAACTACATACATTGTTTCATCTCCTGCTCATTTGCCTACTCAGCATAGCAAAGCGCAGGATATTAAATCTTAAGAAGAGCCCAGTGGGTCCTGCTACAAACAGCATCCTCAAACTGCTCTTTAGCCTCCCCCAAGTTCAAAAAGCAGGTTGAAGGTTTGACACAAGAGGAGCTGAAAAGAAAACTCAAACAAAAATTCGGCCCTCACTCCAGCCTCTTTATACTTCTTTCACATCACATACTCAAATCGTTTCTGAGCTGGGGGGAGGCTGGACAGCTGTTTGGAGGTGCTGTGTGGGCAGCTTCAGAACAAACAACCCTTCCAAAAAGAAAATTCTGGTGTATGCATAAAACATGCTGATTTTAATCACCGCCTTGACGTTCAGTATGAGACTTTTTAAAAAGAAGAGCAAATTTGAAACGTTTTTTTACTGCTGTGTAGATGGAGTTAGGTTGAGCTGCTACATACTGAGAAAATTGCTTTGACAACCTGCTAAGGAAGACTGAGAAACCTGAGTGCTTGGAGGAGATGATGGTCCATTGAGCATCTGCCCACAGTTAAACAAAGTCAGGGACCACCAAACCTGGAGCACATGAATCCGAAGGAAGGACCAAGGGAAACTAATTTATTATTTGGTAATTAGTTGGTAAGCACATGGTTTAAGGAAGGGGGGGAGCCCACCTAAAATAACTGTTAATCAAGAGGCAACAAGAATTTTAATGCATGAGAAACAGCCTTTATATTTGTTATTAGTGCAGTTTTTGCAACTGAATCTGTAATCCAAGCGGCCAAGAATTCCAAAAGGCAGAGTCCTGGAAAGAGATGTCTCAAAGCAGAATTTGTTGGGCTTAAAAATATATTTTTTTTAAGGGAATAATTGCTGTCAGGGAACATTCAGGGATCATCACGAGCCATTTTTAGGCATTTAGCTGAATAACCATAAAAAGCAACTCATTTTACAGCAACTCATTTTACACAAGGCGATGAAGGCTTGCACCAATTCAATTAAACACGTTTCTGAGATAATTTCATTACATGATTTCCAATATACACATTATGTGAAATCCCTAAATAATTTAATTTCATGGCAGTGGTCACTGTGGTTGTGGAAGTACACAGATGTACTGGAGAGATGTAAAAATAAACCCATACAAAAACACAGGTTATTTAGTATTAAAGCCATGAACAGTGAACATGCAAAATAAACACTATCAAAAAAATTAAGTGTGTGTGAGTGTGAGTGTAGGGGGGTGCATTTAAACTAGTTCATACCTTTTGCAACCATTTGACACCAGACATTGACCCCCTATTGTTAAACTTCCTAAACTTCCTTGATCTATGACTCCAAGCTGAAAGACTGCAGTGGGAGGCAGGGTAAAAACCATACACAGAATCTCCAAAACTCCTCTGAACACTGTTCCATGGCTCTTTCAACACAGAGGATTATCTGAAAGTAGATAATCTCTACTATGAGACCTGGACTCATGCCAAGGTTTCCACAAAGCCAAGAACCTCCTGGAGAACTTTCAGCATCACTACTCAGAGAATTGAAAACCTAGAGATATTTTAAACACAACTCATTTGCTGGCAGCAAGCCCTTCTTTTCTTTGGCCAAAATATCTGGGTCACTAACAGTAAAGTGAGCATCCTAATAAACCACAAGTCCAAAGTAAAATACAACAGTCCTCTGGAAAGCAAACCAAGCACAAGCAATTGCCTGATAAAATTATGTTCTCACAGGTACATGAATACTTATGTTTTGTACTTAAGAAAAAAAGTGTCTGAATAATATGCAATAACCAAAAGCCTTTTCAAATATTCCTATTTTTGTCATATCATTTAGGTTTTTTAAAGGTGTGATATATATCTATATATAGAGAGAGAGAGTGTGTGTTAAAGTCAGCACATGCTACAGTAGCCATGGAGAAAATAACCCAAGTCCACAACTTCTGGTGAGATCCTGAAAAATGGAAGATGGCTTTTCAGACTTAAAGGATTTGAGCAAAGCAGCAATACCCACAATCAGATTGCACTGGCCACAGTGAAAATCCACAGGTCTTACTCTATAGTTGGAGAATCTGAGTATCAGCTTAACAATTAAGAGGGAATGAACTGCTGCACTAAGCATGTGTCGGCAGTCTAAAAGCTCATATTGATATTACAAATTATAAAGTTATCACCTGGTTCTTTTATCAACATAGGCTAGAACCTAGCACATATGAGAGAGCCTATAAAATTCTGGCTAACCTGGCTCAGTTTAGCTGGGGAAAAACTCTGCTCTGAAATATATACAAAATAAACTCACCTATGCCTTCTCTCTTCATCCTTTAAAACCTCATATATGGCCACCAACTAGAATGAAAGCATACTTTTATTTTTCTAAAAACAGCAACACACCAGCAACCGTGAACAGAACAGCCAGAATACTTTGCCACAATACTGCAAGTATACTGGGCGTTTTTGTACTCTTAAAAGTAAGAATGAATAACAGTTCCTAGAATCAAAGAATCAGTTCAGGTCATTCTGTGTAAACTAAATATTTCCCCGTTTTCAGTAATTTTCTGTTCAAGATAGTAGCAATTTAATTATTCTGTGATACAAACAAATCATCATCATCCAACTTTCAAAGCATGCTCTACTGTTTCTCTAGTATTCATTATAATTTCCAAATAAATTCCAAGTGAACAACTGTTGAAAAACCATATATTAGGCCTTCTTTGAAAAATACACCCACAGAGTAAAGCTTAATTTTATACACATTAAACATTAACATGTTTGATGAAATGTTTTTCCATTGCAATGCAAAACACGCAGGTTGTGGCACTATATTAAAACAACAACAACAGTGTCAAGGAGTCCACAAAGTCTTGTTCCCAACCCTAAGCATTCCCATTATCTAAGTAAGTATGTTTAACTTCTGACAGCACATGGTGGTGTCTTTTTTTTACCCATTTTAAATTTCTGTAGGAGTTGAAAGCTTTAGACCATAGTAAAGTGGCAACAAAAGCTTCCAAACTTCCCCAGGTTAATCATTTCAAAAAATATTACCCCACAATCACCATTATATTTATTCAAGGTTTTAATGATCACATGATACATTTTAATGCTTGTATATGCATCACTTACTTGTCTAAACTGGGTTTCCGCATTTTCATCTTTATTCTTATCTGGGTGCAATATTAGCGAAAGCTTGCGATACGCTTTCCTAATGTCTGCCGATGAAGCATCCTGAAAAACACAAAGCAAACTTTGTCAGAAATGAATTCCCAGAACCTTGTTAAGATCTGAGAAGACAGCCAACCAAGTGCGGGGACCTGAGGCAATGTAATTTGAGCAATCATTCTTCAGCCGGGATATGCAGCGAGCCAGGCCCACATGACTGAACAATCAGTCAATCTAATTTTGCTCTCCTCTTAACTTCTTTCACTGCCATGTGCTCATTACAAGAAGATAGTATTTGCCAGAAACTTTCAAACACTTGCTTCCTTAAAATTAGTCAATAAATCTTCAGCGGTAATTAACAGATCAAAAGGACAAATTAAAATTAATACATCTGCGTATCTTCTAAAATATTCCCTTTTTCTTCAGCTATTACGCTCATTTTTACAAGTTGCAAGGCCTCAGCTAATGTGGTGCCCTTAATATTAAAATTACATCTCTATTAATTTCTTGCAGAATTCAAGCAACCTTTGTTTCTGCTTGTCTGCGTAAGAGGGCTTTCATTCACAGCAGCATCGGCTTGCATTTCATGAGAAGGAAATGGCAGAAGTGCAACCAAACAATAGCATTGCCCTGATCTCAGTTCACTTTCATTATTATTATTTTAAAAATGAAGCTCGAGTGTTTTGTATTAATTGCACAGATGCGTAAGTAAATTCGGTTTCTAAGAACACCCGGCAAAAAAAAGATGTTACAGTTAATCCCTACCTCTTCTCTAGAGGAACAAAGCTGTGTCTAAATTACAAAGTATCATTACATATACCCTGAAAACAACTAGTTTAATGGCCAACATGTCAAAGGCAACGTATGCTGAGCGTTTACATAACCACCACAATAGTCTAGCCTCAAACAAACGTATCCTAACGACCCCTAAGAAACTGCTTGGTATAAAGTGAAAGTCTTGTCAAGTGAACTAAGCATGAGGATTTGGTTTCAGAGAGATATTTCATTTCGGATTAAAGTAATAAAGCGGGATATATGCCGGTATCGCATCCTCTCCCATATATCATTCTCTAGAACTACATCTGCACAAACTATTGTTGTGGGTCAAATCTGGAAGAGGTTCTAAAACTACAAGAAGTCAAAAATAAGACAATTAAAGCAGCACTGTAATTAGCCTGTCAAACCTTCAGCACAAAGCACTGTTTTCATTACAGATTTACAGCACAAGCCTAATTCAGCACAAAACATTTCAGGCCAGAAGGGAATAATCGGGTGGAGTGTGCTGCATGTGTGAGGAATCGTCTCTGTGTTGCTACATGCGTCCTACATGTGCTGTGAGAACACAGAGGCTTTGAAACAGAGGCATGGAACTCACCCATGACTGTCTCCATGCAGGCCTCATGCTTTTTCTTACACCAAAGGGCTTTTTGTGTAGAAAAAGCATGATATTTGAAGTGGCCTTTTCACTGCTTTGAGTAATGGGGAGGAGATGCAGGCAGGAAAAGACTATTAACTATACAAGATTCAGGATATCATCACCAAGGCAAAATTTTTGCATTTTCACAGGCAAGATATGAGCACCTGCTGAAATCCCCAATCTATTTTGCAGCTGTAAACCACAACACACTTACTGAGGAGTAGCCTTTTTTAAACACGGTGGAATTTCACTCTGATAAAACATGCATCAGATTTCATCAAGAAACTGACAAAAAAACAACAACAACAGAATTTAGGAATTTAGGTTATATTTAGGATAATTAATTTCAACATCCTTTCTGATTATTCTAATACACCCTGTTTTTGCAAAAGAGTGTGGGCTTTTTTCTTATTGTGGTATTGAAACTGTATCACCTAAAGAAAATTAAAGTTAGACGTTGTGCATCTTTTCACTCAAGAGTCTACTCCTCAGATCCAGCAAAGGAGAAAAAGATGCAAAATTAGTTCACTCTGGAGACACAATTATGAATGCAAGTATGAAGTGGAAAGTGGCTTTATTTATACACAGAAACCCAACATGCTATATATGTAAATTAAGTAATTTGGGGGCTAGAAATCCGCACCTCCACCTCCAGCTTCAGCAAGATATCTCACTAACACAATTTCATTATGTTTGGACATGGCTGTGAGGAGTTGAGTTAGCCAATGCAATATTGACCATGACTTTGCAGTCAATTAGACTAGGACAAATTGTGTTCAGCATCTGTCACTTAATTGTGATTAAACCCTAAGGGGTGGGGGAGGATGTAGAAGGAGGGAGAAGGCAGATTCATGTTTAGCATGGTGCCTTGTTTAGGCAACAGTTATTTGTCTACACCAGCCTCAAAGTTAGGTCAATGCTGTAATAGCTAATTGGTTTCTACAGTAAGAATATTGTTGTGTTGCTACCTATCATTTGTTAATAAATAATTATCATATTTATTAAATTATATTATTGCACTCTAGGCAAATATAAACTGCTTCCATATAACCCCAGACCTTGGAGAGGTTTCCACTAATCTTGCTTTTTGAAGTATGTACAATGCCAAATTGAAACTTAGAGTCATTCCAGTAACCACAAAAGATGGATTTTGGCTCTAGATTTTGATTATTATTGGGGGGTTTTTAAACAACACCACCACCACTACCACACTAAATTTCATTTATGTCTTTCAGTAAATAATGGTAAAAACAAAAAAACCTAGAATCTCTCTTCCAGAGGAACTTTCTTTCCAGTATGCATGGCCATGACTGTATGCTAAATGCTCAAAGAAAACTGTTCTTATTCAATCTACAGGCATCCTGGAGCTAATCCAGAACTGATAGCAAGAAATGCCTTTCCCCTAAGAAGCTGCTTCTCCCTGTGGACTGTAGGCACAGAAGTTCAGCAGTCCCCTGGGCATAACGTACAAGGCAAGCTTGATGGTGACTGCTTGATCCAAAGCGTACAGAAGGGCAGCATTCTAATCAACTCTGATATGGTTTGGTGTTACGTCTAAGGACTATTTCTCACTAAGGGTAAATCTGTCTGCGCCCTACCACTTCAGACTGCAGGTGAGGACTCCTGTGATTGAATGCTCCATAAAAAAGCAATATGTCATCTTTGCAGAATAGGCAAGTAGATGTGAATGAGAAAGGGCTGAGGGTGAGCTCTCTCTCTCTCTATCCCCCACCCCTGCCACCAATACCAAGTTTTCTATCTGGAGGGGGCAGGGAATGTAGGTTCATTCAATCAAGTGAGCCCCTAACCTGCAGCTTCAAGTGGCATAGCCCAAGCACAGATTTACCACATCAGTGAGAACTAGGCTGATATCTTCAGCATCACCATCACTTCCATAAAGCAGCCTATTGCCAAGGCAGAGAGGGGACTGCTACACATTTCAGCCTAAGCTGACAATGGGAATTTCACAAGTACCTTTGTTATTTACTTTCAGGTTTGTAATCAACATACTTACTGCTGGTTCTCCATCCTTCCTCTCCTCCCCACCCTTGTAAACGGCATCCCTTCCAAGTGGCCAAGCATTCATCACGGTGCTGATTAAAGTGCATGCTGCTACACAAAGCCAGACTTTGTTGTAAAATAGGTTTCTGTTAACTGTGAGCATCGATCAAGCCTGCATTTCATGTTATCGATCTGTTTTAATCATAGCAGACTAATTTCATTTACTAGTTTTACATAAAAAATAAATATATATATTTTTTGGGGGGGGGGATATTCCATGTTCCATTTGCAATGCTGTCATTTTCCTGCTTTAAAAACAAAACAAAACAAACAACCCAAACACTTTCTCACCACTATGACTAATTTAAAATCACTTCTACACATTGCAGTGGTTAACATCCAAATGTTTTTGGTAATAAATTGGACTTCGGCTGCAACAAAATGTTAAGTGGGATTGGGGGGGGGGAATTAATGCAGGGGAGTATGCTCAACTCTTCCCCACCTATACTCTCCGGCCAATGCCTCCCTGACCCGTTTTTAATCTGTCCTCCTTCCTGGCCAAAAACTGGGGTGGGGTGGGGTGGGGTCAGGTCAAGATGGGATGATTGCCTGCAGATAGAGCAGCCCTGCGATTTACCATCCATCTGCTTCCTGCAAAGCCAATTGCTACTTGCCATAGAGGAGTTCCAAAACTGAACTGCTGTACGGGAATATCTGCCATTCCACTTCTCTGGGTCTCCTTCCACTCAGGTTTCGGAAGGGACATCTTTTCTCACAGCAGCTACACTATATGTCAACATCATGTGACTAACTGTTGCTCCTCAGAAACCTTATGGACATTCTTACACATCACAGCAGGCTATCCAATGGAAGAGGGCCTCACAGCAAACAAGTGATACTAGCTAGCTAATGAGTTACTCATCCTTCACCCTAGGGTTCCAGGGCAGGTTGCAAGAATTATAACACAATATAAGAAACCATTTAAAATAATCAAATAGCTATATATTTGGTACACACACAGCTACAAGGCTTTCACTGTTAACCTCCAATTACAGTGAAGTAAAGATGGGTTTGGCAAAAGCAAAGGACCATGGGAAACAACACCCCCCACCTTGACCTTATGTACAGTCTTGTAGATTTCTCTGTGCTTGACCTTCTTGCCAGTAAGGTCATGAGGAACCAGAAAGTTCACAGACTGACTCACCAAGGACCTAGGTTGCAATAATAGTAATAAGATAAAATGCCTGGTAAACAAAAGGTCATCAGATGCAGGTTTTGCATCTAAAAGCAGCTGCATCCACAGCTCCAGGAGATACAACCTTCCTCCATCAACACTACACACCAGACAAAACAACAGTGTCTGCAGTATGACTCGCCAGGAAGCCACTCACCATAGTCAATGTTCTTGACAGCTAAATCCATTCAAGAGACCCAGCCACAAGGTAAAACTTCCAGATGAGTCCTCCTTGTTTGTTTACATGGCTCAATCTACCCCTTACCAGAACATTCCCCATTACATTACAGGGGTCTTTTCTCTCTTGAAGCTGCTCCCCTATGCCCAAGTACACCTATTTGGATTTTACCTAATCCCCTTTCATTCCCTCACTTTAACAACCTCATAATGCTGGATCACTTTTGGATCCCCTACAAGCCAGGTTTTAGTCATTGTCATGTCTACTCTCTTAGCAATCTCTCTGCGTATCCCAGGAATGTATTTAGCAAACCACTGAACTCAGACCTAAGTCTTACCTATGCCTGTGATCTTGTTTTACTTCAGGCACAGATGTCCTCTGAGCTCAACATCTGGGTCCCAGGTCTTCTACAGCCAAACACACATTGTTTTCAGGAGTCCTTTAGCCAGCACCAAGTTGTACATTTCACAACTCAGCGTTATTTCTACCCTTTTAGTTCAGAACTCTTATTTCTCTAAATTGGGTGTGTCAGAATGTGGCATGTGTCTATCAGTCCTCATTTTAACACAATACATGCAATAACTGAACATGGCTTGCATTTTGGAAACACATATTTAAAGAAAAATGAGCAAAACATACATTGTAAGAATACTAAGTAAGTAATTTCTGGAAACTGCTTTATTACATCAAACCCACAGCACAAATCTATTGACTGAATGGGTTTCAAGGTTTTGTCCAAGCAGATAATACATTCACCAGATATGAAGCATGGGACCCTCTGTACCCAAGAACACTTGCACATCTCTCGATGCTCCTGGGCTCACAAAGCCTCCAAGTCTGATGAAAGAAAACACACAAGCCTGTTCTCTCTTTTTTTAAAAAAAAAGTATCTAGGAGGCTTCTCCACTCAAGCAGAATTTCCCAAATAACTGAGAGATGAAGATAAATGGCTTCCCAAGAGGCATGTACGAAAAAAGAACTACTCTCTCCCAACTAGCCATTTTAACTCCATCCTGTTTCTCTGACAACATCCAGGGATAGCCAATGAGAATGTGGGCACTGCAACTATGCAATGCAAATACTAGAACCACTGTCCCAGTTCAGAACTACATTGGAGAAGAGCGCTAAAATATCAGGGTGGAGGAGCATCAGACACACATAACTTCCTTAATAATGGCAATATTCTATATAGAGATTTTTCAAGTGTTCGCAATGCTTCACCTGTAAGGATTACAACCAGATGATACAAAACCCTGTGAGGGATGTCAGTGTTTTCATCATATCACAGATGGGTGACTGAGAATGGACTGAAGCCTGAGGAAGTTTGGCTTACTTAAGAAGATATGGCAAGTTAATGGCAAAGATGAGATTCAAACCGAAGACTTTCTGACTTGTAGCTCAGTCCCCTAGTCTCTAGTAGCATTCACACAAACACCCAAGCTCCTTTCATTAAACTTAAAAAACAAAAAAACACACCAGTGAACATAGTAGCTATAGTTCAGCAGAGTTCATCTATAATATAGAGAAGAGAAAGTGGCTATGCAAGCCAGGAGAATGACTGTTTTGTTCCTTTCATAAAAACACCCACCTAGGTCCTTCATCACAAATTGTACCAGTAGCTCCCTATTTCCACACAGATTTCCCAAATTACAGAGTTAGGTGGTTCAAAGTAGTGTCAGATTTCTTAAAAAAAAAGTTACCAACACTTCTGTACACTCCATGCTTTCATTTGATGGGTGATTTATTTGGTACCTTAGCAGGCTGATTCTCTCTCACACTACAAAGGGAACATGTAAATTTCCATCCACATTTTGGCCATATTCTACTGGCTGTAGTTATGCCAGCAAATACCAACACCAGTGTAGCCATATAGTACAGCAACATTTTTATTAGGCTAACTGTGGGTACAGTCACTTATTTCTTGTCAGGTCTAAGTGCCGTTTCCTAAAGTCGGTGACAGATAGGAAAATCTATTTTTTCCAGGAAAGCTTTTCCAGCCAATTATTGGCAAGGCTGTTAAAGTCTGGCTCTGATAATTGCTGCTTGATCTTTTGCTGCTCCACTTGTTTTCCTGCTGTTGATTTTATTTTTATGTACTCTTTTAATCAGTTTTCCAATCCGTACATGACTATGAATTATTTTTTAACAAAACAGAAAACCAGTCTATATGTTTTAGCCTTCTATACTTGCACAACCAGTTCTGTTACACATTACACACACACACCGAAGTTAGTGCTACCCATTCCACCACTAAATTTAGCACCACCAAGTATTTCATGGTCGTAAATCTCTGAACAGTTTTGATTTAGTGTGACAATTTATACAGCATCAGCTAAGCAAGTGGTATTGTGATCTTCTTTCACAGAGTTGTTACACATGGGCTGAAATAGCCTGCAGGGCAACCCAGGAAACAGCCAAAAGCCCACTATAAATTAAAATTAGTTACATGCTCTTCTTAAAGAATGCAACTTTTCTAGAAAGAGTATTGGAATAAAATTGACTAGTGCAAGACAGGTGCAGAAAGCAAGAGAAGGGGCACTCCACTTCATGACTGGAATTCATATTCTGATACAGCATTTTACCTACAATTATGAGTTTAAATTGCACTGACTGCTTCAGTGTTTTGCACCAGTCTAAAACATTATGTCACTCTTGGAGTAATAGCTACCATAGTCTCATCTTTGGGTTTTGTTGTTATGTTATGTATTTTGTGTTTCCATTTTGCATTTTTATGTCGTAAACTGCCCTGTGATCTTTCATAAAGTAATAAATAAAAACTTCTGGATGATGCAATTCGCTTGTTGGCATGGACCAACATCCATGGAGACTCGCAAAGCCAATGGAACTCAATAATTCTCTGAGTATTATTTATTGTTGTCAAAAACTGTAACAATCGTTCTTGCCTTACTGACCATCAGGATGCAAAGTTGACTATTGCTGCAATAGAGCAGCCTTCCCCAACCTAGTGCCTGTCAGTTGTTTGAGACTACAATAATCCCATAATCTCTGACCACCAGCCATCCTGCCTTGGTCTGGTAGGAGCTATGGCACAAAACATCCTGAGGGAACCACGGTGGGGAAGACTGCAGAAAGGCTCTCAAATATCACATAAGGCCAATGCTTGGGGGCTTCTGTATGCTAACACACTCTTCAACATTACCTAATATCACTGACCTAGCAAGTGTTCCCAAATATTTTGCTGTTTGAGGGGTGTAGCTCAGGAAGGTGTTTGGCTTGGGGAATGTCCTAAGGCCAGATAAACCCTCCTTGATTGTTTTCCTCTGTGCCACTGAACTCCAATAACACTTCTTGTTTGCTTGATATGAAGAAACTCATCTACTGTAGAAAGGTAAGACCCACATTTAAAAAATGCAAAAGGAGTTAACATTTTCCTAAAGCATTAAAGCAAATTTTCCCTTGCAGTCACCAACTTTTATTCACCCAATGCCTTTTAGTACAGTACTCAAGGATGTGGAGCTGAAAGTTTCCCAGTGCTTTATTTTTCCACAAAAACTTTCAATATCATATGTTCGTTAATAACAATGAATGGATGTCAAATGGAATTAGGCATGCTTTGCAGTTTCAAAGCTTTTAGTACAACAAACATGTTAAACTAGATTGTTGTCTAGGATATCAGATAAAAGTTCCCATTAATACTCCTAATATTTCCCTAAAATTACCCTAATTCATATAGGAAACTTTTCCCCAAAACCCATGTCACTGACAGCTTCTAAACTGACGAATCCTTTCATTGCCTTCCCTCACAAAATATTTCAGGGAGGAAAAACCATCAATTAAATAGACAGCTATCTAACGACACACTTTGATGATTTTTTAGCTGTGAAGAATGGCTCTAAAACAGATTGTGTGCATTGGAGACTACACATAGTTTTGAGTTTAGAACAGTCATATATTGAGGGAATACCTTCCCCCATATGTATCTTTCCACGCCAGGATCTAGCACAGATCACCTTTTGATGGAACAGGAGTGGGAAACCTCAGGTCCTCCATTCTGGCTCCCGAGGCCAAGTCTCTAGTCACAAGCCTTCATGAGTCCTGCCCCTCCCCTTTGCTAGGTTGAAATGCATCACTGAACTGGGATGACACCTCTTTCTTTCTTTCATGGCTAGATGTATGGTGGAGAGAGGTGGAGGGGAACAGAAACCTCTGACTTTTGAGAGGTTGGAATATAACCTACTGTACAAAAGGCCAGAGTCTATTCTCATCCTGTGATAATAGGTGGAAACTGCCAGTTGACAGCCACCAAAGAAAGGGCTCTTTTGGTGGTGGCCCCCAAGTTACAGAAGAAGAAAAGAAAAGCAGTGAACCTCAAAGTAATACAGGGGGAGGGAGCAGAACTTTTACGAAGTAGTAAGATGCCCCTGGATTTTCCATGGAAATGATCGTCAGAGCCACAATAATTCAATTTACTGAGTATTTCCAGAAATGCAACATCTCTCCTTATAATTTGGACATTTAACCACTTGAATCTACCTACCTTGCTCTTATCTCTCTCCCTCATTACCCCCCCCCAGTCCCATGACCTGGTGAGGCTTTAGACACCGGCTTATTTAGACAAGCTTTTTATTGGTCAACATATCTACTTGGTTTTATTAGCTGTTGCATGTACTCTTCCTGCTTATTATATCCTTCAGTTAGTTTTATCTTTGCTCTGCGCCTTAGGAGTTTATATTGAAAGGCAGACTAACTACGCAGCTTCTATCATTACAGCACGGATTCTACATACACGAAGAAGAGAAATTAAGTTTGATACGAGTTTTAAAAGCAGACTATGTAGCGTTCCCCTGAAGGAGGCTTGGCAATCTCTCTTCCCCCCTTTAGGAAGTGCTGAAGCTCCATCTAGAGGCTTTTACTCCACTACTGTCACTTGCAAAATCGCCTGGAAATGGGAATAATATCAAAGTGTCAGAAACTTCCTTTGTACCTCCCATTTTGTTATTCATAATAGCATCCTGCCCTGAACCTTTCCTGGCAACATTAGCTCCTTCACTGCCATCAAGTGGTAAGAAGCCAAAACTGAAGGGGTTTTTTGTTTTGTTTTTTAAAATGACATCTCCTTTCAAGTGTCAGGGCAGGTTGGTCAGGCTAATACAGATGTAGAAGGACACTGTTTAGAGATGAATTAGAACTACTTGTTTCCAGTTCTTAAATAACGTATTAAAACATATGAGCTGTGTCCCATCAGGAAACACACACAGGCCACAAACAGAAGCGTTATCCATGAAATGATATTAAGAAATATAACGACACAAGTTATATCTCTCAGCTACAAGTAACATTATCACTAAACAAAATATACCTTATATTCTCAATATATATATTTTATTCAATATATATATTTTTTTAAAATCTTAAGGTAGCTAGAAATGTGTGGTTCTGTGAACTACACAAACACGTTTATCCTTCTTCGAAGGACGGTCCTGTGTCATTTTAGTTAATTATGCTCCCCCGCCCGACATATCCTTTTCACAGACATTTGGGATTATGCTCCTGCTTCGTTTCCTTTCCCAACCTACCCTTTAGAGCCAGTATGATTTCAGCTCAAAGGCACTTCTTTCCTGCCCAGCCAGAGAAGCAAAATTGAGAATGGCAGGTAGGAAGTTTAAATGCAAACCCTCCAAGTAAACTCTTGTTTTAAATCCCAGCTGTTCCACTTGCATGGCCAGCTAGACAGGTAAAGCTGCATGGATTAAATGGTGGTGTTTGCTGGAAGGGTTTGGATTTGTCAGGCACTAGGGAACAACATATTGGGATAAGCTGGCCCTGTACTGGAATGGGCTTCACTAGAAACCAAAGATGGAAACAGACGGATGATGCTTATAATATTAAAAATATTGCAGAGCATATTTTAAACTGACTTCTGGGGGAATGGGGAGAGCCGAAAACAGCAATGAAGCATCCTATTTGGGATATACTGTAGATGCTTAGGTGAATAAGTTTCCAATCATCCAAATGGGGTCCATGTAGAAACAAGGAGCAAGTCCACAGTAAGACAGATCACTACTTTAATGCAGATGTTTCTTCTTTGGTTACCTATCCCAAGATAGCCAACATGGTACCCTCCATATGCTGTTGGACTACTACTCCCATCAACCTGTCCATGATCGGGCATGATGGGAGCTATAGCCCAATAACAGGAGGGCATCATGTTGGCTACCCCAATCTACACATATCCCTTTTCAAATATTCTAAACTGTATTTTAAATATTGGCAATTCTTGGGGGCCAAAATTTAATCCAAAAGTCTACAAAGTCAAAAGTACACTGCAGCTTAGTATTGTGAAATGCCCCCCCCAATGAATTAGGGATCCATTGTGTCAAGAGCAAGAAAGAAAAATCTCATCAATGTTACTCAGGTAAGAGGAATACTGAATTGGAAATCATCTAGTCTGTTGGAAATAGTAGTTTTGGTAACACAAACAGCTAGAGAAAGAAAGTTGCCTGTGCCACTTAAGATGAGGGCTTCAACAGTTAAATGGGTAGGAACAAACTGCCAAGTTTACCCTGGTGGAAATTTTGGAATAGCAGAATTCACTAAGGACATATCCAATAGCTGACTTAGGTGTGCATGCCCAGAACCCTCTTAGAAATGCAGCAATTGGGTTCATCAGCTGTTCTGAAGAAATGAGGAAGTAAATCCACTCCCTTCCTCTCCCAGCTGGGGCAGATACAGTACTAGTCCATTTCTCACCTTGTTTCTTAGCAAGTCTTCTGGAGCAACAAAATTACAAGTCTGAAACTACCCTTCAAATTGACAAATAGAGTTTCCATTCATGATAGACATTATTTGTATTAAAAATGCATTTTGATAAATGGAAAAGTTTCCATGGGGAGAATATATAAAGGAAAAAGGAATTCATTTTACCCCGTATCACTGATCTCCACTTTATATCCTAATGGCCAGTTAAAACAAAGATAATCCAAGACTCGCCATAAAAAGGTGGAAAAATACAGGAAATATAAACTTCTCCCTATGCTAATAATTAGTACAGGGCAACTTTTAGACTAAAGGTGACCCGGGAAAAATTGCCAACAAAAGCAAGCCTCATTCCCGAGTTGCCACCCTGGCTGTGACTTCGCAGTTTAGAGCCTGCTTCATGCCCACAGGATAGGGGAGGCATAATCACACAAGGGTGGAATTAATCATGCAGGCAGTTACTAGGCAACCACTCACATGTGCACTATTGCTTTCCATCATAACCCCAAAGCAGTAGTTCTTTCACACAGCTAATTGGAGGAATTCACAGGCATTGGATGCTACAAATCCCACCAAAGACTATTAAACATATATAGAATATATAGAACCAGCAATGTTGTGGTTAGCAAAAGCAGGTGTGTGTTTGGTTTTGCAAACCAATGGACAGACATGCAGTGCAAGAATAATGATGCGCACAAGTCTACATATTTCTCTATCAAGCTAGAAAGCCAATAAAGCTTTGCATTACAGAGAACAAAGCAAAGCTTGCATCAGTTGCAGTCGCAGCTAGCAGAACAAGGCACTGGAATAGCCATGGGTAAAGAGGGCACACTAGGTCAGAAGATTACACCTAGGCTGCGACCCTGACATGTAGGGCATAATTCAGAAAGATGCAGGGAGGATTTGGAAAGAATGGAAGTCATGCTTACCTTGAACTGACAGCAAGCCAGCATTAGTGCTTTAAGAAAGATATGACAAATCTCCCTGGATTTGTCATATCTTTCTCAGAGAGAGAACACCCGTTGCGTCGTCAGGAGCAGACAAGGCAACTGATTCTGTGTATGCTGTCATTGGACAAGGATAAGTTGAATGTGCAGCTGTTAACCTACTCAGGTCTACAAAGCTGCCTGATAAAACTGAGATCAGGCAAAACTATCCACACACCCCACACCCCGTCCCATCTAGAGCAAATTCTGCACTACAAGGCCAAACACTGGCAAGATCACTAGCAGATCTAAGGGAAACAAGAAAAGATCTTGGCAGACAAAATGTTAGAATCAAATGAAATCAGTAGCATGCTTACAGGAGTACTTCACAATGTCTACTAGACTGACATTCTCAAAAAGCAGCAATTGATTACACACCAAATATTAGGCAACTTCACATTTGGTGATGGGTGTAGAAGAGTGAGCTTAATCTAAGCCTTCCCTTGTTCACGCTATCTGGCCTCTACCACTTATCCAAGTCAACCAAGTCAAATGACCAGGGACAGTATACCCAGAACAAAAATATACAGCGAAATACAAAAGGTGATAGCTCTGCACAAAATAGCCTATGACGAAAGGTTTTTAAAGAAAGAAAATTAAAGCTTCCTTCAACAGGAATCACCCTTCCCACCATTGTGTTATATAACAGAACACTTTTTCAATTACAGATAAAATGCTGCATTGTTTTTACTATTTCAGTTCAAATTGTGCACTTCACAAAGGACTCTCTTCCACATTAAGAATTATCAGACATTCACAAAAACATCCTAAAGCAGAGCTCCAAGGCAATTTAAAACTTCTTCTATGGAAGTGGTCAACATGTCTAAGAACTAGGACTGGCATAGACCAGGGAGCTAGCCAGAACATTTTCACAAACGTGGAATGCGGAAAACAAAACTTAAGATCTTCCTCCATGCCTCAAGGAGGAGAGCTAAGACTTCATACAATGTAAACATCAGCTGGAGACCAAGGAAGTTATGACTAATTGGTACTTATGTCTAGGTTTGCTTAAAGGTTATTCAGTATCCTCAAGAACCGCTTGAACTTCTGTTGATTGAGTTCCAATAAGAACTCGGTGTTTTTCCATTGCAAAAAAGAAAAGAATATATATTAATTGTTTAAGAAATTACTTTGCATATGCTGGTAAGAAGAACTATCATCTTTAAGCCTCCAGTTATGAAGCGGATTTTTTAAAAACTACTGTCCCATATACAGATTTTTCTTTAATCTATTGCAGATCTGTTTAGGGCTTCTTGTCATAAGGTTATTAAGTGCTCTGAATGAGCTATTAAAATGTCAGTTCTATGTGAAAATTAGAAAGGAAGCCATTGAGGAGTTGCTATAGCTACAGACCAAGCAGATGTCATCATCAGGTTCTGAAAAGTTATTCAGGTCTAAACAATACAACATCTGCATTGTCCTTGAAAACTGACTGGTTTTATTGTTTTGTATTCTTCATATAGAAAATGTTTTAGAAGTTGCATTTCAGCTCACACGTAGTTTAAATGTACATCCAGGTAACAGAACTACTTCACAGGTTAATTTTCTAAAGGTGCAGCAATTATCCTCCATTTATTCATATTCTAGCAGAAGGGCTAACAATAAATTAGTTTAAAATAAAGCATTTTTTAAAGAGAGACAGAGAGAAAGAGAGAGAGAGTATAGGATTTAGATCAATCTGTTTGTTTCTACTGAAATGCTTGTCATTATAATGAGCAATGGAATGCATGGGAAAGAGGCCTGTATATTGAAGAACCCACAGGTGCAGCATATTTCTGTACAGAAAGACACATCAAGCCACAGGGTCATAAACTAGGTAAGGTTTGTCCTCAAGCACAGCACTTTATTTTTCTCCCCTATGAATGAAGAGCAGTCATTCATTTATATAAGAGAAAGTAAATGGGTTTACTCAGATGCTGCTGCTCAGGTGATGGATGACCTTGTGTCTGGAGTGAAAGATGCCTCTATTCCACCCTCAACCATGTCCCAGTCTGAATGGGAGCCACTGAGAACTGAGCCAGCCCTTATTTGCATAGCTTAGAAGGGGAAATATCCAGTTCTTAGAACGGCCAGGCCAAGCAGCTACTTCCTGAATAAAAAAGCAAATAAGTCTCTCTTGGGGCAAGTAGTACCTCATCCCTTATCTCATACTTTGTTCTGTTAACCACTGGTGATCTGTGAGCTTGATTCAGGTAGTCCATGGAAAGACTGTGGAACAGACAATAATACTTGTACTATTTTTCTGATGACAGAGTTCAAGGCTCTTTCGACCAGGGTCAAATTATCAAACAGGCAAAATGGCCCAGCCATCGTATGGTGCTGGATTTGACAGTGATGCTGAAAGGCTATTTTTCTTCATATTTAATCCAGAAATGAACTGTGATGACCCCCCACTTCCCCACAAATTAGAATCGCCATACTACACTAATTGGTTGCATTTTGCCCATGTCTATGCACTGGAATCTTTAAAACAGCCTTCCCCAACCTATTTCAGCTTGCATCAGCTTTGGTTGGTGGAACAGCTGCACTCATATCTGGACAGGGACAAGCCAGCTACCATTGTCTATGCTCTGGTAATCTCTAGGTTAGATTAAATATCTAGGTTAGATTACTGCAACAGTGTTATACATAGGTGTGTCTCATAAAATGGTTCAGAAACTTCAGCTGGTGCAGAATTTGGTGGCCACGTTGTTCACCTGGGCAAGATTGTTTGAGCATATTACACCAATCCTGGCCTGACTGCACGGGCTGACAATTAGTTTCCAGGCCCAATTCAAAGTGCTGGTTTTGACCTATAAAGCTTTAAACAGCTCAGGACTGCAATACCTAAAGGACCACCTCTTTCCATATGAATCCACCCAGACACTTAAGAGGGCCTTCTTCGTGTGCCTCCTCCATGAAAGGTCCGGCGGGTGGCAACACAGAAACAGGCCTTTTTTGCACTGACTCCCCATTTGTGGAAAGCTCTCCTCAGGGAGATTCAACTGGTGGCTTCATTGCATGCCTTTGGGTGACAGCCAAAAACATTCCTCTTCAACCAGGCCTTTGGTTGATTAACAACCAAATCCCTCTTAAATGTATTGTGGGAGAGGGAAATTAGTTTTCCATTATCTTTTTATTATGTATTTATTTTATGGTTGGTTTATGGTATGTTTTAATTTTATGTTGTGAACCATCCTGAGATCTACAGATGAAGGGGGTATACAAATTTACTAAATGTAAATAGTAATGATAATAAGAATAAGAATAGTGCCACTCAACAAGTTCCACAGCTCCCCAAATAGGTGACCATTGATAATATTGGCTAAGGCTGACAGAAGTTATAGTACACACCATCTAGAAGGCACCTTGTTGAGCAAGACAGCTCTAAAGTCTTATTTTTTAAATGACAGGCTAACTATGATTGATTATCAGTTAAACATCTGGCTGGTTCATATGACAACATTGAGGTAGGTCAAGGACTTTGAGAACTTAAAGAAGAGGAGTCACCTGATCCAGGGACAGTCCACAAATACACTGGCATATTCCTACTTCTTTTTCTTAATGGTGACACGGACCATTCATAGCGTAAAAATATTCTCCACAACTGTGAGCAGGATGGTGGTGTGGGGTAAGCAGAGACAAGCAGCAATAAGTAACTGTTCACTGCTGCTGCTCAGGCTGCACAGAAAAAGCATTTTGGTTCCTGAAATTCATTCTGATTGTACAATGATAGAATTCTACAGGATGTGGTATTTGTGTGTGAAAACAGTCAAGATCCAATGATCCTCAAAGCATGCACCTTGGCAATTATGTGGGCTTCTACAAGTTCCCCTTCCAACTGCAAGTTGTCAGG
The DNA here is from genome assembly GCF_964234715.1 of Podarcis melisellensis. Classification (NCBI taxonomy): domain Eukaryota; kingdom Metazoa; phylum Chordata; class Lepidosauria; order Squamata; family Lacertidae; genus Podarcis; species Podarcis melisellensis. The sequence continues at coordinate 38,309,797 of NC_138544.1, forward strand.
CTTCAACAAATGCTGTTCAGGGGAGAGCCTTTTTAAGGTCAGTTGGAGTGACAGAGGAAGAAGAATGGCTCTTTGGATCCCCCACCATGTTTTAAATATATAAAAAGTTCTCTAGTTAAGTATTCATCATTATATTCACTCTCATTGGGCTTACTCCGCAAGAAGGGTTGGTTATCAATCTGCAAAACATAAGTTTATAATAACGGAACCAGTTATTTCATCATTTTACATTAATGTCTGAATCAGAACTGGATATGATGATTAGATTTGGTTCAGGTCTCAACTATGCCTGTTTCAAATTGAAATTATACCACACACTTCAAGGAAATTTGATCCTCAAGCAAAGTAGCTACTCCTGTCCAAACATCAGGAGCAGAAATAAGCTGAGCCACCTGCTGACTAGGTTCTGCCGGATCTGCTACATCAGTCTTTATTTAAAAAACAAAACGTAAAATCCATTGAAATCTGTTTCAGAATAGTTAACCTGATCTTTTACAATACTGTTTAGCTGGACACTATTTCCTAATACAAACTTAAGATAACTTTTAAGTTTCCCTAGTAACTCCTCAATGCATGCAAGCATTCATTTATTTATTTATTTATTTATGGCATTTATATCTTGCTTTTTAATCCAATGGATTCACAAGTTAGTACACAATCAAGATAAACAACTATAAGTAAACCAAAACATCAGTAAAACTACCAAATAAAATAAGTATCAATAAAATCAGTGCCACAAACACAGCAGCAACATCTTGTTGTTGATTAAAAACTAAAGGTAAAGAAAATGACTTTTAACCCACAGCTAAGATGTTAAAAGGAAGGGTGGCAGACAGGCCTTTCTGAGGAGGGAACTCTAAGGATGGGATACCATTCCTATGCCCAGTTGCCACCAGACAAAACTCCAAAGATAGGGACACACAGTGACAGGCCTCTGAAGGCAACGTTATTGAACAGACAATTAGAATACAGTACTGGGAGCAGTCCATGCTTCAGAATGTTAGATGGAAATAGCAAGAAAATAAGCATGCATCACATGGCTTCCTCCACAAACGGAAGGGAAACGTAAGTTTTCACTTATAAATCTGGACAGGTTTAGGGTGCAAAAAAGTCTCCCAAAAAAGGGAAATAGGCCACTTCCATAAAAGCAGTGGGGTGGGGGAGAGGATGAAAAGAAGTGAGATAAAAAGGGGCAACTACATTTTAACATAAAGGTGGAAGGAAGGAGGAAAGAGCACAATGGAGCCTGCAGGATCCAAACACAGAACACCGCAACTTTAGAAGAGAGCTGGATGCTCAGAAGGGAAATATCCAAACATCAAAAAAGGGGAATTGGGGGGGGGGGGAGAAGAAGAGGACAAGGGAAAGCTGGGTTTCCTCGCCACAGGGAGAAACGGTGGTGAGTGGGCAACAAATAAGCTACAAGAGGTGGAAGAGGCAGCACTGCATACTTTAGAAACACACGCACACTTTATAACCCACACTATAGACCTGCTTCACAAACCTCCCCCCAGATACGCGGAGCCAGGCAGCAGCAGCCGCCGCCCGAGAAGTTAATCTGCACATGCTCAGGAGCCCTCTGGTCCCGGCCGCCCCAAACGCTCCGGGCCCGAGCCCCGGGTTTCAGGGGAGGTCGCAGCCGGGCCCAGCCGGAAGGGAAGCAGGAACGGCGGGCCGGGCCGGACCCCGTGCCCGCCCGTGGGGGGGGGGGTCTCCTCCTGGCGCTGCCTCCCCTCACCTGCTCAACTCCTAGGAAGACGTAGAAGTTTTGCGGGACCTCCTCCACCAGGTCGAAGAGCTCCAAGTCTCCGCTCTCCCAAGCCGAGGCGGGCTGCGCGAGCAGGAGGAGCGCGAGCAGCAGCAGGGGCCGCCGGCGCAGCCCCGGCGAGGGTCGCGCGGAGCAGCCCATGGGGCCGAGCAGCTGGCCTCCTCAGTCGGGCTCTCCTCAGCGCAGCCGCTTGCGGCAGGACCCGGCAGACGTGGCCGGGCAGGACGCTCGCCTCCTACTGCGCATGCTCCAGCGTGCGCGCCGGTTCCGCCCCTCCCCCTGCGAATCCCACGGGGGGGGGGAAGAGCAGGGCCTCCGCCAATCGCCGCCCGCCGCCCCTCTGTCGTCACGACGCCTAGCAACCGGCCGATGCCGGGAGGCTTGTGTTTTGGGAAGGCCTGGAAGAAAAGAAACCTCCAGCCAGGCCGAGGGAGGCTGCGAGGGGAGGGCAGCTGCCAGCCGCCCCCACATCCAAGGGGAAACGAGGCCTCTCTCGCGCTATAAACAAAACAGGATCCTTCGCAACGGCACACAGCCAACGATAAGCGCCCACAAAAAAGGCTCCCGCGCTCTTGTTGCGAAACTTTTCCCGACAGCGTGACAGAGGGGAGCCTGCGAAAGAGCTGGGCCAGGGAGGCGTGGATTCACACGTTAGCTCAAGACACGGAACTCGCTGGGTGGATCTTAGGTTCGGTCCGCTAGTCCTACACTCCCTAGGTTGCTGCGGAGATACGAATGGGATAATCGTTCGAATATAGCAGCAGAGTTTACTGTATTATTCAGCAAAGGCCTCAGAGAGAGAGAGAGAAGGAAATTATATTCCAAATGATGATTCAAGCTTTGTCGCTTTCACGGATTTGTCATAGATGAATCTTAACAAGTGCCTCTATTCACCAACTGATTTTGGAAAAGCGTGAAGATTTTTGGGAAAGCATATGACGTTACACAAAGGAGACCTATTTCTGCCCACACAATCGTTTTGCATAATGGAACTGTCACCAGGATGATCATTGCTGATTTGTTTTCAGTCCCTTTCCTTATCATTGTTAATACAGTACTGATTTTGCCATTTTTGCTGCTGCAGCACCTGTAGTTGATGCCGTCAGTGAACTATCCGCTATGACCCCAGCATCTTTTGCGTCACAGTCACAGTACCAATCTATCAGTGTAGATGTGCATAATACAGTATTAGACATGTTAAGTCAGTAACGCTCTGCCCACCTTCACTCTTTTGCAAACAGTTACTAAGCTTGTGGTTGTTCATTTGTTTTAAACTGTTTTTAATGCTGTATTTTAAATTGTTGTGACTCACCCTGGAAATGTGCTCACTTTTAATTCCTTTGTGTAGAGTGGGACAAAAACATTTTCACCTTGCACCTAAATGACGACATCAATGTCATTTGTGATGGAGTTCCATAACCTCAAATATAAATATTTAGCCACACTTTTATCTTCTCAAAGGAATTTAAAATGAGTATAAAGTTCCAAACACTGCTGTAACTCTACCTCAACAAAAATTAGTAAATCAGTTATCAGCTAAAACTCATTCTCAGGTGGTATTTAATCGCTGTCAGGCTTCACTACATGAATGCTAAATATGTTTTTTAAAAGGCTGCCAGATATTCAGACAAAACCAAGAATGGATTGTGTGGTGCAGTGTTCATAGCCATAAAGCACCTAATTGTGATTGCTCTTGTTGTTGTTATTACCAACAATTACTACTGCATGGTACAATAAAAGCAGGTTCTGCCCACAATCTAAAAATTAATAGACCAAACTGTGCCTTATGGCTTTTCAATCACCACTCACTTCCCTTATTTTATCAGGAGTTATTGATCCATAAAGTTGTGGAGTGGGATGGGCCATCATTTCATACATGCTTTAGAAGTAGGATCTAACCAAAGATACATCTGTAGAAACTGTTTTTTGTTTTGTTTGATGTATTAAATATCTAATTGGGCTGGTACAGTCTAAATCCAGTATTTTAAATATAACCAGTATGATGTTCTGCAGTAAAAGCCCATTAGAATTAATACTGCGGTCTCCCCTGCATTTCTTAAAGTGTATTTTATGAAAAGCAGCCACAGCAGCTTTGAAGTCTGCCACAGGAGTCTTGGTGTATGTGTGATCTTAAATCTTTGCCCTCTGTGATTTGCCCCACACACCAAATTGTCTTTCCTATGCTACTTTTCCACTCACAGGAAGAAAAGATTCTGATTAAACTCACATCCTCCCATGATAGCGTTTCATTACAGTGGTATCTCGGGTTACATACACTTCAGGTTACAGACTCCGCTAACCCAGAAATAGTGCTTCAGGTTAAGAACTTTGCTTCAGGATGAGAACAGAAATCGTGCTCTAGCGGCGCAGCAGCAGCAGGAGGCCCCATTAGCTAAAGTGGTGCTTCAGGTTAAGAACAGTTTCAGGTTAAGTACGGACCTCCGGAACGAATTAAGTACTTAACCCAAGGTACCACTGTACATTCATTTGCTGTGTAACGATGAGTAATCATAAGACTATCTGAATCTGACAAAGCTCAGTTAAAGGGAGACAATATATCTTTTAAATCTGGATTATATCAACACAATATTTGTAACAGAAATAACTTTGAATTTCAATTATTAAGCCATTATATTACCATCACATTCTAAACTTTTGTGGTAAAGATAAATATCCATCAATGAATACTTGCTTTTAAAAATATTGTTGGTTAAATCATACTTAATAGTAATAATAATACAGTATCCCATAACAACGTCTTATGTTGGAAACTATGTTGGGCCATGCTGCTGGCTATTGGGCAATGGGCAAACTTCATTATGAATTCCGCTGGCAACCTATGTGAAATAAATCCTAAAAGCGCAATCTACATGGTGCTTAGTTTTCTTTTTGATGGAACCTTTTGCGTGCAAATATTTTGAGCAATTCTGGAGCACATAGCAAACAGGCAACTCCTGTTTACAGTTATTGTATAATCAGATCTCTTAATGATGAGTAATCAAATACTTGGTCACCTCTGAGCATTCTTAAACAAGTTCTACACCGTACACTGTTCATGCTAATTACCAAGAGGCAGGGCAGCTGGGTCTCATCATTGCCCCATGAAAATATTTCATAGAACACAACTATACTGTAGTAGTAGAAGTCTCAGGAGCTGTCCGGGTCACTCATCCAAACTAGCTATTGCCCTTCTCCTGGACTGGAAGGGCTACAAAAGGCTTCCTGTTGAGGCTGAGACCTTGCTTGAGTAGTATGCTCTTCCTAACTCTAATGTGGTTTTGTGCATATCACTGCATGTGACACTCTGCTCCCCTCCAACAACTGCAAATAGTGCAGACTTGACAGGAAGATGGGTAAGGGGGGGGGTAAGCTGTCTTTCAAGGAAGCTTGTCCACAATGTACCAATGCTGACTTCTAACGAAGGAATTGCTGGCAGAAGTTCAAGGTCACCCAACACATTTTGAACACAACTGTTCTAGACTACAATCTACATACTACAGAACACATTGTTTGAAGTCTGGGAATTAAATAATAGCACACAAATAAGGTGTTCATTTACCCAAACAGGTAAGAGCTGGTCATTCTATTAATTTAAATTTAAATTTTGCCTGCGAAAAGCCTAGACTTAAATCCCACCCAAATGGCCAACATAATCCCATAATAATGCAATAATACCTCAGCCCAAAGACTGCTGCTTCTACCTGTCTAAGGAGCTGATACCAAGCCTAGCTAGAGCAGGCCTGGTATCCGTTCCTGACATCCTTGGACAGCTGCCAAGGCCCCAATGTCACAGAAGGAACCATCACTGCTGCCTGTCCTAGGCCTCCTTTAAACAAACACATTGGCCTGGTGTTCCAAACAGCAGCAAACATCTGTGCCTAGCTGACATTTTCATTTTCCACAATGCCTCAGACATGGTATCACTCTGCTCTGGAGCATTGTGGGAAATTATAACGGCAGCCTCCAGTTACCTGATGTTCTTGTTGCCTTCCACCACGACAAGCTCAACCCACCAATGCCCACCAAGAGAAAATGGCCCCCACAAGACTGATCTTTGCTTAAAGGAGGAGCTGGTTCTGAACCAGAGTACTCATTTCACCCACCTACATTTCCAGCTTTTAAAGTAATCGAACCTTAAATTTCACAACTGTTTTTATGTAAGATTCATGGATATTTGCAGTATTATTTTTTTTAAAAAAACCATTTGACCACAAGGGGGCAAGGAGAAATTTCTCTCAGCCATTCTCAGTTCACAACATAATTATTCTCTTAAAGGTTTTTTTTCCTTGCCATTAAGATGAAATATGGAGCAAGTTAAAATCATGAGGAGAACCTTTATACCAACAACTTATCTCCTACCACTGTGCCTTCAATTCTAATGTGCAGTTGATATTGTCTTATTTTGTTGTCAGCTGCCTTGGAAGTTTTGACAAATTGAAGAGCAACCTACAAATGTCTGAAATAAATCCTAGGAGTAAACCCCATTGAACATACTGGGGTTTCCTTCAGAGCTAATATACAATTGGATTGCCTTGAAAATTATGTTAAGGATTAGAAACTGTGGTCCTCAAGGCATTTTGCGCTTATCCCAGTGAGGCGTGTGTGCCATTTCAGAAATGTTCTAGGCTAGAAAAGCCAACTAGAGAAATATAAAATACAACAGGGATCAATAAAAAGAAGATACTGCATCAGGAAGTCACATTTTTCCTGATTCTTGGTTGATCACAAGAAGCATGATCAGTGATAATGCTTCAAAGAAAGAAAATCTGATGTGGAACATTCGGTTCTGAATGAAAGCTTCTAAAATTCTACTAGCAGCGTTTGTTAACTTCCAATCTCCTTTTGCTCCCACCATTATTCATTTCAAGTGCCTTGCTCTCATTTTGTCCAATATGTTACCATAAAATATTGACCTGCATTAGATGTAGCACCATAGTGACTAAACCATAGTTTAGTGTTACATACAGAAGCCTGCTCTCCTCCCTCCTCTGGCTGCAGATTAGAAGCACCTGTTTCCATTTTAATTTAGTCACAGTCAATCGTTTCATCCAAACTAGGAAATGTAGTTAGTTTTAAATATGGTATATATTCAAACAGGTTAAGATCAGAAACCACTGTTTGAACTTGGCTTGTTTAGATAAACCATCATTTAAACTTACTAAGTTTGTTCCATTTTGGATGAAATAACAAATTGCAATTAATTTAAACTGGAAGCAAATGTTTCCAGTAATCTCCTCACAGCTATTTCAGATAAGTTAAAGATCACATAAGCCTGTACAGTGGTACCTCGGGTTAAGTACTTAATTCATTCTGGAGGTCTGTTCTTAACCAGAAACTGTTCTTAACCTGAAGCACCACTTTAGCTAATGGGGCCTCCTGCTGCCACCGCGCCGCCGGAGCACAATTTCTGTTCTCATCCTGAAACAAAGTTCTTAACCTGAAGCACTATTTCTGGGTTAGCGGAGTCTGTAACCTGAACCGTATGTAACCCAAGGTACCACTGTATCTCATTCATGTAACACTATGGTTTAGTGTTACATCAAAATACATCAATTTGTTTTCCTCCTCCCACAAACCAACTTTCTGTTTCTTTGTGCAGGGTAGATGGCTTCTAAGGTCCTTCCATCTCTATGATTTTATCACTTGCCCGACAGTTCAGTGTGATAGAGAGAATATCTGTCATTATCAAAAAACATACAGCAATAGGGAAATGAAGGAGAAGCTGTCCTACAGACTGCAGTGACTTGCTGGGTATATATAGCATAAGGAATCAGGCCATCTCTCAAGTACACTGATCCTGGGCTGCATAGGGTCTCTTATGTTAGTAGTAACACTTCATACTTGACCCAGTAGCAGATTGCCAGTGCAAATCCCACAAGCAGTGTTATATACTGTCAGTAGCTTGCCCCGATAGGGAACCGGGTGACTACGTTCTGCACCACCTACAACCTCCAGACCAACCTCAAACATAACCCCACATGGAGTGCATTGCAGTCATCCAGTGTGAAATTACCAACGCATGGACAACTGTGGTCAAGCAATCCCACTGAAACAACTTATAATAACGTTCATAACGTAGGATTGTCATATCTCCCCAAACCTGTGCCAATGGTTTTTTTGTGCAACAAACCTTAGCTTCATGCCACTACAAAGGAAATTCTGTTAACAGGAGAGTTTTGCTTTGCTTTTTAGGCAGTAAACAAAGATTGTAACTGCAGCACTAATTGTACATTTTGCTCTAATTACAGTCAAGGAACAGTTAGGGAAGAAGTTATTGAAAACGCTTGCACTGGCAATCATTGCTGGCAGCTTTGCACTGCAAGAGCCCTTTCTCTCCCCATGAGCCAAAGCCAGGCAAACACCATGCCATGCATGATATCACCACATATTGTTAATGTTGTACTTGTCACAAAGCACGGTTTGTCGCTAACGCAAGTTGTACCATGAGTAGCATATGGCACAACAGAAGGATCAATAGCAAAGTGTCAGGCATTGGATAAAATAATTCAGCCAGGATATCAGCACGATGGGCCTTTTAGATACAAATTACCATATTTTTCGCTCTATAAGACGCACCAGACCACAAGACGCACCTAGTTTTTGGAGGAAGAAAACAAGAGAAAAAAAATTCTGAATCTCAGAAGCCAGAACAGCAAGAGGGATCACTACGCAGTGAAAGCAGCAATCTCTCTTGCTGTTCTGGCTTCTGGGATAGCTGCACAGCCTGCATTCGCTCCATAAGATGCACACACATTTCCCCTTACTTTTTAGGAGGGGAAAAGTGAGTCTTATAGAGCAAAAAATACGGTAGGTTACCCATTTGTGAGGTAATGAAAACATCAAAATCTGAGTGAACTAGTAAAAAAATTATTTGTCTTTCAGGTCTTCCTGTTCAAAACTTTATTATAAAACATCACATAATGTAGGCCTCATAATAAATTGTTAGAACCTAATGTTTCAAAATAATTATATGGACAGTAATGCTATAGAAAGCTATGGAGATAGTTACACTATCAATATTCTGCTACACTGCGCTATACAGAGTGTCTTACTGTTTCGGCATTTAAGATTCCAATCTGATCAAAATAACTAATGGCACTGATTATTTAGTTCTCTTATTTTGTTGGTTTTTCTCTAAAAAGCAAAGCTGGGGATTTATTTTAAGGGTTCTGTCTTTCCTGTTTGTGAGGATCAAGTTATTAATCAACACCTTGTAAACATGGTTCAGATAAAACATCAACTGGTGGGCAAATACATATACAGTATACGAAAAGGGATCTGCAATCAGGAAAATGGAGGAAATAGGGGAGACACCATTGTATCCACATCTCATAACTTGATGTCCCTAGGGGACAGATAGAAAACCTGTGGACCTTCAGATGCTGTTGCACTCCAGGGCTTTCCCCAGGAAGGCTCACCTGGTGCCATCATGACATGCTTTTATGCACCAGGCAAAACATTTCTTTTTCACCAGGCCTCTGAGCTATGTGCTTACAATAATACAGAATTTAGTCCTACAATTGTCTTACAACACCTTCTTGTTCACATGCCATCAGGACTGCAAGGATACATACAGCAATATTTTTGGTAGCTGTGCCTCTCAACTATGGCATTCCTGCAAAACTAACAAAAGCCCAATCTTTTGGCCAAACTACACATGACATACAAGTGTGTGTCTCTGTTGTATTTGTTTTTAAATTAAAAGCAGCCTCAGAGGCCTGGAGCAAAGGAATAAGGGCGCTGGCATCCTAAAACTCTTTGCTCTCCTAGTACGCATTTAGTATATAGAATGCCAACACCAACTACACAAGGGTAAATTTACAGGGATGAAAGCACACCTGTAAATTCACTGGGGGAGCATCTTGAGGAAACAAAAAGAGACAAAAAAACCCTTAAAACGGCAGCTTCCTGATGTGACTTTTTATTTAATTTTTTTAAAACTATTTTGATTTCATTACACACGTTTGCATTAAACAGTGTTTATTTTGCAGTTTTATATCATGCCTTCCTTGTTGTTTTTTATTTCGAGCTGTACTCCCAATATGTTTTCACCTAAAAGTGTAAGGTGTGAATGTGACAAAGATCAATGTTTTCACACACTTGCATCAAATAAGCAAACCCACTGGGGGACCAGAATTAGCCACAGTTCCCCGCTGAGTGTACACTAGGAGGTAAATCCAGGTTTATCCTGCATAATGTATGAAATAGCCCTCAAATCTTATCTACCACCTTATCTACTAATCAATAGCATTGACTGCACTGAAACCATGATCATATGTGAAAGCTGAAGCAATTCTGAATTAAGGGCAGCACTGCACAATGGAATATGTTTGAAACAAATAATAAAATTCCAAACATATAAATCAGATTGGTCAGGTGTAGGGATGGTGGAGAAATTAAATTCAAGTTCACATTTAAAGGCAAACCACCCTAATTTAACGCTTTCCGAAGCGATATGCAACAGGACAGATAACATTCAAAATTAACATTTATCTTAATTTTGCAATGCAGTCACTTCAGCCAAGTAAGGTGTACAAATATGCATATATTAAAGTATTCCTATATTAGTGAAAATTATACACACATACAAACATATATGCATATATAAAATATGTTGTATATATTTTTTGATCTTTGGATGAAAGGAGGTATATAAATATAACACACACACACACTCTCTCTAAAATTATTAGAGTAACTTACTTTTAAAATGTACCGTATATATTTTCAAAACAACATGCAAAAATGTGTCAGCTAGGAGAAATTCACAGCAAAATGCTGGTGAATTTCCATGAGGATCTTTTTTTTATTATCTCTAATTGCTGCAGAATGGAGAACTGAATTTAAGACCGGGGGTGTGGTGGGGGTGGAATCAGGAACTGGGAGAACCAAACCCGACAGATTCGTCCATCCCTAGTCAGCTGTAAATTCTCCCGCACTCTCCCAGCTGCCTTAAGCCATCCTTCACTCTCATTCTCTCTCTGTCTTGTCACTCACTTTTTCAATCCTGAGCTATTAATCACCCTGAAATGCTCCATAGCATGTTTCAAGCCTGCTTATTTTTGCACTTTTAACAATGTTTCGTTTGGAATTATTACACTATACACAAGGTATGCTAAAATAATATTTTCAGAGGGAAAGAGCTTCTCGCATAACTATTTTTATATTTCCTGTTCAGTGTTTCTTTAAGTGGTTAGTAAAAACTTCTGTTATTCGGAGAGGCAAAAAAAGCAAATCAGCTCTACTTTGGAGTTTGCCGCATCTCCTTTTGATGGCATTTTTTTCTGGCTTTCACAGTGAAACATAGTGATGGGCAGTCCTAGTAGTTACAGCTGCTGCTGTTGTTCTTTTAGAAAGAGAGTAGTATTTCAAAACAGCCCTCTAATTACTTGTTTTAATTCCAAGAAGATAGCTGTTTTCAGTTAAGACAAACAGTCTCCATTTTGGAACTTGAAAGCAGAATGTTTGGTGCATTGTTTTGAAAGAAAGTTGTCATTCACTAACCTGCTACCCTCCAGATGTTTCTGGACTGCAGCTGCCATTAGCCCCACTGAGCAGAGCATGCTGGGAGTTGGAGTCCAAAGCATTTGTAAGGGACCCTGGATGCTGAAGGCTGCAAGGGAGCACCTGACTGATGGCTTGCATTTATGGGTGGGCTATGGATCATTTTAGAGTAATTGTTTATTTGAAAAGATCAAAAGGGCAGGGCTGAGGAACTTTCTGTAGTAATGAAAGTTGTAGTTCAGCAACATCTGAGAGGCTGGAGCCTCTCCATCCTGCCATGGGCAGTGATCCAATCAACCAAATTTGATTTCATCAATCCCACCTGTAACCTAAGATTGCTGCTCCAGGCTTAGCAACCTAGTCCTCCAACCAATGCAGTTGCCGACCAACAGATCTGAAGAATGAAACAACTGTGGTTTGACCATATCCCAAATGCAAAAAGGCTGGAAAGAAGATTCATGGAAATTACCACATTGAGAGAACTTGGTCTCTGAGGAACTTTTCGTCACTCAGAATGGTAATGGTACCTGTAATGTGCTCAACACTTTTCACTTAATCCCTCCCCCCCTTTTTTTGGTGCTATTTTACTTTTCATGGGACTCGAGCTACATGCTGTTTCCTGATAATGCTCATCAAATGCATTAGCACAGAGACACTCATCCTCCCTTCCTCCCTTAAGGGGTTTCTTCAGTCTGTTTCACTCCCTTACTTTGTCCTGTGCTGTTTTATACAAAAGCTTTGAAATTACCCTTCACGACAAAGCGATCTTAGACAGATTAATTTTTGTTCTTCCATAAAATGAAATCACCACCACTCTTTAGGCCTGATTGGAATCTGAGTATTGCACAAACATCAGCCATGTTTTGTGGGCAGCAGTACTCGCAGATTTCCCTTCCTACCTTTCACGAAATAAATATCAGTTTCAGCTGATATTTTTTGCCAAGGGCGAGATCTTCAACTGTGCAAAGTTTCTTCTCACAGTTGGTTATATAACTCGTTCCGGGGACATGACCCAAGTGTCAAAATTGTCCATCGCTTCATCTAAAAACTACCCAAGTAAATTGACCAAGTATGTTGATGACTGCAGTCCCATGGGGATCCCTGTACCTTAGAAGGCAGAGGCAAACATTTGTGAGCCATGCGCTGCTCTCAGCATGACTTTGACACAGAGATTCAGTCGATAAATAAAAGTACTTCTTCACACAGCGCATAGTAAACTATGGAACTTGCTCTCACACGAGGCAGCGTTGGCCATCAGCTTGAATGGCTTTAAAAGAGGATTAGACAAATTCATGGAGGATGAGGCTAACAAAGGCTACTAGCTTCATGGTCAGAGGCAGCAATGTAGTTGTTGGAAACCACAGGTAGAGTGAGTGCTGCCATGCTCAAGTCCTGCTTGCAGGTTTCCCACAGGCATCTGAGTGACTACTGTGGTCAAGATAGGCCATTGGCCTGATCTAGCAAGGTCTTCTTCTGTGAACATGGTTCTTCTGTGAACATGCTTGGCACACCCATGAGGCAACGCAAGCTTGCCCCAGGAGGGCAGCAATTCCAGCCGCCACAGAATGCATCGCCTTCTGCCATCTCCATGACCACAGTAGCAATGACGGCCACAGCACGTCCCTCAGAGGCCAGACCTGCTGCCTCCTTGGCAGCTCCCCCATGCCGCTTCTACAGTGGCCTCTCGGCATATAGAAAGTGCTGCTGGTTTCCTCCTACTCCTGAGGACATGGTAATCTCTGGGGTCTCTTGGACTCTGCACCCACCTAGTGTCATTCCCAGCACACCCACCCACACCCTGCAACAGCCTTTGATTCCCACTTCAACTGTTGGGTAAGGTTTGATTTGATTCCCCTCCCCCTTTTCCCCAATGTAGGTATTTATTCCTTTGTTCCCAATGTAGATCTTCATTCACCCCTTCTTCCCTGGCAGGGGAAGCTCCATCTTGTGGTTTGCCTGAGGTGCCAAAATGTCTTGGGTCAGCCCTGGGTGCAACTGTGGCCTCAGTCTGCTGCCCAAGTCCTAACTGTTGATAGGCAACTTCAGGGCTGCTCCTCCTCCTGCTTAGGGAACTTTTATCTTTCAATTGGACTTGGACCAGGCAGACTTGCAAACAGAGGAGTGTCCTCTTCAAAATTGAACCACTTCTGGGAGGGGTGCCTTTTACATCTGAAGCACTGTGGCTCAGCGCTTCTAAAATACTGTCCAAGTATCAGAATTTTTTCCCTTACTCTCCTTCAGGCCAAACTAAAATTGAGGCCCGTTTGGCTGTGACATAAACAGTGGCCTGGAGCCAATGAAAAGCAGCATGCACTCAGGCTGCAATATGAGCTGGGTTCCTGGGAGACTGGAAAAGACTTGAGTAACAGCTGTCTCGTTTTAATTGCTTACTATTTCCAGAGTTCTTATAACAACCTCAGTTTCAGTTTCTATCAAAGACCCCAATAAACAATATAAATCTCTCCCTCTCTCTTTGTCAAAACGCTGTACAAATGGTTTTAAGTACTAGTTTTGTAATCACGGAGAACCGTCTGCAAAGTGAAAGCATCTTTTCGATCGCCCTGCTTCCTTTTCGTCTTCCTGATTCCCCTTGCCTTCACCCTCCCCCAATCCAGCTTCCTTGCCAAAACACAAAAGGCTGTACACAGCGCAATGCTAGGCTTGCTGCACTCCAAATAAAGTTAAGGAGTTGTGGGTGGCCCCTTTGTCCATGTCAGCCAGCTGGGCACCCTCCAGTGTTTAATCTGTAAACTCAGATGTGCCAAGATTAAAACACAGGTGGAAGCTGTACCTTTGCCCCAGGAGGCTCTGGCCCCATCAAACCATAGGAAGAAGGGATATTCAACTTGAATATATTTTTCTTTGCTCTAGGCAAGTGCCGGGAAAATAATCCCAGTTAACCCATCACATAAGGAGATGCCACCACTGGCTTGGTAAATATATTCCCAGGGCTACTACAACAGAGGGACCTGATTCACAATCAATGTTTGGGCTGTATAACATCTTTCTTACTCATACTAAACAGGATATACATAAGCGACAGATTCAAATAACGAACAGTGGGTGTCTGGTGTGTACTTTCTACACCAGCCTCTCCTTCTACATCCCCAGTCACACCCACACCCAGGATCTTCTTCCACCTCCCCGTTGTACTGCCAGTTCATGACATCAAGGATATTTTGCTTGTTTGCAAACAAAGTGCTATTTTTCTAGGGGGAAAAGATGCTGGAACTCACCATGTTCTCTTATAATGACAATGGTAACCAACTGAGTTCCAATGAGTTCCAGCTGGGGAAAAAGCCCTGCAAATATACCTAGTATATTCAAAGTAATTTCAAAACTTACAAAAGAAGGTGCTGTCCAATAAACAAGCACCTTTTAGATAGGTCTAAAGGGTCACAACCCAATAATGATGGCTAAGCGGCTTAGTCATGCTGGCCACACGACCCGGAAGCTGTACGCCGGCTCCCTCGGCCAATAAAGCGAGATGAGCGCCGCAACCCCAGAGTGGGAAGAAAGAGGGGAGGTAGAGCAGTAGGGAGAGAAGGAACTGCCCTTTGCTGCCCACACAGCTATGATCAGTTCCATAGGTACAAACAGAAAATAGCAAATGCACAAAAAAACTGCTGACCATTGAAATTCCAATTGTAGCTTATATCAGAAGAGCAGTGATTTAGTAGTAGGAGAATTCATTCTGGAATCACCCACAGATTATCCTTTAGCATTCCATTGCCATTTTATTCCAACTTCTCCATATTCATTTTGTGCCCCTACCCTCCTGACAATTGAGCATCACAAGCCATACAGTGGACGAAGCGGACTCTGATCTACAAAAGCTTTTGCCACACTAAGATTTGCTAGTTTTCAAGGTACCACAAGACTTTTTGAGGGCTTCCAGACCTGTTCATTAAGCATTCATCTTGGCTTGCTTGCACTAAATTTGTAAGGAGGTTATGTGACATCGAGTGTTTATTTAGCATCCGTTCTGGGTTATTTGTGGGAAGATTATACAATGTCAAGCAACTGCTATCCCACACTTTCCAGTGCAGTTCCCCATCACTTTCCTTACTGCTGAAGTCTGGACTTTTTAATGAATCAAGTTTGTTACCAAAGAGTGCCAAATCCACTTTAATTGTGCAACCTGAATTTTCTGGTGAGCTGTTTAATCTCAAACCCCCCTCCCCATAGCAGCAGACTGGAAGTGTTGCATTTGTACTAGGAAGAATATAGCCCACAGTATATACTGAAGGCTACCAGTGAAACTCTAATGCAGACAAGTAAGAGATGTTGCACTCCACTTTTCCAGCCCTTTAATCTCTCCTTTTATTTACTCTTTAAGATAATTAGCAGAGGCCGTCCAACCAGTTACCCTCAGCCAAGCAAATGCATCTAACTCTGAGGGAGGAGGCAAGTTCAGTGTGATGAATGAAGCTCAGTGTAGCAGCAAATTCCATTCCAAAATAATTTTCAATTCAAAGGCTCCATTTAAGGGATAATGATGGGGGCTCAGGATTAATCAGTGGCTGGGGGAGATGATAGCCCAAGGCAAACCCACAGGCCATTAACCCTTGCGGGTCACATTATACCCACAGGAAATGCACCAGGTCAAGTTCATTGTTCCTATTATAAATTCTCATAGGGAAAGAAAAAGGTGAAGCTGAAATGTTTATATATGTTTTCCGTCTTCAGCTCCAAGTGATGTTGGATGGCTTTTGGCAAGCCCTGTGTATTTCACCTCAGAGAGAGATTTTTGTTAGACTTGACACCAAAGGCAGCATAAGTGGAAATATATGTGTGTGTGTGTGTGTGTGTGTGTGTGTGTGTGTGTGTAAAAAAACCTGGGAAGCATTTGAAGTTCTCAACAGTGGAGCAAACAATGCAACAGAGAACAAAGGAAATGGTTGTGCAGGAGATCAGAGAGGGCCATTCCACACCTGGGTAAACCAGCCCACCTCTAGCCAAACCTACAGTGTTTTATTCACACACACATCACCAACATGGATCAAGGTGTTTGTTGCTGTTGAGATGCCATTTGAACAGTAGTGGGATTGGCACAAAGCAAGATTTGATCAGACAAAACACCTGTTTTTTTGGGGGGGGGTTACAAATTATTGTGGTGACTAGCTAAGCAAAAATTAAAATTAAACAGCGCCAAAGGCCTTGGAGAAAACAACTAAGTGTCTGCTCCATCTCGTCTGGAAGAGTGTTGAACAGCATTGGACCAGTGGTACAAAATGCCCAGCTTCTAGTGAAAGCCAGCTGGGCCTCTGTAACAGCGGATGATGGACAACTAAATATATGTTGTCCTCCCACAGCCATAGCAATTTGAAAATACAGAGTAAAAAAAAAAAATTAGATAAAGTGCTTTATTTTATTCCATGAGAGCTGGTCTTTGCTCAGTAAGATTGCAGTGCTGTGTATGCTTTCTTGGGATTCAGCTGAACTAATCACTGCACATGATTTTTTTTTTAGATTCAGGTAGGTAGCCATGTTGGTCTGACGCAGTCGAAATAAAAATGTAAAAAATTAAAAAATTGTCCAGTAGCACCTTATGGACCAACTCAGTTTGTTCTGGTATAAGCTTTTGTGTGCATGCACACGAAAGCTTATACCCAGAACAAACTGAGTTGGTCTCTAAGGTGCTACTGAACAATTTTTTTTAATGTTTGTTTTTTGTCGTTCAGCTTCCTCTATGAGTTTAAGAGAAACGGCAGGCATGATCCAAGGGCTTGCAATCACACCTGTAAATGCCGCAAGTTGCATCCAAGTCCATATATGCATGTGAGCGTGTTTATGATTACACTTTTCCTTTCTGCTGTGATAGCCTTCAGCTGCAAAGCTGAGCTCTCTATCCCTGCACCCTCACAAACGCCCACCTCCAAAGTTAGGATCAAGAGTTGAGGGTCATCTTTTTATGGAACAGAGGAGGCAGCTGTGAAGTTTAGATTAGAAGCTGGCCTTGGTGGCCCTTGCAACCTGTTGGATCCCTGATTAGAAATATAAAGCAGATTCTCAGCTTTCATGTTAACAAAAACGTGTTTAACTTCCTTTTGAGGAAAGCCTTGGAGATGCAAAGCAGGCGCCAGGGATAAAAAGAACTAACAGCTGGGCCTGTCTTTCCAGATATGGTGGGAAGGGAGGGGGGTGCTCTGCAGAGGGCGATCATCTCATTCCTTAAGCACTTTCCTGGGATTCAGAGGCCCCAAGTTCCATTTCCAACTCTGCCACAGAAAATCTGTATGATGGTAACCAGAGAAATAAATGTGTTTTGTCATCGCCTCAGTTCCACTTCCAATGAAATGGGATGCTGAAGTCTACTAAGGGCTAGCGCAAAGAAACTACAATGGTACCTTGGGTTAAGTACTTAATTCATTCCGGTGGTCCATTCTTAACCTGAAACTGTTCTTAACCTGAAGCACCACTTTAGCTAATGGGGCCTCCTGCTGCTGCCGCGCCGTCGGAGCCCGATTTCTGTTCTTATCCTGAAGCAAAGTTCTTAACCTGAAGCACTATTTCTGGTTTAGCGGAGTGTGTAACCTGAAGCATATGTAACCTGAAGCATATGTAACCCGAGGTACCACTGTATAACTAAACCTTTGATAAGGACATCTTCATTGCTCCAATGAATAGTTTGTTGTTTTGTAAAGTCCCTAAATGACTGCCACAAAATGAAATTGGTAGGGTTGAGAGTCTTCCTCGGTTCTGAATAATGCTATTTTCATGTAAAAGGAATAACAGTAGAGTCAGAAGGACAAATGTCTGTACCTTACAGATGCATTGTCCAGTAGTTTTTTGTGCTAGGCTGATCTCCAGATTCTAAGATTGTCGCCAGATTAACGAAATCTTAGCTGAGTATCACCCTTTCATTTTATGAGGGCCTTAAAAACCTATTTGTTTTCCTTGGCTTTTCCTGGAGTGGTTTGTTAGGGTTGTTTTATGACACTGCTGGTGGTTCTGAATTGTATATTCTGTTAGATTTGTGTAGTTTGGGCTGGAGGGGTGTTTTTAAAATCATTGCTGGTTTTTATTAGGTAAACGGCGTTTCCGTGTGCTGCGCTGGCTCGCCAGATGCAGCTTGTCACGCTGGCCACGTGACCCGGAAGTGTCTTCGGACAGCGCTGCCCCCCGGCCTCTTAAGTGAGATGGGTGCGCAACCCCAGAGTTGGACACGACTGGCCCGTATGGGCAGGGGTACCTTTACCTTAGGTATTTTGAAATGGTGATCATATTTTAACTCTTGAGCGGCCTTGCAAGGATTTGTCCTTAAAGGTGGCTTGAATTTATTTATTTTAAATACATATATGTGTTTTAGTTATGCAGTCCTATACATATTTATTCATGCATGTGTCACACAACAAGGATCATCTCAATCATTGCCTCCTCTCTCACATATAAGGAGCAATTCCTTTTTAGTCTATCAAGACATTTTAAATCATTGAACAAATCAATGGATGACATGTTGTGGTTGTCAAAGTTTTCCAGTGGGGGGAAATTTAGAAAGGAGTAAAATAGCCCATTGAACACTGTTTCATCTATTACTTGCAGGGTTGTTTTGTGCCAGGGCTGAAGCCGCCAAAAAACCAGAGGGGATAATTCAGATGAAATTCCCAGGCGTCAAAAAAGGTTGTTTATGTATGCCACTACTGTGGCCCGTGTTTTGTTAGCCCAAAATTGGAAAACGAGTGAGGTCCCAACCAAAGAAGAACGGCAACTTAAGTTGACAGAATATGCACAGCTTTACAAACTTAACTTATAGAATAAGAGAACAAAATGAACATACATTTGGAGAAGATTGGAAAATGGTTACTGAATATATGGAAAATAACTGTGTACAGCTGGAAACACTTGCAGCATTAAGATAAATTAAACAGTGTAAATATGTTTTGATGGACGTAATAATGGAATACTGAATGGAAGAGTTTTTGTAAAATATGCAGGGACTTATGATATGTAAAATGAACCATGGAAAGAGAAGAAGGGAAGTCATTGATATCTTAAGGATGTAAAAAGGAGTATTTCAAATTGTAAAACAGAAAATTTAATAAAAATTGTACACACACATATACCCCTGGCATCAACCTTAAGTGGCCTCAGAGAAAAATTATGGAACCCAGTAAACATCCATGGAAAAACCTGTGTTTTTTGCTGTCAGGGC
Organism: Podarcis melisellensis; assembly: GCF_964234715.1. Lineage (NCBI taxonomy): Eukaryota > Metazoa > Chordata > Lepidosauria > Squamata > Lacertidae > Podarcis > Podarcis melisellensis. Next base: position 38,329,224 of record NC_138544.1, read on the forward strand.
ACAGGGGCTGTTGCATTCAAGGCAAGCATCAGCAGTTAGCTTTGCTGGCACTTACTACTGAGCAGGACTCCCCACCGCCTGATCATGAGAGCCTTGTTGCTGCTCCACTTGCCATTACTGCTTGCTTAGCAGCTCTCTCCTTCTGTCCTTAAGGGATAGCACAATGAATGATGGGAACCAGGCAAAGGGCACTCACTTGCCCTTTCCCCTTAGATTTCAGTGGGAATTGGACCCAGAAAGAGGGAGAGAGATAAGATGATGGCGGACGGAGAGTGGAGGGAGGCGTCCATTGAAGGCATCTGACACAAGGGCCCCCCCAAAATCTGGAGCTGGCAGCCGCTGGGATCACTAAGAAACATACATGCCATATAAAGACACACAGAATGCATTTCCATTACTAAGAGGAATTAATTACCGCTGCTAATTAGCTGCTTAGATTAGCACAGTTATTTCCATCAATGGAAGAGGGAAATAATTCTGTCCGTGCATGTATAAACACATCTATAGAAAGCTTTCCAGTGGTGGTCACGAAAAAAATCCATTACATTCACCCATTACAGCAAACACAAAAAACAGTTTTGTTATGTCTTGAGGACTAACAAGATCTATTGTGGCGTAAGGTTTCATAGAATAGCTCACTCTATTGGATACATGAAGTTTTGTCCTCAGTTGGAAAGGGTGGGTGGGGGTGGGTGGGTGTACACGCACACACATGGGGTGCAGATAAAACAACAATAACAACTGGGCCAAAAATTGTCTTGTGAACAACACGAACCATATCCAACCAGCAATTATTCTACTATTGACTTTTAATCATGTCTGTATTTTTATTGCTATACTGGGATTAGTGCAGAGATGAAAATGTATGAGCTGTTCAAAACCTTTCCCAGGAAAGTGCCTTAGAAATACGTAAGAAAGACAATAAGCATGCATATATATATATATATATATATATATATATATATATAGTAAGTGAATATATCTGTAAGTGAAGAAAATTGGGCCTTGCTCATGGTACCCATTTAGTTACATATGTATATTCATTTGCACACAAACACAAACATACATATTTTAAACACACTGTACTAATGTACAAAATAAACATAATTACAGTAGCTCTTGCACGTAATGGAATGCTTTTTGTTCCACTGTTAATTGACTAAAAGGATTTGCAAATGCTGAATGGAAAACCTTTGGCATCAATATTTAATAAAGAACTGTAATAAGATGCTAATCATTTTATAAGATTAAGTATCTAGATGGTGATAAGATGATTTAGGGCACAACTGCTGGTGCCTGGTGTGCTCTAATTAAATCCTGAACCAACGTTAAACCAAAGTTATGGACCAGGTTTAACCCAAAGGGGAAAACAGCATATAACTCTGGCTTGACCCTTTTTTCTTTATTCACGGTACCACGAGGACAGAAAGGGGGAAGGTTGAAGGACAGTCCTGGATTAACCAATTATGCTAAACAGTCTGTATGTGGCATTAGAACCCGGCACAGAAGAGAATGTTGCTGTGTACACACTTCAGCCTTTGAAGCGCTGTGGTTTGGGGTTTTCAAAAAGCACTTCTTGTAGACATTGCTTTGCAAGTGTCCATACACGAACACTCTGCAGACAGCATGAGCAGGTGTTAAATCATTGCCACCTGTACACATGAAGGACATGTCCTCTGTGACCAGCATGCATTAGTTTCTTTGCTCCTTCCCCTTTCAATAGCCACCACACTCCTCCTTTGTCCCCATGCGTTTACTGATATACCTTAAGTCCAGTAGCACAGGCTGCTAAGGCTCACTTAGTAGGGCAGACCAACTTTTCATGCCAAGTGGCCCGCAAGGGCACTTTGACACAGACCCCTCAGGGTGCGCACACTGCCTTGTTGTGCAGGGACTGGGGAGTAAGATCAAAATGTGACACCCCACCCCCCAGGCCTCACACTGCCTTCCCAAAGCCACCTAAGTGAGGCACTGGGCTTTGGGAAGCAGGTGGAAGGCTCTGGCATGGTCCTAGAGCCCTCCTAGCTCCTTCCCCAAGCTAGGAAAGTGCTAACTAGGCTTTGGGAAGAGGCTCTAGACTGTGGAACCCTGTCAGAGCCCACACGCCTCCTCCCCAAACCCCAGCACACTTACCCAGCTTTGGGAAGGCACCACGAGGGCATCAAATGTTGCCAAGGCCCACCAAAAAAGGCCTTGAGGGCTGTATGTGGCCCTCAGGCTGCACGTTGGACATACAGGTCCTGCTTTGTGGCTTTCTGGGGCATCTGATAGGCTCCCATGACAAGAGGATGCTGGATTTCTTATGAGCAACTATGTCAGCCACTCTGGTTTCCTTGATGAGAAGGTGGAACAGTAAATGACATTTGAGTAAATTCAGACATCTTGCCTATGGAAGAAAGCTGGAACCTTCTGGATGAGCAGCAGTGATGAGTAAAACAGCGTAAAGAATATTGGTTACGAGCAGGCTTTGAAATAATACCATCGCCCTCCAGTCATTGCTTGCCATAGTCCTATTCATCTAGCTTTTTTGGAATTCAGGTTCTACTTTGAACTGGGGTCACTACTTCTGAACGCATCTTAGAATTGCTAGGCGCAAACTATGGAAAATGTTTTAGAGTTGTTTAATGTTACCACAGATGCCTGTGAAGGAAGATTTATTAATTGAGTAAAATGTTGTTGCACTCAGGTTCCTTTGCGGGATTCCCGTGGGCATCTGGTTGGCCACTGTGAGAACATGATGCTGAACTAGACAGCCTTTGGCCCAATTCAACAGGGCTCTTCTTGAATTCTTAAGAAGGACCAACGTATGTCCTGTGAAAGTGGGGAGAGCAACAAGGAGGACCCTGTTCTGTGGGAGAATCTGCAGTTTTATGACAACAGACCCATTGGGAGACACTCCCTACAAATTGTTCTTGTCTCAGGGGAGCACCATGGCTAATTTGCTGCTCAGTTGACTAAAAAGATGCTTACATCAAAGACAGATTGAAGTATTGTCTTATGATAGCAGCACATTCTAAGTTTATCTGCATGTACAGTTGTTATGGAGAGTATATTACAGTGCACCTAGGCCTACTTTCACGCAGTTGGCAAGTAGGGTTGAAATTGGGGGGGGGGGTGAGAGGGTAGAAGAGAGAGAGAAGACGGGTGGGGGAGAAAGACCAAGACCAAGAAAGAGAGAAGTGGGAGCCAACTTGCAGCTCTGGCTTTGGCTTCATTCAACTCTGGCCACAGGCAGCATTCAACACATTAGCCCCCTGATAAAATACATCACGACAGAAAAAAGGTCCATCTTCTCTGCCTTATAAGCTAGGGTAAGAGAGAGAAAACGCATTTTCCCAGAAGAGGGCAGATCCATCCAAAAAAAGCATGACTTTCTCCAGAGAATCCTGGGAACTGTAGCTTATTAAGGTTGCTGGGAATTGTAGTTCTGTGAGGGTAAACTATAGTTCCTAGTATTCGGGGGGGGCGGGGAGTTATGTGCTTTAAATGTACATGTACGTGCAACTAGAGCCTTTGCAGTTCTGAGTGCTGCCTGGCATTTGTCTCTGCAACTCTTGGGCTACTATATTGGACAGGTCTGACCTCAATGATGATGCAGCACCCTTCCCTTCCCTTCCCTTCCCTTCCCTTCCTCCTGCCTGCCGCAGCATTCAGCTTGCACAATGGGGACTCACGCAGAGGAGCTAATTAAGCTCCAGGAAAAGGGTGAGGAAACCACTTGTCTGTTTTTCTCTCTTTCTCAGCAAGAGGGAGAAGCTGCAGCCCCAGATCTTTTGTGAAAGCCCCTCATGTTCTCTCATAATAATAATAATAATAATAATAATAATAATAATAATAATAATTTCTGCTTGCAGGGCATCTGGGCACATTGCTAAGCATGGTGTTTGGGAGGCTCCACCCACCCACCACGTCCGTTTGCCCAGAGGCATTTGTAAATTAGCATATGCAAATTTGTGTCATGGTTCTGTGCCCAAGTATACAGCAGTGCCCCAAAGGGAGAGGAAGAGGGTGACAGGAGAGGCAGGAGGGGGCCAGAAGGATGGGATTCAAGTCAGCTTTTCCACCAAGACTTCAGCAGGAATTGCTCCCAGTTTGAAATTGACAAGACTTTGCCTTTGGATTCAACATCATTTTGAGCCCCGTGCAAACTGCCCTCTTTGCAGACTGGGTTGTTGCATGCACCACAGCACAAATAACCCAACCTTAAAAGATTAAAGGAAGTGGGGCCGATAGCACCACGGCTCTTAGACCAGCCCTACCATGATGCAGTTAGGCAGCTGCCTCAGGCGGTAGATGCCCTGGGGGAGCGGCATCAAGGTGTTAGAGCAGGTGGCCCTCCAGATGTTGTTGGGCCCTGACTCCCATCAGCCCCAGCCAGCACAGCCAATGGTCAGGAGGGATGTTGCAGTTCAGCAACATCTGGAGGGTGAGAGCTTGCCCACCCCTATGCTAGAGGACAGGGGTGTGTGTGTGTGTGTGTGTGTGTGTGTTAGCTGGCCTGCTCTGTGCTGCCCTGAGCTAGCCTGCTGCTCTTGGTTGTGGTGAAGGACACTGCCCCATTGCCAGAGGTGAAATGAGATCCACCCGCCTGTCTCTAGTTGGCTTCTGCACATGGACTGAAGTGGGGTGCCCTCTTGTTCTTGTCAGGTTGGCCCTAGCTCTCTTCTCCACTCAGGAACCTCACAGCAAGACTACACGGCTTCTGATCATGGCTGGCCTCTGAATATTGCCTTTGGAACAGGACTGGGACTAGAAATGCAATAGAGCTGCACTTTGCATGGATCTCTGGAGAAGTCAATACATCTTTGAATAAGTGTTGCTAGAAATCGCAGGTGGGCAGAATACTGTTGCGCTCACCCCCCGTTTTCAGCCTTCCCACTTGCATCTTGTCCGCCACGAGGATCCTGGTTCTTTTGGGTCTTGAAGTGTGCCTTCCATCAACAATGGACTGCCTGCGCCTGCACTTTCTGACACTGGTTATCCCTGGGGCAGAGGGGATGTTCACCTTCTCCCTCCAATTGCACAGGTGAAGGAGCTGCTACAGTTTTATATTTTTATCCACTTTTTATTTGTAAACCACTTAGAAGCCATTTTGGCAAGTAAGCGGTATGTGCATCATCATCATCATCATCCTCATCCAGGTGAGCCAGGGTCCCTCCCGGTCCTCTGTTGCAGATGGGCCTTTTGTTGCTTCACCAGAGATGCTGGAGGTTTCCAAAGTAGCACTGGAGACAGGGGCCCCCCTTAAGATCTTCAGACTCTGTGTCACTTCATTAGAGGTTGAGATACCCAGGGTGAAGGGCAGGTAGTGAATTAAAAAGAAATAAAGAAGGAGATCATCCCACATTCTCTTTGACTAGCCAGCCATGTGCACACTGTAGAACCCATAATATCAAGTCTGCCACATGGACAACCAGGAGTCAGCATAGACCACCAGGAGTATCCTGCTGTCACTGGAAGCGGCAAGAGTGTTTCCTCAGTTTATACCACCTAGATGCCATCAGGAATATTCTGTCTCCTAATCCTGAGATAATTTTGAGTTGGAGATGAGTGATAAGAAATGCCCAGGGCAGCTCCATGGCCCCTTTACTGTCATCTCCAGTGGTCTGTCTGGGTGTGTGAATGAATCAAAGTTAAGATTATGGAGCAATGGAGGATCTAACCTGGTGCTGTCTAGATGTTTTGAACTGCAGATGACATTACTCCAAGCTACCGTAGCCAATGGCCAGGAACGATGGGAGATGTAGTCCAACATCATCTAGAAGGCCACAGGTGGTGGAAGACTGGTCTAAGGAATTCAAGCATTCAGTGGAACTAAATAGACTTAAATCAAATAGCCTGACTCTCATGTAATTTATAGATTACTGACAGTAACCTCAGACCTAGCCACATTGCCTGTAAGTAAGTCACATTGATTTCAATGGGATTTTCAATTAGTGTGTTTAAGATCTAAGTGCCCATGTCTTAAAAGCATTCGTTAATGTCCAGTGTGACCTGAGTATACATTTTACCTACAACGACAGCATAAAATCATTATGGATAATTTAGCAATGTGTGATAGTATCAGGGCATTAATTTTAAATAGCTATTTGTAATACTGTGCTTGCAACATGCCTTGCTTGAGGCAATATGCTCCTATGCACTGCAAAATTATTAATTCTCATTAAACTGTAATGTTCCTCCTTGAAGTAGAGCTAATGATCTCTTCTTCTCCTAAATTAACGTTTAGCTGCTCACAATAAGTCCAGTTAATGCTCCTATATTGCTGAGACAAATAAAATTAAACTTTCTATATATATCAGTAGAATTTATTCTACTTAACCAGTGCATAAACACTTAAGAATGTCTGAAGGTATAAAGATCCAAGATTAAAGATCCAAGCATGTGTTACTAAACACTGCAATCCCAACCACATTCTGTTGAAACAAGAGCCTGAGCAAATGACCCCGTGTGCATGTGGTTACACATGGTGTGCATGTGGCTTTTAGGTGCGTCATGTATGTGCTGCCACATGTGGAGCCAGTTGTATGAATGCTGATGCCATATTCAGAAGCAAGCCAGAACTAGAAATTTGGGGAGAAGGATGAAGCATGTATAGAGCCATATGGCAGCCTCAACACAATTCACTTCAAATATACTTATTCTCCTCCAGGGTTAAGCCTTGGGGTAGCAGGGAGAAGGAAACATCAATTTCACAGCAGAAGCATGGCACTGATTGGCCAGCACCAGTGATGTCACTAGGACACCTTCTCCAAAACCTCGAAAAAGTTTTGTACTTAAAAAAACCAAAACCCACTTTGTTAATAAAGTAGAAAAGCTATCATTGGTTTATTATGCAGCTTAGGTCCAAGCTATCTGAAAGACTGTATTCCCTCATCCGAATCTGGGTTTTGAGATCTCTGGGGGAGGCCCTTCTCTCAGTCCCACCACCCTCACAGGCACTTATTGTGAGGACCTTCTCAGTGGCTGCTCCTAGACTTCGGAACTCCCTCCCTAAAGAAGCTAGATTGGCTCTCTCTTTACTGTCTTTCTTGTTCTATAGGCCTTTGGGAATTGAATAGAATGGTGCCATGATGTTCCTATTGTAATTATTGGTATGGTTTTAATAGATTTTATATGTGTATGTATTTTTAATTCTGTCAATGTCTAATTGTATTTTAATGCCTGATGTTTCTCTGTAAGTTGCCTTGAATCCCGTCAGGGGAAACATCAGGGAATAAATAAATATAGAATAATAATAATAATAATAATAATAATAATAATAATAATAATAATAATAATAATTAATTGCCTTCTAAACCACCATCTCCATATAAATTTACATTTACATATAAGATAATTTAAAACAGTTAAAAGCAACAAATATGTTTAAAACAAAACAAAAACTCTAACAAGTGGAGACTTGTGGTAAAGACACATTTATCCAGCTGGGAAAGCCTGTTAGAACAAAAATGTATTGGTTATTTCTGAAAAGTACAGACAGTGGATGCCTGCTGCATTTTTAAAAAATATATTATTTATATATTTCAAAATAATTTATAACATTTTCCAGTTTACAATCACTTGGCTTTAGACTACCCTCACCTCCATGGTTTCCCTAATTTACCAAATAATGCTGCACATTATGGTTATTCTATGCCTTATCTTCTCCACAATATTTTCAAATTTAAATTTTACTGCTGTTTTTTACTCTAAGGCTACTTGCAATTTTTTTTTAATAATCTACAAACATTTTCCAATTCTCCTTAAATTTTGCCTCAGCTTGATTTCTAATTTTACTTGTTAAACTTGCCAATTTGGCATATTCCATTGATTTCAACTGCCAATCCTCTGGATGCCTGTTGTACCTTGACAGGAATGTGATTCCACAAAGCAGAGGCAGTCACAGGCTTCTGAGATTTTTGGAACTTGCAAGAGAAACTCTCCCACAAACCAGAGTGTTCTGGTCCTGGACTGTATAGGGATTTATAGGCTAGTACCAACTTGACCCTCATGGGACACAGGTGGCGCTGTGGGTTAAAGCCTCAGCGCCTAGGACTTGCTGATCGAAAGGTCGGCGGTTCGAATCCCTGCTGCGGGGTGCGCTCCCGCTGCTCGGTCCCAGCGCCTGCCAACCTAGCAGTTCGAAAGCACCTCCGGGTGCAAGTAGATAAATAGGGACCGCTTACCAGCGGGAAGGTAAACGGCGTTTCCGTGTGCAGCTCTGGCTCGCCAGAGCAGCGATGTCACACTGGCCATGTGACCCGGAAGTGTCTCCGGACAGCGCTGGCCCCTGGCCTCTTAAGTGAGATGGGCGCACAACCCCAGAGTCTGTCAAGACTGGCCCGTACGGGCAGGGGTACCTTTACCTTTACCTTTACCAACTTGACCTGGTTGCAGATTTGCAGCCAGTGCAAATCCTGCAAGCAGAGGGTTAAAAGCTGGTGGTAGTTTGCCCCCACAAGCAGACTAGCCTCCGCTCTCTGCACTAGCAATTCTCAGCAACTCTTAACAGTACCCAGAATTCTTAGAGGGAAAGAACGTGCTTTGAGTGTGCTCTAAAGGTATATAGTGTGTACACAGTTTAGATGATTCCAGTAGCAAACACAACACTTCATCTTGTTTGCGGTGATAGTTGCATGTGTTTAGCCAGCCACAAAGCAAATGTGCACAGGAAACTCCTTGCCAAACAGTTCAGTGAGGCACAGGGTAGAAAAAGAGGAAAGGGCAGAGGGGGAAAAGTCACGATCAGCTGCATTGTCCACTACATAGCTGTGCTCTAAGGCAGGGGAAATGTGACAAGTTTATTCTCTTCAAAGCAGATGTAAAAGCAAGAGGAGTTAGGCATAAAACCAGCCTCTAGAAACAAGTCCATTTGGGGTTCATAAAGAAGGTTACCATGTTGTAGGGGTTACAACTGAGCTTCAAAAGTGCTCACCAAATCTATTTAGGTATTAAATGCAAAGATCATACCACAGGATACTGTTATTCTGCTTTCTAGCTGTGAAAGCTATTTACAAAAGATTCTCAAAATAAAACTACACTCCAATCTAGCACAGGAACAGAAATTACAGGATCCATATATGCCCTTGTCCTTTCCAAGTGTCATATCAGTCAGCAGCTCCCCCTGAGGTCCTCCAAGGATGGAGCTGGACAGCTGAATTTCTCTCAGCCCATGATGGAGACCAGTCTTCCTTTGTTGGCTGTTGCCACCAAGCTCCCACAAAGGTCCTCAGAGGCAAGGGAGTGGGGCTGAACAGCTGGATCTCACTCAGCCCATAGTTGCCTGGTGCCATAAATGTGTGCATGGTTCAACTAGGAGAATGAAGACTTGCTAATCCATGAAGCAGCCTATTGGCTCCCTTTTACAATGAACGAATAGTTTTAGAACACAGGTAGGCTACATCCTATAAAGGCTTGCTCCTTCAGCCTGTGAATTACAGTCAACTACTTGCTGTCCTGGGATGCGGGTGGCGCTGTGGGTTAAAACACAGAGCCTAGGACTTGCCAATCAGAAGGTTGGTGGTTCGAATCCCCATGATGGGATGAGCTCCTGTTGTTCGGTCCCTGCTCCTGCCAACCTAGCAGCTCGAAAGCACATCAAAGTGCAAGTAGATAAATAGGTATCGCTCCGGCGGGAAGGTAAACAGCGTTTCCATGTGCTACTCTGGTTCACCAGAAGCAGCTTAGTCATGCTGGCCACATGACCCGGAAGCTGTATGCAGGCTCCCTCGGCCAATAAAGCGAGATGAGCGTCGCAACCCCAGAGTCGGCCACAACTGGACCTAATGGTCAGGGGTCCCTACATTTTAGGAGGAAGAGGGAGAGCTATAGGAAGGCTTAAACTGCCCCACAGATCATAAAGTTTGATTAGTTCAAATGCAATATCAAGCTATGATTTTGCCCAAAGTATGGTTCGCAAACGAGATTTCAACCACGTCTTAAATCCTGGCCTGATGGCAAATCATTATTTGTTGGAGGATGAGGTTGGTTCAGATGTTACAATGCATCATGGTTAGAACTGCATTACATCTGAAGACGCATCCCACTCTAGTCCTACTCTGGCAGAGTCTGCATGAGGTTCTCAAATTTCCTCTGATGTGGTCATGGCTTCAGTAGCTTTTAGAGTCATTCGTTTCATCCCCAGGAGGGGATGAAACACAAGCATAAAACACGACAAGTCTCCCTTCTCTCTGACTAACAACACAGCCTTTTCAAAACATGCAAGGTAGGCTTAAGGATTCAGCAAGAATGGGCAACTTTGTGATGTGGCATAATTCCTGTGATTCCTTCAGCAGCCAAACTTGGTAGCTGCTTGGAAATTACTAAGGCTATAAGTATTTCATTTCCTGACATGCTCTAGAAATAGGTAAAATTGCTTCAGCAGCTCTCAGCACCAAGGGGTTTTCAAACAAGCAAGACCAGCTGTGACATCAATTTGTCTCCAGTGGAAATAAACAAGTCTGCGGAGATAAACACACTGATTTAAATACCGAGTGAAAGTTGACAGCTAATTCTCACTCTCAGAAGATCAGGAGACAATGAAAGGAATACAAAAGAATTTATTTGGAGGCATAAAAGTTTAAATTCTCTCTCTTTCCCCCACAAACACACACATACACAGACACGCACTGCAAAATGTACTTGCGCGCCTTACGTTTCCATGCAATCATGAAACTGGAGAGTGCCAATTGACAAGCTTGTCCAATAAAAATGGGCAGTTCAATTCGCGGCCCAATTAAGCCAAAGAACTTGGATTTCGGCCAATGTAGCCCCATTGACTTGGATCAGACTGTAAATCAGAGAACATACATCTGAAATATTTATGGCCTGAAAGTCCAATAAATTTAAAGACAACAGGAAAAAAATGAATAAATCTGTGGAAACTGTGGTGTAATGACAAATACTGCACAGGCAGAGAAACAGGCTATTGACATAAATGATTTCCAGATTATTCACTCGGCTCCATTATCAATGAGATCAAGCGGGACAGGGGTTTGGCAAGCCGAACTGCTGCTCCACCTCCATTCAAGAGCATTCATATATAAACAGTGCCCAATAAACATTCAGTAGAATTTGCAAGAGTGAAGGCCTCTTCATAAGCAATTCTGCATGGGCAGGAGAAAGCATGCAGAATAAATGTGAGTGGCTTTATATATTTTGCCAGCAGTTTTCCAGAATGTTCGTCATTACACATGCTGATGCTTGTCATATTCTTTTAGTACATTTTATAACCCACTTTTCCCTCCTCATGGAACCTCTGTGGTATCTAAAGATGGAGGAAGAAATCCAATTCCATTTACATTTAAAGGCAAACCTACCTATTTGGCACTTTCCAATACGATACAAAATACAAAACTGAAATGCAGCCATCCTTTGTGATTTGCACCTCTCCTAATTTTACAGTACAGTTCTCCAGCCAAACAGTGTGTACAAAAATTACATATACGAGGACTAAGTACAGCTAAAAATACATATATTGGTGAAAATTACAAGAATGCACCATAATAGATTAAATTACTTTGCAAAAAAATGTGTGTATTAGGAGAAATTCACACTAAAATGCTGATGAATTTTCATGAAGACAAAAAAAAATGCAAACTGTTGTGGGAAACTGTGGAACTGAATTTAAGGATGGAAAAATGAGAATCTGAGAGAAATGGAAATCGACAGGTTTGCCTATCCCTACGGGTCTGCAACTTGTACTACATATGATTTTAAGCAATGGTGGTTTTATTTATATAATCGTGAAGTAAAAGTAAATAGAACCAGGAATTAATGCACACAGAATCCAAACCCAAGCATGATCATTCATAAGTAGGTTTCAGACTCTCCCAATATGTCAGCCATAGTTTTGGTTCCAACCCCGTGCACACTTACCTGGGAGTAAATCCCATTGGACTCAGTGGAACTTGCTTGTGTGCAAATATGCATGCCAGTTATATAAAACCTAATGATGTGTCTATATTACACACTGTCACAGAATAATGTACAGGCTCAACACTGTGTATGAATGTTTCCAAATTTGATCAAGAAGAAAATGGGTGAAACCAAAAGAATAAGATACTACTATAGGTTTGGAGGGGGCAGATTCCCCTAAATTCCTGGGTGCCAGACTCCCCATAATTATTAGAATCAATAAAAGTTAGAATTAATCAAGGTTTGATTAAACTGTGCCAAACACAGAAATTCCTGGGTTCAGCTTATGCTAAGAAGAGAGAGGCCTGTCTGAGTGTAAGTCATGAAGGAACAAAGCAAAGTAATGGCGCATCAAGGAAACTATCAGAAGGCAGGATTGCCAAGCAAGAGGGAGTGGGGTGCTAGTGGGAAGAAGCAAAGGCCACATTTAGGGTTTCAACTTTGAATGGTGTAGGCGGGGGGGGGGGAGGTCCTTGGAGTCATTTGGGGAAGAACTCCATGTGACATGGGGAAGACAGATGAAACTAAGAGTCACAGAGGATAGTTTTTTGCTTCCCTTAAGGGCGAAGCCAGATCCTCATAGGATGTGTGAATGTTCTGCAATCCCTTCATCTAGGTGCAGGTTGTATATGTGTGTAAATAAAGCCATATATTATAAAGACACCACAGTCTCTGCTGTGCCTAATTTCTGAAGGAAACACAAACCCTGGGTAAGCACCTGGAACCCCAAGAATTTCACACTGCTTGGCTGTGGTCCTATATACACTTTCATGGGAGAAACTAACTTCACTGACCTCACTGGGCCTTACTTCTGAGGAGTTACATATAGGTTGCAGTCCCATGCATACTTAAGTAAAACATACTGGGAGTAAGCTTCATTGAACATGGTGGGAGTTACTTCTGAAGAATCATAGGACTACAGTGTAAAAACTCAGCTTTCAAAACCTCCCATCTCTCGGTTTTTGTAGTGACTAATGAGCTTTGAGCCTTCAGCAGCTCTGAAAGAAGCAAACAAATATTCAGCATTTGCAATAGAAGACACACAGGTCTGTTATTAAGAGAATAATTTCTGGACCAGTATTACTCAGTGGATAAGAAATTATTCTCTAGGGAATGATTCCACTGGTGTGTAAAAAAAGCAGCACAGAAGAGTTAAAGCACATTGCTACATAGAAATCACACTAGACTTTTGTGTGAAACCAGACAGGCAGCAGACACACTTCTCTCACTCAGAGCCACTTCCTGGAGACAGCCATCTTGCCTGTAATGTAACTGGCATTATCCATAAAAGCAACAGTATGGCTTCTGTCAGTCATTCATTCCCCAGAGGATCGTGCCATGTTCTACAATGTTCCAAAAAAAGATAATTTCATGCAGAATAAATTTTAAAAGTAAAACACACACACACATACACACCCAAATTCTCAACCCAAACCCTTCTGAAGCTGTTTTAGAGGTAATTGAAGACAGATTTCTGCTATGCAAATACTCTTTTGATGCAAAACAATGACCATAATCTGTTAGAGAGAAGGAAAAAGGTTGTCACAGCAACATCCAGTGTCTTTTTGTGGGGGTGAGAGAAGAGCCCAGTTCTGTGACAGAATGTAATTCACAGGACTTGGGTTTTTTTGGCCACTGCATGTAAATTTGAATATGAGGATATGCATTTATGTGTTTCTTTCCAAATGCTACACGGAAAGAGACCCTGCAAAATATTTCTTTTTGGGGGGGCAGAACCTCAGTTTGCTATGTATTTCTTTTAAAAAAATTATTGGGGGGGCAGCAGCCTGTCCCTGCCCCCCCCCGGCCAGGCCCATGCCTGCTGTCAGACAAGGGGCTGGAAAAGATTTTCCTACCACCACTGGGCGGTGGGGCAGGCTTTCTCTCCCTGGCATAGGAGAGACTCCATAAGGGCTTATGGAGTCTTCCCGCTCATTGTGGGGGCGCCAGGTAGCGAAAAACCTCAGGTTGCCCCTGCTAACATCAATTTGTACATTCACCGCACCAGGATTGATATCTGAAGTTGACAAATATACCGCAAGGGTAGCAGAATTTCATAATTCCTTTGGTTATTTTCTGTGTCCTAAATAATATTTACTTCCTCTCTTTCAGTAGAACAAAGCTCAGATCCACCCTCACATGACATGAGCAGGGCCCTTCTTAGAGCACATAGCTTGTACAGTGGTACCTCAGGTTACATACACTTCAGGTTACATAGGCTTCAGGTTCTGCTAACCCAGAAATAGTACCTCGGGTTAAGAACTTTACCCCAGGATGAGAACAGAAATCGCTTGGTGGCAGTGGGAGGCCCCATTAGCTAAAGTGGTACCTCGGGTTAAGAACAGTTTCAGGTTAAGAATGGACCTCTGGAACAAATTAAGTACTTAACCCGAGGTACCACTGTATGCAAGAAGTCCCAGGTTCAGTCCCCAGCATCTCTACACTGGTTCAGAAGAGACACTTGTCTAAAATCTGGCAGGGCAGCCACTGCCAGTCAGCGTACTGTATACAATACTGAGCTAGGCTGGACCAATGGTCTGACTTGCCATAAGGCAGCATCTTATATTCCATAACACAACAGCAAATTGCAGACATCTCTGCCATAAAGGAGCCCTGGAATAATCCATTTGTACTACGGAAGGGAAAGTAACATACTCTCTGCCTGTCTCAAATGGACTGCAGAAGCTGCAGCTGTCCCAATAAATCTCACATTATGATCTGCCTATTTCATAAACGATGGCCATGTCCTCATCTCATCTAAATGAAGAGGTCAGAAACCCCTTTTTATTCAACTGTAAAACATTAACCTAAAGGGGAATGCATTTCACGGGCATAAGAGTTAATTATCCTGCACAGTCTGGAGAGCAAGCTGCAGTTCATATTAGTGTAACGGATCCATGTAAATCAACACACAGTTCACGTAAGAAACACCCCAAAATACATTAAATAATCATTCACATCGCCATAGCCTTCTGCCTGAACTGCTTGGCATGGGATCAGGCCAAAGAGATTGGAGGAACAGACAGATGAACAACACAGAGCGGAACAGATGCACTACATTGATAAAAAAAAGATGCCCAATTAACAGACACCACCTTTGAGAGTCTCAGCAATCCGCACCTCACACAGAGAGGAATTCTGCATGGGAGACTCCAGCTTAGGGCTTCTCTTCATATGATGCCTCTCCAAAATCTAAGCCAGAGCATCTTTTAGAAGCACTGTAAAGCTTACCTGTATGGGTTGCCTTTGGGGAAACAGGTTAAGCTGGCAGAGAAGTAGGGATTCCAATGCATTTGAAGTGTTATCTGGGATGGGCCAGAAACCTGTTAAAATTTATTTATTTCTTGCTTCCCTATGACTGACCTTTTTTGTTAAAAAAAAGCTGCAGTCCAGTCCATAGTAAGAGCAAGCCCCATGCAACTCAGTTGAATATATTTGACTAAACAGGTATAAGGCAGTGCTGGAGACTGTTCATAGGGAAGCTGCAGAAAGAATGTAGCTGGTCAAGGGAGCAGTGGAATCATAGAATTGTGGGGTTTGGAGGGAACCTGAGAATCATCTAGTCAAAGTCCCCGCAATGCAGGAAAATGCAGCTGTCCCAGATGGGGATCGAATGCACAACCTTACTTGTATGGGTTGCCTTTGGGGAAACAGGTTAATGCACTACGCTCCAACCAACTGAGCTGACTCAAAAAGATTGAAAACCTCCAGTATAGTCCGCTCTCTAAGGGTGAATCCTCTGCAGCCAAAATAGCAATTCCCACCCACATGAGAGACATACCAGCAGGCTTTGGGGGATCCTCAAGGTTTGCAGGAGTACCAAAATATTTTGGGGGTGACTCTAAGGCAGGAATGTCCAAAGTCCGTTTCGGGGGTCTAATTGACCAGTTGGTTTAATCCGGCCCCTGTGGCAGTTTATTTCCTGGGGTAAAATCATAAAAAAGCTCAACAACTTCAGTCCTTCAAAGGTCAACAACTTTGGTTGGCCCTCCAGTTGGCCCTCACGGCCCTTCACTTCATCAAATCTGGCCTTCTTTGAAGAAAGTTTGGGCACCACTGCTCTAAGGCAATGATGTGGGGGAACCCAAGGCAGAACAATGAAGGCCAAGCATACTCTGTAACCACAAAATGCTGACTGAGTGGGGTGGAACAGAAAGCCAGAGGGGAAGGGTAATGGAATGGAGTCATCTAGGAAAGGGCTGACTAATATGATGAGCAGGAGGAGGCCACATTGCAACATATAGTTGCAGGCTCCACTTGTATATATCAGTGGAATATATAAAACAAAACCCCAAAAAGAACAGGTAGGTAAGAACAAAGAGAAGGATGGTATAGGATAAGATTCACTTTTTCCGCAGGGGAGCCCTAGGACTTAAGGGGTTGGGCAAGGTCAACTCAACCAATACCAGCCTGGGAGGCTGGCAAACCAGAGGTATATTTTAACACTTGAGCAGCAGATTCTCAGGACTGTTCTGCCACCTGTGTAAGTTCCTTATACCTTGGAGGGATTTTGATCAAATACTAGAGGGCAATGTTACTTTGGAAGAAGAGAAATGCTGGGGCTGAAGCCTATATGGAAACAATATATTCTGAACTAAGCCCTGTGGCTTTTAACTTCTGGTGTGTGGGACAAAGCTGCATTGTTCCTATTTGTAAAGTGTATTCAACCCATGAGGGAACAATCCCTGCCCCAAGGAGTTTGCAATCTCCCAGCAGTAAACAAAAAGCACCTTACACATGTTCAGAGGCACTTCCCAGCCAGTTTGCAGGTACTGAGAAGAAATGTCCTGGTATATCCCAAAATGGAATTTTAGGCTTGATAGAAAAATACACCAAGGAGTCACAGTTTTTCAGAACTAAGCTAAGGTTGCTACTCTCCACCTCAGGATGTTTGCTGTCCTTTTATCAGTCTCATGCCAGGCAAACATTCAGCAGGTGCAGTTTCCCGTTGCCAAAACTTCAAGCTCCTGTTGAATTGCTACTTTCACATAGCAGTTAGTGAGCAATGTTGGCAAGGGAGACATTCCGAAATGAAAGCCACATCTGCATTCTCTAGAGACCTAGACTCAACCAGGGACTCAACTTCCCAGAAAGATCCAGGTGATCTATGGCACTGGATCAAGGTCAGAGTCTGCTGCCTGCAGACTAATATAGAACGAGTGGAAGGGATCATAGAAAGCCAGAATAAATAATCCGGGATATGCAATGGCGTCCTTCTGACCAGGAATAATTTACTTAACAAGGACTGGCTAATTGTTCTGAGCAGACCAGGATAACGGCATAGTGCAAAAAGTGTGCATGCACCACTGATTCCCTGTATTGTATTGTATTCTGTTCCTTTCTTAATTATCTCTAACATTCTGTTTGTCTTCCTGGCAAGCTCCCTTGACTGCTGGCCAGGTTAGCTAGAGGGCAAGTCCCTTGCTCTGACAGCATGCCACCCAGGGAGAGCCTGTGCCCTCAACAAACAGGGCAGTGCAACAACATCCCAAGACAATCAGCATCTCAGGTCCCTTTAGATTATCAGCCTAGGCAGACAGACAAGCACTGTCTCTACTATAGCTTATCTCCTAATAATAATAATAATAATAATAATAATAATAATAACAACAACAACTTATACTGTATCTGTCTACTGCTGGGCAGGGAGCGTAAATGGGTTTACATGTGGAGTTCTACTGCAGATGTTAGCTAGATTCATGTTTTCATTCATTATATCATTATTTCAGTATATTGTTATCTGCATTTTATAATGCATGGGTACTTTGAGCAGAGACTCAATTAATAAAATGAAAATGAAAATCAGAATAATTTAGGCCAAATATATTAGAGAGGGAAGTTATTGCATTTTTCTCAAAATTTTCAGGATGCAGATATGCTATATTACACCACATTGTGCTCACAGAAAGGGGCTGCTGGAATCAAGCAGCAGTCTGACAGGGAGGGAGCGCAGAAGCAAGAGAGGGGGCCAGAGGGTGAGAAGGGGCTTGTCTCAGGCTGGTATGCTCTCCCTGTTGAATGCAGCTAGGGTGGTCAACTGTGCTGATTAACTCTGCAGAGTTAGCAGACTGGCTTGGAAGATGGCTGTAATCTGAGTATTTGCTGTATGAGCACTCTCTAGTCCTAAAGCAATCACAATGATGACTGGTGTGTTATAGGAAATATATGCTTGGGTAGTAAAGAGTTCCTAATTCTTGCTCTAATTTGGAGGTGCACAGGAGCCATGCTTGCTCTCTGATCTCCACAGGAGAGAGAAACAACACACACACCTTTTTTCCAGCCGAGCACCTTTTCTGCCCACCTGCATTTTCCCAGCACTTGCTAGACTTTTTGTTTTGCCAATAAGATTTTACACCAGCCTTGCATTATGGAGAAATGCCGGCCGCTCTGCTTGTAACATGTCAAAGGCCTGTTTTAAAATAAAGACGAAGAGAAAAAGACACCACCCTTTTTCATATGAAGCAATTCATTAAGACTTTTTTTAATGCAAAGATGCAAGAAAGGTTCTGTACGACCTTTTCCTGATCCTGTGCACCACCTGATTTAGAAATGACTGGTCACCTTGCCTCAACAGCCCCGTTCATGCCTTATGGCTGAAGAGATTCGCAAAACATGTAGAGGAGGTGATGCTGCATGTGCTAGCCTTGCCCTAAACATTCCTGCACATCAGGGGTGTAGGAAAGGGGGTGCAGTCCGCCCCGGGTGCCACCCTGATGGGGTGTGTGACAAAATGGCGGGCGGCACTTGCTGCGGGGCCTGCAGCGTGCAAGAGCCACGTGTTTCGGCGCCCGCAGGCTCCGCACTGTCTACCTGCTGCCTCCCCCCAACCTGTAGGGCAGCTGAGGCCCCATGGCACGCTCCATCCCTATGGGTGCTGCGCACCCCATCCCTATGGGCGCCGCATGCCACAGCCCATGCCTTCCCTATGGGGGCCGCGCACCCCATGCAGCAGGGCGCGTGACGCCCATAGCAATGGGGCGTGCAGCACCCATAGGGAAGGCACAGGCTGTGCCGCCCTATGGGCAGTTCGCCCCGCCCCTGGGCACGCCACCTCAGGTGCCCAAGAGGCTTCCTCTGCCACTGCTGCACATACCCAGTGGACAGATGTGACAACTTGGCTCAAGGGACACAAGGAGCTCTTCCTGAGGCACAGTATCATGCTGCAGTTTGAGAATGATTATCTGTTTGTGGGGCTGACCACAGCTCAGTGGTACGGAATGTGCTTTACATGCAGAAGCTCCTGGGTTCGATTCTTGGCTTCTCCATTTAAATAGCAACTGCAGAGAAGGGCAACCAAGACGATCAAGGAGTCTGGAAACCAAGGCCTTATGAGGAATGCTAGAGAGGGAGTTGGGTATGTTTAGTCTGGACAAGAGAAGACTGAGAGGAGATGGGACAGTCAACTTCAAATATCTCAAGGGTTGTCACATCAATGGAAGATGGAGCAAGCTTGTTTTCTCCTGCTCCGGAGAGTAGTACTCAAACCAATGGATTCAAGTTACAAGGAGAGTCCGACTAATCAGGAAGAACTTTCTGAAAGTAAGAACTGTTCAACAGTGGAACGGACTTCCTCGGGAGGTTGTGGTTTCATTGGAGGTTTTAAAGCAGAGGTTGGATGGCCATCTCTTATGGATGCTTTAATTGAGATTCCTGCATTACCGGGAATTGGAACGGATAATCCTCAGGGTGTCTTCAAACTTTACAATTTTATGATTCTATGATTCTAAGCAATGAGGAAAACCTCTTGCTGGAGAGCTGCTACCAATCGGAGATGGAAACACTAGGCTACATGGATCTGATCCATGGGTAGGCAAACTAAGGCCCGGGGGCCTGATCCGGCCCAATCGCCTTCTAAATCCAGCCCACGGATGGTCCGGGAATCAGCATGCTTTTACATGAGTAGAATGTGTCCTTTTATTTAAAATGCATCTCTGGGTTATTTGTGGGGCCTGCCTGGTGTTTTTACATGAGTAGAATGTGTGCTTTTATTTAAAATGCATCTCTGGCTTATTTGTGGGGCATAGGAATTCATTCATTTCCCCCCAAAAAAATACAGTCCGGCCCCCCACAAGGTCTGAGGGACAGTGGACGGGCCCCCTGCTGAAAAAAAGTTTGCTGACCCATGATCTGAATGAGGCTTCCTACACAAAGTGTTATGGGACACAGGGCATGGCTTGAAAATAAAGGAGGCTGTCACCTTACTGAGCCTAAGCAGGTCTAGGTCTGGTCTACACCAGCATTGATTGGAGGGGACTTCTCAGGGGGCCACATGTATGCTGTCTTGGGATCCTATGATGGAAGAAAAGTAGGGTACAAATGTAAGAAAATAAAGAAGCAACAAGACTGATAATTTTGCTATGTACAGCCTTTTAGGTTTGGTTTTAATTTTAAGATGAAATGTCTATTTCTCCTGATTCTTTTTTAAACAATCTGCACGCACAAAGGCAAAGCTATGCACTGTTGTCTAGTGGAGTCTGTAAACAGAGAGAATGAAACAATAGCTGTCCAAAGTGAGAACTTCCCCTATTCATGTTAATAGACTGTTAATTATGACCACTTAAATGCCCACAATGTTAACTATTTGACTGCTGACTCTCCTGCCAGAAACTGCCTGAATATAAGGACAATGTGGCTCATTAAACATTCCCATTATCTATAGATTATTTTAGCAGTACTGGTGTTTATTAATGTCCTTAATTAAAGATCAGTATAAAATCACCAAGTGCTGAATGTCATGTGGTTTGTGGTATGTGGCAGGGCAGTGAAAGATTTTGTGGATTTACTAATAGATTCCCCCCCCCCCAGCAGTGGTGGAGGCAATAAAATTTAATTGCCTAATAAATATTATGTTTCTTACAGTGATATTTGGTATTAAATGGTAAGAGCCAACCTGGGATGAATAAAACAAACACAGAAAAGGGGGGAAATGCAGAATCTGCCCAGAGTTAAACTATAAAATACTTTCCCACATTTTCAGTCAGAAGGGATGTGTGATGGGCATGAATCCTAAAATGATGGAGTACTTCCCGCCATGTGCTTTCGTTGGGTGGTGCTCAATGCTAGTCCTTACTCAGAGTAGACCTATTGAAGTTAATGGGCATTACTATGAGGCTCATTAAGTTCAGTGGATAGCCTCTGAATACAACCCTTTGAGCTGGGTTAAGACGTAAGTGATATTTGAAATCCACCACTGTCAAATTCACAGTGTGTCCATTTCACTTTAGTCATTGGTTATGGAAATTGATGCTCCAAATGAAATCTAATTGTCATATACACAAGGTCTCTTTATAACAATTAATCTGGGGGAAATGGCAGTCCTGCGGTTTCATACGCAGAATTGCTAAAGCAGATTATTATCCTCTCCTCTCTGCACCCTTATGCATGTACTGTAAGGATTGTGGGGGACATATTAACCACCCTGGTTGTGTCAGGATGACAGGCTGTTCAAGGATTAATTAACCTGTACAACATGATCTTAAGCATGCAAAAAATCTATTCTTTTTCAAAGCCATATTTTCAGTCTCTTCACCCAGAGTTGTCTCTTGGAAACAGCCCAATGGCACAGCATGGCTTACTAGGAAGGTACAGGCAATGTTTAGCAGGTTATGCACCTATTTATTTATTTATTTACTTATTGTAAGAAAACCGATCACTTATAAGCAGCAGCCAGGAAGATTAAAGCAGCAGTGAGAGCAGCTTCGAGTGCTGAGGTAGAACTGATTCACAGGTATTTTAAAAACTATAACTCAAACCACATTTCTGATGAAAAGGCATCCAAACCTCTTAAAGACCTAATCCCCCCACGAGCAATTTAGACTCTGAGCAATTTAGACTCGCCGCTGCTGCTTGCTGCCGAAATATAAACACATGTTGTCCTTTGAATGCAGCCACTCTCTCTAGGATGATAATAAATGTCCATAGATGGATGGTACCTATTCGATATAATGCTTTTTTAAAAAAAAAAAGCTCTGCCCAGCAGAACACAATTCTGAAGGCAACATATCTTCTATCTGGGGAGAAAGATTTTCACATCACCTCCCCAAAACCTTGTGGGTTTTTTCTACCATTAGTGTTCCTTAAAGGTATTGACACAACGAGTGAAAAACAGAACAGCAGTGTTTTTTTTAAAGAGTGGCCAGGTGATCCATATGGATGCTCTGCAATGTGAGGAGGGACAAAAATATCTGGGCCTAAGTGCTGGGTCTACACCGCCACTCTTGAGACACTCCCCGCCCCACACCACCACCACCCCTGAACAGTTACCATAGAGATTGTAGGAGCCACAAAGAGCTTTGGTCACATTACTGGCTGGGAGGGGGTCAATTTGTATGCATGAGCCCTGCTGGGAATGAAAGAATACAAAGGAGGGCAGGAGAGATAATAGAAAGGGGGGAGAGAGAGAGAGAGAGAGAAATGAAGAGAGATTATAAGGAGAAAAGAGGGAGAGGACTAAAGCAATTAAAAACAAAGGAGAGGTAGAGAGAGGCTGGTGGAGAAAGGAAGAGAAGAAAGGAGAGAGGGACTGAGAAAGAGAGAATGAATTCATCTTGTCAGATACAGCACCTCTTGTCACTCACTGACAGGAAATGCTGCCTCCACAAGAGCTAATTCACAGGCAGTGGAAATGGGCAGAAACAGCAGGGGATGCCTCCATCACCTGACCTCACCAGAAAAACTGCATTGGGGAAGGGAAATGGCATGAAAGGGAGAGGCAGGGAAACTAATAAGAGAACCGGAAATGAAAGGGTGTCAATTGGTTTGCTATTAAGATGGTTTGGAGAGAACCAGGAAAATAATAGCACCCAGGGCCTGTCAGGCTGGTTAACTAACACACACACACACACACACACACACACACACTTTCAGCATTGGTTATAGGGAATATGCGAGCTCAGAGCATGTATTAACCATTGTGTCATCCCTGGGCCTCTACAGCTAAGGACTGGGGTTAGTGTCCTACGGCGCTTGAAGATTGACCCAAATCCCAGAGGGATTTGAAACCGATCTATTCCTCATTATCATATTCATCAGCCCCCGTTACTCATTTGCAGAGTATAAATTGAATAAATCATCCTTTCGTTTCCAAGAAGTCATTACTATTTCATGGGAATAAATGCTATTAGCCCTTAGCATTTATATAGCACCTTTTAAATGTTCAAAGCGCTTTGCGTACATTATCACAGCAGCTTAATAAACTCCTGCAATTTGACATTATTTAAACTGCCTATTAAGCCAGCCAACACCATGGTTTGGGAGGTAGTGTGACTGCAGATAGGTTGGGTATAACCATTTTGCTTTGGCAATTAATATAATTACACATCAAAAACCAATTTAAAAATAGAGATGGGTACAACAGATAAAAACTGGCTAATATTTAATAACCAATTTTCTGACACACCGTATTTTTTGCTCTATAAGACTCACTTTTTCCCTCCTAAAAAGTAAGGGGAAATATGTGTGTGCAGGCTGCGTAGCTATCCCAGAAGCCAGAACAGCAAGAGGGATCTCTGCTTTCACTGCGCAGCTATCCCTCTTGTTGTTCTGGCTTCTGAGATTCAGAATATTTTTTTGTCTTATTTTCCTCCTCCAAAAACTAGGTGCATCTTATGGTCTGGTGCGTCTTATAGAGCGAAAAATACAGTATATTCTATATCAAATTAGATTAAGTTCTCCAGTGACCTGCACTATTCCAACCTCACACAAGCAAATCAAGACTTACCAGAAACAAGCTGGTTGGATTTTCTTTTAACTTTTTTTCTTTGTGATCTAATTCTAACCACTTTTGCCAACCACCATTGGAAACCTGTTAGGAGCCTGGAATAATAATAAGAAATCAGTATAAGAGGTTAAGATTTTAACAAAGTTCTTTGTTTTTCACATCCCATTCTATCTCATCTCTTAGCAGCAGCCCAGGGCTCAGTTGCCAAATCCTGGAAAACCTTCCACCTTAATAATTTGGATTACTTAGTCTCCAGGGCTCAGTGAATTGCCCTCCTTGAAAAGATAGCTCATAAACTAAAAGTATGTAAAGGTTAGAGCTCAAATGACCTTTTTTAATGTATGGCATGATTTTATTTCTCATATGAATATTGAGCCATGTGGTTGCTCAGTGGCACCAGGTTACGCAAACCTTTGCTCAGCTAAGACTTTGTAGAACCTTTGCTCTCAATGATGATGGAACTCACAGATAGATAATACTTCTGTTTTTACATATCTGCATTATTTGTAAAAGGAATATTTGTATGAGTTAATACTTCTATTGTCCCTTTGGAGCTGTGCTGTATCTTTGTACTGTACTTTTGTCCTTATAGGTTTTGACGCTTTATAATTTATATTTTTTATTCTTTGTTTTCTTTCTTTCTTTCTGCTATGTTTGCACTTATTTTTCTTTTTAAAAAATCAATAAAACTTTAAATATAAAATATAAAAAACAAGCCATCTACCTATCAATCATCTGGCATCATGATGACATCAGGTCATCCTTCCCATCAAGTCAGTTCCACCCACCTGTCAGAGCTGAATCCTGGGTGTTTCACCAGCACATTCCCCACCAGGGTGATTCCTGCAGATTCTGGAGATTTGTTTGTTTGTTTATGTGTTGTTCCAGGCCTGTGGGCAGCAGGAGAGAACAGATAATCAATGGAAAACAAAGCAGGATAATTAAGAGAGCAGAAGACCTTTCGGTACCCGAGGTTGGTAAAGCTGAAGAAAAGGAATAGCCCACTGAATTATCCCTAGATGGGTATACAGCGCTGCTTGCTTATGTAAAGCTAGATACTGCCTTGAACTCAGGCCTGAGTCCTCATCCTGCTATAGTAATTTACAAAACACGTATTGATTTTAAGAACGCTGGATTGTCCTCTCAGCTATGAAGGGAAAGAAACCTCTGTTTTTTTAAAAAAATGTTCAGACTGGGCTCAGCTGCTCAGGCAAAGCCTCTTCCAATGTCAACCTCTTAAAATGGCTGACATCCTCCTCAGAGCCCCTGACTGCTTCTGGACAAATAACGTAACAATTTGTGTGTGTGTGTGTGTGTGCCCAGCTCCATACAATGTGCAGAGTGATTTGAGGTCATCAGTGATATGTTTAGAGAACACAATGGGATGGATCTAGTTTGAGTTAGCTGCACTAGCTGTGAGTCCACATTACACATTTAAAGCATACTCAGCACACATTTACCATAATTTCCTCTGCACAGAAGCACCATTTCCAGCAACCTTAAAAAACTACAGTTCCCATGATTCTTTGGGGGAAGTTATGTGCTCGTTAAATCTGTTTTTAATGTTTTCATTCAAAGTCAGCAGTCCTAACTCCACTTACCCAGGGTTGAACTCAACAGAATTTTATTCTGATACAGCTTGCTTAGGATTACACATTTTCACTGACAATGGGGCAGGGGAGGGAATTAATTCTGACTAACTTGTCCCATAAAGTTCAGTTCCCTTAGTTTGGAGCTAACCTCCTATTCAAAAGGCTTTTTAAACAACAACAACAACAACAACAACAACAATAATAATACATCAGACAGAGTTTCAAAATATTTCCCCTCCCTGAAAAGGATGGGAAATGTTCTTAGCCAGGTATGTTTTCTTAGCTGCTTTTAAAGAATTCAGTACTCCGCCAATCCTAGCTAGTGCCTAAGGAGGGCTTAATGGATTTCCTGAAATTCATTTCATAGGCAGCAAATTTAAAATAATGACTTTTAGCTAGTTGGTTGGGGGTTTTTTAAAGCCTGTGTATCTTTGAGCAACTAGGGTTGTTGGGTGTTTTTTTAAAGGTATTTAAAAATCATCTCATAATCATAGCTGTCAACTTACAGATTTGAAAATAAGGGACCAGCAGCCTTGAAAATAAGGGACCAACAGCCAAAATAACGGACCTGCAGCCTCACCTGTTCCAGGCACTCCAGTCTTCCTGTCCTCCTGCAGTCGGGTCAAACTCATGCTGGGTAGCTTCGAGAACACTGTCCAACCAACTTTGTAACCAGAGGTTCAGCTGAATAGAATCTGAGTCACATGCACCACAAGGCCTATGCAGCCTCAACTTAAGATGGCTCCCCGGCATGGCTTTGCACTGCAAAGTTTGCAGCAGCACATGCAACAAAATGGCGCCCAGCATTCAAAAAACCCCTCAGCTTGCATTAACTAGCCACACACAAGGCATGCAAACTCCATCCCCCAGTCGTTTTTAGACTTCTTATTGGGTGAGCAACACAGCCAAGCAACACAGTTGGAGCCTCCCTCCTCCCTAGCCAGCAGGGAGGGAGGGAGAGGAGCTGCTTCCTTTGAAATTTAAGGGACATCATTTAAGGGACATTTAAGGGACATCCATCAATAAGGGACAGCAGCGGGACATGGCGCTGGAATAAGGGACTGTCCCTTCAAATAAGGGACACTTGACAGCTGTGCTCATAATAAACATCATCAAAATGGAAAACTCCTTCCTTCCCACCTCTCAAGCGCAGTCCCAGTATCATTCAAATACACACAAATGTTGCTCATTCAAATAAAAGTACGGTATATTTACATATGTCCCCTTAAGTTGTTGGTCGGCTACAACCATATATATCTTTTGCTGTTGTGTCGGAAATAAAGCTCAACCAAGTTTTATAAAAATTTGTCTGATCTTGTGTTTCTTTGGTCTCAGGCTTTGTTAGGGTCAGTTTTTCCATTAATATCAAGTCACACCCCTATAGAAACGACATTTCAAACAAAGCATTTAGCAATTTTAAGACTCACTGCCATCGTAAGGCAAGCTATAAGATTAGATGGAAAGTAGTTGGTGTCGTTTTGATAGACTAGAATGCCTCCTACAGAACTCTTTATAGAAGGACTGATGTGATAGAGGGTCAATAATGTGTGTTTTCGTCACACTTACTCACAGAGACAACTTATACACACAATACATTTAAAATGCATTCAGAGCACATGACTTCCCCCAAAGAATCCTGGGAACTATAGTTTGCCCCTCACAGAGCTACAATTCCCAGCACCCTTAACAAATTACAGTTCTCAATATTCTTTGGGGAGAACTAATTTGCTTTAAATGTAAAGCCACAAACTGTATTTCAACTCCTACAGCTGTCTGAAAGGCCTGAGACACTTCATGCATAAGATACAGGAATTGCCATCTGGCTGTGCTTGCTTGCCCTCTTCCATCTAAGGTTGTTGAAAAAATTACAGAGGCTATGAACCTATACTAGCCGGCTGCAGTTCCACATTTCTGACACATTCTTCTAAAAATTTCCAAAGGCAGCCCAGCTGGCTTCACTGGGTTTCTATCCAGCTGTTATATAACGTTCGCAGCTCCCTTAGCTCTTGAAAACTGACCTACTTGTTATCTATTAATAAAATTTTACTGCAGCAAACCTTATCTTCTTTCCAATTTAAATTCCTAATTACTACATTTTCAACAGACCTCAGTCAAATGTAAGATAATATTACCTTAACTATTTTGTGTCTTTTCATTTCTGGAACCAGAATGAGTAAAACATTCTCTTCCAAATTCCTAGTCTATGACGGACAAAAATAAGAAACTATGATTAGGGACTAAAATAATAAAATTCTGGTAAGGCATGAGAGTGGAATAGTACAAAAACATTCATGGTTTGGCTCTGCAAGCCACAGATACATTACTCTGCAGCATCAGCCTCAATAGAGAGAGACTTCGGGTGCAACTTTTCTCATGGAGGACTTTCAAAAAGCACAAGAAAATATATACCGTATTGGCCCGAATATAAGCCACACCCGAATATAAGCCGCACCTTTAAAATTCATGGGGGGGGGGGGAGAGAGAAAAGACAATACCCAAATAGAAGCTGCTCCCTTCGCTAGAACCACAGGTTTTCTTTGATCTTATGAGTTTCAATCAAATCAGAATCCAAAAGTGAACATAAAGTGTGGTATAGTAAATAAGGAACAATACATAATTTACAATAAAACCTTGGTTATTTTTACACTTAACTGTTTGCTGAGCATGGTATACTGGTGCATTCTGTTATTAGCAAATTTACAATCAATTTCCATGGTAGCTGCTACTACTACAAGCAACAATCCATCTACCTTAGGGCAAATAACATTATGAATACTGTTTCCCAAGTTTATCTAGGTGGGCTAAATTATTTCTATTTAAGTACTTAGGTTTATGGTTCTGTGATTGCACTGGAAGAGTGCAATTCTTCCTAAGCATGTCTACTAAAAAATAAAGCAAAAAGTAAGTCCCAGTGAGTTCAATGGAACTTCTCACGAGGTACATGTGCAAGTGTTTAGAGGACTGCAACCTAAAATACTCTCAGTTGGTGGTTCATGAAAAAGAGGTTTACCAACAGTTATCGATCACAATAGCTAAAGCAGAACCTCTCTGTTCAGAGGCACTCTACCTCTTGACTGAGATGTTCAAGGAATACTTACCTATTTCAGTGATGCCCTGTTTTGTGTGCTTCCCAGGCGTATCTGGATGGCCACTGTTGAAAGAAGGGTACTGGGTTAGATAGATTGATATATCTGTGAAAAAGAAAATGACACAGAAAAATAATCTAAATAGGTGATAGCCAACTAAATCATGCTCAGGGTAGACCCAATGAAATTAATAGGCCTACTCTAACATTATCACCCAATATACGGATTGCATGTTTTCATGTATTTATTGGGAAATTTGGCCTGACCCACATGTACATAATCTACTCACATGTATGTAAATTAAATGGAAAGGATCTGGGCCACTGGACTGGCAAACAACATTTTGTTAGCCTTTCCAAAATGAAAACAAACGTTTATGAAGATGTAAAGGAAAGTACAGTATTCCTTTAGGCCTGTCTACATGCCTGAAACATTTTGAACTTTAATTCCAAATTAGTAACTGATATAAATAAGATGCTACATTGGACTCAACACTCAGTGCCGTACTTTGTCTCCACGTCTACCACAAAGAGTTTCTTGGAGCTACAATAACAAAGCCTGCCTCAATTTCACTGCCAGAACTTTAAGGCTGCAGTCCTCAAACCATTTACACAGATTAATGCTGATGGAGCTGCTTTTTGAATGGAGTATGGCAAGGAGAATACAATTTCCCCCTAAAGGCTGTGAATCTGCAGCTATTCAGCCCTTACACACGGAGGGGGAACAATAATTCATCTGCACGTATATAAAAGTGGGGCTAGTCTGGAATCTGGATCATAGTTTATGTGCTTTCACATTTATTCCAAACCAGTTGAACATTGCCTGAATTAAAATAGGATTTTTTAAAAACCATTTTTTCCTTTACTGCTTGCCCATTGTGCTTCTCAGTCCTTCTTTTCTGATTACTATATCATGATAAGAATCTTTCACTAATCTTCCCACCCTGTAATGTTTGCTTCCTAAATACCTTGGACTCTCAGTTACAAACTATTAACTTGGCAACATTTAAAAATCCACGACCTTTGAGTTTCAAGGCCTTCCCCACTGAACCTTAAAGCATTCCTACAGCTCAGCCAAGTCCTCTCCCATCAACCTCATGTTCTCCAAATTACATCATAGGTTTGTTCTCAATCTACAAAGCACTGCTTATATGTAATGAAATGTCAGATATCACTGTAAGAGCAAGGAATCAATGTTTTCTTTGGCAAATGATGTATTATAACCTCCCAATTACTTTGTAGTTCCTGCTCACCCAATCACATGGACCATTTACCCAGAATCAAGTTCCACAACTGGTTTCTGAAAAAGCAACTTGGTGACAGGATACAAAAACTTCCAGGTAGAAAAGAATTCTTCATCAGAAAAAACTGAATGGAAAAACAGCTGCCCTGCATAACTGAGAGGCTTGCATATACATTCACCAACAGACACTGGTCCTGTTTAAGTTTTTCAAGTTTGCAACGGCAGTATCGGTAACTGAAAGAATTACTGCAGTACTGGTGCACCATATCTAAGGCAGCCTCTAGTTATCCAGTACTGTCTCTTGAGGCTCTCATTTGGATTTTTCTTTAAGTCATTCTGCCAAGTTTATTCAAAGAGGGCACTAATCCAAGGAAAGTAAAACAGTAACTAGCAAAAAGTGGAAAGAATTTGCACTGAGCAAAGCCCTTCTGAGTAATGTAACCTGTGAGCTTGTTGTCTCGCCCCCCACGGAATACTCCGTTGTGGCTCCTATTTACAGTAAATAATCTTCCCCCCTACATAAAAGGCCTGTTCTCACATTCTAGATCAAGAGCCTTCAGAAACTATGAAACTCAACTAAACTTCACTTACTTCCACATTTAATTAAATTCATCCAAATTGCTATTTTTCAGTAGTGTTAACAGGGAAATAGAAACATTAAGTTTTATTCCAGCCAGGATTTATGTTTAACTGCCCTGGAAAGGGATGGATTAAAATATTCAAGATGACTATTATCTGCACCCTTTTATTATAGCTGTTTCCCATGTTCTGAAACTTGCAGGCATATGAACCCACTCATATATCATTATATTAACCTTATATAGCTGCATTATGAGAATGAAAACAGCCAGTGGAGGAACAGTGTGGCTTGCTGGTCTTGGAAGCAGGACAGGTGGACCACCTTATAACTCTGCTTGTTAATACCACCGAATAACAGCAACACAAGCAATAAAAAAGCCATTTTAAAATGGCTGTTTACTGTAATAATTATTGTGATTATATTATTACTACTGATTATCGTAAAGCTGAATTCTCTCTGCCACACAACTTCTTGGCATGGATCAACGCAGAACTTAAAGAGTTCCTGGAAAGTTCTCTCTCCTTCCCCCCCCCCCAGCTTAACATGTCAAAATGATGGAGATGTTGTTGTTTCCTAACCAAATTACACTGCTATCCACCCTCAGCATATTATTCTGCATCCTTAATAGCACCTTTTAAAGGGTCCAAACAACTTCCAGGCCAACGTGTCAGGAGAAAAGGAAACTATACTTTTTCTTTTCCTATTTTTTGGGTTAAAAATTAGGGCACCTTCAAGCAAAACCCAAACTATTTCGCCCAGTGCTTTCTTAAAAAAAAAAATGTTTAGGAGTACTTCATTTTGACTCAAGAAAACCACCATTTTACTGTATAATTCAAATTGGGGAAAATAAATACACTAAATGGACAAAGAAGACGTTTAGGAGTAAGCGTACTCCTACGTACCCCATTAAAAAGCACTGATTTCGCCTAACCCGGATTTAAGAAAAGGCGGGCGTGACCTCTTTACTTTGATCCTTGCTTCCCGCCCTTTTCGAATGGGCCTCGATGAAGGGAAGGAAAGAGACACCATCTTCGAACGGAATTCTTATAGCTCCCTTTCCAGAAGGGCGGGAAGAAGCACTTGCCCCTGCCATTGGCCCTTCCCCGGGCCACGCGGCTTATCCGATCCCTTCCCGGGCTGGTAGCAGCGAATCAACGCGCAGTCACGGGGTTTGCGGCACATAGAATGGCCGGCCTGGCCGAGGCGCTGCTTGGGCTCTGCGCTGCGCTCTTCTTTTTGCTGGCCGAGGGGAGCCATCTGGTCAGGAGGACTTGTGGGGAGGCAGAAGACCAGCGCCCCACGCAGTCGGAATGAGCCACAGAGGGCCCCACGGCGCAGAAGGGCCACATTTCGGACAGGGACACATGAAGCTTTAATAAAGCTACCCAGAGAAAAAAATAAAAATGGGATTTTCCAGGGAGCTGATGACAACACTGGGTCCCATTCCAGTGCTCCCGTGCGCCTTTTTGGGTGGACCCATAAAGGAAGCGAATTGGGCAATGGGGGAAAGAGCCCACTTCAGTACCGTTTATCCTGGCTCGCTCCTCGCTGTGTTGGGTCCCTGCACGCATCCCACATATATAGATACCCACACACAGTCCTGATCGCATATGATCTCTTGCTCTCAATGAACAACACAGCCTTCTGGAGTCTCTTGACCCGAGGCTGAGATGTGGGGCTTGGGGGAGAGGGCTTCTTCCTCGGGGTGTTGCCCGATGTGCATGGGTTCAGTGGAGCCTGTGGGAATCTTGACACCTCTGGAGGGCACCAGGTTGGGAGCGGCGAAGGACGAAAGCTTCCTTCAGCGAATCCTCTCCCTGCCATGCTCGTCCCTGGAAGCAGTTTGGGTTGCTGCCTGGCCATCCAGGACTTGCAAACGCCTTCTGCGTTTGCGGTGACAGCAGAAGATGACTTGCAGCAGGAGAATTCACAGATAAGTGGAGGCTGCCGCGTGGGGATAGGATTCCTAGGCAGGTGAAAGAGGAAGGGAGGCGAGAGGGTGGGTGGGTGGATGGAGGAAAACCACCTGGAAGGTGGGTAGCAGTGGAAATGAATGGGGACCCTCGCAACCACACACTGGTCAAATGTCAGGTGGAAAGATGCGCTTTCTTTTGTGTTTTTACCTGAAACTTGCTTTTTAAATCACTTTACTTATATATATAGATATATCTCAACACCTTTTTCCCAAACGCAATTTTGACATACACATCTAGGTGGGGGGAAATGGCGATTTCATCTGCCAAGTCACAAGTCACAGTGCGGTGAGGGAGGTCATATCCCTTTAAAATCTGACAAGGGTGACCGAGAAAGTGGAGATCCATAGCATTTTGCCTTGTAAATGCAATTTTTAAAAGGTTTTAATTAGCATTGAACATATCTGTATGTGTACACACCCACCCACTGCAATGGCACATACATCTTCCATCAATTTGAGATAAACTATGGGCAGATACTAAACGGAGGCCCACAGTGGTTTCAGGTTCGATCCCTGCTGTCTCCAGGTAGATTTGGAGAAAAGACTCTTCTAAAACCCTACAGAGCCACTGCCGGTCAGTGAAGATAATACAGAATCTAGATGGACCCTGATTTGTATCTGCCTCGGTACAAATCATTTTCCTGGGTCCCTATGATTCTGAGAAGCATGTTAAAGTCCGGTTGAAATCAACTGGGTTTAAAGCCTATTATCCCATTATTTTTTATAATGCAGACAATGGGTAGAGAATTTTCCACTTCACAATACCAGCATTACACAGATATTTAAAATGTACTCTTGTTACTGAAGCAGTAAAAGAAAACCTCAAAAGTTTAGAATTTTCATTTTACATTCTTCATTGAGAGTAAAACCCCTTCCATCAAAATCGATGTTTTTATTTAAAAAAACAAACACATTTGATTTGAGGGAGGGGGTTGGGAAATGGAGAATATCCATATGGAAAATAAATTGCTCCTCCGATGCAAGCTCCCAACTACTTTTCTATTCGTCACGAAGAGATTTAGAAGCTAGTTCTAGCTTTCTGTGTTGAGTAATGCATCATAATAACTAAACACGTTATATAATAAAGATACCTTTATTATGGTACTGCACAACTACAAAGGCAATATCCTGCCAAATTTCAGCACTTCACAACACAATCCTATACATGTTTACTCGGAAGTAAACCCCGTGTTCAATGAGACTTATTCCTATGTAACTTAATTACCCTTAAGCTACTCTTAAATCCAGCAGGTTTCAGTGGGAGAAGCAACCTATGCTAACATAGGAGTAAATCTCATTGAACACAGAGGTGCTTCGTTTGGGCTGGGTTAAGTCTCATGCGACCTTTATGCGGTGCCAAACACTTGCCCCATTGCTGAAATTAACACGTAAGCGTGATAGGGCGATCCAAGTATTCAAAATCCAGAGCTACTCTGTTGCGCCACCAAAAGCCACGAAGAGTCTTGTGGGATCTGAAAGCCTAACCTATTTGTTATGGCATAAACTTCCTTGGACTATATACATTGCAGCTGTATGTTGGTTAAGGAGACAGTCGTCCATGAAAGCTTGTGTCAAAACTATTCGGTGTCTCTCTTGAAATATAAAATGTCTCTGACTGGATGCATGGGTTAATCATTATCTTTCCATTTACTTGGAATTTTATGAAAACAGACACTTTTAAAAACATTTTGTGCGCTGACAGTATAGCTCTTCTCCAAAGTGAAAAAAGGCGTATAAAAAGGGAAGGAATAGAAACAAAACTAACCTCTGCTTTAAAAGGGGAGTTTCCCCTACAAAGACTGTTTTTAGAGAACAAATGTAATATAAAAAATAGGAAGTTGAAACTATGAGAGGTCGAGACTTTTTAAGACTTGTAACTGTTGCCCTTTCGACTTCCTTTTCAGTGGTATTATTTTAAATAAAACAGGAAGAAAAGTAAAAGGAGGCTGGTAAAGGGAGAAAGTGGATTTGTATTGGGAATTCCGATAATTTTCTTAAATTATGCATTTTTTCCTGAGCGAAATAAGAGCTTTACTTTGCACGGGCTGAAGTGTGAAGAATAAAAACCCATGGGCGTAAACGAGATCTTATGCGAATGTGGAACTCAGTTCTGTCTTCATCTCCAGCCAAAAACAACCTGGAGTTCCTGGCCAAAGGAATGGAGAGGACCAGAAAAGACAATATTTCCGCACACACCCCTTTTTTTGCGAACTGAAAGAATATGGGGGGGGGGATGAAAGCTTGCAAAATGTAGACGGAGCTCCCTCGCTCTTTGCAGGGACACCTACAATTCTCGCAACGTTTACAGCCCAACTGAACTTAAGGGGGCTTACATCAGAGTGGACACGCATAGAATTGTGCTATTACCAACTTTTTGCTAAAGAGGAAAGAAAAGTGGGGGGAGGGGTGGCCGACTGGCCTGAAAAATAACTGCAGCTTCGTTGTGCAAAGTGCAGCCGGGATCCCAACCTCTCCTGGAGGAGGCAGTCAATAGCAGCAGCAGCAGCAGCAAACCAGAATTGAGGGAGAGGGGGCGAGAGAGAGAACGAAACTGAACGCGAATTTGGCTCGGTTTTCCTATCGATCCTGTTATATAAGTGTTCTTCCTCTTGGCACCCACTTCTTGCTCCGCCTCCCTCCCTCTCCACACACACACACACACACACGTATCCTGTGACACGCGACGTGCCCCACCGAGCGCTGCAGCTGATTATTTGCACGATCGCTGTAATGAGAATCAATTGCCTGCGTGACGGGGCTGCAGCCGAGCTCGGGCGCAGCGGAGCGACCCTCGCCTAAACGCAGCTCTCTCCACTTCGATCAATATGCCAATAATTATTAACGTCGCCGTGCATTCAAAGGGGGGTGGGGAGGAGTATTGGGCTGAGGGAGGGCCGGCTGGGGTTTTCCTTTCGTTCTCTAGTCTAGCCAACACCGAGGAAAGTGGTAAATAAATGCTGGGCGACCAAGACCGCCGTAGCAACCCGGAGGGACCGTTTGCTGCAAAGGGGTGGAATAAAGAAGGTGCAACAGCAGGAGCATCTGCCTGCGATCGCGAAGGCGAGTGGAGGAAAACGTCCCAGATTCCGTAGGGCAGAAAGAGCAGGCGAGGGAGGAGCGGTGGCTCCTGCGACGAGGCACCCTCGGAAGGGCAGGGCCCGGGAGCGGGAGCCCCCCTTGCGGGGCCCTTCCCCGGGGAGCTGCAAAGGCAGGCGAGCGCCAGCTTCCAGCGCCCAAGGTTTGCTCTGGAGGGAGCCGGCAGTGCAACCGCAGCTTCTCCTCTAGCTCCCTGGGCAGTCGGGGCTCCCTATGCACGCATCCATTTTGCACACGGGTGTTGCAAGGAAGAGGCACGGGGTGAGTGCGTCTCCTCGCCCAGCCCGCCGCATATCGGGAACGCACGTGACGCAGCTGTTGCCCCGTTGCCGCAGACCCCTCCCGGGCTCCTCCTCCTCCCTCTCCGACTCCTTGTACCCAGATAAAACGAAGTATTATAATTGTGACGGCTAGCAGAGTAAAACAGAAACCGTCCCTGGGTGGGCTCGAACCACCAACCTTTCGGTTAACAGCCGAACGCGCTAACCGATTGCGCCACAGAGACACCTGCGAAAGGCTGCTTTGCAAAGTGAGTTGATCTAGCTGTACCTAAACATAGCGCCGCAATGTCTTAAGATCGTTTCCGACAGCGAGGTATTATTTATACATTCAGACTGGAGGATTAGTACACAGCGATGAGGCACAGTCCTTTTTTCATCTTTTCATAAATTGCCTTTCTTTTCTTAAAGAAATTGTTATGCTGCAGCCTGCAGAAAGACTATATTAAAAAGCCAAGACCACGTGCGTAGGAACAAGCTATAAGACTGCAATAGACATTTACTGGGAAAGTGAAAACTGCAAAGCGCCCCCCATTTAACTCCAGAGGAGCAGGCTAATTCTCAAGCCAGCAGGACTTCAGTGGGAGATGCTATTAAAACTCTCTCTGCTGTGCAGGATAACTATTGGTTCTTGCTGTAGTTTGGGTAGGCACAGATGCATCTCCAGCCCCTCTTTTGACTTTTGCTTTCTCTGGGATCCTTCTGCATGCCTGAGTTTGCCACTTGGGATCCAGAGTTGATTCTCTATTTGCTCTCCTACATCCACACCATACATGTAAAAGAACATAGCTCTGCTTAAAGAATTGTGGCAGCTGCAGAGCTACAATTCCCAGCAAGCAAGCAAGCAAACTACCCCATGATACATTGGGGAAGGCTATTTAAATGTGCTTTAAATTCAGACTTGTAGCCATGGTGCAGCAATGAAGCTGTGCTTTACCCTTGCCTAGGTTGTTTGTTTTTTATTGTCTTTTTAATTTGTGGCATGACAGACAATGGCAGCTTCCATTTAAAGAGTGACAGCTTGTTTTAAGAACAGCAGCCAATTAAAAACAAGACCCTCTGAAAAATTCATTGAATAAGACAAGGCAAGTGTGCAGCAGAAAAATCATCTGGAGGAGTCCCAAAAAGCCTGCTCACTCAAGACTTTCCTGATGGAGATGCATTTTTTCCTGATTGCAATCACCCCATAATTACTTGTGGTCCTGAAAAAAATAAGCCTGTATGACCCTTAAAGAGCTAAATATTAGAATGTTGTACTATGAGCTACAGTTAGACTTGACCTCTTAGATTTTCACTTTCTGTTGTGTTCTCCACCCAGCCAGCAATAAGGAAATAGATAACTTAAAATAGATAACTTAAAGTCTAGAGGTTTTTTTCTAGAAAAAGAGGTGCCAGAACACCCCTTTTTTTTTAGTGGGAGCACCCACTCAAAGTTGTTGAGCTGAAAAATAAAGCTGTGCTTAAAGTGACCTGAAAAAATAAATTACCCTTTACAGTTTTAAAGTACTCACTATATTCACAGTAATAGTGGCTCTTTTTTCTTCTTTTGGTGGCCAAGGATGAAAAAAATCCCTAGAGAAATAGCAATACTTCTGTGCCTGCTACAGCTAGCTGACTAGCCACCTAAGCAGTAATTCAGGCCTGATTTTCCCAACGTGAGGCCTTTTCAGAGTATCTGGGCAGAAATATCAACTCAGCAACCAGTACGAAAAAAATCCAAGTGCTTTCCACAGTTACATTTCCAAACATTCTGTTAGTCCTTATTCCCTGCCCCCTTTACCGTGGATTAACCCTTTTGCGTGGGAATCCAATAAGAAAAAACACACAAAACCAAAATGGTTGCGGACAACCTGTTTATGATATCCCAATGACCCACTTGCAAATTAAGTGACCCTCTGGAAATACCCCCAGCTGCCAAAGCCATTCTTCCAGGGCTGTGCATCCTGCTTCAGGCATTGCAAGAAGCTTCAAAAAGTAAATGTAAGAGTGCCTCTTGTGACCTGTGAAAAAGGAGCCCATTATTCTCCCTTGTGTGGATGGATAAGTCTGTGCTCCACACACATCTGGAGTCTGCCTGCCTCGCTCCAGAGTCCCTTTCTGCACACTACAAGAAGTAACAGGGAGTACAAGTGCCTTCATGGCTTAACTTTGATGTAAGATGAGATCCAGACCTGTATCAGGTTTGCTTCTGGCCCCTCTGATGCTGTCTTGGATATATTGAGCTGCGGTCACCATTTGGCAACTAGATACAGCTGCAAAGTAAGAGGGTGGCAGTATGTCATTTGGTGATGGAATTTTGGAGACTGGTTCATGTAAGATGAAGGTCACTCTGGTTAGTGGTTATGGGGCAGTGCCTTTATTCCACCCTCTCTGGCTGCCTTTTAGTAATGCAAGCCTATGCATGTTTATTCATAGGTTAGCCCCAGTGAGGTCAGAGGGACTTACTCCCAAGGTAAGTGAACTGTAGGACTACAGCATATATTTGTCTGTGCTGGAAGAAGGGCATACATAACTAGAAGAAAGCAGGGCAAGGGGAAGATTAACTTGCCTACCCATTGAGATATTTGGTGAGACCTCACTGCATCTGTGGAATAACCAGCCTCATATAACCAACATGCATGCACGAAGGAGTTAAGATCATATTAATGCATGAAGAGGTTAAGACCATAGAGTAAGCTGTCCTGCCAGGCTTAACTCACCTTGGGAAGGGTTGGGTAATCAAGTTTTTCTTCTCCTCCAGTCTACCTGAGAAGGTCAACAATTGAGGACATCTGAGCCGGCCGCTCCAGTTCAGACCACATGGTGCACACAAGTTACTCTTGAGTTCCCATACCAATAATTTAGGAAGTTTCACCAAGTTTTTCTGAATGCTATATGGAAAAGAGTTTGTAAGTAAACCATTTCTTAACTTACCAAACATGTGGTCTTTTGCTATGCTAGGGGAAGAGGGAAACATATTAATTCAGTTTATAAAGGGCATATTTTAAAGGTCTAACAGCCTATATTTCCACACTTTATTTTTCTGCATATTTTAAATCTCTGCCAGGGTTCTCTCACCAAAAAGTACTTGCCCGAAACCTGGATTTTGGTATCCAGGGAATTCTTCTTTTATATCTGTTTATAACTTGCCATCAACAGCATCTCCCATCACCTTTGAAAAGTTTGGTTGGTTCTACCATGAGAGTCTTCTTGCTACAAGATACCAGAGTTGCTGTCTGCTAAGAAAGGAGGATGGGACGCAGGTGGCGCTGTGGGTTAAAGCCTCAGCACCTAGGACTTGCCGATCGAAAGGTCGGCGGTTCGAATCCCTGCGGCGGGGTGTGCTCCCGCTGCTCGGTCCCAGCGCCTGCCAACCTAGCAGTTCGAAAGCACCTCCGGGTGCAAGTAGATAAATAGGGACCGCTTACCAGCGGGAAGGTAAACGGCGTTTCCGTGTGCGGCTCTGGCTCGCCAGAGCAGCTTTGTCACGCTGGCCATGTGACCCGGAAGTGTCTCTGGACAGCGCTGGCCCCTGGCCTCTTAAGTGAGATGGGCGCACAACCCCAGAGTCTGGCAAGACTGGCCCGTACGGGCAGGGGTACCTTTACCTTTACCTTTAAGAAAGGAGGAAAGTGCAAAAGACACAATAGGCAGGGAGCTGTCTGACAGAAAGGATGCTCCCTCTGCCTTTAGGTCTGGAGAAGGGAGACAGTCCCGTTGGTTCCCTGTTCTGCCCCATTCATGGAGCAGTGAGATTCCCTAGCAAGGCGGGTGTCAGCCCGGTGGGAAGGGAGGCTGCACAACTGGAAATGGAAGATCCACATCAGCTGACCCCCATCCCATTGCTGAGATCTCAACACCTCCTCTGCTTTTGCAGCAGACCCACACCCCTTGTAGAAGTGTGCACTTACAATTCCCAGAGTGGTTTGGCAATCAATCCCTCTTCACAGAGAATGCTGGGAATTGTAACTCTGTTAGGGGAATAGGGTGGGACACAGGTGGCACTTTGGGTTAAACCAGAGCTTAGGACTTGCTGATCAGAAGGTCGTGGTTCAAATCCCCGCGACAGGGTGAGCTCCTCTTGCGGGTCCCAGCTCCTGCCAACCTAGCAGTTCGAAAGCACATCAAAGTGCAAGTAGATAAATAGGTACCGCTCCGGTGGGAAGGTAAATGGCGGTTCCGTGCGCTGCTCTGGTTCACCAGAAGCGGCTTAGTCATGCTGGCCACATGACCCGGAAGCTGTACACCAGCTCCCTCAGCCAATAAAGCGAGATGAGCGCCGCAACCCCAGAGTCGGTCATGACTGGACCTAATGGTCAGGGGTCCCTTTACCTTTACCTAGGGGAATAGGGGTCTCCAACAACTCTCAGCAGCTTTAACAAACCTCAGATCACAGAAATTCTTTTGGGGGAAGCCATGACTGCCAGCCCCTGCTTGCCTGAATGCCTTTTTTCCTTATAGCCAGTCTAGGAGGTGGCCCTGGCTGCCAGCGTCCTCCTCCTTAGTCTCATGGTAACGAGACTAATAAAGCATACATAATAAAAATACATAATAAAAAAATACAGGTCTTTGGCTGATTAACATTCTATGGCCTTTTAAATGTGTTTGTGAGAGACGGGTTATTGGTTTGCTTTTGCTTTATTATGTATTTTGTGTTCTCATTTTGTATTTTTATGTTTTGAACAGCGCAGTGATCTTCGAACGAAGGGCGGTGTTCAAATTTAATAAATAACAATAAAACAATAATGGTCTTACCTTGGAGAACCCCACAGGGAACACAACAGAGACAAAACTAGAATCAATTGGCTCTGCTTGTCATTGGCTCTGACTCTACCTCCTGCCTCTGACCTTACCAGCACCAATGGACACCAGCCACCACTGCCTTGGCAATTAACTGACCTTGTGGCCTAAGTTTTTATAAGCCAGAGACATGGAACACCATCCCCGGGTGGGTCCTAGTCCACGAAAGCTTATGCCACAATAAATCTGTTAGGTGTTTATGATGCCACAAGACTCTCTTATTTCCGCTTCCTCTTCTGACTGTCACCGATTAACACAGCTACCCTTCTGGAATGTGTCTTTATTGAGCTGCTGAGCCTGGAAGGAGAGGAATTAAGAGAGCAAATAGCAAAGGACACTTTTCTAAAAGAAAAATGCAGAGGCAAAGAGATAGAAGGAAGGAAGGAAGGGGGGAAAGGAAACCAGTTGAAGGAATTAGAAGACTTTCAGGTGATTAGCTTTCAACAAGCCAACAGACTTGTTTCTTTCACTGTTTTTCTTTCCATGGAAAGGAGGTAACAATTTTCTGTCAAAGTCTCTGTGATGCCTGGCTGAGAGAGAGTGGGGCAGGGGGGAATCTAGCTCCTTGCAATGCCCCAACTGCTTCCTCCTGGATGGTCCACTGAGAGCCTGAAAAGGCTCTCCGTGATTTACTTTGCTTCTCTCCCTCGCCGCCCCTTCTTTCCCTCTCAGCCTCTGGCTTCCAAAGGCTTTCTATTAAACTTTTAATACTGGGGACCCCCTTGTTCAGGGTAGCACTGCAGCCATTCATTAGTGTCCACCTAGGGAACAAATAACTCTTTAGCTTCACCCTAGGTGTCCAGCTCACTTTGTGCCTGGAGGGGGATTTGTAATCGAAACAGGGCAGTTGCCGGAGCAAAACAACTTGGGAACTTGCTTTTCCATTCAGGTAATGCCCAGGACACATGTTAATGATTT
This sequence comes from Podarcis melisellensis, assembly GCF_964234715.1. Taxonomy (NCBI): domain Eukaryota; kingdom Metazoa; phylum Chordata; class Lepidosauria; order Squamata; family Lacertidae; genus Podarcis; species Podarcis melisellensis. Next base: position 38,370,387 of record NC_138544.1, read on the forward strand.
CAGCTTAAGTATCAGGCAGAGACTCGGCCATAAATTAACCGTGTAGAAAAACCACCTGCATGTGCCAATGGAGCCAGACCAGGGACAGCCAGGCAAAGGGGTGGCAATAGAAGGGGCTGCTCGAGTTTTCTTTCAGGGTTTGCATCTGTGCCTTGTAGTGCTTTTTATTATTTTACAAAGAACCCTTTCTGTGTACACCCTATACCTTTAAAGCACATTCAAAGCACACCGATTCCCTCAAAGGATTTTGTTATGGGTTGCTGGGACTTGTAACTCTGTGAGGAGAAAACTACAGGGCCCAGAATTCTTTGAGGGAAACAGTGTGCTTCGAATGTGCTTTAAAAGTATAGTGGGTACACAGCAATTCAGCAGCTTCTCTTTCCAGCTGAATTGCAACTTATCACCAAACTTAAAACCATGGAGAGACCTGGTCTGAACAAAGACATTGGATTCTTATCTCATTATACATGACAAAGCCATTTTTCACCTTCTCACCCCTTGCTTTTTCCTGTAAGACCTATTGCAGTCGTTAAGAGTCGTCAACAGGCTCATCACAGCTATCTGCCAATCACCCATTCCCACCACCCTTCTGAGTAATACCCCTCCCCACCTTCTCACTATATAGAAGGGTCTGGAAACTTCTGTTTCAGTGTATCTGAAGAAGAGTGCATGCACACGAAAGCTCATACCAAGAACTAACTTAGTTGGTCTTTAAGGTGCTACTGGAAGGATTTTTTTTGTTTTGTTTTGACTATGGCAGACCAACACGGCTACCTATCTGTAACAAGGTCTTAACAGTGAGTGCGTTTGTAAGTGACTGTGAAGGCCAATTCTGGATCCACATTATGATTACGACAATAATGATATTGCATTTTTCTCCCTCTTCCCTTTCCTCCAAACCACTTAAGGTAACACACATGCTTCTCCTTCTATTCCCTTTACCCTCACAACAACCCTGTGAGGTAGATTAAGTTGCGAGTGCGTGACCAGCCCAAGACCAGCCCAGTGAACCTCAAGGGCTAATGGTGGATGTGAAGCTTAAATCCTATTCCATTTATACCGCACTGGTGCATAGAAGGTTTAAATCCTAGATTACAGCCACACCATACATTTGAAGCACGCTTTTACCACCTTAACAGGCATGGAGAATTATGGGAACTATAGTGTGCTGAAGATGTTAGAACTGTGAGGTCACCTCCCTTAACAAGCTACAGTTTCCAGGATTCTTCGGGGGAAGCCATGACAGTTAAAGTAACACCATATGTAGAGTGCGGATGTAACCTTATTCACATTGACTTGAGAATAAGCAGCATAGAATTCAATGAGATTGTCTGTGGATTAAATGCTCGCAGGGTCAGTCTGCACATATTCTATACAACGCATATGCATGATCAGAAATTCCGTGTGCAGTGAAAGCAGAACATTCAGTTGTCGTATTCAGGGAGTCCACCTGGCCACAAGGCAGGTGAAACTAGAGGGAAAGGGATCCTTCTTTAAACATATTCAATAGGGTTTTTTTGCTTGGTGAAGAAGGCTCTCCAGAGCTATAGAGTCTCAAGATTCAAGGCTCCAGCTTGCCAGCACCTGCCTCTACCTGTCCTATCTACAAGGCCCTGGCACAACTGGCTCAGGAATGCTGTGTGACAATGTCCTTGTATGAACCAAAGTTTGGCAACCCAACTACCGGTACATTCAATCTTTCCCAGTTCAGGGACTGTTTTTTTGACAAAAATAAATGAATAAGTGGGAGAAATCTAGATTTTACTGTGCACGTGGGCATTCTGTTGCTAAGGCCAATTTGCTGTTGTCAATGCAAATTAAGCACAGCATTAACGAAACAGCCATGCCTTTGTTTCTCATATGTATGGATCCCCTTTACACCACATATTGGCCCCAATCTAGAGAACCACAGACCTTGAAGAATGCTTCTGAGCTCACATTGATGATCAAGGCTAGGAAGTGGAGACTTCTCCATGCTGATTTTCTGTTTCCCGGGGCAGGAGTGGGAGGGGGGGAGGAGGCACTTGGAATCAGTGCTTCATTACACACACACACACACACACACACACACACACACACAAAACCCTTCCGAAAGCAGATTGGAGAAAAGCTTCTCATAGGGCTAATCACTTTTTTGGGTGAAGGTGGGAGAAGATAGAAGAAATTACCTAGATAAAGTCTGAAATCCTAAATGGACTTAAGTGGAGCCACATCTCATTAAAACCCGGAGGGATTTAAACCTCTAAGTAAATCTGTTCAGGACTTTTTTACCAATTTGTAGTTGAGGATATATGTCTTTTTTGAGAACTCTTTGTCCAATTCAGATTTTACATTTTCAGACATATCTTTTTAAAAAAAGAATGTCAGAGAGACACTGACAGCTGTTTTCCTTAGTCCATCCTAAACTGTGTACACATTACCATTTACTCTGGCTCCAGTACACTCTCCCTGCTGGCATTTGAATCCATGCACATACAACATTGCCTGCAGTGCAGAGCTATCCAGTAGTTTCTTGAGAAATACCTAATCTGCTGTTTGATGTGTTTCTCCTGAAACCAGCTTCAATCCAAAAGGAAAACTTCACTTCATGTTTAAGCTGAGGTGTGTACATTTCATACAGCCATTGCACATGTGCTGATGACCACTTCCATACACTCCAACATTTCTCCAATGAAAATAGATACGTCCTAAGGAAAAGTGGGACATTCCGGGATCAAATCAGAAACTGGGATGGTTTCTGTAAATCCGGGGCTGTCCCTGGAAAATAAGGATACTTGGAGGGTCTGCGCTTCAGGAATATGAGTGGAGGTGTTTGCAGGGGCAGGGAAACCAAACAGGTAATGTGATGTGTGTGATGACATCCTTGACCCCCTCTGTGGTGTGTACAATAGCATGCAAAGGTGACTTGAAACACGGGAAATGACCTGGCTGTGTTTTAAGCCAGTAATGTGTACACGACCTTAGAGTCTCGGTTCTAGACAGTTATTGCAGTGTATAGCTTCAGAATCAAGGCTCTCCCAGTCCACTCTGCATACCTGACCACAATGGCTTTCAAGGCCAGTGCAGAATAAATCTATCATGTCCGCAAAAGGGTGGCTCAAAATTCACAGTGATCCTCTAAGTATAAGGGTAATGAAGCTGCCTATGTCTTAAATTATATTGCCTTTGTCCTCACACATTGCCAATAGTTCATGTGCCTATCACAAAGGAAAAGAGCAGGGGAAGGGAGAAAGAGTGGAGCGTGGAGGAGGAATTATGGTCATGCTGGATATAAACAGGGCTGGCAGGAGTCACATTTTGCGCATAGGTATTTATGGACCAAAACCTTGACTGCAGGCATCTGTTATAATTGCAGATATGCAGATTATATGCCCCTTTGGTGGATAGTTTGTTTCTGATGAAGCTTTAAATGCTAAGCAGATAGCCCCCAGCTCTGATTTATGCCCATTGTACTGCCACTGGAATCGTCGGTGACTATCTCAATGTGACTTATCTCAAACAAAAGGTCACTTTTTAAAATCTGAAGTTAACAAATCAATTCATTATGCACAACCCTAACCATGTCTACTCATAAATAACTCCTAAAGAATTCAGTGGGGCTAACTCCCAGGTCAGTAGGGTGGGAATTGCAACCTCCATAAGTTTAGGGTACCAGCTCTTGCTTTATTACATACACCCCTAATACTCCCACTCCCACTCTCACTTTTTAACATTTTGTCACATTCCCTACTACAAAGCATTACAACTTGCTGTTTCTCCCCCACCCCACCCCACCTTCTCCTTCCAGCACATATTGTTAAGAAGTAGACTTTATTCCCTAGTGCCACTGGAAACTTTCGCCTACTGGAACTTCAAAACACACACACATATGACCACATATGGCTTATTTTAAAAATGTTATTGGTCTGCTCTTCTTGCCATTCCACCCTTAACTGGCCTTTAAAATGCTGTAACAGCATTACAAAACTTCGAAACAATTGCTTTCTTTATGCATTTAGTACTTCCAGGTTTTCAGAGTTCCCATTTGCTCTTTTTGTCATATTTAAAATCATTTGGAAGAAGATGATTGTACGTGGTTTCCCTGCTGACATTTTGTAACTATTTAGATGATTATAAATAAAATCCAAAGTCCACTGTTGGATAAATAACTAATCAAAATTTTTTTGATTAGTCCTCATAAAAGTATTTACTTGTCTGTGAATTTTGGCACTCCCCCCCCCACCTTAGCTACAAACATGGCTGCCCTTGTTAAAAAAATTTTAATCATCTATTAAAATATATAATTGTTAACAGCCAAACACAGAGAGAAAAATCAAACTTACTCTTTTCTGGATCTCAGTTCTGAAAGCATTTATTTGAAGCAAAGTCCTATTAATTTTAATGGGACCTTTTTACTGCATGTATAGGAACATAGAAAACTCCCTTATACTGAGTCAGAGTATTGATCCATTTAGCTTAGTATTGCCTACACAGACGGGCAGCAGCTCTCCAGGATTCCAGGCAACAGACATTCCCAATCCCTAATTAGAGATGCCAGGGATTGAATCTATATCTGCCATGCAGCTGTGACCCTTCCCCATATATCTCTGATTGCACATATACAGGAGAAAATGGAGATTTGGAGTCAAGGTGCTGGAGCATGCTTAAAATGACAGTGAAGCTGCACTCCCCAGTAACAACGTATTTCCATGTAAGTGTGCTTGGGATCTAATCCTACAGCTGCAATACCCCAGACAATCAACTGAAGTTATTGCCAAGTGATGGAAGGGAGATGAAGGAAACCAATATATTCTCTTCAGCATCAGATGTTCCCTAACCATTTCCCAAATGCAGGTTCTTTAAAAATAAAACCAATGCTTTTTTAAAAACTCAGTTAAAACATACACAGATATGAACATATGCTAAACCCCTCTTCTTATAGAAGCAATACACAGCATAGTAAGTATAGTATTTCTTATCTGCAAAACACACACAAACATTGGCCCAGTTAAACAATAAATACATCTGTTTCTTAGACCCATAAACAGCAATGCAAGGTTGCAGAAGCCCTGCAAAATTAATGTTTTGAGGCTTGCACCACTTTAATGAGACTTTCCTGCCTGGTAGAGAGATGCATTTTTAACACATCCAGCAGTCATTTTAAAAAAGACCCTACATTTCTTTAAAATTGTACTACTTGGCGGGGCGCGGAATATGCCGCTTCCTGTTCCCATAGATTGCTTGAATGTGCTATGAATATTATTCTAACTTTAATAGTAAATGTGCTGCACAAAACCAATCTTTTGTATAGATCTGATCTAGCAGAGCTCATGCTTAGCTACCAACCAAATGCATCTCATGGTTTAAGGCTGTCTTGGAATGGCTGAGCTACAGTCCTTGATATATAGAAAGAGGTTTGTGTTTGCAGCTGGGTGGTGTACACTGAAATAGAACAACAGGACCCTCCTTAAGTATCTTCAGCAGCATAGGCTTGCAATCCTTTCCTTTACAGTGGTACCTCTGGTTACGTACTTAATTCATTCCAGAGGCCCGTTCTAAACCTGAAACTGTTCTTAACCTGAAGCACCACTTTAGCTAATGGGGCCTCCTGCTGCTGCCACGCCACCACAGCACGATTTCTGTTCTCATCCTGAAGCAAAGTTCTTAACCCGAGGTATTATTTCTGGGTTAATGGAGTCTGTAACCTGAAGTGTATGTAACCTGAAGCGTATGTAACCTGAGGTACCACTGTACTGAGTTAGGCATGTTTCGGTGCCACCACCATGCTTCTGATCTGAATCTGTGACGGTTCTCTGTAGTGTGTAGAAAGCCTAATCCTGCATATGGTGGTGTCTGCAGCTGGGCAGTTTTTCACAAGCAGACAGCCAATGTGTTTGGCAATTTAAAGCAGATTTCCAACAGTTAATAGAACCCTTCAGTGAGCCATGTAAAAACTGGTTGGGGCAGATGGAAGTTGGAGTGTCCAACTGCTTTAAGTAGTTTCACTATGTGGCTTATAACAACAACTTTCCTGATGTAGTAGTGTTGATTTGTGGCTTGAGGCCGGAAGCCCTGCCATCCTTCCTTTGACTCCAAATTTACTGCACAGAAACTTTAAATCTAAAGTGGGGAAACTGGGCCCTTGTTTGTGCAGCCTGTAGAACCCTTTCCCTTGCCAGGCAGATGTGTGCTGATGGCAGTCAGTGTCCTCCATGACACCTGAGGGAAGCAAGTTCAGGCGGTGTAGGGCAGGATAGCTTAGGCAATGAGGCAATGGGGGGGGGCTGCCGCCACCACACACATACCAGTATCCACTGCCTAAGGCATCCCTCTCACTCTGCCCAATAATGGCAACTGCCCTGATCACAGACTGTACCTTTTGTATTCCATTGCCATTTAACTCCAACCTTTACATTTTCCTTTCCTTTACATATCAGTGTGCATGACAACTGGGAATCCATGCATCTGATGAAGTGGACTATGGTTCACAAAAGCTTATGTTTGTTCTGCCAAGATCAGGTATTCTTTTTGGATCCAGATAAGGCAAAGAGCAAACCAGGGCTGTTCCTTGATAAACGTGTGTGTGTGCGCGCGCGCGCATTTACAGGCAGGATGAGAAAACAGAGCAAAGAGCAAAGAAAAATGCAGCCTACATGGAGGTGATTCTCCAACCCCTTTTATATTTTTCAAACAAACATTCTTAGAGATTACATGACACCAGGCTCCTTTAACAGGTGGCTGACCTTGAATTCTGCAAACTAAGCAGAATAGTGACTAAGCAATAGATAAGAAACTAGCCACTTTATCAGTAGGTGTCTGAACACAAAATAAGAAATGAGGCTGGCTAATTAAAGGGTCCCAGACACACACACCCCAAAAGAAGGTATAAGAGGAACTGTTAACTTTCACCAGTAACTCCTCACAAGACAAAGCTCTTCCACATTTCCATTACAATGCACTAACAAAATTTGTAAATGTTTAATGTGACATGGCTCTTTTTAAAAAGACATTTTGTTAATTTGCATATAACTTGTGCCAAACTGCAGCGGTTAAAAAGTACTTTATCTTTTAAAAATATAAAGCCATACACAGTAACATCAAAAGCTTCTTATAGCAGGTCAGACAATTCGTCCATCAAGCCAGGCAGGGTTTTTTTTCCCCTTAAAAAAAGGTTTAGGGGTACTCTCATTTTGACTCAAGAAAATCACTGGGAAAGGAAATGAAGCCGCCATTGGAGGTGGTAACAATGAAACTGACCAATCACCATGCTAGATTCCAACTCCTACTTCACACATTAAACGCTCGCTTCCGTCTGAGATGCAGAAACACCATGGCAGGAAATGAGGCCGCCATCGGGAGTAGCAAAGGAACTGATAATTCACTATGCTAGAGAAGAAACTAAACATTTTAAATTTTGTAGTTTCTTCTCCCGTTAGATTCACAAAATGTTTAGGGGTATGCGTACCCCTGCGTTCCCCCAGAAAAAAAAGCACTGAAGCCGAGTATTGTCAACTCTAACCGGCACTCAGTCTCCAGAGTCTTAGAGAGAGATAACTTTGATATAATCAAAATTTCAGGTTAATTGTGCTTACTTTTAGATTGTTAAATTTAATACTTACCCCAATTTAACAACATTTGTTTCTGTGCTCCCTTTGCCATTCATTCCCCTCTGGCACCGATAATGAATGCTAAGCCACAGGAATTCCAAGTAAGCAAAATATTTTAAAGCTTCCTCCTGCCAGTGGTATTGGGACAATATGGCACTGAGCATGTAGTTCTGTTTATATGACTTGCCTCAGGTAACATCTTGAGCAATTATTCTTAAAATAATTACCTCCCCAAACTGCATAAACTGAAGGGCCTAATAAAAGGTCTGAATTTCACAGACTTTTTACTTTACTAATAAAAAAGCACAAATGGACCAAAATGTATGGGTTTCTCTGCCAGAGTACGTCTCCTTTAAAATTAAGAAGAACCGATCTCATTGCCAATGAATCAGGTAACAAGAGTGCCATTGACTTTCCCCCAAACCACACTCATGTGCCACAATCCCACCAAGATTTCATTCAGTCTCCGCAACCATACATTGTCCCCACTTCCCACATTCTTACCCACAAATAATTCTGGGCACTGAGGTTTGCTAGGGGTTGCTGGGAACTGTAATTCTGTGAAGGTTAAACTACAGCTTGAGGGAAATAAATTATTGTGATAACCTTGCTATTCAAAGGTTTTTGGCTTTAGAATGTGGATTGCCAGACCTTTTGAGTCTCAGACTCCAAGAATCTGGGGTGAAACCTTGTTGCTAAAGGATGAGGTCTGAGAGATTAGGAAAGGGAGCCTGATGCAGGAACAAAGGAAGTCACAATATACCCTTGGCTCATCTAGCGGGGCGTACCTAGGGCTTGGCCAGGTTGGCCCATGCCAAAGACACAGACCAGGAGGGGGCACAAAAATCACGCCTCCCCACTTTACCTCGGAGTGGCTCGGAGTCATAGGACTTGGGGGGGCACCGATACAGCACCTTGCCAAGGATGCAAGGGAGCTTAGGAATGCCTCTGTTCATCTAGCTCAGTGTTGTCTATTCATTTATTTATTCATATTTATTAATTTTGCCTAATGCCATTCATCCAAAGCTCTCAGGGAGGTTCTCAGCATGAAAATACAGTGGTACCTCAGTTTATGAACTTAATCCATTCAGGAAGTCCATTCTTACACCAAAACCGTTCTTAAACCAAGGTGCACTTTCCCTAATGAGGCCTCTCACTGCTGGTGCCCTTCCACTGTTCAGCTTCCATTCTTAGACCGAGGTAAAGTTCTCAAACCAAAACACTATTTCCGGTTTTGCAGAGTTTAAACCGAGGTACCACTGTACAAAGTAAAGGTAAAGGGACCCCTGACCATTAGGTCCAGTCGCAGATAACTCTGGGGTTGCGGCGCTCCTCTCGCTTTATTGGCTGAGGGAGCCAGCGTACAGCATGACTAAGCCGCTTCTGGCGAACCAGAGCAGCGCACGAAAACAACCCTCTACTCAGATTCCGGCTCCTCACATTTTATTCCTTCTGAGGAGGTTAAACCAATGTCATTTAAAATCAACTCACGGCAACCAAAGGGCCCTCCTACTACACCCCCCCCCCTGACTGGCCCTCATGATTCTAAACGTGAGTTTAGAATAAAACTAGTATCAATACTCTCATTCAGAAGGTTTTTGGGTGTGTGTGCAGAACATTGTTACCATATTTTTTTTACACTGCAGAATGGAAATAAGTGGAGAGGAAGAGAGAGATTTGTGTTAAATTAATGACAAATGGTTGCTCTGTCTGATTTCTTCCAGTGGAGGTCAACAGTGTAGACTTATTTCAATTATAGATAATTACGGATGGATGAATCTGTCAATTTTAGTTTCCCTCAGTTTCTCATTTTTCCAAACTTAAGTTCAGTTCACCACACTTCCACATCAATGTTCACTTTTTAAACTAATGTCTATAATCTCTGGTCAAGCAAGGTTTTTGAAAAATGTTTTTTGTAATGCTTCAAAGATATCTAGGCGTAATATTAAAAACATGCTGCTTTGGAGATCAGATACTCTACGTTTTGATCTTACATTGCTCCTTTTAAAATTATTTATTCTTACTGATGTTTTTAACAATAAAAGATCCACCCTTTCCATCTTTCCCCTGTTATGTAGCAAAAATTACAGAACGATGATGATGAAGAAACATTTATAAAGTGCCTGCAATTTCCTAAGTGCGGGACAGATGTGAAAAGATACGGCAATCCCTGCCCTTTGACTCACGATCTAACAAACATGATGTCAAGCGGGGGAAAGAATGAGGATGGAAGAGGAAAGCAAGCATGGTAACAAATCTCAATTTCCTACCATGCTCTTCCAACAGCACTCTGCCCATGTGGAATTCCCAGCAGCTAGTATTCAGAGGCATATCACTTCTGACAGCGAATATAGAATATTTCATATTTACTTGAATGTAGTGCGCCATTGAATCTAATGTGCACCCTAATTTCCATGACGTAATTTGTCAAAAAAGAGGTGTGCATTACATTTGAGTAAATATGGTAGCCATAATGGCTAGTAGCTGTTGATAGCCTTGTCCTCCATAAGTTCCATAGTTCAATAATGTGCTGCATGGAGAAATTATGTCCTTTATATGTCCTGAATCTTCCTTTAGCTTCCACAAGTTCTACTATTATGAGAAAAGGGGGGATTTTCTCTGTCCACCATCTTCATGCCATGCATAATTTTATAAAATCTATCATGTCATCTCTTACTCACTTTTTCTCTAAAATAAAAAGTCTCAAACCCTGCAACCTTTCCTCATCCCCTCAATTATGTTGGTTACCCTTTTTCTGAAGCTTTTGCAGTTCCACAGTACCCTTTTTGAGGTGAGGCGACCAGAACTTCACACAGTATTCCAAACGCACACACCATAGATTTGTGTAACAGCATTATGATATTGGTAGCTTTATTTCAGTTAAATAAGAGGCATGCATGGAACCCAGTGGTGCTGATTGGTGTTTCAAAAGAAAAGAGGAGTTGGGTCTGCAGGGGAGTTCTGGCTCCTACAATTATGCTCACAATGTGCAGCGCAATGATCATTACCTGAATCTACTCTGCAATAGAGAAAACGCGCTGAAGACATTCTTAAGTGGCCATTCTGGCTTTTTTTTTTTTTTGTAAGTATGTGCTCTAAACCTAGGAGAATCTGAGAGGTTGAGCACAAAAGCACAAGAGACTGAAGTTATTATGAATGGCATATTGGATCCAAGCCCAAGTTTTCAAAACCGTTAATATCAGGATGTACACGTACAACTAAAGGTCTTTTTTCACCTGCTACAGAGGATCACAATAGCAGATGAAAACATATCCCGTGTGAGGAGAAGAAGAGGGTGGAAAACAGGTTTTATCCAGAGTAAAAGTACTAATAACATTAAAAGCACCTCAGTTGCTTTGGGATTTCAAAAGCATGGCACAGCCCAGCACTAATACAAATTACTTCACAGATTCCTCAGATGAAGGATCTGTTTCAGGAATGGAAATTATTTTAAACAGTGATTTGTCAATAATACTCACAGTCCAGGCTTCCACATAGAAATAATAGAAGCTAGGTTGCCTCTCCCCCTAAAAACATTGGTTCTCTCTTCCAACAACATTGTCTGTCCCTAAACTAGGCCAGAACTCAAGCTGGGAATTATGTTGTATATATTGAGATCAATGGGTAGGCTGCTCTTTATCTGTAAAAGATCTATGCATGATCTAAATAATTTGTTTGGAACCACAACCCCCACAAATCATAAGTCTTTAGAATAATCATTTCCAACTTTCAAATGACCGAGGGAAAAAAAGTAAAAGTAAAAACATAGCAAAAAGTAAAAGTAAAAACATAGCAAAAACAAAGCATGCTATTAAAACCTACTCAAATAACAGAATTGTTGTATGTAATAACCAGTGTAGAGCCAGTGTAGTGTAGTGGTTAAGAGCAGTAGACTCGTAACCTGGGGAACCGGGTTCGCTTCCCCGCTCCTCCACATGCAGCTGCTGGGTGACCTTGGGCTAGTCACACTTCTCTGAAGTCTCTCAGCCCCACTCACCTCACAGAGTGTTTGTTGTGGGGGAGGAAGGGAAAGGAGAATGTTAGCCGCTTTGAGACTCCTTAAAGGGAGTGAAAGGCGGGATATCAAATCCAAACTCTTCTTCTAATAATAATAACAGGCAATAATTAACTTGGTACTCACCTGGCTGTGTGGGAGATGTTGTTGTGCCAAATCCCCAAAAAGATGGAGAGAAAAATCCATTTTAGGTCAGTGAGGAGGGAAAAGGGAAGGGACTGCAGGCCACCCAGACTTTGCATTTGAGGTGACACACCTTACATTTAAAGCACGTGGCTTCCCCCTGCTCAGCTGTGAAGCTCACGGGTGACCTTGGGCCAGTCACAGTCTCTCAGCCTAGCCTGCCTCACAGGGTTGCTGTGAAGGTAAAACGGGGAGTAAGAGAACCATGCACACCACATTGAGCTCCTTAGAGGAAAAGTGGGATATGAATGCAATAAAGATATAAATGAAGTGGGAAGAGAAAGAGAGAGAAATCCTAAGGCCGACCTTTGAGGTGGCAGGGAAGTGGATGTTTAGATTAAGGTTACCAGACAGCCCTGGATTTACAAATCAGTTCCCTGACAAAAGCCATCTATTTAGTAGGAAGTTGAAAAGTGTCCCCGGATTCACTGAAAAAAATCTGGTAACCTTAGTTTAGATTCCCAGCCAGGGACTGAGGACTGCTGGTTTGGAAGCAAAGTGTGAAGGCATAGGATCCTTCCCTCAGGGGTACAGGCCTCTGTCCCAATAACAGAGAATGGAGACTGGAATGTGTTAAGTTGTGGGTGAACATATCGGACGACACAGCGATTCTTCAAACAGCTCTTGTTTATTCACAGGCCAGAACAGAACTGAACTGAAGGGTTCAGCCAGCCTGCTTATATAGAGCTCCACTAGAACGCAACAGTAACCATTTTCTGTAACTATCCAATCACTGAACGTCACTTTCAATCCCTTATTTGCATATGTGGACCTGAGTGAAAACTATCTACAGTATCCCCCTGCTGGCCCAGGGTGAGAACTTCAGTACATAACAGAATGCCCTACGACCTGGAAACTATTCCTCCTCTGGGGAGAGAAGGGTATCGTACTTTAGCAACCTGAGATGACTTTGGCCAGGATTTATTTTAGGGGGACAGGCTTTATGTCGGGGGGGGGGAGAGAGAGAACCAAGTTATCTGTGACACAGTTGGTTAAGTATTTTTATTTATTTATTTGATTTAGAGGGGGCAGCTTCCACACTGCACCCTCCTGGCTGTGCCCATGGGCCCTGTATACCTGAAGGAGCATCTCCACCGCCATCATCCAGCCCAGACACTGAGAACTGACTGAATAGCGCTAAAAGAACTGACTTTTAGAAGACATCTGAAGGCAACTCAGTAAAGGCAATTTTTTTATGTCTGATGTTTTACTGTGTTTGATGTTTAAATTTGTTGGAAGCTGCCCAGAGTGGCTGGAGCAAACCAGTCAGATGGGCGGAAGAAGAAGAAGAAGAAGAAGAAGAAGAAGAAGAAGAAGAAGAAGAAGAAGAAGAAGAAGAAGAAGAAGAAGAAGAGCAGTTATAGCAGCATTGATTGCCCCAGCACTGGCTCAAACCACACTGTCTGGATGAGAACTGTTTGCTTAAAGAGAATCAAGGTCTCAACCCACCACAGCTCTCATCATCATCACATATCCCAGACCCTCCAAGTGTCCCTATTTTCCAGGGACAGCCCAAGATTTACAGAAGCTGTCCCAGTTTCTGATTTGATTCTGAAACATCCCGCTTTTCCTTATGATGTCCCTATTTTGATTGGAGAAATGTTGGAGAGTATGGAGTTATGTGACCCCCAAACCAAGGAGATAAGTGGCTATACAACCTTTAGAAGATATCTGAAGGCAGCCCTGTATAGGGAAGTTTTTGAATGTTTAATGTTTTATTGTGCTTTTCATATATGTTGGAAGCCACCCAGAGTGGCTGGGGGAACCCAGTCAGATGGGTGGGATATTAATAATTAAAAATATATATTATTCTTGAATAGGACGCCCCTATTTTAATCACAGAAATGTTGGAGGCTATGACATCTCCATATGACGGAGATGGGTCACTGGACAAGGGCAGCTTGGGGAAAAACATGAGGAGGAGTTAGCAGAAGAAGAGTTGATGTTTACCCTTAGCGGGATTGCCATCAGTCAATTCCTAAGAAGATGTCTTAAGGACAGAGGAGGCTCTGACTTTAATGCACTGCCTGCTTCTGTGCTCTTGCAGCTACCCCTAGTAATACGGTAGGACAGGGCTATGGGCAGCAGTCTGGGATGAGCCAGAAGCCAAGAACTAGAAGCCATAGTGGAGCCACTCAGTAGTCAGGAGGACTGAATAGCAAGTCAAGACCAATGGGCAAACAAGGGGGCAAGCCAAAAGTTAGAACCAAAACATAACCATGGATACCAGAACACTGGAAGACCATGTTGCTCAAGCAAGGCTCCACTGGAGCAAGAAACCCTTCACACTCTTTCCCATCCTGGAAGATCCAATGGCTAGTGGCCAACTTGGTTTGGCAGAGTCGGTCCAGAGCTTAGTGGTGCATTAATTGTGAAGCAGCCACTTGCAGTTTTGTTGTTAACCACACAGGGGAGCTGCACATAGATCCAGCAGCTCCCCAGTAACTAGCCAATAAAAGCCAATAAAATGTTGCCTTTTGAACTTACTTGCCTCCAACTGCTAATGGAAGACAGGAGTGGAGGAAAGTAGCTCCAGAACCCATAGAAACTCTGGTTTGCATAAGAAGAAAATGCATTGTTTGTGCTTACATTGTTTTTGTAAATCCACTCAATCAACTAAAATATCTGAAAGCCACAGACCCTCTTGGGTGTTCAGATCAACAGAAATAGCCCTTTTGGTAGTCCTAACACCCTCAGAAGCTCAGGAAATGGTGATGGATTAGGAGAGGATATTCTCTATGGCAGCCCCTAAGTGGAACACCTTTTCCCCAAAAGTGTGTCTGGCACTTCAGTATACAGTTTTTCTCATATGCTGAAGACGAACTTCTTTTCGCTGACCTTTGACACTTGAGGTGAATACTTTAGAACCCCCCTCCCCCATTCCTGTAATAGTAATTTGCTATAAACTGTTTTTAATGTTGTATTTTAAATACAGCAGCAGCAACAAGAACAACAACATCCTATCCCAGAAAAACCAAAAGGCAGCAAGATATTAAAAGTTATCTAAAAATAACAATCTCTAAAATTAGGTTGAAAAGGCCTAGATAAATACAAGGCTCTTTGCCTGGTGCTGAAAGGACAACCAGGAAGGTGCCAGATGGAACTCTTTGGGGACAGCATTCCACAATCGAGGTGCCACCACTATGAAGGTCATTTCCCTGGTAGCCAGCTGGCAGGGGGACATGCCACAGGCCCTCTGCTGAAGATCTTAGCATATTTGTAGGCACATATGGAGACTGGCAGTCGTTCGATTAGCCTAAACCCTAAAGGACTTTAAAGGTCAAATGAGAACTTTGACTAGCAGCCGAAGTTAGGCCCAGAAATAACTGGAAGCCAGTTGTTACCTTGCTTGCTCAGCACGCATGTCTATGAACATGTCTACAGACTACTTCTCAGGGTTAAGGGAATAAGCCCTTCTGGAACATGAATAACTTGTAGCTTAAATGTTACATGAATAACTGGAGGGGGTCTAATTCCTTATTTTACCTCTGTGACCCTGGCTCTACTCCCTCAGAGGAAAAACTGCCCAGAAACTAGCACATCTTCCAAATACAAAGAAGAACAGCACGAGTAACTTCAGATCATTTAGTTTAGGCAGTGGAGTATCTTTATAAGATACTCAGAAAACAAGAGACGCATGAACAGAACTTTTCCAGAAATGGAGTTTTATTGAAGAACAACAGGACGCCAATTTTACTGGTTAAATGTGAAGTTTTCCCTAGTGTTAGGAGGGCAGCAATGATGAGATGAGTGGGCTACTTTGGTTTCAAGGAAGGGGAGGGGAATAATTGGAGTTTGGAACTGAAAAGATTGTGTGTGGGAGCGTTACTATTTCCTATTGGGCTTACTGGCGTGTTGCACCAGGGTGCTGGCCTCTCAGGGGCGCCCCAGCGAGTGGGGGAGCTGCGCGGCTTTGCCAGCGGCCTCCCCTTTCCCTGCGTGCCCACCAGCTGTGCCCCATCAACCATATGGCTGGCGGGCATGCAGCTTCCTTCCCAAGCCTCCACGAAAGGAGAGCAATCCCCGCAGAGGCTTGGGGAAAGGTCAGCAGCTCTGGGAAAGGGGAGGGGTCGCCGGAGGGATCTTTGAACCACAGCGCCATATATGTTTAAGACAGCCCTGAGTGTTACTGCCTTCCTTATGGACACAGGGGCAGGATGTGTGGGTCCTTAACATCGGAGTAGACCCACAAACAAAGTAAGAAGAAGAGACTTCCCTCAGACACAGCAAGGCTTTACCAAGCTGAGTCCACTGGAGGTGGGAGCAGAGGAAAAGAACAATCAAAACCAGGCATCCGGGGTCAGTGAGTTCATCCCAGCAAAACATGTTCTTGTATCACCTAGTCCAGAAGTGTACTGTATTTTTCACTCCATGCACCAGACCACAAGACGCACCTAGTTTTTGGAGGAGGAAAACAAGAAAAAAAATATTCTGAATCTCAGAAGCCAGAACCGCAAGAGGGATCACTACGCAGCGAAAGCAGCAATCCCTCTTGCGGTTCTGGCTTCTGGGATTGCTGCGCAGCCGGCATTCACTCCATAAGATGCACACACATTTCCCCTTACTTTTTAGGAGGGAAAAAGTGAGTCTTATAGAGCAAAAAATACGGTAATTGTTGGCACCCGGTCAGGAGTTCCTAGGGCTATAACCATTTACATTTGCTGTCCCGCCCACTTTTGCCTCTTGCTCTACCCAGCATTAGCATGTGGCCTTCAAAAGGTTGCTCAGGAGGGAATTTGCCCGCTGTCTTGTGTTGTAAGGACCAGGCTTCTCAAGACTACCCTGAGATATCCTGCAGTTTCCCAATGATCCCATGAAGCCAGTTCTTCCTAGCAGTGCTGTGCTGCCATTACCTCTGAATAGGCCCACAAAATTCCCTTTTGGTGCATATGATTGAAATTTGGTTATTGAAACAGAGCTTGACACAAGGGGTTTCCTGATACCGATCCTGTATCCCTACCCCAGCCATGAGCTTGTGTCTTAGATGGCAACTTTAACTTAGATCTTCTTTTTTCCATAGAGTATTAAAAAACAAATTAGCTGTCAGTCAAAATGCCAATGATACCTGGAGCAATATGTTTCCACAAAGGGCTGGCACACACAGACCTGTTTATTTGGTTAGCCTTTGCATCATCAGATCCATATTTTTATATCCGCGTGATAATGTCAGAAGCAACTCGAGTTCCATAAACAGATCCTGCTTTGGATAAAAAAATACAGACATATTTTATTGGAAATGTGAAAAAATAACAATGACATTTTAGTGAGACCAAACTGTGCAATAACTCATGAAAATTAATACCATGAACCAATTACCTTTTGTCTCTCCCTCTCTCTCATCCTCTTTCTGTTTAGCATTATGCTAACGTCCCCCACCAAACATGCAACCCAACAGTAAAAGCGAATAAATGCCTGAAGAGTAATTACCATTTAGTAGCTGTTCTTTTTATATCTGGTGTCAAATGCAATGACAGTAAGCACTCAATAAAAACAAAACGTCTTTGGCATTGCCTTTTTGTTTTGTTTTTTTAAAGAAGAAGAAGAAGAAGAAGAAGAAGAAGAAGAAGAAGAAGAAGAAGAAGAAGAAGAAGAAGAAATGCATCGGTTTGGAATGTTTATTCAAACCAGCTGTAAGATATTACTGTACAGAGTCAGGAAATTAATATAGTATTTGGAAGTATGGTGTCGTAATAAGTTATTCTAGCTTGCCTGCAGAGTGAGCAGAGATAGACTTGGCAGGCAAAATGCAGTGTGCGAAGGATCAGACTGACAATGGAGTACTCTTGGGCAACTTAGACTTCCCTCCCAGCCAGCTTTGCCCTCCAGAAAATGCTTACCCTCATCCATTCTGGAGAAAAGCTAGTTCAGTCAGCTGGGAAATGCATCTTAAGATAAGCTGGTGAGATTTCAGAAACTGAGGCCCAGTTCATATATCTGAAAAGGTGGCATGTTCTTCCTGTAGGACTCAGCAAGCACCATGTTTGCTGTGCCAAAGCAAGCTACAAAAATATAAAAATGAAATATTAAAATAAGTTAAAACACTAATCGGATGAGGAGTTGTTGAGCACTGCTCTGTTGTGCATCTGTGTTACCAATGCAAATTACCAGAGGTGGGGTGGGTTGGGTTAGGTTGGGTTGGGTTGGTTGGTTGGTTGGTTGGTTGGTTGGTTGGTTGGTAGAAAGCAGCTCAGGATGGATCAGGTGACAGAAGGAGCCAATAGAACATTATTGGATACAGAAATGTGTCCACTTAGGCCTGTCTGGCTCCTCAGTCTGAGCAACTTGGGTGTCAGACATAAACTCAACTCCCTGAGTGTCTGTCTGTTTCCGGCCTGCTTTAATTGTCTTACAAGTTTGTGGATAAACCGCAGACCACCCATCTTGACACCTAACTGTTCCTAAGCATTTGTCCCATGTGAGAACTTTCCATGCATCCAGTGTAGAACCACATCATGGATTCCAACCAACCAGTTCCATTACAGTTCCATTTGAGATGGTGACTGCCTGTGTGTTTGCTTGGTTTCCAACTTCTCAACCTGATTGTTTGCGCCCAACTACATGTTTACAAAAATGAATGCTAGAGGCTCCAGCACACACCTCCACACCTAAAGTCATGCAACCCTGAAAATCTGCCAGGGAACTTCATCTCTGTTTGCTTGGATACATATCTTGAAACTTGAATTAGGAATCCTAGAAGCTAACTAGGCTCTGGCACAATCCGTGCTCTGCCCTGCACCACATTCCTTACACAATTCGTATTGACTACATTATTTTTTCAAAGGCATCATCTAAGTTGCAATACAAGCTGATTTGGCATCTAATCTGGCTCCACTAAACTTTATAAAACCTCAGCTTCAGAGCATAATCTTCCATCTGAATGATTCGTCTCACCAATGAGCTTCCTGCATGCCTAAGTGCATGTTCCCTCACCGCCATCCTTGGAAGTTGGCCTTCTGCCTATCCTGAGCTATGTGGACCTGCCTTTGGTCCTTCTGACTGTTGGTTGCTTCTTAAGGATCTTGATCTTTCTCTCAGATGTTGTTATTCGCCTCTAATCACACAAGCAGAAGGCATGGGTTTTCTGTGAATGTTGAAAATTTACTGCTTTGGGACAGAGCCCCACTGGACTTTGGCTCTCTATCCATCAGGGAAATGAGGAACACTAATAAGTATTGTCTGAAACACTGAGAATCTATTTACATCATCGTTATCATGAGAGTTTCTGCATCTAGCAGCAAGCACAGATATTCTCAGAGGAACAAGCCAGCTATAAAGTCTGTTTATATTTTGGTCACAGGCCTTTAAAATTCTTAATGGTGAAGCAGTTCATAGTACTATAATCAATATCTCCAGAGTTCTTTAATAGCTATACAGAAGCAAAGAATGCCTGTGATAAAATGCACTCCCAAGGGAATACAATGCAAAGGTGCAATATAAATATACCCACAGATAAAGGGATGGTATTACAGCAGCACTAGTCCAAAGATGGAGATTTAAAGCCCTGTGCAGTTATGCAAACAATGCCATTACAACAGCTCATCACAGCAAGATGAATGACGCACAGAATGATAAACGGGAAACAGAGCCCAATTTGTGCTGGCAGTTCTTCTTTCACCCTGAACTTCTGGCTTTCACCCTGAACTGCCACCACTTATTTGGCTGGGAAGAAAGAAGCAAAAGGGTTGGGGGAAGGGGAAGGTGGAGAGCATCTGACTGACACATTTAATCATTGCCGTTCTGAATTCTGTGCGTCCCTGTGGTCAAAGCCCACTTCCTTCTGAAATTACATTAAAGGTCATTGAGACCAGGTAAAAATAGCAACAGTGCAGTCCTGAGTTCAATAGGACTTACTCCCAGGTAAGTGTGGATGGTTGACCAGAACGACATGTAGTACAGTCAGTAATAATAATAATAATAAATTTCATTTATATCCCGCCCTCCCCAGCCGAAGCCAGGCTCAGGGTGGCTAACAACAATCAAATAATCAAACATGAGCATGAGACGCTCAGTCTCAGGCTTGTGGTTTCCAGCCCCACTCTGGGTGAAAGATTCCTGCATTGCAAGAGTTTGGACTAGATGACCCTCATGGTCTCTTCCAACTCTACAATTCTATTCTATGATTCCAAGTGCAATCTGACCACAGATTTGTATAGTAGCATTATGAT
This sequence comes from Podarcis melisellensis, assembly GCF_964234715.1. Classification (NCBI taxonomy): domain Eukaryota; kingdom Metazoa; phylum Chordata; class Lepidosauria; order Squamata; family Lacertidae; genus Podarcis; species Podarcis melisellensis. Next base: position 38,390,336 of record NC_138544.1, read on the forward strand.
ATTGGCAGATTTATTTGTTTAATCCAAAAGTGCTTGAAATAAAAGATTTGACAGCAGTGCTCAGTAGAATAGCATTTTCTTCCCTGTCTTCTTCTTCAATTTGGGCTCATATCTCCAAATTTTCTCTTTTAGGCCTCGTCTGAAATGAATGGGTTGTGGTGGGTAGCAATGAAATAGATATATGTTTGTTTCTGGTCCTTGGGCTATTACAAAACAAATCTTTACAGTATAAAGCAATACAGTACAAGGCAGCAGGAACTGAAACCGAACAAGCAGAGGTTTTTTTTTTAGATATTTGTAGATGGGGTGTTCTCAAACAGGACTAGAATACTGACCTTTCCATTTAAAAAAACTGGATCAGTTTGGAAATTTAGCTAGTCTGGGGCTGTGGTTTACCCAGTGTTTCTGAAGCAAAAATGTTTTATTTTGTATATTCGAGAGTGCGGCAACTCCCACATTTTATGGGATGCATTTTATGGGATGGATTCAAATGCATGCTGGAACATCAGGTTTGCACAATTAAAGTAGAATAAAGCACTTTGTCACCATACAAGAACAAAAAATCCACTTTAAAAAAAGGAACAGACTTTCAGTGGTTAAGATGATGAGGAAATGCACTGAAAATTGTTGGATTAACAAATGAGGACGAGGAACATGTAAAAGCAACCCCAGAGGTGAAACAGGAAGAATGCAGGATGAATGCCTATTGTCCTACAACAGCCCCACAAAGAAATGAGAAGGAATCCTTCATAAAGACCAGGTATAATCTAACCTCCAAGTAAGCTTTGTGGAAGCAAATGAGGACCCATGCTCAATACAGAGGGTTCCTGGAGGAGCCCAAAGATCAGGGGCATCATGTTGTGCGTGGGAGGGGCCCACAGGATAAAGAGAGAGAACCCCAAGCCAGCCGCAGAAACAAAGAGATGGCAGATAAAGGACCACAGGATCTCTCTGAAACAGAAGTATCCTGAGAGTTGTGGCTAAGAAGCAGCTCAGGCTTACCTGCTAGAATAGATCCAGGCACATCTAATAAATATTACCATTTTCTAATACAAATTGTGCTTATTCGGCTTTCTCCCGCTTGTCTCTCATTCGTGTTTTGTGTCTCCCTGCATGTCTATCACATTTTTTTCCTCCCCCCCCCCCCCGCACCAGCCTCCGTCTCCTCCGCTCCCATATTTCCTGCTTCTTTGTCTCTCCCTTCGGCATTCCTCACTTCTTTGTTCTTTGCTCTTGCTCCCTTTTTTCTGCCTGCCCACCTATTCCCTTTTCTATTCCAGCTGCTGTCTCCTTTCTTTCTGCTTCTCTGTCCTTGCGCACTGCTGATTTGCGTGCTGCATTCACAGCTTCTCTGGAGGAGACCTGAGTATTTTTAGGTTGTTTTTTTTTACTGAATGATCCTTTCCTACCTATAGAAAGCCCGAAGCCTTTGCAGGTCTGCTCAGCTTTAAGCCTTTCCCTTGCTTCTCTCATAATAGCGCAGCACAATCAAATGTGAGCAGGTGAGAGACCCATTTCTGAACATCATTTACCACCAGACTGTTGCAGACTGGAGACATCTGCACATTTTTGTACCTGGAGGGATGGTAGCAGTCATTCAAGGTGCCCCTGGTTCCAACATTGTGCAACATTGCACCAAGTGTTTCGCTTTGCTCATTTTGCACCTTCTCAGCTGCAGCTCCAAGGGATCTCCTCCAACAATGGTTTGGACCACGAACTGAGTGGGGGATGTGGATGAGAATGAAAGAAGAGTCCTACAGGATTATATTATATTATATTATATTATATTATATTATATTATATTATTATTGCACTCCTGTCCTGCTTCTGGACTTCCCATGGGCATCTGGCTCTCCATTCTGGGAACAGAAAACTGGACTTGATTGTCCAGCAGACTCTTCTCATTTGTCAAATTTGCATCCTTTCTACAGGTTGCAGAATTCTGTGTTTCATTAATATATTCTAAAGTGTATCTTGCCTTATTGCTTGAGCCTCAAGGTGACCAACCACAGTAAATACGCAAAGGAAAAGTAACCCTACAAAATCGCCTAAAGCTGCAGGGGAAATATATATATATATACAGCCCTGTTTTGCTTATTTAAGATACTTGCGCTAGATATTTGTGAAACAAAACAGCAGCTCTATGTAGCAAATGGTCTTTGGATCACAGCCATAGTCTATTCACCACAAGCTCTCCTGCTCTCAGATCCACCCATTGTGTGCAGCCTATTTCTGAAATGTTGCAAATAGTGCTCTGAAATCCAGCCACATTTGTAGCTCATACGCTGAAACAATTGCACAATCAGTCATCGATCTTTAGCTAAATGTAGACATTTGTAGACATTTGCTAAAAGTCACTCTTAGTGTACCTGCTGGGGGACAAAGGAAGAAGAAAAACAGCAACTATTTGAGGTTGCATCAGTTGTGAAATCTGTGGCCTGTAGGTGCCCTGCCAGAGCCATCTAATTTGTTCTGTTTCCAACAGCAAACAGCTTACTGCTTCTGGGAAGCTCACAAGCAAGAAGAAGAAGAAGAAGAAGAGTTTGGATTTGATATCCCGCTTTATCACTACCCGAAGGAATCTCAAAGCGGCTCACATTCTCCTTTCCCTTCCTCCCCCACAACAAACACTCTGTGAGGTGAGTGAGGCTGAGAGACTTCAGAGAAGTGTGACTGGCCCAAGGTCACCCAGCAGCTGCATGTGGAGGAGCGGAGACCCGAACCCGGTTCACCAGATAACGAGTCTATCGCTCTTAACCACTACACTACACTGGCTCTCCAAGTAAGACTTGGACGCAATAGTTCTCCTATGTTACCTATCCTCAATGCTGGGGTTTTTGAGAGATTCTGCATCCAACATTTTGCCACCTGAGACAGCCAAGATCCCTGCTCCAAATTCTATGTGCAGAAGCCATGACCAAACAAAACAATTGCATCTTCCTTCAGCGCTGGTGATGGGACAGTGTCCTTGGTCACAGCAAGTAAATTTAGGGTCACAGCATGGTCACAGGGCACACACATAGCCCGGTCTTCCAACTCCTTGCCACAGCTCTGCAACTCCTAGTATCTGCAGCCTGAGATGGCTGCTTCATGCTGCCTAATGATAGGGCCGGCCTTAGACCTCCATACAAGACAGTTTGGCTAATGTGACGAATAGCAAATGACAGTCTAATCTCAACAAATTTGTCTAATTCTTCTTCAAGCCATCTAATAGAGCAATCTAATTGCCACCATCCATCCACTGTGCTGTAGGGGGTTTGTAGGTGTCCCTCTACCCAGCCCTGCCTGGCCCCAGCAAGGAGTGCTCCAATGCACCTGCCCAAATGGTGGGTGGAAGCTGAGCTTGGTGGCATTTCTGCTGGCAGTATCTGGTGGGAGTCCATGAAATGAGACATTTCAGGGAGGGGGCTGGGCCGAACCAGAGCAGTGTCCACTAGGTCCTGAGCCATCAGTGCTGCTGTCATGAGATGTCAATGGACCTGAGTCAGGCCTCTTCACTGCACCAGCAAATATGCCTCCCTAGCTTCCCCCCCCCCAAACAACACAAACAGGAGGGCTGGAGATGCAGTGATGGCTAGAATGCTCCATCCAGCCCCTCGGCTGCTAGCCAGGAGTTGAAAGGACTACAAGCTTGGGCTTCAGCTCCAATTCTCCACACCCATTGTTCATGTATATTTATTATTATTTTGCAAACAGAATTAGGATATAGAAGGAAAGGAAGTCATAGAGCAGGCACACCCAAACTTGGCCCTCCAGATGTTTTGGGACTACAACTCCCATCATCCCTAGCTAACAGGACCAGTGGTCAGGGATGATGGGAATTGTAGTCCCAAAACTGGAGGGCCGAGTTTGGGGGTGCCTTGCATAGAGTATTGTATCTTCTTAAAAAACCAAACAAAAACAAAACCCTGTTATCTTGGTACAGCAAAAGTTCTATAGAAGGCACCATTACATACTGAAAACGGGTGTTTTCATTGCTGTTCTGCACTAAGCTGGAAATGGAATCACAACTCATAAATCCAAACGGCATCCTATAGACACTCCCAGCCTCAAATGCTGATGGGGGTAAATTTTCAGTTCTTTGCATTTTAAAAGTTTCCTTAATGTCGACAATAATTTAAGGAGGAAACAGACTCAAAGGCATCATGTTATGAGAAGCAAGAGAGATAAATTTGCAGACACATGGAACCGCATTTTGCATGACATAACTGGGCAGAGATGTGTTGTAACACATCCAGCCACTCAGAAAACTTTCTGGCTGGACTTACTCCCTAGGCATCTCCTCGGTTAAGTCATTCCTAACAAGCTTCGGAATAGTGATATTGTTTGCATGTGACCCACTAAGCATATAGCTTTTCTTATCTAATCAGACAATTGCTGTGCACTACTATAATGTTATGGTTGTATTGTTATTTTGGTGTTTTCCATGTGTAATATAACACCGAGATCTGTATCTGGGAAAATTACTGCAAATAAACAATAAATATATATTGCAGGAGACTGAAGAAACTGAGAAATATAAGCCTACAGGGCCCTTGGGCACTTGGAACAAGTTTTGCTGTTCCCCGGATCTTGTCCCTATTTAAAAACAGGTGATATTTTAAAGGTTTCTGGAATAAAGATAATAGTTCTCTGGAGTAAAGAACACAGATAATTTATCTTTCAGCAATTATTTTAAATATGCCTTGCAGATCCAGTGAGAGACACATATATTGTTTGCAATAATGATGTCAATCATCAAGTAGCCTATCATGATGACGAGCACCGATTCAAATATATTGAAAAGTCCACAGTTTTAATCCAAGGAAAGCAAATGATCATGAACAATCATCATAATTCTGAGAGGGGGGAAGACACGAAAAAAATATTAGGCAACGGAAACACAAAAGTATAAAGCAAATAGAATATAATGGAACAAATGTAATGCAACCGAGTAAATTAATCCATAGATCTGATCTTCTTTGCAATTGAATCATATGTTTCCCAACAACAATTTGAACTGTTCATGTACTTCAGGTCACCAAGAGAAACTATCATTACATACACACATAGAGGTTGAATATCTGTCTCATGTATTAGAATATCCAAATTCATCAATGCATATATATTTTGAATCGCCCAAGGACAATATTTGGAATCATGGAAATAATCACTATAATAAAGATGCAGAGTTAAATATATGTGTGTGTGATAAATTAATTGTTCACCGTGCCCAGTCATGATGTTGTTCAACATTGTCTTGAAACAAAATACTTAGATTTTAAACATTTGAAGGCAAAATAATGATCTTAACATGAATCTGATGGGTTCAGCAGGATACCTCAATAACTGTGTGAAATCAGTCAAACCAAAAATACTCATATATTTTACCAAGGGGTAGTTGAGTTAGCCTTTTGCAGCAAAAACAAAAGAGATTCTTGTGGCACCTTAAACAATAACTATATTTATTCTGGCATATAAACCTTTGTGGACTTCTTTCTACTTCATCAGACATTTTAGTAGCATACATCAGAAAAGGTGCTTATTTGCTAATCTTTTACATTGCAGTGCAGTAGATAGGAACAAATATGTGAAAATATATAACAGCAGATGAAGATGTTGCTTTAAGAATCTAGTCTTTTTGCAGCACTGATAATAGCTAAGTTCACTTCCTAAATCCTTAGAATACTTCTCAAAATGACTGTTTTACAAAACAGAAAACTAAGGGAAATTGTGCAAATAATAAGGTTTCTACTGTCCTCCAAAATTCTTGCAATATTTATTTTTTATTATTTATGGATTTCACCCCCAGTTTTATATTTACAGATCATATTTTCATCCTTATACAATAATTCACATAGACTTCCCCAGTTCAGATACATCTTGTTTAGCTACATATCCATTAATTTATCCACCCTATTTTCCCCCTTTCCCTATCATTGTTGTTATCAGCTGCTGATCATCAGGTTCCGCCTACTTGAAAGTTAAATTTAACATCATATCTTTGTAGATGAAGCTTTTCCACTCACTCATTACCTGTCTGAGTACTTGCAATATTTCATCACTACTGTTGAAAGATGTCTTGACCGCTCTGCTTCTAGGAATTATAAATTCTGCAAATCTGTATTTGCCTTATTACCCATTTGTAATGCTTTAGGTACAAAGGAATAGAAGAAGTCAGAATGCATTTTCCTTCAGTGATCATCTTAGGTTGTAATCATTATTTTGACATATTACTGCCAATTCTGCAGCCGCAGCTCAGTCACCAGGCAGGGATATGGTTTTGTTGTTGTTGTTTTTTGATACAGTGGTGGGTTTATGCAAAGGGGAATATTCCATACAAAAAAATGAAGTTTATGTGCAGATAAATAATCTGAAATAATCATTTTTTTTACAGTATTTAAGGGGGGGGCAGAGAGAATGTGATGATTAAGTGAAAGCACAATCCACCAGAAGATTCTCATATCTCTCTCTCTCCCCCCCCCCTCTCTCTCTCTCACACACACACAGTGCCCTTGCACCAATTCCATTCATTTGCATTGCATTTGCACAGCAAAATGTCTTCATAGATTGTGCCTACACACTTTTGTAATCTTCATTACACATGGTTAATGCTGTTAGGTAGAGCACAATTGTGTTCACATTTCTTCCAGTGTTATTTCTATGAGTTGCAATGGATATTTTGATTTGAGTAATTTCTTAACAGAAATGCATTCTCTCACCCACTTTGCCTCCATAAATATCTCTGTATGTAGTGTCTTTATCTTATCAGACATCTACTGGAGGTAATCAAGTAAGCCCAGAGTAAAATAAAACATGCAAGGGAACTGATATTTTAAGGGGTATAGGCAATTTGCAGTTCAGATTCCACGTGGGTTTTTGTTTAATAATTACCATTTAATAGCAGGCTGAACTGCAAACAGCATTTTGTGCTTGGTGACTTTGGCCATGTGAAAACCAGCAATCTACATCTATGTGAGACTCCTCTCAAGGCTACTTGTGCATCTGTTCCCTAATAGTTGCTATTTCACAAATTCTCACTCTTCACATTTCTGCTGTACAAATTGGGCTGATGTGAAGCAGATTTCTTCAAACAAATCTATTTATTTTTTGCCGTCTTTAGTGGAAAACATTAGGCTTTAAAAATAATATTAAAAGCATCTTACTTGAGTGGGAAATTGTATCTGTTCACAAATAATCCTGTATATTGCAGGCAGGACCTGGGTTGTGTGATTGCCATTAAATTAAAGCAGTTCTTTTTATAGATAAAAGGTACCTGAGACTTAGGACTTCTTCATGCAACATTGTTAGCCATCCTATTACTACAGGCTAGCCCAAGGCATTTTGCTGCCCTATACAGAGTTACAAATGCTGCTCTCGCTCCTAAATTAGGATACATGCTATTCACAAGGCCAATCCATTTATTCTGGCACCTCAGACAGAAAATCCCGTAACCCTCCTTCTCTCCCCTCAGCTCTCTGACAGCAAAATGCAACAATTATGTGTTAAATATCAAAACATTTGCTGCTGTTTATGATACACAAAATTTGCTGCCTGAGGCCACCGCCTCTCTCTGTCTAATGGTAGAGACGGCCCCTTCTCACTACTGCTAGGCCATAAAGTGTGGAATTCCCATTTACATAACCAACAATAAAAAATAAAATAAGTTTTGAGAAAGCATCTATACACTTTTCATCAGGCAAGTGTATTGCACTGAAAAACGTAGCATTTTCCATCGGATGATGCATAATAATTGAGGTTCTGATCTTCCTATCCCTGTTCCCCCCGACATTACACACATCTAAATGTTTGGTTAGAATTCTTGCATTGATGCTGCTTTGAAACATAAACCATTTTACATTATACCTCACCTAAGTTAATTCATGTATTCTTTATTTAAAATATATGCAGGCCACCTTTTAGGGTCAAACCTAAATGGTGGCTTCCAACATATAAAAGCAATGGAAGTTCAAAGCCTCAATGCATCATAAAATACAACTGATATAAAAAAACCAATGACAATACAGAATTATTGTTCAGTTACGTGGTCCTTTGAAAAGCATCTTCGCTGACTGTGCACTCTTGAATATTGACCAAAGAAGACTGGAGAAAACCTTGCTACATTTCCTGGATCACTCCTTCTGTGACTTGCTAAAAAAGCTGACTAGAACCAGAGTTAAGGAAAACAAGTTTCTGTTTGTTATACAAACACAAACTATTTTACCAGCTTGGCCTTACGCTAAATCACATTTTAGTACCATGGCAAACACTCAGGTCAAAAACGTGTTGCTCTGTTCCCTTTAATATTTGTCTGCTAAATGTTATATTCAAAACCCCCTCCTACATGCACACTCCTAGTATTTAGGGAAGGATGGTATGGCTGTTTGCCATAACCCTCAGAATGCAGAAGAGCTCTGCATACCTTTCCAAAGTTTTATCTCGGCAGCAATAAAGTATGAATGCAAAACCCCAGATGGTCTTAAAACATTGACAACTGTCAAGTCTTCTCTCAGTAAAACTCAGTAGCCAGAAACCTACTTACAATATAGCAATGTTTCACCACTAATTCAGAAACTTTTATACATGTGGAAAATATTTAGGTTGGGATTATTTTCAGAGTTGCATTCTACTTGCAAATAAAAATGATCATTGCCCTGACAATATATTCTGTGGCTTATTCAATATTTGTCTCATTGTGGCAATTGACATGGATGAGGAATGTGCATTCAAAAGATACAGTTGAATGCAGATATAGAAGAGATAGAAATTAAGAACAAACATTGTTCTTATTAAAGCTGGCTTCTCTGCCTGCTGTAAGCTTAAATTTTGTATAAAACTAACAGGGGTGTTAATGTACGGTATTATGCATTTCTCTCCTGTCAACTAAAGTCAGGTGTCGTTTACAGGCCTCACCGCTACTGTTCTGTAAATGCAAAAGTGCTTTATATATTTTTTAATTAAGAAAGTGCTAAATGGGAGCGAGAATTTTACATAACCAAGGTAGCAGAGACTCAACAACTGGGAGCACTACATAATAAATTTAAGATTGTGCTGATTAGCAGAAAAATGTATATTGAAAATGTACACACAAAAATTTGATCTATTGTTCTGTGAGCTGCGTTACATCATTCAGTAAATATGATTTGTATTTTTGCATATACAGTACACATAAGTTCCCAAATGTCCCAGCAAGCCCCAATTCAAAGGACTATTAAAATATGTGAAAGGGAAAATCTCAGCACTGCCTTCTATTAGACATTGATTGAATTTCTGGCTGCTATCTTGTGGGAACCACACCTTTTTAACAGTTAAAAGGTCCTGTTTCAGACCTTTCAAGGAATCTTGGAATCCATCTGTACCTGTTTCATCTTTCTATTAACAGAACTACTGTGGCAGTTTTGATGCCTGTGCCAGTGAATGAAGCCCAAAAATATTAACTAGATATTGCATTTTAATAGTGTCCAGTACTTCTAATTAAAACTACTTATTTTAAAGACCTCAGCTTTATACTTTTGTCTCTGCATCTCTGATATGAACAGACCTCTGTTGCCTAGCATTGATCTTAAAATAAATCTTTAAAATTTGATTCAATATTTTAAGCGAATCGGCAGGGAGCTTTAACTTCCATCGTTATGTTTTAAAAATACCACTGAAGTTTTTAAAGTGCGTCATTTCCCAGGAAAGCATCTTTTTTTAGCATTTATCGAAAGGATTAAAAATCAAACAGCTAAACAGAATGATTTAAAAGGCCCTAACTCATATATGCCCTTCCAGCATATTTTCACTCTTGTTCAAGCAGATGGACTTCTTCAGAGTAGGACATGTAGAGCAAATAGATCTAGATGGGAACTTCATTGATATAGAGAAATAAAACATGAAGCCATCAAAGTGAAAAAACAAAGAAACTTAAAAGTTTAAAAAGCATGTATCTTGCATGCATTTTCTGCACTGGTATTCCACTTAATTGCAAAATAGTTGTATTGTAGGAAATCCCCATTACGTATAGTGGCAGATTTATTTTAATTAACGCTGCATTCTATACTTGATGCACATTTCTTAGTGCCAACCCTCACCCCCCCCCATCTAAAAAGAGCAGCAAATAATAATCTTATCCATGGATGTATTTAGTTTCTTAAACTATATGTACAAGTTGTAAAGGAAAGAGTAAATGCAGAACATTTTCTGGGCCATTTTATTTGTTCATAGGCTGTGGCGTTTGGGGTTTTTGTTTTGTTTAGCTATGCTTGAAGTCACTAGGACAGCGGCACACAACAAGGTCTATTTTTCATGCTTTCCTTTTTACAAGTAAAGGAGAGGGAGAAAGGGAATTCCTACCAAAGAGGAGAGGCTATACAACGTTCCATCAGTCAAATTAAACTGCTTTTGACATCACTAAGAGTTTTGCAGAAAATGCAAAATCCTCTTTTTCCCCTCTCCCTTAATTCTGTTCCAGGTTTTGTTTTGTTGTTTAAGTAAATACATTTTTTAGTAGTTTTTTTTTCTAATTCCTGAGCTTTGTTGCAATCAAATGGGGGGGGGCATTTGGATTTAATGCAACATGTCCTATGCATTTAGTTATTAAGCTAAGGCTTTTTGTTAGGTTGTGGCAATTAGTCCAACTAATCAAGTAATTTATCTTCGAATTGTACAGTATTTCCTTTGTGAGCTTTTGTCCCTCAATATGCCCTTTTCAGAAAACCTACTCAAAAACAAATATGGGTTTTTTAGACTTCTCTATGTGGTAGGAACTGACTTTGATCTTTCAGTTAAAAAGAAAGGATGCTAAACTGAAAGGTTGGGCCTGGTAAAATTTAAAATGTACTTTACACAGGATAATATGAGGCAATTTATACATCAGTTTTGTCCACTCTGGGCTTTGCTTCGTAAACATAACATTTCTACCACTGTTTTTTTCTATGTCCCCCCCCCCAATTCTTTAAATACACTGTTTTCCTTCATGCAAACACAAAAGAGATACAGTACTTGTTAGAAGGGAGACTGAGCTAGAGATATTTTTATTTTCCTTTCTGATGTCCTTCTCTGTTCTTCTGCTACTTTCTTCTGGCAGAGTAAAAAATAAAACTGACCGTGATGTGTGGGTTGAGGGCATCAGAGGTCATTACCCTTCAGACTTTCACTTTGATGGCAAGGTATCAAAACAAAAATACTGCGTCAAGACGCATGGCAGATTTTGCTTCTTGAATTCACTATTAGCAAAACACAGTGTTCTCTCTGTGTGTGTGTTTGTACATGCTGCATTTTATGCACGGGGTATTAAGGGACAGATCCTGCAGCTGAGAAGCATGTTTTCTTGTTGATGCTGTGGTGAGGAGGCTGGAACTTAATTACAAACACTCCCTTTGGTACATCCAGTCAGTGATCATTAGCAATGGCATAATGGGAAATTAAGAGACACAGAGTAACTTGAATTATATTTTTTGGTGGCCCCGTCGGTTCAAAAAATAATAATAAATGGTGAGGTTTGAAAGCAACAGATCCTTCATGGGTGACTGGGAACAATAAAATATTTTGTTACTTAAAATGCTTAACTGGCTGGATTGTCTCTGCTCAGGACAAAGGAGGGGAAAACAGACAGTCCCTGCAGAGCGAGATAATTTGTTTGGCCTTGTCTAGAAAAGTGTTAGGGAAGGAGTGCTCAGGTTTCTTTAAAGAAATGAAAATACAACTTTTCAGTAGGCACTAATCTCATTAACAATCGCTAAGGTGAGCTGCAACTCCACTGAATAGTCATAGCACCTTTATTTCAAACTTCCGGTATCTTTATTTATTATTTTTATTTGCACATATAACTTGCCCTTCATCAAATGATCCCAGGGTAGGTTACAAAAATGGTACAATTAAAAGAAGTACAATTTATTTTAAAATCATAAGATAACATCACAGAACAGAATTTGAAAGCACCACAGAACAGCAATGCAGCAGGAGGAAAGAGAACCATTTGACCAAAGGCCCAGATAAACAGGTATTTAATGAATGTGGTGTTTTCAGAGGCGACAGTAATATTGCCATGGTTTAATTAACTAAAAAGAGCACTATTAATTGTTACAATTCTCAACCAACTAAACCTCTCCCTGACTTCCATCATGAACTGATGATGCTGTACCCGCAGTTGATAATACCTTGTGTTTTGAAGAGGAGAAATAATAAGAAATGTAGTTTCCAGTATATTATACAACTCCATTAGCTGATCACTCTGAGGCTTATAAAGCATTCTTTTACAGTACAGTCCTGTGCATGCTTACTCAGAACAAAGTCCCATTGAGTTAAATAGGGCTTACTCCCCAGTAGGGCTTTTTTGGATGGCAGTATTCACCAGTATGGAATATTGTCACCGCTTTATTTGCTGCTCGTGGCAGCCATTTTGTGCTGGCAACCACGGCACTTTTATCAATATATGACTACTGGCACTTCTTTCTCTTAATCAGGAAAGCACTGCTGCCTAGTTAATTACAGCTTTAAGGTTTTGGTGGAAATAATTACTATTAACAGCTTCCCAGCTAGAATCTGTTGACAGAAGACCCTAACCTGCCAACAAAAGGTAGCAAGTGAAAAAATAGTAGCAGAATATCACTTGACAAGCAAAATGGCAGCTACTATTTATTTACCAGTTGTTGATTTAAAATCATCACTTTTTAGATTGAAAAGGAAGTGAATATGTATGAGGCAGGTTTGATTATTACTGGGGAAGATGTGCCAAGGGTTACAGAAATATGAGATAAAACATATATGAGATAAAATATGTAACAGGTAAAATAGTCCTAATTTCTACCTTTGTCTGTGTATGTAATCTCTCTAGCAATCCATATATTGTCATTTTCCCTCTTCCAACAAATTAAAGTTCCAATAAAGCAGGAGTGTAGCTTACTACAGGGGGTGTAGCTTACTACAGTAATAAAGGTGAGCCTTTCTGAATACTTTTGCAAGGCTAGCGCTGCTGTACCTTGTCCTATTTGGGTGTGCCTTTTTAAAAGAGATCACAAGAGAGAGAAAATGATAGACTGGGAGGCTACTTTGGAAGAAGTACCATTTGTGGCAGACTTCTACAGCAGAAGGTTCCGGTCACGGTGCAGACATTCTGATGCATGATGTGAACAAACGAAGCCAGGATCCAAAAACTCAGGAACCAAAGCTCCATAAGCCCAAGAGGGTGTTGGAGTTACTGGGTTTTTTCTCCTCCAACACCACCTCCTGATGTGACATGGAAATTTCATCTTAGGGTGCTTGTGGCAAGCATCTGCCCAAAGAATAAACTCTTAGAAATTACAGAAGACCTTGGTGTGAAGACCAAGGAGTTCTTTGGATCCCAGCCCATATGAATAAATATGAGGCCTCTCTCCCCCTCATTTCACTTTATGAATGTGCATGATTTGCTATTAAAAGGACAGCATGTGTTAACGGATAAATCAGTGTTGCTGAGAGTTAAGAGCACACATTTGTATGGAGGGGTGTTACAGGCTATTTTGGTAGTTGTGGGAAACAATAGGAAATGGAAACGATGCTCTGCCCTTGCAGCAAAGAGTAGTAGCATTAGCTTTGTGTATTCAATTTAAGTTATGCTTATTTCACCATCTGAAAAAGCAACTATGATGACATTTTGGTAATACATACAGGTTAGATATGATTAATTTTTTAATTGTGAATAATTGATTAAAAGAGAGTCGATCAATCTTTGCAATTCTGCAGCTTTAGACACTGGAATCCTCCTTTTGCTCCTTCCTCTGTTTAGGAACAAAAAAGGCCTATGGTTCTTTGCATTCTGAAACACAATTGTGAATAGTTAGAAGTTTTCTCCAGTTAACTTTCAGGTCCTTTTTCAGGCCATTAATCAGTTGCCTAATGATTTTTGATGTACCTTTCCATTTACTTCATCATTAAAAAAAAAAAACATAACTGAGAAGAGAGTGCCTAATGAAAGCCAGTTTTGAATAATTAACAATAATTGAATAATTAAGAACTCACCCTCTATCCAAGCACTCAGGTGATGTACATCAGTCATTAAAACAACAAATCTAACTACTGATCAGTTGTAGAAAAACAATAAATAATCTTAAAACACAAGCAGTGTTTATTACAAATTAAGCAGTGAAATTAACAATTACTAAAAGCATGGGCAAATAACCGGGTTTTAACATGGCACCAAACTGAAAATAAAATTGGCGCCAATCTTATTTATGTTTCAAGTATTACTGCCATTCAATTTTTATGCAAAACTATTCATTGGCATGAATAGCTTACCCCCCCCCCTGAAATTATAAAAATGATATATATGTTGTTACAGCACCATCAATGTGTATGGCATTCTAAACACAACAATTTCAGTGCATGTAACACTTTTTTTAAAAAAGGGGGGATTTACATCTTGTGGGGTGCATCTTAGTATGTAAAGGTAAAATCCATTGTCACTTCAAACAAATTGGAGGCTTCTCACGAAGTCAGAGGAAATGTCATTTCCATCCAAAAACCCCAACCCTATGTATATTTACTTAGAAGTTCCAGTATATTCAATGGAACTTGCTCCCAAAAGCACAGAGCTGCAGTCTTTTGTGCACGAGTAATATTAATATGCTAGTGCCATTTGTTTTTACATGTTACTGACGTGAATATAGAAAAACAAAAAAGTAATATTCACCTATGCATAGATGATAAATATGTGCTATGCAACTCCAATTTGATTTTAAAGATAGAACTTCCAAAAGGCTTTTATCCCAATATTCCTCAGTAGGCTGCTAGTGAATGAGTTCAGTTATCTGTAACAAGGAAAGTGACATGTCCAGAAGTAGCCAAGTGACTTGTAATAAATGCAGAAATCATAAATCGCTCACAAAATCCAATTGTAACTTCGCAGAATCAATTTGGCTGGTGTTCAGGCTGTTCATACAATCCATCACCCAATGAGTCAAACTCCAACAAGAAAAAAAGGAGCAAATGTTTTCATTGTGAAGTTAGGTCATGACTTCTTCTTTAACCCATCTATTTTTAATAATATTAATATTATGTTTTCTTAGCAATTTCCCCATAGTGTCAAGAACAATAAAATGGGGGAGAAGGGACTGTCAACTTAAATGTTTCCAGAATTTGTCACTTTCTTATGCTGAGTTGGACTTTATGGCTGGATCTTATTGTTGAACTAGTGCTGAGGGTTTTGGTTTTTTTTACCAAATTCTCTTTGTTTATTCTGCTGTTGCCTAGAGAATATCTTGGTTAGGTGACTCATAAATTATATAATAAATAAATAATAAAATCTTATGAAACTTCCCCTTTCCCCTTCCTACTTTAGCAGTAGGCCATCTATAAAAATGCCCTGACCTTTCATTTTAAGAATCTACTCTGCAGAAACTAATGAAACTGCAGTCAGTGTCTTATAAAACACAAAAAATGGCATTTTATATCATAAAAATATTAAGAGCAACATTTTTAACAGTTACCACTAAAATGCTTTTGTAAATTATATAAATGTATCTGCACAGCTACAGATGAACAAAGAATACTATTTTTAAAAAGCAACAACCCTGTGTTGTTTTAAAGCTAGAATGCAGGGGGAAATGAAGATTACAGTATATAATAAACGATAAAGTTGTCAATATTGCCTTTGCAGCTTCTATGCAATTCCTTAAGAAGTTTTTGTGGTTCTGAATATCCAAAACCCATTTGCCTATACGTAGCTTAAGGAAAACAGCATCCCATGTTTTGCCTTGCACCCCTTGTCTACAAAGCATACGGAAAGTAGAGAGAGAAAGAAAGAGAGAAAGAGAGAGAGGTTTATGTCCAAAGCCACCTTTACAAATAACTACCATGTGGGGCCAGTTTCCTTAGCCATGAAATAAAACCTGAAAACGGTTCGATGTGCGTTAGCAAAATATAACCGAGGTACCCCAACACCCCCAGCCAGAAATGAAAGGAGGAGGCGGCGGCGGCGGCGGCGGCTGGCCCTTTCCTTTACTGTGTATGAAATGCAAAGCGAGCACAAAATAAAATGAAAGGAAGGGGGTTGTGGGTCAAGTACAAGAAAGGGAGTTTATACTCAAGGAATGCCTGGAGAGGGAGAGAAAGAGAGAGAGAGAGAGAGAGAGAGAGAAAGAGAGAAAGAGGGAGGAAGTGGACGTTGAACTCGCAGCAGCCACCAGAGCAACAACGGTGAAGGCGGCGGCGGCAGCAGCAGCAGCGCCTCCTTCCTCGCAGGCTCGGGGCTGAAATCCACAGCCGCCACCGCTGCAGCAGCTCCAGCTCCCTCTCGCCGCGGGATCAGCTGAGCGCGGGGATCACGTGGGCGGCGTGTCGAAGGTCACCGCGCGGCTCACAATGGAGCTGTCGGAGTCTGTGCAGGGCGGGCTGCAGCTCCTGGCCGAGCGCGGCTGCTTCTCCCCCAGAGCCTACGAGGCTCTGCTGCAGGCCGCCTTCGGAGCCTTGCTGGGCGGCCAGGCCGGCCAGGCCGCGCTAGGTAAGTGCTGCTCCGGGAGGAGCTGGAGCCCAGGCGCCGGGGAGGGAAGCTGCAGGGCGGCTCCTGCTGTTGCTGCTGCTGCTGCCGCCGCCGCCTGGGGAACCGGAGAGGGAGAGAGAAGCAGGCCGGCCGGCCGGGCTTGCCTCTGCTTCTCTCCCCGCAGCCTCGGCGCATTGTCAGGGCTGCTTGCTGCCCGCAGCTCCAGCACCAGCCTCGGCCGCTTCCCCTGAAACTCAGGAAGTGCTTTCTGCCTCGCCGAGAAAGGCAGCCGCCCACGTCCTGCAGCCAGTCTCGCTCTTTGTTTCTGTCTGTTATTGTTGCTGCTCTCCTCCATTTCCCGGCGGCTGTCATTTCCTTGCAGAAAACCAGCAACGCTCCTCTCGCTCGCTCCTGGCCTAAAAGCCTCTTTGCCGAGGCAGCTTTGTGCTGGATCTCGGTTCCCCTCCTCCGTCGCGTTGATGTCGGTTTATTTTCACTTCCCTTTCCCCCCCCCTCTCCCCTGGCGAGTTATTTACTGCAGTCCCTGGGATTAGCGGCGTCATTATTATTATTATTATTATTATTATTATTATTATTATTATTTGCAAAGGTCAGGCTTCTAAGCGGGTTGATTTATTTTAGGAAGGCTCCGTGCTGCAACCTCACGATCAAGGCTCTGTGGGCTGTGCATGAATAGTGCTTTCTTTTCACGTCATTGTTCCTTAATGCAGCTCTGAAACTGCATTCCATTATTATGATGATCATTATGAGGATTATTATTATTATTATTATTTTCTCGGCCTGTTTCTGTGCGGGAAACCTTGGATCGGTGACCGGCCGTTGCCTGCTGGCCAAGGGGGATCTGGTTGTTGATGTTGGACCGGCCGCTTTCGCTTAGCCGATGAAGGAAGGCGTTTGTTTGAGCCGCTCTGCTCGCTGCCATGTAGTCGCTCGCCTTCAAAACGCGCGGCCTCCGGTAGGAACTAGCTTGAACTGCAATTGCCGAATAGCAGCTCTGTTTACTCAGACGGGGCTCGGCGAGGAGGAGGAGAAGGAGAAGGAAAAGTTAGAAATGTTGTGGCCAGAAGGGTTTGTAGTTACGGTACTTCTGAAGGGACGCGCGGTATTCGGAGGAGGATAGTCAGAAAGGCATCTGGTTTGGTTGTGTGTATGTTTTGTTTTGTTTTAAACTGACCTTGATTTAGAACTCAACCCTATGAAATGTTTTCTCCATCTCTTCCACGGGCAATTTATAGGGGGGCAGGTGCTCCCCCTCATTGTATGAATGCAACATCCAAAAGCATGGCGATTTTTTATTTGTAGAAATAAATTCTGCCATTTACATTTGTTTTAGAACTCGATGCTTGCCAAGAAATTCCAGTAATGGATTGCATATTGAAACCAAAACAAAAAACGCGGGGAAGGAGGAAAACCAGGACACTGTGTTTAGAAAATGCACTAAATCCGTTTGTTTCTTCTGGATAACGTGCCAAATTCTGAGCCTGATGGGATAATTCCAGAGAAACTTATGCTGGAAACAACTTAGGCCAGGTTTGGGGTCTTGGGAAAAGGCATTTTAAAGGAGAGCTGAGATTGCCCCTTCATTTGTAGTGGCTCCTTATGAATGAGGGAAACCTTATGAATGAGTCAATATCTTTATAGCTGTGCTTTAAGTATTGCCAATATGAAATGTATTATACTTTCCCAACTGTTAAAACTGGGCTATGCTAAGTGTGGCTGCATGGAAAGTTTTTAGTCTCTCTCTGTTTGAAGGAACATTCCTCTGAAGTTATACCATCTTTGAAATTTCATTTATTTTTAGATCATCCAGACTTGGAACATATTGATCCAGCAGTATTAAAATATTGTCATGCAGCAGCTGCAACTTGTATAGTAGAAGCTGGAAAGCAAAAAGCTGACAAATCTGCCATAAGGTACTCCCATTTTAAAGCCCTTCACAGGGTTTGAGGTGTTTTAGCTTGTTTTTTAACACCAGCCATTGCTGTAAATCTTCCTGCTTGAGTTATACTGGCATTTAGGCTAACACATCCTTTTGGTTTCCCTTTTAGTACTTATTTAGAAGACTGTAAGTTTGACAAAGAAAGAATTGAACAATTTTGCACCGAATACCAGGTTTTCAAGCCTATTTTATTATTTTTTTATTCCCATATTCATATTTTATTTGTTCTGTAGAAGATGGCAAACTTTTTTCTCTTCTTTGCAGAAAAATAAAGATACCTTGGAAATCCTATTGGGAAGGTATGTCAAAGGAAGTTATTTTGTTACTTTAAGGTTACAAACTGAAACAAACTTACTAGGGAGTAAGCCCCATTGAATACATCAGAACTATATGGCTAGAGTTTTGCTATTAATTTCAAATGCACCTTTAAAGTTAATATAAGAGGCTGCTGAAATGGGTACAGTGGCGAAAACATAGGCACAAGTTATCAAGTTGAGATAATTTGCACCCTTAACCCACTTTTGAAATACACTATTGATCTATGGAACAGTCACCTTTTTATGCCTGAAATGTGTGCAACAGCTTTTTCATTTAGCATAATATAACCTAATAAGAAAATGATGATTGTGTTCTTCAGTATAGGCAGATGTCCGCTGCATATAACTGATGTTTGTTGGCGTTTGGAATATCAGATCAAGGTAATTTAATAAGGGTACTGCTTTATTCTGGTTTCTTTATCTGCTAAATTCTGATACATTTTTTTCCTCTTCCCTTATTACTTTAGACTAATCAACTTCATAAAAATTATCGCCCTGCTTATCTGATGACCTTAAATGTTGAGGTACTGCACCCATTCTTATGCTTTTCCTCACCATCACTGAATTAAATATTACTTCAGGTTTTGCCAGATGTTAAACTTCTAACATTTGGGATTTTTGTTCCTTTAGAACAGTGACTCAAGATCTCAACCGGACATTAATTTTAGTTGTTCTATGGAGCAATTACAGGTATTTCTTCATATGTTTGTGCGGGTGTGACCATTTCAGGTGTCAGAATGAAATTTTCTATCAGGAATCCACCCAAACTAAAGCTTGCAAAAAGTGTGTTTATTAAACTTGTTACTTTATAATGGTTTGATTATGTACCTCACCAAATTGAGATTTCAGATTAACCCACATAGTAGCTATGATCTTGGAATCACATTTTAAGGGGGTTGTAGGGAACTGTTTCAAATGTAATACCTGAGAGGAAATTCACTTTCTGCAACTATATACTGTGCATTAATATAAAGAGTGCAAATTGCATTGACTTTGGCTAAATTGGGTTTGTGTAAATTGTTCAAGGATGGTAAACTGAGCTCTTTATACAAAGAAGTTCACATTGACTACAGCAAGTACTAAACAAAACCTAACCCAAGCATTAAAAAGTGTAAAATTAGGTAAATATTGAGAAGTTGGGCAAAAGAAAAGGGTTACAGGTTAATCCTGGGAATTATTTTTAAAATAAAAATTAGTTTTACATTCCATATTAAATTGAAATTTTAATCCATTGCAAATAAGTAAATATATTTAGGAATGCAACTTGAAAAGTTGATGAATTAATTTAATTGTTATATTAAACAGTAAGAAAGATAGCGAAGTTGTCTCTGTCTTTTGGTACTTTTTATTTAATTTATTACGGTCATTTATATTCTGCTCTATATTAATCCAAGCACTTTCATTTAATTTTTTTTGTTATTAGCACAACATTTCTGTTAAGAATGTTCAGTATCTACCCTTAACTAAAATATGACAGAAAGGCTGAATGTTTCTTAAAGATATAAAATAGCTGACTTGTAGGCATTCTTCTCAAAGTGTTAGACACCAAGTTTTCCAGATGTAAACTTGATCACCTTTGAAGACAACATTCACAGAACTAACATGTTCAAGTAACCCCACTATGTACAACAAATTACTTCTTTTCTAAAGTTCTTCCTTCATGTTTTAGGATTTAGTTGGGAAACTAAAAGATGCAGCTAAAAGCCTAGAGAGAACAACTCAGCTGTAACTGCAGACCTTGGCAGACTATTGGATCCAAGAAGAAAAAGAAATTGTTTCCTAACAGTTTCATCTTTGAACATTAATATGATTACTCCTTGTTCTTACTTCATTTGATGGGATTTTGATAAAGCATTGGCTGTACTGAAATGGAATGCCTACTTTCTAGCCAATGTTTCAGGTTTTGTATGTTTGTACAGTCAAGACTGTAGCATTTTTAGTATCATGTTGAATGGGAAAATGTTTATTTGTTAGGTAACCAGATAATTGTTTTCTTCTTTTTTCCCTGTCGCATTGTTAAATATCTGCTCCCTGCTCAGTCTTGTCCTGTCTTTAAAAACAAGGCTTTATTTCCCATTTCTAACCTCTAATAAAAACAGAGAGCAAAAGCAATAGAGAGTTGATCTATTTTGTGTGCCACATCTATCAATAATAATGTGTGTTGATTGGGGGACTGGAGGGATGGTTGGGTTCTCCTGAGGTTCCCCTCTATGGAGTCAACATTCCAAGAGTAACCTTCTCACCAGCAAAGATCACTTTGAAGGGCTGTGAGGCTCTGAACCTAAGGAGGCCTTCATTGTCTTTTAATTAAGTAGTCAGTCGTCTTGAGTCTCATTTTGGTGAAGTCACGTTGCAGCTTTTTGAATAAATAAATAAATAAATTGGCGATTCACACGCGAAACGAAACTGTCATCTGTTTTGACCCGGATTTACTTGCTTAAATATTCAGTAGTTTATGTAGATAGACAATAGCTGGAGTGCCCTTAATTGCACCAGTGGGTTTCTTTTCACTTCAATGCAGTTGAATGGCTATAGATGGAATGTGACCAGCATTGTCTCCACAACTTAAAACAAACAAAAAACAACTCCACCCTCGCCCCCATCTTACAACGTGGGCAGAAGCCGCTTTCCCAGTTGGTAATTATACACCCCCCGGCTGGGAAATGGGTAGCGAGACAGCTCTGGTTTACAGCGAGATCCATGATCCGAATTCCCGTTTTTCCTTTCATCTTCTTTGGGCTCTTTATACCATCGTGGAAAGGGCAAGAGGAAACTGCCCACCTGAGAGGGAAAACACCCGTTTGCTACTCTTTGTTGGGGAGTGACAAAGAAATAGACCAGCGTTTTCTGTACCAGCCCCATAAGAACCTGGAGTGTTCAGTTTAAGATAATGAAGCGCCCACCCTGCACTGGAAATCTCAAAATGCAAAACACCCATTTCGCACGTCATGAAAGGTACCTTGGGAAGTGGCAGGGGAGGGAGAGAAACCCACCAATTTAGTCCAAATTTTGCTGCTATAAAAGTGACACTTGTGCTCCCTAATGGGTTAAGTATCCCATGGTGAATTCTCTCCCCCACCCCCGAAATCTTCTGGAGTCCACCTGAAGAGATCCCTCCCCCATAAGTAGAACCACGTCCGCGTTCATGGTGGCAAAGGAACGGATGCAAGGCAGAGAGGCGAAGTGCCGAAGACGCTGCCATCACCTCCCGGCTTAGACTCTTCCATATTTCTTCTTCGGGGGAGGGTCGCACGCGGAAGCGGGTCCTTTTATCTGCCTTCAGCCGGCTTGGAGAGAAGAGAGATTGGTAAACCAAACAAGCATCTTCCCATCCCTTTTGGTTCACACCATTTATCGTTGAGATATTATTACTATTATTACTATTATTATTATTATTATGAGCGCGGGGTGGGGAGGAAGCGAGCTTGCAGTGGGAGGCACCCGATCCGCGACTGAGTGAAGCCCCCCTTTTCCCAGCCTGTTTTACACCCCGATCCTAAACTTCCAAGCTCTGGGTTTGGCACTGGGAAGAGAATCCGCGGGAGGGTCAAGTTCCTCGGTGCTGCGGTTACGCCAGGGTCAGTCTCTCCATCCCTGGTGGAATCTGAGAGCTATTTTGGATTATAATTTATTTATTTAAAAAATGAATAAATGAATGACGCGGGTTACTATTCCCTTCCCATTATAATCACGGCGTGGAGGAGAAGCCCATACGCTCTCTAACCTTCCATCTCCCTGCGTCCTGTAGAGAGGGAGACAAGGTGGCAACATGGCATCAGAAATAACACACACGAACGGGTCAAATTGTGGCGAGGAGGGCGCTGCCCCAGGTATGTCTACCCCATGGCCGAGGGAGACCAGAGCGTGGCTCTTTCATCCCCGGCGTGGCAAGCAGCGCAAGCCACGAACCCGGGCTAGGAGTGTCCCCTCCGACGTCTCCCGGGTGTGCCAGTCTCCGCCCGACCCCCGTCCTTCTCTCTTTGGGAAGTGGGGGGGCGAAGTGGGGGGCGGGCGTTCTCTTCCCAGCTCCTTTTCGATGGCTGCGTTTCTTCTGAACATTTGCCGAGAAAGGGACGGCGTCCAACAGCGTCCAGCCTTAAAGGATCGCCTGTGGAATGGAAGGATCCACACACGCCGCGACCGACCGACCGACTACCTTCGGGGCAATGAGCGCCTTGCGCTGCGTTTTGTTCTCAAGCGACGTTCACTGTTGCGAATAGCGCAAAATTTGTTCCTTCGCCAGAAGCCGTGGCTGAGGCGAGGGGTGCCTATTTTCGAGTTGGTTCCCTGGGGAGCCTCTTCTCCTCCCCCCACTCAGCCACGCACCCACCCGCAGCGCCGGGCTGCCTGCCCCCGGGGCGCGCCATTAGGTGGGCTTCTGCCGCTGCGATCTGTGGAAGGAAATCGTGCGAGCTGCGCGCGAGACAGCGAGGGAAGCGGGGAAAGCGCGGCGAGGAATGCCTGCGAGGCAGCGACAGGGTGGGGGAAGGGAGGCAAAATTGTGGTAGGGAAGGGGTGGGGGGGTGTTCGCGGAAGACATTTGTTGCCTCAATGCGTGAGGTGGCAGAGCTGGTGTGGAGAAGGGAATTGATACGACGAAGAAAGGCGGGAAACGAGACGGCGTGTTCAAGGCCAGGAAGACAGTTCGCCAGTCAAGGGGAAATGGGCGGCTTCGCGGGGCTGGGGGGTCGGGAGCGAGCGCTCTTGTGCTTACACACGTTAAAGAAAATAAGAGGTGAAGGGGCGGGAGGGAAACCTCGTGTATCTGAGGAATCTCAGTTGGGGTTGTGGAGGGAGAAAAGCCCAGGACGAGGGTTGAGGAGTCTGCGATAGTCAGCGAGGGCACTTTGGGTGGGCAGAAGAGGCGCGGGGATGGCGAAGCCAAAGCCGCGTGAGGGGGAACCGAAATAAAGGAAGGAAATCGGGATCGGGTCCTTAGAAGGAAAGGAAGAGAGAGAGAGTGGGGCGTGGAGAAGGGGGGAGGGGGTCAGTTTTCAAACATTTCTGCGGTGTATATAAATCGTGAGACGAGAATGGTAAAAGTGGAAGGCGAAAGGAGGCAAAGACTGGGGGCGCTGGATGGGAAATACCAGGCGGAGGAAACGGGGGTCGCGTGGGGATGCGCAGGGCGGGAAGAGTGTTGGGACGCACCGAGGAGAAGCAGCTCGTCCACAGACGACGCGTGGATCGGATGCCAAGGCGGGAAAATATAAGGAAACGAGGGGCGGAGGTGGAAGCACAGAGACGCAGCTGCGGGTTAGTTCGCCTTGGCCGCACGTTGCACTTCCCACACCCACGATACCTGAAACGCCTTTGCTGCGCAAGTCTCCTGTCGCGTCGCCAAAGGTCTTGCCCACAGCAGCTTGGGAGCGGCAGGGGGCAATTTTGGGCGCGGGCACCCAAAGAAGGCTGAGGGGCAACGACGGCGGAGGATCGCCGCGCCTCGCGCGCGCGGGAGGGAAGCCACCAGACGAGACGCTTCGAGGACAAGGGGACCTTGCTTTGGGCGCCACCCCCAGATATTAAAATGGTGGGCTACGGAGTTGGGGCCACCGTCGTGTGAGGAGGGAGAGGTGGCAGCAGGCGCAAAGAGCGGAGTAGACAGGTTTAGATGAGGGGAATGGACGAAGCCCAAAGGTGGCAAGCTTCAGTTTATTGTGCCCTGGGGCGGGGGGGGGGGAGACACACACACACAAACAAATCTATATTTAAGGAGTAGATAGATGTCGGTCAGAGAAGGAGCAAATATAGAAAAGAAAGAGGCGATAGCGGGGGGAGGGGAAGCAGAGAATAAGAGGTTCGTGTGTCTTGCAGTTAAGCCAGAAGAAAAGAGAGAGAGATTGCGCGTGTGAAGAGACAGGGTGTACAAAATGTGGGGGAACGAGAAGGAACGGGCAAAGCGACTCTACCAGCGTGGAGTGGGTGTGTTCGGGGGAAAGAAATTGAATAATACATTTTGTGTGTGAGAGAGAGAGAAGGGGGGGGGGGAGGTGGAACAGGCGGCAGCGGCGGCTCAGCAGCAGCAGCAGCAGCAGCGTGAGCGCGGTGGAGAAAAGGAGGACTCGGCGAAGTGTGTGTGGAGCGGAGGGAGGCGGAGGACCAGGCGGAGTGCGGGGAGGGGGAGGGGAGGGGAGGGTGGCGCGCGGGGAGGGGGAGGCGGCCGAGCCGCGGGATTGGGTCACAGGGAGGCTGACGGGCTCCGACTACACCGACACTAATTCCCAGGCCACCCTTAAGGAATGAGGAGCCCCACGTGATCCTGGCGGGGCGGGCGAACTCTGAGCCATTTTGGGGACGGTGTCAGTTTCCACTGTGTGCCTTTCAGCGTTGCATTTTCCACCACCAGCAGCAGCAGCCAGCAGCCCCCTCCTCGCCCGCCACTCTCCCTCCTCTCCCCTGGCTCCCTCCACAACTGTGAAATAATCACAATTATTTTTTTTTCCTCGTAAAGGGGAAAAAAAAGGAGGAGGAGAAGGAGGGAGGGAGGAAGAGCCTCCCTCTCCGAGGGGCCGAAAAAAAGAAAGAAAAAGCACAGCAGAGGGGGAAAGAGATTGCGAGGCGAGTGGGTGAAGGGGTGGGGGGGGAGCCGAGGAGGAAAAGAAAGAGCGCAAGAGACAATGGGCTGGCGGAGGAGGAGAGGCAAACCATCCGGATTAGAAAGATTTTGAGATCCCAGCACTGGAGCTGCGCATTCAGAAGGAGGTGGGGAGAGGCAGAGAGAGGAGGCGAGGGAGAGCGAGGGCTGCGGGGGGGGGGGGGAGGCAGAGCCAACTCCTGGGGCGGCGCAGGGATCCGAGGGCGAGGGAGGGGGCTCGGCGGCGGAGAGGAGCCCGGCTGCGGGGGAGCGAGCATGAGCTGAGCTGAGCGCGGCGGCGGCGGCGGCGGCGGCAGCCCTGCGCTCATTGCAATTGACAGCGTCTGCAGTTCATTTCAAGATGGCCGCTTGGCTCACATTCATTTTCTGCTGAGCGACTTTTAACTTTCATTGTCTTTCGGGGCGGTTCGGATCGTCGCCCGCCGGCTCCTTCTCGCGGGTACGTATCCCCGGGCGCGGCTGCCCGCCGGGGGCCGGGGGGCGGCGGGGCCTGGGAGGCGGTTTCGGGGGGCTGCGAAGGGGCGCCAGCCTTGCTAGGTGTCCCCGGGCTCTCGGGGTGGGGAAAGCGCTGACAGGCTGCTCCATCTCCGCGCTGCCTCCGCGCCCGCGCGCCTTCGCCCTCCGCGCAGGGACCCCGGGAGGCGCGGCGGCTGCGGCGGCGGCCCGTGCACTGGCTGGGGCGACGCCCCCCCTCCGGCGGATTTCGGTTCCTTTCCTCCCTCGGCTCGCCGCTAGCCCCTTCCTGGGCACATGGCCCCGCAGGAGGATATTTCTATTTTCAGCCCCTGCTCGCCGATCTCTCTGGGGCTCCTTTGTTTAAATGCAGATTTCGATTGAACGCGGGCGGTGCATGAAACCTGGCGCTGCCTGGGTCCGGGGACGGCGGCTGCCTGGCCAAGAAGCGCCTCGCAGGGGGGTTCAGGAGCCCCGCAGAGCCCCCATCTTATAGGGATGGGTCCCCCCCGAGGGGGCGATCCCGCTGGGGGGCTGGTCGCGCTCAGGAGGGCTCTCCCAGGAATTTTATTAACTTAAGTTTGGCGGACCCCGGTGTGGGACTGGATGGCTCGTAAGATGGCGGTTCTCGCCCAGCTTGCAGCTGGGCGCTTTTTCTCGTGTGTGCGTAAAATGTTAAAGTTTCTGCGCTTTGGGGACGGGAGGGCAAAGCTGGGAAATTAACTTCGGGGGCACAGGGGTTTCTGCGTTAATGCGAGTTTCTCCTGTGCAGACGGAAGAGATTTGGGGAAGCTGAGGTGCTGGGACTTTGCAGGATCTTCCAGCGCGGCTTTCTTATTCTCTAACTGGTTTTCTAGCCCCTTGTCCCGCAGTCCTTCCAAGCTGGGTCAAGGCAAGTTTAGTAGCAACGACTTGCTAGTAGTATGGGAGGTGTGATGGTTTTGCTCCTGGCGCGAGATACCGAGCACACGTCCACCTAACCTAGCTTGGCCTAACCTAGCTTGACAGGAGAGTCCTGGCAAAAAGAGTTCAGGAAATAAGTCGGGGCCATCAAATCCTACGGGTAAAATCCCCCTTTGCCCCCAAACCTGGGAGAGACAGACATGTGGTCAGAACACCTCCATGGCGTTCGTTGAACCTCTAACATTTTTCTTGCCTCCAGAACTCAGGAGCACAAGACGCAGCTAAGTATTGGGGGAGAGTTTGTTTGGAAATGACCCTCCAAGGAGGAGGAACACACTCTGAAAATATAATATGGGGCGGGAGGAGAATGGGATGCGTCCGTATGTGTAAGGGAAGACTTTTGCTGGAAGTTGGCGGATTCTGTGTGTAGCCTCTTAACCTTTAATAAGTTTGGACACCGCGCTGGCTGGGAAGAAACCAGATTTTGTGGTAGCAGGAGACCAGCTGGAGAGTCCCATTTGCTACTTTTAGGAGCTTGGCTCTAAAGGAGGAGGATTTCTGCCACTGAGCACATTAATTTCTTCCCTGGAAGCCGCTTCCCTCCCGCACTTAAAGATGGATTTCAGCCAGATATTGGGAAGAGAGAGCACGGATCTTATTGGCAACACATGCGGGCATACATGCCTTTCAGAATCGGTTTTCAATCGATTGATTGATCGCCATCAGGATTTAGGTCTGTTGCAAGAATTCTAAGGTCTCAAATACATGGCAGGTGAAGGAAGGGCTATATGCCTGTGTGGCTGTTGGTGCAAAGGGTGCATCTCTTCTCCATCGAGGCTTACCTGGTCTTTGGGTCGACTCCGCTCCCTTTTCAGCTGCCGGCGCAGATGCTTTGTGCTCATTCACGGCGTACCGTGAGCCTTCATAACTAGGGCTTGCCCCTGTATTTTGAAGTAACCCGCGCATGGCCTCCAAGCTGGCTGTCATAGCAAGCTTCGCCCTCCCCTTGTTTGCACGGTTGAAGACTTGCCTGGCGAGCGAGAGAGCGCCTGGAATAAAATATATTCGCTCGTGTTAAAGGTCAGCGTTTCTTGACTGTATGCACGCCGATCTTAACATAAGGAGGGGGCGGGGAATGAGAAGTTGAAGCTCCCCTCCTGGAGGAGGAGTTGGCGCGTTTGGGAGTGAAATGCTCTTTATGTTTACGCGCGCAGTGCAAACTGTGTGTGAACAGAAAGGGGGGTGCGTGTGCACACGTGTGTGTTGGCTGGCGTCTTTCACTGTTGTTCTTCGGTTCAGTTTGCTGGTTTTCAGACCCCGGATTTCAGAGATAGCTTCGGCCATGCCCTGGGGAAGAAGGCTAACTTGGGTCATAAATAATATGCGGTTAAGGGAAAGAGCTTCGACCAGGAAAGCTTCACGGCTGTTGGGAGTTTTCTTTCAGTTAGGAAGTCCTTTGTGAAATAAAACATGTTCGTCTCTTCCAAAAGATTAGGTTGCTTCGGTGGGTCTCAGCGTTGGAGAAGAATTGTAAGGCGGCCGATTAAAATAGCCACCTACTTGCGCCAGTTGTGAGATATTTAGGATTTCTTTCATGAATAAAAGGAGGGCAGGAGAGACTGGTTTAGGTCACCTCAAGAAGGAGTCTTCCTCCTGGCTGAGGGCATGGAGGGAAATCGCGGGCAAGAAGCCAAGAGCCGAGATTGGCGAGATCCAAAAACTCCAGGCTGCTCCTTTGTTGGAGAATCTTGGAAAATCCGCACACAATGCATGGGAGCGCCCAGCCTCGCTGCCACCCTCGAGTTTAAGGCCAAGGCTAGCCCTTCTGCCCCGGGCCTTCTTCCCTTTGGGGAATGTGTGTGTGTGTGTAAGAGAAACATTTTCCCCTGGTACAGCGTTTGCTTCCCTCTCCCCAGAGAAGGAGCTGCTTGCTTGCTCAGGTTGTCTCTGCTGCTGCCAGTCCCATCTCCTCCTTCCCCCGAGCAACGCGAGGGCTTTTGCTCTTTCCTTGGCCAAGTTCGGGGGGGATTGCGGGCTCTTTGCAGGGAAGGTTTTCGCCTTGGCTGCGAGGGCGTCTGCTGAGATCAGGGACCTTAACCTGGGCTCCGGGGCGGCCGGTGCCTTTCCCTCCTGCCCGGCTGTCTCTGGAGCCGGTGGCACAGTAAATTGCTCTGGTTCAGCAACCTCTGGAAATGACACTCGGGCCGCTGTGCTGGTCTGGGACGAGGTGCGGATTCAGATGCGCGGCTGGGCTGCCGCCAGCGACGGTGCAACTTGGAGCCCCGTCCCGGCGCAGACACGGCTCGTTGGAGAGGGCAGGAAACCGGAGGCTGAGCTGCTGCCGCTTCCTTGCCCGGACTGAGTCGACGTGGATGGAGGCCCCTGCGAGGAGCTGCCGAAAGGGCCGGGAGGAGCCTCTCTGCTCGGCCTGGCGCACACCCCGGCGCTGGCTCAGGCCGCCCCCGAGGCCTCCCCCTCCAGCGCCGCTCCTGGCCTCCTGCCCGGCCCCTTGGCGGCGGAGGGGAAGGAGAGGAAAGGACCCCTTTCCCGGCCCCCGCCACGCCCCCTGCGCCTTTCCTGAGGCTGCACCCCCCCCTGCGCACACCCGTGTCCTCTTCTGCCCACCCCTCCCCCTCCCCTCCCGGGTGCGGCACACCTAGACCCTCGCAGCTCGCCGCCCTCTCCCGGGCCACCTTCCTGGGCGCACTTTCTCTCTCCCTCTTTGCTTTCTCGCCACCCCCCTCTATTCCCCCCTCCCCTCCCCCTCCTCCTGGTGCTGCGCTCCGGGCGGTGGCAGGATGCCAAGTGTAAGTGTAAGTTGCTATAGCAACCCCCTCCAGAGCGCGGTTCCGAAGGCGCCTCCGTCCCGAGCCTGTTGGGCTGGCGGCAGCGAGGCAAGCGGAGAGAAGAAGCCCAGTTCCGCCGCGGCCCGATCCCCTCCTGCTCCGCCTTGCCCAGCCTCGCCGATGCCCAGCGGCCCTGGTGCCAAGGTGCAAGGAGCAGCCCCCTCCCTCTCCCCCTTCTTCTTTCTTCCTCCTCCTCCTCCGCCCCCTCCCCTCCTCCCCCCTCGCCGGAAATGCCCAGGGCAGCGTCCGCAGCTGCACCGGGATCCGGCGCCTCCTCGTCCTCCTCGCCTCCCCCCCGATCGCGATCCTCAGCTCCGGCAAGCGCCACCGGGGTGCCCGGCTCGCCGCGGGAGAAGGGCCCCGAGAAGCCCCGCACCCGCCGCCGCGCCAGGCCAGGCGGGCAGGTGGGCACTGGGCAGAGCGGCAGCCCCCGCGCGGCGCAGCCCCTTCCCTGCGCCCGGGCCTCCCGCTTTGCATTACAGTTCCTGCCTCGCCAGCTTCCCGCCGCCGCCGCCGCCTTCCGAGTTACATTTCCGAGGTTTCTTCTCCTCCTCGAGGAGGGGCGAGCGGGAGGCCGGGGCTGCCTTGCAAGCCAGGAGGGGTCCGAAGGGGGAGCGGAGCTTGCGTGCGCCTCGGAGACGCTTCCCTCCCGCACTTAAACGGCCCTCCTGTCTGCCTTTCAGAGCTGCAAAAATGCATCGCACCACCCGCATCAAAATCACCGAGCTAAACCCCCACCTCATGTGCGTGCTCTGCGGAGGGTACTTCATCGATGCGACCACCATCATCGAGTGTCTGCACTCCTGTAAGTACCGTCCGGCTTCACACGTGCCCTTAGCCCTCCAGGGACGCAGAAAAAGGCTCTGGGCCAGCGACCGCCCACCCCCGCCAGCCTCTGATCCCTAGCAATAAAGGTCCGCTTCCATTTACGTGCGGTTGCCAGTAGCTCCATAGTCTTGTAAACATGCCCTATATATCTTTAAGGGCTCTTTGCAGCTCCTTCGAGATTTGGCCCCCTGTCCAAATAATGGTTACCTTTGCTTGGTGGCTCCGGGTTTAGAAAAGTCTCGTTACTTCTTTTAATAGCTGGAAACCTCGCCTTGACCGCTGATCAAAATCTTGCCTCTTCTTTTCTCTCTCTCTCTCTATTTTCTTATAGTTTGTAAGACGTGCATCGTGCGCTACTTGGAGACCAGCAAGTATTGCCCTATTTGCGATGTCCAAGTTCACAAAACCAGACCCCTTTTAAATATAAGGTAGGCGAGAGACAACTGAACTGCTGCGTTTCATTTCAGGTGATAAGTTCAGAGGGTAGCGACGCTTGCGCGCTTCTTTGGACTGCCACCTCTTCATCACGTGTTGGGATCTGGCTGGAAGTGTCAGTCTGCAAACTGAAGTTCATGTGTGAAAGTGGAGGTGGCATTTAAGTCCTGTGGCTCCTTGAGTTCCCTCCAAACCCAAACCCCAGCTTCTTATATGTTTGTGGATACTTACTTTATTCTTGCCTTGCCTGACCAAAGTGCAAATTATTGTCAGTTCCAGCTAACTCATCCCCCTCATATATTGTGCTGGTGGAGAAAGGCAAAAGTTTGATTCATTTCAGAAGTCCTCCTTACTTAGCTGCATCACCCTTTGCTGTTTAGGGATGGCATCTCTTGATTAGCTGCATGCATTTATTTTAGACAGTAACACTGTGGCAAGTAGGTTTCCGTAGACGGAATTGTTCCCCACCTAGGCAGATAAGTATCTGGTGTAAAAGACTCCTGTCTAAACCATTTTTAAATGTTGCGGGAATTTGGGCTGACCATTTGAATCTGTTAGAAAATACTCTTTCTTTGCTTTGGAAAGTGAGGTGCAGTTTGGATTTTAATACTGGCACCCTTCTAAATTTGAGCTCCCTGGGATTTTATATTTCAGATCTGATAAAACTCTCCAAGACATTGTCTACAAGTTAGTGCCAGGCCTTTTCAAAAGTAAGTAAGCCCTTCTTATATTAAGTGACCACTGCAAGCACTATCTTGTATGAAAGCCAGAGTATACTAAATGACAAATGTGTGTTCTCACTCAGATGAAATGAAAAGAAGAAGAGACTTTTACGCTGCTCATCCGTCTGCTGATGGTAAAAGCTTCAATATCTTTCTTTTGTAGACATAAAACTGTCCTCTTACTCAAAAGCTTAGGTCGTTAAAACATTTCCCCATCTATTCTTCCCCTAACATTTCAGTGACAAAATGCGGCATAATTAATTTAAAGGTTTTTAATACATGCTACAGAGAGTTATCTCAGTATTTGCAGAAATAATCTTAGCTGTGAGAGAGATTCCCCTCTTGCTGAGGTTTGTTCTCATTCGAATTTAAAGATGTAAATCACTGTGGAAATTTCTGTGCAGCTGCCAATGGCTCTAATGAAGACAGGGGCGAAGTTGCAGATGAAGACAAAAGGATTATAACAGATGATGAGATAATAAGCTTATCCATAGAGTTCTTCGACCAAAATAGGCAAGTTGTGAACACAATAATTTACTTTTATCTGCACATTCTTAGATAGCTCTTCTTTGTTATAATTGTATCACTCTTCTTCCCAGACTGGAACGGAAAGGAAATAAAGAGAAAGAGAAACCCAAAGAGGAGGTAAAATAACTTTTACTTTCTTTGGAATTTAACAGACCCCTTCTTTAGAAAGTAGTTTAGATTATTTGTTTGCCCCAGCTAGATTAATAGTTATTTTTATCCCCCTAAAGAAATTAACACTGCAGGCAGCTATTGTACAGACATTTATTGTTTCTTCTTGGCAACTAAAATTAAAAGGGAACTGATTGATGGTCCAAAAACTTTTGTTTCCTTCTAGTTTTCTTTACCCGAACTTTTTTTTGAGAAGGAAACTTGTCATATATTGTAAATAAACCCTGGAAAATTTGTGTTACTGCATTTTGAATCTCCTTAATTAGCTGTTCTGCATTTTTGTTATTTTAATTTAGCAATTATCTTATAGTTTCCAGCTATGCTTATGTATCTCTACTACATTTACACTGAATTCTTAACTATATGCATTATTTTTTCCCCCTAATCAAACACCCTTACCAGGTGAATGACAAAAGATATTTGCGCTGCCCTGCAGCTATGACTGTAATGCATCTGAGAAAGTTTCTCAGGAGCAAAATGGACATACCCAATACTTTTCAGGTAATTTTTTTATTATTAAAGGGGTGATAGTGGTAGAAGTTCCACTAAAATCTGGGCTCCTGGCATTTAATTTAAATGAATGCTTTTTACTTAAAAATGTATTGCCACAAACTTACTAATCAACACAGTGTACCATGTAAGCTAGTGGTTTGCTTTGGTTTATATACATAAAACAAGCTGTTAATGTAGTCCTCTATTTTCAGAAACTGGAGAATCAGATAAGTATCCCCCAGTGTTTTGCTCTGTGCTGTCAGATCATAGGTTGCTTTGTCCTTGAAAGATCAGAGCCTGCGCAGCATTTTAGACAGTCTTTTTCATGCTAAGGTTGCTCAATAAGCCTTTGCCTAATGGCTTTTGCGTCTGGGTTATAAAAAAAACCCCCAGCAACCCCCAAAACTCTTACATAAAAGACTTGAAGTATTGGCTCCTTAAGGGCCGATCAGCAATCCCACTAAAGCCTAGGACTCAGGAAAGATAAATTCCTCCATCCCAACAAATGTAAGTCTAAGTACCTGGATTTAAATCTTTGGTTTATTTGGGTCAAGGGGCTTAACTCTTACAGTGTCGTTTAAATTTGGAGCCAGGTGGATATTTCTTTGGCGCGCACGTTGATGCCGTCGCTTCCTCCCTACCCATGTAAAACGAAGCTCAATTGCATCTCTCCCCCTAGATCGACGTCATGTATGAAGAGGAGCCCTTGAAGGACTACTACACGCTGATGGATATTGCCTATATTTACACTTGGAGAAGGGTAAATAGTGCAGGGGGGAAGGCTTGGAAGCCCCTGCCTTGAGCGAGGGGGCGGACCGATGGGGAAGAAGCGCCTCTTCTGAGGACGCCCTCCTCTTATTTTATTTTATTTTTCTTGCAGAACGGCCCCCTCCCTTTGAAGTACCGGGTGCGATCAACTTGCAAGAGGATGAAGATCGGCTGCCACCAGCAGGATGGGCTGAACCACAGCGGGGAGCTGGAAAGTGACTCTGGGAGCGAGAAGGCGAGCAGCCCCGCGGGAGGCGGCCCGCCCTCCACCTCCTCCTGCTTGCTCAGCCCCGGCACCCCGGTGCAGTCCCCGCACCCCCAGTTCCCGCACATCTCTAGTACTATGAACGGAACCAGCGGCGGCAGCAACCACCACCCCTCCTTCAGCAACAGAGCCCGGAAAGCCTCCGTCAACGGCTCTTCTGCCACGTCTTCGGGCTGACGCGCCGAGCGCCTCTGGGACTCCAAAATCTCCACCGTTGTCTCTTTTAGACCTGCTCTGTCCTGTCCCGTCTCCTTCTCTCCGTGCCACTCAGCTTTATAGATGCTATCCCCTCGTGTGACTCTCCTCCGAATTGCTTTAAGAAGTGAGAGGGACGATCCGCGAAACCTCCCACACGAACCTTAGATATGGGAACTTTTGGATATTAAAACGAACCTCGGCTGTTGTGAAAACAGGGGGATTTGAGCTTTGAGCGTCTCCTCTGGACCGTGGATTTAGACAGAGGAGAAGGAGGTGTTTCTAAAGGACTAGCAACGCTGTAAACCCGGATAAACTATAGAGGAAAAGGAATGCTTTTTGGTTTTTGCCACATCCTTCGTGGTTTGGATGGGATTCTCTGGAAAATGGATGCATATCAGTAATGGGATCTAGTTTTTTGCTAACCCAGACTAACTTCTACGTTTAAGATCTCCGTTGTTAATCGTTATTTCACTGTTTTGTAAAACTGCAGAAAGCAAGTGGATTTCCCCGCCACCCCACATCTTAATATTCTTCAACAAAACAGGATTGGAGGAAAAAAAACGCATAGAAGAACTATGCATCAATGTAGCCATGTCACTGTGAACAATTTCCTGCTTTATTAGCCAGTTTTATTTTCTTTGATTTTCTCTTTTTTTTAAAAAAAAAAAGTGTTTCACCCATAACTTGCCTACTGCAGCACAGAAAGGATTTAAGAACTGGGGGAAGGAGGGGGCGAGAAAAGAAAAACCACATAACAAGAGAAAAATATACTATTTCACTTTTTACAACCTGTATGCCTGAAGGCGGGTATTGCCGTTTATTTTACTGGCTTGTTTAAAGAAGGAAAAACAAACGAGGGGGGGGGTGGGAACCACATTTTTTGGAGGATAAGAATCAGGTGGCATTTTGCATTTGTGCAAAATTGCCACGTTCTTATTTGACAAAACAGGAAGCAGTATTGTATGATATATTTATAAATATTATAAAGAGAATATTGTGTTTCTCGCACTCTCGACGCGGTGGTTCCGTTTCCCTGGCTAGCTCGGCCCTTGGTGACGCCTCTTCTTGGCTCCTTGCTGACGAAGCAGACACCAGCTTTCCCCCCTAGCGACGCCTGAAGGCTGCGGGGTCGCAGGGAGCAAGCTCAAACCGCGGTTAACCCGGAAGCAATTGGCCATCTCGAAAGGGTTTACGGGCTTTGTCTTGGCTCCAAGTAGTATTTCGTTTCATTTCTTACTTTTTACAGAATGTGATTTACTGTTCCAACGGTGCAGTGGGAAAGGATTCAGGAGAGCAGGAGGCGACGCCAGGAACGCGAGGGCGCATTAACTATTTCATTAAATTTTATTATTTGGTGTGATGGGTTTGTGTTTCCACCCTTAAAATATAAAAAAGCACAGGAAATCACACAAGAAGCCATAAGATATGCGGGAATCTATTTGATTAAGTTGTTCTTTCTTAAGAAATCAGCAAGTTGCTGGATGAAGGCTTTTAGTCTAAATTTGTTTTAATATATATATATCTGTATGTATGTATATGGTACAGTACTAATTTGGTTAAAAATGAACAGGTACTCTGATATTTCCAATAAGCTGCGGGGAATCCCTTCTTCAAGGCGGGCCTCTGAAGGCGTTGCGTTTGGGAAAAGAAGGACTGTTTTAAAAGTTAAGCGTTGTGAAGAGCCCCCAAATACTTTTCAGTTTGTGCTTTGCTTTTGGTCAAACGTTTTGTGTGTGTGTGTGTGCGTGTGTGTGTGTGTGTTCTTCACTCACCAGTTACGCATTCGTGAGGGTGGTTATCCTATATGACTATTGTTTTCATGTTTGTACGGGGAAATTGTAGCTAAACATTTCATTGTCTCCAGTCTGCGAAAGAAGCACAAATTCTATTGCTTTGTCTTGCTTACGGTCATTAAATCATTACTTTTGCATATACCCCGTTGCTACTTCTTGTGACGTTATATAGTCAATGTTTAAGGGTATTATTCACTTTTGTATGTCTCCAAAAAGAGATCCGGAGATCATGTTCACCGGATTTAACACTTAAAGGTTAACATTCAGCTTAACTAAATGAAACTTGCAACCTATGAAGTCTGTGGTCCTGTACACGCGCTTTCCTGGGAGATAGTGCCAAAAATCAATAGAAAGCAAAGGGACTTCCTTCCTTCCTTCCTTCCTTCCTTCCTTCCTTCCTTCCTTCCTTCCTTCCTTCCTTCCTTCCTTCCTGGTAAAAGTAGTTTGGATTGGGTTGTGAGCGATTGTAGTCCTTCAGCTGCTAATGTAAATGTGAGATATATACTTTGAAGTAATGTCTCTTTCAGACTAATTCTTTTTTTCGTGATAGACGTAGTCACAAGCACAAATTCAGTTTTAGGTAGTCGAATAATTTTTTAGTTGGGCAGATCAAACCAATCCAAAAAGAGATTCTAAAAGGGGAAAACGCGTGTTTCCAATGATGATATAAAATGCAGTTTGAGAGAATAGGATCCCTCTCATGAATCAGATCGGGCTTCCAGGGAAAACACATAGACACACACATCCCTGATCCCTTATTGTTTCACAATAAAATATCTTAGAGAGGAAGGTTAGATCTAGATTCATGCACATGAATTAAGTCCCATACAGTCCATAGACTGTATTAGTCGCTTCTGTCAGAATTCCATCTCACTAACAGTGAAAGGAATTAAAGCAGCTGTGTTATAACAAGTCCTTTTCCTGCTTTGGATTAGTTCTGAAAAAATCCTCAACACTGTTTTTCAAAAGAGGAAAAAAGGTAAAAAACACGACTTCAACCAAGTATAAGAAGATGGAATAATTATCGCAAAGGCCAATGTTGAACCCAAAGTTCTGAACTGCCGATAAATCAAACCAAGTTTGCGCAATTTGGTTCCAGTTCAATCACGGCAAACGCTGCTATATTTTGAAACTGAACTGATACTGTATTGGTATTGCTAATTCTGCGAAGATAAGTGTGGGTTGATTGCATCCACCAGACAAGCACGTTTAACTGGGAGCGAGTCCCATTCATTTCAATGAAGCGTGCTTCCATCGCAGTGCTTTGAGAGTCACTGCCTGAACCTGCACTCTCGCCGGGTTACTGGAGTCATGGTGAACATTTTATCTTCCTTTTATACCGTGAGTACACCTTAAGAAAAAGAACACGGTTTTGAAAGGATTTCCAGATGGGTGCCTGTTCGTGGTGGTTGCTGAAACACCGACGAAGAGTCTAAGAGGAAGACTTCAGAGTTTTATTATGACATAATAAGCTATGAACTTTCGTGAAGTAACGTCGGTTTCATCAGAAGCAAGTGGATGACGTGGATTCTGTTCCACACAAGCTCATTGTGGCACAATAAATGTGCTAGCCTTTGAAGTCGTCACAAACCTCTTAGTTGTTCTTCCTTTTAATAATTTTGGAGATGGCTGTAAAAGCAGGTGATTACTGCTGCCTCGCGGATCCTAAGAGCGATCACGCGGAACTCCCTTTGATATTGTAATCCGCCTTGTGATCCTCGGATGAAGGGCGGTATAATAATAAATAATAATAATAATCAATAATAATACAAACACAACAGGATGGGATTAATTTTATTAGTAGCGGTTAGGATCGCGTTACTTTCCATCAAAGTCTATTATTCATCTTGGATTTCCCTAGGTTTTCTCAGGACGCCCCAACACGCAGGTGAAGGGCGAGGGGGGGGACTTGTTTATTTATACCTGGTGAGGTGCAGTATAACTTTACCCTTGTGCAAGACTGCAGTCCTATCCTCACTTACCTCAGAGTAAACCCCATTGAACTCAGTGGGACTTACTTCTGAGCAGACATGCACCTGGTGGCCCTGTAAACCTGTTTATCTGAATACAAACTTCAATGCTGTCTTAAACTGTTGGGAATAATAATAGTTTAAACGGGAATCCAAGAAGCAAAGGGAAATCCCGCTGCGTCTGCTCACTGACTTGCTCTACAAAACGTTTCCAAGCCGAGGGAGCTCTAAAAGCGAACATCGGCTGCGCAGTTCATTGCTGGCTTTCCCAAAACGGAGGGCTGGTTTTACTCTGAGTAAACCTACGAACTGAAGCACAGTAACGCACGTTAGCTTGGAAGGCATCAGTACTGCACAATATTCAGAGAGGGGAAGGAAGCCAATCCCGAACCGTGTGTCTTATCTAAGTGTTTCTGAACATGTGCAGAGTGTATTTCACTTCACTAATGAGTAAAGCCCCACACCTCCGAGTTCAGTGGGGGCCGCAGGCCATACTGCTCAGAACGCAGGACTTGCAGGCCTGGAGTCTCTGCCCTCTTTTTTGAACATTAAGCTTCAACCTTGACTGTTCTGGCGACGTCTTATTTTTTCTCCGTAAAAATAAGATCTGGTCTTTTGAAGATCGGCGTGGTTGTTGCAAGAACTATGAAGACCGCACATTAAACGCGCTTTATAGAATCTGTCCTACGAAATACAAATAGGTTCCCCTTGCGAAAGAGAGTTCTCTTCCTCCGATACTGGGCTGCAAAGTTACAAGGCTATATTAGCACCACCACCCTTCGGATTGGGACTCAGCCGCCGCGCCATCGCACCGGCCAGACTTTTAGCTGGTGTCCCACTTGGACAGTAACGCGGAGCTTTCCCGATAGATCCGGAAAAGCCAGGAGAGAGCTGCTTATTAATCGTCGGACCGGCCGGAGAACTAACGACCCGAGAATGCGCGCAACATTCCCCCTTCCCTCGCGGATGCTTCTGCTTCGTTTTTTTTCTTACGGTGATCCGTGCGGCTGCCCAATCCGACTTCTCCAGATGTTCCCCCACCCCCTCCGTTTACACGCAGGAGATACTCTCCGGCGAGGATTTACAATTCGCTTTAGAAGGTGGATCTGTGCAAGAGATCCTGTATCTGCGATTCTTTATATAGCTCGCCACTGGGATCCTTGAATCTTGTTGATCCACGTATGCGAGTTCTCTCCTTCGTGCGTTATTTGCGTTCCTTCCCCAAATTCCAACCACCACCTCTGAATTCGCTTTCCGCGCGGAAGAATGGAAGAAAGAGCTCACTTCGCTTGTAGTTCCGAGTTCAGCCACCAGCCGAACCCGGGCAGGAATTCGGCTGTCTGGGTCTGATGCCAGCTCCAGGGGAAGCTGAGCTCGGCCACTTAGCTGCTTCTTCCGCCAACCTTGGGACGGTTTCACTCCTTAGGTGTGAGCTTCAAGCGTCTGCTCCGAGAAGACTGCTGATCTCTCTCGTTTGCGCTGTCATTTCGCAACGCAAACTTGCTCCTACACTGGATGCCTTCAGGCTGCTTACCTGGGAGTTAAGCCCTACTTGAATTCGACAGGAGTTACTCCCGAGCTGTTTATTTTATTATTACCTTCTCCCTGTCTCTCTTCAGTTCCCCGCGCGGATTGCCGTCTGAAACGGAGCAGGAGGCGGCTTCAAGCAAGAACTGTGCGTCCTCCCTCCCCATCTCGGGACGCTTCTGGGCGTCCCAGTCGCATCCTCCGACCCCGCTGGACCTTGCGGGGCCAACACTCAGCCGCTATCCTACAGCAAAAGGCTGGGAGGGAGCGCAAAGGGGGGGCGCAACCGCCTGCGCGGCAAACAAGCCCAAGAGAGGAGAACGGAAGCCGGGCTCTATTTATTATTATTTTTTGAGAGAGAAGAAAAGGCGAAGATGGCCAAAGGAAGGAAGGAGACATCAAAGGAGCGGCAAGGAATCAGGAACGAACGGAATAAAAAGACAAGGCGGCTGTTTGCTCCACTCACCAGGGAGTAAACCCCATTGAATTAAGCAGCGTTTACTTCTGAGTAGGCATGGTTAGGCTTGCGCTGCAACTGGACCAGAGCGCTGTGCTTCGGAGAGTGCGCTCCATCCAAGTGTGCATAGGATTGCAAGCCTAGTCGCCCTTTCTTTCCCCGCTGGATGAAGCAGCAGCTGGAGGAGGAGGAGGCACAAGAGGCGTTTCCACCGAATGGGAAAGAAACGGATTCTCTCCAGGGATCCCCTTCGTGTTGCTGCTGCTCCCCAGTTCGCTTTGCAAAAGAGCCGCGCTTTGGAGAGGCTCCCCGGGGCTCCTGGGCGTAGTCAGGATCATTGGGGAAGGCAGGCAGAACCTCAGTTTGCTATGCATTTTTATGTATTTTTATGGATTTATTGAGCTGCCCCTCTCTGCCCCCCCCTTGGCTGCGCCCATGCCTGGGCTCCCCAGGTCCTTGGCTCCTCTTCTCGCTTTTCCAGGCGTGCCAAGAAGGGAGCTCGAGACAGAAATGCCCGCGGCCTCTCGCTCCCCTTCCCCGCTTCCCTCTCTCAGGTCGGAGAAGGCAGCTCAGCCGCTCTAGCTCCGCACCCAAGCGCCTCCGAGAAGCAGGAGCCATCTTGCGCCTGCGCACTCCGCCGCAGCCCAGCTCCCCGCCCCCATTGGGCGCCCTCCCGCCGCCAAATTTCGAAACTGGATGGACGCGCTGCTGCCTGGCGGGAAGCAGACCCGGGGTGGGGTGGGGGGAGGCCTGAGAGGTGGCCCGGGGAGAGGGCGGACAGGGGGGTGGGCTCTGGTAGCTGTGTCATCCCGCCAGGCTTCCCCCCACCCTGAAGCCAACTCCGCTTCTCAAACCAACCCGGATTGAGAAATGAGGTTAAACTTTAAAGCAACAGCAACCCTTCCAGTGGAGATTGGAGGTTTTACAGCTGATACAAGACAAGAGGAGATGTGGCCAAGTCAGAATTCTCACGTGAAAAGAGCAGGTGGTAAAGTTAAACCCAGTCCGGGTTTGAATTCGAAGTATAGACTAGGGCCTGCCAAATTAATAATAATAATAATAATAATAATAATAATTATTATTATTATTATTATTATTATTATTATTATTATTATTATTATTTCTACCATTCCAAATAAATTTACTAAGGAGCAAGGCCTCTGTGTCCAATGGAATTTACTTCTGAGTAACTGTCTCTAGCATTGCAGTGAAAGCCTCACTTGGGAAAGAGGGCCAGGGAGCGATCCTGTGCGCGGCTCCTTGGCAGTTGCCCTGCCCTGCTAAAGTACTTGCGCCCCAGGAAGCGAACTTGCCCCTAAAATCAGCACAGCTTCAAGGAAACGGGAGTCTCTGCTGCAAGGATGGCTTCGACCACAAACCCTACTTAGCAATTGCTCTCACAGGCAAAAGCTACGACCGTGGACAAATAGGCTGTATTTGGAAGACTAGCAATTCTCTTTCTCTCCATCCCCTTCCTTCTATGGACAGATCTGCCTTTTAGCTATTATCCTCTCGCCCCTTCCAAAGAATGGTGGCCGGGGCTGATGAGGCTGATGGGAGATGGTGTCCATCAGCGCCTGGAGGCCCACAAACCTCTCTGATCTGCCAAGACTCAGCTCAATACTGTATATTGCGCGAAAATTACGGCATTCCTACTAGTTCCACCCAGTTCCAGGCAAATTGCCCGCCACCTGGAGAAAAACTATTGACAACAACCCTTGTTCCAAAACCACCTTGGTCCGTCAGGCACACAGGGCACCAGGCACACATATTTAGGTATTCTTACTATTAATTAATAATTTCATTATTATCTGAAACCTAGCCATATTGTGCTAGCATTTTCCCTCCTACCTCCAGCCGGATTCTCTTCCGACTTAAGTTCAGGATCCGAGAGGAGAAGGCAAGAAAGGTCGCCCTCACCGTGGAAGAGGAGGGAAACCTGTCCTTCCAGAACAAATTTGCGCGGTGTCAAAACATCAGATCTAGATTTCCTGGCTTGCTTCAGCCTTCCTGACTTCAGGTTCTCGAGAACGCTTCAAAAACTCAGGGAAAGCCCAGGAAGTTCCCTGCTTCGTCTGCCAGGGAATTCTCCCCGCTCCCAGATGGGAAGGTAAAGCTCTGTGTTCTTTCGGCGTTTGGAGCTGCTCAGATGCGCATCTCCTTCGCGAGGGACAACGCAGGTCCGCTGCTTTGCGAAGCGTCCCCTGGCAACCCATTAACTGCTCCGGCGCCGCGCCGCGCGAGAACGCGCTCCAGCCCAAGGTGGGTTCCTGAGCTCTTTGGTGAGACCCAGTTGAAGCAAAATGACCTGCAAAGTTAAGGATTTATTGTTGTTGTTGTTGTTGTTGTTTAGCCGTTTAGTCTTGTCCGACTCTTCGTGACCCCATGGACCAGAGCACGCCAGGCACTTCTGTCTTCCACTGCCTCCCGCAGTTTGGTCAAACTCATGCTGGTAGCTTCAAAGACACTATCCGACCATCTCGTCCTCTGTCGTCCCCTTCTCCTTGTGCCCTCCATCTTTCCCAACATCAGGGTCTTTTCCAGGGAGTCTTCTCTTCTCATGAGGTGGCCAAAGTATTGGAGCCTCAGCTTCAGGATCTGTCCTTCTAGTGAGCACTCAGGGCTGATTTCCTTCAGAATGGAGAGGTTTGATCTCCTTGCAGTCCATGTTTATTATTATTTATTTTTACATTTATATACCACCTTTTTTCTTCCAAGGAGCTCGAGGTGGTGCACATGGTTCTTCTGCTCCTTCCCATTTCATCCTCACAACATCCCTGTGAGGGAGGTTAGGCTAAGAGATGGTGACTGACCCAAGTGTGCTTCATGGCTGAGCAGATAAGCAAACCCTGGTCTCCAGGTCCTAGTCCAACGCTCTAACGAATTAGAGTCTAACCATTAGGCTAGAGTGGATCCTTGAGTGGGGGCACTGCTTAGCCCCGGAACCCTGTCAGGGCTAGAGCCCCCGGACCTTTTGAATAAGAGGATCCTTCCCCCATCCTCTTCTGGAATAGTTCTTGCGCGGGAAGTCAAGGCGATAATCTTTTCCCGGCTTGAAGATGTGAAGAAACAACGCGGATCACTTTTCCTATTGTATTTCGATCCGTTGATGGTACTACCGGAGAGGTTGGGCGTGTGGCAAGCCTTAAATCTGCTGACGGGAAGCCGAGGGCGCTCAGATGGAAAAGACTGTCCTTCTGCCTTTGTCCTTCTGCCTTTCATAGTTGCACATTTCAGAAGGCGGAGCTTAGGTGGCAACATAATTAAAGGTGTAAGAGCCCTGCCTTTGGCCACCCTAGTAGGATAAACAGTATATGAAAACTGTACAGAGCCGGGGTTCCCACGCTGGCGCTAAATTCATCCATTGGAGCTCAGTCCCATTCGATTTCAGTAGGGCACCCATTGTGCGTGGTGGCTATACCAAAATCCGGTGGGGTGTCGTGGACGGAATATTGGGCTAAAGACCTCGAGCGAATCCCCTCTCTCAGCCTAAACAACCTCACATGGTTGTTGTTAAGATCAAACAAAATGAAGGCATGGCAATACTCCGAAAGGTAAGGGTGGATAGAAACAGCATTCATAACCAGAACCTTGTTTGTAGCTTTCGAAGAGCTCGGCGTTGTTGAAGGGGAACGGCTAGCAGTCCCAGGATGGAGAGAAATGCTCTTTTCTTCTCAGGTTTTGACCTTTTGCGTAGAGGAGCCATCAGTGACATTTCCTTCAGCTGACATCTTGAACTTTCACCACTTCTCTGTTGGGCCTCGCTGTAAATGGCAAGCCGGATCCGCGTCGGACGGAGGAGGGAGCAGCACGGCGGCCCCTCGGCCTCCTTAGGGGCTGCGCGAGCCTCCCAGACCGGCGAGGTGGGAATGTGGATCCGGGCGAGCCTTCCAAAATGCTACACTTCTGCAACTCTGTGCAAACTTCCTAGGCCTAGGGACTAAGTCCCACTGGGCTCAACTGGCATTACTTCCGAGTAAATCGGCAGAGTAACGGGCTCTGCGTCTCGCCTTGGTTTCTCTCCTCCTGAGGTCTTCCTTTATTTATTTAGGGTGCAATCCTGTATTCGCTTTTTAATACCTGTGAGATTAAATAAGAGTTACATTGAGAAGACGTGTATAAAAGGGCTCTGTGACTTGCTTTATTTTCAGCACCGATGCCTTTCTAACAAACATCCAAATCAGCTTAGAACCAGAAAGATAACATACACACGCCTCTTTTTCAGCCCCATTGAAAGGCTGGTAAGCAGCATGGGCGTAGCCAGGATTTTTGTTGTGGGGGGGGGCAGAACCTCAGTTAGCTATGCACTTTTTATTGATTTTTATCGATTTAGGGGGCAGCTGCCCCTCTCTGCCCCC
Source organism: Podarcis melisellensis (assembly GCF_964234715.1). Taxonomy (NCBI): domain Eukaryota; kingdom Metazoa; phylum Chordata; class Lepidosauria; order Squamata; family Lacertidae; genus Podarcis; species Podarcis melisellensis. The sequence continues at coordinate 38,434,336 of NC_138544.1, forward strand.
CCCCCCTTGGCTACCCATGGTAAGCAGTAAAGAGGGAGGTGTGGGTACCGGGGCGACAGAGCCTGGGCTAAGGCCTCACCCGAGGCACTCAAGGGCTCCCTTATGAGCGAAGGAACTTCGCCAATATGTCCTGAAATAATAAAAAACCGACTCTGGAGATATATACATTATCTTGATGGTTTTGCTTCTCTTAGTGTAAGCCGCCTTGTGAGGGAGGCTTACCCCGAGAGGCTATCTAACTGAAATAAAATTCACGAACTAACTAAACTAAAATTCATGAACAAATTAAATAAATTGTCCACCTTCCCTTCACCTTTCAAAACCTCCAGTCAATCAGTGGATGGAGGATTTGGGGCTTTACTGTAATGGCTTGTACTTCGTATTTGGAACAGTGTGTTTAGGGGTTTCAATTATATTTAAACGTATTGTTACAGTGCAACGATCTTTATAATAGCCCTGTAAGGTAGGCCTCTTCTTATGCTCATCCCTTACATGCAGGAATATGAAATGACACCCGGGACAGGCAGGACACGGCTTCTAACACTGCAACCCGAGGGGTGCTTCCTTAGAAGTCTCAGCCACCACAATCCATGAAGCTCACTCCCTAGTAAGTGTATTTAGAATGGGAAACCCAGGATATGAGTTCTGGGCGCTTAGTAAGGTGTAGCTCTGGTTACAATTCACAAACCACTAAAATCAGAGGTTAACTGACCCGGATCAAGGCCCCTCCTCAAGGCGCGCTTATGTGGGAAGGGGAGAGTGTGCGAGAAATGTTTTTGTCTTGCTGGAAGAGGTTAGCCCTTGTCTCTCCAGACATTGTCCTACTCCAACGCCCCTCAGTCTCAGCCAGCATGGCTGATGGTGAAGATAGGCCCAGCAATGATAGTTGGCATTTGGCTATGATAGTTGAATAGAACCTCCAAAGTCAGGGGCAGTATACCTCTTAAGCAGCGGGTGATAATAGGGACAGACAACTAGGAGAGGTTGTGGTCCTCACTCTTTGCTTGGCCAGAGTCTTGAAAGGATATAGCTGGCCTCTGCTGGGAAGAAGATACTGGTTTAGAGAAATCTGATGCAGCAGAAGCAAGGATATTAAGTCAATGCACAGACTTTTGGGCCGAAATCCCAGGCGCCCTTCCTTACCCCCTGGAGCCCAGCAGGACGACCTTCCTTTGAAAGAACCCTCAATAGGAGGGGGGCTTGCGCCAGCCTCGACCTTTCCCCGCGCGAAAAGGACCCCGCTAAGGTGTGGTCTTCTTGTGCCAAGAGACACGATCCCTTTCCGCCCTGCCAGTGAGGAAGATTGGGGGCACAGGAAGAGACACCCACGTAGCCCCTCTCTTATCTGCCATCTTGCTCGTCATTGTCTACCCGGCGGAGCAGCGAGAAAGAGCATCCTGGCTCCAGGAGCGACTGTCCGCAGCCTTCCTGGGGGAGGCGGAGGCGCTGCCCCGGGGCTGGAGACCCCCCTGCGCCGGGCGAGGGGCTTCTAGGAGCAGAGCCCGGCTGGCCCAGAGCCCTCCTCGCCTCCCCCCCCCCTCTCTCTCCACCTCCCCGCTTAGGTGCTCCGGGCCGCTGTGTTGCTAGTAGCAACCACACCAGCGATTTGCTGCTGCTGCTGCTGCTGCTGTGGCGGCGGCGGCTCGCTCGCTCCCGCTTCGCTTCTGTCCCAGCCCTGCGCCTCTGCCTCCGCCACTTCATTGTTCCCTGGTATCCTCCGCTCAGGCGACGGGGGGCTGGGGCTGGGGGCTGGAAGGGGGCCTTTGGTTATGCGTAGGAAGAGAGAGCTTTCCTCTCCTCGTTCTTACACACATGAAAAAGAGAATTTCCTTTTGGCATTGTCTTCCGTGCATAGCCAACAGGATGGATGGATGCGGTTAAAGGCTAAATAAGAAAAGGTCGGTCGATCACAGTCTTGTAAATCAGCCTTCTTGGATCCTGAGGGAGCCACTGAATCCCCTTCTCTTCCTTCCTCCGGAGAGGCAAACACCCCTCCTCAGATATCCCCTTTGCAGAAACGCAGGGCGTCCCTCTGAGGACCCTGGGAATGCAGCGAGCTGCCATCCCGCGGTTACCACGGGCTGATTCCCCTCCTGCGGCTCTGCCGTGGCGTCTTCTGCCTTTGCTGGAACGGAACCAGGGCGGTCCACATCGGAGCTGCTAGGTTCTGACTCCTTCCCCTTACTCGCACCGGCGTCATCGCACGAATGCCCTCTTGGCAACCACCTCGCGCGCGGGAGAGTAGTCTCTTGGAAGAGAAACCTTTGAAAACGGCAGGGAATGTCCAATAGCCGTTGACTTCGCGGGAAGACGCCCCCCTCGATCTCAAGGGAGCTTCCTTCTATGGAAAAGGCGAAATCCTGAGCACGCCTTAGGAATCCTAAACACCAGGGAGCAAGCCCTATGGGGCTTACATGTGAATAAACAATTGTTTATTGATGCCTTTATTTATTTATTTATTTATTTATTTGGGAAGAATAATCCATAGGTTTGCTGTGCCCATATCGCCTGAAATTTAGTACGACCTGAACGATCGGCTGGAAGTGTCAAGTATCAAATGGCGACTTGGTTTACTTTCAGGATGCAAACCCTACCCGCTTACCTGGGAGTACATCCCATTGAAGCCATTGAACTTCCGGATAGGCATGCACTGTTACAGCAACAACTCCATGCAATGTACGGTAGGCATACCTAATCAGAAGCCGCGCAGTGCTCAGTGGTGGGGTTAATGCCCAGGTTTGCGGCCTTGATGTCTTCAAGTAGGTTGAAGACCGGATTGTACCTTTACAGTCCTTTGTTTACAGAAGCCATCACAGTAGCCAACTGGCAGCTTGAGGCTCCGGAAAGCCAGCAGTTCTGAAACACACACACACACACACACACACACACACACACACACACACCTGTCTAAAAAATAAATTGCTTGTAAAGTGTTGTCAGCCGCCTTGATCATCAACACATTGTGTGGAGGCAAATACCAATGGTAATCTCTGGTCGTTTTTATACTCCAAGCCCAAACACGTGGATTTGGAAGGAAGGCCAAGCGCCCCAATACCTTTTCACTGCAAAGTCCCGTGTCTTGGAAATCGGTGCTTCCAAGTTTACCTTGAACCCACTGACACGGGCTTAAAATAAACGGGCAAACTCACTGTGAATTTATAAACAGAACATCGGTAGAGGCCCATGTGTGAAAGGAAAGCTGGCTTCGGCTGCAAAGTCCTGAAAAGAGAACCGTTCTCCCATTGTTTTGCAGGTCAACGCAACCCAAACCTCCAGGCCAAGCTCCCTTGAGCTCAATGGTATTAGGGAATAGGTTTGCGTTGTTCGGCTCTGAAAGAGCATTGGGGGCGTCAGTTTCTAGAATCAAAGTATTAAAAGGCAAAAACAAAACAAACACACAATGTCACCTTAGGGAACTGAACACACTTCTGATTTAATTTACTAGGAAGTAAACCTCCTTGGTTTCAATGGGACTGACTTCAAAGTAAGGTGGGAATCCTATGCACATCCAACCTAATGAAACTTACGGTACTTCTGGATAGACACGTGGAGGTTGCACCTTCACTCAGGACTAAGAACCACTGAACTAAGGTTAAATTCAAATAAATGCAAGGGCAAAGGATTGTTGTGCAGCATGTTCATTAGTTTTAGGCTGAGATCCTAACCCCACTTACCCGGGAATAAGCCCCATTCAATTCAACAGGGCTCACTGCTGAGTAAGGGCTTACTGCTGGTTAAACTTGTAACAAACAGTCCAGCACTTTCAGAGCTCCGGGTCAGATAGTCCTTTAATAAACGCCGTTCAGCTTCGCCTTCCCTGGAAGCGTCATCATCGGACGTGTCACTGTCACCCTTTGAAACTGGCCCAATATGGTTCATCGCCTGCTTGTTATAAGAAACATTGCAGCACCACAGACAACTACCTCTTCCTTCCCCCACCCACCCAGTACTTTCCGTTTCCTATAACTCATCAACAGACCAATGGGTGTTTCTTCCCCCTTCCGACGACAAATTTACTAAACAGTATGTAGTTAGTTGCTAATAGAAAGAACTTGCTCACTAACAGCCCAAATTGAACTCACTAACACCCCATCCTAAGCAGGTTTACTCGAAAGAAAAACGAAGGGGGCTTAACTTAATCTCCGCGTTAAATCCCTCCGATGCAAATGGCAGAGTTTTAACCACTTGCCCATTAAAACCAGTTGGGCTGAATCTGGACAGGATCGTGTCCAGCGTTTAAATGCACAGCCCTCGTCCATTACTGTATACGGATCTAGCGAGTTTTAACTTCAAAAGAAACGCCAACAAGTGATTCTGCTTCCCCAGCTGGGTGAATCGGGTTGGGTACCATCACACGAACACCTCGATCTGTACAACGCAGTTCAGTCGAAGCGTTGGATTTAGGCGCCCGACACCCCGATCCGGTTCATATTTATTTCGAAACGCTGAAATACGCCTGATTTGCCTCCACAACACACTTCAATTCAGCTTCCGATCTCCTTTGCCTATGGAGAACTGCGTGGGGTGTTTTACTAAGTCCATCTCTGGACGGTCAGCAGGAAAGCTAGACAGACGGACGGCTCTAGTACATCGGGAATCTCTTAGAGTGGCTGGGGTAACCCAGTCAGATGGGCGGAATACAAAAAATTTAATAAAAAAAATAATAATCTACTGGCAGATTTCTGAGCGACTTGCAATAGACCACCAAGGCTATTCCCACTTATTTAACAAAAGCAACAAATTCCCCCTTCCCTAAAAAACCAAAACGCAAGGCTACTAAAACAAAGAAAGCTTGGGGGGGAACCAGGAATGGAGTTTTGTGTGGAAGGATTGGGAGCTCAGTCACTGCTGCGGAAAACCAACGTCCTGGCTGAGATGTCTTCTTCTTCTACATCCTGGACCTGACTCCCTCCCATCCCGGCTCCCTTCCTAAGCCACTATTTTGCCTTTTTCTCCAGCTGATGGCTGGGAAGCGGTCTAATAAAAAGAAATACCGTAGGTCCCGCAGGTGAAAAATCTGCCCATCACTGCTCTGAGCTAGCCCAATCCCAGCCGGTCATGACCGCCTTGGCTATGCCTTCTTCCAAGCTGCAATTCTCCTGGCGTCGACAGAGACGCTTTTCTTCCGCTTAAGGGTGCCAGAAGGACAATCGAGACGAAGCTCGCACCCTTCCATTGATGCCAATGATGATATACAGCATACACACACGTACCCTACACATGCAGCTTATGCCTAGTCATTATAATGAAAGAGTGACTCAGCAGAGGAATCAAGGCCAGCTAGGACTTAGGTAGCGCTGTAGAAATTGCGCGTCCTGCCAGGCACGTTGCATCTACCTCAACGAATGCAAAACAGTGACCTTCTGGCTCGGAAACCAGAGCAGCAACAGTACCCAAAGCACACGATACAGGCTGCCCATTCTAAGGCACTCAGCGGAGGGACTTCAATCCAGGACTCGTGGGGTTCAGTTCTAGCATGTATCCAAACTGGCTTCCTTCGTATAATTTCTACCCCATCTTTCCACTCAGTATTGGCCCATAAGCCACTTTAAGCGGGTCGGGGGAGGCTCATCCCGCTGGCAAAGCCGAGTGTCCTTGTTTTAAGCAAAGAAACAAATTATTGGGTTCGTGCCAAGTTGGCACCCAAAGCAAACCATCCACCAGCTCCCAGTGAAGCGACTCGGATGGCAAGCACCTTTACTTGAGAGTCAGCTCCTACGTTTCAGCAGAGCTTATTTCGAGGTGAAGTGCATTTTTATTTGTTGGCGTTGATCTATATGCAAGCTGCCTGAAAGCCAAATACTGTACACCAACTCAAGATGCTCGTGAATCGGGCCGACCGCTTCACTGTGTGAACTGCTCTCCCCCGTGTGCCCACAGGCAGATCAAGATAAACAAGCCTGATAGGAGGCCTGATAGGCAGCCCACGTTTTATCGGTCAGCGGTGGTTGGGCTGCAACTTCCACCATCGCTGGCCATTGGCCATGCGTGTGTACAAGCAGTGGGGAGCAGCAGCTAGAGTGTTGGACCAGGGTTCAAATACCCACTTGCCTCTGTAGCCCACTGACTGACCTTGGGCCAGTCACTCACCCTCTGTCTAATCTGCCTTTCAGGGTTGTCGTGGGGATTAAATGGGCAGGAAGAGAACCATGTACTATGTCTATTGAGCTCAGGCTTAGAGGAAAGAGTTGATAATAATAATAATAATAATAATAATAATAATAATAATAATAATAATACAGGCTAGGTGTGAAGGGAGCTGGGGTCCAACAACATAGACGCCCCATTCTAGGGATTATAGGGAAAGAATTCCCCATCTGTCCGCACGATTTTGCAAACTGCTTTGAGAGTTGTTGTTTGCAATCAAGTGGTGCATTTTTTATTTAAGTAAACAAATATTTTCCAGGAAGAACACATGATAGGACCAGGAGACTGTAGCCACAAAGTGCAGTAGGAATAAAAACACCAAAAGGTAGTCAAAGTTTCCTTCCATCTGTGGGCTGAACAGAATAAAACACCATCTGTTTTTCCCACACACACCCATCACAGCTATTGCTTTCTAATCACTCAAGGCACGATATTGCTGCAAATATTTCCGAGAGATTCACAGCTATCTCCTTGACCATTTTAAATTGGACTGCACAAGTCAGACCCCTTCATCTGTGCGCGTTTCTCTGTGTACGCCCACACTAAAGTTGCAATGCTAAGCCAATTTATCTGGAGAATAAACGGCACTGAACTTCCTTTGGAGTGATATAAATTTCGGATTACTTTGCCTGGGTGCAACTAAGGAGGCCACTAGTTCAGTTTTTACTTCATCACATGGGTTTACGGCATGTCTCGGTTATTTCAACCTCAGCTATATGGGGACATTGGTGCTGTCCTGCTTGAGAGGCGTGTGGCGCGCTTTGCACACCTTTAAACGCCATATAAATGCTAAGGAGAGTTAACCTGCTGCGCAGGCTAGAATATTGGGTTTCCCACCACAGCCAGCCCTGCTGGGCACGACTCGAAAATAATTAAAAACAGAGCAGAACCCTAAAGCTTGCTCAGAACCTCCTGAATCCGGATTAACCAATTCTTTAGCAATCTGGTTCTACTCACCATCGTGGTAGTTAAATGTCGGTTTTTTTTCTCAGCCTTTCAGTGCCTGGTTATGGGTGGGCAGGAATTTTATTATCTGTTATGAAATGCAGGAATAGTCGCTCGAATTAATAAAAGCAGAGTCTTACCTCTGTATAGAGTCTGGCTTGCGTGTTTAGAATGTGTGTTGGTTGCTCCAGAATTGAGAACAGCAGCTGAGGGGCTGTAAACTTAGCAAAGTCTGTGCTTCTTCCTCTCTGCTCAGCATTCAACAGCCAATCCGAAATTGAGTCCCATATTGAAACCAGATCAAGCCCAGTGACATAAACGGAACGAACGTACTGATCTAGAACATGCTTAAACGGCACTCCTCCTGTTTTGTTCCCATGCCCTTTTGCCAATTGCTTTAAGTTTGAAGCACTTAAAATTCCCACGGATTGACTGTATATCAATTCAGAGAGTGAATCGCCGACCCGAGCAATTCTCTTAAGGGTAGAACAGTGCAACCCTATTCAACTGACGAATTTGGATGTACACCCATTGAAAGGCCAAGTGCTTAAACTCTGTGTTCCTACACTCTTGTTCTTGGATATGCCCGGGCAAATCAACGAGCTGTTCACAGGTTCAAATCTCAACTCCGCCTTTGCTAGTAAGTAGATAAGTCTGAGACTAGGCGCGGCTGTCCGATTCCCCAGATCGCCTTATGACATTTGGCAATAAAAGGAGCATACCTTACAGGACTGTTGTAAAGATGAGTGCGGTTGGATTTCATTGGTCACCGTCTAATTGTAATTTTCAAGGCCAGTGTGAGACTCACAGAAAGAGTTGGCGTTAATCTTTTCCATATATTTAGAATTCCTTGGACTTCTAAACAGTACAAGCGTTCGAATTAAAAGTTGATTTGTGTCCCATCACACATTAGGTTGTTCTGCTGGAATGAAGGCGATTTAAGGATTGATTTAAACCGAGACGTGTTTGTTGATTGGGCTCCATTCGACCAAGGGCATTCCACCAGGGCTTGCTTAACCGGGAAACCCATTCTTAGTAAAAGTCTCCAGCCTGGAACACGTTGACTACGGTCCTAACCGTACTTCCTCGTGAGTAAGTCTCGTCGAAATCGAAATGACTTACTACCGAGTAAACACGTTTGAAATTACTATAAATTATAATTCTCTTTATGAGGGTGCTTTGAGAGTGTCCCTATCTGAATATCCAAGGCACTCAAACAGACTCCTTTCACTCCGGTGGATTTAGGGAGCAAAGCTTGTGCGCTTAAGGTCTAGGACCTTTAATACTGAAAATTAATTCCTTGGTGGACACACCCACCGTCAAAATCCTTCAGAAATATCAAGCACTAAAGATGAGCACGAAATACAAAGGAAAAGGCTCTCCATCACTGCCTGGGGTTAAGCAATGGAGTCTCTAGGAGAAAAGTTGTGAGCAAGTTGTGTATGCGCGGACCAACGCCCGAGTATCACACGTGTGTGTGTGGTTCCTCTTACAATAATGGGCGCCAGACCCATTCACTTCGATGGAACTTCGCTTCACAGTGTTTGCTTTGGGAGCAAGGGGTTTTGTCCCGTTCTGCTGTTGTTTGCGGTATTATCCATCTCTTTCCTCGCGAGACCAGCTTCATGTCCCCTTTTCTTTGTCGAGAAAGAAACAGTTAATCCTTTTTTTGAAACCGAAACGCCGCCTGCCTCAGTCTGGCAAGAGAACACGGCTAATTTGAGCCTTCTTTATTTGCATGCTAGGCAATATGAACAGAGAACGTCGTCGGCAACCCGTTGCGACACATGCTTCCCAAAACTTTTTAGAAGTGTCCTGGGAATCAAGGGGAGGACAGGCAAAGAGTTTATTTCCAGGCAAAGCGTTTATGATCTAGGTGTGAAAATTGCCTCTCCATATATTTAGAATTCCTTTGACTTCTAAACAGTACAAGAATGATGATGGAAGGGAATATTCAACCTCAAAGGATAAGTAACTTTGCAAGTTACTTATCTAAAGTGAAAATGTTTAAAAGTGTTCAAACTGTGGGCTTATGTTCTGGTAGTTTGAAATACTCAGAGGCTGGACTAAGTAGATTAAACACTGAGGTGTTATTATAAAAAGTTATTAGCAAATATATAATGTAATTGGAATAGCTGTGAAACTTTCAGAGCGTGCTGCTGATGTTAGGATTCATCCGATATTTTTTCACCTTACTTTTAATTTATTTTATGCTACATGAGAACTTTATATCACTTAGTCTACTAAATTGTGGATCAGAGTTTGTCACAGCAGTAGTGCCACGGGCTGCTGCCCCCCTCCCATCCTAAGCATACAGTATTTTTAAATTTTATTTTTAAATAAGCCCAATTATGTAAATAGGAGAATTGGACATTCTTAATGGTGCAATCCTATGCATGTTTACTTAAAAGTAAGCGCCATTTGGGACTCTCAGGAAAACTGAGTACAGGATTGAAGATTAAGACTCCCCCGTTGGAACAAATGAGAGTTAAAATGCTTTGGCCTGGTGGGGCCCCACCGTGGGAAGAAACCTCATAGATGTTAATTATTTTTCTTCTACCTATTCCCTGTGTTAATGATGGTGTGCGTGGGAACTTAAAAGCTCTCTTCAGTGAAGAACATTATTTAGAAATAGGTTATCCAGATCTGTTGTGACATGTTGCACAAATCCCTTCCTTTCAGAGACAGATCCTGTTTCCACGTCCTTGGGAGAGTCAGTAGAGTTCATTTCCAAGTATATCGGATTGATGTTCAAATATTGCATTTGTTTCTTACCCTCTACGCACAACCACACCAATATTTGCATATGCTTTTTAAACTGGCCTTACTCGTACTAGGTTAAATGACGGGCAATAATGATAACCTTCACCTAAGAACATGGCCAATAAATTAACTGCTCTCCCAGGCAGTTGAGCGTGAGAACTTGAATTAGTGGAGGGACACCACATTAATTTGGAAACGAGTCCCACAAATTACTGAGAAACAAGCCCAGAAACACGGACCGCGTTCTCTGTCGGACCTGTCTAATCCAGATACTGATTCGTTTAACTGATTTGTGGACTTAGCTGCAGCAACCTTCCAGCTGTTTACCCCGACATCTACTTTAAGAAGAGCTATTCGGGAATAATTGCATCGAATCTCATTAGGCTGACAAATAACAGGTGCACGCTTATACAAGCGACCCCGGTATTATTTGGAAGCTAGGCTGCAATTTTTTAATTCCATAAAATAGGTGATAGAGCTGCGCGCGCACCATGCATTTAAAACACATTTAACAACACACGCCAACATCTGGGAACTGTCGTTTACTACTCTCAGAGCTACAATTCCCAGCACCCTTGGTGAACTGCAGCTCCCAATATTCTTTTGTTTTTTTGGAGGGGAAGCCATGTGCTTTAACTATATGGTGCAAATATATAATTGCTTCGGAGCTAAATGTCAGCAGCATGCCGAAACACTACCTTTTAATGCATAAAGTCCATTTTTACTACAGCTTGTGTGTTTGTGCATGTGGAAGTCTTATTCCTGAGACTGCTCTTAAAACAACGCAACTGACGTCGCAGTCCCTTCTGGCCAAGGGACTCGTCCCCCATCCGACGCAGCCGCATAGAGACGTCCATGACGTGCTGGCCAAGGCGCTCGGGACCAGCTGGGTATGTGACGCGTCACGTCCTCAGGGGAAGCGAAAGCGATTTTATTAAATATGAAAGGCATCCTTCCGCCCTGCGCATGCGCATTGCCCGCCAAAGGCAACTCGGGATTCTCCTTGCTGTAGACTCTGAACTTCCAAGAGGGGTTTTACTTTTCCGGGGGGATTTTTATGTTGTTATGAAGCTGCGATCATCCCCGAAATTCTTGACCAGCAGAGAGAAGGAATCCTGCGGGGCTGCGATCCTTAAAATGCCAAGCGGGACCCTTCCAGTATTTCCTGAGAGTAAGCACCACTGAATTCAACAGAACTCCCTTCCGAGTAGACAGGGTTAGACTTGCCCTGTTCAGAGTCTCTTAAGTTAAGAGGTTTGAATGCTGCAAAACCAGCCACAGGCTCCTCCTCGCTGCATCGGGAATCCTAGGCTAGCTTACCCGGGAGTAAGTCCCTCGGGGTTAGCTGGGACTTACTTCCGAGGAAACGTGCAGCGGGGTCGGTCTCCACCAGGATCGGTCGGAGTTGGGGGCTGCAGGTGGGGCTGTGCGGTTGCTCGGGGGCGCCTGCTCTGCTTCCTCCCCCGGAAAGCCAGGCTGGCGGGCCGATCCTGTCTCCAGCCTGCAGGGCCTTCACTGCCGGGTTGAGCCGGGCGCGGCTTGGCCCAGAGCAGGCCGCTCAGATCACGCCGCCCCCTCGGGGCTTGGCGGAGCCTCGCGGCCTCCGTCGCCGATGCAGAAGCGGGTTGTCGCCGAGGTCAACCCCCAACCACCCCAGCCAGACAGGAAAATCCTCTGCAGGATCTGAAAGCAGCCTATCCACACTTTGAATAGCTAAGTGGGCGGGGATCTCTCTCTCCTCACGCAATGCTTTACTGTGGTGCAGTGCAGACCCTGAACATTATTTACTCAGAAGCACCTAATGGGGCTTACTCAGTGGGCATAAGACTGCAGCCTTTAAATCGAGACCCGGCATCGGACTACAGGGGGTGTTCAAACAGACCTCGATCCTACGTGGCTGCTGCAGCCCCCGCATTCCTTAGCACAGAGCAGATCTTTGGTGGCTGAAGAGAAGCACACCCTCCTCTTTTTCAAACTTTTGATAAGCTCTCGCCCTGCCACGTGACGCTTATAATAACACTAGCGCAGGGCAAAAGGCGCTGCAGTGGCCTTTTGCAGGGACACCTGAGTCTCAGGTAGGAATAAGAGGGAGAGAGGTGTCCTTTTCTTTGGAGGTCATCATTGGTAGTGGAATGAAAGAAGGTTCGATTTCAGCTAAATCTAGGGACTTTGGCGGGGGGCGGCGGTCCTACGTGTGAAATACGAACCGGATGTTTTGTATGCTTTCATAAGGGGGGAAACTCCACCCACCGCCCCTCAGATTCTTTCCTGAATTTACGAGCCAATGAAAGGAATCAGACAGTGCGAGACTTTGGCTCAGAAGTCCAACTTTGGACGGCCTGCTTGACCTTAATTGACATCCTCTCGGCCTCCTGCTCTGAAACATGAGAGAGTGGCTCAGCGGCAGACTATACGCGGGTGGGGAGGGGAAAGTCCAAGGTTCAATTGCTGGCATCTCCCAAGTGCTGCTGCGGGGGGGGGGGGGATCCCATTTGAAACTCAGGAGAGCCGCTGCCAGCCGGTGTCGACAATGCTGAACCAACAGACCAACACAGTTACAGATAGGTAGCCGTGCTGGTCTGCCATAGTCAAAACAAAAAAAAATCCTTCCAGTAGCACCTTAAAGACCAACTAAGTTAGTTCTTGGTATGAGCTTTCCTGTGCATGCACACTTCTTCAGATACACACTTCAACAGACCAACAGACTCTGAATCCGTCCAATGCAGCTGCCTATTGATTTCAGGGAGAGTCACTACCATGGAAAGGCGACCAGGGGCGAGTTGAAGAAATTGTATAAGAAACTGTACTGCATTTGGCAAGGTTACGCGGTGATATAGAGCTTGCACAATAATAGTAATACATTGCCATGGAGGGTTTTTTTTAATGCGGGAGGGGGGCGCAAGTGGCCAGCTATAATCTCAGCTCCACACCCTGAAGCTTGGGAGCCCATAAGGAAAAAACAGTGTCATTCGAGCATATATGTTAACGAGGAAGGAGCAGGACAGGGATATGAAAGACCTGAGCGTTATCTATTCCAGTTGAGAAGAAGGGAGAAGAAAAGCCACGCTGCTTTCAAGGACGGTTCAGAGTCCCAAGATCCGGAGAGCGGGGTGCATGTGAATCCCAAAGGCATTCATTCCAGTGCTGGAAGAGGATCAGCTAGAGTCAGAAACTTTGGCTCAGAGGATTTGACCAGGCAGGAGCCACTTTTGGTCGGGATCTGCGGGTCGTCATCCTGCTTCCAGCCCTGGCCGGCAGCGACACCCGCCAGGCACAACCCAGAAAGAAAACGCAGGTGTCAGGCACACGGAGTAGTTCTTCTATCAAGACGCGTTCCTGAGTGCGGGGGGCGGGGAATGTAAAACTCTGCACGGCATGGGGGATTCTGGTCGGAAACGCTTCCCTCCTGCACAACGTGTGAAGTGGCCCTCGCGTGACAATGGCAAGAGAGTTTGCAAGGCTTGCCGCATAAGCTCTTTTACTGAGCTTTCCTTTCTCTTTCATGTCACATATGGGGGCGGGGGGAGTATCCACAACATAAATGGAGAATTAAAATTAAACTCAGAAGGACAACCGTGTTATTAGCTTAAATCCTTAGAAGGAACAGAAACTCATTCATTAGAGGTTGGTTTGTTTTTTAAGGATTTTTGGCTGCGGAGAGAAGAGGAACACACGAAAGTGAGTTTCGGGTTGTGGGGAATCTTCCCTTCGATAGTCTGACATTGTGCACACAACATAAATTTAAAGCACCCTCCTCCAAAAATGTCAAAAAAATCCAGGAATCTAGTTTGTTAAGGGTGCTGGGAACTATAGTTCTGTTTAGGGGTAAACTAGCGTCCCCAGGGAGAGGCCAATGCCCTGTCGATTCGCGACAAGAGCGTTTACTTTAAACTTCGCATCTAGCTCAAGCCCAGCACGGTATTGTATATCGGCTATAGGAAGCGCATTAAAAAGTTACAAATAGTTAAATAGCGAGCACCTCGGATTCATTCACTGAATACATAGAGGGGACTACTAAACGTGGAGAGGGATTTTTGTGAGGGGAGAGAGAAGAAAACAAGAGAAATAGAGAAAAGGGAATGGGTAAAACAAAGTCGATGTTCATTTTTATTACTTTATTGCAGCTTTGTCCATCTAGCCTTTCGATACACGTAATACACGATCAGAGCCAAATGCTTCGATTTAACTGATCTGGGGATCGCATCCACGCAGCAATGAACCGCAGTATTAGGAAGGAAAGAGAGTTGAACTTAAACAGGACCAAGTCTGGAATCCTAACTCTACTTACCGGGGAGTAAGTAAGTCCTGCTGAATCCAATAGGACTGACTTCGGAGGAGACATTTAGCGGTTGCCAGGTCACTCACTAGGGAAAATCGCTGTCTTTCATTTCAAACCCGTCTAGAAGAATGACCTACCTTCCAGGGCTGCTCCGAATACAAACCATTTTAAAGGCAATGGTTTGTTTTTAAATAAAGACTCAGACACTTCCGAGGAGGAAGCCAAGAGGGGCTGAGGATCTCGTTGCAGGAGCTGGGGGCAGAAACCCGCGCGCGAACCACTGAGCAGAGTGCGCAGCAAGGTCTCCAAACGCAGACGAGCCGGATTAGCGCAGTAAAGGCTCATCACTACAGTCTTCCATAATAAGATCACAAGTAACCCATCTCATGACCAAACTCCCCAGTGCCTCCTTGCAAGCGGCACCCGCACACCCAGAGCGATGCCTGGGCAACTGCTTTCTATGCTGGAAGGTCCCTGGTTCAATTCCCAGCATCTCTGGGAGAGGGAGCTCCGTCTAGAGAGGCGCTGCTAGCCAAGGTAGGCAAGTGCTGAGCTAGATGGACCAAATGGTCTGACTCGGTGTAAGGCAGTCCCCCCCCCCCCCGTTCTTATGTTCAAGCACCTCCCATTGGCCTTAATGGCAATTGCTGACTCGCACTTGCTTCAGATGCAACGATCAGGTGTACTTAGTGCAGGGTAAAGTACGCCTAACCAGGATCGCAGCCAACCACACCTCAGCAGGGAGAGACTTTCTTTTTGCAGATCCAAGAGGCAAGGACGTCGCCTGGCGGCCTTTCCCAACGAGCTGGAGAAGCGCAGAGGGAGGGGGAGAAAAAGGGCTCAAGGAACGCTGCGTTAGGATCGCGTTGCGCCGGCCCTTCCGCGCGAGAGCCTAGCGCAAGGCGCCGCCGGCTGGCCGGCCCTCTCGCTCCGCGCCCGCCTGATGTCACAATGAGGCGCAGGCCGCGGCCTCCCTCCCGCCCCTTGATGGCGCCGCCTTCCGTTCGGTTGCCAAGGAGAAGGATACACACCGCGGCCCAAACTGAAAAGGCCCCGGGGGAAGACGGGGAAGCGCGGAGCCCGAGGGGCAGGTGGAGCTGCAGGACCCGCTCGGGTTTCTGAGTGGAGAGGCGAAGCGGAGGAGCAAGACCCCCTCAAGGCCGCAGGGGGATCCAGGGGGCGAGACACCACCCTACGAGGACGCTGCCGAGGCTCTCGGAAGTGGGTGATCATCAAGAGCCATGAGTCAGAGGCAGGTCTTGCAAGGTATTTCTAAGGCTGGGTTTTGTGTACTGGGGGTTTCTGGGGTTTACAGTTTCTTGAAAAGAAAAGGAAAGGGGGGGGGGAGCGCGCCCACGCAACAGACGCTTCCATTTCCCTGCGAGTAAACCTCATTGAATTAAATGAGACTTTCTGAGTAGTCCTGGTAATGTGTACACAGGACAGAACAGTAATCCTCCTAGGAGTATTTGCTACTGAACTCACTGGAGTCTACTTGCCATGAATTGTCTGTTTTTATATTTTATTCTATTATGTACTGTTGTAATTTGGTTTCTAACCCCCTCCCCCCATTAATCTGTAAGCCGCATTGAGTCATAAAGTCAACCTATAAAAGTTTATGGAAATAAACCTTAACCATGAGAATAAGTTTTGTTGAATTCAGTGGGGCTAACTCACAGGTAAGTAAAGGTAAAGGGACCCCTGACCATTAGGTCCAGTTGCGGACGACTCTGGGGTTGTGGCGCTCATCTCGCTTTACTGGCCGAGGGAGCCGACATTTGTCCACAGACAGTTTTTCCGGGTTATGTGGCCAGCATGACTAAGCTGCTTCTGTGGAACCAGAGCAGTGCACGGAAATGCCGTTTACCAGTAGGGTTCGGAATACAGCCTTTGCTTCTTGCTCAGGACAGCTTTTGTCATCATTTTTTCTTTGGTCTGTAGACTCTATAAGGTGTCACAATACATTTCCTGCTTATCTGTGCCTGTATCTAATGTGTGAAGGCGTGTGATAGGAAGCCCTCATTGAAATGCACTTATTCTGCCTTCTTTGCAGTCTTTGAGCAGTATCAAAGAGCCCGAACGCAGTTTGTTCAGACTGTTGCAGAACTTGCTACTAGGCCGCAAAATATCGAGACTCTTCAGAATGCAGGTAAACAAACAAACACAACAAAAAGCAGTGCTTCAGAATAAAAAAAATGTACAAATCCTTTTGTTTATCTTGCCATAGAACTGAGAGCAGTCTGATACTTTGAAGTCCCCTTCCTTATTAGATAGCTTAAAGATGGTCCAATAAAATGAGCAGGTAAGACATATGTCTATCCATTAAAGTCAGCTGAAATATTTGCTTCATATAGCCACACATTGCAGCAAGGGAACTCCCCACATGTGTGACTATTTACAAGCTGTTTGCAGGCTATTTCAAGTAATGAAAGACAGAGCAGGGGTGGGGACTGCAATTCACCACTCAGTGCCAAGTCTTTCTATTCTAGGCATTGCTGTTAGAAGAGGAGGGTATAAAACAGGTATTAATTGTACAGTACTTAACAATTGCCTTCTCAGGGTGCTGCTTGAAACAACAGAGTAAACAAACTGTTTCTAGAATTCACAATGCTGCTTTTCTAAAATACGATTTTTCCCAGACAAGCAAATCTTATATCCGGAGAAGAAGACATCCCTATGAAACAAAAAGAAGTTTTATGTTGGTTTTTACTTTAATTTAATTTTATAATCTTTAAAACATATATATAGTCCAAAACTTGGTTGCCAAAGTTTACATACATACACACATATATAATGTTATTTGTATGTCGTCTTTCCATAGTTCAAATCATGCTCTAGGTGAAACATGAAAAAGCGTGCATAATTACAGTAAAACAAAAGTAGCCATAAACAGTAAGTAAAACATTAAAGAATTTCACAATCAAATTGCACAATTTCAACATAAATAATAAAAAATCTAAAATAAGGATGCAGTTTTTAAAATATCAATAGCAGCAATGGCTCCCTCATAACTCCTAAACAATACCCCAGCCCAAGAGTGTGTTCAGCAACCTCAGCTTTCGTAGCAGGAGTCATTTACTGCCCTCCCTCCCAGGCCAGATTACAGAAATGTTACTTACTTGGAGAGTGATCTATTTAAATTTTAATATTTTTAGTTTTAGACTGCAAGTCTAATCACAGTTAATAGAGACAAAGCACCATGGAATGTAATAGGACTTACTTCCAAGTAAATATGCAAAGGATTGTTCTGCTAGGCTACAGTCCCATGTCCCAGAACATAGTGGGGGCCGGGCTACTTCTGAAAAAAACAACAACCATATTCATACGATGGTGATGCTAAAACAATCCTAAGAACCTCACCAAATATAAAAATGCACGTTCTTCTAATTTAGCCGATCTGTAGTTTATAAATAGTGACATGATTTGTACTTGTGGCCGTGTGTGTGTGTGTGTGTGTGTGTGTGTGTGTAATCCCACGTGCTTGATTTCTTCCATATTGACTATTCATGGCATAGTGCTCACAAACAGCAACTGATGTTTATACCTGTAACTAGACTGTGCTTTGTCAGACTGCAGATGGAGTAGGTTCTGACATGATTGAATACTCCTCAATACAAAATAATAATAAAGATCCCTGCATATAGAAGATGTCTTACAAGAGCGATGTAAGAGCTCTTGGATCCATTCATGTTCATTATATACGGTATTTGTCAATGTTCAACTTATATCTGATTTTCATAAATTAAATCAGTTGAAGCCACTAATTCCTGAAATCCTTTCATCTGTTGTCTGCCATAAGTCAACCATGCAAATTTTGTGAGTTTATGCATTTTTGCAACCTTTCAGGATTTCCCCAACCAATCCTTCTCCTGTTCTCCTACTATCAACATTTACCCTGTTGTTAGTAAATTCCTAACCTAGTTCTTTTTTTCCCCAATATCAGTAAGCTTACAAAAATTCTTAAGCTGGTAATATGTCTCTTCAATTTTGTAAGATGTATCTTTTCAAAACTGAGCTTTTATCATGAAGTGCCCTGGGAAAAGGAAGAAGAAAGAAACACATTTTCATATCAATGGGCTTTGTGTTAAAATTATAGCATGTTAAGGTATGTTCTTAAGATGGGCTTTGAAGGTGACACATACAAAAAAAATAGCTGTCACCTTTATAACCTACTGTAAGAAGCTATCTTAAAATGCTATAATTTTGTGCATTATACTCTTGTGGATAAGAGGCATCAGAACAAGGCTGTAATGTGTGTAACCTTCATTGAGGAGGTTTTTTAAATTAAAAAAACATAATGGAGGTGTTTGCTTCAAAAACAGCAGATCACGGTTTAAGGGTGCAATATCCACTGTAGAAATACAATGAAAAAATTTTAAACTTGAAAAAACTGTTTCTCTAAAAAGAACCCTTGTTCCAGCCCTGAAAATAGCGCTCACCATCACTGAAATCCTTCTAATTTCAGATTATAACTTTTAAATGTTAATGAGAAATGATTACGGTAATATTTATATTACCCCCATACTTGTACATCTCAGGATATCTCACTTGTGTGATATTTTTCAATTTTTAAAAAAATAATACAGTAATCTGTAAATCTGATTTAAATAACGATTGCAAGAGAGGAAACTCTTTTAAGAATTGCAGCCTGTGAAGTATGAAAGTATGAAAATACAAGCTGGTTCTTAAATGCTGAAGGAAAAAGAGGGATATAAATAAACATTGTGTTTAACAATATGGTTGCTATGGCTGATGAAAAATGTATTGTTCAAAAACTGGTGATAATATTTTAAATCATATGTTCACCTATAAAAAGTATCCTTTTCACTTTTTCAGTTATATTTCTCATACTTCTTGCAGCACCTCTGAGTATATTGGAATCTTCTCATGTTGGAAGGGACCTGTATGTTGAAACAATGCAAAGAATTTTGATGACCCAGCCTGCACATTTACCACCCACCATGCTGAATGTAGCTCACACGCCCTGATACAGTGGTCTACCTGTAGCCCAGTAAATCTTTTTGTTGCTGTAGTCTGGATCTTCAAAAGCAGAGGGGGTTATCACTACACTACGTGGCTAGTGAACTGAGCTTCCCATATGCCACAAGTTGTGCAGGTCTGATTTACAAATATGTAGTGTAGAAGGAAATACTGTATATCCTTTCAAGACAAGAACAACCTCTTTAAGTAAGGACATTTGACAAACTGCAACTAACCAAACTGGGAAATCCAGTTTTTACTCAGTATAGTTGCACCTCGGAATTTGAACGCCTTGTGAGTCAAACCTTTTGTCTCCCGAATGCCGCAAACCTGGAAGTGAGTGTTCCGATTTGCGAGTGTTCTTTGGCACCCAAACGTTTGATGCGGGTTCCACAGCTTCTGATTGGCTGCAGGAGCTTCCTACAGCCAATCGGAAGCAGTTCCTTGGTTTCCGAACATTTTGGAAGTCGAATGGACTTCCAGAACGGATTCTGTTTAACTTCTGAGGTACGAATGTAGTAATCAGGTGAAGCAGCACATTTTAGTGTCATATTTTTCAGTCTTTCTCAGAATATAAGGCCCATGCATGGAATGGTGAACTATGTCAGTATTTCTACCAGTGTGTTCAGGGAATACAGATTCTGCCTCCCTGGTTTGAGGTGCTTAACACTCCTCATCACACCCTCATGCATAGCTCTTTCCAGTGCTGTTAATCTATTTCTTCATCACTAAATTAACCTACAAAGAAATGACAAGCATCATAACATATTTTTCCAATGTGATTATTCTTGACTAAATATTTGTTGTTGTTGTTAAAAGTAGGATTTTCTTGTCCAAATCTTCTGACTAATGAATTGGTACAGTGGTCATATTTTGACTAGAAACTCTTACGGCAGAAAATGAGCGTAGTTAATTATTTCCATAAAGGAATATGAAATTCAGTTTGAGAAACACTTGTCTAGCCTACAACAGAGAAATCTGTTATGCTGCCTCTAAATAAAAACCAAGCCTGGAATGAGGCTATTTATATGGCACTGAAAAGGAAAAGAATTGTGATTATCTCCTTCTGCTATCAGCTTATCTATCACTAAGAGCTTTCTCTGTATACATACAACCAACATAAGAGAATTGAGCCTGGGGTCAACTCCTTCCCAGGGTTGGCCCAATATATTTTGCTGCCTGAGGCAGGGGAGATGCACCTTCACCCGCATTTCCACCCACTACTCCATATACAGAAGGCAGGCAAATTGGCAATTGAATCTTAATGAAATGCTAGTGATGGGAGGGTGTCTTCAGTTGCACCCGAGGGCAGCAGTAAGTGCAGGGTAGGCCACGTGGCACATAAAACAACTGCCAACGCCTTGCTGCTACTACCTAAGGTTGCCTCCTCACCTAGCCTAGTGGAAGGCATGCCCCTGATTCTGCTGGTTGTGCAGATTGGCTGGCCTTCTGACAGTCATGAAGTCATTTCGTGTTCTGTCGCCTGGAACAGTATATAAGCTAAAACACACACCCTAGAGTGGCTATATCAAAGTGCCAGGTAAGGATTAAATCAGATAAGCATACCAGGCATTAGGAGAGAGAGGGGAGCCTGAGCACAGCATGGAGGTCATCCATGATTAATTTGTAATCAGAGCTTACCCCACAATAGAAGAAATCTGTGCTGTCTTACTGATCCACACCAGAAGTGCGTGGTTGCATTAGACCCAATTCTAATCTAATATACTGGTTTTTCGGTAGAATTCGGTTTAACATTAACAAGATGGAGTGCCATGCTCCTCTTCAGCTTTTCAGCCTGCCAGCCATGCTCTCCTCAACAGCATTCCATTCCCCTCTTCACCCAGTTTTCTGTTCCCCATGTTCAGTCCTGACTGAACCGATTTTTGGGGCTGCTGCTGCTTCTTAATTCTACAAACCCTAGATGTTCCTCCAAGTCTGCTGATACATCCCTCTTATGTGTGGATTTTGTTGCTTTGGCTACAGGAGGAATAAAACTTCACCATCATGTTCATAATTTTATTTGTATGCTGCCTTTCCATAGTTAAAACCATGCTCAAGATGGCTCACAAGATGACAAGATTTACATAATTACAAACGTAACAAAAGCCACAAACAAAAAATAAGCCACATCAGAAAGTACACAATCAAATTGAAATCATTTCCACATAAACCCTAATAATATCTAAAAATGAATATGTATAAGTTAACAACAACAACCCCCAACAAAACAGCCTAAACAATACCACAAGAATTGTCTAGCAGCTTTTGTAGCTGGAGTCAGTCAGTCAGGCCAGAAAAGCAGGGAGCAGATCTTCCAGGGCTCACAGCCAAGATGGTCTCTGGCCACTTCAACAGCCTCAGCTTTGATGAAGCCCTTGGAATTTCATTATCAGAGGGAACAAGTAGGGCCACACAACAAAATGTTGTATTGTGTCCCTGGTGTGTGTGTGTGACCTGATCCTGTGGCTAAGGGGATTGAAAACAAGCAAAAATTAATATCAAGAAAGTCTGTGCTCTAACTTGGGTCTTAAACCATCTGCAAATAAAAAAGAAGTACCGGTAGTTTTTGAACATTTTAAAAGTGTAACCAGTCTGCATCCATTCAGCACAGCTTAAGGTTGCGGCATGCAGTTGAATGCTTGATTTGGCCTAGAGGGAGGGCAATGTAAGTAGAATGACCTTTGCTGCAACCTGAGAGATATGTGAGACTCTTGATGGGAAGTGCAAGCCAGCCTTAGCCTCATTTCTGCCTTGCAGTGTTCACAGTGACATTGCTGGGCTGCTGTAAGCTACTTGCAGTGCAGCCCTTCTAGGAGTGATAGGAGTAAAGCAGTGAGTTATACTGGAGAGTTGTTGTTTACTACTGCCCAGCCTGCAATGCGGGGAACAAAATCAAGGGTTGTTACAATCTCTCAGCTTCAGTTCAACTCCCCATGAGCAGTAAGGGATCTAATATCACTGGACAACACTGCAGGGTTGTTATGAACCAGTCAGAGCCTAGTATGCAGTGTGAACTACACATTACGGTACTTGTCTGTCATAAGCCATTTTGGAAAATGGACTATTAATTGCATTTGCTTGGCATTTGTAGGGTTGTTCTTTTAATATTCTGTACTAAATAAGAACTGAGTTAGAAAGAGTGGGAAGTCTTCTCTTTGCTGCTGCTGTGTGTGTGGCGTGGACACACTGGTGCCCAATCGTAGCTATATTAAAATATTGAATTTCTCCATCAATTACCATAGGCAGCTCTCATTTCCATCCCTGAGGACATGTAAAAATAGCTTCTCAGTGTGAGCCAGAAAATGACATATCCAGACAATGAGATTGGTCTGTCTAAGCTTTTTTATATCTGTTTGTCTCCCTCCCTTTTTAGCTCTTCTTTCTTAGCATTTGGTTTCTGTTTCCCCCCAGCAATCAGTACACATTTTGTCCCCACTGAGTGTGTATAGTCCCTCACTGGGTTGTTTTGGGATTCCCCTCCCTTAGGTTCCCCCCCCATACTTTTTTTTTTGGGTGCTTCTGAAAACCTTGGGGTTTTCCTGAGTCTGCTGGTTCTTCCCTCTCTTGGGCTTGTCACTGTTGTTTCAGTTTCAAAAGTGCAGACGCTCTCTGAAATTGGAAGTAGGATATAAAATGGTGTTCTGATGTGCTTATTATCAAATAAAGGAATCCCAGCACAAGAGTACAATCAATTATTTGGTGTAGGGGCTGGAACATGACTATCCCCAGTGAGGAAGAGACCAGCAAATTTATTCAGAGTGCAACTGTTTTTAGAAAAGGTATAGGCACATCTTTTAAATTTGACCTTTTAATTTTTCTGTGGCGTTGTTCACTGTGATGTTTTTATTGACCTTGATCTGCCTATGCCACCTTGGTAATTTTCAGAAAGGCGGTGTAACAATACTGAGAGCCAAGTGTGGTGTAGAGGTCAGAGTGTAGGACCTGGGAAACCAGGGTTCAAATCCCCCCTTAGCCACAAAGCTCACTGGATGACCTTGGACCAGTCAGTGTTGCAGCCTAACCAGCCTCATAGTCTTGTTGTGGGGATTAACTGAGGAGGGAGGAAACCATGTAGGCCACCTTGAGCTCCTTGGAAAAGTAATAAAAAAATGTAAACACAATAAATAAATATATAGGCGGTATTCAACTAAGTTTTACTCCAAGTAGTCCTGCTGAAATTAATGAATGTGACTATGTTAGGTCCATTAATTTCAGTGGGTCTACTCTGAGTAAAATTTACTACCCATCAGTTTAGAAGCTGCACTGCACAGGCAATTGGATTCTCTGCTATGTTTCTTGGGATACTAATCTTGGATCCTGCTGTGGATTTGTTCTGCTCCTTCAGTAACAGTTGGCAGTTGTGATAACAGATATATGGTACTAACTGAGTTTAAAAATAGAATAGCCCAAGTTGCCTCCAGTTGCCTTGCACAGACAGGTCTCTGCACTTTTACAGTGAATGCAAACATATGCAGAGATCCTCTCTATGTGGTTTGGGTTCCATGTTACAGAAGGAAGAGGAAGAGGAAGGGGGAAGACTCATTATCTGTATATTCCTCTATCAGACTACTTGCCCACCTGTCCCTAGAGGTTTGGGCAGGCAGCTATACTAAAACGAAGATTCAAATCTGTAAATAAAATATGAGTCAACATGCCACAATACAACATGGGAATTTAAATAATCCCAATGTTGATTTAAGTCTCACCCCCCGCCCAGTGTTCAGGTTTGGTCTTTGTTAAGTTTCCAGGGGAAGATCCTCAGCTGTGGCTTAATCCCTAGCACACTGTCATTTGCGGCAGAACCACAGTGTATAAAAACCAATGCTTGAATTCTAGGAGGAAAGGAGGGGGCGCTTTAGTGAAATCCATATTCCATCCCCTGTCCCTCCTCTCAATATTAGCTAAATCATACCCCACCTTCTAAAAATGGTAGCTGGGAGGGCACCACAAAATTACTGTCCCCCTGTAATTTGAATACTGATAAAAAAGGCTTTGGGGGTCAATTTGAACCATTCCATTTGCGTAGAGTTATCAACACCTGAAGGAAAGGTAGTCTAGTTCCTTTGCTTTGTAGCGTTGAAAAGTCAGCAAGTCATTTCCCATCCCATTGCGGCAGTAAAAGCAGGCATCCTTGCTGAATGTCTCACAGCTGGCAACATGCAGCCTTCAAGGGAAGAGCTCCTCTTGGGGGGAGCATTATGTCGTATGTGGGAGAATGTGATGCCTTTAGTTTAGAAGCCCTTTTGCCACCATATCCTCCTATGTAGACTTTTCCTTGTGTTCTCTTGGGAGTGCTACCCTTCAGCCCGATGAAAGGCTGCAGATGTTGGATGCTCAGGTCCCGACATATGGAGGTGGCGTGGGGGTGGGGAGAAGCACGTCTTCTGATGAAAATGCTGCTAAAATATTGGCAAGCAATTTGCCCATCAACTTTTTATTTCTGCCCTGCTGTGATTTATGTTCCGGGTCTGTTTCTGCGTTTAATATTTTCTTTCAGGCATTGCCTTTTAAGCATATCTATATCCTTTTGGCAGTTTCAGATCTGGAGGTTTGGTCTCAATATGCATCATTATAGGCAGCTGGTGGCCAGGCCTTTTAAAATGGGGGTGGTGAAGTATCTCTTCTGAGCCAGTCAGCGCTGATTGCAGGCACATTTCCAGCAGTGTTTTCTTGCTTGCATTTAATCTCTCTGAAACTATCTCTATCCTCTCTTCCCCCAATCAACTGTAGGGGAATTTTAGAGCCCCCTGTTTCTTAGAGTCCACAAGTGCCACTGGGATTTTATCTTTCTCCTGAGAATATAAGATTACTCTCAGAATGTAGAATACCCTTCCACTTTGCATGCAGAACGTGACAGTCAGTGTAGATAATACTGAGCAAGATGGACCAGTGGTCTGATTCAGTACAGTGGTACCTTGGTTCTCAAACTTAATCCATTCTGGTAGTCTGTTCGACTTCCGAAACATTCGAAAACCAAGGCGCGGCTTCCGATTGTTGCAGGCGCCTTGGAAACAATAGACGATGGCTGCATCGGATGTTCGGCTTCCAAAAAACGTTCGAAAACTGGGAGCCGAAATGTTTGAGTACCAAGGCGTTCGAGAACCAAGATTCCACTGTATAAGGCAGCTTTCTATGGATGGAGAGTTTTGTCTCCCCAGGACCATCCTAAGACATTTTGCAGCCTGAGGGAAAGGACTGCACAGGGATTTGGACAGGTCGGAGGGACAACTCACCTGTCATTCAGCTGACTTCATGAATCAACTACCCCTCAAAGTTCGCTCACAGGGGTGGGGCTCACAGTTAACAGACTGTCCCACTGAGCCAAAAAGGTTCCCCACCCCTGGTGTGCTGCACCTGAAGACAACAGATTACCTTAAGGCACACAAGTCAGGTTGTGTCTGGTGACCACAGTTCTGACCTGTTATCCTACAATGGGTTTAGACACTCCCACACTTTGACGTTGCACTTCTCCCTACCTCCTGGTTGGTTGGTCTGAATCCTTCCCGCCCCCTTCTGAAAACCTCATTCTTCTGTTTCTCCTCTTTGCCTTTCCCTCCATTAGTTAAGGCCTCACCTAAGACACAGCATTGGACAGGGCTGAGATTGCTTTTCCAAAATTTTCTCCTCTTGTCCCAATCTCCACCAGGTCTTAGTTTGGGGTCCATCAGGTTTCAGGGGTACTGGCCAGGTTTTGCTATTGTATTCTCCGAGTGCATTGGGACAAATGGCAGATATTTTCTGATGTGGGAAAAGGTAAAGGTGTGCTCATTCAAGAACGTTGTTCACAAGTGTTCTAAATGATGAGAACGCATGAGAGTGAGGCTTGGCTAGGGAGGATTGCTAAGGATGCATTTTGGAAGTGGTTGCTGTGTTGCAGGGGAGAGAGGGGTGTGAGGATGTAGCTCCTTTCTCCGTTCTTTTGTTTAGGTACTAATGATATTTTATGGAGCTTATTGTATTTTGAATTGGATTTCTATCTGTAAAGATTTTATTTTTTAAGATAGCATTTTGTTTCCCTTTTAACTAGGCTGCTTTAAATGTATATTGCTTACCTTCCTCTATCATGTCTTATTTTGATATTTTGGAAGTGATGTTAATAATAGCAATAGCAGCGGCAAAATAATAATAATAATAATAATAATAATAATAATAATAATAAGAAGAAGAAGAAGAAGAAGAAGAAGAAGAAGAAGAAGAAGAAGAAGAAGTGATTATTTTTGAAAAGCCTTTCTGGATGAGACTAAGGTCTGCTGAAGATGCCCAGTATTCTGCTTTCAGTGGTGGCCTGCTAAATGCTTACAAATTGGACATGAAGGTGGTTGTCATTTCCTGTTAGTGGTGGTATTCAGAAATATTCTGATTTTGTAGATGGAGATTTTATTTAGCTAGTTGTTGATAGGCCCAGCTGCCAGGAGTTTTGTTTAATCCTTTAAAAAGGTCATTTAAGCCAACGGCCATCATCATATCTTTGGTGTATGTGTGTGAATTCCCTAAGTTTATTATGTGTAGTGTGAAGAAGCATTTTCTTTTTCCCCTGCCCTGAATCTACTGTAAATTGACTTCATTGGGTGACCTGAGTTCCTGTGTTATGACAGAGGGAGAAAGATTTCTCTCTCCATATTGTTCATAACTTCATAAACTGCTATCATGGCACTTGATTATGCACATAAACTCAAGCTTTAGTTCATATTTGTTCTTTTCATTCAAGTGACTTATTTTTTTCCTGCTCAGCAGGGCTTCTTTTTTAATAAAAAGAAAATCAGAAGTACATGTCAGAAACTGTGGCTGAACACTACCACTGAGTAATTTTGGTATTCTCTCTGGATAGTTTCACTTATCTACAGAACATACTGCTTCAAAAAGCCTTGCATCACACAGTAGGCATATGCTAAATCTTTTGCACAGGGACTGTGCCATTGTCTAGCTTTGACTCAGCACAAGTGCTGTGAGGGCTACTGTAATTAAGTATATAAATAAACAAGAGTCGCTGAGGGTTGCTTATAATTGCTATCCGAAGGGAATAGATTATAGAGGTTGTTCCCCAGTTAAGTTGTTTCTCATATATGTAGCACAATGTGGTGTTATTCCTTTAGGACACTCTGATGGGCTGATATGACACATACTTAAGTTTTGGACCGCACAATGGATTTTTTTTATTTACATTTCTTCTTTGCTGTAATTGAAACATATTAGCATATGTTTCTATACAGAATCAGACCACCTTTTAAAAATCATTTAGATATTTGGAACACTGTTATCACCACAGTGAGATGAGGTGAGTACTATTCTATTTTTAGGTTTCCTAAATTAACTAGGTCTGCACAACCAATTAAATTATTTTTATTGATCATATGCCCTTTAACTAATTAATTCATTTATCAGTTTGAATTAAACATATTTGCACACCACAGACACCAACTGCAGATCCTTTTTGAGATAATGAAGGGAGTTGCATTTTTAAAATTCCCATTAAATTTAGTTATTTCAAATTTCAAATTTTGTTTTTTGAGACATGCACTGTTTCTGTTTTCAAAATACTCAGTGTAATGCTGAGATCTAGAAGCTTAACATTAAAAAAACACCGAAATCATGATGTTACAACAGGTCTCACGTGTCCTTGGAACATCTCCAGATAGTTCACAGTGACAACCTTTGTTTAGGGCTTAGTGCTCCCTACCTAAGCCCACTGACATGTTTTCTGTGAACTAAGTCATTTTACTCTGGTTCCTGTAATTAATCATAAACTGCCAAGCAGCTCATCGCCCATAGTGGTTGGGTAAACTAGGTTATTTTAGGGTAGTGGCTGCAAGATAGTTGAAGTAAATTGGTGGGCTCATATTTAAGACTGTTAACAAAGATGAACTGCCCTTTAAAATCTTTAAAGGACAAATTTTCTCACCCTTTTGTTTGTGGTTGGGTAAGATGGGAATTTAGACTTGCATGTGAGTACAAATGGAATGTCATACTTATTCCAGATTAATTACCACAATGTACAACGGTGCAGTCTTATGCATATTGGGTACATGTGTCTTTAGAACACCTGTGCTTTATTATTTTCCTAATATTTTACTGAATTTTGTTGTTGTATTTTACATTATTTTGCATATTTTATTATGTACTGTCCTGGGAATGTTTTTTTGGATGGGTGGGATGGGAATGCTTAAAACAGATAATTTACAGTGGTACCTCGCAAGTCGAAATTAATTCGTTCCGCGAGTTGTGCCGTCTTGCGATTTTTTCGTCTTGCGGAGCGCGGATTTGCTGGGTATTAACGGCTTTAAGAAAAAGGAAGCAAACTCACAAGATGTTTTCGTCTTGCGAAGCAAGCCCATAGGGAAAATCGTCTTGCTAAGCAACGCAAAAAGTGAAAAACCCTTTTGTCTTGCGCGTTTTTCATCTTGCGAGGCATTCGTCTTGCGAGGCACCACTGTATTTGAGTAAGTACAGGCTTACTTTACAAAAGACTAGAGCAAAAAAAAGAAGGCGGAAAAAAGAAGACCAAAATTGCTGATTAAATTACATTGTTTTGAAAGGGCAGTACTTTCATTTTGGGAGCAATGTGGTTACTGCTTCCTTTTGACTCCATCCCATAATGCTCTGCTGACATTAGGATGTGAAATTCACATGGGACATTGCTCCTTATTCCCAGACAAAAATGTAGTATTGGCATGGAAAGTCACCATTGTGCCAACTCTTCCCACATGCAAACATTTCTGCTCCAGTGTTCCTGGTTACAGCATGGGAAGTGACCACAGAGAAAAAGCCGATAGCCTCCTCTTCTCATACAAGAACCAGTTGTAATCCTCTTGAGATAATGCAGATCTCTATTTTGAGATCTCCATTTTTCTAATCCTCTTCTTTCCCCGCCCCCAATGATTTTAAGCTAGTTCTCTCTGCTTCCGAACATTTTAAATTTTACACCTGTCATTCAAATACAGTGTGTTTGGGGGGGGGAGGGTGAGCATCTTGCTGATTGACAATAGAGGTTGTCATTCAACAACAGATCCAGACAAGGGCTCTCTCAGAGGATAGAAGTCTACCCACTCAAGCTGATATTGCACAAAGCTGTTTGGAATTCCTACGTGGCAGCTCCCTCTCCAGAGCCAGCTGGTTGTGTTCAGCAGGAGCCATGGGAAGTGGTGACCTTTCTTGGGTGCCCCAAGAAATGTGCAGCTGTGTGCCAAAGAGTTGAGTTTTGCATGTGTCAGCAGCTGCACACCACCAGGTGGCCATGCACACAGGAAGCGGGCACAGGCAAATTTCAGACCACTGTGGTGTACCCAGTGGAAACTGGTTTTTGTGAGGTGATGTGTGGATTTCTTCAACTCTTTTCCTAAGGCAAATAGCGTCAATGAAGGGAGGAGACGGCTCCATTATTGGGATTGCAGTAGTTCCAACACTGAAGGTGGCATTTGCTTTGGAGGAAACTTCCCCATGGGCGCCCTCCTTTCACTATGAGTAGTCAAAACCGTATCTGAGATTAGGTGACAGGTTTCTGTGTCCCAGAATGTGACTTTACAGGAAGAGATTAGATCTGGCGCATCTCTTTTTCTAGAAATGAATCACTGGCCAGTGAAAAACTACAAACCGACTGTTGTGTGTTTGTGCTGAAGAAGTGTTCTTAATATTGACTAAAAAGCTGACTTAAGCGGTTGGAAGTTTTGCTGGATTTGAAGAATGTGGTATAGGTTGAGTTTGTTTGTTTGTTTATTATTCAATTTATACCCCCCACTTCTTTCAGGGAGCTCAGAGTGGCACGTATTATTCCCCTTCCCGGTTTATTCCTCATAACAATTGTGTGACTGGCTCAAGGTCACCTGGTGAGCTTCATGACTGAGAGGGGATGTGAATCCTGGTCTCCGGTCTTAGTACAACACTCTAACCACTACACTACACAGTGGTCAATCGGATGCCTATGGGAAGCCTGCAAGAACATCATCAGATGGTCTCTTTTGCTTCACCAGCTGCATTTGTGCAATATCAACAAGCCACATTAGTAGAGTATTAATATCTAAGAAAATTAGTTTAATAATTTAGCAGTATAAAACTATATCGTAGGTTGTGATTACTGTGTCTTTGCATTTTTGTTTTTTTCTTCTTCACCATTATATTCATGCTAACACACACTTTCCCCTAATATATGCACGCTTGGGGACATGCATCACAAATTTTGAGGAAATATGGATTTCAAAGGATGGTTCTCATATTGTTTTGGTTCTCATATGCTTCAAGAAGGGCAAATTAGGTATGTTGGCCTTTAATTGTGAACTGAATTGAATTTCACCCCAATTCCTAATGGTGTCGCCCACTTTGGATGGGTAAAATGTGTACTCCAGGAATGGTTCTTAACACAGAGCTTAGGTTTACTTGCAGCAGATTTCCTTAACGTTAGCATTCAGTGTGTTTTGTTTTATTTTTCTCTTTTAAAAGTAGCATTTGATTCGTTTTTCTAATTACTGTGTGGACTTTCCCTCCTTTCTCATAACTCAGGTGTAATGGCTCTGCTGAGGCCGCTCCTATTGGATGTGGTTCCAAATATTCAACAGACAGCTGCTTTGGCCCTTGGGAGACTTGCCAATTATAATGATGACCTGGCAGAAGCTGTAGTTAAGGGAGATATTCTTCCGCAGCTCGTGTATTCATTGGCTGAGCAGAATGTAAGGAACTATTATTTTCTTAAAGAAGCCTTTTCTCACTGCCATATGGCGTTAAAATCTTCTGCCTTATGTTTATGTTTAATATATGTACCTGTTTTATGTACAGTATATTTTATAGATTGTATACATTATGTTTTTTAATGAAAAACTATTCTGTCTTAATTAGACTCTGTAGATTCATGTTTCGTCATTGCCACAACATACATGCTTAGTGCATTGATCCCTCTTGATAGAAGGTGTCCATAATTGTAATTTAATGACCCTTTTAAAAAAAAAGGAAAAGATTTTATTCTTACTTCATTAGCTGAAGTATATTACTGGTAATTTTATTTCCTGAACTGTTTAATGAAGTGATGGCATGGAGAAGGTTGTTTTATAAATGAAATAACTGGAAAAAACCCACCCCGTAATTAGCTATTTGTTAACAGTGACTGAGTAAAATGCACGTAAGACTAAATTTTGTAGCATAAATTATACCACAACACATGAGAGTCTAGAAACCCTTAGCGGTGTAATATCAAATGTATTTGTGTTTGAGTAGCAAAATATTTTTTAAAACTTTTATATTTGCTGATAAATAGGTTGTATTATATAGTCAAGTAGTTCAATCATTTTGATCTTCTTGAAATAGTGTACGACATGCATGGCATTTGTGACATGGTGTAGGTCTTGCACCAGATTGCTGGGGTACATGCATCCTCCGGCTATTTCTTTTTTTAAAGACCAACTCAATGAAGTTGACAGAAAAGGGACTTTAAGGACCTGTTACAATGTTTCCCATTGTAATGTTGTACCCTCCGGATCTTGTTGTACTTCAGCTCACATTAGCCCCTGTTGGCATGACCAATAATCAGGGATGATAGGAGTTGTAGTCTTAGGGTTTCCAGGTTCCAACCTGGTGTGGGATGCCATGTCTTTTAAAATCACCAGCAAAGCATCAGGCAGGGCAGCTACGTCTTGCCTGTACAGTGGTGCCTCGCAAGACGAAAATAATCCGTTCGGAGAGTCTCTTCATCTAGCGGTTTTTTCGTCTTGCGAAGCAATCCTATTAGCGGCTTAGCAGCTTAGAGGTTTAGCGGCTTAGCGGCTATTAAAGGCTTAGCGGCTAAAAGGCTATTAGCGGCTTAGTGGCTTAGAAAAAGGGGGGGGGCAAAAAAAACCGCAAGACTCGCAAGACGTTTTCGTCTTGCAAAGC
Source organism: Podarcis melisellensis (assembly GCF_964234715.1). NCBI lineage: Eukaryota > Metazoa > Chordata > Lepidosauria > Squamata > Lacertidae > Podarcis > Podarcis melisellensis. Next base: position 38,466,302 of record NC_138544.1, read on the forward strand.
AAGCCCATAGGGAAATTCGTCTTGCGAAGCGCATCGAAAAACGGAAAACCCTTTCGTCTAGCGGGTTTTTCATCTTGCGAGGCATTCGTCTTGCGGGGCACCACTGTACAGTCCTTGGTTTTCTCATCCTCGCCCTTTTGCTGCTTGCATAGAATGCTGCTTGTTCCTGCTCTCTTCTCCTTTAAACAAGGACCCTCTTTGGAATCCAGAATTCCTTATATAAGCTGTGCTTTCTGGCTATACTTATTTTCCTATCAGTGAACTAATAACTTCCTTTTGGAACCAAGAATACTCTAGAATGAATGAAGTACCGAACATGGTATTTCTCACATCCCTGCAGTGTTTCAGCTAAATTTGTGTTGCTGCTTTGGTATTTATTGTCTGATCTTACGTTGTCTTCTGTTTTTCTGTAAAATCTTTTCCCTGTCAAAAATGCTCAGTTTTGCCCTGAGCTATAAAAACATTCTCACTAGTGAATCTTTTCTTCTGCTTGTTACTCAGATAAATGGTTCCTTAGGAAGATAGCTGGTAAGATTGAAAATCTCTCTATGGTAAACAGACACTGAAAAAGGGGTGCACAGACTTTACATCAGTACCAGCTGCTTGGGCATTTCTTCATGGTTTGGCATAAAATGTGGCAGCGGAGTGGCAGCTATTAAAGTCTCAGCACTGATGTGAAATTTGGTTAGTCTTATTTTTTCTCCAATGCTAAAAGTTATCCCTGAGCTGGCTCTGAGTGTGTGAAGCGTGTTGGTGCAGTGACATCAGCCCAGCCCCTGGGTCTGTGATGCTTTGTAATGTGTATTATTTCAGAAGTAGTTCATTTTGAATAATAATAATGGATGCAGTCCTTTGGGAGTTTTGCTGTGCAGGCACCAGTGAAATGAATGGGAATTGCATAGATAGGCCTCCCTGCAGATTTTACCAACCGATATTAAAAAGCCTTTGAAACACAGCCTCCTGCTTAAAACATAATTATTTGAAAGTAATAATATGCATGCTCTGATGCACATACAAGTACTTGCTAATAATAATGCTGGCACTCTTAAACTGTTGTCCTCTGAGCAACCATCAACATTTTGCAACATTTCATAGCCAGTCTTTGTAGTGTTGGTGTTTGACACGCAGCAACTGCTGACAGGGTTTATTTTTTCCTGTTTCAAGATCAAGGTCTATTCACACTGACCATTCTTACGGTATTTTCTCATTATTTTTAAAAGTAGGAGTCTTGTTTAGATAGTATGTTTCTCATATGCAAGCCTTGCACAATTCTTTGCAATATGTGTGCATGGACAGCAGCTAGGCAAATCATTTCAGGGGTGCTGATGACCTGCTGAGGCCTAGTTGCACCACAACCTCAAAATCACACCCTCTCACTTTCCTGGTTCAGCCCTCACAATCTGTAAAGTGGGTTCCATCCTTTTAGTCATTCTCACCTCTTTGTGTATGCATCTGTTGAAACAGGCCTGTGCAGAGAGGGCGATGTAGCTGGGTACACTTACCTCAGGCCTTGGAGGGCTAAGCTGGCCAGGTTCCCCTGGCAGGGATGGGCTGCTTTTTTGTTTGAGTTCATAACTTTATTCTAACAAGACTCCCACCTTGGGCCTCAGGCAAGCTCTGCATGGGCCTGTGTTGAAATGGTGGAGCTTGTCCACCTTTTACCACACTGATTTCCAATACGTACAGTCATACCTCAGAAGTTGAACGGAATCTGTTCCAGAACTCCATTCGACTTTCGAAACTTTTGGAAACCAAAGCGCAGCTTCTGATTGGCTGCAGGAAGCGCCTGCAGCCGATTGGAGGCCACGGAAGCCCCATCAGACATTTGGCTTCCAAAAGAACGGTCGAAAACCAGAACACTCAATTCTGGTTTCTGATCGTTCAGGAGCTGGAACGTTAGACTCCCAAGGTGTTTGGGAGCTGAGGTACAACTGTATAGCAGGATGACGGGGAAGTCAGCTGTGACTTTGCCCTGGTTCAGGCACAATACAACTGGCCCCAACCATTTTGTGCGATAGAGAAATGGACCCTCGCCTCTAGAGGTGTTGTGGTTCCCCCACAGTACCCATCATTTTAGACAGCTGGTGGAAGGGAGGAGTCATACCCTCCAATGTGTTGCAGCGGGAAACTGGAACGCCCGTCTTCTGGGGCTCACTCACTGCGTGAGTCACATGACCTGTTCGAGAGCACGACACCCCCAAAATGTTCATTTTTGGGCACTATGCTCTTATTCAAGAGCACAGCCCCCAAAACGGGATGTCCAGTTGAGCGGTCTGGAGGAGCTTGTTTTCACTCTCCCAGACATGAAAGAACTGGAGTATCTGACTCCTGAGTATCTGTTTTCCTTTAAAAACACTGCCAATGCTGTACTTCAAACCAGCAGTTTGTTCATACTTTTACTCCGAGTTATAGATGGGTCCTGAGAACGAACAGTCTGTTGGATAGTCCCTTCAAAGCACAGATGGGTTGCTGCTTGGGGAATATTGCTTGGCTGTAATAAAGTATACGGACATGACTGTGGCTTGTGGGAGGGGAGAGGGAGGTTCTGCTTGGCTTCTACAGGGCAAACCACAATGTAGCATGCTGGGGGAAGCAGGGTTGCACTTTTAGCTTAAAGTTTCCTAACCTGCTAGGACATTCAAAGACCAGTTTAGTCATCTGCTGCATATCAAATGTATCTCTAGAGACCTCGCAAGAGCATGCTGTAAAATTCCCTACATAGGAAGCTGCCTTCCCTCAAACTCAATCTTGACTACCCTCCAGGATTCTAGACTGGAGCTTCTCCCAGCCCAGCTGGAGATGCTGGAGATTGAAATGGGGACCTTCTGCATGCAAAGCAGCTACTCTGACCCTGACCTCTGGCCCTTTCCCAAATATACTCCTTTTATATATACAGTATTCTCACAGTGAAAAATACGCCAGAAAGCCCCTCATGTGTGATAGGAACAAATTGCTCAACTTGTATAAAATCGTTTAGTGCAAAGTTTTTCTATCTTGCAAGACCTTAGAAAAGCCCTCAGATAATTGCAGTGTATTCTCCTCTCCCTGATGCTTCTGCAGCGCTTCTACAAGAAAGCAGCTGCGTTTGTATTGCGAGCAGTTGGAAAACATTCTCCCCAGCTAGCCCAGGCGATAGTTGACTGTGGAGCACTAGACACACTGGTCATCTGCTTGGAGGATTTTGACCCTGGAGTAAAGGAAGCTGCGTCCTGGGCCCTCGGCTATATAGCGAGACACAATGCAGGTAACAGCATTCCTAACTTTTGAGAATGTTTTTGTGTGTGCTAACATGGTGACAACTGTCAGAGGGAACACAGAAAGCAGCATGGTCACAGCTCCTTTATTGCCAAATAAGCAGGTAATAGGCCAAGCAACATCCATTTTAGCTTCATAGGACAGCATGTCTCAGATGCGATATTAGCAGATAAGAGCTATTGTAGCACAACAGATAAGAGATTCCCCAGTTCAAATTTTGCCTTAAAATTGAATATGGGGATATTAATACTGACCCACCTTACAAAATTGTTGGCAGGAACACAGAGTTAATGCATGCAAAATTATTTGAACACTCAAGAAAGTGCATATAAATCAGGAGTGAGGGAAGAATTAAGGGAGGCAGTAGTGAAACCACAAGCACTACTTCCTAAATCTCCCACTTGTATCTAGTGATTGTAGCTCTGTGGGTGGGGCGTAATTACAGTTCCCAGGACTCTTTGGCGAGGAGTCCAGTGCTATAAATGTATGGTGTGGATCTGCCCATAATCACAATTGCTTTGTTATAGAGTTTCTAGGCCATATTTATTTGTGTATTGGCAAGAATATTTATAAACTGCCAACTCACAAATAATATTACTAGAATGTACAGCAGAGGTAGAGAAGTGGATCTGGTTTGTGGTCCAGATTCTTATCTTCCCTACTACCATCCCCCTACAGGACAAGGGCCAGCCACCTGTCAATCACCTGACATCTGAATGATGACAGCACCTATGTGATTTGGGGGGCTTGCAAAGGCCCATACCCCATGCAGGGCCCAAATGCAGATCCCTGGAGCCCTGGGGAGCTGCTGTTCCGCCTGCTTGTTCTCATTGCCTGTTCACCTGCCCTCTCCAAGCATGCAGGGACAAGAGTGAGGAGGTGAAGCAGCAACATCCCCTATCCTGTGTTTTCCCTCTGGAGTGGTTGTGTGGATTAGGCTTAGAGGGAGAGGGCATGTCAATTGGCAGTGGGGCTGTAAACAAAGAGGAGGTGGGCCTACCCAGAAAAGTGTCCCAAGGATCGCCCTCCCAAGCCTAGAACTAGCACTTTGTAGAACATATATATAAGACCTGTGCTCCCTGTTTCCTCTCTGCCAACTTCCTTTTAAGTATGTTTAGAAACCAGAAACAACCAAGTGATTTTTTTTTTTTTAAACGTAGAATTATACTTACATCCTTGGCCATATTTTTCAAATCTTCTACTAAATTATCAGAATAATTTGTTTTCCAAATCACAGAAAGCTTGCATGACAAAGCTCCTGAATAAACTGGAGGGAAAATAATGACTTACGAAAAAGAAAAAAGAGAGCAAGATTTATTTAGGAAAAACCAGACATATAGGAAAATAAAGGAAATGTTGAATAGATTTCTAACATGTACACTATCCTAGTTTAGACGGTGAAGATTAGAAGACAGGGGAAAATACTTGTTACAAAGAGTTCGTAAATTACCAGAGCATGCTTCTAGAGAGCTATGCCTCTTCTCCTCTCATGAAGCAATTGTAGATTCAGACACGTAGAGAACCTGTGTCCATGGAAACAGTAATACATAGCAAACAAAATGGACCACACAGCCGATCAGGAAATCCTCTCTCTCATACGGATCACAGTCTTTGATTCTGAATGACATCAGACCTTGTGGGGCTGAGCCAAACCACAAACCACTTTTCTGAAGTGCTCCAATTGACAGTGGACAATCAACATGCAGATTGTTGCAGGTAAGAATTAGAAAGTGAACTGAAATCTGATCAGTACAATCAGTGGTACTGGAATCCTAGTGGGCAGTAAGGCATACCTTGGAGTTTAAAGGAAGACCTTTACAATGGTGTTAAGGGGTTTCCAGATGCATCTTGACTATCTTAGTATGTACTTCCCAATCCTCTGAACTAATGTGGATTTTAGCATGCAAGATGGAAATCCAAGATGGCCACAGTTTTGCTGATACAATAAAACTAGGGGAACCTGCAACAAAATATTGCAGTGTATTCCTGGTGCGCCTCCTCAGCCAGCCTGGAACAGTGGTCTCACTCCCCCAGCAAGTGGGGGAGTAGGGAGATTTTCAGGAGGGGAAGAGGAGAATAGGATACTGTACATTTCCCCCCTTTCCACCATATTGAGGTCTTCCCTATTGTGCCATAGCATTGGAGGGATCAGGTTTTCAGGTTTCATTGCAAGCTCCAGACCTAAGCATTACATAGCAGTGGGTGGAGTTCTAGAGAAAATTCCTGTATGTTTCAAGGAGGGGAGATTTTTAACCTCCCAGCTCACTTCATACTAAGCCTAATCCACTCCTCCAAGATTTTTACTATAAATTCTTAAGAGCTTGAACATGCATGTTTCTTGTCTCCCTCCCTCCACCTCCAGATTACATGTTTTCCCTTCACTGACACATAAACATTATGTACACCCTGGAAGCTTGTAGATCCTCATCAGACAATGTTTGTTTTACATTTTAACTTACACATTTATATACTTCTACAACCCCAGGGTTTTTTTAATATATAAAAAATTGCTGGCTTACTCTTGCATGACCCCATTTCGCTTTCTGACACGCATTTGACCTCCTAAGTTCACTCTTACGGGGACTGATACAATCTGATTTATAATATATATATTTCCCTTGTATCACCTCACATAGGTCTTCCATCTGCTCCCTTTATTTAAACTTAACATTCTTTGTTCAGAACCCTTCTGTGCCTTTCCCCTGAACTAGAATTAATTCCCATAGCCTAATTCTTTTTTTAAAAATCCCTCCACCACCATCCCCTTCTTCATCTAGGTTGTGGGTGTTGGAGTGAAATAGTGTTGTTTCTGGAGTGTGATAAACAATGCAAACTCTATATAGTATTCATTTTCTGAGAAAGGGAAAATAAGCTTTTATACATAAACATGCATGTACCTAAACTTGTGACAGAGCTCTTCAAATCTGAAAATGTAAACAATAATATTTTCAATATTTGGTATTAAGATGAGATCATATTCATTATATTTTATCTACAAGTTGGCTTGACACACAGGGAAAAGAGGGAAGTCACAAGTCAGACATCTCTTCAGATAACCCTATAGTATTTAACAGCAACATACTAAAAGAGCAAGAATTCAAGCAAAGGCCTATTAATTAAATGCACTGGCCTATTAGCTTAAGATCCTTTATAGATTTTTGTTTGGATTGTTCAGTTTTGTTGTTGTATAAGTATCATATTTAAGTTCCAAACCTACTTCTCCTTGTTCAATGTAAAATGTAGTTTCTAAGAAGTGGGGAAAATATTTCAGTAGAATGTTTTGTTTTATTTATGAACTTTCCTTACCAGCATCCAGTCCATTGGGATGAAATTTCACTGTTAAGTCTTAGGACTAGACTATGATAGGTTGTTCAGAATGTTGCATTTTTCAGTAAGTTATGCTATAAAAGCAAACAGACCAATATGCATCTATTGCAATATTAGGCAATAGAAAAATATTTTGAGTTTTATGACAAATGCAAAATAGTCTAGTATGTTGTAAATAAAATGCAGGCTTCATATTGAAAAACCTATGTATTTGATCTTAAGTACGATCCTGATTATAGTGCAGTAGACTTTCGTACTTCAGCCCATAAGAGCAGTATCTATGGTCAACTAAATTTAACAGCAAATTAAGAATACTGTTTTTGTGCCATTATAGGTGCAAAATACAATATCATCAGTCAGATTTTTAATGATTGTAGCCAATGGCTGTTACTATATGAATAATACAAAACCAAATAAGAACACCCAACAGTAAATTTTAAAACTTTCAGGACTGCAGATTATCAAACCTTTAAATTACGAAATTCACCAATTTATTTAGATTTAGCTGTGTCAATCCCTGTTTCTAATGTGGAGGACTGGAGCATTGTGGCTGAATGGTGCTCTTTAGTAACTATCTATATAATAATAAAATATATAAATTATGCCATGAGCAAGCACATCAGTGGAGAATCCAAGTTTGTGCTTATAACATGGTGATTGGGAAAGTTCCACTGAAGGCTTTGATTGATGGACTGTAAATGCAAAATCAAAGTTGAATCCTTGAATTACAACAGCTATTTGTTGCCATGGCAGTGTAAGGCAGGTTAAATGTTAAAGATAAGAGAGTATGTGCATAACAAGGAGAGGACCTAACAAAACCTTATTTAAGAACCTATAATAGCCCATTTGAAATTAATGGGGTTTGTGTTCATTTTTCATCATCTCCAAAAATAGCCCTTGTTCTATTCCATGCATTTGCTATCCCGCAATTTTCTACTTCAGTACTGAAGCTAATGACAAATATGTGGAGGGAGGGTAATGAATTTCTGCTATAACAGTACGCTGACTATATCAGTTAATTGTGGGTTCTTGGGTTAAGATGCAAGCAACTGGCCATGGCAGCTTAATGCAACTGTCTGTTGCAGTGATTTAATGTAGGGAAAGACGGTTATTGGTAGTTTACTGATGAGGAATGCACTGTTGAAAGAAAGAAAGAAAGAAAGAAAGAAAGAAAGAAAGAGCATTTTGATGTCCAAAATTAGCAAGCCAGATTTTGCAGTGGAGTGTACTATTATATATAGATTTCTTCTTCTTTTTAAAAATTGAGTGCATTTATTTAGGCATGTTATTTTTTTGCTTCGTATACGAATGGGGATTAATACCATCTAAATTAGCTTTGTGGGAGAGGGGGACACGTTTTGGCATTTTGGCTTTTCTTTATTGTTAGCTGTGCAGAAACTGCTTGCCTATTGATCAGTGCCCCAACAGTCAGGGCTTAAACAGCTGACATCTGCTTACTCTTTTTAAACACACACACACACACACACACACACACACACACACACACGGTAACAAAACCATTTCAGCCTAATCTACCTCAAATGTGTACATGTAAATGGAGGTCCATCTATTGACCTGTATTCTTTTCAGCCAAGGATTGGTCCACATGGTTTTATGAAACTAGGAGGGCTGATTTGAAATGCAGATGTCAAGGCACTGAAGTACACCCTCCCCTCTCCCCCTCCTGCTGTATCTGTCAGGGTGAAAAATGGCTTGCACAAGGGTCAGTCACCCATACTCGCTTAATTACTTTCATTGGACCAACAGAACTGTCACAGGCTGTGGTGGATGCTGGAGCCATTCCTCTCTTAGTCCTCTGTATCCAGGAGCCAGAGATTGCTTTGAGAAGGATTGCAGCTTCCGCGCTCAGTGATGTTTCAAAGCATTCTCCGGAGTTAGCACAGACGGTTGTGGACGCGGGGGCAATTGCTCACTTGGCTCAGATGATCCTCAACCCCGATGCCAAACTAAAGGTACTTTTCAAACTATTTCCGCCTTCTCATGACATGGAACCCATTTTTAGCTGTGATGGCGTGTTGAGGAAAAAACCACACGTATTAATCTAAATGTTGGATTCTAAAGGACTCTTATCCCAAAAGACACATTGCTAACTTGACTATTGGTAACAAAGTAGAGATCCGGCTGTTTTTAATGTGACTTCTGTATACATAGTGGAAATAACTGGTGGGAAAGGAGTGAACCCACTCACCTTTAAATGTTGAGATTATTTGGTTTCTAATCAGCAGTAAATATTCAGATATCTGTGACAATTATCTCAAGGGCTAGTCCAAGGTATAGTGGTATTTTCTTTACATTTTAAACCTTCCTAACATTGATTCAATAGGTCTAATATATAGTGTATATATAGTGCTGTAATGGTGTTCTTAAAATGGTAATTCTGCATTCTTAAGCATTTGGTCATAGCTTCATTTCTTTTAGTAGTACTTGGTTCCTACTAAATCAGCTGAGAAACTTGGTACACGACTGTAGGTTTCTTATAATATATATGTTTTCTTTTTTACTGTTTAATTTCATAGCTATTTTCTACAGAAAATCATGACACAATAAATGGATAGTTATTTAAAGGACTTCAACTTCCTTTGTCTTTTTAATAATATAGTATTTTATGCCAATTAACAGCAAATGGCAATTTCCACATGCATGTTTAATTAAAATAGTTTTTTTTAAAAAATATTGTTATTTCAGATATTAAAATTTAAATTATAACAGCTGCTGAAAAATTGTGGGGTCTGTACTTTGTAATTTAAAAGAAAAAAGCAGTTACTTCATGTGTAATGCTTTTAAATGAGACCAATAAACTGCATGTCTTCTGTTTTGAATTTCTTGTAGCATGAGTGCGTTTTCTTCCACTCTGATTCCATATTTTATTTACTCAAAACTAGCCCCTCTGAACTTAATGAGACTTTCTTTAAGTAAATGTGTTTTTCTTGATAATTATGTTTTGTTTGTTTGTTGCTGTTACACTAGGAGGACTGTGAGTTTTGTAAAAGTTGTGGGTGGTTTCATTCTTTCACAGCATGAGAGGAAGTTTTATTTCTTTTTTATTGTTCTATATGTGTGTGTGTCTGCGTCTGTAAAGTGTTTGCCCAATAAGCCATTTATAAAACAATCCTTCCTATTTACCAGCGTCAGGTGCTCTCAGCTCTCAGCCAGATAGCAAAGCATTCTGTGGATCTGGCAGAAATGGTGGTTGAAGCAGAAATTTTCCCTGTTGTACTCACATGCCTGAAGGACTCGGATGAATATGTCAAGAAAAATGCTGCAACTCTAATTAGAGAGATAGCAAGGCATACGCCTGAGGTAAAACCTTGAGAATGCAAATACAAGGTCATGTTATTAGTGTGTATACTTTAAATAAATGTTAAAAATTCCCAGTATTATTCTGTCATTAGGCAAAGCGAAAAGCTCTGTGGAATTTCCATTGGTGGAAAAAAAAGAGAGGAAATGTTTGTTGCTGTTATTGAATGTGTTTGGAATACAAATAGGGAAATGGGCAAAATAGGCTTTCCTTGCTTGTGGGTTTCATTATGGAGAGTATTCTTAACGTTTAGGACACAAAGGAGAGTGTAGGGAAGGCAATTATGAAGTGCGTTTTTTCTTAAACTACCATTCAACACACAGATAAGTGCTGTTAAGATCTCTCAAATCAATAGATTTATGCATGTTTCAGGGTGCATTGAAGTGTGGCCCCTCAGTTTTTGCGACGTGGCCCCTTCAGGATGTCCAAACAGTGTGAAATCCATTTTTAAATGTGCTGCCCTAGCAAGATACTAATACTTACATTACCTTTAAAATGCTTATTGTATACTGATGTGAAAATCTCTGAATTCTACATCATGTTTTTGAGCAGATCTGAGTTAAGCTCAGTGCATGGACTATGGAGTAAAGTAAAAATAAACTGATAACTGAGTGAGATTCATCTACCTCCATTGAACTAAATACAGTGAATCACATACTGCATAATTGTTTCCCTCTGAAACAAATGTGGGGCTCCACATGTCAGGTTTGGGACATTACTCCTTACATTTCTTCTGCAAACGTTGCGGAACCTTAGTACCCCAAATGCTCCATAACCTGACTTTAAAAAAACCCCAGTCTTCAAATATTATCAGCTAGGCTGAGAAGGTTGTAAAGAAACAAGAGTGTGTGTGAGGGGGAGCTCCCCCCTCTTGTGGTTTGTGAACATTTAGAGCACACTAGGGTCTCATTATTGAGAGCTTTTTATTAATTTAAGCCACAAAACCCCACGTCGAAATCCGATATTCTCATTATTTCAGGTGCTCTGGGGCTTTAGGGAAAACCCCCCAGATGCCACAGGGATAATGTGAGAGGTGCTGCTTTCCGTAGCTCTGGTGCTGCTGGGGGTGGGGGGAGGAGGAAGGATTTGGGGAATCCTTGCTGTAGTCAAAACTTCCTTTGTGCCACAGGAGCACAATCTCCACAGGAGTCCTCCCTCTGCTTCTCAAAGCTCATGCATTTGAAGCAGAGGATTGGGAGGGGGAGGGGGAGGGGCTGCTTGGGTTGCAGGCTGGAGCAGCCTCTGTAGATGAATCTGGTATTGGGCTCCAGCGCCGAGGATTTATTTCTCACCAGGCCTTTTCTCGGATGTAGGATTTGATCTTGAGAGAGTCCTGTTGATACTTGTTCTTCAAAGGACAGCGTACTACATATACACAGTTAGTTTTCCAAAGCGATTCAGTGAACAAAATTGGCATCAAATGATGAAGCCAAATTGAAACAACGCACAGTATTAGTTTCACTGTTTGGCTTTCATTTGTCAGGCTGGCTGGTCTTGTTAAAAATTAAAGCGGTGCACAGCCCTTGTATGACTTTAAATGCTAGCCGGAGAGGCGGCTATTAAATATTGGAAAACAGATTTATTTGTCTTCAACTGAGTTGCTTGAGTAAATAGCCCTCAAAATAGAAAAAAATGGCTTTATTTATTTATCTGAGGGATTTATAACCCGCCCTGCCATAAAATTCTGAGGGCAGTTACAAAATTTAAAAATGTAGCAAAATAAATTTAAAATGTACGACTTTTAAAATATTCTGAAATATACTAAAACAGTAAAATCAACAGGAGCGGTATGAAACCCATAAGCCCTGCCAATATAAAACAGACCAAACTGAAGTAAAATAAAATTTAAAAAGTCTCAAATGCCATCAGTATATGTGTCGGGCAAATAGGTCTGGTGTCAGCCCCCAGCATGGTGAGGCAAATGCCAGGTCCACTGCTGCAGACATCAGCTTCCTTATATAAAAAAAATCAGCACAGCACTCTGCAAAAGAACCATAAGGTGAGGAAGCTGTAGCCACCATATTAATACCCACAGAATCCTTCCAGCTTCTGAGGTGGGACGCAGAGACATTCTGGGGAAAATTTTGGGGAAATTAAGTTGGTGTTGGCGGCGGCTGCAGATGCCTCACCTGATGTTTCTCTGTTGCTCACACACTCTGCTGCTTTCTGTGCCACTGCTGCCATTGGGTAAGTTTGTGGGTGCCCAACCTCAGCAGTACTGTAGGGACCACTCTGGGGAACCACTGCGCAGAACCCTACAAACCTGGCAACCTTCTGTAGGTGAGCCTGTAGGGACAGCATTTGCAATTGGAGCACCTCCAATGAAAAGGCCCTTTCCCCAGTAGCCATCCACAAAACATTGGATGAGCAGGGTACCCCAGAATAGGGTCTCTGATAAGGCTCTCATTTTAGATAGACATATGTAGAGATTGTTGTTGTTGTTGTTTTTAAAAAAAGTCTGTTTGAAGGTTTCTTCACTGTGATAAGAGTATAGTCTTGAGAAGTAGTGGCATAAGCAGACTCTTGGAAAAGCATATTTTAAAAATCCATTAAGGATGCAGTCCAGCACAGTGATGTGTGTACAAGTCCATGGATTTCAGTGGAACTTTAAGCAAATTTGTGCAGGCTATGCTTCCATGAATATCATGGGTGTAGCTGCCTCCCCACCCCCACCAAATCAAGTAAGTAATTAAAACTATTTAACTGACCAAAGCTGTCGCAGATAACTCAATTCTGCCCTACCCCCCATAAAGCCAGGCCCCTTCTAATATAAATCCTGGCTACACCCATGATGAATATCATTTCTCAGTGGTGAAACATGTTCACTAACTGCTACAGTGTTCTGCTTTTAGAGACTGTTTTGGAAAAAAGAGAACACAGTTGCTGGGGACACTTTGCATCACTGATCCAAAAGCTCTGATGGCTTTTAATTTGCTTTGCAAGCACACTTCAAGGTGCTGGTTTTAACCTAGAAGGTCTTGGATTAAACAATTCCAGACAGCTATGTCTATAGTTTGCTCTCCTAGTTTTGTTATAATTTAAGTTAGAAGGAGAATGCATGCTTGGAGAGCTGGGTTCAAGCTCCCAGGTGGCTGTGAAATTCACATATGTGGCTTTTGGCCTCACTGCCTAACCTACCTGGTAGGGTTGTTGTAAATACAGAATTGAGAAACTCTGTGGATGTTACGTTGAGCTCCTTAGAGAAAAGGCAGGGTGGCAATGTGATAAATTAAAGCTGGCAATTCTGTCTGTGTGATGAAAGCATATTCTTGATGGCCTCTTTCCAATTACCTCCTCTTGGATACATGCCAAAGCCAGAGAATGAATATTTTCTGGAAGTATTTGGGGTGGGAGCAAGATCCCATTTAGGCTAATTTAAAGGTCAAGATTACTATTGAGTGAGTTCTCTCTTGGGATTAACACTGAACCTTTCAGGTAGGGATGAAAATAAAAAAAACTAAAAATGCTAAATTAGTTTCGTATTGGGTTTAAATAATCTTCATCCAGTTTTCTTAGGACTCCAGTGGTGACTCAACACACCTTCACTTACCAGGGTTCTTGGGAATGTTCACCCTTAAAAAGGAAGCAAGGCTCTGAATGCTGAACTAAGAGTATTCATTCTGTGCTCAGAATGTTCAATTTTTTGTTCATTTGTCCATGATAAATTTGACTTAATCCTTCCCATCCCCGATTGGCCTTGTCTATTTGAAAAAAATAGAGTAATTTGGAAAAAAGTTGTGGCAAGAAAGAGATGACACTAAAGAGCAGGTCAGTGGGAGAAAGAATAGGATCCTTGGGATCCTATTCCCGCACAAGCTTTTTCCATAGCTCTGCTTTAATTCCATAGACAATATAATTTTCAAACTTTGCTTGATAAGAGCTGGAAACTTTCAGAGTTTACATTTTACACAGCACAGTGCAAATGTGGACACCCAGGAATGTGAACAGGCCTGCGTTTTGTGTATAGGCATAGTCCTAAATGTTTGCATGTTCTTAAACCCACTGAAATAAATTTAGGCTTGCCTTACTCTTTATTAGGAAGTATACCAAGCACTTTCATAGCTCAGTGGTAGAGCATATGCTTTGCATGTAAAATATCCCAGGTTCAACTCCTGACATGTCCAGATAGGGCTGGGGAAGATTCCTGACCGAAACCCTGGAGAAGTGCTGCCAATCACTGTAGACAGCACAAACCTAGATGAACCAATATTCATATAGGTCGTCGCTTATGCACATATCTTGAACGGAAGGGGCATCTATACGCCTGTGGGTGACAGTGGTTTACACCCTACACCATAGCTCCTTATGTGTTGCATATGTAACGATGTATTTACATAGACACCCCTTTTGTGTGTGCAGCACTGCTCTTCCACTGAAGCAAATGGGAAAGTCCTTGTGGACCAAAACCTCTGAATCCACGAGAATAATCAAATCTAGCTGATCACTTACAAATCAATACATCCCAATGCTTACTAGTAAGCTCCTTGTCTTCAGCCGCACCCTAAGATTTCTGTGGAGCAAAATGGGTTTGCCCTGGTTGCTAGGGCCAGTAGAACAGGGATGATGAACCTGTTCCACTCCTGATATTGTGAATTCAGCCCTATGGCCAATAGTCAGGGATGATAGGAGTTATAGTTCAGTAACATTTGGAGGACCACGGTTTCTCCATCCTTTCAGTGGAAGGCTGCATTGTATTATACTTTGCTAATTTGAATACATCTGTAAGCATCTGTTTAGCATATAATGTGGCTGATTAAGCACTAGGGGCTTCTTCTGCTCAATTATATCCATATGAATAGAATGGCTCACTTTTTTGAGGGGTGCATCATCAATAGGGATGAAGTCACTTGGCCATAGACTGCTTGACTGCACTGTTTGACAGTTACTTGAAATCCTTTCTGATTTATCTGTTTCCAGCTTTCACAACTCATAGTGAATGCAGGGGGAGTTGCTGCTGTCATTGACTGTGTTGGTTGCTGCAAAGGAAATGTTAGACTTCCTGGTATCATGATGCTGGGCTATGTGGCAGCTCATTCGGAGAACCTGGCCATGGCAGTGATCATTTCAAAGGTTAGTTCTTGCTGGTTGCTATAATCATAATGAAATTCTGAGAAGATGATGCATATGCACGTGGCTGTGCAGGCTAGGTTTCACAACAATGTGTTTATCAGACTGGTGAGGATGCTGAAGACAAAGAATGCAAGTTTGTTTTTCATAAATGTTTGATCCCCTGATAGCCATGACGCTCACTGGGTGTCTTTGGGCTGGTCACTATCTCTTAGGTAGCCCATGTGCACTGTTTGGAGTCCCTTGAAGGAAAGGTGGGATATGAATGGCTTGCATCTAATGGTGGCTTTACCGTGCTGGAAAATGCTTCCTTTTAGTTAAGGTGGAACTCCCAATTTTTACCTATCACTCCCTTTCCACTTAAGTTCCACCTGAAAAGCTGCTTCTGAAGAATCAGGGACTCTCCAGAACAGTATGGGATATGTTGCAGAGGATTATGTTGGAAAGGTGAGGTTGGCAAAAATCTGGATTGTACAATTGGAAGCCCTATCTGCTAAGGCAAAGCCGCCATAGGATGCAGCCCAATGCAAACAAACAGACAAAACAAACATGTTTTGTCTGTTTTTCATGTTTTTCATGAACTGTAGGACAGGGATGAAAATAACATTTCACACTTCAACTGGAATTCTTCTTTCATTATGTAATCTAAACACAATTAGATACCAGCCTTGCTGGTTTCAGTGGCTCTTGCTCCCAAAAGAATGAACTTTGTATCCCACTTATAACCTAGTCATAAAAATTCTAAGTTGTATTTAAAATATTATGTGTAAAATCTTTAGAAAAAAGGTGTTTGTTTAATCCCAATTTAGAAAGAATATTTTTAGCACAATTCTGCCAGAGTTAAACATTTTTAAATCCTGTTGATTTCAAAGGGAGAGTTATGCACATATTTAATTCTCTCTCTCCCTGTGCCTCTCTCCCTGCATTTGTGTTCGAGAGTGTGTGTGTGTCCGTGTTAAGTCAGTGCCTACATTTGGCTGGATTGTGCCTTTGTTTATTTAATAACTTCCATAATTCTTTTTAAAAATACCATAGAGATAATGGTGTTCAGAGTTATTTGGGGAGCATTAAAGAAATCAGAAAGAAATTCATTGTTAAAAATGTCATTGAAATATGATAACTATGTCCACTTAAAGGTAGGGTGTTTGTGTTTCTAAAGCAAAAAAATCACTTGAATGTATTCATTTGTGTTCCATAACCAGAGTTATGCTCTTACTCATTGTGCCTGGAATGCAATGGAACAGCAGGGCCTTGGGTTTTGTTTTTTGTTTGAAGAAAGGTTATGGATTATTTTGCTAGCACAGTCTTGCATTTTCATGAGATGCTAATCAAGTTGTTCTTCCAAATGGTAGAAACAAAATTGGCAATTGGCTTCTTAGAATAAATATTTGATGTCTCACTTTAAATTTCTTCAAAATAAGAATGCATAAAACAAACATGTACCTGCTTTGCTCCTGCTGTGGTACATTTAAAGTGTGTGTGGTGGTGGTGGGGAATTAAACGCTGCAAAAAAGTGAAACACATTTATGCTCTGTTCCATCATGAAATGACTTGCAGTTTTGAACGCTTGTGAATGCTCTTCTATTTTGGTTTTCCTGCATTGCTTTATTTGAAATGACTAGACTGCTAAGCAAGCTTTTGTATCTGAGATGAGGGTTGCTAGATAACCTGACAGTGAGGAAGAAAATGTAATATTTCACTGCGTTGTGAGCAATATGGGTATTGATGCTATTGTGTCTCCCTCTCCCTTAAAAAAATGTATCAAATGGTTCCTGGTGGATAGTAGAATGTATTGATGCTTTTTAAAAAAACACACCAAAGTGTTATAATTATGAAATTGTCAGGACTAAAAGCCAACCTGACTGATGAAACTTCCAATATACATCTGTAAGGGTCAACGCTCACATTAATAATAACTTGTTAGTTGTGTTTAACGGCATTGTGTGGAGCAAATGAAGAAAAGCAAGTAAAAAGGACCTAAATATCTAAACGATTCCTGCTTGGAGTGGTGGAAGAAACCACCCTGCTCCCTCCAAGCATCATGGCTGTCCCCCATCCATTCATTTATGTGAGGCTTGTGTGGCAGCCTCGTGCAAGTCTTACTGAAATGAACGGAGGGGGCACAGAAGCAGTGCTTGGTTGCTTTCCAGGAAACCTGGGAAAGAAACCTGAAACCCTGGAATTTCAGTGCCTGATAAAAGCGCCAGCTTTGCTTTCTGCTTTCTGCCTGAACTGTGGCACCTGCTCTCTGAATCCTTTGGAAAGCAATAAACGTGTCAACTCTAACAGCCCTTATCTCGGAGAAATTTGCAGATTTAATATTCTTCTGATGCTTAAATATGTAGCGTTCAGGAGTAATCCTTGCAGACTGTGCAAGTGACAGAGGCATCATAGGTGCTTTGAGTTGAGAATGTATAAATACAGAGAAAGGGAGAAGCTTTTTATTCCATCCCCTCCCTCCCCAGCAATCTTTGCAAGGTTCTCCAAACCCAGCCTGGATTCATAGTGTTTTGTGCTTTTGATTAATACCACAGGGGGTTCCACAGCTGGCAGTGTGCTTGTCAGAAGAGCCAGAAGATCATATTAAGGCAGCAGCTGCCTGGTCTTTGGGACAGATTGGGAGACACACTCCGGAACATGCCCGTGCTGTTGCAGTAGCAAATGTCTTGCCTGTGCTGCTCTCCCTGTATATGTCAACTGAAAGTTCAGAAGATCTTCAAGTCAAAGTAAGTAGATTTGCCTGACACTTTGAGACAGGGTGGGCTAGAAAACAAATAACGTTCGATTACGGGTTAGCAACCAGTTTGGTGCTAAGGTAATAAGTATTAGATTTCTGGGAATGGGTGGCAATTTGCTCACCCTGCCTAGGAATATATTGTAAGCCAGATGGCTGCTCTAAATTGCATAGATCCGTTAGCACAATTCATCATTTTATCAAACTACAATTGGTGGATGTGCCAGGCTGTTTTAAAGGTACAATATTCTCATTTAGAGACCTTCTGCTTCAACCATCCCATCCCTATAGGCTGTGATCCAAGCTACATATGTGAAAGCAAGTATCACTATGAAATAGGAACCTGCCGTAGTTACAGCAAGTAACTAGTTTATTTGCTCATCTGGCCCAGTATTGTCTGTTGTGATTGGCAGCTTCTCCCTAGGGTCTTAGGCAAGCATCACCTGCTACCTTATCCTTTTAACTAGGGATGCTGGAGTCAGGTGCTCTTCTACTGAGTTGCAGTCCCACCCACTCAGTGGGATATGGCCAATTTATACATTAGTGCATCAGTGGAAGAGCCACTTCCCCATGGCTGCTTCCCATGCAACTTTAGTATCAATGGATCACATAATGTAGTTCTTTTGACATGAGCATCTCCTAGACCTCCAAAGGTGGTGTTTGCATGTAAAAGAAAACACATTGTTTGGTTCAACCATCTTGTTCCTCTGTTGGTGTGCACTATATATGTCTTAGAATGAGGTGGTAAGAGTCCTGAGGTGTTAGAGTAGATTACCACTTCAGACTATGTGAAAACAAAACTCCTTGCAGATGGAAAACTAGTGTACCAGGAAGAAAACTTCAGCTGTGCTTGCTTTCTGCTTGAAAGTGATTTATTTTAAACTTCAGAAAATAGTATTTCAGAGAACATTCAGAAATGTCTTCCCCCCTCACCTGTAATCTGAAATGGTACAGTCCATTCTGTTCCATCAGGATTCCACCACCTTCGTTCTGCTTTGCGCATAGGCCAGGACATTGCCAGAGAAGCACAGGGTGAAGCTATATGGAAGTGGCTCCCCCCAGTGTTTCAGTAACATATCAATTGGGCCTTACCTCCAAGAAAAAAGCATAGTTAAGATCAGAGCGTTCGTATTTACTGTTTCTGCTGTACAGGATATGACATAATATTGTCTGAGTCATGGAAAGTTTTGGGGCCTCTCTAGGTTTTTGCTTCCTTTTGAGGATAGCAGCTGGAGTGTAAAGTGTAAATCAACTTGCTTAGAAGTGTGCAGGCTGGGGAGTGACACATGGAAAGTAACAAAGAGCGTAAGTTGCACTCTCACGCAGGAAACATTTGGAGCCACACAAGCAAGAGTCCACCAATCTATTCTCCTCCTCTCTCCTGTTTCTCTCTTCTTGGCTCTGCCTTTCTTAAGCTCCATTTGCTACTGTAGTTTGTGCACACATACCTTCCCAGATGGTCAGCCATCCAAGGAGCTACAAATCATGCCTCTCTGAAACCAGGAGTCATAATTCATTCCAAGCATAGGAGAACCACATGAGGGGAAATCTCTTATTACAACAAGGGCTTCCTGGATTTTCTTGGCCTTTTCCACAGCTGGGGTTATGGCATGGGATAAACCTGTGCAGAGCGCAGCTTCTAGCTGCTTTCTTGGGTAGCTGCCTGTCAGTTGTGGTAGGTGATTATTTATATTCATTTTATTTCAGCTTTTTGTATACTACATAATCACTGAAGTTTCTAAGTGGTGTTTATAAAATGGAAAAGAAACCTTACAGTGACTAGAATAAATTGAAATTAATTAGAAAAAGTTGAAACTTCCTTAAAATGCCTGCTGGAATAG
The DNA here is from genome assembly GCF_964234715.1 of Podarcis melisellensis. NCBI lineage: Eukaryota > Metazoa > Chordata > Lepidosauria > Squamata > Lacertidae > Podarcis > Podarcis melisellensis. The sequence continues at coordinate 38,485,845 of NC_138544.1, forward strand.
AAAGGTCTGTTTCAAGCATCTGATCTCAGCTGGGAGGGAGTTCCACAGAATCAGGCCCATAATACTGAATGCATGCTTTCTAGTGGACGCAAGCCATGCATCTGAGCCACTAACAAGAGCCTTCACTAACGATCTCGGTGACTGGGCAGGGATATAAGAAACCAGGTGTTCCTTAAGGCATCCGAGACTCAAGTTGTTAAGACCCTTGAAAATTAATATGGGACCCTTGAACTTGGCCCGGTAACATATGGGCAGCTAGTGTTAGCTTCGACACTCTGGAATTAGGTGTTAGTAGTAGTCTCTCCTCACCAGCAGCCTATCCACAGCATTTTGCACTAGCTGGACCATGACCCAAGGATAGCCTACATAGAGTTCATTGCAATAATCGAGGTTGCATGACTCACTGTTTCTCTATCTCATAGAAATAGAGAAAGATAGAGAGAAACACCCTCACAACATGAACAAGCGTGACGACACATCCCGCTTGCCAGACATCTGGAAATTAGCCCTCCCCACAAAAACTGACACCAGATCCAGAGGCACACAGAACGCCATCACCAATCAACCACACCAGACCCAAACCCAGACCCTCTCCACAGATAAATTACAGACACCATCCAGTAGCCAAACCATGGTGGCACCTCCGGATGCTGCACCCCCCTGCAATCCCTACACAGATCTGGCTGACACAGGCCACAAAACCACAGCTCGCCCCTATACACGAAGCCAAGCCAGAGCACAACTAAGTGCAGTACAGCCATCTTCTCAGAAAAACTCTTCACAAAGTTCAAGAGGTCAAGACACAAAGACTTTAGCAACTAATCCACACCTAATGACCCACCTAAGTGGTACTCAGGATATCACTCAAGAAATCACTCAAGATATCCCTCAAGTAATTAAGGAACAAAAGAAGAAAAGGCACACTAGCCTGGGAACTTCCTCTCTGCCCAGAACATTGGAGGCTATACACCACACCCCCTCAACAGTATTTATAGGAACTCAAACACTGAGATCCTGCTCTGTTCCAGTAACAAGAAGCCGAAAGCACCAGCCTGAAGATGACGAGTGAGACCTCGTCGAAACGTCGCCTAGACACCCCAACTTTTACACGGGAAGACACCCGAGGACACCAAAACCTGCATTCCTGTACCCGTGAAAATCTACGAAAGCATATATATATATATATATATATATATATATATATATATATATATCCCTCCGGTTTGTTTCGGTTTCCCCAGCCACTCTGGGCGGCTTCCAACAGAATATTAAAATACAATAGTCTATTAAACATTAAAAGCTTCCCTGAAAACATTGATTATTTAATCTGTAACCTTCTGCATGCCAAGTATGAGCTATGGACCCACCCCTCTTGCACCGAATAACAGCTTAAGGAGGGATTTTAATCAGAACTGCAAGACTTGGGCGGGGGCAGAGTTAACATCTCATTCCTCCATGCCACTGTTCAGATCCTGATTGGGTGCACGGTTGGCTGCAATGCTATTTAGTGTTTTTTTTAAAAAAAAAAAATATAAATCTATATATCTGTGTTTCACATTTATCTAGTTTGGCGCTTGGTGATCATGCACATGCTTAGAATGACAGTTGGATGGTCATTCAGTGCTGACTGGCACTGCCAACTTTTGATTTCAGAAATGCTGGTTTGAGTTTATGGGTGGAGACTGGTAGAATCTGATAGGCACTAGAGATGCATCCAGGCATCGCTCTCAGAAATTCTAAGTTTCCACAGATCCTCGGGAAGGAGTCAAACGCTGTAGAATGACACCCCCAGAAACTCACACTAACTTTTAAGTTGAAAATAGCAACGAGGACTAGAAATAGGAGGTATTCCTGATAATTTGCGGGAATTTGAGCATATACAGACGTCTACTGCAATAGGCAGAGAGGGGATACAGAGAGAGGGGTTAGGTAGGTGGGTCTATCTTGATAACATTGGTTAAAGCCTCTCTGACAAATTGGTGCAGCAAGGCTGGGAGAGGCAAATGGGAGAAGAGTGATGTCACTCGGTCTCAATGCTGCATATGATGCTGCTTGAACTGTTGTGGCACAAGGATATATGAACATATGGAATTGCCTTACACTGAGCAAGACCATTAGTCTATCTAGTGCAGGACTGTCTACTCTGACCAGTAGCGGCTACCTAGGGATTGGTCTGTGTGGTGCAGTGGGTCAGTGCATCTGGCTGTTAACCAGAAGGTTGGTGGTTTGAACCCACCCAGGGACAGCTGTGGACAGGATTCCTGCATTGCAGGGCGTTGGACTAGATGACCCTCGGGGTCCCTTCCAACTCTATAATTCTGTGATTCTATTATTGAACCCTGAACCTTATATTTGTGTGTGCGTGCTCTTATTACGGCCGACCTACAGCACTCCTCCAGACATTTAAAATTATGGTTTGGATTGGCTGCCTGTTTCCTTGATGTCCTTGATATATCTGAATTCATGTCTTTCAATTCAAATACAGCATTCTGGTTTAATTGAATGGTGAATGTTAGTTAACCACACAAAGGGCTTAAACACCCAGCCATGGGTAGCTCGGTTGTGTCTGCCTTTAAAACTCCAAGAATGGGAAGCTGGATACAAGCTGTTAGTCATTGTAGCATTTTAATCTACTTGCAACCTTAGTACAGAGGGATAGAATATCATGTCATTATCTAATTACATTTGAGGTTAGTAGAGCCTCAGGTAGTCACAAGGGAGAGACAGGTATCCCTGCAGGATACAGAAGATCCATTTTGGACTACAGAAATGCATACTGAATGTGTGGAGTCGCAGGAGACAAAGTACATGTTAGGTCAGCTGCTCTCAACCTTTTTGCTGACTCCAGACCACTTGAAAATTGCTAGGGGTCTCAGCAGGCCACTTAATACATTTTTTTTTCACTGAAACCATTGTCAAAAGCAGCACCAAATTATGAAAATCACAGGTGCCAGGCTGCTGAGACTGGCCCCTTTAATTTGCAGATTTCTAGGGAGGAAATGCACCATCACTGCATTATGAAAACTGTAGGCCTTAGATCAGAGCCTTATTAGTCTATCCAATAAATACATCTCTGATCAAAACAGCCTTGTTCATCAGGGAAAAAAACAAATTGTGCTGGGTTAAGCACAAGTATTTTTCATTTGTTCTCTAACCTTTCCATGGATCACCTGATCGGAGCTTGCAGACTACCAGTGATCCATGAACCAGACTTTGAGAATTTCAGAGTTAGGTCATATCTGCATCAGACAACTTTTACAATATTGGAGCTGGCGAATGCCAATGAAGTCCTTGCCTCATGCCATGCCGAGTCAAGATCCATTTGAATAAACCTGTAGGCTGTACGTTACACTAAACGGTACCTGTTTTACACAACATGTTTTACACATCATGGCCTTTCATTTCAGTTGGTGCCTTGACTTCCTCCTCCATTTCCATTGGGGCTGCAATACTTAACACCCACAATCTGACACAAGTTGAAAGATACACACGTTTAAATCTCATTGATTTCATTGGGATATAACAGAACACAGAACAGTTCACTAGGTTGTTCCTTTTTTAAAAAAAAAAGTGTGCACCTGCTTATTTATAAACTTACTGCCTTCCAAAATAAATCAGACTTGATGCACAAGAAACATTTTCAAGATTCCCGGATCTAGAAAGGATACTTAAAGTTTATTCATTATAGAAATAACAAAAGGCTGGGTTTTCCCAAGCAGACTTGGTAACTTCTTGATGATGATTGTCAGCCAATGCCTTACTGAAAACGTTTTGTGTTTTGATAGACTAAGAAAGCTTTGAAGAACATCCTGCAGAAGTGCACTCATCTGCCAGCACTTGAACCCTTATTGCATGATGCTCCTCCAAACATCCTGAAGCACATAGTCGGCCAGTTCAGTAAGGTAAATGAGCATTTGCTTACACTTCTTAAAGGCTCCATCCGTGTCCAACATTTCTAAAACCAATCTGGGTAGCTTGATTAGCACTCTCAGGGCAGCTGTTGCGCACAGAAAACAACAACAACAGTGGCATAGGTTGGTCTTAACACTTGGGGAATAAAGACCATTCTGTGCTGCTGCTTTCTTTCTGTGTTGGGATGCCTGTTACAGCTGCTTTTGGTCTTGTTCTTGTGCATCTGTGCAGGCAGCTGTACCTGAATCCAGTTCTGGAGTGTTTTCTTGAGGACCCTTGAAATCACTTGCTGGGAACAGCCAAGAGTGCAGCAGGAAAAAGGCTTTGCTCTGTAGATCAAGCCAAGGGAAGAAGGGAAAATACCCTTGCTATATATGCTGGCCTGTCTAATCCATAGGCTTCATACTGCCTGCCAGGTGCAAGGGGCAGTGCTTGCATGAACCTGCCCTCTCAGGCCCATGCTCACATAACCAGTAGTGTAGTGGCAAATTCAGAAGTGCAGGGGCTCTTCATAATAGTCTCAGCCATGGCCTCTCACAGCTCCACCTGCTCCCTTCTAAGATTGTGCAGTAATCTTGTAAAATAATAACTAGGGATGTATTCTGACTCCCCTCCTTTCACTCTGATTGGCTCCAGTCAGCACAAAGAATGGGAAGATTTCTCAGTGGCTAAAAAGCTCCCCTTTCATGCCAATAGGATGCTAGAGACAGGGATCCTGCTGCAGAACTAGTTATGGGTCTTTGACCCCCTGCAACCACAGACCACTGCATCTCTGCATAACTCCTGAGCCCCTGACAACCAATGTCCCCTCTTCTTTAACATGTTTTTTTAATATGACACTCCATGGTTTTATGCCTCAGATGGAATGAAAAGTCAATGTTTTTCTAGAATAAACTGAAGTTAGGAAATGCAGGAAGCAAGAAATCCAGCCACAATATATTTTGTTAGTTGTCTCTGCAAACCCCAAGCCAATAAATGTATAAGAAAAGGGGCTCCCTTCATCAGTTTTTGGAACTCTTAATAGAATTCAGCCCTATATATCTTACTGCAATAAACTGCCTGCTTATATTAATAATGCAGTAACTTTTCAGGGCTATTGTTCAAACACGTATTGTCTACTATGTTTTACCCTTCCTATTTTTATTATTATTAAAAATGTAAAAGAAAGAAATCAAGCCGCTTTTCTTTGTTCTTCTTGCCATTTTTAAAGAAATGAGGGCAAAATTTCCACTTGAGACTGCTTAACGCAAATAGAGCTCTGAGCGCTTATCCACACTTCCTCTTGTCCTTTTCCCCAGAGAAAACTACTCTTTAGCGCTCAATCGGAGCAAACGGCAATTGAGGTTTCCCCTGGATTGACATGTGTTCTGATCTATTGCTAAAGAGTGGGCTTTCCCTTGGAAAGGAGTGGGGCAAGGGGAAAACCACTCGGACCTGTGCTTTATCACTGCAGCACACAAGTGGAAGTATAGATGAGCCCTGAGTCTTGCAAAAAGGGGGGGGCAGAGGGAATTAGTTGAAAATTTAAATAGAGGCAATCCCTGCACTGGAAACAGCACACTTAGAGTCCAGTGGAGCCCTGTTTCGTAGTTTACCATATCACTCTTGTTTTAAGGGCCGCCCTTTATTTTGAGAGCTGCCCCCTCCCAACCCCTATGTAGTCCCTTGCTCTCTGCTATGTGGCAAGGATGCTTTTGGGGGGAGCAGGGCCAAAAGAACTCTGGCATACATTCCCTGCCACATCCCATTCTATGCTGCAGCTTACCCTTAGTAGCCTCAGCTGAATCTGTCTCTCGGTTGAGTGGTACATGTTGGTGTCAATACTCAGTGGACCTTAAACTATTTGAAATAATCACAAAGGCGAAGGTGAAATAAAAGGATAACCTTTGTTCTTTAAAGATTTTATTAGGAGGGTTACAGCATGGATCAGATCAAGAGGAAAAGCTAGTATAAATGCACGCTAACCAGAACAAAACAGTTTGAGTTTAGAGAAGCTTCTACTGAAATGATGGGTTGTATTGCAGTCCGATGCTTCCAGATGTTGTTGGACTCCGACTCCCATCATTAGCAGCCAACATGGTCAACTGCCAGAGATAGGAGTTTTAGAGTACTGGAAAACATCTGGACAGCACTAGGTTGGGGAAGGCTAGTCAAGAGAAGGTCAAGTTTAGAAAACAGAATATTTTGTATCCGACTAGGGAATTTTTTATCTGCAAAGCTAAAATTGCCTTTGCACCTTCTTCCTGCTATTAGTGTGCACATAGGATCAGGATTGCTAATGTGGAACAGGAAGCAGAAGAGAGGCATTTGTAATTCAGATGTGCATGCTGACCACTGTAGGTTTTGCAGTCGTGTACAAATCAATTTGAGCAAAAACTGCTTTAAGCCTCCTGCTTGTTAATGAAAGTGCCCTGAGCAAGTGTGAGTCTGCAGTTCTTCTTCACTCTCTGGGCACAGTCCAGTGGTATGTTTTTCTGCACAAGTGCCTTTGCTATTGTTCCCTTTCCCTCCTCCGTTTTGTCTCAGCAAGGCTTGCAGAGGAGAACGTTCTGTTAGATTGTGCTCTTGGTGTCCCTCAATTTTGTTTTCAATATTAAAACTTCACAGGAGATAATAACCTTTGCAAATAAATGCTGAATTTCTTACTATTACATGCTTCATTTTAAATAGGTTCTGCCCCATGATTCCAAAGCACGGCGCCTTTTTGTAACGAGTGGAGGCCTTAAAAAGGTTCAGGAGATAAAAGCAGAGGCTGGGTCACTTCTTCAAGAGTATATCTACACAATTAACAATTGTTATCCAGAGGAAATAGTCAGGTAAGGGTGGGAAACGATGCTGTAGTTTCATTTATGCCATATGACATATGATAGTGAGGGAAGTTCCCAAAGCAATTTGTGATGTGGGCTGTGTTGGGATGGGCTGCTCAGATGGTAAAAAGAGTTTTAACAGAAGCAACTCCTGAGTACACAAAGGTACTTGATTATATCTAGAAGTCTTATTAGATGGCCTGAGGTCCTTGGACCGAATATTCAGGATGCACGTTCACAAAGTAGGCAGTAACACCACTCTCTGAACAGTGTCCATCCACCACACCACAAAGGGCTGGATAGCCAATTCTTGCAGAGAGAGGGTAGCTTTTGACACTAATGAAAATGTGAGGAATGGACTCCAGTTGCAAATCCACTCAGAGGAGACGGAATAGCCCTCCAGGATTTTAGATTTGCTAGGCTACGGATTGCATGTAGTGTCTGGCTGTCAATATGATTTTATCCTGTCCACAAAAGAAAATTGAGAGGAGTAGGATGTAAGGGACATGGCTGTAGCCCGTTCCTCTTAGTTTCTGGACTTCCGTAGCCTCCAAATTTCCTGCCTGTCTGAGTCATAAGCTCCTAAAGGGGAACGGACCCATCATGCTCCCATAGTCCCTCCTCCAGGAACGCCTAATTGAATGGGTTCCCAATCAGCTCTGTGCTAACAAAGAGGGAAGAAGTTGGCCATCCCTATGCCAGGCCATTGCTCCTTCCAGATTGTTAAGATGCCATGCGATTGCACTCCCTCTGCTGGTCATCTGCATTTTCCAGAGCATTCTGTAACTCAGTCCTGTTGGAGCTGGGAAAGTTTCACCTGCAAACTGAATAAAATTAAATGACCTGGAATTTCCCCATAAAAGAAAATTCCTTCGATGGTTCAGTGTCTTAAACTTCTGTCACCAAACCGGAGCACATCATTAAGTGGATGTCAGAGATTTTATTATGCTGGCCTGGTAGGCAGATGTGCTAGAGGTATGTGCGGCCTTCCAGATGTTGCTGAACTGCAACTCAGAACATCCCTGACCATTGGCCAAGCTGGCTGGGGATGATGGGAGTCCAGCAATACCTTGAGGGTCATAGGTTTCCCCACCCTTGTGCTAGATCAGGGGTAGGCAACCTAAGGCCCATGGGCCGGATGCGGCCCAGTTGCCTTCTCAATCCGGCCCATGGACCGTCTGGGAATCAGCGTGTTTTTACATGAGTAGAATGTGTGCTTTTATTTAGAATGTATCTCTGAGTTATTTGTGGGGCATAGGAATTTGTTTACTTCCACCCCCCCAAAAAATATAGTCCAGCCCACCACATGCTCTGAGGGACAGTGGACCAGCCCATGGCTGAAAAAGGTTGCTGACCCATGTGCTAGATCAATGTGACAGTCTATTTTAATCTCGTGTTCAAGATTTAAGATGTGCAATATTAACTGGCAGGGGGAGGTTAAGCACATAGTCTGAGCCCATGACTTTTTAGTCTGAAGTAATCCTGTTGGTTTCAGTGGAATTTACTCCCAAGAAAGTGTGCATAGAATTGTAGTTTCATTGAGAGAACACCATCAATTTGCTAGCAGAAAGAGGGAAATTATGCAAACTCTCTGTTTACATAGCACTCAGACATTGTTAATGTATTAGTGTTCTCTGTTACTCAAAGGTTTGCATACTCCCACACCAACAGATGTTGGTCCACTGAAATATCATCTTGTTTATTTTATATTTCCACTTCCTTGCAGTTTCACCTAGAGAAGTTAAGGCTATTGTTCATTTTTGCATTCATAAATTATTTACTCTTTGTCTAGAAAAGGCAACAGTAGTGCCATTTGAAACATTAAGAAACTAGTTTCTGCCCTGCTTCTTGCTTTGCACTTTCTTACTGTCTGTTGATTTTTGTTTTGTCTTAAATGCCACACACTGCTTTTAAATCTGACCTTTGTGCTGGGATCTAAGGGAAGCTGGGACACATTTTTATACTTTGATTGCATGCCCAAGAGGGAATCGTTAGACAGCAGTAAATTCCTCCAAGTAAAATCTTTAAGGGATCCAAACAACATTAAGCAAATTCTCCAGAGGGAAGCCTTTGGCTGCTTGTGTTTTTCTTTGTCATCGCTAAGCAAAGCTGTAATAGAGCAGAGGGTACAATTTCAGGTTTCAGTGAGAATGGAGGAAAGCAAGATTCACAGCAAGGGTCAAAGGCCTCTTTCTGGATAGAAAGACCCAACGGCGAATATTTTTTTTAAAAAGGGTGTGAATACTATGTATGCCTCATAATTACTTCAGATATATTGTAAACTACCCTGTGATGCTTGGATGGAGGGCAGTACAGTGGTACCTCGGGTTACACACGCTTCAGGTTACATATGCTTCAGGTTACAAACTCCGCTAACCCAGAAATAGTGCTTCAGGTTAAGAACTTTGCTTCAGGATGAGAACAGAAATTGTGCTCTGGCGGCGTGGCGGCAGCAGGAGGCCCCATTAGCTAAAGTGGTCTTCTGGTTAAGAACAGTTTCAGGTTAAGAACAGACCTCTGGAACGAATTAAGTACTTAACTCGAGGTACCACTGTATAGTATTCTTATTATTTATTATTAGTGATGATCCTGAAGACTCACATCTGTCCTCTCCAAATGGTGAAGGGGAATGTGTAATTCTTTTTCTTGATATATTATACCAGGACAAGCAGAGTTGGGCCAGTGACCAGCTTAAAATGTCTTTAGAACTAATCAGCCCCTGCACAGGCCCAAACACATGGTTCCATTTCCTAGGCAGTAACATCAAATTGCAAATGACTAGGACCATAATACACAGCACAGAAGATGTGGAAGGTGAAAAAACAACAACTTCCTTGAGGATAAATTCCATTGAATAAGTATAGTAGTTGTTAGGATTGTGTTGCAAATTCTCTTGAACTCAATGGGACTTACGTCTGAGTAAACATGTATAGACTTCTCTTGTTAATATCTGGTGGACATCTAATCCATTCTGCAATATAAAGTTACAAGGTTTGAGCAGTGGTGGACCTAATTGGGGGGGGGGGGGGCTGAAGCTTGAACTGTTATGGGGGGGAGGCATTCACTGCCAGCAAAAAGGTTTTTTACTTTGGAAAAAAAGTGGGTAATGAGAGCAACATGATAGCAGTACTGTATATGACATGATCTATGATGTGGAGAAACTGGACAGAGACATGTTTCTCACCCTCTTACATAATACTTAAAGCCAGAGTCATCCAATGAAACTGAGTGGTGGGAGCTTCAAGGCAGAGAAAAGTCCCTGTTGATGTACCACATGGAGAATCCACCTCTCGCCCTGTTTAGAGGAATTCCCTCCTAAGATGGTTCTTCCCATTTACAGTTTTTATAAGTAGTTGTTTTGATTTTTTAAAAATAAAAAACGGGTGCCCCTAATATATTGGCCCCACAAATTATTATTTTAAAATGTTCTAGCTGATAGAGCCAACCAATTACCTAATTAACTAAAGACTGATGCCCTAATAGTTGCAGACTTGCTTAAGATGAAATCCTAAGTCTTTGATTTATTCCTCATAAACATGCTGGTATGTATCAGGTGTCATCTTTGGCCATGACCCAGCGCAGAGTGAAATGCACTTAATCCCACTGATTTCTTTCAGCAGGTTTAAGTATGCGTAATTCTGTGTTCAATGGTAGTTTGGTATTTAGCATGTTGAGTTTTTAATCAAGGCACCCTTGTTTCTCTTTCAGATATTATTCCCCTGGATATTCTGAAGCACTTCTGGAAAGGGTAGAAAATTATCAGCCAGTTCTATAAACCCTTCATCATTGGTGATAGAGCATTCCTCACCCCCCTATTTCCAATCTGTGTTCTTGAGTGGCAAGTGACTATATTTCTAGTCTGGGAGATATTTAACTTTCTATATTCTTCTGTTCCCAATCAATTATGACAACAGGAAGGCATACCCTTTCCATCTTTAATCTACACTTGGTTTTCTGGAAACCTTACCTAAGAACAAAGACTTTTACACACCTGTGTTAAGAGGCCTGCATTTCTCAGAAGTTATTGAGGACCTGAAGGGGCCAGCGCTCTTCCCGGATATACCTGTGGTCTTCAGAGCAGTTTGTCCAATCAGGTCCTTAAGACAAAGAATGAGAGGATTACAGCCTCATCCAATAAGCACTGGACCAGCATAGCCTTTGTTCATTTCAGCAGAGAGGTGCAGATTGAGATTACCCAGTCCATGTAGGAATTGTCTTCAAATGAACAAACAAGTGGCAAACTACTTCCTCACCCCACTTCTTCACTGACCCCTGTACCACCTCCACATAAGCACTCTTTCCATGGCACCTTGAAGAACCAAGGTGCAACTGGCAAATTCATGGGTATTTCACCTCCTCCCCCCCAGAAGATACAGTTTTTGTCTCTGTAAACTTTTAGGAGTGGATTTCAAAAGAACTGTGATTTGGGTAACAAAGTGTTTGAAAGGATAGGTGGTAAGTGATTAAAGGAAAACTGAAAATAAGCATGGCATTGAATTTTACTTGAAAATTTATCAACTCCGGAAAGAGAGAATGTTTAAAATAATATTTAAAAATTGCACTTTGGCAACTTTCCACATACTCAAAATGATAGCACTGGATACTAACAAATAAAAACTACATACTAATTCAAACAGAATGTATATGACAATTTCCTTCAGCCAACATGCAGTTTTTTGCTTTGGTGCCTGTCTTGCCACTGCACAAAAGCTACAAAGCTAACATAACAAACACCCTTAAATTCTTGTCTGTCTTCTGGGCTAGTGCAGACTACAACAGTTGGTTCAGTTAGCCACTCTTAGCCTTAAGCAATGAAAAGCACCCCAAGAGGAAAAGTCTTGTGTTACTTCTGAAAGATGTTTGGGCTTCCCTCGATGCTCAGTGATAAGGTGGTGTCATGAGCAACAAGACTGCTCTTTTATGATGTTTGTCACTGACCTCAGCCTTAAATACCTCGTGACCAAGAGGAGTGAGGTTTACTTTTGTCGATCATAATTTTGATTGTCGCCTCCACCAACCACCTTCTTCCTTTTGGGTTCCAGCAATTGCACCCCATCCTATAAAATCTTGGTAAGCTGGTATGACCTGGAAGGCTGGGCTGTTGGGGAAAAGGTGGGAACTCTTAATTCACTCCAGAAAGTGTTGTTGCTTCTTAATGCCACCTCCTTCAGCATGTTCTTTCTTTGGTCCCCTCCTCAGGATGCCTTTCTTACATAATTTGGAGAAGATAACTAGACCAAACCATACACCGCCAGTAGCAATCCTGTGCCTCAGCTAGTTCAGGGTACTTGAGCCTGAGTAAGACTGGCCATCCTGTTGGAGGGGCCAAAGAAATGAACACGATCAGCACATCAGTTGGTCAACTCTCATCATCCTCAATCATTGGCTATGCTGGCTGGGACAGATTCAGTCTGGTTCACATTTTAATGTGATTTCCATTGAAATAACTGGTACTTAATGCCTTTTTGCACAACCAGCTGGGCATGAGATAGTGGGGAAAGGCTTGCCTGTACAGACACTTACATGCCCATAAAGAACTGGTTGTGTGCATTTGCTGTCACAGGCAGATTTGACTTTTTAGCATGTCACTTGAAATGTGTCTAGTTGTGATTGCACATGAAGCCAGCTCTCGCGTATTAGATTAGATTGGTTCATTTGCAAAATAACAGTATGAAAATAATACATAGTAGTATCAATAGAATTAACTCAGACCTAAATAAACTGCAACATAAACTTAAAATGCTGAATTTCCCTGGCAGTTCACAACACATCCCTTTAAAAAGGAAAAAATAATAATCCTTTTAAAGCAAATATTAGAATGAAATAGTAAAATAAAATGGGATGTAGATCTTGTGTATAACTATGGATGCACACATCCTGCCTGTCAAATTTATATGCAAATAAGGCAGGAATTTAGATCATAATATATCACTTAACGTTCTCATCAAGAAGCTAATGCACCTTTTAAAATAATGCAAAATACTTCTAGCCAATCATTTCTTTAATCAGTACAAAGATTCATGTGTCTAGTATCTGGTGTGTGTGTTTTAAAAAAAGACTTTCAATTGGCTCCACAGCTTATGGCAGCTGTACAGTTTTTTTATTTGGCTTGCACATTTTGAAAGCGTTCTCAAGAAAATCCAGCAGGAATCCAAGTGATACTGCCAGTGTTCACTCTATTGTATAAAAATTAATAGTTCCTTGTTTTCCCCCCTTTCCTTTTAAACAATACATAAATAATATCGGCATTGGCAAAAAGAAGCCACATGCTGCAGCCAGCCCTATAATTTGGGTTAGTGTGAATACCAATTAGACTATTACTGTTGCACAGTATTTGGGCATGTTTAACAAAAGATTAAATTAAAGGATATATAAGGAACAGAAAACATGTTTCGGAGAAGAGGATGAACCTGATTCTTTGTGCTGGCTGATGATTCGGAGCCTCCTTGTGTCAGCCTAGCCTTGCCTTATTTTAAACTAGCATATATTGCCAGATCTTTCTGGTTCTTAGCCGGTTTGGTCAGTATAAAGGACCACAGAGTGACATGACAAAGATTTGTTATAGCCCAGGATGGACATTTATCATCCCTCCACCTGCCTCCCAACATGCTGACCTAACTGATCATGATAGCATCCTCACTGTTGTTTCAACATGCTAAAATCTGGAATTTAGAAAGGTCAAACCCAGTCCCAGTGCCAATGTACTATATGTCAATAACTCATTTAATCAAAGAAGCTCTATAACATTAAAAAATCACAATGCTTGTTGAATTTTTCATCACTGGAAAAAAAAAGATTGTGTGTTTTTGTTTATTGTGTGTTTGTTTATTGCTTTTGCACCTTCAGGGCAAGGTATATGCCAGGGCAAACTATGACAGCTATTAAGCTCAATTTAAACCCTTGCATGACTTAGGACTGCCGTCATGGACTGGCTGGATGCAGCTGCGTGGTGGGAGGCAGCAGCTGGGGAACCCCCAAGGAAACCCCCAAGGGAAGAAGGCTGAGAGCCAGAGGGTTGGCGGTGGGACGATGATGAGTGATCAGAGGGAGCAGACTGGGAGAGGTAATCAGAGGGAGCAGCCGCTGAAGAGGTAACAAGGTTTAGTGAGCAGGAAGAGGCTGTGGCAGAAAGCAATCCAGAAGCAGAAGCAGAGGCCAGAGAGGAGGTGGGCCAAGAGGCAGAATGGAGGCAGGCTCAAGAATCCAGGGAATCTCCCCCCCTTCTGTTGTGGTGGCCAGCTCCCCTACCCCCAGTCTGGAACACAGAGAAATGAAAAGAGCTGAGCTGAGATTGGTTGTGCACAGACACAGTTTGCGATAGCTTGGGAAGAGCAGGAGCCTTAGTGAGTGGTGGGAAGGTGCGAACTTTTCAGCCCTCACAACTGCCTTATTGGAGAAGACCTGCTGGGATCACTAGGCCTGCACTGTTCTGTTTTCTTTGAATACAAAGTTAACTGCACTTACACCGTGTTTTTCTGTTGCTGACATACGCTTGATTCCTGCTCCTGACAATGCGCCCATCCACAGAGATTGCCCTCGGAAGTCCTTTCTTCAGCTGCCCCTGCTGTCTGCGGTATGGCAGGTGGTGACTGAAGACTGCCCTTCTTCATCAGTTGTTGAATTGCCCTATAACAAACCAGAGTGAATGCTCAACAGATAGCCAATGTCATCTAACGTCTCACAAACTTTGTGCAAACAAATCAGGATGAATTCTGAACAAACTGGAAGCAACCTTTGTTTAAAACTCCATGTAACTGCGGTTGTTGCTGTTTAAGAGTGGGGAATTTGTGCATGGAGGTGGCCTGTTTTCACCCTATGGATGTCAGAAAAGCTGTGAAAGTTGGACATTGTCTCGTCAGTGAGGCCAAAGACTGCTGGACAGAAAGCAATCTGGTGAATTGCTCTGCTAAATAGTACCTATGACCAGACACTTCTAATTAGTTTACAGGTTTTTAAAAGGCTGATTCATTGGTAAGGTAGCTTTTGTATGTAATAACATAATGCTGCATAATTGTTTGCTGGATTACGCTCTCCCCAAAGCCACATCCTAACAAATTTAAATTCCTGTGGACTTGATAGTGTTGAGTCTTTTGTAATTTTGAAAGATGGAAAAGCTAAGGATGTTCCTATCCTCACAGCACCCGTGTTGTATTTTTTAAACCTTAAAAAAATGTATTGCAAAACAGCATGAATCAGTTTGAGTTGAGCAGGCTAAAATCCATTATTGGCTTGCACAGTGATGTTTACACTAACCATACAAGAGAAAACTACGGAGACCTCAAATTCCCCTTCCACATCTCTTTAGCTGTACAAATACAACCGAGTTGTCAACAGGAATGTCAACATTCTGGAATACTTACACTGCAATCACCTGTATTATTCATGGACAAGTAAAATGCAGATGGCAACGAATGTCACAACATACTGCTTTTATTATATAGTACTATGTTTGCTTCTTCAGCACAACCACTTAGTACACCATTACTGGATGTCAATAAGTATATTTCCTTCCTTTTTGTTTGATGATCCTTTCCATTTGACTTGGGGCCAGCTACACATTAAGTTAAACACATGCTTTAAAGTATATGTAGACAACTTAATTTTATAAAATGCATCTGCAGAGGCACCCAATCTAGCAAGGTCTATGAAGACAAGAGGTAAAGCAAACCATCCAAAGTATGCAGATCTACTAAAGAGGAATATATTACAGGTTAACAGTATGAGCTCTTTGCACAACTTTGGAGTAAAGTATATGCAATGCAGTGGTTAAATTGCTCATGAGGAACAAAAACAACCATTGTTAGCGGCACATCTTTGTTTCTTCAACAGCAACAACTAATATATGAAATGGACAATGCATCCCTGACTATTTTACAGTAAAAGTTGGTAACCTGACTGTTTAAACATGGTTTGGACATGCTATTTTTAAAAAGGATGAGATTTCTAAGCTGAAACAGAACAGAATATAAAAGTCAGCTCAGTGGCAAAGTTGTTGCTTCTCCCCACATAAAATATTTTGGACTCTTTGAGACTGGCCCAAACTGTGGAAGCCCCCAGCTGCTACCATCACAGAATTTATCTTCCCTCACGTTGACCCTGTTTTCCGTCCCCTGCCATTAGTAGTTATTCTGGCTTCATTTCTCCCCTTATTTATCATTTTGCTATATCATACTTTGCTCCTGATTTTGGTTTAGAAGAATTGCTGTGAGATTTGCATTAGGCAAGGATTAAGTAAAGGTGCGGATAGGTGGTGACTGTACTATTGTAAACCGTAGTGCTGTTAGGATAGGACTTTGAGGTCTAGAGTCCCACTCAGCCAAAGGAGCAGGTGTGTCTACAAATGCAGAGTGGGCACAGCAAATATTGAACTAAGAGAAGTACAGTGGTACCTCTAGTTACGAACTTAATTCGTTCTGGAGGTCCATTCTTAACCTGAAACTGTTCTTAACTAGAGGCGTGCTTTTGCTAATTGGGCCTCTTGCTGACGCTGCACCACCGGCACACGATTTCTGTTCTCATCCTGGTTCTAAACTTGAGGTAACTCTTCCAGGTTAGCAGAGTTTGTAAACCTGAAGCGTTTGTAACCTGAGGCTTTTGTAACTCGAGGTGTTCAGTGTTCCATTGTGCCAGAAGCGGCTTAGTCATGCTGGCCACATGACCCGGAAAAACTGCGGACAAACGCTGGCTCCCTCGGCCTGTAAAGCCAGATGAGCACCGCAACCGCAGAGTTGTCTGCGACTGCACTTAACTGTCAGGGGTCCTTTACCTTTTACCTTTATTCCCTCCACAGAGTTACAATTCTCAGAGTGGTTTAACAATTTATCCCTCTTCCCAGGGAATTCTGGGTATTGTAGTTCCGTGAGGGGAACAAGAATCTCCTAACAACTCTCAGCACACTTCTTTGGGGGAAAGCTATGACTTTGGTATGATACTGCCAGCTGAATCTGCCAGTTTTGGTTTATTTCTGCTACTCATTCTTTCCATCCTTAAGTTCAATTGGCACATGTTTTGCACTTAAAAAAAAACCACAGAACAATTTCTCAGCATTTCTCAGCATTTCAGTGCATGTTTCTCCTTGTATTTATGTAGACTTATACGTAACTTTACCTAAGATAAATTTTAAACGTAACTTTACCTAAGATAAATTTTAAAAGCATATTAGGCAAATGTTTAAGTTTTGCCAATATATGCATTTTAATGCACACTTTCCCCTAATATGTACATGCTTGTATACAAGTTTTGGGTTGAATAACTGCATTACAAGTTTCAGAGAAGTGTGAGTTTCAGAGGACAGCTGCTTTTCAGTTCACATGGTTGCTTAGAGAAGTGCAGATTAGAATTTCCCCCACTGTATTCACTATACAGTGGTACCTCAGGTTACATATGCTTCAGGCTACATACGCTTCAGGTTACAGACTCCACTAACCCAGAAATAGTGCTTCAGGTTAAGAACTTTGCTTCAGGATGAGAACAGAAATCGTGCTCTGGCGGCGCGGCAGCAGCAGGAGGACCCATTAGCTAAAGTGGTGCTTCAGGTTAAGAACAGTTTCAGGTTAAGAACGGACCTCCGGAACGAATTAAGTACTTAACCCGAGGTACCACTGTATATTTAAATGTAAAAGACTTTTTTTTTGCTTGTTTGCAAAAGATGCCAGAACAAAAAGGGGAAGAGATATGCTCTGCTGTGTTGCATGGCAGAGTGAAAGTCTGCATATTTATTTTCCTTGCAACTCTATTCTGTCCACCAGATTGCTTGATGTTTGCTGTACACAAAGAGCAGAACATGTGCTTCTCATCTGTATGACCATCTTGGGAAAGGCCAAGGAAATTATAAATATCTCCCACTGTACTGTTCTCACTTTTCAAAGCAAGGCGAGCCTGCAGAGAGATTGTGTTTCAAACTGAAACTCACTTTTAAAAGAATCAAGAAAAACACAAGCTGCTCTGCCCTTGCTTGTTTGTTCGTCTGCACTGAGAGAAGTGGAAGGAGCCAGCAAGGAGGCAATGCGCCTGGACCAATAATAGCTCACAACCTGATTAACTATGCTTCCACAACCCCCAACATTGTAACATGCTTATTCTCATACTGCCAAGGGACCCCAAACACCACCACACCATTGCCAAAGGCTCCGTTGGTGAGACCAGTAGGGCAGAAGGCAAGGAGGGTGGTGCCAGAGCCAGTGACAGGTGCAAACAGCTACTTACACTTTTGTCCTCCACAACCACTTTGGTTTATAGGGGCTAAGGAAGATGACGCTGACAGCCAGTGCCATCCCCTGGACTGGCTGGCGGTAAGAAGGCAGGCAGGTGTGGACTGCCTGAAGGCAGAATGAGGTTGGGCGTGTGTGCCCCATTTGCCCTAATGAAGCAGCCTTCACTGGCTACTAACAGCCTGCCCTCCACTGATTTAAAACCCAAGAGAGGGTGTTTGGCTAAACTGGGGAAACACAAATGTCCCAGGCAGCAGCCCTGTTCAGGCATTCGCTCCATAAGTTCTCAAGAAGTTCAGGATAGTATGCACCAGTAGTGGGGAGTGTGTTTGGAAGAGGGAGTAAGAAACCACCAGCAATTTCTATCTGGCCCATCTATGCTACCCTATCTCCAGACGCAGGCGCTTCCCTCTCCCATTGCTCTCACTACAGCTGCATCCTCCACTTGTATCACTACTGCTTCGTTCCCAGCAGCTTGAAAAGGGCTGAAGTTGAGTTGCAGGCCTCAGCTCATTACGTAGGCCCAAAGTGGACAAAGTAGGAGAAGTCTTCCCTCTGGTTCTCCCTGTATGATGCTGCCACCCAAGCTTGGTTGTAGAAGCATTACACCTAGCCTAGTCTGCCCAACAACAAGGCAGACCAGGCGCAGGTATGTTATTGTCAGGAGCCTGGCTGGCTCCCCCATTTCCCAGCAGTGTGGTGCACAAACAGGCTCCTACCCAATGCTGGGAAATGCCCTGAGTATTTGAAATGTTCACTCCTGAACCAGCGTAGCAGATAATATGCTAATGTTCACTAATTCCTAGACAACCTGCTACAGATGAGAAATTATGCTAATTAAGGATTATCTTTTTTGTTGTTGCCTTTTTCATTTAATATTCAGATTCTAGGAATATATATCTATATACCGTATCTATAGATATATCTCACTTTTTTACTGGCTAGCAGGGTAGCCATATGCCCTACCTTAAGGGGGGGAGTCCTTAGTACTGTGGTACCTCAGGTTACATACGCTTCAGGTTACATACACTTCAGGTTACAGACTCTGCTATCCCAGAAATAGTACCTCAGGTAAAGAACTTTGCTTCAGGATGAGAACAGAAATCGTGCTCAGGTAGCGTGGCAGCAGCAGGAGGCCCCATTAGCTAAAGTGGTGCTTCAGGTTAAGAACAGTTTCAGGTTAAGAACGGACCTCCAGAATGAATTAAGTACTTAACCCGAGGTACCACTGTATGAAGTTCTCCTCTATAGTCTGTATCTATAGGTACCGGTATTAAGCAAACTCATGTTCTTGGGTCTGTTAATCCCAGGGATCTCTCATAAAAAGGTGAGGCAATTCAACAGATAAAACTTCATTAATACCCGAATACTAGTAGCTTCAAATGTTGTGGGAACACCTGTAATTAAGTATACAGTATGAACAAACAAGGGTCACTAAGAGTTCCTTATAATTGCTACCCAAAGGGAAATAGATTTGCAGAGGTAGTTCCCAAGGCAAGTTCTTCTACCATAATGGGAGTAATTTGAGCAAGAAATTCTACTGAGTTTGATAAAGCAACATAAGATATGGCACACAATTGTGTTTTGAAACACAAAATGGAATTGGTTTATTAGTATTTGCATTGCTTCATTAACATGCTTGCCTATTAACGTACTCAACAATATGGCATTAAACCTCCTTTTCAAAAGCATTTATATTTTTAGAACCTTGTTAGCACCACAAAGTGACAGGCTGTGAGTACTATTCTCTTTATGTAGACATTTTGGAGATAATGAAGGAAGTTGCAAAAATATTTTGAAAACGTTCAATAGTAACTAAGTTACAATGATAAAACTTGGCTTTTGTTTTCTGGAGGAATGAAGGGCTTCTGTTTTCAAAATAATCAGTGTAATACTGAGGTCAAGAAGCTTAGTCTTTTAAAGAAAAATAACATTTAAATAATTATGTTTACAATAGGAAAAAAACTTATTTGCAAAACTTAGTCACCAGTCTTACTGCCGCATTCTGTATATTTGGCAACTACTATTTTAAAACAAGGACAGCTTGTAGTATTCCTTCAGTTAAATAATTGGCTGAAATATTTCAAATCCAGGTTTTTTTTCAATTCCTTCAGCTGACACAATTGTGGAGTTTTACTTGATTAAGTCAATGACTTATTAATGGCCAACGTATGGCTTTTGGTTCAAAAACCTACATGTCAGCCTACAGGAAATTAAAATACAATATAAAATAGACATCATGTCAATTAAAAAAACACACACATCAAGCCTACAAAACAGAGACTAGCTTATTGTATATTATTAATTACTGTTATGTATAAAGGATTGATGCTTTTGAATTATGGTGCTGGAGGAGACTCTTGAGAGTCCCATGGACTGCAAGAAGATCAAACCTCTCCATTCTGAAGGAAATCAACCCTGAGTGCTCACTGGAAGGACAGATTGTGAAGCTGAGGCTCCAATACTTTGGCCACCTCATGAGAAGAGAAGACTCCCTGGAAAAGACCCTGATGTTGGGAAAGATGGAGGGCACAAGGAGAAGGGGACGACAGAGGACGAGATGGTTGGATAGTGTTCTCGAAGCTACAAACATGAGTCTGACCAAAATGCGGGAGGCAGTGGAAGACAGGCGTGCCTGGCGTGCTCTGGTCCATGGGGTCACGAAGAGTCGGACACGACTGAACGACTAAACAAGCAACATAAAGGATTGGATTTAACGTTCCTGTGAACAGAACTCCACTCATGGGATGCTTCTGCACTAGAAAGGATGTGTGTGGAGAAAAGACAACTTTGGCATATCTCCTGCCCACCCCCCACAGCCCATTGCCAGCCATTAAAAGCTGCTCTTGAAAAAAAGGAGAACCGGAACATTTGTAGTTTAAAAAAGTAATGGCTTTTTATCCTTAAACTACGGGGCATGCACTGATCATAGCTAAAGAAGTATAACGGCAAGTGCAAATGGCACTGAGAGTGCAATTGTGTATAGCCACCATTATAGAATCGTGAGCATAAATCATCATAAATGAGCAATAAATACAATCTCTGGAGGGGCTCATATTCAGACTGGGTGTTATATTAAAACAGGCACACATAAAGGGGGCAAGGTATGGTAGATCAGCAGCCGTTTGGCCTAGTATAACTTCAGACAGGTAGAAAACATAATTAAAAGAAAAGCTTTTTATCACGGCTCACGTGTTTGTATGGATGCGATGAAACTGAGCAGGTGGAACTTGGAAGCTTATGTTACATGTTTGCACTGGGCCTGGTGGGGAGGGGGAATGATGCTTGGGCCCTGCTACTAGCACACAGAATCTGGAAGGTTACATGGGGAGGATTGTAGATCTCAGGTGAGAAAAGGTTCCCTGGCCCTGCTTTAGAGATACAGTGGTACATTGGTTCTCAAACACCGTGGTACTCAAACGGCAAAAATTTGAAAGTAAGTGCTCCGGTTTTTGAATGTTTTTTTGGAAGCCGAATGTCTGATGCGGCTGTCGGCTATTTTTCCCGGGGCACCTGCACGAATCAAAAGCTGTGCCTTGGTTTTTGAACATTTTGGAAGTCAAATGGACTTCCAGAACGGATTAAGTTTGGTGCTTTTGTTTTTGCTATTTTGCCTTTTTGTCTTTGAGGCTTTTTCGGTTACGTAATTTGTTTTTGTGACTGTGTGGAACCTAGTTCAGCTACTGACTGATTGTGTGACTGCAGAAATGGATAGAAGCCCTCCATCCAAACAATGACTATCATCAGTGCAGGTAAGATTTTTTAATTTTTTTATCATCTACAATACTGTATTATTTCATATAGTATAGTACATTGATTATTGCTTTCATTTTATGGATAAATGGTCTCATTAGATAGTAAAATTCATGTTAAATTGCTGTTTTAGGTGTTGTTTTTAAAAGTCTGGAACGGATTAATCCATTTTGCATTACTTTCTATGGCATGCCTTGGTTTTGGAACGCTTTGGTTTTGGAACGGACTTCCGAAATGGATTCAGTTTGAGAACCAAGGTACCACTGTATACAAGCTAAGCCACCTCTTCCAAATCAGCTGTATTTGTACCTAACTGTACTTCTCTCTTGCCAGGATTAAGTTCCAGTTCAAGTTTCCCCAAAGGTGAATGCCATGCCAGGGGTGCCATATAAAGAGAGCCGGGCGTAATCAGTGCCCCTCGCTTTTCCAGAATACAAGATTGCTTCTCCAGATGACAACCACCGATATCTCCAGTTATTATGAGGTATTAAAAACTGTCTCATTTAAAACTCCCCAATATGCAATCCAATGAAGAATGGACTCATATCTGTAACTGTTGTACAGTGGTACCTCAGGTTACATATGCTTCAGGTTACATACGCTTCAGATTACAGACTCAGCTAACCCAGAAATAGTACCTCAGGTTAAGAACTTTGCTTCAGGATGAGAACAGAAATCGTGCTCTGGCGGCGCGGCAGCAGCTGGAGGCCCCATTAGATAAAGTGGTGCTTCTGGTTAAGAACAGTTTCAGGTTAAGTATGGACCTCCGGAACAAATTAAGTACTTAACCCGAGGTACCACTGTATAGTCGATTGGTTCACTCCATTATTATGTCTCTGCATGACTAAAAGAACAGCACTTGCAAAGTTTTTGCCAGGGACGACTTTTATTTATATAAAAACATGAGCTACCTTGGGTATCTTGCTCTGGGGTCCTAGCAATAAGGAGGACACACAGCTAGTATTGCTGGATATGCAGCGAAAACTCAGAGGTAATGTGAGTCGGCAGCAAGGTAACCCATAGCTACCCGCCAAACGCTGAGCAATATTCTTATTAATCTTTTCATGCTTTGCCGTGGGCCCCTTCAAGGAGTGTCTGGTTTCACAGTGTGGCAGAGCAGTGGGAGCCGATAAGCTGCACACTTCTTTCTCCCAGAGCCACCGCAGAAAAGAAACGCGAAAGGCCTACTGAATCATGTTACTGGATGGTTTTGCAGAATAGGACTGAGGAACATTGTTCCTTCGAGCTCCAAGCTCTCTCCATTATCAGGCCGTATAGAAATAGATATTTGCAAAGGCAGCCAAGCACACTCTTCATTTTTTAAAGGAGAGAAGGCAGGCTTCCAATCGTGCCTGGCTCACTGCTTACTTTAATGCAGCTTTGATCTCTGTTACTCTGATGTCATCTACTGCAATCAGCAGGGGGAACTTGGATAGTCAGCCTCTCTAGAAGCAAATCAACACAGCAAACCTGATTTAAAAAAATTAATTCCCTCTTCCTAGAGAAGTCAACTGAGTTCTCATGGTGCTAGTCTCACTTCCAAATATCTTGATTATTGAGCATTTATCCTGATTTGTTTGTCCAGAGGTTATGGAGCTTCCCGTATTTCTAGAACATTTATCTTTCACTTTCCTTACTGCAAAAAGTGTGGGAATGTTAAGGATAGTAGGAAAGGATGTATTGAATAAGTTTTGCTGCTGCTGCTGCTTTTTGTCTCACTTTGGTTGTATATAGTACACAAATGTTGCTTGTTTAAATTTTTGACACCCTGCCTTTCAGTGCATTATTAGGGTCTACAGGACAGTTGCACAATAACTGTAGATCATGTGACGTAGCATTTCTTTGATTTCTCAGTGGGACCCTGCACTGGACCTATACTATTGCCAGGCAAAGCTTGATGGTCTTCAAGAGTGCATATTGCCAGCAGCTGTCCACTGTACCCCTCAAAATCTTATATAGTGGTACCTCAGGTTACATAGGCTTCAGGTTACATACACTTCAGGTTACAGACTCCGCTAACCCAGAAACAGTGCTTCAGGTTAAGACCTTTGCTTCAGGATGAGAACAGAAATCAGGCTCCGGCGGCACGGCAGCAGCAGGAGGCCGCATTATCCAAAGTGGTGCTTCAGGTTAAGAACAGTTTCAGGTTAAGTACGGACCTCCAGAACACATTAAGTACTTAACCTGTACCAGCAGAGGAGTCACAAAGCTCCTGGCTGTGTTTGCTGCAACATACTATTAAAACTACCCTTATGGAAGTTGTTACTATCATGAGTAGTTGCCAAACCATTTTTTTTAAAATGTACTGGGTTTTTAAACATGGAACAAACTGGGCCCGGGCCTGTTCCAGAGGGGCAAATCAAAGAGGAAAAGTGAAAACTTCTGTTTGTGTTTTTGAAACCATGACTGAATTGTAGTTTGCTCACAGTGAACAGGCCATGCAAGGGCTTCGCCATGGACCAGACAAGAGCCTCATCATTCATTTTGGGATACCTCAAAACTCTGTTTCTGCACACATGCTAACAGCCTCGCATTTGCCCATGGGAAAGCAAACTCTATTCCCAATGGGGTGAGGGTGGGGAGACACATGTGAAATCTCACTGTATACAAGTTGTACAAGTGACAATAAAGTATTTCAGTGTAGCCACACAATGTGGGTATCATCCTTCAGTGTTTGATTGCCGGCATGACATGAGGGATCAGACATGAGGAACCACTAACTGCTGACAAATATAAAGTGATCACCGCTCAAATGTTTGGTTTCTGGGGCTTCCCACACCCTGCCTTTTCGTTAACTTCTGCATCTGACTGGGATTAATGTGAAAAAGCAATACCAACCTGTCAACTGTGAAATACAAGCAAGCCTGAAAATTAAAATATGCAAATCTAAAATGATATGCAAATCTACAGGCTTAGGAACACAAAAGGGCAGAGGAGGCTGCGTGATGGCTGAAAAGCTACGGCAGGAGACAGAGAGTTGCTCGCCACGTTATTCCCGACAGCGTAGAATCAAGTTACGTTGAATAGATTTCAGAATA
This sequence comes from Podarcis melisellensis, assembly GCF_964234715.1. Lineage (NCBI taxonomy): Eukaryota > Metazoa > Chordata > Lepidosauria > Squamata > Lacertidae > Podarcis > Podarcis melisellensis. The sequence continues at coordinate 38,510,565 of NC_138544.1, forward strand.
TATATTCCTACCACACACTATTTGATTTTACTAATGAATTCAGGAATTCAGCCCTAATATGATTCACCCTGGTATTCAGGAGAGGTTTATTAGTTCTTAAAATGCTTTATGCGATGACAGCCGTTTGTCATTAAAACTGCCAGCTTTTGTGATAACGGGAATATTGGAATCATAATGAAAATGCTGGCGCGGTTTGGTGCTTCTGCTACAGGGAAGGCATTTTCCACACAAAACACACACACATGATCCCTGGCATCCCGTATCATGGTCTGTGTGTGATCACACCATATATATATATATCCCACTCCCCACCCCTCATGCATTTGCAGTGGTACGAAAAATAATGGTATACCAGAAAGAATATGAGAAAGCGCCTGTCAGGCCCACACACAGGCACGCAGCACATACATGCAATATTTTCTCTCTCTCTGGGCATTGCCTCTCCACACTTGTGACAACCCTGAAGGAATGTCAGCGACAGCCAATTAAACAAGCAGCTGTCACCCCAGGTGCAGATCAAGTCTAAGGTTGTGAAAACAGTAATAGGAAAAGAGTGTCCCCAATGAGGGCAAAAGCAGCTTATCATAGTTCAGGCAGTTCCCTTGGAGACTGAAGTGTCTTTCAGTCTTACGCACAGTCTGTCACACAGAAGTATCTGAGCAAAGATGGACTCTCCGCAAAACAAGTGAACGGAAAGCAATAATTAAAACCCAGCCTGCCGGACGCTGCTTTCTAAAATCCCAACTGGGATAGAAAAGAAGAGACAAGATCCTCCTCGAAATTTGAGGAGCGCAATGCATGAATGGGCCCACAATCTTCACCGGAGCTTGATGGCTACCACCCTATAAGCTCAGAAGCCTCGAAACCTTCCAGGAGTTTGTTTAGATTACAACATCCTGACAGGGGAAAATGTATTGCGCAGGGGTTTCGTTAAAAGCCTCAGAGCCCTTCCCTTTGAGGTCACTGCTTTAAATTCAGCCTGGGTCTTAAGGCAAGGTCACATATACATGGCCATATTTTTGAGAGTAATTATAGCACTGTCGATGCTCCACCAGTGTTATTAGCGACTGTCAAAAAGAGGTCAGGCGTGTTTACAGGAGCAGGAGTTATTAGCAGTAGTAGCTGCTGTGCATGGAAAGTGTCTCTTCCATCTGAGCTCAGGGTAAAGGAACATCATTCTCCAGCCCCACATGCGTAAGGAGGGCCGCCATCTCACTGTGTAAACTTAAAACATTCTGACAGCTTTATCCACAGTATGGTTTAGATAGATAGATAGATAGATAGATTCTTTATTTGGTGAGGTAGTACTTATGTTTAAGCTGACTAGGGTGCCCAGGTGTCCTGCTTTACGGACGACAGACGTCTAGTTGAAGGGCTGCCAGAAGACAGACCTCTGCCTCAATGTGTCCTTCATTTGGAAGGCTCTCTGGCTGAATGTTTCCTGTTAAAGAACCCTAAGAAGGGAGACTGAAGGCCCTGAAGTTGCCCATCAGCTGTGAGCACCAGTCACAATCTTCCTCCCCACCATAGTTGTTTCTAAATTTACAGCTATACATATAAATGCAGATCTGTGCCCCCTTTTGTCCTTTTTGTTTAGGACAATATGCTGTGCAATACGCTGGGATAACCTGCACATAAAAGCAGGGCTTTTTTCAGCCAGAACTCACTGGAACTCAGTTCCGGCACCTCTCAGCTGGACCCCATTGCCATTATTATTAATTTTTAAAAATGTATTTTTATTAAAGATTTCCTTGATTTACAAAAGTATGTGCAATGTCTCTCTCTCTCGTTCCTCCCCCCCCCCCATGTAACATTTTTACAAATCAGTTTCATTTGTTGAGACATTAGGAAGAAAAAGGGGAAAGAGGTGGGGGGGGGGAAGGATGGGGGGTAATGATATTTCTATTTTACTTAATATATGTGGGGTTTGGTGTCAGCGTTGCTTGTGCAGGTTCTTTGCTGCTCACCTGTGTTCCTTTGGTGGTGAGAGAGGTTGGGGTTGGCCTAGGGGGTGGTTGTTCATTTATGGTTGGCTGTGGTGGTCTTTGTTTTCATGTGTGAGTGGGACGGGTGTGTGCTTTGGGTCAGGTTAGCCATATTGATTTGTATGCTGTTGGTGGATTTTTGTAATTGTCTTGTTGGGCTGCGTGTGTGAGAAGCCCCATTGCCATTATAAGAGAAAATGGGAGATGTTCATGGCAGCGGCGGAGGAAGCCGCTTGGGTGCCTGGGGTGCTGCAGCCAGCAGCAGGGCGAGCCGTCCATAGGGGCGGGGTGCACTGTGGGACCTCCAGAGTCTGCCTGCCTCCTCCCACTCAGCCACCCCACAGCTGGGGAGGGGGAGGCAGCAGGCGCACCGTTTGGGCAGCACGGAGCCTGTGCGCTCCCAAGCCAGCGTGTCTCTCCCAGGAGAGACGTGTGGCTTAGGCACATTGCAGGCCCCGCGGTGAGTGCCGCCCAGCATTTTGTCACTCTCCCTCAGTGGTAACACCCGGGGCGCACTGCACCCACCATACCCTCCTTCCTCCACCCCTAGTTCATGGTGAGTTCCGGCACCTCTTTTTCTAGAAAAATAGCACTGCGTACAAGTACAAATCTACTCTGAGTTATCACAGGCTAGTGATTCTGGAATCTGGCCACCAGAGACACAGTGGGGCCATCTCAAAGGCAGCAAATTTGTATTTATATTTTATGAGTGAGAAAGCTAATAAACAAATATTTTAAAAAATACTTTTTTAAAAGAACAGGCAGCATCCAGAGATCTGCCAGCTTTGTTAACGTATGACTACTTCATTCATGTCCTCTGCTTTGCCTCAGCAATAACCTGCAAGTTCCAACCAATGCTTGAGACAGTGACAATTTACTACTCCCCCCCCCCCCGTATTTTTAAAAGGGGAGAGCTTTTGTGGGTTATTTCCCCCACCATGTCTCTGTGTAACTCAAGGGATCAAGACAAGGCACACTTCTAATTTAATTAAATATCCAGGAGCTTTTTTCTATAATCACTGTGTAAGATTGAAACTAACTAACAAAGCAGTCCTCACTCAGAAACTCACTCATTTTAATTTAGAAGCTCATATGCCACATTGTGAACACTGGCTAGGCTGAAGGAAGTTGTTTAATTTAAGGATATAGGAAGTTGCCTTACAGACCCATACCATTGGTCCATCTAGTTCTGGCAGTAGCTCCCCAAGGTTTCAGAGGGTAATCATTCCCAGTCCTGCCTGGAAATGCCATGGATTGCAACTAGAACCTCTGCATGCAAAAGGGTGAGTTATGCCACTGAACTGTGGCTACGGATGAGCAAATCTGTCCATTTCAGTTCATCTCAGTTCTCATTTTTCCAATCTTAAATTCAGTGCTCCAGCTTTGATAAACACACACAACACATAAGTCCTCATGAAAAGTCATCATTTTAATATGACTTTCTCCTATTTCATACGCAATATTGCCCAATTTACATTTTTACAAAAGCTATTTTCTCTAATGTAATCCTTTTTTGTATGTTATTTTCACTAATATATGTGTTTATATGCATACTCCACCTTAGTAAATGCATATCTGTACAAATTAACTTGTAAAGTTGGCTTGAAGTGTGAATGTTGAAGGGCGGGCTATGCTTTGGCTCCCATAGCTTTTCAGAAAGTGTGAATTTGCAAACTAAATCAGATTTCTAACCCTACCCCTTCCTAATTGTATTAACTGCTGGAAAGGTTACATCACTAATTTATATACAACCACCAGTGTAAACTGGCATTGTACAAAGACTCGTATGGACAGAAGAACTTCCTTGGGAGGTGGCATCCCATTTCCCCCCACGAAACATCTTTCAGCTAAGCTGGAAACAGGCCCTTTCATGAGTGCAAGAGGCCTTATGCTAGCAGAAGGGCACCTCTGAATTTTATTTGACAAGATTGGTGCATACCTTAATTGAAAGGAACCTCTAAGCTGTTTGCATAAGGCAATATAAAATATTCATTAAAATGTGATAAAACGCTAAAAGCAAATTGAAGTAATGCCCCCTTCAAAATATAAATGAAACTAGAAGTTTTAAAACAGATACACATATCAAAACTGCATGGAAAAATTAGGCATCTGAGTAGGTGTGACTCAACCAAAATGCTGTTAGCAGGCACCAAAAACTACCACAGCAAAATGTGTTTGTCTACTATTCATAGGCAGGTTGCTGCAGAGAGCAGGCACTGCCCACAGCAAAGGATCTAACCATATAGTTTTGCAGTGCGGCCCTCACAGACCAAATCAATTCCCCCAAATAAAGAAAGGAATTAGTTTTGTTTAGTTAAACTTTTTTTTAATCAGTCTTGGCTGCTAACAGTCACACCAGGGTTTGTTTGTTACTTTATTTATTTAAAGCATTGTTAGCCCCCCCCCCCCCAAGTTCTCCCAGAATGGCACAACACAATAGAAACCACAAAACCAAAACAAATTCAAAGACCAGCAACATCATTTAAATTTTTTTTTTTTTTTTGTTAAAGAGCAAGCATGGAACAATTACCATACCAAGGCAAAAATCAGCAGTGAGTCCAATAAAAACCACCAACTGATGAGAAAGGGGGGGGGAGGAATCCTCAGAGATACAATTTCCAGAGTTGTTTAACAATCAGTCCCTCTTCCCAGGGAACTCTGGAAATTGTAGCTCTGCAAGGGGAACAGGGATCCTCTAACACCGGGCTAAGCAAACTACACCAGATTCTTTGGCAGATGCTATTAAAGTGGTATAATAGCACCAGAGCGCTCCAATCCACTTTAATTGTGGAAACCTAAATTTCCAGTATGTTATTAAATCCTTCTTGTAAAATACAAGGAAGCTTTCCCACAGCATACAGGTAGCTGTTACTTAAACGCCTGCTAGTAAAGGGCCCAATATAATATATGCACGCCTGGTATTATAATGATTCTGAATATCAGCACTACAAGCCACCCAAGCATACCAAAACCCTTGGCATCTTCTCCACAGCGCTGCAATAGGGTCTACAGATCATCATCGGTACACTCAGAATACCATCAACTAGATGCAACTCTGGACAGAAACCAACAGAGGGAGCTATGCTCACATCACACAATTAAGTAGGGCTCAAGCAGCCATGTTAAAAACCCAAAGCAGGATGTTACCGACATGGCAAAAAAACACCCACCCACTAATATCTCTCATCTTGATGTGTTGCTTTCTGCTTGATAGATGTAACATTAATGAAACAGCCAAGTATTGGGATCACTGCAGGAATTAAGTTTGGCAGCCAACAAATTGGATGTGTGTGTTATTATTTACATTTTTCTCACCCGCTCCCTTCATTTTGAAATCAAATCATCTTTTTTTTTTAATTGTGAAATCTTTATAAACTGTTCACATTCAACGGGACCGCGACTCCATCCAGAAAAGGAGAAATGGCCAGTTTCTCAGCCCCAGAAGCCACCTACCCACAGGGCCTTTGTCTTGCCAGGATTCAGTCTCCGTTTATTGGCCCCCACATCCAGGCTACCACTGCATCTGGATGCCAGTTTAAGACTCTACTCCTGATTCAGACGTTACGGAGAAATAGAGCTGAGTGCCACCAGCATACTGACGATATCATGCGCCAAAGATCCTAGTGACCACTTCCAATGACTTCATATAGAAGTTTGGTGGGGGTGGGAGAGGGGGAAATTACAGAGTCACCCACTCTGGAACTGGCCCTGAAGGTAGGGCTGAAATCACTTCAGAGCAGTGCTCCAAGTGCCAACCACAGAATGGATCCAGAAGGATATACTGGTTGATGATAACAAAAGCTGTTGAATTGTCAAGCAGAAGTAACAGGTTCATACTCTCTCCTGTCCTTTTCCTGTTAAAGGCTCTCACCTTGTACAGTGAAATAGTAAGTATTACCATCTAAGAAAGCCGCTCTTAAGACCATTGAGTCCAGAGTCTCACATGACCTAACTATGCCACTGCCCACTGGATTCACTGCAGCTGGATAATTGTGACAGAATTGCACTGATAACAATAATACACTTTGGATATAGAAGGGAAAGGGTCTGGATTCAACCACTGCTATGCTCAGGGATGTGGGTGGCGCTGTGGGTTAAACCACAGAGCCTAGGGCTTGCTGTTCAGAAGGTCGGCGGTTCGAATTCCCACGAGGGGGTGAGCTCCCGCTCCTCAATCCCTGCTCCTGCCAAAATAGCAGTTCAAAAGCACATCAAAGTGCAAGTAGATAAATAGGTACCACTCTGGCAGAAAGGTAAACAGCATTTCCGTATGCTGCTCTGGTTTGCCAGAAACGGTTTAGTCATGCTGTCCACATGACCCAGAAGCTATACACCAGCTCTCTCAGCCAATAAAGCGAGATGAGTGCCGCAACCCCAGAGTGGGTCACGACTGGACCTTTACCTTTACGCTTAGTTGCAAAGGACTTCGGGGAAAGTCTGCCTGACTCTGGAGAGCTACTGCCAGTAGCAGATGATGGGCAAAGAGGCAACACTTACCTGACCTCCCACCAGCAGTGTCACTGTTGCTTAGAGTGGGAGAGGAAGTCGGCAGGGAGGTTGGTGCCAAGGAGATACACCAGCAGAGGCAATGTATTGACTGCTGGTGCATCTGCAAGGTGTGGGCCACCTTGCCACTCCCAGTAACAGCAATAACTTTGGTGCTGGGAGGTCAGGTGATGCAACTGCATTCCACCAGTCTCTACTGGTTACTGACATTTGCTAGGGGGGATCATGTGCTGGGCTAGATATAGACTTGTCTGGCAAAGTATTAGATGCCTAATTTCATCATAATTGCCTGCATAGTCTTGGAGCAACATAATCACCTAACTGCCTGCTTCTTCCAAGGATCTTTTGACATTGCTAAAGCCACACTGGTCACTCTGACATTTGCTAAAGTCTTCAGCAAACCATTCTAAAGGCATGCCCCAAATTCCTTGGAAATCTATTCTAAAACTACTCTAGGAAATAAATAATACAGAAATAAAGCCTACATGCTAAGAATTGCCTCTTCCAATATTTACAATTATAATTCAGTGTTGTTGTTGTTCAGTCGTTTAGTCGTGTCTGACTCTTCGTGACCCCACGGACCAGAGCACACCAGGCACTCCTGTCTTCCTGGAACTCTCTAGCTTTCTCCATAATCCAGCACATGTTTGCAATTTGGTCTCTGGTTCCTCTGCCTCTTCTAAATCCAGCTTGCACTTCTGGGAGTTCTCGGTCCACATACTGCTTAAGCCTGCCTTGTAGTGCAATTGTGTGGTAGTTGGAGCCTTCTTTGGCACTGCCCTTCTTTGGGACTGGGATGTAGACTGATCTTCTCCAATCCTCTGGCCACTGCTGAGTTTTTCAAACTTGCTGGCATATTAAGTGTAGCACCTTAACAGCATCATCTTTTAAAATTTTAAATAGTTCAGCTGGAATACCATCACTTCCAGTGTCAATTCAGTGTTAGTCATTGCTTAAAATACCCTCAAAAAGATGAGATCTCCAAAAAATTGCTACCTTTCAAATATATATACCTAGAGGTTTTCTTAGGTTTGCTTTTAAACCTAGGATGTGCTTACTTATTATAAATGAAATGTATATACAAATATATATATATATATTTACAATTTTATATATACAACTCTAACAATTAACGTAAAGTATTATTTACACATATTGCAAAATAGATCATGGAGAGAAAAAGTGTGTGATATATAATTTTTAATCCAATGTGCAAACAGATCAACAGAAAATAATAAGTGTGCAGCGCAAGCCTATCTACATCTAGTCAGAGGTCAGCCACCCTGTGTTTACTGGGATTTACTCCCAGGGAAGTGAGTAAAAGGTTGCAGCTCTAAAGACAAAGTAATTCTATTTTCTCAAGCCAGTTTTATTTGGTTTTCTATTTGAAACATCTCTCTTATTGTATTATATACGGAGCATTTTCATATATTTTTTATATTCATTTCTCTACTGCTCAGCATTTTAGTACTTATTCATCCAAGTAAAATATGTATGAGTAATCACTTTCCTTAACTTTCAGCACAGGAATGGAATTCTGCTATGCTGCCAAATACCCTCAAAAGAATGTGTTGCTAAAAATAAATAAATCTATTTATTAAAAAAAAGAGAACTCAGAGAGACAAAACAAATGCAAAAACAGAGATTCCCCCTAAATGAACCTAAATAGCCAATAAAACATTACTTACTCATTTGATATGTGGGCTGCAATCCTATACACACTTCTTACTTCTGAGGAAACCTCCCTAGGTTTGCACTGTCAGGCTTTTTACACTGTGCTCCTGATTCAGCTCTGATCATGCACAACAGTTCTGTGTTGCAGTGCATATTCCCTCCGCTTCCCCCCAAAATAATTCAGCCCCTTCAATGAGTGAAGCCGAGTATTGTGATGTAGATTTACAGAGTGATACAAATCTGCAGCAGAAGTGCATGCAGAAGCTGGTTTCATCAATATGAGCCTCGTCATGTGTGGCAACCACACACACATCTAATTTGCTGTTCATGTGTGTTCTGGTAAGCTCATATCTATTGCTGCTTTCTTGCAGGGAAATGGGCACATGCAATGGACACATGTCATGCTTTTCATGTTTATTTTTACAGGGGGGGAAATCCTTCAAAATCCTCATCCCAACTGAAGTAAAATCTAAATTATGTGCTACTTAGCCACACCATTCATTGTTTTTCCAGTGTATTTCTCTGTGTGGCGCTAGGGATGAATGAATCTGTCAATTTCAGTCGCTCTGAGTTTCTCATTTCTCCAATCTTAAATTCAGTTTTTCACATTTCCCCACCAGCATTTGAACGATAATTTTTGCCAATATACACATTTTTGTATGCTACTTTGTCTAAAATGCTATGCATTTCCCCCTAATATAATGCAATTTTGTATGTCATTAAAACTAATCCATGCTTTGTCATGCTGAGTTTACCATAGTATATGAATTTTTTTTGCACTTATTACTTGGCAGGAGAACTGCATTGCAAACTTCAGAGAATTGCAAATTTCAAAATATGGCTGTTTCAGATTTTTTTGTATACTTTTGGAAAGTGTGAATTAGGTGGTTTTACCTTTAAATTTGAAATTACTTTCTTCCCCATCCTTACATGACGACAACAACAATCACAGTTACATTATAATTGCATTTGATGCAACTTGATTCTTGCCACAAAGTCACCCAGAGAAAGAATGTTCTACAGTGGCTTAGAAACTGAGCAAACAAACAAAATTAAAAATAAAGCTTTCAGATTTTCAAACAGCAATTTTTACATTGGAAAAAAAACAAAACAGTTAAGTGACTTGGAGGGGAAATATTTAAGTTATAATGCTTTAATGAAGACGCAAATGGGGTTTGCAACTAATATAGAACCTGTTTGTGTGAAGTCCTTTTAAAATGTTCACCATTATACAAAGCTGAAGAAAAAGGTAGACAAGGGGAGGGAAGACTTCATATTAGCGGAATGCAGGAAATTTGTTTTCAGGCTTAATAGAGCTGGGACGTAAATTGGCTGCTTCCCTTTCTATGAGAAAGAAGAGAGTATTTGATTAAGTTAAACAGGAGCAGTTTCTTTGTTCCCGAGGTGAACGAAAGCAGCTTCTTGGCCCAGGAAACTGACAGACCTGGGGGGCAGGGAATCTATTAAAAGAGATGACAAAGGAAGAAGGCACTTAAAGTAATCTGTCAAAATTCAGAATGAATCTTGGGAGGTATATAAAAGCTACATTCTTCTCTGATGCATAAGGGAGCCAGAAATGCCATGGAACGATTCAGGGCAATCCAAAAGAAGTGATTCAGGATGTTGCATATGATAAACTTAAACGTCTTAGCCATTCTGGAAAAGCAGAGCCTGGAGTTAAATTTACCAGGACCAATTAAAAGTTGACGATTCTTTAGAACTGTGGTCAAAAAGCAAAGTCCTTCAACAGCCTGCTCTGGAGCACAGGAAGGGGAAGCAAATAGGACTATTTTGGAATTATAAATTATTTGGAAAGGGTATTTATAATTGCATAGGTACTGGTATTTTCTGTGCCCCAGTAGGGTTTTAATAGCCTCTCACAACTATGTTAGTCCCATTGGTTGTTGTTGTCTTTTTAATAAAAAAGAGCAAAACCAGACAAATCGATGAATATAATTAGAGCTGTCAACCAAACAAATACACTAAATTAAAATAAATATGTCTATTATGTTTTCTAAGATGCTGAAGGAACTATAAGTTGCTTTAAAAATTTAGTTATCAAAAAGCTATCACACATTATTACAAGGAAAACTCAAAGTGTCCCTATTTTCCAGGGATGTCCCCTGGAATTCTGATTTGATCCTGGAATGTTGCACTTTTCCTTAGGATGACCCTATTTTCATTGGAGAAATGTTGGAGGGTATATTGGGTGCAGCTCAGTAAGTAGGGAGTTCTGAAAATGTGAGTCATCACTGAAAAGGCCTGTCTCTGGGTCCCCACCCCACCTACTACATCGTGGGAGAGACCACCAGGAAGGCCCCATCTGCTGATTCTTGAGCACAGAATGCGAGAAGGTGTTCTTGCAGTCCCAAGCCCTTGAGAGATTTAAATGTCAAAGCAAGCACCTTGAATTGGAGCTGGAAAACAATTGGCAACCTGTGTAGATATATTCGTGGCCTAGTTCTCCGAACAGCGTTCTTGCCTCGACATTTTACATCAGGTGCTATTTCTGGAACATTTTCAAAGGCTCCTAGAACACATTTTGGCCTCGGAGGTTGCCAGAGCATGCGTAACCCTAGCCAGGATATCCTTATGCAGAAATGGTGCATCAGGCAGGCATAGGTGCTCCTAGCACAGAGGCCACCTGTGGCTTGAGAGCCAAAGGTGGTTCTGGGAGCAGCCTCAAACAACACACTGGCTCCTTCAGGGGGAGTGCAACCCCACTCAGTGGCGTAGCGTGGGGGGTGCAGGGGGGCCGGCCGCACCGGGCGCAACATCTGGGGGTTAGGGTTAGGGGGCGCAAATCCACGGGTTAGGGGGTGCAAATTACTTGCCTTGCCCCGGGTGCTGACAACCCACGCTACGCCACTGACCCCACTAAGAACAGGCAACTCTGCCAGCTCCAGAACATAAGGCATGCCCACTGACAGCACTTCAATTTTCTCTGGATTCAGTTTCAATTTGGGACTTAATTCTAAAGACACATAGGATTGCACTGTCAGTCAGTTAATCTACCAGTTAAAATTGAGAAGCCCTAAAGTTTACATATGTAAGGCAGTATCATGGTTAGGAGAATGTACTGATATGCTACATGGCAAGCAGGTTTTTGCAATGAAGGCATTTTTCCTTTAAAAGCTTATTGTTCAAATAGAAAAAGGAAAGATTCCTATTTGGGATACACAAGCCTTTGAGGATTCCCTAAACTAGCTCTTTTGGGGCAAACATCACACAATGCATACATACATGCAAAGCAAATTGTCTTTTATTGCTTTTCTATTATAATTCATTTGCTTTTCTATTATTACAACCTAGCAGTGGGGTTTGTATGGGGTGGGTTTTAGAAATGCGAAGACTTCCTTTTTTTGTACCACAGACTTAATACTGAGGCAGTTCTCAGGTCTGATTATCCTTCAAAGTCAATATTGATTTTGGGTTCATCTTTGGTCATTATTTACCTTCCAGACCAATAAATCTTTAACTTAACTTCTGTATAATTGATAAAGACTTTTAACTGACAGCATTTATTAGATAAATTCAGCACACTGAATTGTCTTCTTAAAATATACAAAGTAGCCATCTATAGGTAAAATATATGTTTTCTCCTAATACTTCTTTTTCACCTTTCTTTCTTTTGTAAAATTTGCAGCATCATATTGTTAGAATGGGAAACAAACTATGGGACCAACACTTTAAAAAAGCCTTATATAAACATGAACAATGAAATACACATTACACAAACAGCACTTTGGGCCTTCTCTCACACTGCACTCATGTGAACACTAAGTTAATGTGAGCTAGAAGAGCCATTTTCTTACAATAGAAGTGGCCCATGTAAGTTTAATATTAAAATAGCAATTATAGGAGTTGCAAAACAACAACTTTTACTGTGTACTGCTTCACAATCCTTATCACATCTGTTATAACACACACAGAAGTAGATAAGTAGAAGTCCCATTTTCACAGACAAGAAAACCAAGACTGAGACAATGACTGCATGTGAGCATAATGCTAAACCCACTGTTAATTTGCTTTAAACATCTGTGGTTTGTAGAAAAATCCAGGTTCATGGATGATCAAGCAAACCGCATTTGTTTTACTAACACTGGTTTGTTGTTCCTTGCCCGTTCTGTGTATACCTGGCTCTTATACAAAAGTGTTTTGTAGAAGACAGGAAATTGCTGCTTGGTTGCTCTCTTGTCATTTGTTGCACTAAGGCAGCAGAATACTTCAATCCACTTTAATTGCACAAACTTAAATTTGTCGTATACCCTTCCTGAAAAATGCCAATGCCATGGAGGCAATCTATAATTTCAGGTTGTGGTTGTTGGCCCCAAAGAAACCATAGTTAGTTGCTTCAGGCATGTTCAAACAAACCAGAGCTAAGCTAAACAAACAATGGTTTAGCCTTACACCAAAAACCTGGCCAATGACTTGCCCAAATCAGGACCATCTACTGAAACCAAAGTTTAGCAGGCACCAGAACTCATACCTGCCTATCTTTCTGTTCATTGGGCCATACAGTCTCTGAAAATTAGTGGGAGAATCTCAACTTGATACAGTAAAGTTTTGTGACATTTCACCAGTATATAAGCATGTGAGAAATGGTCTTGATGGCACAGAGCAAAGTTCATTTTGATCAGCCATTGCCTCTCACGTATAGGAACAATGGAAATTTCCATATCCTATTGTTTGGTTCCAGCAGTGGATAATCAACAATTTATTGACTCAGAATCTGGAGGGTCCATTAAGGTTTCATGACTAATAGCCACTGACAGACCTAATAAGAACATGGCGACCTGGAACACCCCATTCCTAAGCACTTACTTGCCAGCAAAAATCTTACATCTGGGCTCTTAATGGAGCAGGGTCATACCAGTAAGTGTTCCTTTATTCAGCACTTTGGGTGAAAAGTGTAAAGGGCAAGGATAAAAAGAAAAATATTAAACAAGTCAATTTCTTACATTTTTGAATGGGAAAATAATATTGAGCTGCAAGAAAAGGAAACATCAAAGCCCTAAACTAGCTTCCTCCGAAATCAATGGGAGTCTGTCTATCGATTACTTTAATGGAAATTAGGATTGGCCCAGAATCATTAGAAACGGCACAAAGACAGAGGAAATGAGGTAGACAAAACTCATTTCAATGTTAATCAGGAAAGAAGCAAGGATGGCGGGAGCGAAAAAAAACGTTATAAATAAATAAATAAGTGTCATCTGCATAGTTCAAACTCCACAAACCACACAAAGTCAAAAAGAAGCAAATAAATAAGGACAATATGTTAAATTTTTTTAAAGTGTTCCCGAGAGCCTTCAACAGTACTCTTATTTTGTCAAGGTCTGACTCTCCCTTTGTCATAAAGCTATCAGTTGCAAAAAGCATATTGTGCTTCATTCACCCTCAAAAAACAAGATCTTAATAAGTTTAATGATCCAGATTATGGTAGGATTAAATACAGAATCTGCTAAAAGCACAGTCTTAACAGCAGTTGTTCAGACTAAACAGTAAAGTGCAATATATCTACTGATTATTGATCCCAATTTTATAAGCATCCTAACATTAAATGTAAGCAACTCTGAACTCAGTATGATCTGTTCATTGTATTTTTCAAAATTCACATTCTAATTTTTTTGGTTAACTTTTATTCCTATTATAATTAATAGCAAGAGCAAACCTTGCATTCTTCTATCTCAAAAACACATTTTCCAAAAATCAGCAAAACAGTTCCATCCTTTGGCAACGCTACTACTGCAGTTTAATAAACAAAAATATTCCCAATCTTATATACTTATATACTCCATAAACAATCAGCATTATCTAACATCCTTGCAAACTCCGTACAAACAAAATCAGGATAATGCTCAATAAACCAGATGTCTGGGAGTTGGTTATGGTTGGAAATGATGATGGAGGAGTCAAGCTAATGGGCACCCAGGGGGCTTCCAGGGGGGGCTTAATACTGCAAGCAGGTTGTTGGTAACATTTAAAAAAGATCAAATACTGTATTACTGATTTCTCCCAGAAAGAGTAAAACCAGATTAAAATGGGGAAAATGTGAGCTAGTAGTTAGATGCCACCAGTTGCTTGCAATGTTATTCAGTATTACAAGAATATGGGTTGGTTTGTTTGTTTGTTTGTTTGAAGAAAATGAAATCAGGAGGAAGTTAAACAGAGTAAGTTCCACTGATTGGTTGGCACAGCCATTCTAAGAACCCAAACCAGTAATTGTTTGATAAGCTAATTCATATATGTAGTATGAATTTTTTTAAAAATAGAAACAACTTTGTCCCAAGTCAGTGCATAAATGACCAAGTACTGTACATTATTCAGCTGGATTTTCTTCTTGGGAAGAAGAGAATTATTATTGCATTATAGTTATGAAACCACGTGTATGTGTGTATTAGGATAGTAAGATTATACACATCTGTATACGATGTATGGAAATGTAATTGAGGGTTTTTTCTTTTTCATTCTCGCTTTTTCTTTTGTCACTCTTTTATATAAATGAAATTATTCCAATAAAATATTAATACAGTAATAAAATGAAACAATTTCGCACGGTGGGGGAGCCCATAAGAAATCCGGTGGCCCTTCAGATGCGATTGGGGCTTGCAAGTCTTATCCTCCCCGACTACTGCGTCTCCTGGCAGAGGCTGAGCGGAGCTGAAGCGCAAGTGCGCTTAGTATCTATTTATTTTTATTAAAAAAAACAAACCATGCACAGAGCAGCAAGCGCTGCATGGGATTGCAAGAGCCCTGCTTGCTGGTTGCACCGCGGCGACCACCTCCTCCGGTCAGCGGGTCTCTCCCAACAGCCGCAGACGAATTAACCCTCGACATGTCACACACCCCACCCGGGTCTGCGGAGCAAAATGGTTCTCCCCGTGCGTCCTCGGCTGCAAGATAGCAGCAGGAGCAGCAGCGGCAAGCGCGAGCCCGCCAGCTCCCGTTGCCATGGGAGCCGCGCGGCGGGAGTCCCTGGAGAGCCCCGCTTTCCTGCCTCCGTATTGACCGGCGCTGCATAGTCTCGCGCCAGAGCAGGCGAAGGAGGAGCTACCTGCAATGCTGGGCGAAATCCCACAGCGGTCAGCGCTGCGTCCGTCTGTCCTTGCCGGAAGAACGAGGAGGAGGAGTCTGGGGGCACCTCGAAGGCCTAACCGTTTTATGGGGCCGGGAGAGCTTTCCTGGGATGCCCGAGACCCCACTTCTGAGGTGGCGGGTGGCGTCTTGCCTCTTCTAAAATGGCCGACCTCTTTGGAACCCGCCTGCATTGATAAAAGGTCACCTGTGCTTTTTAAAATTGATCTCTCAAATACCAGTGTGACATAGCGATTAGAGCAGTGGTTTCCAACCTTTTTTTGGCCATGCCCCACTTCAAAAGGTAAAGGGACCCCTGACCATCAGGTCCAGTTGCAGCAAACTCTGGAGTTG
Source organism: Podarcis melisellensis (assembly GCF_964234715.1). Lineage (NCBI taxonomy): Eukaryota > Metazoa > Chordata > Lepidosauria > Squamata > Lacertidae > Podarcis > Podarcis melisellensis. Next base: position 38,526,158 of record NC_138544.1, read on the forward strand.
CGGCGCTCATCTCGCTTTATTGGCCGAGGGAGCAGGCGTACAGCTTCCGGGTCATGTGGCCAGCATGACTAAGCCGCTTCTGGCGAACCAGAGCAGCACACGGAAACGCCGTTTACCTTCCCGCTGGAGCGGTACCTATTTATCTACTTGCACTTTGACGTGCTTTCAAACCGCTAAGTTGGCAGGAGCAGGGACCGAGCAACGGGAGCTCACTCCGTCGCGGGGATTCGAACCGCCGACCTTCTGATTGGCAAGTCCTAGGCTCTGTGGTTTAACCCACAGCGCCACCCGCGTCCCTATGCCCCACTTAAGCATCTCTAATATCCTGACCCCCCCTGTGACATACAATTAATATTCAAAAAGTGAACTCCTATTCACATGGAGGAAGCCTAAAAGGCCATTAACTTGGTCTAACTCTCAAATTGCCCCCCTTAAAAATCAAATTGCCCCCCTGTAGGGCACGTGCCTCACCTTGGCAACTACAGGGTTAGAGTGTTGGACTAGGACCTGGGAGACCTGGGTTTGAATCCCCACTAGGCCATGGAGCTCACCATCACTGCCTCTCAGCCTAGCCTCCCTCTCAGGGTTGTTGTGGGGATTAAATGAGGGCGAGGAGAACAACATGCTCCTTGGAGAAGCTCCTGTGATTCCGGATTAGTGGGTGGCATCAGAAGCTGCTCTCTAGAGCACTCTTGGGCCAAGGGGCAGGTGCTTGTTTGAACACAACATGGTGTTTGGGCTCAAAAGGGAGCTCTGGCATTATTCACCTTGGCCTTTCCCCCTCCTAAACCTTGCATGGTTTGCTGGAAATACCTCTCAACAATCAGGAATCATCCTGTGGCTACGTAGCTTAAGTTATACACAAAGGGTAGGTGGGGGAGAGAAACTTCACACATTTTGTTTCTAAGATGCAAATCATTGATGGGGAACCTGTGGCCCAGACCATTGGCCATGCTGGCTGGGACTGATAGACAGGGAGGGGCAGACTTTCATAATATGGTGCCTGAGCGAGGACAAAGTTTGCCCTTACAATACCTCGTATTTTCACAGTTACAGGTAGGTAGCTGTGTTGGTCTGCCATAGTCGAAACAAAATTTTAAAATCCTTCCGGTAACACCTAAGGTGCTACAGGAAGGAATTTTAAAATCTTATTTTCACATTAATTCCTTTGAGAATTACAGTTTTTTAAATGGATCTTCTCAGTAGGTACCTGTTTAAATATAGGTGCTATTATTTTGCACCCCCTCAACTTGGCACATTGTGCAGGGGAACTGCCTGCACCACACTAAATATGGCACTGTGGTGGAGGCCACAGTCCAACAATATCTGGAGGGCCACAGGCTCCCTGTCCCCAATTTAAATGATGACCAGCTTGCAAGCTGCCCCTTACTTTGAAAAGCTTTAGAAGAAACAGATGTGCAGTGTAGAAACTGAGCTTACCTTGAGTCAGGATGGCTTGCGCTGATGCATCTCATAAGCCGCATAGCCAGAAAATAAGAGTGCAAAATGTGCTGTAGGAAGAGAAGCCTTTCTCTTGCTCTTATTTCACTTGTTCTCCTGCATATGCCAATCTAACAGCACATACCATACTGATTCCCTCCATGATTCCACCTTTTCACATATGCAAGTAATCAACCTGATTACTTAGGACTTGAGAACTTGCAGCTGACCGTGCGCGATTTATGGCTCATTTATGGACACAGCTTGTCACTTGATGCTGCGGTTATCAAGTGATGAACACACAGGTGTGAACCAACTTTGCACTAGTATATCTAACAAACCCCAAACGCTTATTTTTTTAAATAAATAAATAGTATTTATATTTAATTCAATTATATGACTTTTAACATATTAGGTGGTTTTTTTTTAAGATTCCACCTGGTTGTACCCTTAGGTCAACCTTCTTCAGCCTGGTGCCCTCCAGATGTTTTGGAGTACAATTCCCATCAGCCCCCAGTCAGCAAGGCCAATGATAGGAGCTGTAGTGCAGACCATGTGGAGGGCACCAGGATATGTTGAGGTAGCCAACATGGTTCCTCCCAGATATTATTAGACTACAACTCCCATCACCCTGATCATTGTGCCAACTGGCTGGGGATGGTGAGAATTGTAGTCCCATCAACAACAGCCCAGGGTTGAAGACCAAATGTCTAGATGCTGTTGAACTACAATTCCCATCATCCCTGACCATTAGCTATACTAACTGTGGCTGATGGGAGCTGGAATCCAATAGCTTATGGAGGGCCACAGGTGCCCCACTCCCCTCTTTTTTAAATGGAAATGCCAGGAAGAATTACAACTCTGACTTGCTTTTGGCTGTGACCCCATCCTCTCTTTCTCACAGGTACACACATATTTTAAGAAGCTGGCCTAAAGCCAAACTCCCTTCTAGGATACTGCAGTATAAGTTGCTACCTTATTTCACAAATTGTATTTGGAGGTAGAGTTTAAGGTCACTCCGAGGGATAAATCCAGGATCTCCCAGATATTACTTTTCCCCATTACTAACACTGCTGCTGCAGTCATTCTGTTAGCTGCTGATGAAGCAGCATATGAAGTAATAAAAAAAGGCAGGGCGCCAGCATTCTATTCCTGTTTCGCCCTAGCAGTCCATGCAGTTGAGAGGCTGCTGTTTCACCCCCAGTGGGGCCAATTTGTTGGGGTTGGTAGATAGCACTCTCCCTGAGCACAGTTTTCTGGGCTTCTTCAGTTGTCTCATGCCATCAATGCATTTACTAGTGCTAACTGATAATAATCCAAACGGAATCTTATCAGAATCAACATAATACAGTGGTACCTTGGGTTACATATGCTTCAGGTTACATACGCTTCAGGTTACAGACTCCGCTAACCCAGAAATAGTACCTCGGGCTAAGAACTGTGCTTCAGGATGAGAACAGAAATCGTGCTTTGGCGGCGTGGCAGCAGCAGGAGGCCCCATTAGCTAAAGTGGTGCTTCAGATTAAGAACAGTTTCAGGTTAAGTATGGACCTCCAGAATCAATTAAGTACTTAACCCAAGGTACCACTGTACAGTTCTAGGTGTTCAACTGAATACAGAGTAAATATAAATTCTCCCACGATATACAAAGAATCAATTTTGACGCAAAAGTTCATAATTATGCACTTGTATATCTTTGAAGAGACAATTTCTTGGCTTAAGCATACAAGACTGAATAGCTTAGCAAGGTAGCCCTGTTTGATTACAGATGTGTATATATATATATATATATTTGCTTTCGTATATATATATATATATATATATATATATATATATATATATAGTGTGTGTGTGTGTGTATGTATATATATATATATGTATATGTATATGTATACACACATTTTCTCATTATGGGATTTTCAATAGGTGTTTTACATTAGTAGAGAGGTGGGGAGGTGGAGTAGATGATAGACATGATACTATTCGTACTTACATCTCATACATTTCACATCTAGACACACATTTCAATACCCATTGCTGTAATTAAATGAAAACTGAAAGATCAAATTCGGAATTAAATCCTACTGGCTGTAATGTTTTAAATAAAAATATTAATCGTGCTTCTTGTTGTTTTAATATTTTTTTGATGTCCTGTTTGCTATATTTCCTAGGAACGAATTGGCTCCTTGTCATAGGACCTCCCTGCAAACAGATCAGAACAAACGCCTTCTTAACGCCTGCAAGCAAGTCAGGAGGAATCCTCAGTAAATAGGAGGAGTCCTGAGAAGGGAGACCAAGTGTGGCCTTGAAGTTTCCCATCAACACCACCTAGACAGACTGAGCAGGCACACAGATTCACAGGTGTCCTCACTGTAAGTAAGAAATCATAGCAGTTCTAAGTGTCTGTGTGTGGTGCACATGCACATTCTATGCAAATTATTTCCTCTTTCATTCTCTTTTGATTATGCATTTCCTCTTTTTTTTAAAGCGATTCATAAGTAGTGATCCTATGAGTTTGCTGTAAGAGCTGTAATCAGTTTGGGTCATAAATCAATTAGACACACTATAAATGTGTTAGTCTTTAAAATGACTGAAGACTCTGCTCAACAGGAGAACAGTCTCCCTTGGGAGGTGGTGGACTCTCCTTCCATGGAGGTTTTTAAGCATAGCTTGGATTGCCATCTGTCATGGATGCTTTAGCTCAGATTCCTGCATTGCCGGGGATGGACTAGATGACCCTTGGAGGCCCTTCCATCCCTACAATTCTATGATTCTATGATACTATGACTTTTATTGGTTGCTGTGTTGCTCTAGCATTGCTTTAAAGCACTGGTAAAATTTTGTCCATAGATTACATAATAAGCCATTATTCTATGTAAATCATAATTAAAAGAGTGGCTGGAAGTGCCTTGGGACATGTTGTCAGCCGCAATCCCTTTTGAGTAGCTTGTGAAAAGAGGCACAAGCTCTTAGAAAAGAAACCACCAATAGGAGCTTATTCAAGGAATTGACCTAATTGCAATAAAAATCATAATGCGAAGCTCTGCACAACTGTTTGCAGAATCAGATTCTGTTGGCTAAAAATACAAAATCAGATAAAATTATATTTACCATTCACATTTAGCTTAGTTATGTTGACCATTAAAATTGCCAATTTGCTCACAATCTAGTGTAAATTTGACCGCAGCACTGAAACATTTGTTCAAGAGATTAAATGCTTACCTTGTCTTAAACAATTCTATGAAAGGCAAAATACATTGATGAAATTAGCTTATACATAAAGAAAGCTGCTGAGTTTCTGTTTCTTTATGGATTACACGCAAGAAACTTTGGGGGAAGTGTCCAGTTCTTCTAAATGCTAGTATGATTGTTCACTTTCAGAAGGAAATTGGCAGTGAATAAATTGTTTTAACGCTGTCCCGTGTGATTTTCCTCCATGGAGGAAATTATACTAGCAGCTGAAAGAATAAACTGTTAAAATAAAAACACAGCACCATTAGTGTGCATATCCCATTTGTTGTTGGTTAGTCGTTTAGTCGTGTCCGACTCTTCGTGACCCCATGGACCAGAGCACGCCAGGCACTCCTGTCTTCCACTGCCTCCTGCAGTTTGGTCAAACTCATGCTGGTAGCTTCGAGAACACTGTCCAACCATCTCGTCCTCTGTTATCCCCTTCTCCTTTTGCCCTCCATCTTTCCCAACATCAGGGTCTTTTCCAGGGAGTCTTCTCTTCTCATGAGGTGGCCAAAGTATTGGAGCCTCAGCTCTAGGATCTGTCCTTCCAGTGAGCACTCAGGGCTGATTTCCTTAAGAATGGATAGGTTTGATCTTCTTGCAGTCCATGGGACTCTCAAGAGTCTCCTCCATATCCCATAATATACTGTTTTATTTGAAGCACTGATCATATGCTAGACTTTTTTAATTTCCTCCCCTCCAGATTTGCCATAAAAGCGCTAGAAAACTTTATGGCTTGGTAAACCAAATCCACAAGGTATTGTTACACGCCACTCCAGTCTCTGATCGAGTGTCCTAGAATCAGAATCATAGAATCATAGAGTTGGAAGAGACCACAAGGGCCATTGAGTCCAACCCCTGCCAAGCAGGAAACACCATCAGAGCACTCCTGACATATGGTTGTCAAGCCTCTGCTTAAAGACCTCCAAAGAAGGAGACTCCACCACACTCCTTGGCAGCAAATTCCACTGTCAAACAGCTCTTACTGTCAGGAAGTCCTGGGGAGTTGACAGCGCTTACCCAGAGTTTGTGTTTCCTTCAGATATAAGGTGCAGTGGAGACTGTAGTGTCTTTATGGAATATCATGTATTTACACATATATACAACCTGAGTCTACAGTGGAAGGATTTCCAGTATTCACTTCTCAAGACGATTTTTTGCTCCTCTCTGAGGAGCAGTGGGATTAGGTCTACAAACAGAAGAACCAACCATACCACCTGTCCCTTTGTTACAGCTTGCTCTAGCCAGCCTGCCAAGAGTTCTGTCAGCCCCACTTCGCCCTCGCCTTTCAATCTACTTGCAAAACACCACAATTTCCCTTCATCCTCCAAACTGAAACCCTAAACCCTTTCTTTTTGCCACCCACTAACACACGCAGCTGGAGTAGGAGCCCCTCTGTCAGAGAGCTAGTTCATGACATCCTCCTCCCTGTCTGGCAGTCTTGTCCTTGGATGGTTTCACTGGCTTTCTTTGTCCCCTGTTAATGACTATGCCAAGCTGGTCTGGGTTGTTAAAGGTAAAGGTACCCCTGCCCGTACGGGCCAGTCATGTCCGACTCTAGGGTTATGCGCTCATCTCGGGGTTTTTTAAGAGGCCGGGAGCCAGCGCTGTCCGAAGACACTTCTGGGTCATGTGGCCAGCGTGACAAAGCTGCTCTGGCGAGCCAGCAGCACACGGAAACGCCGTTTACCTTCCCGCTATAAAGTGGTACCTATTTATCTACTTGCACTTTGACGTGCTTTCGAACTGCTAGGTGGGCAGGAGCTGAGACCGAAAGACGGGAGCTCACCCCGCCGCGGGGATTCGAACCACCGACCATACGATCGGCAAGTCCTAGGCACTGAGGTTTTACCCACAGCGCCACATCCAGGGGTTTTCAGCATTATGGGGAGTCTGCCCCCACACTCAAACTCATAGCAGTAGGATGATGAAGACAGCATTTTAAGAAGCAAATTCTGAAAAAAGAATGCACTTGTATATGATTGGTGACTCCTGCAAATGCCTTTTTGGTGTGGCTGTGAATTGTAGTTGCCTCTCGCCTGATGTCATATTATTACATCAAGTTTAGGGCCAGTGTGTGTGGTTTGGCCAAAACAGCCTCTTTGGCCAAATGGAGGCCTGGTGGATTTAATTAAGCCATGGGCTGGAGGTTCTTGAGAGTTGTGCTTGGTTCCTGTAGGAATCTGGTTGGCCACTGTAAGAAAAGGATGCTGGGCTGGACGGACAACTGACCTGACCCATCAGGCTCATCTTATGTTGCCAGCATCCTTGTGGATGTGGTAGAAATGTGGTAGAAATTTCTCTCAGTGAAAACCTTTGGGTTCCAGTTGTTTGGCCTAATATCATACATAACCCATCCCTCCAGAATTTCAATTTGTTCATTGTCTTTATTTCCAGATACTCAAAACCAAACTTTTGCTTAAAACATTTAACAATCTTCATGCTTGCAGCAGCACAAAATTGGACGTTGGTATCTGGCTGCAGGGTTAGTGATTGAATCAGCAATATTTGGCAGATTGTAGTAGCTGAAACAGAGACAGTTTCCTGGATGCAGAGTTTCCATTCATCACAAATATGAACGGTGGATCAAGCAGACACCAGCCTTTGACTTCATACACTTCCTTATGGTACATGCACAAGGTTGACTGTATTGGTGACAAACTTCTGTTCCTTTATTAATCTATGTTTTTATATGCAAAACTTATTTTTTTTAAAAAAAAAGGTGTGTGGGCCCCGGGGGAGAAAAGGTTCCTGTACCTTTAATAGTTGCATAGTTCCCGCCCATGTGTCATGTTTTGCACCTGTGGAAAATCCCTCTTATGCACAACTGCTAAGATGCAGGAGCCCTGCCTTCCTGTGCATCTGGTCAACCTACCTTGTAGTAGTGCTCAGGTCTTTGGGGAGGTAAGTGTGAGAGTGTGTGTTTCAGGAGTGAGGAGAAGAAAAAAGGGGGTTGCAGGTCAATACTTGTCTTCTCTGGCTATATAATACATATTTACAGTACTATCCTATGAATTTTTACTCACGTCCCATTGTGTTCGCTGAGCTTATTGCCCAATAAGCATGTTTAGAATTGTTATCTTTTGAATGGAAGGCTGCCTGAGCAGGATTTTAGTTGGGGGGGGGGGAGAAGGCTTTTTTAAGGGGGTAGGCTTTTGTTGGGGAGGGGCAGAACCTCAGATTTGTCTTGATGTTATTGTCCCCTCTGGCCCCACCCATGTGCCCGAGTATATTATAATTAAATAGAGAATGGGGGCATGCAGAGGCATATCCTCCTCCTAATTTCTCTCTTGCTCTAGGATATTTATTATAAGACATCAGGGTCTTAAGTAGGTTAGTTCCGTCTCTTTCTCTGCCTTCCACTTTTCTTTTCAGCCTTTGACACCCAAACAGTCAGTGTCTCAAATAGGCACAAAGTTGGATTAGTAAATTCACACTCTGCCTGACCTCTGGTTCCTTAGACCTTGCCCCTCCCTACTCCACTCTGCAGGCTCATCTGCCATTAACATATTGTCACCAGCTGGCTTTAAAAGGTGATTGGACAGATTCATGGAGGCTGTCAGTGCCTGCTAGTTATGATGGCTATGCTCTGCCTTTGCAGCTGCAGACAGTAATACTTCTGAACAGCAGTTGCTGGGAATCTATGGAGGGGAGAGAGCTCTTGCGGCTTGCAAGCTTCCCAGAGGCATCTGGTGGCTACTGTGAGAACAGGATGCCGGACTAGTTATGTTCATATTATAAAAGTTTGCAGGTTCCTTTTAGGCAATTTTGTTTCCCATCTTATTCACAAACTTAAGCACTTCTGTGAGTATGCAGAGGTCACTACCTTGTTTTGGGGTGTTTCCAATTTTGTTCCAATCTGATAGGCACGCAGCCACATATTAGAGGGGAATTATATGATCTCGTGTGGTTTTAATTTAATAACAAAAATGGCACTGAAAATTCAACTGAAATGAAGTCCCATAATTTTCTGTTTTGATAGAACTCTTTCATGCACACAATGTTCTATTGTTTTAATTCAAAATATTATTTGCACAATCTCAGTTTGTAAAGACTGGAGCAGCAAAGAAGCTTCAGCATCAGGAGATATTTTGGAACCAGAAGTAGCCTCTAAATTCTCATGAAATTCAATGCAATTATTTGATCACTTTGAAAGTACAGTGCTGCCATCAGGAAGATGAGTTATTGTTTGTCCCTGTGGCCTGCCATATCCAAATCTGTTCCTTGATTTTCTGTTTCATAGAGGATGTACAAATGATTGCATCATGTTGATTAAATGCCAGATTAATCTGTGTTTCATATATTTAATATAGCTGAAAAGGCATGAAGCTGATAAAATACAGGATATATTTGTGTCCTTCGTACAACATATTTTAAATCAGGGATTGGATTTGTCAGCTGCAGAGTTTTGCAGCGGGAGTGTTTATCCGGCTCTAGATCTGAAGGCATAGGCTTTTGTCCAGCTTCCCTGTTGTTAAGCATTTCTGTTGATGATATTTCATTGGCTTGAGTGTTTTGGGGCAGGTTGTTTGTTGTTTGCCCAAATCTGTGGATGAAGTGTTGAACAAAAAAAAAAGAAACAGCAAAAAACAAAGCGCATCTTGATGGAGAACTGAGGTTGAACTCCCACAACTTCCGGTGTTTAGCCTATTGAAGGACTATTGAAGTCCTGGCAAAGAGCTCATCATGTTTTATATTCTCTTGGATAGAGAATCCTTCTCCCTGGAGCCTAGTTTTCTATGGGCACTTAATTCCCGCCCCCCCCCAGTATGGCAACTCCATCCCATCTAATGTCAAATTGTATGTCTCGGTGACTGTCTGTGGGCCATACCATTTGAGATAGTAGAGGGAATGTTGTCTGATTGAACACACCCAATACTTTTTTTTAAAATAAAAATAAAATCTCCCACATCGAAAACTAAGTGCCAGGGAGAAGGTATGACATACTGATCTTCTATGTATAGGACTCTTCCTTTCAAGGTTGGGGACTTATTTAAACATGCAGTCTTCCACTTGCAGTATTAAGTAAAGATAACTTGTATTATTTGCAGTATCTGTATTACCAAATGATGATAACCTGCATTTCTGTTTGCCTGAACCAATCCCAAAGGCTCTTTCAGGTGCCACTTTCATTTTGGCACCTACAGCAATAGAGAAGAGGTCAAGTTCCCAAAAGGCTTACATTTTCTCTCTGCAGTGTCACATAATCAGCAGAGCAGAATGCTGAGCAAGGTTTTATAAGGAGCTGGGTCCAGCATTCATGAAGGATGGGGAATAAATTTGATTCAGTTTGTCTTTAAAATCAAACCTACCTAATTTGCACCTTCCAAAACAATATACAATGCAAAAACACAGCCATCCTTTCAAATTCGTGCTTGAATTTTGCAATGCAGTTCTCTGGCCAAGTCATGTGTACAAAAATTCTAATACTAGGGTTAAACTGTACATGTAATGTGTATGTATTAGGGCTTATCAACACTTCCTTTTGCCCTGCCACTTTCCCCCAGGAGAACCCACGGTTTAGCGCTGAATCAGAATAAATGGCAATGGGTTTTCCTTGGATTGCCATTTGTTCCGATTTAGCACTAAAGAGTGGGGTTTCCAATGGTGGGGCAAAGGCAAAACTGCTTGGATCCCAGGCATAGGACAAGCAGAAGTGTGGACAAGCCCTTAGTGAAAACGGCATACAAAAATGCAATCGATTTGGGAAAATTGCTTTGCAAAAATATGTATATTAGGAGAAATTCATACTAAAATGCCGATGAATTTCCCAGACAACTTATTGTTTTTAAATTGCCAAACTGATGTGGAAATGTGGAGAACTGAACTTTATAGATTGGAAAAATGAGAAACTGAGAGGAACGGAAGTTGTGAGAATGTTCCCAGTCCCGAGTTTATTTTCCAGCTGCACATATACTGCTTATTTTCTCCGGAGGGAAGCATGAGCATTAAAAAAAGAAGAAGAGATGTTTATATGTAAAAAAGCACAGAACATCAAAACAAATAACTATACAGAAATAATAAAGGAAGATCAGGCACATGTACTTCTGGGGTATATTAAATCTGAGCACTCTTAATAGGCCCTAAGCATATTTGGCCTCTAGCCAAGCCACTCATTTGCAAAGAGGCAGAAGTTCCTGCTATTTTTTATTTTATTTTTTGCTCTGGTGCACAGGCAATGCCCAGCTGCTGCCTCATCTGCAGCTCTTCCGCTCATGCCAGCCAAGCTAGAAGACTGGCAAAACCCTGACCTGCATTATGCCAGCCTGGAGCTAGCATAGTAATGGGGCACAATGGCACTGGGGGGGTGGCTTGGGATCCAGTGGATCCCTGAAGACCCAATTTCCACACTTTCTGCAGCTGGTAAGAATCCTGTTGATCAGCAGAACAGGGAGCTCCACCTTGGAGGAGTGAAGCCAGGATGACTTTTGGGGTGGATCTGAGTGGAGCTGTTTTGGGCTGGGCAAAGAGGAACATCCAGCCCCATTCAACTCAGTGGATTTCTGTGGGTGGGTAGATTGTAGCCTCTTTGTTTGGAGCTGTAGAAGGAGATTCCTTTAAAACAGCAAAATGAAGAGAAGCTAGGCATTGACATTTATGGTTCCCAAAACCTGCCTCAACTGACAGTTGTGTCTTTTGCCATGACACAGGCTAGAGATCTCGCTATATGCAATTAGATAAGGCAAATCTAAAGCCAGGCACATTTGGACTGGGTGAGATGGCTTTTGTTTAGTTTGTGACAGCATTTTCCTGGACAATGAACTGTAAGTGATAAATGCAAATGTGTCCTTTCTCCCTGGGATGGGAAGTGATCTTTATCGGACCAGTGGAAGAGAAGCGCTCGTTTCCCTGATGCCATTTGTTGCATGCTCTATTGCATATTTTAGGTCCCATGACAAAGAAATGGAGGCAATGCCATAATCACAAATATACCTCATACAAGATGTGTGTTTCCCCAATTAAAGTTAGTAAAGAAAAGCTAGCCTCAGCAGCATAACACAGTGTTTAATTATTCTAAGTATTTTATAAAACAGGAAAGTAAAAGGGTACATTCCTGAAAAAAGCAAAGCCCACAGTAAATTAGCCATTGATTTCAGTGAGATTTGGGCGACACCAGAAGATTTGTCATTACTATCTGCCCTCCTGGCTCCGTGCAAAGAACCCAGAATATGTCCTTTAAAAAGCAGTAACCTTTAATATCTGTATACCATAGTTTACAGTGGTCTAGGTCTATCCCTCAGGTGTGTGTGGACAACCTTCATTGGATATTATAATGGGAAAGTGAGCCCTGAAACAGAATTCTGATTCCTAACATGTATTTAGGAAAGTTGCATGGTGTAGCTGTCTTGGGATTACACCACTTCAGATGAAGCTTGCATGATTGAATGGTTCCCAGTGTAATAAATAAAAAAGATAGAAAACTAGCAGGAAGAAGACCAGACAAGGATTGCCTGCCAAGCTTACAGCATGGGGAAGTATTGGGTAATGAACTCCCAACCTGCCTTCTGAAGTGGTACAGATTCTGGGGGCCAAGAATGACCTGCAGTGCAGACATGGTTTACAAATCAGGGTAAAAAGGTAAAGGTACCCCTGACCATTAGGTCTAGCCGTGGACGACTCTGGGGTTGCGGTGCTCATCTCGCTCTATAGGCCAAGGGAGCTGGTGTTTTTCTGCAGACAGCTTCCGGGTCATGTGGCCAGCATGACTAAGCCACTTCTGGCGAAAGCAGAGCAGCACATGGAAACGCCGTTTACCTTCCTGCCAGAGTGGTACCTATTTATCTACTTGTACTTTGATGTGATTTTGAACAGCTAGGTGGGCAGGAGCTGGGACCGAACAATGGGAGTTCACCCCGTCACGGGGATTTGAACCGCCAAATCAGGGTACCAGCAAATAAATGCCTAGACTGAAAGCCATACCAAGCTTTCATCCATAGTGCAATTCCGCAAGCAATGAGGTTATTTGTGTGTTGCAGGGATTTTGCTTAAACTTTGCAGTATATACTGTTAGATGTGGTATGTTGGAATAATTTTGCTGCTAACAATTGCAGCAAAACCTGAAGCAAGTTTGATAAAACTGGAGCCAAAAATGTCCTGAGATGTACAGGTATGCAGTGGACCACATAGCTCCTTTGTGTTCCAGTTTTTATAAATAAAACCAGATGGCAACAGCAGAAAAAAGCAACTGATTTTACAGTCATTTACAGGATACCTTAGAGATCAAGTAATTTGTTCCAAGTGCTTTAGCAGTAAAGGAAGAACAAAAGATCATTAATTGTAGGTTTCACTTGTCTGCAAAAGGACATAGATCAGCATGTGGGAAACCGCTGTATTTAAAGTTTGTTTTAGAAAATTGTAGTATGTCAATTGCAGTTTTGTAATTAGGCCCTTGTAGATGGTTTGCGGTTTTCAGTCTCATCCCCATAAAAGTCCTTTGTAGCCCAGGTCGAGAAGAGCATAGCAGTATCTTTCCTGCATGCTGACTGACGTCTTTGTAGACATTGGAACTTTCCTGGTTTACAGGACCTGAGGTGGGTGGGGAATACAAAAAGGAAGTTATAATATGTTACAAAATTGGTGGAGACTGGGCAGATAATATTGTGGTGCATTTGGGGACTGTGCGCAGGATAGACTCAACAGAAGAGCAGAGCAATGTCATTAGGCATGTGTATGAGAGAGACAGATAGGAGAATGGATGTAGGCAGTCTTGGCATCATCAGTGTTGATGAAAGGAAGTTGCTAAGGAGGACAATATTTGTTTGATTCATTCCTGCCCTGGGCAACCAGCAATAATAGATTCTCACTTCAAAGCAGGGGTGGGGAATTTTTTCCAGCTTGAGGGCCACACTTCCTTGTGGGGAACTGTCCAGTGGCTGCATGTGAGTGACAGGCAGAGCCCGAGGCAAAAATGAGTGGAACAATGGATGTGACCATTTTACCATGGTAAACACTGCAGCCAAGCAGAAGTCAGAGGTTTCTATAAACACACATTTCTCCATATTATAACAGTTCAGTGATGATAGCCCCGCCAGGTAAAATCATTTGAGGAGGGTACAGAGGAAGGCCAGTGTCCTGAGGGCCAAAGAGTGAGACACACACACACACATTCAGCCCTTGAGCTTGAGGGTACAGGTCTCTATATCCAGCAGTCCCCTTGTAGATAAAGTTGCATCAACCCCTTCAAGACTCAGGGTGCATGCCCGCTGAGGACCTGGATAGAAAGGTGGGGAATAGAAAAACACCCCCCTTCTCTTTGGCTTGTGATGTCCTGCAGCGTACCTATGCTGCTGCAAGCCTTCCCCAGCCTGGTGCAATCCTATACTAGCAAGGGCTGATGGGAGTTGTAGTCCCAAACATCTGGAGGGCACCAGGCTGCTGAAGGCTGTGTTACTGCAAATCCTGACGGGAGAGGAGACTGTGTCCTTAATTCAGAGCTCACCTCACCCTTTTAGCTGGCAAATCTTGTGGACTATCCACACACACAAAAAACTAGGGGGAAAAAGAGGGGAGGGTTACATACATGCTTACAAGAACTTGCAAGATGAAATGCTATATGGAACGCCTTGAAAAATCAATACAAATATAGTGCTTTAGAAGCAAGATATGAGGAGATAAACCTGGATGCTGTTTTGATGACACCGGGATAAACTCCATCAGCAATATGGAATCTCACAGAAAAGTAAGCTGAAAATCTGTGTGATCCACACTGATGATCCTTCTATTAAAAAGGTTGCATTCAACATTTCTCCCTAAAGGCTGATCAGTATTGAGCCCTCTCCCTCTGTTGGGAGACAAAATAAGGACTTTAAAATAAACCACACACACTGAAACTGTGCAGAGACTATTGTGCAGTACTGTCAGCTGTGTTATACCAAGAGAGTCAGGAAGGACTTTTAAGTACAAAGGGGTCCTAACCTCGGGTTTTCTTAACGTGTGTTTTTGTACTAGGTCTCTGAATATACTCAAGACACTTACTCCGGAATTAATTTGTATTGAATGCGGTGAAATTTGCTTGACACCGAGTTCCCCCCAGGCATCCTTCTGGAACGTTTAATTGATTCAGTTGGATTACTGCCAGATCTCTCAAATTTGTGGCGTGAAGTCTGAAAATCATGGCTGCAAACCAGAAGCCACAAGCCAAACCACTTGCATTTAAAATTAGTCTCAAATCATTTCTCAGATGGAAGTATAAGGGTCTAAGGATTTGCAGCAAGTTGGCCAGGCGTGCGAAATCCTGATTGCGGTCCCTAGTATCCCAAGCAGTCACCTGCCTTTGCATCTGGCCTCAGAAAGCTCCTGTGTAGAATTTACTGCCTGGATCAATCAAGGTAGTTAAGTGAAGGTGGGTTAAACAGTGCCAGTCCAAGGCCACATTCACACTATACATTTAAAGTACCATGATACCACTACTTGAAAAAGATGCTCCACTGGGATTTGGCACTCTTAACCTCTACTTTCACCTGCCTCAGATGAGCCTCTAGATGATTTTTGTTTGTTTGGAGCGGGTGGCAGCAAGGGAAAGGGCAGGGGCAAAGGCGAGTGTTTCATGTGCATTCATACGGAATGTGTGCGGATCCCTCAAGCATTTGTGAGTGTTCACTCGGAACTTCCCAGGGTGAGCAAAGGGGTGTTCATCTCTCCTGACTGACAAGCAACAGGCCCTTGTTGTTGTTGTTGTTGTTGTTGTGGTTTAAAAAGTATTATAAAATTAAATGTTACTGTATTAATATTTGATGCAATAATTGAGGCCTTCTGTTTTTATGTTTTGGCTGTTCTGCAAGGATTCCTTCCCACCCTTTGACTGCTCATCACAAGCATTCTGGCTATGGGCCTATGTAGAAAATGGTGGGAACAATTCTAAAACGTCTTTCGAAAGCACTGGGTTGATGGATAATTTATTACAAGTTTAGTGGCAGTGTTGAGTCGCCGGACTGGCAGTATAACAACCCCCCCAAATAAAGAAGCTTCCATGCATATTGATTGAAGAAGCGCTTCCCAGGGTGCCTCTTACAGTTTGAATTGTTGATTCCTCTGAACTCCTCTCTCATGTTTGGCTTACAAAGATGCTAAAACAATAGGCATGGGCTGCATGACGGGGGCAAGGCTTTTGAATACAGTGACATACACCACGTCACACATTAGTGTACCGTCTCCCAACACGGGCTGAAGGTCATAGGAGCCATACTGCCTGCCAAGGAGATGAGATGGAAAGAGGGATTCTGAGCAACGTACCATAGAAGATTGGCACTAATTACTGGTTTGAAGTGCAAGCGGAATGCAAGGGAGCAGAAAGATGGCCCCATGTGGCAGAACAAACACTGACAGTCTTGACACTGCTGCTAGCGCTGACTGAAACACAATAGCTGGTAGCCATCTCCTACCAAAGCTCAATCTGTGCTGTCATACTGGGGACATCTCACTGTTGGGTAGTGGCACTGCCGCCATTGCAAGGAGCCAGCTATTTCCTTCCTGATTGGTTTCCTGCTATAAAATGAACCAGTTTTAAATCTGAGTCTGAGACTCACTCAGAAGATTACACCTATTAACTGCCTCTCTCTTAATTGTTGAGTAGATTGTTTTTATCTATTGCAAGAAAGTGTCTGCAAAGATTGCTTTTGGGGAGGATCTCTAATGAAAGGGTATGTTTGTCATGTGTGTGTGTGTGTGTATTCTCTCTCTCTCTCTCTCTCTCTCTCTCTCTCTCTCTCATGGTTGTTGTTTTCTAAGCTACCAGCCTGTTTAGAGCAAGAAAACTCTTGCTCTATTGCTTTTCTCAACTTTGTTACATAGTTAATGACTAGGTCCTCCCACAATATGTCATTGGCATCCATCTGTCTCGGGAGACGATGGAAGAGTGTGCCTTTGGAGGTGAGAGTCTAACTGTTGGAAGGTTGCAGCGCCTGCTGTGGCTGTAGAGACTGATATGGAGAGACATGTTTTGTTGCAGCTGGGGCAGATGAAGGGGTCCAGTTGTGCTGATGCAGGTGTACCATGTGTTTCTTCCTTCTGCACTCCTCGCAGCAGTCATTCCTCCTCTGGGCACTGCTGTGGATACATCAACTGAGTGATTGTCTCCAGGCTCTGAGGTCATCTGAAAGGGATTCCCACACAGTGGGGCTGATGTTTTGCAGCCTTCATGTCATATTTCCAGACATCTCTGTAACAGAGTTGGTTTGCCAACAGACCTGGTGTCTGAAGCCATCTCCCCATAGAGCACATCCTTGCAGATTCTGTCACCTTCCATTCTGTGTACATGATCAAGCCAGCATAAGCATCACAGAAGTGCAAACATGCTGGGAATGTGGACTTGGGAAAACACATCTTTGTTTGAGACCCTGTCCTGCTATGTGATGCCCAAAATCATCCTGACACATTCAGGCATCGCTCCTGGCAGGTTTAAGTTGCCCACGACTCACTTCCATAAAGCAGCGTGCTCAACACGCAAACCTGGTAGACCTTCATCTTGGTATTGGACATTAGAATCACATTCTCCCATACGCTTTCAGAGAGGTGAGCCATTGCTGTAGCTGCGTTGCCAGTACGCTTGGTCTAGCTCAGCATCAATGGAAAGGTTGTTGGTTATGCTGGAATCCAGGCAGACAAAATCATCTACCACCTCAAGCATGTGGTCACCAGTGTTGATGTGTAGAGTGTTGGGGATGTTCTGACCCAGGATGTTGGTCTTCGTCAAGCTGATGGTAAGGCCAAAACCACTCCAGATGTACATTCCCCCTATACAGTAGTACTTTGGTTCTCAAACACCTTGATACTCAAACACTGCAAAATGTTCCAATTTGCGAACTTTTTTTGGAAGCCAAAACTGCTCCTCTTCTGATTTGAGTGCCAAAACTTCTGTTTTGGGATCCATGGTTCCATTTTGAGTGCCACACTTCCCTTTTGAGTGTTACGCTGAGCTCTGTTTGGTTTTGCGGCTCTTTTTTGTGTGTTACTGTGTGGAACCTAGTTCAGCTACTGATTGATTGACTGTGTGACCGCAGTACTTTGTTTATTGCTTTCATTTTATGGATCAATGGTCTCATTAGATAGTAAAATTCATGTTTTAGGGATTGTTTTTAAATGTCGGGAATGGTTTAATCCATTTTGCATTACTTTCGAAGGGAAAGTGTGCCTTGGGTTTGGAACGCTTTGGTTTTGGAACGGATGTCTGGAACGGATTAAGTTTGAGAACCAAGGTTCCACTGCACTGAATTGTTTTGCATTAATTGCAGCAGGTGAAGTTGACCTGTCAAAAGACCTGGCCTTGCTGTGTGCTTCAGTTTGTATGTGGGAAAAGAAAGAGTTATTAACAGAACCCTTTTAACTGACTTAACAGCTCTTGGAGCAGGCCAGCCATTTGTTGTGATAGCTGTTGTTTTGGAAATGAGCGAAGCTAAGCATCCTGGCTGCTCTCCTTTTAAAGCATATCAATGGCTGGAAAAGCCTCCAGGCCTCTCTGGCTCTGCGTGCACCAGTTCAGATATATGGCTCGAGTGAACAATGGATCAAAGGCTTGGACTGCACAGAAGAGAGTGATCCAAGTTTTCAAGCCCAGACGGACCAACAGGAAAGGATGTTTCACTTTAGTGAGCTTTCGCAGCAAAAGCAAATCTTTCTTGTCAAGTTATGCAAGCTCCCCATAGGTGCTCCACCCTAAATTGCCACAATAAAAGGGAAGGTTAAAGATTTGTATCAGAGTAAACTTGTGCAGAGGATGTACAGATTACAAAGCAGGAGCAACAAAAAGAAGCTGTCTCTTACTCAGCCAGGCCATTGCTCACAAGAACACAGGAATAGCCTGCTGGACCAGGAGCCATGGCCCAGCATCCTCTTATCACAGTGGCCAACCAGATGCCTCAATGGGAAACCAGGAAGCAGGATCAAAGCACAATTGCACTCTCCACTCCTGTGGCTTCCAGCAACTGGTATTCAGAAGCATTACTGCTTCCAATTGTGTAGGCTGAGCATAGCCATTGTGGCTGGCAGCCTGGCTCAGTATTACCGTATTTTTCACTCCATAAGACGCAATTTTTTCCCTCCTAAAAAGTAAGGGGAAATGTCTGTGCATCTTATGGAGCGAATGTGTGGTCGATCGCTGGCTCCCTTGCTGGCCCCGCCCCCTTGCCCAGGCCTCCATTGTTGAATATTCTGAAGAAGGAGGCTGTTTGTTTCCCCAGCGACATGTGACTGGCTGATTAGATTATCTGTCTGGAAACTGTAGAAACGGCTCCATTTCCTTTCCTAAAGAAGTTGCAGAACTGTGAGTTGAACCCCATAAAAACAGGATTTTTTCCCCTTTGCAAAGTAAGCTCAACAACTTTGAGCTGATCCTCAAAAAAAGGGGCTTTTCCCCTTTGCAAAAGAAGCTGCACAACGGTGAGCTGATCCCCCGCAAAATGGGGCTTTCCCCATTTCCTCCTCTAAAAACTAGGTGCGTCTTATGGAGCGAAAAATACGGTAGTTTACCTAGATCAGTATTATTTACTGTAGGCTTTCCAGTTCCCTTCACCAGGTGCTGGAGTACAACTCCCACCAGCCATGCTGGGTTAATTTTCAGCTTCTAAAGCAGAGGTTTTCCTCATTACCTACTAATTGACCCTTATTAGGGGAGGTGCCAGGGACTGAACCCCAGGACCACTGGCTTATAAGGCATGTTTTCTACCACTGAGTCATAGTCTATCCGTCAGGTCTCATTTGGGTAAGAAGCACAAGAACATTAAGTCAGTTGAAATCGCTTCCTTTGCAGCTCAGTGTCAGCGTTGTTTGGGGAGGAAGTGCAGTCTTGAGGTTTTGCTCTTCAACTGGAGTCCAGCATCAGAGCTCCATTTCGCTCCCCCCCCCCCGCCCCCAGATCTCTTTCGTCTTTCCTAGAGCATCTGTGGCTATGGCAGTCAGGTTTAGCAAGTTACCACAGTACTCAGGGTTGTAACATGCTAAGGTTTACTTTAAAAGTGCTCCGTAAACCTCTTTCAGAAGTGGGTGGGTGAATAAGCAAGTAATGGAACAGTAGGAGAGATTAAATGCTTGTTCTCAGTGGGATATCTTCCCAACACTATAAAAAATACACTAATGGGATTTGTGGAGTGGTGAAGAGGGGACTCAAAAGGACTTTGAGGAAAAATAATGCGTTAAAATTAAAGTAAAAAAGAGGAAAAAAGTAAAACAAAATACAGCAGTATATTCCTTTTCCTTAAGAGCTGCAATCAAATCACTGAGTCAGTTTGGGACATTTAGTTCAGTATTGTCATCACAGACTGGCAGCTGCTGTCCAGGGTTCCACAGCTCTTTCCTAGCTATGTCTGTCTATGCCAAAGGATCTAGCCTGGAGTCTTTCCACAATTTGTCGTCCTCAGTCCTTTTTGGGGGGGGGCACAGGACAGAGATGCTCCTGTGAAGCTACCTTAGCTTATCAAACCACTGCTCCCTCTAGCCTACAAAATGTCATCCTTGGCTGGCAGGGCAAAAGCTATTTCCCAGCCCTGCCATGACCAGAGCCTCTTGAAGCTGGAACTGTAAAGGATTGAACACGGGACCCTTGTACACGTACAGAAGGCATTGTACCCTTGGGCCACGACCTTTCCCCTAAAGTAGCTGTGACCTAAATTTGTCCGTCAGGACAATGCGCGGTGAGAACATCTATTCATGGAATAATTTTGGCCCGGTATCTGTGGCGTAAAAGAGACATAAGCATTGCCTGCAAACGGGAAAGAGGCATCTCCTAGGAATACATAGGCAGGCGTGAGTAGCTGTCTGCAATTTGTTGCAGTCCTGACAGGGTCTGTTTTATGTCTTATCATTTGGGTGGCAGAAGCAAATGTGTTACCAAACCAACTCTGCATTTCATCAACTTCAGTATCCTGTTTCTGACAACGGTAGCTTACCCCCAAGAAGCTGATGTCTAACCCTTTTTTTAATTCTCCAAGGCTTTTTTTTTTTAGTTTTTAAAATGCTTTAACCTGCTGCTTTTAACTGCTGATCCTACTTGTTTTGAGTTATGTCTGATTTTGTAAGGATCTGGGCTAATTTTGATTATTGTTTCTTTATGATGAGAGCGTTTTTGGAAACCATTTGATTGAAAGGTGCAGTATCTACGTGCATGAAACCAAAACAAACCTTTATTTCACAGCAATGTTGAAGCCCAGCTGACAAGATCCAGTGTACTCCTCCAGATCTTTTACTTTACAAGGGTGGGGGAAATAGTCATAGTAGTGCTTCTATGCTAATCTAAGCTGCGACCACACTTGGAACGTATTGCCTGTGGTTCTGGCCATCACAACTCAAAAGGACTCTGTAGAGCTGGGGACAGAGCAACTCCCCTTAAGAAGAGTTTGGATTTGATATCCCGCTTTATCACTACCCTAAGGAGTCTCAAAGCGGCTAACATTCTCCTTTCCCTTCCTCCCCCACAACAAACACTCTGTGAGGTGAGTGGGGCTGAGAGACTTTAGAGAAGTGTGACTGGCCCAAGGTCACCCAGCAGCTGCATGTGGAGGAGCAGGGAGTCAAACCCGGTTCACCAGATTACGAGTCAACTGCTCTTAACCACTACACCACACTGGCTCTCAAGGAAAGTTTCCTCTCTTAAGGAAAGGTTGCTGCGTTTGGGACTTTTTAGTTTAGAGATAAGGCAAATAAGAGATGGCATGATACAGTTATAAAGTTATGCATGGCGTAGAGAAAGTGGATAGAGGGAAGTTTTTTCCCCACCCTCTTTTGTAACACTAGAAGTTGTGGGCATTCCAATAAAGCTGAATGTTGTAGATTCACAACAGATAAAATAAAGGTACTTATGCATCTGGGACAGCTCAGTCAGTAGAGCATGAGACTCTTAACCTCAGGGTCATGGGTTTAAGTTCCATGTTGGGCAAAAGATCCCCACATTCCAGGGGGGATTGGATGAGATGGTCCTTTCCAAATCTACAGTTCTGTGATTCTATGTAATGTGTAGTTAAGGTATGGAACTCACTTCCACAAGAGACAGTGATGGCTACCAACTTCAGCGGCTTTAAAACGGAATTAGACAAATTCACGGAGGACAAGCCCATCAACAGCTGCTAACCACAGTGGCATCATGCAGGGAGTCACAGGTGGACCGAGTGCCTCTGTGCTCATGTCCAGCTTGCAGGCTTCACACAGGCATCCTGTTAACAACAGGATGGCGGACTGGCTGGGCCACTGGCCCGACTGCACAGCCTCCTCTTACGTTCTTATGGGCAGGCTAGTATGGGAAAAAGTGTGCGGTAAGGCATTGTGCTTAACCTTTCTAAACATACAAATAGTTACAGGCTGTGGTGCTCAAGTGCCAGCTGCTCATTTAGATCATTGCATGAATTGCCATGACTTCTTGCCACAGCATCCCACTACTTTGCAAACTTTTTAAAGTTGTGAGTTTTAAAATAAGATTTCCTTCTCTCGAGTGTCGTGCTCCATCTGTTGGATACTGAAGAAGCATGTCTCTGCAGTTTTAGCTATTTATGTTTGGTATACTTGGCAGCTTCTGTGTGATTCCCACTGGGTTTCCCACCCAGGCAAACATACAGAGGCTGGGCCTACGTAGCTCCAGAAGCAGAATGGCATCAACGCAGCACCACCACCATCTTTGCAGGTTTAATGTCAGCATAGCCAGTTATGCCCCCACTCCCTTCTCTGCAAAGCAGCAATACAATGCATCCAGCTACTATGAACACAAAGTTCTTCTATAGCTGGCCTAATGGGTGGAGGACTCCATATTACAGCTGAAGGTCTTCTCTTAAGTTTCTCTTTAGGAACTTGCAGTGGGGATCAAGTTTGTCTCCCGCCTTATGTCATTCCACAGAAGTGTTACGAAACAAATCTAGATGTCAAGATCAAATTCAATAAAAAGCAGCCTTCTGGGTTTGAGTTTAAGTTAACATGTTTGCCAATTAAAACCACCCAAAATAAAACGGCAGAAATGATTGAACACATGGTAGAGACGAAAGAAAAGAGGACAAGGGGTTTTCCTAGCAAAACAAAGTGCTTTATTTTATAAAGCCTTACTCATGTCTGGAATGTGCTTTTAGAACTAGGAGGTATAAAGTGAGTTGTCCTCACCCTCTCTGAGCAGTTTAACAGTAATGAGTGACAAAGACTGTTACGGGGGGGGGGGGGGGAGAGAGATGTAATTAACTCTTAAAAAAAGAAGCAGCATATGTTAATTGGCCACAATGGAATATTTACTCTTTTATTGTAACATGTACCTCCTATTAGTTCCTTTACATTCTCATCGTACCTTAGAAACCACTGTTTATCGCATGAAATAAAACATTCATGTTGTGCCAGAGAAAGTGTGCATGTATGAAGGAAGAAATAAATCAAGCCAAGCCACAGTTATCAATTTAAATACATAAAATGCAAGATTGTACGCATACTAGCACAAAACTTTTAGCATCACTAGAAGGGGCAAGGCAGAAGCATTCAGGATAGCCTTGGATCCTGGAGATGGGCTACAGGACTGGGCTGACATGGTGGAGTGGGTATGAGAAAAACCTGACCTATACTTCTCATAGACATGCTTCTGCCTGCTAGGAGTGAGACTTGGGTCTGCTCTGACTTCTAATAAGCCTGTTACCTTGTCAGATAACTAAGGTGACAGAATTGTGGGCTTTCGCTTAGGAAGGGAGTTAAGCTCCCATTGCTCATGAAGACCTCAAGTGCCAGGGTAGATCAACCCTAAGCTTTATTTAGGCTCCTCAGTCTCTTACCAGCATTTTGAATAAAACTTGCAGACAGGTAAACATATTTGATAACATGGCATTCTACCATATAGATGTAACTAATCACATACGGAGTATAACCCTCGCATTTGGATTTCTGTCCAAAACAGGCATAAAAAGGACTGGGCCATCCTTAGGAGTTGCATGCAGCCTTGTGTATCTTCTCAGGTGATCCTGAAATCCTGAACGCCTTTGCCGCAGGAAGAACTCTAGGATTGGTAAGTCTTGCAATAAGCTTTTTATGTCTGTCTATAACAGTGTGTTAAGCTAGGTCTGGAGGACAGAGTGTGCTACTGCAGCAAATACTAGTTTGCATCTTTAAGACTACTGAGAGATAGAATAGCAAAGTACGGTATTTGCAAAAATACTGTGCGAGCAGAGATAAGAAACATGGGTACCAGTGTAAATGCAGGACTCCCAACTATAGGCCCCATAAGGCAAAAAACAGATGAGATGAAGCTGTAGAGACCAAAGTCAATTTATGTGCTGTGTTTGCACAAAGAAGTATGCAGAGAGAGCTTGGGGTGTGGTGGTGGAAGAGAGGTTTTGTATTCAACTTTCACTCTTCTTAGCATTTTCCTGCATCCTATGCCCAGATGCCATAAGGGCAAAATATTTATCTTTGAGCATGGGAGGAGATAACATCTTGCCCAAGTAGAGACTGAACAAGGAGAGGAGGAACTTGGGTTGGAAATAAATGGGTTGGAAATAAAGGAGTGCATTTTGGACTATAACTGCAATCAGACCCATTCAAGTAGGTCCAATTCAGGGATAATGGGAATTATAACCAGTGCTTTTTTTTGTTGAAAAAAGATGCTGATACTCCCCTTAAGTTGTTAAAGTAAGTGCCACTTTTAACATTTGGGGAGAAAAGGTGCTGGTACAGTCGTACCTTGGCACTTGTACGTTTTGGCTCCCGAACGATCGAAACCTGGAAGTAAGTGTCCCAGTTTTCGAACTTTTTTGGAATTCAAATGTTCGATGCGGCTTCCGCTATTGTTTCCGGTGCGCCTGTGCAATCGGAAGCTGTGCCTTGGTTTCCGAATGTTTCAGAAGTTGAACGGACTTCCGGAATGCATTCTGTTCGAAAACAGAGGTACCACTGTACCGTGTACCCTTACGTACCCCCAGAAAAATCACTGGTTATAACCCAAAACATCTGGAGAACATCTGGATGGAGAAGGATAATCTATGGAGAATGCAGCTGTGCCACAGATGAAGTTAAGCAAGAAATACTGGTGCAACCTATCAATAAGACTAGGAACAATTATTATAGAAAGAGGCACTTGGTAGATCAAGAACATGTTTTGAGAGTGTCAAGGTAACAATGTCTAAAGAAACCAGTGTATAGATATAGAAATGGTGGAGTCAGTCCAAGATACAACCTATACCCATTAACAGACACTGACCTAGAACTGATTTTTCAGTTACATGGAATGTACAAAATATTCATTTACAGAATAGTTGGCAAATGGATAGCTCCAGAGGAACGGCTCCAAACTGGATCTGTATTTAAAATTGGAGAAAATTAAGCAAGAGGGAGAAGTGGGTAAGTTGTAGAAATTGGCAGAAAGACAAAGCAAGGAAGTGGCAAGAGATGAGACCAAAATGCTCATGTTTGAGCCAGCAGGGGAAAGAGAAACAAAATTATACAAATCTTTGTGAATATGAATCAGTAAAAAAAAAGGTAATACATTGGCCTGCTTCACACATCATGGTAAGTCAAACTTTGACCAACTGGGAGCACACAAAGCTGCTGAGCCTCAGAGAGGAGCTCGCACCCACTTTGCTCCTTTCTCCGTCCTTTCAGCACAGTGTGGCACAGAAGCAAACAGATACTTTTGGCTTAGTGTGACATTCAGAGACTCCAGACCACATTGGATGATCTCTAACCATAGACAACCTGTGACCATAGGCCATGGTTAAGGAAGAGTTATCTTGACAATGATTCTAGGTTCAGACAAGCTTAGATCCCATCTCTACGATATACTTAAGACAGTATGATACCACTTTAAACAGCTGTGGCTCCCCCCCAAAGAATCCTAGAAAGTGTAGTTTGTTGTGGGTGCAGAGAGTTGTTAGGAGACCCCCTGGTCCGCTCATCAAGCTGCAATTCTCAGTCATTTAACAGTCAATCCCCCCTTCCCAGGAAACTCAGAATTTAAATGCATAGTGAGGATGGGGCCTAAGCCAAATCTTACTTTAGATGTTACCCCAAGCAAAATGGACTGGGAAACAGCAAAAGGGGTACAAGGTCCCCTCCAGATGCCAGCATATTTGCGCAGGTCTGGCAAATCATAGTTTGGTTTAGTGTGGCGTGCAAACAAGGATGCTACACAATGTTTATCATGTTTGGAAGCAACTGAGTAACACTTGTGTTGTTTGTGGCACCCGAGAGAAAAGGGAGAAAAGCAACATGCTGTTAGGACTAGTGAGGTACCTCTGTTGCCCTAGCTGCACACTCAGGCACAGGATACAAGGCAGCAAATTGCAATGCAGGTCATTAAGGTAGATCTGCTGGGAAACCTGCTAGCACAGGGTTGGGGTGGTGAGAATTGTGTATAATAGCACAAGTGAAGAGACACATCTAGCGGCACAGTAGAAATTAGTTAAGTTTATTTATAATCCTGAAAAGTCACTGGTGGTAGCATTTGTTGTGACAGTCCACCCAAGTATACAGTATATATAATACATCCAATCGTACCAATAGAGATTCAGGTGAGAAAAGAGATGGCCATTTATTTGGTGAAGCATTTTCCCTAGACTTTTCAGCTAGGTGGAGCTCTATAAACTTACAATGGTGTGCCGCCCATTGGGGGGTACATTTGCAATGACTGGGAATTTCAGAGGCTATTACGTCACAAAACAGTAAATGGAACCCCAAAAAAGATTTGTTCAAAGTAATGTCTCTCAAGGGTAGTAGGACGTGTGTGGAAAGTGCATGACCTACCCCTTGTCAACAACTTGACAACCATTCCTTGCATCAACCTGAAAAGTGTTTTTGTAATCTATCCCAAACTGGAGAGAATGCAGTTATGAGTATCATGCGCCTCAGTAAGACAGAAGCTACAGCTGTTCCAAGATGTTGGACAAACTACTAAAGAAATTTGCCATCCAGATTTGCAACAGCTGACTTTTAAAGAGGGGGTACCGCCATCTGTATTGAGCAACACAGTTGTGGGGCAGGAGAGCTGAAAATAATGCCAACATAGGTCACATCTGGCAACCAATGTGCCCCTTTGGTATCAGATAGTACATGGGGGTAGACGAGTCTAAAAAGCCCGGGATACAGATTTTCACACCCCTCTAGCTGCTATGGTCAAACTAAGCCTCCTGATGTATATATTTTGCTCTAGGAAGCTTATGGGCATTATTTTCAGCTCTCCTACCCCACTACAGTAACGAGTTGGTCATTAACATTATAAATATATCAAAGGGGAAGGAGAACTCAGGTGGTGAGAAAGCCATGTGGGGCTGTGCCTTTTGCCTAGCAGTCACTAATAGCTTGGCTGGGAAGAATGCCCAAACAGCAGGAGGGAAAGGAGACAACAACACCGATGAGATGCACCATAGGAAGCTGCCTTATTTTGAGCCAGGCCACTGGTCCATCTAGCTCAGTACTGTCTACACTGACTGGCAGACACTCTCCAGGGTTTCAGACATCTCTCCCAAAGATGGTAGGGATTGGACTGAAGACCTTTTGCAGGCAGAGTGGGTGTTCCAACACTTAGCTATGGACCTCCCCCCACCCCACAAACGGAGAGTTGCAAGAGACCCACTGCCAAAAAGGATCAGCAGTTTGGGTTAACTTATTGTGGATGGAGGGTCTTAAAAGGTCAGTGTAAATCTCAACATCCATCTGTTTTCGCATAGAAACATGGCCTTTTAAAGCGTCCAGGAATGTTGTGGGTTAAAAGCAAGGGGGAAGGTGATTGCTTTTAATAACTGAGAATCCCATCACTCTTTAAGATTCATTATCTTCGGTGGGAAAATAAAACCAAATTGGATACATTTTTTTAAAAAGGTAACACAGCCTGGGATAGCTCAGTTGGTAGAGCAATGAGACTCAATCTCAGGGTTTGGGGTGTTAAACCCTATGTTGGGCAAAAGATTCCTGCATTTCAGGGGGTTGGACTTGCAGTCCCTTCTAATTCTATGATCACAGCCCTGTTGAAATATTGTGCAGTGTAATAGGATATATTGCCTTTGGCTGCATGAGAGCAAGATCAGCTTATGTTTTATCAGAGTTCTCTGAAGCCAACTATACATATTTATTATGCTCAGCTGCAAGCTTAACAGAACTGGCATTAAGTAAGTGGAAAAGGCAACCTGGAATTTGTGGAACAAGCTTTACGTTGCAGAGTGGGAGAGAGAGTGTGGTTTATTTTTTGAGTTGCCCATGAATGTCTGTTTCAACATATAATTTTTTAAAGGCACAATTTTAGCACAGTGTATTAAGTAGAGAATAGTAGTTTTAAGCATATCTAATTCTGTCGTCCTCAAAGTTTGGAACCTTCCCCCCCCCCCCAAGTGATCTGAGGTTTTTCAAAGCAGGTTATAGGCGACAACATAATTTTAGGCAAATCAGTTAACACAGCATTGTTTGGAGCAACAGAGCTAATTAGGTAATAAAAATGCCATATAAAATAACCTCAAAACAACCTGTCACCATGGACTGCAAAAATATTTTCTATCATGGAGGTGAATTGAATATCCACTTGGGTACATTACTGCATATTATACTTCAAGAAATTACTTAATCTGTACTGCAAAATAACTTTACATGTAAACTTCAGATTCACATACTGTGACATACTCAAAGCATCCCTGTTTTCCTATTAATGTAAACAGTAAAATTTAGGGCTTAAAAAAAGAATATTTTAATAAAATATTAAAAACAGCACAATGTAAGCATTTAAATGTCTCGGTTTTGATCAGTTACAGGTGAACAGACTTTCCTATTCCTTTGTTCATGTGGTGTAAAATGCTATTATTGCCCAAAATGATTAATTTCTTCCAAAAAAAGCATCATTGATTTCCTTTGTAGTACACTCAGCTCCTATACGATAAACATACAGTGTAAAATCTTCATGTAACATGACAATTAAACAGTCTTAACGTTCCTGCTCCACCTCCCTCAAAATATGTCTACCCTTGGCAAAGAACACACAGCATGATTATGACATTAGATTTTGGTAAAACAAGAGCCAGACTTCTGAATTGCTGGAAGACTTATTTCCTGTTGCAATGGGCCAATTTAATTAAATGAAAAAGGTGCCAGCAGGAAAGCTTCCGGCATAAGGAGCTTATGATGTTTCTATTTTCAAAGAGTGCCAACATGCAGGGTAGTTAAGTGTAACATTTGCAGTAAGGTCATAGTCATCATCGCCACCAAATACTGTCTTGCACCTCTCAGCTCAAAACGTAAACTGATCCACAGTTTAGTTTTGACACCAATATTGTCGAACTTAACATGCATATAATGCCTTCCTCCCCACCCAACTCTAACCATTCATTCCAGCTCAGCTAGTATTCACGGAGTGTTGTTGCAATGCACACCGATTAAGAAGCTGATCTATTTTAGTTATTATTAGTTAATTTATATTTGTTTCTGCACACACTCACACGCACGCACACACGCATCAGAAATAGCTAGAACTATGCTGGGCATAAATCAGGCAGCTGTTAAAGCGAGTATTTCACCCCAGTCAGTCATCTTTGCCAGCAGATGTAAACAAGGGGGCTGCCTTCTGCAAGATAGCACTTTGAGAGTTCCTTTTAAAAGAAGCTTTTTATCCCTTACACACTTGTAGCAATTGCTGCTGTTCCCAGACCTTGTATCTGTCCAATGGAACATTAGGTTACGTCAAGATGTTGGCAATAAAGTCCAAGAACCGCTTTGAATACTGTTCGGGATTCACTGTTGAAATCTCTGCACCGGCCTGAAAAAGAAAGAGGCAGCTTAAGAGAACAACTGGCTTGTTGTGGCAGGAGATGCATTCATGATGTCCATGTCACAAAACGCACACTATGGTAACCATGGTATTAAGGAGGAGGACAGCAAAAGTAACAATCCAGATATTGCCCTAAAACAGAGCATGCTGGGGGAGTGCCAGTGCCTTGCAAGTGGTGACTCTTGAAGTTGTGCTACCCAGTCATCCAAGCACCTCCTACCTCTCTGACTCTTTTCCAGCTTTATTCATAATTATCTTTGTCCAGAGCTTTGCCTTTTACTTTCAGGTTTCTTTTCTGCCATCCCTTCTTCCTCCCACCCTCCCTTCCATATCACCATCCTTGTCTGCCCCCCCCCCCAATATTTTCTTCAAAATGGCGCCCCTGAACAGCAGTGTATGTTTATGTGAACTCAATATTGTGCAGTGGCGTAGCGTGGGGGGTGCAGGGGGGGCCGGCCGCACCGGGCGCAACATCTGGGGGTTAGGGTTAGGGGGCGCAAATCCACAGGTTAGGGGGTGCAAATTACTTGCCTTGCCCCGGGTGCTGACAACCCACGCTACGCCACTGATATTGTGTGATCTCCCCAATCAGTACCAGCAAGTCATGACTGACTTGCATAAGGCTGTCGAGGGGCGGTGGTGGCAGCGGGTGGCTGTATCTCTAATTTTGTGTTATCTGAGAAATGTCGCAGGTGTGACTGGCTCCTCCAGCACAAACTCAAAATTCAAAACGTGACCACTTGTCTAAAAATCTCTAATTTTGAACTAGGGCTGGGCGATATCTTGGTATATGATCCAAAACTGGTTTTGAAGTCCATATCATGATATTGGTTTTATAATTTTTGACCTGGCAATATATCACAAATCATGATGTGTGTGTGAAAGAGAGAGCATGCTATGCAAAAATCACAATGTGGGAAAAACCGTGAAGCCAGCCTCTGCATAGCTCCATCCTTATTTCAGACATTGTGATATCTTAGTATATTGCGGTGTTTAGCTGGTGATATATTGCGAAGTTGAAAACCAGGTATTGCCCAGCCCTTATGTGAACATAACTGACTAAGTTGGAATATATATATCAATGAAACTTACGCCGTGTTTGACGGTTTTTGCAGCATGGGCAGCTTTCTTTTTTGCATCGTAATGAGTAAGAATATCAATGATTGCCATAAAGTATACCTCCTTCCTGGGTGCATCTGTGAAAATAATTCATAGTACTAAAAATAATGCACATATTTGTAGCCAAGAGATTAAACAACTCTGCAGAAGCAAGTTGGAAGTTATTCTGGTGGTAGACCTTTGCCCCTTTAATAGTGTCTTAAAAACCATATGTGAGTCCTAGAAATCTTTTCACTCTTTGATAATTAAGGGGTAAGAAAGATAGATAACCCTAATCAGTGGAGAGAGAGGGGAAAGTGTGGGTGCACTTAGCTGCAATTGCAAGCTGGCACAATTAAAAGTGACTGCAGAATTAAAACTTCCACACCAAAACTTACAGTTTACAAGTTTTTTGATGACTGAATGAATGAGTGAATTGTAATTGTAATTCTCACTCCCACACTTTGCAATTTTATCTGTAGTAAGTGCTGCAGGTTGTTTGATGGGGATTTTAAGTGTGTAGTAAGATTTCAACTTGTTTAAAATATTTTAATTGTTGTTCTCTATTAGCTTTGGTAGTTATACTGCCCACAACACAATGTAAAAATCTAAACAGAGAATCTCTGGAACATGCCAAAACAATCACCTGTTTCTTTTGTCAAGCAAGGTGTACCGGTATTTGCCATTGTAAATAACTGTCCAATGTCTATGCGGTCAGTAGACTTTCAAATGAAAGCAAAAAGGAGTTATTCAAGACATCAGCTTAGAATCTCTATCTTTCTGTAGCATTTAGCATATAGCTGGCTAATGCAGTATTGTAGTCATTTATAAGTGAACTGCTTTTACTGTATTCAGACAATACCTAATAATGACATGTTAAAATCAGAGCCATGCATTGAAGATCCCTTACCCCACTCCAAAAAGTTTTTAAAATCCTACTATAGATGAGCAATTGATAATTGGGCATCATGCTTTTTGGCCTTGGTGGAGTTTTCTTTCCTTCTAGAGACTTGGAGACTGATGCAAGAATTGAAATATCTCCCATGTCTAAATATACTTACTTTCATGGCATTTTATTCCATAAACATCAATGGTTGGATCGAATTCTCCTGGAGCTAAAGGCTGCAAGCTGTTGAGTGTATTTCCTGGGCTATCTGGAGGCGTTCCAACAGGATGAGCCCCATCGCTTTCTCCTTCCTCTTCATCGTTCTCTTCGTATTCAACCTCCTCCTGTTCTGCTCTCTCAACATCATGAATTCCAACCAGCAAGCTGTAGTCCATGAGTTTCAACTGAGCAAGGAACTTTGAAGGCAACAATAAAATAAGGTCAGTTACCAAGGGGTAGAAAATCCCAAGATCCAGTTGGGTGGGGGTGGGAAAAGGTGACTTTTCTGCAGCAAATGTTATTTTCTACTGCAACAGGCTTTCTCGAGTGAAAGCCAAAATAGGAAGCTTCAATGGAAAACAAGTGGGATTCTTCAAGTCTGGTATATTTTATGCATGGCACGAAAGGAGAAACACGACAGTTTCCCTAGCTATAATTTGGATTTGAGGATTTATTTTTTGCTTTGAAAAGTTGAGCAGAACGTTGCTTAAGAGAACTTTCTATCTCTTACAAAGTGCTAGAACTAGGAAACCAGCCAATAAAATTGACTGGCAGCAGATTCCGGACAGACGAAAGGAAACAATTCTTCACACAACACACAATTTAGTGACAGAATGAATGTGTGGATGGCCACTAGCTCAGGTAAAATCCATCCATCAGTTGATGGCTAAATGGAACCTCCCTATTCAGAAACAGTATGATGGGTCACAGCAGTGGGGAAGCCCTTTGTAGGCTATTCAGTAGGCTATTGGTTTGTCTCTGTGGGATCCTGAATGCTCTGGCTGACAGGACTTCGATATTATCTAGTAGGAAACTTCTTGTAATCACCTTGTCTGACACTTGCAGAATTCACTAACCATTGTTTAAAAGCAAAATAGTATGGAACTAATGTATTTGTACCTAAATGTCGGTGAAACACATGGCTTCATTTCCCACCAGGTCCAATGATCCCACTGTTTGCGTATGTACACAAGGGAGAGGAATGCCATACAGTGACCACAGCTTCTGTACAGGAGTCTGTAAAACTGCATCCTAGTGTGCCTAAGGCTCTGAACACATGATCTGTACCCTGCAACTAGATCATGCACTCAAAGCCTATACAGTGGTACCTCGGGTTACAGACACTTCAGGTTACAGACTCCGCTAACCCAGAAACAGTACCTCGGGTTAAGAATTTTGCTTCAGGATGAGAACAGAAATCGGGCTCCGGCGGCGCGGCAGCAGCAGGAGGCCCCATTAGCTAAAGTGGTGCTTCAGGTTAAGAACAGTTTCAGGTTAAGAACGGACCTCCGAAACGAATTACGTACTTAACCCAAGGTACCACTGTATATCCCGCTCCAAGAGTACATTCTACCTGGACCATGTGCATGAACATTAACTGGGTGGGGGCAAAATTGAACTGGTGAAGCAAGGCAGAAGAGCCAAATTTATGCTGTTTTAAGAAATGCTTTGTTACATGACAACTTTCAATAAAAGAATGCTAGCTGCAAGGAAAACAGATTTGGCCAGTCAGTGTGGATGACACCTATTAGTGTTCATGTGCATTGCTTGATTTACTTTAAAAAACCCCAAAACTAATAGGTAAGATGAGGGGATGCAGAAGGGGGCTTTTAACCCTTTGCTCCTGCCACTGTCCTGATTTGAATCAACCCTCCCTTTCAATTTGCCATGTTGCAACTAGTTTGATCCTGAAGATCGGTCTTAAAGACAAGACTGCAGCAGTGCAATAATTTGATATACATTAGATGGCTGCCATGAAGGCTTGTTGAGCATCTTAGCCCCATCCCAGCTGCATGCAACTGAAAAGCCATACTGAATAATCAAGCAAACTCAGAAGCAGAGTGCAGAGTTTCCAGAAAAACTGGACTCTAAGGAGACAAAGCCGTGATCCAGAGAGTCCCTGCTATAAACATAAATCAAAGATTAAAACTGATTTGAAACTGAATTACATTCAACTAAATATATTGGGGTAAATTTAAGTATTCTGTGAGCATAGTTGCTGCTCTTAGCATGCCCTCCCCCCAAAAAATAAGAATGTGAAAGATAAAACCAAGATTCAATTCTAGTTTTCCATTATCACCGTGGCATGCCAAACCACTACACAATAATTGCCTACATACACAATTTAATGATCCTTCAATATGAATTCTAATCAACGCCATAGAAGCCACTCCAAACACAATTACATGACTGACCTTCCAAGAATCTGTCATACTTAAAATAGCAGAAAATGCAATTTTGCCCATATTTCAGAGGCACATCAAGTGTTTACGGAGCATTTTAACAGTTCAAGATGCAGTGCCATGAATATTAAAAGCAACATTTGTGCTTTTCCCCCCGATGCTAGTTTACACCACCAGCTTGAGGGAAGTAATAGCCTGCCCCAGCCTCAGCATTCCTCCTGTAAATAGACCATGGCTCTAATCCCCCTTTATCTCCTCATTTCAGGGGTTTCCAACCTTTTTGACCCAGTGGATGCATTTTGAACTTTGAGAAAGTGCCACGAGCACCAGTCATGAAATGGTGCTGCAGAGTCATGGCACACCATAAAATGACTGCTGTGGGGCCTTCGTGCAATGGCTGCCACATCTAAGAGAGCAGAAAAAGAGACAGAATCACGAAATGGTGCAGGCATGCCACCCCATCAAGGGGGGGGGGAGGCACCTGTATCAGGAATTTTCATTGATAGCTTTTGTGGGTACCATGAGAAGTACTGGCAGGTACACTGGGTGCCCTCCGTAACATATTGCTCTCATGAAAAAACATCAGCAAATCCCAGTTACAATCAGGAAGACAAATAATTTACAGGTCACTATAACATTTATTTGCAGCATTTTGCAATATTGAATTGGTGGGGTAAATCTGCCTAGGAGGTCTGACTACAATAGGCACTCTGGCTTTTGCTAAGTGTGGTGAGCTTCAGAGCTGACCAGGCAAGTGACCGCTTACCTCAACATCCTTTTTAAGCTTTTCAAGGAACATCTTTTTGTTTGTTTCATCAATATAAATCTTCTGGCCATCGTTGATGAAGTCGTTGTCTTTGAATGTCGGCAGTTCTTTGGCCTAAAACGGACAAGAGAAAGCTAGCACATAAAAACCGTTTCAAAACAATGAGCCCAGTGAAACAAGCAATGAAAACAAGGAATTTCCTGATCAAAAGCGCAGGGGAGTATTTCAGAGCTATCCAAAATGTGAATAGCCACAAGGGGGCACAAATGAGCTACGGCTCCAGTGCACACAAGCAATGATTCTAAATGTAAGGAACAGAGCATCGTATTTTCCCATTTAATTGAGACCTTGTTTGCTTTTATGACCGATTTGATTAAGTTAAGCCGTTTTAGAGTATTTACAGTAAAAAAGGAAACACGTTGCTCATCTGCAAGACCAGCCTTCACCTTGTCAAGAGTCGTTGCACACACATCTGTTTTGTCAGAAGTCTAGCACAAGAAATAGGTGCGGGGCTCAGCTGCACTCCTCATCAAAACGCCCCACAAATGCTGCACATTCAAAGGGCCCAATTCTGATACTCTGCTCCCCAATTAACTATGGTATAGGGCAGTGCCAGATTTGCGTATAAGCTAAACAAGCTATAGCTTAGGGCCCCCCTCTTTAAAGGAAAAAACAAACCTGGATGTACACTTCCAAAAGATAAAAAAACAAATAAAATAAAACCTACATACAGCAACAGTGTTTTGTGTTGTGTAGGCTCCTATGATGTAAGCAATGGGCCCCACCTGCTATATAAAGAGCCCCATTACCTTCAGTAACTTAGGGCCTCATCAAACCTAAATCCCGCCCTGGTAAAGGGAGATCAGGAGCAGGTGTCATGAATCATGTGCTTCCTCACCACTGCTACCACACACAGCACTGGGAGAAGCCACATTTCCTTCCACCCCTGATCTCAGAACCTGTGGGTCCCCAGATGTTGTTGAACTACAACTCCCACCCCCTAGCTAGCAAGGCCAGAGCTCAGGGATGATGGGAGTTGTAGTCCAACAACATCTGGGGACCCACAGGTTGAGAACTGCTGCCCTAAGACGGGTAGGCAAACTAAGGCCTGGGGGCTGGATCCGGCCCAGTCGCCTTCTAAATCTGGCCTGCGGGCGGTTTGGGAATCAGCATGTTTCTACATGAGTAGAATGCATCCTTTTATTTAAAATGCATCTCTGGGTTATTTGTGGGGCATAGAAATTCATTCTTTTTCTCTCTCAAAATATGGTCCAACCCCCCACAAGATTTGAGGGACAGTGGAAGAAGTTTGCTGACCCCTGCCCTAAGAGATAGCTGGCTAAAGCATGTTGGATTGAATAGCTGTGCTATGCCCAAGGTTATTCAAAAAGTTAAGGGCATGCTTTCCAACTTGCTCTCTAGGTATGCCAATGTAAGACACACATACAAGTTAATGTGAAGCTTCAGTGGCCTGGTTCACTGCTTTGCTCCTCCTAAGCCCTTTTTTTATTCCCATACTGCGCTGAGCTAAGCCTAGATTTGGCTTAGTGTTTCAGCCAAAAATGGCTTTGTGGTGAAGCTCTCCTCACTGAACCACAAGCTGTAGCCAATGTTTATGTGAACCAGGTCACTGTAACAAAGACAAAGCATTTTTGTGCAAGGTATTTTTAGCTAATACTTCTGGAAGGGTGACTGGGTAGAGGGCAGCACACGCTTATTTCTTCACACTTCTGTACAGGGATATGTGTAAATTGGTCCTTAACACAAAGGCAGAGGAAGCAGTAAAGGAAGGTGAAGATGCATTGGCAAAGGAGAAGAGAAAAAGGCAGTACAAGGTAAGATGAGCATTTCAAGCCTGGTGATGTGAGTCTACACACACTGCCAGAAACCCTAATCCAGACTTTGGGGCACCAACTGACTCCGGCCATAAAATTCCCCATTAGCACCTATGCACTGGTGCAGAAAATACACCAGTGGCAGAGGGGGATGGCATGGAAATACCCAACCACCATTTTTCTTTGAGGCCAAACTCTGAATTATGCCCAGAAGCAACTTGGTAACCAATCAGATCTGCTTCTCCAAGCAGTAGCCTGGAAATAACTACTGATATCCTTTTAACTCAACAGTACTTGTATGTATTTTAATAGTACTGTATGCTTTTTTTAATGCTTGAAATTCAGAATGTGTGTATGCTGTCTGATTTCCTATGCTTCTTGTTGTATAAATAAACGTTTGTAATTATTTTGAAACCAGCATCTGTTATTTACAGGCAGAGTGATGGCAGAATCATGGTACATGATTATCACTGTTTCCCCCTTTCATAAAAGCTGAAGTTAGGCAACTTAAGGAAACATAACCTTTGCCATACCTTTTCCTTGTCGCTGGCTTCTCTTGCAACTGTAGACCCCTGAAACAGAAATACTGTATTTAAATTGCTGCTGGGGATAAAACTGAAGGGCATAAGTGTTCTTTTATGCACAAGTCCTCCAGCAGATTCACAGCAAGGTTTTTCACTGTAGCCCTGATGCAAAGTTACACACACTCAGATTACAGTATATGCAACATTCAAAAGCAATTAAAACATTCTGGCATAGCAGAAGGTTAAGCAGAGGCCCCTATCCCTGATGTGTTTCCATCTGGAAAAGTCTGCAATTTTAAAAACAAGGATACAGTGACCGAAGCTTTGAGGACAGAACGCCCAATTGCAACCTCTTGCCAGATGACACCATGAAAAAAAGGTAACAGGCGGTTGACCATCTTTGATTTGAGCTGTTTGACAGGGGAATGTTCTCCCTTGGGAGGTTGTGGACTCTCATTCACTGGAGGTTTTTAAGCAGAGTTTGGATGGCCACCTGTCATGGATCCTGTAGTGGAGATTCCTGCATTGCAGGAGGTTGCAATAGATGACCCCCTTGAAGTCCCTTCCAACTCTGCAGTTTTATGAATCTATGATTGGACTTGTCAATTGACGAGCATATCAGCCCTGCCAAATACCAACTTTTGCAGCTAGTGAGACAAGTTTAAAATTTTGAATTGGTGTACAATGTACATATAATTGAATTTCTGGGAACCGAGGAGGCCTGATGTTTGCTGCATGCCACTCTTGGCAGGTAGCAGAACTGACAGGCCATAATTTTGTTGTCTCCAGAAAACCATTTATACTAACGTAAGGGAGAAGGCATTGGGTACGCTACAGCCAAAAGGGGGTGAAAGAATTATGTTGTCATTCAAAATAAGCTTGGCCAGCAAACACGTCTATTTAAGCCAACAGAATGTAGGTTGTTTGCATTCTGGATTTTGAGCTCTCAAGGCCACCCTACAGTTACGTTTCAGTCTGTAAGCAAATGCAAAGGTGCAAATCATATGGGAAGGTATACGCCAGTTTCTTTTGCTAAAAGGGCACGTATCAGCTGGTTAAAATAAAGTGCACTGGAGGTCAGTCAGTCTTCCTGAGAGGCCAGTTTCCAATTGAAACATATTTTTTTTCAGCTCGCCACGTTACTTGCTAAGGAAACAAGACAGGATATGAATAAGCTAATCTGAGCCAGTTTGACAGCTTTAAACAAACCAACAGTGCAATCCTATATTTGTCTACTCAGAAACCCCATTAAGTACATTGGGGCTTACTCCCTTGCTAAGTGGGACTGCAGCCTAATATTTTGGTCATGGTAACAGAAAATAGAAGTTGCTTACTAGGGTTTTTTAATCTACAAATATTAGCTCAACTTTTAACACATTCTTCCTAACTCCATTAAAATGGTTCTATTAATTTATTTATTTTTTTAAAAATCTGCATGCAGACTGATTTGTAACAGTCTACAGAATCCATTAAGGACATGAGAGCTGCTTCAGTTATTTTTATTTTTTTACCCCTCAAATGGTTTTCACTGCAACCATTAGCACTTATCCACTTTTAGCGAGCATACTTCTGCTAAGCCACTTCCTTTACAGCACACAATACAACTCAACGTTATCTTACTTCCATAAAAGGTTTGGGCGTTAGATAAGCCGCAAACTATTTCAATAATAATAGCTTAACGAAAGAGTTTCCTAGACACTTTCTGGTGTACTGCTACTGATAGCCTCTAAGAACCCACAGAATTTTGTACCATTTAGGGGGGAGGGGACTATCAAGGCAGCTACTGCAATATTCATAACAGAAGCTGCTCAGTGCTCACCTTTAAATCATATTTTCTATAAACAGATAAACGGTGGCTGAATACATTCCTTGTAACAATCATATATACTTCGACTCCGTCAACAGTAAGCCGGTACATTCCCAAAAACTGAGGAAGCAGTGTGTTGCCATGACACTCCACTATAAACTAGGAGGAAAAAATTAATATTAGAACTTGACACATACTGGATATCTGTTGCAGAGATACACAGAAGTAACAGAGATTCAGACATACAGATTTAATGAGAAAAGTTATACCACAATGCAAACAATTAGAAAAAATAATTCTAGAACGCCCACATTCTTTAACTGTTGGTGGGCCATGCTATAGGGTAGCTGCAGAATTTGAAAAGCCTCTTCCACACAGATATGAAAAGTGAACACAAACATTTCCCCCCCATTTAGTTAGGAATCTCTTCAAGGTGTTTCGCTAATCCTCGTCTCTCACAAACAGTCAGAATTCACATAACCTAGCAATTCCCTTCTCTTACTAGTTCTCACCTCAAATCTGCACCTCATGATTACACAGTTCACTTCCAGCAGGTAGAAACTATGTACTTTCACTTCTAAGATCTCAGCATTCCCTCACAAAAAAGGATGTCCGCCTTGGAGCCTGCCACCTGCAGATATATGGGAGCTATCAAAATAGATATCATGCCCCGTTCAGCTAGCAGATATAAACACAGTATGCATCAAAAATACTTTTTGGGTTGTGCTCTTTGAAAAAGAAGAAAAGGACGTGTTTAAAACTTCTGTTATTTCAGTTAATGGAAGGAAGAATTACACCCAACCATTTATGAGGAACCAGAAAAGGACCTAGATCTGCAACACCATATTCAGTGTTCAGCAGGTTCATA
Source organism: Podarcis melisellensis (assembly GCF_964234715.1). Taxonomy (NCBI): domain Eukaryota; kingdom Metazoa; phylum Chordata; class Lepidosauria; order Squamata; family Lacertidae; genus Podarcis; species Podarcis melisellensis. The sequence goes on from NC_138544.1 coordinate 38,565,703, forward strand.
GGGGCTTATCAACTCCTCCTAGTAGTATCTCCCCAACCTTCCTGAAAGTCAGGGAGCAAGTGATATATTCTTTTTCTGTATGCATTCCTCTCTGGATTTCAGTCCATGCCTATGACCCAGCAGTTACTTCCATTTATACCAAATAGAAGTTACCTACCTAACTCTGCAAATTTTTTCTCTGCTTTATTTCAGTGCTTACATTTAGAAGCCATGCTAAACCTTGGAGCTTCTTCTTCCCCTGTTGTTTCCAGAGACCCACTGTTAACGTCAACCATAGTTTAGATGCAAATAGAATGCTAGACTGTAGCTAATGGAAAACAGAAGCAAAAGCTTCTAACACATCCTTGTGGCTACACTGGTGGACAAGGGGCAGGGAAGCTCATGAGCCTGAAGCTCCCTGAGAATCATTCTCATCACACTAAACTATGGTTTAGTGCAAAGTCCGAACTCTCCCAAGCCGAAGACACCTAGACTTGTATTACTATTGAGAATACAAGAACATGAATACAGGTATTGGAGGGTGGATGGTATTGACTTTACTTGCATAGTACAATGCCATAAAGGATTTTTATAAAAATAAAAAGTACTCCTTTTTTGTACAGCAGAATAAGTCAAATTCTTAAGTGCAAAAGTTAACAACTTACACAATTATATATATTTTGCAGTTCTTCAAATACCTAGTTTAGTGACTTCAACATTAAATGGAAATTTATTTAGAAGAATACAATGAACAAAGTTAACCATGTCTGGAGACACTTCTTAGCTGTAATCAAACAGCTTTTCAGGTTGCTAGCAACATCTATAATAGTATAGAAACAGACTGGGGGGTTAATCTCATGGGACATATAAAACACTACATTTGTGACATAAATGTGGAGTGAAATAAGCCTTTTCTTCATATCCAAAGATAGCAGCTATTTTGAATTTCACTCAACATGACTTTTCTTCCAGGAAAAAAACCACATAGGGCAAATGAAACAAATACATTTTAATGCTATCTTTTAAAAACAAGAATGTTCTACAATATAGGTGTTTCTTTTTCAAACCATATTTGCTGTACTGTGCTACCTCGCAGGACTATATATTCTATATTCCCAGACTGATGAAAGAGATGGCTTTCCATCCACCTATGATTTTAGTTTCTATTTATCAAATTAAGTTCACACAAGGAATGCTCTCTTAATAGGTTTGAGAATTAAACAGAGGTGGGCTTAGGGAGTATAACTTGACTCTGGTTACTGTATAGGGAAAAGAACTTGAGCAAACACTTTGCTATCTTTTTAAACCATGAGTAACACTAACGTTCAAGTATCATTGATTTAAAATATCTGTAAGACCCGTAACAGTAATATTTTGTGTCAGATATTAAACCCAGCTTTATTATGGAACTTACCTGAAAGTAAACATACCGTTATATTAATATTTCATAAATCATAAGTATATTTGTTAAATTTAAGTAAGTACCCCTAGTCTCCTTGGATCAGTGATAATACCCCACTACCAAACATGCAAAGGCTAGAAGGTAAATAAAGATATTAAAATAAATGATGGCATTGGACTGGAAAGTGGTGAATAAAGCAGGTGTTCTAATTTAAGGTTTAAATACGCTGGCATGCTGGCAGCTGGCAGGATAAGAAAACAGCAGGCGCACAGCTGGAGGAGATAAGGAGGAAGGAAACCCTGTTGGCACATCTAATCCTTGACAGGCACCCTGCTCCCTCAGGGAAAGAAGTGATAAATGGCACATTGTGTACTATTCACAACTCACATACCTCAAGGAAGCTGCCTTATACCAAGTCAGACCACTGGTCCACCTAGCTCAGTACTGTCTACACTGACTGGAAGGAGCTCTCCAGGGTTTTAGTAAGGTAAAAGGACCCCTGACCATTAGGTCCAGTCATGGCTGACTCTGGGGTTGCGGCGCTCATCTCGCTTTATTGGCCGAGGGAGCCGGCATACAGCTTCCGGGTCATGTACCCAGCATGACTAAGCTGCTTCTGGCAAACCAAAGCAGCGCACGGAAACGCCTTTTACCTTCCCGCTGGAGCTGTACCTATTTATCTACTTGCACTTTGACGTGCTTTTGAACTGCTAGGTTGGCAGGAGCAGGGGCTGAGCAATGGGAGCTCACCCCGTCATGGGGATTCGAACCACCGACCTTCTGATTGGCAAGTCCTAGGCTCTGTGGTTTAACCCACAGCACCATCTGTGTCCCACACTCCAGGGTTTTACATTACAGTCAAACCTCGGTTGTTGAACATAATCCATTCCAGAAGCTCATTTGGCTTCCAAAATGTTCAACAGCCGAGGCACAGCTTCTGATTGGCTGCAGGAACTTCCTGCACTCAAGCAGAAGCCGCGTCGGATGTTCTCAGATTCCGAAAAACGTTCGAAAACCAGAACACTTACTTCCGGGTTTTCGCTGTTCGGGAGCGAAAATGTTCCAAAACGGAGGCATTTGGTTTGACTGTATCAGGTTTTTTCATATATACTAGTTAGAGCTCTTGCCTTTTTTCCTGATACGTTATGCAGAGAAATGGGAATTGTCAGTGGCTATTAAAAAAATTAATGTAAACACACAAAAAGGTGTGGTGAGGGGCAAAAGAGTTTTCCATCCAAAAGCCTAATAAATTAATCTAAAGCTTCCTACCTTTCCCCCCTTTAAAACCTATTTATTCCTGCTATTTCTGTTGGAAAGTAGGCAAACAAAATTAATTGTTCAGAAAGAGGGTTACAGGATTTTTGTTGGTGCCCATTAACTGGCAGTTTCAGTTTTGCCTACACATTAATTGGAAATCTAGTCACAAACAAGTCTTCGTTTGATACATTCCAAGAATTCAGCGTTTTGTTTTGTTTTAAAAAAAACCTGTCTAAAGCTTTCAACTACTTAAAAACAAATCTATAAATAAAAGACAAATTGAGCCCTATGGGAAGAAAGAAAAGAAAAGAAAAAACACTAATTTTCCTAAACACATTCAGCGAGTGTACTGTAGCATATTAAACAAAGGCCTCACATACTGCTCATTCTTAGATGCCAGCAGACAAAGACTCCTGCATAGTGTACTGACAATGTGTAATTCCGTCTCTGTTTAACACAGTAAATTCCAGAATTCGTATATGTCAGAGACTGCCTCCAGGTCCCAGCTCACAGAAGACCAACGCTAGCCAGCGGAACTGTACAAAGTCTTTATTGAAGTTTAGTTCCCATTTTCAAACCCTAGCGTGCATCTCTACGTCTAGACCCTAGACCAGCAAAGCCTCATCTGAGTCTCCGCCCCCTGTACACCAGTTCAACACTCTAGCCTTACTCCACCTTCTGCGTTTCTCCTTCCGCCTCTGGGTCCTACTACCCCCCTGGGTGCCTTCCTTCCTGGACGCTTCGGATGCGGACCCCTCGGACTCCTCCCCCTCTCTTCGGCGGGCTTTGGGACCCGGCTCCCTCTCCGGGCTGCTTATGGCGCCACCCTCTTGTACATTTGAACTTGGCGCGCGCGCGCTGCCCCTGACCTTCCTTTTGACCGTTTCCTCGCTCTCTGATGCAGGCGTGGCTAACCCTGACTCCTGTCCTTCCGCTGACGGAGAGCTGCCTGCTCCCGATGCCTGGGGCTCCTCCCCCCTACTGCTCTCCGGTGGGGAAGCTGGTCCCGATTTCCAGCTGCTGCTCTCTGAGCCCTCTCTGGCCCCTCCCTCCTGGGGTGTTCCCCTTGGCAACCCCCTTGCTCTGATCACGGGAGCCCCTTTCTGTGAATCCTCTGATTCGCTGGAGAGACTTAGAGACCTCGGACGGCTATCATCGCTGACTTCTCCCTCGGATTCCTCTCCCTCGGTCTCTAATTCCTCCCTTCCCTGTCCCTCTGCTCCTGAACCCCTGACATCCATCCCCCCCTCGAAGCCCCCCCTTCCCCCCTCCCCTCCTTCCGGTGTGGGTACTGGGTGCTCCGTCGTAGCGGGGGTGCGTGCAGGATACAGTTCGTCCCCCATGTACTCGTCGACATCTCTCTCCTCTGCTTCCATCTCTCTGTCTCCGTGCTCGAACCCCACGTCTTCCCCCAACACGTCCATGTCCGTCTCGCCCCCCTCCCCCTCTTCGGGTGATCCCAGCCAAGGACCACTCAGCCACTTCCTGCGCCACTGCTCCTCTGGTCGATCGTCCCACCAATAAGAGCTGTCTGAGGCAGACCCCGGTGGCGAACCCACCCGGGAGCTCGGGACTGGGGCCTGTTCTTCGTCCGAGTCGAACCCCTGGAATGTGCTGGCCGAAAGAGTGGTTGTGAAGAGCCAGTCGTCGAAATACTCGGCTGGCATGGGCCTGTGTGGGAAGAGGGCATGAAACTCCTCTTTGAGCAGAGGCTCCTCCAAAGCATAGTCCGGAACCCAGCTGTTCGCAGTGGCCGGGGTACCCTCTCTGGCTAGGAGATATTCTACTCCTTCTTCCCCCCATCTCGAGTCTAAAATCTCTGTGACCTCGTTGATGTGCCCCCTCCTTGGCGACCCCCCCTGTCTGGGCCCTTCTCTGGGCGGGTCCGGTGCTGTGTCTGGCTCCTGAAATCTATGAGGTGCTTTGTAGGGCGTGAGCACTGATCTATGGAACACCGGATGCATCCTGGAACCCTCCGGAAGCGCTAACCGGAAGGCCACTGGATTGACCTGTGCCTGGACTTGGTAAGGTCCTAGCTGCTTATGTCCTAGCTTCTTCTTCGCTAACGATCTGGTCGGCACTGCTTGCGCTGCTAACCAGACCCAGTCTCCCACCTGTATGTCTTCCCCAACTCTTCTGTGTCTGTCTGCCTGCACTTTGTATGCGTGTTTTGCGAGTTCTAACTGCCTCCTGAGCTGTTCGTGGACTTCCTGCAACTCCGACGCTAAGGCTTCCGCTGCCTGTGGCTCCCCCTCCCCCACTCTCTCTAAACTCGGGAAGGTTCTGGGATGCCTCCCGTTGTTGGCAAAGAACGGCGTCACCCCCGTCGACACGTGCTTCGTATTGTTGTAAGCGAACTCAGCGAGTGGCAGGTAGTCCACCCATGTCGTGGGCTGCTGATTGGCGTAGCATCTCAGGTACTGCTGCATGATGGCGTTGACCCTCTCCGCTTGTCCGTTGGTCTGTGGGTGTCTCGCCGACGCCAAATTGACTTTGACGTTCAGAATGCCCATCAGCTTCTGCCAGAAGTTCGAGATGAACTGTCGCCCCCGGTCGGAGAGAATAGATCGTGGCAGACCGTGAACCTTGAACACGTGGTCAATGAACAGTTTGGCGGTCTGCTCTGCCGTGGCTACCTTCGCACACGGAATGAAGTGTGCCATTTTAGTAAACATGTCCACCACCACTAGCACTGCTGTCTTTCCCCTCGAACTGGGCAGATCCGTGACGAAGTCCAGGGCCACCCTCTCCCACGGTTCAGCCGGTGTTTGCAGCGGTTCCAGCAATCCCGCCGGCGGTTTGTGAACTGACTTGGCCCTTTGGCAGGTGTCACATCTCGCGACGTAATCCGCGACTTCCCCCCGCATCTTGGGCCACCAAAAGTCTCTGGCTACTAGTTCGACAGTCTTTTCTTTGCCAAAGTGCCCGGCTGTGGGAGCGTCGTGTAGCTGCTGCAGAACCCTTGCGCGGAGGTCGTCTCCCGGCACGTAGAGTGCTCCCTTGTGGAGGAGCAACCCATCGCGTATCTGGAACTCGTCGGCCCTCGCTGTGCCCCTGTGCACCTCCTCCATCCTGGCCTGTGCGAAGGGGTCTTCCCGCAGCGCTCGACGGACGGCCTCCAGGTCCACGGTTGCCGACGCGCATGCCCACGCTTCCGGTGCGAAAATGTGCTTGGCCGCCGGCGGTGCCGCCTCCTCCAGGTATTGCGGCTTTCTGGACAAAGCATCCGCCATCACGTTGTTGTCGCCCGGAATGTACTCTATCTTAAAGTCGAAGTCCGCGAAGAACTCCGCCCATCTAATGTGTCGCTGGTTGAGGAACCTAGCCGTGCGCCAGTACTCCAGATTCTTGTGGTCCGTGTGGACCTGCACTGTGTGTCTGGCTCCGATAAGGAAGTGCCGCCATGCCTTGAACGCTGCATGGATGGCTAGCAACTCCCTGTCCCAGATGGTATAATTCTGCTCCGACTTGCTGAGCTTCCTCGAGTAGAAGGCGCACGGCCTCCAGTCCCCCTGCTGGTCTTGTTGCAACAGGACAGCTCCCACGGCTCTGTCTGAGGCGTCTGTCTCCACCCTCATGGGTCTGCTGGGATTCACATGCAGCAGCTGCTCCTCTGACGCGAAGAGCCGCTTGAGTCTCTGAAAGGACTGCTCCGCTTGCTCCGTCCAGATGAATTTCTTCTTCTTGGAGCTGAGCGTGTCGGTGATGGCCGCTGTCTGCATGGCAAATCCCTTGATGAACTTGCGGTAAAAGTTGGCAAAGCCGACAAACCGCTGGACTTCCTTCCGATTGCGTGGGCTTTTCCAGTCCAAAACTGCGCTAACCTTGGCGCTGTCCATGGCGAGCCCCTTGTCTGACAGCTTGTAGCCCAGGAAATCCACCTCCGTCACGTCGAACTGGCACTTCTCCAGCTTGGCGTACAGCCTGTGCTCCTTCAGTCTCTGCAGAACTTCCCTGACATCCCTCTCGTGCGCCTCGCGCGATTCTGAAAAAATCAGGATGTCGTCCAGGAAGCATACGCACTTCTTGTAAAGGAGCCCCGCCAGCACATGATGCATAAAGGCTTGGAAAGTGTGAGAGCCATTTTGCAATCCGAAGGGCATAACTCTGTATTCGTAGGTGCCCAGTGGCGTGAACATGGCCGTCTTCCACTCGTCGCCCTCGCGCATGCGAATCAGGTTGTACGCCCCACGTAGATCCAACTTGGTGAAAACGCGTCCTTTCCGCACCGTCGCGAGCAGGTCGTCTATCTTGGGCATGGGGAAAGCTGAGGGCTTGGTTTTCGAGTTTAAGATCCTGAAATCCACCACCAGCCTCCGTTGGGGCGTGTCCCGCTTCTTCACAAAGAATACTGGACTGCCTCCCACCGCTTTCGACTCCCGGATGAACCCACGCTGCAAATTGTGATCTATGAACTCCCTGAGTTCCTGCAGTTCATCCTCAGACATGGAGTACAGTTTCCCCGTTGGCAGCGTCGCCCCCGGCAGGAGGTCAATCTTGCAATCATAGGGTCTGTGAGGAGGTAGCTTGTCCGCCTCCTTCTCGCAGAAAACCTCCAAAAACTCCGCATACTTGTGGGGTACTGCTTGCAGCGTGCCCAACTGTAACTGCGGGTCCTCCTCTTCCTCCTCTGGGCTGGGTATGATGCAGTGTTCTGCACAGTAGGAGGATCCAAACGTTAGTTGGCGCTGGTACCAAGCCAACGCTGGGCTGTGCCTGTGCAGCCAACTCATGCCTAATACTACAGGCGTGTCTGACAGTTGGGTGACATTGAAGCTGATGACCTCCCGGTGATTCCCAATTTGCATCACCATCGGCGGCGTCTGCTGCACCACCTGCCCCCCTAGCAGTTCCCTGCCATCCACCGTGACAACCTTCAGGGGCAGCGTGGCTGGCAGTAAAGCTATGTTGTGTCGTTGAATGAACTCCAGTCCTATAAAGTCTGCATTACTGCCAGAGTCAATTGTGATAGGCACTTCTAAGGTGAGTCCATTGGGCAGCTGGAGCGATGCGGTGAGCTGCACCACTGGTTTGGGCGGGAGGGGGTCTGTGGGCTGCAAAATCTCCGGGGACTTCTTCACTGACTTGTCTGGCTGGGCCCCAGTGCCTCCTATTCCAGCCAGACTTCGTCGTTTCCCTGCTGTGGTTCTCTCTGCTGAGTTGTTTCCAATACTGTCACTGAGGCTGCAGTTTGCTTGCGGAGCCTCTGGGGACACTCTTTCGCCAGATGCTCCTCACTCTCACATATATAGCACTTCCTGTTCCTTCTAGGCAGCTTCGGTTTTACTGCTCCCGGTGTTAAGGCTCTATTAGCTGAGAGAGCCCTAGCACCTCCAATCTCCATCTGCTCTTCGCCCCCTCCCTGTGGAGGCGTGGACTGCGCACGCGCTGTCTCTCTAGACAAGAGGGGGGGCACCCTCCCTGGTGTGCGTCCCCAACGTCCTTCTTCTTTGCTCCATGGCCGTTCTTCCTGCCTCACCCCAATCGACAGCGCTCTTTCCACCACTTGCTGAGTGGTTGTGGGTCTCTCTCCCCGTGCCATCTCATCTTTGATCTGTGGGCTCAATCCCTCCAAAAAAAGGTCTCTAACTGGCGGAGAATCCTTATCCCAATTCAGCGCGTTGACCAATGCAAAAAACCTGGAATGATACTGCCTGACGCTGGCTTTCCCTTGTCTTAGCCCAAATATGTCCTTTCTGGCAATATCAATGTCTATGTTTGATAAGAAACAGGAATCCATCGCCTTAATGAATGCATCTGCGCTTTGGAGCGCTGGATCCTTGTCCCTCCACAGATTTCGCAGCCATGCTTTCGCGTCCCCATGCAAATGGGACAGGATGAACCCCACTTTCTCTTGCTCATCTCTAAAGTCTCTCTCCAACAGCTGCAGCGCAAACAGCACGTCTGCTCGGAAATTGGGGTACTGCTGCAAATTCCCATCAAAATGAGATACAATGCTGGCTCCTCTTTTCCCCAACCCAATCCCCTCGGATCTGGGTCCCGGTAGCCCCTGCTTCGCAAGCCCCTCTAACCGGGCTTGAAGATCTCTGCAGGCAGCCGCCGCTTCTTCCTCTCTCTTCCTGGATGCGATTATTTCAGCGCTGAGTTGTGTCACCGCTTCTTGCAGGGAAGCTATTTTCTGTTCTGTAGTCATCTCGCCTGACTTTTGTGAGCTCGCAAGGCACCAGTCTTCTGCCCTCCCTGCCTCGCTCCCGTAGCGATGCTTGAGGCGAAGAAAACCGGTGAAAATTTGAGATGAGGCTTACTGTCAGAGACTGCCTCCAGGTCCCAGCTCACAGAAGACCAACGCTAGCCAGCGGAACTGTACAAAGTCTTTATTGAAGTTTAGTTCCCATTTTCAAACCCTAGCGTGCATCTCTACGTCTAGACCCTAGACCAGCAAAGCCTCATCTGAGTCTCCGCCCCCTGTACACCAGTTCAACACTCTAGCCTTACTCCACCTTCTGCGTTTCTCCTTCCGCCTCTGGGTCCTACTACCCCCCTGGGTGCCTTCCTTCCTGGACGCTTCGGATGCGGACCCCTCGGACTCCTCCCCCTCTCTTCGGCGGGCTTTGGGACCCGGCTCCCTCTCCGGGCTGCTTATGGCGCCACCCTCTTGTACATTTGAACTTGGCGCGCGCGCGCTGCCCCTGACCTTCCTTTTGACCGTTTCCTCGCTCTCTGATGCAGGCGTGGCTAACCCTGACTCCTGTCCTTCCGCTGACGGAGAGCTGCCTGCTCCCGATGCCTGGGGCTCCTCCCCCCTACTGCTCTCCGGTGGGGAAGCTGGTCCCGATTTCCAGCTGCTGCTCTCTGAGCCCTCTCTGGCCCCTCCCTCCTGGGGTGTTCCCCTTGGCAACCCCCTTGCTCTGATCACGGGAGCCCCTTTCTGTGAATCCTCTGATTCGCTGGAGAGACTTAGAGACCTCGGACGGCTATCATCGCTGACTTCTCCCTCGGATTCCTCTCCCTCGGTCTCTAATTCCTCCCTTCCCTGTCCCTCTGCTCCTGAACCCCTGACAGTATACTAAAATTTATCTTGAGTATTAAAACTAAATCCAACAGCTCTTATTAGTCACTAAGACTAATAAGATGTGCCTCTTGTCCTTTGAAAGTTAGCATTACAAACCTGAGCCACTTCTCTCTACATTCACCAAATTTATTCCATTGTGTGTAGTCTTTGCCCAATTCCATTGTGCACAGTCTTTTGGTACTATTGTATGGTACTATTATCAGGCTTCTGCACAGTGTAAGTCCCCTCACCAACTACCGTATTTGATCCCCAAACTATTTTGCCAGTCATGCCACTACCCTGATGAAAATATTAATATAGCTGTGTTACAGACACAAAAAGCACTGGATTATCAAGGCAGCAATTATCTGCACTCTTGTGTTGCATTTACAATAAATCTTGTAAGAGGAGCTCCAGTCTCTCTCTCTCTCGCGAGCGCTCTCTCTCTCTCTCTCTCTCACACACACACACACACAGACAGAAATGCAATTGCACTCTTTCCACTCAAATTGCTAATAAACACAATGTGATTTGGAGAAAATGCCTTTTCAAAGAAGACATCTATGCTAAGTGAAAGGGGGATATAGCATAAATTATCAGTTGCTCCAATTGTGTAGTTAGGCATTCACTACATGCTAGGCATATACTAAGTAGAAGGCTTTTAAATTCATGGTTTGTAAGACATGCACAGTGTTGAGCTAATTATACTTTCTGAAGATGCTCAGCACTGTAAACGACTAAGCGTTTAAGGAGTATACATCTTCCAAATTTAAACATGAACCTGCATGATTGCACATACAATTACATGAAATAACTCATTGCTAAAACAACTGTTAACACTCAGATTTGCTCAGGGAGGGCGATTTCAGACAGGTTATTGTCTTACTGCCACCATTAGGCATGGGGAACCTAGGACTATCCAGGTGTTATTGGACTCCAACTCCCATCAGTCCCAGCAAGCAATGGCATGGGTGATGGGAATTGTAGTCCAACAAATGGAGAGCCATGGACTCCATATCCTTGACTTATTAGTGACCAAACTGATTTCTGAGCTATGGATTCCTCCCTCAGCACAACTTGGCTGTTCCAGTGTATCTTCAGGAATGTATGTTTGAAGGGGTGTGTCCCCTCATCTATGTGTGTATGTCCCCCACAAAAAGATTTATCCTTCCTACAAATCAATTATGCTGATTTCACTTATCCAGGAGGCCCTATCCCTGTAAAATTCCAGAGGCAGTGGCTCATGTTCAAGCTCCAGAGCATGAACAGAATTGCAAAGTTCCAAGCCAACAAGAAAAAATAAAATCCCTGACTCTCCATAGTGAAATGAAGAACATTTTACCATCAGTTTCTTCCTTCCTCTCATATATAAGGCACAATTCTGGCACCATAAGGGACCTTCTTCAGAATATAGCTCACTGTGACAATGCGGAAGTCCATATGTGATCTATGAGCAATGGTTTATTCTACAGTTTTTCTAACAGACTGTTTATGAAGAAAGTGAATATTATTACCAGGAGTGTGTCAAAACATTCCTTGCACTTCGAGTGAGGTTCTGTGGTCTGGAGCACAATACCTTAATGCTGCAGAGCTTGATAAAGGTCTGCAAACTTTAGAGATGGCAGCAGGCTGCATACTGGGATGCCCTGACAAGTAAAGGTAAAGGGACCCCTGACCACTAGGTCGAGTCGTGGCCGACTCTGGGGTTGCGGCGCTCATCTCGCTTTATTGGCCGAGGGAGCCGGTGTACAGGTTCCAGGTCATGTGGCCAGCATGACTAAGCCGTTTCTGGCGAACCAGAGCAGCACATAGAAATGCCGTTTACCTTCCCGCCGGAGCGGTACCTATTTATCTACTTGCACTTTGACGTGCTTTCAAACTGCTAGGTGGGCAGGAGCAGGGACCGAGAAACGGGAGCTCACCCCATTGCGGGGATTCGAACCGCCGATCTTCTGATTGGCAAGTACTAGGCTCTGTGGTTTAACCCACAGTGCCACCCGTGTCCCGCCCTGACAAGTACAACCCTGTTATTGTGTATTGTGGAAAGAATAATAATAAAAAGAGCCATTTCATGATATCAGTAGTGCCAGTTTGGTGGGTGGTTCTAAAGGAGCTGGAGCTAACTAAGACGACAGGTCCCCCCCCCCCCCAAATCATCAGTAACCACAACTCATTCCACAGCAGTGAAATCCATCATTATCATCTGCTATATGAGTAGCCCCTGGGAACCTTCTTGAAATAAAAAGAAGCCAACTGTATCAGGTATTTATAATTTAAACCTTCATATTTTTACATTGATCTCCTTTGCACAGAGATGTCTATCAAGAGTTCTGCAGTTGTCACTGCTGCTGAAACTCTTACTTGGCAACAGCAATTGTTTCCGACTTTGTTCTTTGGTTTGCCAGTGCTTTGATCATTTCAATATATTCCAGGATAATTCCTCCAGAGCATTTCAGCATACGTTTTGACAAAAAGACATGCGTTCTCCTTTGAGATTAAAGGGCCTATATATTTTTTAAGCTGCACTGCTTCACACAGTGTAAATAAAAGCTATTTTACAAAAAGAGATGCAAGTCTGAATGAGTCTTCATTAATACCCTGCCCTAAAAATGTTCAAGGTGAGAACTATGCATTTAACGACAAGGCTTTGACAAGTAAAAGTTCAAATACAGATGTGCTAGACAAAAATTCTTCTCTAATCCCAGCTAGCCTGAACAGAATGGTTTTGCATTGTTTTAAAGGGTGGTCAGCTTATGCCAAAGGGACGCGGGTGGCGCTGTGGGTAAAACCTCAGTGCCTAGGACTTGCCGGTCGTATGGTTGGCGGTTCGAATCCCCGCGGCAGGGTGAGCTCCCGTTGTTTGGTCCCAGCTCCTGCCCACCTAGCAGTTTGAAAGCACTCTTAAGTGCAAGTAGATAAATAGGTACTGCTTTATAGCGGGAAGGTAAACGGTGTTTCTGTGTGCTGCGCTGGTGCTGGCTCGCCAGAGCAGCTTCGTCACGCTGGCCACGTGACCCGGAAGTGTCTTCGGACGGCGCTGGCTCACGGCCTCTAGAGCGAAATGAGCGCGCAACCCTAGAGTCGGACACGACTGGCCCATACGGGCAGGGGTACCTTTACCTTTACAGCTTATGCCAAATGTCTGGTAAAAGAGAGTTTCTGTGCTGTGAAGCCAATTTAGAGAGTCATCTCCTACTCAGTTTAAGCTTTGTGTATAGAGGGCCTCATTAAATTATTTCTAGATCAGCCCTGAGAAGATGCGTTTGGCAAGACAGTGATCTGTCAGGTGTGAAAAAGCAGATCATTATGTTTTCAATGTTCAGGTTCATTCAATGTTACAGGTTGTAGCCAGGGGGTACAGAAATCTCAATAATCTTGGCTATGCCACAACACTAATTACAAAAGTCTGCTAGCTGTTCTGCTGCCCACAGCTCAGCCATTGCACACAGAGCAAGATCAGAAGCTGTAACCCAGCAATTCTGGAAGCCAACTTGGCTGATGGGATGAGCAGGAACTAAGCAACAACCCCATCCACGCCCCTACACAAGTAAGGCTTGAGTGGGGAGTTGCTGAACACCCAATCCTCGTCACCACTGCAACCCCTGTTGAAGGGTAGAGTGTCAATACCTTAAACCAGAGGTGGGGGAACTCTTTTCAACCCAAGGTCCACATTACATTCTAGGCAACCTCCCAAGGGCCACATAGAAATACTGGCCACAGACCAAAGTGGGTAGAGTTACAAATATTTCACCTCTATACAAAGAGGCCTGTTTCTACACACACCCTGTCTCCATCCAGCCAAGCAAGAGGCATTAGCAGAGTTCAAGGACGCATTCTAGTCAAACAAACAGAAAACCTTGGGGTGCAAGGGAAGGCCTGTGGAGAATTCCCAAGGCAGAGAATATAACATAAGAACATCAAAAGATCCCTTCTGGATCAGGCCAAGGTCTTATCTAGTCCAGCATCCTGTTCTCACACACTGGCTCACCAGGTGCCTATGGGATAAACCTCAAGGAGGACCTGAGTATTAAGTAGTGTGTTGACAAAGAAAATGCACAGATCTCTCCAAGTGGTTCTTTATAGTAAGCTGGAACTGAACTGAACAGCTCAGCCGGCCTGCTTTTATAGGCAGTCGGCTGTCAACATTGTAACAACACCCCAGGGTTTCCCACCTAAATTAACTGACGTGGACCTGAGTGAAAACTATACAGTGGTACCTCGGGTTAAGTACTTAATTCGTTCCGGAGGTCTGTACTTAACCTGAAACTGTTCTTAACCTGAAGCACCACTTTAGCTAAGGGGGCCCCCTGCTGCTGCCGCGCCGCTGGAGCCCGATTTCTGTTCTTATCCTGAAGCAAAGTTCTTAACCTGAAGCACTATTTCTAGGTTAGCGGAGTGTGCAACCTGAAGTGTATGTAACCTGAAGCGTATGTAACCCGAGGTACCACTGTATACACTATACCCCTGGTGGCCAGGGTGAGCACTTCAATACATAACACTGAGCACAAGAGCCCTTTCCTGCAATTGGTATTCAGAAGGATTGCTGCCTCTGATCACAGCCTGGAGGGTTGCAATTGGTACCTGAGCCCCAGGTTTCCTAACCCTGCCTTAAAGAAGATTAAAGTCCATTTGCACATTACTTTAGAGCAGTAGCTAAAATGCACACCACTCAACCCTATAGGCCAGAAGGAGTTTTGTGAGGAGTTAAGAGGGAATAACGTCTTTAGATGGTTAGAATGTTGGACTAGGATTTGGGAGAACAGGGTTCAAATCCCAATTCAGCCATGAAATCTCACTGGGTGACCTTGGACCAATCACTACTACCTCTCTGCCTGCCCCACCTTACAGGGATGTTGTGGGGATGAAATGGGGGGGGGGGGAATTAGAACCATTTATACCGCCTTGTGATCCTTGAAAGATAAAGGTAGCCTATAAATGGAATAAATAAAAATGAGCAGTCCTGTGACTGGCCCACAGTCACCAGCTGAGCTACATGGCTGAGTGTAGATCTCTTCCAGGGTAACAAATAAGAAACTGTGGCATTTAATGCCACTTCCCCATTACTTTTAGCCATTTGCATACATCTTTTTCTGGGACTTCACTGCTGTGTCAATGTTCTTTAGTCGCAGAAACTGCTAAAGGTGTCAAGGCTAAAATGTTATGCATGCTTACTAGGTAATGCTCCACTCTGAACTTACCTTCAAGTAAATGTGCAAGCAGAGGCCATACAAGTCTTAGGTTTCCTGACTGTATCTACAAAGCTGTTTCTATATATACATGCTAGATCACTACTACAGTACTTCTACTGTAGCTACAATGGTGACATAGGTAAAGGTAAAGGGACCCCTGACCATTAGATCCAGTTGTGACCGACTCTGGGGTTGCGGCGCTCATCTCACTTTACTGGCCGAGGGAGCTGGCGTACAGATTCTGGGTCATGTGGCCAGCATGACTAAGCTGCTTCTGGCGAAACAGAGCAGCACACCGAAACGCCGTTTACCTTCCCCCCGGAGCGGTACCTATTTATCTACTTGCACTTTGATGTGCTTTCGAACTGCTAGGTTGGCAGGAGCAAGGACCGAGCAACGGGAGCTCACCCCGTCGCGGGGATTTGAACCGCCAACCTTCTGATTGGTAAGTCCTAGGCTCTGTGGTTTAACCTACAGGGCCACTTGCGTCCCTACAATGGTGACATAGACCACAGTAAAACATTTCACGACTCCTAAATCATCGGTTTAAAAGCTTGATATGTAAGGAAGGCATATATGTACATTTAAAAAAAAGAAGATTCAAATTCTCATTTTTAACAACTACAATTTAGGTCCAACAGCAGAAAAGGGTTTTCACAACACCCAGGACAAAAGACAAAACTGACCAAATCTTACCAGGAAGAAACAAGACGAAAACAGACTCCCCTATATTTTTAAAGGAGACGTACATGCTAAGAATGCAGCCCACCCACGTTAAAACATACAGTGAGTAGCAGTTCGCTCCGTGAGAAATGAACTGGGTCACTTGTAAGCAAGATAATCCAGCAAAACCTGTTCGTAGAAAAATAGTTGCAAGCCCCTCCTCTGCCATTCCAGTAGCCAATGAATCAAGAATAGTCACACAATAACGGTAAATTTAGACACACACACACACCCCAAAGTCCTGCCATGTTTCCTATGCATGCTGACTTTGGGGCAGGGGAAAGTGGTGGAAGGGAAACACTAGCATGAAGCTGAAAAAGGAATGTGGGGCAACTCCACCTTAAAATTCAACTGAAATCAGCACCACTTACATGTAGTCAGGAATGAAGTATAACAAGCTAAAAAGGAAGCTGTCCTACAGAAAAAAAAGGATGCAATGGAAAGGAAAGGCTGCTAAGTTATTAACAGATGCGGGGGGGGGACGGGGGACGGACGACACGTGGTAGAAGAAAAAGAGGAGAGAGTCAACTGAAGTTGGCTGCAGCAGCAGATGGATTAGAACTATGTTTTATTTTTAGTCTGCAGATATAAACCACAGGTTTTTTTCAAATAAAAAATACACTGCAATTAAGTTTAAAATGTGGATTGTTTAACATAAATAGGCTTTTAATGCAGCTATCAGGACTCCTGGGACTATTAAATCTACGAGGCAAGCATAGTGCCCTTTAGCATATTTATTAGTAAACTTGTGCATGCCTGAAACGGAACTAAAAACAGAACGCATTCAATATGTTCAAGTGTTTCCTATTCCTCAGTTGGGCAATGCTTACTGAAGCAGAGATTTGAGGGAAGGAAAGACGAAAGACACGATAAACACTGTTTATGCTTTGCTGAACTCCCCAAAACACCCCCCCCCCAAAAGAAGGGACAGTCGCCACCTTTAGAGGCAATTCAAAAAAATGAAACTGAGAGGAGCATCTTTCCAAACATGACTAAGACACCTTCTGGCCCTATTTCTTAGCCATTGATGAAGAGATTGACATTTGCTCTGTCTTGCCTTTCAGAAGGTGGGGGTTTACTTGTTTTTAGGAGAACAAGTCCAGGGCAGGATGATGTGTTTGGGATAAATCAACTGCATCTCAGTTATGGACTGGCATCTGTCCTCAGGCTCCCTTGAACTGGCTACGCGAACTGATAAGAAATGTAACCTTAAGAACTGGCACTTTTGCTTTTCCTCCTCCCTCACCATTCCTATCTTCTTTTGTGTCGTGTATTTTAGATTGCAAGCCTGACGGCAAAACCCAGTGTGCTTTTTATTGATCTGTAAGCTGCTCTAGGAGCCTTTTCTTCAAAAGAGGGCAAAAATGCCTTACATAGATAGATAAAGCCAAAAAGTACTTAAAAAACAGGCATTCCTTATGTGTATTCCTTCCATATATATTTCAGATTGCAATAAAATCACTGCTTCCTGTATGGCTAATACATTGTATATGACCCTAATGATTGACATATAGTTGCTTTTTGGAATACAATGGTTGAAGTCATGCTATCTTATCTAAAGCCATGTTGTTTAATCCAGATGTAGCTGTGATCACTAAGGACTCATTTACATGGAACTGCAAAGTCAAATATGTGTCTGCTTTATCCTATGCACACATTCCGGAGAACCAGCCACACTTCTAGCTGCCTGACATGTGTTCCTGCAAGATATGCTGCTAAATTAGTATGCCATAGATACATATACAGTGATTCCTATTATTTTGCCTCTACTATGGCAAAAATAGGTATATTTCACACATCAACAACTGGGTCACAAATAGTTGTTTCAAGTTAATATCAGACGCTATTTCTGTAATTGTCAACTTTTAATTGTTCTGATTGTAATGTGATACACATATATCCATTTTAACTAGAATAGTAATGTTGAATTTGATGTTTTCATTTGTTAAAGTCAGGCACCTAAAAACTTCTAGGGTAAGTGCTAGATCTAACGTTAGCCTGCACTGCTTAACCAAATTTATATGGGTAAGGAGTTGACAGCAGCCATATTGACTGCCATTCATGGTATTAGGGTGAAAGCTAAAGTATCATGTGGGCACAGAAAAAAATTGGACAGAGGAGGTTGAAAGACAAAACACTCAAGCAAATAAATTTTGATGCTATTATGAGGGGAATCTTCCCAACTATAGCAAGCCAGCTACCGTTACTGATTTTATTAAGAACATTTTATACCCAGCCCTATCACTTGGTTCCTAGGTAGGTTAAATTAACATTTAAAACAACCCAAACAAAATAAGAGCAGATTGTAATATAAATGAAATACTCCAACACACCAATTGCAGCAGCTGGTTAACATCCCATAAATGACTGGGCAAACAGACAAGTGTTAATCTGGCACCAAAATGCTATCAATGTTGGTGCCAGCTGTACTTCCGGGGGGAGAATTCCATAATTGAGGCATCATCACCAAAATCTTGGTGCCACCACTTAAAGTTTTCCTCTGGTGCTGAAAAACTAGATGGGACGCTTTCAAAGGACCTGAGCAGGCTGATATTTCAGGATGGGATGCAGACTTCAAAAATGTCTAGAGTTGTTTGTTTTAATGTAACAAAGGTAAAGGTAAAGGGCCCCTGACAGTTAAGTCCAGTCGCGAACGACTCTGGGTTTGCGGCGCTCATCTCGCTTTATTGGCCGAGGGAGCCGGCATTTGTCTACAAACAGTGGCCAGCATGACTAAGCCGCTTCTGGCAAAACCAGAGCAGCGCACGGAAACGCTGTTTACCTTCCCACCGGAGTACCTGTTTATCTACTTGCACTTTGACGTGCTTTCAAACTGCTAGTCTCTGCCACTAATAATGTTTAAAATTTATGTACCAAAGTGTTGATTCAACTGAAAATACAGTGGCAAACCAACTCTAGTTAAAAACCTCTGTTTCCTGCATTATAAAAACTTCAATCAATGTGTTTTTCCTCACAAGCCCACCCCCTTGAAACAAGAAATTAATTACCTGGTGATATTTCTTCAGTATATTGTGCATTTCTGCTACATCTTCACTTGTTATGGTTTTGATGACGTATCTTTTGTCGTAAGAGGTGTGAAATCGGGCGCCACTCCGTGCTTGGGAATCATTAGCAAGGGGACAACTTCTTGTCAGAGAATTCTGTCATGTTAAAAAAGGAGGAAAGCATCAGAACAAGACGTTAATTAAAACGCAAGATGTCTAGCTGGATCATACCATTGTCAAAACATGGGCACCTGGGGAAAAGGCTAAGGTGGGGAATCAATTTAGCAGTACTGTAATATCCTTAAAGCAGAACTATTATGGTACAAAAAACCCTTGGGAAAGGTGGTTTACTAGCAGCAGATTTAAATCAGGACTGCACTGAACGTTCAGAAAGGACTTTGCTGATGGGGGACGGGGGAGAGAAATGTTTCCATAGAAGACCTCCAGAAGTTTACTTTCGTGCCAGTTTGTCAGGAAAAAAGTAGCAAAGCAAACTGGTGCTCCAGAATGATACTGGGATGGTGGAGAGGGGAAGAATGCTCTAAGGGTAGATACCAGCTACACAAACACTGTTTTTGTGCCACTCCAGAAAACAGTTGCCCAGGGGGGCTTTATTTTGCAGTGCAGAGTCTTGACAAAATGCCTTTTTGCCTCAACTCCAGCTTAAATTCACTAGCTAATGTCATGACCTACATGCCAAGAGTTAAGTGAACTGAAGTGCCTTTTGTTCTGCATTGCCGCATCCAAACAAGATTTGTTTCTCGAATTTTCTTCCAAGACAACACTATTTAATCAATCCTTGCGGTTGCTAGAATGAAAAAAGTTTAAGCGTTTCTGAAATTTACCCACTGCCACCTGCCTGCTACATTACTGGCAATGAACAGATATCTCCCCCTCTCGTCATATATAATGCAAGCTGAAATTTAATATATGCTTTTTAAAAAGCACAAAAGCAAGCATTGGATAAACAAATGCGCTGGTTTTTCTGCAAGACAGTCATTTTCAATACAATACAATACAGGTTCGAGCTTTGCAATTTAATACTGTGCTAGTCAAATGGTGCTAGTCTCAGCAAGTATCTCATCTTGGTATATTTTAAGAGCAAGAATTACAACAGCAGCACAGCGCAATGCATTTTATTTTCTCAATGCATCACTTTGTCCAAAGCAGCATCATTCTGAAAGAATGAGGACGTGTTGAAAAAGGAGGTTTATTCCATCACAACATGGTGCCAAGAGTGTAGGCTCAGTTTTTAAAAAACTGAATCTTTATTTACATGTAGATCCCTTCACTGGTGCTGTTATCATTAAATATGCAATAATCTGCATTCCAGGAAGAAGTCGGAATGGCTTAAGTAAGCAACATGAAACAATAAAAAATAATCGATAGGCACAGCAAAGAGGCTATCAGTATCAACTAATAATTTACTATAGGAGCCACTAACAAACACTCTTATAGATTTTATAAGTAGCAAGAGCCACAAGCCTGAAAATTGTTCTAGTCCCCACCCCAAAAACGATCACCACCACCAGCAAGAACCACATGTATATATATACAAGGATAGCAGTGACCTAAGATAAACGTGGCTAGCTGGCAAAATTATCTACTATTTATATTCAGTATCACCATCCTGTGTACCTATGACACCAGAGGAAGCCTAGGACCCTAGCTGATTGGTCACTTGCTGTCCCCACCCCCACTCCCTTGAAGACAATACAGAAATGGTTCATTATGAACATGCTTTTGCCTTAGCTTTTGCCTGGGGAAGCTCCAGGGGGAAAACCCACTATACCACTGACATTTAGTACATTTCCAAGCACAATTCGAAGTGTCGTTGCTCACCTTTCAAGCCCTAAACGGCCTCGACTCAGTATACCAGAAGGCGCGTCTCCACCCCCTTTGTTCAGTCCAGACACTGAGGTCCAGCTCCAAGGGCCTTCTGGCGGTTCCCTCACTGCGAGAAGCGAAGTTACAGGGAACCAGGCAGAGGGCCTTCCTGGTAGTGGCACCCGCCTGGTGGAACGCCCTCCCATCAGATGTCAAAGAAATAAAGAACTATCTGACTTTTAGAAGGCATCTGTAGGCAGTCCTGTTTAGGGAAGTTTTCAATGTTTGATATTTTATCGTGTTTGTGATATTCTGCTGGGAGCCGCCCAGAGTGGCTGGGAAGACCTGGCCAGATGGGCGGGGTAAAAATAATAAATTAGTATTATTATGCTTTCATCTGCCAATTAGTACAACTAATTCTAGGATCTACAGCAAGTGTAGGATTGAGTTACAATATACGGTTTAATTTATTTCAGGGGTGACCTATTATTTCTCACTTACTTTACCCTTGGACAACAAATAATAAAATATCCTGGATTGAAAGATTCTGGTTGATTAACTTTGATCCAGATCCAGATCTGTCTCATCCATATGCCTAACCAGCCTGGGTCCATGTTACAGGTTTGGAAGGAGAGAACAAGAACAGAACAACTGAGACCTGTGGGGCTTGAGAATCTCCACTTCCTTACTTTCAGGAAATCTTGCAGCTCTTTGGTTTCAAAGTCAGGGAGATCAGAAGTGGTGATGACAGCTGATTATTAAAGACATGCAGGCCCCATGGAAGCACTTTCCAATTAGGCATAGATACCTATCATCCCTCACAAATCTCTATTTTTCTAGATCTATCAATAAACTAGGAATCAATCTTTTGCCTAAAGATCAATGCCTATAATACAGAACCATTTAATAACATATTCCAAAAAGCACAGAACAGTCAATCACCAGAGTATATAATGTTAGCAATTCCACAAATAGTCATGATGTATTAACCACAGGAATCCTGGAAATCCAGTTCTTTTTTAAAAACAACAACAAAAACATGTATTATGATGTTTCCCCCCCATGCTGATTTCAATATGTCATTTGGGACTGCTTTAGTCCTCAAATTATAGCTAAATGAAATTATTCCCTACAGAAAAATCAAAAGAAGATGAAGTGTCTCATCAAAACTCTTAAACCAGGGCTCAGCAAACTTTTTCAGCAGGGGGCCAGTCCACTGTCCCTCAGTCCTTGTGGAGGGCTGTACTATATATTTTTGGGGGGGGATGAACGAATTCCTATGCCCCACAAATAACCCAAAGATGCATTTTAAATAAAAGCAGACACTCTACTCATGTAAAAACAAACTGATTCGCAGACCGTCCACGGGCCTTAGTTTGCTTACTCATGTCTTAAACTGACCATCAGTTAAACATACTTGGGATGTGAACTGTCATATCATGAGAATTTTCCCATGGGTTTTCTATAAAACATACTTCTTATCTTGCCAACTTTGACCAACACATCTAATAAGTTCTTTCTCCTAATTCATACTGAAGCTAATATTCTGGTGTCCATCAAACCACTACAAAAATCCATTTGTGTCTTCTATATATGAAGGTTTTGACATCCAGATCAAAATGTCATCTTTCATAACATCACCTTGGAAACAAAAATTATTCCACAAATTTGAAGGCTTGAGTATATCCAACTGATGGCTTGAAATTGGCACAGGAAAAAGCATCTAGACAAGATACAACGTATTGTGGCAGCAATCTGGTGGCCAAACACCTTTTTAAAAACATAAAAAACTTGATACCTTGCTTTATCCATCAGTTTCACTTAAACAACCTGAACCCCCCCTCTCGAAAGAACCCCAAAGTTGACACTTCAACTTTTCTAGGCAGTTACGGCCACTTAACGTTTCTTATAAAAGTCTCAATAAGTTGGTTCATTAGCCGCAAAGTAGATCACAAGACAGCAATTCTGCACAACCTATAAAGGTACAGTAATGCAGTTTTAAAAGAAATTGGTCACTAGGCATTTTCACTAGAAAAACAAGGCATTTCAAAATCTGGAGGGAGGGGGACCGATCTTCTCCCACATGAGATCTATATGGCCAATACTTTTCCTGACTTTGCATTGCCTAGTATCTCAGAATCCATTTCCACAAGTTCTAAGGTAGAAAATGCCTTCCCCTGCTGCCCAAGGACATCTTAGCCAGAACAAAGAAACCATAGGTGGGCATTTTGTTCCATTGCAGGAACTTTCATCTGAAGTCAAATTGGAAGCCATGCTCTGAAAATTCTGGGGTCTCAGCTTTTCAAAGGAAAGGCCTTTGCTATCTGCCAAGACTGTTGGGCCTACAAGCAACCCTATTCTGACACATCTGGTCTAAGGCCAGGCTGGGCAGAGCAATTGAGAGATCGTCTAGAACAGGGGAATTTCTTCTCAGGATTAACTTTTAAAGGGGGCGGGGAGAGAAGGGAGAGGGTAGATTCCAGAACAGGTCACTGGTCTTAGATACGATGCCAAATGGAGACAGGAAAAAAGAACAATGGCCAAAACTGGTTAAGAAAAACAGTATGTAAGGTATTGATGGCAAGCTTTGTTGGGGGACTTAGAATAGTGGGACCACGTGTTGCGATTTCTGCATCGTAGGGGGATGGACTAGATGACCCCCAGGATCCCTCCCAACTCAACAATTCTATGATTCCTAAGAGAACATCACCATCATCACCCACCTGCAAATGCATTACCAGCCCAAGTTCAACCCACACTAAAGGTTCAGACTTGGCTATCCTCTTTTGCAGGTTTTCACTACTAATTTCTGTGTGTGTGTGTGTCAGAAGCAGAAGAGGTAATTTAGTGAGAAGGAAGAGACTGTGACAGTGAGCAGTGCAGAATTGGGGCAGAAGGTAGAGAGGAGGGGGGCAAGAGGCAGGGATAAAGCAGACTGCTGAAGAAACCAGGGAGTCTCCCCCTCCTGCTGCAACCAGCTCCCCTCCCACCTGGTCTCCCAGGGCCCAAAGAGGTATGTAAAGGGTGGAGCAAAGGCAGGCAAGATGACAGAGCATCAGACTGCTTAAGAAGGAACCAAGGGAGGAGACATAGGGAGCTATGGGAAGGCGAAGACCTTCAGTCCTCCACAACTGCCTCATAGGGGCAAGTTCTACTGGGAAGAGTTGCCTGGCCTCTTTGAATAAAGAGTTAATTTCGCTGAAGCCATGTGAGTATTCCTCACCTTCTCCTGGCACCCATCTCTGGCACTAACTCATTAAGTAGTGGGGCCATCATAAAAGCTAAGGGGACAAGACCTACCCTGCCCCCTCATAATGGCGACTACTTGCAGATATTGAATGTAGTTGAGAGACATGCCAGCTGATTTCAAACCCACGACTATATCTATCCAATGGCTGCAACCTTCTTAGCAACCTTTGCTTGAAAATGTCACGATGTATTTGCCGAAGTCAATAAAAAGATTTTCCATGTGCACTGAGAACAGCCGAGCAAAAGCATTTGCTGAAGGTCATGAAATTTAAACTGACCTTTAACACTTACAACTTCAAACAAACCAAAACAGATGTCCCATGCCAGAGGCAGTACAGGCACTTGTTAGATCCAATGCATTATATGCCTGATGAAGCCAAAAAGGTCCAGCTTATTTTTTCCAAAGAAATTTACAGCTTCTTTCCAACAGGTTTTGTTTTTTTAAAAAAATATCTTTATTTGTTTTTAATTATTATTATTTAGTAATATTCTTGTATCTGCCTCTTCCTCTCTTAAGAGTCCAGGCAAAATTACGGTCTTAAAATCAACAGAGCAGAAAGGTTAGTGCGGCAGGCGATGGCAATTGTTCTGTTCAGTTCTATGTGCTTTGTGTTAAAGGCCCAATCACTGAGGGAAAAACCAAGAACTGGGGCGCTGCCACAGAAAAGGCCCAGCTCCGTGCCACCATCCCATGGGCCATGTCTTACAGGGTGAGCAGGAGCAGGTTTTCCCATGCCGATTGCAAGGCCAGTAAAAATTGCAAGGTGCTCTTTTAGATACTGGATCCGAAGACACTTAGGGCTTTGCAAGCTAATACCAACACCTTGAATTGGGCTCAATATCTCATATCAGCATTGTAGTGCTTTAAGGATTGATGACATAAAACCCCATTTCATCCCACATATAATGATAGTTTGGTTGGTTGTAAGGCACTGTGGGTTGTCCCAAGCAAGATAAAGTGACTAACAAATTCAATATAACAACAACAACAACGATGATGATGATGATGATGATGCAAGATGTAGTAGAGTGACATAGTCCTCCAGGAAATTATTAGATCATGAATCACTGATGTCAGGTAATCCCAGACCAGGAACATCAATAGTTGGCAAACCAGGTAGAGGTGGGCATGAGAATGCAGTCACTGAGGCTACTTGGATTTCAGGCAACCATTTGAAATAGAGGAATGTCACCTGTTCCTTCATGTGGAGTCCTACCCCATTCAGAACATATTGTCTACTCAATTCGCACACTCAGGAACTACTTACCTGCAACACCCGCCTTATCAAGATTCGGATTCAGCCCTCATCTATTCCATTGCACAATTTCCCATGATTCAGACTGAGTAAAGGGTGCGCTTGGAAGCACCTGCATATGGGTGGCACTGCACTCTGAATTCCCAGATGACTCCTCAGCAGTGATTTAGAGACAAAGTGGAACCCCTAAAGAACTGCCATGAGGCCATGCAGAAGCCCCGCAATGCTACCTCCTTACGAAAAATCAATGGGAAAACATTCCCCACATCTCTCTCCCAATACAGGTCCCAATCAGGACAACCATGGCTGTTTCAGTGCCATACCGAGGCCTGAAGCCGGATTAAAATGCATCTAGATTAGGGGTGGTGAAACTGAGGCCCGGAGGCCACTTACAGTCCTTCAACGGCCCTCCACATCCCTCAATGGCCCTAATCTGCACCCTAAGATTCTTGCCAGGCTGAAGTGAGCTTTTGAACTCTGATAATGCCTCGTTTGTTTGGAGGATAGAGAGGTGGGTGAACCTGTATAGAAACTAGCCTATTGTATAAAGTAAAATTCAGATTTGCCGCACAGCCCACTTTTGGCTCTGGCTGCTATTGGCATGCGGCTGGCTCTCAGGAGGTTATCCAGAAGGGAACATGGAGCTCAGCCTGGAAAATGTTCCCACCAACTGGTCTAGATAATTCAGCTGGCCAGTCATCACCACCAGGGTAGGAGGCCAGTGAAACAACAGTAACAGAGGCAGAGAAGGCAAGCTGGGCACTGGGAGACAGGTGGGTTAAGATTTGGCATGAGGTATGCAAAAGAGAAAGGGACGCGGGTGGCGCTGTGGGTTAAACCACAGAGCCTAGGACTTGCCAATCAGAAGGTCGGCGGTTCGAATCCCCACGACGGGGTGAGCTCCCGTTGCTCAGTCCCTGCTCCTGCCAACCTAGCAGTTCAAAAGCACATCAAAGTGCAAGTAGATAAATAGGTACCGCTCTGGTGGGAAGGCAGAGTAGCAGAAAAAGAAGCAGGATGGAAATATAGCTTGGGAGCTGAGCAAAAACTGAAGTTCTGACATTAGCGATTTTCCTATAGTGTGGGGAGGGAGCGGTGGGGGGAACAGGGAGAATCCTTTACTACGTAAGCCCCACAGCTGGTAGAAAGTCTTAGCGTTTCCCTGCACAAGCTGGTTACTCAGAGAGGCATTATAAGATGCCTTCCGTCCTGTGACATGTGCTATCTTAACATTTCTCAATGAAAATTTCAAGCAGCAGGAGCAGCGTGGGGACAGAGGAAAAGCCACCTCATTTCCCTTTGAAGTTTATCTGCACTATGGGGGTTTAGGGATTAGCAACGGACTCCAAGAGGGTAGGAAGGATTTAAAGGTCAATTTAATTAGCCCACTCTAATCTCCAATATTTTATACTCTCGTTGGCATATTAATATCATTAAATTATAATTGCTCTTTTCACAAGACTAAAGATTATTTATGCAATCGCGCAATATATTTAATCTACATACTGAGTATGTCAAAAGTGATCCTATAAAGGGAGTTAGAAAAAAATGCAGTAGAGGAAATCTTTTTCTTCAGAGGTGAAGAAATGGACGATAAAGCTGGATATTTTTTTTTTTAAAAAAACTTTTTTAGAAAGGTTAGGGTTAAGTAGAAATGACACGATACATCATTCTGTCTTTAAATTACAAATAATTGCTGGTTTGACTTGTATCTGACAAGAGGTGAGATGCATCCGGGTAAAATCTGGGATAAAATTCTTGGTAGATGCTCTGATCTTACACTGCCATCTTTACAATGGCCCTTTTAAATAACTTCAGTGCACAAAAGTCCTCAAAAGGGAATCTTAAAACAAGTTTTCCATAATGCAAAGGGCTGCTACCTTTCTCTCGGAAAATATGATTATCAAGGAATACTACGAGCACAAAACATGAATCATAGAACTGTGGGTTTATCATCAGAAGGGAGACCAGAGCTTGGTGTTCTCTAGAGCAGAGATGCTGGCGGGCACTATCCCAGGCTACACAATGGATGGAAGATGTCATGGATGGCAACGCATCAATGGGCATTTTGTAATAAAATTGTTTAAAGCCCACATAGTGCCTTTTCTAATCAAAGACACTAAGAGCCCAAAGCACAACATCTCAGGAAGTTTGGTACTAAAATGGAAGATCTCTACTCTGAAATAGAAAATCAAATGGCCTTGCATACAGTGGTACCTCTGGTTATGAACTTACGGTATTTTTGGCTCTATAAGACGCACCAGACCATAAGACGCACCTAGTTTTTGGAGGCAGATAACAAGAAAAAAAATATTCTGAATCCCAGAAGCCAGAACAGCAAGAGGGATTGCTGCGCAGCCAAAGCAGCAATCCCTCTTGCTGTTCTGGCTTCTGGGATAGCTGCGCAGCCTGCATTCGCTCCATAAGACTCACACACATTTCCCCTTACTTTTTAGGAGGGGAAAAGTGAGGGGAAAAGTGAGTCTTATAGAGCAAAAAATACGATAATTCGTTCTGGAGGTCCGTTCTTAACCAGAAACCGTTCTTAATCTGAGGTACCACTTTAGCTAATGGGGCCACTGCTGCTGCTGGCTCACGATTTCTGTTCACATCCTGAGGTAAAGTTCTTAACCCGAGGTACTACTTCCGGGTTAGCCGAGTCTATAACCCACAGTGTTTGTAACCTGAGGTGTTTGTAAAGCGAGGTACCACTGTATTTGAAATATGAAAAATGCTGGACATCATATAAGTATCTGATTTCACAAAGGTAGTATTAAGGTAGAGATAAGCAGTTTGTTCCATTTCTCTTACAAATATGTGGGGAGAAGGTGGCCATCTTAGATTTCTGCTCCCTGAACAAGTTCACTGAGAGTGCAAAACTATTTCAAGTATATAAGTGAACTCTTGATTTTAAGAGATAAAAATATGGTCCCTAGATGAAAATAATAGAACTGCCGTTCACCCTCTTATACCCTGAGAAACCTTTGCTGGTATCTTAATTGAGACAGGAAACTCACAATATGTTTTGTGAAGCAGCTGATTTTTAAAAAACAAACAGATGTTTTGCTGTTTCTTTGTGAGCAAACTGATTAAACCCAGTAAGCCTTTTGCCTGATAAAGGTCAAAGTCATCTGCTAATGACTGTCCTACTTTTGGCAGTGGTCTGACAGCTATTGATTAGGTCTCTCACTGGAGTGAAGAACATTAACAAGCACATTCTAAAAATCAAGACCAATTTAGCCCTCTCCCGTTATATAAACTTTCAATAAACAAAACATTTTGCAGCACCTTCAAAAACTATTCAGGAAGCAATTCTAAGCATGCTGACTTGGAAGAAACACCACTGAGACCAGAACGTCTTGATTTCAAACGAGAGAGTGAGTTTGGGACATTTGTGAATTTGGGCTTAAACTATTTAGAGTAACTGGAGCCAGATGCCCCTGTTCTTATACAGAGATTAAGCACAACAATTCACACAATTTGAACTGCTGGTTAGGAAATAAGACACCAATTCATTTCTTTAAGTGCAGGAGCGATTCCGAAACTTCAGTGCTTGCAAGCGTTCCATAAAATGGATTTCAGATCTGAGTGTAACAGCCGCAACTTACACGCAGTCCTAATTTTGAAAAGTTCATGTTACAAACACATTATGTCTAGCCCCTGGAACAATTTATCAAGGACATCTACTGTAGATTCCAAGCAAAGACATTTGGGGAGAACAGTTGTTTTAATTACACCGACATGCCCTATTAAACAAACCAGGAAGTGTGCCATTTTACCCATGTTCTTCTTGCACAGTGCTCAGCGATAACAGCGATAATAGCTGAGAATGAATTCTGGTTGGCATTTGCAAGCCATATTTTTCAAGTAATTGAAATTAGAGTTACTATAAATTATGGGTGTAGAGAGAAATCCATTTGCCACCAAAGCTCTGTTGTATGACCATCAGCCTTACATGTAGAAGGAGGTCGCAGGTTTAAACTACACACTACACTTGATCTTAGCCCAAAGGCCGAGAAGTGATACACAGGTTTAAAGACTGTTATCTTAGTATGGGGCTGGAAATATCCCTTGTGGCTAAACCACTGGAGAGTCACTGCTAGTCAGCATGGACCACTAGTTTCAACTAGTGGGTTGGGACCCACAAGTGGGTTATGGCCTGAATCCGAGGTGGGTTGCAATGCAACAGGAGCACCACACCATGCAAATATATGGTAAAATATTGAGAAATGGGTCACCAATTGCATGTTTGGGTTAGAGGTGGGGCCCGAGTCTGAAAAGGTTGAAGGAAAGACTAACCTAGATGGACCAATGGCCTGGCTTTCTATGGACCAGTCAGAATGGCCAATGCTGGACCAATAGCTTGGCTCTGGTTAAAAGAAGCTACATATATCCTGGTTAGACAAACAATCTTACTTCCTATCTCTGTAAACCATCTCGGCTGCCTTAACAGAAGCCATCTGTGCACATCATTGGGCTAGAAACAAATCCAGCTTCTCTCCCCCCACCCCAAAATATTGTAATATGTAAAAAAAGTTAACATTCAGTGCTTCAAAAAGAAAGAATGGAGCAAGTTGACTTGCATGCACCTTGGCAAGCACTCCCTTTTTCAATCTGCAATGCTACTATAGCCATACTATATTGTGTGTCAGAATGGCAGTGGTTATCAGAGCACTTCAGCTGACTGTGAAACAAAAGGAAGTGGTAATTTCAGAAGCGGGGGGGGGAGGGGGAGGTGCAAAGCAGAAGTTGCAAGCGTGTGCTTGTGTTTCCCTTCTAGCTGAATAACACATTTCTCAAGACGAAAAGGCTTCTATTTAAGTTGCAGCTGTTAAAATTTTAGCTCGATGTTTTCAGATGAAACGTTCTTTTCCCTATTGAGGAGAATGCCTCTCTGAATGTTACTTGGAACCAGAAATTCCTAATACTGCAACTTGCAACAAAGGAGGGGAACAGCCATTACTTATTAATACAGTGGTATCTCGGGCTACTAACACTTCAGGCTACAGACTCCGCTAACCTGGAAGTAGTACCTCGGGTTAGGACCTTTACCTCAGGATGAGAACAGAAATCGTGCGGTGGTGGAGCAGCGGCAGCAGGAAGCCTTGTTAGCTAAAGTGGTACCTCAGGTTAAAAACAGTTTCAGGTTAAGAACGGACCTCTGGAACGAATTAAGTTCGTAACCAGAGGTACCACTGTGTAAGCAATGCCAATTGCATAGAACCAGGAGGGGCTAGTAATGAACTACTGGTTGGAAAAGGTGTAGGAACATCTTATTGCTTAGCTCTTAAGACAAAATGTACATTAATTATTTAGATTATTTAAATACATGAGTCCCACCCGCTTCGGTCTAAGTTGCCTCGGGGCAACTTTAGCTTGAAGGCCCTTTTTGCAATACTTTAAATTAAAACCCCAACCTCTTAGGCAATTGGAGAAACATCAAATATCAACCCCCTTCATTATTTTAAGGATGACTCATCAGGATCACTGATGGCAGACATGATGGTTAAGTTCCTTATCGTAATATCAGCAGTTGGTCAGTGTTAAAGGATTCAAGTAACCCAGTGATCCCCCACTTATGCTCCCCAAAATCACCTGCTTTGCCACCATGAGAAAAGACTCCTCAGCTACTGCCTTCTCTCATAACTGAGTCTAGACTGTTGCTGAGTCTAGACACACTGCCTTTGGGAGTCAATACCTTGACAAGTTTTGCTGCTGATATATGATTTGGAACTCTCCCAGGCAAAAGCTCACAAAATGGCCACCCCTTCTCCACACATTGATATCCTGCGTCTCAGCCACAATGATTTCTCAATCTAATAAGCATAAGACTTATCAGTAAAAAAACAACCACCCACAAGAAACCAACGGATATGACACAGAAGCATAAACAGCAGTAAGGACCACACCCTCTTGAATGTTAAGGGGGAAAGTGTTTTCCATGGTCCTCTAAAAATAAAGAGGGAGCCTGGCAGATGTTCCGAGGGAGGGAGGTTCCAGGGGCAAGGCGTCAGAAGTGGGTCCTTCCTGCTTCTTGCTGCTACCCCCTTCACCCCAGAAAGCGGGCACCCTGAGCAGGTTCTCCAAAGATGACCTCGGCAATCAAGCAGATCCATATAGGAGCTTATTGTAAGATTCTTCATCGCACTTATTAAACATTAGGGGTTTTTTTTGTTTTTTAGCTTAACCTTGTAGTTTAGCTAAATACATTTTATTTTACTAGCTCTTGGAGTCTTTATCGCTGCAGGTATTTGTACACGGACCATATTAAATGACAGAGAGGAAACAAATGGAAGGAAAGTTAAACAAACTGAAAAGTGTAAAAATATGTCAGCAAGGCAAATCATTTCCACAATGAGGGAAGGAGCATTTGTTACCCACATAGGATTTCAGAATACTTCTGAGGAAGCCCATGCTAAACAAGCTTGTGGAACAAAACAAAAATTTCTGATGATATGAACACAGTGTACCTACTTCCGACGATAAAACTGTGCCGTTAGGACTTTCCTTATATCTCTCTAATAAAGTTTTGCTAAGGTTACACACCAAGGCACAGAAACTGTAGATATTGCTCTTCAGGTCTTCATCCTCATTCCTCCATCAGCTGTTGCCTAAGGTTATCCCTCCTGCCGTGGGGCAAAGTCAGGCCTGCTGATCACCACAGGCATGGAGGGAAGATAAGCAAGAGGTCTGATGGAGGAATAGCAGCTGCAACACAATTTAAATGTACAAGTATCAAGTGTGGATCAGGCAGTCCCAACCACAGGCAGTGATAGAGCACATTCATGAAATAGGGGCACTTAATTACCATCCCAATTCAGGTCTTTGCCTAGACTTTCCCCCTCCTGCTTGCAGGCTGTAAAGCTAGAAATCATCAATATTGTTTATCAAGGTAGAAAGCCTACCTGAAAATCCTGATCATCAATTGCAAACCTCTCTCGCAGATTACGGAAAACCATTGGACAATATTCTTTGAATTTGAAATGGCTTGGCATATTTTCTCTGAAACAGAAGATATTGGGGGGGGGGGGAGAAACTTGCTAAGAATTTATAAAGATAAACCTACAGAAGTAAGCTTTCTCCCCTACAAGACCAAGTACCTTCCAAAACAGCAACAGTTACTATAATACAGAACACTGTAAATTTACATCAAAATGCATTAAACAGAACTGTAACAAACCTCTGAACCGAACATCATATTTTGCTCAAGAACTTAATGTGTTATATTTTGCCCAAGAATTCCCCTAGAAGGTCCAAACTAGCTAGATAAAGTGAGGCCTGTGTCATGTACAATTTAAAAAAAAACACACACCTAGCACAGCAGTGCCCAGGATTTGGTCCATCTAGCCTAATGTTGTCTACTTAGATTGAGATAAGCAATCCAAAGTCTCCAGAAAAGGCCTTTTCCAGCTCAACTAATCCAGTGCCCTCCCAACTCCCATCAGCCCCAGCCAGCATGAAGAATAATCAGGGATCATGGAAGTTGTATTCCATAAACATCAGGAAGGCTGCCAGGAATCAGGAAGGCTGCCAAAAACTGAACTTGCAGTGGCAGTGGGGGGGGGGGGAATTCATAGATCAGTGGCAGAACACATGCTCTGCATACCCCCCCCCAAAAAAAAGTGGTGCCACATCCAATCACTGGTATCTCCTGGTGGAACAAGGAAAAACTCCTTTAAAATCTGGAGAACTGCTGGCAGGCAGTGCAGAACTAGAGAAGCTTAACAACATGGATAGCTCAGTTGGTTACTGCTTGATGCTGATAATGCCAAGGTTGCAAGTTCAATACCCGTAGTCTAAGTGATTAGGATGCTGTTTACTGCACTAACTCTTTTGGCAGCTTCTAGTACTGTCGGTTATAACAGGGAAATGAGGAGGATGCACCTAATGAACGCCTGCAAAATGAAAGTGCATTCTTCTGCTATTTGGGGGCACAAAAGGCCAGAGATGTTTCTGTTAGTATCTCAAAAACACCCATTCCAACCTCTGCAGGGAATCATGAAGGGCCAGCGGGTAAGCTCATATGGAAATCTAGAGTGTTATGATAGCTTTAAGCTCATCTAGCTAGACTTGCATGCCCCTTTAATGAAACCAAGGTCCTAAGGTGCCAGTGCTTACCAGTGCCTCACCATGGTTGGTGACAGGCAAACTGCTTGAAGATTAAATCCAGGCAAGCCTGCATGAGTAGCTGTTGGCAGGCCCTGATATGCAGGAAGGGAAAGGATTTCCACTGACCGCATCAGCTTCCCCTGGTTAAGCAGGTTCTCAGCCTGGGGGCAGAACCTGGATCCATCGGTGAGCCTGCAACTTCAGACAGAGCACCAACCTCATTTGCAGGACTCAGACCTAGCAAAGAGACATTCATGCCTTCATGCCTGGTGAGACAAGTCTAGTGTACTGCACAGTAATGGGGGCTGTTCTTCACAGAAGATGCAGTTCCTCATCTGATGGCATTTCATCAGACACACATTATGCTACTGCTGCAGTTGCCCATTTGCTTACAGAAGAGACCTATGCTAGCCTCGCCTTATAAAACTCTAGAGGCAAATGGGCCCAAACCTGCTCTACTCTTGAATTGCCTTCCTTTAAGCAGGATGTGAAGGAGCAAGAAAGGGTCTTTTCCTCCCTCCTCTGTTCTGTTATTCTGATGCACTGCAGAGCACGTCAGGACTGAAAGAGCAATTATGTTCCTGCCTTCGCCAAGGAGGCTGCAGTTCCCATGGGCCATCGCTTCAGTCCCATCACCCTCTGCAGCGCGTTAAGATGACAACATCTGGAGGGCACCATGTTGGCCATCCCTGCATTAACAAATACCACTTTTTGACATGCAGATGTTCCAGTAAGTTTGTAGTCACAGTTCGACATAAGATACTTACAGAAAACTGTATGCCATATGACAAAAAATGCAGTAGGTCGTGCCTATACTGTCTAAGCTTGTTACAAATGACTGAATCACATAAACCATATTATAAACCAAACTAAAAACAACTAACTGCTTCACTTACTTGTTGAAAAGGTGATTGTCCACTTTTATCTTGGAATATGCTTTGAAGTCATCTGGCATCAACATAACAGGGATCTGAACATGGCTCAGTTCATTGATCTATGTGAGGGGAGGAGAAAATTTGAATTAGCAGATTCGTCGAGGAAAACCAATAGTAGAGCAGGATATAACAAAATAGTTTCAATGGTGGGACCAAGTCTATGAAGTCTATGAAGTCTCCCAGCTCAGATTAGACAGGTAACCTCCTTGTTGAAGTGCAGGTGGGTGACTAAGGCTTGCAGCACACATTTTAAAGTAGTTTTACATTAATTGTTTATTGTCTATGGATTGTTTTTATGCATGTAGCTTAGAATGCAAATGATCGAGCAGCATATTAATGCTTAAAATAAAATGGTAAGCCAGTTGACATTCCTAACCCACGAGATCCTTTATTCCCAAATCCATAGCAGTAGAACCAATTTTATAAGCAGGGCAATTTACAACTGTTGTGTTTAAAAACAGAATGAGGTACTGTTAACAACAGAGTTATTCCTGCAGCTCTGTAACTCCAATTTGGAGATCTAGCACTCCCCCCCCCCCAAGAAACTTTAAAATGATTTCCCTTTTCTGAATAAGCTTTCTTCATATCCCTTTATGTCTGTTCAGCATACCTCCAACTTTTCCTGCTTACTACTAAAGTGACATTTTACATCACATACACAACTGACATTTCCCCCCCCCAGCAGACTCACTCGATTACAGAAGGTATGAATGGCACAGAAGCTTGCCTAACTGCATACAGATAGCTTGGAACTGAACACAATGGAGACAGGCACAGCGAGGCAAGCTTTGAGAAGCCTTTGTTCTCAGGCCTTGCTCAAAATCACATCTTCAATTAAAGTGATGGTCAACAGAAACTGAAGAAGACTCTATTGTTTCAAGGTTTTTGGTGCCTGGCTTTGAAGACTGGGAGGAGCCAGACAAAGCTGAACCATTCTGTGCCATAGTGTAGAACGATGGTTTTGTCTTATCTGCTGAAGTGCAATTTGCATGAAAAACAATGGTTAGTGTGTACTATGTTGCTACAAACCAGAAAGAGTACTTTTATAAGGGATAGGACCCTCCTATATCCTAAGGAAATGGTTTTGAATATGATAATGGTAAATTTTGGTATGTTAGGGAAGAATGCTTTGTTCAGAGGCAAAGCAATTGTTTTGTGTGCTAAAAGC
Source organism: Podarcis melisellensis (assembly GCF_964234715.1). Lineage (NCBI taxonomy): Eukaryota > Metazoa > Chordata > Lepidosauria > Squamata > Lacertidae > Podarcis > Podarcis melisellensis. The sequence goes on from NC_138544.1 coordinate 38,600,814, forward strand.
CCAGGATTTTTAATTCAAAGGATCTCAAGGTAGCAGGACTGAGAAATACCTTTGCAAGTGGCCCAACTCTGCCTAAGACAACTTCATTTGTGCAAAAGCCCTGGCCAGACTAACCAATCTGGTAAACATTTTCAGGTCTCCATTGCCCACAAGAACCACAGCGGCATCTGAGGATGATAAGCACCTTGATAAGTCAGAAAAGGGTGAATGTAGTCTGCATGTTTGTGTGTGTGATAAATTAAGAACTGTAACATACCATAATAACTATTAGTGTACAAAATAAGTTCTATGAACTGTATTAAAAAAAATTACAGTTCACATGCTTTGGGATCCCTTTTAGAATCCAAGCTATCTGAAGTGTGCCAAAATGCTAAATCTGTGTTCTTACTTCAATCTAAAATCTTTTCAGACATCCAGATGCAACCACTCTCCAGCTGTTTGAGGATCTAATTTGGGCATACTGTCTGGAAAGTTTTTCCATGTTTAGATAACATATGTCCAGATGTTAAGTAAACCCTGTTTTGTAAAATTCAGAAGATAGCTTCTAGGACGGGAAGACTATAACATCTATTGTTGCCCTAAACCCTTTGTATTAAGCGAATGCACATTGAGCAAAGGAAATCTTATTCCTACCTCAAAGTTGTAAGTCAGAGCAGGCCTAGCAGTTCGTGCAAGACAACGAACAGATCTATAATAGCTATAGTTAATCTGACTGTCCTTCATAGGGAAGTGTAACTCCTCGTTTTTAAAACAAGCAAATCACAGTCTGGTTCCAAGAAGAGCGCATGTGTACATGCGCGCGCGCACACACACACACTGCCTTTGCTTTTCAATACAAGGGGTTGGGAACATTTTAAATTCATGCACAAGCAACAGTTGGGTGTGTGTCACATGACAGTGGTGGATGTCCCCAGAGGCAATTAAGTTGGCAAGGCCAGAGGCAAAAGTGAGGACAGCAACACATGCAATTCTTAACTTTGTACAGTAGGCTACATTCAGGAGACATTACAACCCAGAGGTTTCCACACACCTCTACCACCAATCTCTCCCATCCACCATCTAATGGGTTGGCCACTGCTACATCTGGTGGTCAGCAATTCCATTTCCATATGGCTTAGGCCCAGGCTATCTGAAAGACCATATTCTCCCTTATGAACCTGCACAGGGCCTGAGATCTTTGGGTGAGGCCCTTCTCTCAGTCCCATCACTCTTCTAGGCACATTTGGTAGGGCCTTCTCAGTGGCTGCTCCCAGACTTTGGAATTCCGTTAATGGAGAGGCTAGTCTGGCTTCCTTTTTGTTGTCCTTTTGCCAGCAAGTGAAGATTTGTCGTGCTCTGGCAGGCTTTGGGGAATTGACTGCTTTTAAGGAAAGGGCTTTTAATAGTGCTGTGCTGGTTTTTTTACTGCCTGCATTTCAACAGATTTGTTTTTACATTGTTTTAATTCTATTGTAGTTTAATTACTTTTTAACTATTATCTTTTATACGCTCTTAGCTATCTGTGTTTCAACCCCATATACAATTGTGAATGTAGGGTATAACTCTAAAATACAGAATTTAAACTGACAGATGATTTGTGAAGAAGATCAAAACCTTGGAAGTAAATTCTGCTGAGTTTCACAGGACAATTCAAACCACTGCGAAGTGTGAACGAGCAAGAGTGAAACATGATTGGGGCAAAAATCACATCTGCTTCGTTTCTGCTGCTGTCGCCATGCGGCCAGCAGTTAAGTCAGGGTTTGGCTTTAGTGTCCAGACCTGACCTCGTGGAATCTCACTCCAGACAAACCACAAGTTCACTTGTGGTGGTTCATGTTAACCATGGCTAATACTGAAGCTTCCAAACGCCTCTTCCTGGAGGATAGGGAGAACGGAAGGGTACAAGTTCAAGGCTTGCTGCGGCTTACTCCTGCTTGTAAATGTCATTCTAAATTAGCAGTTAGCCTGTGGCTCTCTGAATGCCATTGGGACACCAGCTCCCATCATCCTTAACCAGCACAGTCAGTGGGCCAGGGTAATAGGAGTTATAGTCTAACACCATCTAGGGCCACAGGTTAGCTATCTTTGGCTGTATATTAACAAAGCTGTGTTAATATGGCTAGAGAGAGCTACAAGACTGGACGCAATCCAGTGCAGTCTCCATTCAGACCCCCCCCCAATGTTCAGAAATGTCTCTGTGGACTAGAATCCTGGGAGGGGGCAGGTGGAGAGAAGGAAGGAAGCAGCCTCTGGTGATGGTGCTTAGGGAAAGCAATGGTTTATAGCTTCCCACAGTGGCAGTCAGCCTGCCTGGAACAAACTACCCACCTGGGTCCTGCCCTCACTGTTTGCAGGAGAAGAAAGCAGCACAGATCCCTGTTGTGTATATTGTGTTTCATAAGCTACCCTGAGGATTTTTTTTTTCAGTTACAAAACAGGGTGAAAATAACCTAAATAGCCATTACAATGGTTTTGTACTAGACCTAGTTAGAAATTGTTGTCAAGCACACAGCGGTTGGCGTTGAACCACAGACTCCATTCCTTGCCGAGAACACAGAGAGAAGCTCTTATGACTATGGGACTTCCCCCAGTTCTATGGACAATAACCGTAGTTTATAACAATATATTGCTCAAGTAACCACTGCTGCCACCATTCCCGCGGATAAAAGGCTTTTCAAAAATTCCCTGTATGTATATTAGTATCCCACTTTTTAAGTCATTCCAATTCAGTAAACTAAGGCTTCATCACTGACCAATTGTGCTTTTAACCAAGAGTTTCAACATGCAATACTTCTAAAGCATCTAGTAAACATTTCCTGCTTTGATGTTTATTAATCCTCCAGGGATCACATTAGCAGTTCCACTGGGGTTCTGCCATAGCATGCAAGAGCAAAAACACAAAAGTTGTTTATTTAAGTGCTCTTAGAAACTAAGAGGTTACATGGTGTCCCATCTCCAACCAAGAATGTCAACATTCTTTTAAACCTTTCATTCTTTCTAACTAGGAGACCAAGATGATTTTTTACTCACAAGTTGAAGAAAGTATACTATGAACAAGGACTAGTAACTAAATGTATTCTTTCCTAGAAGCTCAAGATAAGAAAAAAAGGCTGCAATCCATGTATTATGCTCAAGCCGCCACAAGAAGCAAATGGAACAGATGGTGTCTGTGCCATGGGGAATGTAGCAGAGACTACAATCCTCAAACCACTTATTTCAGAAGCAATCCAACATATACAGTGCAACTAATCTGAATTAAGTGCCTTGAGGATGTGGCAGCTGCAAAATTATTGGCTTTTTCCTTCTTCTTCTTCTTCAACAGAAATGGGAAAAAGACATAAAGAGCAGCAGAAACAAAATCTGCAAAAAGAACATGCACAGAATTTAACGAAATTGTTTTTCTGGATTGATATTTTATCTTCTTGTCAGTTAAATAAACACAATGCTGAGTCTGAAGTATGATGCAGTTAGGCCAAAGTAATGATGAATCCTGTTTGACCTACATGACATGTCTAATTTGAGTATCAGGTCACTCTGCACCACTGACAAGACAAGCCTTTGTCAAACAGCTGTTAAGATCAAAGAACTAGGCTATTACTACTCAGAGTTCATGGAACTGATCCAAATACCATCTGAAGTATACATAGCTAGAAGATGCAACTTTTGAAGTTTGGACTACTCATATTTAAGAAGCTTATTTTACTTCCAATACATTTGTTTTATTACTACTTCACTGACCACAGGAAGGTCACTCCAAGTCCACAGTAGACATGGGATATGAATCCAGGTCTTCCAAATCAAAGAAATAACTATGCATTCCAGGTACCATACTTTTATGTAGAATAGTATTATGTAATCAATGGCCCAACAAATTGCCAATTACAAACAGCCACTGTTGCCAGTCTTGGCAAAAATGGAGGAGGGAATCAGGAAATCCCACTAAACCAGCAAAAAATGTGTCTAGAAGTTCAGCCTAAATAGATATATTCTTTCAAGACTTATCTATTGCTAGATCTCGCCTCTAGTGCTCATACTAGCTAACAAAGGTCTACAATTTCTAGTTGGTCAGGTCAAAGATTGGAGTCAACAGCTCCAACTCTCTTCCAAACAAGCCTCCAACCCCCACAGCCTTTCCTGAGGATAGGGCCCTCAGGTGTGGCAGGGGATGTGCTGGAAAGTGAGTTGCCTTGCAGTGGTAATTGACTGGATAAGAGCCAACAAACTGAAACTCAATCCAGTTAAGACTGAGTCACTGTTAGTGGGTGGTTCCCTATACCAGATGGATGGGAGGTTGCCTGCTCTTGAGAGTTACACTCTCTCTGAAGGGGCTGATACACAGGTTGGGGATACTTCTCAATCAACTGACATTACTTAAGGTTCAGGTGGCCTCGGTGGCACAGAGTGCCTTCTACCAGCTTTGGCTGGTGGCCCAACTGGACAGAGATATCCTAACTTCTGCCACCTATGTTCTGGTAACCTCAAGGTTAGATCATTGCAACATGTTATACGTGAGGCTGCCTCTGAAGACCTTTCAGAAACTTCAGCTGGTGCTGATGACACTAACTATACCAACTGTAGTCATCCACAGAACATTTAAAAATAGTTTAGAACAATTATATATCGTAGAGAGTACAGTGTTTTCATGCTCGCAATGCCCTTACATTAAACAACATTACTGACTATGGAGCCATACTCCCTTTCTCAGTTGTGAGCACAGATCAGTCCAGAAAGATTTCTGGTGGGTACACAGAGAAATCCCTGAAGACCTATATATAGCAGGAATGGCATCCGTGTATGCACTGCTCCATTTGCCAGCACTGTGACAGTACTCCAGCCATCCAGTCACTCATAGTTGTTGAAGACAGCTGGTTAATAACTGCGCAACATCATTTTTTGTCAACGACACACCCTTCATTAAAGAGATTCGAAGTGAAGAATCCACACAGTAATTTGTGCTTCCAGTGCCTTGGGTAGAGGCCAGTTCACATGACTTGTTTAACATATAAAAGTCTCTACAGAACAAATGTATAGTTGTGTGCAACTAGGCTTTAACCCATATAGCTGTAGCATTGCAGAACTCATTGAAGAAGACCATAAAGTAAACATGCCAACTCCATGGTGTCTGTTGTGGTGACAAATTTTTCGCAATCAGCAAGACATACAACTTGCAGTTCTTAGGGTTATATAAAAAGGATGGCAATCAATACACATCCTTTTGGCAAGAATCAGACAGACAAAAATCAAATTCTCCAACAGAAGCTAGAATAAAGAGAACACCAAAAGTGAAACATGTACCGTAGAATCCAACTGAGTGAGGAGAACCTTGTCATCTTCGTAACAGTGCACAAAGGAAACTGCTTAATTTTATCTTCCTCTTTAAGATAAGCATTGGAAAGTTTGCCATCTCTAGACCATAAAAATGCAAACGGATACTTGCAGAACTCCACATTTAAGTACATCACCTAACTTAGCATTCAGGTTGAAAAAGTGAAGGTGATTCTCAAAATTATGATTTCAGAAACTCAGTGTGGCAGAGTGGCTCAACAGTCTTTATATATTCTTGACCCCTGAAGTACACTTGAATTAAATGCTAGCAATAGCAAATGCTGACAGCTGTGAACTAATGAGCCAAGCATGATTCAAACCTCTCCAAGAAACTACACCTCAGAAAACAAGACAGATAGAATGGCATAATAGGAAAGCATAAATCGAATACAGGTTGTTTGCCGGCAATTATGTTGCTTGGAGAGGCCGAGGAGGCAGAACAATTACTAATATTGGAATTTGAACTGAAACCAAAGCTTTGCATATGCTTAGGATTTGTAGCAACAATTGCAACAAACATCCATGTGTTTAGGAAAACATATAGAGAACATGCAGAATAAGTAAAGAAATCATACCAAACTTGGATAAATAAAAATAAGAGCTTCCCCCTCTCCCCTCAACAAAACAGATGAAAGCACCAATAGCAGTATGCATTCCTCTGTAGCTCTCATCAAAAGATTCAGTGCTTCAGATCTTAAACTTGTCGCTGTATACTGGAGCACAAAGCATTGCCAAATGAAAATGAGAGAGTTTATATTCAGTAGGTTTCTCAGTGCTGTTCAGCTCTAACTGCTAGTAAAACAATTTCAATCATCATGCATTTTCTATCACTTCCACATAGGTAAAGGTAAAAGGTAAGGACTCCTGGACAGTTAAGTCCAGCCAAAGGCAACTATGGGGTGCGGCGCTCATCTTTCTTTTCAGGCTGAGGGAGCCAGCGTTCATCCACAGCCAGCTTTTCCGGGTCATGTGGCCAGCATGGCCAAACCCCTTCTGGCGCAACGGAACACCGTGACAGAAACCAGAGCACACGGAAACACCGTTTAGCTTCCCGCCACCTATTTATCTACTCACAATATTATGCTTTCAAACTTCTAGGTTGGCAGAAGCTGGGACAGAGCGACAGGAGCTCACCCCATCACACGGATTCGAACCACTGACCTTTGGATTGGCAAGCCAAAGAGGTTCAGTGGTTTAGACCACAGCGCCACCTGCGTCCCCCCACCACATCCACATAAGATAAAGCATGCATGCAAGTTGGGAATTAATCGCAAGTTTAAAAATACAGTGGTACCTCAGATTACATACGCTTCAGGTTACATACGCTTCAGGTTACAGACCCCGCTAACCCAGAAATAATGCTTCATGTTAAGAACTTTGATTCAGGATGAGAACAGAAATCGTGCTCCGGCGGCACAGCGGCAGCAGGAGGCCCCATTAGCTAAAGTGGTACTTCAGGTTAAGAACAGTTTCAGGTTAAGAACGGACCTCTGGAACGAATTAAGTACTTAACCCGAGGTGCCACTGTATAACTAATGATCGCTAAGGCATGTGTACATATGGCATTTTACATACTAATGAATCTACTTCAATCATGTGCTAGAAATCAGCAGCATTAGCTATTATGACAGCCATTTTTCAGTTCAGATTCCTACTGCCTTACTACTTAGCCACTCTGGGAAGATAAATTTATGCCGAAATTGTAGAATATAAGGGATGGAAAATAAGCTTGATTCTTCAACCTGTAAGATCCTACCTCTGTTAATACTTTTGAAGTTAAGAACCTATTTTGCTGAATTGTATCCTGGCTCTAACCTTGGAATTTTGGTGCATAGTAGCTTTTAGCAGTTTTTGCATATTTTGACCACTCTGATTTGGAATCCAAGTGATGTCATCTTATCTTAGGGGGAATGGATTGTCTTCTAGAAGGCACCTGTAATGCTAACCCAGACTATGGCAAAGAGAAGATTGTAGCTGCTTAGTTCCTCCTGTGTTGCCATTGCTGCACTGAAGTGAAATAAACTGGGGTTTCCTCAGGAACTCGCCCATTCATGCTAAGCCATGGTTTGGCTTAGCTTTACATATGAACCAGCTCATAGTCATGGGGGCTGATTGCTATAACAGTAAACCAACATACAAGGGGTCCCATGTCTCCAAGAGCGCAATTACTGTATTTTTCGCTCTATAGGACGCACTTTTCCCCTTCAAAAATTAAGGGGAAATGTGTGTGCGTCCAATGGAGCAAATGCAGGCTCCTTGGCTTCAGCGATAGCAATGCGAAGCCTCCGAAGTGCAGAGGGAGCGCTCCCTCCGCGCTCCGGAGGCTACGCGTTGCTTTCGCTGAAGCCTGGAGAGCGAGAAGGTCGGTGCGCGAGGTCCCGCTGTGCTCCAAATGCTTCAGGGATAGCCGCTTGAAGCCTTTGGAGCGCAGCGGGACCTCACGGCTATCCTGGCTTCAGCGAAAGGAACCCGAAGCCTTTGGAGTGCAGTGCACGCTCCCGCTGCGCTCCAAAGGCTTCAGGTGGCTATCCCTGAAGCATTTGGAGCACAGCGGGACCTCACGGTGCGCTCCAAAGTCTTCGGGTTCCTTTTGCTCTCCTTTTGCTGAAGCTGGGAGAGCAAGAGACTCCTGGCTTCAGCAGAGAGGGAGAGCTGCGCAGCGCCTCTTCAGCGAAGTGGGAGGAGAAATGGAAGGGGCTCCGTTTCTCCTGCCACTTCGCTGAAGGGGCGCTGAGCAGAGAAGGGGAGAATTTTTTTTGCTTGTTCTCCCCCACTAAAACAAGGTGCGTCCTATGGTCCGGTGCATCCTATAGAGCGAAAAATACGGTAACTTAAAGGCATACTGAGTACTTTCATCTTGCCTGCATTCAATCTGCTCAACTGAAAAGCATTTTGGGGAAGTGACTGCATATTATCTAGCAAGCCATCAGCCCTAATAATTATGCTGCTGACGCTACCATAAACAGTCTTGAGAAGGTTTGCCAAGAAAAAGCAGATGATTCAGTGATGGAATAGGGGTGGGGGGCAATGGAAGACTGCATACCTCTAACCAGAAAGAAAATCATAAAGTGCAAAAAGTATTAACTGTAAAGAAATGAATTAAGTGGGGGGGGGGCTTGCCATATGCTTTAATACCAAGCTAACTTACTCCAGAGTGATGTGCTCTATGGCAACACAAAGACAACCTTTTTATATGTGCTTTGGCACCAGTTCCAACATCAACACTCAACAATGGTGATACAAGATTTACAATAATAAAATCAGCATAGAAACACAACTTGCAGCTCAGCTTAAACAATAACAAATGCACAAATTAATGGCTGCATATGCACTTCATGGTACCTCGAAAACCAATGTCTTACAATGCATGGGCAAAATCTTTGCCCCTCTCAGCTTAGGCTGGGAGGAAACAAAACATGATCTGTGGACTTAGCATTTACACCCAAAACAGAGATAGTGGATTGTTTTGCACCCAACAAACCCTGATCAGTAAGCCAAGAGCAAACATTGGCTAGAGTTCATGGTTTGTTGGGTACAAAACAAAGCCCAATCCTCATTTCGGGTGGAAATGCTAAGCCAGGGGTCACGCTTTGTTTCCTTCCCAATGTGAGTGGGGAGGAGCAAAAGAGCCCCTTTAGACACACACATAGTAAACAGCTAACAAAAGGTTTACTGTGGTGTGTCAATGGTGCCACTGTCCCTGACAGTGACGGGATGGTCTTTGGATTTTCTTTGGCCATCAAAAGGTGCATTACATGCTTATATTGGCAAATCTATAGCTTGCGTCTCGATATAAGTCAAACGTCAAGTCTTACTTGTAATCAACATATTTTAGGAGTATCCACACAGTATCAAGAGTGCCACCAAGAGAATGCTCAGATCAAGCCAGCCTGAGGCTAATTATACAGATTCCGCTTCTGAGATGGTTGTACTTACAGTTCCAGAAAACACCACAAAACCCTGAACAGGTTCTATTTACAACTGAAGTTACAGGAACTAGCACACACTTATATGCCCATTGATTTTAATTCCAGTTGTGCAAACTATTCTATTCTAACCTTAATAGAAAATAAGGTTTACATACATGAATTCAATCTCTTGACCATGGGATTTCAGCAGATACAAGTGAGATCTGCAACCAAATTCTGCACAGTCCATCACTGGCATTCAGAATTCCAACCACTGCATTCCATCCTCCCCCACCCCCACTGGAGTTTGTCAACATTCTATGCTCACTGAGCATGCTCAGTCTGCACTGGGCTATTCTGGACATTCTCCTTAGGGCTTTTCTAAAGATGCACTTCTGAAAACTTTGAAGTTCCCGAGACTGCTAATACCTCCCTCTTGTTGCTTGGGTAGTGCCACTTTGCCTGCATGAGCACTAGAACTCACAGTTTGAACAATGAAGTTGCAATTACATAGTAGGTTTCCAGTATTTTAGAGTTTTACAAACTAAAAGCCTTCGGCAAGATTCTTCTTCCCTTTTGCCAATGCCTTCAACTATGTTAGGATTTACTGTCTAACCCTATGCCCAGCTGGGGTTTTGCAACTTAAGTAACTCTGCCTGCTTTGGTGTAATTAATACAGTGTTTCATTTCCTCACACTGGCTTCCCCAAGAGAAGTACCATATTTTTCCGTGTATAAGATTATGCTTTTTGCTAAAAAAAAATTAGGCAAAAATTGGGTGTCGTCTTATACACTCATAGTGAATGCAGAGGGGGAACGTGCGATTAATGGCCTGCTGGCGATTGGTGGCTGTGGCAAGTGGACGGGTGGTGGCAAACTGGCAGACAATTGGCTGCGGCGAGGTGTGCAATCAGCAGTGGTGGGCAGGCGGGTGAGCAATTGGCAGAAGTGACCTCCCCACCCCACCCCAAAAAGCTAAACAACTTACTTTCTTAATTTTAGGTTAAAAAAAGGGGGGTCGTCTTAAACAAGGGGGTGTCTTATACAGTGGTACCTCGGGTTAAGTACTTAATTCGTTCCGGAGGTCCGTTCTTAACCTGAAACTGTTCTTAACCTGAAGCACCACTTTAGCTAATGGGGACTCCTGCTGCCGCCGTGCCGCCGTAGCAGGATTTCTGTTCTCATCCTGAAGCAAAGTTCTTAAGCTGAAGCACTATTTCTGAGTTAGCGGAGTCTGTAACCTGAAGCGTATGTAACCCGAGGTACCACTGTACATGGAAAAATATGGTATTCAAAGAAAAATCCTCACAAAACATCCTCCAACAGTAACAGGGTTACTAGACATCAGCTCAGTGTTTTTTCAAAGTCTGCTAATACTGGGTTGGGGAGGGCAAAAAGTAAAGATTCACACAGAAGCGGGGCCAAGTTAACCATCAGCTCTGCAGGTGAAAGTTCAGAACACCTTGAATAGAGTGGTGCAACTACATCCTAAAGCTGCCAAGCATATATGGCATGAGGCATTATCACCTGCGCTAAAAGAAGAGCAAGGCATCAGACTATCTAAAGCCATACAGAGCAGCATCATTAGAAGAGAACAAACAGCTGTTTTCTATCAGGTTGGAAGATAGAAAGTAAGTTATCCCAGAGATCCAATATGGACAACCCTCTCTTATCTTTTAGGGAGTTGGACAACGTAGGAAGGCAGGCACCACAGGGCTCATGATCTTATCTTTGCACTACCATCCCTCCAAGATGCCCTGTATCCATTTGGACTCATTCTATATTTAAAGAATCACTGCCATGCACAAATATTTTAAGAATTTGTGTTATTCTCCTATAAGGTCAAACATCTTGCAAGTTCCTTTACTTAGTAAGAAGAGTGGATCTGGTTCTTGTAAATGAGTCACATTTTAGAAAGAGAGAGATAGTCTGATCTGCCTACTTAAGATGTCCTATGGGTTTGCAGATGCTACCACAGTAACTATAGCAACTGCTGGTTTGAATAGTTTGTGTTAAATGTTTAAAGTGCAATCTTTCAACTTTTTCCATCATGTTATCTGCTCTAAGTATAAAATGCATAAACTTTAGTGCTGTAGCTTTCCCTCAAACATGAAGCCCATTTATGTAATGCCAAGCCATCTTAATCAAGCAGGTGGTTTCCACTCAACAAAGATTGGCCTTTGTACCAGAGGGCTGGAAAACAGCAAATGTGACACTAGTTTTTAAAGATTAGGGGACCAGAATCCAGGAAGGTGCAGGTCAATTTGCTTAATATCTGTTTCGGGTAGATTGGGGAATATGTTAAAGATAACATGAATTGTGATATAGCCAAGACTACACAAGAATTAGTCTTAACGAAAAAGAATAAACACGGCTTCTGCAAAGGCAAGTCCTCTCTTACGAACATTTTAGCATTTGTGGGGAGTGTGTCAGGCATATGGACAGGTGTGAGCCAGTGGACATTGTATACTTAAATGTTCAAATAGCTTCTGAGAGAAGCTCTCAAAGGCTCCAGAAAAAACTTATCAATCCATAGGAGGACTTGTTCTCTTATCCTATGAATGCTGACTCGTATCTCAAGTTTAGGGTGAGCAGCAAAGTGATCCAAGTTTGCAAACACCAAATTATTCAGAGAGGCAGCAAAAAGGAATTCAAGGGCTCCCTTTCGGAGCTCTCAGCAAACTGAGTGAATTGGGCAATAAATTGGCAGGTATTGTAGAATGCATTGACTTATTATATCTTACCTGACATCTTAACTGTGTCTTCAATGTTCTATTATGACTGACAGTTAGCATTACTAAATGTATCCACATAATGCATCAAATGATTTCAATCCTGTTTTGGATGGCCCAGCTTTTATGATATTGGCAGTCACTGCAATAGCTTTTAGAAATTCAGAACAGGCCAGTCCTAGAGTTCTACACATCAGATTTCCATTGAGAAGAATGCAAATCAGATCTATAGCCCCGTAATCTAGCCAACATGGCACAGCATGAGAGAAGATCTTCCTACAGTTTGGCCTGAAAGACGTATTTTCCCCCATTAAGAATGTAAAAAGAGCCTTCTGGATCAGGCCAGTGGCTCATCTCACCCAGCTGCATCATGTAGCAGGATCCGAGTGCAAGGGCCTTCTCCCTTCCTGTGGTTTCCTGCAATTTGCTTATAACTTTCAACCATGGAGGCAGAGCATAGCCATTATGGGTAGGTAATAGCCAACAATAGCCTAATCCTTCATGGATTTGTCTAATCCTCTTGTAAAGCTATCCAAGTTGGTGGCCATCACTGCCTCCTGTGGGAGCAAATTCCAAAGTTTAACTATGTGCTGCATTTTTATTTTGTCTCTTCTGCATCCTCCAATGTCCAGCTTCATTGGATGTCCATGAATTCTAATGTTATGAGAGAGAGGAAAACCTTCCCCTATCTACTTTCTCCACCCCAGGCATAATTTTATATACCTCTACTTCTTAATTGCCTTTCCTCTAAACTAAAATGCCCAAATGCTGCCACCTCTCCTCACAGGGGAGCTGTTCCACCCCCTTGAACAGTTTTCTCACTCAGTTAAGTCAGAGCACTTTGAAGATTGTAGGATGCTTGCATTTCCTCACATTTTCAGGGCTAAACCCAAAGTTAGTCAACAGGTAGGCTGATTGGGGTTTTATGGGAAAGCAGCAGGTAAGTCACATTGTGCCAGAGTTGCACTAAGTACTCCAAAGCCTTGGTCTCAAATAGCAGGGACAGTCTATGCATTACATGGAGGACTTCCTGATCCTGAATGGGGTAACTGCCCCTGAAGGAGCACATGTCCATGGAGGTGCGGGTTAAATCTGTGTCCAGGGCAGCTGTTTACCAGCTCCATCTGGTACGCAGGCTGAGAGTGGTGCATGCTCTAGTTATCTCCTGCTTGGACTACTGCAATGCGCTCTACGTGGGGCTACCTTTGAAGGTGACTCAGAAACTGCAATTAATCCAGAATGCGGCAGCTAGACTGGTGACTGGGAGTGGCTGCCGAGAACACTGGTCCTGAAAGATCCTCATTGGCTCCCAGTACGCTTCCAAGCACAATTCAAAGTGTTGGTGCTGACCTCTAAAGCCCTAAACGGCCTCGGTCCTGTATACCTGAAGGAGCATCTCCACCCCCATCATCCAGCCCGGACACTGAGGTCCAGCGCCGAGAGCCTTCTGGCAGTTCCCTCAGTGCGAGAAGTGAGGTTACAGGGAACCAGGCAGAGGGCCTTCTCGGTAGTGGCGCCCGCCCTGTGGAACGGCCTCCCAGCAGATGTCAAGGAAATAAACAACTATTTTACTTTTAAAAGACAACTGAAGGTGGCCCTATGTTTTAATGTGTGATGCTGTATTGTTTTTAATATTCAGTTGGAAGCCGCCCAGAGTGGTTACGGAAACTCAGCCAAATGGGCGGGATATAAATAATAAATTATTATACATAACATTTCACTTTACATATGGCTCCATTCTTCATCCCACCCCCAGGTGGGGCTGGCAAGAGTGAGGCCTAAAAAGGGCTTAAGACATAGCATTACTGGGAGAGGTAGAACAGGAATCTGGTCCACCCCATTCTCCAGCATTACAAACCTGGGGCCACATAAAACCCTCAAAACAAAGCAAAGAGCCAACCTAAAAGTTAGGTCTACCTACACTATGTTACAAATGAATTCTAACTTTTTTCATTCTTATATTCAAGTTTGAAGCCAAGGCTGTTTTCATAGTCTCCTAAAAATAAAAGTCTATTAGTGATGCTGTCAGCATCTGAAATTAATGGGCTTGGAACAAAAGATTATCTATCTTGTAATGCCCAGCTGTATTCTGAGGAAAGCATCCTTACCCTGAAATTCTTCTTCTTACTCAAAATGGAAAGTCAATATTGTTTTGGCCTTGTGCCAATCTGCACTTGCATGATCTGCATATCTATCAGGCTAGGTGCTCCATGAGCTAGTAGTAGCTGCTGGTGAAAGCTCAGAAGCTTATTTTAAGCACTCACTGCTCAAGTGTTGGGAGTGTGTGTGGGTAAATTACAAATTAGTTTTGCTCTGAGCCATTTGGTCAAGCATTTCTAAGCAGAAAAGTTAGCTCTACCCCCAAGAGATTATAGCATGAAAATGTGATCATACCAGTGCTAGTAAGTAAATATATATATTAAAAAAGGCAAAAACTAATTGACTAGCAACAAAAGCACTATATTTTTAAGAAGTTGCTGTTTTTTGTTTTTGAAAATGAAGGCAAAGAAGAGTTTTCTATTACATGGTCCTTACTCATGGGGAAAGCTGCTTGTTTGAAACACTGTTCACAGAAAGCTTTTTCATTCCCAGACAAGAAATTCCACAGATGTTCACTGTGATATGAAACAGGATCGTGGGGATTATAAAAATGTTGCAATCAGTTCTTAGCAAGGGCAGAAGAGACTCTACTCTACCCACTTTCCAAGTAGCTATATTCTGTGCCAAATGGGATGAGTGAGAGGACTCCTCTCCACCCAAGATACTCTGCACAGGTTCCAAGGAAGCTGTAGACAAACACAGAACATAGTTATGTACTATTCAAAGCCCACACACACAAATGGTAAATGCATTCCTACCACTCCTAGCATTTACGGTACTTTCCCTTATGCCCAGGACTAGACAAAGATGCAGGAATCTAACAATGCCTACAAAAGGTATAGAATCTGTAGGGGTGGGGAGATGAGCCATAACATATTTGCCCAAGGTTGGCATCTAAAAATATATAAAGCTCAAACTGGCTTAGGAATTTGAAATATATTTTTCCAGCATTGCCTATAACGCTTTGGTCATTTAAAAGAACGGCCATTCCAACACATGCACTTACAAAATAAGAGTACTTAAAACCGTATTTTCTTTTCTTCTACAAGTTTAGTTAAGAGCATGTTTCTGCAATTTCTTTAATTCTACACATACTCTGGTTTTTCTTCAGGTTTTACACTTTTCACACTTTAATTATACACTTGTGGTTTCAATGTATTCAGTATGACTTCAACATTAGTATCTTACAAAAGCTGCTCAGTCTGGTAGAGTTTAAAAAGAAGTTAAAGCTATGAGGGAGACAACCAAATGATTGCTAATCTTTATTAATGACTTTTAAATTCCTTTTTCAAATTAACTTACCTTATCTTTTACAGGTCTAGCCCTATGGCCCCATTCTTAGCAGATCAGGCTGCTTCTAAGTTAACACATGTTCCAAGTAGTCTATTAAGTTATGTATTTAGAAGTACTGCATCTAGGAAAATTATTTTGCCACTGTAAGACTTGAAGTTAAAAAACATGGTGAAAACTCTGCACTAAAAGTTACAGTTCAACATCTCCTGCAGCTTCTCATCCTACAAGACAAATCTGTTACAATTATTTTAATGTCAAAGTCATCAACCCATGGCATTTACTACCGCAATCAATAGAAAACAAGTCTGATTACATTATCAATTATTCTGAGATAACCCCTGAACTTGCCTTCATCTCTTGAAGATGTAAACAAATCAGAGGTTAAAAGAGAATTGAAGAGTCAACAACCCATCTCTCTCATTTATCATAAGACGGATGCCACAGGTGATGCATGACTTTCACAGTTCCACAAGCCCAAGCCTAGATTGCTACCAAGGGTCTGTGGCTCAGAAGTGTGAAATTATTTCTTGTGTACAAATGAGGTTCTTGGGTGATGAGTCCTAGGACAGTGACCGAAGTTGGACACATTTGTGTAAATATACCCACATGCAATGCTCAGATGCTGTGCTTGGTTTTCCTATTTTAAGGCAAAGTTTTCACATAGAATCACTCTTCCTTGGATGAAAAGCTCTAGTTAAAATGATCTTCACTTGCTGTTTGGGGAAATATGAAGACGGAGAGCCATTACACAGTTTAGCACAACTTCCAATATATCTGGATGCCAAGAATAAGTCTAAGAAATGATAAGTCTAGTAACACTGCTTCGGGAGACTTGTTAGCCAACTTCCCCCTAACACAGATACATTTCCCAAGAAAGATAGTATTATGCTGTTTCTGGATAAAAAGGATGATTAGTCACCAAACCACAAACCTAACCTCAAGATGCAGCATAGCACCACTGCAATAGAACAGAGTGAATAGCTATGCAAGTTATCATTAACATCTTAAAGTTGCATACAAACCTGCACTTGTGCAAAGGGCGATGCCTGTGCAGTGGTGGATATTTCCCATATATGTACAACAATGCAGTTGCAAAACAATTCTCAACAAGACAAATGTATTTGCAAAACAAAGCACTTTTCAAGAAAGAGAGGGGAAGTGTGTAGGCAGTAGAGAGGATTTGGAAGTAGCTAGGTTTGAAGATCAAAAGGCAGCCTGATTTAGCTTCTGGTAAAAGCTGCCAATATAGGCACACAAGTTCAGTGGGAGAAATTCACAGTCAGTTTGTTTCAAATAACTGCAGTAACTGCAAGTAACAAGAAAGCAAAGGTTTCTGCCCAAGCAAAGTAGGGACAGTCAGCAAAGTGCAGATATCAGAAGTTCACAGAACGTAGCGCAGATTGTGCTCTCCCCCCCTTCCCCAAGCTCAAGGGCAGTTTGCAGCAGCACCTTGAACAGAAAACCTTGCAGGTCTCGTCGTCTGAACACACTTGCATAACTGAAGTATCACTTCTTTAACCAGGTGAACACAACCCTAACAAGGTAAGACATTACACATGTTTTTTACTTGACAAGTCAACACTCCTTTTCCTGTTTAAAGCCTTTTATACATAGTGCAATCCAAGCTTCAAGCATCTTAAGTCCTACCACAAAGTACATCCTAGAACAGCCAACATTGAAACCAGACATGCATAGCCATCAGAACTAGTTATTTTCAAAGCTTGCTCATGAATAATATTTGGTTGAAGTCACAAGGTCCTATCATTGCCAATATTCAAGCTGATATGCTACAACTCTGCCAAAAGCCAGTAGCCAAGTCTCACATTTCTGTTCTCCTTGATCTGATCAGATCAACACCGCACAGGTAGAAGCACCGCTACCAACAGAGAAGCAGAACACTGCAGTACTCCAAGGCAGCAGCATGCCTCTAGCTTCCTTACCGTAGCAGTGTTTTATCTCAGACATCATTAATCGTCCTGCCTCCCAGCTACACAATACTGATTATGTCGGGGGGGGGTTGGGGGGGAGATGGTTTGCTGTGCATGTATAACAGATCCCAGCACTTCTGCAGCCTGACATATTTTTTTACCACTACTCAGCAAAATGCATCCAACCTGGACAGCAGCAAAGCCATTAGCCCAGTGGCAAAACACACACAGCTCCGACCATTAATCTAACGCTGCCCAACTGTCAACCATCCCCAAGATGCACTTAAATAAGAGTAGCGTTTGTTTAGCAGATTCCCACCCCGAAGCCCATTTCAGGGCAAGAAGTACAATCAGCTAGCACAGTGAATATAAGAGCGGTATTGCTTTGAGGTCCATTTAGTCGCCACAGCAAATAGCGATAGCAGCTACCAAGTACTGGGATGCCCATAGCCCTATACACAAGGTTGTGTGTGCATGCAACAGAGAAAGGTGCACAAAGAGAAAAGAATATACGGCAGGGTGTACGGCACACCCATGGCTTTTGCCACCCCAAGGGCAGGACGCCTCTGAACTCAAGTGCCCAAGGGCACATTCCTACCCCACAGGCAGAGAAGCACATCGCCTACCCCACAGGTGAAGACATTTCATCTTTCCCCTTTCTAATTACACTAGCCAGTCCCCTTCCTCACTAGGAACTACTGGCAGGAATCCCCTATAAAACAGAGAAAGGGGGTGGGAGAGATGGGTGGATTAAAAAGAGAAAGTGTGCATATGTTGGGGGGGGGGTTGCAAGTACGTACTCCCTTTCAGAACTGCTGAAGGGGGAGGGAGATAGAGCTATGGGGAAGGTACTGATCCGGAGTATGGGAAGCGAGGGGGCACAGAGAGAGGCCCCGCAGTGACAGGAGGAGGAGGAGAGGGGTGGAGGGAGGAGGCGGAGGTTGCGGCGGAGACGAAGGGGCCTCCGCCGGGCCAGCAAAGCAACCACCCCCCGCCCCAGGAAGCGCCGGCTCTTACCGAGTGGTTCACCCCCCACATGAGGACGCTGAGCAGCGGGTCGCTGGCCCGGAAGAGCTTGACTTTCTGGGCCACGAAATGCTTCTTCTTGGTCTTGGTCTTGCTGGCCATAACGGACACGATGTTGCCCGGGGCCGCCATGGGAGACGCCGAGGAAGCAGACGCGAGAGGAGCAGGGCAGAGAAGGAGGGACGGCGATGCTCCCGCCGCCGACACAGGAGGAGGTGGAGCAGGGACCGGCAGGGCCGGGAGGAGAGACGGAGCGCGGCTGGGGCTGCGCGGCGGGCGCTAGCGCGGTTGCGGCAGGAGGGAAGCGGCGGGCTCGTCCCTGGCGCTGCTGCTGCTGGTGCCGCAGCTGCTGCTGCTGCTGCTGCTGCTACCGCCGCGAGACGCTGCCAAGTGCATCCTGGCCGGGCCGCCTGCGCCGCCGCCGCTCGCTGAAATGGCCCCGCGCGCCGCCTCCGCCTCCTCAGGCCACGCCCTCTACCCTCCTACGGGGGGGGAGAGGCCGCCGCCGCCACTGCCTCCAGCCCACTCCTTTGGCCCCGCCCACAGAGGCATCGCGCTCCCAGCGGCGGAGTTGTGAGGCGAGGTTGCGGCCGAGCCAAGGCTTCATGCCTACTAAGGAGCATGCGCGGCACTTCTGGGCATGCGCGGCGGCTGAATGTGAAGCAGCCTTTCCCCCTTTTTCACCAACTCTTTCCCCCCCTTTTGCCCGACGCCTCGTTCCGAGCGTCCTTCTGCTAACTTGAGACAAGTTGGTTGGATTGTAGGTGGCGGGACAGTGACTGGTTAAAGTCCCACCTGAAGAGCAATGGAAAACCGGTGTTGGTTGGTGGGTTCTCCCGGTTTTTAAATTGTTCTGACTACACGTTTTGCTGTTGTAAACTGATTTCGAGATTTTGTTTTCATGGGAGATAGGTCTGGGTCCAGGGAAATGATCGGATAAATGGTCTTCTGCTCCTCGTCCCGATTATCACATCAAGTAGATTAGATAAATGAAATTTTAAGTTGTTTGAAAACTGTTTTCAATATTGTGTTATAATATGGTTACCAGATTTTTTTCAATGAATCTGGGGACCCCCCTTTTTTTTTTTAAGCTGAGTAGCAATGGAGTCAGTAGTGGGGATGGTGAGGCAAAAGACCCTGGGCCCAAGCTCACATGCATATTGTATAAAGGTGCAAAGCCCTTCTTTCACACCCTGTGAAACATAAATGCGCAGAGTTTTTAAAAACCTGGGCAACGGCTACCCACCCACAACTTCCGAGCCTCCCCCAATCAGTCAAAACAAAGGGGGAAGGGGGCAGGAGATCTGTACCGCCGGACATCCCCGGTTCCCCTTCGGCAGTGGTGGCGGCAGCGGCAGTCAGCAGCCCGGAGCCAGCCTGGTAGCGCAGTTGACTCTGACTGGCTTCAGGAGCTTCTCGCTGCTATGGCGCCCACCATTTTTCTTCGCCGGAACATCATATGGTGGACTTCCGATGAGGAAAAATTGCAGGCGCCATGACAGCGAGCAGCTCCTGAAATCAGACAGAGCCAACTGCGCTACTAGGCTGGCTCCGGGCCGCTGAGGCTGCCACTGCCACATTTCCTGGGGACAGATTTGCAAATCGGGGGACATTCCAGGGACGGAATTTGTCTGGTGACAGATTTGCAAATCCGAGTGAAGGGCAGGTGGGTACGTATGTAAGTAATGTGAGCACATTAAAAATCTCATTAAAATGCCCTTAAAAATATTAAGTTGCAATCTAACCCTATCCTGGAGAAACCTTAACATATAACAGTTATTTTTATTGCATGGAAATGGAGGCTCTTCTTTTTGAATTACAGCCTATCCTGTTCTGCACACTGGATAGAACAAAATTGGACCTTGAGGCTTTGCTGCCAGAAGCAGAGAAGCAACTGGTGCCTCCTGCCTCCCATGTACCCAAGGCCAGTCAAGTTCTTTTTGGCATCTGATGCAACAAATCTCACAGATGTTTGACAAGAAAAATACAATAATAATAAATTATATAACTATCACTTTACTGCCCTCTCGTGACACTCAAAATCAGTTCCCTGAGGCAGCTGCTATGCCTAATAGAAGAGTTGGCTAAAGCAAAGATAACATTGATACTAAATTTCACTGCGCCAGCAGAATGAGATGCTACACTGTTGTAATGAATTTATATTAGAGTTGCAACACAAGTGCTGCTAGCATGCTCTCTGCACTGGTGGGATTCCCCCAATGCAAGGGGGAAATTTTGCAAGGTGGGTGTAGTGGGGAAAGGGCCACATTTATTTAGTTCAAGTCTCATGCTGGCTTGAGTCAGGGCCAAACTACGGTACTTCTGAGGTTAATTATGTGGATGCAATTAATGCACAGGTCTTTTGAGCCCAGAGACCACTAGGAAGATTAGCTCTTTATCTCACCTCTTTGAAAATGCTGCCTGCATTTTAGGGCAGTGATGGCTAACCTGTGATGTTGTTGGGATCACAACTCTCACCATTCCCAACTACTAGCCATGTTGGCTGGGGCTTATGGGAGTTGGAGTCCAACAACATCTGGAGGACCACAAGTTCCCCATCCCTGCTTTAAGCTTCTCTTCATGCCAGTGGGAGCTTCCTTTGAAATGCAAAGAGCAGCTTCAGAAAGGAGATTTTTCTTGTGACTGGCAAGGAGAGTCACATTTCTTTGGCCCTCACCCTGTGTTGATGGTGTGATCTGTTACATCTGTGAAACCGGTGTTGTAAGTAAAGACACTCCCACTGGAGTCAAGGAATGGGGTGCAGAAGGAAGATGAACTGCTGACCTTAGCCCCAAGCTACTTTTCTTTGCATGGAGAGAAATGTGTGGGTATCTTGCATCTCTGATGGCCCCAGTGCTCAGCAATGACACCAGCAGGTAAATGCACATAATGTAACCAAACTTGCCCTCAACCATTGTGGAGATCATTTTGCACTCGTTCAGGTTACTGAACATATAAGAGCATATAAGGAAGCAAACAGAAACATTAGATCAAGATTTGAAAAAGGGGGAAAAAGTAGCATGCATAGAGAAAGCTCCACCTGCTGCAGCAGTAGTGCCAGATAAGGAACTGAAACAGGCACCACCTCATAGAAGAAACTTTATCCCAGGTTTGGAGCAACTGTGGTTGGCTTTTAGCAACGCCAACGTCCTTGTGGGAAGAAATACCAATCAGCATGCCGGTCTGAGTCACTAAATTTGGTCTGTGAACATCTAGCAGGCTGAATCAGTGCACTGGTTACCTACAAGAGCACTCAAGGACCCCAAAACGAGGCTGCCCTTTGTTTAACTGGGTTGTTCACAGTTATGGCTGCATGTTGCTTGGCTCTTCCCACTGGATAAAAGCATAAGAAACCCGTAACACTTGCTAGGGTCTTCATCATTGCATCACCTTTGCATTCCGTCCTGAAGAACTCCTTATTTGGCTAGGTCACTGCACTTTCCCATGTTAAAAATGAGCTCCCACATCCCGGCCTCAGATTTTGCTTGGCCTCTGATGCTGGTGCTAGTTTTCTTGCTCTTTGTCTTGAGAATGCAGCGCCAGCTTCTCAGTTTGGGGCTTATGCCAGAAAAGCATTTTTCATCTTGAGGAATCTTTATATTGTTCATCAGAGATGTTCTTCCCACACCTAATGCATTCCAGGCCATGCCTGTTTTTAGTTACTATTGTTTCTTGTTACAAATTCCCTTCTTTTAGAAATCTGCTATGGCTGCATATCCTATATGTTACTAGGAAGTAAATGCCATTGAAATCAGTGGCACATACTTTCAAGTAAACATGGTTAGGATGTGGGTGTGTGGCTTTGTACACACTCCTGTTTATGCTACATCCAGTGCATTCCCACTACTGGTTTGGGAAGCGATGTACACATTCCATTAGCCACAATCAATGTCTATCCTGCTGTTTCTGATGAAATGCTGCATTTTGATGCATTTTTCGTCTTCAACCAGCTTCAATCCAAATTGATAAAAAGAATGACCTAGCCGCATTTTAAGTTAGCACAGCATGCACAGCCCTATGTGTGTGCTTTACTGTCTATGGAAACTAAAGCAGCATTTTTAATTCCTCCAATTTGTTTACAAATCAGAGAATAAGGACAGCACATGGCTATTTTTAAGCTAGTACCTCTACAGTGCCATCTTAGGCTCAGAAAGTATTGTGCTACCTTTGCAGAAGTTTGAGTTTGAATGTGACACACCCTGCCTGAAACCCTGTTTGGCGATGAAGCTAACTAGGAGATTTGGGCCTGATCAGTGTGCATAGGATTGCATGGGTCAGTGTCCAAGAATATTCTTCAGCAGAATATTATGTTTGAGCCTAATTCTCTTTGAAATGAGGATCTTGCATCTGCAGCAAGTAAAAGTACAGTGTTGGAAACCCCTGCTGCTATTTTGCATGTGCATACTTCTTGTGTGGTTTTCCCCACCCCATCCCTTCCTACATTTGCAGATGATGTTGCTGCCAACACTTCCTCTGCAAGCTAGTAATAGGTCAGCTGTCAGGGTTTGCAAACTGCAGAGGAAGTACATTTTTGTTGCTGAAGAAACTGCCGAGTCAATGCAACTGGCAGCTCTATGATGTCTTTTGTCCTACAGCGATGCACACTACCTACGACACTGAGAAGGTGACAGTGATGGCATTACCCTATATATGTATATACCAAGAAACATGCCCCATTAAGTTAAAAAGGACTTACTCCCACATCTATGGGCACATTTACACATGTGAACTCTGGGAGATGTGGTTTATCTTTATGGGGGAAAGCTGCAGTGAGTCTCAGACTCACACATACCTCCTCCACCACCACCGCCTCCATTTTGGCTGCGATAAGGAGATTGCAAGCTTCCACTCCTGTTTTAGATTAACCACAGATTAGCATGTTGTTCTAACCCCAAACTGTGGCTAATCTTAATTATAGTGAGCTCGAACAAGCCAACTTCAAAACATGAGTAATGAATCTGGCTTGTTTTCACTAACCATAGTTAAGAGTAACCACAGTATAAGTTTAGGGTAACATTCAAAACTGTGGTTTATCTAAAACAGAAGCAAAAGGTTCCAATCGCCTCCTTGCAGCCATGCTGGAGAACACATGCGCATTCAAGATTCACTGAAGCTTGGTCTTGTAAGGTTAAGCCACAGTTTAGTGTTGTATCTGAATTCAGCCGGTGGGGCTTAGATGTGAAGGTGGCAGTTTTACCCTGATCCATTGAGAAATGTGGGCATGAATGTGGGCATAAAGAATGCCCACACTCAGTGTTTACTTCCCTAGAATACTCTTTCCAGGTGCCTTTCTTCTTTGTCCAGTGGTTAAAAAAAAGAGAGGGTGAGAGGTAGAAATTTTTAATTTAGACAGTCCCCTCCTTCCTTTGGTAGTGAATGATCCACAATAAGGAGTGATATTTTTGTTGTTGTTTTAGGAATCAAGCATATTAATTTCTCTACTTTGCGGGAGTAGTTGTTCCTCTTTGCTAAGTGTTGTTTCTCACAATACTTTTTAAATACAAAGGTGAGAATTCACACTGGTGAATCATAATATCTGTGTCTGAAGACACCTGTGAAAGTAATATCATGAAAATAAAGCATGCAAATTGCTTGCAAAAAAAGGCTTGTGAATTATATGGTGGCATAGAGAAGTATGCATTTGCATAATAAGCCCACTCACCATTTTTTGTTCAAGATGTACAACCTGCCTCAGAGAACTGAGCTCAGGAAGCATCACATTCTTCCTGTTTCTGATAGATGCTGGCTGTCATAGTAGCCAACTTCTAGATGCCAAGGTCCTTGCCCCCCCCCCCATATTTAAGGAGGCTAGCACCCTGAAGTTGATAGACATTGCCATTCAAATGGTGTTCCTTCTCCATTACTCCAGTATACCTGAAGGAGCGTCTCCACCTCCATCGTTCTGCCTGGACACTGAGGTCCAGCGCCGAGGGCCTTCTGGCAGTTCCCTTGCTGTGAGAAGCCAAGTTACAGGGAACCAGGCAGAGGGCCTTCTCAGTAGTGGCACCCACCCTGTGGAACACCCTCCCATCAGATGTCAAAGAGAAAAATAACTACCAAACTT
This sequence comes from Podarcis melisellensis, assembly GCF_964234715.1. Classification (NCBI taxonomy): domain Eukaryota; kingdom Metazoa; phylum Chordata; class Lepidosauria; order Squamata; family Lacertidae; genus Podarcis; species Podarcis melisellensis. The sequence continues at coordinate 38,625,168 of NC_138544.1, forward strand.
TTAGAAGACATCTTAAGGCAGCCCTGTTTAGGGAAGCTTTTAATGTTTAATAGGTTATTGTATTTTAGTGTTTTGCTGGAAGCCACCCAGAGTGGCTGGGGAAACCCAGCCAGACGGGCGGGGTATAAAGAATAAATTACTATATTATTATTATTATTATTATTATTATTATTATTATTATTATTCCATTGCCAGAAAGCCATATTTGTAGTGTTGGAAGTTACGTGACGCCCATGATGCACTCCTAGCAGCTGCAAAGTATACATTGCAGAAATACACAAATACAAGGAAGAAACAGACCCATGCACAGTTGGCTCTCTATTCTTGCTATGTTACTGTTGGTTTTTATTTGTTTCTGAACTTGGTATTTCTTTTTGAGATGAAAGGCAGTGTAAGAATTCTAATAACATAATGATCTTAATTTATAATGCTGGTGCTGGTGATGTCTCAGAGGAACGAGGCCAAGATAAGAGTTGACAGGACACAGCAACTATGGGAAGGAATGAGAGACAGAATACACAGCATGGAAAATAATAATAAGAAGAGGAAGGCCGAGGGTGTTTCATTCCCTTCTTTCACACCTACTGTATGACAAGGAAATTGCTATGCAGAGTTACACAATCAGTGAGCACAAAAGAGGCAAGGATCAGCCAAAACAAATGACTCACTTCACAAAAATACCCACATTAGCATCATCTCGTAAAGCCAGTCCCCAAACTCTTGATCAAATAGTCAAGTGTCTCCACACTACTGCATCCAAGTAACTCACCTTGGCAGATGGAAAAAACAGGATTTGGTAAGGACCTCTTTCCTTATTCTAAATTAAAAGGCTAGGGTAGCTGGTTTTCATCATTGTAAGGCTAATCTGGTTAAGAGTGGTTAAACAGGGGGTGCATGCATGTGTGTGTGTGTGTGTGTGTGTGTGTGTGATGAATGGCTATGCTGTCTCTAATTTTTTGTTATTAATGCTCTGAGGCATCTCAAAGTGATTTAAAGTACAATAAAAACTTGTATAAAAACACTTATAAAACAGTTAAACAATTGCATATATAAAATCATTTTTTTAACAAAAGTCAACTACATATAAAACTATTTAAAAACTGCCAAATAGAATCAATTTAAAATCTGAAATAGGTACCAGCATGGGTAACTAATTGTTATGCATAATTTCTTACTACAAGTCTGTGCTTCTGGTATTGTGTTTTTTCTTTGGGGGGGGGGAGTAATGCTCCTATCCTCATTCCCAAGATTACTTATTTTTATTGCTTTTTATTATTGATTGATTGATTGATTGATTGATTGATTGCTCCAGCAGGCATTTGAACTGAAGTCTTCTTTTATAATTCTAATGGGATTGTTATCTTTTTGGTATTTTATTTCTTGTGCACCATTTAAAAGACACTTGCAACCAAGTGGCAAACAAATTGTTTAAACAAGCAAATAAAATCGCCGCATCGAGGAAGTTATCACCATAGGCACCAGATGAATATTATTTGTGATATAATTAGGACCTGTGCCTCCTAGATCTTAGGTTATTATTTCCATGTTTTGATTTTTTTAGAAACTGTGTGCTCCTCTGCTATACAACCGCAGCATGAGAGCACTCAGCCATGCCCTATTTTAAAGCAAACAAAAATAAACAATGCAAACCACAACATGGGCCTCCTGTGCACATATCTCATTTTAAAAACTAAACTAAACTTAAAGTTTGAAGGTGATGTGCTCCTTCAGTAATGTACACATCTGACTGGGGAAAAAACTTTTTTTTTTTTTTTTGTCTTGAACACACTCATAGCTATCTTCTTGTCACAAGGCTACCCATGTTTCCATCCTTCTCCCTTTTACAATGTGCTGCTTGGGACTTATGGGAGAAATTTCACAAAGCCTCATGTGCACTTGACCTCATCTTAGGATCTATCATCCTGATCCTAAACATATTACTTGAAAACATGTAAGACTAGAATAAATTCTTGCAGTCAGTACAATTCTCCCTGCCTGTCCGTGGCTCTATGCAGATGGGATGGGGACCTAGATTGTCATCGTCCCCCCACTCCAATACATATTCAGCACTCTCATTGCCCATGCTAGCTCCCAGGCAAGCCCTGATACAAACCAATACCTTCTGCCTCTGATAGTTTGGGAAATGTTTTGAAGTTCCTCCACAACACACAAAAACACACACTACTCAATTTATTTCTGTGATGAGGGACTTGTGGTCCTCCCATCATCACCTGACCATTGGCCATTCTGTCTGGGGTTGATGGAGGCTGAGTCCAAAGACATCAGGAGGGCCACAAAACATTTCCCAACCCTCAACTATGGTCAAGACTAGGTATGGGACAGAAATTCAATTCAGGTCCAATTTGAAGCCAAATCTATCACTTCTGCACTTTCTGAAACAGTATGCAAATCAAACATGCAATTTGCACTTATTTGAGATTTGTTATGCAGTTCACCAACCAACCCATGTTTAAAAAATGTGTATAGTAGGGGAATGTTTGCATAAAAATGAATGTATTGGTTAAAATAGCATATGCAAATGCATTATATTAAGGAAATTGCTTACATGAATGTGTACATTTGTCAAAACTGCATTTGAAAATGTATTTATTAGGGAAATATGCACTAAATGGTGATGGATTTTCATTAGGGTGTTTTTTAAAAAAAAAATCAAATTGCTGCAAACTGTGGATAACTGAATTTATAACTGGAAAAAGGAGAAACTAAGAGAGCCAAAATTGACAAATCCTTTCACCCCAAGTCAAGAACTGGCATTGAGAATTTTTCCTCATTAAGACTCACTATCATCACTATTCTATTTTCTCTCTCCACCTACCATTTTATATCTTATCTTTTTCTTTTAAGACTCATCTTCCATTCTGCCTTTTCTTCTTTACCCCTTGTAAGTTTCTTAATCTATTCTTTCCAATCTACCTCCCCGTCAGATTCATCTACTCGATTTATTTTTATCACCGATATACTTTATGTTCCTCCTCATGTGGGAATTGGCATTTGATTTTCCACACACCAATAAATAATAGCTGCTATTTTCACACCAACCTTCTTGTGCACTGGGGACAACCCCAGATCCTCTCCAGCTAATTAATCTCCCTCTGACAATAATAGCACAGGGCCTGAGTCACTGCTGTGTTGCTGGTGATTCACAGAAAGGCAATGCTACTGCAAACCAAAGAATCATTACAGCGAATCAGTTCCATATCAGTCAATGGACATAGAGACATCAGCTTCAGGTGCCAGAACTGAATGGGAAGCTGAATGCTAGCTTCTTTTTGTTAATGCATAAGTTAAAGAGTGGCCCATAGTAGCTTGGAATCATTCCTGCCCTTTGCTTACTGTTATTTAGCCTGGTCTCAAGACTGTTAGAGAGTAAGTGTTTGTAGAATTATGTCCAAAAAGCCCTATCTTTTCATTTTCAAATATATCTTAATTAGACTGGGAAGATCTCAGTAGTCTCCAGTGTACAATCCATTTTCTGTGAAAATATCACCACTGTTTGTTCGGATGTGGAAAATTTAATACTAATTCTCATATGAGGAAAATAACACCCATTGTGTGTTGGTTAGTTTGGCTAGGGAGTTAGTTGGAACTCTGTGGGACTTGCTTTGGAGTAAACAGGTATAAGATCAAGCTGTTTGGTTTAAAAAGAAACACATTTGTAATCTAAAAAAATAAAATAAAAGCCTACACCTGATTCCCATCTTTGGGGAATCAAAAAGTGATTCCCAGACTTCCCCTGGGTATTCTGAAGAATAATGTAAAATAAAGATGGCCAAGCATTAAGTTTTATAACTTAATGTCAGATTGAAAAATGTTCAAGCTGCTGTATTCTAAATCCATTTACCTACAAGTTCTTAAATTAGAGAAGGGGAATGTGAGCCCCACTCCCCATGTTGTTGGACTACAACTTCCATCATCTCTGACCTTTGGCTATGCTGACTGGAGCTGATGAGAATTATAGAGACCAGCAACACCTGGAGGGACACAGGTTCCCCATCTATGTTTTAAAGAGCTCCCAGGAAGTTAAAGAGCTATTCCTATAGAATGTATTTGTTGACATCAATCTGTCTGAAGAGGCAATGGAGTGCGTCTTCAGGAGTGAAGTCAAACTGCTGGAGAATCACAGCGCCTGCTGTGGCTACAGAGACTTGTAACTCATAACTGCTGCCTCCCGCATTGTTACCAGCATAAAATGCAGCTCAGTTGTTCTTTTTTCTTAATTTGAAGCAAAGCTGGTTTATGGGGAAATGCATCAAAAACAGTATTTCATAAGAAAGAACAGGATAGATACAGTATAGATATGAATTGTGGCTAATGTCATGTGTACATTGCTACCCAAAACAGCAGTGGGAGCATGCAGGATGCAAAGTAAACAGGTGTGTATGCACAGCCTAGATAAGCCAATAACTGCAATCAAGAGAACCACAGGAGGTCATATAAAACACCATAACACCCCCTCCTGCCCTCCAAAGTCTACAGCTGAGCAATTTAAAATTAAGAGCCATTGTGGCATAGTGGTCAAAATGTCGGGCTCGGACCCTAGAGACCAAATCTCACATCAGCTAGGAAGCTCACGTGGTGACCTCAGACAGGTCACGATTTCTTAGTCTAGACTACCTCACAGGGTTGTTGTGAGGGTAGGATGGAGTGTGTGGAGAACCATGTTTGTCACCTTGAGCTCTTTGGAGGAAAGCTGGGATAGAAATCTAGTAATAAAGAAATAAATGTAGCAAGCTTTTGAGGTTTTTTTTTAATTCTTTGCTAGGCAAGATGATACACAAGGTAGGGGTAGTGGCTGGAGGATGAAAATTTTTAAAAAGCAAAAAACTCGCCGGGTGGGAAATGGCAGGGTAGATGTTACAGCCATAAGGTTTGTTTATAGATTGAGTTTTAAGACAGAAGTTGAAGGCTAACTCCTTTCTGGGTACTGAGATATGAAGAGGAACATGGAGTGTTCCTGCTATACTATTGGACTTCCAAAATGACTCCTACCTGGCAAACCTTCCAGTATTAATCCCCTAGCTTTGCCAAAAAAGGAGGCTGTCATGAGTATTGTTTTACTCTGTTCTCTGTCCCACACACATTAAACAAAAGTCTTCCGCTTCAGGTATGGGACAGGACAGAACCGAGTTGCAAACCAACCATTCACACCCACCCACCCACCTCCCCCCCCCCGCCAATATGGTGTCAGCTGTTGCAACTTCATCCCAGAATCCAAAGCGTGTAACTTGATATCTCAGCACCTGGGAGGGATTGCCTGGCAGAGTTCTGGAACACTTGAAAGTTTGCCATTTTTAAAAAACTTTTTGGTTGGTCTTAATGAATGTATTACCCAACTGTGGTCATGGAGTGCTTGTGATCATTTGGCAATTAATTTGGCCAGCAGATAACTACAGCTAAGTTTTGTTAGGAGGCTGGAAAAGTGTGGACTATATATAGATTGTGGATGAAACCCAACTGCCGGAAAACACAGCTTGAGTTTTAATCCCAGGTGTGTTGTTGCTGAGCTCTCTGAATTGCACTTGAGATGTTTACCACAATCTCAATGCCAACAACAGATGGTGGTGTAATATTCTGCTCCAGCCTGTCAATTTGTTATTCCGTTACATTTTAGAGAGAGCTTTTTATTCAGTAGAATTAGATGGACAAAAAACACCCACAAAGACAAATCTTTGTTGCCCAATTATTGTTGTGCAACCATTACAAATTATTTGAACACATCCACTTAGCTATGGCACATGAATCTCCATTGTGTTCAGCTGTTCAGACACAAGTAGGAAAGTTAGACTCAGTGGTTAAAAAGAACCATTCTGATGTGTGATATTTGATAATGCCATTCTAAGAATGCACCCGAGGAAGTAAACAATAACATATATTTTAATTTTTTAATATGCCTGCAGTGCCAATATCAAAGCATTTTACAAATTTCAATTCATTATGTTGGGATTCTCTCTACTGCTATGGATCATTCTGTGTTTGCATCAATGCAGCGTTTTGGTTGTTCAAAACAGAGTCCAAAACAATAACAACTTGCATGTTAAAAGCTTTCAGCAGTGTTATTAGGAGGGCTGCATTTTGTCATCACCTAAGGTTTCGGGTAAAGGGACGCGGGTGGTGCTGTGTCTAGGACTTGCCAATCAGAAGGTCAGCGGTTCGAATCCCCGCAATGGGATGAGCTCCCGTTGCTCAGTCCCTGCTCCTGCCAACCTAGCAGTTCAAAAGCATATCAAAGTGCAAGTAGATAAATAGGTACCGCTCCGGCGGGAAGGTAAACGGTGTTTCCTTGTGCTGCTCTGGTTCGCCAGAAGCAGCTTAGTTATGCTGGCCACATGATCCGGAAGCTGTATGCCGGCTCCCTCGGCCAATAAAGCGAGATGAGTGCCGCAACCCGAGTCAGTCACGACGACCTAATGGCCAGGGGGTCCCTTTACCTTTACCTTTAAGGTTTCAGGTGAGGTACAAAAAAGTAGCAAGATGTTGCCTATCCCAGCCTTGGTGCACTGCCCCTTCCCCTTTCTGTCACTTTTCAATGGCACTCTTTCAAATATAATGCAAAAAAGGTATGAGCAAAATACTGGTTCCTGTTTTAAATTTATTTTAAGACTGCAGAGTTGTGCCACTCGGCTCTCTGTTTTTAAACTAGTCTCTCTCTTTTTGATCCTATAGTTCCTGTATATGCTGCATTTTATTGGATTTTAAAATTGTGACTAGTTAGATTGTGACTAGAATTATTTTAGGGCAGCCAATAAATACAAAAATACATACACGAACTGCGCAGAGAAATGAAAATAAGTATCACAGCTAAAGGTTAGGCAGAAGCAACACAGCTAAGTGCCAGGGAACATCAGCCCTCCCCCAGCTTTCTGTCACCAGTGCCATTTTAAAACTCCAGTGTGTTGCCTTGGGAGGGGCAACACTGCAAAGCGGCCTAAAAATACTGCAATCAGCCAGGCTACATCTTAATAGTTTGCCCATACTTCATTCACTGCAATCAAGCAAAGTGCCCTGGGGCTGCAAGCTTGGAGACTTCTGGACCAGGGAGGGAGGTGCATCTGTTACAGATCATCTCCTCAACTGTCCACTCAGTAGCTGAAACAAGCAGATACAAACAGTTCGTATAGCATGAATAAGTACAGATTTATAGATCCAGGTATGCAAATTTATCATCTTACATGGCAGGGATAAATCATGCATGCACACTGCATCAAAATCATGAAATGGGGTGCAAGTACACGCCTCCTTGCCTGTGGCGCCCTTTGGTCTAAGGGTCACCCCTGTTCCCCTACTGCACAGCCTAAAGCAAATAGCTGCCTTGTTAGGGTAAAATAAAGATAAAGCGCTGAGAATCCTTTCTTTTTCTCTTCCATAGGAATGGGTTATACTGGAGGAAGCCTCATACAGGAAACAGCTGGTTTCACACCCTCTTGCAAACTCTGAGAAACGACTATACTTGTTTTGAGATAAAGCCAAAACACACATTGCAAATGTTTCGCCTTTGTTAATTAAAGTGGCTTCTGCATTTTCTTCTTCTTCTCCCTTCAGACAAATTTGTCCTTCTATCTACACAATGGAGATAGGGTTATTTATTCTCTTTTCATTTCATTATATTATATGCATTGGTGCAAGACAAGAAAGGCTTAAATTGCATCTGTGCAACCCTCTAGTCAATTTATCAACTTACCTGTCTTCCTTTTGCATATATCTGGCCTGGCCTGTGTAAACACTTCCGTTACTCATGTATAAGGAGGAAGTATTCTGCATTATCTTTGCAGAGCCAACAGAGGCAAAAGGCTATACAAATATTTTACATACATACAGCAGTCTTAAATTTGCCTCCATGGAATACAGCTGATAAGGTGCCATTTGATAAGATGGAAGAATGTACCTTTAAATAAATACAGAGATATAATGTGTGTGTGTTCAGTAAGAGGCACCACCTGCTGAAAACTATGGTTCAGAATGAGCCTGTTAACAATGGTTTTGACTATCTTGAAAGTTGATCAGGAACTCAACAAATGGGCTGCACAGAGACATCAGGGATCAGTCTGTCAAAGGCTGGGGAAATATCAGAGACAACTACAGTATATGTTAAAAGCAAGCATACATGTGTGTAGGGTATGTGCTTGGTGTGCCCAGACTCACTCTGACATTTCAAATAAACATGGACCCAGTCAAGTGGAGAGAGAGAGAGAGAGAGAGAGAGAGAGAGAGAGAGAGAGAGGCAGAATAAAAAGGCTGGAATGGATCTGCCTGCATCTGGAGTGATTGACTCCAGTAGAGGAGGTGAAGAAGCTTAGGGTGCAGTTTCTGTCTTCAGAAATCTGATTCCAACTTAGAGGTAGTGCTGTCTGCCTTAGAGGTCTATTGACTCCCAAAGCTACAATTCCTAGAGTGGTTTACCAATCAATGCCTCTTCCCAGGGAACTCTGGGAATTATAGTTCTGTGAGGGGAGCAGGGGTTTCCTCACAGCACCTTAAATAGACTGCAGTTCCCAGGATCCTCTGGGAAAAGTCATGATGGTTTAAAGCGAAACGCCATTGCTTTAAATGCATAGTGCAGGTGGGCCTTAGATTACTGCTGCCTGTCGGAGTTGACACTACTGGGCTAGATGAGGAAACAGTCTAACCTGGGATAAGGAAGTTTCCAATGTTTGTTATGAGGATTAATTTTACAAGTAAGGGATTCCAGGGATGGGGAAGATTAGATGAAATCTGGCCTTACAATTCTTTGTATTCCATATGTTGGGAAAAGAGTAGGAGTGTCCCTCCAGATGTGGTTGGACTATAAATCCCATCAGCTCCAGCCAGCATGGTCAACAGGGATGATGGGAGCTGTAGTACAGCAGCATCGGGGGGGGGGGCACAGGTTAGCCAACCCTGCCATGTAGCATAATGGATTTAGAACAGGCACAGGCAAACTCGGCCCTCCAGATGTTTGGGGACTACAACTCCCATCACCCCTGACCAGTGGTCCTGTTAGCTAGGGATGATGGGAGTTGTAGTCCCAAACATCTGGAGGGCCAAGTTTGCCTATGCCTGATTTAAAGGTATGATCATTGCTTCCTGCAATCCTGCAGCTGAGTAACTACCTATAATTATTTCTTCCAAAAAAGCTGTTTATGTTATAATTTTACGTCTTAGACCAAAAAGTGTCAGTGCAGTAAAAATATCACCATCCCCACTGTCAAACACAATGTAGTTTTATGCCAACAGGCTCCAACAGTGTTGCAACCAAGCTAATTTTCTCTTAATCTATTCCGTTTGCTCCCCCTAATTGTCTTTAGCTGCAGCAGCTAATGGGAATGTAAAGGAAAACACTCTCCTTTTGCTCAGCACAGAACATAAGAAAAATGAGTGGAATGGAACGGCTCTCGCTTGTTTGTGCGCAGCGCAGATGATGTAGAGAGGAAGAAAAACAGCAGCAGCCGAGCAACAGAGACAGACATTTTCATCATGGGCCAAATATGTTGGATGCTTCAAACATTCCAGTGTGAAAAATAAGTTTTGGATCAAACATTTCTCAGACCAACTGCAAAAATATTTGGTTTCCTTTTGTAAGCACGGGGGGAGTTAATACCTCTAAAAGGACGTTTATAATTCTACTCACAAAATGGCCTTTGCATTGCAAGCATATCAAATTTATCTTCTACTTGGCCTGGCATTTGCCTCCTGCAACAGATAAATCCGAGCACATCTGAAGTTAATTTTATATTGAGCGATTCCAAGCGACCAAATTGTGCTGTACACCTCAGCTATTCGTTTACACGCCAAAATGCATGCAAAGGGCTGGTTTATGCAATCGAAGTCTCTAGAAATGTTCTCCTTCCTGTGACATGGTGTCCAGGAGGGTTGGAGCTCAGTGGTGTATAGAAGGTCGCAGGTGCAATCCCTCTTGGCACCTCCGGTTTAAAAGATCAGGTAGTCATTGAGGTGGATGATCTCCACCTGAGACTCTGGAGAACCACTGCTATCCAACGTAGATAACACTGAGCTAGATAGACAAAATACTCTGATCTGGCATAGGACAGCTTCTCAATGGTGGTTGGTTCATTAGGGCAAATAAGTCACTGCCCCACTAGTCTGCCCCTTACAACCAGTACAGAAGGCAGCAGTGGCCGTAAGCTTTCTTCTTCTCCGTAGTCTCAGTGCTGCCCTTGTAGAATTCAGCAGGGAGGAGCAGGGGACAAAATTAGAATTGGCTGGTTCCATCTGTCAATTGCTTTGGCTCCAGTTACTGCTGATCTCCCTGCCTTTCTACCCAACTAGTCCTGGTGGCCACAAGCCACCGCTCCAGCTTCCTTTGGTCCTATGATAGTCCTTCTGAGATAACAACACTAGGGGAACTTTACACAGCCCAGTGCAAATGTTTTTTAGTCTGGCATTCAATCCAGACTCTGAAATATTTGAAGTGAGGTTGGGGATGGCCCTACCGTTAGGTAAAGTAAAGTGATGTGGCCATATCAGGCAGCAGATGCCGAGGGTGGGTAGGTAAGGAGAGCCAGTTGTGTGTGCCAAGAGGCATGGTGAGGAATGCTGTTGCATTGCCACTTTTGAAATAAGATTTGATGGCCCATCTGGTCACCTTCTGCACATTGCAGGGGTTGCATCTTGTCCTTTGGCTCAGGAAACAAAAATAGCTTGTAAGAGGTAGGTCTGCCAGGTCAGAAGCATCCTGAGATTTCAGGACCCAAACCTGAGACCTAAGGGCAGCCCCAGGTGATGTCATGGCAGGGGGTCCTGGCTATTCTTCCTCTGTACTACCTCCCACCACTGAGCCCTGGGAACAACAACAACAACAACAACAACAACAATTTTTATTTATAAATCTTAAAGACATACTTTAAATGTACATGAGTTTCCCCCCAAAATTCTGGGGACTATGGGTTATTAATGTGGTTTTAAATGTACAGTGTGTACACATCCCAAGACACAAATGCAAGATGGTGGTGGTTAATTCACTCCTTTTCTGCCATTTCACCTCTCCAAATTCCCTTCCCCAGCTACTCATGGAGAGTGGAATTTGGCCACTCCTGGCTCATCCCCTCCCCACAAAAAAGGGGAGCAGAGGAAATGCATCACCGAAAACATGGACAAAAGGAGGCACAGATTTGCAAAAAATGTGCACATGTAAAGTTAGAAATCATAACTGTAATTTAAATAGAAACACGATGCATTTTGCCATAGCAAAGAAGACGGCAACCAAGTGGCCTCCCTGCCTGTATTGTCTGCTGTCTAGATGCTAACTGTTGATTGGCATCTTCAAGCCCTCCTTTCTTATGGTACTTTATCTGGAATGGGACTTGGACCAGCCAGGGCATCAAACCAGGGACTGTTCTCTGTATAGTAGGACACATGGTCTCCTTAAGAGATTAGACCAAGCCTGGGTGGTGCCACCATCCATGTAAGGAAAGATGCAGAAAATCTCTACACTGATTCAGTGTCTACCAGGAGAAACTTTCTGTATCGTACTAATGAAGCTGCCTTATACCAAGTCAGACTATCAGTCCATCAGGTTCAGTACAGTGGTACCTCTGGTTAAGTACTTAATTCATTCCGGAGGTCCGTTCTTAACCTGAAACTGTTCTTAACCTGAAGCACCATTTTAGCTAATGGGATCTCCTGCTGCCATTGTGCCGCCGGAGCACAATTTCTGTTCTCATCCTGAAGCAAAGTTCTTAACCTGAAGCACTATTTCTGGGTTACCGGAGTCTGTAACCTGAAGTATATGCAACCCGAAGTACCACTGTATAGTCTACACTGACTGGCAGGGACTTGTTAGGGTTTGAGAGTCTCTCCTAGCCTAACTTGGGAGATGCCAAGGATTGAACCTGCGACCTTCTGCATGCTAAGCAGATGCTCTAACCACTGAGCTGCAGCCCTTCCCCAAACATGGTACACTTGTATCAGTTGAGTTTGTACATTAGCACTAAAAAAAAAAAATCAAAACAATTAGCTGAAGACGGTAACACTACCAGATACATGCCACCATGAAGCTGCCAGTGTCTGACACATGTGTGGCATTGGTCCAGGCCAGCGTTATATGGGGTTTGGTGCCACCCGTGAGGCAGAAGCCTGGGCAGGGGGAAGAGGAATGCTCAGAGCTGTCAGAGACAGAGATGGGCAGGGAGGATATGTTGGAGGAAGAGGCTGTTCAGGCAAGGAACAGGCCAACGAATCCCCATCATCCCGCACCCTGCTGCCTCCTAGAAACAGGAGGGGCTTGAAGACAGAAGAGCAGCGATGCCTTCAACACAGGAAAAGCCTCAAGTTGTGTGCATGCACCCTGTCAAGCGACGGTACAGAAGCTGGTTGGGGTGTGTAGTCCCCACTGTTGCTGCAGCTGCTCTGTAGGGCACAGCCCTGGGACAGCTGCCTAGAGGCCAGAAGGAAGTATGTGGGTGTATCTGGGGCACCATTGGAATTGCTATAAGTGCATGCTTTTGTCAATAAAGAATTCACTATCAGACATGTGCCTTCCTTGGCCAGGGGTGCCTGAGGACTCTTTGTTCTTATTGGCACAATAGGCTAACATGGTTACGCCTCTGAAATACATTTCTGGCTAGAATGCTTGGGTCTGTATTCTTTGAAGTTCTGGATGGATGTTCAATGCTTTATTATCCATCCAAAACTGTACACTGTCAGATTGTGGAATATCAACAGGGCTCCCTTTCTGGAAACATCTGTGTTACGCTTTAATTTGTACTCTTAAAGATAAGGTGCAGTCAGAAGAATGAAAGATGCAGGTAAACAAATATGGAAAGTGGATTAGAGCTTTCAAGTAGCCGGCCAACAATATTGTGGGTGCTTCGATGTAAGTGGAATAGCATGCCTGGATATAGCTTATTTGCAGACTTTTGAGCAAGAGTGTGTGGGTGGAAGCCCAAAAATAAGCACTAGCATAATTACTTCAACAGTAAATGTTAACATCCAACATATTGGGAGAAGCAAGCCGGCCTGCTTTTGTGTTTTTAACAGGGGTTGACATGACTCTCTGCTGATGCTTATCTGCACAGATAAATCAGCTTACAGCTGTAGATTTCTGAGCAGGCTAGGCCATTCTTTTGATCAGTTGGCAACCCTACTTGATTGCATTGTGTACAGGTTAAGTGGTAAGACTGTTCAGTTAGGGCATGGGAGACCTGGGTTCAAAACCTCGCTCAGCAATGAAGCTCACTATATGTCACCCGGGATGATGAGTGCCACCTGCAATCCTCTGTCCACTCACATGAGAGTAAGTTGTATCAGAATCCTCTCTTAATTGAACAGGGAAGCAAGCCACAGAGTGGTTGATTTAGTATTACATCCTCGTCACAAGAGAGGAGGATAGAGACCTAGGTGCCCCGCATGGGACCTCCTTGATGCCCCACTAGGTTCCAGCAGCCTCCACTGTGTCCCAAGAATGGCTACATGCTGACTTTAAATGAACTGAGCAAACACAAGGAGAGGCATAGGTCCACACTTCACATGGGATCTCCTCCCATTGTTACATTACAGGGCATGTAGCCTACGGCACGTTTAACAGAGGCCTTGATCTGGCCCTGTCTGTGAATGCCAAACTACAAACTTGGTGACGAAAGCCGTTGCTCAATGTGACAGACTCCTCCAGATCAGGGCTAAATTATTAATCGGGGCTGTGTTGTCAGTGTGAACATATTGTGCTGCATAATAATAGCTGCACAAACAGCGGAGGAGCTGTGCTGAATCTGCATTATTGATAAACAGAGAAGAACATTCACTTCTAATTATGCATTTAAGGCCCAAACAACAAACCTAGAAGGTTCTTTGTTGCCGCCAATCTCCACAGGTGGCAAAAGGTGGCTTCAAAGGACAGAGTTGTAGCCTTTGCCAACAGGGAGCCTAACTGCGTGTAGGGGTGGCAAGTGCCTCTCCTGCACGTGTGCAAGACGCTGCTCCCCATGGACGTGGGACGGGAACAGTGATAGACTAATATAGCCGAGACAAAACGCAGTGTTCACATATTGCAAAGCGGGGGCGGAGGACGACATGGGAGACAGCCACAGCAACTAAGAACATAGAGGAGAAGCATACTTATGCCTTCAAGCCACAAGCGTACCCCCATCCATGGCACACCTTTACAGCAGCATACCCTCCAACTTCTTCTAACCTAATTCTAGGGCATCCCCTGCCTCCATCATGCCGCCCCACCAGGCGACCTCACTGCTTGCGGCTTTTGTCAGCAATGTCCCGGTCAAATCAGGACAATTGGCGGGTGTACATCAGCTCCAGAATTGCAGTACAGGAAGTTTCTCTTCTATTGACCTCAATGGGAGGGGAATGACATGGTGACAGTATATCTCATGTTCTTCTGCTTCGTGGAACCCCTTTGGCTCCTTGGTATACTCCAGAGCTTAGGGCAAGGAAACAAGCTGAGGGGTGGCTCAAACGTGAGCAGAGGAAAATTCTGGTTGAGTGCAATTGAACACTGAGCCTACCTGGTGGCAGTGAAGGCAGCAAAGAAGGATAGCTTTATTGCTTCCACTGCATCCACATTTTGTCGTCTGGCAGAGGACCTCTGGGTAGTGTGGGGCCTTTTACTGTCTGGCCTGAAGGAGGTGGAAGAACCAAGGCACCTCAAAGTGGCATGACACAAATGTTGCTACCACACCACTGGAAGCAGAAAGCAAGCTGAGGAACTGGGTCATTGCCTCTACCCCTCCATTAAATGCTCCTAATACACAGAATTACAGCTGTAAAAGATGCATTTTATCAGCACATTTCCATAATTGTCACCTATGTAAAGCCACCACTGAAATATATTGCTTATGATGTATGCACTGCAAATTACACAGGAAAAAAGTGAGCAAAATATGTGTGCTGGAGAGAGGCTTATTTGTTTTTGTTTTTTTAATATAAGAATTGTATTTACCTACATAGATACTCTTGCAGAAATGACAACACCCTGAGTTAACGTATGGGATTTATTGCTAGAACCTGTTGTTTGTTGTTCATTTTTATTTATTTGTTACATTTATATCTCACTTCTACTCCCATGAGCTCAAGGTGGTGTACATGGTTTCCCTCCGCCCCCCCCCACCTATTTTTTTCCATTATCTTGAAGCAGAAAATTGAACAAGGGCTGAGTTGAATTCCTGCTGGCAAAAAAAGCAGAGTCATTTTCACAGGACCATCTCCTTAGACAATGTAAACGACTGCAGTTCCCATCAAAGCTAGTTATTCTAATTTACACTGAGAGAGGATTTGGTCTAAGGAGCAGAGTAATGAGCACAGTAAGATTGCCAGATCACAATTACAAAAATAAGGGTCCCTCTGGGGAGGTACTGTCTGGTCTGCTCAGCTACAAAGCTGGGGTATTCCGAAGGAAGGAACATTTGTTTTTAAAGACCTGTCATGTTCTGAAATATTCTAAAGACAGCAAATGCTAACCTGTGGCCTTCCAGATGTCAATGGACTAAAGCAGTAGGGGGAACCATTGGCCTCCTGGATGTTGATGAACTACAACTGCTATCAGCCCCTGCATGCATGGCCAATGGCCAGGGATGGCGGAGATTGTAGTTCAGCAACATCCAAAAGCCAAAGGTTCCCCACACCTGGTTTATAGCCTCCATCCTTCCTGACTATAAGTAAAGGCAAAGGGGCCCCTGACCATTAGGTCCAGTCGTGACCGACTCTGGGGTTGCGGCACTCATCTCACTTTATTGGCCGAGAGAGCTGGCGTACAGGTTCCAGGTCATGTGGCCAGCATGACTAAGCCGCTTCTGGCGAACCAGAGCAGTGCACGGAAACGCCGTTTACCTTCCCGCTGGAGCGGTACCTATTTATCTACTTGCACTCTGACGGGCTTTCGAACTGCTAGGTTGGTAGGAGAGGGACCAAGCAACGGGAGCTCACCCTGTTGTGGGGATTCGAACCCCCAACCTTCTGATCGGCAAGTCCTAGGCTCTGTGGTTTAACCCACAGCACCACCCGCATCCCTTCCTGACTACAGACCAAGCTATTTGGGGGTAATGAGAGATGGGAGTCCAAAAACAACTGTAGGGCCACATCTTTCCCATCCCTGCACTAATACTTACTCATCCCTCTCCCCTGCCCAATTCTTTTACTTCTCCAAAAAAGGTGATTCTAGCCAGTTATGAAATATGGAACAGATAGCCTCAACAAACCAAGGACAGGCATTTAGATGAAGAGGGGTGTTATTTTACATATTTAGAAATAAAAGATCCAACGCATGACCCATACTTGATCCAATTAGGCTTTTGTAACAACACACACAAAATAGAAGAAGGAAAGCATAATGTGTATGACTACCTGCTGTTTTTTGGATTCTGGCACAATCTAGATGGAAAAAAACACAAACCCTAGTAATCATCTCAACTGGCTTCCAATAATAGCAAATTATATAGAGGGTTAAGCCAAGGTTCTCTTAAGCACACACATCAGCTTGATTATCAGCAGCAAAAATGCATATAAGCAACACTTTCTAGAGCTTATGAGTGCACATTTTAAAAATGAGCAATATAATTTAGAAGGAGATTAAGGCGTAACGGCACACAAGCCAAGCACTTTGTTTACTTCAGCTGCTTGTAATGTGCTCCACTTACAAAAAGAAGCATAAATCACACATACATTAGTACAGTAAAGCATGGTTTTTATCATATTTGTGAGACACTGGCCCCTGGCTGCTTGGCAAGAAGAAAGCTTAAATGGGGTTCCTCCTCTTGCTGTGGAACAGGGAGCTAGCAGTCTTCTTTTGTTAGTCACAAAGGATAGTTAGTCCCTGCACAATTTTGTCATTAGACCAGATGCTATTTGGTGCCTTTTTGCTTGAATGCGTATAACTTTTTTACTGCAGCTCTCCTTTTTTGTTATTGCTTCCAAGTCTCCAATGTGCTTCCTATGATTTGGACAGAGTGGATCCACTTTGCAGATGGTCACATGATATTGCAGAAGCAATTGTGTGTGTGTTACAATGTGCACTTGCATAGAAACACTTTACCATGTGACTCCAAAGCATCCAAAAATCAGCTTGCCTGGAATGGCTCATGAGCAGCTGGTTGGCTACAGTGAGAGCAGGATACTGGACTAGATGGGCCATTGGCCTGATCCAGCCGGCTGTTTTTGTGTTGTTAACTGAAGCCTCACCTGCTGAGTAAGAAAATAGGAAGCTGCCTTATACAGTGGTACCTCGGGTTACAGACGCTTCAGGTTACAGACGCTTCAGGTTACAGACTCCACTAACCCAGAAATAGTACCTCGGGTTAAGAACTTTGCTTCAGGATGAGAACAGAAATCGTGCTCTGGCGGTGCGGCAACAGCAGGAGGCCCCATTAGCTAAAGTGGTGCTTCAGGTTAAGAACAGTTTCAGGTTAAGAATGGACCACCGGAACAAATTAAGTACTTAACCCGAGGTACCACTGTACTGAGTCAGGCCATCTAGCTCATTGAGTGGACCTACATTGGCTCCCAGTATGTTTCCGAGCACAATTCAAAGTGTTGGTGCTGACCTTTAAAGCCCTAAACGGCCTCGGTCCAGTATACCTGAAGGAGCGTCTCCACCCCCATCATTCTGCCCGGACGCTGAGGTCCAGCGCAGAGGGCCTTCTGGCGGTTCCCTCATTGCGAGAAGCAAAGCTACAGGGAACCAGGCAGAGGGCCTTCTCGGTAGTGGCGCCCACCCTGTGGAACGCCCTTCCAGCAGATGTCAAAGCGATAAACAACTACCTGACATTCAGAAGACATCTTAAGGCAGCCCTGTTCAGGGAAGTTTTTAACGTGTGATTTTACTGTATTTTTGGTTTTTATGGAAGCCGCCCAGAGTGGCTGGGGAGGCCCAGCCAGATGGGCGGGGTATAAATAATAAATTATTATTATTATTATTCCAATGGAATCACAACCCAACGTAATTCTTAGTGTTCGAGACTCTTATACTTAAGGTACAATTAAATCAATGGTTAAACAAGGGTTAACTTTAAAACTGGATATTTTTGTGGGAAGAAAAATGATATTGGTTGTTTCAGTGAAGTAATAATCTTGATGACGAGTTGTACGTTTGTTCTTACACAAGTCATCAGGGAAAAAAGTTCTTTATTACCAATCCTTTCAGGGTTATTATATCAAGCAAGGTGAATGAGGAAATCTTTGTACAATATGCCAATAGATCATATTCATAACTCATAGCTGATCATAAACATAAAGTGATTGATGCCTCTGGAAAAAGTAATGTGAGCAAGTCTTCTTTCAAGTATGCAATCTGGCAAATAATAACGCCAGTACTGATCATTCAGGAAATGAAAAATGTCTTCTTCAGCAGGGTGCTTTCTGTGCATTTGGAAAGATTATTTCAGGAACCAGAAAGTACACAATTTTTTCTGAAGCTTTAAATCTTTCAAATGTGTGGGGCTTTGATGAACAAATCCATGTTGCTTTTAAATGCCTTTGCAAGATGAAGATGAAAGATGCTGTTCCAAATAATTATGGATTACAAACTTTCTGAAAACTCACACTTGATTTGTCTCACATGAGTGGAGGCTCGATAAATCGGGACAGGATTTTTGGCAGTCATGGTAATGCTTCTTCTAACCAATTATATGTAACTTTAAATTACATGCTTTGTTTTGCACACAAAAACAAGAAAATAAAGTTCCACATTGGGTTGTGTGTAGAGTTAACTCTTCTGTGAGTGGAAGGAATCCTTCTGTTTCAGGAAAGGTCCCCTCAGTTCAGGGGAGAGGCTTTGATCCTTTTGGGGGGGGGTGTCAAAGCAATAGTAACCAATATCTGCTTTCTCCTGCAGCACCTAGTACCAACTCCTAAACCAGGCTTCCTCAACCTTGCCCTCCAGATGTTTTTGGCCTACAACTCCCATGATCCATAGCTAGCAGAACCAGTGGTCAGGGATGATGGGAATTGTAGTCTCAAAGGATCTGGAGGGCTGAGGTTGAGGAAGCTGGTTAAACCTTAGGTTTACAACCTTTCTGAGTCCACGGCTCCCTCACTTTCTGAGGCTCACCTTTAGCCTGTCTGCGGACAGTGCAGCCCCCTCCAAGGTAGAGGCAGGGCTCAGGAACTACATTTCCCATCAGGCACGCTTTGCAGATGACACAACCCTCGCTTCCACCACACGTGGCTACTTCTATTAATCTACACAATCTAATCTACAGTATCTATTAAGAGATGGGAGAGAAAGAAGGAGGTACAGAGATTGGTCCTGTTCTTTGTTCCCTTCACCATCATTCAAGGCTCCCCAGGGCACTGTGGCACATCAGTTGAAAACCATTGTACTATGAGGATTGCGGGATGGGACGGGGCGGATGTATCCTGAGATGTGGAAAAAGGAAAGAGGAGTTGGGGGGATGTATAAAACCAAGGCAGTGGTCATGGATCACTGCCTTGTCGTGGCAAAGGGGCTTGAATAACTCAGAGAAGCTATGAGCTATGCCGTGCAGGGCCACCCAAGATGGACAGGTCATAGTGGAGAGTTTTGGCCAAACGTGATCCACCTGGAGCAGGAAGTGGCAGGACACTTGGCAGTATCCCTGCCAAGAAAACTCCATGGACAAAGACAACAGGCATATAATAGCATGAGTTTGACCAAACTGCGGGAGGCAGTGGAAGACAGGAGTGCCTGGCGTGCTCTGGTCCATGGGGTCACGAAGAGTCGGACACGACTAAACAACTAAACAACAACAACATAAAGCCAAAAGTGCTTACAACAAAACCAACAGTGAAAATGCAGCCTCAGGGACACTGGAGAAACAAAATTATGGCTGCACCCCCAAATTTAGTCATTGCAAAGCTACAAGGAACCAAGGAGAGGAGCCAAAGTGCTTCAATGGGCAAGGAAAAGCAGCCGTGGAGTTGGCCACTGGTTCTTAGGTGCCTTAGTGCCAGAGGGCCCCTGCGAAAAAGAGAGTAATCAGTGAGTGGCATTCTGAGAATAATTTTAAAGACCTCACACTATCAAGCATGCTCTAGTAGGGTCACCATTCTAGTCACATTCCATGCTTGCATAAAACAGGAATTCCTGCTAAAATATTGGTTTGCTGTGTCGTTGAACAGCACACAGTGATGATCCAAGAAGACACTCCAAAAATAAATTACTTCAAAAGGCTTAAACAAACAGAAAGACTGGCTTTAAATATCACTGAAGGAGAAACCACAATATGAATGCTAAAAACCTTTTTGAAAATGGTAACATTTATGTCACCCAAGAAGATACAGTGTTACTTTATTTGTTGCCTATAATATGGACTGCATAGTAAATAAAATAAAGTTATTTATACTCAAAACAAAAACATGATTATATTTCAGAAAACATTTTCATAACAATTTCATCTCAACTGGAAAACCTTTGCTATGTTTCCAGTGAAAGCCACCCTCGTAGTTTTATAAACTGATCTGGTGATCACCCCACCTAATGCTCTTGGGTGGGTGGCAATTTGATTTTTGACATTTTCAAAGTGCGAAGCAGCTCAGAAAAAGTGAACTCTGCCAGTACTTCTCCCAGCATGAGGATTTAACGCTGAGGATTTATCTCTACTTGTTACCTTATTTTGATTGATTTATTTCATAAAATTTATACACTGCTTGATTGTGAAGAACCTCAAAGAGGTTTACAAAAAGATAAAACAATAAAATCAATTTAAAAAATCACAACCATACTTTAAAACATACAGAGGTTAAAATGCTAAAACAGATTCAAATTACCTCAGCTTTCTAAGCATCTGGGTAGACTTGTCTAAACAAGAATGTTTTCAGCAGGAACCAAAAAAGAGTACAGTGATTGTGCCTGCTTGATATCAACAGGCAGGAAGTTCCAAATATTCTATTCTATTCTATTCTATTCTATTCTATTCTATTAATATTATAATTTACATTGTTTTTGTCAGTTGCTTTGATTATCGTTTAGATGAAAGAGCAGGATATAAATCAGGGACACAGAAGCTCAGGACCGGAGGCCAAAAGTGCCGCTCTAGGGTCCAGACCTCTCTGGCTGGTCGTGAGGACTCTCCTTAGACTACACCTTCTCTTCAGCCACACCTTCTCTGCTCTTGCTCACCTTTGCACCCTCCACGGGTGTTTTTTGTCTGCCTGGAATCTGATAATGCCTCTTGCTTGCCTGAATACAGATGTGTGTATGAGTCTGTGTAGAAACTAGTCCAATGTATAAAGGTAAATTTTCCAATCGTTTTCCCACCTAGTCTCTGGCTCTGCCCTCTGCTGGAATTTGGCTGCCAGAAGTATGCCCAGAAAGCAATGTGGCCCTTGGTCTGAAAAAGATTTCCCACCACTGGTGTATGTGATTAAAACCAGGTATATTGGAAATAAATAATGGATTTGCAACCAGGGGCATGGTGGTAGTGCTGTATGCACATAAAATATGTGGGAAAAATAGTTGTGCTCTTGTTGGTAAAGCTAGTACTGGATATTGTTTGATGTCAGCAGCTAGCCAGCAGTAAATCACACTGTGCAAGTTGGAGTTAACTCATTATTAGCAAAAACACGTTCTGCACAGGAGTGTCAGGCCTAATGAGCCCAGCAACTCATCTCTAGTAGGTCTAGCTTCCATGAAGCAGTAGTTGAGGCTGAAGGTACCCCCTCCCCGCAGCTACCTAAGCCCCTTCTTCTCCAGGGTTTCTTCCCAAACAATCAGAGACTGTGTTCGCACATCGCTAATCTCTCCTCTGCCCTTTTCATGCCTCTTCTGGTTCTGGGAGAGAAGGGTTGAGGGGAGCTTGTTGAAGCAGGCGAGGGAGACTCTCATGACTCTTTCATCAGCCTGATTCATCTCTGCCTCTCTCCTCCCCCCCCCCCTCCTGCTTCAGCTTCTACTTCTGGACTGCTCTCTGCCACACTCTACCAGCTCACTAAGCCCTCTTACATCTTCAGCTTCTGACACCTCCTCTTCCCAGTCTTCTCTCTTTTCTCCCTGTAACCCCTCATTGTTGTCCCACCACCACTCCCCAGGCTCTGAGGCTTCTTCTCTTGGTGGTTCCCCAGCTGGTTCCTCCCACCATTCCTCTGCCTCCAACCTGTTCATGACATTGGAAAAGAAAAATGCCGTGAATACCTTTGCCACAGTACACGCTGCCAAATGCTATTAATTTGTTCATAGCATTCGATGAAACTCAAGTTCTGAATAGTCAGTGCAGAATGAGATGAGGACCAGGATGTTTTCTTTCACAAAGCTAATAGATTCTTTGTGGGAGGGGGGGGGGGTTGGCTGACTATTTCATAAAACAATGTGTGTCTATGTGTTATTTTACTTATTTGAAAGAAAGGTGGAGAAAGAGATTCTCACAGGAGGAATTTGAACAGCAAAGCTCTCTGATAAAAGAAGGCTAAAAAGTTCATTCCAAATACCAATTTGCTAATAGTCCCATGAGAGTAATGTTTATATTGGCAACAATGAACAAATAGAGATGAGTGACAGGTCCACAATTAAACCATGAATGGAAGCAAATATTCCCAGTGCAGAGTATGCATATCACTTGCCAATACAGTGGTACCTCGGGTTACAGACGCTTCAGGTTACAGACGCTTCAGGTTACAGACTCCACTAACCCAGAAATAGTACCTCGGGTTAAGAAGTTTGCTTCAGGATGAGAACAGAAATCGTGTGGCGGCAGCACGGGAGGCCCCATTAGCTAAAGTGGTACCTCAGGTTAAGAACAGTTTCAGGCTAAGAATGGGCCTCTAGAACGAATTAAGTTCTTAACCCGAGGTACCACTGTAGAAAGAGACCAATATTCCAATGTCCTGAGACCATATTCTAATGACTACATTACTCCAGTTTTCTAATTAGCTCCTACAAATGATTACCCTGGATGTAACCACACCTTTCAGATGAGTAGAATCGTCAATTCCTCCTGCACTTCAGTTACAAAATGCCTCAATAAGCATGTGAACTGGTGGGATGATTTCACCCAGTTTGATGGTTAGCACTGGTGTCGGACTCAGTGGCGGACCTTGGAGTCTCAAATTTCAGTGGCACCCTGTGCGACGCCAAAATTCAGCCCCCACCCATCACCTTCCAGTCTACATCACAGCTGAGATGCCCTCTGTGGCACCCCTGAGGCTCTGCACCCAGTGCAATTGAACCAGTTGTGCTCCCCTAAAGCTGCCTCTGTTGGACTTGAACAAAGGAGATCTGGTTTCGGGCTAAGAGGCTTATGGGGTGATCTTGGGCCAGTAGCACAAACATCCTAACCTACCTTGAACAAGGAGAAGGACAACAGCTAATAGGGGAATGTTTGTCACTTGGTAATAGTTATCTGCTTTGCATGCAGACTGTCCCAGGTTCAATCTGGCATCTCCAGGTAGGACTGGAAATGTCCCATTTGAAACCCTGCAGAACTGCTGCCAGTCAATGTAGACAATGGATGAGGAACTATGGGTATCCAGGTGTTGTTGGACTCCAACTCCCATCAGCCCCAGCCAGTATGGCCAATGGTCAGGATGATGGGCACCGTAGTTCAGCAAATGTACGCAGGGCCACAGGTTCCCAACCCTAGATGGACGAATGGCATGTTCCTATGTTGCAAAATTGTCGTAAATAAATTGGGATAAAATTGCCACATATAGTGTCTGAGCAAGTTGGAGGAAGAGCAGAACACAAATGTTTTTAATCGTGTTCTGACCTTTCTGTTGTGTTTATGGAGTGGTGAAGGCAAAGTCTCATTAGCTCCACAAGGGGCAGGGGACAATCTTATTAAGGTTTTATTCTGTGCTTTTTTTTCTGGGGAGATGCAGAGGTATGCATACCCCTAAACATTTTTTGAATCTTTGTACTTTTGTCCATTTGCTGTATTTATTTTCCCCGATTTGAACAATAAAATGGTGGCTTTCTCGGGTCAAAATGAGAGTATCCCTAAACATTTTTTAAAGAAAAAAGCACTGGTTTTATTTTACAGAGAATGATGGTGGTTCTTTTCACTCCCACTTTTGAAGGTGGGCCAGTATGTTCCTGAAGAGTAGCTAAAGGGAGTGAAGGTGGTTATGGTGGAAGGGGACTTTAGTCCCAGTGTTCAAATTCTCAAAAGAAAGATGTTGAGTCCCATGTCTGTATGGAAGATTGTATGGTGTTGCCTTTGGACCTGGAAACATTATGTTTTAATCCCAGATATGAGGAAATAGAATATGGATAAAGTTTATGGTTTGGTGTATTCTACTTTAGTGGTGGATTTAATCTGCTCACGTTGCTCTGTGATATTCTGCAGTGCATCCACATTATTGCTGTCCATGATGGTATTTGTAATTGGACAGTTTAATCTTGAGCTCACAGCTGTGTAACTAAGCGTAGGAAAGAACACGTTATGGAAGGTGCGGTTAAAATGCACACACGCATATATACAAATTAAAATGCAGTATGTGTTTGTGTGTGAATTACTGTATTTCCGAAAGCGAACTGCGTTATTTTGTACCAGAGGGAATGTGGGTGTTTTAGGAACTAACACTGGATCATATGTCTCTTGTACACCACCTCTGTAATGTGGCGTAGGCGTGAGATAACGAAAAGGGTTTCCAAGAAAATAAGGCGGACAGGAGGAGCAGAGGTTTCTCCTTCTGAGCTTTCAAAAACCCCGATCCCTGCTAGTAACTGCGCATGTGTCGTCGTCGTCGTCATCAACAGCATTAGAAGCAGCACAGTGACTACATAGAGATACAGTAAGTTATTTAAAGTTACGATTCAATTTTTCTGAGACGGCTGAGGATGAGATTGGTTTAGAGTTCCAACCAAAAGTCTCCCATACACACACATTTACGGTTGCTGTAAATATAAGTCCCTATCAGGGAAAAAGGAGGGGTATAAATAAAAGAAACGATCAGCCTACTAAAGTCACACGTCCCAGGAGAAAATCCAGGGCTCAGTTTATTTATTTGAAACACTTCTATCTCGCTCTTCGGTGGAAAACAAAACCAAAAACCAAAAAGAAATACCAGAATGGGTAGCAATTAAAAGCCATGCATATACATTCATTTACGCACGTAAAAGCAATCTTAATCTGAAAACCTGAATGCAGATTGTTGTGCTTTTAAATGTTTCAAAGTTAAAATAAAAATAAAAATCCATACGTAAGACCTGAGTTGGAAAGGGTACTAGAATTGTCATTGCTGCCACGTTTTGTTGGGGTGGTGGAGAGAAGGCGCTACTGCTCCATCACAGGCACGTTAAATTCCTGCCCCTCTCATTGCTTTCTATGAGAAGCTTTTAGTCCCGCCCCAGCGGAAATAAAGATGGCGTTCAAAGCGAACCCGGAATCTGTAAGTGGTGTGCTAGTCTACTTGAGCAAGTCTACAGCGGGTTCTGCTTTCCTCCCGCCTATACTCTGTGCTTTACGGGCCCGGGAAGCTCCTGTTACGCATGCGCTGAAGTCTCTCGCCTGGTGGTGTAACCTAGCAACGGGAGAAGCCGGACGCGTTAGGAAAAGAGCGAGGGGACAGGCGTTGTGGGTTCTTGGGAACGCAGCTACCCGTGTAAACAGTAGTGTACAGATCTCGCTGAACTGGTGAGACTTTCCGGGCCGAGGCTGGGCTGGGAAGCCGTCTAAGGCAAGGAAAATGTTTATTCCCGGGTAACTGGATCATATGTTGATGAATCCTCTGGGTTTTACTGGCAACTGTTTTATTAATTTTGTAAAAGAAAAAAAAGCAAGCATATGAATAAGGCAAATCGATTTTAAACGGGATGGGGGTATTCATTGCGTTTAGAGATTCACGCACACACGTGTCACAACAACGTGCATACGCTTCCAGAAAAGGCGTTTCCCTTGTGTGAGAGAAGGGGAGGGGGAGGGAGGAAGAAAGAAAGAAAGAAATTGCTTTTTAAAAGAAAAGTTTCCTTTTTGCAAGTATTCAAATGTTTTATGTTTGTTTCAGAACTTATATACCGCTTCACATGAAAATAATACCCAAGCGGAACACACACACACACACACACACTCATACAAATCATAAGGCAATGTAAAAGCATGAATTCAAGAAAAAAATAAAAGCTGAAGAATTAGAATGGACTATTTTCAGTTAGCTCAGCTAGTTAGAGCATGGTGCCATTAATGACAAGTTGCAGGTTCAATCCCCATACGGGCCACCTGCAGATTCTTGCATTGCAGGGGGTGGACTAGATGACCATTGAGGTACCTTCCAACTCCATAATTCTATGATTTTATTTAATATATTTCAAATAACTGCTTAGCCCAATCCCAGCCATGGTTTCACAGAAGAAGTATGAGTGCAACTGAACATAGAAGCAGCAACTCTGCTTGTTCTGGCAGGACAGAGATGAGCAGGGAGGTGTTTTTCCCCCACATTTTGGACACATTTAAAGCACTATGGTACCATTTTAAACAGCCATGGCTTCCCACAAAGAATTCTTGGAGCTGTTGTTAAGGATTCGGACAGTTGTTTGGAGGCTCCTATTTCCTTCCCAGAGCTACAGTTCTGAGTTCCCTGTGAGAGGGATTGACTGTTCCGCTTCTCTACTTCTTTGATCCTGTATCTCCACATCCCATTTGACCCTAATCCCATTTAAAACAAAAACCAAAACCTGCCACTGGGGAAGAATGAGTGGGACCACATGAGCTTTGATCAATTTTGATTATACTTTGGGCAGCTCAACTAGGGTTTTTTCTTGACTTCACTAGGCTCACTGTGCCACATCTGAGGATTTTGTGCTTTACTTGCTTTGCTCTTTATTATCATATATGTATTCCCTTTTCCATATTTGAGAGCTAATATTCTCCCTGCCAACATTGTAGGTAGGGATAGTTCTGTCTCTCTGGGAACATCTCCACTGTAGCTGCATAATGAGCCTTGCTTTAATGAAGAGCAGCTTAGCCAAAACTATATGAGGAAAGAAGCAAGGAATATACCGACTTACAGAGGAGGATTTCAGAGGATTTAGAAAGTAATTCATTTCTGAAGTGTACATTTTTCCAGTTCCTAACAAATCAGTTGAGGTCAGTTGTGTTACAATTTCATGCTGTCATCTTTGCCACTCAAGGCTGCCCCTGCATTTGAAAAGGGTGTCCAGGGCAGGAAAGACAGGTTTGAAAATAAGAGTGATGCAGTGCAGGCATTAGTAATGTGGACTGGCACAGGAGTGACTGACTGCCTGCTTCGGTAGGGATGCCACATCGGTTGGAGTAGCTCTCAGATTTTATTCATGAACATTAATTACCGTATTTTTCGCCCTATAGGACACACTTTTCCCCCTCCAAAAATGAAGGGGAAATCTGTGTGCGTCCTATGGGGAGAATGCAGGCTTTCGCTGAAGCTTGGAGAGCGAGAGGGGTCGGTGCGCACCGACCCCTCTCGCTCTCCAGGCTTCAGGTAGCTATCAGCAAGCTGGGGAGCCCGCGGGAGTTCCCGCAGGGCTCCCTAGGCTGCGGACAGCAGCCTGCTGTCCGGAGCGCGGGGTGCGCTGAAGCAGTGCACCCCGCGCTTCGGGCAGATATCCGCAGCCTAGGGAGCCCTGCGGGTAGCAGCCTGCTGCCTGGAGCGCAGGGCGCGCTGAAGCCGTGACTGGGGGGGGATAATTTTTTTTCTTTATTCCCCCCCCCCAAAAAACTAGGTGCGTTCTATGGGCCAGTGCGTTCTATAGGGCGAAAAATATGGTAATTATTTGAACAGTTGTTTTAAGCTACCTGTTGTCAAGCACTGAACTTGAAGGGGTGAAGGAAGAAAGAGACTAAACATTGAAATTTATGCTGAAATTGACCATTGCTCCATCTAACTCAACACTGCCTACTCTGATTAGTAGAGGCTTTCCAAGGCACAGAAAAGTATGTTGCCATCCTGCAATCTGATATCATTTTAACCCAAGACTAGAAGGGCTTGAAATGGGATCTTTTACATATAAAATATATGCTGTGCCATAGGCCTGAGCAAACAAAGACTACCACTGCTTTGGTTACCAGAACCTTCCTTGTTAGCAGAAACTTCCTTTTCCTTGCATCTGTCCGAATAGTATCAAATATATACATGTGTGTGCTTATATAGTGTCATTGATGTTTTGCTCTGTAAAGTGCCAGGTATAAGAAGCCAGATCTCAGTCATAAAGAGCTTTAAACCTAAATACAACAGTGGACATGAACAGAGGAAGGAAAAGGAGGGGCAGTTGTAATAGGGGATGAAATCTTCTCATAATCTTAATTAAAGGTAAAGGTACTCCTGACCATTAGGTCCAGTTGCGGACAACTCTGGGGTTGTGCGCTCATCTCGCTCTATAGGCCAAGGGAGCTGGCGTTTGACTGCAGACAGCTTCCGGGTCATGTGTCTAGCATGACTAAGCCGCTTCTGGCGAACCAGAGCAGCGCACGGAAACACCGTTTATCTTCCCGCCGGAGCAGTCCCTATTTATCTACTTGCACTTTGACGTGCTTTCGAACTGTTAGGTTGGCAGGAGCAGGGACTGAGCAACGGGAGCTCACCCTGTCGTGGGGATTCCAACCGCCGACCTTCTGATCAGCAAGTCCTAGGCTCTGTGGTTTAACCCACAGTGCTACCTGCGTCCCTTTCCCTTAATTAGGTGGTTGCTAATGCCTAATCAATTAGGATTGACAAGGCAGTTGCCAATCAGACCAAAAAGTTATTGTTCATCCATTGTGCTTCATTGTTCCTTATACACCCTGGCACTCTGATAGTCATCTGCAAGGCACTCCTTTCACAGAAAAGATTTTAGCTGGAGTGTGGCTGCCCTGTGCTCTGACTGAGTTCTGTCTGGGTCCAATCCCTGTTAATGTTATTGACAGAAGTTAGATGGGCCTTAATAACAAGTCCAAGTATTCTTCCATGCTTGATATCTTTTGATTAATTTACTCCTCTTGTGTCTTTGACAACTTTGATACCCCTCTAACTCTTCAGGAGATACACTTAACTGGTGTTAAGAAAGGGGTCCTAAGAGTTGTGATGATAAATGTAGCAACCAGGATGGAAGCTTGCTTGTTAAAGATTTGAAGCAATGTACTTGCACTTTGATGAAAGGAGTAAGAGTGAAAACAGCCACTTCCTAGTTGTATGTATTTATTGATTTAACAACATCAAAATATAATTCCATGTTACCTAACACTGGGGGTGAGTTTTTATTTTAATCAAGCAAGTATCTATTAGAGTTTAGACCAACTGTTACACGTGAGTGGTTGCATTACCCTGCTTTTCAACGGCACCTGAAATGGGTATCTTTCTGCAGCAAACATGAATTAAATAACACAACTGGAACATCCATATATTTTTGGGTTTAGAGATGGAAAGCAGGGCTTAATCTAATTACAGTGACACTTCTTTAAGAAGCTCTTTAGTTTATGTGACCCTTTAATATGATTTGCTTTTAAGACAGCCCCTCTCATCTTTTTCATAAAATTGCCCTGCTGTTAATTTAAAGCTAGTGATTGAATAGCTGCCATGTTCCATTTATTTTAGGTTTATATTAAAGCGCTTTTTCTTAAAGTCTTTCCCTCTTGGGAAGAAGGATTTTGCTGTGCATCTCAGCAAGACATCGGAAATCTCACACATCATTTTTCCATTCAGATTGTTTGTCACAGCTTGTGTTATCCCTGTGGTTTACTAGTGTCACATCCACTAGAAATCTGTATTCTGCCTTACGAACCCTTACAAATTTTATCCCAAACAAAGTTAAATTAATGGAGCCAAATGTTGTCATCTGTCTCCATTAATTTTATTTCATGAACAAGTAATGACTATATTTTGTACTGCATCACACAGTGAAAATGTTTGCTTTTTGAAATAGCTTACAAGGCTCGGTTTTGGAGTTTTCAACTAGGGATAGGATCTTCTAGTGACTGTGTGTGTTTGCACACAATGATAGGCCATGAGTTACGGCTTAATAATCCACAATGTAAATGCGTACAGTAGTACCTCGGGTTATATATGCTTCAGGTTACATATGCTTCAGGTTACAGGCTCCGCTAACCCAGAAATAGTGCTTCAGGTTAAGAACTTTGCTTCAGGATGAGAACAGAAATCGTGCTCCGGCGGTGCAGCAGCAGCAGGAGGCCCCATTAGCTAAAGTGGTGATTCAGGTTAAGGACAGTTTCAGGTTAAGTACGGACCTCCAGAACGAATTAAGTACTTAACCTGAGGTACCACTGCACTGTGCTGGTGTAGGCATCCCCTTCATTCCCTCTTTATTCCTCCCTTTGCATGAGCACATGTAAGTGGAAAGTTTTGAGTGGTTTTTGATCCCGGGAATCTGGTTTATTACTCTTAAACAAACCAGAATTGGCAAACCAACAACAAATCCCTGTTGAAAATTGGTTTATGATTTTGTCTTGATCAAGAACAACTGATGAGAATCCCAGATTCAGCAGTCATATTCATTTCTGGTTTGTTTACCTGGTTGTACAGAGGGAGGAGCAAAGTGGGAGCAAATGCATTATCTGTACTAGCATGCTACTCATTCATGTCATGTCATGTCATGTCATGCATGATTACCTTTAATGAACCAAAGACCCAGACAATATATAAGACTACATACCAATGCATTCTTAATATTCTCACTCCCATAATCCAGCGACAGGGGAAGCCGCTCGGACGCCTGGGGCGGTGCGGCCATGGGCAAGGTGTGCACTGGGGCGGTGCGCACTATGGGGCCTCTGGAGTCTGCCTGTCTCCCCCCACTCAGCTGCCCTACAGCGGGGGGGGGGGAGGCAGCGGGCGGACCGTATGGACAGCGCGGAGCCTGCGTGCACCGAAGGCACCGCGTCTCTTCCAGGAGAGACGCATGGCTCGGGCGCGTTGCATGCCCCGCGGTGAGTGCTGCCCGGCACTCCTCAGTGGTGACACCGAAGGCACCCCTACCGCACCCCTTCCTCCGCCCCTGCCTTAATCATGTTTACAGAATGGAGAGTGGACTGTGGCATTGTTTTGTCTCCTTCTCCTACCCTACAACTCTCTGATGTGAATTTACCCTGCTGGACATAAGCATTGTTAAAACCTATGTTATCCACAGACAGCTTTCCAGGTCATATGGCCAGCAGGACTAAACTGCTTCTGGTGCAACGGAACACCATGACGGAAACCAGAGCGCACGGAAATGCCTTTTACCACTGTTTATATATACCACTAAAAGAGGATACTGTTATCCTCCTATTCCTCTTCGTTCAGTTAGGAATATATGTGTGTAGTACAGAAGTTAGGTTTGGGATAGATTCTGTTGCTGCACATTAAATATGATTCGCCTTGGTCATGTAAACACAGCTGGGAAAAGGATGAGGCCAAGAAGTAGTCATATTTGTTGCAGGAAGTTTCTGCTAAAGACAGAAGCCTGCACAATGACTAAATAATCAGCAATACAATCATGATGCTAATCAACTGGGAATTTGCATAACTGAGGGGGAAAGTACTCCTGGTTCATAATTTTTCAACATCTGTGTACATTTGTGTGATTAACAGAAATAATTCCACTTAATTATAACATGCCCATTTTTTTTGTAGCCAATAAATGAAAGCATTTCTTGTCCTGTGTTGCTTCAGGTTTTAGAGGATAGAACAAATCCAGTGAACTAGCAAGGAAAAGAAGACAATTGACTTGGATCCTGGTTATAGGCGGTGGGGTAAAAAAGGTACTTAAGTTCCTGAAAACAAATAGTTGCTTCATAGCAATATTTTTCCTGCAAATCTTAGTGCATTTTTATGTTGTTATTGAACTGGGAGAGGGGGTGTGGGGATGCAGTTTAGATGTACCAAAGCAGGGAAATTATATAACTCAAAACACACTAAATGAAATCCCAAGGTGAAAATTTGATTCTCCAGCCCTACCACTGAGCTTGTGTAGTTATACCTTGTATAGAGCAAAACCTCACATAAGTTCAAGATGATAAGGTTATATCGTCACTTATCAGTTCAAGATGATGAGGTTAGATCTTCAGTTAGCACAGGTGTAAATGAGAGCACAGGGTCAACAGCTCTAGAGAATCAATTCCTTATTTAAATAAGTGCTTCTTATATAACTGTACAAAGCTCTCCCTTCCCCCGCTCCCCTTATAGGCAGAATTATGCTTTTCAGCTACATATATGTGATACATTTAAGTGGGTTGGCAAACTCAAAGTTGGTGCTATCAGGTTGAGCCAGGGCTTAGGATCACAGAGAAAATCAAATAAAAATGGTAATCAGTTTTCTGTGGGAAGCCTATATATTTTAATTTGCACAGAAAAGAAAGTGAAGGTATTAAATGAATATATCTACTGTATATATCGTAGGCATATATATGGATTAGCTGTGTTGGTTTGGGCAAAGCTACATACTATCCTGGCAAACGTATGCTGCTCAAACAGAAACATTAACATTAATGTAGGGATAAGGAGAAGGCAATGGCAAGGGAGAATTGGCAAACGGATGGGTTTAACTCGTCCCGTGCTCTCCTGTCAAAGTTCTACTGACAAGCCCTCCTTTCAAGTGTTTCCTCTGCAGTTATACACGCTCTGTGTTTTGGAGTCTGTGTGTATGTGTTTAAATGACCATGTGTGTGTTTATGTACAGCTTTTATAGAGGAGAATTAACAGAGGAAAATCAAACACACTCCTTCAGCCTTGTAACACAGGGTTGGGAAACCCATCTCTCACTTGTAAAATGTTCCATGCACAAAGATTGCAGAAGTTAATCGCGATTACATTTATCAATCTAAACTTTTTTTTCAAGAAGCTATCATTGTATACGTTTCTACTTTTGGCACGCTGCTGAGCTTAGTTGTAGAGAAAAGCTGAAAGTATATTCCTATGCAGAACCAATGATTTCAATTGAAGCCTTTTTTTATAGCAGTCACTCTGTTTCCTAAGCTCCCATCTGTCTTTATGTCATTGCTGTGCTGACTTGTATATTGTACTGAGAATTGACAGACCTCCTGCTGAGTTTTAGTGGTTACACTTCATAATAGTACACATTGTGAAGTCAGCTCATAAATTGCAACCACAGATTCCAATTATAACTAGAGTTGTATGTCATGTTCATGGTTCTTCCTCTGATTGAATTTTTGTGTACTTTATATTCTAGCTGAGATCTAATATAAATATACATTATAATTGCTGGCATTCTGGCCTCATCTGCTTTGGGCTATGCTATAAATACCCACCCCCTTTTTTATTTTTCCACTAAACACATATGAACAGATTTGATTAGTGTTGGCCAAATGCACCATTAGTATGTGTAAATGATACAGCTCTGTGAATGCAAAAATTGCCAGCAAACTTCTGTAAATGTACATGTGCCTGCCTTAAAATGCATCTGAAAATAAAGCCAAATTTTTTAAACTCCAGTAAGTGCAGAAAATGGTCTCACTTATCACAACCAAAATCTGGTTATTTCTGAAGTTTGAAAGCATCCTTAAGAGCTAGTGAGTGGCATTATAAGAGCTTTTTGAAGCAAGTGAAATTGAGCTGCTACTGCTTTAGCAACTCCTAGAGCCATGGATTACATCAGGATGGCCAAGAGATAAAAGGCTTTTGCTAACAGCTTGCATTCAGCAGATAAAGTAAATCTAAGAATCATTCCTCACTCCAGTAACAATCATTCCATGAAGTCTACTGAATTATGGTCGAAACCCTGTGTAAACTGTGTCCACTCAACATTGCTTGTCTGTTCATCATCTGCTCTTTTGTTTGTTTTT
Organism: Podarcis melisellensis; assembly: GCF_964234715.1. Taxonomy (NCBI): domain Eukaryota; kingdom Metazoa; phylum Chordata; class Lepidosauria; order Squamata; family Lacertidae; genus Podarcis; species Podarcis melisellensis. The sequence goes on from NC_138544.1 coordinate 38,658,785, forward strand.
AGAATGGGTAAAAAAATTAAAAAGGAAGTGGAGCCTCCTCCCAAGGATGTGGTAAGTTTATAAAACACTCCTCACTATAAAAATGAAAATGTTTCAAAATTATAACATTCAAGTTTGCTCTCCTCCTTCAATCTTTACTCCCACTTACTTCCCCTTCTGCCTCTAAAAATGTCTTGTAAAGATAAAGATAAATAACATTTTTGTTTCAGTTTGACTGTGTCTGTAAACAGAGGGACCAATCACATTTATTTTCTGAAAAATATTATATTACGGTAGGCCTTTTTCTACTTGGAATAAGAAGAATGGAAAAGAAAGGAATATACAGTATAATCTCTGGGTTTTGACTATGGACATTGGGTTACCACCTGTGGAGTAAAGGTGGATCTCAAGTCTGATTATATGTGAGCTTTGTCCTTGGTCTAGAAAAAAACAGTATGCAGGTATCCCCCTATGAAAAAATATGGGGGGGGGGGGAGCAAAAGGGCTTGGCCCCTTAAAGATAGCACCCCTTAAAGATAGCACCCCTGGGCTCACGGGGCTTATTCCTGGGGAAGTGGGGTTAGGATTAGAGCCTTGGAGTTGTTGTGCACAATGTGGCTTATTTGTTGTTTCAGGCTGTAAGTAGCCCCCCTTAAGTCTACATAGTGAAGGTTAGGATATACATTTAAATAAATAAAACATTTACAGCTTGCATGAAGTCACATGTGTATAAAAGGGCTCAACTAATCAATGTCATTACATGAAAAAACAGGTTCCACTGACATCATCTGCTATGCTAAGGATCAAGATGTAAGTAAAATCCCACTATCTTAATTGAAATGGTTGCTTCAGTTTTCAAACATATGACTCCAGCAATTGATCTGTTCCATGAATGTTCTGAAGCACATCTTTCCACCATCTCATGAAATTTTAGAATAGTCCTCAGTGCTCAAAACTGAGAACATTAAAATATGGTGGGAACAAATTCTTCATTTTCTTCTCTATGGAATACCATGTATAAAATTGTTCCCGAAAGCTGTACAAGTTTGGAGGTGCTAGCTTAGCCCAATATACGGTACCTCTTTTCTGCCACCTGACCGTTTCCTTCACAACTTGTGCAAATCTTTCTGCTCCATTTTTAACCTCAGTAGAAGCAGCAGAAGGAAGGGACCTGGTATGGGAGTAGATTATTTCACTTTCACCCAAATCTAAAGCATATTGGGTGATCTAGTCTGTTTCCCACCACTGTATGCTGCTTTCCAGTCAAGGAGAGGAGTACATTCACTTACAAAGGACACCTGGCTTTTTCCTTTTGTGGAAACTAGGTTCAGGTATCCTGTTTCTTTTTCAAGTGATTGAACTGTTCTCAGGTTTCATAAAACTGGAAGAAGAATAATTCACGGGTAGTTAAAATATAAGGACTATAAACTGCAGTTTATATTTCTAAACTTGTTATGCAAATTAAAAGATGTTTGAAAAGATGGTTTTCAAGAATATTTTAGAAGAACTATCCCAACATTATTTTACCTCTGTTGCAATTATTGCAATGAAACCATTCATAAGGAGGATTTCTGCTTTCCCCCATAAAGTAAAAAATGTTGAAGCAAAGAATGTTTTTATATTATTATTATTAAAGATTTCTTAGTTTACAAAAATACGTTCATTGTCTCTTTTTTCTAGTTGTGTTTTCTACAAATTAGTTTCATTTGTTGTGAGACATTAGTATTGCATGCAGTATTAGGTTGGTAAGAAAAGAGGGGCAAGAGGGGGGTGGAGGATGGTGCGTGGGGTGGGGTGATAATTCTTCTGTTCTTCTACTTAGTGTATGTGTGGGGTTTTGTGTCCCTTGTATGGGTTCAGTGTCCCTTGTATGGGTTCTCTTACTATTCAATTGTTGTATTTCCTTTGTCGTGAGAGAGGTTGAGGTGGCCTAGGGTGTGGTTGGTTGTCCTTGGTTGAGATTTGTTTATGTGTGGGAGTGTGGGTGTGTGTGTGGATTTTTGGATCAGGTTAGCCAGATTGGTTCGCATGCTGTCGGTGGATTCTTGTTGAGGTCTTATCAGGCAATGTATGTGATAAAGGGGAGCCATATCAGGGTGAAGGCGTCTTCTAGTTGTACCTATGTCAGTTTCAGTTTATTGGTTAGTTTTTCTAGTAAGGCTGTTTCCCATACTATTTGATACCATTGGTCCGTGTTTACTCCTGACAGGTCGTTCCAGTGTCTGGCTATGATGCTTCTGGCTGCTGAGAGTAGGTGGGTTATGAGCTCTTTATAATGGGAGTGGTCATCAGTATCTTGTATTTTTAAAGTTACTCTTTTTGATCTTCCTTGGAAGTAGTAGGCATAAATTATTTTGTTGCTATCATATCATGCTGAACAATGAAAGTCGTCTCTTCTAGCCTAATAATGTTTAGTCCTTACAGGCTTGGTGGTATGTTCTGTAAAATATTCCAACAAACCTGTGTTGACTGTCCAGTGTGAAAGTTTATATTTCTCTTAGTCTAGTATAGACATGTGGGACACGGGTGGCGCTGTGGGTTAAATCACAGAGCCTAGGACTTGCCAATCAGAAGGTCAGTGGTTCGAATCCCTGCGACGGGGTGAGCTCCCATTGCTTGGTCCCAGCTCCTGGCAACCTAGCAGTTTGAAAGCACGTCAAAGTGCAAGTAGATAAATAGGTATCGCTCCGACAGGAAGGTAAACGGCATTTCTGTGCGCTGCTCTGGTTCGCCAGAAGCGGCTTAGTCATGCTGGCTACATGACCCGGAAGCTGTATGCTAGCTCCCTCGACCAATAAAGCAAGATGAGTGCCGCAACCCCAGAGTCGGTCACCACTGGACCTAATGGTCAGGGGTCTCTTTACCTTTACTAGTATAGAAATCCTTGCTAAATTAGATTATCCATAAGTGTTGTGATCTGCATGTAGCCCCATATTTGTGTGTCTGCTTTATGAATTGTCATTATTTCTATTAGCTTGACTACCACAAGCACATATGCACTTGGTGGAGTGGAGAGCCATCTGTCACTTTTGGCCAGCCTAACTTCTGTCATCTGTGGTAACCTCTGCATTAAATAACTGCAACACATTATACCCAGAATACAGGGTAGCTCAACAACTTTGCCAAAAAAAGCTCAACAATTTTGGTCTGGATAGGCAACCCAGCTGAAGTTGGTGCAGAATTCAGCGGCCAGGTTGCTCATCAGTACAAGATGGTTTGAGCATATAATGACAATCCTGGCCCGACAGCACTGACTGCCAATTAGTTTCCCAGCCCAATTGAAAGTGCTGGTTTTGACCTATAAAGCCTTAAACACGTCAGGACCGCAATACATCAAGGACCACCTCTCCCCATATGAACCACTATGGACTCTTTAATCATCACCTGAGACACGTTTTCATGGGCTGCCTCCACAAGAGTTCCAAAGGGCAGCAACACAAGAATGGGCCTTTTCTGTGGTGGTTCTCTGTTTGTGAGATGCTCTCCCCAGGAATGCCTGCCTGGAGCTTTTGTTACATATTTCTAGGTGCCAGGCAAAAACATTCTTCTTCTCCCATAAAAAGATAAAGGACCCCTGAGGGCAGTGGCTTTTGCAGCTGAGCACACATGCATAGTATCTGTCTGTTAGATGCACTGTTGAACCAAGAACTAGAAAGACTGGCATTTCTAACCATATTAACGTTCTTAAAATTGTTCCCACAATGTAGACAGGACCTGACATGGTGTAGGCTTGGCAAAAAATAGTTGGTCCAGATCCGAGATACTGTTTTAATTGAGCATGATAAAAGTGCTTAATGTTGTTTGAATGTAAAGCATTCCAAAATGTTTGATTTAAACTGAAGAATGAAAGGCTTTTAGAAGGATTTGCCCTTTCTCAAACTATGTTGGTTTCAAGCAATCTATTAAATAGGGTCAGAACAGCTGGATTTCATAGCAGAGCTCTCTCTGTTTGAGAAAGGTCAGAAATGGAAATGAACATTTTGCATCGCTTCCAGATGGCTGAATCATGACAGTGCTTTGACCGGTCGGACATCATGGAGAGCTGGCCTTTGAGATAGAAACCTTTGTGAAGACAGCACAAGAAGGGCCATTCTATTTTTAAAATATATTTAAAAATATCCACTATAGACTAGAATATCCACTATAGGTAGTAGTGCAGAATATGCAATCTATGGCCAAATTCTGTCACTATCTTTGAATGCATTTAGCTGTATAGAGAGAGATTGCTTTGCTCAGATTATTTTCTAGAGAGAGTGCTTTGCTGGCTCTCCAGTGAGCAGAACAACAAACTGATGTTGCCAAAAACTTCTTGGAGTCTTGCCTGGCATCAAACAATTAAGTCATTCCTGTTGCCTAAAGAATGCTTTGGATCCACAAGGGAGCTGCAACATTTCACCAGCTTTATTCATAATGTATGGAAAATCTTTTAAATCTCCCATTTGACATTATGAGAGCAATCCACCAAGCACTTACGCTGTACAAAACTTCTATTAGTTTAAAGGGGCATGTGTGGGAAGATGTGCAAAATTTCTGTTGAAATTAGCGTAGCTGGCTGTGTGTGGAATGCTGTGAAAGAGGAAGAGACTTTGCAGAATTGGTGGTTGTGAATAGTGGCCGCCACCACAGGACCCAGCTCCACCTTACAGGGCCAGTATGGATCTGCCAATGCATATAGTAAATTCATAACAGGCTCCACTTTGGTTTAGCCATTGGCCATAGGGCGCTGGAAGTTTAATAGGAAGAAAAGGGCAGGTGTCCGAATCCTAAGATTCATACAGCCATTCAACGGCAATCAGAGTCTCATGGATTGTAGAAGAATCAAGAACCCAGAAAGCTATCTGGTAATATACTCTGCTGCTTTCTATAAACCTTTGTAAGGCACAGGGAGCTGCTTTACCCCAAGTCAAGACTATTGGTCTTGGTTAATACTATCTGTAGTGACTGGCAGAGGCTCTTCAGCATTAAAGACAGGAGGCTTTCACAGTCTTGCCTGGAGGTGCCAAGGATTGAACCTGTCACCATTTGCATGGAAAGCATATGCTCTATGCACTGAGGGCCCATCCATATTAACACATTAAGACTTTGAATTATATTTTTTTTGTGATGTACTTTACCTTTTCACATAGCAAAAAAGGGGGGGAAAGGGTGGAGTAGCTCACATGTAGGATCCTCTAAAATTTTAATACTGATTCTTTGGACTCATTCCCACATAACATTAAGCCAAAACAAGGCTAAGAGTGAATGAAGAAGTGCCTTGCATGCCCTTTGCTCCTACACTAATTCTGCCGCCGCCACCACTGCATGGTTTGGCTTAGTGTTACCTGATTTGTCTTGCTCCAGGCAAACTGTGAATGGTAAGCCAAGAACATGATTTGTTTGGAGCAAGAAAACGATGAGCCCAGGTTCACATAATGTTAAACTGTGGATAGTGCAGTTGCAGGACTGGAGGAGGAGCAAATCAGCTGAGGTCTTTGCTTTGTGTACCAGCATCCTTGCTTGTTCATACTAAGCCATAGCTTGGTTTAGTGTTACCTATGAACCTGGCCAATATTTGCTTACATGCCACTGTTGCAGCTACAAATGTACTAAAGATAAAATGTACTTGCTACAGTCCATACAGATGTGGATTTCATTTAATGTTATTCAGCTCATTTCATTCACAGAATTGTAGAGCTGGAAGGGACCACGAGGGTCATCTAGTCCAACCCCTTGCAATGCAGGGATCTTTTGTCCATTGTGGGGCTTGAACCCATGACCCCAAGACAAAGAGTCTCCATGGCATTGACGCATCCTGATGCAAAAGCTTCTGCAACTGTTCAGTTGCATTCTGTGAGGGAAATGAATTAGCTACTTTCCCCACTTATAGCTTATTTCCATTTTGTTTGTATCATAAAAAAGAAAAAATAATAGATTCTGTCCTGCATATATATTGGTGTCATTACATTATTTTCTATACTGGTGTTGAAGCTAATGTTACTTAGCTTCAGATAGCAGTTCTTCAGAAGACTTTCAATAATCTAAGCTGTCACTCTTGATATCCTTACTTCCATTTAACAATATTCTTTCTGAGCTGACATAACCAGCATTGTGTACAAATTCCAGATGCATTTGAATTGTATGGTTTTATACTCCCTTTCTTTTTCGCCCCTTTTGTATCCCTAGTAACCTGTTTGCTTTTCGACTGCACCTGCACATTGAACAGAGTTCTTCATTAAGCAGTTTACAATGATCTCCATTCATACTTTTCCAAACCCTTTTGTGTAGGGCCTTGAGAGCTGGTTGAGCAAGAACACAGGAGTGACAAAAGTGTAATTCATGTTGAAAATTATCTGTGGACGCTATATTGAGTTCACACGCTTTGCTCATATCTGTAGGTTCTTCACTACCCTGTTTATATGTGATTATAGCCTATCAACAATAAATGTTATCTCACCTAAGTACTCCTTAAGTCTGTCCAGAGCCCACAGTATCCCATTCAGCACCACACTGTCAGCTTTTTCCTTTTCAAGATCACTAAATTTTATACGTTATATAGCCAGTTTTCAACATCCTGTCCTTTTCACTCACTAGGAAACATGACGCCCTCCAGGCCTTTCTATCTAGTCCTCAGGACTCTTCTGAGACCACACCACCTTCACAGGTCACATCCCTTGCCAGCCCTCCTCTGCACTCTTCCTTGAGTCCTTTTGCCAGGCTGAAATGTGTCATTGGAACTGTTAGATTGTCTTTTGTTTGCCTGGATGGAGGACAGAGTGATGTGTGTGAGTGTGTGTGTAGAATGGTCTACGGTTTGTATGGCTAGAATGTAGACTTTTGTATAAAGGTAAGAGTTGCATCCATTGTGCTGCCCATTTTTACCTCTAGTCATGCCCACTGCTGGTATGCAGTCCTTGGAATGGAGTGTGGTCTTTGAGCTGCAAAAGGTTCCTCACTCCAGGGCTAGAGCATGATACAAAATTAGAAGTTGGGGGAACCAATTTTGGGGAGGTGGAAAGCATAGCTAAACATGAGTGTGCTGGCTCTCAGGGAGAAGATCCTGGCCAATTTGCTCCTTGCCAGTTGTTTGTTGCTGCAACACACTGAAATAAGGGCATGGTTTGGTTTAGCATGATGTCCAATTCAGGGCTCATGGTTTAACTCTCTCCATACTAGCCCAAGCCACAACCAAGGTTTGTTCTTTGTTTGTGACTTGTGGTTGGTCTGGAGACTGTCCTAGCCTGGAAACTAGATGCAGAGCAGCAAGAGGAACTTCTGCAACTTCCTGTTAAGAGGCAATATGGCTGGATGCTTTGTTTGATCTTAATAGAAATGTAACTTGAGTTTTATCAGCTCACAACAGTTAATTGTTATCAATATGGAACTTTATTCGACCCTAAGACAAAAGAGAACCAAGAACTATCAGTGAAAATGCATGCTTTGCTGGGTGAGGTTGATGCTTGTTGGTGCTTTTGAAATTGTTTTATTAATTTGGAAAATTGTTTATACAGTATAACTTCTCTATAGTAGGTGGTTTGGGATCTTTAGGAATGTGATGTTACAAAACAGAATTTGTTATGTGCTTTCTGATGACAAAGGAAAATGTTTTATTACTGGCTGTTCTGAATAGCTACAGATAATTAAAGAAACAAAAAGAATGCCTCAAATATCTCTTTCTATGATGCAGCTTAGTGTCACAAAATGGAATTCTCGTAGCCTTGTCTTAGCAGCCATTCATTCATTCATTTAATAAAATTTATACATTGCTTGATTGCAAAACAAAGGAAAAACCCCTCAAAGTGGTCTACAAAAAAATAAAACAAGAAAATCAAGAAAACTCATTAGTTTGGAGACTTGGCAAAATGAAGGCTGGGGACTTCCAGGTTTGAGAAGAATCCAACTTTTTTGTTTTTCAGTAGCAACAAAAACCCTAAAGGATTTTGATGCTTATGAACGTTTTTTTGGGGGGTATTGCTAATGGTGAACTACCATAGATTCTGGCGTATTAGGCAACTGGGCATATTAGACGACCCCCCAAATTGGCAGCTGCAATTTGGGGGTTCGTATTATAAGCCCAGTTGCCTAATACGCTGGGCAGCTCCGTGCTGGGAGAAAGCCGCCCGGCACAGAGCCGAGCCAGCTGCCCCTGCTGCTGCTTCCGAAGCAGCATTGGGCAGGCTCTGCAATGGGTGGCTCTCTCCCGGCATGGAACGGAGCCGCCGCAGCAGCATCAGGGGGCAGATACCTGGCGTATAAGACGACCCCCAACTTTTTAACCTCTTTTCCGGGGTTAAAAAGTCATCTTATACGCCAGAATTTACGGTATGTATAAATTACAATGGGGAGTATTTTTATTGTAGAGGGAACTTGTATTAGTGATGAGGAAACAATTTTGACTCAGTTTGTATGTTTCTGATGTATTAGTTGACATGTCACTCTCTTTTCCAGGGAAAGCCTTAAAAAACCCCCAAAACCACACACCTGCTCCTTTGATGGTTTGAATGCTCCAAACAAACCACAAGTGGCAAGGCAAAAACAAACCTTGGCTTCCACATTTGATTTGCTTGTATAGAAGCAAACCATGAATGCTGATTTGTGCATAATGCTAAGTCAGTGCTCTGGTTTATTCCCGCATAGCACAGGGAGAAGAGAGATGGGCCCAAATGAGCACCATCCTTCTGCTTGTTCACTGTAAGCCATGGCTTAAGGTTTACAGTTGCATGTGAACTGGACCAATGATGTTTCTCATTCAATTAAAAACAACATGTTTCTGCTCAAAGTATTTGCAGGCAAACCCCATTGTGATTTTGGCTCTTTTCTAAATTGCTGACTTGCTAACCAAGCAACTAAGAAGCAAGCCACTGAAAGAAGCCTTTGAGTTAGTAACCCTATCCTGACTTTCTATTCTAATTTGAAATATCGGATTATATCCAGTGTTTAATTTATGTATCATCAATGATAAGTTTCCAGAATGGACTTTGAAGAACTGTATGTTTCACATTTGCTGATAATCTTATAATGTTGCTTTCTAGTTTGATCCTTTATCAGTTGAAAGCAAGAAAGCTGCAACTGTGGTGCTGATGCTCAGTTCTCCTGAAGAGGAAGTTTTGTCTAAAGCATGTGAAGCTATCTATAAATTTGCAACAAAAGGTTAATGTTTCAGTTATCAAATCTTACCACATGTCTTGTCTTTCTTCTCATTAATCAATCTGCTTGATACCAAAAGATTTTCATTAATAATTATTGCTGCTGCTACATAATATTTCTTAAGTCACAAGTATATGCAAGATACTATCCAGAGTGCAGTGATATGGTTCCTCTCTTGATTAGCTGAGCCATGGCTAGAAATGAGATAGAAATTTGCTTCAGTTTGGATTGCAAAACCAATATGTGAACCAAAGTAGAGCTACCCTTCAAAATTCACACTACATTTTGAAATGCAGTTCTTCACCCACATGTGCACAAAAATGTGTATATTATGAGAAAGTGTGGATGAAAATGAATATTTAAGTGAAAACATGAGGGGAAATTGCTTGCAAAATTTATATATAAAAATGCATACAAAATGTACATATTAGAATAAATTTGCACTAAAAAAGCAGGTGAATTTTCATGAACCCCTTTTTAAAATTATAAACTGATGTAGAAATGTGGAGAACTGAAATTGTGATTGGAAAAACAAGAAACTGAGTGAAACAAAACTGAGAGATTTTGTCCATCTCTAGTCATGACTCATGAGCAGCCTCTGCAGGATGAAGACGAGGGAATTTCTTAGGCAGATCAGACTTACAGCTGATCCAGACATCTGCTTTTGACACACGTTTTATGGAATTGTACCACTGTAGAAGGGATGTGAGGGATCATTTCTTTAAAATTGGCTGAGACAAAACCCTGCAAGTGAGATGCTTTCTACCTCCTGTGTTAGCTCTTCAGCTGCAGCAAGATTTTAAACACAACACTTTTTCTTGTTATGCACCACATATATTCTGAGTTGTTTTAGTCTCAAGAGAGAACAGTAAAAGCCTGTTTGAATCAGCTGTAACATCAAAGGCATTGTTCCTGTTTTTGAGGTGCTAGAATATCTTCCCATTAGTTTCTGTGTGGGGTGAAGAAAGCAACTTCACTTTCAAAAGCAGCCATAAGCAAAGTCAGCATTAGACAACATATATTTTACCTTTTGTTGTTGTTGAATCACACATGTACATGGGTGTGTCAGAATCTACCCATGTCCCTTTGATTTAAGATAGAAAAGCTGAAGTGGGAGGATAAAGCTTTATAATGATATAGTGAAGATCTTGTGCTCTAGGACTCCAGTACTATTATTAGAAGCATTTGAATATTTTGATCTTTGTGAATTCTGACTTGAATTCACGTTAATGTGAACTGACTTATCTGTACCTCCCATGCTAATGAGAGAGTCAGCACTTGGGTTATCTGCCTGCTTTTGGACATCCTAAATGTTCTAACACAGCTCAAAAATGTATCAAAATGAATCTTGAAATATGCATTCTAAGAGAAAAATACATTTAAGACTTTGTATTAAAGTAGTATTGAAATACAAATTTGTGAGGATTAAAAAAAATTCACAGATTAATGGGGAAACTGGATCAGAGGTGGAGCATGGGGGGGCAGCTGCTGGGCAATTGCCCTGGTGCAGAAAAAAATTTATGGGCACGCCTCCAGCTGCTACCCTGTCCAGAAGCGCTCCCCACCCCACCTGCCCACCTCACCTGAGCAGCACACCGAGGAGGAGCTGGGAGAGGATGGACTCTTGCATATCTCAACTGCACAGTGTCCCTTGCTGGTGGGGAAGGTGGGCGGACGGCAAGACTTGTGTCATGGTGGTGGTAGTGCCCGAGCCCAAAGAGGTGCACACGAATGTCCCACTGAGGCTCCACAGTTCAGTCTATAGCAGTAGCGCCACATGGAGGCACAACACTTGCCTTAAGGGGTGCAATACTTTCCTGCCCTGGGCGCTTGTAACCCATGCTACTCCACTGAATCAAGATAGAGCAGATTTATGAGTAAGCACATGCAAAAAGTGCATGGACTGGAAATAGATTGATTTGTCCATCCCTGTTAATGGAATGTTATGCTATTTCTGGTGTTCAGACTGTAGGTGCCATTGTTTATGTACCGTATTTTTCGCTCTATAAAACGCACCAGACCACAAGACACACCTAGTTTTTGGAGGAGGAAAACAAGAAAAAAAATATTCTGAATCTCAGAAGCCAGAACAGCAAGAGGGATCACTGCACAGTGAAAGCAGCAATCCCTCTTGCTGTTCTGGCTTCTGGGATAGCTGCGCAGCCTGCATTCGCTCCATAAGACGCACACACATTTCCCCGTACTTTTTAGGAGGGAAAAAGTGAGTCTTATAGAGCAAAAAATACGGTAACCAAAATGGCACCATTCATTCACAAAAGGGGGACAGGAGAAAGTATCAGAAGACTTACGGGGATCCAAAATTTGCTGAAGTATGAAATACATTTTAAAGAAAAACCCTGTGGAAGGGGGATCCCAAAACAGCCACAACAGGACTGTGGATTCTGATTGGCTGCAGAATGCTACTGACTATTCAGATGGATTGGGTGGGGCTCGTGTGGTGAAAACTGGGAGGGAGGGGGAATAGTGGCTGGAATTGTGATCAGCAGCACTCTGTGTTGAAACACTACTGCTGCAGGTCCCACTTGTTAATATTATTATTCATCTTGTGTTGACAGTAAAGACCACTGACAATAGGGACCATTTCATGGGTATAAATTATCAGAGGCTACCAGTCATAATAGCTATCCTCTGCCTCCACAATTGGAGGCAGTATGTACCTGAGTACCTGAGTACCATTTGCTGTAAACCACAGCAGGAGAGAGTGCTCATGTGCTCAAGTCCTGCTTATGGGCTTTCCATAGGCATCTGGTTGGCTACTGTGAGATCAGGATGCTGAACTGCCAGACCCAGCAGGCTCCTCTTATGTTCTTATTTGCTTTCTAGGTGAAGAAAATAAGCTGACTCTTCTTGACCTTGGAGCCCTGGAACCTTTATTTAAATTAGTTACACATGAAGACCCTATTGTCCGCAGAAATGCCACCATGGTAGTTGGGGTGATGGCTTCTCACAGTAAGAGAATCATGCACAATTATATTTGCTAGCAATATTAAATAAGTTAAGTGCAACTGATGAAATCATAATAGTCCAGTAGAATGACAGTAGAATAATTAATCTGAAATCTTGGGGCTCCTATATCATCACACTGATGGAGTAATCCCAACAACTATACTGGAAGCAGCATCACTATCCACCAAGTCTCCGGGCAAGGAAGAAGGGCCTATACAGAGAACAGTAATCTAGTACTTGATGGTGGAGATTCAGCATAGATGAGGACTGAACAGCTTGTTACTCAGCCATCCAACTGCAACCACTGCCAAATATGGCAGCCCATCGGGGGCTCAATAAATATTTTTTGTTTCCTGCCTGAGACTGCAAATGCAGGCGTGGTTGTCAAGCACCTGGTAGGTTGAAATATGCAAATGATGGGCTATGTTTGACTTCTGCATTTGACTTGACATGTCACCAGTTGTACAGACCTGACCTCAAATAATGACACACACTGTTTTATTAAAAGAGGTGTGCTTCAAAGCTTTTGTAATCCTACATCAGACACTATGGGGCTTGAAACAAAAACCCTACAGACCAGGGGTTCTGATCAGGGGAGGGTACTACAAGCCATTTCAGCTACAGCATGTCCACAACAACCCATACTTATTCTGGCCTAGGAAGTCAGGTGGCACCATAGGAGCCAACTGCTAAGGGCCGTGGTCCCTTTGCCCCCCTTAAATGCTTGAGGGGTCTGCCCCCCCCCAAGTTGATGGGCATTGCCATTCAAATGGTCTGCTCACACGTCTTGGTTTCTTAGAATTCCTGAACAACACTGGGTATGAGGCTGCTGGTTTCAAATATGTCCAGGTCTGCTTGTGTCTTTCAAACATTTTGAAATCATCACCGAAACTAGAACATTGCATTTCAATATAACTTTGATAAATGTACCCAAACCTACTGGGGGAGGACGGAGGACTATGACTGTTCTTAAATATGAAAATAAATTGATCAGCACTTTCAAAACTGTTTTAAAGAGGTTTAGAATGAAAGCTTTTGCAAAATTGTTGCCAAAAGTAGTGAGTGGGAGTGTTTGTCATTTTCTTTCATTCTTCAATTGACTGTTATTGTGTATCTGATGTTGTTTGGCACAAAAGGATATAAAGATCTCTTTTGGAAGTGGCTTGCTTTTTGGTTTTCTAATTTCCCCTAATATATTTCCCTGTCAACTCCCAGCAAAGTACACTCTACCTTTGATGTTACTCATACAGCAGCCATATATTTTCTACTACCTAGTAGAACTTAATACAACTGTAATATTAAGATTACATCGCCAGTTCTAATTGCACACTGTATTCCTTCAATATATTGACCAAATATATTGCTTCATATCTGCATTTGCTTCATTGTAGATGATGTGAAAAAATCATTAAGACAGCTAGATGTTACAAGTGCATTTATAGCTCGCCTGGCACCGGAAGGTAATTTGTAGTGCTCCTTTGTGCATATTTTTGTTTGCTTCTGTCATTTAATATTTTTTGAAGGACTGTGGTTTGGATTTTTCTTTTAAAAGTGTATAGCAAAATGAGATGAGACTGGATTAAGAGCTTCTGTTTACATATAGTTTCTAATGACATTTTGCTAACCATCAACAAATGAGAGTATTTACTATGCTAGTTAATGGCTAATTGCACTATTTCATTGTTATGCCATAGAAGATGTAGTCACCCATGAGTTTGCCAGCCTTTGTCTGGTACACATGGCAGCAGAATACAACAGTAAAGTGCAAATATTTGAACAAGGTGGACTAGAGCCGCTTATCAGCCTGCTAGGAAGTCCTGATCCTGATGTTAAGAAGAATTGTGTTGAATGCATCTATAACATGGTACAGGTGATTATTTTTCATTGTTTTAAGTATGAAGGAATATATTGTTTAATTATAAAGTGATGCTTATCTTCATTTTGTACATCAAAGTTAATTATTGGTTGGCGTATGGTTATCTTAAAATTTACACCAGTTTTTCCCAATTGCCCGTTCCAATACATCTTTCTCATATCCCATAAACTAGGAATTCACTGTCTACCTAGTGTTGAACTTGGGGAACTCCCTCTAAAGTGCCCCCATTAGATGGTCAACACCCTCATCTCTAGCAATGCTGATCACATGTTAGGCAGAAGAGGTATAAAGGAGTCTGACATCCACTTCTCCATCCCTGCCTAAGGGATGATTAATACTGTCACTATTAATGGAGATCCAGGTTCTGTTTGCAGGAGTTTTACACTCCTAAATACCCTTTTGTAATTGACATGGGGGTGAGGAGGGGTAGGAGATGAGATCCCTGAACAATACTCTGTGGATCTCTCTTGCTCTGGGTTGATTTACTTGATGGCAAGTCCTATTGATTTCAGTGGAATGTGCTTCCAATTAAATGTGTTTAGGATGAATTGGAACACACTGCATTTGCATGCATATAAAGGAAATCATTTTTTAAGACTAGAGTGCATAAAATCCATTGTCTCTTCATTGTGTGGAAAAAATGGTTTGACCCTTCCAGAGAGGGTTGTGAAAATTGTCTGTCTTTGGGGGAGAGGGAGGGAATCAGAAATGGGTTCTGGCTTATTCTTGCATAACACACCATGATTTTGCACATCTTCTTAACTCTTGGTAAATGCTTTTGACAGCTTCTTTTCATAAGGAAAGGAAGGTTATTGTAATTGGTTACTTTCACAATCAAGTGTTAATGTCACCATATGCTGGTTAGCAAAAGAATGGTGCATTTGTGTATGGGAGTTCTTTTCAGAGTCTAATTGCTTGATCCACAATCCAGTGAAGCTGAAACACGAGGATTTAAGCGGATTTAGTTCCATTGACTTCAGTGGTACCAAATTGGCTTAAGTTCAAGCACTCAAATTTAACTGTGTTGTGGATCGGGCTATAAGTGAATCAACTCGGTAATGAATTCAATTCACAGCTCAATCTTTTCTAGGGCATCAGAGCATGTCTTTATTCTGAATCACATTTTGCTGTTTCCCTTCTTTTGCTATCTAGCTGTCTTTGTTGTAAGATATATCTGGACAATTGCACCTGGTGCTTGCTTAGATTGATAATAGAAATTGCACAGAAACATGCATAAGCTGCTATTTTTTTAAAAAAAATTAAAACTCTTTTTTTATATACCATTTTTATACTTCCTAGGACGCAGTCGTTCTTTGGAAGGTTTTATTACTAGAAAAGGTTGGAATATTTTGCAAGAAAGTTTTTAATATTCAGTTATTTAAGAAGTAATAAAATAGCAGTGAATGTGCAAAGACCTTCTCACGCAGATAAAATTATCATACTGAATTTGAGTGATCCTTTTTGTAAAAGTCATATGCACTATAAATTTTTAAGGTCAGTTTCTTCTTGAAAAGTACTTTGAAATGTGGCGTGAAAGCAATATGCTTTAAATTATATACAAACTAGTGCTATTTTTCAAGAAAAAGAGGTGCCAGAACTCTCCATTCTCATTCTCTTAGAATGGCAATGGCACCTACCTGAGAGGTGCCAGAACCTGCATGAGAGGTGCTGGAACTGAGTTCCAGTGAGTTCCGGCTGAAACGAAGCCCTGCAAACTAGGATTCCTGAGTATTGTTCTGTGTAATGCGTAATTTGTGATATTCGGAGCCTAACAATTGTCAGCTTCAAAATAACAAATAATTTAATTGCATTTGTGATAATCGTCTTGCAAAACCACAACATTATACATTACTGTGTTTTTCCATCTAACCATTTCTGTTTGGTACTTAACTACAGGATTTTCAGAGTCGTGCTGCAGTTCGTGAACTAAATGTGATTCCTCCTTTATTGGATCTTTTGAAGTCTGACTATCCAATTATTCAGTTGTTAGCTCTCAAAACCTTAGGTACTATTTCCATTGATAGAGAAACCAGAGTTATGCTAAGAGAACATCAAGGACTAGACCATCTTTTCAAGATACTTGAAACTAAGGTACCTTTTACTTAAATATAGAGCTGTCATTTGCTTGAAGAAATCTTAATCAGTTAGTCATATTAATTGTAGGCCATTAATTGTCACTCAATCTGAATAAACTCACAGTTGTAATAGAGGGGGGAAAGCATTATTTGACTTAGATAATGCATACATGTGCCATTGTACGTATCATCTTATAATATTATTAATTTAAATATCTTGCTAGTTAAACTTTTAGTAGAACAAATTGTTTTTAACTGATGGATCTACTGGGTAATTGATTATTCAGTTAAGTATTTAAACGTTACTAGAAACATATGGTCAACTCTAAAATGAACTTTAACAATCTGTACGGTAAATAAAATGCAACTTCTTTCACGCAAAACATGTACTGAAAATCCTTACTTCATTCTTAATAATTGCATGGAACTGTAAACTATTTTTTAATGGCCTCAATCCAAAGAGAGGGTAGCCCCATTGACTGGATGGACAGTGCTCGTTACTAGTGAATGTGTGGTTGTGAACAGTCCAAAACAGATGACTAGCTTTGGGCATTGTCATCAAAGGCAGAGTTAATCATTTATTTGGCTGAATATATAGCCAAAACCACCAACTATCCAGCACAGTGCATGCAATCCGACGTGGCAGATGCATCCCCCAGGGGCAGGGATCAGGACAAATAACTTACATGTGTTGAATACTTATTGCACTAGTATTTTATTTGTTGTTACTAAAGATTTGGTGTCTAGAATAATGTTTAGTTTCAAAGTATACCAATGCTAACCAGGGGTTGCGTTTGTAAGAACCTTCCGTTTCTGTGATAAGATATACATCATTTATTTGTCTCAATGAGAAATCACAAGGCTTAATTACTTGTATATCAATTGGAAATTTTAAAATGTCAGTATTTCTGCAGAGAAGTATTCAGATTCTATTGGTGTCAACTGAATAATTTTGCTTGTCTTTTAATTGTCCTAAAGAGGATGATAGCAGCTTTTTCAATCCCTTTCCACCATGTGCTGCATGCCTGTTGCACGAGGAATGCCTCCACACCCACTCAGGTTGTGTGCAGCGGGGCCCCTTTCCTGCAAATTCTTTGGCACATATGAATAGGCCTCAGACAAAAAGCTTGTGTTAGGGCTTACTTTAAATAGATTGCAACAAGGCATTTTGTTCAGTTGGGCAGTGTATTTATATAGAATTATTTTTAAAGAAAATTCCAATGACTGACACATTTTGTGCTAAAATATAAATCAGGCATTACATTAAACACATGGCATTTTGCAAACTATTTCTTTATTCATTTAATGGAATTTATATACCACTTGATTGTAAAAAAAACAACCCTCAAAGTTATTTACATTTAATGTTTGTATCTGTTTAACTTTTAGGAATTTAATGATTTACATGTAGAAGCTCTCGGAGTGGTGGCAAATTGTCTTGAGGATGTGGATACTATGCAATTGATTCAGGAGACAGGGGGCCTCAGAAAACTACTTGCCTTCACTGAAGTTTCCACTCTCACCGATTTTCAGAAGAATGCGGCAAAGGCTATTGCTAAAGCAGCTTATGACCGTATGTCATTTCTAAAATACATATTTATTAATGAAAGTCTTAGAGCATATTTGTGGCATATATTTTTATGGTTGAACATGGACCATGTTGATGGGGGATGTCCTGCCTTGTAATAAGATTCCTTCTAGTTCTCACTAACTGTAATTATTTGACACAGATATTGCTAATTAGTTCAGCTACTTGGCTTAAAGTTTTATTTAGGACTGGTGGGTGGGCACATTCCATCTCCCTTTTGTCATTGACCCACTATGATTATTTCTTAGGAGCAACTATATCTCTGTTTATTATGAGGTATATAATAATAAACTGAATAATGCTTTTTTTGTATGTGCAATATGCAGCTTTATCCTACGGAAATTAGCTTGGAAGTCCCAGTGGGGCTAACTCCCAGGAAAGTGTGTACAGTATAGGATTGCATCTTGCAGTATAACTGTTCTGCTTGTCTATTCAAATGCACATTACTTTTGAGTAGACTAGTATAGAATTACAGCCAAGTATAGCCAAGACCAGGCCTTTGAGCCTTGTTTCATAGCCTATTCCCCCTACATCTTTCATGGAAATATTAAATGCCGCACTGCTGTCACATTTTACCCCTCCATTCACTATCAAATGCATCGTGTGTGTACGGAAAATACCTCACAAATGATTTGTTGTCTCAGTCCTGTTTTTATTTATTTAATTAAACAACTGTAATCTCAAGGGTCGTCCCATCCCCCCGTCCCACCACTTGGCAAATACTTTTCAATCTCAGGAATAATTCCATCTCATATTCTTAGAATTTCCCCTCTTGGGCTGCTAGGGAGCAGACGCTTTTCTTGCATAGCAGCCTTCAAAATGACATATAGATTAATGTCCCCAGTGGATTAGCCACTTCATCTTACTTTTTATAATTATTCATTCTGTAATTATTTATTTATATAAACAGTTTGCTGCTTTTGAATTCATTATGGAATTTTGAAGCAAGCAGGCTGAACGCTCATAGCTTGGACTCAGCATGACAGTGCTGTTTATGTTTCAGAGTAGCATCTGTATAGTGATTTGCAAAGCTGAAATCGAAGGACTGCAGTGCCATACGACACAATGTAGTAATATAAATAATAATGTACCTCTTATTGTTCTGAATCCCTCAAGGGGTTCTGGTGACGTAAAATGCGGCAGATTTAGATGCTTCTTGTTTCCACCGTATCTGGGTGATTAGTTACTTCTAGAATTTCTGGCAATATTACTTTAATTTATGTACGTTTGTCTCACACATTTTCTAACGCAGAAAAGTCCCTTATTTCTTGCTAGATAATTGCTTTCTAATATTTTATGTATTTTTCCATAGTCTCCCAGTTTGGCAGGTTAAAGCCTACTCAGATGCTTAGAAACTTGAAGTAATTTAACTTTTAGATGTTTTAAAGTATAGCTGTAAATTTTTCTTGTTTTATCTTTTTGTAAACCACTTTGAGGGTTTAAAAAAATAATAACCAAGAGATATATACATTTTATGAAAATAACAGGGACTGAGCAACGGGAGCTCACCCCATCGTGGGGATTCGAACCGCCGATCTTCTGATCGGCAAGCCCTTGGCGCTGTGGTTTAACCCACAGCGCCACCCGCACTTACTCTTAAACAGGTTGCAGCCTGTTTATGTTCTTTATCACATAAGCTGCTTGACAGCTGAATCAGGATATAAATAACATGAATAATAATTATTCAAATTATGATAATACATAATATGATAATAGATAAATCAGTAAGTCCCCCAATTTATTAGACTCTACTTTCAATATATAATTATATCCCTGCTCTCAAATTAATTTGGAAAAGAAAATATATTTCCTGCCTCTCTTCCTTGGTCTTCTTTTGCTTTGCTGTACCCCACAGACATTGTTAAAAAATAAGAGGAGCTGCACAATAGGCTGTACAGTGGTACCTCAGATTACATATGCTTCAGGTTACATATGCTTCAGGTTACATATGCTTCAGGTGACAGACTCCGCTAACCCAGAAATAGTGCTTCAGGTTAAGAACTTTGCATCAGGATAAGAACAGAAATCGGGCTCCGGTGGCGCGGCAACAGGAGGCCCCATTAGCTAAAGTGGTGCTTCAGGTTAAGAACAGTTTCAGGTTAAGTACGGACCTCCGGAACGAATTAAGTACTTAACCCGAGGTGCTACTGTAATAGATTTCTGTCAAAAACAACTACCTATTACACTGTATCTCTGGATATAACTCTATGTAACTTCTTGCAGCTTTTCTTTATGAATGAAATAAATGTAGTCTTAAGTATAAAACTTTTGTTTTGCCTAGTCTGCAACAAACTAGCATGGGTGCAACTGAGTTGTTGCACCCAGAACTGTACACAGTATGTCACATGTTTTTGCACAGTAGATTTACATAAAAGAATTATGACATTGGGAGTTTTGTTCTGGTTAGCTTTTGTCCTGATCCTTTGCATAACATTTGCCCTTTTCACAGTTGCTATACACTATACATATCTGTATATTCATTATACATGTATTATATATGTATATACAAAAAATATACATAGTTCCCCTAGCACAGAGCATTTTAAAGGTTATTTTCACCAGTGAAATTGTTTTTATGGAAACATTACACCAATAGAATTTTTGAACATATTCATTGGCTGGAGAACTGCAACACAAAACTCAGAGAAGTACAACTGCAGAAGGATTGGTATGTTTCAGTTTTTGTATTGTTTTGGAAAGTGCAAAGTAGGTTGATTCGCCTTTAGATGTGAACTGAATCAAATTTCTCCCACATCCCTAGCAGAGGGCAAGTATTACACAGTTAATGAACAGCAACAGATAAAGTGTAGCTTTCAGCAGTATGCAAAGGTGGCAATGAGAGCCCTCAGACATTGGTCTTTGGTATGAAAACTGGGGTATTAGAGAAGATGCCTACTTTCATTTATGAAATGTTGGAAGGTATTAATTTGTCCTTCCAACAGGATTCCATTATTAAGAGGGGTGGAGTCCACTCCTACTGATGTTGATGTATGCTCCATGTTCAGTGGGACTTATTCTCTAGTAACCTACATCAGTAGAACCAATGCTGCATTGCCAGTGTAATAGGATATGAAATGCATTTCTAGTCTTTCTGATGGGTTTCATTTTCTCTTTCAACAATTAAAGCAAACATTATTTCCCTTTATGCAGAATTTAAATATGTTTTATACCTAATGTGTGGTTTATTATTATTATTATTATTAAAATAAGATTGTACCTGATTTTTAGGAAATAATCAGAATAATAAACACTTTTGTTCCAGGTACTAAGGGACATCGAATTCACTTTATCAAAAACAAATGATTGAAGTATGGAGACACGCCCCCCCCCAAGAGACCATTACCAGGGATTACACACAAGTTTGGCAAGGATCAAGCCAGAGGCAAAGTCCATTATGTGTCAAGCCAATTTGTAATCCCAATTAATGCCATCTCTAGAGTGTTTGCAGTTACATGTCAGCGATGTGGCAAAACTTGTGTCTGCTTTTGTTGAGAATTCTCCCAGAACCTATTGAATCCTGTAAAACAAAAGCAAACAAGCAAAAAAACACACCAAACATCTCCTCCACCAAACCGCATACGAAAGGGTGCACCTTTTAAGGTGCAAAATTGAGAAAGTGGAGCAGCTAGATTTCTAATGCCTTTTATTTCTAGTCTAGCTTTTGCTATGAATGTTCTGAACAGTTAATCAAATATAAATATGTACATTTTGGACTTTTTAAAAAGTAACCAGACTGCTTAATAATCTGTTGAACTTCCTTAACTTTTATTATTAAACACACTATATAAAGTAAATATATTTAAGCTGAAGGAAAGGTTCATTTTTTTGGTATAAAACCTCTTTTAGGTGACATTTCTCCGTTTCCAAAATAGAACAAGTATAAAATTAAATCTAAGCCTTGATCCTTTTAGCTACTTGTCAATAGGACTTAGCAGATTGGCTGTCTGCTTAAGGTTATGTAAGTGCTTAAGTATTCCTTTGAATAAACATGAAAGGGAGCAGTTCAGATATACAAAACTCTGCCAACAAGGGCTTTCTTGCTTTGGGCAGCTTTATGAGGCACATAGTATAATATTTATTGGAGTATATTTGTCTGTCCCTTTAGTGCACTAATTTTGTATGGCTGTTGAAAGCTAACCAAACGAGGCGAGGGTTATAAGATAAATCTCCTAAGATTCAGGGGATATTTCTCCTATCAAGGTAAAAGAATAAGTTAGGTTCTATAAATTCTCATAAGCTGCATGATGTTATGTGTGTGAGGGGGACACTTCCACTTCTTGTTCCCCCTTGCCTTGTGCAGAGCTGCAGCATTCAATAAAACCTTCATTTTATACTGGAAAGGCAAACTGTTATGCTGCAACATTCAGAGTGTAATCATTTCACTCTGGCCCTTGCAAGCTGGCCCTGAATGGGGGAATCTGTGGTCTTGTCCTCACTGTGAAACCCACATGTGCATTGCAATGATGTCAAACTGTGGAGCATTCACCCCAGTGTTTTGTCTCTAGTGATGAAACAGGGAGCATTCAGAGCCTTCTTCCTGTTGTCTAGATAGGAATTAAGAGTGTATGAATCTGTGAAAAGGCAGAATGCACTTTTTAAACTACCATCCTATGGTAGCTAGTCCATGCACTAATTTGATTTATACAGCAACTGTCAGATATACAGCATCTCCACTAAAAAAATTGACTTCTTTAATTTTCATGTACATTCTTTAATTTTCATGTACATATATCCTCCTTAGTGAGGATATATTGCCAGGAAGCGGGGCATGCATGTTCTGATTCTGCATAAATTCAGGGCTGCTGTTTTTAAAGGGAATATAATTGGTTGTTATTAGCTCAAGTGCTTATTGCTGGTAAGTGAAATGCATCTTTTTGACCTGCTTTAAAAACTCCCATATTTCAGCAAACTTAACCAAGTTAGTGTGAGGTTCTGTATGCAGCTTAAGGGCGTGACACTTTATAAGTGCACTTTAATACACTGTGTTTTGATGTTGTGCTGAATGGAAACAAACATTTGCTACTATTTGCTAGTAGTTTCATAATCTGCATGAAAATTTGATCTTTCATTCCCCTTCCTATTTAACATTTGATGTTGCTGATTATTATTATTATTGTTCTTCTTCTTTATGCGCAGCTGAAAACAGAAAAATCCTGAATGAACAAGAAGTTGAAAAATGTCTAGTCACCCTTTTGGGAACCGATAATGATGGAACTAAAATAGCTGCTTCTCAAGCAATCGCTGCTATGTGTGAGAATTTAGCTAGCAAACAAACCATTGGAACTCTAGGTAAATCGGTTATGGTGGAGGTAGAACTTATGATCCGTAAGAAAATATTTACCAATCTGCAGTTTTGCCATGGCTAATTTGAGACCGCATACATACAATTATTATTATTTTTCCAAAGGAATTCCCCAGCTAGTTCAGTTGCTAAGCAGCGACAATGAAGAGGTAAAGGAAGCTGCTGCTACTGCTCTAGTTAATCTGACAACAGCTCACCCTGCCAATGCAAGGTAAGCTCAAGAGGAATAAAGAATTGTTGAACACATTTATCAGGACGTATATTTTACCTCTGTGAAATTTCTAGGTGGCATATTGTCCTGTTACTTCCATTTTGCTTTACATCCTGGCTCCTGTGCTATTCACTGAATAGACCACTGTCATTCATTTTTCATTTTTATTGACTATTTATATGCGAATCCAGTGTAGTGTGTGAAATCAGCTAGGTGTTTTTATAAGAAACCTGGAAATAATATGTATGTTTGGGAAGTTTTTAGAAAACGAGGCTAAAAATAATAATACATTGGAGGGCGGAGTTCATGAAACATTTTATAGCTCTCCTAAAGATCAGTGCTTTAGGAATTTCCTCTTTCTGTGAATATTGAAGCATTTTTTGGCTGAATAAAGTTGGTGGGCTAGATTGTGAGGTCCCCATTCCCTGAAATGACCTAAGTGTGGTATGTAGCACATGCAGCTGTGAACATGTGACGAGGGATAAGGGGAAATCCCTGTGCACAGGCATGACACATACAGAGGTCTGGATCAAACAGAGGTCTGGATCTAAACATTTATGTCTACATGGAATTACACAATATGGTTTGAATATATACTAAGGTATCACTTTGCTGAAGCTTAGCAGGTACACATCTAGTCAGTGCCAGGATAGGTGACTGTCTGGGAACCACATGTATGCCACCTTGGATTCAATGATGGAAGGAAGGTGGGCTATAAATATAAGAAAACAAAATGGGATATGTTGCATTAAATGTGTGATTGAACTTGAATGTCTTTTAAAAAGCCACAGGGATCTCCAAACAGGGTGAAGACCATTGGCATGGGTTAACTTTATCTTAAATAGTTTTTTGCTGCAGGAGGGAAGATACTATTGATGTTCATCTTCTGTTGTTAAGGAATCTTGTTGACAGTGCAGACTGTTTCTATTGAAGCTATTGGATTCATACTAGGGTGTTGATCAGTGTAATATATGGTACATATACACATAACCGTGTATAACAAAGTTAGGGAATTAAGTTCAATTCAATACTAACTTTCCACTTGGTAGTCCTTTTAGATCTAGTTATTTCTCTTCTTCCATCCCTCATTGCAAGCTACTCCACAAAAGAAGGGGGAAACAGAGTCTAATATTGTGGATTGTTGCCTTGGTTGACTGAATGTGCCTATAAAGCAGCATTTTAGACGGTCATTTGGAGAATTTTATGAGAAACTAACAGCAATGATTACACTCGCCAGTCAACAGTTGATCAGGATTTATGAACTGAACTTGTTTCAGGTGTGTTCATCTTGAGTTAAACATGAAATTTCATAAAAAACAGTTGTGGGCATACATACTCACATATGCGCATACATATACATTTTTTCTCCTCCATTTATTTCCATCTGTATCCAGATTATAAGGGCTGTGTTCACTCAGTCAGAAATAAAACCATATGTGCCTTACATGAACAATCACAAATGAGCAAGGTAGTTCAAATGTCAAAAGACTTAAAGCAATGAAATTTGCAAAAGGTTTCTTGGAGTATCTCAAATAATGAATGAAATGGAGAAAGTGATTGGCTCATAGATATTCCATGAAGAGAAAGAGACATAATTCATCGGATACATTTCATGTCACAAATTATTCACTCGGCTCTAATAGCCACTGACATTAATTTAACATTGCCAGACGAAACATCATTCATCATGTGTAGTCATTATTCAACCCACTTTTCTGTTTTCTGAAAAAATGCAGTAGATATTGACTCTGATACTCCTTTCTTGTGGCTCTTCAGTTAATGTCAATTGTATCTAGGCTCACATATAAAGAACCAGGTATTTGTTGGGGATAAGCAGTGTCCAGTGCACAGCGGAATGATGAGAAGTATGAGCCAACATGCTCTATACTACTTTATTTACAGTTCAAAGCTGGTAAGTTACAGAAAAACATTTTCCCTCTGCCGGAGCAGAGAAAGCGTCATCTCTCCTCTAAAGCACGGAGAGAATCACAAACTGAAACTGCAAAGAACAGTGAAAAACAGGAAACCAGTGTACGTCATATCCAGTCTCCTTTCCCGTGAGAAAACCTCCAACAGTACAGACTCTGTGGAATGTAAACAACCTGTCTCGTGACAAGCACTTCGCTGCACAGAGAAGAAAGCAGAAACCAACATCCTCCCCCTTTCTGTGAACATCTCTGGGCAGCGTGTTCGTACAATATCAGTACAAACCCAACTTCTGCACATAAGTACAGTGTTGATCCCTTGATACAATCTTGGACAATACATCAGCAGGAATTTCATTGCCTGGCATATAGGACACCGTTACGAGTCCCTTCTGAATACGTTCCCTAGCATGTTGCACCTTCAATTGCAAGTGCTTCGTGCTTTGCTTACAACCTTCAGAATTCTGCAAAGCCAAACATGCTTTGTTGTCCTGGTAAACCTGGATTGGACATTTGACAGGAATTTTCATGTCTTTGCACAATTGTAACAACCATTCACAATCTTTAAGTGAATAAGACAGTGCATTCAGTTCAGCTTCACAAGTACTTAAGCTAACTGTTGTTTGCTTCTTGCATGACCAATCAAATAGACCCTGATTGTACTTATAGCAAACTCCAGACGTACTTTTCCTGTCTGTAGTGTCACTTCCAAAACTTGCATCTGCAAATATCTCAAGACCACCAGACTTCTGATTGTTAAATCTCAGTCTGTAATGCATAGTGCCTTTCAAATACCGCGCTATGCGTTTCAGAGCTTTCCAATCCTTAACAGTAGGATTGTTGACTTGTCTGCTTAGCAAATTACAGCTAACAGCAATGTCTGGTCTTGAACATCTGGCAATGAAGTTTAGCTTGCCTAGCACACTTCTGTACAGTGTAGTGTCAGAAAATGCTTCTTCAGTGTCATCTACCTGATAACCTGTTATCATCGGTGTGTCCACAGGGTTAGCATCCATCAGGTTTAGTTTGCTTAACACATCAGCAATTTTCCGTGACTGGTGTACTAGAATGTTACCATCTTGATCTCTCTCTATTTCCAGAGATAGGTAGTTGTTTACCTCACCAAGATCTTTCATGTCAAAGTGCTCTTTCAGTTGAGCTAGGGCGTTATTGTACATTGTGACATCTTTCCAAAAGAATAAAAGATCATCAACATAAAACAAACAATACAGTTTCTTTTGCCCCTCCTCTTTGACAAATACACATGGATCAGATTTCCCTTGCTTAAAACCTAGAGAAAACAATACTTCAGTGAGTTTTGTGTGCCAACACCGTGCACTTTGTTTGAGACCATAAATTGACTTTTTCAGAGCACAGACAAATCCCTGTTTTACCTGTACGCCATCAGGTGGAAGCATATAAAGTGATTCACCTAGAGATCCGTACAGAAAAGCTGTATTCACATCATGGTGACTAATGTGTAGATTTTCCTCTGCAGCTAGCTTGAGCATAAGCCTAATGCTCTCATACCTCACTGTGGGTGAGTAGGTCTCGTGATAGTCTTCACCTGGTACCTGAGCAAATCCTCTGGCTACCAATCTGGCTTTGTGTCTGACTATCTTGCCATTTTGATCAGTCTTCGCTTTGAAGACCCATTTGCTTCCAAGCAATTTCATTCCTGGAACTATTGGAACTAGTTCCCATGTTTTGTTCCTTTCCAAGGAATCAAGCTCAGCCTTCATGGCATTTAACCATGGCTCAGCTTCCTTTGAATCCAAATCCTGGATTTCTTGGAAACTTGAAGGTTCAAAAACCTTCTTGGAGCTTTTAACAGCTGTTACTGCTATCTTAGCAAACTCATCAGCAAATCTCTTTGGAGGTCTGCCTTTTGTGGCTCTCTGTGACCTGCGAATTAGCCTTAAGTCTTCAACACTCTCCTCTTCCTTCTTAGGAGAAAAGTGACCTATTGTGAACAATGGTTCCTCCAATTCTTGATCAGAGCTTTCAGAGGGTCGCATAGAGGCTTTCGCACTCTTGAAATCCTCTGAATCACCTGATTCAGTTTCAGACTCAGAATCAGAACCTTCATCAGTGGGTGTGGGTTGTTGCGGTTGCTTTTGACTATCCTCAGTCTCATCACTGTCATCAGGATAACATTGGAAAATTCCCACATTCTCCCCCCACTTGGCATTGTACTCAACACTTCTTGTGAGCTTAATTTCCTTAGAGTCAGTCATCATTATTCTGTAAGACCCTTTCTGATAACCTAGAAAGATACCATGCAATCCACGCTTGTCTAACTTGGAGTTTTGTGGTGAGTGAACCCACATGTCCGAACCAAAAATTTTCATGTGTTTGATGTATGGCTTCTTGCCAAACATCTTCTCATAGGGGGTACAACCAATCGCTGAAGATAACCTGCGATTATAACTGTAAGTGAAACATGAGAGAGCTTCGGCCCAATAACTCTCTGGAAGATTTGCATCATGCAGCAAGGTCTTTAACCCTTGAAGCAATGTTTGATTTGCTCGTTCCGCAAGTCCATTCTGCCATGGCGAGCGAGGACTAGACAAATCGTGTTGAATTCCTTTCTCAGCCAGAAAAGCTTCAAACTGCTGAGAAGTGAATTCTCCCCCCCGGTCAGTGAAAAGAATCTTTATCTTCTTACCATGCACATTTCCCAACCAAGCACAGAATTCCTTGAACCTAGGAAAAGCCTCTGATTTCTGCTTGAGATTGTACACAAAAATATACCTGGAAAATGCATCAATAAGAACCATGAAGTACCTATTCCCACCCAAAGAGGGCGCTAGTGGTCCAACCAAATCAGCATGAATAATTTGGTATGGTCAGTAGCTTGCCTACTAGACACCTTACCTTTTGCAGCCATTTTCACCTTGTTTGCTGCGCATGCCTTGCACTTCATGTGGTACCTGCAGGGTTTAATAGTCATACCTTCAACCAAGGCAGGCATTTTAGATACTGCCTCAAAATGCAAATGACCAAATTCCCTGTGAAAATCGTGAATACATTCTGCATGCAAACTTTTGTTAGAACCTGCAATGCAACAAGTGTCATCCTGCACAACATCATCATAATACAAAACAAACAAACGACCAACAAATTCAGCATACAATTGATAATCATTTTTCTTGGTGATGATGCATCTATTGTTCTTAAAGGAAACGTCAGTCTTCTTCTCAATCAGCTGTCCAACGCTGAGCAGATTATGTTTCGCATCCGGCACATAAAGCACATCCTGTATCGATAAGTCCAAACTGTGAAGAACAACAGTTCCGTAGCCTTTACTGGGGATAGTGTGGTCATCCGCCTGGTGAATTGCACCTTCCTGCGGTGTAAAAGACACGAACAGTCTCTTGTCGTTGCACATGTGATGCGTTGCAGCTGAATCAACAACGAAGAAAGATCTAGACGTCTTCTGGACCTCTGCAACCTCT
The DNA here is from genome assembly GCF_964234715.1 of Podarcis melisellensis. Classification (NCBI taxonomy): domain Eukaryota; kingdom Metazoa; phylum Chordata; class Lepidosauria; order Squamata; family Lacertidae; genus Podarcis; species Podarcis melisellensis. The sequence goes on from NC_138544.1 coordinate 38,687,289, forward strand.
GCAACCTTTGTAACCTTTGGAGCGTAGCGTGAGACCATTGCCTTGTGCTGCGTTGTCCTGGACACCGGACCTTTGCCTTTGCTCTGGCCTTTTCCACGCGATGAGCTTCCACTGCGCTGCTCTGTCTTGGCCCTGGGATTTCTGCATTCCCTCTTCATATGACCTAGACGTCCACACGAGTAGCATTTCACTGCCTTCAAAGCTTTGGCGCCATCTGGTGGTTCCACTGCACTATGGGATGACGTCTGTGAAGACTCCCCATTTCCCATGCAGCCAGCACCCCGCCGATCTGCTTCATTCTGAATCATGGCAGTATCACAAGCTACTGTGAGTTGAGCATTTGGCTGATCAGTGGTATCAAATCCCCCACTTGCCTCTTGCGTCATCTATGCTGCTTTAGATCAGACTGCTTTATACATGCTGCGTTTGTGTACAGCTGCTTCAATCCAAAAGCAAAATCAAAACAGCCTCTGCCTATGAGCCTGAGCCGCTCTTCTGTTTATTTGCTTTGCTTATCTGCAGCTGCTTCAAACTGCATTCCAAAAGCAAGCTCAAAAGTGAAAGTCCCCAAGTGCTTTCTCTACTGCCCTAAATTCATGCTGCGTCACATCTGCAGCTGCTGTGAAACAACAGCACTTCTAAAAGTTACTTTCGATTTCCCCCAGCATAGGAAATCCTTTATTTTTAGCCTTTTGCCTGTGCCACGGCAAAACCGGCTATTAAAAGTTCAAAGTCCAGCCATAAAGCCATTAATTAGAAGCTGGCAGGCTGCCCGGAGCAGTAGCACATACCTTCATCAATCATTTTGACGCGCAGAGCAGATACCGTGCGTTCCGTCTCTCTGCCGCTGTTCCGATGCTTTGCCGGCACTTTGTCTCCTTGCTCCTTTGTTCCTTTGCCAGGAGCCCGACTTCTGAAGTCCATTCTCAAAACACTGCGTTTTTCTGGGCCCGGAACCAAATGTTGGGGATTCACAGTGTCCAGTGCACAGCGGAATGATGAGAAGTATGAGCCAACATGCTCTATACTACTTTATTTACAGTTCAAAGCTGGTAAGTTACAGAAAAACATTTTCCCTCTGCCGGAGCAGAGAAAGCGTCATCTCTCCTCTAAAGCACGGAGAGAATCACAAACTGAAACTGCAAAGAACAGTGAAAAACAGGAAACCAGTGTACGTCATATCCAGTCTCCTTTCCCGTGAGAAAACCTCCAACAGTACAGACTCTGTGGAATGTAAACAACCTGTCTCGTGACAAGCACTTCGCTGCACAGAGAAGAAAGCAGAAACCAACATCATTGGCCTCTAGGGCCCAAGCCTGCTGGAATTGCTTTGCTTAGCTCTCAAGTTGGAAAACGATTGTAAAGTTGATTGGTACAATGCTGTTCTGTAAAAACCAATCCTCAAGAGGGTGGACTGATGTAGATGCTCTCTAGAATCCCCTTTGGGGAAGATGAAGGATTTGATGCTGGGCTTCAATGATAACAAGTTGCTAGAGTATTGAGGTCCTGGGCATGTCACCTTTTTCCATCTAGTCATTCTTATTGTGGTATGTGGTCGTGCTGTAAACATGTGTGAAGTTTTTATTTACTGGCCCATGTGCAGTGTGCCTCAAAAACCAGAAAGGGGCAGTAATGTAGTAGCAGTTTGGTTATGGCAGTGAGGAATGGGAGCTGGGGCAGTTTTTCTGGTCATATGCAGGATATGATACTTTCAGCCTGCTTTTAAGAAGAAGCAATGTCTTCTCCATGTTGTCTCCTTTCTCCCATGCTATCTGGTTGTGAATTCACTAACTGGAGTTAATAGTACACTGCTGCACTTCCAAAGGCGTAAAAAGCACTGTAATAGCAGTACAGAAACAAATGGTGGTGATGGGAGCTCATAGGTAGCTTCTTCTTTATCCTTCACTAGAGTGCACTTCTTTGGTGTCAACAAATTCTCCTTCATTTCTGTGTCTTCTCCATGCAGGTCATCATCACTGCAGCTACAATCACTTATTCTTAGGGAGTGTACAGCCTTCTCTCTGCACATTCCCTTTTTTTTAAAAAAATAATTTTATTAAGGTTTTCCAAATTAAAACAAATAAAATCCAATTCATAAACTTTTTCCAATATCCAGGACTTCCCCTCCCCACCCCCTCTTGTGTTCCAAATCTTCCAAAAAAGCAATAATATTCAACAAATTCTTATTCCCAAAATACACTCATCATCAATAACTCAATTTATCCAAATTTCCATCCCCTAAGGTCGACCTATTCCCTTCCACGAGTTCCCCCCTTTCAAATATAATACAGATGAAAATAGAATAAAAACAAACAATAATTTTACAACCTTTGGATTCCAAATTTCCCTCCCCTCTTTCCCTGTTGCGTTCCTCCTATCCCTCCACTTCTAATGTCTTCCTGATGAACCCACATTTCACTAAACCCACATCCCTCTGGTTCTTTACCGGTCTTTTTTTTTTAAATTACAGATGTCCAATCATAGAAGGAGTCTATCAAAGGGGGCCCATTTCTTCTATCCAGATTTTTATATCCAGGAGTATAAACTCCAATTTTATATCCATAAGCTTGTCAAATCTGGATATCCCAAATGTTCCCGCTCCAGTTCTGTCCAGTTCTTGTTGTTTCCTTGTTCTTGTCAATCACTCTCCTCCTTTTTACTTCCCTGTTCCCTCACAGAAATGTTCTTTTTCCAAAGGCTTCTAGTGTCTCTACAGAGGCTTGTTATTCAGGAGCAAAACATTACATCATGTTCCTTTCATTTTTCAACAGATTAATCCATTGTTTCCAGTAAAGTGTAGGCCTCTGTAGACAAAATAATGTTCCATTTCTGCAGTTTCCCAGGAGATTAAAAGTTCTATCCAACTGTTCAGGTTTCCCGTCGAAAACACATGCAATGTCCCTCAGCTCCTCTAGGTGGATTACAATAACAAAGTTCCCTTCCAGATCACATCCGCCAGTCCAAATAACTTATAAATCCTTATTTGAAACAATTTATCTCCAATTTATAACAAATGTAACCGGCAAAGTCCTCATAACAAAGTCTCAATTTCATTCTTCCGTTTTGACAGCTCTTTGACAGCTGTCAAAACCTCCGTTATTCTTCTCCAGGCATTTTCACGAATCGCTCCAGGGATTCCGGGGGGGTTGCTTTTTAATACGAATTCCACTTTTCTCCTCCAGCTCAATCTTATAAATTTCCCTCGCGAAGTTGCTAGTTCGGCAAGATAAGGTTCCTCTCGATCTTAGTTATCCAGTCCTTTGTTTTGGCTCTTCTACAATTTGGGGGGGGGCTGACTTCCTTTTTTCCACCTCCCCCGTTCGCTCCAAATTCTAAAAATTTATCCCTCTTTTTAGTCCATATTCCAATTACTCACGGGTTCTTCTTTTGGGTCCAAATTTTCAATAGAAGAAGTCAGCGTTCTCCGCCGGATGGCATGCGGCTGCGCTTGGCAGGGATAGCAGAGGACTCAAAGCACCACGCTCCTCCCCGGCACCCGATCCGTAGCCTTTAAAAAGGCTCCTTCACGAATCGAGAGGGCGCTGACGGTGCCAGCCGAGTCTCCATGTCCACGGCCTCCGTGGCCGTGGTTTTTAAGGGTCCCCGCATCGCCGGTGCGGTAGGACCCAGCCCCTGCCGAGCAGGCTCCCTCCGGAGCTCGGAGGGAGCCCGCCATTCGGCGATGGCGCCGACCCGGAAGTCCCTCTCTGCACATTCCCGATGAACATAAATATTCTCTCTGTTATTTGTACCCACTGCAGTAACCACCTCCTCAACCTGGTCTTCCTCTTGGATGGAAACAAGAGGAGCAGTAAATCCTTAATTTTGGAGGACTGTTGTTACCTTGATGGGTGTTGGTGGCCTTTGTACACAAAGAGAGTGGAGGTGTCATGAGGGCTGGACTTCTGTTATTGGTATCAGTGACTCATAAGAGTTGGTGAAGGATTTTGGGATGACCTTGTGCTGCTTGATGCCTACAGGTGGTCATTCCAAGCTGCTTCTGCTCACTTAGCACTGCTGTAGAGCAGCCAGCACATGTTATAAATGAGGATGAGGTGAGGATGCAGGGACTACCCCTGGTCTAAGCAAGCACAGATTATTCCTGAAGAGATTGTGCCAGCCCAAGGAAGTGGGGGGTGCTTGAAAGTATTGGCCTTGGCAGAGTTGGCACTTGTTCCTGAAGAGGGTGAAGGCATCCACCTTTACTGGCCAGGTGTTCCTAGCATGACTGATGAGGTTTGCTTAAATGTAGACTCTTTGGTTGGTTTGGGTCTATTCAGCTGATACTGGTTGGGAACACTGATACCACTATTCACAGTGTAGCCTAGAGTCATACCTTTTCTATTGAAAAGGATGGTTGCCAGTTTTTCATAAAAAGGCATCACCTTGGGTGGTGAGTAGTGACATCCTTGAACATCTTGAAGGCATTAATTTTCTCCTTGCACTGGGTGATAATATAGTGGTAGCTTCACTGGTGCATCTCCACAGAGAGCCAAGTAAAAATAAAATATTTCTGAAACCAGTGTGAGAGTGCCTCTCATGTGGGAGTACATGAGATGAGATCCACAGATATATGCACACCACAGCCTCCTCATCTGACCAGAATTAAGTCTTTAATCTCTGGGAGGCCATCTGTTCAGAGTCAAACAACTACATGTATTAGGTATCTTGTGATTGCTCCTCAGTCAGGAAGCCAGTCTGTGTTAAAAACTATTTGCAGCCCATACTGTAGGGTCTTTGCTGTTGATCAAACCATCATTTAGGTTGTGCATTATGCCAGAAAATGGATAACATGGGAAGCAATATCTCAAAACCCCTATTATGAAGTCTGGCAAGCCCATCTTTATAAGCGTATACCGAATGCAAGTAACAACTCCAGTCCACCAAAGTCAGGGAATATTGTTCCTGGGTTTGTGAAAACAGAACTGAGGCTTCAGGGCACAATGAGGATTGCAAATCAGGTGTTTGCACAGGAGGTGCTAATTACCCTGCAGCCATGAGTTGCAAATTGTGGGCAAAGGTTTTTTGTGCCCCTCCAAGAATTAGATTTCTATGCCATAAGGAGTTTGAACTTTCTTAACCTTCCCAGTTTTACCTATGTGAATGCTTACTTTTATCCCCAACAACTGTTCTGTGTGTGTGTGTGTGTGTGTGTGTGTGTGGTTGCTACAAGTTAATAGGGTAGACTAGAGTATCATTATGTACTGATCATTTCAGTTTGCTGCGTACATCCCACTTTAGATTTAGTAGGGAGTGCTGGGTTGTAGTCATTTCAAACTTTCTGCTATTGGACAGCAGCTACAAAACGAAGCTGTCTGCCTTGTGAAGAATGGGGTGTAATGGAGAAGTGGGATGGGGAAAGAAGCCTGTTGCCAGGCAGAGTTAGGAGCGGGTTCATTGGACAAAGTGGCAGAGAGACCTGCTTCACCTTAATAGTGGTCTTTTTTGGTACCTTTTTGCCATTGTTTGGCAGGCATCTGACGCAGGGTGAGCAAACAAACCATGCTGGGTTTGCCTGTAATAAAAAGCCATAGTTATAACAAGCCAAGTTTCATAAGCCAGCAACAAAAATTGGCTTAAGATCTTGGTTTGTTGGTTAAACTAAACACACCTTGACTTACGTGTTGCGTGTGAACCAGGCCAGTGTGTGCTAACAACATCTCTCTCTAACCAGGCTTTGCCTGTCCTGAGGGAAACAGCCATGTATTAATGATGGTAAAATGTTTTCAAGTTTAAACATTTGTCTGTTGGGAAAGAAGTCACTTCATCCTAAGATTATATTCTCTCCTGACTAATCTGTGTGAGGTTGTTGTTGTTTTTAAGGGATGCCTAATTTGTTGTTTCAAGCATGTTTAAAGTATCACAGATTTGTGTATAGAACAATGCTTTTGGTACAGGATGCAAAGGACTTGTACAGTCCTACTTGCCTACCATAGGTTGCTCCTTTGGTTATAGCAGCATATCATGGCGTGCTATGTATTAGCTAAAGCAAGCATAAGCAAAGGAAAGCATAAGACTGAATGTCCAGAACCACATTTTCAAAGAAATTTCAGCCTCCAAAATGAAAGGTGGATTTTCAGAAAGCCAAGAAAGGAAAAGGTAAATGTGAGCTAGGCTGTAGAAAAACATGAGCTAGGCTCATGTTTTCCATCTCGGTTTCAGATAAAAGCTTGACTGAAAATCTGACCCCAAGGAGGCACTCATGTTACTGCTGCAAAGTCCATGAGCATCTCCTCAGTAAACTTGTGTGTGCTGGTTGATTTCCCAGCAATCCAGTTATAAAATAATCAAAACTGTACCAGCAGTTCACTATTAAAACAAACCACTGATTTAATAGGCTGGACATTAATTTACAGTATCACTGCCATCTATTGGTCATTCTGTTCTACTGGTACCACTTTTATTGAGATTGAACCATGTGTTAAGTTATTTATTAATACACAATATATGTATTATACAAGTTGTTAAATGTAAAATGAGGCAAGTAGTTGCCTTCTAAATGCTATTTATATTTTAACAAGCTCCCAAAACCTGCCAACATAAACAGCTTCTGTAAAAGAAAGATTAGGCGAATATTATACTGGATTTAAATTACTGCCATAAATATTAATTATTCTTGGTAACAAGTTACCACTGTTCACTCTTCACTACACAGAGGATACTAGAATAAATGACTTTGTTTCATTAGTTTGTTGTGTCAGGGTTTTGTTTTTGTTTTAATTCTCTTTGAAATATTTTGAGAAAACACTGACTGTCACATAAATATTAAGGATGAACTGACATGAATTAGTTCTTAAGTTGTATTATTTGTATCAATTTTAGATATGGAGCTTAACAGTTTTCATAAGCAAAAAGTCAATTTCCTGCTTACTATGACTTATAATATAAATTTTGACACAGGGATGGGAGCTAGTGGTTTATACAGTTAATTAATTTTAGAGTCTGCACTCATGGTTAGTTAGAAGGATGAAGCTAGAGTTTAGTGTTGACAGTTTGGAGTGATGTGACCTAGAAGTAAAGCAGCAAGCTGCAGAGTCAAAGAGCAATGTCTGGATCCAAGGCTGCAGCTATGGGAGAAACAAGATGCTTTGGGGGTGTTAATTCTGTGAATCTCTCCATCATAGCCTCAAGTTGTACTTTTGTGTAAATAAACCATATACCAGAAAAACAATTTGGCTAAATTGCAAGAACCCGAGGTTTTTGAGCTATTTTAAATGACAAACACCAAAAACAACACTACGACATGGGCTACCAGACATCTGGATTTTCGCAGACATTTCAGCAATTTCCGCCTGGACGCTGTTTACAAGGGCTGAATGCCGGCTATGTCCAGGAAATTTTGGACGTATGGCAACTGTGCCTTATCTCAAAAGGAAACACAAATCCTAGATAAGCACCTGAAACCTGTGGAATATCGCACCGCTTGGAGATTGGGGTTCCATGCAACAATATGTTGTGCCAAGTTGAATTCACTGTATTTGTATTCACAATATTTAGTATTGCTATGCTCAGTGGCAAACACAAATTGATAAGCTGAACCATGTGCAACATTCAGTATGCCCACATAACTCATTTATGGGAGCCTACCTAGTTTTTCCAGGCTTAAAATTCCAAACTTCATATCAGAAATCATTACTGGAAAAGTCACAGAAAGCTGACTTTAATTTGCCAAGAGCTTAGTAAAGACAATTCTGGATATATCTGTTTATATGAGCAGTTTATCACAGATCGAACATAGCAGAAATTATTTCAAAACAAATGAAATTCTGTCATCTTTTGGTGTCCCATTGATCTGAGGACTGTCTTTTGTTTGAACGCAACAGCTAGAATAGCCACATCACCATAATTATTGGGAATCCCATGCTGTTTGCACATGTAGAATGGAAGAGGACTTACAGGAATGCCACTTTATTAGAAGAACAAAGACATACCAGAAGAAGTTTTCGTGACAGTTTCTTACAAGATATTCCTGTTGGTGTAAGAATCATCAAGTCATTAGACTGGATGGTATCAATGGTGTAATACAAACTCTTCTCCTTCAGCCTTAGCTACAGGCTATCAATTTCATTTCAGACCTTCAGCATTTATTGAGCACACAGCCATAAGCTGTCCCCTTGTACCAAAATGCAAATGTAAACTCTGCATTCATCAGAAATGCCTCAAACATCATTGGAGATTTCAGGATATGCTTTATGAGTAGCATCAGACAAGTGCAACCACCAAACAGCAAATTAAACTCTTCCCCCACAAGTAGGACTACAAGTGGCATATGGTTTGTTGAATCAGATAAAACAGAGATAATGCTGATGCAGACAACATTCTGGTTGAGTTGGTATCTAAATTGTGAATATTCTACTGAACCTTGTTTTTAAAAGATAATTTGAGATTTTTTAATATAATGTTATGTTTTCCCCATAAACTTACTGTCCTTCTGTGCTTGAGGTCTGGAATAAACTACTAGCTCGCCTCTGTTGTAGTAATGTGTGACTTAACACTGACCCCTAGTGACAGCCTGCAGAACTTAACACAATGTGTACGCCAATATCCCAGAGGGATGAGCTATGTTAGTCTCTCACAGCAACAATAGGTTGTAGGTATCTGTTACGGTTAGAGCAAAGTAATATAGTTGGAAGTAGTAGTAGTAAAATTTGCACACCACCCTTCATATGTAGATCTCAGGGCAGTGCACAACATAAAAATATAAAAACAAACAATACACGATAAAAACAAGAACAAAAAACCCACAAACCAATAACACCCCACCCCTCCCCTCCCACAAACACATTTAAAAGCGGTATAAGGCGTTAATCAGCAGCAGCCAAATACCAGCTGCTGTGGGACTTATTTGCTCATTGTCTTTGTACAAAAGAATGCCAAGTTATACTTTTGGCTCAAAACACTGGGCACAGAATCCCTCCTTTAATTTTGTAGGACTCTGAAGATTGGGAAGTTCAAAATGACTAAATTTTAATTTTCATTAAAGCTAGAAGAAGACTTCTAGAAGATCAAGCTTCTAGAAGATCCCACTATTCTGACCCAACTATGGTACATCTCATGTTCCCATAGGACCATATTCTTATAGGTGGGACTACCAAATAGTTGTGAAATTGAAACAGTCTTATATCCTAACCCTAATCCATATTTCCAAATATGCAGGATCAGGACCTTGGATCTTTAAAATATGAGTCCTCATTGCATCAGCATGAGTATGGGCATCCTAAAAATAGAGGATGTAATTGAGTGGTGGAGCACATGTTCTGTATGCAAAAGGTCTTAGGTTCAACACCTGCCATCTTCACATAGAACTGGGAAATATCCATATCCTAGAAAGCCTCTGCTGGCCAACATAGTCAAAATTCATCTGAGATGGACTACTTGTTCTTTTTAGAACCATGCCTTCTAAAGTCACTATGACTCACAGACTTCTAATGAGTCCACATTATAAGTGGAAATTCTTCTCCATTTCTATTCAGGAAAGTATTTTCTTATTTAAGGTATAGCTGAACTTGTCTTTTATTTGTTGTCATTGGTTGGGTTAAGTGTGGATCTGTGAAGACTTTTCAATATTTTCTGCTTCTTTTAAACTTCCATGCCCTAGGGCAGGTGTTTTGCCTAAAGCTTAAGACTGACTGTGAAATGGACCTTAGACTACAGATTTTTCATCCCTGTTCTTCCTACAATCCAGAAAGGGGGTGGTGCTAGATAGAACAAGGTTAAAGCCACTGTTTTGTCGCTTTCTTTTATTTTTATGCTAAATACTGTATTTGCTTCTAAATCCCATTTAATTTATTTCCTGTGTTGGTCCTTTGGGAATTTCCAACAGATTGTATCCATCTTTCCATAGACTGCCTAATTACTTGGATTAATATTTAACATTGCAGTCCAATGCACATTTACTTGCAAGTAAACCCCACTGTGTTCAGTGGGACTTATTCCCTAGTTAAGGTATACAGTTGTACCTTTTTAGAAGAAACATCAGGATCTTTTAACCAGATCTAGAATCCAGAAATGTTTTGTTCTATAGCCTGGCCTTAGGCCTTCAGAATACCCTGAATAAAATATTAGTGTTTAGTGATTCATACTATTATGGTGGCAGCATGTTAAATTTGATCCTTGCCCCCAAGATTCATTTGGATTCTGTAGGCAGTGATTCAGGAGATAAATTATTGTAGGGTGTAAAATGAAGCATTTAATCATGAACTTGGAATAAAATGATCACATAGTAGAATAAAAATGCTAGCTATCAAAACTTAATCACTGAGCTTAATATGAAAGGGAAATAATTTTCTAAATGTTTACAAGGAGATAAGTAATTATGCAACCTTTAGAAGACATCTGAAGGCAACCCTGTATAGGGAAGTTTTTAATTTTTGATGTTTTATTATGTTTTAGAGTAGCTGGGGTGACCCAGTCCAATGGGCAGGGTACAAATAATAAAGTTGTTGTTGTTGTTGTTGTTGTTGTTACTACTATTACATGCCATCAAAAGCATTTATGAAAGTATGCACAGATATTAAATTGTTCATAATTGAGGCATTTCTGTTGACAGGAGGGAGAGATTCTCACATACCATATTGCATGCACAGTGCATTCTTCTGCTTGAGATTCTTTAGCTGGAACCATGTTTCTCAGGGACTGGTCTGAATGAAGGACATGTGGGGTAATTCAGCTGTTGAAGCTAAGTGGGCCTGACTCTCTAAGCTTGGAAATCAAATTCTGAACTCCTTTGAGTTAAGAGTCAGATAAAAGTGTTTAAAGTAAATTTAACAAATTTACTTGATTTGAAATGGGGGAATATGAATAGCTACCTTGGACCAGTGACTGTTTTTTCCTTTGATGGATGAAGATTAAAATTTCATTAACAGAGCAAACCTAAAATGGAGAAACTGCTACTTCCTAAACTCTGATGGTTCACAATGGCCAGGGCAGAAGTTGTAGGGTGGAATTTCCACACACACCAACTTGGTCTTCTAATACCTCCCCCCAATTGAGAAAATAAGATCCAGAGCTGGTGTGCTTTTTGCCCCTTTCAGGGTCATGTCAGAGGAACAAGGGAGCTTTGAATTCAGTACATCTGAGTCTTGCCCTGATCCATCCCCAGAATGCCCTGTTTATGGCCTACTGCCTCTGAAGCACCACCAGCCAATAGAGTAACAGCTGTTGCACTGCAGAGGTCTCTGCCTGTGAACCTCCCCTCTTCACCCACAGAAAGTGAAACATCCTATGGCAGCTCAGCCACCCACCCACCCACCCACCCAGGAAGTATAGGATTGCTCCCTTAAGCTTAGTATAGAATTGTGCCCTATCGCTCCAATCCATTGTGCTCAGCGATCCTTACCTCTGATTAAAAATTACCAGGCCTTCCCTCCTGTAAGACTGTAGTCCTAAGCACACTTTCTATGGCTTAATTCAGAGTAAACATTGTAGAGGTTGGTGCTTAACAGCAAGGATATAAATAGCAGAGCACATGGACAACTGAGATTTCCATCTGTATATTTCCTGTGCTAACACTTCTGCCAAGTTTTGTTTAACAAACAGATGAGCCTACTATAAAATGACTATGAAATGATACTCAGTTGGGCATATGGCTTATGTTCTTTACAAAAATAATAATATGCATGCATGCAAAAAGAATTCCTCTGCTTAGATTGCACTACTGATAGGTAAGTTCTGGCTGAAGAAAGGGTAGGATTAGAAACGGAAAAGGCACATCCTGTGCACACTTACTTGAGCTCGATTGGACATCTAAGGAAACGTGTGTATGTGCTGTAAATGTTTCGGCCTCAATACACATGAGCATCCGCGCTGGTTTTTGAATGTTAGCATAAGCAATTGATACGGCTTATAAAGGGAAACGTTAAGGATGCTTTCTTATCTCATCTTAAAAATTAAAATAGCTTTGGGGATGCCCCCTTTTTATCCCCTGTTCTAGTGCAGTGGCGGAAGCGGATGGTATTGAGCCACTGATCAACCTTCTGAGTTCTAAGAGAGATGGGGTCGTTGCAAGTGCTGCTACTGTTCTCACCAACCTGGCCACCCAGGAGCCTCTGCGTCTCAGCATCCAGAGCCATGGTATTATGACGGCAATTGTAGAACCACTGCATTCCACCAACAGCATAGTGCAAAGCCGAGCAGCTCTTACCGTCGCTGCAGTTGGTTGTGATGCTGATGCCAGGACTGAGGTGAGGTACATGCAATGCAGCATCTGCTTTGAAAATCGTGATGGGGGAACTCTTTTGCTTTGTGCGGCTTTATTGAATCAGTGCATTTATTATGCTTCCTAGAAAAGATCTAGTTTGTGGTTCTTATATAAAAATTAGGAACCAAGTATGTGCTGTCTTTGTTACAGTATATAAAATTTGTGCAGGGAAATTTTACCATGGTGAACTATGCAAGTTTGGGGGTGGGGTATGAATGAAGCAAACTAGAGGTGGGGTAATAGCTTCATATTGAAGCATGTGCTTTTGTATACAGAAGATCCCATGTTCAATCTCTGGTTTCTTCATTTGAGGGATATCACTGGAGCCTCACCAGGTACTGGTGTTTTATTGCAATTGTATTCTTCAGCATGCTCTTGACACAATTAATACACTACTGGTGGTGGATTTATTCTGCTTCAGTTTGTTCCGAGAAGCAAACACAATGCAGACATAACCTTCATTTTTCAGCCTAGAGTGTTGCCAAGTGCTGACAATATTCCTACTGAATGTATCCTTTGACAAGCAAGCAAGCAATATATCTTTTTTTCTTTTTTAGTTACGGAATTCAGGAGGGCTTGACCCTCTTATTAAGCTCCTATATTCTAAACATGATGAAGTCCGAAGAAATGCCTGTTGGGCTGTTATGGTTTGTGCAGCTGATGATCCAACCGCTGCTGCAATGACCAGGCTAGGGTAAGTAGTAGGAATCCCAGAGTGACTGTTAATGGTGACTGCAAAACTTGTAATCAAGAATTTACAAGTGTGTGTAATGCTCCTGTTCAGGGTTCTAGTCAGCTGGCCATGCCTTTCTTCAGGATACTCCATTACATTGTCTCTTCCCTTAGTTTACATTTCCCTCCTACCAACAACCAGCATTATGTGCCTGAACATGCTCAGTCTTAATGGTTTTTCATTCTGCCTGCGTATCCCCCCCTCTTTCACACCCACAGAAGTTTTTTTCTCCTGAATTCTTTTTTTACTTCTACAAACCTTGGCAGTTTTGCAAGCCTCCTGATAACCGCCTCCATGTGTACAGGTAATGCTGTTTTGACTACATAAGGATCGCTGCTCTGAGAATTTCAGTATTGTACATAGAGATGTATTTTTAATTTCTTAAATTCTGATTGAGATAAATGATTTCACAGCTTATTCAGGCACAGTTTAGCACCACTGTAACTGTTATACAATGGTCTTACTATACAGAGAACTAGAAAAGTTCTACTATACAGAGAATTAAAACAGACATAACTAATTGCAGAATGAGTCTCTTTGCCATAACAGATCAGACTAGATCAGATCAGATATTAATAGGCATTATATCCTAATAGAATAAGATTTTTTTTTTAATGGGTTAGAGTATAAAGAACCCTTTTTATTGTGTACTTGTGTTTCTGGAACAGTGCTTTAGATATCCTTGAAGAAATTAACCTGTCCATTGGGCGCAAAAACAACTTCAGTGATGCAGCTTTGGATAAAATACTTGATCACAACCTTCCACAGAAATATAGCCAAATGGGTTTTTTAACATCCAGCAACATAATAACAGATGGGTTCTATGACTTTGGACAGGTACGTTTACTTTAAGTATGTTAAAATCTTCAGAGGGCTATTGTCCGTCTTCTTGCTCTATTTATAAACCCTGTGTATCAATAATGCCCCAGATCTTTTGCAAGCTAAGACTTCACATACATGAAACAACCCAACAACTTTCATTAGCAGATGGGCTGGCAAGTTGCAATGCAGTGAGGCATAAAAAATGACAACTACCCAGCTTCAATTGCAGCTCAAATGACAGCACAAGGTGTAGGGAGGGGGTGCATGAGGCAGTCAGTCTTGGTTGGCAGCCCATTCATGGCAGTATGCTGAAAAAAACCCACTCCAGGACTGATACTCATTCTAGCTCTGACCTTGGTGGACCTTAGGATTCTATTAAAATATAAATTAGAGCTTACAATCCCTAAAGTCTGCTATGCCTGCTCCAGTCAGGGTTGTACCTAGAGGTTTTTAGGTTGGCCCCCTTTGACTTGGAGTGGCTAGGAGCCCATCTGTCCGCACACTCCCAAGCCAATCCTCTGCTGCTCTGAGCAGCTGGGCAAGATTAACCGTTTTGGTGGCTCACCTAAAGACAGTCGAGTTTCCTTGAAACCTACGTTGACTTACATCTTGTGCTTCATTCTAATCTTCCTACATAGGTAAAACCGGGTGTAAAACTACTGTCACTGGAGGAACTCAGTGCTCAGCAGCTTAATGATCGCCGTGCTATAATCTTAGTAAATTCTAAAACACCAGAACTGTGAGTCTGTTAAACACTACTCTGACCTGTATTGCATGTTACATGAGATTGAGGACCCTGCAAAAAAGATTTCTGGGAGATGTTCACGGGGGGGGGGGGCAACGCGGTTGTAGGGAGGGGAAATCAGCAAACATCCCCTTCCTTCCTCTTCCATTAGCAAACCTATCTGAATCAAGAGCCTTTGCACTCACAGAAGGCTACCAACTATCTACAATTTGTGGATAATTTTGGTTTTATCACTTTTAATTATGCTAGGAATTTAGGAAGCTGTCACATCACATTTTAGTCAAAGCATTGCTGTGCATTGGGGTTTTTTAAAGCAACTTTCTCAACACCTGCAGTTTAAGTTGAAGCCATCTTGCAAACAAAAGAAAACGTCCAAGGAAAGACTGAAAATAGGAACAGGAATACATAGAAGTGGAAAAGATAAGAAAGAAAACACACAACCCAAAAAGGAAAAAAGTGAATAGAATGGCAGGGGTACTGTCTAAAAGACCATGACAAGAAAGGAATGCCTCTAGTTGCATCCCTCTTTGAAGGTTACGCACATCCTCAGTCCAGTCCCATGTACTTCAACAGGCTTTTTCCTGCTGACACACCACCTATTCTTAGGATAGGGGTTGGCTAGCCTGTGTGCTGGAGCTGACTGCCAAGAGTATTTTTGTAACCCCCAATAATTTTGCTTTTAAAAACAAAACAAAAAATCTCTTCTCTTGAGGGTTCCCCAGGTGACACCCCCACATTTGTTCAGCAACCCAAAAATTGGGTGCCTCAAACTTGATTTACTTTGAAAGAGGCTTCTTCTCCTTCTGTCACAGCACCACTCCCTCTTTCCTGTGCTCCGGGGCCTTCTTGTAATAGCACCTGTTGCAAATAGGGCTTAGAGCCCAGGAAGGAATACTTCTTCATTTTTCATGACCAGTTACATCTCCTCTCCCTGTCCAGATGCCAGCAGCCAAGTCCCCTCCATGGCGGGGGCTCGTGGGGTGTTAGCTCTAGGCTGAGGACGCAGAGGGGTGGGGAAGAAGCAGGGTGCCCTGGGACAGAGGGAGGCGTCTTACATGTGCTCTCACATGACGGTGATGGAGCAGGCTGGGGAGGATCAGCATAGTCAATTTTTGGGGCAGGGCTCCCCAAAATATTTTGGGGGAGGCTGAAAGGATCTGGGCTCCTTAGAATTGGCACCTTTGAAGGGGCCGTCTAAATGTAGTGTGCATACTTGCCTGCGATGTGTGTGTGGTCTGTACATGTGCTGTAAATGTGGCGAGGGTTTGTGTGCACATGCACATCTGTGTAAAGGAGTGGCTGTTGGCCATTTTGGCCATATCTACAGCAGGAGTGTGGCCCATTGATTGAAAAAGGGTAGGCATCCCTGTCTTCAGGCATGCTCCTTCGCTCCCTGTGTGATACGTACTTCTACTTTTTTGTACAGATTATATTTTATTCTGTTATGTGGGCAAAATACTTATTTGTCTGATATTACGGTGTGCAACAACAGCATAGCATCCTTTATTGTTCCAGTGAACTCACAGCTCCTCCTGTTGGAACAGATGAAAAATCACCACAAGATTTTCTTAGCAGCCGAGTTACAACCTCCAGCAGTAGTACTAACAGAAAAATTAGTAGAGAAAGAGCTAGGTATGTATTTCAGCTTTGGAATCACAGTTTCCCTCTGGGTGTAATTCTAAACTTGATGAAAACTGTTCTGAACTAGGTGAAAATGAGTATGTTTAGACCAACCAAATATGCATCTCCCTGGTCAGCATTTGAAACCAGAACAAGGAAGTAAAATTTGAAAATTCATTCAATTCATTCAATCATTGTATATATATATACCACCTTCCTGCCAAGGCATGCAGGGCAGTCTGCAGTTTTAAAGGACTGAAACTAATCATACAACATTTAAACACCATTTATCCAAAATCTGTGCTAAGCAGAGGAAACCCTTATAAATTGCATGCAACAGTATAAGCGAGATCTACCAACCCAAATGTAATAAGGACAAAATATATATGACATCCAACCCCCCAATAAATATTTCACAATCCCTGTGGTTCCCTTCATGAATTCTTGATTCCGCAGATATAGTCCTTCTGATTTCCCACATCTAATGTAATCGCTTAAGACAACCGCACAACATGATTTATATACAATAATATACATTATAATGAAAGAAGTGTGAAATAACAATGCCATCAACAGTCATGTATATTTCCCCCAATGCAGATCTGCATTCAAGCATGAAAAACTTTATCTCTGTTCCTTATTGCCAGTAACATCTGGTTTTGATTGCTACTGACTATATGCTTCTCTCCGGGTGTAAAAAGCCAGTCTTCTAATTTTTATATTTGATTTAAAATGTCCAGTGAATTAATAGGGTTGGATCCAATCTAAGTTCACAATCCTATACAACAGGGGTGGCAGATCTGTGGCTTTCTAGATAACAATGGACTCCCATCAGCCCTAGCAAGCATGGTCAACGGTTAGGGATGATGGAAGTTGTAGGTCAGCAACCCTAGAAGGGCCACAGGTTCCATACTCTCTTACCTGGAAATAAATCCCATTGAACTTAGTGGAGTTTACTACTGAGCAGACATGTATAATGTTGCACTGTTTTGCACAGAAATCAATGTAATAGCTCCCATTTAAATCAATGAACTTGTTCATCATTAATAACATTTTATATTGATTTCAGTAGGAACTAAGTACAACTAAATTAGTCTGGATCCAGTTCATTGTAAATAAGTATTTATCCTGCTATTGTAATTGGTAATAAGTTAATGCTTTTTCTGTTTTTGTTTATTTGCTTGTTTGCTTGCTTCCTTGCTTGGTATTTAAGAAAGGGGGGGGATAAGGTTAAATACAGGGAAGAAGCATTTTATTAACCAGCATGCTAATTTACTAGCAGCTGGCCACCTTGAATGCATTCCTTATGAAGGTGCTACCAGTGGCAGAGCTTCATGCTCCGGCACGGGGGTGGGGGTGGGGCGGATTGCCCCCGGTGAGCAGGCATGGGCGTGGCTGCCGTGCGTCCCAGGGGTGTGGTGCGCGTCCTGGAGAGTGGTGCGCTGCCTGTGGGGGCGTAGCGCCCAGCGCAGGCAGGGGGCAGCTGCGATGGCACCCCACCAGGATCACGCTGCGGGTGGTGGTGCACTCCCCCACCCCCTCTTCCTCCACCAGTGGGCGCTACTCTCCATTTTCAGTCTCTTTGTTAGTATTAGTGTTAGTGTTCCACAGTGAACCATATACTTTTTATTTTGCCTTTGGCTTTGTCTGAGGATAACCTGGAGGTTTTTAACATCACTGCCACTGCCCTCTATGCAATGTGTGCACAACACCCTAAGAATGCCTATGCCTTGTAGAAGTCAAGGAGAAATGGGAAATTACTTTGTAATTTCTATAGCTCAATCGAGGAGAAGGAGAAGCCAGAATCTCCAGGACGGTCTTCTTCAGTCAGTAAAGGAGGTGGTAGAGAGAAAGGATCGAGGTACTTTTATTCTTAAGAGCTGCTTATTCTTATTAAGTGTAGAAGCTTGAGACTATAATTATTGTTGTTGTTGCTTTTACTACTACTACTACTACTACTATTTAGTTATCCTATAGCACCATTCATATACATGGTGCTTTATAAAGATTATACCCCAAGGGGCTTCCAATCTAAAAAAAAGACAAAGGGAAGGGGAGAGAAATGGAGCCAAGGGATAAGCACGGGTAAAATATATGATTACACATAATAAAAACAAGTTTCTACAACCACTCAGAAATCCAGGCAGTTCTTTCAGATTCTTCCAAATACATATTCTATAAGTACTAATTTTGTTTTTATTCTAAGATACCATATTGGTTGATTTTAGCACATGTTAGACTGGCAGGGTGGGCTAACAGCACTGTATAAAAAGCCTTTGATATCTATGTCCCTAGCACTTGAGGTCATGATGTATCCTTTACTGGGGATCACAGTTGCATAGAAAGCAGAGCATTCCCAAACTTTATATAGGACTGAGTCCTCATTTTGGCTAGAAGTAGGTAATCCTCCCCAAGCTCACTAGCAAGATTCAGACACTAACAGTGCAATCCTATTGATGACCACTCATCATCATTGACATTAATAAAATGTCAATGAGACTTGCTATCAGGTAACCGTGTCTAGAGTTGCAGCATAAATCTAGGAGGAAGGATGAATGCAGGCTGTGCAGAGAAACAGATCTATGTTTGTGTTTGGTGGCTTTAGAGTAGCTTTCTTTGTGTCAATCCAGCAAAACAGCTTTATTGATTATTTTGTTGTTGTTCCACTGCTGTTTGATTTCTTTTTATTTTAGGTTGCTTTGGGTTTTTTGCTTCCTTTTAAGTTTCCTGCTTTTTAAAAGGAAAGCCTTTGGATTCATGGAAGTATTGTTTTTAAAACATCAGTGTCTATACAGGACCCAATTCAGCTCCTTTATAGTTACGCTTATGCAGCTGACTTCACCAGTTAAAACCTCATATTCTGGGATTTCCAAAATGTTAGCATTTCCCAACAGGCAGGGTATCTATCACAAATGAATTTTGGTCAAATTCTGGGTCAGATGTGAAGGCTGCTTCTACAATGGACATGATGCACACATTTTGTCCCCAGTGTGATCTTTCGGAAATTTATGAAAGTGGCTGAACAGAGTGTGTAACAGCTGCCTTGAATTATGATACTGATAATACAGCTATCACAGGAGTAATTCACACAGTATTTCTCCCGATTATTGAGGTCCCATATTTTCCACTCATCTGTCAACAATATATGCAGATGGTTAAAACCATACCTGGCCACACTTGTCTCATGATCACACAGAATAACAAACATGTGACTCATAGGATAAATGGAAACAGCTGGCAGCAATTTTTGTTAATTTGGTTGCAGTTTTTCTGGGTCCCTTTAATCCCAGGAACTGCAGTTAGTGGCTCTATCCGCCTATCACCCAGCTAACAGAGATCTTTCCGCATCTTGTTCTAAAGATGGCTTGGGACTACTTGCATATTTGGTGGGTTCATGTTTGCTAGTTTCTGCAAACAGACTCTTTAATTCTTTAATTTTTAACAGATGCCTTTTCTGCCCATAGGCCTTCAAAGCACCTAACAAATTGTTTAAAACCCATAAAAATACATAGCAGTAAAATTAAATTAATAAACCGAATACAGCAGCCCATCAAATATAAAAAGACAGTAGCAAGTAAAAATAAACTATCAAGGCTAGAGCTCTGATGAAATAAAATATTGTCTTAAGTCTGCCTTAAAGCATCTTGGATTATTTAAACAAAAAGGCTAACACTAGCTGATCTCAGCTTCCCTTTTAAGCTGCAAAGGGAAGGCACTCTTCTGAACTCACAAATGTGAGAAAGAAAGGATAATATATAATAAAGATATCCTCCTAGCATCTAATCACATACGAACAGCAACTGCATGCTGGAAAGCCTGTTTTGTGGAGGTAATGCAAACCTCAGGTGACAAGGATTTCCACAGTCTTGCTGTCTCTGGTGACATGATGCTGCCCTGTGCTAGTGCCATCCTAGTACCATCAATAGTAGGATGCAAAATAGGGCTCTATCTATACTTAGAAAGTAGACAGGTTCATATGGGAAAAGGCCAATCAAGAAAATAACATAGAATCTTAGCCATTTTGCAGTGGTGGTGGTGGTGGAATGCCTTTCCAGAAAAGGGCGGTGGTGGGGGGCCTTTGTAAAGGTAAAGGTAAAGGTACCCCTGACTGTTAGGTCCAGTTGTGGCCGACTCTGGGGTTGCGCCGCTCATCTCGCTTTATTGGCCGAGGGAGCCAGCATACAGCTTCCGGGTCATGTGGCCAGCATGACTAAGCCGCTTCTGGCAAACCACAGCAGCGCACGGAAAGGCCGTTTACCTTCCCGCTGGAGTGGTACCTATTTATCTACTTGCACTTTGACGTGCTTTCGAACTGCTAGGTTGGCAGGAGCTGGGACCGAACAATGGGAGCTCACCCCGTTGCGGGGATTCGAACCGCCTACCTTCTGATCGGCAAGCCCTAGGCTCTGTGGTTTAGACCACAGCTGCGTCCCGGGGGCCTTTTGAATATAAGGCTAGGAAAGAGGTAGGGCATTCTAATCTAATGGTGATTAAAGCACCTTGGGTAGAGAGAGAATATCTCTTTCTTTTCTCTAAGCTGACATACCTGTTTACTTTAACTGAAATCAGAGCATGTGGGAAGCATTCCTAATACCCCTGTGCTTTTTGCAAAAGAAAAGGGAAAGGGAAAAAGGAAGAAGAAAAACCCAAAGAAGAAGAACCAGAGCCAGTGATGCCTAAAATAGTCGAAGAAGTTCCTCTAAAGGCCTTATGGTATCCCCCTGTTGATTCCATCTTGGTGGATTACATTACTGAGGTTTCCAAAACAATTCTCCCACTACCAACCACGAAAGAACAGGTTGTAGCCCTTGCGCAGTGAGTACCAGGACAATGTCTTTTCTGTGAATTCAAAGTAAATATTTTAAGGGATTGATTTAGAAATCTACTGAATATAGTCCCCATTTTGACCTGCTTTCCTTTATCAACCCTTCAGAGAGTTTGTCTCTGTTTACTCAGTATTGTGAGTCCTTTTGGTCACACATTCTTTGCAGAACAGACTTAAGACAGCTTTCAATTTCATGTAATTGAAAGGTAAAATAGGACTGACAAATAATAAAAGAAATAGTCTTTTAAAGCCTAAACGATACAAAGGTGCTTAAAAAAAAAAAAAGTTCCAACATTCAGGAAGGGTTTTAAAGGTTGAAAATACAAATGTATTTTTATGGTTTTCCTGGAAATTGACACAGCCCAAAATTGACACAGCTGAGGGAGTTTCAACACTGAGGCATCACCTCATGTAAGACTGAACTCCTTGTCGTGCCAGCTTAATCTCCAGTTGTGACATCTTGTGGAGCAAGAACCTTCCCAGAGGTTCTGAGGTAGCTAGCTGGTTAATATGGGAACAGATACCCTTATTTATATCTGTACTGTAGATGATTTTTTCTTCCTCATACTTATTGTTTATTATTTAAAAGGATCTAAGCGCTGTAGCAAAAAAGATCAGCTCCTATTCACAAGCCTTGAGAGATCATGTAGAGTCAGCAAAGCAGATAAGAACTGGAAGGGGAATGTGTACATCTTTGAAAGTTATTGAGATGGATAATGAAATATAACATATTTAAACACCACTTAAGGTTTAAAGTGATCTTTTGTAGAAACAGTGCTAGTATTAAACCTGATTAAATATTATGACAATTGTTAATTTAAGTCACTATTGGATTTTAAAACAGGTTTGTTGCAGAAAAGATGGGTGGTCCAATTGAAACTGACAAATTGCATGAATTCAGCTGGGAACTTCATATAAGTGAAATTGAATATGAACTGAAATGCAATGTCGTGCCTATTGGGAAGATCAACAAAGGGACCTTCTACCATAGGGCCTTGCTTTTCAAGGTAAAGTCAATTACACAGCCAGATACAAGTTTATTTTAATAGCACACAGCATATGCTAATGTATATCAACTTCAACATATCCTTGCTGTAGTGTTATTCAAACCTTATTTATTTGTGTACTTAAGTCATTTTGTGTTTGGTTAGTATTGATTTCTCATCAAGCAAAGACACACAGTCCTATTCTGTAAGCAACATTTAAAATCATCAAGTGTGAGTGATGTTAATACACTGCTGTATTAAAAGCAAAATAATACAAATGACCATGTTGATGACTGGTGCAGCGCTGTGAGTTATCATCTCAGCTATATATTACTGCAATATGTTATATGTGGAGCTGCCTCTGAAGATAGTTCAGAATTCAGCAGCCAGGTTGCTCACTGGGGAAAGGTTTGAGCATATACAGTCATACCTCATGTTACGTTTTTTCAGGTTGTGTCCCGCAGCGACCCGGAAGTACCAGAAAGAGTTACTTCTGGGTCTCGCTGCTCGCGCATGCGCAGAAGCGCTAAATTGTGCTTCACGCATGCGCACAAGCGCCAAATCGTGCCACGCACCTGCACAGATATGGTGCTTCAGGTTGCAGGCTTTTCATGTTGCGAACGGGACTCCGGAACGGATCCCATTCGCAACCAGAGGTACCACTGTAATGCCAATCTTGGCCCGACCGCATTGGCTGCGGTCAGTTAGTTTCTGTCTGGGCCCAATTCAAATTGCTGCTTTTCACCTATAAAGCCTTAAATTGCTCAGGACTGCAATACCTCAAGGACCACCTCTCCCCATATGAACTGACCTGGATGCACCCTGCAATCATCATCTGAGGCCCTTCTTTATGTGCCACCTCTGAGACAGGTCCAGAGGGTGGCAACAAAAGAACAGGCCTTTTCTGTGGTTGCTCCCTGTTTGTGGAATACTTTCCCGAGGGAGGCTCACCTGGCACATTCATTATATATCTTTAGGCACCAGACAAAAACATTTTTCTTTGGCCAGGCCTCTGGCTAATTAAACAATCTATGGCCTTTTAGGCTGTGGAAGGTTATTGTTTTGTTTGTAATTATGTTAGATATTTCCGTGTTTTTATACTGTAAACCGCCCTGTGATCCTGGGTGAAAGGTTGTATGGTATATTATTATTATTATTATTATTATTTCACTGATAAGCTAGATACTATTTATTGCCTTTATACCCCTCTTTGCAGCATGGACATAACAGTACAAACAGTACAAACCTACTGTTGTGAGGGTTATTGTGAGGGTAGTTTCTGTGAAGTATTTTGAGCACGTAGGAAAAGCACAAGATAAATATTAAATATTTAAAAGGCTACTTTTTCTTACAAGAGATAATTATCTCTAACAGCAATCTTAATGGTCTTGTGCTTGGGCAGTGAAATGGCAACTCCCACAGGCAAACACAATATTGAATGATTTCTCTTCAGGGTGGAAAATGCATGGTACAATCTTTCTGCTCAATCATTTTCCTCTCACTTATTTTCCTCTTCTCTCCATGTACAGTTTCCCTTTTGTAGCATGTCTTTCAAATGGTAAAGCACTATTTTAAACTGTAAGCCTTTCAGTGCACTGACCAAAAGGCAGTATGTCAATGTAATAAAAATAAAGTAAAATATATCTCTCATCTGGTTACTTCCTCCCTTAGGTTCTAGCAGACAGAATTGGTGTTAGCTGCAGCTTAGTCCGTGGAGAGTACACCAGAGCATGGAATGAAGTGAAATTGGTTGATGATTCTCCCTTGGGAATACCTGGACTTCTGCTTCCTCCTCAAGTATATATTGTAGATCTCATGTACCAGCCAGGCAATCTAATGAAAGAAGGCAGTCCAGAGGCAGATCGCTATGGACGTATTTAATTATATTTCCAGAGCTCTTTGAAACCAAAAGCTGCTTGTTCGTAAAGCTAATTAACACAGAGAGGTTTGTAGGGCTCGTTTTCAAAGATGGGCTGGGTGCCAACTGCAGCACCTTTACATGAACTGATGAATCTAGATAGGCGAGCTGAGTCTTTTGTTTTACTACATGGAGATTCTGCCTTAGCAAAATATTTGGGGAGCGCACAGAATTTCAGTAGAAGTTTTGCTTATATTTTCATCATATTTTATTTATTTTAGTCTTTTGGAATAAAATGCAGATACCAGAAATTTGAAGTGGGGGCTTTATTCTTTATAGGTTACGTTTTAAAATTTTGCAGCTTACAAGGACATTTGCTGTCACTTTTCCATTTGAATGTGGGCAGCACAGCAGTCCCTGTATGATATCTTATTTTTGCCATGTATTCATGGGGGAGAAGGCTATCCGTGGCTACTAGCCATGATGACTATACTCTTACCTCCACATTCAGAGGCAGAAATGCTTCTGAGTAGTAGTTTCTGGAAACCACGGGAGAGGAGGGTGCTCTTGTGCTCATGTTCTACTCCCTGGTTTCCCACAGGCATCTAGCTTGCCACTGTGAGAACAGGATGCTGGACAAGATGGGCCATTGGCATGATCCAACAGACTATTCTTTTCTCTTTCTTCTTTTATTTTTCCATTTTCATCAACGATAATGACATAAAACTGAAGTATAATAAATAAATAGACAATCATAGGGCCAAACTAGATGTGATGGGGCAGCCGTGAGTGTTCACAGGTCTTCCCTGTTCATGTGTAGAAGGGAGAGCCTGTGGAGCATGCAAGGCATAGAAGTGAAACTATCCCCACACATCCGTTTTAGTCAGCTGTGTTCTTCTGCTTGATTTACTTTTATCCCAGCATAGTTCCCATAATGCAAGTTAGCTAACTGTGGCAGGGGGGTGGTAGAGCCCAGTTAAGTATAGGAGGGGAGGGTTTAGCTCCCCTACCCTGTGCTTCTTTTCATATTTAAAAAAATAGACCCACACTCATACCATTTTATATGTGAATGGGGCAGACAAATTTATAAAATAAACATGGCTGCCCCAACACATGAAGCTTGGCTGTATCTTGGCATCCAGCAGCACCCTTAAATCTGCTTATAACCCTGAAGCAGGGACAGTGTGAATAGTGCCTAATAGATAGTTCACACTGAACTATCAGTTCAGAAACTCCAACTTTAGCTTGGAATGGGGTAGATCCATGGGCATAACAACTGGTTTGACTGCCTGGATTCTGGTCACTAGCTCTAGGGATGGGGGGACATATTTGATTCATTTTACATTTGTAGGGGGACCTACCTAATTTGCACTTTCTAACACAATGTGTGAACTGAAACACAGCCATCCTTTGAAATTAGCAACATAACGTGAACAAAAGTAAAGTGTGCATAAAGTTGCATATTGGTAAAAATAACGTACAAAAATGTGTTGTCTTTGGGTAAATGGTATGCAAATGTGTAGATCAGAAGAAATTTGCACTGCTGCTGAATTTTTTATAAGGACTTGTTTTCTAAAAATTCACAAACTGGTGTGGAAATGTGAAGAAGTGAACTTTAAGAGTGGAAAAACAAGAAACCAAAGTTGAGATTCACCCACCCCTACTGGCTGTTGTGGATAATATTCACCCAGCCACATAGCACAAAACAAATCAATCATTTTTTTCCTTGCTTTATTTTATTTTATTTATATTCCGCCCCATGCCAAGGTCTCAGAGTGGCTAACACTAGTAAACTTGTGCAGAGGACCTGCTAGTGCACTGGATGATTCTGTGCACTGAGGTCTCCTACTTCCCCTGGAAGACACCTAGACTTGGGCTTTGGGAAGTCTGTAGTACTGGGGTGGGCAACCTAATTTCATGCAACACAGAGAGATTGACTGGCATAGGGAGAGGGAGGGAGGGAGGGAGGGAGGGAGGGAGGGAAAGAAAGAGAGTCCTGCAGTACTACAACCTCCACCCACCACAAGCTCTGGCTCAGAAGTAGCCCCTGGTTATCTGTAAGTCAACGGGACCTCATAATGGAAAACCAAATACCCCACTCATGCTGTAAGGGATGGCATTTACTGGACCTGCTGAGTGACATCTTAGGAGCAGGAGGAGATCCTTGGCTTACACTTAAGCACTTACATCCCCA
Organism: Podarcis melisellensis; assembly: GCF_964234715.1. Taxonomy (NCBI): domain Eukaryota; kingdom Metazoa; phylum Chordata; class Lepidosauria; order Squamata; family Lacertidae; genus Podarcis; species Podarcis melisellensis. Next base: position 38,713,271 of record NC_138544.1, read on the forward strand.
GGGTATTGCTTAAAAAGTGGCCAGGACAAATATAACGCTTATGAGGGGAGAAGAAAGAAATAGAGGTAATGAATGAACAGTGGCTTGCCCAATCCTCTTGTGGCTAAGACAAATTGTGGAACCAGGATTTTTCAAACCCACTCTTAGACACGATGATAAAATTCACCCTTCATGAAATGAGTGTTTACTCCCTAAGCTTAACTTCTCCAGATGTATCAGCGTTCTCAATAATGGAATCTCAAGAGAGAGTCAGGACAAGCAGTTGGATTAAATATTCATATGAGTCTTAATCAACCCACAGAACTGAGAAAAAAAATATTGAAATGTAAATGGGAATCTCATATCCTTTCTAAAATACTGCAATCTCTATTTGATCAAATATTGTCAGTTCAAAGTGATTTGAAAATGGGGCTTTGAAATATCACTGTGTGCTTGAGCCATAAATACTCCTTGCATTTTTGTTCTCCCCCTTCCCAATCTGTCCTCTTGGGAAAAAGACCCAGGAGGAGGAAAGAAAAAACGTTGCGTTAATGAAAGAGCTTGAACTCCACTAATAAATCAGCAACAACATCATCTTGTGTATGTTTTAATTAATCAGATATGTCATTTTTGGATGGATGACACCCCAGAAGACTGGGTGATTTGAGGAAAAGCATTCCTTTGGTGTGCATTCCCATCCCTGCCCTGTTAGGAAGATCTTGATTTTTTAAAAGTCATTTACGCCTGATTGGTGCATGAAACATAACATACGCTTGCCCTTAAATCATTTATATTTTACTTTCTTTATGATGCCTTTGTGAATTACCTCTTTCTGCATTTGTAATTAAAGGATGTAACAGATGGCCTGGGCTTAGTTCAGGGTGATAAATCCACTAAAATAACCTACAGGAAGCCACTGTGGACAAATGATTCTTTGTCCACTGTGGTGTTCAAGATCTGTGCTACTCAAGACGTTTTGGCTAGGAAGGATGATTATAAAATAGCCTGGCACAGAGATTGGACAAATCAACAGACAAGCGGGGGTGGGGGGGGCAAAGACACACATACAGCAGCATAGTTGATGGGTGGGTGGCATTTTTAAGGTTTTGATTAAATGAACACTTTTTAATTTCTGTGGATACTTGTTTTTAGAGATGTTTAACTTAGTAAATAAATACACATATTAAATTTTGCAAAGCTAAAATATGGATAGATAAGCCACTCGTTTTATGGGAAAAAATGAAAATAATATTCACAACAAAATGGAAAAATAAATGTAAGTAGAAGAAGCTGCAATGTGGTGGAGGGAAGTCACAGGGGTAGGAAAAGATACAATACTGAAAATGGTTATAACTTGAATGTTATGTAAAGATAGTTAAAAATGTGTAACTGAATGAAAAGTAAATAAAAATGTAATTTAAATAAATAAATAAATAAATAGTGCTAATCTACATAAAGTTAGGGTTTATGCTGGAATGACAGCACTTCCATGACAGGGTGTGTGGGTGTGTGTGAAGACAGAGAGACAGAGCCAGTTGGGTAATGGAAATATAGAAAACCAATGCCGTCTAGATGCATTATTGAGATAAATGTGCCTGAGAAGATTTGTCAGGTATAAATGTGAGTGAAGGCCTCAGAATGTCCTTGCATACATAGTTAGGCTTCCTGCTGATTTTCTGTAGCTTACGCTTCGTATTCACCACACTTAACAAAACAAATCAAAATTACACACCAACATATTCAGAGTTCTGCTCCAAGCTGAATACGATGAACAACATAAACATGTGAATAATCCTAGGCACATATATAAATTAGTTTTGGCTAGTCATAGAGAGCAGCAAAGAACTATGAATTGTCCCCCTTCCACTGCCCATTGAGAATCCTACTCAGCTGCCTCTTCCTACCTCTCCTTCAATATGGGGTAATGGGGGGGAAAGGCTGCACATTTTCATTCTGTCTTCACAGATATAAGGACTGGAATATTAATTTTTGTTTTTTAGAAAGAGTAAGAGTGTGATTCTTAAGATACTGAATTCTGTGCTCCAAACCTGTTTCTTCTGTGCTTTCGTACTGTGATTACACAGCCCTGCCTATAGTGGATTTATATGGAAAACAAGCGGATTTCTGTCATTTCAATTGTTAGCTGGGGTTTCATGTACCTCTGTTGGTGGGCAGAGTAGCTCAGCATGAAGCAGGAAATGTCTGAGCAGGGAGATGGCTTCCAGCCAATTGACCAGAGGTCTCAGCAAGTACTCTGTGCTTCTCGACTAGTTCATTCCTAACACCTGTTTCCTGTCATGTTCTAATCCAGGCCCAGCTTTGCCACTGGCACTCATCTCTTTGAACTCGCATCCACCTGGCATGAAGCCACTTCCCATTTGCCAATCACATATCAGGTTCTCTCTCCTATATTCCACAGCGATCACCCTCAGTATTGTATCCTCTGATTTATTTTCTTTTATTTAAACTGGTCTCCTGTTCTGTCTTGTAACTGGTACAAACATAAAGAGAGGATGAAGAGCAGGGGGAGAGAAGCTTACCTCCCTGTAAACATAATGCCTATGTGCCATGAATTACTACAAGCATTTGCAGAAGTGGAATTCTTACATATAAGGTATGAACTGTAAAGCCCTCTGTACATGTAAAACCTCTGTACAAAGTAATGTAATAATGGGCTGGCAATACGTTTCTGGGAGTCTCCAGGGAAATCAAGGGCAGTTTCTGCCCCTCACCACCACCTACAATTCAAGAGACTTGTTTAATGATCAGCAAAAGCTTACCACTTACTCACTTCTGAGCTCCTGGCTTCATTTGCCCTACCAGTCTCCAAAGTTCTGGAAGAGCAGCAGAGAGGATGGGTAAGATCTCAGCAAGCTGAAGACTCGGTTCAAAGAGAAATCCTTGATAAAATTTGTGGTCCCCAGGCAACTGCCTGAATATGCAAGGTGCTGGCATACCTAGGAAAGAGAAGTAACATTGAAGGAAAATCAAAAAGTATGTACTGCAAACTTCGAAATCTTTGTTCATAACCCCTAAAAGTATAGATTGTAATGGGAGTGATGCCTTTCTGTGTGTGACTCACCCATCCGGACAAAAGATGCAACTCAGCATCTGCTGACATAAATGTGTGTGATGACCAGGTTGCCCTTCAAACCTGCCAGCCAGGCTGTGCCAAGATATGGTTAAATCAAGAAAAATATAATCGCCACATGGAGGGGACTCTCACTAGCTGCCACCTACTCTTTCAAACACCCACCCACACACATGCTGTTTTTCCTGCTGCTGTCCAGAAGACAGAATCCTGGAAAAAAACACTCCCCAGCCCCAATAGTTAGCAAGATGATAGAATATACTTCAGACAAACTGAGATAGACCATGGAAACAACTGGATATTATGTTTTAAAATATGAGGAATCTATCATTGTATGTTTCTTCCCTGCAGCTCTAGGTGAATGTGAAATCTACATAGCACCTAATATTGCCTCACTTGAATGTCTGCTATCTCCTCCTAAATTCCATCTTGAGACTATGACCATATACAAACCTGGTTGCTTCACCATTAGCTAACGTTTCTCCTCTCCACACTCTCTTTATCATTTAGCTTGATGAAGAGAACTAGAGAAGTTGAAAGCTTGCACATTATTTTGGTTGACATAATGTTGTCCTAATAGGAATTTCAGATCCCCCGCCCCCCGTGATCTGGGTTGCATTATAGCACAGTTAACAGTAAAATATTTGGCATGTCTGCTCAGAGGTAAGCCCATTTGATTTCAGTGGTGCTTCTTCACAGGAAAGCCACAGCCTGACCTAAGGTAAATCACAGCAACAATACTACAGTCTTACAAATATATCAAAATGAAAAAATGGATCTCCAAATGCAAATTTGGACTTGGATTCTTAATATGAAAAGATTGATTACTATTGATTTAGAGCAGCCAATGTGATGCCTTCTAGATATTACTAGACAATAGCATCCATCATCCTTATAGGTCAGGCTGGTTGAGCTTACTGAAGCTGTTGTCCAGCAAAAACTGGAGGGCACCATGTTGGCTACACCTAATCTAGAACAACCTACCAAGGGAAGTCCCCCTGGTCCTTGTTGTTTTTAGCTGCTGCTGTCTGGTAACTTAGCTAATTAGTCACAAAGAGACCCTTGAAAGCTACTGGTATATTGCATTCTTCTCTGTGTTACTGGCTTTGAGGTGTTTTATTACTCTATTTATACTTTTGAACTTGATTTTAATCTATAAACACAGAAACTCTGATCCAATGCAGCTATTATTGGAATAAGAAGACCTTGTCAACATTAATAGACAATCCCATTTTCTTACACATATGTGGCAATATTTCTAAAATGCTGGCTGGCATCAAACCTGTCACTTTTGTTCCATGTTCCATTTCATGTTTTGTTGAATCAATGTCTCTCCAGTAACTGCTGGAAGTGGAGCATAGATTCATTCCACCCCCTGCTACATACTGTAAAGTCATTACACCCATATAATTAACAGCATGCTCCCTCTGAGTGCTGAAGCGAACTGATCTAATCATTAATTAAACTTTGTGCTGGGCCTCTTTCACTGCAGTTTTCATGAACTTTGACTCAAGATTAGACGGCAATTGATGGGCCTTATAATTTGATCTCCTGAGTGCCCTCAACTTCCACTGAACTTAGCACCTACTCCTAGTGTGCAAGTGATTTATGTCAAGTGCAAATGGTGCAGTAGAAATAGGTTAAATTGCTCCAAGGGAAGATGTAGATTTGGTCAGGACAATAGCTATCTTCATAATTCACTTCTCATCTAAAATATAGTTATCCTCTCTATAAAAAATGTAAGTATTAATATTGATTCCCATTATACTTTGTAATATGCATTGGCTGTCTGCTAAAAAAAGTTTGATTGGAAAGTCAATATCTGAAATATTGAAATCTTTGGAAAGCCAGTTATGGAGCTTTGGCTGGGTGGGGGCAAATTTTTTATAGCTGATAGCATTTATGGGATGAGGTCTTCATGGGCTAGTGGTAAACAAGTTTTGCATGCAAAGGGTTGCATGTTGAATACCTGGTATCTCTAATTAAATGATCTCAGAACCAAGTTACCAGTGATGGGAGGGATCCATGATCAGAATATCCTGTCTCCCCTGTCCTCATCAAAGTTGTGTAGGGTTTGCACATTTGATAAGGAAAGCTGCACATGGTGTTTAAGCATTTAAAGTCCAAAGAACCGATGCAAACTCTACCTTTCAAAATTTTTATTGCTTTCCAAAGAGCCATAAAATTTAGTTGTTTTGTTATTAAGAGGGCAGGTCAAAGGTAGAAGCAACAGGACAGGAGGCATCTCTCTCTCAGACCTGATCCTTACCAACAGGGAGGAACTGATCAACAAAGTGAAAGTACAGGGAATCTTGGGAGGAAGTGAACATGTCCTCTTGGGTTTCTTTACAGATAGGCAAAGGAAAGCTGAATGTAGTCGGATGTGCACTCTTGACTTTAAGAAGGCTGATTTCAAAAAGCTTAAGGAACTACTGAGCGAAATCCCATGGTCAGAAAAACTCAGAATGGAGTCCAAGATGGATGGGAGTCATAGCTGTCAACGTTTCCCTTTTTTTTAAGAGAAATTCCCTTATTCCGAATAGGATTCCTCACAAGAAAAGGGGAAAGTTGACAGCTATGATGGGAGAGTCTTTAAGTTGAAATATTGAAGGCACAAAGGCAGACATTTCCAACAAGAAAAGTGGGAAGCACTTAAAGAAACCGGTGTGGCTGCCTAAAGAACTTACAGATGAGCTGAGGTGTAAGAAGGGCATGTATACGAAATGGAACCTTCTGACATTGGAACTCCTACGAGAGGTGATGCACTCTCCTTGCTTGGAGGTTTTTAAGCTGAGGTTGAAGATGTCATGTATGATCTAGTTGAAATTCCTGCCTTGCAGGGGATTGGACTAAATCGTCCTCAACATCCCTTCCAATTCTACAATTCTATGAAACCCTCAAACTAAATTGGGGTCAGGAACCATGGGCAGTGTCTCACACACACACTGCTGGACTGCAGTCATCAACTCTCCCCCCCCCCCCTTTATCTTAACATCTTAACATATGGGACACAACTTGCCCACCTAGAAATATACTTTCCCCCTTCTGTGCCCCCGGAGTTTTCTTTCTGGTGCCACCAGAGTCAGGAAAGAAGTGTGTTGCTTCTACTCTTCATCCTCATCTTTGCCTTGATACGTTTCATGTTGCTGGGAAGAGTATGAAGATTGGGACCGGCCCCACCATTAGAGTGAAACCATTGCCTCAGGCGGATGATTTGGGGTGTCACAAAAGGTCATCCAAATGGTTCATTATTTAATGTTACAACAGTAGTACTGCAGTAGTAGTAGTAGCTTTCCTGCCAAGGAGGGGGAAGAAGCAGTTGTGGAGGAATTTGTGGAGGAATTTGCCTCCTCAGGTGCCAAAACAACACATTGACGCAGGGCGCTCGTTTGCTGCCTGTACCTTAGGCGGCGAAACGTTTTGAGGAGGATTCCTGTCAGACAGTCGTCTACGCCCGGCTTGTTAACAGCCTTCTGGAGCGGCGGCCCCGCCTGCCTCCCTCAAGGAGGAGAGGGCCTTTTCGCGCGCATCCTCCTTTCTCGGGCCCGGGAGCGAAGCAAGAAGCCGCCAGGCCGCGCGCGCGCGGAGCGAGGCAAAAGGGCGGGGCGGGGCCTCAGTCCAAGCGCGGAGCCCGGGAGCAGCGCCACGCAGCTCTGGGCTCTTCAGAGGCTACTATGGCTGCCGCTCGAGTCCTCAGGAGACTTCGCGCCCTGCAGGCGCCGCCGCTATTTCTGCGCGCTTCGCAGGGGGCAGCCCGGAGCGGCGTCTGCCTTGGCCCCCGAGCTGCGCACACCGACACCGGCGGTAGTTGCTTGGAGCTGGCTGGGCGGCAGAGGGGTGCGGGGTGGGGGTTGCGTCTCCCTACGGGGCTTTCCGGCCTCACGGGGAGGGAGCGGCGCAAAAGTTGGGGGGGGGTGCTCCTTCGGTTGCTGCTCGGAGGCAGCTCGAGGCGATTGCTCTGGTGCTTTTTATGCATGACTTAAGAGTTGATTTAATTATAGCAACAGCAAATTACCCGGGTTTATTCGTTAGGGAGACGAGTTGCAGTGCAAAGGAAGGACAGCGTGTGCCCAGAGCAAAACAAAGTGGGAATGGGTGGTATCATCTTGAAGTGGTAAAATAGGCTATACTACTTGAGACTACAAGTCATACCAGTGTGTTTTAAAAAAACACATTTTTTAAATTTTTACAGGTATAAAATTAGCGCCACAGAGAGGCTAGCTGGTATATTACATTGGTGTATTAGAAGTTTTTGGTTCGTTTATGTACTTGCACAGATTATTATTATTCTTAAGTATGGGAGCACTCAGACCCAGTACTTCACTTGTCACTTGCAGCCGGGAGTGGTTCAAATCACCCCAGCATCTCATTCTGCTGCTTGAGTAGATCAGGCCTCTGTTTAGTCACACAATTGCATTGTTTCACTGATACAGTCCCTGGAATGGGCCTTGTTTTGTCCTTTCACATTCTGGGAGAGCCAGAATGGGCACCAATTCCTGAATATTTGGATGTGGACCATGGAGTGTCAAGCTTGTTTTTAATTGCCCATTAAATCACTTGGGCAAATAACTATATTTCAGACTCAGTTTTTCCATTTGCAAAATGAAGGCAACTGTAATATACTTCACTGTGTTTTAATGAGGGCAAACAAGATGGTGTGTGTGTGTGTGTGTGTGTGTGTGTGTGTATATATATATATATATATATATATATATATATATATATATATGCAGGTTTTGGTGTCCTCGGGTGTCTTCCCGTGTAAAAGTTGGGGTGTCTAGGCGACGTTTCGACGAGGTCTCACTCGTCATCTTCAGGCTGGTGCTTTCGGCTTCTTGTTACTGGAACAGAGCAGGATCTCAGTGTTTGAGTTCCTATAAATACTGTTGAGGGGGTGTGGTGTATAGCCTCCAATGTTCTGGGCAGAGAGGAAGTTCCCAGGCTAGTGTGCCTTTTCTTCTTTTGTTCCTTAATTACTTGAGGGATATCTTGAGTGATTTCTTGAGTGATATCCTGAGTACCACTTAGGTGGGTCATTAGGTGTGGATTAGTTGCTAAAGTCTTTGTGTCTTGACCTCTTGAACTTTGTGAAGAGTTTTTCTGAGAAGATGGCTGTACTACACTTAGTTGTGCTCTGGCTTGGCTTCGTGTATAGGGGCGAGCTGTGGTTTTGTGGCCTGTGTCAGCCAGATCTGTGTAGGGATTGCAGGGGGGTGCAGCATCCGGAGGTGCCACCATGGTTTGGCTACTGGATGGTGTCTGTAATTTATCTGTGGAGAGGGTCTGGGTTTGGGTCTGGTGTGGTTGATTGGTGATGGCGTTCTGTGTGCCTCTGGATCTGGTGTCAGTTTTTGTGGGGAGGGCTAATTTCCAGATGTCTGGCAAGCGGGATGTGTCGTCACGCTTGTTCATGTTGTGAGGGTGTTTCTCTATCTCGATGGCTTCCATGATTATTCTCTTGTGGTGATGTTCCATGTTAAAGAGCAATTTGGAATCTGCAAAATTAATTTCGTGTCCTGTTTCTTTCATGTGTTGGAAAAGAGAGGAAGTTTTTTCTTCTTTTTTGACGGCATTCTTGTGTTCTGCGATACGTGCATTTATTCGTCTGTTTGTTTGTCCAATGTACGTGGCTGGGCAGACTTTGCAGGGTATTTCATAGACCCCTTGGTTTTCCAACTGGATTTTATCCTTGGGGTTTCTGAGGATATTGGCTATTTTTTGGTTGGTGCAAAAGGCTGTTTTGATATTGTGTTTATGGAGGATTTTGCTAATTTTATCTGTAGTGCCCTTGATATAAGGAAGGAGGGCCATGCCATTGTTTTCTTCTGTGTCTTGGTTTTTGGGGGGTGTTTCTTTTTGGATTAGCTTCGTAACTCTGTTTTGCTGGTATCCATTGGCAATTAACACATTTGAGAGATTCTGTAACTCAGTTGTCAAGTGGTCTTTGTCAGCCAGGCGTTTGGTTCTGGAGATGAGAGTCTTGGCTACGGAGATGGTTTGGCTACTGGATGGTGTCTGTAATTTATCTCCACAGATAAATTACAGACACCATCCAGTAGCCAAACCATGGTGGCACCTCCGGATGCTGCACCCCCCTGCAATCCCTACACAGATCTGGCTGACACAGGCCACAAAACCACAGCTCGCCCCTATACACGAAGCCAAGCCAGAGCACAACTAAGTGTAGTACAGCCATCTTCTCAGAAAAACTCTTCACAAAGTTCAAGAGGTCAAGACACAAAGACTTTAGCAACTAATCCACACCTAATGACCCACCTAAGTGGTACTCAGGATATCACTCAAGAAATCACTCAAGATATCCCTCAAGTAATTAAGGAACAAAAGAAGAAAAGGCACACTAGCCTGGGAACTTCCTCTCTGCCCAGAACATTGGAGGCTATACACCACACCCCCTCAACAGTATTTATAGGAACTCAAACACTGAGATCCTGCTCTGTTCCAGTAACAAGAAGCCGAAAGCACCAGCCTGAAGATGACGAGTGAGACCTCGTCGAAACGTCGCCTAGACACCCCAACTTTTACACGGGAAGACACCCGAGGACACCAAAACCTGCATTCCTGTACCCGTGAAAATCTACGAAAGCATATATATATATATATATATATATATATATATATATATATATATATATATATGCGCTATCATAGTCTGAGGATTTTACCGCTTTGGTGATCTGTTGGCCCTGAAACACTAGCCATCACTAGGCAGCTTCCCATCCACCAGGTTTAAGCTGGGCTATCCATCACACTGGATCCCTTTCTGGCAGTGCAACACACCATCCTGGCAAGTTAGAATTGTGCTTTTAGCTTTGCCAAATACTGCTGGTGTGCAACTTGCCAGGCAGCTTAATATGCTTAGACCAGTCAGGCACACTAGCCAAGCTCTGCAACAGATGCAGGTCAGTTTGCGAGCTTGCAAGTAAATTTGTGTGCACCAGGAGGAGGGGAAATGGTGGTTTAGAAGCAACCTGTGTGTTGCAGGATTGATGAGGCCTCTGGGAGATGGAAGAGCTGTCAATTCGTCAAGGGTGATATGATGTTTATTTGAAACCATTTTCTTTACAAAGATTCCCCCACCCCTTTAACTGTATGCAATATCTTTTTTATTGTTCTCAAGGCCCCATTAAACAACTCCTCCATGAATATGAGCCTTTGACCATTTCCTAGTAAATGCCACCACTGTGGAGTGACACTTCTCTCTCAGCAGCTGTTCTAAGCACCTTGTATTTCAGCAACTTGTCAGCTGTAATTGCAGGCCTCCATGTATCGCCTTCTCTTGGCTCTGGATGTAATTACTGTTCGCCTTCTGGTGCAATCTGGCATATAGAAATTTCTTCTGCGCACAGTGGCTTATACCTGTTGGTTGAATTTCTTGTTCTTCCACCTTTCTAGATAAAGATGTGGGTTCTTTGACAAGATACGATGAGTCGAGTGTTACTACTGACTGGCAAAAGAAGTTGACTCCTGAGCAGTTTTATGTCACCAGGGAAAAAGGAACTGAACTGGTAAGCCAAGAGTTGTAATAGTTTCCAAGCAGGTCAAATGTATATTCAACGTAGACATACATTGCATAACTGTTCCTTAATTTGGCAGACTTTTGGCTCTGTTCAGGATCTCAACCAGGAACCCCCAAGTAGAATCAATCCCAGGGTGGCTTGCATTTGGCAGCAAATGTAAACAGTGCTGCCTGCAAGCCCTGCTGCCACTTGAGCACTCCTGATGATTCATTGGCAGCTGGGGCTTTACCTCTCCTGTACTTGATGTCCTAGACCTAGGACATCAGATGAGTGACAGGTGGGCAGGGCTGGCTGAAAACAGCCATGCAAGTCAAATTTGCCAGACTGGCAGGCCTAATTTTTTCCTGCAGGCTGCAAGTTCCCCACCTCTAATAGATGAAATAGATAGACCTCTTCTTCTTACATGACTAAGTTCATTTTTAAAGGCATCATCACAAATTGTAGCAAGAATAATAATTGTAATAATAATAATAATTTATTATTTACAGTATACCCTGCCCATCTGGCTGGGTTTCCCCAGCCACTCTGGGCGGCTTCCAACCAAATATTAAAAACACAATATAACATTATAGGAAATCCTATAAAGTTCCGTGAAGAATTACTTCTCTTTATCCATCCTAAACTGATTGCAGTGATGAGCACAGATTCTGTCTGTTTAGACAAGAGTGATGTTGGGTGCTGTAAATGTGTGATGACCACATACCTGAACCTGTAAGATTCTGCTCCTTGGTTTGGTTACCCCCAGGAGAGTAAAAGGTGGGAATGAAACTTCTCAGGGTGACAAAGAACATGCAGGTTGAATATCCATGTTACACTGGAAGTTCCCACATATGAGCCTGCTTGATGTTTGGTTTTGCAAGCTGACTTGGAGGTGGAGGGTGGGAAAGATGGCTAAGAATTAGAATATTAACAATGCATGTTTGAAGCCTTTTAGTGGAATCCATCTGACTAACACAGAGCCTGGAATGTACCACTGCATATGCTGCAATGCTGTGCTGTTCAGGTAGGAGTCTAATTGCAATATACTTTTTTCAAATTTACATGTGTGTGTATGTCTGACTCTCGCTGGAGCTCAGGTACATAATGCTTTCCCTTCACAACAAACTAGTGAGGGTACGGTAGGCTGAGAGAGCAACTGGTCCAAAGTCACCCATTATGCTTCACGGCTGTGCCTGAATTTGAACCTGGGCTGCCCAGCTCTAAGGGTGCAGTAAGGAGGCCCTGATTCAGTTCAGGGCTGCGACACTGGAGGAGGACAGGTTAATTTTCCCCACTGCAAAATATTACCAGTTAAAATTCCCCCAACACTGCTATTAGTCCATTCAGGGAGAGAGCCTTTTCAGTCATCTCCCCACTTACAGAATACTCTTCCCCATAGGGCTCACCTGGCACTAGCATTAATATATTTTAGTGTCAGGCTAAAGCTTTCCTATACTGCCAGGCATTTGACTTTGCATAATATTAGCGGATTAAGTTTTGATTGGACATCTATTGATTGGTTTTTGTGTCAGTGGTGACCAGGCACTCTTTTTTTTGTCCGGTGGGTGTTGTTTTTTTACTGTTTACATTGTTGTATTGTCTAATTCTTTTATACGTTTGTATGTTCTTTGTAAGATCCATGAGATTATTTTTGTGGAAAGCAATTAAAATTTAGTAAATAATAATAATCATACTATGTAGGATAAGACCCTGGAAATTGTTTCAAACAAGGATAGTTAAAGCGGTGCTCTCCAAATGCCTTGGACTCTAATGTCAAACAGTCCCTACTAGCACAGGCAATAGTCACGGATGATGGAAGTTGTAGTCCACAACATCTGGACACCCCCAGGTTGGCTTCCTCTAGTCTGGAACCTTTAACTAGTGCAGAATTCTCCCTTTTGACTGCAGGGAGCAGTAGAAAGCACAATAGACTGCTATCTCCCATCGGCTCTGACTGCTTAGGTATTTGGGGGCCTGGTCTGAGCTGCTGGATATTATTACCTGTTCTTGCAGCCTGCTGCAAGTAGAAATAAGACCCACATTCAGATTATTGGAAGGAGTCTCCTCCCTAGCTGTATTGTGTTTACTGCTGAACTGTAGGCAAAAGCAAGAGCTGCCCCTTGAGAAGCATCCTAATCTCTGAGCATGCAAAGTGTTTCTGCAGGGTATGTAGGTCACTGCTTTCTCCCATGAAGAATTCACTAAGGATTAGGAATACATGGAACATAAGCCTCAGGTTTTATAGATAGCAAATCACAGAATTTTAATGGAACATCAAACCTCAGCCCAGTCATAAAATTATAGGCAAAGGTCATACTTCTTAAAATCATCTCAACTACATTTGGGACAGCTAAAATGCAGATCAAAGTAAACAACATATGTTGAAGGAATGGTGTATTAAGGGCTAATCTAACACATATGTTTGGGGAATGTCCATTTATCCACAAATGCTCTGGTGAACTACTTCAAAGAACAAATAGAATTTTGAGCAGCAGCATTTTGGTGGCTACTAACATGTTTCTAGCAGACTAAGTGACGTACTTATAAATAAACCGCACAGGGATATTTGTGGTGAGGAGCTATTTTAATAGGGCAGAAAATTGGCAAGGTTGTTGGGGTTGTTTTTTACAGTAAGAAAATGTAGACCTGATGTAGAAGACACAGCGAACAAGACAATTTTAAACACCTGTTTGAAAAGCCATAGTCAATGGAGAGAGTATAATTGCACTGGTCCCAATCCAGTAGTAGTTCTCATGCAGCAATGAGCTGTTCCCACTGCTTTACATAAGAAGAGCCTGCAGGATCAGGCCGGTGGCCCATCTAGTCCTGCAACCTGTTCTCATAGCGGCCGACCAGATGCCATGCGGAACACCCACAAGCAGGATCTGAGCGCAGCAACACTCTCCTCTCCCTCAGTTTCCAGCAACTGCCATTCAGAAACATTACTGCTCCTGACTTCCTTTGCATAAGAAATCTCTACTCTTGTGCACAAGCCCTGTTTAACCCTTAAATTGCACACTGAATGATCCCTGCTGTTGCACTTTCAGTAGTTCAAAGTGGATCTCTGGCATACTTCCCTGCGTTTACATTGTAAGATGGAAAAACAGCAAAGAGTCCCTCTTGTGGCACTTTCAAAGACTAACACATTTTCTGTGGCCTAGGGTGTGTTTTTTTTGAACTAGAGTTCACTTCAGGTCCGCCTTTCTTAGAAGATTTGTTTTTATATGCTTTTTACTGTTTTGTTGGTTTTAGGCTCTGTAATGGCATTGTCTGCTTTCATATTATACACTCACTACTTATAAAAATTTTAAATAGTAAGAAGTTTATAAATGTGTTTTGATAAATGAAGATGGTGAAAGAGACTCTTTTCACGTGGGTGTCTACTTTCTCTGCTTTTCTTTCTTTGGTTTTAGAACAGTGCTGATTTTGCCTAGTTTGTACACCTTGATCCAAGAGTTTGCAAGTGTGGCTGGACTAGGCATATCAGACAGATTTTTACAAAGTTCCTACTTAATCAGGCTACAACTAAAATGTATATGTCTGATTGAAACAGGACACAATTTCGCACCTGAATGTTTCTTGATAGATCCATATTTCTGAAAGTATGAAGAATACAAAACGTTTTTATTTTGTTAAACCATGGTTGCTAAAAATGTAAATGTCTATGTTTAATTGGAAGACATAGACATGTTTTGTTTGTTTCTTTGAACTTTTCATGTGTCCTGTTCCTTAAAGGCATATGTGGGCAACAGCATGAATATTCATGTGTAAGTCTTCCTGAGCTCAGTGGTGATTATTCCTATGCAAGTGGGTACAGGATTGGAGCCTCAGAAACTTTGGACACAGTCCAGTCAAAGCTGCACAGGCTTACGGCTGTTGTGCTAAACTCACTCGCTAACAAATACACCCAATAGAAATCTGTTGTACTTACTTATGAGTTACTATGCTTAGTTCATGCTGTGGTTCACTGGTTTTCATGGAGAAATCAAGCATAGGGTTAAAGTCTTCTCTGAAATCAATGGGCTACAGAAGTCCTTAGTTTTTGGTTGAATTGCTCTCCCTCCTTCATCTATTTATTAAAAACAACAACACATGTGCTATAAATAATCCTGGGACTCAGCTAGATTTATATGCGATATAACATTGTGCCACCAGATGGTGATGTGGAGTCCCGTTTTTCTCTACCTGTTTTCCCTGTTTAAATTTACAATGCTTTCAACAAAAATGCTTCTATGATGTGTCTAAATCCAGCCCTGATTATTTCCATACTGAACATCTTTTTAAAAGCAAAACTTCATCTTTTTAGCCTTCCATTTAAGGATATTCATATGTTATACAAGATTGCCTTTTTAATAATGCAGTTATGGTTGTCAGCATTTTCATCCACATGCCCACCCCCCCTAATATTATTAAGAGGGTCTCTTCTTCAGTCTTCAGAGAGTAGCTGGAAGTGGGGAGGCAGAAGTTCTATCTATCTATCTATTATCTATCTATCTCATCCTCTGTGTGTGCACGTGCGTGCATGCATGTGTGTGCGTGCATGCACTACAACCCTTCATTAATATGCAACTTTGCTGTCCTTTATAGCTCAGAAACAAAATATGATTCTGGCACAGGGTGGCCATCCTTTTCAGAAGCATATGGGACACATGGCACAGATGAAAGCAATACTAATATCTTGAGACGTCCTGATAATTCACTAGGAACAAGCAGCACAGAAGTCATCTGCAAACAGGTACACCTACCTTAAAGAAAGCATTCCTTAAATGCAAGTCTCTTATTCTATATGTGTCACAAAAAGCGAAGTGTAGCTGCATTAATACAACTAAATACACTTTCATGAATCATGAAATTAGCCCCAGGTAGTGGACCTAATGTATGAATTTCTGGGGCAAATCTATAAAGGTAAAGGACCCCTGACAGTTAAGTCCAGTCGCAGACGACTCTGGGGTTGCAGCTCTCATCTCGCTTTACAGGCCGAGGGAGCCAGCATTTGACCGCAAACAGTTTTTCCAGGTCATGTGGCCATCATGACTAAGCTGCTTCTGGCAAAACCAGAGCAGCACACAGAAATGCCGTTTACCTTCCCACTGGAGCGGTACCTATTTATCTATTTGCACGTGATGTGCTTTCGAACTGCTAGGTTGGCAGGAGCTGGGACCGAGCAATGGGAGCTTACCCTGTTGCGGGGATTCAAACCGCCAACCTTCTGATCGGCAAGCCCAAGAAGCTCAGTGGTTTAGACCACTACAACACAATCCTACACAACATTAATGGTCTCATTAAATCGAGCAGGACTTACTTCCGAGTTGACATGCATAGGATTTTGCCGCACTCTGGTGCACATTTCCAATGGGAATAAGCCCGGTTAAATACAACAATATTTACCTCTCAGTAAATATGCAAAGGATCAGGCTGCACATGTGAGACAGTTGTATGAGTGGATGGGAAAGCTGACCTTACAAAAGTTGAAGGAAAATATATAGATCTGCCCCTTGAGTGATTAAACTCATGGAATCTGCATCAGAAGTCCCAGTGGATTTCCTGACTGACTCACAAATTTAACAATGGTACTGTATTCTGATTGGAATGAGGGCATTCTCCCCCCCCCCCAATACTATTAATTAATACTGATTTTAAAGTGGTATTCTCAATAAGAATGGGTTTTTTGGCATAGAAAACCATCTTATTAGCACTAAGGTATCTTTTCCACAGAAAGCTTACCCAGGAGAGGCTTTACACCTGGGGCATTTGCATGCATGCAAACGTGAGCACACTAAAATGA
Source organism: Podarcis melisellensis (assembly GCF_964234715.1). NCBI lineage: Eukaryota > Metazoa > Chordata > Lepidosauria > Squamata > Lacertidae > Podarcis > Podarcis melisellensis. Next base: position 38,729,643 of record NC_138544.1, read on the forward strand.
GTGGGCTTCGGAAGTTGGCTCTAAACACAGAAGGTATTGCTTATATGGCAGTTGCAGACTTAATTGGCCCCTTTGGCTATGAAATCAGACTGTTTAATTTATGTAGATACGCTTTAATTTAAAGAACTGGCACTGCAACTAAGTCTGTTATTCTCTTGCAGTGCGATGCCCATCTGGGCCATGTGTTCGGCGATGGTCCCGAGCCATCTGGGCAGAGGTTCTGCATCAACAGTGTTGCATTAACATTTAAACCAAGCTCCAAGCAGTGAGACTTTCCTCTTTACAACCTGTGCATTTGATACCACTTTGATGCTCAGATCTCCTTTGCCGCAGAGGGCCACTTTGAAAATGTATCGGGAGCCAGGTGCCTGTGCCTATTTTGTGATTACATAGTGATGGTAATTAATGAGAATACATGTGGGGGGACGCCAAACCATTGATGTGAGATGTGCTGCTCTTATTCTGTGATGGGATAGGCTCATCTAAGGTAGCCAGGCTAGTCTGGAGACCTGTGTGCCCAGCTTATGTGGATGCAGAGCTTTTCTGCATGTAGGCAGTTCCATTAAATCCAGCACAGACAGCATATCTACACATACAAATTAATGTACATGCTGCATTTTTTATTTAAAAAATAGTTGATTTCCTCGTTGTTAATAGGTGAAGCAATCAATTACAGTGGAACCTCGGTTCTCGAACCTCTCCATTCCTGAATGTTTCAGCTCCCGAACGTCAAAAACCCGGAAGTGTTCCAGTTTTTGAACATTCCTTGGAATCCGAATGTCTGGTGCAGCTTCCGATCTGCAAAAAGCCTAGCTGTCAGCCAATCGGAAGCCACGCCTCAGAATTTGAATGTTTCGAATGTCCTTCCAGAATGGATTACATTCAATTTCCGATGTTCCACTGTACATGCAAATCACATCCACAAATTTCTAAAAAGGAAATACAGAAGCCTTGTACATGCCTCTTAAGTATAATGTAAATTAAATTATAAATATATTTTTTAAATGATTGCTCATTGTTGGAGAGAAAGGCCACATTTTGTGTTACATTGGTGCAACCGACTCAGTATGCCATTTCCAAGACAAGGATTTGCTAAAGAGGACTCCCAAGACATCTGAAGGAGTGAGTTTGCTCTAATTCATGTTGGTGCAGACTCCATTTATTTCTAGAGCTGCGTTTTCCAGAAACAATTATTTTAGTAGTTTACTATGAGGCTTTCCTGTTCACAGCACAAACTAAAAGCCACCAGTAGATTTTTAAGACCCAGGTGGGAAAGCATAAGTAGCACTTTGTCATCGGACAACACACCTTCCTGCTTCTAATTGCTGGAATGAGGAACCACATCATTAATGTGAAAATTAAAAAGCGTAGGGGCCCAAATCATGAGATGAATTTAGAAAGCACAATATTTGAAACCAACGAAGCTGTGACACTATTAGCACCTGCCTTCTGACGACTTCACCTTAGGAAAATTCAAATTAAAGGCTACAAGCCATTTTCCCCGCTGTTTCATTGTTCTGCTGAATGCTGGGGACTTTTTGAAAAATATAAATGTAAATGTTGATATAAAACAGCAATTCTCCATCTGGCATATTATGCTGCTGCACCTTTTCTTTGTAGATCTCTGGCAATTTTGGGAACAATTTTTATTTCCTACTAGTTTGCATTTTAGATTTTATTAATGGGGGTTGGGATGCATTGCAATTCATAAAATAGTATGTCTTCATTATTATTTTTATTTATAAAATTATTCCCTCCTCCCTCAAAAGAAATAATGCAAAACATAAAAGGAGTGTTTACTGCTTCCTGTTGTAAATGCTGGAATAAAATGTTTTGTTCACGGTGGTTTTAATTTATTCTTGATGCGAGTCACTTATTAAAAGACAACATAAGGAGGATCAGATGTGGTGCAGTGTGCATGCAAGGGAGTCAACATAACCATCTCTGAAGCTTCCCCTTACGTCCCTGTCTTTTGTTCAAGCACCAGGATTTTGCTTCCTGTAGGGCAGCACCAACCGAATACAGTGGTACCTCGGGTTACATACGTTTCAGGTTACATACACTTCAGGTTACAGACTCCGCTAACCCAGAAATAGTACCTCGGGTTAAGATATTTGCTTCAGGATGAGAACAGAAATCTTGCAGCAGCGGCGCAGCAGGATGCCCCATTAGCTAAAGTGGTGCTTCAGGTTAAGAACAGTTTCAGGTTAAGAACGGACTTCTGGAACAAATTAAGTAGTTAACCTGAGGTACCACTGTATACGGCAATGGAATTTTGCAGAATTTAGGCCTGCAGCTTAATCTTGGGTGGTGGTGCTCTCATAAGATCCTGATGTCGGCATGGAAAAGTTCCTTTGCACTTATGCTTGAATCTTTGGTTGCCATGAGCCTCTTGAGGCGATGCAGCTTTAGAAACAACACCAGTTGTCAACACAAGGGGGCTTGTGAAGAAGGCGCAGCAGAGACTGTACTTTTTGAGAATTCTAAGGAAAAACCATCTTCCGCAGAAACTGCTGCTTGCCTTCTATCACTGTGCCATTGAGAGCGTGCTCACTTATGGCTTATGTGTGTGGTATGGAAGCTGTACTACCCAGGACAGGATGGGGTTGTGCAGAGTTGTTAAGGCAGCAGAGAGCATTTTTGGCTGCCCACTCTCCACCTTAGAGCAGATTTATGCCACAAGGTGCCATAGGAAGGCACTGGACATAGTAAAAGATCCATCGCATCCTGGTCACTGTCTCTTCGAGCTCCTGCCGTCGGGACGGAGATACAGGACGATGAAGACAAGAACGAGCCGTCTTAAGAACAGCTTCTTCTCCAGAGCGATCTCGGCCCTGAATGGGAAGCCTGGACTTTGAAAGTCATCTAATCTTTCTTGCTGTACTATACTGTATTGTTTTAATTAGTGTTTTTATGGAGCAGTCAAGTAATTTCGTTGTCCCTGAGAGGGGGCAATGACAATAAAGATATTATTATTATTATTATTATTATTATTATTATTATTATTATTCAGGGTTTTGTAGGTTGCTGGGGAAGAAATAAGACATGACATAAAAAGGAATACTGCAGAGCTGAAGGAGGTTCCGAAAAGGGAAATCAAAATGATTTAAGGGCTAGGAACAAGGCCTTTATGGGAAAGGTTGCTACGTTTCAGGCTTTTTAATTTAGAAAAACGGGTAAGTAAGGAAAAATGCAATAGCAGTGTATAGAATTGTAGATGGGGAAAGTGGCTAGGAAGAAGCTTTTCTCACGAGTACCAGAACTCCAGACCATCCAATGAAGCTGGAAGTTGGAAGACTAGGACAGACAAAGGAATGTATTTCTTCACACGTTGCATTGTTAAAACTATGGGATTTGCTGCCACGAAAGGCAGCGAGGGCCACTAACTTGGATGGCTTTAAAAGAGGATCAGACAAATTCATGGTCAGCCAGCAGCCTGCTGGGAACCCACAGGCAGAACCTGGTGCTGCAGCAGCTCTCTCCCCACTAGTTCCCAGCACTGGTGTTGGAGGCTTACTGTCTATGAAAGTAGAGGAGGTAAAACAAAGCCATTGTGGCTGCAAGCTGTTGATAAGCTGCAGCAGCCTATTTTTTGGAGAGAAAGAATCTATCTCTCTCTCTGACTACGACACACACACACACACTGTAAAATCCTTGATAAAAAGTTCTGGAGAAGCTGAAAACTTGCCACACTATCTATTTATTTATTACATTTATATACCGCCTTTGTCTTCCAATAATCTCAAGGTGGTATACATGGTTTTCCTTGCCATTTCATCCTCACAACAGCCCTGTGAAGTTGGGTTAGGCTAGTCCAACACTCTAACCATTATGCCACACTAGCTCTCAGTGTAACAATTTGGTTGGCGCCAGCTGTGGATTTTGGAAACTAGAATTTGCCAAGTCTGCATCACTGGTTGTGTTTTATTCCTTGGCCCACTGGGATGCTGCCATGCCAATCTGAACCCAGATTAGACCACCAAAATGTACAATTTCTGCCCTGAATAATGTATCTCTTTTCACCCTGGAAGCCACCTGCATTTGTCCCTATGTACCACCTCTAGTAAATGTCACTAAGGCTTTGTACACACTTTGTAGTAGATTCAAAGCACATGCTTTTTCTCAAAGAATTCTGGGCACTGTAGTTCACCCCTCAGAGTTACATTTCCCAGCAAACTGCAGCACCCAGAATTCCTTGAGAGCAGAAATGTGCTTCTGATGTGTTTTAAAGGTATATAGCCTCAGTTACCCACCTTTAAAATGGTAATAATATTGACTCTCCCCGCAGCAGGGCTGAAGCAATTAAAAGTGCTATAGAAAATATTAATAATTCAAAAGGGATTCAAAGGACATCATAGGGACCCGAGCGCAAAGTTGGCACGAGTTCCATCCTGTTTCCCGTCCCTCGGATAAGACCCTAATACCTCCTGCACTTGAAGCATTCTCCCCCCCCCTTGTTCCTTTGCCAACCTCTGCAAACAATTGGACTTCAGGGGTGCAGATTAAAGCTGCGTAGCAGGTGGCAATCTAATTGCTATCAACCTTGTATCTGCATTTATTTTGTCATCTGAACTCGCCTGCAGCTGGCTCTCAACCCTGATTATTTTTTGAGCAATTAGTTTACAGGTTCAAAGAAGGTATAGGCTTCAGATCCTCAATTTGCATGAAACATACAGTACAGAACCAAAGGCGGCAGAGGCCTGTGCGATTTGGGAGGTGGCAGCAAAGAGGAGGGCTTTGTACAGGTGCCATGTTTTGAATTAGGTGAAATATTTACCCAGGTTTCAAAGTAAGTGCCCTTTTCAGTCTATTCACAGGAAAGCTTTCATTGTACAATTTTGTATATATTGCCTGGTCTGGCCAACTGGTACCGGCTTGATACCAGCAGCTGAAAGAGAAGGATTATGCCAGCAAAAGGTGGCATATCCTCCATTGGGTTTGGGATGGTGCCAGCAAACAGCCAGCCAACTAGCAACTGTGAAGGGAGCACCACGAGTGGAACACATCCTTCTTTTCATCTACAGGAATAATGAAATCTATTTCAGAAGCCCGTGAAACAGCATAATTAATAACATTTTGTTTCCAGGACTTTAGGTGTTAAAAGCAATCTCCTGTTACGAGACGAGTGTGAGACTGAGCCATAGCAATTTAAAGCAGCATCATTAGGTGTTTCAAATGTGTGGCGTGAATGTGGCTCAAGTTGGGACAACACCCAATTTAAAAAATCAGGCTGGACATATCTGAACTAATCCAGCAAGCTCTTCCCAGGATTCAGCCTGACAATTCGGGTGCAACAGAAGAGCTGAGCTGCTCTCCCAGGCTCAACAATAAGACCAAGTCTGAGAGCTGCAATTCATTCCATTTTAACACACAAGATGGCACCAAAGAACCATTTTAGCCCTATAGGAGTTTTTGTGCTGTTTGAGTGCAGTGGTGCAAGTCATCATTGCCATTCCTGGTTCCAGCTTGACAGATAAGTTTCTGTGTTGTACAGAGCTCTTTGGCATAGAGGAAGTGAGCTAATGCTGGTTTTAAGTTTTTGCAAGCACTGGTGGTCTTGCTTTGTAATCTCAGACCCCTGCTTCTATTCTCAGCAGCATCCCCAGCCACCTATGGACATGCCCCTTCTCCAAGAAACAGTTGTCCAAACATAATGGGTGGGATCCAGTGATGACTGCTGAAGAGAGGTACTCTATGCCAACAGAACAGAATTGTTTTCCTCTCCCTTGTAGCATCCTTGGGTTAGGGTTGGGGTTGGGGTTGAGGGACCCTCTGAAGTCAATTTAGTTGGGGCACCGGGGAGAGTTCCCCCCCCCAAAACAGTCTAGATGTTTCCAATGAGAGAGAATGCCTGCGCAAATAACAGTAATTAAAAAGGCTGAATCATACAATCATAAATGAACATATTACAAATGGCTGAAGAAACAGGTGCAAAGTGTATGAAGACATAATAGTACAAAGTAGTAAGGTAATCTGCTAGTAGTGCATCACTAAAGGGTATACAAAAATTTGCAAATGATCAGTATGCAGCAGTCTAGTTGTCCAACTTTTGCAAAGGTCAATAATGATCAATGGGGGAGTGTTCAGATAACCCATTTCAGGTGTTACAAATGTGAAATACATTAATTAGAGGGGTTGTAGTGCATATAATTAGTGCTGAGAGGGGACAGCTTTCCTTTGGTGTGTAAGCTTATGTGATCGATACCTGCCAAAAATATTACACAGCTTCAACATTTGAAATTCAAAGAACAAAATATTTGTTGCTGTCAAAGATACTGTGTTTCTACTCCTGAGCGATCGGTAGAACCAGCTTTAAGTGCTACTGCTAGAGGACAGAGCTGATAGCCTAATGCTGCTAATGTACATCAGGGCATATGACTGAGCTAGTCAGTTTGAAACCAGATCTACATCTGATTGGCCTGCCCTAATCCCTACTTAAAAATCTGAATCCATGCCAGTCCTTGGAACAGTTCCAGCCTGAATCAAGCTTTCTTGTCTAAAGTGCATATCAATCAATTTGGAAATCCCATTTGATATATATTTTTGTGTGCTTAGTATTTCACTATTAAAACAGTGAAAGTAGTTTGAAAGGAAGAGAAAATTGTGCAAGTGGCCCATCAGCCTAGGATGTGTCTGTTGATGAAGAGCAGACCAGATTTTTCAAATGACAGCTATTCACTCTGAAGTGGACTGAAACATGCCAAGCATCTGATCTAATGACGCCAAGCAGCCATGGCATCGTTCCAAGAGGAAAAGAAAACCCAGTGTGAGAAATAACCGGCAGAGGGACAGTAAATTAGGACACAAGCTGCACAGATCTGCACAGCATCCAAAATGAATGCTGGCACCATACAAAGAGGGCACTGGATTCTCACCCATTCCCAGAGGCTTCATATGCCAGCTCAGAAGGCTTGCCCCAACCAAAGCCACATCGCCCGAATGAACAGGTGCAGCCCCACCCAAACAACAACAATAGAGGACAAAGGAGAACAAATAAGCATTAAATCCAACCACAGTGTTACTCATCCTAGTAATCAGAGACAGGTGGCATTGGCTAATTCTGCCAGCCACAGGACCCCCTGGCTGCACATATTGGTAGGGTATAAGCTGCTATTAAATTGATGTTACTTGCAGTCACTACTAAGTTATGTGGCACAGCATATCAAATACAATAAACAAATAAATAATTTCATTTGTATGCCGCCTTTCCAAAGTTAAGACCGTGCTCAAGGCTGCTTACAACGTACAAAAAAAATACATAAGTACAAACATAACGAAAGTAATCATAAACAATAAACACAGCGTCAAAAAGTACACAACCTGAACCTTTTTTAAAGAAATAAAAAACTGCATTGATTTAGACGCTGCTTAAGATACGTTGTAACCAAATTTGGCACAATGGTCCCTAAGGTCAATAAGCAGTTTCCTGACTATATTTGGACACCATTTTGAAACTAAATAACAAGCTCAGTCTTTCAATAATGCACTGATTAGGACAACTATTAAGGTATTCTAACAAAAAAATTGCTACCATGGTCCTTCAGATCAAGCAGCAGGTTTTAGTCCACAGGTGGATATCATTGGATGCCATTTTGAATCAAAATGGTGGACTGAACCTTTCAAAACTGCACTGATTGACAGTAAAGGGTTACTGATGGTTTCTTAGAATTCCCAAATAATACCAGCAGTCCCTAATAGTTAATTGTATGGAAAGCCAATAAGAGATTTCAAGAATAAACACTAGTAAGTAATAGTAACTTGGTTTTTACCCACCTTGAGGCTTTACAATAAGGCAGAACACAGATTTTAAAATATATAAATACAGTGTTTAGAACCACCCAGAGAAGCAGTAGGTCCTTTAGTTGACAAATATGTGATAAAGCTTAAGGGAGACAGGAAAAATTGTTTTAAAAAGTAAGCCAATTCTTTGCATCAGTCTTCAGGTGCTCAGCCATGTTCCTGTGGGTACCACAAGCCAGATACCACAGCAATCCTACAGCTGCCTACAAAAGGCAGACAGCTTTGGACTGAGTTCTCTGTCTTAGTAGCCAGCTACTGTTTCCTGCTGAAGATTGGCTCCACACACCTCGAAAGCTATTGGTTTTTGAGTAAACTCAACATATGTTGAACTAATGGCAACTTTGTATGGATCACACTGCTGGTAAACGCACACAAGCATAAGCATTGCAGAAAGAAAGGCTGGCTATTTCTGGGTTCCTAGGAAATCTTTGTGTAGCTTTGCAAGATGGGTTTGATCTTGGTTCTCTGAAGAAACATGGCAAACCGAAAGATATGGAAACAGCAACAGGGAAGAACAGGGAACAGATCTCCAAGAGGAGATAAGTTTTTCTTCACTGTTTTGTAAAAGTAATTTTTGGAAAATTCTTTAAAAATATTTTTTGTGGGTAAAAGTAGCAAGTTATGTTGAATTTAATAGAACTTTCCTCCCAGGTAAGTCGGGATAGGATTGCAGCCTAAATATCTGAGAATCAGAGGAGTTTCCACTGTGCAAATTCATCCCATTCAATCTGTGTTAAGTTCTCAGACTTGCTCTCATGTGGATCATTTTTATTTCTTGATCTAAGTCTGAAGGAAGCAGCTTTTGGTTGCTGAATTTGGTTGCCTTACTTTGAGTGTGTTGACTGCTGGATTTTAATTTTTATTATGGGCAGGGGTCTTTAAAGCAGCACCAGATTTAGGTCACTGCAGGCAGTTCCTCAGCACAGGGCACTGATCGGAGGGGGTGCAAAATGTAGAAGATCCATAATTGAGAAGATCCATTTGGAGGCACCAAATGTTGGCCTTGCACATGGCGCCATATTAAGAAAGATTGCATACGTTTGCCTCTGTTAAAAGCTGGAAGTTACCTGGGCCTCTGAGCAGAGGCATATCTAGGCACTCTTGCACCCTTAGAAGGAGATGTATTGGTCCCTCTGAAGCCAGGACAGACCATGACCTAGAAACTCAAAAACTTTGCTTTTCATCACCTTTTGCTTAGGCGGGGCACCTAGAGGGCTGCTGCCCAGAAATCAGTCAAGCGGGCTCCTAGCCACTCCAAGCCAGAGCAGAGAGGCTCAACTTTTGCTCCCCCACCCCACGCCTGCCCCATAGGGGCCAGCTGCTAGGGGCCAAGGCACTTCCCTTCCCCATTATTATTGTTTGTTCGGAGGGCGTTTGGCTCTGCCACTTGGCTCCTTACCTCTGGCCTGCACCCTTGGCGGGGGCCAACCTAACCAATCCCTAGGTATGCCCCTGTCTCTGAGATGCCTTGCCTGGGACCAAGCCCCATTGAATTCAATTAGATGTGCTTCTTAGTAGACATGCAGCCCTGCAAGGAAGTGCATTTAGGATTGCATGGTTACAGGGTCTGAACCTCTTTGATTTAAAAAGGCTGCCTCTGAAGTTCAGTGGACGGCCCCTAGTTCTTGAATTCTGCCAATAACACACCCATTTTGTTTTGAGGGAGGCCTTCAGAAATCTTAACAAACTGATTGTGATGATACAGTGAAGAAGTTCTACAATATCCAGGCTATTCTTCCATGCCAAGGACCTGCATTAGTTCCCCATCAGCTTTCCCGTGTGTGGGGGGGGGGACTCAAGCCCCACAACATGGGTTTGGGACTCAGGACTGACCCCCTTCTCTGTGTACCCAACTTTCTGTGCCCTAGGGCACTCTCTGAGCCTCTTGTCTGGGTGCCTGGGTGCAGGGCTCAAAGCGCAGGTTGCTTACCAACAAAGCCCCAGGGCAGCCTGTTGTCTCCTTAATTCCACAAGCTGCTTTCCTCACCCTGCACAGCTTTTTATTATTTTGTAGACATTGATCCTCGAGGTCTTTTTGACTGAAGCTTTTTTTTAAAGCTGCCATCACGTTTTATTGTGTGCTCAAATTTAGCACCATCCTTTATGGAAATCCAGGCGACCCCTCTGCTCTTTGTGAGCAGGTGCCTACGGGTTTGCGAAGCCAACTGTTGGTCAAACTCACAAGAGGACACTGTAAAAGTGTTGGCTCCCCCTTTCTCCTTTCCCTACCTCCTGTGCTAGTGTGAAATCCAGTAGCTAACAAAGGTGGTGGTGAGAGCTGGGGGGGGTGCGTGGGGGGGGGGAGATGTGAGTACTTAAAGACCCGCTTTTCAAGCCCACTTACACGTCTGGGGATGATTTTTGTCTTCTTTTTTAAAGAGCCTGTTTTGAAAATCGGGGCAGAGGGGGTGGGGGTGGGAGCAGAGAGATGAAGAGGACAAACGCACAAAAAGATACCTGTTTGGTTTGCAAAGGGCCTGGAAATCACCCGTGAGCGACCATATATAATTTGATTTGCTAGGCAATCTGCGAAGCGATTGCCCATCATTTATAATGTTCATTGAGCATTTTGCTTAATTGTGTCTCTTTTTGTAAAGGAAGCACAGCCCCCTCCCGGCTCCGGAGCGCACAAGTGGCCAGATTCCCATGGACCAGCCCGGTCTGCAGCTTTGCGAAGCTTTCCCAAGCGCTCCGGCAGGGGCGGGGCGAGGGAGGCGTTAATAGCTCCAGGCCGGCTGGACAGGGAGGGGGGGAGAGAGAGGGAGCGAGGCGGGCGGGGGGCAGCGAGCGAGAGCGGAGAGAAAGCAGCTCGCGCAGGTACGAGCATCCTCCGCCGCCGCCCCTCCTCCTCCCTGCAGCCCTTGGCAACCCGCCGCCTTTGCAGGTGCTGCTTTTGAAGAGCGCCACCCCCGGCCCCTGGACGCTGCTCATTTCTTAGGAGAAGTGGGATTTATAGGGAGAGCCGCGGCTGATTAATCTGCGGGAGGCAAACAGAGGAAATCCTTCATGGGGGCGAGCGCGAGCACGCGCGCATCCCCAGAGCCACGAGGTACTCAGCAGCTCAAAAGCCACTCCATCTTCCATAGCGCTCAGGTGAGGGGCGCAGTGCCGCGTAGCTGCCGACAGGTGTCGCGCTGCGCGCGGCTTGGAAGCCCAGGGACGGAAAGAAACCTGTTGCAAGCGCCATGAACTCGCCTGGGTGTAGTGGTGTGTTGTTATCATCAACGCCTCTAAATATATATATATATGAATCGAGCCTCCTGCTTTAGGAAGAGATGAGGATCTGTTGGATCACAAGCCAAACTTACCGAGCAGCCCTCTCTCGGTTGATCTTGCTGAGCATCTCCCCAGCCTTTCTCCCCGGGGTTTGATCAGTCCCGTTTGCCGAAGGAAGGAATCCGAAAGCGACCTGGTAGATCTGCAGCCTTAGCTGGAGAAGGGCGAGCGATCCAGGATGGTGCTTCCTGCCTACTTGAGGAGGAGATCCGCCTTGAGTATCAAACGTAGATGCAAATCCGCGTTGGACACGCTGTGATATTTCAAGAAGACGTCCCCACCCCCCAACAATAAGTTCTTCGGCTTGGAGAAAGGCTTAGATATTGTTCGGCACAAAAAAAGTTTCGGTTGCCTCCTAAAAGCGGGAAATTTCCCCTTCCAGTGGCTGCAAGGAAATAAAAAGAGTTGATGAGCCATATACGTATATATATAGGCGGCAGCAGTGCGCCTGCGTTAAGCTGCTTTGCTGGCATCGCCCCTTCGAGAGCAATAAATACACTAATGAAAGAACGAATAATTCTCTCTCTCAATCTTTATTAACCCGCAAAGAAGGTTGGGAAAAAGAAATGCACTTCATTTTGCCCTATTAATCGCCAAAATGTGAATAATTCTGAAAGTAGATTGCCCCATACACGAAGCACAACCTGAACCTGCTCAGAGAGTTTCCCGCGGGGAGGGAAACACCCACCCAAACGGATTCGGGGGGCCAAACCCCACTTCAAAATGATCCCTTTCGTGCTTCAGACGTGTTTTGGGGCGTGTGGAATAGCAAATGTTGTACCGGAAGGCTTCCCCGACCCCCCCCCCCCAAAACAAGAGCGAAGTTTCGCCACATGCTCAGAGGGATCTTATCCCCTCATAAACGTTACTTTCCATTGCACATTCACAGGAGCCAGCACAGCCTGAGGCTGGAAGAGAGAGAGAGAAACCAAGGGGAAGATTGTAGAACTGCTGCAGGCCCGGCAGAGCGAGAGACAATTCTAACCGTTGATTTCACCCGCCGCCCCCACCTCACTTCGCCCCTCCTCAGCCGTAGCCCCACATCTTCTTCGTCTCCCCCCCCCCCCCACCGTCATTTGATTTGCCTCAGCAGCGCCTACAAATCGATGGCGTCCCATTTGTTACAGTCTTCCGAGGGTTCCGTGGAGAGAGCGGGGCGCGGGGGGGGGGAAGGCCCTGCCTCCCTCCGTCCCTCCCTCGTCTCCAGGCGCACAAGTGGTGGGATTCCCATGGATGCGGCCTGCTCTGCAGCTTGGCCCTGGGGAGGTGGGAAAGGGAGGGAGGGGGCAGGAGGAGACACGGCGACCCCCAGCTTGAAAGGCCTTGAAAAGAGGCTCTTTTATGGCGCATTTACCAGCCGAGGGCTGCTCAGGTACCAGCTCCTCGCCGAGGGCGCGCCGCGCCGTGCTAGGCCCGTGCTTGCAGGTGCGCCCGCAAAGTGGCCGCCTCGGCGCCTTTTGTGGCGGGCTTTTATTCGCGAGGGACTTTTGTGTTCCTTCCCTCAGAGGCCGCTCCGCCTTGTTGTCCCATTAGCGCCGCCGGGCTGGGGGCGCCATACTGCTTTGTGGACGGGCCTCTGGCCTGCCCCATTGACTGTTTTCAGAGGAAGCTGCGACCATGGGGGGAAACAGCATGGAAGCCAGCTTAGCCCGGCGACTCACGTTTCTCTCAGCCCCCAGGATTACAAGGCGTCGGAGCAGGGGCAAGAAGGGGGTCAGGGCACCCAGAGAGGTTGCCAGCACCCCCTACAGAGAGGAGAAAGACCAGTCAGATTTATCTGAGAAAGAACTCAGTGGAACTCCAAAGCCTTATTAGATTACTTGTGGGCCTAAATAAATATATCCTCTCACCAATTCTGCTTATATGATTCCAGTAGGTGCACCAGACCTGATATCTGTATCTATTTCAGTGGCCTCTCCCAACACCTTAAGCGTATGAGGCAGCGGAGAATGTGGAAACTGTCTGTGCATGTAGAAATATATAAGGGCACACCTACTGGGGATGGAGAAAAATAGGTGTGACTTCACAGCAGATGCTCACACAGCAAATGAGCTTGTGAATGTTGCCATGCAGGGTGTTCACTGTTCAGTTTGTGCCCTTTTTTCCTATGTGAGTCCATCAAGAAAAGAATTGGCAATACAGTGCTAGCCTACAGCTGCCTACACAGAAGTCCCACGGGGACCAGTATGCCTTACTCCCACTGAATCAGAAGACCATGAGAAAGCCCCTGCTGGGTCAAACCAAAAGTCCATCATCTAGTATACAGTGCCCTTTTGCATTCAGAGGCCATCTGTAGCTCAGTGGTAGAGCATCTGCAGAAGGTCCCAGGTTCAGTCCTTGGCATCTTCAGGTAGGTCTGGCAGAGACTCCTGTATGACATCCTGAAGAACTGCTGCCAGTCAGTGTAGACAAAACTGAGCTAGATGGATCAATGGTCTGAGTATAAAGCAGTTTCCTGTGTTCATAGATGCCTCTGGGAAGCTCAGAAGTAGATATGGCAATGAAAGCAAAAGAACTTCCCCCACCAACTAGTTTTCTGCCACCAACTGGTGTTCAGTGGCAGAGTGCCTTTTGAGTCTGAAGGCCACATTTAGTCATCGTATCTGCAACTGATTGATCTGTCTTCCATTAATCTCCTTTAAAAGCAGTGTGCAGTTAATTCTATAAAATGTGTACTGAGTTAAGAAATGCTGCCTTGGAGAAAGTGGATGGAGGAATATCTATATATCTCATCATACTGAAACCTGGGGTTATCCAATAAAGCTGAATGTTGGATGATCCAGGGACAGACAAAGGAAGTAGTTCTTTACACTCTGCATTGGCAGACTATGGAATCTGGTGACCTTGGATGGCTTTAAAAGGGGATTACACAAGTTCATGGAGGAAAAGGCTATTAATGACTACTAATCATGACCGCTGTATATTAGCTCCTGTATTGGAGGAAGTATGACACTGAATACCAGTTTCTGGGAAAGTCAAGCCTGCTTGTGGGCTTCTCATAGAGGTTAGGTCCCTCTGGGAAACAGTATGCTAGTCTGGATAGGCCTATAGTATGATCCAGCAAGACTTGTCTCATGCTCTTATGCTTTCTTTTTTTTCTATCTCAGATTTTTTGCTAAATCTCCTGAATGAGTCTATGTTCCAGCATTATAGAACCTCCCTCTATCCACTTTCTTGACAATATTGCATAAATGTATACACCTCTACCATGCCCTGTTTTTTTCTGGACAATACGTATACAGTTATCCCTGGTTCATTAAGTTGAGTCACCTACTGTTCCATAGTCCCATTGTGCAGCATTTTGAGATTTTCCTCCAATGTAAATAAAAGCTTAATTGATGTAGGTCCACCCCATACAGGTAGAAGATTGTAACTACAAAGTCATCCCTCAAATGTAGGAGATAATCAAATTTCTGACCCTGATGCCAGTAGTCTGTCTTGTATTACCTGGAATCTGAACACTCATGCTTTCCTAAAACTGTGACCCTTTCCAGATGTTTAATCTTACTTAGACATTTTATTATTGACACCTGATCATAAATTTCATACTGTACACATGTCTAATCTGAAGTTCCCATTTCCTTGTTACATGGGAATTACTCCCATGTAACTTGGTATAGGACTGCAGCTAATTTGTTGATCTGATGCATTTTACTTGATTGACTAGCAAACATGAACTTCTAAAGAAAGTGCATACTTTATTTTGCACCTGTATAGATTGCAAATGCATAATCTTAGAAGAGGGCCTCATCTTGCGTATGAAAGGAAAGCAATATTGAACCTTCTATATGCATTTTTGTATTAATATTACAAATAATTAAAAATAATGGATCTTAAAAGATAAAGTGTTTTTTTTAAGGAATCACTTATTTCCCCAGGTTTTCCATTCTGTATTCGGCTTTGAAGACCTAAGGCTTAGCAACATCAGGAGGGCCACAATTTCCTCACCAATGAACTACTAGAGGAATATTTTGCTTTGCCTCCTAATGACAGCACTTTGCATAGGTGGAAATAATACACTGTCCAACCCTTGGTAATCACACCTACTGATCTAGACCTAGTGTGCCATTTAAAATTTACCTCAGCTTTGCTACTGTAAAGACTTCCATATTTGGGTGGGTTGTCTACTTCTGCTCTTTGCCCTACTAGCAAGTTCCAGTGCTAGAGGCAGGATTCCAATGACTGTCCTCTTTTATATTTTCAAAGAGAGAGCATTACTTGATTGTCCTAGTACACAGGGTGAGTTGCACTGAACACAAAATATCTTACTATGCAATCCTATACATGTCTACTCAAAAGTAAGTTCCATTGAATTCAAATGCATATATTCCAGGGTAAGTGCATAGGAAGTCTAATTGCTTCTCAGCAGATGTGTAGGATTGTGCTGTTAGTCTGGAAAGAATTTACTGAGAATGCAATAGTATACCTGCCAACTCACAAGCCCCACTGAGTTCAATAGATTTTATTTTCAGGTAATACGTATAGCACATTGCATATATTTCCTATGTCCTAATAAAATCATTGGGGCTTAAACCCAAGAGTACAGTGGTACCTCAGGTTACATATGCTTCAGGTTACAGACTCCGCTAACCCAGAAGTAGTGCTTCAGGTTAAGAACTTTGCTTCAGGATGAGAACAGAAATCGTGCTCCGGTGGTGCAGCAGCAGCAGGAGGCCCCATTAGCTAAAGTGGTGCTTCAGGTTAAGAACAGTTTCAGGTTAAGTACGGACCTCCGGAAGGAATTAAGTACTTAACCTGAAGTACAGTACCACTGTATATGGTTGCAGCTTCCCTTAATCATACAACGGGGTTCACGAACAAGGATCCTATCCTCAGATTTAGGCTACAATTTCATACCTACTTATCTGGGAGTAAGTCACACTGAAGACAATAGATTGTGTTCAATAGATTCCACTTCTAGGAGGGCTTTGGTAGCTACTAGAGCAGCTGCTACATTTGCAAAGGGTCCCAGGTTCGATTCCCTGGTGTGTCCAAGTAGAACTGGGAAGGAAGAACTGCCAGTCAGTGTAGACAGTGCTGAGCTAGGTAGACCAATGGTTTGACTCAGCATAAGGAAACTGCCTATGTTCCTGTGTACCAAATTATCCATTCTGAGGGCAAACCTAAAATACCTTACCCTGGCAAGGAGGGTGGGAAGACATATTAAATCAATGTAATGTATAAGCCTTGGGGTAGGTTGTGAAACAGTTATGTGACATCTTTGATACAAAGAATTATACTGCAGAGAAAAGAGTCTGGTGCATGGTGGCAAAACACCGATTGGCTATCACAAGTTACAGATAGGTAGCCGTGTTGGTCTGCCATAGTCAAAACAAAACAAAATTCCTTCCAGTAGCACCTTAAAGACCAACTAGGTTAGTTCTTGGTATGAGCTTTCGTGTGCATGCACACTTCTTCAGTGTATCTGAAGAAGTGTGCATGCACACGAAAGCTCATACCAAGAACTAACTTAGTTGGTCTTTAAGGTGCTACTGGAAGGAATTTTTTTTTGTTTTGGCTATCACAAGACTCTCTTCCTCTATCCCAGTCAGGGCCCACTCTACCAAGAGACAAATTGAGGCAGCTGGTTTTGGGTGTCACTGAAAGCAAAATGATTAGTTATTTAGTGTGTTATTGTTCTTTTTTGGTGCCACAAAGGGGGAGAGGCAATTGGGGAAATTGCTGCCCCAGATGCCAAAATAACTTGGCTGTACTTGAAGGAGGGCAGGACACTCTAATTAATGCAGCAAGATATCATGGACTGGTCCTTGTCCCAGAGGTGCTCAGAGTGAGCAAAAGTCTAGGATCCCACACTGCAAAATTGAGGGGCCTTCAAATGCAGCAGGGCTGGCTTACTGTATTTTAAAGTGAATGACCTGATGCACATTATGGAGTCACTTATAACATAGCTAAATACCTAAGTGCTGCACCCCACCCTTTCTGTAACTTTGCTACTATTTATGAAACTGATTCAGCTGCAGGCAAAATTGAGCCAAACAGGAGAAGAACAACCCATTATCCTGAATATAATAATACAGTATCAGAGCTGAGTATGTGTGGATCTGTGTGCATCATCTATCCACTCTTTCTTTAGATGGAAATGCTATCTTGACTGTAGGCTAATCTCTACAGTGAGAGACCCAAATCCAGGTGTAAGATTAGGCATAAGCAGCCCAATCCTACACATTACTTGATAAGAAGTAAGCCCCATTGAATTCATTTGAGTTTACTCACATGCAATTGTACATAGGATTGCAACAGGATTGCACACCTAATTAGGAATAAGTTCCATTCAACACCATTGGGTTTACTTCTGAATAGATGGAGATACGGTTGCACTGCCTATCATTTGGAGCTGTGGGATATGAGAGGTAACCAATGTCTCCTCTTCATTAGAGTCTACCAGGGCCTGTAGCACAGTGAAGAAGTGCCAGAAATGGAATCATGGCTAGATTTAAAGGGTTCTTCCTGTAGACAGCTCCAACTTGGAGCTGGATTGAATAATTTTCCATTTCTCTCTGGCAGTGGCGTAGCGTGGGTTGTCAGCACCTGGGGCAAGGCAAGTAATTTGCGCCCCCTAACGTATGGATTTGCGCCCCCTAACCCTAACTCCCAGATGTTGCGGCCGGTGCGGCCGCACCCCCCCCGCACCCCCCACGCTATGCCACTGCTCTCTGGTATTCTCTAACTCCATCTTGACTGTGAATTCTGCTCCCTGCCTTGCAGGCCTTTCCCCACGTGGCCTGGGAGGGCAGGGCCCTGATTAATTCCAGCTACAAATGCTGCGGCTGCTGAAGAGGCCAGACACCTGCGATCCTCCTGAGGTTGCTGGATTCCAACTGCTGTCAGCCCCAACTAGCATGGCCAATAGCCAGGGATTGTGGGAGTTGTAGTCCAATAAAATCTGTACAGGTTCCCCATTCCTGACTCCAAACCTTACTGTCTGCTAGGTAGAAAGACAGAGGAGGAACAGGATTGCATGTGGGGGTTGTGTGCATTCTGGAAGTGTTTAAGCTACAATTTATAACATGTATATAAGCATATTTCATTTATAACGTGCTTGACTATTTTTATAGAGTGGCTCACCACCACAGGGACAACTAGCTATCATTCTACTTTTAAAGTTGGGAACCTGCATCTGGAAAAAACCACTTGCCCAGGAACACACAAATAGCAGCAGTGGGCATGAACTCAGGTCTCCAAGATCCCAGTCCATTTCATTGTGCACATGCTTTGTGATATTTTTTTTCCATGTTATCCAGTGGTTAGACCCATCACCACACTGAGGAGCCACAAATTTATCTCCACTGCTGGGATTAAGGGCAACTACCTCTAGTGCAGAGAAAGTATCCAGGCTGGTTTGAGAGCCTGATACAAATTAGCCATACTAAATGTAAGTGTTCCAAAAGGTCAAGGTAACACATGCAAAGTAGGTAGCTGGAGAGAGTAAGCCAAGCTAGACACTGCGGGAGTCCGGGGGCGGGTGGAGACAGAAGGCAACTTGTGACTTGGTGAGTAATCTTTAAAGGATTGTCCCCATCGAAGGGCGAGCATGCATTCTTCACTAAACGTATAAACCACGGGAGCAGCTCCAATTGCAGTTCGCACTGATAATCTGTGATGAATGAACGAATCGATTCAAAGCGCTGATCAATCCACGAACGCTTTCACCCTTACCATGTTTTTTATTTCCTCTCCTCTTTTTCGAATGGATTAGTGCAAAATCCAGGACGTTCCAAGAATTAAGCCTTTGTTCGCTACCGTGCCGGTCTATTCTCCGGAGATTTTTCCCCGTGTTATCGCGGTTTGTGAAAGGCTTTGAAGTCTGGTCATTCATTACCCTTCTGCCCTTAGCTTTGCACTGCATGGACCGAGAGAAGCGCTGCCTCTTATCTGTATTTCTGCACTGTGCAAAAGGCGCTTCCCGTAAAGTGTGTGTGTGCGCGCGCGCGCGCGATCTACCTCCAGCGGTAATACCCCCCTATTCTAAACACCAACACTCGGAGGTCCTACAAAATTCAGCAAAAATGGGGAAAAGGCTCAGTGTAGTATTACTCAGAATCCAAAACAGACTTAATATTATCAGGCGCAATTTGTCTAGCGCTCGCAGCACAGCGATCGCCCCGACGGTTCTCAGGACACGAGGTAGCTCTTTACCAATCTGAGAAAGAGAAAGGACTTCTTCTTCGACAAGAGAAACTGTACGCAGATACCTGCGTGCTTCTCTATTTCCGCGTTAACTGTGTTTAAGGTTAGAGTGGGAGTCATTGCACAGCTTTAAGGGCAGAAAACATTGCTCCGTAAGATGACATTTTGGCCAGGCAGGTTCAGAATCCCTAATTCTTTCATCAGCCGGGAGGGGGGCGGGGAAGCTAGGAAACGATCGCTGCAACTTAGGGTTTGAATTTAAGAGGAGTAGAAGGCAGATGACAAAGGGTGGGGAGAGTAAAAATCCGATATGTTTAAAAATCGATAAACACCCAATCACAAGGAGCTGATGTAATTTGGTCTGATGTATTAGGGGAAAGATGTCCTTAACTTCGGGTGTCATGAAAACGCTCACAATGCAAGCCAATCAACCCACGCTTCGGTTGTTCCTGTTAAAGGGCAGACAAAATCGTGGTTCAGCTTCACTGGCCTCTCTCCAATGCGTAGAGAACTATATAGATCTGTGCGTGCGGTGGGTGCAGAGGTGCTTGCACAAAGTCACTTCAGTACTCTCCTACTACCTCGTTGTCAAGACATGCCGCCGCCACCACCACCATCAAATCCTTTGCCAAGCGCAGTAGATAGTCCCGGATTGCTACCAACCCCAATACTATAGCAGCCGCTATTACATAGTAGGGACAGGAGCGCAAGGGCTGGAAAACGCCCTCCCTGGTGCTCGTGGTGAGTTTGGAGGGCGGGCAGAATCAAAGAGTGCGAGTTGTCCTGGAGCAGGGATGGGCAAGCTGTGGCCCTCCAATGTTTTTTGTTGGACTCCAACTCCCATCACCCCGTCCACCATTGCAAATGATGAGGAATGATGGGAGTTGGAGTCCAAAGCATCCGGATGACCACAACTTCCCTGTCGCTTTGCCTAGAGATTAGACAAATTCATGGCGGAGTAGGTAGGCTCTCGGTGGCTACTAGTCACGATGGCTGTGATCTGCCTCCAGAGTGCGAGACAGAATGCTTCCCAAAACCCGTAGCTCCAAACCGCAGAGAGGGAAAGTGCTATTGCGCTCAAGTCCTGCTTGGGGGTTTTCCCTTTAGGCTTCTGGTTGGCCGTTGTGAGAACAGGATGCTGGACTAAGGATCCAGCAGGACTCTTCTTATGCTAACTAATAACTTTAAAACGTGTCTGTTCACCCTGGCATGCGGCAGCTGGGAGATGCTGTTTCTGGCAGCCTTGAAACTATTAACTGTGTGAGTGTATGTTTCCCATGTTATTAACATTTTTTTAAAGGTTTAAAATAGTTTTTAAATGTTTGTCTCATTTCTAATGCTATTTTCCACCCTGGGCTCCCTTTGGGAGAAAGATAGGTTAGCAAACAAACAAATAAATAGGCATGGAGAGATGTGATGGAGTGTACATAGTGAAATATTTACATTTTGTAAAACAACAATAACGGGAGGAAACTCTTTTTGAAAAGTATGCCTCGTGTTCTTTGATCTCTGTTTTCAGCTGAGTAATTGGATATTGTCCAAAATTGCAGGCCAGTGCAAAACCAGTATGCCAGAAGAAATTCATTCTGTATTAAATTATCGAGGAGGCAGTTATGGCGATAGACCTGGAAACTCAGCCTCATTGCTTGGGAAATGCCCTGTTCCCCATATCTCAACCTAAAGCTCATTTCTTGCGCAGTTTCACTCCTCGCTCCCTCTGCCCTAACTCTCGGTCACCGGCTTCATTCCTCTATTCTCGTTTGTTGTTTGATTTACGGTGGGTAGAAAATCCCCTTGGCCCCAATGGGGTTCTTTCTGAGTAGACACCTGCGCATCTTCCACTACTCCCCACTAATTTCACTTGCTCTTACTTTGCAGCCCGAACGCAGGCATCTGTAATCTTTTACCCCGGATTACTGACTCGCAGTAACCACTCTTGGTGGATCCACACTCACAGTCAGCAAAGTGGGCGAGGCTTTCCAGTTTCACAAAGTAAGTGAAAGGGGAGGCCTCCTTCTTAACCTCCTTTTCTTATGAGTGTGATCGCATGGTTAAGTAGAAACTAATTCAAATAAAGCAACATTGAGATTTTTAAAAAACCAACCATTCTCTGAATGGTCAGGATTTCCCCCCTGGTGTAATGCTCCAGATCGGAGTTCACAGCGTCTAGGTTTAAGGGACTGGTGTTCTGCGCCCACGTTAATGACATTCCCAAAGGTTTCCTGGTGTTCATTTGCGCGCTTGCGGCGCAAAGTCGTCTGGCTTCTACCGGCTAATAAAGACACCACGGGCAGGATCCTGCTTTCGGAGAGGCAAGGGGGCGTCGTTGGTTGGGCTCATTGGCAAAGAAGGTGGGCTAGCCAAGTGCGTTGGCTTTTTGCTGAGCGTTTTCCTCGCGGCCCTCCAACAGCAGAGGCACAATGGCACCGCGCTGCCTGCCAGTCCCGTGGCCTTCCCCGCGGCGCGGCGGACGTGCACCTGTAGCTCCCACAAACCAGCACCCCATTGGACCATCCGCTGCGCAAAAGAGACGGCGACGGGCAGCAGGCAGCGCTAACTGGAGAGTGGCAGGAGAGAGCGCGCGCGCCGGCCTCCTCCCCCGCCGGCCCCGCCTCCTGTCCAGGAGCCGTCTAGGTGTGCGCGACCCCCTCCTCCTCCTTTACCGCGGGGTCCCTCCACTGCCCCCCTCCACCTCCGCCTGGCCGAGCTCCGATTGGCTGTCGCTGTTGGTTAATGGCACGCGCCTGCGGTTGTAGTTATAAGAATCCTCGCGTGCCAGCCCTCAGCTCGTGTATGTCCGCAGCCTCCCTCTGGGGAGAGAACGCGCGCGCGAAAGCCCGAGGCCGGAGTCGCGGCAAGTCGAGGCGCCGCAGGAGCCCGAGGCGGGGGGCTGAGGAGAAGGAGAAGGAGGCGGCGGCGGCGCCTGGCCTCGTCCCGCTCCCTGCTGGACAGTGTCCCGCCATGGAGGCGGTGTTGCTGGGGCACTTCCCCGCGGGGTTGGACTCTTTTACCTCAGCGCCTTACTTCGACGACGAGGACTTCTTCACCGACCAGTCGTCCCGCGACCCCCTGGAAGGCGACGAGCTGCTGGAGGCCGACGTGGACTTCCTGTCGCCTCAGTTCCAGGCCTGCTACCGCGCCGGCGGCGACGGAGGGGCCTGCGTTGGCGCCGGGCCCGGGGGTCAGCCGGAGGGCGCCTTCTGCTGCGAGGGGGCGGCGGGCAGCTTCTCGTCGTCCTTCTCGCCGCCGTCGTCGCCGTCGTCGAGCAGCTTCGGGGCCGAGTGCTGCGGCAGCGCGGCGTCGCCCCGGGCGGGCCTGAAGGCGCTGAGCGCGGCGGCCGCGGCGAGGCGCCGGCGCCGGGTGCGCTCCGAGGCCGAGCTGCAGCAGCTGCGTCAGGCGGCCAACGTGCGCGAGCGGCGGCGGATGCAGTCCATCAACGACGCCTTCGAGGGGCTGCGCTCGCACATCCCCACGCTGCCCTACGAGAAGCGCCTCTCCAAGGTGGACACGCTGCGCCTCGCCATCGGCTACATCAACTTCCTCAGCGAGCTGGTCCAGTCCGACCTGCCCTTGCGCGGCGCCGGCACCCAGAGCCCCTGCCAGCCCAAGAAGGTCATCATCTGCCACCGCGGGACAAGTAAGTGCGCGCGCCGCCCTCCGACCGGCACCCGAGAGAGGCGCGCGCGCTGGTCGGCGAAGGAAGGCGCTTCCTGCGCTAAGGCGGCTCTCTCGAAAGCCGCTCCGGCGCGCGCCTCAAGACGCAGGCGCCCCCGCAGTCTAGGTCAAGCGCGGCGCTCGTGTTTGCCTCGCTTTCTCCCCCAGGAAGACATGTACACGCTGGCATCACCCAGCCCTGAAAACCCCACCTTAAGCTCCTCTCACACTCTGCCACACGTTCCCCCCCGCCCATGGGCGCACGAGCCAACCCTGGCACGCAAACATACCCACTCTCGGACTTTTAGGGTTGGCGTTTTCACACGCGGGGAGACCCGCAGACGCGCGCGTGGAAATTCTCACCCGCACGTACCAGGCACATTTGTTGTACACAGACGCAAATGCAAGCAGTTCGGGAAAGATAAAGAGGAAGGAGCGCACGCTCGTGGAGACAGCAGGCGCTCGCTGTTTCTCAAGTGCGCTCCTCTCGTCCGCACCCGCAAACTCTTCAGGTCTAGACAGCTAGAGGTTGGAAAGGAATCGCCGCCACGACTAGGCAACTCTCTCTCTCTCTCTCTCTCTCTCTCTCTCTCTCTCTCTCTCTCTCTCTCTCTCTCTCTCTCTCTCTCTCCTCTCTCTCTCTCTCTGTCACCACACGCGCGGCCAAGCGAGCGCACGGATTCATGTGCGCGCCCTAGCTTCAGGAGGGCTAGTCCTACGGAGTAAGACTGGCATATGCGCCTTTTGCGCGAATGCAAGGAGCCTCATTGTGGTTAGGAAAAGATTTAGAAATCTGGCTGGTTGAAGACTCCTACGTGCTATGCTAAAAGTTTCTCCTGACCCCTTTCTCACTCTAAAGGAATGCGCTTCCTAGTCGGTGTTTTCCTCCAAGCACCTAGGAGCAGTCCGGGTGGACTTGGGATGCAGATATTAAGAGTTCTCTCTATATTAGATGATAGATAGATAGATAGATAGATAGATAGATAGATAGATAGATAGATAGATAGATAGATAGATAGATAACCGCAGGGCGGTGTGCGTTGCCGCTGCGTGCAACAGGCGTTGAACGCCAAGGTTAGCCAGAGCACCTGCTGCTGTCCTGCGCTATAATAGCCTAGAGAGAAGACGGGGCGCTTTGGCGCAGGTGTTGATTCTTTCCTGTATTCGGTGAGAATACTGCGATTGTGATTCACCCCTCTTCCTCTCTTTTTCTCCAGGATCTCCTTCTCCAAGCGACCCAGATTATGGACTTCCTCCTTTGGCTGGGCATTCTCTCTCCTGGACTGACGAGAAACAGCTGAAGGAACAAAACATTATTAGGACTGCTAAAGTGTGGACCCCTGAAGACCCTAGGAAATTAAACAGCAAGCCTTCCCTAAACAACATAGAAAATGAACCCCCCTTTGACTTCGTAGCATGAAATGTGAAAGTTACTGGGTTGTAAATATCAATAATCTTTATTACCACTGTACATTTGTACTTTAAAGGCGTTTATTTTTCAAAGGTACTTTACAGAAAAGTATTCTAATGGCAATCAACTTTTTTTTATTTATCTATTTATTACTGTTTAGAGTTACAGGAATAGAACTGTCCTTTTGAATGTATAATTTATATAATTTATGCTAATTTAAAAATATGCAATGAATTTGAGATTTATCCACCAGCACCTTTTGGGCACAATTATTTGTTGGAAAAAGAAACATACACCCCAGAAAATGTGAACATAATTTATTACGATTTGTCGAATATGCCAGTTATATTTTATTATTAATAAACTTTGATTAAATCTGGAGGTGATTTTATTTGGAGGGGTGTGTGCATGAGTGGGTGGTGTATGTGTGTCTGAGGGCATCAGTGTTCAGCTATAACTTTAAACTGGACAAAACTACCTTGATCCCAAGAGAAGCTGCTTTGAGATGGGAATTGGTCTGTACCTATGCATTTAGCAATAAGAGACTTATCCTGCATTTACTATGAGTAGTTTTCTGGCCACATCTATGATGCAAAATCCTAATCCCAGTTTATTCTAGAGTAGAGTGACTCATCTGGATAGGATTACACTCGTGTTACAAACTTTCCTGGCAAAAGCTTCACCTACAAAATTTCCATGGGTCTGGCTCTCCCTCTGACACACAAAGCCCTCTTGAATGAATGTTGAACTCAAAAAAAGTTTGGAGACATATACAGACTATGGAGAGAATGGGTAACATTAATTTTAGTGTTTCAGTCTTACATTTTTATTCTCTAGCATGATACTTTTTCCTATAGATTTGTTTTCTTATGACAGCAGAAAGTCCTAGTTATAAATTTTAATGAGTTTTACTGAACCATTAATTTCAAATGAGTTCATAAACGGCCTTGGCCAGGTGAGATGAGAAATATCTATTGGGATCAATATAGATGTATATATGTATAAAAAGCTCTATGATGGGGAACGAGGATCTTCTATCAACTCACAGCACCTTTAACAAACTACAGTTCCCAGGATTCTATGACTTTTTAAAGTGGCATGATACTGCTTTAAATATATAGTGCGGATGGGGCCTCTATATATTGGATGCTATTTGGACAAATAGCACTAGGAAGAAGTGAGATAAAAAGCACTAACAGGGTATGGTGAGTAAGGTTGGCCGCTGTGAGAACAGGATTCTGGCCTGGATGGGTCACTGGCCAGATCCAGTGGCTCTTCTTAGAATCATAGAATCATAGAGTTAGAAGGGACCCTGAGGATCATCTAGTTCAACCCCCTGCAATGCAGGAATATGCAGTTGCCCCATAGGGGGGTTGAACTTGCAGCCTTGGTATTATCAGCACCACTTCTGTTCTTAATAATAAAGGCAAAGGTTTGAATCTGTAGATAAGTGAGGCTGTATTGCAAATCCCTTCCCCATCAATGGATCTATGAGACTGAGAGCAAGGAAAGACACAGACCTCTTGAACAGCATAGAGGCTGCAGAACCTTTCTAGCTGTGTCAGCTGCAATGGGGAGGATGCATTCAAATCCTTTCCCCCCCCCACAATACTGATGAGTATTGAACTTTTTTTATAAAAAAAGTTCTTATTGCAAGAGATTATTCCTTTTGTGGGGGATCATTTCCTTCTAAAAATTAACTGTCCTTTGAAAGGGCATGTTAATTAAGGAATACCTTCATTAAGATTCTGTACTATGCACGTCTTTGATTAATTAATTAAAATGCACCAATTTTCAAAAGAAGTTTTGATTTAAGCCCATCATCATCATCATTATTAGCAATAACAACCCTTGCAGCAGCAGCAGCACAGTTTCCTTTCAGCCTCAGTTTTTCATCTATAAAATAGGGATAAACGTGATTTAACGCCAGATGGAGGCGAGATTAGTGTGCCTCTTAAAATACCGAAAACACGATTCAGAGCAATGAACATCAACCGACGGGAAATAACCCTAAATAAGCATTTTACCCCAAGCAGCAGGGCAGCGTATGCAGAGATGGAGGAAGAGATGCGATGCAAACTTCTTGCCCGGAGAAGCAACTTCAGGGGGCAAAACGTTCTCAGACCTTCCTTGGAGGTTTCTAAGCAGAGGTTGGACGGCTGCTTTAACTGAGATTCCTGCATTGCAGGGGGTTGGACTAGATGAGCCTCGGGACCCCTTCCAGCTCTGCCATTCTATGATTCTGTGAAAACGGGGAATGGTGGTGTCGCCCTGGCCAGGAAGAAGTGGCTTGTTTGGCAAGAAGCCCTGTGTTGAGCGGCAGCCCTCAAAGTACCTTAAAAGGTTTTTATTATTTCTTGGAGAAGAAATAAAACAAAAGAAAGAGGATCGGAGCCCAGGAGATGTTAGACCAGGGCAGGCCCCTCTCTGCACCTGTAGGAGTGGGACCTTGGTGCGGGGGGAGCTAATGTGTGCCTGGTGTGTGTGTGTGTGTGTGTGTGTGTGTGTGTGTGTGTGTGAGAGAGAGAGAGAGAGAGAGAGAGAGAGAGAGAGAGAGAGAGAGAGAGAGAGAGAGAGAGAGAGAGAGAGAGAGAGAGAGCGCGCCTTCTGGCCGCGCTGGGCTGCTGCTGCCCCGGCCGCAGGTGCTGATTTTCCCGTGGTACCCGCCGCTTGCGAGGCCTGGCGGGCCGGGTGGGTGGGCAGGATGGATCCCCCCGGGGAGAAGATCCCAGATGCCCAGCCCAGGCCTGCAGCTTGAGCCGGGAGCCTTTGCGAGCTGCCCGGGGCTGCGCTGCTCAGCCGAGCGGATGGGAACCGCGCGGAGTCCCCGGTGGATAATCGCCCCCCCCCCGCCACTCCGGTAACTTGGGGTTAGGGGGAGCAAGATGATCGCCTGGCCTGCGCTCCGGCTCTCGCCTAATTGCATTAACCTAGATAGGCCAGCCCGACCGGCCTCGTGGATCCCTTCCAAGAGCAATTACCCCCCGCGAGCCCCACTTGGCCACATCAGATGGGGGGAAAGCCCCCCCCCCACGCAGTCTGCTCCCCCCATCTCGCAATCCCTGCAAAAGGAGAAGAGGAAAGAACGAGGACGAGCTGGAGAAATGCAGCGCGGGCGAGAGAAGGAGGGCGGCAAGCAGCCCAAGTTCTAATTCGATTTTGCCCTGTATTAGGTCCTCATTAAACACAGAAAGTCGCCTTGGCACAAACGCTTCCAGGAGGCATGTAATCGCATTACACTCATTAGAAAGTCAAATGGTCGTCGGACTGCAGCATAGCCGTGGATCTAAGTTAGGGAAGGGCCGGTCCCGTTGGCCGTGTGTGTGTGTGTGTGTGTGTGTGTGTGTGTTTGTGTACTCGATTGGACGTGCTGCTGTGGCACTGCACAATTCAAACACTACACGCATTGTTAAGGGGCACCTTTTCTTCGGCCGTGCCACTTGTGTGTGTGGTTTTTGTCATTCAATGCCTCATCACCCTCCTTTAGTATGGTGCAGATCAAGCGGAAGAGCCGGCCTGCGCGGGGAAAACACCAGGGTCTCTATCTTGTCAGTCTCCCGTCTTGACTTGGCAAGTCCCTTTAAAAGGCTGGCTTCAAAGAGGATGACAGGTTCTTGGGCATTCGCTCATAAATCCATTCAGCCCAGTTGCAGCAATTTTGCTATTATTATAATTATTATCATTGCATAACTTCAATTTCAGACCCTGTCTGCTCCCCCCAAACCCCTCTCAACTCCCACCACAAGCCCTACTGGCTTGGAAGTTGCAGCAGAAAACTATCAAGTTATGGAAGAGCCGTAGCAGTGGGTGGTGTGGGGGGGGGGCGTGGAAAATACTGCTTGGCACTGGAAGGAACCAGCGTGTGGGCTCGCATGATTGACAGCAATTCAAGCCTTTGAAATCAGCCTCCCCTCTTCGCCCCCCCCAAACAATAACAATATTCATAGATGTGCCTCCTCCCTTTGGGTTGGTGGGTTTGTATTCAAATGAATTATGCATTCACTCTCTCTCTCTCTCTCACACACACCGCTCAGCTGCCTGATCGGAAGTAAGCAGTATTTATTTATTGTGGCTGAAGCAGGGTGGGTGGAAAGAAAACCGAACCAGCTTTCAAAATAACCCAGTTGCAGGTTTTCCAGCAAGATTATTGTGATCTGGTTGGCCACACGATACCTGATCTACAACTAGAAATACTGTAGTCCTTTCAAAGTTGCCTGCCAGCCAAATTGGGGAGGGGGGGTTGGTGATGGGAATTATGAAGACGATGCTGGTCATTATGTTGCTTGGTCGCTGCCTATGAAAAACCCAGACCAAACCCAGACTGCTCCGGGACTAGCCTCAGGGTGGCCTTTGCACGCCCCTCCCCTCCCCAATGTGCGAAGGCGCAGCCTCGGGTTATTTATTTATTTTGTTATTTCTAAATACCCAAAGCAGGCACAAAAGCTGCAAGCATTTTTTTAAAAGTTAGCTCCTGAACTTTTCCTGCTTCTTGTCAGCCAAGTTGTCCTCGCCCTTGAGGCCAACAGCATTCGTGATGCCCCTTAAATCCCACTGAAAAGGCCATTTCGTCGTACACAAAGCAGGCGCAGAGAGACCATTAAAAACCTCGAAGCATCAATCTCTTTGGGGAAAAGGTATGGGAAAGGAAGTGTCTCTCCTCCTGCAAGCAAAGGCAGGGTTGCAGGGAGACTTGAGAACCTGCTCCCTTGGGATTCCCAGGCCTTTTAATCCGCCAATATTAGGATTAAGGCCCCTATAATATATGGGGTGTGAAACCTCGGCTAGGCATGAACTCATCCCATTTTCATTAAGGTCTCTTTTGCAGTGGCACCGAGGACCAGCTGCCAGGATGAACAAACACCAGTTGAGTGTCCCTGGTAAATCTCACTCCTCTCCTCCTCCTCCCCCCCTTTTTTATCCCTCTCTCCCCATCTCTTTCTTTCCACCCCCACCCCCTTTCTCCCCCTCCCCAAGGCCTGTGGGAATGGGCCCGCGCTCATTCCACAACAAATTGCATTTTCGAGATCTGGAAGCCTTAGGAGGCAGCGATTCCCACGACGGGATGTGAGGTCTGGCCAACAGGTGTTCGGATTTGGCCGAGGGAGATAGGAAAGGAGGCTGGGGAAGGGAGAAAGCTTTGCTGCCAGGAGAACAGGCTGCCCGGGCGCCTCTTGCCTTTTACATGGCGTGGAAGCCGCAGACAATCGAAATGATATCTTTATTGCTAGGTTCATGTCCTGGGCTATAACATATCAATCCCTGTCGGGTTTCCCTCGGATGCACCTGGTATTTCAAACTTGTTCTTTTTGTGTTTTTCTGGGTGCTGAGCTGCAGCTGCCTAAAACAAGCAAAGGGAGAGAGAGGCCCTTACAATGTCTCCAAGACGTGTTGGCATGGTTTGCTTGTCTTTAATGTACCATTAAGCATTGTCTTGACACAATATGGGAACTGTAAAGCATGGCATGTGTTATAATAAAACACATTTTCAACGATGCACTTGCAGTGGGAGCTGAGATGCTAGCAAACAAACAGGCCCAGAGTCTTGCTTCTTTTTTTCCTTTTTTTGTCTGCCTTTGCTCAGCCTTCAACGGGCAATTAAACTTAAGACCACTACTTTCCCCCCTCCTTGATCAGCCAATTACATTTTATGTCTCCTAATTTTTCACACAGAAAAAAAGTCTCCGTGCTGGCCTCTAAAGACATTGATTTTCTTGCTATCACCTGGCGTTCAGACCTTAGTTCCATTTATCAAGAAGGGGAACGTCAGGCGTTGCATAAAGTGACTCTGTTACCATACGGCTCTCACCATCCTGGCCTATTGTTTTCCCTTGTTAATAACTCATTACCAGGATTTAACAAATCCACCATTACATATGTTTTGTGTCTCCATATTTTGATCCGTACGATTAAGCAGATGTTACGATTGAAAATTGAAAAGTCCAAGGCTACTCTAGGCTGAAAGAAAGAGGGCAGACTCAAACAACGAGCTAACAATGAGATTCAGAAGATCTTCAGAAAAACATTTACGACCAATAAACAGACTCCAACCTGCTCCATTTCAACCATTGTGTGCCTGGGGGGAATAATTAAGTTTAATAGGGAATAGGTCTGCGGGGTTTTCAATGCCAAGATCACAGGTGCGGGGTGGCACGCTGAATGATTCGCCTGATTTTTGCCAAGCTCAAGGGCCCTTCTCCGGGACTTGCGAGCAGGGGGAAAACATTGTCATTTCTTTTAATTCGCAGCATTACTTTTAAGGCGAACAAAGGGGCGGGGGGAGGGGGCGCCTGAGTGGCTGGCGCGGCGAATGAGGCGCGCGCGGCTCCACAAGAGAGCAGCCTCCTCAGCCGAGCGCGCCGCCAGATTGGTGCGCAGGGGCCTCGGTGGGCCTCCTAAAAGCCTCGCTCCTCACCCCCCCGAGCGCCCCCCCGGCCCCACTTCGCCCCCAGCAGGAGCCGGGGAGCCTCCGGAGGCCTCCGCCCAGCGCTCTGGCGCCTCACGTTCGTCGCTCGAGGGCCAGGCGCCTTTCTGGGCAGCTTGGCCAAACTTTCCCCAAACTGTGGAGCGAGCGCCTGGGGAGGGTCCCCGGCTGGAGACGCGCATGCGCCCCTCTTCTGCCCTCAGTGCCTGTGGCTCCGGGGAGCCGGCGAGAGGCCCGCTGGCGGCACCCCGGAGAGCAGAGGACCCCCTGCCGCAGAGCCAGCCCCCTTCCTTTTGCCCACGAGGCCCCGGGAGACGGCAAAGAGACCTCCAACAAGAGGTGTCCGCCTGCCCTGGCCTCGTTGCGCATGGAGGTCTCCAAGAGGGACCCCCAGCAAGGCGAGGCGGTCTGAGGCGCGGGCTCGCGAGCAGGAGGCGGCTTGGTGGCTGCGGACACCCTGGGGGAAGGCGAAGGGGCGAGCGTCGCCTCGGCCCCGCCACCCGCCCTCCAAGCGCCTGTCAGAGGGAGAAGAACCGGGCACCCCTGACAGGAACTGTGTCGCTGGCGCTCGCTGCCAGCTCCGCGCCCACTCCTGCCTCCAGGCCGCTCGTCTCGCGGGCCAGAGGCGCCCAGGCAAAGGGTGCCTCGTCCCTGACCTCGGCCCGCACCCCGGAGCCCCGTTGGGGTTCTCTGAACCGCCCGGCTCATTCGCTCGTCGCGCGGGCAGCTCCTTTCCCCTCCCCTTGCCGCGCACCTGCTCGGAGGGAACTTGTTGCGCGGAACGCCTGTCACGCTGCCAGCGAGCTGCTGTCCCGCGCAAAGCCTCCCTGAGGCAGCCTGGGCTTGCCAGCCCCGGGCGAAGGCACACCTCCGCCCCCTTTTCTGGGGAATGGCCTTTTGGGGAGCCGTTTCCCCCTCTCCTTAAGGCAGGTGGGTTGCTCTTGTCGCCTTCGGCGCAACGGCGCTCCAGTGCCTAGCGAGGCCTATGCCGAAAGCGTTGCTTTCGAGGAGGGTAAATGGGGACGCGGGAAGGATGCGGGCGGCCGGGGGAAGAGCCCGGAGTGTGTGGGGGCAAGAGGTTGGTCGCGGGAGGCACTCAAAGCAGCCTCCATTTCCCATGACTGGAAACCCCGCCAGGACTCCTTCTCTCGCCAAGCTCCTCATTTTGCTCTAGACCGAAGTTGGGAAAGAGAGTGGCCCCACTGGCTGGCCATTACATTCCTTTCCAATTAAAGCGATCGCTTCTGGGGAGCTTGAGCCTTTCTCAGCCCCGACGGAATCTGAAAAGCCCCTGGAGGGTTGCTGAGTGTTTTTCTTGTTTTGAGGTGCAGAAGCGAGGAAGGGAGAAGGGAGTGAAAGGTGATGCCGTTTGTGGCGCTGGCGAAGAGTGCAAGGAGCGCGCGGGGGGAAGCGGGAGAGCGCCTGCCCGGGCAGCAGCCTTCGCGATTTGCAGCTCGCGCTTTGGCTAAAGGGCACTTCCGTTAGCAACAGGCCGTTTCCACGTCGGTGCAAAGTTATTTGGGACTTTGTCAAACTTCGCTTTGTGGGAAGGCAGCTCCTTTGGCTAGGCGCTCAATGGGCACCCACCCGAAGCTGAGAAAGCGCCCCCCTTCTTCCTTCCCTCCCAGCGCTTTCAAGAAAAACTTGAATAGTTGTTGTCAAAAGTGGAGAAGGCAAAAAAAGGGGAGTTCCAAAGAAGAAGAAAAAAGCCCCTTGAAAAGTCTTGGAAATGGGTAGATTTTGCAGGTGTGTAGAATGAAGTTAACAACCATGCACAGTGTGGGCTCCCCCAGTGCGGAGAGTGTGACAGGGACAGCTGGCTCCGTTTTCCCTGTGAAATCCCCCCCTTGGTGGACCATACACAACGACAGTGACCTTTCTGCAGGGGGAACCAGAGCCGGCCCTTTGACTGAATTAGTCACAAAGACGTCTTGCTATGACTTTTGTTCCTCGCCAAAGCCAAGAAATATTGCGTTTAATATGAGAAGGATTGTCTCCAGCTTTCTCGTGCTCCTCCAAGAAATATGACCGGTCTGCTTTCAAGGGAGCTCGTTTCTCTTCCCTTGAGCGCCTCTCGGCTCTTGCTCCCCCCTCGCCCCTTTCCCTCCCCAAGACCTGCGGTCGAGGAGGCGCACTTTTTCCAGCGTGCCTCCTTCTTGCAAAGAGGAGCGCTCCGTCTGGGTGTGCAGCGGCGAATTTATCAATCTTTTCATGATCTGACAATACTTGGAAATACATCATTGTCACTGGGTTGGCTTGATAGATTAGCTGGAGGCGCGGAGCCCTTTTCCAAGGTCAAGTTGAAGATTCTTATTTGCTGTTGCGCTGAAGTTTGTGAGAGCGCCGAACAATGCCAGCCTGTTAACTTGTCTCTTGTTTTGGAGAGGCATCCCATCCTCTTCCCCCCAAAAGCCTTTTCTTACTGATGTCTCTTATGGGCTGGGGGGTGGGAGGGGAGGGAAGAGCGATTAAAAAAAGAAATGCTCCCCTCTCGGTCTCCAGTAAAAGTTTACAACCAGTTAACAGGGGACGTCTGAAATTAAGGAAGATGGAAAGAGGCGAAGGGCGTTCTCTGAGTGTCCCAAGACACTTTCTTCCCTTAAGGCAAGGTGCCAACTTTTTATCTTTCGCTTTGCAGGGCAAGGCACATGCATCGCCTTCCCTCCTAGGTGCCTGGGGGCGATTTCTTTTTACGAGTTCGGTTCCCAAAAGCTTTGTTAGTGGCAGGACAGCGCTGGATGGCAACTGTTGCCAAAAGCTTCATATTTTTTTTACTAGCCTTGAACCTGTTGTCTAACGGACTCTTTGAACTTCTCTTTGCTGGGCTAAACGTTTTCTTTGCCTCTCTTTGCAGACTTCTTCAGCGTTACTGTGGGTTGCGCAGACAGTTCCTTCTCACTCTCTCCCTCCCTCCTCTCTCTGAGATGATTGATATTTGTTATTCAACCCAACTTTTATTTACCTTGCAAAAAAAAAATGTTCGGGGGACCCAATGTGATAAATTACAGATATGCAAATCACATTGAATGGTCTTGTAAGTGTGTCTCGCTGGAGCTGAATAAGACCTTGCAAGCCGGTCTGTGCGCACTCAGGACCCCAGGGAGCTGATCAAAGCACCCATTCTCTTTCATCCCCAGTATTCTCCTCCAAACTATTTCGATACAATATGTTTCCATGATGCCCTTAATAGGCTAGGGACACAGAACTCATTACAACCTAGCTAGTTCTGCCGACCCCTTTGTTCGGAGGCAGAAAGTTAAAGAGGAGAAAAAGGAGTGGGGAAGGGGGGAAGGAAAGAGAAGCTCTGCCAGTTGCCAGCTTTCTGAAATGCTAAAGCATGCGTCATTTTTCACTGGGTCTCGTCTTGATATCCTCAAAAGAGAATCTATGAAACCGGCTTGGCCTTTTCTGGCATTAATTACACTGCTGTCCAGGCGACCTGTTTTTCCTATTATATGCATTTCTCAGCAGGGTTTTTTCTTTTTCTTTTTGCAAGACTTTTTTTTTTGCAGCTGCCAGTTAAATTATGAATGCATTTTTATCAGTATGGGAAAAATAAGAGTGAATGTTGCCTATTCTCATTGTGCACTCTTCAATTTTAAGGAGTTTTGTGGTGGTTGTTCCATATTTAGGGGAAATAGAAATATGTAATCCAATTTAAGAATCCATATTTTGGTGTGTGGTTTTTAGCAAGGAAGGATCCAGCTTCATTTTATAGTTCATTCCTCAGAGTGATTTGTTTTTAGCGTAGGTAAGCTGGATGCAACATATTGATTTCTCTAACCAAGTACCAGCGAAACTCAAAAGCCTTGCTAAAAGCCTAGAGCAAAGGGATCGCGTGGGTGAGTGGCTGCGTCCATCTGTAGACTCTCACACTTTGGATGCAGTTTCCAAGCCTTCTTTTGAGGAAATCGGCTAAATAGGGATGCCTTGAAAGTAAGGTCAAGTGTATACATGACTTCAGGGGATTACTTGCACGTGTGGAACAGCCAAAAGGCAACACGCCTAAGAGATAGCTCTTATCAGCTGACACCGCTTCAAACGCAATGCTTTCCAACAGAGGGCGTTCACGCAAATATCCACATTGATTCATACGGTGCTGAGGACGTGTACATGCATGTGTGAATCAGCCCTACGCTTAAAGTCGGTGGGACTTATCAAAGGACGAGGTTTTAACTTAGAAGGACGCGGTTATGCACGCCCTAAGTACAATTCAAGGCTTCGGACTCTTGATGCTATCAGTACTCACAATCGCATGCAATCCCTATCCACATTTTACAAAGGAGGAAGACGGCGGAGAAAGAGTGACCTGCCCTAGGCAGCAAACGAGCTGAGGTTTGCGTTCATTTCCGCGTCCAGCCCTCTAGCTATCCATTTCTCAGACTGTAACCCATTTGATCTGGGTCCCCCCCCCCTTTCCCCTACCCTTGGAATAACATTAGGCAAAGTCGCTTATTTGGGCAGCTTTTGCTGCTGATGTCTCTCAAAGCAAAACCCCACCAGCTCTATTTCTCGGGTAGGTATTGCGACTAAAGCGTTTGTTTTCTGGAGTTGATTGGTTGGTGGAAAAATGGCTGGCAGCCAGTTCTGGGAAAGATTCCAGCCCTGACTCCGATTAACCCTCTCTGGTGAAACTCTGCTGGAAACCAACTCACCAGCCATTGCCATTAATCTACTTACTAATTAAGCCAATTCATTTCTAAAGGAGGAAAAAAATTCCTTTCTTTGGCCCAAGTGATGGGAGGAAATTTGAAAGAAGCGCCAAACTGTGTAACTGTAATTCAGCCAAGGGACTGCTAAAACAAGCTTGTTGATATATAGCAGGAGGCTGAAACCAAGTTTCTAGGGCAACAATCCTTTGGAGGCGCCTGTGGCACACACAGCAAAAGGAGCTGATGCCTGAAGAATGGCAAGGGCTGCTGCAGAGGGGCCATTGTGTGGGTCGGGCGTGGGGGAGAAGCACTTCCCTCCCCACCAAACCACAAGGGAGTCTCCAATCAATTCACCACCATCCAGGCTCAGGGTTCATTATTAGGGGGTCCTCAGTGGAGGACTTGGAGCTTGGAGTCCCAACAATTCAAAAAGGTGAAAGTTGTTAACATTGTGCAACTGGATTTGAATGTAGATGGTTGAGGTCAGTGGTGGTCAAATGGGCCCTCTCGACACCTCTGATAGGGCTCTTGGGATTATCTCTGCACCACGCCCCTTTCCCCAAGCCACACTCATCACCGTCCCTGTTGCAGGCCTTTTACCTGGCTGGAACAAGTCCTTAAACCCTCATGATGCCTCTTTTAATGTGGGTGGAATGTCAACTACCAGGCAAAATAAGCATCACATTCATTGTTCTAACCACCTTTACCTGTGGCTGTACCCACCGTTTGGCTCTCAGAAGGTTGGCTTAAGGGATGGAGGAAGTCACTTCTTAAAATAGTGCAGTACCTCCCATATCACCTGGTGGTTCTTGTTGGCATTCCGTTTGGGTGTGAAGGATGGTTGGTTGCGTTTGAGGGGCAGTAAAAAGCTCCTTACTCACCTGAACTGCGGGATGTGATCCATGAGAGGCAGTAAACTACAACGTTCCTTGTAATGCTAGAGAAGACATGCGAGGGAATGTTTGGTCCAGCCAGTCAAAACTTCCTGTTCCTCCTGGCTGGAACATCCTTCCTTTTGCATGTAATAGGAGATGGGCGTGACCTAACCTGTCCAGGTAAAAAAAGAACGAGTCATGCAGCACACTTTTTGACTTCCTTCTTCCTTTGACCAGCTTTTAGCTAGGACTGCTCTGCTAGCTCTCAGATAGCAGAAGCACTGGGATTATTCCCCCATATAGGGTAGATCCGCATGTACATATTTGTAACTAAGTCTGCCTTCAGGAATCCAACTGTGAACTGATGTGAGTAAACTTATTTTATTGACTTTGAATAAGATTGTGGAGTCTTTATTCCTTTAAGAGGGATTTAAGGGAACTTACCAGGAACGTACAATTCAGTCTGAGACAGACTGAACTGTACATTAGTGAGAGGCTCACACGAGCCTGCAACCAGCTGTCTGCTGTGCATGTAAAAAGGGGGATGTAACTCTGCTAAGTAAAGGAACTTGCTAACGCAAGTTAGGAAGGATATTAATAAACAATATATCATCTCCTGCCACCCTGAACATTCCCACATGAACCTCACAGGCTCAAGGTAAATATATTTGCATTAGGAAGAAGATTCCTGGCTACGTAAGCCTTGATGCAACTTGAGTGAAGATAAAATGGCATGTGTATGTTATTATTTCAAAATAAAGTCAAAACAAAACAAAACCAGACATGCTTTCAGCATTTGCCAAAGCAATGTACAAGGCTAAAAACAGTAAGAGGTATTAGGAAGAAATAAGGATGGTAGCTTCCTGGCTGGGCACATGGAATTCCTGGTACCTCCAGGTTGAGCTGGGAAAGGCTTCTACCTAAGTACCCAGAGAACTGCTGCCAGTCAGTGTGTGAACAATGTGATTGAAAGGCTAATGTTCTGGTTCAGAGTCTATGTAAAGTAGTTTCCTATGTTTGTAATAATTAAAGAAACCTTTGATTCTGAACAGGTTGCCATTAAAAGGTTACTAATATTTCCATAAGATTTTAACTACAGTGGACGCTCTGGTTGCGAATGTGATCCATGTGGGAGGCACGTTTGCAACCCGCAGCGCCGCATCTGCACACGCACGGGTCACGATTAGTACTTCCGGGTTCAGTGCGGTGCGCAACCCAAAAACATGAAACCTGAAGAATCTGTAACCCGATGTATGACTGCAATCTAATCCCAAAATACGTGATGATTTGTCCACACGTGAAAGAGAATGAAGATAAGGCCTGGTTCATGCAATCATGCCATTCATCTGGTGTGTGATGGCTCTTTAGATGTGTGAATGTGCCATCAAAGACAGTCACACCACAGAGAGAATTTTCAAGTCACTTTTCAATTGAGTTGTTTCACATATTTGGTTGCCAGGCCTCATTGAAGGAATTTGTGTGGCAAAAAAAATAATGTGAATGACCCAGCCCTGGGATTATGCTTAAACATACAATCTAGGGGAGAAAATTTATTTTATTTTCTGGGGGGAAAACCCCACCATCCTAGTTTATTAAAGAAAACATATTCTAATATGATTGCAGAACGATTATATGGGATTTGGTTTTACTCTTTGCAAAAACTGGATTTGCAGCCTTCAAGCTGAATATAAGGACCAACTTCTAGTTACATTTTAACTGAAAGCAGTTGCAGTGTAATGTAAAGGCTCAGAAAGATATGCCTTAAGTTATCTCTTTATTTAAGGCTGTTTGTTCTTTAAGGCAGAAAAAAGTAACCCTAAGCCAACTCTCTGGACAAACTTGCACACAAAGTATGTGCAGTAGAAACTATTCAGCTTGGCAGGATCCATTACTCAGGAGAGATGGTTTCCTGTGGGATTGGTAGGAGAACTGAAAGCATTCACTGGACAGGGCAGCTGTGCAGGACATCCTCTGCATGTGACCAGATGTTGAGGGGGACTCTTGCTTTCTCTCTTGCCTTTTCTTCCCACAGGTGGCTCTTACCCCAGCTATCAGCGTATAGATGAATGGGGTGAAGGCAATTGCTCAAACTCTTCCTCATCCGCGGACTCTGAAGCTGAGAAAAGGAAGAGAGAGGACACAGATAGCTTGAAACTGCACCTTGGAATTCAATGCAGCGCTGTATTCCATACAGGTCAATTTGGAGGGGTTACACACAGCTATTTCCCACTGTTGGAAGACTATGATGAAAACAGCATTTGGCATATTGCCTTCCCACGGCCTTGTTCATTGGACTGATGAGCCCTTCTAAACCAAATCAGTCTGCAGCAGAAACGATTGCTGCACCCTGAAGGGTAAGGTTTGCAAGCCACTGCATCACCTACCAGGAGGTAAGCACCACTGAGGAAAGCAGGATTTGTTTCTGAATAGACACGTGTACGATTACACTGCATATAAGTTTTAGTGTGGACCAGAGTCTACATCAGATTCAAGGAGAGGATACTAC
Organism: Podarcis melisellensis; assembly: GCF_964234715.1. Classification (NCBI taxonomy): domain Eukaryota; kingdom Metazoa; phylum Chordata; class Lepidosauria; order Squamata; family Lacertidae; genus Podarcis; species Podarcis melisellensis. The sequence goes on from NC_138544.1 coordinate 38,768,386, forward strand.
TTCATGCATCTGTTGATGTGGGCTCTGGTCCACAACAGAGCATGTCACATATTTGATAAAGTCTACACAACCTTCTGCCACCACAACAAATTGTGGGATGTAATCCACTGGGAGCAGTCAAATACAACATTCCTTGTTTTGCTAGAGTGGACATGCAAGGGAATGTTTGGTCCAGCCAGTTGAAACTTCCTGTTCCTCTTGGCCTGGAGCATCCTTCCTTGCATGTGACTAGTAGGTGGGTGTGACCTTTCCAGACCTGGTACAAGGCCAAGTCACGCTGCTACCTTTCTCTCTTTTCGACCTTCCTGTTCATCCTGCCTGCTTCCTGCATCACCTGGACTGTACTGCTGGCTACCACAGCAGTCCCCCATGTTATCTTCCATATGGGGTAAACCATATGGGGCAAGTTAGAAAGGATATTAATAAACAATATATCCTCTCCTGCCACCCAGAAGTGGAGCATATGCCCACGCTGCCCAGAGTGGGCGTGCTTCCGAGGGGGGCGTGGCACAGAGGGTGCCCTCCCAGGCGTGGGGTAGCCGCTCGGGTGTCTGGAGTGGTGCATGCGCCCTGCAGCCAGGGATGGAGCAAGCCGCTCATGGGTGAGGAGCAAGCCACCCATGCTGGATATTTGGTGCACTGCCTGCCTGCGATTCCCAAGCCTCCCCAAAGCTGTCAAAATGAAGGGGGAAGGGGAAATGCCACCAGCAAAGTAGCACAGCTCCCCCCTTACTCAGACAGCTCAGGGTAGGCTTGGGCGTCATGGGCAGACAGGTGGCGCACCAAATGTCACTCCGCTCAGTGAGGGCACCTGGGGCAGCCCACTCCCACCACCCCCCTTCCTATGTCCCTGCTGCCACCCTCAACAATCCCACACAAATCTATTAGCTTTTAGTGTGCCACAAAACACTATTGTTTTTTTAAAAACAGTAGCACCTACTACATAAACCAGGGGTGCTGCGGACAACACTGGCCTCTGCCCCTCTTTCTTTCGCTCACTCTTCTGATGCCTTCTTGCATCTCTGCCTCCCAAAGGCTTGCACAGCTGTTTGTTGCAGCAACACTGGCTATAAGCTCCGCAGGCAAATGGTGACTCTGGGGCTGGTCAGGGGGTGCTGGTTGCAGCCTCAGTAAACAAGCAAGCAAGCACAAGCAAGCGAGGGAGCTCAGCCAGCCTGCCTGCCAGCCCTGGTTGCTGGGAAAGGACAGACAAGTCCCAGGCCCCTTCGGGTCAGTGTGAGGAGGAAGGGTAGTTCAGAGACCAGGGGCGGCAGCAGCAGCTGCCCAGAGGACTCCCAAGGGGAGAAGAGAGGAGGCTGAGGGAACACTCCACAAGGGAAAGAGGCTGCCAGCTCTGCAGGCAAGGGGTGACATAACTGGGCTCCTGAGCCCTACAGGGGTGTCGCAGAAAGAGTGTAGTGGGTCAATGGAGCCATGGACTCAAAAAGGTTGAAAACCTCTGACAACAGACTGTCAAAGCAATACACGCACCACCAGATGCTCCCCCACCTGCCACCAGAGAGAACATCACCTGCTCATGAGCTAAGACCAGGAAGATTTAATGAGTGGTTTAGTATACCCCAACCCCAACTCTATACTACCTGCCATGTTTAAGCCAGGGCCATGAGGAGACCTGACAGAACACCAGAGAGACTTCAGGTCCTTCTCTTGAATATTTTGTTGGTGTTTTTCTCTTATCTCATTTTGATTGTGCTTCAAGTTCATTTTAAAAACACACAAAACAGGCTGGAATCAATGGGCCATCAAAATGGTATAGTATTTTGATGGCGTGGAGATGCTCCATTGGCTTTTAAAGGGGCAAGACTCACTTGCATGAACACATGCAAGGGCTGCACACCTCTAACTGCTCACTTACAGCTTCCAGGTCGCTAGCCACCTTAGCCCCTGGCAGCAAAAACAATAAAGGGTTGTATTAAGTGCTAGTGGTAGTTGCGCACCAGTGGTAGAGCACATGATTTTCATGCAGAAGGTCCCAGGTTCTGCAGATAGGGCTGGGAGGGAAACAAGTCTGAAATCCTAGAGAGCCCCTGCCAGCCGTGGTAGACAATACACCGAGCTAGATGGACCAATGGCCTAAACCCAGTATAAGGCAGCTTCCAATGGAATACAGATAATCCACATAATCAAAGGCTACTATCCTATGCAGACCTGAAGACAGACCCTGAAACACACTTTCTTTAAAGCTGCAATCCTATGCACACTTACCTGGGAGGTAAGTCCCAGTGAAGTCTGTGGGGCTTACTTCTGAGTAGACATGTATAGGATTGTGCCAACTGTCAACCTGAGCACTAAACACATATGGAAACACATTCTGTTTTAAGCAAGGGAGACTTGCATACAAGGAATTAATTTGTGATGGGAGTGGAAGTGAGGGCTCTTTTACCTGTTCAAACATTCGCACAGGGGAGGGGATTTTGAAAAGTTGTCCTTAAAGTGGAGACAGGCGGAGCTGATTTTTCAAGAGGCACAGCCTGTTGTACAATGTGGTAAAATTAGGGTAGTTATATTTTCCTGGCAGAGCCTTTGCCTTGATGAGATTTGCACAAAAGGCAGAAGTTCAATGGGTGCAGCCTTTCCCGTCATGCTGAGATAAAGTTACACTTGTTGAACTTCTGCCACGATGCAGCTGTTCAGAGTAGAGAAAAAGGGAAAAAGAAAGGTGGCAACTCAATTGTGGATCCAGCTGAAAATTCTCAGGCAGAGGGGAACGCTGTAGAAAAGGAGCCAATGCTGTCCTTTCACGTGCCACATTAATTTACATGTTAGTTTTTATTCCAGCTGCTGTGGAAACCTCTCATTGTTCACCCACATGTTGCTGCTTGTGTGGAAAGTGACGTATTGAGGCTTAGAGGTTAATCAGGTGACGTCACCTATGCACCAGTTAATGAAATACTGCTGTCCTACTTTGAACCTTCCAGAGTTTGGGAAGCAGGTGCCTATGGTGCCTCCGAGGGAATCCCTATAAATAACCAGCCTCAGTCTCTGCTGGGAGGTGAAACAAGTAATTCTCTCATTGTAGGGCAGGGAAAGGGCAGAAGTTAGCTGTAGCCAACCCATCTGAAACTTGCCTACTTCTGGCACATCTGTAATGTGAGCTCTCCATCCTGGTTCAGGAAAATAACGCAGAATTTATAATGTGTGTGTGTGTGCACGCAACTAAATTATGTATGTATTAAGATAACCTATCTTTTCCAAATAGGGAATAAACCACATGGATATTCTGTGTAATGTACACACACACACACACACACACACACACACACACACACACACACACAGAGGCAGCCTAAAATGGGATTCCAAACTATTTCAACTGCTGTGCCTCCAGTTATAAATGAAACACTGGTCACAACAATTTGTTCCAGTGCAACAAATGACTTTTTACAAATTGCCTGAATATCTTGAAAAGCTTTTTACAAAAAAAGGAGGGTTGGGAAGAGTATTATTATTATTTATTAAATTTATATACCTTTCTTCCTCTGTAGATCTCAGAGTATGGGGACTGAATAAAGAGAAAATATCAATCTAGATGCTGTTGTAACACACACACATACACCAAATGTATTTAAACAACGATTTTGCATAAACCTTATGTAGGAAGATGCGATCATCGTGTCATGATGGAGAACTCAGCGCCACATGCTATTATAAAGAAGGCAGCAATAAAACAAGAAGTTTGCGTGAAACTTTAGTTTCCAGATACTTGGATGCCAAAATTAAATACAGAATAAGAACAAGGGGAGTAAGAGTTAATACAATGGAGGGGGGGGGAGCCTGTTTCTTCGCTTCAAGCCTCTCTTGAGTTTTTCATAGTAAAAATTGGATGCAAATATCCTAAAAAGACTAATGACATTTCACAGGTAATGCAATTTAGAAAGAAACACTTCCATGTTTTCTTTTCCAACAATGTGCATTTTTGTAAACTGCTATAAATTGCAATTCAAAAGCACTGATCTCGCCATCCCCAATCATTTTTTATACTGATCAAATGAATGCAGATACTCCCCTTTGGGAGGGGCGACATGACATTTCACTTGGCAGTTCTAAACAGGTCACGGACCTTTCACAGACCCTAAGGCAGTGGGAGGGAGCGCTTTAGGAAACCGTGTAACCAAATCAAACCAATGGTTACCCCCTTTCAATACCATTGGAATGGTTTGCACAATGCTTATTCACATAGCAGCAGAGGAACTGAAAGGATGGTCAACCAATGGAAATGTCTTTTCCTTTGTTTGAACTTAACAGAGCTCCAAAAAAAAAATAAATTACTAGAAAACAATTATATTTGGGAACAGCAAAACCCGAGGCAAACTCAGTGCATATCTGCAGAGCCAGTACATTAGAGCCCGAGGTGTGCTTAGATGTTTAAAAGTAGCTATGCTGCCAATATGGAATTGTATGTGGACATTTATTGGAGATGTTGCTTTGTTTGAAGCCATAGGCACAAAGACACAACATGGCTGCCCTGGAGATGACCTATTGCTTTCAAGTTGCTTGAACACATCAGAATTTCCATTGTTAAGGTTGATTAATTGAAACTGATAAGTTACCATGAATAAAGATTGTTTTTCTGTTTAATGTGGTGGGCCTGATTTGGTAAATGCTTCATTCATGTAGCCTTGCAGCGCAGCATATGGGCAAGATTCATTCAGTATCGCAAACATACACAATTTATTATGCTTGTATGGTCACAGCCAAAAGGCTTTTCTAGTTTAATGTCAAAGTCTGAATGAAAAATTCCATTTAAAGAGTCACTAGCAATGTTACGTGTGAGGGTTTTTGGGGGTTGGTTTTTTTTTGGGCATTCAGCCTGGCTTTTATCTCTCAGCAAATTCAAATCGCTGTAAATATATATATAGATAGAAAAAAAGTTAAAGAGATATGCAGAGGAGAGAGCCAAAGGGACATTGGATGTTTTTTTTCCAGACCAAAGAAACAATTTATCTGAAATGTTTGTAGACACCTATGACAAAGGCACATGTTGTGGGCTGGAGTCACCCTGTGTCACACACTGCTGATAAAGTTATCACTATAATGTTTCAATAAGATACTGTCACTGCAGCTCCAGGATCTGACATTCCTGTGCTGGGATAAAGAGATCAGTTTATGTAATAAATAAGCTCTATTCAGAAAGAAAAACCAGAAGCCAAAGCTTTATCAGTCTTTCAGTCTCGATGGTACTGGCATGTCCAGAGTGACATGTGCCCTTCTCCAAGTTCCACTACTTTCATTAGAGCCTTTAGCAAGTAAATGATGTTTGATTTTGATTTCATTTTTACTAGGCAATTGGTTACAGTATTGAATGAAAAAAATTTTTTTTTAAGCAGCCTTATTAGTAATTACTGTTCTTAGGTGTTCAGAAAACTTTGACAAATATTTAAGGATTTATTTTGACACAGATTAAATAGAGAAAATTGTTCTCTCCATTTCCTGTTTTTAAAATATGTGGAGCTGATATTGTTGATGAACGGAAACCACGGGCAAATGGATTAGGAGGTAGGAGCTGCTGGGGAAAGCAGGAATTTTCGCCAAGTCTTTTAAGAGTACACATCCACTGCTCAGATTCTATCCCTGCTAGAATCACTCCACAATCAGAGTTGTTAGGGTGGCTGTGCAACTTTGATACATGCCCCCCCCCAAATACAGAGGTGGCTGCTGCCCATTGGGACTGCGAGGGGGGGGGAGAAGATAAGGAGGCCAAAGGTAGGTGGAGCAAGCGCCAATCACAGGTGGAGCCAACTAATTTTAGGTTTGTTCCCATCCTCCTCTCTGCTGAGTCCCCCAAGGACAAGAAGAGGAAGCTGGCTGCCAGGGGTGCCTCCTGGACTGGATGCCAGTAAGAAGACAGACAGGTGGGGGCTGGCAGACTGACCAGTCTCTACTGCCTACATATCCGGTCCATTTATATCAATGAGCTTAACACAAACTAATGACTGAAAATTCAGACAGAAAAGATGTTAGACAGCAAGTTATATACATGGTGTTGCTCCTATAAGCAATAGAAAAAGACAAGTGGGAACTGCAACATGATGTTGCAGTGGGGGGGGGAGAGTCTTTCCTGTGAACAGTTTCCCAGAATGCTTCATTCCATTCTTCCACTCTATGCAGTTTTTTTGTTTTCCCGCCAACAGGCAGTTGGCATTATGAGCATGCTCTGTCTGAACTGGGCTGTTGTGTCCCCCCCCCCCCACATATGGACTTCCCCCTAAAGATTTGTGGAGTTTTTAAATATATAATTCTGCAAATATTGGAGTTCCCCAAGCCCACTCATACTTCCTGCTTGTGTGTGGCTGGTTGACATTTTGACAGCAAAAAGATAGCGCTTGGAGAATTGAGCCAATGTGTTTGTGCAGATGTAGATAGATATGATATGTCATCATGCAGAACGAGTTGGATCATTCTGTCTCACTCCAACCTTCCGCCACACCCCAGTGTGATCAAGAAACAGAGCACAGTGTTGGAACTATTCAGATAGGAGTTGGCTTGAATTTTGGGGGGTTACATTCAATTCTATGGAACACAAACACTGCTAATCAACTTCTGTTTGGTGCAGTGTTGGCCTGACAGCTTACAGCTTACAGATTTCTTTCTGGCCAAATGCTATTTTTGGTGTCCCATATATAAGTATACCTTGTACTTCCACAGATCAAACTGGTTGAGTAGGCAGCTAAGTTCAGCTTTACAAGTGCCATTTAATACCTGTTCCACATTTGCTAGGAGTCAACCTTTCAGTGTGGCAGCAGCTATGCTTTGGAATGCCTTGTCTATTACGATTAGGCTGCCACCCTCGCTTTTTTTTAAGATGCCTGCTAAATACTCATTTACCTCAGACAGGCTATATGGACATATACTTCAGTTATGCACACTTGTTTCTAACATTTTCTAACTTTAACTTCGTTTTATTGATTATAGTTTCATATTGTTTTATGTATACCTCTTAGGTTTTTTTTTAAATTAAGCAGTTTATACATCTTTCTAAATAGATAAAAATAATTGTTCTTATGGATATCATCAAAACTTTAAGTCATAGCCTAATTTTGGTTAAATCATATATTTTGCCCCCCTCAAGCTAGCAGTGTTGCATTTCTCCCCTTACTGACACCTGCTGAAAACATTCCTTTGAGAAGATCAGTTGGGAATCCATGTGAATGATTTAATACTTTTAAGTTTTATACTTCAAAGGGGTTACAAGAATGACTGAGATATGGATTTCAAATTTATTAGAAACTCCTTGTCATTCCCCTCACTGTGACTGTCTGTTAAGAGTGACCTTCCTCTTAACCCTTTCTTCTTGCGCTGACAAAGTAATTTGAAATAGAAACAAACAGTGTAATCTATCAGGAAAAAAACTGGAGTTGCTTCTGTGCATCAGATATTTCTGTTTGAGCTCGCTCCTACTGACAAGCCACGGAAAGAGTCGCTGTTCCTCAGTGGTTTTATCTTAGGGGTTCGTGTCTTTCTTGCTCATTAAGACTGTCTCTAAAGATTACAGTGCAAATAGTGCCTCTCTACCAGACTGTGAGAAAAGTCTCCTTGAGTACATAAAACAAAACTGAGGTTTCTATCACACAATGAAGAGCTCAGATGCTATCCCATTTTTAACACTGCTCAATTACATAGAGCAAAGGCCCAGGAAGGAAGAAAAGGAGCAAAGTCTGCAATCCTGTGTACACATTTATTTGGGAGTGAGCACACTGAACACAGAAGCTTACTCTCAGGTAAGTGTGTATTGGTCAGGGATAGATAACATGGCATCCTTCAGATGGTGTTGGACTATAAATCCCGTCTTCCCTGACCACCGGCCATGCTGGCTGGAGCTGATGAGAATGGCAGTCCCGCAACATCTGGAAGGCACTACAATGGCTACCCTGACACAGTTCAGGGGTAGAGCACAAGCAAGAGGTCTCAGGTTCAATTCCAGCAGCTTGTGATATGAAATGCCTTCAGCTTGAGGACACCAGAGAGCCATTGCCAGTAAGCAGACAACATTTGGGCAGATGGACAAATAACATGGCCTGATGTAAGATAGTTTCCTATATTCCTAATGTGATGGGTGAGCTCCCGTTGCTCGGTCCCAGCTCCTGCCCACCTTGCAGTTTGAAAGCACATCAAAATGCAAGTAGATAAATAGGTACCGCTCCAGCGGGAAGGTAAACAGCGTTTCAGTGTGTTGCTCTGGTTCACCAGAAGCAGCTTAGTCATGCTGGCCCCATGACCCAGAAGCTGTACACCAGCTCCCTCGGCCAGTAAAGCGAGATGAGCGCTGCAACCCCAGATTCAGCCATGACCGGATCTAATGGTCAGGGGTCCCTTTACCTTTAAAGGCAGTTGTTTGCATCCATCTGTCTCAAGAGATAATGGAGTGTGCCTAGAGGGGGTGAACTCAAATTGCTGTGTTAGCAGCAGCAAAGTGACCTCCCCTGGGTGCAAGCCGGGGCAGTGTGTATGGAGGTCCTGGGCTGCCCAGATGACCAGACCTTCCTCTTAGCCCTGTTTATGTGGTCCAAGGGAAAGCAGAGCAATACACTTGGCACCAGCTTGGCTGCGGGAGCTGCTGAAAGGCACCACATAAGCACTCTAGATTTCTATAGGGTTTACTCCTTAGCCTTTTCTTCTTCCGAAGAAATCCTGCAAGGCAGGAAGTTTCCTTTTTCTAGATGCGCTACCTTCCCAGGTTGATGAGCCCCAAAAGTCCCTCACTTCCCTTGACAGCACATGCAGAAACCGCCTGCTGGACGGTTGGACCCACTATTAGTCTCATCTGCTCAATCTGCTGGAGCCTGTCTTTACATGCAGGGGAAGTCCCTAACTCACTGAGGGTTTGAGACCCACTGGCTACCCTCACCTGGTTTAGCGGAAGGAGCATAAACGTCCCTCACCAGAGCTATTACCCCACCCGTAACACCCCAGCAAAGGAAATGTGCGTCTTCACACCAGTTGCTGGAAGCAGCAAGAGAGGAAGAGTGCTATTGTGCTCAGTTCCGGCTTGAAACTCCCTGTAGGCATCTGGTTAGCCACCGTAAGACCAGGATGCTGGACGAAATGGGCCACAGGCTCTTCTTATGTTTATAGAATCTGGCTTTTAGCTTGTTGCCTGCCAATGGGTACACAACCCGTGTGATGTGACCTGCCAGCTGTTAGCTCAGCAGTTGGGAACCTTTGGTCCTCTACTTGTTGCTGAACTACTTCTGAAATAAAATTAAACTGAACTCTTCTGACTCAGTCTCTGGTGCCTACTTATTGTCTGAATCTTATCTTCTGACTTTGTTTCCATATCTTTTCCAACACTTTCTTTTAGTCTTATGCAGGTCTATCATATGCAGGTCTACTCAGAAGCAAGCTGCACAGATCTCAGCAGTACTTACTCCCACATAGATGTGGATGGTAGCTTTGTTATATATATTTTAACATGTTCTGGCATGGTTATGATACTAGCTTTCGCACACAGCCTTCTGTACTATTTTGAAAGGGCAGGATAAAAGTTTTAAACGAATAAAGCTTATTGGTTCCATTGTTTATATAATTTTGGACACATTCTCCCCAACTATAATCCAGTTTTAATAGCAAGAGAGAAGACAGAAAAAATGTAATGTTTAACTGAAGATAAACAGTTTCTGCAACCTATAATTATGTCATTACTTACCAGCTTCAAAAGCGCTGGGAATTTTAATCAGAACTGGGATTTTCTCAATATCCACGCCTTCTTCATCTTCATTTGAACCTGAATCTGCCTGAGAACCTATCTTGGGCTGAACATGGAATATTTATTTTTAAAGTCACTCAAAAGCCATTGCACAGTTAAATTAAAGGAACCTTTTAATTAAACTGCATCTTTTGGTTGACCAGGATGGTAACTAACATAAATCTAGACATCTTAAGCATCATGAAGTATGGCAGGTATGAATAGTTAGGAATTGTGATACCATTCTTTACACAAAAATAACTTTCCTGCACACAGGAACATTCTGAGAAATCTCACGCTAGAAAGACCCTGCCTATACACTATAAAGGCAGTGACTCCTCCTAAATTGCAGAAATTTGTATTAAAATAATGAGTTTGGTATCAGCAATTTTATAAACACAACCTGATTATGGGAAGGGACTTGGCTCAGTGGTAGAGGAAATGCTTCCGAGGCACAAGGCTCTGGGTAAAGTCCTTGGCATCTCCAGGAATAAGGAGATGGGAAAGACCTTCTCTGCCTGAGAGCCTGGATAGCTGCTGCCAGTCAGAGTAGACAATGTTCGGCTGACCTAGAATAAGGCAGTTTCCTATAAGCACATAGCTTGGGGGGCAGCACTCACATTTTACAAGTGGAAGGTCCCTGGTTCACACCTGGGTATCTCTACTTAAGGAGCTTAGTGGGTGCTTGAATGATGGAATGGAAAATGCTTCTGTTCGATACCTGACAGTGCTGTGGTACTAAGCAAGGCTATGTACGTTATTGCAGATATTAATATTGTGCAGCATGAAGCAACTGGATGCATAAAAGCTGACCCCCTTTTGGAAGGCCCATGATTCAAAGCTTTACTAACCAGAACTTCTGCAAAACACGTACAAAAACGATCAATGATACACCCAGATAATTCCATAAAACATATGCTTATCTAAGTATAGGTTCTTCTTCTGAAGTATATAACATAATTATGACCGGAGGAAAAATCAAAGCTCTCTCTCCCATAGCTTGCATTAGCCTGCATCCAGCCTAAGGCTATGCAGCTCCTGGAGAGGCTTCATTATCACAAGGTTTCTCTGACTGTGCCTGGGAACAAAAGGCAAAGGCAACTCCCTTCCAAAATGGAGATTTGCAATTGAATGCCTTAATCACATGATCTAAGGTTAAACACTCGTGTAAGCTATCAGAGAACATCAATAGTTAATCAACCTGTTACAGCTCAGAGAGCTTCAGTACATTTCAATTAGGGTTGCCATATGCCCGGATTTTCCCAGAGATGCCCTCTTTTTCAGGCTTAAAAATTGTGTCTGGGTGGATTTTTAGAATTTGCCAAAATGTTCGGGGTTTTTTTGTTTGGTTTGCCCCTCCCCCTCACTTTCTTGTGCTCTGGTTGCTGAGTGATGTGAGGCAAGGAGGCTCTTGCTTTGCCTGGATTGCCTGCCTTGCCCCTCTCTCTGTCTCTCCTCCTTCCCAGCATTTCCCCCACCCTGTCCCCTCCTCTGCTGTAGCATCTGCCGGGCAATGAGGGACTGCTGGTGAGATGGCAGTGGTGGCTGGGGCTAGGCTGGGCACAGACCTGGCGGAAGGGAGGGGAGGGGAAGGAAGCAAGGTGAACTGAGGCCCGGGACTGAAGCAACGGCTCCCTCCAGATTGCACTCCCGCTTTCCTCCTTCCTGCTCCCTCCCTTCTTCTTTTACTCCCTCCCTTCTTTTTTAATATGATACCTCTCCTCTGCATCCAAACCCCGCCCCCTTGGACTTTTAATTTTCATGGAGTCATTTTCTCTTGGGTGTCCTCTTTTTTGCTCTTCAAAATATGGCAACCTTAGCTTCAAAGGAATTTTCATACATACAGGCATTCTCCATTTCAATGTGAACTAAACAACTATACTTAACACCCCCCATACATTTAAAGCACTCTGTCACCTCGATAATCCTGGGAACTATCATTTAGCCTTTAGTTCTTAGCACCTTTAAGAAACTAGTTTCCAGGATTCTTGTGTGTGTGTGCTTTAAATACACTTTAAATATATAGTGTATATCAGGCTTCCTCAACCTCGGCCCTCCAGATGTTTCGAGACTACAATTCCCATCACCCCGACCACTGGTCCTGCTAGCTAGGGATCATGGGAGTTGTAGGCCAAAAACATCTGGAGGGCCGAGGTTGAGGAAGTCTGGTATATATGCAGCTCTAGTTCGACTAACGATGTGATTCAGTAACAACATATTTTGTTCACATAAAAAAGGACAGTGTGTGTTCATTTGTGTGTGCCTGCAGGCATCTATCAATGCTTATGATGAACACAAACTGTCCAAAGGAACCAGTAGTTTTGTTCACCATCTTATATATACACAACTAATAAAATTATCTTTCAAGTTATGTGCCCAAGTTCAGAATCCCTTGCTGGATCAGGAGCAAAGGGGGGTTGTGTACAGGCTGCTGCCAAAGCCGTATCACCTTTGAAAGGGCCAGTTTACCTGTTTGGAATGTGTGGGCAGGTGTGAGGAGAAGGACACTGAAGCGAAGCAACATATATTATAGGCACACATCAAACTACATACCAGAGGAGCATACTGCATATACAAGCTGCTTGTAAATGAAGCCAATTTGCCTGTAGGGTGCTGGATGTGCAGAGGAGGAGCTGTCTGGAAGGAGCATAGGAGACATTTCTGTTATTTATAAACCATGGTCAGTGCTGATCACAGTACTTTCAATGTTATGGTTTGCCAACCCAGTTCAGAAATCATGGTTTCATGAGCACTTATGGCTCTGGCCCTACCCACGACTGGCATCTGATTCCCCACCCTCCCCCGATCACCCCCAAATAAATGCAGTCCTTAACAGAAATATATATATATTCCTCACCCTTGCCAACACCAGAGGTTTGAAAGAGGGGATTCCCTCCATTAACTGTTTTTTTAAAAACAAGTTCCTTACAGGGCAACAGGAGAGGCCTCAACCAACCGTCAACTTAATTTCCCAGAGGCATCTAAACACGTGAATTAGCATATGTAAATTTTATGCAAAATTTCTGCCCATGCCCCAAGTTTTTAAGTACCTAACAATGTGTCTGCCCTTAGTGGCTGCTTATCTGAACATACCTTATCAGCCAGCGAAGGACGTCTAAATTTTGCTGATTGACGCAATGATTGTCTAAGAAACATCTCGTCCTTAATGGCATGTAGGCTAGAAGATAAATGGGAATGTTTAAATTGTATTTCTTAAATTAAAGGCAGTTTCCCCAAAAAAGGAAAAAAATCAAACAAAAAACAAAACCCCAAAAACAAAACAAAAACATTTATTTTCAAACAAGGATAAAGCTGGGACCCAAAGAGCTACAGAAGCCTCTATGTATTCAACGGGAGTTTTGACTCCTTTTAATCAGCAGACGCTTCCTAGTGCCAATTATGCTATACGGATGATGTACAACAGCTGTTTTCGTTATCTTCTTGTGGAAGCTTCATTTACATGAATTAAGGTTATATAGTGGTACCTCGGTTTAGGAACAGTCCTGTTTATGAACGATTCGGTTTACGAACTCTGCAAAAACAGAAGTAGTGTCCTGGTTTGCAAACTTTACCTCGGTCTAAGAGCGGAATCCGAATGGTGGAAGGGTACCGATGGCGGGAGGCCTCATTAGGGAAAGCACGCCTTGGTTTAAGAACGGTTTCGGTCTAAGAACGGATTTCCGGAATGGATTAAGTTCGTAAACCGAGGTACCACTGTATATGACTAGTTGCACCAATAGGCACTTAATGGTTTCTCTCTAGCACCTATAAGTATTAGCAGCAGAAGTTCAGATCCAGACCGAGTTGCTCCTACTTCCTATTGAAACCAATGGGATTTAGATTAAATCGTAACTAATTTCCCATCAATTGCAGTGGGGCTAAATTCAATTAACATAGTTCTGGATCCAAACCAAAATATATATTTGTATAATGTATTTTTAATCTTTGTTGGAAGCCGCCCAGAGTGGCTGGGGAAACCCAGCCAGATGGGCAGGCTAGAAATAGTAAATTATTTATTATTATTATTATTATTATTATTATTATTATTATTATTATTATTATTAATTTATGTTAACCTTTTGATCCAGACATATTCAAAAGTATGTTTCCACTGAAATCAATGGATCTGGGAAATGTTTAACTGCGGGTAGAGAGTGCCCACAGTTGTTTGTATAGGACATGGGTAGGCAAACTAAGGCCCGGAGGCCGGATCCGGCCCAATCGCCTTCTAAATCTGGCCCACGGACGGTCCAGGAATCAGCGTGTTTTTACATGAGTAGAATGCGTCCTTTTATGTAAAATGCATCTCTGTGTTATTTGTGGGGCATAGGAATTCATTCATTTTTTTCCTTCAAAATATAGTCCAGCCCCCCACAAGGTCTGAGAGACAGTGGAACGGCCCCCTGCTGAAAACGTTTGCTGACTTGGTATCCTGGTATAGGATCAAAGTATTGTAGTTAGAAGGGAGCTGAAGGCTCACCTAGATCAAGCCCCTGCAATCTGGGAACGAGGGCTAAAGAATCCCTGACAGATGGCCATCCAATCTCTCTTTAAGGAACTCCAATGAAGGAGAGTCAACCACCTTCCAAGGGGATCTGTTCCACTGTCACACAGCTCTTCGTGTCAGAAAGCTCTTTCTAACCTTCACTCGGAATCTCCTTTCTTCTAATTTGAAGCCATTGGTTCAGGTCCTACCCTTTGGAGCAGCAGAAAACAAGCTTGCTCCACCTTCCATGTGGCAGCCCTTCAGTTTTGAAGATGGCTGTCCTATCACCTCTCAGTCTTCTCTTCTCCAGGCTTAACATGCCCAGCTCCCTCAACTGTTCCTCATAAGGCTTGGTTTCCAGAACTTTTATCATCTTGGATGTAAGAATACCTTTTCTTTAGAATTTCGAACTTCATTTCCCAAGATTGACTCGATTTACTGAACTCCTGTTCAAGTCTAAACAGAGAGGCGAAAATAGCATTGGTATGTTTTGTGAGTGTGGAAGTTAACAAATCTTATAATATATGTGACAAATCCTTGTGTACACAGCAAATTCCTGTGCATATACCTCTTTACGCGCAGCTTGGCATCTCGTTCAGATTTTCTGAGCCTCTTTATCTCTTCTTGTAAGGCTTTTTTCTCATCTCCCTGTACAAGTGTATTACAAAAGAGAGCCATGCATTGATTGCCATGTATACTAAACACACCCACACACCAATAATAGTTGGCCACTGCTATTAATTTTCAATCAATCAATCAATCAATCAATCAATGACTTAAATCTCAATTTTTCTATAGCGATATATTCTAAAATATCTTGCAATGACAAATATACTATATATTTTGGAAAGTGGTTTGTCTGCCTGTCCATTTCTTCTCTATAGGGTCAGCCACCTCTCGAGATATCATCGCCAAACTTAGCATGAGGGTTCCTCTGCACAGGAAGAAAAATGCTCTGTCTAGAGGAAGCACTTAGAATCTATACTGCTTTATCCGGCCAACTTGGGAGAGCCTTGCAAAGGATCAGTGGTTGCAGGGAGCCCGCTTGCAAAGGAACAATCGGAAATTCACTTTAAGTTCTTGGTTGTTGCTGTGGGATGGGTGGGCATGGCTTTTGGGGAAGGGCATCACATGTCAAATTGGGACTTGGGCCAGACCAAATTAGGCCTGCAGGCCAAAGTTTCCCAAGCAGCAAAATAGCAGAGAATCTTTTGTAAAGATTTGACATCATCATCATCTGGATTCTCCATAAAAACTGACTGGCCGTAGGATTGCAACCCCTGAGTAAAGGGCTAGAATGGGCACAACCACTATGTCTTGGTCTATCTGTCCTGAAAGTCGAAGAAGGAAAGCACGGGCAGTGAAAATCTCAGCAAAGGCATGCTTGTCTTCTTGAGAAAGCACCCAGATGTGGTGCTCTTCTTAAGGATGGTAGTGAGATGAGGTGTGTGGGTTACCCCAGCTGTTTTGGACACATGGCGGATGAAAAATATCAGGTGAGGATGCAGGTGTCCTTCTGCTGGAAGTGTCATTAAAAAAACAAACCACGACTCTCACCTTTATATGGCCTGGTGTCTATTCCCCCAAGTTACGTTAGATCAGAGTAATAAAGCAATACCTTATCACCAAAACATACCAACAATTCTGCTTCTTTTGTGGCAGCTTGTCTGGCCTCTTTGGTGGCAGTGGCAGCGGCAACGGCAGCGAAGACAGCAGCAGCTTTTGCTACTTTCCCTTTCAGTCCTTTCCTTCCCTTCTTTGCTAGCTTTCCTTCTTGCACTGAGGGCACCTGTGAAAAAATAACAACAGCGATAAACAAACCTGAGTTACTGTTGCGCACTTTGGACATCACACTTGGAGATTTTCAAGGAACACCTTGTCTCAGAGGGATCCCCCTCACCACTGAGATCCATTGTCTTCCTGCTCTGCAAACAGGGAGTATGGCAGGTAGACATGAGCAGCAGGGCCTTTTCCATGGTGATGTTCAGAATCAGGAATGCCCTCCCAAAGGAAGCCCAGCTGGCCTTGTCTGACTTGACATGTATAGGGTTGTGCTGAAAGCTACTGGAGAATACAGAACACATCTATTTGTATTTTGTTTTGGTATTGCATTGTATTTTACACCACTTAATATACAGAATCTCTAAGTAGTTTACATAAAAAGAATTCTAATGTATGCAAGCACACAAAGACAAATACAGAAATTTATCAATAAAGCAACAAATAGCATTTATATGGACATTGCCTTAAAGTTTTAACAACATCCATCAAACACACAACTTGGAATTGTAAAGGAAATATGGACTTGAACTGCATGAGGTATATGATCTATTTATTTGCACACAGCAGCCCATTTCTGATTTGTCAAGATCCTTAGGCTAGCCTTTTTTGGATAGCGGGCATTGCTCTGAGTTAAACAAAACAGTAAAATTTGTTATTATAAAGATGTGAGAAACTCTCAGGTAGGTTAAGAACTGGTCCTTAGGTGAATGAGGTTATTATATCATATTTCAAACCCATTTCTTTTTCTTAAATATAGAAATATAGAGTTTTCAGTAGTTAGTGGAAAGTAAGATTTTCATTAGAGGTGACTGAACTTTCTGCGAAACGCAGGAATCCTGTTGTGCTTTTTTAATATCTTCATGTTAAAAAAAAGAGCAAATTTCCTTGCGCAAACACAACTCAGATATATACAAATACAAGGCTTTGCAAACCTTTTGAAATGGCTGCAGGTGCCCTCCACTGTATCTGCCTACAATTCAAGCGACTTCGCCAAATCTGTGTTAGATGATAAATATTGAACAAGCTGCATATGTGCTTAACAGTAATTGTATTCTATTTTCTCTCATGCTGCTTTATGAACCTTGTTGGATGCCTTCCAGTATGCCTCTGAATACCAGCCAAAATTACCCAGATAGTGCTATTTGCTGACTTATTCACATAAAGGCCACAGTAGCAATGGACATAATCAGCAAATTAAGCAGGGATGCTGGGGTGCGGGGACTCTGAGGTTCTGATTGACACCAATATTTTTTTCATGATATAACAGCGAAAGAGTTGAGTGCAATCCATACCTTATCCTATTTCCTGTTACTAATATATTATTTCTTTGGGGTTAAAAATTTCCCTCCTCTTCACAATTGGTACACAGCAGTGCATAAAGACCCACACAGTCAGTTCTGCATACATGGTTGAGATATTTTCACACTCCTGAGCTTTGTGAGACCAAACCATAGGGAAGTTTCTGCCATGCTGCCACGCGTGCGCGTGAAGTGGGCTTCAGCCCAGGGATCCTAATCTGTTCGTCATTCAGGTGCTTCCAGACTAGCCTTTGCCAACATGGTGATGTCCAGATGTCTTGGACTGCAGCTCCCAACTGCTGAAACATCTGGAGGGCAGCAGGCTGGCGAAGGCTGCTCTAGACAGAGGGGAATCAGTTCCCTGATGTAGGAATCGACAAGCAGGTTACACCAGGCCAATCACCGCTAGCCCCATTACTGTGCAACAGCAGGAACAGCAGGTAGTGCCAATTATTTCTAGGTGATGCTTGCAACAAGGAATGGTTCCTTGCAGCGTCTATATTATTCAAGAATATGGAATTCATGTAATAGTGAAACGTTGTATTGAGCTAACTTTTAGAGTAAACCCATTGAAATTAATGGACCTAAGTCAGTTATGGTGACTGATTTGAATGGGTCGACTCTTGAGTATGATTAATGTTAGATACAAGCTAGTGCTCTTTTTCAAGTTATTAATGATAATTTAAAGCATTGAAAGTCAACCATTAAATTCTTTATAAGGATGGTGTAATCTAATAAAGGAATGTTCTGCCCCATAATTTTATTATGGCCTCATAATATATTTCTTACTTTGAAACTGTTCAGGCGACATTGCCCTCAGCATTATCTGATCAATGCTATCACTTTCCTTTCACTTCCACTCACACCTTCTGCTCCAGTTTTCCTTGCAGCTCTCACTTCTGGCCCTGGATAGACAACCCCACTCAGGACGCAGTCACCAGATCAGCAGCCATGGCCACCTCACAGGGATGGCCCTCACTAGGACCAGGGAGACCAGAGTTTGAATCCCCACTCTGCCATTAAGCTCTCACTGGGTGGCCTTTTTTTTTTTTTAATATAATTTTTATTGAATTTTCAAATTTTAATACAAAGCAAAAAAGAAAGAAGAAAGAAAGGAAAAAGAAGAAAGAAAAAAGAAAAAAAGAAAAGAAAAAATAGAACACAAATAGATTCTTTCATAACCCTCTTTCATTGACTTCCCCCCACCCCCACCCATGCATCCCAATTTTCAAACTTAATTCAGCAAGTTCTTGTTTCATTTCTTAAACCTCTTCTTATTATATTTAAACTTAATTCCCTTTATTAGGCCCAACTTATTTATCCCATTTTCTTATATACCTTAAATTCTTTTTCTAAGATCGATCGAGGTTCTTATACCATAAATTTCCCCATTTTCATATTAAAATATAAATCAAAATTATAAAACCCAAAAATCATAAACTAGTTTTAAAACTTTCTATTTTCCCCCTCCCTCCTTGTCCGGATATCTGTCCCTTCCTAGATATCTGCCCTCTTATAAAACTCCTAACCCGGATTCCTCACATCTGAGGCCTCTAACACCATTTGAGTCTCTCTCTGCCTGTTTTGTTGATAGTCCTTCTTGTTGATCTTCAAGTCTCGAGGGATGTCTAATGCAGTCTCTTCGCCTTCTCTCCAATCAATCCTAGTTGAAAAGACTTGCTGCAGGGGTTCTGCCAGATGTTCCCTTAAATCACGTTCACCAATGCCAGAAAAGAGGAGGAAGTCCCAGTTATATTTCTTCCTTATTTCAGCTTCCCATCTATAGTGTCCAAAAACTTCCTCCTTTACTTTTCTCTTTTCAAAATCCATAATCCAATAAACTTCTCTGTCCCCTTGCTGCATGAAGTCCTGTTCCTGTACTTTTTGCCCTCCAGACTCCTTGTCCTCCAACTTCAAAGAAACTTTTTCCAGTTCAGCTGCAGAATCTTTCAAGGTCAAATCCTCAGTTCCATCAGCAGAGTTGCTTATTTTTGAAATCAAAGCCGTAAGCTGTTTGTCCATAGCTATCTCTTGCTCTTGTAGAGTTCCCACGAGAAAAAGGGCTCTCTCTATTTCCGCTTGTAATTTTCCTTCTGCAGCCATTGTAATGTCTCTGGTTTCCCCTAGGGGGATTGCCATTTTTTCCCCTTTACCAACAGTCTATTACTTTATTATTACTTGTTGTTACTTAATTTCCAGCCACTTCTGGTTAAATGTAACACCTTTGGATCAGAGAGATATAAAGATACAGTTCTTGTCTTGATTCCGCTGTTTGACAGCTCAGATGACAGCTGTCAAACTCCCTTTCTTTCAGGCTAGGCTAATGCGGAACACTCCCGGATCCCGGGTGGGGGTTCCCAAAAATTTTCCCAAATACACCTCTTCCTCCAGCACAACTTAAAAAGACAAAAAAAACCCCTTGTTTTCACAAATCGATGGAATCTTTTATCAGTCCCAAAAGACAAAAAGAAGATCTTTTTAATCCGATCTTAGGCTTTCGCTCCTTGCTTCAGATCGTGCATGCAGGGGGGGGGGTGCGGACTTCCTTTTGACACAGCCCCCCCATTCGCCAAATTAAAGAAGTTAATTTCTTTTAAAATCCAAATTTCGTTTTACTCACAAGGGTGTTTGTTTCAGTCCGAATGTCAGGAAGAAAGTTGACGCTCTCCGGCAATGGCTTGCGGCTTCGCTCCACTGAGATAGCAGTCTACTCTCAGCACCGCGCCACTCCTCAGACCTTCTCCGCAGCCTTTAAAAAGGCTCTTCGACTGTCAAGGAGGGCGCTTAAGGTGCCCACCGAGTCACCAGGTCCACAGGTATCCGCACCTGTGGTTTCTAAGGGCCCCCGCGTCGCCGGCGCGGCAAGACCCGTCCTCGATGGAGCCGATTCCCTCCGGAGCTCGGAGGGAATCCGCCATTAAACCGATCGCGTCAACCCGGAAGTCCCTCACTGGGTGGCCTTGGGCCAGTCACTGTCCCTCTGATTAATCTACCTCCCAGGGTCAAGTGACGTTTAATTGAGGAGCAGGAGGACCATGTATTCCACCTTGAGCTCCTTAGGGGATATAAAAGGTGGGATATATGTAATAATATATACATGCATAAATACAAAAAAATGCCAACAGGATGGCTAGGATCCAAAAAAGCTATTTTAGGAGCACCCAAATGGTTTGGTCATGCCCAGTAGGCTTTTTTGATTCCCAGTTCCTTTAAACAGCAGCCCTCTTGAACTCCTCTCTCATATCATATAAGAAACTTTTTTTTTAGTTTACTATTTATTCTTATTGATTTATTTACCAGGATTTATATACCGTTGAAACATCAGAAACTCTAAGCAGTTTTGGTGTAATGGTTAGAGTGTTGGACTATGACCTGAGAGACCAGAGTTCGAATCCCTACTCAGCCGTGACGCTCACTGGGTGACCTTAGGACAGTCACCATCTCTTAGCTTAAACCACCTCAACAGGGTTGTTGTAAGGGGGTGAAATGGGGCGAATGAGAAGAACCATGTACACCACCTTGACATGGTTGGGAGATAAAGGTGGAATATAAATAAAATAAATAATAAGGTAATAAAATATACATCAACATTTCTTAACAATATGAGCTTTGCCATGTGGCATGGTGGAGCTGTTTGAGAAATATAAACCCTTCAGCTTACTGACCTTCGGATCCTGGCCACAATGTTCCGCTTTTTAAACTCTCCTTATTGCAGGGGTAGCCAACATGGTGCCCCCCTCAGTGTTGTTGAACTACAATTCCCATAATCCCAATGGAAACTGCCAATTGTGGCAAATACATGTTGGAACAGAAATTTCTGCTTTCCTACACCCCTAGTTACGGATGAGACACACTTTCAAGTTTCCAGCTGTCACTACCATCTCTTTGCTCTGTTGGTTGGTCTAAAAATATTAATCACGTAGATTGCCCCCCCAAATTAACCCTTTGGCCCCTATCCAGGGAAAGTTAGTGATGCTTAAGCCCTACTGAAATCCATGCAGTGAGTGAGTTAAGACTCACCTAAGCCATATTACTTTCAGTGGGCTTTATACTTTATCAGCTGGTGATCCTGCAGGTTAATTTATTGGGGAATAGTTTTTAAGGGATTAATGACACTGATGCATGGGGTTACTAGCTTGCCTCCTAAAGCACAGCAAACAGAAAGCTTGATAACACACTGCATTTTATATTTATCAGTACAAACTACAGATATTTTGAAACTATTTGCACATTATAATTAACTAGTCATATTTCTGTCCTTTCTTCTGGAACAGTTTTTAGAATCAGCTAATCTCAGCATGTGCGGCTTTCCCACTGAATGTCACACTTCCCCAAATATCAGTTTGATTAATAAAGGAAGTCAAATACCTTTTGCGGGCAATACAGCTTCAAAGAGCCAGGGAGATTTATAAATGAATTTAGATGTTAACTTTTGAGTACTTGGCTTGCTGAGTGCCACTATTTGAAGTTTGAGGAAGATGTAAGGTAACAATAACCTTTAGTCAGTGTTTATCAGCTCTAAATTCACCCTGTCTTTTGTGAAGGAATATAAAAGTAACATTTTGTTATTTAAAAGGCACCCACTGCACCCACCTTTTAAGTTAAGCACTGCTGAGAACATCCAGGGAACAGAGACCTCAACAGATAAGGCTCTGAGTCACATGATCTCATGGAGATATTTGTTTTATACTAGGTCAATTGAAAGAAACATGTCTTGTGTACAAAACTATCTTTGGAAACCTCACTAGAGTTTGAGAAGATGAACAATTAAGCAAGAACCTCTCACTTTAAAAATCTAAAAGCAGTGGCATAGTGGTGGTGAGGCCTCGCAAATTTCTGAGGGCACACAACCAGACGCCCTGACAACAGGCTCCCTCATCAAGGCTGAAGTCACAGGGAGGCAAACTGTGCCTAGGCCGGGCCTTTGGGGCGGGGGCGGTGCCTCCTCCTCCTTCTCATGGCTACAAAGAGACACTTGTGCATGCCCTGCCCCTCTGCCAGTTGTGAGGGAGGGAGAGGAAGGGCGCTGCCACCACAGCTGCCCACTGAGAAAAGAGGGAGGAAGAGGAATGTGGGAAAGCACTGGGCGTTGCCCAGAGCGTCTCACTGCAAGGAAAGGAGGATGTGGCGACACAGCAGGGGGGGGGGCATGACACCAGTAAGGGACAACGGGGCCACCTCCCATTCATGAAAAAACATGGTTGAAATGTTACTTGTGCTAGCGCCTTTCCCTTGCCACCTAATAAACAACCCTAATAAACAACATTGAGGTTGTCAAGTTCAGAGGGTGGGGCTTCCAGGGAGTCTTGTGCCTCAAAAGTCTTTAGCTCTGGGCTGGCAAGCGTGTCTCATCTGCAGAGGGAACCAAGGGCAAGAGAAGAAGTGCGCACACTGGGGTCCTTCGGCTCCTCATCCCTGCTGAGAAATGCATTCACCAGGCAGACCAATTAACTGAAGAAGGAGACTCGCCTCGCTTTCCCCTTCCTCGTGTGGAAGATCCCTCTGTCTCCATCCTTTTTGTCCCTTCCTTTCCCTTCTCTCCAAGTTTGCCCGCCATTGCGGGGAAGGCGCCCCTGCTGTCTGGCCGCCCCTTATGCAGCTCTGCGTCCCACCGTGTTAGGTTGAATTGCTGCCACTGAGGCAGGCAACCAAGACTTTGACTGAAATGGGCCACGAGTGAATTGCCACAAGGCAGGCTGTGGGCGGTGCCATTTGCAAAGCAGCAACAGCGGAGGCGGCTGAGGAGAAGAGCAACCCTCAGAGAGCAGGCTTTCTCCAACAACTTCTATCACAACACACACACACATTTTATTGTAAGATTTTCCATAAGTAACAAAAGCACATTCAGTGTCTCTATTTTCAAATCACAGAATCCTTCATACATGTCATTTACAGTCATTTTGAGACATTTTTTGTTGCAGGCAATGTGGGGCTGAGGGAGAAAAAGAGGAGAAAACAGAGAAAGAGAAAAATAGGAGGGCGGAAAGCGGAGGAGGTGAGGGAGACTTTAAACTTTCATTCTTTACATGGTATATGAGTGGAGCTGTTTTAATCAGTGTCGTGTGGATAGGTGTTTTATTTTTTCTGGCACAGCGAGAGATCAGCCTCCCCAGGCTTCGGCTGTGGAGGGCGGGATATAAATAAAATTTATTATTATTATTATTATTATTATTATTATTATTATTATTATGGTTGGTTGCAGGGTGTTCTATTTGTGTGTGCGAAGATTCCAGCCTGACTGGCATGTGCTTTTAGGCAATATCCATTCCAATCCTCTCTCCACCTCCATCTCCCAGCCCAAAAGTCAAGCATACCATACAATGTATATCAGGTACATCCCATATCATTAGGTAATAAGAATATAAACAACAAATAAAGTAAAAATCACCTTTGGTACAGCAGCAGTGGCTGCAGCAGCGGCCTCTGCCATTTTTACAGCTTCTTGTGCTTCTTTCACTTCCTTAAAAATACAAAGACAAAAGAAAATTCAACATGGTTGCGGGAATAAATTGTTTATAAAAGTTCAAGAACTAGAATGGAAAGCTTGGCGATGGACGAATATGTCCAATTTGGTTTCTTTCAGGTTCTCATTCTTCCAATCAAAAGTTCATTTCTCCACATTTCTACATCAGTTTGCAAATTTTTAAAGAGATTCTGCCTGAAAAGTAGTCCACATTCTTGTGTGAATTTCTCCTACTATACATATTCTTGTGTCCAATTTCTCCCAATTTACACATTTTGCAAAACAATCTCCTCTGCATTTGTGTATGTTATTTTCACTAATATATGCATTTGCATGCACAGTTTACCCTTGTATAGGCAATTTTTGCACACATTACTTGGCCAGAGAACTGGACAGCAATATTCAGACGTGTGAATTTTGAAGGATAGCTCTTTTTCAATTCACTTACCGTTTTTAAAAAGTGAAAATTTGGTAAGTTTGCCTTTAAATGAGAACCACATTGAATGGGTTCCCACTCTCTGCAGGCAGGTTTGTGGAGTGAAAATTGTGGCTGCTACACTCCACCCCAGGTTCTGCCGCTACTGTGCTGGAGTGAGACACCCACAAGTTGTCACCCAATTCCAGTCACCACACAGAGGCATCTTAAGGTCCCAAATAGTTTGCTGCTACCGAAGAAAAGGCTTCAGTAATACAGTTCCAGATGTTGATATATACATTCAGCTTGTAGGCTATGCAGATACACACACACACCAATATAAATTCTGTTGCTTCAGCAATTCAAGATGTAATGCAGACTTTGACTCACTGAGTGACATGCCTTAATCATTTATATAGTTGGCACTGGGCCATTGTCATAGCAACTGGCTTGGCTGACCTTGCACCTGTTGGCTTATCTCATGAATGGGGTGATTTGTGCTCAAGAATAACAGAGTCCAGTCAACAGAGTCCAGGTTCAGCTATAACGCTAAGCCAAACCACAGTAGCAGGGCAGCAGCAGGACTGGGGGAGGAGCACATCGGATGCCACCTTTGATCTGGGAACCTGGCTAAGAACATAAGAAGAGCCTGCTGAATCAGACTGGAGACCCATCTAGTCCAGCACCCTTTTCTCAAAGCAGCCAACCAGAGAACTATGGGAAGCGAGAGCTGAGCACAACAGAATTCTTCCCTCCAGCAACTGGCATTCAGAAGCACACTGACACTGGAGGAAGAACACATTTGTCAGGGATAGTAATCATTCATAGCCATATCCCCTATCAGTTCGTATAATCTCAGAGATCTTTGGATGAAGGGTGGTATAACAAACAAACAAACAAACAAACAAACCTCATATAAAGCCATCCAAGATGGTGGCCGTCACTGCCTCTTACGGGAGCACAATCCATGGTGTAACTAGGCAATATGTAAATAAGTTCTTTCTTTTGTTTGTCCTGACTGTTCCAACATTCAGCTCCATTGGATCAACCTGCACATTGCTCATTCATGCTAAGCCCTGGTTTGGCCAAGTGTTATGTGCAAACTATTTACAAGCAGCAGTTCATTTAGGTAATTCTAGGCTCTTTAGATGGCACCGTGCGTTACATCGCTCACTTCCAAATGTGGTAATGCAGCAAGCCAGTTTTCGGTGTGGAGGTCCTCCTGCGCATTCTGCTGAGTGGGGTCTCAAACTTCTGCACTTACGTCCTGCCCAGGTGGCGCCATAGCTCTCCAGAGGACCAGGTTAGATATAAAACAGATTGGAACACAATCTCTCCCTTTGCTATGCCCAGAGGCAATGACTCCCCATCCTTGAGGGAAGAGGACATGGATTCAGAGGCCTCATCTTAGATGAGGAAAAGGATTTGCCCTCTGAACCAACCTTTGATTGTCTTGCCTCCTCAGCATTGGAGGTGTCCACAATGACACTGTCTCTTTGGCCGAAAGAGATTTCATAGCTCTCCCCAGAGGCCGTAGTAGAACTCTGGCCTCCCCTCCAGGCCACAGGTGTCAATGGCTTCTAAAAGAGTTGGGTGCTGAGAAGAAGCTGCAGTCCTGTTTAAAACTCAGTCTAGGTTCACTGGTGTCTGGAGCGACGCTCAAGCCTGCCTTGCCTAAGCCTAGGAGCCACTTGGAGCTATCCATGGTGCTGCCTACCTTACTTATTTGACTTTTGGACCTTGTCATCTCAGTTGCTTGACTTTGCTTGCTGTGTCTCTTCTCTACTTTGTCTGACCTTGCTTTGCTGGAACCTGGCCTTAGCTTGTCCAGACTTTGATCATGGATCCTGAACTGGTACTACTGACACGTAACGTGGTGTCTCTGGACTCTGTGCCTACTACATAGCCCCATTTGGGCTAGAACTTTGTTCCCTGGCTGGGACTACTGGGATAGAATACCCTTGGACACTCAGATATCACAATGAGACTCCATATGTACATTAATGATGAATGTAATTATGTATTTCACATTTAAATACCAACTTGAACCCCTCACTCATATTTTAAAGGAGAAGATAAAAAATGCAGAATATGTCACAATTTGATTTTCTGAACTGAAGATTGTTGTTGTTTAGTCGTTTAGTCATGTCCGACTCTTCGTGACCCATGGACCAGAGCACGCCAGGCAGTCCTGTCTTCCACTGCCTCCCGCAGTTTGGTCAGACTCATGTTTGTAGCTTCGAGAACACCGTCTAACCATCTCGTCCTCTGTCGTCCCCAACATCAGGGTCTTTTCCAGGGAGTCTTCTCTTCTCATGAGGTGGCCAAAGTATTGGAGCCTCAGCTTCACGATCTGTCCTTCCAGTGAGCACTCAGGGCTGATTTCCTGAAGAATGGATACGTTTGATCTTCTTGCAGTCCATGGGACTCTCAAGAGTCTCCTCCAGCACCATAATTCAAAAGCATCAATTCTTCAGCGATCAGCCTTCTTTATGGTCCAGCTCTCACTTCCATACATCACTACTGGGAAAACCATGGCTTTAACTATACAGACCTTTGTTGGCAAGGTACATCACCTTGCCAACTGAAGATTAGGATACTGTAATTAAATCTGGCATAGAGTAGAATTCTAATTTCCAAGTTCAAACTCTAGTGCCACCCTTGGATTTGTCTTCAAGAGCTGAAGAAAGACGCAAAATAAACAGTTAAGGGATTGTAATCTGATACTCATGTACATATTCAGAACGGAACATGTACATATTCAGAACGGAATTTTAAACTTCAGGATCACACACCATCTCTGCTCCCATTTTTAAGGTGGCTGAGAAGGCAGGGAATCACATTTTGTTAAATAATAATGCCAATAAGCTTGAGAGGTCACAATGGAGCTTGACCTAAATTTATGAATGAATTCTCCATTTCACGTTGGGACACCAGCTCAGTCCTTCCAGCCATTTTACTGGGAAGGGAAAGATGAGGAAAAATGCACAAGGGGCTATAATGCAATATCTGAACAAGACCCAGCAAACATGATGTTTAGTAGCTTGATATTTTTGTCTATGAACTTACCAGAGCTTTAGCTAGAACTCTCTGCTTCTCCCTGTCAAGTTCCAGTTTTATGATTTCTTGAGCGTTCTGAAGCTAAAATGTAAAACATGACTGTGAGGTTTCAGATTATAAGAGGGTACCACTGTGAGCTGCATCCAAAGAGCTCCTCTAGACTGGTGTCCCGCCCTATCCCCCGCCACAGGTGTATTCAATAATAGCGCATTAGAGATGGATTCATACTGTATCATCCACATGTCATCATTCTGCTTTATTTTTTTTGTGATGCTTCCCCAATGTTACCACATTATAGCCATCTGGAGGAGTACAAAAAAATGAGGACAAAACAAAACACCTTGTAACATTTGTGGTTTAAAAGTTAGAGGATTTCAGCAGGAATCTATGGGACATGCACTGAGAGGAAATTAAGCAGCATGTCCATCCCCAAAACTTCTGCAGGAGCAGACAATATTGAAAGTGGGATCACATATACCACCATGAGCGCAAATAATAATGAAGGACGTGGGGTGGGGGTGGAGCTTATTTTATTTTATATTTGATTTATATACTGCCATTTATCAAAAGAACCCATGACGGTGTACAACATTAAAAACATATTTTATGGAGAATAATAATGAAAACATAAAACAAAGCATAATAATAGACAGCATAATAATGAAATAGTCATACTAACAGTCCCCCCGCCACACAGTGTTAACAGACCATAGATTATTTGATGGCCAAAGGCCCGGGTAACAGGAATGTTTTTGCCTGGTGCCTGAAGACATGTAATGATGGCCTCTTTGGGGAGACCATTCCACAGATGGAGGGGCCATCACAAAACAGGCCCGTTCTCGTGTTGCCACCCTCTGAACCTCTCAAGGAGAGGGGACGTAGAGAAGAGCCTTGGATGACAAGAGCAGGGTCCAGGTTGGTTATTATGGGTAGAGGCAGTCCTTAAGGTACTGAGTTCCTGAGCTGCGTAAGGCTTTATAACTCAACATGCTTTTGTAGACCCACCAAAATCAAAGTGTTGTCTAAGATTAGTAAACCTTCATGTTTACTAATGGAAATAGTCAGGCAGCCAGTGTAACTGGTACAGCAGCGAAAGGAAGCCCATGGGAAAGGGGAAATCTCTGTCTTCCGCAAAGTTCCCTACAAGCGAATGCAGCCCTATGGCTCAAAAAGGTTCCCTACCCTCTGTGTTCTCCCCACTCTGTAGGCCCAGCTAGTATCAACGTTTTGTAAGTTCTGAGACTACACAGGTGCTTGTCAGGCCTTTTGAGGGACTTTAAAACATTATTTTTCATTTGATTTACAAACTGCATTCCTATGAAGTTTTTAAAAACCATCCTGTTATTTTGTGGTGGAGCCATTTCACTTTCACAACAGACACTCAGCAGCCTGAGTTTGCTGTTGGACAGAATGATATTAGACATGTCAAATCCACATTTTTCACACTGTCTCTGCTAACGGCAGGTACTGCACTGAAATTTCACAAGCTTGTTCCCTTGCACACCTGACCCAGGTAACTTCCAGCTTTGGGACGCTGAGATTTCCCAGTTCAAGCCCCTCAATAGCTGCATCTTTTAAAAGGAAGAACACCAGCTTGTTTGATCTCCGAACAATAAGGGGGCTAATATAAAACATAGCTCAAAAGCTGGGGCAGGAGGATGGCCAGCCTTTGAACAGCCTTTTGGCTATATGGGGGCGAATGACTCCCAGGCTCTTGCATCTTTCTATGAGTTAATCCATCACTGTCAACAAAATAAATAAATAAAGGAATACAGTACCTTCTCGATTGTCTTGATATCGTTTTGCCTTTTGTCCTGCATATGTTTTATTTCAGACTCTGAAAGAAGCAGGAAAAAAAGGGGTGGTGGGATAAAGCAGACCATGAAATTACATGGCTATTTAAAGAGATTCATATTGTGCACTACAGGTCAGTCTGTGAGCCCACTGGAATGCAGGGTGGATGGAGGCAGTGGCAGACCGGTGACCTTCACAACTGCCCTTGACATTCGCAGCCCTTCTCCCCGCTGTTCAGCTGGCTGGCCAGAGAAGCGAGAGGGAGAAATAAGTTCAAGAGCCAAGTGTGTCTGAACGCCCATTGCTTTTCATTAATACTAGCCTTGCCCATCCTTGCTGTTAGTCACAGCTAATACAAAGTGCTTTAGCAGGTGGTTCTTTATTGCTCAGACCAAGGTTCTGAGCATTGGGCAGCGTTGTGGGTGGGGGGTGGGGAGAAGACACCATAATGTGAGGTGATGAAATTACATCAGTATAATCAGTGCTTTTTTCTGGGGAGATGCAAGGGTACGCATATCCCTAAACATTTTGTGAATCTTTGTACTTTTGTCCATTTACTGTCTCAGTTTGATCTATAAAATGGTGATTTTCTTGAGTCAAAATGAAAGTACCCCTAAACATTTTTTAAGAAAAAAAAAGCACTGAGTATAATTCTGGCTTCATGCTTTATTCTTGTCCAACAGCACTGATGCTTTTATCCCCCTTAATTCCATTAACGCTGTTGTAATGACTTCATTTGTATTGTTAGGATGGATGTTTTTACATATATATATATATATGCACTTTACCACCGTAAAGCATGCTAGCTGCATTGGGAGCCCCTAGAACAGGGGTAGGCAACCTAAGGCCCGGAAGCTAGATGCGGCCCAGTCACCTTCTCAATCTGGCCCGCGGATGGTCCAGGAATCAGCATGTTTTCACATGAGTAGAATGTGTGCTTTTATTTAAAATGCATCTCTGGGTTATTTGTGGGGCGTAGGAATTTGTTCATTTTTTCCCTTTCAAAATATAGTCTGGCCCACCACATGGTCTGAGGGACAGTGGACCGGCCCACGGCTGGAAAAAGTTGTTGACCCCTGCCCTAGAAGACCAGAAGGCAATATATTTTATTTTATTTTTTATAGAAAAGGTTAAAAAAAAACCACCTTCTATACTCAGACATTTCTGAATTTCCAGCATGCAACAATAAAAAGCATGTTAGCACTTGCGTATTTATATTCTGATGGGTTTTTTAAATACTCAAGCGGAATATAAATTTTATGAAATAAAAAAGAAATATGCACACATTTTAAGATGTCATAAATTCAAGCCTTTTCTAAAAGAGGAATTGGTAAAACATATAACTAATTAAGGCTCTGGGACATCAGCTCTGCCTTGAAATAACTAGCAAAACATAGCATATCACCCCGCAGGAGATGTATTGTAATGTCTATTATACACCTCACTCACTAAAATGGATTTCTTCTTTCACTTCATCGTCATATGGGTACTACATAGGAGCAGGTATGAGCTATTGGTTTATTAGAAGAATAGGTATTTGTTAAAATGACAACTTTGGAGAAAATTCTTTCACAGTATTGTACAACATAAGCATTTGGAACTGTAAATATAAGAAGTCTCAACATTTGTGTAAATAACAAACCTTTCTCTCCCTCCCCCCCCCATTGGTAAATACAAGGAAAACATACACTGAAACAAGGTTACTTTCTACTACTTCTGAAAGTGTTCAAGACCACCTCAAATTACAGAGAAAATGGGGAAAAAACAATAATTACCACACTATGCTTATTGGCTCAATTTAGGCTCCGAATAATTCCCACAAAATTTCAATAAAATAAAATAAAATCAGTTTCTTGTTCTATAAGGAAAGTTTACCTAAATTAGTCATTTCTTTCACTTTGAGTTTTACAACTTCTTGAAGGCGTTTAAGCTTGTCAAGCAGGATATCGTTTTCTCCTTTCAACTCCGAGTTTGCTTGCTGAAGCAACTCTTTTTCAATCATTAAATCATGTACGACCTGAAAGATTAAGAAGCCGCCTGTTCTCAAAACCGTGAGGCGTAAGAGGAAAAACACCACCACAAACACACCATGTAAGTATGCCGCCGGGCTGGGGGTGGGGGCACACACAGTAATTATACAATGCAAGCGATCATATCGTTTTTCTGAATCCTGTCATATTAGTTATAATATGAATGGGAGGGGGAACTAAGGGGACTAAATAGAACTTTCCGGAAGAAAGGCTGCGGAACCCTACATACAAAGACTGTAACACATGGGGACACGTTACTGACAGGAATAATGCATATCATACTGTTTGTTTGCCCTCATCATTCAGGCCAATTTATTGTGGGGCCTGCATCCAGGAAGGCAGCTGGGGCCTATCCACCCACACTTCTCTCTGTGCTTATGAAGTGCTGTCCGTAACTAGGCAGGCAAGAGAAGCCATGGGCAGGCAACTCCAGGGGGTTGCAAAGTGCGCGGCTAAGGAGAAAGGGGGGGGGGGCTTGTCGCTTTTGTGCCGTTTCTCAGTGACAGCACTGCCATTGCCATGAGGAGCACATCAGACGTCAAATCGGTGAAATTTCCAGGCTGGGAGCCACATGGAGTCCATCAGGCAGCCTGATACCAACACAGTTGGTTTTTCTGCTTCATGCCGGAGCCACCCAGAGGCAATTCATATTCTGAACATTAAGATAACTTTGCATGCACGTCACACATAGGCCGTCCAAGGGTTTCCTTTTTTTTTTTTTAAATGCCATTGAAGACTCTGGTTTAAATCTCCATGCGAACAGTGATAACCTTGTAGGAAAGTTCCAGGACAGCACGCAACAAAAGACTTTAAAGTTATACTTTTGGTAAAGCAAACTCATTTACATTTTTATTATGCATGCCCTTTGTTAAAATCTTGCCACGTTCATTATGGAAAGGACTTCGTATGCATCCAAGCTTATTGGGAGAGCCACCCTTTCTTCTTGTCTGCTTCAAAGCTATTTAACACATTTGCATAGATTGTCAAATGGCTGTCGAGATTTTTACTGCCGCATATTTCTTTTCAACAAGATGGAAAAAAGCTCTCAGAAGAAAGTTGAAACGCGACTTTGCAATGGCCACTAGAACATCATGTGGATTTCTGATATTCTTATCGGAAAAAAGTCCCAAAGCTAGTTAACAGGATGGCTAGTAATTATTTAAAGGAAACATGTATTTTTGATTAGTTTTGAAAGCAGGTTTCCCCTTTTAAGATCATCTGAAGATATAGAAGAAAGAAAACTAGCAGACAATGCCTGGAACATATTTATACCGAAATGTGATTTATCTTGATGGTTTCCAAGCCTGCCCCCCTCCATTCTAAGTGCCTTGAGTGCTGGGCTGGGACCACAGAGATCTGGGTTCAAATATCTACTCTGTCATGAACCCCTCTGGGTGACTTTAGACTTAGTCACCCTCTCTCAGCCAAATCTACCCCACAGGGTTGCTGTGAGACAAAACAGGAGATGCTTCTTTACAGAAGGGTGCTATTTTTAAAATGTAATAATTTCTATCGTTTTCCAACCTTTGTGCTTGCTATAAGTACAATTCATAGCCCAGTTCAGAGCTAAGGGGAAATGCCCCCCATCTGTTCTATTTAGGGCAGAAAAACTGTGGTGTGGTTGGGAAGAAATGTTGCTGAATATTTCTGAAGGGAGAGGTGAATTTTCCCCAATTGTTTTTCTCAGATAATTATATTCTGAAATGTCTTGCCTCACTTCATGTTGAATTAAACCGAGTTGGCATTGGTACATGAAGAAGAGCTAAGAGAGAGGGAGAGTTAGAAAGAGGAGGGCCTAAGCCAATCCCATCCTTCAAATAAGGCTAAAATATTATTAAACAATATTCAAACTTGGGACGCAAATACTCGATGAAATGCATCTTTTGACATGGATATTCCTGGACCTTAAGATTGGCACCTGAGTATGTTCTTCAGGTGGCCTCTTACATGGGAAT
The DNA here is from genome assembly GCF_964234715.1 of Podarcis melisellensis. Classification (NCBI taxonomy): domain Eukaryota; kingdom Metazoa; phylum Chordata; class Lepidosauria; order Squamata; family Lacertidae; genus Podarcis; species Podarcis melisellensis. The sequence continues at coordinate 38,801,372 of NC_138544.1, forward strand.
TTTGGAAGGTGGCAACAATGGAGAAGGCCATTTCAGTTGTCCCTCATGTAGGGAATGCTGTCCCATGCAAGGCCTGCCAGATGCTAACATTAATATTACTTTAGCACCAGGACTTTCATCTTTTCCCAGGGAATTTGCTGAAATATGATGAGCTGGTTCTTATGGGCTCATATATTAGTGATGTTTCTGAGCTGCTGGCAATATTTTTGCAATACATTTTGAGAATGGACCTTAAAAAAATATTGTTGTGATGTTTAGCTATGTAGTAAATCACCTGCATTTTTAAAAACTGCCCTGTATAATCTGAATTCATGACAGCAGCAGCAGCAGCAGCAACAACAACATCCTCTGCCATCAACAGAAGAGGTTTACTTCAGAACAGAAGAGGGGGAATGAACATTCCAGCCACAGGACAAGTATCTGTGGCAAACTCTCTGAACCAAACTTTGCAAATTATTGCAAGAGGTGCACTAAATGGTGATCAGTGGGAGAGCTGTGTTTTTCAGCAACAAAGTATTTGAACGCTAGGAAAAAATGATCAACATGCAACAGCAACTCTGTCCCCGGGAAACATATTCCTTCTGCACATTTTCTTGGTATTTCCCCCTGCTCTCGGTTTCTTCTGCCATCTCAGGACATTAAAAAAAAGTAATGATGTACAACAGCTGTGTGTTTGTTGCACTATTATACAGAGAGCATCCACAGAGGCCCTTCACTTACTCTTCACTACTAAAAAGTCCCAACTCCTTTGTTTCTTTGTCCTCCTTTGTGCCTGATTGGTGTTCATGTTAGCTAGCTAGATTGCGAGCCCTTGAGGATTTGGGGAGGAAGAACTCTCTTTTTCATTAAAACTGCTACTGTCCACCCTCTCTCCACTAGATAAAATTCTAGCAGCTTGATCTCTTGGGGGGGAGGGGGGAACTTCAGTTGGTTGGCTGCAGATGCCCTAAGTTGGTGGAGCAGAACCACCTCCCTGTTTGCTTGTTGTGCTGGATCAGGTAAAACATGCATTCAACCGGCATCCATTGTGTATGAAGGGAAAGGCCTGGCTGTGCTCAAGTCACAGATTTTGGCCTGTCTCCCTCCCTCCTGCCCGCCCCTTCCATGTGTGTATTGCATGAAATGGCTCCATCTGCCAGGGACTGGGCAGGTGAGGAGGACTGGTGGAGGAACCCTGGAACCTTCCAGAGAGGAGGAAGGGGCAGAGAGTATAGACCTAGACTTGTGGTTTGAGACAGGTCACACAGAAGAAGGAAGTTGGGAAATAATGAGTGATGAAAAACAGGAGCAAGGTAGCATTGAACAGAGGCACGAGTCAACCGTGTTAGAATCTGTGCAGCAGCCAAGTGACACACTGTCTCTGATAGTTTACCAGATCCTCTTCCTCTCCGAGAAGCAGACGTTTTATGCCATGGGTAGGCAAACTAAGGCCTGGGGGCCAGATCCGGCCCAATCACCTTCTAAATCCGGCCCGTGGACAGTCCTGGAATGTGTAGAATGTGTCCTTTTATTTAAAATGCATCTCTGGGTTATTTGTGGGGCATAGAAATTCGTTCATTCCTCCCTCCAAAAAATATAGTCTGGCTCCCCCCACAAGGTCTGAGGGACAGTGGACCGGCCCCCTGCTGAAAAAGTTTGCTGACCCTGCTCTGTGCGAATCACTGAACAGAGAGTCCAAAGGAAGTTTGCACTCAGTACCTGCTGTTAGCAGCAGGAGGAGTCTGATTGATAGGAATTAACGACCAGAGGGGGGTGGAGCTTTGCTATGAGGAACATGGGCTTTAGAGTAAGGTGCTCTTCCTGTGTCTTCTTGAGATCCTCTAGAAATAAAAGAACCGAAAAGCTCTCTCTTTCTCTGCATCTGATTTCCTGGTGGGCGAGCCAGCAGCCGTCGGCACCATTGGAGTAAAGGCAAGCCGGATGGTGTTCACCAGCTCCACCTCACTGACCTACCTGTCCCCCTGATCCATCACCCCTGGCCTCTATGCCTTGAGGGAAGGTCTGCATGGTTTACTACCTGTACTTGTGAGAGTTCCTCTATGCAGTCGGAAGCCCTGTGCAACCAGGAGTGTTCACAAGATGCGTCAAAGGATGAGTCGGGTCACATCTGGCAACGAAGCTCCCCCACCCCACCCCTGGCTATGCATGCCGCACATGTAAGATGGGAACCTTCATGCAGCCAAGGTATGCACCAGAGATCAGCCATGCAAGAAGGAACTGGTTGGAGCTGGAAGAAGGGACACAACTTTGGGGGCAGGCCCGGCGGTAGGGCCCCACTTCCCTATACTTATGCAAAGCCCCATCACAAAATATTAAGCTTGCTTACAATCTAGCGGTGCAACTTTGCCACCAAGCTGAGGCTGGCCTCCAGATTCAAGTGCAGGTGAAAGTGGGTGGCTGTCCCTTGCACTCGGACTTGTGCTCTGTGCAGCACCAACTTTTCAAAGAGTCTGGTTTATTTGATTAATTTGATTAATCAATTAATTTTATTGCTATCCCTGGTGTCAGGGTGGCTACTGGCTGCCTGCCCAGTAAAGCAGAGAGACGGGGAAAATCGAGCTTTTCAGTTCCTTTTTATTATTAGAATTACCAGGGCAAAATTCCATCCACACCGTTCATTATCTGACGTTGCCTCGAGTGAAGCTCCACCTCCTCTTCTCTGCACTTCCTATTCCTCAGACTCCTCCTACCTCCTACGGCGGCTGTTAAGTACCACCAACCTTTGAGCCCTCTTCTCTGCTATTTTCAACTTGGTTTTTGGGGAACGAACAGGTTCTGGGATACAGTGGTACCTTGGGTTAAGAACTTAATTTGTTCTGGAGGTCTGTTCTTAACCCGAAACTGTTCTTAACCTGAGGTACCACTTTAGCTAATGGGGCCTCCTGCTGCCGCTGCACAATTTCTGTTCTCATCCTGAAGCAATATTTTTAACCCGAGGTACTATTTCTGGGTTAGCAGAGTCTGTAACCTGAAGCGTCTGTAACCTGAGGTACCACTGTACTCTCAAGTGACAGTGTGTCAGTCAGCTGCTGCTCAGGCTCTGCCTGTTCTACGCTACTTGGTTCCTGCTCCTCGTATTCCATTATTTCCCAACTTCTTCCCTCTTCTTCTCCTAGGGTGTGATCTGTGCCCTCCAGATCTATACTATCTCCTCCTCCTCTTTGGAAGGCCCCTGGGGAGGTGGTCTCCACCATTCCTCTTCATCTGCCCAGTTTATGACATATGGGGATTCCTACTCATCCTCTCAAATAATTTCCCAGGGCGACTCACATGGCTGCCTCAGCCACAAGGTGTTTCTATCAGAACACAACTGGGTGTCGAACGCTGACTCAGAATGCTGCTGTGTCTGGCATATGTTGTCATTATAATCAGCCCAGACCATGGAATGGTTTACAGTTCTCTCCCATGTTGTGAAGTGGCTGCATTGACTTAACTGGTTGCAAACCAGAACTGAACAAGTTGAATAATTTGTAGGAGAATCTGAGTAAGTTAGGTTAAAATACAAACACACTTGCTTAGAAGGAAGTGCTACTGAACAAAATGGGACTAACTCCAAGTAAAATATGTTTAGGGCTGGGATGTGAAGTAGGATATACATATATTGCTGTACACAGAGTTTTGCTGTCGAGTTAATCCTATTGAAATCAAAGGGACTGTTTCAAGGTTATATTTTTATCTTCATCATCTGTATGCTATCCAAGTTCTCTGGGCACAGATAATAAAACACAGTTTACAATAAAAAGTCACCATCATCATCGCCACAGCCACCACCACCATCATCTGTATATTGTCCATCTCTGGATGGTACTGTATACTATCCATTTGTGTAAATTCTCTGGGCATTTACACAAAATAAAAAAGCTCAAAGAAAAATTTTTTTGATCATGTAAGTACAGGAGTAGGTGATGATCACAGTGATCAAGCACTTGACAACCATTCAGGTTTATGGGAATCAGTGGCCAAAATGCAGAGATGTGAGAAGTCATCCATTATATTAATCTGCAGCTGTTCTTCTTTAGAAATAATTACAATTAATTAGGAAGCGGCATCAATTATTGAAGCTAAAATTGGTATATAACCCTCCAAAAGCACATGGGCTCATAACAGGCAATTTAAAGTGAGTCCCCACCATCGGTATAAGCCATGGGTTTCAGAAAACTGTTCTTACTTAGTTGCTTCATTGGACTTGACACGATTCCTTTTTGTTTTATTTAACTCCCCAAAATACTTCCCCAAACCCTCTAGGATTTCTCCAGTTAAGGATCTGCCAGAGGGTGTTAATAAACATCACAGAGTACAAAGAAACGATTAGTCAAAAGTCCCCTGAGACATCGTTCCACTCTATGTGGTTACACAGTAAATCCACGGTTTCAAAGGATCTTTTAAAGAACTGTTTCAGGACTTAAGAGGCTTAAAAGGCTAGCTCCTTAGCTGTGGCAGAACTCAAGTATCAACAGCTCACTGTGCTGTGAGCCACAAGGATCATAACTGAAATTAATTTTATCTTGTTATCTTACTGCCTTGAATTCCGCTGCATATTACTTTGGGGGCCCTTGGGCTAAAAAGAAGCATATAGATTATTATTGCTACTACTAGCGTGAGACACTTAATCTCAGGGTTGTGGGTTCAAGTCCCACGTTGGGCAAAAGATTCCTGTGTTGCAGGGGGTAGGACTGGATGACCCTTGTGGTCCCTTCCAACTCTACAATTCTATGATTCCACTATATAGCAAAACTGATCCCCCTCTCTACAGCAGTGCTCCACACACCCCCATCTGCTGCAGAGTGAGAGTATATGGGGGCAGTGGTGGGAGGAGATGAAGGGGATATCAATAATAATAATAATAATAATAATAATAATAATAATAATACTGATAACAATGCTTGTCACCAGCACCATCATAATTAACAACAGCAACTATTTGTGAACTATTATTTACACAGATTGAAAAAAAAATGTTTTACAATCAAATGTGGTCTGTTTGTAGGAGACAGTTCTCTAAAATCTAGTTGTGCTGTAGCTTCAGTTTTGTGGGCTTTGCATGGTGAATCTATAGCTCTAGCGCCACCATCTGTCATAAATAAGAACTGTAAATAAAACAATTAGCCTTGCTGCAGCAAGGACACTATCAAAATGAGCAAAGGGAGGGTTTTTTGCAGCATTCTGCAGCTATTTGTCACAGAAGGAAGGCTTTGTGGTGAGGCTCTCCCTACCATCTGCCCACAGCAACAGTTCTTTTTTGCTTAGAACAGAGGTCGGCAACCTAAGGCCCATGGACCACAAGCAGCCCATGGGGGTCGTTTAACAGGCCCACGAGATGTCCCTGAACTGAGCCACCCATTTGGTGAGTCCCTGTGCGCTGAGCTAAACTGGCACAGCGCGGGGACTTGCTTCTGCAGTGCTGGAAAGGTAAACCTTGCCTGGCTTAGAAGATAGATGCGAAATATGAATGTACATCGTTTTGGAGACTTCAAAGCTTTATTACCCTAAGTAGTTTCTGAGTTGATAACTTCATGCTGTAATTTACCCACTGCAAAACTGTATGTTATAAGACAGTGATTAAAAACTTTCTCTTTAAACCCCAGTATGACTTGTGGAGTTCTTTGATGGAATTTAGGGTACATTTGCTATTTAATCATCTATCGTTTAGAAACAGGACTGAGACCCAATCCACCATGCAGACAACCCAGTCCAAAGACATTCCATAATGGAGTATCATCAGTATAACATAAGAACAGACTATGCAATGCTCTCCCTGTAGCAACTCACAGTCCTAGAGGGAAATACATTTGCCTTTCTACACTAAAAATGTTTAACAGCTACTCCTATTTATTTTTATTATATTTATTTCATACAATTTATACACTGCTTTTTTAAAAACACAACAACCTCAAAGCGGTTTACAAAAAGATAAAACAATGAAATCAAGAAAAACCTGCAACCATACCTTGAAACATACAAGAGTTGAAATACTAAGATTAAAATTACCTTAACTTTCTAAGCATCTGGGTAGGCTAGTCTCAACAAAGAGGTTTTTAGCAGGTGCCGAAAGGAGTTCAGCGGAGCATTGCTCTCAATAGGCTGGGAGTTCCATGGCAGTCAAAAATCTCAGGGCCCCCCTCACACTGAACTAAGAAAGCTTGATTGTAATTTTATTTCAAGATCAAATCAATATTATTTTGATCCATTGTTGTGGGGCCCCTAGAAGGTGTAGGGCCCACAGACCAAGGCCTACTCTGCCTATTTGGTAATCCAGCACTGGGTGCTGCCTGTGGGATGTATCATTCATTGTAGCAGTCAAATACAACATTTCCTGTTTCCTAGAGTGGACACGCAGGGGAATGTTGCTCCGGACAGGTAGGACTTCCTCTCAAACCTGCTCTGGAGCCTCCTCCCCTGTGTGTGACCAGGTAGATGGGCAGGGCCCTAGCAGACCCTATAAAAGGGCCAGTCAAGCAGCCATCTTCCTATTTTGACTCTTTTTTGCCTTCTTCCCATTTCACCTTTCAGACTCCTCTGCCGGCTCTTAGCCAGCAACACATGGCTCATCCTTACAGAGGATGGAAGCCGCAAGATAGAAAGTGTGAGGCCTACCTCAGACTTCTTTTCTCTACAACTGCAACTATGACTACAAGATTAAAGCCTGCCTTCAGGACAATACTGTGAACTGAATGTAAGTAAACTTTATCATTACTTTTAAAAGAAGACTGTTGTGTCATCCTTGTTTTTAAGAGGGAACTAAAGGGGAAATTTACCAGGAACAAGCCAGACTGGATTGCTCAATTCAAACGATTCTAACAAATCCATCAACTTGCTTCCAGCACTGTGCAGGGGAATGTGCTCTGTTACTAGCTCACTAGCGTGAGTGAGGAAGGATAATATTGAATCAATATATCCTCTCCTACTATCCACAACATTCCCACACTGTCACACTAAATGACAGTCCTTAAAAATGTGGAACGGGTATTATGTGGTCCCTGTTGTGGTGCCAATTCTGCCCATCAGTGGTTGAGTGGGCACACATGGGTAAATTGGTCCCAAGTTGTTAAGGGCTTTACAGTGGTACCTTGGGTTAAGTACTTAATTTGTTCCGGAGGTCCGTTCTTAACCTGAAACTGTTCTTAACCTGAAGCAACACTTTAGCTAATGGGGCCTCCTGCTATCTCTGCACGATTTCTGTTCTCATCCTGAAGCAAAGTTCTTAACCCGAGGTACTATTTCTGGGTTAGCAGAGTCTGTAACCTGAAGCGTATGTAACCCGAAGCGTATGTAACCTGAGGTACCGCTGTATATACGAAGAACATCTTGGACTTGGCTCGGTAGTAAATCAACCAGTGCAGATCTCTGAGCACAAATGTTGTATACTGACAAGGCCTCACTTCTGTCAGCAATTGTACTGCAGCATTCTGCATTAAGTGCAGCTTCCTATGGGGATCTGAATGGGTGTCCTGAGGCAGACTGATATGACAAGGACCTGGGAGACCAGGGTTCAAATCCCCACTTGGCCATGAAGCTCACTGGGTGACTTGGGGCCATTAAGTCTAATTTACCTTACGGGGTTGCAGTGGGGATTAAATGAGGAGGGGGAAACCCGGTAAGCCACTTTGACCTCCTTGGAGGAAAAGGTGAGATATAAATGCAACAAACAATAACAACAGTGTTTGGAAGCCCACATCCATGTGCTAAAGGCTTTGGAAAACTACCTACCTTTTCAGGGGACATTTGTTTAAGCCTTGTTACCTCTGCCTCCAAATTTTCAATTGTGGCAGCCTGCTCCTCAAGCTTGCCCCTCAGTATCTGTAACTTTGAAAGTACGGTTTCTCCACCTTCTTCGGATGGGTCAAGTAAGAAATATTTCTGCCAAGGAAAGAGGAGCATTAATGAGAGACACAAAGCACTTGATCGCAGTCAGAAGGCACAGCAGCAACAGCTGGATTGGTTTTTGTAACACTAAATCATGCCTGACTTTGGCTACATCCTCACCCTAGGTTTAGAGCGCTATGGTGCCACTTTAAACAGCCATGGCTTCCCCCAAAGAATCCTGGGAGCTGTAGTTTAGGGTGCTGAGCATTATCAGTAGGCTGTTCCACAATTCCCCTCCCAGAGCTACGATTCCCAGATTCTTCACAGAGAGCTTGGGAATGGCAGTTTTGGGAGGAGAACAGGGGAATGGACACCATAATCTACCTGGGCACACAGTGTATGCCAGCTACCTACAAAAGCTAACTTCTTGCTTTCTTTCAGTAGTTAGGGGTAACAGAGGAAGGGTGTGGGGGAAGGGAGGGATGTGTCTGGACGGATAGTTCAGTTGATAGAGCATGAGACTCTCAGGGTCGTGGGTTCGAGCCCCAGGTGGGGCGAAAGATTCCTGCATTGCAGATTAGATTATCTATTTGGTCCAACTCTACAACTATATGACCAGCTATGATCAGATGGGTGAAAGGGATAGGTGGGGAGCACCTGCATTCCAGTACCAGTAGCTGTTTCTGCTATTTACGAACAGCTCAGCCGGGAGCAGGGGTGAATCCCAAAGCCTGCACAAGGATACCACATCTGCTTGTATGACATTTGCACCTGACCCTAAGACCCTGCTTTTTTGTGCCCTGGCTCATGGGGCCAGGTTTTTAGCTGGGGCATTCCAACTCTGAATTCCTTAACCAAGCAAACCAGGGTGTGCTGCACCCTGCGCTGTGTCAGATAAATAAAATATACACAGTAGCAATAATTCAAAAACTCACCGTATAGTTTGTTTTGAGAATTGCAAGTGCATCACATAGTTGTTGCTGGTAGCTATATCGCATTTTCTTCTCTTTCTGTAATTGAAGGGCGAGATTTAACTTTTTGCGGATTATCGAAACGGTAAAAGGCAAAGCCCGTAAGGAAATGCTTCAAAGTCCACTGTTGGGCAGTGCCTTTCTTAGGACGTTTTGGTTAGTCCCTGTAAAAAAGCAGCTGCCCTATTGTAAATTTCAAAATAAAAAAGACGTATTCAAGCTAGTGTGGCACAGTGGCACAGACTAGGACATGGTAGATCAGGGTTCAAATTCCTGCTCAGCCATGAAGCTCACTGGGTGACCTTGGGCCAGTCACTACCTCTCAGCCTTAAACTACCTTGCAGGGTTATTGTGGGGCTTAAAAGGGGGGGGGGTCTGTGTACACCACCTTGAGCTCCTTGGAGAAAAAGGTGAGACAGAAATGCAACAAGAAGGAAGGAGAGAATGTGGAAGGAAGGAAGGAAAGAAAACAATTCCATCATTATCTTTGCTCTTTGGAGCAAAGGTACAATCCTCAAGTGTGTTTTTGCCTCTTCCAACACCTTTAGCCCTTGCAACACCCAAGCACACAAGTTATGGAGAAAGGTTGTGACTGGTACAGTAGAAGCAGTTACAATGGATTGCCTTTAGGTGGAGCCACAAGCCCACAGCATCCTGTTCTCTGGTCAGGGAGGGACCAGGCGGCAGTTCTGTCCGGTCCCCTGCTGTGTCAGCATTGACTGCACATGAACCCTGCAGATATCAGACCATGCCCAGGGCTTTCCAGGGCTCAGCTGCCTGTGCTGGCTCTGCTGGGGCTCAGCACAATCAATCCCTGGATCATATCCGTAGTGTATATCCCACTGTTCTGAATGCAATTGGAACATTGCAGAATAATGGCGCAGAGCCACCTTACGGATACTAACCTGAGGCTACGCCTTATGGAACTCAGCTCATGTTTATTTTTGATTAAGCAGTGAACAGCGGATTGTGCTGACAATTGCTGTAACACATGCCCAAACTGAAAGGCTGATTTTTAAAAAAACAAAAACATATAAACATAATCACTTGTTTTAAAAAGAGAGGAAAGGAAAAGTAAGGGAGACCCTTTCAACAATCTCTCTCTCACCACCCTGCCAACAACAAAAAAGTGCTCCAGTTTGGGGCTGGTTCTTAGGCTGAGTTCTATAGTGCTTTATAGCACAGCGAGGGAATTACAGGGTAAACCACTTAATGTGCTTTCTGTATTGCACTGCTAACTGCCAGCATATGATATATTCATTCTCTCTCTCTCTCTCTCTCTCTCTCTCACACACACACACACACACACACACACACTCACACTGCTTTAACCAAATAGCAAACAAACACAAAACCTTCACACAGATTACGCTTTGAGGCTTTACACTTCAGCACTTGGATGCTTAAAGCGGAATGAGGAAAGTTGCCCTGTACCTGCTTGTAAAAGTCATCAATGTATTTTAGCCTGTCATTTATGGCTAGCCAGAGCTTGGTTGCCTCTTCCTGTATTCTTTCCTCATACTGCGCTTTAAGGATCTTTCGGTACATAGCAAAATCATTGTAGAGCCTGTCTGTGAACTGAAAATAAAAAAGGATTAATGGCACGCTCATTCAAAACGATTTATTATGTGGCTGTTGAACAGAATGGAGCTACCAGACAAGCTGTTTCAGCACACTAAATGAACAGCACCACACACAGTCTGTGCCAGTCTGTGTGTGATCTCAATGAAGTTGGCCTGGGAAGGGGCATCTTAACCCAATACAGCCATACCCAGACACCTGCCATAATTGCATACCTGTTTCAGTGGGTTAGTTTGGACAGAGCAGCGAAAACCAGGGATAGGGAGCCTGGGGCACCCTGATATTGTTGGACTACAACTCCCATCAATCCCAGGCAGCATGGATGACGGTCAGGGATGATGTGAACTGTAGTCCTGCAACATCTGGAGGAGACCAGAGGTTTCTTACACCTGTGCTAAGCTACAGCTCAGCATTACGGGTTTTAAAGCTTAGCATTACACGGATGAGCCTAGCTTCCCCATGGCTTGCACACACATGCCTCATAAACAGTTTGATCTCACTTTCCTCCTGCATATGCTATCTACAGTTGATAATAGTGGCAATAAGGACTTTGACAATGAAAGGAATGGGGAAAAAAGCCAAGATTTCTGAAGTAAGAATGAATGCAGATGTTAAATTAGAATGGTTAAAAATGGCTGTTGTTGGCACAAAATAAGAACTAGCTACTCTTTGTAAATAGCTAAAGGTAAAGGTAAAGGGACCCCTGACACTTAAGTCCAGTTGCGAATGACTTTGGGGTTGCGGCGCTCATCTGTCTTTACAACCCGAGGGAGCTGACGTTTGTCCGCTTCCACAGACAGTTTTTCCAGGTCATGTGGCCAGCATGACTAAGCCGCTTTTGGCGAAGCCAGAGCAGCGCACGAAAACACTGTTTACCTTCCCTGCCGGAGCAGTACCTATTAATCTACTTGCACTGGTGTGCTTTCGAACTGCTAGGTTGGCAGGAGCTGGGACAGAGCAACGGGAGCTCACCTCGTTGCGGGGCCTCGAACCACCGACCTTCTGATTGGCAAGTCCAAGCAGCACAGTGATTTAAACCACAGTGCCACCCGCCTGCCATGTAAACAGGTACAGTGCCACATATGTATTCCAGCAAAGCTCTGCATGAGAGATGGGCAGAAAACAGCTTACCTGTAATAACGATCTTGTCGTTTCTATAAAGACCTTTATATCTCCTATTTCACTTTTATCTGTTTGAGTAGCATGATCTGAGATCCCAAAACCTATTTTCAGGTTATCTGAAATCGTGTGCCTATGGAATTTTTTGTTGAAATACAGTTAGTTGAAACAGCAAATATATTATATCGAACAAATGTGCAGCTTAAAGTAGCAATAATCTGCTAAACTATCCATTAAGCTTTTAAGTTATTGCTTCGTTCAGGTGTTTTACTCATGTGTAAAAGCAATGCAAGAGAGGGGACAGGCATGTGAAGCTCCATTCCGCTCCCTATTGTTCATGAGCTGGAGGGTGAACTTCTGAAGCAGAAGTCTATAAAAATTTTGCACAGCAGCAAGGAAGTAGATACAGGAAAGTTTTTCTTCCTCTCTCATAACACCAGAACTCATGGACATCCAATGAACCTGAAGGTGGAAGATTCAGGATAAAACAATTTACTTCTTCACAAAGCATAGTTAACCTATGGAACTCACTACCACAGGAGGAAATGATGGCCACCAACCTACATGCTTCTGAATACCAGTTGCGAGAAACTCTAAAAGCGGGGAGTTCTCTGATGTTCAGATGCAGATTGCAGGCTTCCCACAGACATCTGGTTGGCCGTTGTGAAAACAGGATGTGGCACTAGATAGGCCATTGGCCTGATCCAGCAGTCTCCTCACCTTTACTTGTGGAAGCTGCCTGCACAATGCAGAGCATAGATCAGGGTCTTAAATTGTGCGGGGATCCTCCACAAAGCTCCCTGCTTCAGAGTTTTCCCTCTAAATTTTGGGGAGCAAAAAAGTGACACTCCCAAAGAGGGTCTATATATATATGTTCCCCAATAATGAATAATTCTAGAAGGAAATCCCATCACTCATACAGTTACTGGGTTCACTTTTATCCCACACCCGCTTTCAAAGCAGCTTGCATAGGAGATTCTAGGCAGTCTCCCAAAAAGGCACTGGCCAAGCTAAGCTCTGCTTAGATTTTCAAAATGTTATTTCTCTGGGGAGCACAGATGGATCACCATTTGGTTACATCTGCCATGTGCACTCTTCAATGGTACTACTGTATAGGGGTCCCCCTCCTTCCTTCCCAGGACTTCCACTGTGGCAATGTTTTGGAAGCCCAGATTAACAAGGTGGGTGAAATGACAACACACAAATCTTTGGGAGGTGGCTGCTATTCTAAGCATGACTGGATTTTCCAGCAACAGGGAACAGGTGGTCAAGGCAGCTGCTTAGTCTCTTAGCTGTAGAATGAGACTGAGTCAATGTGTACGTCACCCAGGCTAAACTTGGCTCATTTGCAGGGGGAACTCTTAATGCAAAACGGGGACAAATGCCAGTTCGGTTTTTAAAAATAGCCTTCTTCGTTAACATCTTTCAGAACCACTCCCCTGATCGCATTTCTGCAATATGCAAGTCTTCCCTGTTTGTAAGTCTCATCATATCTACAAGTTCTTTAAATAGCAACGCGATAAAGTTTAACATCCATTTTTAATGGCAAGGATGATAGAGGCATTTGCTGGTTCAGAAAGTTTTAAACCATTCTACACTTGGAGAATAAACTGGAGATGCCAGGAAACTAATTCTGGTGCACAACATTAATGGGACATAAAGGTAAAGGGACCCCTGACCATTAGGTCCAGTCGTGGCAGACTGGGTTGCGGCGCTCATCTTGCTTTATTGGCCAAGGGAGCTGGCGTACAGCTTCCGGGTCATGTGGCCAGCATGACTAAGCCACTTCTGGTGAACCAGAGCAGCGCACGGAAACGCCGTTTACCTTCCCGCCGGAGCGGTACCTATTTATCTACTTGCACTTTGACGTGCTTTCGAACTGCTAGGTGAGCAGGAGCTGGAACTGAGCAACGGGAGCTCACCCTGTCATGGGGATTCGAACCGCCAACCTTCTGGAATTGCGCAAGGAAGCATGGAGTTGCCAATTAAATCTGGAGTGTCCATGTAGTCATTCAGTATGACGGGATTTGCAATACATTGTGCTATTTAATTCTTAAATGAGGGATAGCTGGTAGGACAATTCTCTGGTTTCAAGACTCAATGGAAAACAAATGAAGAAATATATGGGAAGCTGCCTCATTCTAGACAGTCCATTTATTTATCATCTAGTTTTTATTTTCTGCCCCTCCTTTAAAAGAGGAACACACGGTGGCTCACAAACATAGAATATACAGCACAGAATAAGGCTATGCACCTCTCCTCTGGAATGCACACTCTCTCGGGTAGTTTGAGATAAGACAGTAATGACCTTTAAAGGTCTCTTATAAATTATATTTATCCAGACTTCCTAGACTCTGACTCTTTAAATATTAACTCTCTCTTTTGAACACTGTTCAGTTTCATTTTGGAATATATACTTTTGTTTAATTTTTATCTAGCTTTAAGGAAATTTTATTATTTTTATGTAAATTACTTGTTTTTTATTAAGCATTATATATTTTTAATAAATAAATAAAAACAATATTTTAAAAAGTAAAACAAACAATTGAGAAAGTAAAACACAAATTAGCAGCTATGAATAGCCAGCAGCATCTGCTCCAGAGTCAGACCCAATTGGGCCTTATATGTGGTGTATTATATTGTGGTATGGCAGTAAGACTGCTGGACTAGGACCTAGGAGACCTGACTTCAAATCCCCCAGTCAGCCATGAAGCTGACTGACTTGGGGCCAATCATAGTTTCTCAGCCTAGCCTTCCCCACAGGGTTGTTTTGAAGATAGAATGGGGGAGAATCATTTTCACGCCTCCTTGAGCCACTTGGAGAAAATGGCGGTGAGATATAAAGACAAGCTTTTGAATTCTCCACAGAGCTTCATTGGAAGGAGAAGAGAGGAAGAATGCCTTTGCTTCGCTTCCCCCATCGCCCCCTGCAGGCAGCTCTGATGCGTTACCGGTAGTCCAGCTCCAACTCATCAAAGCTGTTATACAGTGTCAGGAGCTCAAGGATGTTGGGGTACATGCTCAGCCTCCGCGTGGATTGCAGGGCCCGTGCGCGCTCAGTGGCACCAATGTCCTCTTCTTCAGGGACGAGGACGGTGGGGAGAGATATGGACTGGGCCATCTTTCCTCTTCTTTCAGAGCAAGTAACAACGCTGGCCAGGAGCTAATGGTGGGGGTGCCATGGCGACAAGCAGGGCGCACTCAAAGGGAGGGGCTGCTGCTCTCCATTCTAGGAAGGAGGAATGATGATTTCCTGCAGAGTTCTTTCCCTCCCCTTCTGCCTACTTTCCCCCTCCATTCATGGAGCCACGAATGGGCATGAAGAATCACCCAGGGGCACCTCTGCCCATCCTCTCAGATTGGAGGGAGCGGGTGGCGCTGTGGTCGAAACCACAGAGCCTAGGGCTTGCCGATCAGAAGGTCGGCAGTTCGCATCCCCGCTATGGAGTGAGCTCCCGTTGCTCTGTCCCAGCTTCTACCAACCTAGCAGTTTGAAAGCACACCAGTGCAAGTAGATAAACAGGTGGGAAGTGGGTGAGAAGGTAAATGGTGTTTCCGTGCGCTCTGGCACTTGTCACGGTGTTCCGTTGCGCCAGAAGCGGTTTAGTCATGCTGGCCACATGACCCGGAAAGCTGTCTGTGGACAAATGCCAGCTCCCTCTTTTTGAAGCGAGATGAGTGCCACACCCCATAGTTGAATTCAACTGGACAGAGGTCCTTTAACTTTACCTTACCCTCCCGGATGCAGAGTTTGCCTAACATCACTCCTGTGCCTAAGGCTAAAATGGAGGGTAGGTTTTGAGGCCGCTTCCCTCAGGCTCCATATTGGCTGCCTGGGTCTGAGTCTGTGCAAGTTGAGAGTCATATCCTCAAACCCTCCCATCTGATTGAGGGAGTGTACTCTGCACGTTTTCAAAGAAACCCTCTTAATCTTTTTATGTTATTGCAGTACTGAACACAGTTTCTGGGCCTACTCAAGCCTGTACAGTGGTACCTTGGGTTACATATGCTTCAGCTTACAGACTCTTCTAACCCAGAAATAGTACCTCAGGTTAAGAACTTCGCTTCAGGATGAGAACAGAAATCGTGCTGTGGCGGTGTGGCGGCAGCAGGAGACACCGTTAGCTAAAGTGGTGCTTCAGGTTAAGAACAGTTTCAGGTTAAGAACGGACCTCCGGAACGAATTAAGTACTTAACCCGAGGTACCACTGTACAATTTTTGTTCTGTTTTTACAGACAGGACTGAGGTTGTGGTTGACAAGACAGAAGAAACACTATGAATTAAGGTACTTTATATTGAGTCAGGCTATTGGTTGGCCTCAAACCCAGTATGGTCTCTTCTGACAGCCAGAAGCCTTGTAGGGTTATTCAGGGGGCAGAGGGCGGGTTCTGTTCTTTTGTGGACAACCCTCTATGTCTAGATGCCAAGGGTGGGTGAGGCTGGAGGCAAAAGTAGGCAGAGCAATGCATGTGACTCCTACCTCGGTACAGCAGGCTACTTTGCAGCCACCCAAATGTCAGGGGGTTAACCAGCTCTGCAATGCACATTCCTCCATCCAGGGAAGCAGGAGGCATTGCCACAGCTCAAGGACACATTGCAACCAAGCAAAATTACCTAGGAAAAATGTGAAACAGGACCAGTGAAAGGTGTGGCTAGGGAAGAAGGGGGTGTCGCATGTGCAGGGTCACCTGGGCCAGATAGAGATGTTAAGAGGGCAGAATTTGGCACCCAGGTCTGAGGTTCCTCCATTGCTGTGGTAAAGTGATTCTTTGGTAGCATTGCTTTGTGAGGCACAGACAACTGAGCTTGGGACCTCCTGCATGCAAAGTAGATGCTCTATCACCAAACTTAGGCCCTTCCCGCCCAAATACCACCTATTTTATATTGTTTGCATGGGATTTGAACAGACCTGTTGCACCCAGAGCAGGAGTCTTGCAGCAAATCTTTTGCAGATCAGACAAGGCCTTCTTACAGTAAGCTTGAATAACCACCCATTTTTAACTGTTCAAGGAACGTTCTGATGACACAGTTTTCTGCCTTAAAGATAGCTTGGGATGAGTCTACATGCAGTGTCTGAATTTAGATACAGCAAACAGAATTAATGACATAATTGTGTCTTCCTGTATTTACTGGTGTTGAATGTCTTTTTTTTTCTACATTTCTTTTATTAATCTTTCATTGTGTCCTGTGAGGAAAAGTGACGTACAAAATGGTTCTGTCCTTCCTTCCAAAAGAGGCACGTAACTATAGCAATGCAAATGTACATGATTAATGGAATGGGTAAAAAAGCTATAATATCTGCAATAATTTCTGGCGTGGGTGTGAACATGATTTAGAGGTTCACTTTTTGAAAACCAGCAAAGATCTCTATTCGGAAAGGTCTCAGTTTTATGAAACGCGGGGGGGATGGGGGATGCTGGTCCTAGTATTTAAAGGAGAGTAATAGATTTGCTGCCAGATCCTCCATACTAGAGCATGCTGGCACAAGCATTCAACCCTTGTAGGTGAGTCTAGGACAGGGGTCAGTAAACTTTTTCAGCAGGGGGCCGGTCCACTGTCCCTCAGACCTTGTGGGGGGGCCGGACTATATTTTGAAAAACGAATTCCTATGCCCCACAAATAACCCAGAGATGCATTTTAAATAAATAAATGCACACATTCTACCCATGTAAAAACACCAGGCAGGCCCCACAAGCAACCCAGATGTGCATTTTAAATAAAAGGACACATTCTATTCATGTAAAAACACGCTGATTCTCGGACCGTCTACGGGCCAGATTTAGAAGGCGATTGGGCCAGATCCGGCCCCCAGGCCTTAGTTTGCCTACCCATGGTCTAGGACTAGGTGCTATAACTGTGCATTGCTCCTGCCATTTCTAGTGTTCAGGCTGTGAGTGCATTTCCTCATGTAGCCAAAACTTGGAGAGAGGTACCCATAGACTTGAGAAACCCCTTGCAAACAAACCATCTTTATGGGTGGGGGGAATCCCTAGGGGGCTGGGAACTCCCCAAAGAGGCAAGTAAGGATTGAGAATGCTCAGTGACCATACAGTGCTGACTGGCAGTTGCATGTGGAATGGGGTTGGGTAAGGAGAGAAAAAATGAATAGGATGCAGTAGCTTTAATCCTCAACAACAGCATGCAACAGTTCTTGAGTTGTTGCCACTCCACGGAGCGCCCGAGTTGTGCTACCAGCCTGGCACAAGGCTGCCAAGGGGGAGAGAGCCAGTGAGAGCCAGTGTGGTGTAGTGGTTAAGAGCGGTAGTCTCGTAATCTGGGGAACCGGGTTTGCGTCTCCGCTCCTCCACATGCAGCTGCTGGGTGACCTTGGGCTAGTCACACTTCTCTGAAGTCTCTCAGCCCCACTCACCTCACAGAGTGTTTGTTGTGGGGGAGGAAGGGAAAGGAGAATGTGAGCCGCTTTGAGACTCCTTAGGGTAGTGATAAAGCGGGATATCAAATCCAAACTCCTCTTCTTCTTCTTCTTCTAGAGTGGCTGCTGTGTTGCAGTGGGCAGGGCTTTGGCACGGTCCAGAGGGAAGACTTGCTTTCTCTGATCTATGCCGAGGCTATTTAAGGCAGCGTGGCCATGACAAAGCCTTCTTCCCCACCCACCCTTTCTCCATTGTAACTGTTCTTGCTTGGATGATAGTTTGTGGCTGGGATATATATATATATATATATTGTTCACACTGCAGTTTATATTTTTGCCTTTCCTTTTTTTTGTATAATTTTGTTTTACAATTTAAAATACTCATTTAAACATCCTTAAAATATCAATGACTTTCCTTCTTCTCTTTCCATGCTTCATTTTGCGTATCATAAATCCCTGCATATTTTTACAAGAACTAAACCATTCAGTATTCCATTATTACATCCATCAAAACTTATTTACACTGTTGAATTTATCTTAATGCTGCCAGCGTTCTGAAGTGTATACAACTTTCCCCCATATATTCAATAAACATTTTCCAATCTTCTCTAAACACATGTTCTTCTTGTTCTCTTATTCTATATGTTAAATCTGCAAGCTGCACATATTCTGTCAGCTTAAGTTGCCATTCTTCTTTAGTTGGGACCTCGCTCATTTTCCATTTTGGGGCCAACAAAACATGGGCCACAGTAGTGGCATACATAAATAACCTTCTTTTGACACTTGGGAATTTTAGTCTGAATTATCCCCAACATTTCTGCCTTTCCTGTAGCAAGGGTATGTTTACTGGTTGAGGTTTTTGTGTGCACCTGTCACGACTCATTGGTGGGGTGGGCATTAGGCAGGATCCATAGACAGTGAAGGAATCCTTATAGGTGGTCTGGAGGAGGTAGGAACAGAATGCCTCAGGGGATTGGGCAGGTTGCCCCATACCCAGGTGGCCAGCAGGAATCACAATCTTTGGGCAACACTGGTGGGACCCATAGTCCAGCAACCAACTCTTGGTGGGTCCAGCAGGTAGGCTAGCTCCGGCATATTCCAGTGGACAGGCTGTTTGATAAGTGGATCTTTGCATCAAACTTTGATATAACTATAACCAAAAAGGTTGTGGCCATATTCAGCCCACACTCCCTGCTCCCTGAGGACCTGCCCAGCTAGCAGTCAGTGTCTGGGGGTGCAATACAACATTTTGTTGCAGGACCCACTTGCTCTGTATTTTGGGGTTGTGAGCAGAGAGGGAGAAGGTCTAGCATTATAGCCAGGCAGCCTGTACAATAGTTTATGACAACATAAAGAAAGGTATGGGTGGGATTACTGTACTCTGAGCCTGTAATAGATCCCTTTCTTCCACCCTGCCCTTTGCACTTCCATGAGTTCTGGCAGAAGAAACAGGTTCCAATATCTCCCACTGTAATGCAAAGCAAGAGGCAGCGAGAGGGTTCCAGTGATCATAGGCAGTGCATAATACTTTCATAATAATTTATGTATGGAGAAAGGTGGAATATGACACTTGAACGCTACCAGCTCACCCAATAAGCACACCGTGATAGCAATCAGTTATAGCGATCAAGTCACAGAGAAATATTGTGCTAACTATTAATATTAATGATTGCAGTGAAATTTATGAAGCATATTTCACACCAGAAACGAACCATTTCCCAGCAGCTACTGACTTTAGTTATTCATTGTTGGACAGAAGGTTTCTATAGACACCCAGACAGATAAACACAAATATAGTTACATTAAAATGCCATGCATGAATGTAAATAAGTTTGTCTTGTTTGTTTTTTTACCTATGTACATCACTTAGCAATGTAAGTGTTATATGATTAAAGCATCCCAACCCTCAAAACTATTTGCTGGCCAGGAGAGTGGGTGTGCCGTCTAATCCTTGGTGGAGTGGAATGTCTTCAAAGTAATATTATTCTCATTATAGGGATATTTTTCTAGCACTTATTAGGACATGTGCTTGCTAGAGGCCTCACTGTACTATTTCCATTTACTTGACTGATGGATCAAATTATGCATTAGAAATGTTACCCAAAAGGAAGATAGTTTAACAGAACAGTTTAGGGATGTTTACTTTAAAGTAAGTCCCAATGCATCCACTGGGGTTGGCCCCCAAGTACTTGTGTTCAGGACTGCAGCCTTACTGTGTAATCCAATACAGTACATGTCTACTCAGAAAAATGTCCCATTGCATTCAATGGGGTCATCTCTCAAGTAGACTAGGACAGGGGAAGCCATATGTTGTTGGATAGAATCGTGGAATTGTAGAATTGGAAGGGACCACGAGGGACATCTACTCCAACTGCCTGCGAGGCAAGCATCTTTTGCCCAATGTGTTGCTCAAACCCACAACCCTCATGTTCCACCAACTGTGACATGATTCAGAGCCACTGACTTGGGTGGCCTTAAAAGAAGGATTGGACAAATTCATGGAGGATAAGGCTCTCAATCGCTACTAGTCATGATGGCTACGCTCTGCCTCCACAGTCGGAGGTAGTAAAGCTTCTAAATTCCAGTTGCTGGCAACTGTGAAAGGGGAAAGTGCTCTGGTGCTCATGTCCTGCTTGCAGATTTCCCGCAAGTAGATCTGGTTGCCCACCAGGAGATTAGGATGCTGAGCTAGATTTCAAAGTGGAATGTTGGCACAGGAATACAGTGGTACCTCAGGTTAAGTACTTAATTCATTCCGGAGGTCTGATCTTAACCTGAAACTGTACTTAACCTAAAGCACCACTTTAGCTAATGGGGCCTCCTGCTGCCACTGTGCCGCCGGAGCATGATTTCTGTTCTCATCCTAAAGCAAAGTTCCTAACCCAAGGTACTATTTCTGGGTTAGCGGAGTCTGTAACCTGAAGCGTATGTAACACGAGGTACCACTGTAGCAAGAGGCAACTGGAATTTGGAGAACACTTGTTATTTGTCATAACTTACCATTTATTGAATCCCTGGGACTTATTTATAGCACCACACAGAGCGATTCCTAGTTTCTAAGAAGGATGAAAGCATTCCCTGCCCCCATTAATGGAAGAGTATTTATGAGATATTAAACTGCTTTATCATAAATCAGATCACTGGTTAATCTCGCTCTGTGCTACCTAATCTGATTGGCAATAGTGCTCACATTGCAGACAGTGATGTTTCCCAGCCTGATACCTCTGAATTACAGCCTCTCCCAAAAGTTTTTGTGCCATTGAAGTTCTGTGTGTGTCTTCTCAAAACTAAGCCCCATTGAGATCGATGGGACTCAGACTCCCAGGAAAGCACAGTCCTCTAATGTCTTCAAAGTGTGAATGGGGGTGTTTTAATCAGCGTTCAGCTTTTCTACTGAAATCAGAGGAACTTTTAAAAACTTTTAGAAAAGTTGGACATGGCAGCCTCATTGTATTCAAATTAAAATTCAGAAGGATATGTGATTGATTTTGGAATATTTAAGCGGCAACATGGATGATGTGCTGGAGCATGTTTGTAAGGTTACATAATTAAATATAATTTAGAATTGTTTTCCACTTGATGAATATTGATCAGTGGTATAATATAATCTGGCAAACAGCCATAATGGAAAAGCTGTTGCAAAAACTGAAAGTGGCAAGGGGAGAGAAAAACAAATATAATTTTTACACTGTATGGTGTGATTTTATTAAATATACAAATGAAACAACACAGAGATGAGAAATACTTGCAGCATATATTGCAGTATGGCATAGATAAGCAGGCACCACTCATTAGCTCACGCCTATCACCCTCCTGTTTTCCAGGCTGATTTTCTGAATGACTCATTTTACCAGTTTACAGTAATTATCTCATTATTATGTACTGTAAAATAATACGTTGAGTAGTTTATTCCCCTAGTGACCCATTTTTTGTTAGGCACGTCATGTTTTATGATTTAAGTCCATACAATTTTGTGTGTACAATTTTGCAACAAGGAAATTTAAATACATAAATAAAAAATAATGGTTTCCATTAATTATGTAATAATTAAAATTTGATAATGGTTAATCATATTTTTGCCTGTTGTTACCTAGGAGACATAAAATATGGTTAAACTGCCCTGGATATAATCATCATCATATATACTACCGTAATAGGAAGCCCAATTCTTTGGATGCCAGTCCTTTTGTAGCCAGAACAGCATCATCCATATCCAAAAAGAGGCATCAGCATTAAATCATAGAATTGTAGAGTTGCAGGGGATCCTGAGGGAATCCTGCCCACAGCCATCCCTGGCTGGGCTCAAACCACCAACATACAGTGGCCCCAGGAGCTTGCTGCTCTTTGTGGAAGTGGGTATATCACAAAACAATATGTAACATTCCTTGCTGGTATGGTAACTGCTGCTCAACATTCAATTGCTTGCAACACTGTGCAAGGTATTTACAGAACACAGATGACACATCTCTGT
Organism: Podarcis melisellensis; assembly: GCF_964234715.1. Lineage (NCBI taxonomy): Eukaryota > Metazoa > Chordata > Lepidosauria > Squamata > Lacertidae > Podarcis > Podarcis melisellensis. The sequence continues at coordinate 38,823,691 of NC_138544.1, forward strand.
CCAAGCTGTTTATTTACAATATAAATTAGGCTGGATAAACAAAAAGAACAACTGCTAAAGGAATAGGGTTGGCATAAGTCAGGATTCTTCAAGGGAGCAGGCAGAGTGAAGGAAAGTATAGCTCCCTCCTTCACTATTTGCAAATGTTCCACTTGTAGTCTTTGCCCGTCTTATATTTAGTAAAGTAGCTGTTAGCGCAGCATTGTGGCTGACGTCATTGGATACCAGTGTTTTGCCAGAGTTGTTTGCTCTGTTGTGGTTTTCCTCCTGTATAATCCAAATGCTCCTTGGAATGTGCCCAGCAATCAATGATTACTAAACTTTGAAGTGTGGGAGACATTTTCTTTATTAGCAGAACCATGAGATTGCGCCTACGCACATAATATGCTTTCTTTCCCTGACTGCAGCAGAGAAGTAGACTTTTTGCATAAATGGCAGGGGTGGGGTGGAGAGGCAGGTGACATACATCAGAGAAATCGCTTTTCACAAAATCCAGCATTTTCGGTGGCCCTTCTAGTGACTGCAGCATGGATATTTTCATGCATGTTTATAGAAGATACAAAGGTGTATGGCAAGATGTAGAACAATTGCTTCCTTATTTTGGGAAGCATTTTGAATTGTTGTGGTTTTGCAGAATGCATTCAAGTGCACACTGGAATTTTAGCTTTGCACAATTAAAGTGATACTTTGCTCTAGCGCAACACATCCACTTTTTTCGAATGGTTTCTTTTTGTTTGTGGTTTGGAAAGGGATGTGAAAATGCATTGAACTGTATGGGACAATCGAGCGATTAATGGGACGATGTGTAATACACACCCTACTAGCAAAGCAGGATCAATGCAGGATGAGTGCTCATTGTCATACCGCCTCCCTGTAAACAGCTCAAGAGTGAATGTTCCATATAAACTGGACTCCCACCTAGGCTTTGTGCAAGGGAATCAGGATGGATGATGGGTGAGCAGCGCCTGTGGACAAGCCCTCTAATGGTTACTGCCTTTTTTATCTTTTGTCGCTCTGTTGTTTTCCTCTTTTATGGCTGCTTTATTGAATTTATTTATTTTTATCTTGTTTTATCCCGTTTTTCAGACAACCATTAACTCCGAAAAGTGGCTGACATCAAGCAAGAGAGGCAGGCCCTGTTGTCAGTCTAGCTGCAAACTTGAAAAGACACACAAAGGAAGAGAAAGGAGACCAAAATGAAGCCATATGCTGTAAGTGGGTCTTATTTATCTAGCTGATCTTCCCTGGCTGCTGTTCTTGCTTCAGTAACAAATGTTTGCTCAGGGTCCTTTGGCTGATGGACAGGACCAGAGTGTCCTTTTCCCTTTCTCCCGCAGTCCCCAGGCACCTGGTAATTGGAGTTGAACCTTCTCCCTGGCAGGGAGATAAAGGTAAAGGGATCCCTGACCATTAGGTCCAGTCATGACTGACTCTGGGGTTGCGGCGCTCATCTCTCTTTATTGGCCGAGGGAGCCGGCATACAGCTTCCAGGTCATGTGGCCAGCATGACTAAGCTGCTTCTGGCAAACCAGAGCAGCGCACGGAAGCGCCGTTTACCTTTCCGCTGGAATGGTACCTATTTATCTACTAGCACTTTGACGTGCTTTCAAACTGCTAGGTTGGCAGGAGTTGGGACTGAGCAACGGGAGCTCACCCCATCGCGGGGATTCGAACCGCCGACCTTCTGATCGGCAAGTCCTAGGCTCTGTGGTTTAACCCACAGCGCCACCCGCGTCCCACGGCAGGGAGATAGGAAGCCAGTTATTTATTTCTGATACCAAATTGTTTTTAAAATTGTTAAGTTGCTCTTTTTTAAAAAAAAACTTGTGCTGTGAGCCATGTTGGGCTTATTGAGGAAATGCAGGATAGAAGTGGTTTTATTTATTTAATTCACCCCATTTCTAACCTTGCCCCGTTACTCTTAAATGTTACTGGAAGCCCAGTCTAACTTACTTGTGCTTTAGAAATAAAAAGCACATCTTCTCGTAAAGACCAGTTCATAATACTGACACACGCATTTTACCACTGAGTATGTAACTTACATCATTTGTAGGAATGCTGATTCTAAGTATATGCATAGCATAGTTGCAGTGTCACAAAGAATGTCTGGCGAGCTGACAGGCAGTGACATTTCAACGGCATTGCTGGCAGTCACTGCGTCCCTTCATGAATGCTACGTTGCAGCATGGGCTGAGTTGGTCAGAGATTTTATATGTTTAAGGCTATAGGTCTTATGGATTGCAAAGCCATAAGAATAAATGTAAATAAATTCAATGACTTGCGGAACCATACACAATTTATTTAAAATGTCCAGCTTCACATTTCTGACATGCTTTGGCTACTGTGTAAAAGCAGCAACTTCTGTATAGAGTGTTTATATTTTGGTCTGTTCTGAGGCAATTCTTTGATCCAGCAGATTCATTCAGATACCTAGTTGGCCTGTCCAGATGGTGGCTTTGAAGACCCTTGACAGTCAACATAACAGTATGCAGGCCCCCAAATTTCCCTTGCGCATCCATACAAGAGACAGCAAGTGAGCACAGGATCTATGGAGACCTGGCAATGCAACCAACGATGATTGTACAGTGGTACTGTACCTCGGGTTAAGAACTTAATTTGTTCTGGAGGTCAGTTCTTAACCTGAAACTGTTCTTAACCTGAAGCCCCACTTTAGCTAATGGGGCCTCCTGCTGCTGCTGCTGCACCGCTGCTGTGTGATTTCTGTTCTCATCCTGAAGCAAAGTTCTTACTATTTCTGGGGTACTATTTCTGGGTTAGCAGAGTCTGTAACCTGAAGCGTCTGTAACCCGAGGTACCACTGTACTGCATTTGTACAAAAACAGGAGATTCCATTTTAAGGTCACTCGCTTTTTTTGGCCTTCTTCACACCCCGTTTGAGTGTAAGGGAAGTCAACAGGGTCTGAATCCAGGTCAGCATTGTTCAGCACTTTGAACCCCCAGTCCATAGCTGTCAACTTTTCCCTTTTCTAGCAAGGAATCCTATTCAGAATAAGGGAATTTCCCTTAAAAAAGGGAAATGTTGACAGCTATGCCCCAGCCCAAGATACACATGCTTAAATCCCCTCTGCACAGCTGTGGAAAGGTGTAAGACCTCTGTCCTCTTCTGCACCTGACCACCCTAACAGACTCTCGTACTCCATCCTTTACCAAGGAACCTGTTCATTGGATAATCTAGTCCAGTGTTTTTCAACCTTTTTTGGGCAAAGGCACACTTGTTTAATGAAAAAAATCACGAGGCACACCACCATTAGAAAATGTTAAAAAATTTAACTCTGTGCCTATATTGACCATATATAAAGTAATTCTCTTGAATAGGAATCAAATAAAGACAAAGAAAGTATTTTATAATTACTTTATTATGAAATAGTAAGTAAACAGAAATATGAAAAATTATAAAATACTTTATTTTAAAATCTTTCGGATTTTTCAATTTTCCCCACGGCACACCAGGCAACATCTCGCAGCACACTAGTGTGCCGCGGAACAGTGGTTGAAAAACACTGATCTAGTCTACTGTCTAGCAGTTAGAGATTGGAGCAGAAATGCAGGGGGTGCTGGAATATTCTAAGGAGCCCCCAAACAGTAAGGTAAATTGAAACTCCTAACCATAGATAGCTCAGTTGGTAGAGCATGAGACATTTAATATCAGGGTTGTGGTTTCGAGCTCCATGCTGGGTGAAAGATTCCTGCATTGTAAGGGTTGGACTAGATGACCCTCATGGTACCTTTCAGGTTCTATGAGTCTCTGATTCTATTATTATGATTCCTGTTTTCATGCTTGTGAAATACTCAAAGTATGGTAAGTTTGTGAGTTTAGGTGTATGCGCTGTCCTCTGGGGAGGAAATGCATACTCTTTTTTTTTTCTTGTAGTTACACAAGGTGTGAAAAACCCCAAATAATTACTGTTGTGCATTTCCTATTTTTAACATGTAAAAAAAGTAGCATGCGTATGCCGCTTAAAAAAAAAAAGCCAATGTTGCCTTCAGTTTGAGTGAGGTACTTTGATGTCATTGACGCTCATTCTGAAAGTATCGCTTTCCTAGAGATGCCAAGTCTGTCAGCTCTGTCAGGACAGTTGCTAAGAGACAGTGGAATGTCGAGGATCACTTTTACACTGAATCATTCAGATAGATATTCAAGGGGGAACATAATGTCACCGTATGCTTTCAATGAAGTCACATCAAGTACTACTTTGAATTCCTTAAATGTGACAAATGTGTTAATGTTTTCCAGTTTTAAAAGATTATACAGAAGCTTTAAAGAGTGGAAATTTTTAAAGCATTACAAATTCCACACTCTTCCTTTGATTCACCCTCTTGCCTTTGCTCAAAGAAATGTAACCAAAGAACTTGGCTCCAAAGCTCATGAAATTCCTCCTGATGTATTAGAACTAGAATGTCCTCAACTGCAGCGCAGGTGACTAAATTATTCCTTTTGAAATTGAGAATTATGTTAAGTAATTTAACTTCTACTCAAAGGTAGAATTTAACTTATGAAATATTTGCTGTTAGCCAGTTATATAACACCTCTAAGTGGAGTGAATTACAGCCTTGCCATTCAGCCTCACAGTAGACCTGTGAAATAATCATTTATATTTGATTCTCATGCTCCTGTGTTTCTATTTGTGACATCTGATGTGTGATAGAAATGGAGGGCCGCTGGACATAGCAAGTGACATATATACCCTTCATTCCCCTGCTTTAAACACAGGAGCTTACCTTATACCGAGTCAGGTCATAGGTACAGCTAGTTCAACATGGTCTTCAATGACTGGCACCAGGATTTCAGAGAGGGGTCTCTCCCAGAGACTGAACCTGCATGCAAAGCAGATGCTCTGCCATTGAGCTGCAGCCCCTCCCCATTTCCCAGTACCTCCCCCTCTCTCAGGCCACTGGGATCAGAGCACTGAAAGACTGAAGTGCTAGAGAAGAAGGTAACCTGGAAGAGTGAAACCAGGGTCAGGGTAGTCAGCACTGCCTGTCACTGTGCACTGTCAGTTGACATCTCCTTACCAAAGTGAAGGCTTTAAGATGGCAACAAATGCTTAGCATCTTTGGTTCCTCCTGGGTTAGAGGTGGGCAGCCTCCAGACTTGCGAATTCTGCTCTGTTTCCTTTCGTTAGGACCACCAGGTTCAGAAAGCTAAGGAATATGGAACAGTAGGTAAGGAGGGGAGTGGCATCAATTACCTACTGTGCCCCTTAAGCTGTACAAATACAAATGTGAATCTTGAGTTACTCGTGATCCAAAGCAAAAGTCACAATGTGGTCAGAAGAGTTGCACTAAGATCTGTTCAAATTAATAGTCTTATTTTACAAGTATGGCCGCAGCTGTAACCATTGTGGCACTACAACTCCCATCAACCAGAGGGAGCATGGCCAGTGGCCAGAGATAATGGGATTTATAGTCCAGAAACATCTGAAGGGTGTTGGCTGCTCCTGCTAAGAGATAAGCTATTAGCACAAGGTGAGCAACAGCAGAGATTTTTTTCTTCTTCATTCAGTTTTACTTGCTGTTGGAAAATTACTGGAAGTAAGAAAACCTTGCTGATCATCTGCAAATCACCAAACTACCTACCACTAGAGCCTGATCTCCTTTCTCTTTGCCTTTGTCCCAGTACAGCAGCAACTTGAACATCCAGTCTTAAGATCATTTTAGTGATAGGAGGCTGAACTTCTTTTTTTAACAAAAGCAACTTCAGGGTTGTTAATAATTGTAGAATTACCTCCCACATCCATAATTCCAAATCCGGTTACTCAATAGACATTTGGTTGTTCAGTGGGTGTATAAAGACTGGGGATCTTGTTGCATAAATCAGGGATTTAGGGTGCAATCCTGTGCATGCTCACATGCAATGGGAGTCTCATTGAATGCGGTGGGTCTCAGTACTGAATAAATATGCATAGGTTTGCTCTGTAAAAATGGAAGAGAAATTCTGCATTTCAGAATTCTGATCTATTATGTGTTGTTCTGATTCAGCTGCATTCTAGGACAACGGAAGATTTGTGAGATGGCATGGGAAAACCATTGTAAACAGTAAAATGAATATAATTTTAAAATCTTAATTTTGAATATATATAATTTTATCATATAATGAAATTATATAAAATAATATATATATAATATTTAATCCTTATGTCTCTCCCTCAGTAATGCATGACTTGTCTTTCAAGGAAGATGACTTTATGTCAATATCTGGTTCTAATTCAGCAGTTAAAGGGATTAAAATGTTTGCGCCCGCTCTTTCTGTGAACAAAAAATAATTGGTCAACTAGTTTATGTCAGATCAGAATCGGGTTGCACTCTACATGGCACCTGTTTCAGATCACAAGTGATTTAGGTAAATGTCTATTAATATATTGGTGTGTTAAAAGCTGTAACTTGATTCATGAACACCACAGAGGCAGTTAAGGTAACTATGAATCACTAGAACGGAAACTTAAATATTCACATCAATATCATTCCACTGTTGTTGTCACTTAAGGAATGGTTCTTCAAGGACAGAGCTTGGTGACCAGTCTGTCAAGGCACCCTTTGTAGGCTTATTGTGCTGATAAGTACTATAATACTGGGTGCTACATGTAACCCTAAGAATCATTGGCTATTAATTCATAAATGGATTAAGATGCCCTTTTCCCCATGAATTTCTTTTAATGGCAGGGCTGGGAGGGACATTCATCTGAGGCTGGGGACCTCAAGAGTAGGGGTGGGAAATGTCAGAACAGTAATGGGTGGAGCTAAAATCTGAACTGGAGAGAGGCACGCCCTTTCTCTTTTCCCTGCTTTCTCGTAAGTATGGCTGGCTGTTACATAATCTCTCCTCCATGTAAAAACCACAGAGGCTTGGGCATGCCTCCTGTTGTATAAGAGCTACAGCAGGGGTCAGCAAACTTTTTCAGCAGGGGCCAGTCCACTGTCCCTCAGACCTTGTGGGGGGCCAGACTATATATTGAAAAGAATATATATGAATGAATTCCTATGCCTCACAAATAACCCAGAGATTCATTTTAAATAAAAGGGCACATTCTACTCATGTAAAAACATGCTGATTCCCGGACCGTCTGCATGCTGGATTGAGAAGGCGATTGGGCCAGATCCAGCCCCCGGGCATTAGTTTGCCTATCCATGAGCTAAAGGTTAGGGTTGGCATTGTGGGAAAAGAAGGTTCCTGTGCCTTTAACAGCAGGCAGAAATTCAACAGGTAAAGTCTTCTGTAGTATGGAAATACAACTGTGGGGAAAGTTTCACCATGACTGTACTGTCTCATTATGTGTTACGGTATGTTATGCCCCCCCCATGGCTGCCATTTTGTGACTGGCACTCAGAGGACCTCTGAGATATACCCACTGGTCCAAAAAGACTGGTGACTGCTGGCTTAGAAGCAAGTTTGTGTAGTGATTCATTTTACCTGACTACTACCAATCTGAAGACTTTGGGGCTTTGATATCATGCCCAAATTCAAAAGCTTGCTCACTGCTGTATTAAATTTCAGTCAGTGGAGCTGTTAAGTAATTTCACGGTGCTTCCAAACAGATGCTTAATACAGTGGTACCTCGGGTTACATACGCTTCAGGTTACAGACTCCACTAACCCAGAAATAGTGCTTCAGGTTAAGAACTTTGCTTCAGGATGAGAACAGAAATCATGCTCCGGTGGCATGGCGGCAGCGGAAGGCCCCATTAGCTAAAGTGGTGCTTCAAGTTAAGAACAGTCTCAAGTTAAGAACCGACCTCCGGAACGAATTAAGTACTTAACCCGAGGTACTACTGTATTATTGATGGGTTGTTCAAATATTGCAAACAAGTAATTAGAGCAGGTGTTTTCTTTTTTAGCTTAACTTATTTTTAACAGAAATGATAAATCCGGCAGGGAATACGAGCTGGCATTTTGATGCCAACGTCATGCAGATGCTGTGGAAAAAAATGCATGGATAAGGAGTAACCATCCCACGATAAAACTGAGGGACGATCCAAAACCATACATTTAAAGAACGTTTCATGCACATTGCTCCCACCAAAGAATCCTGGGGGTTGTATTTTATTAAGGGTGATGGGCACTGTAGTTGTGTGTGGATGAGCCATGTGCACTGAATATGCATTGACTGAATGTTAATTAAGAGCCACTGTCTTAAATAGACCGCGATGCTATTTAATTCACTTATTTTTAAAATATGAAACGTGAAATGCTTATGCATTTCAAATATAAGCCACGCTTGCACCAACGGGTACCACCAATTCCTAATAAAGATCTTTATTACTCAATGAGACTCCTAACATTTGAGTACAGCTAGGTACGCACTGAACCACGTCCACGGGGTAACGTCGCTGACAGACTGACTGACCCAAGCAGAGGTTAAGACAGTCACGCATGCGCAAAAGGCTTTATTTTCATTTTTCAAATTGTCGTCCCACGGCGTCGCAGCGGCGGAGCCATAGAGCGCAGCGCCAAGCCACGCCCCCTCGCTCGCGCCTTGACGACGTGTGTCTTCCAACGTGCTGAAGGGAGGGAAGTAAACAAGGCCCGGCCTCCTCCCCCCTCCCCCCCGCGCGAGTGAGCGACAAGGCCTCTAGTACCTTCCAGGAGGCTTTAGGCCTAGGAGAGAGAGAGAGGAGGAGGGAACCCGCCCGGAGCTGTGGCGCAGAAGGAATTCCCGCTCCGTCGCGGCCTGAGGGGGAAGGGAGTGGGGGCGGCTGCCTTGGGGCTCCGTCGCGGCCTCTGTGAGGAGCAAGGGCAGAGGGGCAGCAGTTGCAGGCCGGTGACGACAGGAGGGTGATGCCCGTGTTTATTTTTACTCTGGCGCCTCATCCTTTCTGGCTTCCTGCGAGGAGGAGGAGGGGCGGCGGCGGCGGCGGGCCCCGTGGTCGCTCCCTGGCCCGGCCCCTGCGGCCTTCCCCGGGCTGCTGTTACGGCCGCCGCCGCCTATAAAGGGCCGAGGATGCAGCTCTACAGCACCATCGTCACTCACTACCCGGCGACCGCAGCCACAGCAGCGGCGAGCAGCGCAGCGAGCGGGCCGACGGGCGTCGTCTTCAAAGTCTCGCCTTCGCCGGAGCCCTCGGGACAAGGTCCGGTGGGAGTCGAGAGCGACTCGGTTGGAGGAGGCGGAGGAGGAGTGACTTCGAGCGCCGTCGTCGGAGCGGGAGCAGCTGCCGCCATGCCCGCCTTCTCTTGCCTGGAGCTGCTGCCCCCGGCGGGGCCCGGGCAGAGGAAGCCGGCGCAGCACCAGCCGGCGCAGCAGTGCTACAGCCCCGGCGCGCAGATGATCCGCCGCAGGCCGTTGGAAAGGGTCGTGCCCATCCGGCTGGTGCCGCGCCCGGAGCCCGTCGTCGTGGCGGCCGAGCTGGGCCCGGCGGCGGCCGCGGCGCACGCCCACCAGTGGCTGCTGCTGGAAACCGGCGGCGGGGGCGATGCCAGCGCGTCTGTTGCCGCCGCCGCCCAGCCCGGCTTGCAGCAGGAGCCCAGCAACCACGGCCTCCGCTTCAGCGAGCATTGCCAGGCCATGCAGGCGGCGGCGGCGGCTGCTGCTGCTGCCGCCGCCGCCAGTGGCTACCCGGGCGTCGCCGTTGAGGCCCGTCCCGCCTGCCAGGCGCCCTCCGCCGCCGCCGGGGTCTTGGAGCATGGCGGTTGCCGGCGGGAGGCCGAGCTGGAGGCTGCCGCCGAGGAGGAGAGCCCCTACCAGGTGCGCCCGACGGAGCGCTGCGAGAAGCTGGCGCTTTACCTGGCCGAGGTGGAGAAGCAGGACAAGTACCTTCGGCACAAGGACCGCTTCCGCTTCCACATCATCCCCGACGGCAACTGCTTGTACCGCGCCGTCTGCAAGGCCGTCAACGGGGACCAGCGGCTGCACGGCGAGCTCCGAGAGCAGACGGTGCACTACATCGCCGACCACCTGGACCACTTCAGCCCCATCATCGAGGGCGATGTGGGCGAGTTCCTCATCAACGCCGCCCAGGACGGCGCCTGGGCCGGCTACCCGGAGTTGCTGGCCATGGGACAGATGCTGAATGTCAACATCCACCTCACCACCGGCGGTCGGCCCGAGAGCCCCACCGTCTCCACCATGGTCCACTACCTGGGGCCCGAGGACCCCAGCCGGCGCAGCATCTGGCTGAGCTGGCTTAGCAACGGGCATTACGATGCTGTGCTCGATCGCCAGTGCCCCAATCCGGAGTATGAGGAATGGTGCCGGCAGACTCAGGTGCAGCGCAGGAGGGACGAGGAGCTGGCCAAATCCATGGCCGTATCTCTGTCAAAGATGTACATTGAGCAGAATGCCTGCTCCTGAGATGGGCACAGCATCAGTTGCCTGCTGTCCTGGTGCCTTATCGTTCTCCATCCAGCATTCGTGCCCTAAGCTGAGCAAGAACGTGAAGGGGAACAAACCTAGACTGAGATTTGCAATGAGTGCTTTGTGTATATACCTTCAGATCTTGGTTATTTACCATTCTGTTCTTTTGTATATGTTTGTTCTATTTCCAGTACACTCTTTCTTTTCTATAAGGGTTGGTTTTTTTTCCTTTTTGCACAACATTTTTTAACCTGTTACCTCTGACTTATCGCCAAAAATAAGTTAGTAAGAGGTTTGTTAGGGTTTCTGTGCTAATATGGCTTATGGTTTAACAGTAGTTTTATGCTGCATTTTGAAACCTACATACATCCTAACAATGGGGGGGGGGGTGTTAGTTCACTGACTTCCCACTCTTCCTCATTAAATGAAAGCAAAGAACATTCAGCTGCCTAAAACAACAACATGCAGTTAACTTTTAAGTCGCAAGTTTTAAAGTGAATTGACCACTCTGCAGAGCAGGATTTCTTCAGACAATTGGAACAAGGCTTTGTCAAGAATGATACAGAGAGCAATTATGACTCTTCTGCGTTCAGTTGTTGACTAGTGTAAGCTGGCTTTTCATTTTATTGCCTGGTTAGTGCCATCTTTTTTCTTTTTAGTATTATCTGGTTTAGAATGTTAAGACATGGTTAAATCGCTCCATAAGAATGGCCTTGATTTGTGGTCTTGTTCTTTTAATGAATTTACATGCTTGCTGCCTGCCTTCTGACAGTGCACCAGCAGGTTTATTTTATCACATTCTGTTCTTTAGACGTTTTCTCATCATTAATAATGGGTTTACTCTGGTATTATGTAAAAATGTATTTATACTAAGTTTGTATGTATGGTTTGCTGGGTCAAACATTCAAGGTTTTCAAGGTAAAAGCTACCCTCTTTAATTTCCAATTAAAATGAAATAGCTAGATATATTTATTCAGTAATGGAGTTTGTACTTTTTTATTGTGTGACTTGAATTTATACTGTATTTGTATAATAGGAATATTCTTAGCTATTCTGGAATAAATGTATAGTTTTGCTTGGATTTACATTTGGATTTATGTCAGTGAGTAACATTTGCAAATCAGGGTGGGGTGGAGTAAAAATGTGTGCCCTTTCAAAATTTGGATTGGTGGCTGGGCTGCCCAAGAGGATAAGAAAGCCCTTTCCTCTCTGTGAAGAATGTCTCCCTTGCCACTAAGCTTGCTTCCCAAAAAGTTTGGAAGCAAGATCATCCTTTACTTACGGTCATTATGGTGCCATGGTAGATGGAAGAGGGAGAGGGAGAAGCTAGAATTAGTAGTTAATTTGTAGGATAATTGTCCAACTTCAAGCATTGAGAGCTGGCAGTGGTTTTATAATTTGGAAGAACTCCCACCTTTACAAATTTTCTGGCTACAACTCCTTTAACAAATTTTAGATTTATAACATTTCATTGGTAAAGCTCATGAGCTGATCTTTTGTGAGCATTTGCTTAAATGTGGTCAGGAGATGTCACCAGGAAATTTTTCTTCTGGGGCTTTCATTCCCTTGTGCCTCTGAGCTGGTACCTTTTTTTTCTGAGCCCCATTTTAAGAGTATTAATTGAAATGTTAATACTTGGTCATATATTAGTATTGTATGTAAATTGACAAACGTTAATAAATGTTTTGTACTAGCCCTCTGAGGGGTGGCAGGAAATGGTCAGAAAGCTTCATCCTGCTTGTAACTGTCAGTTACGGTTCTCTGCTAGGTGTAGAGGCAGAACAGAGCATTGTTTAGAGGCCTGCCTATGTTTCTATACCAACGAAAGCTTTCCCTCCTCTGTTGACAGCATGGAAATGCAGGCTGCAAATCTTTTAGCAAGCCAGTAGCTTTTGTGGGCTTACTTAGAAGGCTGACTTACAACTTTCCTCCATGCATTTGTTTAGCCCTTCTTCAACATTATCTGTGTCAGAGAGGGCATTACCATTCCATTAATTAATGAGCGGCACAAGAATAAGTACTCTGGTTGTCCTGAATCATTTTGGCTAGTTGATTAAGGTATTTGTCATATTTCCCCTATGCTTCCTTAAAATGTTCCGATTCTTTGAAAATGGCATCCATCACTAATAAATTAAGGCAATGATTACTTCGAGAAAATTAAATACAACCTTCGAACATGCTTCCCTCCCACCTTCAAAGCTATATGCAGGCTTCATTGGTTAATACTCACACAGTTAAATCAAGATTTCTTTTAACTATGTGGTAGTCCTTTTTCAAATCAAATATTCATACGCTGGAAGCATTGGCATGTCACTTTGAGTCATAAAATTTAACCATGATTTAAAGGTGAACATGCTTTGCTTGTCTGCTGTTCCTGTCATGCTGTTGGGAGCCAGGCCATAGTTTGGCTTAGCAGCAACATCTGAACTCAAGTTTGTGGTTTATTTCTGCCATGAAAGACCTTGGTTACAGTATGTGGTTTCCTTAGACAAACCATGAACCTGGATTTAATGCTAAGCCAAACCATGGCTTGTGGCAGGAGAAAAGCAAAACACCCTTGGTTTTCAACCCAAGTGTGTGCTTACCTTTGAATCACCATTAACTGCTTTAAAGTGACATGAACCAGTGTGAAAGCCTGGTGTAAAAATGCTAACCATCAGATGAACTTGCTTTTTTCTGAAGTGGTAGCTTCCAGTTTCCCCACATACTGGCTCTTCTGTAAGCAGAATGTGACAGATAACCTTAGGCAGCACAGCTGGGGCAACACTAATTAATTGGATGCAGTCTGGTCTTAGTCTGCTTTACTCCAAGCTGGTCTCATCCAGTTTAGTAAGACTTGCTCTTGAAATATTTTGTGACAGTGGTACGGACGATGTATTCTTGAAGCACACAGCTGTAGTAAGTAGCCACTGTCTCTTCCATCTGCTTAGGCACTAGAGACCCTTTGAATGAATGGAGAAGCAAATATGGTAACTGATGTTTTCATGCAATGCTATGCATATCACCAAACAGACATTTTTCTAGTTCAGCTGGTGTTGATATGTGCACATGTGCATGGGAATGCTTTGTTTTGTATGCTGAAATTATAGAGGGGGATTTTAGTGTCATTCTCGTAAAAGAAAGAGACAATGGAACTACAATCTTTTTTTTTACCTGCACATTATTGCAAGGTTTTTCCGTTGGGCAGATGTCATGCTATTCACTGATTAATGAGAAAATTCCAACTGCAGAGCCAGGTATATATTATGTCGGAAGTAGGTCAAGGCGGGAACATACTTTGCAACAAACACAGCCATCCTGTTGGCTCACTTGGAGAACTGAACAAACAGCCTTTCCAGTCCCATCCCTCCCCATCGGTGAAAAGCTTTGGAAGTTCCAAGTAACCTGTTCTAGCTTGTTTCAGGAACTTCATCAACTGCAAGTTCCTTAGGGTCTTTCCAGATAATGAAATGAAAGCTTGCAAAACATGCATGTTGTTTTTACTTGTATCTCTCCATTCATGTTTAGTCTGGGTGCTGAAGAGGCCAACCTGGAATTTTGGTGTGCCAAGCATGGTTTTATAGGTGTGTAGGTGCCAGAATCGGCAGTTTGAAATATTTGGCTGCAATGTTTTGGTAAATGCTTATGCAAGTGGTGGTATTTATTTTTAGATCCTTCAGATTAAAAAAACCAATTCAGTCAACAACAGTAGTTAGAATTCATAATAAACAACTAGGACATAAAGGGAATTCACCTTTCAACTTGAGAATGTCAAAGTAGTGCAGATAAGCAATTTCATCTTCACCCCAGATAAAGGGTATTCTGCTGCAAGTGTGTGCTCATTAGAGCAACTGTCATGGAGTTCTAGCCAAAGTTAGTTTATATACTGCACAGACCCATTGAAATGAATGGACGACATGGGCTTGAATCTTAGCTCCATTTAATAGGTCTTCTGTTTTTGTTCCTATTTATTATTTTGCTTTCAGGTAGTCATGGTTAGAATTGCATTGTAACTTAGGCCCATTAATTTAAATGGGTCTAATCTAAGTCAACTTTAGTTTGGATCCAACCCATGATTTTCCTAGCCGTGGCACAGAAATGTACAAGAGAGTTTTAACTGTAGAACATTTACACCGGTTGATATGGTAAGGCTGTGTAGAATGCAGTTAACACTAATACTGCTTTGGAGCTGGATGTATTGTTAAATGTGCAGTCTACGTGCCACTCTGCAATTTCCTCATGTAATCCCGACACTTAATTCTAGGGATCTTTTGGCACTGAGACCAGAATTTGACACTCCCAACAGTTAACACAGAACACAGAGATAAGTCAGAAGTCAATGTTGTTATATCAAAAGGGAATTAGCTTACTGGTATATACTAAAATATTCAATAAACAGTGTGTTGATACTAGTATGAATTTAGGAAAGTGAAAAACTGTTATAAGAGTTATTCTGATCAGCATTCGTAGGAATGCACAAGAAACCTAGGATGTGGTCAGGGGAAAGGGGATGGGAGGAATAGGAGAGATTTGACAGAAAGGCTGGAATAGGTATGAGAAAGGAAAAATGGGCACTGCATCATGGGCACTGTAGAAACATGGGGAGGTTGTACAAAGATAAAATACTGAACAAAAATGAAATTTGCATTTGTTTCTCTCACTTTCCACTTGCACTGCCCACTACTGCCATGTAGTTCTAGGAAGGCTGCCCAGGAGAGAATTCAGACTTTGGGCTAAAGAAAAGGTTTCCCATCCATGAATGTGGCCATAGCACTTCATAGCCAATGTTGTATCCTCAATGAGAATATCTTACAAACTTAGTCCACCCATTTCCACACTTTGAAGTCTGGACTTTTGTTTCAACTTCTGAATCATAACTCCTTTTGGATCCTTGTGTCACGGTGCCCCAGCCAGCTACAGCATGGACCACTCACAGACTTATCTTTAATTTTTCTGCAGTTTGACCTATGTCACAGAATTGTTTCCCATTGCCTGCTGCTTCCATAGTTCCTTTCCCTGACATATTAAACTTCCAGTGGTAGTATATTAGCAAATAAAAACACCACCCATCTGAAATCACCCGGATATGTTTGTGGTGACACACAGTAGTACCATATATCACTTGCTCTAACGTAATAATGTCTGCTTCATTGTGTGTGGTTTTAAGGTCTCACTCTTGAGATAAAGTACTGCATTGGACCCGAGTTGGCTAATCTGAAGTTCCAGTTTTCACAAGCATATCTTCAATGCTTTTTTCCTTGACATACCGTACAAATTCTGAACATATTATTCTGAACCGTTTGCTTTTTGTTCTCAATATTTGTTTACACAACTCATTCTATTGTAACAGAACCTGTTCCGAAAGTTTGAGGTATATTGATGCTGGCATAGACTTGATACCTGCAGTCTTAATATGAACCACACTCTTAAATTACATTCCTGTGGTGCAGGTGGGTGGGGCTAACAGATGGACATAAAAAGCTGTGGCAAAAAGATCTATATTGCAAGGCTGGAAGGACAAATGCCCACCACTGACTTCTCACTGATCTGAATATCTCACTGCCCTTTCCACATTTGAACTCATGGCTTATAATTATCAATGTTGTATAGATGCCAATTGGGCATATGAATTGCTTATGTTAATCTATATGTTTAAGATAGAACGGATAGAATAGCCTTACTGTTAAATCAGCAAGCAATGGTTTTACATCTTACTTTTCTGTTATAGTTGCAAAATTTAAAAAGGGTTAAAAACAGAAACTATTGCGCACAAGCTTGCAAATTACACATTCTATACTTTTACACACTCGACTCTTTCCCCAGCAACTGCTCCCTCTGAAGGCCAATGGAGAGTCCATAATATAACACAACCATTTATCACTGTTACTTCTGGAGTATCCACAACTCTTGCTAATATTTCACTTCTAAGCATGTTTTTGAGCACAAACTCTTCTCCCACCATGCACATATTCAACACTGATGTCGAAACAGGTGCTCACTATGTCGTTTTGAAGGCATTCTGCTACAATCAGATGTGAGATGTGTGTTGCAAACATGTATTTAACTCTTATCTTCTCCATCATATCTTATACAAGATGGGCTTCCCTTCCTAAGCTGGCTGGAAAGAGAAAGGCTAAGGGCCCAGCATTATAAAGTAGGCTGGTCTGACATTCCATCTGATTCCATGGCCACATTGTATTAAATGTTCAATTATCTGACTGAATGGCATTCCATAACCCTGGCTAATGCCTCATTGCATGCTTCTTGTTCTTGGAAGTGCCTGAGTAAACCTTTTTTTTGCCACCTTCACAATGTAGACAGTTGTGTATCTAAAGTCCCCTCCTGCAGCTGCAGACTATGTTAGCATTCATACAACCATGTGGAAATGTGGAAGATGCTCTCCCATATGCTCAATGTGAATAAGCAATACGATCAGTATCTTTATCAGAAGCTAGTCATGGCTTTCAGTAGCTCACTTTCCTAGGAATAATGTAATATTGACTATCTTAAATGATGATGATTTATTCTTTATACCCCACCCATCTGGCTGGGTTTCCCCAGCCACGCTAGGCAGCTTCCAACAAAATATTAAAATACAATAGTCCTTCAGATATTAAAAGCTTCCCTAAACAGGGCTGCCTTCAGATGTCTTCTAAAAGTCTGGTAGTTGTTTCTTCCTTTGACATCTGGTGGGAGGGTGTTCCACAGGGCAGGTGCCACTACCGAGAAGGCCCTCTGCCTGGTTCCCTGTAACTTCGCTTCTCCCAGAGAGGGAACTTCCTCGGCGCTAGACCTTACATCACAATAACTTCCTGTGCTGTGATTTGCAAGGCTCACACGTTCTGTGGAAATTGCTTGTCAGACAGCACATAGGGAACTGCGAAATGCTGTTCATAGGACTTCCTATTGACCAGTGTCAGTACACAGACCATCAGCTCTTCACAGAAACATCAATGGTCTTAAAGAACAGTTGGGACAGCCCCTGCCCTACCCTTCCTTCAGGCTGCTTAAGACCAGCATGCCCTCAGGGAAGGCAGAAGCGCCGCCAGCTGGCATGGGAGTAAAAAAGGGTAAAGATAAATGACCCATGGATGGTTAAGTCCTGTCAAAGGTGACTGTTGGGTGTAGTCTTTCCAGGTCATGTGGCCAGCATGACTAAACAGCTTCTGGTGCAATAGGACACCATGACCAAAGCCAGAGCACATGGAAATGCTGTTACTTTCCTGCTGCAGTGGTACCTATTTATCTACTTGCACTGGCGTGCTTTCGAACTTCTAGGTTGGCAGAAGCTGGGACAGAGCAACGGGAGCTCACTCCGTCACACAAATTTGAACTGCTGACCTTCTGATCAGCAAGCCCAAGAGGCTCAGTGGTTTACACCACTGCACTACCCGCTCCCAGCTGGCATGAGAGTACTGTCAGCCTTCTAGATAATGTATTTGTTTTAGTGTTTTGAAATTGCAAACCACCTTGGGTGCCATGGCAGAAAGGTGGTACATAAATCCATTAAGTAAGTGAATGAATGAATGAATGAATGAATGTTCCAACACAACCAATAAATGACATTAATATATGCATCCCTCCAAAGCATAGGCAACATTTTCAAATTCAGATTTACACCTCTGTGACATTTTGCACAACTATTCATCATGAATATGGCATAGATTTGACCCCTCTGTGCAATGTTTCATCTCATGCTTTGAGGTGGTTTTGTGATACACTGTAAGCATGTCTGTCAGAGGAAGGTATGCCACTTTTGTAAATAGCTGCAGTTTCTGTCTTTCTTGACTGAGTAATCTGGGGTTAAAACCACAGCACTCTGGAGTCGAGGGATCATTAATTATTGACTCCATGAAGGGGAAATGTTATGTCTTGAGCTCATTGTAGTGATATAAATTGATGAGCAAGAACTTTAAGGATATACACTGTTTGCTTAGTGTTGTCTTTTCCCATGGGAGTTGTAGGACCTGAATAATTGAGGTGGATGGGAAAGTTTAACCATTTTATTGCTGGAGTTCTCATCAGGAACTATTGATAAATGCACAAATTGCAATAAAATTATTGATCTGCTTGATATTCTAGTCATTTACTAATTAATTAAATAGAGCAGCTACATTTCCTGAGTGAGCATTTTAAGGTTTCTCAGCTACTGAAATGTTTGAGCCAAATATTTCAAATTGGCCAAAGATTACTGAGTAGCATTGTTTGGTTTGGGCATTTACACATAAAGGGGACATGAAAACAATGAAAACATGTCTGCCACACCAAAATCCAGAATTTGGCTATGTGTCTTTGAGTTCACACTTACTGTGATGGGGTATTGCACTTTCCCCGCCTCTTACGGCTCAACTGGATGTTAATTATTTGATCGCTACTAGCATTTCCACATTTAAATTGCAGCTGTGTCTGGGAAATCAAGACTGGGACCATGGGGAGGGGGATTTAATCATTTCTCCCCATGCTGCATTCCTGATTAAAATAGCTCCTCTTGCCCCAAAGAGCACTGAGCCCAGCAACATTTATTCTCATGTGTACAAAGAATTGCACCTTGAGACTGTGATCTTATGCATGCTTACTTGGAAGTAGACCTCTCTGAAATCTCTGAGACTTTGTAACCATGGAAAGTTAAGACAACTGAGATTTTGAAATGGTGGGGACCAAGTTTCATAAGCTTCTAACTATAACAAAAACATCATTTTGCCGTATTACAGAATCAGCTGATTTCTTTACAGCTCTGCATAAAGTATCACAGATAACGTGATGAGCCATGTCATCAGGATGTTTAGCTGAACCAAGCCCTATAAAGTGATGTAAAAATTATGTAAAATCTTACATAATTTGGAGGTGGAGTCAGGTGATGTTTTTTAACCATAAATGTGAATGAAAAAGCAGGTCCACTGCCAAAAACCCCCAAGTGTTCTACCATGTAAGAGCGAAATGCCGAGATAGGACAGTATCAGGTGTTCAAAAATCAAAGAATGTCCCAAGTTAAAACATAGGCTCCTCATCTAATGTTAGGCTGCCCATTGCTGTCATTGAATTACCAACAGGGAAAAGAAGGCCTGTAAATCCCATTCTTCCTGCTGTTGCTGGAATAGCCATTAATCCTGCTATAACCTGCCACCAAACATGACTCAATACAAATTCCTCTGGATCCTCTCCTCCTTCCATGCATCTGGCAAGAGTCTGTGCCTTCAATTTACTTTCGGTGTGCAAGTCCATATGCAACTTGAAAAGAATAACATCAACACAAGGAATTTAATCATTTGATTGAATTTATTATATACCATATTGGCTCAGGGTGGTTTGCAGTATTTATAACACTTCCTTCTTCCTTTCCTTTCTCCTCACCATTGTAGATATGTAGACAAATAGAAACTGAAAGACACTGGGGCTCCTCTGTCAGACGACTCAGCTACATGTGTAAAGATAAAGTGCTTCATATGCGTTATAACACCATGACACCAGATGACGCTGTGGAGTTCCATTTTTCACCAATGGAACTTCCTTGTCTGAAGTTTACAATGTGTTTAACTGAACGCCCTCTTGGCTGTGTCAAGATTCAGCCAGAGTAACATATGGAGGTGCTTTATATTGCAATCCTACTCCTAGGAAAGTGGGGATAGGATTGCAGCCTTACACCTTTGTCCATATAGCCCAGTATGGTCTCCACTTATAGGCAGCAGCTCTCCAGTGCCTCAGCAGAGAAAAGTCTTCCCATCACCTGCAGCCTGATATTTTAAAATGGAGGTGCCAATGACTTGACTCTTGGAAATTTTGCGTGCAAGGTATGTGCTCTACCACTGAGCTATTATCTCTTCCCCTAAACAATGCTCCCTGCCTGCTACCTGGGATGGAGTCCTCTGCCACTCTAGAGGGGCTGGGCCAATGGCCCCAATAGTGTCCTAGTTGTTGCCTCAGCAGAACCACAGATAAGGCTAGATGGGAACAAGGTGGCAGGGAGGTGAGCATCTCCCTTGCCATGGTGATGAGGACACTTCCTCCATTGCCTGGAGGCGTCAGTGGGTGGAGTCCTGTCAAGCCTGTCAGGTCTTGTTGACCAGGAGGTCAGGCACCAGCAAGCAAGGATTACCTCTCCAGTCACCCTCAGAGAGTGGGAGAGGAGAGGACAAAGGTCTGGGGTGATTTAACTCTCTCGCAACTGAGGTTGGAAGGGAGAATGAGCCACAAGGGTTGGGCCATCTTCTTTTTGCCCATCACAAAAAACATCAATCCCATTAAAATCTCTGGTGAATATTTATGACCCCATCCACCTAGTCCTAACCCAGAGTAGTTGCCTGGACTTGCAACTATAGTAGTAACCATGCACAACAAAGGTATGCTGGCCCTATTCTTGACAAGAAAATATTTACCAATTAAAATGTGGTTCTGTAATGAAGCCGTTCATTAGAACTGAAATAACAAAACGGCAGTTGATGTTCTAGCAAGCCAGGTATGACTGTGTTTCCACAAAAGTGAGTGTCTTCCTTTATCTTCTTAACAGAAGCTTTTCTCTTTGGAGAGTAGTGGGACATCTTCATAAAAATCACATAGAGCTAGTTTATCTAACTTGAAAGAATAACTGTCATTTCCTTTTCTTAGTCTGGGTGATCAAAAGGAGACTAATTTTCAAAGGGAGATAGGAGTTTTCAGAGTAAGCTCTCCTTGAGGCTGAAGCCTCTGCCTCACTGTTTATTTCACTGGCAACTATGATCTCGCACACAATAATGTCTCTCTCTGTATAAATAACTGACAACTTGCTGCCCTTTATTTTTATGCTGGACTCCCAAACTGAGGTTGATGCCGTTAGATAAAGTGAGGGGGCTGCTTCAGGCCGTATTAGGTTATATTTTTTGGGGAGGAGGGGGAATCATTCAAGAGAGGCAGACTGTAAGTTATTCAGTATAAATATATTTTTACAATGTGCAAAAGTGCAGAAGAGTCATTTGAATTTTCTACCTCAGTATGCCTTGGGCTAGCTTTGAACCACACTGTGATGGATGCTCTGGCTTTGCAGATTAACTTTATAGTGCTGAGAGCTTTACCCTGAGCCTCACCTCTTATTATCAGATAGTGCTCATTCATTTTCTTATTTTCAGCCCAATATAAAGGACATCCAGTAGCAACCCTCAGTAGTCATTTGTCTGTCTCAAGGATGGGGGATGTGTGGCCCTCTAGATATTAGTTAGACTCCAACTCCCATCATCCTCAGCAACCATGACCAATAGCCAGGGATGGTGGGAACTGCTCCCCATGTCTGGCCTATCCTACTCAAAGAGCTGACAGACATCAGATCAAAACTGTATGGGAAATTCATATGTCTAGCTTTTAACAGTGTGTGTGTGTCATTTTTCCCTTCCCACACACAGTTTGACCCTATGTGATGTGCTGTTATTTGCCAGCTCACCGGTTTTGACACTCTCGTCTTTAGTGTAATTACTATTGTTGTAAACAACTGAAACAGACCTATTTATTGGGCCTGCAGGTTTGTGCAGGCCCCAGGCACAAACTCCTTTGCTTAAAACAAAAAGAAAAGAAAAGGTGCTGTTCGCCTTGTATTGCTATCATTATGAGATGCTTTTAAACATCTTACAATAAATGCCCTTCAAGTGTCTGATATTTGATCCTGAGATAACCCAAAACTGCTTGGGAGCTCTTCCCCTTTCAATTTGAATTCTCTAGCTGTGTATATACCCTTTAAAGCACATTTGCAGCACATTATTTCCCTCAGTTCCTTGTGAAAAAGGATTGATTGTTAAACTGCTCTGAAAATCGTAGCTCTGTGAGGAGAATAGGGAGTCTCTTAACAAATCTCAGCACCCTTAACTACACTTCCCAGAATTATTTGGGGAAGCCATGACTGCTTAAAGTGGTATAATATTTCTTTAATGGCCCTTGAGTTGGCTATCTTGCCTTTGTTTGAAGACCTCTGGCAAGGGGAAGCCCACCACCCCTTTACATAGTTAATTCTATCGTTCAATTCCTCTTACAATCAAGAATTTTGTCCTCATGTTTTACTTACTGTAACATAAATTTGCTAGATCTAGTTCTAACCTAGATCTTTAAAAAGCTCTATAATTGACTTCCAAGGAGAGAAACAAACAAGCTTTTATTTTATTTTCAGAAAAAGCCCAGACCTGAACTTCATGTGGCTTTCAATTTCAAACCATTGTTCTCATGATGGAAGATGGAACTAAAAATCACATTTTACGTACTTCAAGAGTGGTTGCTGCATACAAAACAGTCTTCTAATCATCAGCAGTGCCGAGAAAGGAACTATTATATGCATGGTATTAATCCAGTATTGGTAAGTTCACCCACTTGCATAATGTGCTGTGCACTTCTTTCAAGACATCTGCTTAAAGGTTATCTAACTCATTATCATCACATCTAGGAATGGCATTGATAAAACATGTGTTTTTCCCTTATAGAAGAGATATGGTGGGGGACAGTTGTTCTATTCAGTGGATAGAGAAATTAGACAGTTCTGTTTTTATGCAGTTACATATTCATCTAAACAAAATGAGTAGCCATAAATGTCACTGTTAACCTTTCATCTGAAGGTCTCTAGCCTGGAGGGAATGCCAGATAACGGGAAAACAGAAGTAAATTTGAAGTAAGAATGGCAATACTTTACACAGTGCCTTTTACTGTTGGATTATAGTATGCAGCAGCGCTCCTAATATTTAAATCAATATCTGAAGTCTTTGTTTTAAATTGACAGCAGAAATGGCTCAAGTCATATTGGTGACTTTGGCAGAAAATCTGAATGCTGCCTCGTGCGATAGTTAAAATACAATAACAGGCAATTTGTTGTCCTTTTTAATGATACTGTATTCCCAAATTGGCTGCTTAAGGTGGGCTACCTTCCCCAGCTGTTGTTGCTAATGTTCTTAAAGCAGCACCGCATATAATTCTCCACACAAAACTAAATACTTTATAAATAAGCACTGAGTGCATAGTTCACTAGAAAGTTCTGTTGCATGAGTCTCTTTGAAATTAACTGGAACAATGCAAAAGCATTTATAGTTAAAACACTACTGTGCTCTCAAACTGCTTCCATTCATTTCAGCAGGATTCCTGCAACAAAATGTTCCCATTAATGGTGGTCTAAAACAACCACACACACTCTCTTTTATTCATTACTTTTTTATCCTTCAAGGTGCCATAGTTGGTGTCTCCCCTCTTCCCATTTTACCCTTGCAGCAATTCTATGAGGTAAAATTGACTGAGAGGAAGTGATTATCTGCCTGTAATCCTATGTACATTTCTAGAGACTGAGCTTCATTTACCTCAGTGGGACTTACTTTTGAGTAAACATACTTCAAAGTGTGCCACACTGGTATCTCATAGAATTGGAAGGGACCACGAGGGTCATTTAGTTCAACCCCCTGCAATGCTGGAATCTGTTTGCCCATTGTGGGGCTCAAACCCATGACTTTGAGATTAAGGGCCTCATGGTCTACCAACCCATGTGTGTCACCCACCATTCATCATGACCAACTCAGAATCAAAATCCACTTCTCCCCAATCCTAGTATGTCCGCCTGGTAGTCACTTTACCACACTGGCCATTTTGACTATTCTCTTCATACAAAACATTCTGTGGCAAAACTAGAGCAGTGTCAGTGAAGTCCAAATTCGTACTGAGGAAGACATTGCTGACAAAAGAAAACTGCCTCCATCCTTTGTAGAGTTGCCACCCCCGTCAGTTTTTGCCTAAAGCACAAACATTTTAAGTGAATTTGAAGATTCCTGTTCAGGCAAAACATCTGAGGAATTTTGCAGGAGACAAAGAGAGCTTTAATGAGACTAATTACTCATAGCTGTGTATGTCTGTGCATCGTAAAGCTGATTCTAAGATTTGCCTTAAGAAGATAAAGGCAATTGACAAAAGACCTCCATAGACAAAATACCGTATTTATTGCTCTGGAAGACTCACTTTTCCCCTCCTAAAAAGTAAGGGGAAATGTGTGTGCATCTTATGGAGCGAATGCAGGCTGCGCAGCTATCCCAAAAGCCAGAACAGCAAGATGGATTGCTGCTTTCACTGCGTATCGATCCCTCTTGCTGTTCTGGCTTCTGAGATTCAGAATATTTTTTTTCTTGTTTTCCTCCTCCAAAAACTAGGTGCGTCTTGTGGTCTGGTGCGTCTTATAGAGCGAAAAATTTGATTTTTTTTTTTCAAATGTTGCCATATGGTTTTCTTCATGGCAAATTCTCAAAAACAACACTTGCAGATTGAGATATTCAATGGTTGGAACGCGTTCACATTATCATTTGGGGAGCCATAACCTTTTTTTCAGGACTAAGAGGTTTAAGTTTTTTTAGAAAGGTATTTTATATTGGATGAAATCTGGTGGTGTGAATGGAATAGACTTCTACTTGGACACTGGGACTTTACTGTCCCCTCTTCCCCCTGCAGTCTCCTGCAAGCCCCCAAATCTACTCTGAAATAGATTTGGACAGAGCTGAAGACGGGCTGCCTCTCAGAGGGAAAAAGATGCAATTACAGCAGTGAGGAGCAACAGCAGTGAAGATCAGTGGAGCATCTTGTCTGGGGAACATACCCACTGATCTGATGATCTCTAGAGGTTGGGCTGACGTCAGTTGGGGATTTGTTATTGTGCACCATCCTCCCCCTGCCACCTTTTGTACAAGTGTAACTTGCTTCACAGGATTTGGTTGATTAGTAACTCCACTTTCACCTTTCATCAGCTTGCAGTCAAGGTTGCAGTAACACATCGCGCCAGGATTCTGTTCTTTAGCCTCCTGTTGTGAATGGAATGTGAGGGTGTGTAAGCTGTTTCTCTAAGGCTGTGTGTGAAATATGATTGGCAGGCAAAGTCATGTTTGGGTACATGAAGAATGTTCTTCCAGAATTGCAGTAAAACATTAACATTGTGCTGCTGCTGCTGCTCCTCCTCCTCCTCCTCCTCTTCTTCATTGAAACTTTTCATTGTAGAATACAATAAAAAACCATTTTTTTTTTAAAAGGGAAAGGAAAAGAGAAAAGGTGGGAAACAAAATGCAAATCTCTCTTTTAAAGGTAGATCTTAACCCTTGCCTCACACAGAAGCTCTCACCTGGGAGTGTCTCTTTCTTCTCCCCACCCTGGGAGATCATCCCTTCCTTGCCAGTGTGGTGTAGTGGTTAAGAGCGGTAGTCTCGTAATCTGGGGAACCGGGTTCGTGTCTCCGCTCCTCCACATGCAGCTGCTGGGTGACCTTGGGCTAGTCACACTTCTCTGAAGTCTCTCAGGGTCTTTCACCAGCCAGCTATCTCCTTCCTGTGCATACCCTCATTAATCCAGATTAGAGGACATCAAAAAACCAAAACAAAACATAGCAAAAGCAAAGTAGATAAAGTAGATATTCTTGTACATTGTGTTCCTATTCTTGATCACCTGCCTATTCTAGTATTTTTCCTGCATGAGGCTTTGGCACACATGTCTTATTTACAAATCTCAACAGGCTTTGCTTCATCAAATGCTTAACATTCCTTTCTTGGGCGAGCAATGGCTGTTATGTAAGAACTGGTTCTGACACTCAAGCAAGGAAGTGTTGTGGCTTTCTGTTTAATCTCTTGCGTTGGTGCACAGATTACATGGGCAGTTCTCCTCTCCACCAGAGAGAGGCAAAATTAAAGAAAACCTTGAGCCCAACACTTAGTTAACAAAGTCAATCAAAGCAGGACATTCATTCTTCTGCCTCCTCTTAATGATATAGAACAACATTATGTAACTAGTTGTCTTGATCTGTTCTTCTCCTGCATAGATTTTGTTGAGCAAAAGTGTGGGTTCCCCCTCTCACTACTTTTACCCATAGCACTAACTTCACTCTGTTGTTCGTTTACATTGCCATTAGGCAAAGTGTTGGTGCAGATTTTTAAAAAGTAGCTGGAATTGAGAAAAATGTTTGTGTCCGTGCCTCTGTTTTTTCCATGGGTCAGGAATTCCCAGAGCCATCTTTATAGTAAAATGGGGGAGAGTTCAGGTAAATTCAGATAAGATCAACAAATGAAGTACATGTGGGAGTAACATATATTTAAAGAGATGTTTGTTCTATGCATGAAGAAGTAGTACTGTAAAGGATAAAGTGTATTAGAAGTTATAGGTGGATTATTAGAATGAGACAGGGATGAAGTACAAAATCTGGCCAGTGGGCCAGATCCTGATCTGCCCAACCCCCTGTGAGCATTTTGGCAGTGGGCCCTTCACTAAACCTGCTTTGCTACTTTCTTGAATGTTTTTGCTTACCAGAATGTGTCTCTGAACTCTGGTAATGCCTTTTGCTTGCCTGGATTTGTGTGTGTAGAAAAAAGCCTACTGCACAAAGGTAAAATTAGAATACTAATTAAAATACCCTCCAACATTCCTTGTTAAAATAGGGGCATTCTATTCTAGAGGGAATAGAATGTCCCTATTTTCATGCGGAATCATTTACTCCACCCACTGTTGCTTCTAACCCCACCTACCACCAGTGCATGTCGTTCTCCACCCTGCCCCCCCAAAAAAAACCACAGGTTGCCTGGAAGGGAATGCAGCCCTCTGGCTGAAAAAGGTTTCCTGCTCCTGGCACAAGCCCTTATTCAGAGAATCAGAAGAACTGTAGCAGGAGAAGACCAAAAAAACCTGAAGGTGGCACTAAAGGAATATACTGGAGATAATCAAATACTTGTTCTCTTTGAGTGAATATAGCCTCATGTGGCCAAAAGAAAATGAGCAAATCAGATTTGATCATTCTATTTCATATCCTTTTCCTCCCCTCATTCCATTTCTCTCTCTCTCTCCTCCGTTCTGTCTTTTATTTAACAGCTGGCTTTGTATTTTCATATTCCTCACTCACAACATCCTGCATTGTTCTCGCCCCACCAAATTCAATACATCAGTGGTGGTCTAACAGTGTAGTGCAGTATCTAGCACAGCAACAAGGCAACCTCAATATGCGGGGGAAAGATGTAATAGACATATGTTGATTTGTGCAAAGAAACGTTGACACAGGTAAACCCTTATGGTGCACCGGCACTGCAAGGCTTTCAGCTTAACACTATCCATGTTTATTTGGAAGGAAGTCTTACTGAATTCAATGCCTTCACTCCCTTAGAAATGTGTGTAGGTCTTCAACAGGTTCATTCCCTGTATCAGAGAAGGCTGGAATCTCAGAACCTAACCTACCACACAGGGTTGTAGTGAGAATGAAATGGGGACGGGCAGAATCACCTTGAGATTGTTGGAAGAAGATGATGATAGATAGATGATAGATAGATAGATAGATAGATAGATAGATAGATAGATATTCATGGATCCTAGTGCATTGGGAAATCAAAGAGGGTATGCATTGAATGCAACAACACACCATAATGAAGCCAGCAATACATGCAATTACAATCAATAATATTTTTCTTAACCATAATCCATTAGGTAACCAAGAAGACAACCACTCCCATGGATCAAAACCTTCAGGTGGATTCAAAGGATTATGGGCTATCATTTGTTCCATATGATCAATAGTAGCAGAGATATTGGTCGATTGATCAGTTATATACATGCAGCAATGAGAATGAATTAAGGCACAAATTCCACCTTTAGAAGCAAGGATCACATCTAAAGCATAATGATGTTGAAGAACTACATTTCTTATTTCTGATATTTCTTTGTTAATCATTTTTAAAGCCAAAATGGTGGAATTAAACAAATTTTCTGTCCAGTTTGCCAATTTATGCAAATCACGGTAATTCATGGCTGCACCTAAAGAAGGCAGAAGGGACCTAGAGATGGCCGTCCCTGTATATTGAGAAATAGGTGATAGTACTTCCCTTTTGTTACGCAAACGGACCGCTGGGAGCTTATCTATTTTATATACCAAGGGTACTACTATACCTAACGTGCAGGTACCAGAAAAGGCAGAGGGGATTTCTTTGTAGGCACGTGTGCCACAAAATAACCATAAATCAGATTGAAGCAAACATGTAGTTCTGCTGCTCTTTCTCATCCAGTCGAACCAAACATAAAAGTCTCTACACGCAGCTTGTTGTTCATAGGTCATGTAAGTTGTGACATTATTAATTAAAACCTTTGGTCTGCCACTCATGGTTGTAACATTAAGAAAACAAGAAGATCCATTAATGTATTCATGTGTCCAATTACAATATGGATAATGACCTAAAAATTTTTTGCTATTGTGATTAAAATGAAAACAATAAGGAGCTAATTCTACAAGCGATAGAAATACAGGAGGTAAACTTATGCGATTGTCCTTCATATTATTGCTAATCTTATATGAAGCATTTATAGGAATACCATGTAATAGAATGCCAGATCTTTTTGATTGAGGAGGGATATGCATACACATCCAACAATCAGAAAGGTTAAGCATAGAAGCAAAATGATTAATGTCTCTAACGTAAGTATTGTTAGTCCAAATCTGATGATAAAGTTCAGGCCTCCTGGCCTTCTGCAAAAAAGCAGCACGACGAAAGCGGTGTTTTACAAAGTTCACGGAGAGGCTCCATCCGTGTGAAGTGGAATTGTGGGGCCACTCAGGACGATGCCATATTGGTTGCTCGGGGGGGCAATAAGGGTGAGAATGGTAAATTATTCCAATAGCTGTTTCCGAGCAACCTGCGTGATATTTCGTGGCTCGATTATTGGCATGTAAAAACCACAAACCAGGAGAAGCCACACAGCCATTTCTGCAGATACAGGAGCCCATTTGCTGTAAATAGGCCTCATGTACTGCTCCGTGCATTGCGGAGCCAAAAATCCAAACCCAACGAAACGTGGTGACACAGATGGGATGGTCGCTATTGGGGGGCAAAACCCAAGCGATGCCGGTCTGACGAGGGCATCCTTCAAAGCCAGGTTCATTTCCCAGACAAGAGGCGGCAAAACTGTAACGATAAGTGGTAGAAACGGTGGCTTCCCAGGGGGAAGGGGGGCCAACGCGATAGGGTTGAAGATGGCCTTTCAACGTGCCAGGAAACACTGGAACAGCTGTGGAAGGTGACGTTATCCAGGGCACATCAAGATGGCGATGTCTCCAACTGCAATGTGGGTTGAGGTCAGGTGAGAGGTCATCACCGGCAAACAGCGTAAAATACGGTTTCAAGGTGCTGGTGTCTCCTTGGGCGAAGACGAGGCAACAGAAGAGCGCCAAGGTCGAACGCAAGAAATCAAAGAAGTTGGACCCTTCCACCGTGGATCTGGAAGCAACCTGTATGACACTAAAGGACGCTGCAATATTTCTTCCTTCCAGAAATGAAGTTCAGCAGGCGTAAAATTCCTGTTGCCAAATAACCAGGGTGACCAATATGTGATCTAAGATGTGCTTCAGAAAATTGACAAGTCCTGGCCTGTATCAAAGATGGGGCACTTTGTGCTGGAGTGACATCGCTGTGCGGTAGATCTGCACTGCGCACGAAAATGGTCCACTTTGCCACATCCAAAGCAGGTTTTATCCTTTGCAGGATTCTGGGACACGGTGGAGGACAGAGCCGTGGCTAGCAGGCGAGCTTTATACGTCTCAGTCCCCACTGACTGGCAGGCTTTAAGCACATCTGCAATGGCTATATTTGGCGTTGTCATCAAAGGGCGCAGCGCTTGCTTACAGTCCTCATTTGCATTATCAAACGCAAGCTGGCGTACTATCACTTCCTGGGCTGCTACGTCCTGAACTTGCCGTTTAAGGGTGTTATACAAGCGATCGACAAATTGTCCATAGGGCTCTGTAGGACCTTGTCTAACGCTCCCCCATCGGCCATCGCGCTCAGTTTTGTCATCAGGGACAGAAGCCAAGGCCTCCTGAGCAGCAGCCGTAGTGGCCTCCCAATATTGAGGATCGAGAGTTAGCTGTTGGGCAACAGTAAAAAAATTGCCTCCTCCCGTTAGCCCATCAAGAACATCAGTTTGGTTCAGCATGATGGGGGCTGGGGGTGCAGGGCCATTGTCCTTGACAGAAGAATACAGTTCCTTTATGAATCTCAAATCAAACTGTTCGTGCCGGGCTGGGCCTCCCCCCG
The DNA here is from genome assembly GCF_964234715.1 of Podarcis melisellensis. NCBI lineage: Eukaryota > Metazoa > Chordata > Lepidosauria > Squamata > Lacertidae > Podarcis > Podarcis melisellensis. The sequence continues at coordinate 38,853,997 of NC_138544.1, forward strand.
GGGGGGCAGGAGCAATCACAGGAAAAAGATTAGGAGTTGTAGAATCAAAAGCTAGCAACGGAGCAGCGGCGCGAAGAGATTCTTGAAGTGGGGTGGAAGCGGTGCCAGATGCCTTGGGCGGAGGAGGTGGAAGAGCGGGGGGTGCTGCAGAATTTGAAGAATGCAGGGGAGTGACAGGAGGAGCCGAAGGGAAAATGTCCGGCGGTTTAGGAGGTAGGTTTGAGGCAGGCAAAGCGGGAGCTGGGAGGGCGGGCGAAGAAGCTGTTGCGGCAGCCAGAAGAATGTTTGAAGGAGTTAAGCACGACATAGCTTTGTAGACGTTACACCAGGCATGCAAAACCTTGACATCAATCTGAGGATGATTTTGAAAGAAGTGTCCAATTTTTTTCCAATCGTCTAACTCCCAATTTCCGTCCTGGGGGAACCAGGGACAGTGAGTGTCCAGGGCTATTATAAGGGACTTAAGGTCAGCTTTCTGAACAGCAAGGTTGTTACTGGCCAAAAGGAATTTAAGGTCTTTAAAAATTTTTTTCTGTGGTGCAGAGAGAGACTTTCCCATGATTGCAAGAGTTGCAAAAAGAGCAGGGAGCACTTACCGGAGGGATCCTTAGGAGGATGAGGGAGGCGCCTTTTGCCCTGTCCGGGCGGAGATAAGTGCTGATAAGTCCGTAACGTAGTCCAGAATCACATTCACACGGGAGCTCTCACCGGGGATCCACTACGTGGATGAACGACGCGTCTGCAGCCCTGCCGGGCGAGGTGAGGCTGAACGTTGTAAAACAGCATGAAGTCCGAAAGAAATCACACGGGAGCACTCACCAGGGATCCACTACGTGGATGAACGACGTGTTGGTGAGTGCTGAATAATGAAAAACAACGTGAAGTCCGAAGGCAGTCACACGGGGCACCAATTGTCGAGTTGCAGCTCGGCATCCAAAGAAAAATCAGTCTCACACCATAATAGGTTCCGAAATATGGCTGCTCCTAGGGCTCATGCAGCACAGCTTTTATTGTGTGAAATCAGAAAGATACAAAGTACAAGCCAAGCAATTTGTTCTAGCAAGCAGATAAGAACCTTCGCACTAGACCATGCGAGCATCAGGCCATGCCACGTTAGCCAATCATATAGGACAGCACGAGCTGTTCATGCTCCAAGGATGCTTCTAGCTATGAAATCACCCTGTAACAATAAGAACTTTGCTCATGCTCTCATGTACAAGCAATCATTTTCCCACAGAGGGGTAATTACTGTGATTGACTGTAGGCATCTCCCAAGGAATATAGTCTGTCAGTAAGCTTAGGTAAAGATGGGTCTGTTGTTGTGCAAGATCAGTTCCTGCTCTAATGGAAAGTTAGATCTGAAGCTATAAATGGGTGATAGTCATAAATAAATTTAGCTGCTCTGGGGTGGGGGCAGTGTTACCTGCAAAAATTATTTGCTAAAGCAAGCTGAAATATAACACGGGCTCTGACTGTTCTGTTCGGGTGAAATCAAAGTTCCATTTGTTGTCCACTGGTTATTTCTCCTGGATAGCAATAATTATATTTCTTTCATAAAAGCAAAACAAATCACCTAGGCATTTGTAATATCCAAGGCCCTCTGCATATCTAAGATCTGTCTTAAAGAAGCCATCAGTTAGAATGAAATGTTCCAGGGAGTTGACAGTACGTAATAATATTAAACAACAAATGTGGAAAACACACATCAAATACGACTCTGTACAAATTTATCAAAATATTTAACTTGATTTGGGTTGCAATAACACTTTTTGTACATTTGATTTTGTGCCACCTAACGGTAATGTGAATGGATTAAACAAGGTGCAGGGTTTTTAAAAAATATGCTTCATGCAATTATACTGCATAATGCTGGGTCCAGCCACTCATTCCACAGTGGTTCATGTGAGGGATCTTGGTAGGTTGAGTCATTCTTCAGAGGTGGGAAAAGAACAATTAACATTTACTTGCTCAAAGAATGTAGAAGTCACCATACATTTAAACAGTGCTTTTTTTCTTTAAAAAATCTTTAGGGGTGCTCTTATTTTGAATCAAGAAAATCATCATTTTATAGTTCCAATTGGGAAAAATAAATACAGTAAATGGACAAAAGTACAAAGATTCACAAACTGTTTAGGGGTATGCGTACCCCTGCGTACCCCCAGAAAAAAGCTCTGCATTTAAAGCACTTTGATACCATTTGATACACTCATAGATTCCCCCAAAGAGTTCTGGGAACTGTGCAGTTCATTAGGGGTCAGGGGAGCCAACTTGAATGAAACATTGGTGGGGAGGGGGCACAGGTAAGCCCCACCCCCCATAATCAATCACATGACATGGCACACACACCATTTGAATGGCTATACCCACCAACTTTGGGGGCCCTGGCCTCCTCAAAAAATTTTTGGGGGGAGCTGAAGGGACCTTGGCCTCTAGGAGTTGGCTCCTATGTTAGGGGTGCTGAAAGTTGTTAGGAGACCTTATTCCCTTTCCAGAGCAACAATTCCCAGAGTGGCGTCCTGCTTTATAGGGAATTTTGGGAATTGTAGCTCTGGGAGGGGAATAAGGGTCTCTTAACATCTCTCAGCACCCTTAACAAACTATGGCTCCCAGCATTCTTTGGGGGAAGCCATGAGTGTTTAAATGGAGTCACTGTAGTTTAAATGTCTGGTGTGAATGTGGCCTATGTTGCCAGGGGAGAGGGAGGTGGTGGGTAAGGCTGTGCATCAATTTCTTGGCATTTCCCCTCCACCATTGATAAGGGAAGGCTAGGTGGTGTGCTGGACCCCTGTGGAAAGTATAGCAAACAGTATATTCCTATGCATGTCTATTCAGAAATAAGGTCTACACAGTTCAGCCGGGCTTACTCTGCAGCCTACGGCATAAGCAGGAAACTAAAATGTGGCTACCTCCTATGCATTATTTCAAAAAATGATCAATGGAGAAAATATACTTAGCAAAACGCAGTCACAAATCTAATACTGTATGGAGAGGACTTTCTATAAACTGGGGGCCTTGACCAAAAAAGGCCCTCCCTCTGATCATCACATAGCTCATATCAGACAGGATGGATGGATCTAGAAGGGAGACTCTGGTGAAGAATGCATCGTTCAGGAAAGCTTCTACGGCTTTTTGGATTTTTGGGTTGAGCAGCAACCCAGCCCAGTATGATCCCAAGGCGTATGTGTATGTGTGTCAGTTGGGAGGGCAGAACTATCTGCATTACATTACCTGGCCTGAGTCCCTAAATGAGCCTGCTGTGCTCAGGTGCAGTGGAAGACGTTACCTCATCACCTATGTTGAAGAAAGATTCAGTTGTCAGTCAGGTTGGCTTTGGTACATGGAATTGAGAGAGGGATGCCATTTTGTCGTTAACCTTGGGTAGAAAGTGTATGGGGCCATCCGTGGCACCAGCACTTTAATTTGCACGTGGGAACAGACTGGGAGGCAGCATTGTTCAAGGACAAGTGAACTGATGTTCTGCATAACTGGTAGTCCCAGGTAGCTAGCTGCTGTATTTGTTCATTGGAAGTCGTCAAACAGCAGCATCTTTTCGGAGCCAAATTAGATTATGTGCATAAATGGAGAGCAGTTCAGATTAAGGGAAATGACCACTTGAAGGTTTTCCCAGGTTATCTGTCAAAACATGACTCAACATTTCCACCTAGTGGCGGTGGGAAATGAAGATTTCCCTACATTACGGTGAACTTTTCAAGTCAGCAAATGATAGCTGGGGGATGCAAATAGAGACTTGTCCATGGATAAATGCATAGTTGAGTCACAGGCCAGCATGAGCTGGGCATTTCAAAAAGCAAGGTGGACCGCTGTAGGTTATGTTCAGAGGACACTCTGAGCCACTCATAATGTTGAATTACATTATAAAGCTCTCAGTGGAAAGAAAAACAGTGACATTAATCAGTCCTGAGCTACTGACTCCCTGTGAGGGTATCACAAGTCAAGACCTACCAAGCCAAGCAGAGTTCATCAGCCATTAATTTCAGCCTGCAAGTACATGAGAGCTGATGTGTTTTTGCCATCCTAGGAAGGTTTCAAAAACAGATTTAGTATAGACATATGTACACTGAGTTGGTGGGCTGCATTTTGCTTGCTGGGTGACAAGTTGTGCAGGCCTGTGCTGAAGTTGTCTTTTGCAATACCTCTCAAGGGTATCTCCTTCCCTCTAAGCAGAATCTCTTAACTTTCAAAGTGGCAGTTCCGGGACCATCTGACTCCATTATCTCTGTACCACAACAATGGCAAAATCCTGACCAGGAGTCACCCTTATCTGCTCTCCAGCTTGGCTGAACTCCATACTTTTGTCTTAATCACTGCTTGGCTGGGCTTCAGCAATTATCTTTTATGGTCCTTTTTAACCTTCACTGTCTAATCATTCAGCAGCGGCTGCTGCTCTGTATCACCTCCAAGAAGGTCTGTAGCTTGAGATGCACAACAAGATCCAGTTTTAAGAGCTTCCTCTTTCTGTTCCGATTGTAAATAATGCAAACTACTTCAAAGAATGGAAAGAATATATTTCTAAATTTATCTGGCAGGGGGAAAGCCAATAATTAAATTTAAAATGTTGATAGATACAAAAGGAAGAGGCTTTGCCCTGCCAGACCTGCAATTGCAGGCAGCTTGTTTGTGTTGGTTAAAGGAATGGATTGTATTGGACAGTGCAGACATTTTAGATTTGGAAGGCCATGACTTAAAATTTGGCTGGCATTCATGTCTTTGGTATGGGAAAGCAAAAATTTATCAGAGTTTTATGAACCACATTCTCAGGAAGAATTTGGATAGAGTTTGGGAGAAATATAAAAATCTGCTAGAAATAAAAAACACCTTTATGGTTATCCCCCATCGAAGCAATTACAATTAAGAGAGTTAATATGGACAGACAATGGGTGACTTACAGGGAATTGCTGGACTTTGCAGGGTGCGAACCCAGACTGGAACCTATGAAGAACTTAAGGAGCCAAGTTACGAACTGGTTACAATACCACCAGATATGTGACATGCTTATGGTAGACAAAATAAAAATAAAAATGGAGTTTTGGACCAAAGCTCACAATGTGGAAAATAACTGTTACAAAATAACAGTTAAAGCATCAATGACACACTGGGCAATAGATACAGGACACAATATATACATAAACCTCTGGAAGAAACTCTGAAAAAGTGACTTGAAATTTACCACGTGTTATTTTCTGAAAGAGAACTATTTGAAAATGATTCATGGATGGTATTTAACTCTGAGTAGGTTAGTTAAGATGTATAAAGCAGAATCAGATACGTGTTGGAAATGTAATGAAATGGGAGGAACTTCTTTCATATGTGGTGGATATGTAGAAAGGTAAAAGAATATTGGGAAATGATTTATAATAAGTTGAAAAAAATGTTTAAATTTACCTTCCAAAAAAAGCAACAACCAGAGTCTTTTTTGTTGGGACTAACACAGTCAGAAATCCCCAGGGGTCAGAAAAGTTTATTTATGTATTCAACAACAGCAGCCCGTGTTCTGTTAGCCCAAAAATGGAAAGTGAACAAGGTCCCATGTAAAGAGGATTGGCAACTTAAGATGTTAGAGTATGCAGCACTTGCAGGCTTAACACACAGAATAAGAAAGCAATAAGAATGTATATTTAAAGAACAGTGGAAAATATTTATTGAATATATGAGAAATAATTGTATGCAGCTGAAAACGCTGGCAGTGTTAAGATAAACTCAACAGAGTAAACAATATTTGATTAATATAAAAGTGGAAAATTGATTTGAATGGTTAGAGTAAAATATGCAGGAATGTATTATATGTAATATGAACCATGGAAGGAGAAAAAGGGAAGTCATTGGATATTTTAAAGTTTGTAAAATGTTTATTTTGAAACGTAAAAAACTGATATATAATGAACTTCCTCTTTCTGTTTTGCAGAACCACCTGCGGTTCTCTGTATGAAAATAACTTATTCAATTAACCTCGAGATGACTTCATCTAATGCTATTCATGGTAACCCATTATTATTATTATTGCTCTTGATCATAGAGTAGCACCTGCCCTGTATATTTGGAATATTTTCTGAGATTTGCTGGTACACATTAATACATTGCCCAGTGCTATTAAATACAGTGTTGGATCAAGACTTAAGTCATATTTGGAGTAGACACATTGCAATCAAGACAGTCACTGGGTGTACCCCAAGGGCTCAGATATACTGTTGTTTAACGTGGGTGATAAGCTTTCTGTACCTCCATTAATTCTCCATTGTTCACATGGTGTTTGTTATGTACGAAAGTTCTGTTCTGGCCTGTGAATAAACAAGAGCTGTTTGAAGAATTGCTGTCTCGTCTGATATGTTCACACACAACTTAACACTGGCGACGAGGATGGGATCGATGGACAACAGAACTTCAGTACATAACAGTGTTCTCCTCCAAGTCGCTGCCTTCCCACCCTTTCCCCTCCCTTGGTCTGGATTTTCTCATACTCTCCCCTTTTTGGAAGTATCTCTGATAGGAAATAATCCAGATTGAGAAGGGGGGAAAGGGTGGGAAGGTTGTGATTTAGAGGAGAATGTCAAATGGACAATGGAGAATTAATGGAGGTACAGGGAACTTACAATCCACATTAAACAACAGCGTGGATGAACTTTTTGTATGACTAAGTCTGGATCAGACCAGTAGTATGCATAAGGCACATTAGCCAGCAATCATTTATCT